>NC_135480.1:122764194-125264194 GCF_052094955.1 Ictidomys tridecemlineatus | reverse complement strand
AGCAAGGCACACCCATTTCTGTGACTGAGCGTCTCAGCACCCAGCTGGGGAGTGTAACTCAGTCACCCATAAGGTTGGCCTCCCACAGGGGGAGGCCCCTCTCACCTGGGTGTTGGGGTAGGGCCCGCCTCACCCCATGTCGAGGGAACTCCCCCCTCTGGGGGGGAGGTCCTTCTCTTCTGGGTGTTGGTGGGAAGGCCCGCTGCAACCAGGGTCGAAGTAACTTCCAACTCTAGGGGACAGGCCCCTCTCACCAGTGTGTCCAGGAGGACCTGCCACATCCTGGATGGAGGCAACTCCCCACTCTAAGGAGAAGATGCCTCTCACCTGGGTGTTGAGAAGAGCTCCTGCCGCCTCCCAGATTGAGGCAACTCCCCCTTCTATGGAGGTCTGAGACCCCTCTCACCTGGGTGTGGGGGGGGAGCTCCCGCCACACCCAGGGTCGTTGAGACTCCTCCTTCTAGTGGGGGGAGACCCCTGTCACCTGGGTGTCGGGGAGAGCTCCTATACCATCAGGGGTAGACCCCTCTCACTTGGATGTCAGGTGGAGGTCCTGCTGCACCCCGGGTCAGAGGGAATCCCTCCTCTAGGGAGGAGACCCCTCTCACCTGGGTATCAGGGGGAGCTCCTGCTGCATCACGTGTCGAGGTGACTCCCTCTTTTAGGGGGCGACCCTTACAACTGGGTGGTGGGGGGAGCTCCGCCACACCGGATGTCGATGGGCCTCCCCCCTCTTGGGGGAAGACCCTCTCACCTGGGTGTCAGGGAAAGCTTCCGCCACACCCAGTGTCGAGAGGGTACTCCCCCTTGAGGGGGGAGAACCCTCTCACCTGGATGTTGGTGGGAGCTCCCACCGCACTCAGGGTCGAGGGGATTCCCCTCTCTAGGGGAAAGTTCCCTCTCATCTGGATGTCGGGGGGAGCTCATATATACCATTGGGGGTAGACCCCTTTCACCTGGGTGACTGGGCATGATCCCGCAGCACGCTGGGTCGAGGGAACTCCTCCCTCTAGGGGGGAGACACCTCTCACCTGGGTGTGTGTGTGGGATTTCACCGAACTCCGGGTCAAGGGGAATCTCTCCTCTAAGGGGGAGATCTTTCTCACCTGGGTGTTGGGGAGAGGTCCCGCTGCACCCTGGGTTGAGGGGAGTCCCCCCTCTAGGGGAGAGACCCCTCTCACCTGGGTGTCAGGGGGAAGTTCTGATGCACCGAGGGTCGAGGGGACTCCCCTTTCTAGGGAGGAGACCCCTCTCACTTGGGTGTCAGGGTGGGTCCCACCTCACCCAGGGTCCAGGGGACAATCCCCTCTCGGGGTGAGACCCCTCTCTCCTGAGTGTTGGAAAGAGCTCCCGCCCCATCACCGATCCAGTCGACTCCCCCTTCTGGGGGGAGACCGCTTTCACCTGGTTGTCGCAGGGAGCTCCTGCTGGCACCCCACATTGAGGGGATTCCCCCTTCTAGGGGTAGACCCCTCTCACCTGGTGTCAGGGGGAGCTTTTCCCACACCCGGGTAGAGTGAACTCCCCCCTCTAGGGTGGAGACCCCTCTCACTTGGGTATCAGGGGGAGCCACTACCATACCCAGGGTCAAGGGGACTTCCCCCTCTAGGGGAGGAACCCTTTCATTGGGTGTCGGGAAGAGCTCCCACTGCACAAGCGTCGAAGGGACTCCCCCCTCTAGGGGGAGATCCCTTCACCTCGGTATCTGGGAGAGCTCCTATACCATAGCGGGTAGACTCCTCTCACCTGGGTGTGTGTGTGGGGAGGTAATGCCACATCCCGAGTCAAGGGGACTCCCTCTTCAATGGGAGAGAACCCGTTCACTTGGGTGTCGGAAGGAGGTCCCGCTGCACCCCGGGTCGAAGGTACTCCCCCCTCTAGGGGGGAGACCCCTCTAACCAGGGTGTCGGGGGAGGGCCTGCCGCACCCTGGGTCAAAAGGACTACGCCCTCTAGGGAAGAGACCCCTCTAACCTCGGTGTTGGGGGAAGGGCCCACAGCACCCTGGATTGAGGGGACTCCCCCCTCTAGAGGGGAGACCCCTGTCACCTGCGTATTGGGGCAAACTCCCTCCGCATACTGGTTCCGGGGGACTCCCTCTTCTAGCGGGGAGACTCCTCTCTCCTGGGTGTAGGGGCAAACTCCCGCTGCACCCAGGGTCGAGGGGAGTCCCCCCTCTAGGGGTGAGCTCCCACCGCACCCCAGGTTAGGGTACACCTCTCAATTGAGTGGGAGAGTTCCCGCTGCACCCAGAGTCGAGGAGACTTCCCCCTCTAGGGGAGACCCCTCTCAGCAGGGTGTTGGGGCGAGCTCCCTCCACACCCAAGGTCGAGGGGACTCCCTCCTCTAGAGGGGAGACCCTTCTCAATTGGGTGTCAGGGGGAGCTCGTATTCCATTGCACCGCGGGTGGAGGTGACTCACCCTTCTAGAGGGGAGATCCCTCTCACCTCGGCGTCAGGGCGAGCTCCCGCCACACACAGGGTCGGAGCACTATACACTCCAGGGGGGAGACCACTCTCACCTGGATATCGTGGGGAGCTCGTATACTATTGCACCCCACTTTGAGGAGACTCTCTTCTCTAGGGGGGGACCCCTCTCATGTGGGTGTTGGGGGGAGCTTGTATCCCATCTCTCCCTGGGTCGAGGGGATTCCCCCATCTAGGGGGGAGACCCCTCTCACCTGATTGCCGGGGGGAACTCCCACCGCACCCAGGTCAAAGGGATTCCCCCCTCTATGGAAGAGACCCCTTTCACCTGGGTGTGGGGTAAGCTCCCATCCCACCCAGGTTCGAGGGGACTCCCCCCTCTAGGGTGTAGACCCCTTTCTTTTGGGTAGTGAGATGAGCTTCTGCGGCACCCAGGGTCAGAGAGATTTCTCCCTCTATGGAGGAGACCCCTCATCTGGTTCTCAGGCCCAGGATCAGAGGGACTCCTCTCTCTAGGGGAGAGAGAGAGACCCTTAATCTGGGTGTTAGGCCCAGGGTCAGAGGGACTCATCTCTCTAGGGGCGAGACCCCTCATCTGGGTGTCAGGGCAAGCTTATGCTGCACCCAGAGTGGGGGGGACTCCCCCCTCTGGGGAGGAGACCCCTGTCACCTGGGTGTTGAGGCGAGCTCCCGCAGCAACCAGGTGGAAGGGAGTCCTCCCTCTAGCCGGAGACCCCTGTCACCTGCGTGTTGTAGCGAGCTCCCTCTGCACCCTGGGTCGGGGTGACTCCACCCTCTAGGAGAGAGACTTCTCTCACCTTGGTGTAGGGGCGAGCTTCCGGTGCACCCAGGGTCGAGGGGAGTCCCCCCTCTATGGAGGATACCCCACTCACCTGGGTGTCAGGCGAACTCTCGCCACACTCAGGGTCGAGGGGACTGCCCCCTCTAGGAGGAAAACACCTCTCACCTGGGTTTTGGGGGGAGCTCGTATACCTTCGCACCCAGGGTCGAGGGGAATCCCCTCTCTATGAAGGAGACCATTCTCACTTGGGTGTTGGGCGAGCTCCCGCCGCATCCAGGGTTGAGTGGACTCCCTGATTTAGGTTGGACACCCCTATCACCTGCGTATTGGCACGAGCTCCCGCTCACCCAGGTGAGAGGGGTCTCCCTGTCACCTGGGTGTCGGGCGAGCTCTCACGACACCCAGGTTCAAGGGGAGTCCCCCCTCTGGGGGGGGGACACCTCACCTGGGTGTCTGGGAAAGCTCCTGCTGCACCCAGAGTCGATGTGAGTCCCCACTCGGAGTAATGTGAGTCCCCTCTAGGGGCGGGGAGACACCTCTCACCTGTGTGTTGGGGGAGCTTGTATACCATGGCATCCCGGGTCCAAAGGCCTCCCCCCTCTAGAGGACAGATCCCTCTCACCTGGGTGTCGTGGGAGCTCCCACTGCACCCCGGGTCGAGGTGTCTCCCCCCTCCACTCTCAACTGGGTGAGGGGGAAGCTACCACCGCACACCGGGTTGAGGGAACTCCCTCCTTTAGGGGGGAGACCTCTCTCACCTGGGTCTCGGGGGGAGCTCCTATAGCATCGCATACCAGGTTGAGGAGACTCTCCCCACTAGGGGGGAGACCCCTCTCAACTGGGTGTTGTGGGGAGCTCCCGCTGCACCCCAGGTTGAGCATACTCCTACCTCTAGGGGGTAGACCCCTCTCACATGAGTGAGGAAGGAGCTCCCACCGCACCCAGGGTCGAGGGGACTTCCCCCCTCTAGAGAGGAGATCCCTCTCACCTTGGTGTCGGGGGAGCTCCTGCTGCACCCCGGGTCAAGGTGACTCCTCCCTCTATGGGGGAGATCCCTCTCACCTGGGTGTCGGAGGGAGCTCCTGCAGCACCCCAAGTAGAGGGGCCTCCCCTCTCTAGGGGGGAGACCCCCTTACCTCCATGTCGGAAGGAGCTCCCGCCTCACCCCAGGTCGAGAGGACTTCCCCTCTAGGAGGCAGCCCTCTCTCACCTGGGTGATGGCGGGAGCTCCTACCGCACCCCCGCGTCTAGGGAAGTCCTTTCTCTATGTAGGAGAGCCCTCTGACCTGGGTGTCGGGGGAGCTTCCACTGCAACCCGGGTAGAGGGGACTTAACCCTCTAGGGGGGAAACCACACTCACCTGTGTGTCAGGGAGAGCTCCCACCACACCCCAGGTCAGGGAGACTCCCTCATGGAGGGAGGAGGCACCTCTCACCTGGGAATCAGGGGGAGCTCCCACCACACCCTGGGTGGAGTAGTCTCCTGCTCTAGAAAAGAGACCTCTCTCACCTGGGTGTTGCGAGGAGCTCCCATTGCACCCCAGGTCAAGGGGTCTCACCTCTCTACAGGGTAGGCCCCTCTCACCTGTGTGTGAGGGGGAGCTCGTGCACCATCATAAGCCCGGTCAAATAGACTCACCCCTCTAGGGGAGAGACCCCTCTATCCTGGGTGTCGGGTGAGCTCCCACTGCACCCCGGGTGGAGGGAACTCCTCCTTCTAAGGGAAAGACCCCTGTGACCTAGGTATCTGGGGGAGCTCCCACTACACCCTGGGTTGAGGGAACTCTTTCTCTAGTGGGGAGAACCTTCTGACCTGGGTGTCTGGGGGAGCCTCCACTGCACCCCAGGTCGAGAGGACTCCCTGCTTTGAGGAGGAGACCCCTCTCACCTGGGTGTTGGGGGGAGCTCCCACTGCACCCCACTACGAGGTGACTGCCCACACTAGGTGGAGATCCCTCTCACCTTGGTGTCAGGGAAAGTCGTATACCATCGCACCCAGGTAGAGTGGACTGCCTCCTCTGAGGGGAGACCCTCTCACCTTGGAGTTGGGGGGAGCTGCCACTGCACCCTGGTTCGAGGTTACTTCACCTTCTATGGGGGAGACCCGTCTCACCTGGGTGTCATAGGGGGCTGCCAGCGCACCCCATGTAGAGGGGACTCCCAACTCTAGGGGGGAGACCACCCTCACCTGGGTGTCGTGGCATGCTCCCACCACATCCGGGGTCGGGGTTGAGGTGACTCCCCCCTCTAGGGAGAAAGTGAGCTCCCACTGCACCCAGGGTGGAATGGTCTCCCCCATTTAGGGGGGAGACCCCTCTCATTTGAGTGTGGGGTGAACTCCCACAGCACCCCGTGTTGAGGGTACTCACCCCTCTATGGGGGAGATCTCTCTCATCTGGGTGTCGGGGAGAGCTGCAACCCCACCCCAGGTTGAGAAGACACCTCCCTCTAAGTGGGAGACTCCTCTCACCTGGGTGTCTGGATGAGCTTTCACTGCACCTCGGGTCAAGTGTATTCCTCCTTCTGGGGAGGAGACCCTCTCACTTGGGTGTCAAGAAGAGCTCCCACTGCACCCTGGGTTGAAATGACTCTCCCCTCTGGGGGGAGACCCCTATCACCTGGGTGTCTGGGTGAGCTCCCACTGCTCCATGGGTCGAGGGGACTCCCCCATCTAGGAGGGAGATCCCTCTCACCTGGATGTTGGGGCGAGCTCCCACCACACTCTGGGTCCAGGGGAATCACCCCTCTACAGGGGAGACCCCTGTCACCTGGGTGTCGGAGGGATCTCCCACCGCACCCCAGGTCGAGGGAACTCACTCCTCTAGGGGAAATAACCCTCTGACCTGGGTGTCTGGGGGAGCTCCCAACGCACCCAGTGTTGAGAGAACTCCTCCTCTAGTGCAGAGACCCCTCTCACCTAGGTGTCCGGGGGGACTTTCACTGCACCTAAGGTTGAGGGTACTCATCTCTCTAGGGAGGAGACACTCTTATCTGGGTGTCATGAAGAGCTCCACTGCACCCCAGGTCAAGGGGACTCCTCCCTCTAGGGGATGACACATCTCACCTGGGTGTCGGGTGGAACCCCCACAGCACCCCAGGATGAGGGGACTACCGCCTCCACGGGGGAGACCCCTATCACCTGGGTGTCAGGGTGAGCTCTCACCCCTTTCTGGGTCAAGAGGACTCTCCCCTCTAGGGGAGAGATCCCTTTCACCTGGGTGTTGGGGTGAGCTCCCACTGCACCCTGGGTCAGGGTGAGTTCCCTCTCACCTGTTTGTGAGGAAAAGCTCCCACTGCACAGTAGGTTGAGGGGACTCCCCCGCTAGGGTGGAGACACCTCACACCTGTGTGTTGAGGGGAGCTGCCACCGCACCCTGTGTTGAGGGGTCTCCCCTTTCTAGGGAGGAGACCCCTCTTACCTGGGTGACAGGGGAGCTCTCACCACACCCGGGTCGAGGGGACTCCCAATGTATGGGGAAGACCCCTCTCACCTGGGTGTTGGAGGGAGCTCCTACCCCACCCTGGGTCAAGGGAACTCCCCCTCTAGTGGGGAGACCCCTCTCACCTGGTTGTTGGGGGGAGCCTCCACCGCACTCTGGATTGAGAGGACTCCTCACTCTAGGGCGGAGACCCCTCTCATCTGGGTGTCAGGGAAGCTCATATACCATTGCACCACGGGTGGAGGGGACTAACCTCTCTAGGGGGGAGACCCCTTTCACCTGGGTGTTGGGGGAGCTCCCACTGGACCCTGGTCGAGGGGATGCCCCCTCTAGGGGGGAGACCCCTCTCATCTGGGTGTCAGGGGAGCTCCCACCGCACCCGGGTTGAGTGACTCCCCCCTCTATGGGGGAGCCCCTCTCACCTGAGTTTCGTGGGGAGATCTCACCACACCCTGGGTCGAGGGGACTCCCCCATCTACAGAAGAGACCGCTCTCACCTGGGTGTTGCTGGGAGCTCCCACCTCACCCCGGGTGGAATGGACTCCATCTTCTAGGGTGGAGACCGCTCTTACCTTGGTGTGGTAGGTAATTCCCAATGCACCCCAGTTGGAAGGGATGCCCCCCTCTAGGGGGGAAGCCCCCCTCTAGGTGGGAGACCACTCTTACTTGGGTGTCCTGGTGTGCTCCCACTGCTCTCAGGGTGGAGGGAACTCCTCCCTTTAGTGGGGAGACCCCTCTCATCTGGGTGTTGGAGTGCCACTGCACCCCCAGTTGAGGGGACTCATCCCTCTATAGGGGAGACCCCTCTCACTTGGGTGTTGGGGCAAGCTCCCACCACACCCCAGGACGAGGGGACTCCCCCCACTAGAGGGGAGACCCCTCTTACCTGGGTGTCGAGGGAGCTCCCACTACCCCTGGTCGAGGGGATTCCCCTTGTATGGGGAAGACTCCTCTCACCTGGGTGTCGGGCGGATCTCCCACCACACCCCGGGTCAAGAGAACTCCTTCCTCTGACCTGGGTGTCTGGGGGAGCCTCCAACGCACCCAGGGTCGGGGGAACCCCCCCTCTTGTGGGGAGACCCATCTCACCTAGGTGTGGGGGTAGCTTTCACTGCACCCTGGGTAGAGAATGCTTCCCCCTCTAGAGAGGAGATCCTCTCACCTGGGTGTCAAGAAGAGCTCCCACCACTCCCTGGGTTGAGGGGACTCTTCCCTCTAGGGAGGAGATCCCTCTCAACTTGGTGTCGGTGGAAGCTCCCACTGCACCCCTGGTCGAGGGGACTCCTCCCTCTAGGGGGTGTCACATCTCACCTGGGGGTCGAGGCAAGCTCCCACAGCACCCCAGGATGAGGGGACTACCATCTCTAGGGGGAGACCCCTATCACCTGAGTGTCAGGGCGAGCTCCCACCCCTCTCCATGTGGAGAGGACTCTCTCCTTCTAGGGAGGAGACCCCTCTTACCTGGGTGTCGGGGGAGCTCCCACCGCTCCCCTGGTCGAGGGCACTCCCCCTGTATGGGGAAGACCTCTGTCACCTGGGTGTCGAGGGGAGGTCCCACGGCACCCCAGGTCGAGGGAACTCTGACCTGGTGTCTGGGGGAGCTCCCACCGCACCCTGGGTTGAGAGGACTTCCTTCTCTAGGGCGGAGACCCCTCTCACCTGGGTGTCAGGGGAAGCTTCCACCGCACCCCATTTTGAGAAGACTCCCTGCTCTAGGGTGGAGACTCCTCTCACCTGGGTATCGGGGAAGTTCATATACAATTGCACCCAGGGTCTAGTGGACTTCCCCCTCTATGGGGAGACCCCTGTTATCTGGGTGTCTGGGGGAGCTCCCACCACTTCCTGGGTCTAGGGGACTACCCCCTCTAGGAGGGAGACCCCTCTTACCTGGGTGTCGGGGAGAGCTTTTACCGCACACTGGATTGTGGGAACTCCCACCGCACCCCAGGTCGAGGAAACTCCCTCCTCTAGGGGAAAGACCCCTCTGACCTGGGTGTCAGGGGAGCTCTCACCTCACCCTGGGTGGAGTGGACTCCACCCTATAGGTGGAGAGACCACTAGGAGGTAATTCCCAATGCACCCTGGTTGGAAGGGATGACCCCTCTAGGGGGGAGACCCCTCTCACTTGGGTGTCGGGGGGAGCTCATATACCATCACACTCTGGGTTGAGGAACTCCCCCCGCTAGGGGGGAGACCTCTCTCACCTCCGTGTCCGGGCTAGCTCCCACCGCACTCCGGGTCGAAGGGACTCTCCCTTCTACGGGGGAGACCCCTCTCACATGTGTGTCGGGGAAGCCAACACTGCACCCCGGGTGGAGGGGACTTACTCCTCTAGGGGGAAGACATCACTCACCTGGGTGTCAGGGGAAACTACTACTGCACCCAGCGACAAGGGGACTCCCTCCTCTGGTGGGTAGACCTCTCTCACCCAGGTGTCCGAGAAAGCGCCCACCACCCTGGGTCGAGGGGATTCCCCTTTTAGGGGGGAGACCCCTCTCACCTGGGTGGGGAGCTCTGGCCCCACCAAAGTTCGAGGGGCTCCCCCCTCTAGTGGGGAGACTCCTTTCACCTGGGTGTTAGGGGGAGCTCCTGGGGAGCTCGTATACCATCACAACCAGGGTCGAGGGGACTACCCTGTCTAGAGGGGAGAACCCTCTAACCCTGGTGTCAGGGGGAGCTCTCACTGCACCCAGGGTCGAGGAGACTTCCCCCTCCTCCTGGAGGTAGACCTCTCTCACCTGGGTGTCAGGAGAGCTTTCACTGCAACCCTGGACGAGGGGATACCCTGCTCTAGGGGGGAGATCCCTCTCACCTGGGTGTTGGTGGGAGCTTCCCACCGCACACAGGTCGAGAGGACTCCTTTATCTAGTGGGGAGACCCCTCTCACCTGGACTTCAGGTGAGCTCCCACTGCACCCGGGTAGAGGGGACTCCCTCCTTTAGGAGGGAGATCCCTCTCACCTGGGTGTCGTGGGGAGCTGCCACCACACCCTGGGTCGAGGGGACACCCCATTCTAGTGGGGAGAATCCTCTCACCATAGTGTTGGGGGGAGCTGCCACCACACCCCGGGCTGAGGGAACTCCCCTCTCTAGAGGGGAGATCCCTCTCACCCGGGTGTCGGGGGAAGCTCACACTGCACTCCGGATTGAGGAGACTCCCCTCTCTATGGGGAAGACCCCTCTTACCTGCATGTCAGGATGAGCTCCCACCACACCCTGGGTCAGGAGACTCCCTTCTCTAGTGGGGAGACCTCTCTCACCTGGCTGTTGTGGGAAACTCACACTGCACCCCGGGTCGGGGGGACTCACCACTGTAGCTTGGAGAGGGCTTTTACCTGGGTGTGTGTGGGGGGGGTCCTACCTCAATTTGGGTTGAGAAGACTACTTGTTCTATGGTGGAGACTGTTGAGAGCCACAGCCAAAGGGGCCCCAGCAAACTTCCAGCTGCCAGCAAGCTTCAGACTGCCCCAGCAACATCTAGCTGATTGGCTCCTCTGCGGTGATGTTCATTGGGCTGTTTCCCTGCCCTTCAGACTGCCAGCTGATGATTGGCTCACAGCGGCCCCAGCAACATCTAGCTGATTGGCTCCTCCACGGAGCTGCTCATTGGGTGACTTCTTTGGCTCTGCCCACGCAACCCAGCCAATCGGCCTCAAGAGAGGAGGATTGTGGGAGGTTGAGAGGCTGGTGTGGGAGGGAGAGGCTTGTGGAAGCCGGTGGTGGCAGTTGGGCTCTGAGGGTTTTCCCCTGGAGCTGTTTTGTTTGGCGTTTGTAGTTCTAAAAATAAAGTTAGTTTCTTTTTGACAAGTGGCTCCTGATTTGTGCCAAGCCAGACTTCGGCATTTGGTGGCCCGTACGAGGATCGAACCCGCGACCTTGGCGTTATCAGCTTGGAGAGGGCTTTTACCTGGGTGTGTGTGTGGGGGGTCCTACCTCAATTTGGGTTGAGAAGACTACTTGTTCTATGGTGGAGACCACTCTCACCTGGGTGTTGAGGAGCTCATATACCATCACACCCTGAGTTGAGGGGACTCCCTCCCCTTGGGTGAGACCCCTTTCACGTGGGTGTTGGGGAAGATCTCACCACACCCCGGGTAGAGGGGACTCCCCCCTCTTGGGGAGAGACCCCTTTTACCTGGGTGTCTGAGGGAGCTGCCCCTGCACCCAGGATCGAGGGGTCTGCCTTCTCTAGGGGGAAGATGCCTCTCACCAGGGAGTCGGTGGGAGCTGCCACCACACTCCTGGTCGAGGGGACTCCCCTCTTTAGGATGGAGACCCCTCTCACCTGGGTGTCTTGGGGAGCTGCCACCACACCCCGGGTGGAGGAGACTCCCCCCTCTAGGGTGGAGACCCCTCTCACCTGGGTGTCTGGGGAAGCTCCCGCCACACTCCCGGTGGAGGGGACTCTCTACACTAGGAGGGAGACTCCTCTGGTCTAGTGTCCGGGAAGCTCCAACTGCACCACCAGTTGAGGGACTCCCCACTCTAGAAGAAAGACCTCTCTCACCTGGGTGTCGGGGGGAGCTCCCACCCCACCCTGGGTCAAGGGGACTTTCTGATCTAGGGGGGAGATCCCTCTCACTTGGGTGTCAGGGAAAGCTCCCAGCGCACCCTGTTTCTAGGGGTCTCCCCCTTCTAGAGGGGGTGAGACCACTCTCACCTGGGTGTGTGTGTGGGGGGCGCTCCCACCGCACACGGGGTTGAAAACCTTCCCTGCTCTAGGGTGGATACCTCTCTCACCTGGGTGTCAGTGGGAGCTCCCATATCACCCTGGGTTGAGGAGACTCCCCCCTCTATGGAGGAGACCCTTCTCACCTGGGTGTTGTTGGGAGATTGTATACCATCACACCCCAGGTCGAGGAGACTCACCCTTTAGGGGGAAGACCCCTCTCACCTGAGTGTCATGGGGAGCTCCCACTGCACCCAGGGTTCAGGGGACACCCCCTCTAAGGAAGAGACACCTCTCATCTGGGTGTTGGGGCCAGCTCCCACTGCACTCTGGGTCGAGGGACACACACCTCTAGTGGGGAGACCCCTCTCACTTGGTTGACTGGGGAAGCTCCCACCTTAACCGGGTTTGAGGGGACTCCCCCCTCTATGAGGAAGACCCCTCTCACCTGAGTTTCAGAGGGATATCCCACCACACCCAGGATTGAGGGGAGTCCCACCTCTAGATGGGAGATGCTCTCAACTGAGTGTCAAGAAGTGCTCCCACCATACTCTGGGTTGAGGGGACTCTTCCTTAGTGGGGAGACCCCTCTCACCTGGGTGTGGGGGGAGCTGCCTTTGAACCCCGGGATGAAGGGATGCCTCCCTTTAGGAGGAAAACTGCCCCAACGCACCACGGGTAGAGGTGACTTGCTGCTGTAATGGGGAGACCCCTCTACCTGAGTGTAGGGGGCAGCTCCCACTGCACAACTGGTCGAGGGTACTCCCCTCTCTAGGTCGAAGACCCTTCTAAACTGGTGTTGGGGGAACTCCCAATGCACCCTGGGTTGAGGGGACTCAACCCTCTAGAGGGGAGACCCCTCTCACCTGGGTGTCAGGGGGAGTTCCCACAGCACCATGGGTCGAGGGAACTCCCCTCTAGGGTGGAGACCCCTCTCACCTGGGTGTTGAGGGGAGCTCCTACAACACCTTGGGTCGAGGAAACTCTCCCCTTTAGAGAGGAGAGTGCTCTCACTTGGGTGTCTGGGAGAGCTCCCGTGGTACCCCAGGTCGAGGGGACTCCCGCTATAGGGCGGAGACTCCTCTCACCTGGGTGTATGGGGAGCTGACAGCACATCTCGGGTCGAGGGGTCTCACTCCTCTAGGGGGAAGATGACTCTCACTTGGTTGTCAGGGGAGCTCATATACCATCGCACCCTGGGTCGATGGGACTCCCCCCCTCTATGGGGGAGAACCCTCTCACGTGGGTGTCCGGGAAAGCTCCCAATGCATCCCGGGACAAGGGGACTCCCCCATCGAGTGGGGAGACCCCTCTCACCAGGTGTCGTGGGGAGCTACCACTGCACCCTGGGTTGAGAGGCCTCCCTACTCTGCGGGGAGACCCCTCTCAACTGGGTGTCAGGGTGAGCTGCCACCATACCCAGGGTTGAGGGGACTCCCCTTCTGGGGGAAGACCCCTATCACCTGGGTTTTGGGGAAGCTGCCACTGCCCCCTCTAGGGCAGAGACCCCTCTCACCTGGGTGTCAAGAAGAGCTCTCACCACACCCTGGATTGAGGGGATTCTCCCAACTAGGGGGAGAGACCCCTCTCATCTGGTGTCGGGGGGGAGCTCCCACAGCACCACAGGTCGAGGGACTCCCCACTCTTGGGGAGAGAACCCTCTGGGTGTTGGGGGGAGCCTGCAAAGCACCCTGGGTCGAGGGGATTCTTTTATCTAGGGGCAAGACTCCTCTCACCTGGGTGTTGGAGAGAGCTCCCTCCACACCCTTGGTCGAGGGGACTCCCACCTCTAGAGGGGAGACCCCCTCTCACCTGTTATCAGGGAGAGCTCCCACTGCACCACTGGTCAAGGGACTTTCCCTCTAGGAAGGAGACACCTCTCATCTGTGTGTCAGGGGGAGCTCACACTGCACCCGGAGTCAGGAGGACTCCCCCCTCTAGGGCGGAGACCCTTCTCACCTGGGTGTTGAGGGGAGCTCCCACCACATCCAGGGTCTAGGGTACTCCCACCTCTAGGGGGAGACTCCACTCACCTGGGTGTCGGTGGGAGCTCCCAAGGCACAACACGTTTAGGGGACTCCCCCTTTTAGTGGGAAGACCCATTTCACCTGGGTATTGGAAGGAACTCCCACCACACCCCATTCAAGGGGACTCCCCCCTCTAGGGGGAAGACCCCTTTCAACTTGGTGTCGGGGAGAGCACTGACTGAACGGTGGGTCGAGGGGACTCCCTCCTCTAGGTGGGAGACCACTCTCACCTGTGTATCAGGGGAGCTGCCACAGCACCCTGGGTTGAGGGGACTCCCGCTTCGAGGGGGGAAACCCATCTCACCTGTGTGTCCGAGAAGCTCCCTTCACAACCTGGGGCGAGAGGACTTTCCCCTGTAGTGGGGAGACCCGTCTCACTTTGTGTCTTGGGGAGCTCCCACCACACCCCAGGTCGATAGGTCTCCCTCTCTAGGGGAGAGACTCACCTGGGTGTCAGGGGGGAGCTCCCATCAAACCCCATATTAAGGGGACTCCACCCTCTAGGGGGACACTCCTCTCACCTGGGTGTCAGGGGAGCTCCCACAGCACCCCGGGTCAAGGGAATCCCCCTCCATGGAGGAGACGCCTCTCCCCCGGTGTTGGGGGAGCTCCCACTGCATCCTGGGTCGAGGGAATCCCCCTTCTAGGAGGGAGACCCCTCTCACATGGGTGTCCATGGAAGCTCCCACTGCACCCTCGGTAAAAGGGACTCCCCCCTCTAGAGGGGAGACTGCTCTCACCTGGCTGTAGGGGAGAGCTTCCACCGCACCCAGGGTAGAAGTGACTCCCCTTCTAGGGGGAAGACTGCTCTCACCAGGGTGTAAGGCAGAGCTCCCATTGCACCCCTGGTGGACAGGACACCTCCCGCTTGGGGGGAGACCTCACACACCTGGGTATGGGGGATCTCCTGCCAGAACCCGGAGGGAACTCTCCCTTCTAGGGGGGAAGCCCCTCTCACCTGGGTGCCAGGGGGAGCTCGTATACCATAGCACCCAGAGATGTTAGAGTCTGTAAACAAGTCAAGATGGCGCCTGGCATTTTGCGGAGGGAGTGGTTTGTGAAGTAATGCCAGCGAGCCATTAAGTGTGGAGATTCCTTATTGGTTGACTGCTGTATCTAGTTTATGTTAATTAAGATAAGCTGTGTGGAATGTATATATACCCCTCCTGTCCTACAATAAACGGCTCCCACTCCTGCTGTATCAATCTACACAAGTTGTTCATCACCCCCTGGTTATTTTGCTGCAGCCGGACTGCGGCAGAGAGACTCCCCCTCTAGGAAAAAGACCTCTCTCACCTGGTTGTTGGGGGAATCTCCCACCGAACTTCAGGTCGAAGGGACCTAGAGGAAGGAGTCCCCTCACACCTGGGTTTTGGGGTAGTTCGTATACCATTGCACCCTATGTCAAAAGGACTCCCCATCTAGGGGGAAGATCCCTCTCACTTAGGTGTCTAGGAGAGCTCTGGTTGCAACCTGAGTTGCCAGGACTCCCCACACTCCCCTATCACCTGGATGTCAGGAGGAACTTCCACCTCACCCCTTGTGAGGGGACTCCCCCATCTATAGAGGAGACACCTCTCACTTTGGTGTAGGAAGGAGTTCCTATACCATCGCATCTGGGGTCAAGGAGACTCCCCCTCTAGGTGGCAGTCCCTTCTCACATGGGTGTCAGAGTCTAACTGCACCCTGTATCGAAGGCACTTCCCCCTCTAGGGGAGACAACCCTCTAACCTGGGTGTCCATGGAGCTCCTACCGCACCCTGGGTCGAGGGGACTCTTGCTCCTCTAGTGGGGGGACCCCTCTCACCATTTTGTCAGGAGGAGCTACCACCACACACTGGGTCAAAAGGACTTCCCTCTCTAGGGGGGAGACCCCACTCACTTGGGTGTCGGGGGTAGCTGCTATTGCACCCTGGTCGAGGGGACTCAGTCCTCTAGGGTGGAGACCACTCTCACCTGGGTGTCTAGGGAGCTTCCACCGCACTCCGGGTTGAGGGAACTCCCCCCTCTAGGGGGGACACCCTCTCACCTGGCTGTTGAGGAGCTCGCATACTATCTCACCCCAGGTAGAGGGGGCTCCCTCCTCTGGGGGGAGACCCCTCTCACCTGGATGTCAGAGGAGCTCCCACCAAATCCTGGTTCAAGGGGACTTCCTCCTCTAGAAGGGACACCCTCTCACCTGGGTGTCGGGGGAGCTCCCACTGCACCGCGGGTCAAGGGGACTCCCCCTCTAAGGGGAGACCACTCTCACCTGAGTGTCGGGGGGGAGCTCCCACTGCACCCTGGACTGAGGGGACCCCCCCTTTGTAGGAAGGAGATCCCTCTCACTTGGGTGTGGGAGGGAGAACTGACAGCACCCCATGTCGAGGAGACTCCCCACTCTAGGGGGGAGACCCCTCTCACCTGGGTTTCCAGGGAGCCCTCTCTACAGCCAGGTTTAGGGGTCTCTCCTCTCTAGGGGAGAGACTCCTTACCCCTGGTGTGGGGGGGAGCTCCCACCACATCCCGGGACGAGGGACTCCTCCCTCTTAAAGGGAGACACCACTCACCTGGGTGTCAGGGGAAGCTCCCACTGCACCCCGGGTCAAGGGAACGCCCTCATCTTGAGGGGAGAACCCTCTCACCTGGGTGTCGTGGGGATCTGCCACTGCACTCTGTATTGAGGGGAGTCCCCCTTCTAGTGGGGAGACCCCTCTAACCTGGGTGTCAGGGTGAGCTCCCACCACACCCCAGGTCAAGGGGACTCTCCCCTCTAGGTGGGTCACCCCTCTTATCTGGGTGTCCAGGGAGCTCCCACCACACCCTGGGTCAAGGGGACTTCCCCCTCTATGGGGGAGTCCCCTCTCACCTGGGTGTGGGGGTGAGCTCATATGCCATCGCACCTCAGGTCGAGGGGACTCCCCCTCTAGGAGCGAGACCCATCTCACCTGGCTTTCGGGGTGAGCTCCCAAAACATCGCAAGTCTAGTGGACTCCTCCTCTAGTGGGGAGACCTCTCTCACCTGGGTGTTGAGGGGAGCTCCCACAGCACCCAGGGTCAAGGGGATTCCGCCCTCTGTGGAGAGA
This sequence comes from Ictidomys tridecemlineatus, assembly GCF_052094955.1. NCBI lineage: Eukaryota > Metazoa > Chordata > Mammalia > Rodentia > Sciuridae > Ictidomys > Ictidomys tridecemlineatus. Next base: position 125,247,767 of record NC_135480.1, on the reverse strand, counting down.
CCCTTCTCACATGGGTGTTGGGGGGAGCTGCCACTGCACACCAGGTCGAGGAAACCTCCCCCTTTACGGGGGGAGACTCCTCTCACCTGGGTGTCGGAAGGAGCTCCCACAGCACCCTGTTCATGGGGCTCCCCTTTGGGGGGAGATCCCTCTCACCTGAGTGTCAGGGCAAGCTCTCACCACACCCTGGGTCATGGGGACTCCCCCCTGTATGGGGGGAGACCCCTCTCAACTGGGTGTGGGGGAGGATCTCCCACCTCACACTGGGGCTAGGGGACTCTCCACTCTATGTGGAAGACCCCTCTCACCTGGGTGTCAGGGGGAGCTCCCATCGAACCAGGGTTTGAGGGGACTCCCCCCTCTAGAGAAGAGACCCCTCTCATCTGGGTATCGGGGAGTGCTCCCACCGCACCACGTGTCGAGGGTACTCCTCCCTCTAGTGGGAACCCTTATCACCTGGGTGTCCTGGGGAGCTGCCACAGCTCCCTGGGCCCAGGATGCTCTCTCCCCTTGGGGGGAGACCCCTGTCACTTGGGTTTTGAGGAGAGCTCCCACTGCACTCCCGGAGGAGGGGACTCCCCATTCTATAGGGGAGACCTCTTACACCTGGGTGTGTGTGTGGGGGCTCCCACTGCACCCCTATCGAGGGGACTCCCCACTCTATGCCGGAGACCGCTCACACATGGGTGTTGGTGGAGCTGCCAATGCATTCCGGGTCAAGGTGACTCACCCCTCAGAGGGGGGAGACCCCTCTCACCTGGGTGTTGGGGGAGGTCCCACGGCACACACCGGATCATGGGGACTATCCCTCTAGGAAGGTGACCCCTCTCACCTGGGTGTCACTGGGAGTTCCCACCTAACCCCAGCTCGAGGAAACTCCCCCCTCTCTGAGGAAGACCCCTCTCACCTGGATGTCGAAAGAAGCTCCCACCACACCCCGAGTTGAGGGGACTCCCCCCTCTAGGGAAGAGACATCTCTCACCTGTGTGTTGGGGGGTGCTCCCACCTCACCCCCACCTTTAGTGGGGAGACCCTCTCACCTGGGTGTTGGGGGGAGCTGTCACTGCACCCTGAGTTGAGGTGACTGCCCCCTCTAGGGTGGAGACCCCTATCACCTGGGTGTCAGGGAGAGATCCAACAACACCCGGGTCGAGGGGACTCCCCACTCTATGGCTGAGACCCATCTCTCCTGGGTGTGGGGGTAACTCCCAATGAACCCTGGGTTGAGGGGACTCACCCATCTAGGGGGGAGACCAATCTCACCTGGGTGTCAGGGGAGCTTGTATAAATTCGCACCCTAGGTGGAGGGACTCCCTCCTCTATGGGGGAGACACCTCTCACCTGGGTGTCCAGGGGAGCTCCCACAACCCAGGTCAAGGGGACTTTCCCTCCAGGTGGGAGATTCCTCTCACCTGGGTTTCTGGGGGAGCTCCCACCACAACCCAGGTCAGGGAACTCCCTCCTCTAGCGGGGAAACCCCCTCACCTGAGTGTCTGAGGAAGATTCCACTGCACCCCGGGTTGAGGGTTCTCCCCCCTCTAAGGGGGAGACCCCTCTCACCTGGGTTTCAGGGGGAGCTCCCATGGCACCTAGGATCAATGGGACTCCTCCCTTTAGGAGGGAGACCCCTCTTACCTGGGTGTGGATGGGAGCTCCCACCGCACTTAGGTTCGAGGGAACTCCCCCATTTAGGGAAGAGACCCTTCTCACGTGGGTGTCGAGGAAACTCCCACCACATCCCGGTCATGGAGACTCCCCTCTTGAGGGGAAATGTCCCACTCACCTGGGTGTCCAGGAGCACACCAGGGTTGAAGGGACTTTGTCATTGAGTGAAGACCCCTCTAACCTGGGTGTCGGGGAGCTCCCACTGCACCCCGGGTTGAGGGGACTCCCCCCTCAAGGGGGGAGACCTCTCTCACCTGGGTGTGGGGGGAACTCCCACTTCACACCGGGTTGAGGGGACTCCCCCCTCTAAGGGGGGAGACTGGTCTCACCTGGATGTAGGTTGGAGACCCCACCACACCCCAGGGCGAGGGTACTTCCCCTCTAGGGAGGGAGACCGCTCTAACATGGGTGTCGGGGAAAGCTCCGACTGCACCTCAGGTTGAGGGGACTCCCCCGTCTCGGGGGAGACCGCTCTCACCTGGCTGTGGGGGGGAGCTCCCACCGCAACCTTGGTCGAGGGGACTCTCCCATCTAGAGGTAGGCCTCTCTCATCTGAGTGTCGGGGGGAAGCTCCCACCTCACACTGGGTAGAGGTGAGTCCCCCCTAGAGTGTGGGGAGGTCCCTCTCACCTGGGCGTCAAGGAAAGCTTTCACTGCAACCCAGGTCTAGGGCAGTCCCCCTTCGAGAGGGAGGCCAGTCTAACCTGGGTTTCAGGAGGAACACTTACCACATTCCGGGTCAAGGGGACTCCCTCCTCGAGGAGGAAGGCCCCTCTTACCTGGTGTTGGAGGCAGCTCCCACCACCCTCCTTAAGGGGAAAGGCCTCTCTCACCTGGTTGTTGGGGGGAGCTCCCACTGCACCTGGGATGGAGGAGATTTCCCCTCAAGGGGGGTGAGGCCCTTCTTACATGTATGATGGGGGAGCTCCCACTGCAGTCCGGGTCGAGGAGTCTCCTCTGCTCTAGAGAGGAGACCCCTCTCACCTGGGTGTCTGGGAGAGCTCCCTCCACACCCAGGATCGAGGGACTCTCCCACTATGGGGGAGACTCCTCTCACTCTGGTGGGTGGGAGAACTCCCACCACACCCAAGATCGAGGGGACTTTTCTCTCTATACGGGAGACCCTCTCACCCGGGAGTCAGAGGAAGCTCCCGTCCCCGGTTTTGAGGGGACTCCATGCTCTAGGGGGGAGACCCCTCTCGTCTGGGTGTTGGGGAGAGCTCCTGAAGCACCCAGGATCGAGGGGACTCCCCCTCTAGGGGAGAGACCCCTCTCACTTGGGTGTCGAGGAGAGCTCTTGCCACACCCAGGATATAGGAAACTCCCCAATTTATGGGGGAGACTCCTCTCACCTTGGTGTCGGGGAGAGCTCCCACCACATCTAGGATTGAGGGGACTCCCTCGCTAGGGGGGTGAGCCCCTCTCACCTGGGTGTCAGGGAGAGCTTTCACTGAACCCAGGGTTGAGGGGACTCCCCTTTCTAGGGGGGTAACTCCTCTCTCCTGGGTGTCGGGGGATTCCCCACTGCACCCAGGGTCGAGGGGACTCCCCCCCTCTAGCGGGGAGATTCTTCTCTCCTGGGTGTTGGGGGAAGTTCATATACCATCGCACACTGGGTGGAGGGGACTCCCCCCTCTAGGGGGGATACCCATGGAAACTAGGTGTCAAGGGTGTTCCCACCGCACCTAGTGTCGAGGGAACTCCCCCATCTAGGGCGGAGACTCCCTCACCTGGTTGTCAGGGGGAGCTTGTAATATCCCATCCCGGGTGGAGGAAATTCCCACCTCTGAGGGGGGCCCTCATACTTGGGTGTCAGGTGTGAGGGGTGCTCTCACCGCACCCTGGGTGGAAGGGATTCCCACCTCTAGGAGGGAGTCCCCTCTCACCTTGGTGTTGCAGGGAGCTTGGGTGGAGGGGACTCCCCTGTCTAGGAGGGAGACCCCTCTCACCTGGGTGTCGGGGGAATCTCCCACCGCACCCAGGTGAAGGGGACTTTCCCTTCTGGAGAGACCCCTCTCAACTGTGTGTTGAAGGGAGCTCCCACCACACCTGGGGTAGAGGGATCTCCTCCCTCTAGTGGGGAGACGCTTCTCACCTGCGTGTTCAGGGAGCTCCCTCTGCACCCAGGGTGGAGGGACTTTCCCCTCTAGGGGGGGAGACTCCTCTCATCTGTATGTCGGGGGAGCTCCCACCGCACCTGAGGTAGAGGGGTCTCCTCCCTCTAGGGGGCAGACCTCTCTCACCTGGGTGTTGGGGGGAGCTCCCACCACACCCAGAGTGGAGGGGACTACCCCTCTAGGGGGGAGACCCCTGAGACCCCTCTCACCTGGGTGTCGGAGGGAGCTCCCACTGCACCCCGGGTGGAGGGGAGTCCCACCTCTAGTGGGAAGACACCTCTCACCTGAGTGTCTGGAAAGATCCCTCCGCACCCCGGGTGGAGGGGTCTCCCTCTCTCACTGTGTTTTGGGCAGAGCTCCTATACCATTGCACCACGGGTTGAGGGGACTCCCCCCTCGAGAGGGGAGACACCTGAAACTTGGGTGCTGTGGGGAGGTCCCACAGCACCCAGGGTCATGGGGACTCAACCCTCGAGGTGGGAGACACTTCCAACCTGAGTGTTGCGGGGAGCTCTTATACCTTCGCACCCAGGGTCGAGGGAACTCCCCCGTCGAGGCAGGAGACCCCTCCCACCTGGGTGTTCCTGGGGAACTCCCACTGCACCCAGGATCGAGGGGACTCGCCTCTCAAGGGGGGAGAACTCTCCCACCTGGTAGATGGGGGGAGCTTTCTACTCACCCAGGGTGGAGGGGACTTGCCCCTCAAGGCGGGAGAACTCTCCCACCTGGGTGTCAGTGGGAGCTCCCAACACACACAGGGTTCCATGGGACTCCCCCTTCTATGAGGGAGACCCTTCTCACCTGGGTGTCGGAGGAGCTCCTATACCATTGCATCCCGAGTCGAGGGGACTTCCCCTTTTAGGAGGGAGACCCCTCACCTGGGTGACGGGGTGAGCTCCTATAAAATCGCACCCAGAGTTGAGGGGACTATACTCTCTAGGGGGAGACCCCCCTCACCTGGGTGTTGGGGGAGGTCATATACCATCGCACCACAGGTCGAGGGAACTCCTTCCTCTAAGAGGTAGACACTTGTCACCTGGGTGTCTGGGGAGAGCTCCCACCTCTAGGGGGGAGGCTCCTCTCACCTGGGTGTCCCGGGGAGCTTGTATATCATCTCACCTCGGGTCAAGGGGACTCTCCCTTATAGGGAGGATACCCCTCTCACCTGGGTGTTGGGGGGAGCTCGTATACTATCGCATCCAGGTTGAAGGGTCTCCCCTCTCTAGGGGGAGACACCTCTAATGTGGGTGTCGGGGGTAGCTCCAACTGCACCTGGGTGGATCTCCCACCGCAACCAGGGTCCAGGAGATTCCCCCTTTGAGGGGGAAACCCCTCCCACCTGGGTGTCAGGGGGAGCTCCCACCGCACCCAGGGTGGAGGAGACTACCTGCTAGAGGGGGAAGACCTCTCCAACCTTGGTGTTGAGGTGAGCTCCCACTGCACCAGCGTCAAGGGGAAGTCCCCTCGAGGGGGGAGACTTCTCCAACCTGGGTGTCTTGGGGATTTTTCACCACACCCAGGATCAAGGGGATTCCCTTCTCAGGGGTGAGATCTCTCCAACCTGGGTGTCACCGGTAGCTCCCACTGCATCCAGGGTTGAGGTGACTCCCCCCTCGTGGAAAGAGACCATTCCAATCTGGGTGTTGCGGGAAGCTTCCACCGCAACCAGGGTCGAGGGGACTTCACCCTCCAATGGGGAGACCCTTCCAACCTGGGTTTCGGGGGGAGCTCGTATACCTTCGTACCCAGGGTTGTGGGGACTCCTCCTTCAAAGGGGGAGGCCCCTCCAACCTGGATGGTGCGGGGAGCTCCCACCACACCTATGGCCTAGGGGACTCCCCACTTGAGACGGGATACCCCTCCAATCTGGGTGTCGGGGAGAGCTCCCAGCATACCCACTGTCGAGTGGACTCCCCCCTTGAGGAGGGAGGCCATTCCAAACTGGGTGTCGGGGGAAGCTCCCTCCGCACCCACGGTCGAGAAGATTCCCCCATCCAGGGGTGAGACCCCTCCAACCTGGGTGTCAGGGGATCTAGCACCACACCCATGGTCAAGGAGACTCCCTCTTAGAGAAAATAAATCCCTTCAATCTGAGTATTGGGGGAGCTCCCACTGAACCCATGGTAGAGGGGACTCCCCCCCTAGAGGGGGGAGACCCCTCCAACATGGGTGTTGGGGGGAGCTCCCACCGCACCCATGGTAGAGGTGACTACACCTTCAAGAAGTGAGATTTCTCCAATCTGGGTGTCTGGGGAGCACCCACCACACCCAGGGTCGAAGGAACTCTCCCCTCGCGGGGGAACACCCCTCCCACCTGTGTGTTGCGGGAGCTCCCACCGCACCCTTGAGGGGGGAGACCCCTCTCACCCAGGTGTCCGGGTGTCCGGTGGAGCTTCCGCCACACCAGTGTCAAGGGGACTGCCCCCTAGAGGGGGAAGACCTCTCTCACCCGGGTGTCAGGGGAGCTCTTATTCCATGGCACCCAGGGTTGAGAGAAATCCCCCCTCTAGGGGGGAGACTCCTCTAACCTGGGTTTTGCGGGAGCTCGTATACCATCACACCCAGGAAAGAGTGGACTCCCTCCTGTAGGGGGGAGAAGCCTCTTACTTGGGTATCGCATGAAGCTTGTCTACCAACACACCCAAAGCAGCGAGGACTCGCCTCTCTAAGGGGGTGACCCCCTTACCTGGGTGTTGCGGTTAGCTCATATACCATCACATCCAGGGCAGATGGGACTCCCCCTCTAGGGGGGAGACGGCTCTACCCTCTACCCTGGGTGTCAGGCGGAGCTCCCACCAAACCCAGGGCACAGGTGGCTCTGCCCTCTAGGTGGGAGACCCCTCTGACCTGGGTGTCCAAAGGAGCTCCCACTGCACACAGGGCAGAGGGGACTCCCCCGTCTAGGGGGGAGACCACTCTAACCTGGGTGTTGGAAGGAGCACCCACTGCATCCGGGGCAGAGGGGACTCCTGCCTTGAGGGGGGGAATCCCTCTTACCTGGGTGTCGTGGGGAGCTCCCACTGCACCCAGGGAAGAGCAGATTCCCCCCCTTGAGGGGCAAGACCCCTCTATCCTGAGTATCGGGGGAGCTCCCACCGCACCTGGGGCAGAGAGGACTCCCCACTTCAGGGGGGTGACCCTTCTATCCTGGATGAGGGGTCTCCCACTGCATCTGGAACATAGGGTATTCCTCTCTCTAGGAGGGAGACCCCTCTAACCTGAGAGACCGGGGGAGCTCTCACCTCACCTGGGCAGAAGGAACTCCCCCCTCTAGGAGGATACTCCTCTAAACTGGGAGTTGAGTGGAGCTCCCACTGCACCCAGGGCAGAGGGGACTCCTCCAACTAGGGGGGAGACCCCCCTACTCTGGGAGTCACGGATAGCTTGTATACCATCACACCCAGAGCAGAGGGGACTCCCCTCTCTAGGGAAGAGACCCCTCTAAACTGAGTGTCGCCAGGACCTCCTATACTATCGCACCCAAGGAAGATAACCTGGGTGTATACCATCGCACCCGCGGCAGAGGGGACTCCCCCTCTAGGGGGTAGACCTCTCTTACCTGGGTGTCACAAGGAGCTCATATACCATTGCAATCAGGGCAGAGGGGACTCCCCCCCTAGGGTGGAAACCCCTCTCACCTGGTTGTTGGGGGGAGCTCCCACCACACCCCTGGTAGAGGGGACTCTACCCTCTACGGCGGAGACCCCTCTCTCCTGGGTGTTGGGTGGAAACATAGCCGCACCTTTGTTTGAGGGGATCGAGACCCCTCTCACCTAGGTAGTGTAGGGAGCTCCCGCCACACACCTGGTCAAGGAAACTCCCCCCCTCTAGGGGAAAGAACCCTCTCACCTGGGTGTTGGGGGAAGCTCCCACCCCAACCTTGGTGGAGGCAACTCCCCCATTCTAGGGAGGAGACCACTCTCATGTGGGTGTAGTGGGGAGCTCCCACCGCACCCAGGGTGTCGGGGCTCTCACCGCACCCCGAGTCGAGTGGACTTTCCCTTCTATGGGGAAGACCTCTCTCACCTGGGTGTCTGGGGAATCTCCCACCGCACCTCAGGTTGAGGGAACTCCCCCATCTGGGGGGGAGACTAGCTGTGGACTAGCGGACTCCTCCATCCAGGAAAAAGACAACTCTCACCTGGGTGTTGGGGGGAGCTCCTATCCATCGCACTCTGGATCGAGGGGACTCCCCCCTCCAAAGAAGAGACCTCTCTCACCTGGGTTTCTGGGCCATCACACCCCCGTTCGAGGAGAATTCCCCCTCTACGAGGGAGACCCCTTTCACCTGATTGTTGGGGCGAGCTCCTATACCATTGCGCACCACTCTAGGGGGGAGACCCTCTCACCTGGGTGTCAGGGGAAGCACACACCACACACAGGGTCGACGAGACTCCCCCCTCTACGGTTGCAGAACCCTCTCACCTGGGTGTCTGGGGGAGCTCCCAACACACCCCGGGTCAACAGGACTCCCCCTTCTAAGTTGGAGACCACTCTCCCCGGGGTGTCAGGGGGAGCTCCCACAGCAACCCGGGTCAAGAGGACTCCGTCCTCTAGGAGGAACCCCCCCTCATTTAGATGTCAGGAGGAGCTCCAACTGCACCCCAGGTTTATGGGATTGAGCCCTCTAGCTGGGAGTCCCCTCTCACCCATGTGTCGGTGGGAGTTCCCACCGCACAATGGGTCGAGGGGACTCCCCCCTCTAGGGGAGAGACCAGTCTCACCTCGGTGTCGGGAGAGCTCCCACTGCAACCTGGGTCTACGGGACTCCCCCCTCTCGGTTGGAGACCCCTCTCATCTGGCTGTCGGAAGGAGATCCCCACTGCACCCCAGGTGTCTGGGGCTTCCAACGCATCCTGGGTAAAGGGGATTCCCCATTTAGGAGGGAGACCCCTATAACCTGGGTGTTGGGGGAGGCTCCCACCAAATCCCGGGTTGAGGAGACTCCTTCTTCTAGGTGGGAGACCCCTCTCACCTGGGTGTTGGGGGAAGTCTCCACTGCACCCCAGGTCTAGGGGACTCCCTTCTCTACAGTGGAGACCCCTCTCACATAAGTAATGGGGGGAGCTCCCCCTGAACAACAGACAAGGGGACTCCCCCCTATAGGAAAAAGACCCCTCTCACCTGAATGTTGGGGGGAGCTCATATACCATTGGACACCCAGTCAAGGAAACTTCCCCTTCTAGGAGGGAGACCCCTCTCAACTGGTTTTTGGTGGAGCTCATATACCATCGCACCCTGAGTTGAGGGGACACCCATCTCTAGGGGAGAGTCCCCTCTCACTGGGGTGTCAGGGGGAGCTCCCACAACACCAGGTTCAAAGAGACTCCACCCTCTAGGGGGGAGACCCCTTTCCCCTGGGTGTCGGAGAGAACTCGTTTACCATTGCACCCCAGTTTGAGAGGACTGACCCTCTAGGGGGAATCCCCTCTCACCTGGGCGTCGGGTGCAGCTCCCACTGCATGCAGGGTCCTGGGGACTCCCCCGTTAAGGCAGAAAATCCTCTCACCTGAAAGTTGGGGGAAGCTACCACTGCACCCCGGGTGCAGGGGACCCCCCCTCCAGGGGGAAGACCCTACTCACCTGGGTGTCTGAAGGAGCTCCCGTCACAACCCGGGTCGAGGGGACCCCCAGCTCTAGGAGGGAGACTCCTTTTACATGGGTGTTGGAGGGAGATCTCGCCACTCTCCAGGTCAAGGGGACTTCCCCCTCTTTGGGGGAGACCCCTCTCACCTCTGTGTAGGGAATGTTCGCATACCATCACACCCCTAGTCTAGTGGACTCCTTCCTCTAGAGGTGAGACTGCTCTAAACTGGATGTGGGGGGGGCCTCTTGCTGCACCCAGGATCGAGGGGACTCCCCCTTCAAGGTGGAGACCCAACTCACCTGGGTATCCCGGGGAGCTCCCTCTGCAACCCGGGTCAAGGGTACTCCCCACTCTAGGGGAAAGATCCCTCTCACTTGCGTGTTGGGGGAACTCCCACCCGGGTGGAGAGGACAACCCCCTTAGGGAGAGACCCCTCTCACCTGGATGTTGGTGGGAGCTCCCACTTCACCCAGGGTCGAGGGGAGTCCCCCCTCTAGGGGAGAGACCATACTCACTAGGGTGTTGTGGGGAACTTCCACCACACCCAGGGTCAAGGGGACTCCCCACACTAGGAAGGAGACCCCTCCCACCTGGGTGTTTGGGGGAGCTCCCACCTCACCCTTCATCAAGGGGACTCCCCCCTCTAGGAGGCAGACCCCTCCCACCTGGGTGTCTGGGGGAGCTCCCAATGCACCCAGGAACATGAGGACTCACCTCTCTATGGGGGAGACCTCTCTCACCTGGGTGTGTGTGGGGGCTCCCACCACACCCCTGGTCGAGGGGACTCCCACCTCTAGGGGGGAGACCCATCTCACCTGTGTGTCAGGGGGAGCTCCCACCGCACTCCGTGTGTAGGGGACTTCTTTCTCTAGGGGGTAGAAGCCTCTCACCTGGGTGTTGGGTCGAGTTTTCACTGCACCCTGGGTGAAGGGGATTTTCCCCTCTATGGGGGATACCCTTCTCACCTGGGTGTCCGGGGAAGGTCCCGCCTCACCCAGGGTCAAGGGGACTCCCCCCAACTAGGGGAAAGATCCCTCTCTCCTGGGTGTTGGGGAGAGCTCGAATACCATCAGGGGGAGACCTCTCTCACCTATGTTTTGCGGGGAGGTCCCACCACACCACGAGTCAAGTAGACTCCCCATTCTAGGGGGAGACCCCTCTCATCTGGGTGTCGGGGTGGTTCTCGCCTCACTGTGGGTCGGGGGGACTTCCCCCTCTAAGGGAGAAATCCCTCTCACATGGGTGTTGTGGTGAGGTCACGATGCACCCCAGGTCAAGGGACTCCCCCCCTAGGGGGGAGAACCCTCTCACCTGGGTGTCACGAGGAAGTCCCCTGGCAATGCGGGTCATGGGGACTCCCCACCATAGGGAAGAGACCCCTCTCACCTGGGTGTCAGGGTTCGCTGCACTCTGGGTCAAGGGGACTCCACCCTCTGGGGGTAGTCCCCTCTCACCTGGTTGTTGGGGGAGGGCCCGATGCACTCCGCATTGAAAGGACTCCCACATCTAGTGGGAAGACCCCTCTCACCTGTGTGTTGGGGGGAGGGCCCGCTGCATCCTGGGTCAAATGGACTCTCCCGTCTAGGGGGGGAGGTCTCTCTCACCAGGGCGTTGGGGGTGGGCACACCATACCCCGGATCTAGGGAACTCCCCCCTCTAGGGCGGAGGCCCCACACACCTGGGTGTCGAAGGCAGGGCCCACCGCACATAGGGTCGAGGGGACTCGCCCTCTATGGGGGTGACACCTCTCACCTAGGTGTTGGGAGGAGGACTGGATGCACCTTAGGTCAAGGGGACTCCCCCCTATAGGGGGTAGGCATCTCTCACCTTAGTGTTGGGAGGAGGCCCCAAAGCAGCCAGGGTGGAGGGGAGACCCCTCTAGGGGGAGACCCCTTTCACCTAGGTGGCGAGGGCCCTTCTGCCACACCCCGGGTCAAGGGGACACCCCACTCTAAGGGAGAGACCCCTCTCACCTGGGTGTCGTGTGGAGGTCCTGCCACACCCTGGGTTGATTGGACTCCCCTCTCTAGGAAAAGATCCCTCTCACCTGGGTGTGGGGAAGTCTGTTACCACACCCCGGGTCAAGGGGATTCCCCACTCTAGGGGGGAGACCCCTCTCACCTGGGTGTCAGGGGAGCTCCTGCTGCACCCTGGTTAAGGGGACTCCCCCCTCTAGGGAAAAGACCCCTCTCACCTGGGTGTTGTGGGGAGCTCCCTCATCATCTCAGGTGGAGCCAATTCCCCCCTCTAGTGGGGAGGCCCCTCTCACCTGGATGTGTGTGTGGGAGCTCCTGCAGCCTCCACGTTGAGTGGACTCCCCCCTTTAGGGTGGATTCCACTCTCACTTGAGTATCAGGGGAGATCCCATCACACTCATTATGGAGGGGGACTCCACTCTCACGTGGGGAGACCCCTCTTACCTGGTGTCAGGGGGAGCTCCACCACACCCAAGATGGAGAAAACTCCCCCCTCTAGGGTGGAGACCCCTCTCACCTGGGTGTCGGGGTGAGCTCCCCCGCACCCAGGTTCGAGGGAACTCCCCCTTCTAGTGGGGTGACCCCTCTCACCTTGGGGTTAAGGAAAGCTCTGGTTGCACACAGGGTCGAAGGGATTCCCCCCTCCAGGAGGAGACTCCTCTCACCTGGGTGTTGGGGGGAGTTCCTGCCACACCCCAGGTCATAGCAACTTCCCCTTCTTGGGGGGAGACCCCTCTCACCTGGGTGTTGGGGGGAGCTCATATACCAATGCACTCTGAGTCAAGGGGGCTCCCCCCTCTAGAGGGGAGAACCCTCTCATCTGGGTGTTGGGGAAAGCTCCATCCGCACCCAAGTTCAAGGGGACTCCCCCCTCTAGGGGGAAACCCACCTCACCTGGGTGTGTGTGGGGGAGCTCCTATAACATCACATTCCAGGTCGAGGGACTCCCCCCTCTAGGTGGAGAGCCCTCTCACCTGGGTGTCAGGGGGAGCTCCAGCCCCACCCAGGATCTAGGGAACTCCCTTCTCTAAGGAGAGACCTCTCACCTGGGTGTATGGGGAAGCTCAAGCTGCACCCGGTACGTGGGGACTCCCCTTTAGCGGGGAGACACCTCTCACCAGGGTGTCAGGGTGAGTTCCTGCTGCACTAAGAATCGAGGGGACTCCTCCATGTAGTAGGGAAACCCCTCTAACCTGGGTGAAGGGGAGCTCCCGCCACACTCAGGGTAGAGGGGACTCCTCTCTCTAGGGGAAACACTCCTCTCATCTGGGTGTCAGGTGGGAGCTCGTATACCATCGCACCCTGGGTCGTGGGGAAATCCCCCTCTATGGGGTAGACCCCACTCACGTGGGTGTTGGGTGTAGATCCAACCACACACCTGGTCAACTGGACTCCCCCATCTAGGGGTGAGGCCCCTCTCACCTGATTGTCGAGGGGAGCTCCCACGGCACCCAGGGTAGAGGGCACTCCCCCCTCTAGGGGGAAGAACCCTGTCACCTGGGTGTCGGAGGAGGTCCGCCTCACCCCAGAGCGAGGGGACTCCCCTCATTAGGGGGAGACCCCTGTCACTGGAGTATAGGGGGAGCTCCCGCCGAACTCCGGGTTGAGGGCACTCCTCCATCTAGGAAGGAGACCCCTCTCACCTGGGAGGCGTGGGGAGCTTCTGCCGCACCCCTGGTCGAGGAAATTCCCCCCTCTAGGAGGAAGACCCCTTTCACCTGGGTGGAGATCTCCCGCTAAAACCCAGGTCGAGAGGACTACCTGCTCTAGGGCGGATATCCCTGTGACATGGGTGTTGGGGTGAGCTCCCACCACACCCCGGGTCAAGGAGAATTTCCTTTCTACCCTTGTCACCTGGGTGTCATGGGGATCTTCCCCCGCATCCCAGGTCGAGGGGACTCCTCCTTCTAGGAAGGAGACCCACGTCACCAGGGTTTCTAGGGAGCTCCCATCGCACTTTAAGTCGAGAGGACTTCCTCCTCTAGCAGGGAGACCCTTGTTACCTGGGTGTCGCGGGGAGCTCCCGCCGTTCCCCGGATCAAGGAGACTTCCTTCCTCTAGGGTGAAATCCCTGTCACCTGTCTGGGGGACCTCGCGTCGCACCCTGGGTTGAGCTCACTTCCTTCTCTAAGGGAAAGACCCCTGTCACCTGGAACATGTCACCTGGGGAACTCCTTCCGCACCCTGGGTTGAGGGGACTCCCTTCTCTAGGCGGGAGATCTCAGTCACCTGGATGTCGGGGGGAGCATTTGCCACACCCTGGGTCGAGGGGACTCCCCCATTTAGGGGGGAGACCTCTTGACCTGGGTGTCCATGGGAGCTACAGCCCCACCCTGGGTCGACGGGACTCCCTCTGCTAGGGGGGTGGTTCCTGTCACCTGGGTGTTGGGGGCAGCTCCTGCCATACCCCAGGTCGACTGGATACCCCCTCTTGGGGGAGATCCTTGTCACCTGAGTGTCGGGGGGAGCTGCCGCGGATCCTGGGGTAGACAGTACTACCCCTCTCGGGGGGAGATCCCTGTCACCTGGGTGTTGGGGGCAGATCCCACCACCCCAGGTCGAGGGGACTCCCCCCTCTAGCTGGGAGACCCCTGTCACCCGGGTGTCAAGGGGAGCTCCTGCAGCACCTCAGGTGGAGGGAACTCCCTCCTCTATGGGGGAGACCCCTGTCACCTGGGTGTAAGGGGGAGATCCCGCCACACCTTTGGTCAAGATATTCCCCCCTTTCAGGGGGAGACCCCTTTCACCTGGGTGTTGGGGGGAGCTCCCGAAGCTCCCAGGTAAAGGAGACTTTCCCCTCAATCCCTCTCACGTGTGTGTGTGTGTGTGTGTGTGTGTGTGTGTGTGTGTGTGTGCAGGGGGGAGCTCCCCCAGACCACGAGTTGTCAGGAGACTCGCCTCTAGCGGGGATACCCCTGTCACCTGGATGTACTGGGGAACTTCTGCTGCACCCCCAGGGTCGATGGGTGTCTCCCCTCTCCGGGTGACACCTGGGTGTCTGGGGGAGCTTCCAACGCATGCCGGGTTAACAGGACTCCCCCTTCTAGAGTGGAGGTCCCTGTCACCTCAGTGTCGGGGGAGCTCCCGCTGCACCCCGGGTTGACAGGACTCCCCCTCTCGAGGGGAGACCCGTGTCACATAGGAATCGGAGGAAGCTCCCATCACACCTCTCGGGGGGGAGACCCCTGACACCTGAGTCTCCAGGGGAGCTTTTACCGCATCCCGGGTCTACAGGACTCCCCCCTCTAGGGCGAAGACCCCTGTCACCTGGGTATCAGGGGGAGCTCCCACTAAATCCAGGTTGATGGGACTCCCTTCTCTCAGGGGGACAGCCCTGTCACCTGGGTGTTGGGGGAAGCTCCTGATGTACCCCTGGTCGAGGGGACTCCACCCTCTAGGTGGGAGGCCCCTGTCACATGGGTGTTGGAGGGAGCTGCTGTCCCAACCCGGGTCGAGGGGACTCCCCCCTCTAGGGGGGAGACCCATGTCACTTCTGCAGGGGAGTCCCCTGTCACCTGGTTGTTGTGCTGAGCTCACACTGCACCCCAGGTCAAATCATTCCCCCGCCCAGAGGGAGAACTCTATCACCTGGGTTTCTGGGGAACTCTTGATGCACACCGGATTGAGGGGACTCCCCCTCTAGGTGGGAGAACCCTGTCACCTGGATGTCAGGGTGACCTCCCACACACAGTGGGTTGAGGTGACTCCCGTTTCTATGGGGGAGGCCCCTCTCACCTGGGTGTGTGTGGGGGGAGCTCCCACTGTACTCCGGGTCGAAGGGACTGTTCCCTCTCTGGGGGACACCCTGTCACCTGGGTGTCGTGCAGAGCTCTCACTGCACCCCAGGTTGAGGACATTCCCCCCTCTAGGGGGGAGACACCTGTCACCTGGATGTCATGGGTAGCTCCTGCTGAAACCCAGGTGGAGGACATTACCCCCTCTAGGATGGAGATCCCTGTCAACTGGGTGTCGGGGTGAGCTCCCGACGCAAACCAGGTCAAGGGGACTCCCCCGTGTATGTGTACCTTGGGTCTAAGGAACTCCCACCTCTCGGAGGGAGGCCCCTGTCACCTGGGTGTTGGGAAGAGCTCCCTCCTCTCCCTGGTTGACAGGACTCGCCCATCTCGGGGGGAGGGAGACCCCTGTCACCTGGGTGTATGGGGAAGCTCACGCTGCACCCTTGGTCGAGAAGAATCCCCCCTCTAGGGAAGAGACGCCTGTCACCTGGGTATCGGGGGAGGTCTTGTGGCACCCCTGTTGAGGGACTGGCCCCTCTAGAAGGAAGACCCCTGTCACCTGGGTGTCAGGGTGAGCTCCCTCCACACCTGGGTAGAGGTGAATCCCCTTTCTAGGGGGGAGACCCCTGTCACCTGGGTGTCAGAGGTGCTCCCCACACACCCTGGGTTGAGAGCATTCCCACCTCTCTGGGGGAGACCCCTGTCAACTGGGAGTCAGGGGGAGCTCCAACCGCATCTGGGTTCGAGGGGAATCCCCCCTCTTGGGGAAGACACCTGCCACCTGTGTGTCGGGGTGATCTCTACTGCATTTTGGGTCAAGGGGACTCTCTTTCTAGTGGGGAGGCCCCTGTCACCTGAGTGTCAGGGGAAGGTCCTATGGCACCCTGGGTTGAGGGGACTGCACTCTCTAGAACAGAGACCCCTGCCACTTGGGTGTCAGGGTGAGCTCCCACGGCACCTGGGTAGAGATGACTCCCCTTTCTAGGAAAGCGACCCTTGTGACTTGAGTGTCAGGGGGAGCTCCCCCCATACCGTGGGTCAAGAGGACTTCTGCCTCTTGAAAGGAGACCCCTGTCATCTGGGTTTGGGGGGAGCTCCCATGGCACCGTGGTTTGACAGGACTCCCCTTTCATAGGGGGAGACCTCTATCACCTGGGTGTCAGGGTGAGCTCCAGCCACACCCTGGGTCAAGGGTACTCCCCTCTCTTGGGGAAAGACCCCTTTAACCTGTGTGTCAGGGGGAGCTCCCTCTGCACCAAGGGTCAAGGGGACTCCCTCCTCTAGGGGGGAAGCCCCTGTCACATGGGTGTCTGGGGGAGTTCCTACCACACCCCACATCGAGGGAACTTGCCACAGTCTAGCTGGGCACAATTCAGGAGCCACTTGTCAAAAGAAATGAACTTTATTTTTATAACACACACACCAAACCACACAGCTCCTCAGGAAAAACCTTCAGAGCCCAACTGCCACCACTGGCTTCCCATAAGCCTCTCAACCTCCCCCACTCCTCCTGCTCTTGAGGCTGATTGGCTGGGTCATGTGGGCGGAGCCAAAAAAGTCCCCCAATGAACAGCTCCGTGGTCTGAAAGGGTGGGGAAACAGCCCAATGAGCATCACCACAGAGGAGCCAATCAGTTGGCAGCTAGAAGTTTGCTGGGGCCTGCTGTGAGCCAATCATCAGATGGCAGCTGGAAATTTGCTGGCAGCTGGAAGTTTGCTGGGGCCCCTTCAGCTGTGGCTCTCAACATCTCCCCCTCTCTGTTTAAACAACAAGCGTGTGGCTTAGGGACGTGCTTGCCTTAGGTTGTCCAATAGTACATATGGTCCTTACCATTCATCGGATGAGCTGACCTCAAGGCGTCAGCCTCCTGTCTTATGTTGGTACCATTGCAATTGGATCTTTCCCATCATTGACTACCAGTCCAGCATACAGTCAAACCTGTGGATAGGTCTTTGTATCAGCGTGGGGGGGGGAGGTTCTTTGCCTCACCTCTTTTGGCCCCCAAATTTTAGTTGAAGGACCATGACAAGCAGAAGGGAGGAAGATACACCAAGCCAATTGATGGCTCCTTTTGGAAAAATTGTACCGCAGATGACAACATCAGCAAAAATACCCCAACATTACCACAAGTCGCTGTACCAAAAGATAGTTCACAATGCATACAAGTGAGTTCACAATGCATGCAAGTGATACATAGTCCAGGCAAGTTCTGCAAGCAGTTCAGTGATGGCTATTGCAGAAGCTGTAGATTGGTTTTATCTTTGTCTTCACCAGCACTGAGATGAAGATAGGAATTCTGGCAATAATGGCTAAAGAAAAAATTATGTAACATTGCAGAAGGCACTAAAAGAAAACAATTTTCTTAACAATTTACATTATCTTGAACAGAATTATTAAATATAATGAAAAGGAAAGGTGAAAGTAAACAAACAGATCTGTTAACCTCCCTTTTTGTTCACATATTAAAACAATCCTCAACAGCTGTTTACCCAATTTAAATTAAACCATAAATCACGTGAATAAAAAAATTTGGATCCATTTTTTCATGAGCACTCATCATATAAGATACATGGACATACATACATACAAACATACAACATAAAACACAAGTGTGCACACATAATATAATACATACAACACATAACATAATAGTAAAGGCCTTATAACTTTTTACAGGTGAAATATCCATTGCAATGTTTAAAAACTCTATAGTCAAAAAATAGAACTGATCAGCAAAACATTAACCTAGGTATGTATGAGCTCAAAAAAAAATAGAACTTCATGATGTGGGAAAGGATAATAATAAAACAGATATTGAAAAAAAGCATCCTGGTTTTGTTGCAGGTATAAGGATAGCCAAACTGGAGTTTTGGATATCAGCTGTTATGGATTTGAGCCAAATCATCTTCTTTTTGGTCTGTAGAAATCGCTTTAGTTAATCTTTCTGGAATCCAAATCAGCTGCTGTTCTCCCTGTGGAAACACATAAAGAGACCCCCGACTCCAGACAATCACTGGGTCAGGACCTTAGTTAATCTCTCTGGAATCCAAATTGGCTGTTGTTCTCCCTGTGGAAACACACAAACAGACCCCCGACTCCAGACAATTACTGGGTCAGGACCTTTCCATTGTCCTGTTAGAATATCCTTCCAAAGTACCTTGGGCTTCTGTACATTTTTTTGGACACATATGCCTTTCCGCAGCACTAAGCCCTGATGATTCCAAATTTTAAAAGTTTAGAGTAAAAAGGGTTATTTTAAGTTTACCTTTGGGGAATATATACCCCTTCACAATTCCCTCTTTTTGCTTTAATAAGTACATTTTAATAGTTTGATGAGCTCTTTCAACTATGCCTTGTCCCTGTGGATTGTATGGGATTCCTGTTATATGAGTAATGCCAAATGATGAGCAAAATTGTTTAAAAGAGGTAGAAGTATAACCAGGGGCATTATCTGTTTTTAACTGTTTTGGAATGCCCAAAGTTGCAAAATTTTGTAAGCAATGAGCTATAATATCTTTAGTTTTTTCTCTGGCATGAAGGAAGCCCATAAAAAATCCAGAAGAAGTATCAACTGTAACATGCAAATATTTTAATTTTCCAAATTCTGGCAAATGTGTGACATCCATCTGCCAAATATGGTTAGGTATCAGTCCTCTAGGATTGATTCCAAGATTAACTTGTGGTAAAAAGGTCACACAATTTTGACATTGTTTTATTATTTGTCTAGCTTGTTCTTTAGTTATTTTAAAACACTTTTGTAAAGTATTAGCATTGACATGGAACTTTTAAAGAAAATTTATAGCTTCTAGTGTAGAGAAAACATGTATGTCATGTGTAGTTTTATCTGCTAAATCATTGCCAAACTAAGGGCTCCAGGCAATCCTGTATGTGCCCTGATCTGTCGTATAAAGAATGGATCTTTTCTGTCCCAGATTAGACTTTGTATAGTGGAAAGCAAAGAGAAAACAGTAGAGGAAGGGGAAATCCTACCAGCATCTTCAAGGGATACTATAGCATTAACTATATACTGACTATCAGAAAATAAATTAAATACAGAATCTTTAAACATCACAAAAGCTTGTAATACTGCATTAAACTCTACCTTCTGAGCTGATTGTTTGAGTACTAAAAATGTAAAAGTTTGATCAGTTGTAACTATTGCTTCTGTACCATTATTTGACCCATCAGTGAATATATTTGGAGCATTCATGATAGGGGTTTTTCTTGTCATTTTTGGAAAAATTACAGGATGCAATGACCAAAAAGACAATAAAGGATTAGATAATAAGTGTTTATCAAATGAAACATTAGATTTTCACATGATTATTGCCCATGTATTTAACTCATTAGCTAACTAATCAATTTGATTCATAGTATATGAAGTAATAATTTTATTGGGAGAAATTCCAAACACTCCCTTTGCTGCTTTTATTCCTTTGAGTATTAATTGTCTTACAACCTCAGGATACCTAGTAAGAATAGTGTTAGGAGAATAAGATAAATGTATCCATAATAATGGACCTTCTTGCCAAAATACTCCTGTAGGGACATTTTTTTTGTTGGTAGTACAATAAATAATAAAGGCAAACATATCAATTCTATCTAAATGAATATTTTCTATATATGTTTCAATGATTTTTAATGCCTTTCTTGCTTCAGGCGTTAACATGTGGGATGAATTTGGATCTGATGGACGTCTTAGGATATTAAATAAAGGTCCCAACTCTCCTGTTGGTATACGTAGATAAGGCCTTATCCAATTTATGTCTCCTAATAACTTTTGAAAGTCGTTAAGTGATTTGAGTTGATCTACTTGTATTTGAATTTTTGGTGGATGGACCATGGTTGAGGACAATAGAACTCCTAAATAATTAATTGGAAAATTTAATTGTACTTTATCTATTGCTATCTCTAGATTATAATTTTTTAATAAGTTTGTAAGTGTGGCATAACATTCTAGCAACGTGTTTTTAGCTTTGTGTGCTAATAATACATCATCCATATAGTGAAATATTTGTAGTTCAGGATTTTGATTTCTAAGTGGCTGGATTACTTTATTAACATAAATTTGACACATAGTTGGGCTGTTAGCCATCCCTTGAGGGAGTACTTTCCATTCATATCTCTGATCAGGACCTTCATGGTTCAATGCAGGGATAGTAAATGAAAAACTTGGACTATCCTCAGGATGAATTGGAATTGAAACAAAAAACAATCTTTAATATCTATAACTAAAACATACCAGGTTTTTGGCAAAGCAGACAATTGAGGAATCCCCAATCGAGCAGGTCCCATAATAACCATCTCATTATTAATGGCTCTTAAAACTTGCAATAATCTCCATTTACCAGATTTCTTTTTGATGACAAAAATGGGAGTACTATGGGGATATACAGAAGGTTGTATATTTCCCTCCACTAATTGTTGTTTGACCAGGTCATGGGCTGCTTGTATCTTTTCTTTAGTCAGGGGCCACTGAGGAACCCATACTGGTCTTTCTGATTTCCAAGTAATTTTTATTGTCTCAGTGGCCCTTTCTGAAAATCCAACCCATGTCTGTCCGTTCCTTGATCTGTTTGTATTGGTGCGGCTATACCTTGTTCTTGTTTTTCTAATCTTTTTCCTTTCCTAAAACCTTGTCTAGTCATAATAGTGGGTGCATTTTGGTTGATGTTAATTGTTAATGTCAAACCTAATTTATCTAGGACATCTCGTCCCCATAAATTTACAGGGAGATGATCCAATACATACGGTTGTATAGTTCCTTCACATCCTTCAGGATCCTTCCAATCTAATACCATTACACTTCTATGGTGATAAGTCGCCACTCCTAGGCCTTGAAGCATTTGAGTGTCTTGTTGTAATGGCCAATGTTTTGGCCATTCTTTATGAGATATGATGCTAAGGTCTGCACCTGTATCCAGTAGCCCATTAAATTCATGTCCTTGAATGTTTAGTTTTAGCATGGGGCAAGAATCTAAATTTAAAGAAAACATAGCCCAATCTACACCTGTGGAGCCTAATCCCTTGGAACCTCTTTCTACAGTATGACTAGAAAATTTATCATGTATGCTGGGTATTATTAGTAACTGTGTTATTCTATCTCCATGTGAAATTACTGACATACCCTTTGGAGAACTGGCTATAATTTTTATTTCACCTTCATAATTGGGATCAATTACTCCAGGACTTATCATAAGTCCTTTTAGAGTAGAAGAACTGCATCCCAATAATAAGCCTACTGTTCCTTTTATCCCTGTGGGAATGATTTGAACTTTCATCTCTGGAGTTAGTACTGCTCTGGCGGAGGCACAGATGTCCAACTCTGCACTCCCTCTGGTTTGTCTGATGAGGGATCTAATGGACAATGTGTCCTGGGCACAACCTTGATGGGATTGCTGGGTTCCTCCAGTGCTCCGTATATTTGTGGTCTTGGGCCCCGGAGCATTGGGCCCCCTGTCCATTTTTTGGCAACGGAGCCTGATGCCTTTCTCCATGATATCATGGATAAACACCTGGTCCTTATTCGTTTTTTGATAATGGAGTACCCTCTATGGTGGTTTGGGAATGGCATTCATTAGCCCAATGTCTCCCTCTATGGCATCGTGGGAAAATACCCGGTATTCTACTCCTTTTATACCTAGTTTTGTCAAACCCTCCTCCTATGGGCAATTCCTTTTAAAATGTCCTGTTTGTTCACAATTGTAGCATGTTCTTGGCCTGGCATCTAAAGCCTGCTTTACTGCAGCTGCCACGATTTGCCCTTGTTTATTAATGTCTCTGGCATCTAAAACCTGTTTTACTGCAGCTGCCACGACTTGCCCTTGTTCATTAATGTCTCTACATAATTTAATATATGTGTTTAAATCTTCATGTTTCCGTGGTCTAATGACTTGTCTGCACCAACAATTCGCCTGCTCATAAGCCAGTTGTTTTATTAATGGCATTGCTTGTTCTGTATTCCCCAAAACTCTGGTAGCTGTTTGAATAAGCCTATCTACAAATTCAGCATAAGGTTAATTAGCTCCTTGTATTACCTTAGATAATTGACCTTGTAAACCTCCATGTCCTTGTAAAGTCTTCTGTGCCCTAACCGCATCTACAGCAATTTGTATGTATACACCAGGATCATATGCAATTTGCTGATCCTCATAAGGTTCCTTTCCTAACAACACCCAGGTGAGAGGGATCTCCCTTCTAGAGGGGGGAACCCCCTGGACCCTGGTTGTGATGATATACGAACTCTGCCCGAAAGCCAGGTGTTAGGGGATCTCCCACCTGGAGGTGAGAGTCCCCCTGAACCTGGGTACGCTGGGAGCTCTCACCCACACTCAGGTGAGAGGGGCCTCCCCCTTAGAAGGGGAAGTCCCCTTGTCCCTGGTGTGATGGTATGCACACTTCCTGCAAAACCCAGGTGAGAGGGGTCTTCCCCCTCGAGGGGGTAGTTCCCTCGACCCTGGGTCAGGTGGGAAATCCTCCCAACATCCAGGTGAGTGGGGCCTCCCCACTAAAGGAGGAAGTCCCCTCAACTCTGGGTGCGATGGTGTACAAGCTCCCCTGACACCAAGGTGAGGGGGGAGTCCACTTGACACTGAGTGTGATGGTATAAGAGCTTCCCCCATCACCCAGTCAAAAGGGACCTCCCCCCTCGAAACTGGGTGCAATGCTTTATGAGGTCCCCTGACACCCAGGTGAGAGGGGCCTCCCCAATAGAGGGGGGAGTCCCCTCTACCCTGGGTGTGATGGCATACAAACTTCCACCAACACCCAGGTGAGAGGGGCCTCTCACATAGAGGGGGGAATTCTATCTCCCCTGGTTGCGAGGAAAGCTCCTCCCAACACCCAGGTAATAGGGGTCTCCCCCCTAGAAGGGGTAGGCCCCTCAACCCGGGGTGCATCAGGACCTCTCCTCCCCACACTCAGGTGAGCGGGGCCTCCCCCCTAGAAGAGAGTCCCCTTAACCCTGGGTGCAATGGTATGTGAGCTCCACCCAAAACCCAGGTGAAAGGGGTCTTCTCACTTAGAGGGGGGAATGCGACAGGAGCTCCCCCAGACACCCAGCTGACAAGGGTCTCCGCCCTAGAGGGGGAAATTCCTTGACCCAAGGTGCTGTGTGAACTCCCACAACACCCAGGTGAGATGGGTTTCCCCCTAGAGGGGGTGTCCCTTTGACCCAGGGTGTGACAGGAGCTCGCACAGACACCCAGGGGATAGGGGTCTTCCCCCTAGAGAGAGGAGTCCCGTGGAACCAGGGGTACGGCGGGAGCTCCCACTGACACCCGGGTGACAAGGGTCTCCTCCATAGAGGAGGGAGTCCCCTCGACCATGGGTGTGGTGGGATCTCTCCCAATCACCCAGGTTACAGAAGTCTCCCCCCTAGAGAAGGGAATGTCCTCGACCCAGGGTGTGGCGGGAGCTCTTCTGACACCCAGGTGATAGGGGTCTCTCACCTAGACGGGGGAGTCCCCTCAACCCTGGGTCTGTTGGGATCTCCCCCCAATACCCAGATGAGAAGGGTCTCCCCCCTAGAGGGGAATGTCCCCTCAAACCAGGGTGCAGCAGGAGCTCTTCTCGACACCCAGGTGAGAGGGGGTCTTTCCCCTAGAGAGGGGAGTCATCTCAACTCCGGGTGCGGCAGGATCTCCCCAGAACACCCAGGTGAGAGGGGTGTCCCTCCGAGAGGAGGGAGTCCTCTCGACCCGGGGTGCAATGGTATAGGAGCTCCCCACAACACGCAGGTTTGAGAGGTCTCCCCCCTAGAAGGGGGAGTCTCTGGATGTGGTGGTTTACGAGCTCTTCCCGACACCCAGGTGAGAGGTGTCTTCCCCCAGAGGGTGGAAACCTCTCTACTCTCAGTGCAGTGGCACTTCCCCATGAAGCCCAATTTAACAGGGTCTCCCCACTAGCGGGGGGAGTAGCCTCGACCCAGGGTGTGGCAGGAGCTCCCCACGACACCCAGTGAGAGAGGTATCTTCCCTAAAGGAGGAAGTCCCTTCTACCTGGGGTGCAGCAGGAGCTCCCTCCGACACCCAGGTGACAAGAGTCTCCTCCTGAGAGGGGGGAGCCCCTTTGAACATGGTGCTGCAGAGCTTCCCCAACCATACCCAGGTGACAGTGGTCTCCCTCCTAGAGGGAGGAGTCCCCTAGACCCAGGGTATGGTGGGAACTCCCCCCAACACCCAGGTGACAGGAGTCCTTTTCCTAGAGATGGGAGTCCTCTCAACCCTGTGTGCGGCAGGGGTCCCTGGAAACCCAAGTGCCAGGGGTCTTCCCCTAGAGGGTGGAGTCCTGTTGAGAGCCACAGCCAAAGGGGCCCCAGCAAACTTCCAGCTGCCGGCTGATGATTGGCTCACAGTGGCCCCAGCAACATCTAGCTGATTGGCTCCTCTGTGGTGATGTTCATTGGGCTGTTTCCCTGTCCTTCAGACTGCCAGCTGATGATTGGCTCACAGCGGCCCCAGCAACATCTAGCTGATTGGCTCCTCCACGGAGCTGCTCATTGGGTGACTTCTTTGGCTCTGCCCACGCAACCCAGCCAATCGGCCTCAAGAGCAGGAGGATTGTGGGAGGTTGAGAGGCTGGTGTGGGGGTGAGAGGCTTGTGGAAGCCGGTGGTGGCAGTTGGGCTCTGAGGGTTTTTCCCTGAGGAGCTGTTTTGTTTGGCGTTTGTAGTTCTAAAAATAAAGTTAGTTTCTTTTGACAAGTGGCTCCTGAATTGTGCCAAGCCAGACTTCGGCATTTGGTGGCTCGCACGGGGAGCGACTGAGGGTAAGTAAACTGCCCGCCCCTGAGGGCAGGGCGAGAGGATGGGTAGCCATTCTAAGTTTACTCTTTTGTTTTGCTTCATTTTTGTTTTAACTTGCCTGTCCCTGGAGATGAGTGAGAGGGAAGAAAAACCGCTCACATTTGAGGAAAAACTATTTGCGTCTGAGGAACAGATAGGGAGAAAGGACGGATGCATATGTCAGGTTCCATGTCAGGAGGATAGAAAGGCTGATATAATGATTTTGTGTGGTTCCATTTTTATTGGATTCTGTCTCGGTTTTGTTTGCTGTTATCTTGCTGGGTTGTATTATAGTAGAAATACGGGATCAGCAATTAGTAAAAAACAAACCGAAAGAGTGTTAAGTAAATTGTTAGAGGAAGGAAGCTTCCCAGTAAAATCAAGAGCAGTCAGGGCATACGTTGATATAATACAAAAATATAGCCCATGGCTTTTTAAGGAGGAGTTGTTAGATATATCACAATGGAACCATCATGGTGAAGATTTAAAAAGAATAGAAAAGAACAACCCAGGGACTCTGCCAGTTGGCACATTGCCATTGTGGACGTACATATCTGGTTTGCTTAGTCCAAAGCCTTCAGTTCAGACAAAGGTAGAGGAAGGAGAAGACATATTGTACAAGAGAAGGTCTTTCGAGCTAGTGAGACAGAGGAAGGAAGTTTAGAGCAGAAAAAGCCATCAGGGGAAAAGTTACAACAGGAGACTGCTAATAACATCTTTCTATCATAGAGCAAAAGTGTCCAACCAACAGCACCACCTCTACCAGAGGGCATAAGTGTCCAATCAACAGCACCACCTCCATATGCTAGGAGAGCCCCAAACCCCGCAGTTGATAGTTGAGATCCTGAGACAGGATCTCAAGTATGCCCTGTATTTGAGGTAGGAGGGCAGTGAATTCACCAGGGTTTAAATTTCACATCAGTGAAGGAGCTAAAGGAGGCTGTAACAACCTATGGTCCTCAAGCACCCTTCACTGTAAGCTTGGTCGAATCCATTACCAACTTAAACATGACGCCAGCAGATTGGGCTAATGTTTGTAAAGCTGTGTTAACTGGAGGTCAATACCTGTTATGGAAGGTTGCCAATGAGGAATTTTGCAAGGAGACGGCTAGTCGAAATGCAGCAGCTGGTTATCCTCAGAGAAATCTAGATATGTTGTTAGGAAAGGGACCTTATGAGGATCGGCAGCAACAACTTGCATATGATCCTGGTGTATATTTACAAATTGCTGTAAATGCAGTTAAGGCCTGGAAGACTTTACAAGGACATGGAGGTTTACAAGGTCAATTATCTAAGATAATACAAGGAGCTAATGAACCTTACGCTGAATTTGTAGATAGGCTTATTCAAACAGCTACCAGAGTTTTTGGGAATACAGAACAAGCAATGCCATTAATAAAACAACTTGCTTATGACCAAGCGAATCGTTGGTGCAGAGATATCATTAGACCATGGAAACAGGAAGATTTAAACACATATATTAAATTATGTAGAGACATTAATGAACAAGAGCAAGTCATGGCAGCTTCAGTAAAAACAGGCTTTAGATGCCAGAGACATTAATGAACAAGGGCAAATTGTGGCAGCTGCAGTAAAACAGGCTTTAGATGCCAGAGACATTAATGAACAAGGGCAAATTGTGGCAGCTGCAGTAAAACAGGCTTTAGATTCCAGGCCAAGAACATGCTACAATTGTGAACAAACAGGACATTTTAAAAGGAATTGCCCCATAGGAGGAGGGTTTAACAAAACTAGGTATCAAAGGAGTAGAATACCGGGTATTTGCCCACGATGCCGTAGAGGGAGACATTGGGCTAATGAATGCCATTCTCAAACCACCATAGAGGGTACTCCATTATATTGGGCTAATGAATACCATTCTCAAACCACCATAGAGGGTACTCCATTATCAAAAAATGAACAAGGACAAGGTGTTTATCCACAATATCATGGACAAAGGCATTGGGCTCCGTTGCCAAAAAATGGACAGGGGGCCCCAATGCTCCGGGGCCCCAAACCACAAATATATGGAGCACTAGAGGAACCCAGTAACCCCAGCAACCCCATCAGGGCAGTGCCCAGGACATCAGATCCCTCATCAGACAAACCAGAGGGAGCGCAGGGTTGGACATCTGCGCCTCCGCCAAATCAGTACTAACTCCAGAGATGGGAGTTCAAATCATTCCCACAGGGGTAAAAGGACCTCTTCCCAAAGGAACAGTAGGCTTGTTATTGGGACGCAGCTCTTCTACTCTAAAAGGACTTATGATAAGTCCTGGGGTAATTGATCCCAATTATGAAGGTGAAATAAAAATTATAGCCAGTTCTCCAAAGGGTATATCAATAATTTCACCAGGAGATAGAATAGCACAGTTACTAATAATACCAAGCCTACATGATAAATTTTCCAGTCATGCTGTAGAAAGAGGTTCCAAGGGATTAGGCTCCACAGGTGTAGATTGGGCTATGCTTTCTTTAAATTTAGATTCTCGCCCCATGCTAAAACTAAATATTTAAGGACATGAATTTAATGGGCTACTGGATACAGGTGCAGACCTTAGCATTATCTCTCCTCAAGAATGGCCAAAACATTGGCCATTACACCAAGCCACTCAAACGCTTCGAGGCCTAGGAGTGGCGACTAATCCTGATAGAAGTGCAATGGTATTAGATTGGAAGGATCCTGAAGGATGTGAAGAAACTATACAGCCATATGTATTGGATCATCTTCCCGTAAATTTATGGGGACGAGATGTCCTAGATCAATTAGGTTTGACATTAACAAATAATATCAATCAAAATGCACCCACTATTATGACTAGACAAGGTTTTAGGAAAGGAAAAGATTAAAAAAACAAGAACAAGGTATAGCCGCACCAATACAAATAGATCAAGGAACAGACAGACATGGGTTGGATTTTCACAAAGGGCCACTGAGACAATAAAAATTACTTGGAAATCAGAAAGACCAGTATGGGTTCCTCAGTGGCCCTTGACTAAAGAAAAGATACAAGTAGCCCATGATCTGGTTAAACAACAATTAGCGGAAGGACATGTACAACCTTCTGTATCTCCCCATAATACTCCCATTTTTGTCATCAAAAAGAAATCTGGTAAATGGAGATTATTGCAAGATTTAAGAGCCATTAATAATGAAATGGTCATTATGGGACCTGCTCAGTCGGGGATTCCTCAATTGTCTGCTTTGCCAAAAACTTGGTATGTTTTAGTTATAGATATTAAAGATTGTTTTTTTTTCAATTACAATTCATCCTGAAGATAGTCCACATTTTGCATTTACTATCCTTGCACTAAATCATGAAGGTCCTGATCAGAGATATGAATGGAAAGTACTCCCTCAAGGGATGGCTAACAGCCCAACTATGTGTCAAATTTATGTTAACAAAGTAATCCAGCCACTTAGAAATCAAAATTCTGAACTACAAATATTTCATTATATGGATGATGTATTATTAGCACACAAAGCTAAAAACACGTTGCTAGAATGTTATGCCACACTTACAAACTTATTAAAAAATTATAATCGAGAGATAGCAATAGATAAAGTACAATTAAATTTTCCAATTAATTATTTAGGAGTTCTATTGTCCTCAACCATGGTCCGTCCACCAAAAATTCAAATATGAGTAGATCAACTCAAATCACTTAATGACTTTCAAAAGTTATTAGGAGACATAAATTGGATAAGGCCTTATCTAGGTATTCCAACAGGAGAATTGGGACCTTTATTTGATATCCTAAAAGGTCCATCAGATCCAAATTCACCCCGAATGTTAACGCCTGAAGCAAGAAAGGCATTAAAAATCATTGAAACATACATGGAAAATATGCATTTGGATAGAATTGATATAAGTTTGCCTTTATTATTTATTGTACTACCAACAAAATATATTCCTACAGGAGTATTTTGGCAAGAAGGTCCATTATTATGGATACATTTATCTTATTCTCCTAACACTATTCTTACTAGGTATCCTGAGGTTGTAAGACAATTAATACTCAAAGGAATAAAAGCAGCAAAGGGAGTGTTTGGAATTTCTCCCAATAAAATTATTACTCCATATACTATGAATCAAATTGATGAATTAGCTAATGAGTTAAATACTTGGGCAATAATCATGTGCAAATCTAATGTTTCATTTGATAACCACTTACCATCTAATCCTTTATTGTCTTTTTGGTCATTGCATCCTGTAATTTTTCCAAAAATGACAAGAAAAACACCTATCATGAATGCTCCAAATATATTCACTGATGAGTCAAATAATGGTACAGCAGCAATAGTTACAACTGATCAAACTTTTACATTTTTAGTACCCAAACAATCAGCTCAAAAGGTAGAGCTTAATGCCATATTACAAACTTTTGTGATGTTTAAAGATTCTGTATTTAATTTATTTTCTGATAGTCAGTATATAGTTAATGCTATAATATCCCTTGAAGATGCTGGTAGGATTTCCCCTTCTTCTACTGTTTTCTCTTTATTTTCCACTATACAAAGTTTAATCTGGGACAGAAAAGATCCATTCTTTATAGGACATATCAGGGCACATACAGGATTGCCTGGAGCCCTTAGTTTGGGCAATGATTTAGCAGATAAAACTACACATGACATACATATTTTCTCTACACTAGAAGAAGCTATAAATTTTCATAAAAGATTCCATGTCAATGCTAATACTTTACAAAAGCGTTTTAAAATAACTAAGGAACAAGCTAGACAAATAATAAAACAATGTCAAAATTGTGTGACCTTTTTACCACAAGTTAATCTTGGAGTCTATCCTAGAGGATTGATACCTAACCATATTTGGCAGATGGACGTCACACACTTGCCAGAATTTGGAAAATTAAAATATTTGCATGTTACAGTTGATACTTCTTCTGGATTTTTGATGGGCTCACTTCATGCCAGAGAAAAAACTAAAGATGTTATAGCTCATTGCTTACAAAATTTTGCCACTTTGGGCATTCCAAAACAGTTAAAAACAGATAATGCCCCTGGTTATACGTCTACTTCTTTTAAACAATTTTGCTCATGATTTGGCATTACTCATATAACAGGAATCTCATACAATCCACAGGGACAAGGCATAGTTGAAAGAGCTCATCAAACTATTAAAATGTACTTATTAAAGCAAAAAGACGGAATTGGGAAGGGGTATATATTCCCCAAAGATAAACTTAAAATAACCCTTTTTACTCTAAACTTTTTAAATTTGGATTCATCAGGTCTTAGTGCTGCAGAAAGGCATATGTGTCCAAAAAATGTACATAAGCCCAAGGTACTTTGGAAAGATATTCTAACAGGACAATAGAAAGGTCTTGACCCAGTAATTGTCTGGAGTCGGGGGTCTGTTTGTGTGTTTCCACAGGGAGAACAACAGCCGATTTGGATTCCAGAGAGATTAACCAAGGTTCTGACCCAGTGATTGTCTGGAGTCAGGGGTCTGTTTGTGTGTTTCCACAGGGAGAACAGCAGCCGATTTGGATTCCAGAGAGATTAACTAAAGCGATTTCTACAGACCCAAAAGAAGATGATTTAGCTCAAATCCATAACAGCTGATATCCAAAACTCCAATTTGGCTATCCTTACATCTGTGACAGAACCAGGATGCTTTTTTTTCAATATCTATTTTATTATTGCCCTTTCCCATATCATGAAGTTCTATTTTGTTTTTTTTTTTTTTTGAGCTCATATTGACCTAGGTTAATGTTTTGCTGATCAGTTCTATTTTTTTTTTTACTATATAGAGTTTTTAAACATTGCAATAGAGATTTTACCTGTAAAAAGTTATAAGGCCTTTATTATTATGTTATGTGTTGTATGTATTATATTATGTGTGCACACTTGTGTTTTGTGTTATATGTTTGAATGTACGTATGTCCATATATCATATATGATGAGCGCTCATGAAAAAATGGATCCAAATATTTTTTTTTATTTCACGTGATTTAAATGGTTTAATTTAAATTGGGTAAATTTAAAACTGTTAAGAATTGTTTTAATATGTAACAAAAAAGGAGGTTAACAGATCTGTTTGTTTACTTTCACCTTTCCTTTTCATTATATTTAATAATTCTCTTCAAGACAATGTAAATTGTTAAGAAAGTTGTTTTCTTTTAGTGCCTTCTGGAATGTTACACAATTTTTTCTTTAGCCATTATTGCCAGAATTCCTATCTTCATCACAGTGCCGGTGAAGACAATGTAAATTGTTAAGAAAATTGTTTTCTTTTAGTGCCTTCTGGAATGTTACATAATTTTTTCTTTAGCCATTATTGCCAGAATTCCTAGCTTCATCCTAGTGCCAGTGAAGACAAAGATAAAACTAATCTTTGTTTTATAGCCATCACTGAACTGCTTGCAGAACTTGCCTAGACTATGTGTCACTTGTATGCATTGTGAACTCACTTGTATGGATTGTGAACTATCTGTTAGTGCATCAACTTTTGGTAGTGTTGGGGTATTTTTGCTCGTATTCTTGATGACAAGAGCCGTCAATTGGCTTGGTGTATCTTCCTCCTTTCTGCTTGTCATGATCATTCAGCTAAAATTTGGGGGCCAACAGAGGTGAGGCAAAGAACCTCACCCCCCCCACTGGTACAAAGACCTCTCCACAGGTGTGGCTGTATACTGGACCGGTAGTCAATGACGGGTAAGATCCAATTACAATGGTACCAACCTAAGACAGGAGGCTGACGCCCTGAGGTCAGCTCATCCGAAGACGGGTAAGGACCATATGTAGTATTGGACAACCTAAGGCAGGCATGGTCCCTAAGCCACATGCTTGTTGTTTAAACAGAGAGGGGGAGATGTTGAGAGCCACAGCCAAAGGGGCCCCAGCAAACTTCCAGCTGCCGGCTGATGATCCAGCTGCCAGCAAACTTCCAGCTGCCGGCTGATGATTGGCTCACAGTGGCCCCAGCAACATCTAGCTGATTGGCTCCTCTGCGGTGATGTTCATTGGGCTGTTTCCCTGTCCTTCAGACTGCCAGCTGATGATTGGCTCACAGCGGCCCCAGCAACATCTAGCTGATTGGCTCCTCCACGGAGCTGCTCATTGGGTGACTTCTTTGGCTCTGCCCACGCAACCCAGCCAATCGGCCTCAAGAGCAGGAGGATTGTGGGAGGTTGAGAGGCTGGTGTGGGGGTGAGAGGCTTGTGGAAGCCGGTGGTGGCAGTTGGGCTCTGAGGGTTTTTCCCTGAGGAGCTGTTTTGTTTGGCGTTTGTAGTTCTAAAAATAAAGTTAGTTTCTTTTGACAAGTGGCTCCTGAATTGTGCCAAGCCAGACTTCGGCAGAGTCCCGTGGACCCAGGGTGTGGCGGGAGCTCCCCCTGACACCCAGGTGACATGGGTCTCCCCTGAGAAGAGAGAGTCCTCTCCACCCGGAGTGTGGAGGCAGCTCCCCCCAACACCCAGGTGACAGGGTCTTCCCCGGAGAGGGGGATATCCCCCCAACCCGGGGTGCAGCAGGTGCTCCCTCATACACCCAGGTGACATGGGTCTCCCCCGAGAGGGGGGAGTCCCCTCAACCCGAGGTGCGGAGTGAGCTCCCCTAACACCCAGGTGACAGGGGTCTCTGAGAGTAGAGTTCCCTGGACCTGGGGTGTGCTGGGAGCTCCCCCACACACACCTGGGTGACAGGGTTCTCCCTCTGAGAGGGAGGAGTCCTGTCGACCCGGGTTACTGCGAAAGCTCCCCCAATACCCAGGTGACAGAGGTCTTCCCCTAGACGGGGGAGTGCCCTCGATCCAGGTGCGGCAGGAGTTCCCTCCAAAACTTGGTGACAGATGTCTCTCCCTGAGAAGGAGGGATCCCCGCTATTCCGGATGCAGAGGGAGCTACTCCCGACACCTGGGTGACAGGGGTCTTCCCCCAGAGAGGGTAGTCCCCTCGACCCAGGGTGTGGCCATAGCTTTCCCCACACCCAGGTGACAGGGGCCTTCCCCCTATAGGGGAGAGTCCCCTCACCCTGGAGTATGGCGAGAGCTCCCCATGACACCCAGGAGAGAGGGGTCTCCCCTCAAGGGGGGAGTCCCCTCAAAATGGGGTGCAATTGTATAGGAGCTCCCCGAGACAGAAATGTGAGAGGGTTCTCACCCCTAGAGGAGAAAGTCTTGTCGACCTGGGGTGCAATGGTATACAAGCTCCTCCTAACACCCAGGTGAGAGGGTTTCCCGCCTAAATGGGGAGTCTCCTTGACCCTGGGTGCGGTGGGAGCTCTACCCAAACTCAGGTGAGAAGGGCCTCCCCACTAGAGGGATGTGTTTCCTCGACCTGGGTGGATGGTACAAGAGTTCCCTTGGCACCCAAGTGAGAGGGGTCTTTCTTCTAAATGGGGGAGTCTCCCCTCTACCTTGGGTGTGGTGGGAGCTCCCCCCAACACCCATGTGAGAAGAGCCTTTCCTCTAGAGAATGGAGTCCCCTCAGCACTGGGTGTGATGATATATGAGCTCCCCCCGTCACCCAGGTGAGAGGGTTCTCCCCCCCCCCATAAGGGGGAGTCTCGTCGACCCTGGGTGTCCTGGGAGCTTTGCCCAACACCCAGGTGCCAGAGCCCAACCCCCTATAGGGGGGATTCCCCTTGACACTGGGTGCAGTGGGAGCTACCCCGGACACCCAGACGTGAGCGGCATCCCCCCTAGTGGTGGGAGTCCCCTCCACCCTGGATACTGTAGAAGCTCCCCCTGACACCCAGGTAAGAGGGGCCTCCCTGCTAAAGGGGGGTGTCCCCTTTGTCCTTTGCCACATAGGAGCTCCCCTTGACACTCAGTGAGAGTGGCCTCCCACCTAGAGGGGAGAGTCTTCTCGGCCCTGGGTGCAGTAGGAGCTCCCCCCCAGGTTAGAAGGACCTCCACCCCAGTGGGGGACTCTTCTCGGCCCTGGGTGCAGTGGGAGCTCCCCCACCCCCCGACATCCAGGTGAGAGGGGCCTCTCCCCTAGATTCGAGAGTCCCCTCTGCCCTGGGTGCAGTGGGAGCTCCACAAGACACCTAGGTGAGAGGGGCCTCACCCTAGAGGGGGGAGTCTCCTCCGCCCTGGGTGCAAAAGAAGCTCCCACTGACACCAGGTGAGAAGCGCCTCCCCTCAAGAGGAGAGAGTTCCCTTGGCCCTGGGTTCTGGCCAGCTCCCCTGACACCCAGGTGAGTTGGGCCTCCCCGTAGAGGGTGGAGTCTCTAGGACCTAAGTGCATGGTGACCTACCCTGACACCCAGGTGAGAGGGGCCGCCCCCTATTGGGGGAGTCCCCTCAGCCCTGGGTGCCAGAGGAGCTATCCCGACACTCATGTGTGAGGGGCCTCCCCCCTAGAGGGTGTAGTCTTCTGGGTCCTGGGTGCAGGGGGAGCTCCACAGGACACCCAGGTGAGAGGAGCCTCCCGTGTAGAAGGCGGAGTCCCCTCAGCCCTGGGTGAGTTGGGAGCCCCACCCGGATACCCAGGTGAGATTGGCCTCCCACCCTAGAGGGGGGAGTCCCCTTGGCTGTGGGTG
The DNA here is from genome assembly GCF_052094955.1 of Ictidomys tridecemlineatus. NCBI lineage: Eukaryota > Metazoa > Chordata > Mammalia > Rodentia > Sciuridae > Ictidomys > Ictidomys tridecemlineatus. The sequence goes on along the minus strand of NC_135480.1, from coordinate 125,213,390 downwards.
TGGGAGGAGCTCCCACTGACACCCAGGTGAGAGGGGACTCCCCCCTAGAAGGGGCAGTCCCCTCGGCCCTGGGTGCTGGGAACTCCCCCAGACACCAATGTGAAAGGGGACTCCCCAATAGAGGGGGGAGTCATCTCAGTCCTGGGTGTGGGGGGACCTCTGGTGACACACAGGTGATTCGGGCCTCCCCCCTAAAGGATGTACTTCCCTTGGCCCTGGGTACAGGGGGAGTTCCCTCCAACACTCAGGTGAGAGCGTCCTTCCCCTTAGAGTGGGGCATCTCCTCGGCCCTGGATGCCATAGGAGCTCCAACAGACAACCAGATGAAAGGGGCCTCCTGGCAAGAGGGGGAAGTCTCCTCAGCCCTGAGTGCGGTGGGAGTTCCCCCTGACACCCAGGTGAGAGGGGCCTCCCCCTTAGATTAAGCAGTCCCCATGGCCCTGGGTGCCATGGTAGCTATCCCTGACACCAAGATGAGAGGGGCCTCCCCGGTAGAGGGGGCAGTCCCCTCTTCCCTGGGTGCGGGAAGAGCTCCCTCCATGCTCAGGTGCGAGGGATCTCCCACATAGAGGGGTAGTATTCTCGGCACTCAGTGCAAGGGGAGCTCCCTCTGACACCAAGATGAGAGGAGCCTACCCCCTAGAGGGGGCATACCCCTTGGTCCTGGGTGTGGGGGGAGCTCCCACCCACAAACAGGTGAGAGGAGCCTCCCCCCTAGAGGGTGGAGTCCCCTCGGCCCTGGGTGTGGGAGGACCTCCCCAGACACACAGGTGAGAGGGGCCTTCCCCCTAAAGGGTGGAATCCCCTCAGCCCTGGGTGTGGAGGGAGCTCCCAGCGACACCCAGGTGAGAGTGGCCTCCCCTCTAGAGGGGGGCATCCCCTGGCCCTGGATGTGGTGGGAGCTCCAACAGACAACCAGGTGAGAGTGTTCTGTCCCGGAGAGAGGGGAGTCCCCTCAGCCCTACGTGCAGGTGGAGTTCCCCCCCACACCCAGGTGAAAGGGGCCTTTCCCCTATAGAAGGCGGTCTTCTTGGCCCTGTGTGTGCTTGGATGTCCCCCTGACACCCAGGTGAGAGTGGCCTCTCTACTAGAGGGGGGAGTCCCCTTGGCTCTGGGTTTAGGGGGAACTCTTTCCAACACCCAGGTGAGAGGGGGACTCCCCGCTAAGGGCGGATTCCCCTTGATCCTTGGTGTAGTGGGAGCTTTCCGTGACATCCAGGTAAGAGGGGTCTTCCCCCTAGAGGGGGGAGTCTATTTGACCCTGGATGCAGAGGGAAATTTCCCCATACCCAGGTGAGGGGGGCCTCCCCAGTAGAGGGGGGTGTTTCCTCGACCTGGGTGTGATGGTATAGTGTTCCCTTGACACACAGGTGAGAGGAGTCTCCTTTATAAATGGGGGAGTCCCTTCTACCCTAGGTGCCATGGGAGCTCACCTCAATACCCAGGTTAGAAGGGCCTCCCCCATAGAGAATGGAGTCTTCTCCACACTGGGTGCGATGGTATATGAGCTCCCCCCTTCACCCAGGTGACAGGGATCTACCCCTAGAGGGAGGAGTCCCCTCCACCCTGGGTCTGGAGGAAGCTCCTCCTGACACCCAGGTTAGAGGAGCCTTTCCCCTAGTGGTGGGAGTCCCTTTTGTCCTGGGTGCAGTGGGAGCTGCCCCCACAACCAGTTGAGAGGAGACTTCCCCCTAGAGGGTGGAGTCCCCTTGATCCTGGGTGCTGTGGGAGCTACCCCAGACACCCAGATGAAAGGAGTCTCACTCCTAGAGTGGGGAGTCCCCTCGAAACTGGGTGCGGTGGTATACAAGGTCCACCTGACAGCCAGGTGTTAGGGGTCTCCCACCTAGAAGTGGGAGTCCCCACGACCCTGGGTGCGGTGGTAGTTTCCCTCCACACTCAAGTGAGAGGGACCTCCCCCCTAGAAGAGAGAGTCCCCTCGACTCTGAGTAATGCAAGCTCCCCCCAAAACCCAGGTGAGAGGGGTCTTCACCCTAGAGGGGGGAGTCCCCTTGACAATAGATTAGGAGCACCCCCAGACACCCAGGTTAGAGGGGCCTCCCCCCTAACGGGAAAAGTCCTCTCGACCCTGGGTGCGTGGTACATGAGCTCCCCGGACACCCAGGTGAGAGGGGCCTCATTCCTAGAGTTGGGAGTCCCCTCGACCCTGGATGCAATAGTATATGAGCTCCCCCTGACACCCAGGTGAGAGGGGCCTCCCACATAGATGGGGGAGTCCCCTCGACCTTGGGTGCAATGGTATACGAGCTCTCCCCGAAACCCAGGTGAGAGGGGCCTCCCACCAAGATGTGGGAGTCCCATCAACACTGGGTGTAATGGTATATGAGATCCCCCTGATTACAGGTGATAGGGTTCTTTCCCCTAGAGGGGGGAATCCTCTCGACCCTGGGTGCGGTGGGAGCTCCCTCGATTCTGAGCTGAGAGGGGTCTCCAGCCTAGATGGGGGAGTCCCCTCAAAACTGGGTGTGGTGGGTGCTCCCATGACACCCAGCTGAGAGGGGCCTCCCCTCTAGACTGGGGAGTCCCCTTGACCATGGGTGCGGTGGGAATTTTCTGACACCCAGCTGAGAAGGGACTCCTTTCTGAAGAGGGGAGTCCCCTGAGTCCTGATTGCTGTGGGAGGTCCCCCCGACACCCAGCTGAGAGAGGCCTCTTCCATAGAGGTAGGAGTCCCCTCACCACTGGGTGCAATGGTATATGAGCTCCCCCCAACACCCAGGTGAGAGGGGCCTCCCCCGTAGAGGTGAGCGTCCTCTCCACCCTGGGTGTGATGGTATAAGAGCTTCCCCTGACACCCAGGTGTGAGGGGCCTCCTCATTTAAGGGTGCAGTTAGCTCGACCCTGGGTGTGGTGGGAGCTCTATGACACTCAGGTGAGAGGGGCCTCCCCCATAGATGGGGGAGTCCCCTTGATCCTGGGTGTGGTGAGAAATCCCCCCAACAGCCAGGATAGAGTGGCCTCCTCTAGAGGGGGGAGTCCCCTCGAAACTTGGTGCGGTGAGAACTCCCCCCAACGGCCAAGTGAGAGGAGCATCCCCCCTACAGGTGGGAGTCCACTCCACATGGGTGCAGTAGGAGCTCCCCAGGACACCCAGTTGAGAGGGGCCTCCCCCCTAGAGCGTGGAGTCCCCTTGACTCTGCGGTGGGAGCTCTTCCGTACTCCCAGTTGAGAGGGGCCTCCCCCTAGAGGGGGAAGTCCCCTAGACCCTGGGTACAGTTGGAACTCCCCCCGACATCCAGGTGAGAGAAAACTCCCCCCCCCAGATGAGGGAGTCTTCTCGACCCTGGGTGCCATGATATACGAGCTCCCTCTCACACCCAGGTGTGAGAGGCATCCCCACTAGAGGTGGGAGTTCCCCTGACTCTTGCTGTGTTGGGAGCTCCCCCACACACCCAGGTGAGAGAGGCCTCCCCCTAGAGAGGGGAGTCCCCTCGACCCAGGGTGTGATGGTATAAGAGCTCCCCCCGACATCTAGGTGAGAGTGGTCCCCCCATATAAGGGGGAGTCCCTTTGACCCTGGCTGTGATGATATACGAGCTCCCCCAAAACCAAGGTGAGAGGGGCCTCCCACCTAGAGGGGGGTCCCCTCGACCCTGAATGCGACGGTATGTGAGCTCCCCCCAAAACTCTGGCCAGAGGGGTCTCCTTCCTGGATGAAGGAGTCTCTTTGACCCTGGGTGACCTGGAAACTTGCCCCGAAACCCAGGTGAGAGGGGCCTCCCCCCAAGAGCAGGGCATCCCCTCGACACTAGGTACGGTGTTATACAATCTCTCACTGATACCCATGTGAGAAGGGTCGCCCCCCCTAGAGGGGTGAATTCATGAGACCCTGAGTGCGATGGTATATGAGCTCCCCCTGACACCCTGGGTGTGGTGGGATCTATCCAACAGGCAGGTGAGACTCTCCCCTAAAGAGGAGAGTCCCCTCGACCCTGGGTTTCATGGTATATGGGCTCTCCCCGACAACCAGGTGAGAGAGGCTTCCCCCCTAGAGTGGGGAGTTCCCTCAATACTGGGTGTGGTGAAAGGTCCCCCGACACCCGGGTGAAAAGGGTCTTCCCCCTAGAGTGTGGAGTCCCCTCGACCCTGGTTGCGGTGGGAGCTCCCCCCGACACCCAGCTAAGAGAGGCCTCTCCCCTAGAGGGGGAGTCCCCTCGACCCTGGGTGATGTGGAAGCTCCCCTCAACACCCAGCTGAGTGGGGCCTTCCCCCTAGAGTGAAGAGTCCCCTTGATCCTGGGTGCGGTGGAGCTCACACCGACACCCAGGTGAGAGGGGCCTCCCACCCTAGAGAGACACTCACCTGAGAAGGGCCTCCCTTTTAGAAGGAAGAGTCCCCTTGAACCTGGGTGCGGTGGGAGCTCCCACTGACACCCAGGTGAGAGGGGCCTCACTTCTAGTGGCAGGAGTCCCCTCAACCTTGGGTGCTATGATATTTGAGCGCCCCTGACACCTAGGTGAGAGAGGCCTCCCCGCTTGAGGGGTAGTCCCCTCAACCCTAGGTGACAAGGGAGCTCCCCTTGACACCCAGCTGAGAGGGGCCTTCCTCCTAGAGTGAAGAATCCCCTCGACCCTGGGTGCGGAGGAGCTCACACCGACACCCAGGTGAGAGGGGCCTCCCACCAAGAGAAGGGAGTCAGCTCAACTCTGGGTGTGATGGTATATGAGCTTCCCCTGACAGCTAGGTGATAGGGGCCTCCCTCCTAGAGGGGGGAGTCCCCTATACCCTGGGTGAGATGGTATACAATATCTCCCTGACAGCCAGGTGATAGGGGTCTCTTCCCTAGAGTTGGGAGTCCCCTGGCCCTGAGTACGGTGGGAGCTCCCCCCAGGTGTGAGGGGCTACCCCCAGAGGGGGGAGTCCCCTCGAATCTGAGTGCAATGGTATGTGAGCTCCTTCCAAATCCCAGGTGAGAGGGTCCTCCACCTAGAGGGAGTAGTATTCTTGACCCTGGGTGAGAACTGAGCTCCCTTAACACCCAGGTGAGAGGGGCCTCCCCACTAAAGGTGGGAGTCCCCTCGACCCTAGATGTGATGGTATAGCACTCCTCCCGACACCTAGGTGAGAGAGGCCTTCCCACTAGAGGGGGGAGTCCCCTCGATACTGGGTGTGGTGAAAGCTCCCCCCGAAACCCAGGTGAAAAGGGTCTACCCCCAGGAGGTTGGAGTCCCCTCGACCCTGGGTGTGGTAGGAGCTCATCCAGACACCCAGGTGAGAGGTATATTCACTCTAGAGGCAGGAATCACCCCTACCCTGGGTGCGATGTTATATGAGCTACTCCCAACAGCAAGGTGATAGAGGTCTCCCTCCTAGAGGGGGTAGTCCCATTGACCCTGGGTATGATGGTATAAGATCTCACCCTGACAGCCAGGTGATAGGGGTCTCCCCCTTAGAGTTGGGATTCCTCCGACCCTGGGTGCGGTGGGAGCTCCCCCTGACATCCATCTAAGAGATGCCTCTCCCATAGAGGGGGAGTCCCCTCGACCCAGGGGGCTTTGGGAGCTCCCCCAACACCCCCTGAGAGGGGCCTCCCTTCTAGAGGGAAGAGTCCCCTCGAACTTGGGTGCGGTGGGAGCTCCCACTGACACCCAGGTGACAGGGGCCTCCCTTCTAGGGGTAGGAGTTCCCTTGATCCTGGGTGCTATGGTATACAAGCTTCCCCCCCCCACACACACCCAGCTGAGAGAGGCTTCCCCACTAGAGGGGTATTCCCTTAGACCCTGGGTGATGTGGGAGCTCCCCTTGACACCCAGTGAGAGAGCCTCCCCCTAGAGTGAAGAGTCCCCTCGACCCTGGGTGCAGTGGAGCTCACACCCACACCCAGGTGAGAAGGGCATCCCACCTAGAGAAGGAAGTCAGCTCAACCCTGGGTGTGATGGTATATGAGCTACCCCCAACAGCCAGGTGATAGGGGCCTCCCCCCTAGAGGGGGAGTCCCCTAGACCCTGGGTGCTATGGTATACAATATCCCCCTGATAGCCAGGTGATAGGGGTCTCCCCTCTAGATTTGGGAGTCCCCTGACTCTGGGAGTGGTAGGAGCTTCCCCCCACACCCAGGTGTGAGGGGCCTGCCCCCTAGAGGGGGGAGTCCCTCTAACCTGGGTGCGATGGTATACGAGCTCCCCCCAAATCTCAGATGAGAGGGTCCTCCACCTAGAGGGGGTAGTCTTCTTGACCCTGGGTGAGGTCAGAGCTCCCCTGACATCTAGGTGAGAGGGGCCTCTTCCCTAAAGTGGGGAGTCCCCTCGACCCTGGGTGGCATGGTATATGCACTCCCCCTGACAACCAGGTGAGAGAGACCTCCCCCCTAGAGGGGGGAGTCCCCTTGATACTGGGTGCGGTGAAAGCTCCCCTGACACCTGAGTGAAAAGGGTTTACCCCCAGGAGGGTAGAGTCCCCTCAACCCTGGGTGTGGTAGGAGCTCACTCCGACCCTAGGTGAGAGGTATATTCCCTTTAGAGGCAGGAGTCTCCTCGACCCTGGGTGCAATGGTGTAGGAGCTCCCCCTCCACACCTAGGTGAGAGAGGTCTCCCCCCTAGAGGGGGGAATCCCCTCCACCCTGGGAACACTGGTATGCGAGCTCACACCAAAATCCAGGTAAGAGGCATCTTTCCCCTAAAGGGGGTAGTCCCCTAGACCCTGGGTGAATTGAGAGCTCCCCCAGAATCCAGGAAGAGGGACCTCCACCTTAGAGAGGGTGTCCCTTGACCCTGGTTGTGATAGTATATAGGCTCCCCTGACACCCAGGTCAGAAGGGCTTCCGCCATAGAGGGAGGAGTCCCCTCGACCCTGAGTGCAATTGTATTGGAGCTCCCCCCAACACCCAAGTGAGAGGGGCTTCCCCCCTAGCGAGGGGAGTCCCCTTGACCCTGGGTGCTGTGGGAGCTCCACCCGACACACAGGTGGGAGCATCCTCCCCCCTAGAGTAGGGAGTTCCCTCAACCGTGGGTGCAGTGGGATCTCCCCTCGACACCCAGGTGAGAGGGGCCCTCCTCTTTACAGCCGGGAGTCCCCTATACCCTAGATGCCATGGTATAGGAGCTTCCCCCACACACACCCAGATGAGAGGGGCCTCCCCCTTAAGGCGGGAGTCCCACGACCCTGGTTGCAATGGTATATGAGCTCCCCTTGACACCCAGGTGAGATGGGCCTCCTCCCTACAGGCAGGAGTCCCTTTGACCCTGGGTGCCATGGTAAACGCGCTCCCCCCCACCCCCCTGACAGCAAGGTAAGAGAGGCCTCCCCCCAGAGTGGGGAGTCCCCTTGATACTGGGTGCGGTGAAAGCTCCCCCAACACCTGGGTGAAAAGGGTCTACCCCCAGGAGGGTGGAGTCCCCTCGACCCTGGGTGTGGTAGGAGCTCACCCCGACCCCAGGTGAGAGGTATATTTCCTCTAGAGGCAGGAGTCTCCTCGACCCTGGGTGCGATGGTATATGAGCTCCCCCTGGACACCCAGGTGAGAGGGGCCTCCTCTTTACAGTCGGGAGTCCCCTATACCCTGGGTGTGGTGGTGTAGGAGCTTCCTCTCCCATACCCAGGTGAGAGGGGCCTTCCCCTTAAGGCAGGAGTTCCCCATGACCCTGGTTGTGATGGTATATGAGCTTCCCCCGACACTCAGGTGAGAAGGGCCTTCTCCCTACAGGCGGGAGTCCCTTTGACCCTGGGTGCCATGGTATAGGAGCTTCCCCTCCATACACCCAGGTGAGAGGGGCATCCTCCCTAAGGCGAGAGGTCGTTGGGACACCAATGAGTGATGGTATAGGAGATCCCCCCGACACCCAGGTGAGAGGGGCCTCGAAGTATGTCACCTTGACAATGGGTGCGATGTTATATGAGCTACTCCAGACAGCCAGGTGATAGGGAACACCCCCCTAGAGGGGGAAGTCCCCTTGACCCTACCATCGATCTTCCCCTGACAGCCAGGTGATAGGGGCCTCCCTCCTAGAGTTGGGATTCCCCGTACCCTGGGTGCGGTGTGAGCTCCCCCCTAAACCCAGGTGAGAGTGGCCTCCCCACCTAGAGGAGGGAGTCCACTCGATCGTGGTTGCCTTGGTGTAGGAGCTCCCCCCACACACACACACCAAGGTGAGAGGTGCCGCAGTCTGGCTGCAGCAAAATAACCAGGGGGTGACGAACAACTTGTGTAGATTGATACAGCAGGAGTGGGAGCCATTTATTGTAGGACAGGGGGTGTATATATACATTCAACACAGCTTATCTTAATTAACATAAACTAGATACAGCAGTCAACCAATAAGGAATCTCCACACTTAATGGATCACTGGCATTACTTCACAAACCACTCCCTCTGGCAAAATTCCAGGCGTCATCCTGACTTGTTTACAGACTCTAACAGAGAGGAACCTCCCTCCTAGAGGGGGAAGTGGCCTCGACCCTGGGTGTGGTGAGAGCTCCCTCTGACATCCAGTGAGAGGGGCCTGCCTCCTATAGGGGGGAGTCCCCTGGACCCTGGGTGCTTTGGGAGCTCCCCTGACATCCAGGTGAGAGTGGCTTCCGCCATAGAGCAGGGAGTCTCCTCGACCCTGGGCATGGTGGTACACAGCTGCCCCCTGTCACCTAGGTAAGAGGGGTCTTCCACCTACAGGAGGGAGTTCCCTCCACCCTGGGTGCAATTGTATGTGAGATTCCCCCCAAAACCCAGGTTAGAGGGTTCTCAGACTTGAGGGGGAGTCCCCTCGACCCTGGGTGTGTTGGGCTGTCCACCAGACACCCAGCTGAGAGAGACCTCTTCCCTAAAGGAGGGAGTCCTCTCGACCCTGGGTGTGATGGTATATGAACTCCCCCCAAAACTCAGGTGAGAGGGGCCTCCTCCCTAGAGGTGGGAGTCACCTGACCCTGGGACCCATAGTATACAAGCTCCACCTCACACCCAAGTGAGAGAGGCCTCCCCCCTAGAGGTGGGAATCCCCTTGACCCTGGATGCGATGGTATAGAGCTCCCACCAACACCCAGTTGAGAGGAGCCTCCCCATTTGAGGGGGTAGTCCCCTCAACTCTGAGTTCTATGGGAGCTCCCCTGACACCCAGGTGAGAGAGGCCTCCCCCCTAGAGGGCGGAGTTCCCTCAACCCTGGGTGTGGTGGGAGCTCTCCCTAACACCCAGATAAGAAGAGCCTCCCCCCTAGATGGGGGAGTCCCCTCATACCAATCCTTTGGGAGCTCCCCCTGACACCCAGGTGAGAGGGGCCTGCTGAGGGCCATTGCCAAGTAGGAATGACACATCGAAATTTCCTTGCTAGCATACCCCATGTTAAATGGACTTGCCTTGGAAATTTGCTGTGACATTGCATGTGTGTTTGAGAAAGGTGACCCTGCTCAAGGACGAGGGTGGATCCAGGTTTAGGGTGTATCCTGCAGGTTTTAGGAAGTATCCCGGTTTAGGATAATTTGGGTTTAAGGCATTCCCGGTTTAAGACAACCTGGGTTTAGGGAAGTTCCAGGTTTAAGGTTATTCCTGCTGGGAATAGGGCGTTACTGCTGCCTGAGTTCCCATTGAGTTCTTGTGGAATTGAGAAAGTATTTGGGACATGAATTGTGCAGCAGAACTTGGATTTCCCCAGAACGTGTTTGTACAGGGCCAGTGTGAGTTCGGGAATAATGAATTGCTGTTTGAATCTACAAGGTGTTTGGTGGCTCGTGATTCTGTGCCCAGCCAAGACTGCAGCAGGGGCCTCCCTCCTAGATGTAGGAGTCCCCTCTACCCTGGCTCCACTGGAGGTCCTCCTGACACCCAGCTGAGAGGGGCTTCTTCCCTAGAGGGGAAAGTCCCCTAGACCCTGAGTGTGGTGGGAGCTCCCCCCAACACCCTCCTGAGAAAATCCTCCCCCTAGATGGGGAAGTCCCCTGGACCCTGTGTGCAGTTGGTGCTCCTGTTGGACACCCAGGTGAGAGGGGGCCTCCACCCAAGGGGGGATGTCCCCTCATCCCTGGGTACAATGGTATACAAGTTCGTCCTGACAGCCAGGTGAAAGGGTCTTCCCCCTAGAGGGGGGAGTCCCCTCAACCCTGGGTGAGGTGGGAACTCCCCTAACACACAGGAGGGAGTGGCTTCCTGCTGCGCCCCTCCCCTGACTCAGGCTATGGCAAGGCCCTACTGAGGTGGATGGCGCAAGGCATCCATCCTCTGGAGGAGCGCAGTATGTTTCTGGGAATGGGCTGATTTGTTTTTGTATTCCTTTAATAAGTATAGTTTTGATTTCTCATATGACCATTAAGTATAAAGGAAAAATCATGACTTTCCCAATTAATGTAACTACTTCTAAAGCATAGATCTGTTTGCTCTAAATGCAATGATTCAGCTGTGGAGTGTAAATTGTTAATGTCTAAAGAAAAACTCCCTGTATTCCTGTCAAGGAACTTTTTGAGAAATTAAATTAAAATCTAGAGAAGAAAAATTAATGTTAAGAAGATAGATTAGTGCTTAGTACTGGGCAACTTGTTCTTGTTCCTGTGCACAATGGTTTGTGCTCTTACTTTTGTTTGATTAAAAGTAATAACAAGTCAACCCCTTGCCGTAACCATGGCACCGGTTCCAGTCAGTAAGTCAAGAAAGAATAGTCAAGGTATAGGCCAATAGTTTGGGACATTTGTAACTATTATTAAAAGTTAACTAAGCAGAAACTGCTCAAAGCAAAACACGAACTGAAAGTACAAATGCTTGCTTATGCATAAGCCAAGATACATTCTTCTATTCTAATTGTAGCTATGTAATATTTTGTTTTGTTTGAATAATGATTCCTGTTTTGTAACCACAAAGTAAGTGGTTACAAAACAGGAATCATTACAGTTAAGCCTGCCAAAATGAAAAGTATATATGATCAACTTCACAAGTAAAGATTGGGATCAACACGTTCACTTTGGTGTCTGTGTTGTTTCTCCACCCCCTCTTTCACCGACTCCTCACCATCCGTTCATCTCCTGAGACCCCCTGTTGGAGCTGGTCTCCGACAGCTTCCCTCTAAAGGTGGGAGTCCCCTCCAACCTAGGTGTGATGGTATATGAGCTTCCCCTGAAACCCAGATGTGAGAGACCTCCCCCCCTAGAGGGAGGAATCTCCTGGACCCTGGGTGCGATGGTATAAGAGCTCCCCTCGACACCCAGGTGAGAAGGGCTTCCTTCCTACAGGCGAGAGTCCCCTCTACCCTTGGTGCCATGGTATATGAGCTCCTCCCGATAGCCAAGTGATAGGAATCTCCCCACTAGAGGGGGGGAGTACCCTCGACCCTGGGTGTGGTGGGAGATCCCTGCGACACCCAGGTGAGAGAGAACTCCCCACTAGAGGGGTGAGTCTCCTTGATCCTGGGTGCGATGGTATACGAGCTTCCCCTGACAGCCAGGTGATAGAGGTCTCCTCTCTAGAGGTGGGAGTCCTCCCGACTCTGGGTGCGGTGGGAGCTCCCCCACACATCCAGGTGAGAGGGGTTTCTGCCCAGAAGGGGGAGTGCCGTAGACCCAGGGTGCATCGGAGAATTCACCCAACACCTGGGTGACTGGGTCTCTGCACAAGACAGGGTAGTCTGGTCAACTTGGGGTGCCCTGGGAGTTCCCTCTACACCCAGGTGACAGGTGTCTCCGCCCTAGAGTAGGGAGTCCCCTCGACCCAATATGCGGCATGAGCTACCTCTGACAACTAGGTGACAGGTGTCTCCCTCCTCTAGGGGGGCACCCGGGTTCGAGGGTTCTCCTTCCTAGAGGAGGGAGTCCCCTTGATCCTAAGTGCGGTGGATGCTCTCCCCAACACCCAGGCTGGAGAGGTCGCCCCCGTCGAGGGGGAAGTCTCCTCGACCCTGGGTGCAGTGGTATATGAGCACCCACCAACACCCGGGTCGAGGGGTCTCCTCCCTAGAGGATGGAGTCTGCTCGACCCTGGATGCGGTGGGAGCTCCCCTGGACACCCGGGTTTGAGAGTCTCGCCCACAGAGGGGGAGACCCCTCGACTCTCGTGCAGTGGTATATGAGAGAACCCTGACACCCGGGTTTGAAAGGTCTTCTTCGAAAGGGGGTAGTTACCTCAACCTTGGTGCCATGGTATATGAACGCCCCCCAACACCCAGGTTCGAGTGGTCTCCCCCGAAGAGGGAGGAGTTCCCTCGACTCTGGGTGCAGAGGGAGCTCCCCGCCACACCCTGGTTCGACGGGTCTCTCCTTTAGTGGAGGAAGTCCCCTCGATTCTCTGTGTGGTTGGAGCTCCCCCTGACACCTGGGTTTGAGGGGTCTCCCCCATAGAATGGGGAGTCTCCTTGACCCTGGATGTGGAGGTATATGAACATCCCCCGACACCCAGGTATGATGGGTCTCCCCTGTAGAGGAGAGAGTCCCCTCCACCCTGGGTGATGTGGTATATGAGAGCCCCCTGACTCCTGAGTTTTAAGGGTCTCGCTCCTAGAGGGGAGGAGTCCCCTCGACCCTGTATGCAGTGAGAGCTCCCCAGGACACCTGGGTTTGAGGAGTCTCCCCTGTAGAGGGGGAAGTCCTCTTGACCCTGGGGGCAGTTGGAGCTTCACTAGACACCCAGGTTGGAGGGGTCTTCCCCATAGAAGGGGGAGTCCCCTCAATCCTGGGTGCTGTGGGAGCTCTCCCCGACACCCGGCTTTGAAGGGTCTCCCCCATAGAGCAGGGAGTCCCCTCGACCCTGGATTTGGTGGGAGCTCCCCCCACACCCAGATTGGAGGGGTCTTCCCGGTAGAAGGGCAAGTCCCTTCGACCCTGGGTGCAGTGGTATATGAGCACCCCCCCACACACACCCTGTTTCAAGGGGTCTCTCCCATAGAGGGGGGTCCCCTCTACCCTGAGAGCAGTGGTATATGAACACACAAGGACACTCGGTTTCAAGGGGTCTCCCCCGTAGAGGGGGTACTCTCATCGACCTTGGGTACAGTGGGAGCTTTCACCAACACCCGGGTTCTAGGGTCTCTTCCATGGAGGGGGAGTCCCCTTGACCCTGGGTGTGGCAGGAGCTTCCCCCAAAACCTGAGTTTGGAGGTCTCCTCCGTAGAGGGGCATGTCATCTCAACCCGGGGAGTGGTGGGAGCTCCCCCTGACACACAGATTCGGGGGTTCCCCATAGAGTGAATACTATGCTCCACCCTGGCAGCAGTGGGATCTCCCCTGATACCTGGGTTTGAGGGGTATCCCCCATAGAGGAGGGAGTCCCCTTGACCCTGGGTTCAGTGTCCCAGACACCCAGGATGGGGGGGTTCCCCCAGAAAAGTGGGAGTCCTTTCGACCCTAGGTGTGGTGGGAACTCCCCCAGACACCCAGGTTCGAGGGGTCTGCACCGTAGAGAGGGGATTTCCCTCAACCCTGGGTGCAGTGGGAGCTCTCCCATATACCACGGTATAAAGAGTCTCCCCGGAAAAGGGGGGAGTCCCCTCGACCTTGGGTTTGGTGGGAGCTTCCCTCAACATCTGGGTTCAAGGGGTCTCCCCCAAAGAGGAAGGAGTCCCTTCTAACCTGGGTGGGGTGGTATATGATCGACCCCTGACAACCAGGTTCAAGTGGTCTCCCCCATAAAGGGGGGAGTCCCCTCGACTCTGGGTGTGGTGGGAGCTCCTCCTGACACCTGGGTTTAGGCAGTCTCCTCCCTAGAGGGGAAAGTCCCTTCGACTCTGGGAGAGGTTGGAGCTCCCCCTTACACCTGGGTTTGAGGGTCTCCCCCATAGAGGGGGTAGTCCCCTTGACCCTGGGTGTAGTGGGAGCTTTCCCTAAGCCTGGGTTTGAGGGGTCCCCCCTGTCGAGGGGGGAGTCCCCTCGACCCTGGATGCAGTGGTATATGAGCACCCCGACACTCCGGTTTGAGGGGTTTCCCCCATAGAGGGGTGAGTCCCCTCGATCCTGGGTGTGGTGGGAGCTTCCCCCCCACACACACCTGGGTTTGAGGGGTTGTCCCCATAGAGGGGTGAATACCCTGGACCTGGGGTGTGGTGGAGGCTCCCTTAGACACCCAGGTGACAGCAGTCTCCCCCCTAGAGGAGGGAATGTCCTCTACCTGGGGTTAGGTGTCCCCAGGACGCCCAAGTGACAGGGGTCTCCCCTCTAGAGTGGGCAGTCCCCTCGACCTGGTATGCAGTGGTAGCTCCCTCTTACACCCAGGTGACAGGGGTCTCCACACTAGAAGGGGCAGTCCCCTCGACCTGTTATGCGGTGTGAGCTCCCTCCGACAACTAGATGACAGGTGTCTCTCCCCTATAGGGGGGAGTCCCCTCGACTCAGGTGCAGCGGGAGCTCCACATGACACCCAGGTGGCAGGGGTCTTTCCCTTAGAGGCGGGAGTCTCCTCGACCCAGGGTGCAGTGTGGGCTCCCCACAACACCCAGGTGACTGGGGTCTCCGCCCTTGAGGGAGGAGTCCACTCAATCTGGGGTATGGTGGGAGCTCAACCCGAAACTCAGGTGACAGGGTTCACCCCCCTAGAGGGGAGAATGTCCTTGAGCCTGCACCCCAAACCCAAGTGACAGGGATGTCCCTCCTAGAGGGAGTGTTTTCTCCACCCCGTGTGGGCGGGAGCTCCTTCCGCCTCTTAGATGACAGTGGTCTCCACCTTAGAGCAGAGAGTCCCTTCTACCCAGGGTGCAGTGGGAAATCCCCCCAACACCCAGGTGACAGATGTCTCTCCCTTAGAGGGGGGGAGTCCCCTCGACCTGGGTGTGGTGGGAGATTCCCCCCAACACCCAGGTGAGAGGGGTCTCACTCTAGAGGGGGGAGTCTTCTCCAACCGGAGTGCGATGGTATATGAGCTCCCCCTCACACCCAGTTGAGAGGGTACTCCCCGCTATAGGGGGAATTCCCCTGAAACTGAGGTGAAATGGTATACGGACTCCTATTAACACACCGGTGAGGGGGGTTTTCCCCCTAGAGGGGGGGTTCCCTTTGACCCTGGGTGTGGGGCGAGCTTCCCCCAGGCACCCAGGTGAGAGTGGTCTCCCCCGTAAAGGGGGGAGTCTGCTCAACCCAGGGTGCAGTGGGAGTTCACCCAGACACAGATGAGTAGGTCTCCCCCGTAGAGGGGGGAGTACCCTTGAACAGGGTGTGGCTGGAGCTCCCCCTGATACCCAGGTGAGAGGGGTCTCCCCACTAGAGAGAGAGTACCATCGACCTGGGTGTCGACAGGAGCTCCTTCTGACACCCAGGTGGGAAGTTTCTCCCTCTTAGAGGGGGGTTCCCTCAACCAGGAGTGTGGCGGGAGCCCACGCCCAACACCCAGGTGATAGGTGTTCCTCTCTAGACAGGGGAGTCCTCTCGACCAGGGATGCGACTGGAGCTCCCCACGACACCCAGGGTGTCGAGGGAACTCCCCCAGACACCCAGGTGACAGGGGTTACACGCATGGTGGGTGTCCCCTCAACCCAGGGTGTGGCAGGAGCTATCCCCGACACCCAGGTGACAGGGTTTTCTCCCTAGAGGGGGGAATCCCCTTGGCCTGGGGTGCTGAGGGAGCTCACCCTGACACCAAGGTGACAGGCTTCTCCCTCTAAGAGGGGGGAGTCACTTCGACTTGTAGAGTAGCAGGAGAGCTGCCTCTGATACCCAGGTGACTGGGGTCTCTCCCCTAGAGGGGGGGAGTTTTCTCGACCCTGGGTGGGGTGGGAGCTCCCCCCAACACCCAGTGACATGGGTCTCCCCCTATAGGTAGAAATCTCTTTGACCCAGGGTGCGGCAAAGGCTTCCCCTGATACCCAGGTGTCAGGGGTCTCCCCCCGAAAAGTGGGAGTCCCCTCGACCTGGCATGTGGCGGGAGCTACCCCCCCATCCAGGTGACAGGGGTCTTCCCCTAGAGGGGGGAGTCCCATCGACCCAGGGTGCTGCGGGAATTCCCTTGACACCGAGGTGACAGGGGTCTACCCCCTAGAAAGGGTGTCCCCTTGACACCGAGATAACAGAGGTTTCCCCAATAGAGGGGGGTCCCCTCAGCCCGGGGTGTAGCGGGGGATCCTCACAACACTCAGATGACAGTGGTCTCCCCTCTAGAGGGGGGAGTCCCTTTGACCCGGAGTGCAGTGGGATCTCAACCCAACACCCAGGTGACAGGGGTCTCCCCCCTAGAGGGGGGAGTCCCTTTGACTGGGGTTGCGGTAGGAGATCCCCCCTACACTTGGTGATAGGGGTCTCTCCCCAAGAGGGGAAATTCCCGATGGCTTGGGGTGCAACAGGAGCTCCCCCTGGCACCGGGGTGAAAGGGGTCTCACCCCAGAGTGGGGAGTCCCATAGATTTGGGCTGTGATGGGAGCTCCCACCGACAACCAACCGGATAAAAGGGTCCTCTCCCTAGAAAGGGGAGTCCATTCGACACAGGGTGCGGCGAGAGCTCCCCGCAACACCCTCTTGACAGGAGTCCCCTCCAGAGATGGTGGAGTCCCCTCGACCCCAGGATGCAGAAGGAGCTCCCTTGACACCCAGGTGACAGTGCTCTCCCCCCTAGAGGGGGGAGTCTGTTCGACCCGGGGTGCGGAGGAAGCTCTCCCACTCAGGTGACAGGGGTCTCCACCCAAGAGGGTGTGTCCCCTTGATGCAGGGTGAGGCAGGAGCTCTCCCAGACACCCAGATGACAGGATTCTTCCCCTAGAGGGGGGAGTCCCCTTGACCCGGGGTGTGGCGGGAGCTCAGTCCAACACCCAGGTGACAGAGGTCTCCCCCTTAGAAGGGGGAGTCACCTCGACTTGGAGTGCGGCAGGAGCTTTCCCAGATATCCAGGTGACAGGGGTCTGCCCCCTAGAGGGGGGAGTTTCTGCAATCAGAGGTGCGGTGGATGCTCCCTCCAACACCCAGGTGACAGGGGTCTCCCCCCTAAAGGGGGGAGTCTCCTTGACCCGGGGTGCGGTGGGAGCTCCCCAGAAAGTCAGGTGACAGGGGTCTTTCTCCTAGAGGGAAGATTCCCCTCAAACCGGTGCAGCAGGAGATCCCTCAAACACTCAGGTGACATGGGTCTCCCCCTTAGAGGGAGGTGTATTCTCACCCTGAGTTGCGGCAGGAGGTTCCCGTGACACCCAGGTGACGGGTATCTTTCCCCGAGAAGGGGGAGTCCCCTCGACCACAGGTGTGATGTGAGCTCCCCTGATACCCAGTTGACAGTGGTCTCCCCCTGAGAGAGAAGGTAGTCCTCTTGACCGGGGGTGCAGCTGGAGCTTTCCCCGACACCCAGGTGACAGAAGTCTCCTCACAAAGCCGGGAGTCCCCTCCACACGAGTTGTGGCAGGAGCTCCCCCCATATGACAGGGGTCTCCCCCCTAGAGGAAGGAGTACCCTCGACCCAGGTGCTGCGGGAGCTCCAGGCTAGACCAGTGTGACATGGTTCTGCCCCCTAGAGGTGGGAGTCCCCTAAACCCGGGATTTGGTGGGAGCTCCCCACGACAACCAGGTGACAGTGGTCTCCCACCTAGAATGGGGAGTCCTCTCAACCTGTGTGTGGCGGGGGATCCCCATGACACCAGGTGACAGGGGTCTCCCCCCTAGAGGGAGGAATCCCCTCAACACGGGGTGCCCGTGGAGTCTCCTTATGTTACCAGGTGACAGTTGTCTCCCCCATAGAGGGGGGAATCCCCCCTTGATCCGTGGTGCAGCAGAAGCTCACCCCATGTTAGAGTCTGTAAACAAGTCAAGATGGCGCCTGGCAAAATGCCAGAGGGAATGGTTTGTGAAGTAACACCAGTGAGCCATTAAGTGTGGAGATTCCTTATTGGTTGACTGCTGTATCCAGTTTATGTTAATTAAGATAAGCTGTGTGGAATGTATAAATACCCCTCCTGTCCTAAAATAAATGGCTTCCACTCCTGCTCTATCAACCTACACAAGTTGTTCCTCACCTCCCCCATTATTTTGCTGCAGCTGGACTTCGGCAGATGGTGGCCTATTATGGGGAGCCCTGGGACACTCGGGGTCAGTGACAAAAAAAAGCTGCCCATCCATAGATAGGATGGGAACAATCTGCTCATCCCTAGGCAGAT
This sequence comes from Ictidomys tridecemlineatus, assembly GCF_052094955.1. Taxonomy (NCBI): domain Eukaryota; kingdom Metazoa; phylum Chordata; class Mammalia; order Rodentia; family Sciuridae; genus Ictidomys; species Ictidomys tridecemlineatus. Next base: position 125,195,410 of record NC_135480.1, on the reverse strand, counting down.
AGGGCGAGAGGAAAAATGACCATTTTGAGAAAATGGAGAAGATTGATACAGTATGTTTGTGTCTCAGTGTATTGTATTGTCTTTGTGATGAAAATATGGAAGGGGTGTTAGGTAAATTGATAAGGGAAAGAGGCACCCCAGTGGAACCAAGAATAGTTAGGGCATGTGTTGATGGAAGCCTGGGAACTCTAGTCAGAAAGAAGAAAATTCAGAGGAGGAAGGATTATGAAGAAAAAAGTTGCAGCAAAAGGCTATTACTGAATACTTTTTGTTACTGGAGGGTGCGTGAATTGGTGCAGCTGCTGCCACCTGCCCAAGCTGGTCATGGCGCAGCAAGGATTTTCCAAGTGGCAGTTGCCGGCTCTTCCCCGCCCCCCTGCCCGGGGGAGCTGGACGCCACTGTGAGAGCCCAAATCTAGACCTGACCCAGAGGCACAGTCTCACAGGCTCTTGCTCTGTGCCCGGAAGCAGTTTAAGTCTGGGACTCTCCCCAGGGCCATCTGGGGCTGCCCCAGCCGGACACTGCAGGCGGAGGATGGCCTGCGTCCCTGAAGTTTGACCATTTCCAAGGCCAGTAACTACAATGATTCTCCCACATCTGGAAGCTAATGAGTAATGAGCGCCATTAAGGCCCATTTCAAATGTAAAAAAACTTGAGATAATATACTAAATTGTTCAGAAGGTTGTTTTCTTAGTGCCTGCTAGAATACTACAGGATTTTCTTTAGCCAGCATTGTCGGAGTTCCTGCCTTTCTCCCAGTGCCCATGAGGACAAAGGTGGAAGAATTTCCAGTGTTGCTGAGAACCGGGCGAGATTTCGAATCAAGCTAGCTGCCTGCAGAACTTACCTGGACTGTGATTTACCTGGACTATGAGTCAATCTATTGAGACACTGCTTTACCTGGACTGAGACAACAAACTGTAATCTACAACAAATTGTAACTGTATCTTTGCTAATGGAGTCATTGCTGGTATAATTTTTCCAAGGGCTTCTTGCATGGAGCTGTCAATTGGCTTGGTATTGTGGCATTTTGTATCCTCCCCTTCTGCTTGTAGCAAATTATTTATGGTGTTTGTGTAAAAACCACTATGGTCGTTATTTAAATTAAACATAAGAGGGAAATGTTAGAGTCTGTAAACAAGTCAAGATGGTGCCTGGCAAAATGCCAGAGGGAGTGGTTTGTAAAGTAACACCAGCAGCCATTAAGTGTGGCGATTCCTTATTGGTTGACTGCTGTATCCAGTTTATGTTAATTAAGATAAGCTGTGTGGAATGTATAAATACCTCTGTTGTCCTACAATAAAAGGCTTCCACTCCTGCTGTATCAACTAAAGTTGTTCATCATCCCCCCCCCCCGTTATTTTGCTGCAGCCGGTCTGCGGCACCCAGGTGAGAGGGGTCTCATCCCCAGAAGGGGGAGTCTCCTCGACCTGGGGTTCAGCAGAAGCACCTTCCAACACCCAGTTGACAGGGGTCTCCCCAACAGAGGGGGGTCCCCTCCACCTGTTGTGTGTTGGGAGCTTCCCCTGACACCCAGTTGAAAGGGATCTCCCCCTGAGAGGGGGAAGTCCTCTTGACACTGGGTGCAGAGGGAGCTCCCCATGAAACCCAGGTGACAGGTGTCTCCACCAAAGAGGGGGGAGTCCCCCCAACCAGGGTGCGGTGGGAACTCCCCGGGACACTCAGGTGAAAGGGGCCTTGACCCTAGATTGGGTAGTCCCCTTGACCGGGTATGTGGTGGGATCTCCCCAGGACAACCAGGTGACAGTGGTTTCCCACCTAGAGAAGGGAGGATCTTTGAACTGGGGTGCAGCAAGGGCTCCCCACGACACCCAAGTGACAGGGATCTCCTCCCTAGAGGGGAGATTCCATTCCACCCAGGGTGCGCTGGAGCTCAACCCAACACCCAGGTGACAGGCATCTCTTCCCTGGGGGGGAAGGCCTTGACCCGGGGTGTGGCGGGAGCTCTCCCTGCCACCCAAGTGACAGGGTTCTACCCCCTAGAGAGGGGATACCCCTCAACCCGAGGTGTGACCAGACATCCAGGTGACAGGTGTCTCCTACCACCTTGACTCGGCGTGTGGGGGGAGATGCCCCCAACACCCAGGTGACAGTGGTCTTCCCCTTAGAGGGGGAAGTCCCCTCGACCCAAGTGTGGCAGGAGCTACCCCCGAAATCCAGATGACAGGGGTCTCCTCCATAAAAGGGGGAGTCACCTCAACCTATGGTGCGGAGGGAGCTCAACCCAACACCCAGGTGACAGGAGTCTCCCTCGTAGAGGGGGGAATGCCCTCGACCCAGGGTGCACAGAAGCTCCTCAAGACACCCAGGTTACAGGTGTCTTTCTCCTAGAGGGGGGAGTTGCCTCGACCCAGGGATTGGTGGGAGCTCACCCGACAATCAGGTGACAGGGGTCTTTCCCCTAGAGGGAGGATTCCTCTTGACCCAGGGTGTGGTGGGAGCTCTTTTGGTCACCCAGGTGACATGGGTCTCCCTCTCTAGATGGGAGAGTTTCCTCTACCTGAGGTGCAGCAGGATATCTTGCTGACACCAAGGTGACAGGGTTCTTCCCCGAGAGGGGGGGAATCCCCTTAACTGCAGGTGCAGCAGGAGCTCTTCACGACACCAAGTTGACAGTGGTCTCCCACTGAGATTAGGTAGTCCCATAGACCAAGGTTGTGGTGGGATCTCCCCCAATAGCCAGGTGACAGGGGTCTCCCCCTGAGAAGGGTAGTCCTGTTGACCTGGGGTGCGCCAGTAGCTCCCTGGACACCCAGGTGACAGGAGTCTTCCACTTAGATGGGGGAGTCCCCACAATCTGGGATGCCCTGGGAGCTTCCCCCAACACCCAGGTGAAAGGGGTCTCTCCCATAAGGGGGGTGTCTCCTCATCACGAAGTGTGGTGGGAGCTTTCCAGGACACCCAGGTGACAGGGGTCTCCCCCCCTAGAGGAGAAGTCCCCTGAAACTGGGGTGTTGCGGGAGCTCCCCACGACACCCAGGTGACAGGGGTCTCTCCCCTATATGAAGGAGTCCCTTTGACACAGGATGGGGCCAGGGCCCCATGACATCCAGGTGACAGGGGTCTTCCCCCTAGAGGGGTAGTCCCCTTGACCCAGGATCTGGCAGGAGCTCAACCTGACGCCCAGGTGACAGGGTTCTGCCCCCTAGAGGGGGCGTCCCCTTGACCCAGGATGCGGTGTGAGCTCCCTCCAACACCCAGGTGACACGGGTCCCTCCCCTAGAGGGGGGAGTTTCCTCAGAGGTGGGGCAGGAGGTCCCCCGGACACCCAGGTGAGAGGGATCTCCCCCAAGAAGGGGGAGTCCCCTCTACCTGAGGTGAGGTGGGAGCTCCCCATGAATCACAGGTTAGGGGATCTCCCCCTTAGAGGTGAAAGTCTGATCGACCCCAGGGTGCGATGGTATATGAGCTCCCTGGACACCCAGGTGAGAGGGCTCTCCCCGCCTAGAGGGGTGTATCCCCTTGACCAGGGGTGCATTGGGAACCCTCCTGACACCCAGGTGACAGGGGTCTTCCCTAGAGTGGAAAGTCCCCTCGATCTGGGGTGCAGTTAGAGCTCCCCCAACACTCAGGTGAGAGGGGTCTCTCCCCTAGAGCGGGGAGTTCCCTAAACCCAGGGTGCGGTGGGAGCTCTCTCTGACACCCAGGTTTTAGAGGTCTGCCCCCTAGAGGGGGGAGTCCCCTCGACACAGAGTGTGGTGAAAGCTTTCCCAACACCCAATTGAGACTGGTCTCCCCCCTAAAGGGGAGGAGACCACTCGACCTGGAGTGCAGTGGTAGCTTTCCCCAACATCCAGATGAGATGGGCCTTTCACCTTGAGGGGGGAGTCCCCTCGACCTGGGGTGTTGTGGGAGCTTTCCATGACACCCAGGTGTGAGTGGTCTCCCCCCTTGAGGGGGGAGTCCCGTTGACCCAGGGTGCGGTGGGAGATCACTCAGACACCCAGGTGAGAGGAGTCTACCCTCTTGGTGGGAGTCTCCTATACCAGGGGTTTGGTGGGAGCTCGCCCCAGCACCCAGTTGTGAGGGGTCTTCTTCCTAGACTTGGGTGGTGCCTCATCCTGGGGTGCAGTGGGAGCTCATCTCGACACCCAGGTGAGAAGGGTCTCCCTCCCTATAGGGGGAGTCCCCACAACCTAGTGTGCAGTGGGAGCTGCCCCCACACCCAGGTGAGAGAGGTCTTCCTCCTAGAGGGGGGAGTCCCCTCAATCCGGGGTGTGGTGGTAGCTCCCCCCAACACCCAGGTGAGAGGGGCCTCTTCCCTAGAATAGGGAGTCCCCTCGACCTGGGGTGCGGTGGGAGCTCCCAAAGACACCAAGTTGAGAGGGGTCTCTCCTTTAAAGGGGTATACCCTTGACCCAGGGTGTGGTGGGAGCTCCCTCCGACCCGGGTGAGAGGGGTATCCTCCTAGAGGGGGGAGTCCCCAGGACCTGGGGTACTTTGGGAGCTCCCCCAACTCCCAGATGAGAGGGGTTTACCCCCTTAACAGGGGAGTACTCTTGATCTGTCGCTGCAGTGGGAGCTCCACCGGACACCCACTTGAGATGGGTCTTTCTTCTAGAGGGGGGAGTCTTCTCAACCCGGAGTGTGGTGGCAGCTCACTCCGAAACCCAGGTGAAAGGGGTCTTCCCTTTATAGGGGCGAGTCCCCTAGATCCGGGGTGCGGTGGGAGTTGCCCCCGACACCCAGTTGAGAGGGGTCTCCCCCCCAGAAGGGAAAGCCCCATCGACCTTCTTGAGGTGAAGGGGATCTCCTCCCTAGAGGGAGGAGTCTCCTCGACCCAGGGTGCAGTGGAAGCTCCCCCAGACACCCAGGTGAGAGGGGTCTCCCTTCTACAGGGGGGGGTCCCCTCAACCCTGGGTGTGGTGGCAGCTCTCCCCAACAACCAATTGAGAGAAGTCTCCTCCCTAGAGCGGGGTGTCCCCTCAACATTGGGTGCACGGCAGCTCCCCCCAACACCCAGGTGAATGGGTTCTCCCCTCTAGAGAAGGGAGTCCCCTCGACCTGGTGTGTGGTGGGAGCTTGCCCCAACACACAGATGAGAGTGGTCTCCCCCTTAGAGGAGGAGTCCCTTGAACCAGGGTGCGGTGGGAGCTCCCCCTGACAACAGGAGAGACGGTTCTCCCCCATAGATGGGGGAGTCCCCTCAACTTGGAGGCAGTTGGAGCTCCCCCCAACATCCAGGTGAGAGGGGTCTCCCCCCTAGAGGGGGAGTCCCCACATTCTGGGGTGCAATGGTATATGAGCTCCCCTGCAATCCAGGTTCCAGGGTTCTCCACCCTAGAGGGGGAGTCCCCTTGACCTGGGGTGCTATGGGAGCTCCCACCAACAAACAGATGAGAGGATCTCCCCCTTAGAGCAGGAAGTCTGCTCAACCCGAGGTGTGGTGGGAACTCTCCCAGACACCCAGGAGAGAGGGGTCTCCCATTTAGGGAAGTCCTTTCCACCCAGGGTGCAGTGGCAGCTTCTCCTGACACTGAGGTGAGAGGGGTCTCCTCACTAGAGGGGGAAGTCCCCATGATCTGGGGTGCGGTAGGAGCTCCCACCAATACCCAGGTAAGAGGGGTCCCTGCCTAAAGGTGGGAGTCCCCTCAACATAGGATGCAGTGGGAGCCATCCACCCCCACACACACCCAGGTGAAACATGTCTTCACCATGGAGGAGAGAGTCCCCTCGACATGGAGTGTGGTGGGAGCTTTCCCTGACACGCAGGTGAGAGGGGTCTCCCCATAGAGGGAGGGAGTCCCCACCACCTGGGGTGTGGTAAGAGCTCCACCTGACTGCCCATGTAAGAGGGATCTCCTGCCTAGAGATGGGAGTCCCCTCGACCTAGGATGTGGTGGGATCTCCCACCCAACACCCAGGTGAGAGGGGTCTTCCCCTTGTAGGTGAGAGTCCCCTTGACACCCAGGGGAGAGGGGTCTCTACCCTAGAGGGAGGAGTCCCCTCAACCCGGTGTGAGGTGGGAGCTCTCCAGGACACCCAGATGAGAGGGGTCTCCTCGCTAGAGCAGTGAGTTTCCTCGACCAGGGGTGCAATGGTATAGAGCTCCATTGGACATCAAGGTGAGAGGAGTCTCCTACATAGAGGGGGGAGTCCCCTCAATCCGGCGTGCAGTGGGAGCTCCCCCGACACCCAGATGAGAGGGGTCTCCCCACTAGGGGAGACTCCTTGACCTGTGGTGTGGGAGGAGCTCCCCCCTATACCCAGTTGAGAGGTGTCTCCCCCTTAGAGAGATAGTCTCCATGACCCGGGGCGCGGTGGGAGCTCCTCCCCCACACACACCAAGGTGAAAGGGTTCTCCTCCCTGGAGGTTGGAGTCACCTCGACCTGGTGGGTGATGGGAGCTCGCCCTGAAACCCAGGTGAGACAGGTCTCCCTTCTAGAGAGGGGAGTCCCCTTGCACCAGGGTACAGTGATAGCTCGCTGGGACACACAAGTGAGAGGGGTCTCCCCATTAAAAGGTTAGTACCTTGAACCGGTGTGCAGTGGGAGTTCCCCCAAACACCCAAGTGACAGGGTTCTCCCCCATAGGAGGGAGAGTCCCTTCTACCCAGGGTGGGGTGGGAGATCCCCCAACACCCAGGTGAGATGGGTCTCCCCACTTGTGGGGGGAGTCCCCTCGACCCAGGGTGCAGTGGGAGCTCCCCCAACACCCAGGTGAGGGGGGTCTCCCCACTAGAGGGGGGGTCCCCTCAACCCGGGGTGCAGTGGGTGCTCCCCATGACACCCAGGCGAGAAGGGTCCGCCGCCTAGAGCAGGGAGTCCCCATAACATGGGGTGCAGTGGGAGCTCTCCCGGAACCCAGGTGAGAGGGGTCTTTCCCTTAGAGGGGGGAGTCTCCTTGACCCAGAGGGCTGTAAAATGTTTCCCTGACACCCAGGTGAGAGGGGTCTCCCCCTGAGAGGAGGGAGTCCCTTCAACCTGGGATGCAGTGGCAGCTCCACATGACACTCAGGTGAGAGTGGTTCCCCCCTTAGATGGGGGAGTCTTCTCCATCCAGTGTGTGGTGGGAGCTCCCCCTGACACCAATTGAGCATGGTCTACCCCCTTGAGGGGGGATTACCCTTGACTGGGGTGTGGTGGGAGCACCCCCGACACCCAGGTGAGAGGGTTCTCATTCCTAGAGGGGGAGTCTCCTCGACCAGTGGTGCGGTGGGAGCTCCCCCAGACACTCAGTTGAGAGTGGTCTCCCCCCTATAGTGGGGAGTCCCCTCAAACTGGGGTGTGGTGGGAGTTCCCCCCGACATCAAGTTGAAAGGGATCTCCCCCTTAGAGTGGGGAATCCCCTGTACCCAGGGTGTGGTGGGAGCTCACTCTGACACTCAGGTGAGAGGGGTCTCCCCCCTAGACGGGGAGTCCCCTTGACCCAGGGTGCCGTGGGAGCTCTCCCCGACACCCAGGGGAGAGTGGTCTACCCCCCAAAGTGGGGAGTCCCCTCAATGTGAGGTTAAATGGCAGCTCCCCTTGGACACCCAGGTGAGAGGGGTCTCCCCCCAGAAGGGGAGTCCCCTCGACCTAGGGTGCGATGGGAGCTCCCCTCGACACCTAGGTGAGATGGTTCTCCCTCCAGAAGGGGAGTCTCCTCCACCCAGGGTGTGGTGGGAGCTCCCCCCAACACCCAGGTGAGAGTGGTCTCCCCCCTAGAGTGGGGAGTCCCGACGACCTGGGGTGTGGTGGGAACTCTCACTGAAAAATGTGAGATTGGTCTTCCCCAGGAGGGGTGAGTACCCTCCACCGAGGGTCTCCGTCCTTGATGGGCAAGTCCCCTCAACCAGGGTGCGGTGGGAGTACCCTCAACACCCAGGTGAGAGGGGTCTTCTCCATAGAGAGGGGAGTCCCCTCGAACTGGGGTGCAGAGGGACCTCTTCCTGACAACCAAGTGGGAGGGGTCCCCCCCATAGAGGGGGGTGTCTTCTCGATCCAGGGTGAGGTGTGAGCTGCCCCCAATACCCAGTTGAGAGGTGTCTCTTTCCTAGAGGGGTGAGTACCCTCCACCAGGGGTGTGGTGGGAGCTCCCCCTATACCCAAGTGAGAGGGATTGCCCCCTTAGAGGGGAGAGTCTCCTCAACCTGGGGTGTGGTGGGAGCTCCCCCTGACATGCAGGTGAGTGGGGTCTTCCCCCTAGAGCGGGAAGTCCCCTCTATCAGGTGTGGTGGGAGCATCCCCCAACACCCAGGTGAGAGGGGTCTCCCCCTAGAGAAGGGAATCTCCTCGACTCAGGGTGCGAAGGTATATGCATTCCCCCAAACACCCAGGTGCGAGGGGTCTCCCCCTTAAGGGGGGAGTCTCTTTGACCTAGGGTGTGGTGCTAGCTCCCCCTGACACCCAGGTGAGTGGGGTCTCCCCACTTGAGGGGGAGTCCCCTTGTTCTGGGGTGTGGTGGGAGCTCCCCACAAGACTCAGGTGAGAGGGGTCTCCCCACTAGAGGGCAAAGTTCCCTCAACCTGGGGTGCAGTGGGAGCTCCCCCTGACACCCAGGTGAGAGGTGTCTCACCCCTAGAGCAAAAGTCCCCTTGAACTGCCTTGTGGTGGGAGCACCCCCAAAATCCAGTTGAGAGGGGTCTCCCTTCTAGAGGGGTGAGTTCCCTCCACCCGGGGTGTCGTGGGAGCTCCCCCAATACGCAGGTAGAGGGGTCTTCCCCCTAGATAAGGTACTCCCCTAGACCTGAGGTATGGTGGGCGCTCCCGCCTGATACCCAGGTAAGAGGGGGCTTACCCCTAGATTGAAGAGTCCCTTGATCAGTTGCACGGTGGGAGCTCCCTCTGACACCAGGCGAGAGGAGTCTCCCCCCTAGTGTGGAAAATACCATCGACCTGGTTGTGGTGGGAGCTCTTCTTGACACCTAGGTTAAAGGGGTCTCCTCCCTGGTGGGGAGAGTCCCCATGACCCTGGGTGCTGACGGAGCTCCTCCTGACACCCAGATGAGAGAGCCCCCCTCCAAGTGGTGGGAGTCCCCTCGGCCCTGGGTGCAATGGGAGCTCTCCCGACACCAAGGTGAGAGGAGCCTTCCCACTAAAGGAGGGAGTATCCTCAGCTCCATGTGCCATGGGAGCTCCCCCTGACACTCAGGTGAGTGGGGCCTCCTCCATAGAGGGCAGAGGCCCCTTGGCCCTGGGTGTGGTGGGATCTCCTGCCGACAACTGACAATCAGTTATAAGGGCCTCCCCATTTAGGTGGGAGTCCCCAAGGCTCTGGATGTTGGGGGAGCTCCACCAGACTCCCTGGTGAAAGGGGTCTCCCCCCAGTGGGGGGAGTCCCCTCCTCCCTGGGTGCAAGTAGAGCTCCCATTGATCCGCAGATTAGAGGCACCTCCCCCCAAGAGGGAGGAGTACCCTTGGACCTGGGTTCCAAGGGAGCTCCCCACGACACACAGGTGAGAGGGGCCTCCCCCATAGAGGGTGGAGTACATAGGCCCTGGGTGCAGGGGGAGCTCCCACCAACAGCCAGGTGAGAAGGGTCTTCCCCACAGAGGGTCGAGTACCCTGGCCCTGGGTGTGGGAGGGTCTCCCCCTTAGAAGTGTATTCTGCTCAGTCTTGGGTGCAAGGGGAGCTACCCTGACACCCAGGTGAGAGGTGCCTCCCTCTTAGAGGGGGTAGTCCCCTCGGCCCTGGGTGAGAGGGGAGGTCCCACTGACACCCAGGTGAGAAAGGCCCTTAGAAGGGGCAGTCCCCTCAGCCCTGCGTCCAGGAAACTCCCCTCAACACCCAGGTGAAAGGGGCCTCCCCACTAGAAGAGGGAGTCCCCTCGGCCCTGGGTGTGAGGGAACCTCTTCCCAACACCAAGGTGAGAGGGGCCTCCCCCCTAGAGGGTGGAGTCCCCACCACCCTGTGTGTGGGGGGAGCTCACCCTGACACCCAGGTGAGAGTGACCTCTCCCCTATAGGGGGGCGTACTCTCAGCCTTGGGTGTGGGGGGAGCTCCCCTTGATACCCAGGTGAGTGAGGCCTCCCTTCTAGAGGAAGGAGACCCATTGGCCCTGGGTACTGGGGGACCTTCCCTACACACCCAGGTGAGAGATACCCCCCAAGTGGTGGGAGTCCCCTTGGCCCTGGATGCTGTGGGAGCTCCCCCCACACCCAGGTTAGAGGGGCCTCCCCCTTAGAAGGGGGAGTCCCACCACCATTGGTGTGGGGGGAGCTCCCCCCAATGTCCAGGTGAGAGGGACCTTCCCCCTAAATGGGGGAGTCCTCTTGACCCTGGGTGCAATGTTATACAAGCTCCACCCTAAACCCAGGTCAGAGGCATCTTCACCCTAGAGGGGGGAGTCGCCTCCACCCTGGGTGAGGTGGGATCTCCTGCCGACAGCCAGGTGAGAGAGGCTACCCCCCTAAAGGGGGGGAGTCCCCTCGAACTTGGGTGCGATGGTATATGAGCTTTCCCCACCACCCAGGTGAGAGAGGCCTCTGTCCTAGAGCAGGGAATCCCCTTGACCCTTAGTGTGGTGTGAGCTCCACCCAACACCCAGTCGAGAGGGGCCTCCCCCATAAAGGGATTGGACCCCCCGACCCTGGGTATGGTAAGAGCTTCTTCTGACACCCAGGTGAGTGGGGCCTCCCCTTTAGCAGGGGGAGTCCCCTCCATACTTGGTGCGGTGGAAGCTCACCCCAACACTCAAGTGAGAGGGGTCTCCCCCCTAGAGGGGAAAATCCCCTTGAATCTGGGTGCTATGGGAGCTCTCCATGACACTGGAGGTGAGAGGGTTCTCCCTAATAGATGGAGGAGTCACCTCAACCCTGGGTGTGGTGGGAGCTCCCCTGACTCCCATATGAGAGGGATATCCCCCCTAGAGGGGGGAGTCATCTCAACACTGGGTACTGTGGGAGCTCACCGGGACACCCAGATGAGAGGTGCATGCCCTCTAGAGGGGGAGTTTCCTCGACCCTGGGTAGGGTGGGAGCTCCCCTCCACACCCATGTGAGAGGGACCTCTCTTCTACGGGGTAGTCCCCTTGACACTGGGTGCTGTGGGAGCTTCCCCAGACACTCCGGTGAGAGGGCCCCCCCCCTTAGAGTGGAAGTCTCCTCGAAACTGAGTGTGATGATATATGAGCTCCGCCAGACAGCCAGATGTTAGGGGTCTCCCACCTAAAATTGGGAGTCCCCACGACCCTGGGTGCAGTGGTAGCTCCTCCCCCCACACTCAGGCAAGCTCCCCTCAAAACCCAGGGGAGAGGGGTCTTCCCCTCTAGAGGGGGAAATTTCCTCAACACTGGGTTAGGTGGGACCTCCCTCTTACACCCAGGTGAGAGGGATCTCCCCTTTAACGTGAAAAGTCCCCTCAACCCTGGATGCGATGGTATACAAGCTCCCCCAACACCCAGGTTAGAGGGTCCTCCCACCTAGAGCGGGGAGTCCCATTGACACTGGGTGCTGTTAGGTCGGTGGCAGCGACTTGGTGGCGACTTAGTGGCAAGTCGCCACCAAGTCGCTGCCACCGACCTAACAGGTTCGATGGTATATGAGCTCCTCCAGATAGCAGGTGAGAGGGGTCTTTCCCCTAGAGGGGAAAGTCTCCTCGTCCCAAATGCGGAGGGAGCTCCTTCTGACAGCCAGGTGAGAGGGGCCTCCCTCTAGTGGAAAGTCACTTTGATCCTGGGTGCAATGAAAAATCCCCCGGACAGCCAGTGGGAGGGGCCTCCCCCTAGAGGGAGGAGGCCCCTTGAACCTGGGTGCAGTGGGAGCTCCCTCTGACATTCAGGTGAGAGGGGCATCCCCCCCTAGAGGGGGGTAGTCCCCTCGACCCTGATGCGATGGTATATGAGCTCCCCCGACACCAGGTGAGAGGAGCCTCCCCACTAGAGGGGGGGAGTACCCTCAACCCTCGGTGCGGTGGGAGCACCCCCTGACACCCAGATGAGAGGAGTCTGCCCCTAGAGGGTAGAGTCCCTTCGAACCTGGCTGTGGTGGGATTTCCCATGACAACCAGCTGAGAGGGGCCTCCCCCATACACTGAGGAGTCCCCTTGACCATGGGTGCGGTGGGAGCTTCCCCAACACCCAGCTGAGAGGGGTCTCCTTCCTAGAGAGGGGAGTCCCCTCGACCCTGGGTGCAGTGGAAGCTTTCCCCGACACCCTGCTGAGAGGGGCCTTTCCCCAAGAGGGGGAGTCCCCTCAACCCTTGATGTGGTGGGATGTCCCCCCAACACCCAGCTGAGATAGGCCTCTTCCTTAGAGGGGGGAGGCCCCTCCACCCTGGGTGCGATGGTATACAAGCTTCCCCGGACACCCAGATGTGAGGGACCTCCCCATTTGAGGGGGGAGTCTGCTCGACCCTGGTGTGGTGGGAGCTCTCCAACACCCAAGTGAGAGGGTCTTCACCACTATTAGGGGAGTCCCATTGATCCTGATTGCTGTGAGAAATCTCCCAGACAGTAGGAGAGAGTGGCCTCCCCCTAGAGGGGGGTGTCCCCTCAACTCTGGATGTGGGAACTTCCCCCAACACCCAGGTTAGAGGGGCCTCCTGACTAGAGGGGGGAGTCCCCTCCACCCTGGGTGCCATGGGAGCTCTCCTCGACAGTTAGGTGAGAGAAACCTTCCACCCTAGATGGGGGAATCTTCTCGACCCTGGGTGCGATGATATACTAGCTTAACCTGACACCCAGGTGAGAGAGGCCTCCCCCCTAGATTTGGGGGAGTCCCCTCGACCCTGAGTGCAGTGAGACCTCTTCCGTACACCCAATTGAGTGGGGTCTCACCCTACAGGAGGGATTCCCCTTGACTCTGGGTGTGGTGGGAGCTCCCCTCACACCCGGGTGAGAGAAACCTCACCCTAGATGGGGAAATCTTCTCAACCCTGGGTGTGATGGTATAAAGCTCCCCATCAAACCCAGGTGAGAGGGGCTTCCCCCCTAGATTCAGGAGTCCCTTCAACCTTGGGTGCAATGGTAGACAAGCTCCCTCAAAACCCAGGTGAGAGGGGACTCCCCCCTAGATGAGGGAGTCACCATGACCCTGGTTGCCATGGTATAGGAGCTCTCCCAGATAGCCAGGTGATAGGGGTCTCCACCCTAGAAGGGTAAGTCCCCTTGATCTTGGGTGTGGTGGGAGCTCCCCCCTACACCCAGGTGAGAGAGGCCTCCCCCTTGAGGAGGGAGGCCCTTCGACCCTGGGTGCCATCATATACTAGCTCCCCGTGAAAGCCAGGTGTTAGGGGTCTTCCCCCTAGAGGTGGGAGTCCCACAGACCCTTGGTGTGGTGGGAGCTCCCTCCCACACCCAGGTGAAAGGGGTATCCCCTGTAGAGGGGGGAGTCCCCTTGACCCTGGGTGTGGTGGGATCTCCCTGCAACACCCAGGTGAGAGAAACCTCCCCCCTAGATGGGGGAGTCTTCTGCACTCTGGGTGCTATGGTATACGAGCTTCCCTTCACAACCAGGTGAAAGGGGCATCCTCCCTAGAGGTGGGGGGACACCCAGGTGAGAGGGGCCTCCCCCCTAGAGAGAGGAGTCCCCTCCACCCTGGATGCGATGTTATAGAAGCTCCCCATGACACCTAGGTGAGAGTGGTTTCCCCCTAGAGGGTGGAGTTTCCTCAACCCTGGCTGTGATGGTTTGTGAGCTCCCCCAAAACCCAGGTGAGATGGGTCTTCTCCATAGAGGGGGGGTCCACTAGACCCTGGGTGAGGTTGGAGCTTTCCGGGACACCCTTTTGAGAGGGGTCTCTCCCCTAAAGGGGGGAGTCCATTTGACTCTGGGTGCAATATTATAGGAGCTCCCCCCAATACCCAGGTGAGAATGGCCTCCCCCCTAGAGAGGAGAGTCCTCTCGACCCTGAGTGCCATGGTATTGGAGCTCCCACTGACACCCAATGTAGAAGGACCTCGCCTCTAAAGGGAGGAGTCCCTTCGACCTTGGGTGTGGTGGTTTACTAGCTCCGCCTGACACCCAGGTGAGATGGACTTTCTCACATAGTGGAGAGTCCCCTCCACCCTGGGTTCAATGGTATATGAGCTCGCCCTGACACCCAAGTGAGAGGGGCCGCCCACCTAGAGAGGGGAGTCCCCTCGACCCAGGGTGCGATGGTATGTGAGCTCCCCCAAAACAAAAACCCTGGTGAGAAGGGTCTCCTTCCTGGATGAAGGATTCACTTCGACCCTGGGTGATGTGGGAGCTCCCCCCAAAACCCAATAGTGGGGAATGCCCTGGGTGCGCTGGTACACAAGCTCCCATTGACACCCAGGTGAGGGGGCCTCCCCACTGGAGGCAGGAGTCTCCTCCACCAGGAGTGCGATGGTATAGGAGCTCCCTGTGACATCCAGGTGAGAGGGGCCTCCTCCCTACAGGCGGGAGTCCTTTTGACCTTGGGTACCATGGTATAGGAGCTTTTCCTCCACACACCTAGGTGAGAGGGGGCCTCATCCCTAAGGAAGGAGTCCCAACGACCCTCAGTGTGATGTTATAAGAGATGCCCCCGACACCCAGGTGAGAGGGGCCTCAAAGGGAGTCACCTTGACCCTGTGTGCGATGGTATATGATCTCCCCCCAACAGCCAAGTGATAGTGGTCTCCCCCCTAAAGTTGGGAGGCCCCCCACCCTGGGTGAAGTTGGAGCTCCCCCGAAACCCAGGGGAGAGTGGCCTCCCCCCTAAAGGGGGCAGTCCCCTCGATCCTGGGTGCGATGGCATATGCTCCCCCCAACACCCAGGTGAGAGAGGCCTCCCCCCTAGAGTGGGGAGTCCCCTCGATACTGGGTACAAAGCTCCCCCTGACACCCAGGTGAAAAGTGTCTCCCCCCTAGAGGGTGGAGTCCCCGTGATTCTGGGTGTGGTGGGAGCTCACCCTGACGCCCAGGTGAGAGGTGTAGCCCCCCTAGAAGTAAGAGTCTCCTCAACCCTGGATGCAATGGTATATGAACTCCCTCTGACACCCAGGTGAGAGGGGCCTCTCCCCTAGAGGGAAGAGTCCCCTCGACCCTGGGTGTGGTGGAGCTCACACCAAAACCCAGGTGAGAGGGAGGGGCCTCCCTCCTAGAGGCAGGAGTCCCCTTGAATCTGGGTGTGATGATATGTGAGGTCCCACTGACATCCAGGTGGTAGGGGCTTCCCCTCTAGAAGGGGGAGTCACCTCGACCCATGGTGCAATGGTATACCAGCCTCCCCATGACAACCAGGTGATAGAGTTCTCCTCCCTAGAGGTGGGATACTCCCTGACCCATGGTGCTGTGGGAGCTCCCCCTCACAATAAGGTGAGGGGGCCTCCCCCATAGAGGAGGAAGTCCCCTTGACCCTGGGTGCGATGGTATGCCAGCTCCCCCAAGACCCAGGTGAGAAGTGTATTCCCCCCGGAGGGAGGAGTCCTTTTGACCCTGGGTGAGGTGGGAGCTCCCCCCAACACCCAAGTGAGAGGGGCCTCTCCCCTAAATGGGGGAGCCTTCTCAACCCTGGATGTGATGATATACGATATCTCCCAGACACCCAGTTGAGGGGGCCTCACCCCTAGAGAGAGGAGTACCCTGGATATTGGGTGTGGTGAAAGCTTACCCCAATACCCAGGTTAGAGGGCTCTTTCCTCTAGAGCAGGGAGTCCTCTCAAACCTGGGTGTGGTGGGAGCTCCCGGCGACACCCAGGTGACACATTGAGGGGAATACTTCCTCCCTCTAGAGGAAGTATTCCCCTCAATGTGGGGGTTCAGCAGAAGCTCCCCCCCGAAACCCAGATGAGAGGGTCTCCCCTCTAATGGGGGGAGTCCCCTTGACCCAAGGTGCGATGGTATACATGCTCCAACTGACACCCAGGTGAGAGCAGTCACCCCCATAGAGGGAGGAGTCTCCTTGACCTGGGGAGTCCCCTTGACCTAGGGTGCCATGGGAGCTCCCCCAGACACCCAAATAAAAGTGGTCTACCTTCTAAAGGTGGGGAGTATCCTTGACCAGGGTGCGGTGGGAGCTTTCTCCAACACCCAGGTGAGAGGGTCTCCCCCTAGAGGGGGGAGTCCACTTGACCAGGAGTGCAACGGGAGCTCCCCACAACACCCAGGTGAGAGGATTCTCCCCCATAGAGGGGGGAGTTCCCTTGACCTGGGTGTCATGGGGGCTCTCGCAGAACCCCTGGACAAGAGAACTTGCCCCTCTGGGGAGGACCCCTGTCACTTAGGTGTCGTGGGGAGCTCCTGCCGAACCCTGTGTCATGGGGACTCCACCCTAGAGGAGGGAGACACCTGTCACCTGGGTGTTGTGGGAAGCTCCTGTCACACACCGGGTCGAGGGGACTCCCCTGTCTAGGGAGGAGACCCCTCTCACCTGGGTGTTGGGGGGACCCCCTGACACACCCCTGGTTGAGGGGACTCCCCCCTCTAGGGGGCAGACCCCTACCAACTGGGTTTCAGGGGAAGCTCAAGCTGCACCCCGGGTTGAGGGGACTTTCCCCTCTGGAGAGGAAATCTCATTCATTTGGGTGTATGGAGAGGCTCCCGCCACACCCCAGGTCGAGGGAATTCTGCCCTCTAGAAGGGAGAACCCTCTAACCTGGGTGTCTGTGGAGATCCGACTGACACCCAGGTTAGAGAGGCCTCCCCCCTCGAGGGGGAAGTGCCTCCGACACTGGGTGCCATGATATCCCAGATCGCCCTGACACCCAGTTGAGAGGGGCTTCCCCCCCTCGAGGGGGGAGTGCCCCCGTTCCTGGGTGCTGTGGTATCCTAGCTTGCCCCAACACCCAAGAGAGAGGGACCTACCCCCTCGAAGGGAGATTGCCCCTGACCCTGAGTGCTATGGGGGCTCGCCCCAACACCCAGGTGAGAGGGGCCTCCAACCTTGAAGAGGGAGTGACCCCAACCCTGGGTGTTGTGGGGTCTTGCCCTGACACCCAGGTGAGAGGGGCCTCCAACCTTGAGGGGAAAATGACCCCAGCCCAGGGTGCTATGGGGTCTTGCCCTGACACCCAGGTGAGAGGGGCCTCCACCCTGGAGGGGGGAGTGCCCTTGACCCTCGGTGCCATGAGAGCTTGCCCCAATGAGAGGTGTCTCCTTCATATAGGGGGAAGTCCCCTCCACCTGGAGTGCAATGATATATGAACTCCCACTGACACCAAGGTGAGAGGAGTCTCTTCCCTAGAGGGCAAGACCATTCAACTCAAGGTGCAGCGGGAGCTCCCCATGACACACAGGTGAGAGCGTCTCCTCTCTAGAGGAGGAAGTCACCTCAAATGTGGTGTGGCAGGAGCCCCCTCCTACACCCAGGTGAGAGGGGCATGGGGGAGTGCCCCTGACCTTGGTGCCATGGGGTCTTGCCCAGACACCCAGGTGAGAGGGGCCTCCCCCCTTGAGGGGGCAGTGGCCCTGACCCTGGGTGCCGTGGGGGCTTGCCCCAACACCCAGGTTAGAGGGGCCTTCCCCCTCAAGAGGGTAGTGCCCCCTACCTTGGGTGCTGTGGGGGCTCCGCTGGACACCCAGGTGAGAGGGGCCTTCCCCCCAGATGGGGGGAGTGCCCTTTATCCTGGATGCCATGGGGGCTCCCCTGACACCCAGGTGAGAGGGGCCACCCCCCTAGAGTGGGGAGTGCCCTCTACCCAGTGCCCTTTTGGCTCCCCCTGACACCCAAGTTAGAGGGGTCTCCCCCCTAGAGGGGGGGTGCCCTCTATCCCAGACACCCAGATTAAAGGGGGAATGCCCTCTACCCAAGGTGGCCTGGGAGCTCTCCCGGACACCCAGGTTAGAGGGTCTGCTATGTGTCCTGCGTGGGCTTCATGAAAGAAGGTTGGGTTCATAAGAAATTGCTAGTGAGTTTTAAATTAAAGAGACAGACTCTCATTACCTTTAATATCAGCTCCGAGAAGGCTTCTACTAGCTCCCACCTCCAGCCATCTAATGTGGTGGCAAGGTTTACAGAAGAGACTAGCCTGAGAGGGAGAACATGCCAGGGAGTAAGCATTTATTGGGAAACAAAAAATGCAAGGGAAAATCTTATCCAGTGAAGGTTAAGGGTGGCAGCATCTCAAGGTCAGGGGCAGCGATTGGGTCTTCAGTTCAGTGGCCAGGCATGCCTCTGCACAGACAAGCCCTCAGACCTGGGAAAGTGTGGGGAATGTTTTTAACACATCTGTGTCTAAGCATCTTTCACCAAGCCAAGAATGTAACTCAAATCACGTGTGAGGATAGCCTCCGCATATTCCCCCTTTTTTTTCTTTTAAAAAGCAGGTGATGATTTTCTCTCTTGAGTCTCTGCACTCTTGCTCTGAAGACTCACCGTCCTATAATTACAACACAATAAAGAATTAACAGCAAAGAGAACAATCTAATAATGTACCAGGCCGAGTGTTTAAGAGTATTTCCAGGGTTAAATCCACTTAATTCCTTCAATATTTGATTAGCCAAAGAAGAAGATCCAAAAAAATCAGCTCTATTATTTTGAATATCTTGGATATGGTGATGGAGTACCAAAGATCCAAGCTATTATTATTATTTTGCAAAATACCCAACAAATGGTTCTTAGCCTTCTCCCAATCCCAGAGAGAAGCATTGTACTTGGCAGCTGAAACACACACATATTTACAACTTGCGTGGCATTTAAGCCTTTCCTTAAACTTTAAAGCTCAAAGTTCATTACCTATATTTATAACAGTCACCTCCAAGGCATTTAACTTAGTCTCAATCCTTTCATCAATATTTACTTGGTTGCGCAAAGCCTTGGAAGTATTTTGGGATAAATTATTAAGATATTTTGCATGTTGAATATTTTGAGATAAAGTTATTGAGGCTGTGACAGTGGATGCAATGAAAGAAATCAAGGCCAAAACTCCCACAATTATAATTTCAATAGCACATCTAAGTCTCGCTAGCTGGGTATAAATTTGCTGTAGACTTGGAAACCAGCATCAGTGTACCGTGGCTCTGAAATATTAGCAGGCAATAAAACAAAAGAGGGCTGATGAAGTATCAGCACTCCCTTTCCTCTATTATTTCTAGTGATAAAATTGGTTGGTTACATTTTTTACATGTTATAACTGAAAAGCTTATGATTTTCAGTTGCTTGAATCTCAGTTCTATCTCTTCCATGTCTGATTACATGTCATCTATCCATTTAACTTTTACATTTCCAATAATTAAAACGTAAGGAGATTGGACACAGGCTCATAAGCCATAGCAAGATCCCTCCTTACAGTTCTTGCCAACAAATTTTGGTAAAGGCTTGTGTGTAAAATGTAAGAATTCTGAGGCAGCAATTAAGCACAAACATCTTTTTGAATACCACCCTCACTGTAAGTCAAAATATTACTAACAAATCTTGCAGGTGTCATGGCAGAATTTTTTTGTAATTGTCTTTTATCAATTTTTGGAGACCAGTCTAAAATATACCCATTACCTTTAGACACCTTATGTTGTACAGGAAAAGATATAGATAGTATATCTATATATCTAGGAAAGGTGCCAATCTCAGTTGTAGAACTATTTGGACAGTGAGGTATTAGTGGAGGTTTTGCATAAATGACTGGTTTGTTATGGGAAAGTCCCATTTTAGTCACAGATATAGTATAAGGTTTTAAGTCTCCATAAATAGTATGACTAGTCAGTCTGGGTCTCCCAATTGCTGTCTTTTCCTCAAATGATACTCTCAGACAGCCAGCATATTTATTGTGGGACCATCATAAATGTAATTGGGCACTGTAGCCAGAATAATTAAATCTAGTCACATGATTAGGAGTAATATGAGTATCTGTAAATCCTCCCATACAGTGCCCAAGGTAATTGGGCACTGTAGCCAGAATAATTAAATCTAGTCACATGATTGGGAGTAATATGAGCATCTGTAAATCCTCCCTTCATGAATGAGTCATTAGTAAACACTGGAATAGATTCTCCAGTCCACACAGCTGGATGTACAAGGGGTGGATCTGGGAAATACGTCCAGTAGGTGTCTGCTCGACTCCTTTTTACCTGACAGCCCAGCAGGGCAACCACTAAAGCTACCATCATCAATAGAGACTGATTTCTTCCTAGGAGTCGAATTATTCATGAAGCTTGTGTTGCACGCTTCTCCACGTCTTCCCATGAGATCAGCTTTTCAGCTGGGTCATGTCGGTTCCTCTTCATTCTTCTTCGATATCTCTTCCTTTTGAATGGAGGCTTCTCCGGGTCAATTTTCAGTCACTTGAATCTCAGTTCTATCTCTTCCATGTCTGATTGCACATTCAGGCACCCAGATAGGATGGAAAGCACCCTCTGGAAAAATACAAGCTTGACCTCTGCCTCACATAATCACTGGATCTGGGCTTTTCCATTGACCAGTCTGTAAGTCTTTCCACAAAACTCTGCCTAAAGAGCCTGTTGTTGTGGAAGACATAAGTCTCTCAGCTGCAGTGTGACCTTCTGTGTCACAATTTAAAAATTTTAAAACAAACAAGGCATGATTGAGGCTATTTGGGGGAGTCATAAACCTATTACCCCCTTTTAATTTTTTTGCTTTACCATATGATTTATTTTTATTTTTTTTAGTCATACATGACAGCAGAACCCCCTTTTAATTTTTGTAAATGAAGCTTAATAGATAAAATGAGCTCGTTCCACAATGGCTTGACCTTGGGGGTTATAAGGAATTTCTGTTTTATGGTCAATTTGAAACTCTTGGCAAAATTGTTGAAAGGAAGAGCTTACATAAGCTGGTGCTTTATCTGTTTTAATCTGTAAAGGGCATCCTAACACAGCAAAGGCTGCTAGGCAATGAGAAATTACATGTTGAGTATTTTCTTTTGTATATGATGTGGCAAAACAAATCTGGAATGTGTATCAACTATCATATGTATATAACATTGTTTACCAAATTGAGGAATATGAGTTACATCCATTTGCCATATTTGATTTGGTTTTAATCCACAAGGATTTACCCCTGATGGCAGAGATGGAGTGTGAATAACACACTTAGGGCAGTTACTTACAATTTGACAAGCTTGTTCTCTGGTAATATTAAATTTTTTACGTAAGCTAGAAGCATTTTGATGATGCAAGGAATGCAAAGCTTGTGCACAATCATATGAAGATATCTGTTGACAAACAGCTATTAATTTATCTATCTTGTCATTATCTGAAGTTAAAGGTCCTGAAAGATTGGTGTGAGCTCGTATGTGTCCTATAAAACATGGGTATTTTTGCATTTGCACCGCTTTTTGTAGATTATGAAATAATTTAAATAGTTCTTGCAATGAGGTATATAAGCTGTCAGAATAAATATTAATAGGCTCATTGTAAAGTAATGTAAGGCACAGGTGAGAGCTTGCAGCTCCACTCTTTGGGCAGAAGTATATGAGGTTTGTATTACCTCTGTGTGAACATGGCTATAAAAACCTGCTTTACTTGAGATTGAACCTATCAGTGAACACCAATAGGGCTCCATCTAAGGGCTGGGCACGTATAATGTTTGGAAAAATAAGCAGTGTTATTGATGCAAATTGAATAATTTTATCATGAGGGTAATGACTTTCTATATGACCAGGAAAATAAGCAAAATCTATTTGCCATAAACTAGAAGCTTGAAAAAGCCAATTATTTTGATGAACAGAAAATGGAATAATTACAATATCAGGTTCAGATCCAATTAATTGTAAAACTCTCATCCTACCTTTAATTACTAGTTGAGCAATAGAGTCATGAAAAGGAATTAATATCTTTTGGGGAGAGTGGGCTGAATGAATCCACTCAATAACTCCCAATATTTGCCATATGGCTCCCATTGGGGGTATGCACAGTTGGAAATATTAATAAATACACTAGTTCTTTAGGATTAAATCTAGTAAGCTTTTTAATTGCACTTTCAACCTTTTTAATTTTTCTATCCTAGCCTCTATTGTCAGCTGACGTGGAGAGGTTGAAGAAGGATCTCCTTGCAATACCTGAAATAAAGGACTTAAATCAGAAGTAGTCAGTTTTAAGGATGGCCTTAGCCAACTAATATCTCCCAATAATTTTTGAAAGTAATTAAGGGTATGTAACTCTTTAATTTTTATCTGCAGATTTTGAGGACGGATTGTATGTCCTTGAATTATCTGACCTAAATATGGAAAGGGAGGCATCTTTTGCATCTTTTGAGGAACAATGCACAAATCCATTGCTGTAAGTGAAGCCTCTGAGTAAAACTTTCTGAAAGTACTTCTGGATTAACATGAGCCAATAATACATCATCCATAAAATGAATAATATATGCATCAGGAAAGTTATTTCTTATAGGAATTATTGCTTGACCCACAAATATTTGACATAATGTAGAACTATTACGCATCCCTTGAGGCAGGACCTTCTAGCAATATCTTTTAACAGGTTCTTTAAAATTAACTGCTGGGACAGTGAAAGAAAAGTTTTCACAATCCTCAGGATGCAACATTATTGAGAAAAAACAATCTTTTAGATCTATTACCATTAAGCTATAGTTTAGAGGAATTGCAGTGGGGGAAGGGAGTCCAGGCTGTAATGATCCCATAGGCTGAATTTCATGATTTATCACCCTTAAATCTGGTAGTAACTTCCAATTACCTGACTTTTTCTTAATAACAAAAATGGGGGTGTTCCAAGGACTAAGTGTTGGTTCTATATGACCAGCCTGAAGTTGTTTCTCAACTAACATATGAATTATCTTAAGTTTTCCCCTGAAATGGGCCACTGAGAAATCCATATAGGCTTTTCTATGAGCCAGGTAATCTTTCCTGCTGTCTTTTGAATTGGGGAGACAATCAGGGCCCCTAGTAAAAATTTTGATTTGGAGTATTTACTAATCTCTGTCAAGGAGACTGGTTTGTAAGTAGATAGTCTCCTTAATAAGTTCCCTCATTATCTCTAGGAAGAAGCCCTTGACTAATTTTCTCAAATGATCTCATAGAATTTGGAGTTACTAATAATAATCTCATTTTTGTTAAGATATCTCTTCCCCATAAGTTTGTTAGTAAGGACTCTAATACATAAGGTTTAAAAACTCCACTGTTCCCATCAGGATCCTCCCAATGGAGATAATTTACACTTTGAGCAGGCTGTGAGATTTGTTCAATTCCCTCTAAGTTAGGTGGTGCTACATGTAAGGGCCAAGTTTTAGGCCAAAAACGACTGGAAAGAACAGGAATGTGAGCACCTGTATCTATAATGCCTTTAAATTTTTTGATTAATTTTAAGTTCCAGTAGGGGGCGCTCCTGCTGCACTAATTGAGACCAATACACTCTGTCTGGTGGTTTGGAAACTGAATTTACTTGTCGGTGCTCATCCAAATTACAGGCTAATAAAATTAATTGAGCAAATGTACCTCTTGGAGTAAGCGAAAGGGCATAATTTGATCTTACAGTAACATTTAATTCTCCTTCAAAATAAGAATTTATTACTCCAGGTATTACCTTGATGGCCCCTTTTAAATTGTTATGTCCCCAAATTAACCCTATACTTTCTCTAGGGAGTGGCCCAAAAATCCCAGTAGGGAATTGTTGTGGCCCTAATTCAGGATTTATTTCAATTGTCATTGAGGGTCGTAAAGAAACTATGATCTTGGCTCAGGTAAAAATGGCAGTTCCCCATGGTCGGTGCTGATGATGTCAAATTGCAGGACCTTCCCTCTAATTCCCCAGTTTTTTTGGCCCAGGGAAGGGCGAAATGGAAGTTTTTTGTTTTCCTGCCAGGTGGAAATGACGACAAGAAGATGGGCTGATAAATGCCATCTTGATCCGCCACATGGGGTTCAACCCTGTAATATCTACAACCAACAGCAGAGGGAGCCCTGGGCTTAAAATTACGAGCATTACAATCTCATGTGTAATGGCCACTGTTCCTGTAGTAATAGCACCTCCCATGGGGTCTGCTTGCCAATTCTTGGGGCTGCAGTTTGTTTTAAAGCTGCGGGGAGCTAATTGTTTGTAAATGGGCTGGATTGATATCAGGACACAAGCGAATAATTATGAAACTGTTCCCTTTTTTCTATGGGGTCTGAGAATATGCTGACAATATTTATTTGCATCTACAAATGCCAATTGTTTAACAATAAATTCACAAGCACCAGGAACCCCAATGGAATGGCTTCCTGTATGGTAGAGTTGTGCTACGAAATCGGAATAAAGCTCACTGGAACCTTATTTAACTTTAGTCAGAACTAAGCTAGATTGGCCCTAGGAGGCAATCTGTCTCCAAGCACACTTTGCAAAGGCAGTAATCTGATCATACACCAAAAATTCATAATTTAACTGCCTTTCCAAATCAATAAATTCATGCATTCCTAAAAACATCACCACTGGTGTTTGGAATTTGGCTGTCTCCAATTCTTCTCTGCTTGCTTGGCACAGAAATCTGACCAGTATGACCTCCAAAGTAAAAAGTTCCCCTCACTCAAGCAAACCCTGGTGATTGAGACCCAGTCACTCAGTGGGAGTGGTTGAGAACATATACTCTCAAGCAGGTTCTGCATAAAAGGCGAATTTGGACCGTAAACCTCACAGGCATTTTTTTTTAACTCTTTAATAGTTTTAAAAGGAATTACCATATGGAAGCAAACATGCTGATCTTATTCCTTAACCTGCTCAAAAACTGGGAAGAGCTGAAATTCGCTGCTATCTTATCCAGCTTCCTGCGCCTTCCTAATACCTCACTGGAATGGAGTAAGAAAAGTCATTGCTAGCTCAAAGTACATGTTAAAATTTGTATTTTTAACAGATAATGGCCGAATTCAAATGGACTAGGCAGGTGCTGTTAAGCACAGTCTGTTGAAATTCCCTGGTAAATCCTGGATTTCATTGTCTGTTTTCTCTCCCTCAGACTCTGACTCCTCTGTGTATTCTCCACTGTTGCCATCTTTAATTTGAGCTTGTAGCCAAGTGGAAGAGTAGGAATTTATATTGCTTTATGAATCTCTTCTGGACTTTCCTCTCTGGGAGAAGGACCTTCTATCCCTCCGGAGGCTTCCTCTCTCTGATTTCCTTCTCTATGGTCTTCCTCCAGAATATATTGCCTCCGCTCAGGCAAGGTTAAATTTTTTACTTTCGGTTTCACTCTGAGGTTTTTTTGTTTTTAGCTGGCTTAGAGGAAAGGATATTTCCTTAGCCACAGGCAGTTTTTCCATTTGAATAGACTTAATGGCTCTCTGAATACCTTTCTATAGATCTCAGGGGGCCACAGACTATGGTCCATGTAATCAAAAAGATAGATCTCTAATGCAGTCCAAAACTTTTGTATATTCTCAAAATTTCCAGGTAATTTATTAGAAAGGCAAACTTTATGTAATTTCCTACCTAATTTGTCCCAAGTATGTAAATTTGGTGAATCTTGGTCACAAAACTAAGAGCAACATTCACGAACAACCTTTAAGATTTGTAGCAACTGAGTCTTTTTAATTTGCTTTCCCTCTGATTAATTATTGTCTCTAAAATAGTCAAGCACATGTCTTTATTAGTAGAAGTTGAATTTACCATTATTAATATTTTAAACGTCTTGTCTTTAGGCTCTAAAAACTCCCTGGTACTTCCATGACCCTAAAAATGTCACCAATTATGTATTTCTATAGCACGCTCCCTAACTCAACCTAGTCAATTTTCTTATGCCTCACGTTGGGCGCCACTTCTGTCACGCATCCAGTGTGGGCTTCATGAAAGAAGGTTTGATTCATAAGAAATTGTTAGTGAGTTTTAAATTAAAGAGACAGACTCTCATTACCTATAATATCAGCTCCAAGATGGCTTCTCCTAGCTCCCGCATCCAGCACCTAATGTGGTGGTGAGGTTTACAGAAGACTAGTGAGACAGAGAGAACATGCCAGGGAGTAAGCTATTATTGGGGAACAAAAAAATTCAAGGGATAATCCCATCCAAAGAAGGTTAAGGAGGGCAGCATCCCAAGGTCAGGGGTGGCGATTGAGTCTTAGGTCAATGGCCAGGCACGCCTTAGCCCTGAAAGGCCCTGGGACCTGGGAAAGTGTATGGAAGGCTTTTAACACAGTGGTGTCTAAGTGCCTCTCACCCAGCCAGGGGAGGTAACTCAAATCACATAAGAGGATGGACTCCCAAAGGGCATTCCCCAATCCAGGGGGAAGTGCCCTTCACCTGGTGTGCCCTGGGAGATCCCCGCCACTACAGATTAGAGGGCATTCCCTCCTCCAGGGGAGAGTGTGCTCTACCCGGGGTGCCGAGAAGCTCCTGTGGACACCCAGGTTAAAAGGCACCCCCCCCTCCAGGGGGGAGTGCCCTCTACCCTGGGTGCCACTGTGGGAGCCCCCCCCCAACTCCCAGGATAGAGAGGCCCCCCCTCTCAATTGGGGAATGCCAACTACCCTGGCTGGTGCCATGGGAGATCACCTAACACCCAGGGTAGAGTGACCTCCCCGTTCAAGAGGGGAGCAGCCTCTACCTGGGAGTTGCCATGGGAGCTTCCCCTAACACCCAGGTAAGAAGGGCCTCCCCCTCGAAGATGGAGAGCCCTCTACCCTAGGTGGTGCCATGGAAGCTCCCATCCACACCAGGTTAGAGGGGCCTCCCCTATTGAGAGGGGAGTGACCTCTACCCTGGGTAGGTGTCCTGTAGGAGCCCCACCCGGACACCCAGGTTAGAGGGGAATCCCCACTCAGGGGGAGAGTGCCCTCTACCCTGGGTGCTGTGGGACCTCCCCCTGAAACTCAGGTTAGAGGGGCCTCCACCCTTGAGGGGGGAGTGCCCTGTACCCTGGGTGGTGCCACGGGAGCTTCTCTGGACACCCAAGTGAGAGTGGCCTCCCCAAACGAGGAGGGAGGGAGGGAGGGCCCACTAACCTGGGTGGTGCCATGGGAGCTTTCCCTGACACCCAGGTTAAAGATGTCTCCCCCCTCGAGGGCAGAGCACCCTCTCCCCTGGGTAGTGCTGTGGGAGCTCCCCCCAACACCCAGAGTAGAGGGGCCACCCCATTGGAGGGGGGGAGCACGGTCTACACTGGGTGGTGCTGTGTGAGCTCCCTCGGACACCCAGGATAGAGGGGCCTCCTCCCTCAAGGGGGAAGCACCATCTCCCTGGGTGGTGCCATGGGAGCTCCCCCAACTCCCAGGTTAGAGGGGCCTCCCCCCTGGAGGGGGCAGCACCCACAACCCTGGGTGATGACATGGGAGCTCCCACCCCCCACACCCAGGTCAGAGGGGCCTGCCCCCTCGACGGGGGAGCGCCCTATACCCTGGGTGGTGCTGTGGGAGCTCCCCTTGACACCCAGGTTAAAGGGGACTGCCCCCTTGAGGGGGAAGCGTTCTCTACCCTGGGTTGTGTGCTGGGAGCTTCCCCCACACCCAGGTTAGATGGGCCTCCCAATTGGAAGGGAGAGCGCCCTCTACCCTGGGTGGTGCCATGGGAGCTCTTCCCTACATGGAGGTTAGAGGGACCTCCTCCCTCAAAGGGGGAGCACTCTCTACCTTGGGTGGTGCCTTGGGGTCTCCCCCCAACACCCAGGTTAGAGGGGCCTCCCCACTCGAGGTGGGAGGGCCTTCTACCCTGGGTAGTGCTGTGGGATTTCCCCTGGGACAAGGGACCTCCCCCCTCAGGGGGGAGCACCCTCCACCCTGGTTGCCCAGTGGAGCTCCCCTGACACCCAGGTTAGAGGGGCCTCCTGCCTTGAGTGGGGAGCGCCATCTAGCCTGGGTGTCAAGGTATCCGGCCTCCCCCAACATCCAGGTTAGAGGGGCATCCCTCCTCAAGAGGGGAGTGCCCTCTACACTGGGTGGTGCCATGGGAGCTCCCCCAAAACCCAGGATAGGGGGGCCTCCCCTTTGAGGGGGGACTGCGCTCTACCCTGGGTGCTGCCATTGGAGCTCCCCCTGACACCCAGGCTAGGGGGACCTCCTCCTTAAAGGGTGAGTACCCTCTACCTTGGGTGCCGTGGGAGATCCACCCAACATCCAGGTTAGATGGGCCTCCCCCTCCAGGGGTACCCTCTACCCTGGTTGGTGGAGTGGGAGCTTCCCTTGACACCCAGGTTAGAGGGGCCTCAACCCTCGAAGGGGAAGTTCCCTCTACCCTGGGTGCCGTAGGGAGCTCCACCCTACACCCAGGAGAGGGGCCTCCCCCGATAAGGGGGGGCGCCACCTACCCTGGGTGCTGTTGGGATTTTCCCCAAAACCCAAGTTGGAGGGACCTAACCCCTCGAATGGGGAGCGCCCTCTACCTTGGGTGTGGAAGGAGCCTCCCTGACACCCAGCTTAGAGGGCCTAAACCTTCGAGGGGGGAACGCCAACTACCCTAGGTGCCGCTGTGGGAGATCTCCCCGACACTCAAGTTAGAGGGGCCTCCCCCCTTCAGCAGGGAGCGCCCTGTACTCTGGGTGCTGTGGGGAGCTCCCTCGACACCCAGGAGAGGGGCCTCCCATGACAAGGGGGTAGTGCCCCCTACCCTGGGTGCTGTGGGGATCTCCACCTGACACACAAGTAAGAGGGCCTCCTGCCTCAAGAGGGGAGCTCCCTCTACCCTGAATGCCATGGGGAGCTCCCCGCAACATCAAGGTTAGAAAGGCCTCCCGCCTCGAGGGGGGAACACCCTCTACCCTGGATGCTGTGGGGGTCCCAAACCGACACCCAGGTTAGAGGGGACTCCCGTCTAAAGAGGGAATGCCCTCTAACCTGGGTGCCATGAGAGCCGCCCTGACACCCAGGTTATAGGAGCCTCCCCCGATGAGGACGAAGTGCCCTCTATCCTGGATGGTGCCATGAAAGCTCCCCCGGACACCCAGGTTAGGGGGGCCTCCCCCCTCAAGGGGGCAGTGCCTCTACCCTGGGTCCCATGGGAGCTCCCCCCCACACCCAGGGTAGGGGGATCTACCCCCTAGAGAGGGGAATGCCCTCTACCCTGTTTGCTGAGTGAGCTCCCCCCACAACCAGATTAGTGAGGCCTCCCACTAGAGGGGGGAGTGCCCTCTTCCCTGGGTGTCTCGGTGGGAGCTCCCCCAGAACCAGGTTAGGGGGGCCTAACCCAACCAGGGGGGAGTGCCCTCTACCCTGGGTGCTTCCAAAGGAGCTCCCACTGACACCCAGATTCGGGGAGGCACCACCCTCAAGTGGGGAGTACCCTCTACCTTGAGTGCCACCTTGGGAGCTCCCCCAACACCCAGGTAAGGGGGGGCCTCTCCCTCGAGGAACATGGGTGATGCCCTGGGAGCACCTCTCGACACCCAGGTTAGAGGGGCCTCCCAACTCAAGGGGGGAGTGCCCCCTTCACTGGGTGCCTTGGGAGCTTCCCCTGACACCCAGGTTAGAGGGGCCTCCACCCTCAATAAAGGAGTGCCCCCTTCCCTGGGTGCCATGGAGCTCCCCCCCGACAATCAGGAAGGAGGGGGCTCTCCCCTGGAGGGAGGAGAGCCGCCTATTCTGGATGCCATGGGAGCTCCCCCGGATACCCAGGTTGGAGGGGCCTCCCCAGTAGAGGGGGGAGTGTCCTCTACCCTGGGTGCAATGGGGGCACCCCCCGCAACACACAAAGGTTAGAGGGGCCTCACCCTTCAAGGAGGGTGTGTCTCCTATCCTGGGTGCTTTAGGAGCTCCACCCAACACCCAGGTTAGTGGAGCTTGCACACTCGAGGGTGGAGTGCCCCCTACCCTGGTTGCTGTGGGAGCTCCCACCGACACGAGGGTTAGAGGGGCCTTCCCCCTCAAGGGGGGAGTGCCTCCTACCCTGGGTGCCATGGGAGCTCCCCCAACACCCAGGTTAGGGAGACCTCCCCCCTAGAGGGGGGAGTGCCCCCACCCCTGGATGCCATGGGAGCTACCCCTGACAACCAGGCTAGAGGAGCCTCCCCCATAGAGGGGGGAGTGCCCCTTATGCTGGGTGCCTGGGAGTTCCCACCGACACCCAGGTTAGAGGGAGTGGGGAGTGCCGCTACCCTGTGTGCCCAGGTACCGAGATCCCCTTGACACATGGTTTAAAGGGGCTCCTCCATAGTGAGGGGAGTGCCCTGTACCCTGTGTGCCCTGGGAGCTCCTCCCGACATCCAGGATAGAGGGACCTTCCCCCTAGATGGGGGAGTGCCCCCTACCCTGGGTGCCATGGGATTTGCCCCTAAAACCCTGATAGAGGGGCCTTCCTTCTAGAGGAGGAAGTGCCCCCTACCCTGGGTGCCATGGGAGCTCCCCCCAACACCCTGGTTAGAGGGGCCTCCCCTGTAGATGGGGAGTTCCCCCTACTCTGGGTGCCATGGGAGCTCCACCCACACCTGGGCTAGAGAGGCCTCCCCCTTAGAGTTGGTAGTGCCCCCTACCCTGGGTGCCAGGGGAGCTCCCACTGACACCAAGGCTAGAGGGGCCTCCCCCGTAGAGGGAGGAGTGCTCTCTACTCTGGGTGCCCAGGTATCTGAGATCCCCCTTACACCCAGGTTAGAGGGGCCTCCACCCTAGAGGGGGGAGTGCCCTCTACCCTGTGTGCTCTGGGTGCTACCCTTAACACCCAGGTTAGAGGGACCTTCCCCCTAGAGGGGGCAGTGCCCCCTACCTGGGTGCAGTGCGAGCTCCCTGACTCCCTGGATAAAGGGGCCTCCCCACTAGAGGGCCCCCTACCCTTGTGCAGTGGGTGCTCCCCACAACAACCTGGTTAGAGAGGCCTCCCCGCCTAATGGGGTAGTGTCCCCTACATGTGTGCCATGGGAGCTCCTTCAGATACCCAGGTTAGGGGGCCTCCCACCTAGAGGGGGGAGTGCCTCCTACCTTGTGTGCGGTTGGAGCTTCCCCCAACACCTAAGTTAGAGGGGCTTCCCCCCTCGAGGGGAGAGTGCCCCCTACCCTGAATGCTATGGGAGCTCCCCCCACACCCAGGTTAGAAGGGCCTCTGCCCTCGAGTGTGGAGTGCTTTCTACCCTGGGTACCTTGGGAGCTCCACTGACACCCAGGTTAGAGGGGCCTCCCCCTTGAGGAGGGAGTGCTCCCTACCCTGTATGCAGTGTGAGCTCCCCCCGACACCCAGGTTAGAGGGGTCTCCCCCTAGAGGGGGGAGTGTCCCCTACCCTGGGTGCTGGGAGAGCTCCCCCCAACACCCAGGTTAGTGCCCTCTACCCTGGGTGAAGAGGTATCCAAGCTCCCCCTGACTTCCAGGTTAGAGGGGCCTCCCTTCTAGAGGGGGGAGTGCTCTATACCCTGGGTGCTGAGGTACCTGAGGTCTCCCCGAAAGCCAGTTTAGAGGGGCCTCCGCCATAGAGGGTGGAGTGCCCCCTGCCCTGGTTGCCGTGGGAGCTCCCCCCAACACTCAGGTTACAGGGGCCTCCCCCTAATAGGGGGAGTGCCCCCAACCCTGGGTGCTGTGCTGGGCCTCCCCCTCAAGGGGGGAATTCTCCCTACTCTGGGTGTGTGGGAGCTCCCCAGGACACCCAGGTGAGAAAGGCATCCCCCCTTAAGGGGGAGTGCCCCCTACCCTGGGTGCCAGGGGAGCTTCCCCAGACACCCAATTAAAGGGGCCTCCCCCCTCAAGGGGGGAGTGCCTTTACCTTGGGTGCCTTGGGAGCTCCCCTCAAAACCCAGGTTAGAGGGGCCTCCCCCTACAGGGGGGAGTGCCCTCTACCCTAGATGCCCAAGTATCCTAGATCCGCCTGACACCTAGGTTAGAGGGGCCTCCACCCTAGAGGGGGGAGTGCCCTCTACCCTGTGTGCCCTGGGAACTCCCCCCCACATCCAGGTTAGAGGGACCTTCTCCCTAGAGTGGGGAGTTCCCCCTACCCTGGGTGCTGTGGGAGCTCCCCTTGACACACTAGTTAGAGGGGCCTCCCCGCTAGAGGCAGGACTGCCCTCTACCCTGTGTGCCATGGGAGCTCCCGTGGACACCCTGGCTAAAGGGTGAATTGCCCCCTACCCTGTGTGCCATGGAAGCTCACCCCAAGACCCAGGTTGGAGGGGCCTCCCCCATAGAGGGGGAGTGCCTCCTACTCTGGGTGCCCTGGGAGCTCCCCCTGACACCCAGGTTAGAGGGGCCTCCCCCTTAGAGGGGGGAGTGCCCTCTACTCTGGGTGCCCATGTACCCAATATGCCCCTGACACCAAGGTTAGAGGGGCCTCCCCCCTAGAGGGGGGAGTGCCCTGTACCCTATGTGCCCTAGGAGCTCCAGAGACACCCTGGTTAGAGGGGCCTACCCCCTAGAGTGGGGTGTGCCCTCTACCATGGGTGTCCAGGTAAATGAGATCCCACTGACACCCAGGTTAGAGAGGCCTCCACACTAGAGGGGGGAGTGCCCTCTACCCTGTGTGCCTTGGGAGCACCGCCCCAGGTTAGAGGAGCCTCTCCCTAGAGGGGGGGAATACTCAGGTTAGAGGAGCCTCACCCCTAGACGGGGGAGTGCCCTGTACCCTGTGTGCTCTGGGAGCTCCACGGACACCCTGGTTAGAGGGACCTCCCCACTAGAGTGGGGAGTGCCCCCTACCCTGAGTGCCATGGGAGCTCCCCCTGACATCCAGGTTAGAGGGCCCTCCCCCCTAGATGTGGGAGTGCACCCTACCCTGGGTGCTGGGGGAGCTCCCCCCTCAACAATTTTAGAGGGGCCTCCCCCCTAAATGGGGTAATACCCCCTACCCTGGGTGCCATGGGAGCTCTCCCCGACACACAGGTTAGAGGGGTTGCCCCCCTCGAGCGGGGAGTACCCCCTACCCTGGGTGTTGTGGGAGCTCCCCCCTGACAACGGGTTAGAGGGGCCTCCCCCCTCAAAGGGAAGTGCCCCCTACCATGGATTCCTTGGAAACTCCCCCTGAAACCCAGGTTAGAGCAACCTCCCCCCTCGAGGAGGAAGTGCCCTCTACCCTGGGTGCCATGAGAGTTCCCTCCATACCCAGATGATAGGGGCCTCCCCCCTAGAGGGGGGAATACCCCTACCTATGCGCCATGGGAAGGGGGAATGCCCCCTATCCTGGGTGCCGTGGGAGCTCCCTGGATACCCAGTTTAGTGTGGCCTCCCCACTAGAGGGGTGAGTGCCCTCTACTCTGGGTGTTGTGGGAGCTCCCCCCAACACCCAGGTTAGAGGGGCCTCCCCGCTAGAGTGGGGAGTGTCTTCTACCCTGTGTGCCTTGGGAGCACCCCAGATATCCAGGTTAGAGGGGCCTCCCCCCTAGAGGTGGGAGTGCCCTCTACCCTGGGTGCTGAGGTATCCAAGCTCCCCCAACTGCCAGGTTACAGGGGCCTCCCTCCTAGAGGGGGGAGAGCTCTCTACCCTGGGTGTCGATGTATCTGAGGTCTCCCCAACACCCAGGTTAGTGGGGCCTCTCCCCTAGAGGGGGGAATTACCTCTTCCCTGAGTGCCGTGGGAGCTTACCCTGACACCCAGGTTAGAGGGGGCCTCCCTCCTAATGGGGGGAATGCCCCCAACCCTGGGTACTATGTTAGCTCCCTCCAACACACAGTTAGGAGGGGCCTCCCTCCTCGTGGAGGGAGTGCCCCCTACACTGTATGAATTGGGAACTCCCCCATCACCAAGGTTAGAGGGGCCTCTCCCTTCAAGGGGAAGTGCCCCCTACCCTGGATGCCTTAAGAGCTCCCTCCGATACCCAGGTTGGAGGGGCCTCCCGCCTTGTGGGGGGAGTGCTCCCTACCCTGGGTGCTGTGGGAGCTCCGCCCGACACCCAGGATAGAGGGGCCTCTGCCCTCGAAGGGGGAGTGCCCCATACCCTGGGTTCCATGGGAGCTCCCCTGACACCAAGATTGAGTAGCCTCCCCTCTTGAGGGGGGAGTGGCCCCTACCCTGGGTGCCATGGGAGCTCCCCAGGACACTCAGGTTAGAGGGATATCCCCCCCTAAAGTGGTTAGTGCCCTCTACCCTGAGTTCTGAGGTATCCCAGCTCCCCCTGACACCCAGTTAAGAGAGGCCTCCCCACTAGAGCAGGAAGTGACCCCTGCCCTGGGTGCCTTTGGAGCTCCCCCGACACCCAGGTTAGAGGGGCCTGCCCCCTAGAGGGTGGAGTGCCCCCTACCCTGTGTGCCATGAGAGTTCCCCCAGACATCCAGGTTAGAGGGGCATTCCCCCTAGAGGGGTGCTCCCTACCCTGCGTGCCATACTAGCTCCCCTGGACACCCATTTAGAAGTGGCTTCCTCCGTAGTAGGGGGAGTGCCCCCTATCCTGGGTGCAGTGTGAGCTCCCTGACACCGACACCCAGTTTAGTGGGGCCTCCCCACTAGAGTGATGAGTGCCCCCTACCCTGGGTGCCTTGGGAGCTCTCCCTGACACCCAGGTTAGAGGGGCCTACCCCCTATAGTGGGGAATGCCCTCTACCATGGGTATCTAGGTAGACGAGATCCCACTGACACCCAGGTTAGAGGGGCCTCCACACTAGATAGGGGAGTGCCCTCTACCTTGTGTGCCTTGGGAGCACCGCCCAATACCCAGGTTAGAGGAGCCTCACCCCTAGAGGGGGGAGTGCCTTCTACTCTGGGTGCCAAGGCATCCAAGCTCCCCTTGGACGCCAGTTTCCAGGGGCCTCCCTTCTAGAGGGGGGAGTGATCTCTACCCTGGGTGCCAAGGTATTCGAGGTGTCCCAGACAACCAGGTTAGAGGGTCCTCCCCCCCTAATGTGGGGAGTGCCTCCAACCCTGAGTGCTGTGCTAGCTCCCCCCAAAACACAGTTTGGAAGGGCCTCCCCCCTCATGGGGGGAGTGCCCCCTACCTTGGCTGCCCTGGGATCTCCCAGACACCAAGGTTAGAGGGGCCTCACCCCTGGTGGGGGAAATGCTCCATACACTGGGTGCCTTGGGAGATCCCTCTGACACCTAGATGAGAGGGGCCTCCCCCCCTGGTGGGGGGAGTGCCCCCTACTCTGGGTGCTGTGGGAGCTCAGCCCGACACTCAGGTTGGAGGAGCCTCCCCCCTCGACGGCGAGAGTGCCCCATACCCTGGGTGCCATGGGAGCTCTCTGGACACTAAAGTTAGAGTGGTCTCTCCCCTCCAGGGGGGAGAGGTCCCTACCATGGGTGCCATGGGAGTTCCCCAGGATACGCAGGTTGAGGGGCCAACCCCCTAGAGGGGATAGTGCCTCCTACCCTCGGTGACTTGGGAGCTCCCCCGACACCCAGGTTGGAGGAGCCTCCCCCCTTGAAGGGGGAGTGCCCCCTACCCTGGGTGCCGGGGGAGCTCCCCCCGACACCCAGGTTAGAGGCGCCTCCCAACTAGAGGATGGAGTGCCCTATACCTGGGTGTTGAGGGAGCTCCCCCCGGACACTACGGTTAGAGGGGCCTCCCTTTTAGACAGGGGAGTTCCTGCTCCCCTGGGTGCCCAATTATCCAGGATCCCCGTGAATCCCAGGTTAGAAGGGCCTACCCCCTTGAGCGGGGACTGCCCACTACCCTGGGTGCCATGGGAGCTCCCTCCGAAACCCAGGTTAGAAGGGCCTTCCCCCTTGAGGGGAGACTGCCCCCTACCCTGAGTGTCTTGGGAGCTATCAGACACAAGGTTAGAGGGGTTTCCCCCTTCAAGGGGGCGTGACCCCTATCCTGGGTGCCGTGGGAGCTCCCCCCGACACCCAATATAGAGGGGCCTCCCCACTAAAGGGGGGAGTGCCCCCTTCCCTGGGTGCCGTAGGAGCTCCCCAAAGACCCAGTTTAGTGGGGCCTCCCCACTAGAGGGGTGAGTGCCCCCTACCCTGGGTGCCGTGGGAGCTCCCCTGACAACCAGGTTAGAGGGGCCTCCCCCCTGGAGGGGGCAGTGCCCCTCTACCATGGGTGCCCAGGTATCCCAGATCCCACTGACACCCAGGTTAGATGGGCCTCCATCCTAGAAGGGGGAGTGCCCTCTACCCTGTGTGCCTTGGGAGCATCCCAGACACCCAGGTTAGAGGGGCCTTCCCCCTAGAGCGGGGAGTGCCCGCTACCCTGAGTGCTGAGGTATCCAAGCTCCCCCCAACCACAAGGTTAGAGGGGGCCTCCCTTCTAGAGAAGGGAGTGCTCTTTACCCTGGGTGCCCAGGTATCCGGTCTCCCCGACACCCAGGTTAGAGGGGTATCTTCCCTAGATGGGGGGAGTGCCCTTAGCCCTGAGTGCTGTGGGAGCTCCCCCGACACCCAGGTTAGAGGGCCATCCTCCCTAATGGAGGGAGTGCCCACAACCATTGGTGCTGTGCTAACTTCTTCCGACACACAGTTTGTAGGGGCCTTCCCTCTTGTGGGGGGAGTGCCCCCTACCCTGGGTGCCATGGAACTCCCCTGGACACCAAGGTTAGAGAGGCATCCCCCTTTGAGGGGTTAGTGCCCCCTACCCTGGGTCCAGTGGGAGCTCTCCCGGACACCCAGGGTAGAGGGTCCTCACCCCTCTAGGGGGTAGTGCCCTCTACCCTGGGTGCCGGGGGAGCTCCCCCGACACCCTGTTAGAGAGGCCTCCTCCCTTGAGGGGAGTGCCCCTGCCCTGGGTCCTGTGGGACCTCTCTCTGACACCCAGGTTAGAGGGGCCTCCACCCTAGAGTGGGGGATTGCCCTCTACCCTGTGTGCTCTGGGAGCTCTCCCGACACCCAGTTACAGGGCCCTTCCCCCTAGAGGGGGAGTTCCCACTACCCTGGTTGCTGTGGGAGCTCCCCCCACCAACACTCTGGTTAGAGGGGCATCCCCACTTCAGTGGGGAGTGCCTCCTACCCTACGTGCCGGGGGAGCTCTCCCGGACACCCAGGTTAGAGAGGCATCCCCCTACAGGTGGGAGTGTCCCCTCCACTGGGTGCCAGGGAAGCTCCCCCCAAATCCCTGGTTAGAGGGGCCTCCCCCCTAGAAGGGGGAGTGCACGCTACCCTGGGTGCCCTGAGAGCTCCCCCCAACAACCAGGTTAAAGGGGCCTCCCACTTAGAGCGGGGAATGCCTTCTATCCTGGGTGCCCAGGTATCTGAGATCCCCCTGACACCCAGTTTAGAGGGGCCTCCACTCTAGAGGGAGGAGTGTCCACTACCCTGTGTTCCCTGGAAGCTCTCCTAGACACCCAGGTTAGAGGGGCTTCCCCCCTCGAGGGGTAGAGTCCCCTACCCTGGGTGCTGTGGGAGCTCCCCCGACACCCAGGTTAGAGGGTCCTCCCCACTAGAAGTGGTTGTGCCCCCTACCCTGTGTGCCTTTGGAGCTCCCCCCAACACCCAGGTTAGGGGCCTCCCCCATTGAGGGGGGACTGCCCCCTACCTTGGGTGCCATGGGTGCTCTCCCAGACACTCAGGTTAGAGGGGCCTCCCTCCTTGAGGGGGGACTGCCCCCTACCCTGGGTGTCTTGGGATCTCCCATACACAAGTTTAGAGGGGCCTCTCCCCTCAAGGGGGAGTGACCCCTATTCTGGGTGTCGTGGGAGCTTCCCCCGATATCCAGTTTAGAGGGGCCTCCCCACTACAGGGTGGAGTGCCTCCTACCCTGGATGTCGTGCTAGCTCCCCCCTAGAGGGGGGTGTGCCCTCTACCCTGTGAGCTCCCCCAGACACCCAGGTTAGTGTGGTCTCCCCCTTAGAGAGTGGAGTACCCTCTTTCCCTGGGTGCCCAGGTAAATGAGCTCCCCCTGACACCCAGGTTAGAGGGTCCTCCACCCTAGAGGGGTGAGTGCCCTCTACCCTGTGTGCCCAGGTAAATAGATCCCCTGACACCCATGTTAGAGTGTCCTCTCCCTTCAAGGGTCCCTCTCCCTCTACCCTGGGTGTTTTGGGAGCTCCCCCTGTCCACCGTGTTAGAGTGCCCTCCCCCTCTGGGGTGGGGAGTGCCCTCTACCCTAGGTGCCATGGGAGTTTCCCCCAACTGCTGGGTTAGAGGGGCCTCCCCCTCTATGGGGGGAGTGCCCTGTAGCCTGGGTGCTGGACCCGTAGGTTAGAGGGTCCTCTGGCTCAAGGGGTGGGAGTGTCCTCTACTCTCGCAGCCCAGGTATCCGAGCTCCCCCCCGACACCCAGGTTGGTGGGGCCTCCCCTCTAGAGTGGGGAGTGCCCTTTATTCTATGTCCTCAGATATCACAACTCCCCCTGATACTTAGGTTAGAGGGGCCTCCCCGCTAGAGGGGGGAGTGCCCTATGCCCTGGGTGCCGTGGGAGCTCCCGCTGACACCCCAGTTTGAAGGGCCTCCCCCCTAGAGGACGGAGTGCCCTCTTCCCTGGGTACAATGGGAGCTCCCCCCGACATCCTGGTTCCAGGCGTCTCTGCCATTGAGGGGTTTGCCTCAACCCTGCGTGCGGTGGTAGCTCCGCTTGACACCCCAGTTCAAGGGGTCTCTGCCCTAGAGTGAGGGGTTCCCTCGGCCCTGGGTGTGGTGGGTGCTGCCCCCCCACATCCCAGATGGAGGTAACTCTGCTCTAGGAGAGGGGTCCCCTCGGCCATGGGTGCAATGGGATCTCTCCCTGAGCGGTCTCCACCCTAGATGGGCGGTCCACACGACCCTTGGTGTTGTGGTATCTCTCCCCCAACACCCCAGTCCACACGACCCTTGGTTTTGTGGTATCTCTCCCCCAACACCCCGGTTTGCAGTATCTCTGCACTAGAGTGTGGGGTCCCCTGGACCCTGGGTGCAGTTGGTTCTCCCCCCACCACATGTTTTGCAAGGTCTTCGCTCTAGAAAGGTTGGTCCCTCGACCCTTTGGTGGGGTTGGTGGTCCACCGATACCCCTGTTTGAGGGTTTCCCACTAGAGGCATGTGTCCCCTCAACCCTGGATATGATGGTATACGAGCTTCTTCCGACACCCTGGTACAAAAGGGCTCCCCCCAAGAGGAGGATGCCCTTAAACCTGGGTGTGTTGAGAGGTACCAATGACACCCCTTTCCAGTGGTTTCCACTGTTAGAGTCTGTAAACAAGTCTGGATGGTGCCTGGCATTTTGCCAGAGGGAGTGGTTTGTGAAGTACCGCCATTAAGTGTGGAAATTCCTTATTGGTTGACTGATGTACCTAGTTTATGCTAATTAAGATAAGCTGTGTGGAATGTATAAATACCTCTGTTGTCCTACAATAAATGGCTCCTACTCCTGCTGTATCAATCTACACAAGTTGTTTGTCACCCCCTGGCTATTTTGCTGCAGCCAGACTGCGGCATTCCACCACAGAGGGGGAGTTCCCTTGATCCTGGGTTTGGAGGCAGGTCCCTCTGACACCATGGTTTGGATGTTCTTTTTTCTAGAGGGGAGTCCCCTTAACCCTGTGAGTGGTGGTAAGTCTCACTGAAACCCCAGTTCGGATAGTCTCCTCCTAAAGGGGGGAGTCCCTTTGACATGGGTGTGATGGTATACAAGCTACCTCCAAAACCCATGTTCAAGGGTCTCCCACTTGGGTGTAGTGGAGAGTGTCCCCCTTACACCCCGGTTCAATTGGTCTTTCCCTTAGAGGGGGGAGTCCCCCGGACCCAGGATTTTGTGGGGCGGTCACCCCGACTTCCTGGTTCAATTGGTATTCCCTCTAAAGTGGGGAGTCCCACCGACCTTAGGTGCAGTGGGGGGGTCACCCTGACACCCCAATTTGATGGATCACCCCATTAGATGTGGGAGTCCCCAGATCCTTGGTGCAGTAGTGAGGGCCCCCTGACACCCTGGTTTGAGGGGCCTACCTCATCAAGTGGTGGTCCACTTGACCCTTGGTCAGAGGGGCCTCCCTCTGACACCCTAGTTCGAGGGATCTCTCCCCTAGGGGGAATGTTGCCTCCACCCTGGGTGCTGTGGGAGCACCCTACGACATACCATTAGAGGGTTCTCCCCCATAAAATGTGCATCCCTTCAACCCGGGGTGCAGAGGGAGCTCCCGTTGACACCCAGTTTGAGGATTCTCCACCCTAGATGGGAGGTCCCCTTGACCCTGGGTGCGGTGAGAGCTCCCATAGACACCCTGGTTTAAGGGTTCTATCCCCTAGAGGGGGCGTACCCTCGACCCTGGGTGTGGCAGGAGCTCCCTCCAACACCCAAATTCAGGGTGTCTTCGCCCTAGAGGTGGGGTCCCTCTACCCTGGGTGTGGAGGGAGCTCCTCCTGACACCCTTGTTTGAGGTGTCTTTCCCCTAGATTGGAGAGGCCCCTCTACCATGGCTGTGGTGAAAGCTTCCCCCCACACTCTTGTTCTAGGGGCCTACAATGGTGTATGAGCTCCCCCCGAGACTCTGATTCGAGGGTTCTCACACCTTAGAGGTGGGAGTCTTCTCAACTCTGGTTGTGGTGGTAGGTATCCACAAAACCCCAGTTTGAGGGGTTTCCCAGTAGAGGGATGATTCCCCTCAACCTTGGGTGTGATGGTACTAGCTCCTTCTGACACCCCGGTTCAAATGGTCTCCCCTCTAGAGGGGGGAGTCTCCATAACCCTGGGTGCATTCAGAGCTCCCCACGACACCCCACTTCAGGAGGTTTCCCCCCAACAAGCGAGTGTCCCCTCAAATATGGGTGCAGTGCAAGCTCTCCCTGACACCCCAGTTCGAGGGGTATCTGCCCTAGAGCTGTGTCCCCTCAACCTGGGTGCAGTGGAGGCTCCTCCTGCCACCCCGGTTAGAATGGTTTCCTCCCAAAGAGGGGGGGTCCCTTCGATGCTGGGTGCAGTGGAACCACCCCGGGCACCCCTATTTGAGGGGTCTCTGCCCTAGAATGGTGTCCCCTCAACACTGGGTGGAGTGGGAGCTCCCCGAGACATCCCAGTTCGAGGAATCTCTACCCTATACTGTGGGTCCCCTTGACACTGGGTGAGGTGGGAGCTCTCACTGAAACCCTGGTTCAATGGGTCTTTACCCTAGAGGGGGGGTCACTCTACTTGGGGTGTGGTGGGAGCTCTCCCTAAGACCACGGTTGAAGGGGGGTGTGATGGTGTATGAGCTCCCTGCCACCCCAGTTCGAGGGGTTTCCCACTAGAAGGGTGCGTCTACTAAACCCTGGTGTGATGATATATGAGCTCCTCCCCGACACCCCTGTTCGAAGGACTCCCCCCTTGATGGGGAGTCCCATTGATCCTGGGAGTGGTGAGAGTTCCCCCAGACATCCCTGTTGGAAAGGGCTCCCCTTTAAAGGGGGGAGTACCCTCAACCCTGAGTGTGGTCAGAGGTCCCCCAATACCCCATTTGAAGAGGCTCCCCCTAGAAAGAGGAGTCCCTTGGACCCTTGGTTCGGAGGGATGTTCCCCCGACACACAGGTTCAGATGTTCTCCCCTCTAGAGTGGGGAGTCCCCTTGTCCCTGGGTGCGGTGGGAGGTCCCCCACAACCAGGGTTCAAATGGTCTCCCCCTAAATGGGGAAGTGAGGACAACACTGTTTGTGAAGCTATAGAGCTCCCCCAGACACCCTGGTTCTAGGGGTCTCCCACCTAAAGGAGTAGTGCAGTGGTGGTTCTCCCGAACCTGGTTTGAGGGGTCTCCCCCACTTACCCTGGGTGTGGTGGAGGGGGGTCCCCCTGACACCCCAGTTCGTGCTGTCTCTGCCCTAGAGGGGTGTCCTCTCGACACTGGGTGGGGTGGGAGCTCCCCCAGACAACCCGGTTCAAGGAGTCTCCACCCTATACTGCGGGTCCCCTTGACCCTGGGTGTGATGGTAGCTCCCTCCACATCCCGGTTGGAGGGTTTTTCCCCCTAGAGTGGGCGTTACCTCAACCCTGGGTGCCGTGAAACTTCCTCCAACACCCTGGTTCTGAGGGGTGTGTGTGATGGTATACGAGTTCCCCAAGATACCTTTGTTCGAGTGGTCTACCCCTAGAGGGTGGAGTCCTCTAGAACCTGGGTGCAGTAGGAGGTCCTCCCCGACACCTCAGTTCTAGGGGTTTCCCCCTAGAGGGGTGAGTCTCCTCCACCATGGGTGCGATGGTATAGAGCTTCCCCCAACACCCTGGTTTGAAGGGTCTTCCCTCTAGAGGAGGGAGTCCCCTCGACCCTGGGTGTTGTGGGAACTACCCAAGACACCTGGTTCAGGAGATGTCCCCCCAACATGAGGGAGTCCCCTCAAATATGGGTGTGGTGTGAGCTCCCCCAGACACCCCCTTCGAGGGGTGTCTGCTCTAGAGGGGTGTCCCTTTGACCCTGGATCTCCCCCTGACACCCTGGTTTGAGGGGTCTCTGCCCTAGAAATTGGGGTCCCCTCATGATGGGTGCATTGGGACCAAGCCCTGACATACCGATTGAAGGGGTCTCTGCCCTAGATTGGAAGGTCCACTCGACCCTGGGTGCCATGCGAGCTCCCCCGGACACCTCTTTGAGGGGTCTCCCCCTTAGAGGGGGTACGCTCCTTGTTCCTGGGTGTGGTGTGGGGGGTATCCCAAAGACAACCCAGTTCGAGAAGTCTCCCCCCTAGAGAGGGGTCTCCCCTTGACCCTGGGTGTAGGTGGGGGGCTTCCCCCCGACACTCTGGTTTGAGAAATCGCCTTCTTAGAGGTGGAGGAGGTCTGCCTGATACCACGGTTAGAGGGGATGCTTCCCTAGATGGGGGAGTCCCCCCGACCCTGGATGGGGTGAGTGGGGCCTGACATCACTAGATGGGGGAGTCCCCCCGACCTTGGATGCAGTGGGGATGGTTCCCCCAATACCCCATTTTGAGGCATATCCCACCTAGAGGGATGAGTCCCCTCCATCCTGGGTGTGGTGGGGGTAGTCCCACGACACCTCAGTTCAAGGGGTCTCCCCCTACAGGAGAGAGTCCCCTTGACCCTGGGTGCAATTTTATACGAACTCCCCCCAACACACCAGTTTGAGGGTTTTCCACCTAGGTGGGATCCCCTCGACCCTGTGTGCGATGGTATCGAGCTCCCCCGACAACCTGGTTTGAGGGGTCTAACCCCTAGAGGGAGGGGAGGTCTTCCCCCTACAGATGGGATTCCCGATGACCCTGGGTGCGATGGGAGATTCTTCCAACACCCTGGTTGGAGGGGTCTCGGCTCTAGAGTAGGGGACCCCTCCAACCTGTCTACGTTGTAAACTCCCCCCACCCAAACCTGGTGTGGTGGGAGCTCCTGCCGACACCCCATTTCAAGGGGTCTTTGCCATACAGGGGGGAGGACTCCTGACCCTGAGTGTGGTGGAGGTCCCCCCAACACCGCTGTTCAAGGGGTATCTGCCATACATTGGAGAGTGCCCCTGAACCTTGGTTTGGTGGGGGATCCCTGCGACACCTAGGTTCGAGTGGTCTTTACCCTACAGGGGAGTGTGCCCTGACTCTGGTTGCAGTGAGGTTTTCTCTGACACCCCAATTTGAGGGGTAGCCACCCTACAGGGGGAAGCACCCCAAACCCTGGGTTCGGTGGGTGTCCCCCAGACACCTTGATTTGAGGGGTCTCTGCCCTACTGGGGGAGAACCTATGACCCTGGGTGTGGTGGGCTGTCCTCTGATATCCTGGTTCATTGTGTCCCCCACTACAGGGGGGAGTTCACTCCACTCTGCTGTGATGGTATACAAGTTACCCCCGACACACTGGTTTGAGGGGTCTCTCCCCTAGTGAGGGAGTACTCTCGACCCTGGGTCAATGGTATAAGAGCTCCCCTGACACCCCAGTTTGGGAGGTCTTCCCCCTACATTTGGGATTCCCGATGACTCTGGGTGCGATGTGAGATCCTTACAACACCCTGGTTTGAGGGTTCTCCACTCTAGGGTGGGGGGTCCCCTCCAACCTGACTATGGTGGGAACTCCCCCCAACAACCCAGTTTGAGGGGTCTCTGCCTTCGAGTCAGGGGTCTCCTCAAACATGGGTGTGGTGAAAGCTCCCCATGACACCCCAGTGACCCCAGTGCTAAGGGTCTCTGCCCAGAGGGGGTCCCATTGACCCTGGGTGCACTGTGAGCTTTCCCCAACACACTAGTTTGAGGGATCTTCACCCTAGATGGGGGGTCCCTTCATCCCTGGGTGCAGTGGTAGCTCTCCCTGACACCCGGTTCGACGGGTCTCCGTCCTAGAGTGGGGATCTTCTTGACCCTTGGTGCTGTGGGAACTTCCAGTGACACCCCAGTTAGAGGGGTGTCCACCCTAGCGGGAGGGTCTCCTGGAACCTGGGTGTGGTTGAAGCTCCCCCGAAACCCTGGTTCTAAGGTTCTCCCCCCTAAA
Organism: Ictidomys tridecemlineatus; assembly: GCF_052094955.1. Lineage (NCBI taxonomy): Eukaryota > Metazoa > Chordata > Mammalia > Rodentia > Sciuridae > Ictidomys > Ictidomys tridecemlineatus. The sequence continues at coordinate 125,151,570 of NC_135480.1, read as the reverse complement.
GTGGGGTACCATCAACCCTGGATACAGTGGATGCTCCATCAGACACCCCGGTTTGAGGGGTCTTTTCCCTAGAGGGCGGGTCCCCTAGACACTGGGGACTAGATTGTGGGGTCCCCGAGACCCTGGATGTTGTGGGAGCTCCCCCTGCCACCACTTTTTGAGGGGTCTCCACCCTAGAGAGGGGGTTTCCTCCACACTGGGTGCAGTGGGAGCTCCCCTTGACACCCTGGTTAGAGGGGTCTCCTCCCTAGAAGGGGTGTCCCATAGACCTAGGATGCTGTGGGAGCTGCCCCCAACAACTTAGGCCAAGGGGTTGCGATGGTATAGGAGCTCCCCCCGATTCCCGGGTTTGAGGAGTCCCCGCCCTATAAAGGGGGAACCCTCTACCTTGGGTGCGATGGGAGCTCCTCCTGACAGCCCTATTCAAGGGGTCTCCACTCTAGAAGGGGGGGAATCCCCTTGATGCTGAGTGTGGTGGGACCCCCCACCCACCCCTTATTGAGGGGTCTCTGCCCTAGAGTTGAAGGTCCCCTCGACCCTGGGTGTATTGGGAGCTCCCACCCACACCCCAGTTTGAGGGGTCTCTGCCTTAAAAGTGGGGTCTCCTCGAGCCTTGGTTTGGTTGGAGCTCTTCCAACACCCAGTACAAGGGGTCTCTGCCCTAAAATGTGTTCGAGGGGTGTCTACCCTAGAGGTGGGGTCCCATCGACCCTGGGTGCAGTGGTAGCTCTTTCTGACACCCCAGTTTGAGGTATCTCCCCCCTAGAGTGGGGTTCACTGTTACCCTGGGTGGGGTGGGATCTTCCCCCAAACCTCGGTACATGGTGTCTCTGCCCTAGAGAGGGGTCCCCTAGACACTGGGTGGTGTGAAGTTCCCCCCCCAACACTCTGGTTTAAGGAGACTTCCCCCTATACTGGGGATCCCCTTGACCCCGGGTGTGGTGGGAGCTCTCACAGACACCCCGGTTGGAGGGGTCTTTGCCCTAGAGGGAGAGTCCCCTCGACTCTGGTTGCGAATGTATATGAACTCTCCCCAACACCCCAGTTTGAGGGTTTTCCCCCATAGAGGGGGGGTTCCCCTCAATCTGGGTGTGGTGGGAGCTCCCCTCCACCCAGATCTAGGTGTCTCCCCTGAGAGTAGCGGACAGTCTACTGGACCCTGGGTACAGTGGAGGGGGTCCCCGACACCCTGGTTTTAGGGGTTTCCTTTCTAGAAGGGGGAGTCCCCTCGACCCTAGGTGTGATGGGTTAGTCCCCTCAACACTCTGGTTCAAGGGGTCTTTCCCCTAGAGTGGTGAGTCCATTCAACCTTGGGTGCAATGGTATACGAGCTCCCTCACACACCCAGGTTCGAGGAAATTCCCCCGACCCTGCATGCGGTGGGGGAGTTGTCCCAATACCCTGGTTCAAGGGGTCTCCTCCTTAGAGGGGGGAGTCCCCTTGACCCTGGGTGTAGGTGGGGAGCTTTCCCCCAACACCCCTGTTCGAGGAATCTCCTTCCTAGAGGTGAGAGTCCCCTCGACACCCCGTTTTGAGGCATCTCCAACCTAGAGGGGTCTTCCACATACCGTGGGTCACCTAGAGCCTGGGTGTGACTGTATAGGAGCTCCCCCTCTATACCCTGGTTCAAAGAGTCTCCCCCCTAGAGAGGGTGTCTTCTCGAACGTGGGGATGATTTTACACGAAATCTCCCGAGACCCCGTTTCAAAGGGTCCCCTTAGAAGGGGGTCCCCTCGATTTTGGGTGCAATGAAAAGTCCCACTGACACCCCAGTTCAAGGGGTTTCCCCCTAGAGGTGGGAGTCCCTTCAGCCCTGGGTGTGGTGGTATACTAGCTCCTCCAACACCCCAGTTCAAGGAGTCTCCCCCCCTAGAGGGGAAAATTCCCCCAGACCCTGGGTGCGGGTGGGACAGTCCCCTGGCACCCCAGTTTAAGGAATCTCCCCTTAGGGGGGGAGTCCCCTCGATCCTAGGTGCTGTGTGGGGGCATCCCTCCAACAACCCGGTACAAGAAGTCTCTCCCTTAGAGGGGGGAATCCCCTCGACCCTGGGTGCGGGTGGGGGGCTTACCCCCGACATCCAGGTTCAAGTAATCTCCTTCCTAGAGGTCGGAGTCCCCTCGACCCTGGGTGTGGTGGGAGGGTCCCCCCAACACCCTGGTATCCCCCCTAAATGGGGCAACCCCTCAACCTGGGTGTGGTATAGGGTCCCCTTGACAGCTCAGTTCAAGGGGTCTCCTTCCTATGCAGGAGAGTCCCATTGAACCTGGGTACAAAGGGGGTCCTTCTGACACCCCTGTTTGAGGGGTCTCCCCCCTAAGAAGGGGAGTAGCCTCGACACTGGATACAGTGGTGGGTCCCCTTGAAACACTGGTTCAAGGAGTGGTTTCACCTCTACAGGGGGCAGTCCCCTCAAACATGGGTACTGAAGGGGGTCCATCTGACACCTCGGTTGGAGGAGTCACTTCCCTATAGGGGGGAGTCCCCCCGACCCTGTGTGCAGTGGTGGGGGCTCCATTGACACCTTGGTTTGAGGGGTCTCCCCTCAGAGGGGTAGTTCCCCTGACCTGGTGTGTGAAGAAGGCTCTCCCTGACACCCCGGTTCAAGGGTTCTCCCCCCTTTTTGGGGAGTCCCCTCAACACTGGGTGCAGTGGGAGCGCCTCCTGACACCCTGGTTTGATGGTTTTACCCCTAGAGAAAGTGTCTTGTCAACCCTGAATGATTCACCCCATATATGGGTGGTCCCCTCAACCCCGGTTGTGGTGGAAGCTCTCCCCGACACACCAATTCGAGGGGTCTTTGCCCTAGTTTGGGTGTCCCCTCGACCGTAGGTGCGGTGGGAGCTCCCCCTGACACCTTGGGTCAAGGCTCTCCCCCGTAGAGGGGGGTCCCCTCCACCCTGGATGGGGTGATAGCTTCCCCCAACACCCCGTTTCCAGGGGGGTGCGATGGTATAGAGCTCCCCCTACACCCGGATTCAAGGGTTGTCCCACCTAGAGAAGGGAGTCCCTTTGACCCTGGGTGCAGTGGAAGCTCCCCTTGACCCCTGTTCCAGGGGTCTCCCCCAATGATGTGGGAGTCTTCTCAAACCTGGGTGCCATGTGAGGTCCCCCTGACACTCCAGTTAGAGGGGTTCCCCCTAGAGGGGTGAGTCCCCTCAGCCCTGGGTGCCATGGTATATGAGCTCCCCCCTACACCTTGGTTTGAGGGGTCTCCCCTCTAGAGGCGAGAGTCCCCTCGACTCTGGAGGTGAAGGGAACAGCCAAGGACACCCTGGTCAGGAGGTCTCTCAACTACAGATGGGAGTTCCCTCGACCCTGACACCCCAGTTTGAGGGATCTCTGCCCTGGATGTGGGGGTCCCCTGACCCTGGGTACGGTGGGAGTTCCCCCTGACAACTCAGTTTTAGGTGTTTCCGTCTGAGTGGGGGAGTCCCCTCAAACTTGGGTGAGATGAAAGCTCCCCCGACACCCTGGATTGAGGGGTCTCTGCTCTAGATGGCAGTGTCCCATAGACCCTGGGTGCTGTGTGAGCTTCCCTCAACACCTTGGTTTGTGGGGTCTCCACCCTAGAGGGGGTGGTCCCCTTGTCCCTGGGTGTGGTGATAACTCTCAAGGACAAATAGTTCAAAGGGTTTCCACCCTAGATCGGGGGTCTCCTAGACCCTTGGTGTGGTGGGAGCTCCCTCCAACACACCATTTTGAGGGTCTCCGCCCTAGATGGGGAGTCCCCTTGACTCTGGGTGCCATGTGAACTACTCTCAACACCCCGGTTTGAGAGGTCTCTCCTGTAAAGTGGGGGTCCCCTCGACCCTGAGTGCAGTGGCCATTTCCCCCAACACCCATTTCGAGGGGTCTCTACCCTAGAGAGGGGGTCCCTTCAACACTGATTGTGATGGGAGATTCCCCCTGAAATCCCGGTTCGAGGGGTCTCCGCCTTAGAAAGGGGGTTCCCTCAACCACGGGTGCGGAGGGAGCCCCACCTGACACCCAGGTTTGAGGGGTTTCTGCCTTAGAGTGGGGTGTCCCCTTGGCCCTGGGTGTGGTGGGAGCTCCCCTTGACAACCCAGTTCGAGGGGTCCCCATCCTAGAGGGGGGTCCCCTCGACGCTTGGTGTGGTGGGAGCTCCCCCTGACACCCTGGTTCATGGGGTCTCTGCCTAAGAGGGGGGGTCCCTTCAACCCTGGGTGGGTGGGTTCTCCCCCCGACACCCGAGTTCAAAGGGTCTCCACACTAGAGTGGAGGGTCCTGTTGACCCTGGGTGCAGTTGGAGCTCTTCCCACTACATGGTTCAAGGGTTCTCCTCCTAGAGGAGCAGTTCTCTCAACCCTGGGTGTGGAGGAGATCCCCCTGACACTTTGTTTCAAGGGATTCCCCCTAGAGGGGGTCCCCTCAACACTGGTGTTGTGGGAGCTCCCCCCAACATCCCTTTTCGATGTGTCTCCCACCTAGAGCAGGGAGCGTTGGATGCTGGGTGCCATGATAGCTTCCCCCCGAAATCCAAGTTCCAGTGGGGTGCGATGGTATACAAGATCCCCCTGACAACCTGATTCGATGGTTCTCTTCCCTTAGAGGGGGTGTCCTTTCCACCCTGGGTGCCATGGGATGTCTCCCCAATACCCCGGTTTGAGGGGTTTCCCCCAGAGGGGTGAGTCCCATCAACCCTGGGTATGATGGTATACGAGTTCCCAGTGACACTCCAGTTTGAAGGGTCTCCCTCTAAATGCGGGAGTCTCCTCAACCCTGCGGGCTCTTTGAGCTCCCCAGGACACCCCTGTGCAGGTGGTCTCCTCTGTATAGGCAGGAGTCCCCTCGAATCTGGGTGTGGTGGGTGATCCCCCGATACCCCAGTTCAATGGGTCTCCACCCTAGAGGGGGTGTCCACTTGACCCTGGGTGTGGTGGGAGATCCCCCAGACACCCCACTTTGAGGGGTCTCTACCCATTAAGGGGGTGTCCCCTCGACACTGGGTGCTGTGGGACCTCCCCCTGAAACCACGGTTGGAGGGGTCTCTGCCTTAGAGTGGAAAATACCCTTGATCATGGGTGCAGTTTGAGTTCCCCCCGACACCCCAGTTCGAGGGGTCTCAGCCCTAGAGTGGGGGTACCCTCAAACCTAGGTGTGGTGGGAGCTCCCTGACACCCAGTTCAAGGGGTCGTTGCACTAGAGGGGTGGGTCCACTTGACCATGGGTGCAGTGGGTGCTTCTTCCACAATCCTGGGGTCGAGGGGTCTCCACCAAAGTGGGGATCACCTCGACCCTGGGTGCGGTGGGAGCTCCCCCTTACACCTTGGTTTCAGGGGTCTTCTCCCTAGATGGGGTGGTTCCCTCGAACCTGGGTACAGTGGGAGCTCCCCTCGCCACTCCAGTTCAAGGGGACTTTGCCATAGAGGAGTGTGGTGGGAGCTCCCCCCCAAACTCCTGTTGGAAGGGTCTCCACCATAGAGAAGGGGTCACCTTGACTCTGGGTGGGGAGGGAGCTCCCCCTTACTCCCTGGTTCGAGGGGTCTCTGCTCTAGAGGTGGGAGTCCTCTTGACCCTGGGTGCAGAGGGAGCTACCCCAACACCCCAGTTCGAGAGGTCTTTGCCCTAGAGAGGGGGTCCCCTCAACCCTGGGTACTGTAGACACTACTCAGACACTTTGGTTTGTGGGGTCTCTGCCCTAGAGTCGGGGTCCCCTCGACCCTGGATGCGGTGGGAGTTTCCCCTGACACTTCGGTTAGCGGGGTCCCTGCCCTAGAGGTGGGGTCCCCTCCACCCTAGGTGTGATGGGAGCTCCACTCGATGCCCCAGTTTGCAGGGTATCCACCCCATTGGGGGAAGTCCCCTCGATTGTGGGTGCGGTGGGAACTCCCCATGCCACCATGCTTTGAGAGGTCTTTCCTCAAGAAGGGAGGTCCCCTGGAACATGGGTACAGTGGGAGCTTCCCCCAATACCCCAGTTTGAAGGGATTCCACCCTAGAGGGGGGTCCCCTCCACTATGGGTGCAGTGGGGGCTCCCCCTGACATCTTGGTTCAAGGGGAGTCAGCCCTATGGGGGGTGCCCTCGACCCTGGGTGTGGTGGGAGCTCCCAATGACACCCCGGTTTGAGGGGTCTCTGCCCTAGAGTAGGAGGTCACCACAACCCTGGGTGTGGTGGGAACTCCCCACAAAATCCTGGTGTGTGGTGTCTCTGCCCTAGAGGGGTGGCCCCTCGACACTGGATGGGGTGGGAGCTCCCCAAGACACCTCAGTTCAAGGAGTCTCCACTTTATACTGGGGTCCCCTCGACCCTGGGTGTGGTGGGAGCTCTCACTGAAACCCCTGGTTTTCCATGGTTCTTTGCCCTAGAAGGGAGGGTGGGAGCTCTCCCCTACACGGTGGTTAGAGGGTGGTGCGATGGTGTACGAGCTCCCCCTGACACCCGGTTTGAAGGGTTTCCTAGTAGAGGGGTACATCCCCTTAACCCTGGTGGGATGGTATACAAACTCCCCTCAACACCCCGTTTCGAAGGGGCTCCCCCATTGAGGGGAGAGTCCCCTCATCCCTGGGAGTGGTGAGAAGTTCCATAAACACCTCGGTTCAATGGGCCTCCCCCTTAGAATGGGGAGTCCCCTCGACCCTTGGTGTGGTGAGAGGTCCCCTGACAGCCTGGTTTTGAGGGGCTTTTCCCTAGTGGGGGAAGTCCCCTCGACCCTGGGTTCAGAGGGAGGTTCCCTCAACACCTCAGTTCGGATGTTCTCCCCTCTAGATGTGGAAGACCCCTTGACTCTAGGAATGCTGGAAAGTACCCCCAACACCACGGTTCAAATGGACTTCCCCTAAAGTAGAGTGATGTCGACACTGTGTGCAATGGTATATGAGCTCCCCTAGACACCCTGGTTCAAGGGGTCTCCCGCCTAAAGGGGAAATCCCCCTGACCCTGGGTGTAGTGGGGTTTCACCACATACCCCATTAGATGGGTCTCCCTCTGACCCTGGGTGTGGTGGAGGGGTGTCACCCCAACACCACGGTTAGAGGGGACTTTTCCCTAGAGTGGGGAGTCCTCCCAACCCTGGGTGCATTAGGGGGCACTGACACCCCAGTTTGTGGGATCTCTCCACTAAAGGGAGGAATTCCCCCTACCCTTGTTGTGATGGGGAGGATCCCCCAACACCTCGATTCAAGGCATCTCCCTCCTAGAGGGGTGAGTCTCCTGGAACCTGGGTGTGGTGGTGGGGTTCCCCTGACACTGGGTGCAATGTTACACTAACTCCCACCAACACCAAGAGGTAGGGTCCCATCTACCCTGGATATGATGGTATACGAGATCCCCACAACACCCCCATTCCACGGGTCTCCAGCCAGGGGTGTCTCTTTGACCCTGGGTGCGATTGTATACAAGCTCCAGCTGACATCTCAGTTCAAGGGGTCTCCTGCCTGGGGGGGGGTCTCTTCGACACTGGGTGCAATGGTATATGACCTCCCCCAGACACCCCAGTTCAAGGGATCTCCCCATAGAGGAGGGTACCCTCGATGCTGGTTGCAATGGTATACAAGCTGCCACTGACAACCCAGTTTGAGGGGTCTCCCCATAGAGGGATGTCCCCTGGACCCTGGGTGCCATGGTATACGAGCTCACACTGACACCCATGTTCGAGAGGCCTCCCTCCTAGAGGTGTGGTCCCCTCAACTTTGGGTGTGAATGTATACAAACTCCCTCTGACATCCGGTTCAAGGGATCTCCCCCTTAGAGGGGGGTCTCCTCAACCCTAGCTGTGGTGGGAGCTCTCTCCACAACCCGGTTCAAGATGTCTGACCCAGAGAGGGGGGAGTCCCCTGGACCCTAGGTGCGGTGGAGGAGGGTCACCCTGCCAACCAGGATCAAGGTGTCTCCCACCTAGAGGGGAGAGTCCCCTTAACTTTGCATGTGATGTTATACGAGCTCCCCTGACACCAGGTTTGAGGGGTCACTCCCCTAGAGGGGGGTCCCCTCAAATCTGGGTGTGCACATATACAAACTCCCCATGACACTCTGGTTTGAGGGGTCCCTCCTTAGAGGGGGCGTCCCCTCGACCTGGGTGCGGTGGGAGCTCCCCCTGCACTCAAGTTTTAGGTGTCTCCCCCGAGAGTGGAGAGTCCCCTGGACCCTGGGTACAGTGGAGGGGAGTCACCACAATATTATGGCTCAAAGCATCTCCACCCGCCTCGATGCTGGGTGCAGTGGAGGGGGATCCCCTACACCACAGTTCAAGGGTTTCCTTCCTAGAAGGGGGAGTCCCCTCGACCCTGCGTGTGGTGGGGTCGTCCCTCAGACTCCAGGTTTCCAGGGGTCTTTCCCCTAGATGGGGGAGTCCAATCAACCCTGGGTGTGGTGGAGGGGGTCTCCCAGACACCCTGGTTCATAAGGTCTCTTTCCTAGAGGGGGATTCCCTTCGACCCTGTGTGTAGTGGGAGAGTCTCCCCAATACCCTGGTTCAAGAGGTCTCTTCCCTAGAGGAGGGAGTCCTCTTGATTCTGGGTGCAATGGAGGTCCACCCAACACCCGGGTTCAAGAAGTCTCCCCACTAGAAGGGAGAGGGCCCTCCACCTTGGGTCCAGTGAGGGGGTCCCCTGACTCTCCAGTTTGAGGGGTCTCCCCCTAGAGGAAATGTCTTCTCAACCCTGGGGGCAATGACATATGATCTGACCTGTCACCCCATTTTGAGTGGTCTTCCCCCATAGGGGGTCCACTTGACCCTGGGTGCATTGGTATATGAGCTCACACTGACACCCCTGTTCAATGGGTCTCCCCCCTAGAGGGGGGTCCCCTCAACTCTGGGTGTGCATGTATATGAACTCCCCCCAACATCCTGGTTCGAGTTTTCTCCCCTGTAGAGGAGGGGTCGCTAAACTGGGTATGCCGCAGCCTTGTTCTAGGTGTCTCCCCCAAGAGGGGATAGGCCCCTGAACTCTGGGAATCTTGCAGGGGGTTCACCCCAACAACCTGGTTCGAGGCATGTCCTTCCTAGAGGGGAGAGCCCCTCGACACTGGGTGTGGTGGTGGGGGTCCACTGACACCATGGTCCAAGGCGTCTCCTTCCTAGAGGGGGAGTCCCCTTAACCCTGGGTGTGGTGGAGACTTTCCCCTGACAACCAGATTCGAGGGGTCTCCCCCATAGAGGAGGGAGCTCCTCTACCCTGGGTGCAGTGGCGGTGGTCCCCTCACCTCTGGTTAGAGGGGTCTCCCCCCTTAGAGAGGGTTTCCCCTTGAATTTGGGTGAGGTGGGAGCTCCCGCCTAAAAGGGAATTCCCCCTAATCCTGAGTGTGGTAGGGGGTTCACCCTGGTTCGAGGGGTCTCCCCAATAGAGGGGGGAGTCCCCTGACCCTGGTTTAGGTGGAGGGGGTCTTCCTGATACCATAGTTAGAGGGTACTCTTCCCTAGAAGGTGGAGTCCCACCGACCCTGGGTGCAGTGGGGTGGGACCCCCAAACACCCAGTTTTGAGGCATCTTCCCCCTAGAGGGATGGGTCCCCTTTATCCTGGGTGTGGTGTGGGGGGTCCCACTGACACCCCAGTTCAAGGGGTCTCCCCCCTACACGGGGGATTCCTCTTGACCCTGGGTTTGATATTATATGAACTCCCTCTGAACCCCAGTTTGAGGGGTCTTCTGACTTGGTTGGGTCCCCTCAAGCCTGAGTGTGATTGTATGTGAGCTCCCTTGACACCCCGGTTGGAGGGGTCCCCCCCTAGAGGAGAGGTCTTCTCGACCCTCGGGGCAATGGTATACAAGCTCCCCTGACACACCATTTCAAGGGGTCTTTCCCCTAGAGGAGGGTCCCCTCGATCCTGTGTGTGTTGGTATACAAGCTCACATTGACACACCTGTATGAGGGGTCTCCCTCCTAGAGGAAAGGTCCCCTCAACTTAGGGTCAAATGTATTCGAAGTCCTCTGAGATTCTGGTTCTAGTGGTCTTTCCCATAGAGGGGGGACCCTGACCTGGGTGTGCTGGGAGTTCCTCCTGCACCCTGGTTCAAGGTGTCTACCCCAAGAGGGGGTAATCCCCTGAACCCTAGGTATGGTGGAGGGGGGTCACCCCAACAACTGGTTCCAGGCATCTCCCCCTTAGATGGAGGAGTCCCCTCCACACTGGGTGCAGCGTAGAGTGTCCACCGATACCACGGTTGGAGGGGTCTCCTTCCAAGAGAGGGCAGTCCCCTTGACCCTGGGTGTGGTGGGGGGGGGGTCCCCTTATCACCCCTGTTTGAGGGGTCTCCCTCATGTAGGGGGGAGTCCCCAGACCCCGGGTGTGGTGGAGGGGTCCCCCGACTCACCAGTTCAAGGGGCCTCCCTGGGAGGCCCCTCGACCTTGGGTGAGGTGGGTTGGTCTCCTCAACTCTGGTTAGAGGGGTCTCCCCCCAATAGAGGGAGATTACCCTCAAAATTGGGTTCAGTGGGAGCTTCCCCGTCACCTCTGTGTGAGAGGTTCCATGCATAAAGGGGAATTCCTCCTGAACATGAGTGCAGTGGGTGGTTCCCTAAACCCTGGTTCGATGGGTCTCCCCCTAGAAGGGAGAGTCCCCCTGACCCAAGGTTAAGTGCAGGGGAGTCTCACTGATACCACGGTTAGAGGGGACTCTTCCCTCAAGTGTGGAGTCCCCTAGACCCTGGGTGCAGTGGGGGGGCCCAAAAAAATCCCAGTTCCAGTGATCTTTCCATTAGATGAGGGAGTACCCCTGACCCTGGTTGCGGTGGGTGGGTCCCCCAAACACCCCATTTTGAGATATCTCCTCACTAGAAGGATGGGTCCCCTTGTCCTGGGTGCTGTGGTGGTGGTCCCACTGATACCCCAGTTCAAGGGGTCTCCCCTCTACAGGGGGGAGTCCCCTTGACCTTGGGTGAGATTTTATACAAACTCACACCAACACCCCAGTTTGAGGGATCTCCCGCCTAGGGGGTGTCCCCTCTAGCCCTGGTGTGATTGTATAGGAGCTCCCCCTGACACCTTGTTTCAATGGGTCTCCTGTTAGAGAGGTTTTCTTCTCAATCCTGGGGCGATGGTATACGGGCTCCCCTAAGACCCATTTTCAAAGGGTCTCCCCCCTACAGGGGGTACCCTTAACCCTGGGTGACATGGAAGGTCCCCCTGACACCTGGTTCAAGGGGGTTTCCCCCTAGAGGGGTGAGTTCCTTCAACCCTGGGTGCAATGGTATATGAAATCCTCCTGACACCCAGGTTCGATGAGTCTCCTCCATAGAGGGGAAATTCACCCTGATCCTGGGTGTGGTGGGGGGGAGTCCCCTGAACAACCCAGTTCGAGGGGTCTCCCCCTTAGAGCAGGAAGTCTCCTTGACCCTGGGTGCAGGTTGTGGGATTCCTCCCAACACCCCCGTTCGAGGAATCTCATTCCTAGAGGTGGAAGCCCCCTCGACCATGGGTGTGGTGTTGGGTCCCCCTGACAGCTCGGTTGGAGAGATCTCCTTCCTATGGGGGGAGATCCCCCTTGATCCTGGATGCAGTGGGAGCTCCCCCTGACACTCCGTTAGAGGGTTCTATCTGCTATGGGGTTTCCCTTGACCCTGGGTGTAGTGGGAGTCCCCCTGACATCCTGGGTTTGGTGGGCTCTCCTCTAGAGGAGTTGTCCCTTCAACTCTGGGTGTGGTGGGAGCTCCCCCAGACACCCCGGTTTGGGGGCTCTTCCAACTAGTGAAGGGGGTCCCCTTGACCTTGGGTGTGATGGATGCTCCCTCTATCACCCCGGTTTGAGGGTTCTCCTCTCTCGAGGGGGTGAACAATTACTCTGGGTGCAGTGGGAGCTCCCCCAGACACATCAGTTAGAGGGTTTTCTTCCCTAGAGGGGTGGTCCCCTCAACCCTGGGTGTGGAGGCATCTCCCCCTGACACCCTGGTCCAAGAGTTCTCCCCCCTAGTGGTGAGAGTTTCCTTGACTATGGGGGTGGTGGGAGCTCCCCACAACACTCCCTTAGATGGATCTCCCTCCTAGAGTGTGTATCCTCAACCATGGGTGTGGGAGGAACTCACCCAAAACCAGGTTCAAGGAGTCTCTTCCCTAGAGGGGGGATACCCTCAACCCTGAGAGGAGTTGGAACTCCCCCAACACGTGAATTCCAGGGGTCTCCTCCCTAGATGGGGGAGTCTCCTCGAACCTAAGTGCGGTGTGTGGTCCTCCTGACACCCTGACTGGAGGGGCTTTATGCCTAGAGGGGTTAGTCCCCTCAACCCTAGGGTGCAATGGTATACGAGCTCCTCCTGACATCCTGGTTCAAAGGATCTCCCCCCTAGAGGGGAGAGTCCTCTTGACCCTGGGTGTGGTGGGAACTCCCCAGGACACCCTGGTTCAGAAGGTCTCCCCCCTACAGATGGGAGTCACCTTGATCCTGGGTGTGGTGGGAGCTCTCCTGAGCACCCTTGTTTGAGGGGTCTCAGCCCTAGAGAGGGTCCCTTCGACCCTGAGTGAGGTGGGATCACCCCCCTGCACCCCAATTCGAGGGGTCTTTGCCATAGAGGAGTGGTCCCCTCAACCATGGGTGAGGTGGGAGCTTCCCCCGAAAACCCTAGTTCAAAGGGTCTCTGCCCTAGATCGGGGGTATTCTCGACCCTGGGTGTGGTGGGAACTCACTCCAACACCCTGGATCAAAGTGTTTCCACCCTAGAGAAGGGGTCCCCTCAACTCTGGATGAGGAAGGGCTCCCCCCAACACTCCGGTTCGAGGGGTATCTGCCCAAGAGTTGGGAGTCCTCTTGACCCTAGGTGTGGTGAGATCTACCCCCGACACTTTGGTTTGAAACATCTCTGCCCTAGAGGTTTGGGTACCCACAACCTTGTGTGCAGTGGGAGCTCCCCTGGAAACCTCTATTTGAGAGGTCTCTGCCCTAGAGGTGGGGTCCCCTCAACCCTAGGTGCAGTGGGAGTTCCCTGTGACACCCCGATTAGTGGGGTCTATGCCTTAGGGGGGTACCCTCGACCCTAGTTGTGGTGGGAACTCCACCCAACACCCCTGGGTGCAGTGGTAGGTCACCCAGACACTCCAGATAGAGGGGTCTCAGACCAACAGGGGGTTCCCATCGACCCTAGGTGCAAGGGAGCTCCCCTGACACCCCAGTTCAAGGGGTTTTGCCATAAAGGATGGGATTCCTCAACATGGGTGTGGTGGGAGCTCCCCACAACACCGCAGTTTGAAGGGTCTCCCCTCTGGATTGGGGGTCTACTGGGATATAGGTGCAGTGAAAGCTCCACCTAACACCTCAGTATGAGAACACCCTAGAAGAGAACAAAGCATAGAGAGGACACTGAGAACTAACTGAGTATGTCAAGTTTCGAGCAGCTAGCAGAAACCATGTTTGATTTAGAGTTCAAACTGCCTCTATCACTATAGGGGAAAACCAAATGAAACCTAAAAATTCAAAGTGTTCCTGCAAATTAATGCTTCAAGGTAGAAGAACGAAATTTGGGAGGCCAAGTGTGACTGGAGTACCGATCATTTCTGCCAAGCATCAACAAGATCAGGTGAAAAAATATTTCCTGAGATTCTAGTAAACTCGGAATTCTGTGGAATCTTGGGCAATGCATGCTTCAACTGAGAAGAATGAAATCTGGGGGGCAAGTATGAATGGAGTACTAACCATTCCTGCCAAGTATCAACAAGTTCAGGTGAAAACACATTTGCTAAGATTCCAGTAAACTCAGAGTTCTGTGGAAGCTTGGCAAACTCTGTGAAATGAAAGTGTGTTTTACTTGCCTCTGCTTAGAGCTCCTTAAGCAGGGAACAAAGCATAAAGAGCACACTGAGTACTAATTGAGTGAGTCAAGTTTTAAGCAGGTAGCACAAACCGTGTTTGATTTAGAGTTCCAAATGCATGTATCCCTATAGGAGAAAATGAAGTGAAACAGAAAAATTCAACATGTTCCTGCAAACAAATGCTTCAACCTAGAAGAATGAAATTTGGGGGACCAAGTGCGAATGGAGTACTGACAATTTCTACCCAGTATGAACACGATTGGGTGAAAAAATATTTGCTGTGATTCCAGTAAACTTGGAGTATTGTGGAAGCTTTGCAAATGCCTTCAAATGAAAGTGGATTTTCTTGCCTATGCTTGGGGCTACTTCAACAGGGAAGAAAGCATAGAGAGTGCCCGGAGAACGAACTGAGTTTGTCAAGTTTCAAGCAGCTAGCACAAACCGTGTTTGATTTAGAGTTCCAACTGCATTGATCCCTATATTGGAAAATGAAGAGAAACCTAAAAATTCAAAGTCTTCCTGCAAACGAATGCTTCAACCTAGAAGAATGAAATTTGGGGGGCCAAGTGCGAATGGAGTATTGACAATTCCTGCCAAGTATAAACAAGATTGGGTAAAATATATATATATTTGCTGAGAATCCACTAAACTTGGAGTTCTGTGGAAGCTTGGCAAACATGTCAAATGAATGTGTATTTTCCTTGCCTCTGCTTAGGGCTACTCCAACAAGGAACAAATCATAGAGAGCATATTGAGAACTAATTGAGTGTGTCAACTTTCAAGGAGGTAGCACAAACCATGTTTGATATAGAGTTCCACCTGCATGTATACCTCCAGGGGAAAACAAAGTAAAACCAAAAATTCAAAGTGTTTCTGTAAATGAACACTTCAACCTAGCAGAATGATATTTGGGGGACCAAGTGTGAATGGAGTACCTATAATTCTTTGCAAGTATCAATAAGTTTGGGTGAAAAAAATTTGTTGAGATTCCAGTAAACTTGGAATTCTGTGGAAGCTTGGCAAACATGTCAAATGAAAGTGTGTTTTCCTTGCCTCCTCTTAGGGCTACTTCAACAGGGAACAAAGCATAGAGTGCACACTGAGAACTAATTGAGTGTGTCAAGTTTCAAGCAGCTAGCACAAACCATGTTTGATTTAGAGTTCCAAATGCATGTACCCCTAAAGGAGTAAACAAAGTGAAACCTAAAAATTCAAAGTTTTCCTGTAAAAGAATGCTTCAATGTAGAAGAATGAAATTTGGGGGGCCAAGTGCAAATGGAATACCGACCATACCTGCCAAGTAACAACAAGATTGGGTAAAAAATATTTGCTGAGATTCCAGTAAACTTGGAGTAATGTAGAAGCTTTGCAAACACTTTCAAATGAAAGTGTATTTCCTTGCCTTTGCTTAGGGAACAAAGCATAGAGATGCCCTGAGAACAAATTGAGTGACAAGTTTCAAGCAGCTAGCATAAACCGTGTTTGATTTAGAGTTCCAACTGCATCTATCCGTATAGGGGAAAATGAAGTGAAACCTAAAAATTAAATAAGTTCTTGCAAATGAACGCTTCAACCTAGAGGAATGAAATTTGGGGAGCCAAGTGTGAATGGAGTAACGACCTTTCCTGCCAAGTATCAAGAAGATTGGATGAAAAAATATTTGTTGAGATTACAATAACTCGGGGTACTGTGGAATCTTTGCAAATACTTTCAATTTAAAGTGTATTTTAAATTGAAAGTATTTGCAAATGAACGCTTCAACCTAGAGGAATGAAATTTGGAGAGCCCAGTGTGAATGGAGTAACGACCTTTCCTGCCAAATATCAAGAAGATCGGATGAAAAAATGTTTGCTGAGATTACAATAGCTCAGGGTACTGTGGAATCTTTGCAAATACTTTCAATTTAAAGTGTATTTTAAATTGAAAGTATTTGCAAATGAACGCTTCAACCTAGAGGAATGAAATTTGGGGAGCCAAGTGTGAATGGAGTAACGACCTTTCCTGCCAAGTATCAAGAAGATCAGATGAAAAATGTTTGCTGAGATTACAATAACTTGGGGTACTGTGGAATCTTTGCAAATACTTTCAATTTAAAGTGTGTTTTCCTCGCCTCTGCTTAGGGCTACTTCAACAAGGAACAAAGCATAGATAGCACATTGAGAACTAATTGATTGTGTCAAGTTTCAAGGAGCTAGCACAACTGCGTTTGATTTAGAGTATCTACTGCATTTATTTCTGTTGGAGAAAAAGAAGTGAAACCTGAAAATTCAAAGTGTTCTTGCAAACAAACACTTCAACCTAGAAGAACAAAATTTGGGGGGCCAAGAATGACTGGAGTTTTATTCATTCCTGCCAAGTATCACAAGATTTGGTGAAAAAACATTTGCTGAGATTCCAGTAAATTTAGAGTTCAGTGAAAGCATGGCAAATGCTTCCAAATGAAAGTGTTTTTCCCTTGCCTCTGCTTAGGGCTACTTCAATAGGGAACAAAGCATAGAGAGTGCACTGAGAAGTAATTGAGTGTGTCCTGTTTCAATCAGCTAGCACAAACCATGTTTGATTTAGAGTTCCAACTGCATCTATCCCTAAATGTGAAAATGACATGAAACATAAAAATTTAAAGTATTCCTGCAAACGAATTCTCCAAACTAGAAACAAAATTTGGCGGGCCAAATGCAACTCCCATATTGATCACTGCTGCCAAGGATCAACAAGTTCAGGTGAAAAAAATAATGCTGAGATTCAAGTATACTTGGAGTTTGTTAGATCTTTGGCCAAGGCTTTCATATGTAAGCTTTTTTTCCTTGCCTGTGCTTAGGACTATTTCAACAGGGAATAAAGCATAGAGAGCACACTTAGAAGCAATTGAGTGTGTGAAATATCAAGCTGGTAGCACAAACCGTGGTTGATTTATTAGAGTTTCCAATGCATCTATCCCTATAGGGGAAAATGAAGTGAAACCTAAAAATTTAAAGTGTTCCTGCAAACGAACAATTCAACCTGGAGAAACAAAATTTGGGGAGCCTAGTGCAACTTGATTCTGATCATTCCTGCGGAGTATCAACAAGATCAGTTGAAGAAATATTTGCAGAGATTCCAGTGAACTTGGAGTTCTGTTGAAGCTTGGCAAATGTTTTCAAATAAATTGTCTTTTTCCTTGACTCTGCATAGGGCTACTTCAACAGAAAACTAAGATGAGACAGTGCACTGAGAGGTAATTGAGTGTGTCAAGTTTCATGCATCTACCACAAACCGTGTTTGATTTAGAGTTCCAACTGCATCTATCCCTATATGGGAAAACAAAGTGAAACCTAAAAATTCAAAGTGTTCCTGTGAATGAATGCTTCAACCTAAGATAACAAAATATGGGGAGATAATTATGACTGTGATACTGATCATTGCTGCCAATTATCAACATGATTGGTTAAAAAAATAATTTCTGAGGTTCCAGTAAACTCGGACTTTTGTGGAAGCTTGGCAAACGATTTCAAATAAAAGTGTTTTATTCCTTGCTTCTGATTAGAGCCATTTCAACAGGGAACAAAGCATAGAGAGGACACTGGGAAAAAATTGAGTGTGTCGAGTTTCAAGCAGCTAACACAAACTATGTTTGATTTAGTGTTGCAAATGCTTCTATTACTATTGGGGAAAATGAAGTAAATCTAAAAAATCAAAGTGTTCATGCAAACGAACGTTTCAACCTACAAGAACAAAATTTGGGGGGCCAACTGTAAATGGAGTACCAATCATTCCTGCCACATATCAATAAGTTTGGGTGAAAAAATATTTGCTGAGATTCCAATAAACTCGGATGTCTGTGGAAGCTTTTTAAATGCTGTCAAATTTAAGTGTATTTTCCTTGCCCCTTCTTAGGGCTACTTCAACAGGAAACAAAGCATAGGGACCACACTGAGAACTAATTGAGAAAGTAAAATTTCAGCAGTGAGCACAAACCATGTTTGATTTAGAGTTCCAACTGCACGTATCCCTATAGGGGAAAATGAAGTGAAACTTAAAAATTCAAGGTGTTATTGCAAATGAACGCTTCTACCTAGAAGAATGAAATTTGGGGTACCAAGTGTAAATAGAGTATTGAGCATTCCTGCCCAGTATCACCGAGATCGAGTAAAAATATTTGCTGAGGTTTCAGTAAAATTGAAGTACTGTGGAGGGTTTGCAAACAATTTCAAATGAAAGTGTATTTCCTTGCCTCTGCTTAGGGCTACTTCAACAGGGAACAAAGCATAGAGAGTGCCTGGAGAACTAATTGAGTTTGTCAAGTTTCAAGCAGCTAGCACAAACCGTGTTTGATTTAGAGTTACAACTGCATCTATCCCTATAGGGGAAAATAAAGTGAAACCTAAAAATTCAAAGTCTTCCTGCAAACAAACACTTCAACCTAGTAGAACAAAATTTGGGGTGCCAAGTGTGACTGGAGTACCGATCATTCCTGCCAAGTATCAACAAAATCAGATGAAAATATATTTGCTGAAATTCCAGTAAACTCAGAGTTCTGTGGAAGATTTGCAATCACTGTCAAATGAATGTTTGTTTTCCTTGCCTCTGCTTAGTTCTACTTCAACAGGGAACAAAGCATAGAGAGTACACTGAGAACTAATTGATTGAGTCACATTTTGAGCAGCTAGCACAAGCATATATGATTTAGAGTTCCAAACGCATATATCCCTATAGGGGAATACGAAGTGAAACTTAAAAATTCAAATTGTTCTTGAAAATGAACTCTTTTTTTTCTTTCTGTTTTTTAATTTTTTTTTATTGGTTGTTCACAACATTACAAAGCTCTTGACATATCATATTTCATACATTAGATTGAAGTGGGTTATGAACTCCCATTTTTTACCCCAATTGCAGATTGCAGAATCACGTTGGTTACACATCCACAATTTTACATAATGCCCTATTAGTAACTGTTGTATTATGCTACCTTTCCTATTCCCTACTATCCCCCCTCCCTTTCCCTCACATCTTCTCTCTCTACCCCATCTACTGTAATTCATTTCTCTCCTTGTTTATTTTCCCATTCCCCTCACAACCTCTTATATGTAATTTTGTATAGCAATGAGGGTCTCCCTTCATTTCCATGCAATTTCCCTTTTCTCTCCCTTTCCCTCCCATCTCATGACTCTGTTTAATGTTAATCTTTTCTTCCTGCTCTTCCTCCCTGCTCTGTTCATAGTTGCTCTCATTATATCAAAGAAGACATTTGGTATTTGTTTTTTAGGGATTGGCTAGCTTCACTAAGCATAATCTGCTCTAGTGCCATCCATTTCCCTGCAAATTCCATGATTTTGTCATTTTTAAATGCTGCATAGTACTCCATGGTGTATATGAACTATTCAACGTAGAAGAATGAAATTTGGGTGGTCAAGTGCGAGTGGAATATCAATCATTCCTGCCAAGTATCAATAAAATTGGGTGAAAAATATTTGCTGAGATTCAAGTAAACTCGGAGTTCTGTGGAAGCTTGGCAAACACTGTCAAATGAAAGTGTGTTTTCCTTGCCTCTGCTTAGGGATAATTCAACAGGGAACAAAGCCTAGAGAGCACACTGAGAACTATTTGAGTGAGTCAAGTTTCAAGCCACTAGCACAAACCGTGTTTGATTTAGAGTTCCAACTACATGTCCCCCTATAGGGGAAAACCTAGTGAAACCTAAAAATTCAAAATGGTCCTGTAAAAGAACGCTTCAGCATAGAAGAACAAAATTTTTTTTGGGGGGGGATGGAGAAGTGCGAATGGATTACCGACCATTCCTGCCAAGTATCAACAAGATATGGGGAAAAAAATATTTGCTAAGATTCCAGTAGACTCAGAGTACTGTGGAAGCTTTGCAAACACTTTCAAATTAAAGTGTATTTCCTTGCCTCTGCTTAGGGCTACTTCAACAGGGAACAAAGTATAGAGAGCGCCTGAGAACAAATTGAATTTGACAAGTTTCAACCAGCTGGCAAAAACCATGTTTGATTTAGAGTTCCACCTGCATCTATCCTATAGGGATAAATGAAGTGAAACCTAAAAATTAAAGGTGTTCCTTCAAATGAACGCTTTAACCTAGAGGAATGAAATTTGGGTGGCCAAGTTTGAATGGAGTACTGACCATTCCTGCCAAGTATCAACAAGTTCAGGTGAAAAACCTAATTGCTGAGATTCTAGTGAAATCGGAGTACTATGTAAGCTTTACAAACACTTTCAAATGAAAGTGTATTTTCTTGCCTCTGCTTAGGGCTACTTTAACAAGGAACAAAGCATAGAGAATGCACTTAGAACTAATTGAGTTTGTAATATTTCAAGCAGCTAGCCCTGAAGCATTTGATTTAGAGTTTCAACTCCATCTATCTGTATAAGTGAAAACAAAGTGAAACCTAAAATTTCAAAGTATTCATGCAAACGAACGCTTCACTGAGGAAGCACAAAATTTGGGGGTCAAGTGTGATTGGAGTATTGATCATTCCTGGCAGGTATCAACAAGTTTGGGTGAAACAATACTTGCTGAGATTTGAGTATACTTCAAGTTTTGTGGAAGCTTGACAATCACTTTCAAATGAAAGTGTTTTCCTTGCCTCTGCTTAGGGCTATTTCTACAGGGAACAAAGCATAGAGAGCACACTAATAACTAATTAAGTGTGTCTAGTATCAAGGAACTAGCACAAACCGTGCTTGATTTAGAGTTCCAAATGCATGTATCCCTATAGGGGAAAATCAAGTGAAACCCCAAAATTCAAAGTGTTCCTGCAAACAAACGCTTCATCCTAGAAGAATAAAATTTTGGTGGCCAAGTGAGACTTGAGTACCTATCATTTCTGCCAAGTATCAACAAGATTGGGTGAAAAAATATTTGCTGAGATTCCAGTAAACTCAGAGTACTGTGGAAGAATTGCAAACACATTCAAATGAAAGTAAATTTACTTGCCTCTGCTTATGGTTACTTCAACTGGGAACAAAGCATAGAGAGCACTCTGAGAACAAATTTAGTGTCCACGTTTCAAACAGCTAGCACAAACTGTGTTTGATTTAGAGTTCCAAATGTATCTATCCCTATAGTGAAAAATAAAGTTAAACCAAAATATTCAACTTGTTCCTGCAAATGAATTCTTCAACCTAGAGGAATGAAATTTGGGGGGCCAAGTTTGAATGAAGTACCAACCATTCCTGCCACATATCAACAAGATTGGGTGAAAAATTATATGTTGAGATTCCAAAAAAATCAGAGTACTGTGGATGTTTTGCAAATGCTTTCAATTGAAAGTGTGTTTTCCTTGCCTCTTCTTAGGGCTATTTCAACAAGCAACAACGCATTGAGAGTGCACTGAGAACTAATTGAGTGTATACAATTTGAAGCAGCTAGCCCTAACCGTGTTTGATTTAGAGTTCCAACGGTATCTATCTCTATAGGTGAAAATGAAGTGAAACCAAAAAATTCAAAGTATTCCTGCAAAGGAATGCTTCAACCTGGAAAAACAAAATTTGGAGGTCAAGTGTGATTAGAGTACTGATCATTCCTGCAAAGTATCAACAAGTTCTGGTGAAAAATATTAGCTGAGATTAGAGTATACTTCTAGGTTTGTGGAAGCTTGGCAATCACTTTCAAATGAAAGTGGTTTTTCCTTGCCTCTACTTAAGGGTATTTCAACAGGGAAGGAAGCATAGAGGTCACACTCATAACAAAATGAGTTTGTCAAGTATCAAGCAGCTAACACAAACTGTGTTTTATTTAGTGTTCCAAATGTATCTATCCTGGTAGGCTAAATCGACAAAAACCTAAAAATTCAAAGTTTTCCTGAAAATGAACACTTCAACTTGGAAGAATAAAATTTGGGAGGCCAAGTGTGACTTAACTACCAATCATTCCTGCCAAGTATCAAGAAGATTGGGTGAAAAAATATTTGCTAAGATTCCCGTAAACTTGGAGTTCTGTGGAACTTGGCAAATGCTATCAAATGAAAGTGTGTGTGTGTGTGTGTGTGTGTGTGTATGTGTGTGTTTGCCTCTGCTTAGAGCTAATTTTACAGGGAACAAAGCATAGAGAGTGCACTGAAAACTATTTGAGTGTGTCAAGTTACAAGAAGCTAGCACAAACTGTTTTTGATTTAGTGTCCCAAATTAATCTATTGCTATAGGGGAAAATGAAATGAAACCTAAAAATTCAAAGTGTTTCTGGTACCGAACACTTCAACCTAGAAGAACAAAATTGGGATGGACAAGAACAACTTGTGTACTGATCATTCTTGCCAGGTATCTACAAGTTCAGGTTAAAAAATATTTTCTGAGATTGTAGTAAACTTGGAGTTCTGTGGAATCCTGGCAAACACTTTAAAATGAAAGTGTCTTTTTTTGCATCTGTTTAGGGCTACTTCAAAACGGAACAAAGCATAGAAAATGCACTGAGAACTAATTGAGTGTGTCAAGTTTCAAGCAGCTAGCACAAACCGTGTTTGATTTAGAGTTTTATATTCCTCTATAAGTATTGGGAAAAATGAAGTGAAACCTAAAATTTCAAAGTTTTCCTGTAAACAAATGCTTCAACCTGGAAGAATGAAATTTGGGGATCAAGTATGAATGGAGTACAGGTCATTCCTGCCAAGTATCAACAAGTTTGAATGAAAAAATATTTGCTAAGATTCCAGTAAACTCGAAGTTCTCTGGAAGATTGGCAAATGGTTTCAAATGAAAGTGTTTTTTCCCTGCCTCTGCTTAGGGGTATTTCAAGAAGGAACAATACATAGACAGCATAGTGAGAACTAAGTGAGTGTGTCAATTTTCAAGCAGCTAGCACAAACGTGTTTGATTTAGTCCTCCAACTGCATCTGTCTGTATTGGGAAAAACAATGAAATCTAAAAATTTAAGGTGTTCCTGCAAATGACTGCTTCAACCTAGAAGAACAAAATTTGGGAGTCTAAATGTGACTGGAGTACTGATAATTCTTTCCATATATCAATAAGATCAGATGAACAAATATTTGCTGAGATTCCAGTAACCTTGCAGTTCTGTGGATGCTTGGCAAACATTTTCAAATGAAAGTGATTTTTCCTTTCCTCTTCTTAGGGTACTTTATCAGGTAACAAATAATAGAGAATACACTGAGATCTAATTGAGTGTGTCAAGTTTCAAGAGGCTAGCAAAACCGTGTTAGATTTAGAGTTCCAACCGCCTTTATCCCTATAGATGAAAATGAACTAAAAGCTAAAAATTAAATTTATTCCTGGAAACAAATACTTCAACAGGGAAAAACAAAACTTGAGGGTCCAAGTGTGACAGGAGTACTGATCATTCCTACCAAGTATCAACAATTTAGGGTGAAAATATATTTGCTGAGATTCCAGTATACTCAGAGATATGTGGATTCTTGGCAAATGCTTTCAAATGAAAGTGTGTTTTCCTTGCCTCTGCATAGGGCTATGACAACAGAAAACAAAGCACAGAGAGTGCACTGAGAACTAATTGAGTGTAACAAGTTTTAAACAGCTAGTATAAACCGTGTTTGATTTAGAGTTCCAACTGCATCTATCCTTATAGGGGAAAATAAAGTGAAACCTAAAAATTCAATGTGTTCCTGCTTCAACCTGGGAGAAAGAAATTTGGGGGACCAAGTGCAAATGAAGTACTGATCATTCCTTCCAAGTATCAACAAGATTGGTTGAAAAAAATATTTGCTGAGATTCCAGTAAACTCAGATTTCTGTTGAAGCTAGGCAAACACTTTCAAATGAAAGTGTGATTTCCTTGCCACTGCTTAGGGCTATGTCAACAGGGAACAAAGCATATAGAGTGCACTGAGAACTTACTGAGTGTGTCATGTTTCAAGCAGCTAGCACAAACCATGTTTTATTTAGAGTTCCAACTGCTTGTAGTCCTATATGGGAAAATGAAGTGAAACCTAATAATTCAAAGTGTTCCTGCAAACAAATGCTTCAACCTAGGAGAACAAAGTTTGGAGGACCAAGTGAAAATGGAGTACTGATTATTCCTGCGAAGTATCAACAAGATGGGGTGAAAAAAATATTTGCTAAGATTCCAGTAAACTCGGAGTTCTGTGGGAGCTTGGAAAACACTGTCAAATGTAAGTGTGTTTTTTGCCTTTGCTTTGGGCCATTTCAACAGGGAACAAAGCATAGAGAGCACACTGAGAACTATTTGAGTGTGTCAAGTATCAAGCAGCTAGCACAAACAGTGTTTGATTTAGAATTTAAAATGCATCTACCCAGATAGGCTAAATTGAAGTGAAACCTAAAAATTCAAAATGTTCTTGAAAATGAACACTTCAACCTAGAAGAACAAAATTTGTGGGGATAAGTGCGACTGAAGTACCAATCATTCCTGCTGAGTATCAACATAATTGGGTGAAAAAATATTTGCTGAGAATCTCGTAAACTCGGAGTTCTGTTGAAGCTTGGCAAAAGCTCTCAAATGAAAGTGTTTTCTCCTTGCCTCTGATTAAGGCTGCTCCAACAGGGAACAAAGCATAGAGAGCACACTAAGAACTAATTTAGTTTGTCAAGTTTCAAGTAGCTAGTACAAACCATGTTTGATTTAGAGTTTCAGCTGCATCTATCCCTTTAGAGGAAAAAAAGTAAAACCTAAAAATTCAAATTGTTTCTGGAAATGAACACTTCAACCTAGAAGAACTAAATTGGTGGAGGCAAGGACAACTGGAGTTCCAATCATTCCTTCCATGTATCAACAATATTGGGTGAAAAAATATTTGCTCAGATTCCAGTGAACACAGAGTTCTGTGGAAGCTTGGCAAAGGCTTTCAAATGTAAATGTTTTTTCCTTGCTTCTGCTTAGGGCTATTTTAACAGGGAAAAGAGCATATAGAGTGCACTGAGAACTAATGGAGTGTGTCAAGGTTCAAGCAGAATGCCCAAAATGTGTTTCATTTAGAGTTACAAATGCATCTATCCCTACAGGGGAAAACAAAGTGAAACCTAAAAATTCACAGTGTTTCTGCTAATGAATACTTCAACATAGAAGAATGAAAATTGGGAGCCCAAGAAGGACTGAAGTACAGATCATTCCTGCCAAGTATCAGCAAGATTGGATGAAAAAAATATTTGCTGAGATTCCAGTAAACTCAGAGTTCTGTGGAAGATTGGCAAACGGTTACAAATGAAAGTGTTTTTCCTTGCCTCTGCTTAGGGCTACCTCAACAGGGAAAGAAAGCATAGATAGCATACTGGGAACTAATTGAATGTCTCAAGTTTCAAGCAACTAGCACAAACCGTTTTAGTATTCCAACTGCATCTTTCCTGATAGCGGAAAATGAATTGAAACCAAAAAATTCAAAGTGTTTCTGCAAATGAACGCTTCAACCTAGAAGAACGAAATTGGTGTGTCCAAGAACAACTGGAGTACTGATCAATCCTGCCAAGTACCAACAAGATAGGTTGGAAAAATATTTGCTGAGATTTCAGTAAACTCAGAGGCCTGTGAAATTTCGGAAAATGCTTTAAAATGAAAGTGTTTTTTTTTTTTTGTCTCTGCATACGGATACTTCAACAGGGAACAAAGTATAGAGAGTGCACCGTGAAATAATTGTATGTGTCAAGTTTCAAGCAGCTATCAAAAACTGTGTTTGATTTAGAGTTCCAAATGCATCTATCCATATTTGGGAAAATGAAGTGAAACCTAAAATTTCAAAGTTTTCTTGCAAACGAACATTTCATCCTGGAAGAATAATATTTGGCGGGCCAAGTTTGACTGGAGGACTGATCATTCCTGCCAGGTATCAACAAGATCCGATGAAAAAATATTTGCTGAGATTCCATTAAACTTGGAATTCTGTTGAAGCTTGGCAAACAGTTTCAAATGAAAGTTTTTTTTTCTTGTCTCTTCTTAGGGTTACTTCAACAGAGAACAAAGCATATTTAGCATTCTGAGAACTAATTGTGTCAAGTTTCAAGCAGGTAGCACAAAACATATTTGATTTAGTGTTCCAACTGCATCTATTCTGATAGGCAAAATTGAAGTGAAACCTAAAACTTCAAAGTGTTCCTATAAACTAAGGCTTCAACCAAGAAGAATGACAGGGAAAAAAGCATAGAGAGCACACTGATAACTAATAGCATGTGACAAGTTTCAAGCAGTTAGCACAAACCATGTTTGATTTAGAGTTACAACTGCATCTATCCCTCTTGTGAAAACAATGTGAAACCTAAAAATTCAAAGTGTTCCTGCAAATGAATGCTTTCAAACTAGAAGAATGAAATTGGGGTCACCAAGAATGACTGTAGTTTCGATCATTCCTGCTAAGTATATGCACTTTCAAATTAAAGTGTATGCACTTTCAAATGAAAGTGTTTTTCCTTGCCTCTTAGTGCTACTTCAACAGGGAAGAAAGCATAGAGAGCACACTGATAATTAATAGCATGTGACAAAGTTCAAGCAGTTAGCACAAATCATGTTTGATTTAGAGTTCCAACTGCATCTATCCCTCTTGGAGAAAACATTGTGAAACCTAAAAATTAAAGGTGTTCCTGCAAATGAACAGTTGAACCTAGATGAATGTAATTTGGAGAGCCAAGTGCGACTGGAGTACCAATTATTCCTGCAAGTATCAACAAGATCGGGTAAAAAAATATTTGCTGAGATTCCAGTAAACTCAGTCCTGTGTAAGCTTGGCAAACGGTTTCAAATGAATGCGGTTTTTCTTTCCCTCTCCTTAGGACTACTTCAACAGGAAACAAAATAAAAGAGCACACTGATAACTAATGGAATATAAGAAGTTTCAAGCAGTTAGCACAAACCATGTTTGATTTAGAGTTCCAACTTCATCTATCCCTATTGGGGAAAACAAAGGGAAACCTAAAAATTCAAAGTGTTTCTGCTAATGAATGCTTCACTATAGAAGAACAAAATTTGGGGGGCCAAGAACAAATGGATTACCAATCATTCCTCCCACTTACCAAAAATATCAGTTGAAAAAATATTTGCTGAGATTTCAGTAAATTCGGAATACTGTGGAAGCTTGGCAAATTCTTTCAAATGTAAGTGTTTTATACTCACCTCTACTTAGGGATACTTCAACAGAGAACAAAGCTTAGAGAGCAAACAGAGAACTAATGAATTGTGTCAAGTTTCAAGCAGGTAGCACAAACTGTGATTGATTTAGAGTTCCAACTGCATCTATCTGTATCGGGGAAAAATAAGTGAAACCTAAAAATTCAAAGTGTTCCTGAAAAGCAACACTTCAATCTAGAAGAACAAAATTTCACGTGCCAAGTGGGACTGTAGTACCAATCATTCCTGCCAAGTACCAACAAGTTTGGCTGGAAAAACTCTGTGTTAAGATTCCAGTACACGCAGATTTCTGTGGAAGCATGGCAAACAGTTACAATGAAAGTGTTTTTCCTTGCCTCTGCTTATGGATATTTCAACAGGAAACAAAGCATAGACAGCATAGTGAGAACTAAATGAATGAGTCAAGTTTCAAGAAGCTAGCACAAACTGTGTTTGATTTAGAGTTCCAAATGCATCTATCTGTATAAGAAAAAATGAAGTAAAACCTAAAAATTCAAAGTGTTCCTGAAAACGAACGCTTCAACCTGGAAGAATGAAATTTGGGGGACCAAGTGTGAATAAAGTGCCGATAATTTCTGCCACGTATCAGCACGATCAGGTGAAAAAATATTTGCTGAGATTCCAGTATCCTTGATGTTCTATGGAAGATTGGCACACGCTTTCAAATGAAAGAGTTTTTTCCTTGTCTCTGGTTAGTGCTACTTCAACAGGGAACAAAGCATAGAAAATGCACAGAGAACTAATTGAGTATGTCAAATTTCAAGTAGCTAGCACAAGCCTTTTTTTTGATTTAGAGTTCCAAATGTATCTATCTGTATAAGGGAAAATGAAGTGAAATCTAAAATTTCAAAGTGTTTCTGCAAACGAAGCTTCAACTGGAAGAACAAAATTTGTCAGGTCACTTGCAACTGAAGTATCAATAATTCCTGCCCAGTTTCAACAAGATTAGGTGAAAAAATATATTGCTCAGAATGCAATAAATTTGGAGTTCTGTTGAAGCTTTGCTAATGATTTCAAATGAATGTGTGTTTTTTGCCTCTGCTTAGGGCTACTTCAACAGGGAACAAAGTTTAGAGAGCACCATAAGAACTAATTGAGAGTGTCAATTTTCAAGCAGCTATCACAAACCGTGTTTGATTTAGTGTTCCAAATGCATCTATCGTGATAGCAGAAAGTGAAGTGAAAACTAAAAATTCAAAGTGTTCCTGCAAATGAACACTTCAACCAAGAATAAAATTGGAGGGGCAACACAGAGAAACGGTGCTACGGGTTCTGTGGGGTCCTGCCAACTGTGCCCTCACAGTGCTCCAGGCTGAGTTCTGGGTTTGAGATGGGGGAGAGAAAGAGTCCAGATCTGCCCTCCATACCGGACACCCCACTGAGGAAGCCAGCAGCCACCATATTGGAGAGCTGATGTGACCATCACCAGTTTCCGACAGATCCGACCTTATCGCAGCAAGTTCAGTGATAGAACAGGTGTATGACATTTAGCCCTTCTCCCATACAGCAGGGAAATCACATAAAATCTCTCCCCGGCTTTCCGGGGGCGTGATTATGAGAGTGAATGTGAATAGAGGCATGGAGAAAGGTAAAGGCACTTGACCTCCAACTCTGCCCTCCCACGTGTGTCAAAAACGAAACCTGTCTCGCCAGCTCTCGGAGGAGTGGCTATTGGAGGGAATCGAAAGAATAGGGGGCCAGTTCCCAATAGCCATACTCCACTTTCAGGAAACTGCTGGCCCAGAGTGTAGCTTGAACTGTGGAGAGGTACCACACTGGGGAAGGCCTATTTGGTGGGAGAAGTGAAGAGACTAGAGGCCAGGAATAAACCTAAGTGAACAGGATTGGAGAGACACCAGATTGAGGAGGAGGGAGCATCCTCATATGGATTATTTCCTACAGCCCGAGGGCAAAATCTTGGTCCAGAAGGCACAGCTCCACCTACTGGAAGCAAAGAAAATAGAAGCCTAACAGTGCTTTATTTTTTAAATTGTAATTTTTATTTTACTCTATTTTATTATATTCTTTATCATTTCTTGTTTTTCTTTTCTTTTTTTTTCTTTTTCTATTTTTTTTTTATATTTTTTCTCTTTCTTTCTTCTCTCCTTTTCTCTTTCTTGGTTTGCTTCCTTACCTTTTCCTTATCTTTCCTCCCAAGTATGACCACTCTGGTTACATGTAATTTACTAAATGCAATAGATGAATATTATGAGACGGTCTATAGTCTGCCTAAGCCCTTAACTACACCCAAGTACTCCTGTCTATTCTCTTGTTAATATCCCCCTGCATTTGAGCAACCCCCCAAAGAAGCTAAAATATACTAATCTCCATATCATCAAATCAACCGACCTTAACATAAAATCCTAAGTTCAAACCTCGATGCTCTATATGCCATCAAAATCTGTAGGCCTTTAATAAAACTAATGATTTTACCTTAAATCACAATTAAATCCAACATATCTAAACATTGCCTCCCAACAAAAAGGAGAGATCTTGGAGCTATACAAAACCAAAACAAATTTATAGGAGGAAACAGAAACACAGCAGTCAAACAGAGTCGGAAAGTAACGTGAACACCATGAAAAAACAAGGTAAAAAAGGAAGACAAACAATGCAGGATAACTTAAATTTACAGGAGAACCTAGAGATATCAGAAAAATGGACAGATAAAGAACTCAAGGCATACCTTACTCAGATGGAATGGAATCTTAAAAAAGTCATTAGACAGCAAGTCCAAACAATGAAAGAATACTTTGAAAGTGAATTACATAAACAGATTCAAAAAGCAAAAAATCAACTCTACCAGGAGATAGAGATTTAAAAAAAAATCAAACAGTAATCCTAGAAATGCAGGAAACCATAAACAAAATCAAAAACTCAAATGAGAATATTACAAGTAGACTTGATCAAGTAGAATCAGAACATCAGATAATGAAGACAAAGTATATGAATTCGAAAAAAGTATAGTCAATGCAGAAAGGCTGGTAAGAAACCATGAGCAAAACATCCAAAAGATATGGGATATCATAAAAAAAACAAACTCAAGAGTCATTGGAAGAGAGGAAGGTAAAGAGGTCCAAACCAAAGGAATAAGCAACCTGTGGAATGAAATAATTTTAGAAAACTTTCCAGACATGAAAGATGGAATGGATTGCCAAATCCTGAAAGCCTACAGGACCCCACACATACAAAATCATAATAGACCAACTCCAAGACACATTACTATGAAGATATCTAACATACAGGACAAGGACAGAATATTATAAGCTACAATAGAAAGGAGGCAGATTACATTCAGGGGTAAACCAATTAGGTTAATGATGATTTTTCATCACAGACGTTGAAAGCGAGAAGATCCTGGAACAATGTATTTCAAACACTGATAGATAATGGATTCCAACCAAGAATACTGTATCCAGAAAAATTAAGCTTCAGATTTGACAATGAAATTAAAATATTTCATGATAAACAAAAGTTAAAATGATTCACAGCCAGAAAACCAGCACTGCAAAGCATTTTGAGCAAAACACTACAAGAAGAGGAAATAAAGAACAGTACCCCAAACCAACAGTGGAGGTAACTCAGTAAAGGGGGGAAAAATAATCAAAGAGGAAAAACAAGCCAGATTAAATAAATAAATAAATAAACAAACAAACAAATAAATAAATAAAAAAACATGATCGGAAGTACAAACCATATAACAATAGTAATCCTAAACGTTAATGGCTTAAACTCACCAATTAAGTGACATAGGCTAGAAACTTGGATTAAAAAAACAGATCCGACAATATGCTGCCTTCAGGAGACTCATTGATAGGAAAAGACATATACAGGCTGAAGGTGAGAGGTTGGGAAAAATCATACCACTTACATGGTCCTCGGAAGCAAGCAGGAGTGGCCATAGTCATATAAAATAAAATCAACCTCAAACCTAAGTTAATCAAAAGGGATAAAGTAGGACACTATATACTGTTAAAAGGAACAATTCACCAACAAGGCATAACAATTATCAATATGTATGCAACAAATAATGGTGCTGCAATGTTTATAAAAAAAACTCTCAAGTTTAAGAATCAAATAGTCCACAACACAGTAATTATGGGTGACTTCAACACACCTCTCTCACCATTGGACAGATCCTCCAAACAAAAGTTGAATAAAGAAACTATAGAACTCAATAACACAATCAATAACCTAGACTTAACTGACATATATAGAATATATCAACCATCATCAAGTGGATATACATTCTTCTCAGCATATCCTTCTCAAAGATAGACCATATATTATGCCATAGGGCAACCCTTAGTAAATATAACGGTGTGGAGTTAATACCATGCATCTTAACTGATCATAATGGAATGAAACTGGAAATCAATGATAAAAGAAGGAAGGAAAAATACTGCATCACCTGGAAAATGAACAATATGTTGCTGAATGATCAAGGGGTTACAGAAGACATAAAGGAGGAAATAAAAAAAAATCTTAGAGATAAATGAAAATACAGACACAACATATCGGAATCTATGGGACACAATGAAAGCAGTTTTAAGAGGGAAATTCATTGCCTGGAGTTCATTCCTCCATAAAAAAAAAACACAAAAACCAACAAATAAATGAGCTCACACTTCATCTCAAAACCCTAGAAAAGGAACAGCAAAACAACAGCAAATGTAGCAGAAGGCAAGAAAAAAATAAAATCGGAGCAGAAATCAATGAAATTGAAACTATTGAAACTATTGACAAAATTAAAAGTTGGTTTTTGAAAAAATAAATAAGATCAACAGACCCTTAGCCATGCTAATGAAGCGAAGAAGAGAGAGAACTCAAATTACTAACATATGGGATGAAAAAGGCAATATCACAACAGAAAATACAGAAATAGAGAAGATAATTAGAAATTGTTTTGAAACCCTATATTTCCATAAAATAGAAGATAGTGAAGAGATTGATAAATTTCTTAGTTCATATGATTTGCCCAGATTGAGTCAGGAGGGTACACACAATTTAAACAGACCAATAACATGGAGGAAATAGAAGAAGCCATCAAAAGACTACCAACCAAGAAAAGCCCAGGGCTGGATGGGTATACAGCGGAGTTTTAAAAACCTTTAAAGAAGAATTAATACCAATATTTTTCAAGTTATTTCCAGAAATAGAAAAAGAGGGAGCTCTTCCAAATTAATTTTATGAGGCCAACATAACCCTGATCCTGAAACCAGACAAAGACACTTCAAAGAAAGAAAACTACAGACCAATATCTCTAATGAACCTAGATGCAAAAATCCTTAATAAAATTCTGGTGAATTGGATACAAAAACACATCAAAAAAATTGTGCACCATGATCAAGTAGGATTCATCCCTGGAATGCAATGCCAGATCAATATATGGAAATCAATAAATGTTATTCACCATATCAATAGACTTAAAGATAAGAACCATATGATCATTTCGATAGGTGCAGAAAAAACGTTCAACAAAGTACAACATCCCTTTATGTTATAAACCGTAGAAAAACTAGGGATAACAGGAACTTACCTCAACATTGTAAAAGCTATCTATGCTAAGATTCAGGCTAGCATTATTCTAAATGGAGAAAAACTTAAGGCATTCCCTCTAAAATTTGGAACAAGACAGGGATGCCCTCTATCACCACTTCTATCCAATATAGTTCTCGAAATACTGGCCAGAGCAATTAGACAGACAAAAGAAATTAAAGGCATAAAGATGGGAAAAGAAGAATTTAAATTATCACTATTTGCAGATGACATGATTCTATACCTAGCAGACCCAAAAGGGTCTACAAAAAAACTACTAGAGCTAATAAATGAGTTCAGCAAAGTGGCAGGATATAAAATCAACACGCATAAATCAAAGGCATTCCTGTATATCAGCGAAAAATCTTCTGAAATCGAAATGAGAAAAACCACACCATTCACAATATTTTCAAAAAAATAAATACTTGGGAATCAACCTAACAAAAGAAGTGAAAGATTTATACAATGAAAACTACAGAACCCTAAAGAGAGAAATAGAAAAAAATCTTAGAAGATGGAAAAATATAACCTGTTCATGGATAGGCAGAACTAACATCATCAAAATGGCAACATTATCAAAAGTTCTCTATAGGTTTAATGCAAGGCCAATCAAAATCCCAACGACATTTCTTTTGAAATAGATAAGGCAATCATGAAATTCATATGGAAAAATAAAAGACCCAGAATAGCAAAAGCAATTCTAATCAGGAAGAGGGAATCAGGTTGTATACTGATACCAGACTTCAAACTATACTACAGAGTAATAGTAACAAAAACAGCATGGTACTGGTACCAAAACAGGTGGATGGACCAATGGTACAGAATAGAGGACACAGAGACCAATGCATAAAATTACAACTATCTTAATTTTGACAAAGGGGCTAAAAGCATGTAATGGAGGAAGGATAGCATCTTCAACAAATGGTGCTGGGAAAACTGGAAATCCATATGCAACAAAATGATCCATTTTGACTTAACAAAAGTTAAGTCAAAATGGATCAAGGAGCTTGAAATTAAAACAGAGACTCTGCATCTGATAGAAGAAAAAGGTGGCTCCAATCTACATATTTTGGGGTCGGGCTCCAAATTCCTTAATAGAACACCCATAGCACAAGAGTTAAAAACTAGAATCAATTAATGGGACTTACTCAAACTAACAAGTTTTTTTCTCAGCAAGAGAAACAATAAAAAAGGTAAATAGGGAGCCTACATCCTGGGAACAAATTTTTACTCCTCACACTTCAGATAGAGCCCTAATATCCAGCATATGCAAAGAACTCAAAAAATTAAACAATAAGAAAACAAATAACCCAATCAATAAATGGGCCAAGGACCTGAACAAACACTTCTCAGAGGAGGAGATACAATCAATCAACCAGTTCATGAAAAAATGCTCATCATCTCTAGCAGTCAGAGAAATGCAAATCAAAACCACCCTAATATACCGTCTCACTTCAGTAAGATTGGTAGCCATTATGAAATCAAAGAACAAGTGCTGGCGAGGATGTGTGGAAAAGAGTACACTTGTACATTGCTGGTGGGACTGCAAATTGGTGTGGCCAATTTGGAAAGCAGTATGGAGATACCTTGGAAAGCTGGGAATGAACCACCATTTTACCCAGCTATCCCACTTCTCCGTCTATTCCCCAAAGACCTTAAAAGAGCATACTATAGGGATACAGCTACATTGATGTTCATATCAGCACAATTCACAATAGCTAGACTGTGGAAACAACCTAGATGCCCTTTAATAGATGAATGGATAAAAAAATGTGGCATTTATACACAATGGAGTATTACTCAGCACTAAAAAATGACAAAATCATGGCATTTGCAGGGAAATGAATGGCATTAGAGCAGATTATGCTAAGTGAAGCTAGCCAATCCCTACAAAACAATTGCCAAATGTCTTCTTTGATATAAGGAGAACAACTAAGAACAGAGCAGGGAGGAAGAGCATGAGAAAAAGATTAATATTAAACAGGGATGAGAGGTGAGAGGGATAGGGAGAGAGAAGGGAAATTGCATGGAAATGGAAGGAGACCCTCATTGTTATACAAAATTACATATGAGAGGATGTGAGGTGAAAGGGAAAAAACAAAAACAAGGGAGAGAAATGAATTACAGTCAATGGGGTAGAGAGAGAAGATGGGAGGGGAGGGAAGGGGAGGGGGATAGTAGAGGATAGGAAAGGTAGCAGAATACAACCGTCACTAGTATGGCAATATGTAAAAACGTGGATATGTAACCAATGTGTTTCTGCAATCTGTTTACGGGGTAAAAATGGGAGTGCATAACCCACTTGAATCAAATGTATGAAATGTGATATGTCAAGAGCTTTGTAATGTTTTGAACAACCAGTAATTAAAAAAAATGTGTTGATAATCCAGTAAACTCTGAGTTCTGTTGAAGTGTGGCAAAAGCTTTCAGATGAAAGTGCTTTTTCCTTGCCTCTGCTTAGAGATACTTCAACAAGGCACAGAGCATACAGAGCACAATAAGAACTAATTTAGTTTTTCAAGTTTCAAGCAGCTAGTACAAACTGTGTTTGATTTAGAGTTTCAACTGCATCTATCCATTTAGAGGAAAAAAGTGAAACCTAAAAATTCAAAGTGTTTCTGGAAAGGAACACTTCAACCCAGAAGAATGAAATTGGGGTGGGGAGCAAGAACAACTGAAGTACTGATCTTTCATTCCAAGTATCAACAATATTGGCTGAAAAAATATTTGCTGAGATTCCAGTTAACTCAGAGTTCTCTGGAAGCTTGGCAAAGGATTTCAAATGAAAATGTTTATTCCTTGCCTCTGCTTAGTGCTACTTCAACTGGAAACAAAGCATAGAGAGTGCACTGAGAACTAATTGAGTGTGTCATGTTCCAGGAAAATAGCCCAAACCATGTTTCATTTAGAGTTCCAAATGCATCTATCCGTACAGGGGAAAATGAAGTGAAACCTAAAAATTCAACGTGTTTCTCCTAATGAACACTTCCACATAGAGGAATGAAAATTGGGAGCTCAAGAACTACTGGAGTACCAATCATTTTTGCTAAGAATCAACAAGATCTGTTGAAAAAAATATGCTGAGATTTGAGTGAACTCGTAGTTCTGTGGAATCTTGGTAAACCATTTCAAATGAAAGTGTTTTTTCCTTGCCTCTGTGTAGGGCTACTTCAACAGGGAACAAATCATAGAGAGCACACTGAGAACTAATTCAGTGTGAAAAGTTTCAAGCAGCTAGCACAAACTGTGTTGATTTAGAGTTCCAACCATATCTATTTCTATAGGGGAAAATGAAGTGAAACCTAAAAACTCAAAGTGTTTCTGAAAAGGAATGATTCAACCTACAAGAATGAAATTGGGGGCATGAAGAACAACTGGAGTACTGAACATTCCTGCCAAGTATCAACAAGATCGGATGAAAAAATATTTGCTGATATTTCAGTAAATCAGAGTTCTGTGGAATCATGGCAAACACTTTAAAATGAAAGTGTTTTTTTTTCTTGCCATTGCATATGGTTATTTATTCAGGGAATAAATCATAGAGAGTGCACTGAGAACTAATTGAGTGTGTCAAGTTTCTAGCAGCTAGCATAAAACTGTTTGATTTAGAGTTCCAACTGCATCTATTCTTATAGGGGAAAATGAAGTGAAACCTAAAAATTCAAAGCGTTTCTGATAATGAACACTTCAACATAGAAGAATGAAAATTGGGGGACCAAGAACAACTGGAGTACTGAACAATCCTGCCATGTATTAACAAGTTCAGGTAAAACTATGTTTGCTGAGATTCCAGTAACTCAGAGTTCTGTAGAATCTTGGCAAACACTTTCAAATGAAAGTGTTTTTTCCTAGCCTCTGCTTTGGGCTACTACAACAGGGAACAAAACATAGAGTGCATTCTGAAATGTAATACAGTCTGAAAAGTTTCAAGCAGCTAGCACAAACCATGTTTTATTTACAATTCCAACTGCATGGGTCCCTATAGGGGAAAATGAGGTGAAACCTAAAAATTCAATGTGTTTTTGGAAATGATCACTTAAAATTAGAAGAACAAAATTTGGGGGGCCAAGTGTGACTGGAGTACCAGTCATTTGTGCCAAGTATCAACAATATTGGGTGAAAAAATATTTGCTGAGATTCCAATGAACTCAGAGTTCTGTGGAAGCTTGGTAAAGGCTTTCAAATGAAAATGTTTATTCCTTGTCTCTGCTTAGGGCTACTTCAACTGGGAACAAAGCATAGAGAGCGCACTGAGAACTAGTTGAGTGCATCATGCTTCAAGCAGATAGCACAATCCGTGTTTCATTTAGAGTTCCAAATCCATCTATCCCTATAGGGAAAAATGAAGTGAAACCTATCATTTCAAAGTGTTTCTGCACATAAATGCTTCAACCTAGAAGAACGAAATAGGGGGTCCAAGAACAACTGGAGTACCAATCATTCATGCCAAGTATCAACAAGATCATGTGAAAAAATATTTGGTGAGATTCCAGTAAACTAGGAGTTCTGTGGAAGCTTGGAAAATGCTTTCAAATGAAAATATTTATTCCTTGCCTATGCTTAGGGCTACTTCCCTGGGAACAAAGCTTAGAGAACACACTGAGATATAATTGAGTGTGTCATGTTTCAAGCAGATAGTACAATCCGTGTTTCATTTAGAGTTACAAATGCATCTATCTCTATAGGGGAAATCGAAGTGAAACCTAAAAATTCAAAGCATTTCTGCTAATGAACACTTCAAAACAGAAGAACAAAAATTGGAGTACCAGTCATTCTTGCCGAGTATCTACAAGTTCGGTTGGAAAAATACGTGCTGAAATTTCAGGAAACTCGGATTTCTGTGGCATCTTGGAAAATTCTTTAAAATAAAACTGTTTTTTCCTTGCCCCTGCATAGGGCTACATCAACAGGGAAGAAAGCATAAAGAGCACACTGAGAACTAATTGAGTGTGTCAAGTTTCATGTAGTTAGCAAAAACTGTGTTTGATTTAGAGTTCCAACTGCATCTATCTGTATTGGGGAAAACAAAATGAAACCTAAAAATTCAATGTGTTCTTGCAAATAAACACTTCAACCTGGAAGAACAAAATTTGGAGAAAAAGTGGGACTGGAGTACTGATCATTCTTGCAAAGTATCAACAAGATC
The DNA here is from genome assembly GCF_052094955.1 of Ictidomys tridecemlineatus. Classification (NCBI taxonomy): domain Eukaryota; kingdom Metazoa; phylum Chordata; class Mammalia; order Rodentia; family Sciuridae; genus Ictidomys; species Ictidomys tridecemlineatus. Next base: position 125,114,149 of record NC_135480.1, on the reverse strand, counting down.
AGATGAAAAAATATTTGCTGAGATTTCAGTAAACTTAAAGTTGTGTGGAAGACTGGCAAATGGCTTCAAATGAAAGAGTTTTTTCCTTGCTTCTGCTTAGGGGTACTTCAACATGAACAAAGCATAGAGAGGGTACTGAGAACTAATTGAGTGTGTCAAGTTTGAAACAGCTAGGCCAAATCGCGTTTGATTTTAGTGTTTCAACTGTATCTATCCTGATAGGGGAAAACAAAGTGACACCTAAAAACTCAAATTTTTCCTGTTAATGAACACTTCAACATAGAAGAACAAAATTTGGGGGGCCATGTAAGACTGAAGTACTGATCAATCTTGCCAAAATAAACAAGATCCATTGAAAAAATATTTGCTGAGATTTCAGTAAACTCAGAGGTCTGTGAAATCTTTGCAAACACTATAAAAAAAGTGTTTTTTCCTTGCCTCTGCTTATGGCTACTTCAACAGGGATCAAAGCACAGACAGTGCACGGAAAACTAATTGAGTGTGTCAAGTATCAAGCAGCTATCAAAACCCTATTTGATTTATAGTTTCAACTGCATATATCCCTATAGGGGGAAACAAAGTGAAACCTAAAATTTCAAAGTGTTTCTGCAAAGGAACGCTTCAACCTAGATGAATGAAATTTGAGGAGCCAAGTTCAAATGGAATATTGCTCATTCCTGCTATGTATCAACAAGATTGGGTAAAAAACTATTTGCTTAGATCCCAGTAAACACGAAGTTCTGTGAAAGCTTGGCAAACAATTTCAAATGAAAAAATTTTTTTCTTATTCTTAGGACTACTTCAACAGGAAACAAAGCATAGAGAGTGTACTGAGAACTAAATGATTGTGTCAATTTTAAAGCAGCTAGCAGAATCCAGGTTTGATTTAGAGTTCCAACTACATCTATCCCTATAGGGGAAAATGAAGTAAAATCTTAAAATTCAAAGTTTTTCTGCAAATGAATGTTTCAACCTCGAAGAATGAAATTTGGGGGGCTAAGAACAACTGGAGTACTGATGATTCCTGCCAAGTATCAACAAGATTGGTTGAAAAAATATTTGCTGAGATTTCAGTAAACTCGGAGTTCTTTTGAAGCTGACAAACGCTTTCAAATGAAAGTGTTTTTTCCTTGCCTCTGCTTAGGGCTATTTCAACAGTGAACAAATAATACAGAGAACACTGAGTCGTAATTGAGTGTGTCAGGTTTCAAGCAGCTAGCACAAACCGTGTTTGATTTAGAGTTCCAAATGCATCTATCCCTATAGGGGAAAATGGAGTAAAACCTAAAAATTCAAATTGTTTCTACAAATGAATGCTTCAAACTAGAAGAAAAAAATTTGGTGAACCAAGTGTGACTGGAATACTGATCATTTGTGCCAAGAATCAACAAGATTCAGAGAAAAAAAAATTCTTGCTGAGATTCCAGTAAACATGGAGTTCAGTGGAAGCATTACAAATGATTTCAAATGAAAGTGTTTTTTCCTTGCCTCTGCTTAGGGCTATTTCAACAGGGAACAAAGCATACAGAGCACATTTAGAACTATTTGAGTGTGTCAATTTTCAAGGAGCTAGCACAAACCGTGGTTGATTTTGAGTTCCAAATGCATTCATCCCTATAGGGGAAAATGAAGTTAAACCTGAAAATTCAAAGTGTTTCTGCAAATGAACCCTTCAACCTGGATGAACGAAACTTGGGGAGCCAAGTGCCACTGGAATACTGATTATTCCTGCCAAGTATCAACAAGTTTTGGTGAAAAAATACTTGCTGAGATTCCAGTAAACTTGGAGTTTTGTGGAAGGTTGGCACAAATGAAAGTGTTTTTTTCCTTTCAAATGAAAGTGTTTTTTTCCTTTCCTCTGCTTAGGGCTACTTTCAAAATGGAAAAAAAAAAGAATAGCAATTGCACTGAGACCTAATTGAGTGGGTGAATTTTCAGGCAGCTAGCACAAACCATGTTTGATTTTGAGTTCCACCTGCATCTATCCCTATAGGGGAAAATGAAGTGAAACCTAAAAATTCAAAGTGTTCCTGCAATGAATGCTTAAACATAGAGAAATGAAATTTTGGGAGCCAACAAAGACTGGGATACTGACAATTCCTGCCACGTATCATCTAGATCAGGTGAAAAAATATTTGCTGAGATTTCAGTAAATTTGGCATTCTGTGGAAGCTTGGCAAACTCTTTCAAATGAAACTGTTTTTTCCTTGCCTTTGCTTAGGGCAACTTTAAGACAGAACAAAGCATAGAGAGTGCAATGAGAAGTAATTGAGTGTGTCAAGTTTCAGCCAGCTAGCACGAACACTGTTTGATTTGGAGTTTCAACCCTATCTATCCCTACAGGGGAAAATTAAGAGGTACCTAAAAATTAAAAGAGTTTCTTCAAAGGAAAGCTTCAACGTAGAAGAAAGAAATTCGGGGGGCCAAGTGGCAATGGAGTACTGCTCATTCCTGCCAAGTATCAACAAGATTGGGTAAAAAATATTTGCTGCAATTCCAGTAATTGCGGAGTTCGATGAAAGCTTGGCAAAGGCTTTCAAATGAAATATTTTTTTCTATGCTTTGGAATACTTCAACCAGGAATAAATTATAGAGAATGCACTGGTAAGTAATTGATTGTTTCAATTTTCAAGCAGCTATAACAAACCAGGTTTGATTTAGAGTTCCAACTCCATCTATCACTATAGGGGAAAACAAAGTTAAACTAAAAATTTAAAGGGATTCTGCAATGAATGCTTCAACCTGGAAGAACAAAATTTGGGAAGCTAAAGTGCGACTGGAATACTGATCATTACTGCCAAGTATCATCAAGATTCATTGAAAAAATTTTTGCTGAGATTCCAGTAATTCAGAGTTCTGTGGAAGCTTGGCAAATGATTTCAAATGAAAGTGTTTTTTTCCTTGCCTCTGCTTAGGGCTACTTCAACAGAGAACAAAGCACAGAGAGTGCACTGAGAACTAATTGAATGACTCAAGTTGCAAGCAGCTAGCACAAACCCTGTTTGATTTAGAGTTTCAACTGCATCTATCCTTATAGGGCAAAATGAAGTGAAACCTAAAATTCAAAGTGTTCCTGCCAACAAACTCTTCAACCTAGAAGAACAAAATTAGGCCAGCCATGTGCAACTGGTATACTCACATTTCCTGCCAAGTATCAACAAGATCTGGTGAGAAATATTTGCTAAGATTTTAGTAAACTTGGAGTTCTGTGAAATCTTGGCAAACAGTTTCAAGTGTAAGTGTATTTTTTTTTTCTGTTTAGGGCTACTTCAACAGGGAACAAAGCATAGAGAGCACACTGAGAACAAATAGAGTGTCTCAAGTTTCAAGCAGATAGCACAAACCATGTTTCATTTAGAGTTCCAATGCGTCTATCCCTATAGGGGAAAATAAAGAGAAACCTAAACATTCAATGTGTTCCTGGAAATGAATGCTTCAACCTGGAAGAATTAATTTTGGAGGCCAAGTGCGACTGGAGTACGCATCATTCCTGAAAAGTATCAACAAGATCCGGTGAAAAACTACTTGCTGAGATTCCAGAAAATTGGAGTTCTGTAAGCGCTTGCCAAATGCTTTCAAATGAAAGTGTTTTACCTTGCCTCTGCTTAGGCATACTTCAACAGGGAACAAAACATAGAAAACACACTGATAACTAATAGAGTGTGAAAAGTTTCAAGCAGCTAGCACAAACCATGTTTGATTTACAGTTCCAACTGCACCCATCCCTCTTGGGGAAAATGATGTGAAACCTAAAAATTCAAAGTGTTCCTGCAAATGAACACTTCAACCTAGAATAACAAAATTTGGGAGGCCAAGTGTGACTGGAGCACCAATCATTTCTGCTAAATATTAACAGGATTGGGTGAAAAAATATTTGCTGAGATTCTAGTAAACTCGGAATTCTGTGGAAGTTTGGCAAACACTTTCAAATGAAAGTGTTTTCCCTTGCCTAAGCTTAGGGCTACTTAAACAGGAAACATATATAGAATTAACTGAGAACTAATAGAGTGTATCAAGTTTCAAGCTTCTAGCACAAACCATGTTTGATTTAGAGTTTCAACTGCATCTATCCCTAATGTGGAAAACAAAGTGAAACCTAAAAATTCAGTGTTCCTGGAAATGAATGGTTCAACCTGGAAGAATGAATTTGGGGTGCCAAGTGCGACTGGATTCCCAATCATTCTTGCCAAGTATCAATAAGATTGGGTGAAAAACTATTTGCTGAGATTCGAGAAACTCAGAGTTCTGTGGAAGCTTGGCAAATGCTTTCAAATCAAAGTGTTTTAATTTGTCTCTGGTTAGGGCTAGTTCAATAGGGAACAAAGCATTGAAAGCATACTGATAACTAATAGAGTGTGACAAGTTTACAGCAGCTAGTACAAGCTGTGTTTTATTTCAGTTCTAACTGCATCTATCCCTATTGGGAAAATGATGTGAAACCTAAAATTTCAAAGTATTCTTGCAAATGAACAGTTCTACCTAGAAGAACAAAATTTGGGAGGCCAAGTGCAACTGCAGTACCAATCATTCCTGCCAAGTATCAACAGAATCATGTGAAAAAATACTTGCTGAGATTCCAGTAAACTCAGAGTTCTGTGGAAGCTTGGCTAACAGTTTCAAATGAAAGCATTTTTCCCTTGCCTCTCTTTAGGGCTGGAAACAAAGCATAGAGATAACACTGTGAATTAATTTAATGTGTCAAGTTTCAATCAGCTAATACAAACCGTGTTTCAATTAGAGTCCCAAATGCATCTATTCCTATAGGGGAAAACGAAGTGAAACCTCAAAATTTAAAGTGTTCCTTTGATCAAATGCTTTCACATAGAAGAATGAAATTTGGGGAGCCAAGTGCAATTGGAGTACCGATCATTCAAGTGTCAACAAGATTCAATGAAAAAATATTTGCTGAGATTCCAGAAATTCGGAGTTCTGTGGAAACTTGGCAAATGCTTTCAAAAGAAATTTTTTTTTGCCTCTACTTAGAGCTACTTCAACAGAGAACAAAACATAGAAATTGCACCGATAACTAATAGAGTGTTACAAGTTTCAAGCAGCTTGCACAAAATGTGCTTGATTAAGAGTTCCAAGTGCATCTATCCTTATTGGGAAAAACAATGTGAAACCTAAAAATTCAAAGTGTTCCTGCAAATAAATGCTACAACATAGAAGAACAAAATTTGGAAGGCCAAGTGTCAATGGAGTACCAATCATTCCTGCCAAGTATCAACAGGATCGGGTGAAAAAAAATATTTGCTGAGATTCCAGTAAACTCAGAGATCTGTGGAAGCTTTGCAATAGTTTCAAATGGAAGTGGTTTTTTTTTTTTTTTTTTGCCTCTGCTTAGGGCTAGTTAAACAGGAAACAAAGAATACAGAGCACAATGTGAACTAATTTAGTGTGTCCAGTTTCAACCAGCTAATACAAACCATATTTTATTTAGAGTCTGAAATGCATGTATTCCTATAGGAGAAAATGAAGTGAAACCTAAAAATTCAAAGTGTTCTTGGAAATGAACGCTTTAACCTGGAAGAACAAATTTGGGAAGCCAAGTGCAACTGGAGTACTGATCATTCCTGTGAAGTATCAGCAAGATCATCTGAAAAAGTATCTGCTGAGATTCCAGAAACTCAGAGTTCTGTGGAAGCTTGGTAAATGCTTTCAAATGAAAATGTATTTTCCTTGCCTCTGCTTAGGGCTACTTCAATCGGGAACAAAGCATAGAAAACACACTAATAACTAATAGAGTGTGACACGTTTTTCTATTGGTTATTCAAAACATTACAAAGCACTTGACATATCATATTTCATAAATTATATTCAAGTGGGTTATGAACTCCCATTTTTACCCCAAATACAGATTGCAGAATCACATAGGTTAGACATCCACATTTTTACATAATGCCATATTAGTAACTGTTGTATTCTGCTACCTTTCCTATCCTCTACTATCCCCCCTCCCCTCCCATCCTATCTTCTCTCTCTATCCCATCTACTGTAATTAATTTCTCTCCTTGTTTTTTCCCATTCCCCTCACAACCTCTTATATGTAATTTTGTATGACAATGAGGGTCTCCTTCCATTTCCATGCAATTTCCCTTTTCTCTCCCTTTCCCTCCCACCCCATGTCTCTGTTTAATGTTAATCTTTTCCTCCTGCTCTTCCTCCCTGCTCTGTTCTTAGTTGCTCCCATTATAACAAAGAAGACATTTTGCCTTTGTTTTTTAGGGTTTGGCTAGCTTCACTTAGCATAATCTGTTCTAATGCCATTCATTTCCCTGCAAATTCCATGATTTTGTCATTTTTATGTGCTGTGTAATACTCCATTGTGTATAAATGCCACATTTTTTTATCCATTCATCTATTGAAGGGCATCTGGGTTGGTTCCACAGTCTAGCTATTGTGAATTGTGCTGCTATGGACATCAATATGGCAGTATCCCGGTAGTATGCTCTTTTAAGGTCTTCAGGGAATAGTCCGAGAAGGGCAATAGCTGGGTCAAATGGTGGTTTCATTCCCAGCTTTCCCAGGAATCTCCATACTGCTTTCCAAATTGGCCACACCAATTTGCAATCCCAGCAGGAATGTAGAAGAGTACACTTTTCCCCACATCCTCACCAACACTTGTTGTTGTTTGACTTCATAATGGCTGCCGATCTTACTGGAGTGAGATGGTATCTTAGGGTGGTTTTGATTTGCATTTCTCTGACTGCTAGAGATGGTGAGCATTTTTTCATGTACTTGTTGATTGATTGTATGTCCTCCTCTGAGAAGTGTCTGTTCAGGTCCTTGGCCCATTTGTTGATTTGATTATTTGTTATCTTATTGTTTAATTTTTTTGAGTTCCTTGTATACTCTGGATATTAGGGCTCTTTCTGAAGTGTGAGGAGTAAAATTTTGTTCCCATGATGTAGGCTCCCTATTTACCTCTTTTATTGTTTCTCTTGCTGAGAAAAAACTTTTTAGTTTGAGTAAGTCCCATTTGTTGATTTTTGTTATTAACTCTTGTGCTATGGGTGTTCTATTAAGGAATTTGAAGCCCGACCCCACAGTATGTAGATCGGAGCCAACTTTTTCTTCTATCAGATGCAGAGTCTCTGATTTGGTATCAAGCTCCTTGATCCATTTTGAGTTAACTTTTGTGCATGGCGAGAGAAGGGGATTCAGTTTCATTTTGTTGCATATAGATTTACAGTTTTCCCAGCACCATTTGTTGAAGATGCTATCCTTCCTCCATTGCATGCTTTTAGCCCCTTTATCAAATATAAGATAGTTGTAACTTTGTGGATTAGTCTCTGTGTTCTCTATTCTGTACCTTTGGTCCACCCTCCTGTTTTGGTACCAATACCATGCTGTTTTGTTACTATTGCTCAAATCAAGAACAAAAATAAAGAAAAGTCACTGAAAGGAAGCACCACCAGCACCAGCACCACCAGGAAAGAAACAGTGAAGCAAAAGTGAAAGAAAGGAAGGAGGGAGGGAGAGAGGGAGTGAGCGAGTTGGTGTGCAAGGAAGAAGAGAAATGCACAAACACCAAAGAGCATCCCCCTGGCTTTGACATTCCTCTCCAGATACTGACCACCAAGAGAAGAAAAATTAAAGACCCACACAAGTAATGATTTGATGCATGCAATTAAAACTGAACTACTGATTAGGAAAGAATGTCCCCACATGAAATAAGGAATATTTGTGGAGTCATCCTACTGTCACTTATAGCTAAAAAGAATCCATTGACAAATTAACTTGGGTGGGTGGGGGGAGGAGGAGGAGGAGGAGGAGGAGGAGGAGGAGGAGCGGGAGAAGGAGTGAGAGGGGGAGGGGAGGGGAGGGGAGGGTAGGGGGAGGGCAGGTTTGGGTGGGGGAGGGGAGGGGGAGGAGGAGGAGGAGGAAAACTGTTGAACAAATGACACAAGAGAAGAGAAACCTATAGTCTGCGAATTCAATTTCAAACACAGATGGGCCTGGTGGCACAAGATTGTAATCCCAGGGATTGGGGAGGATGAGGCAGGTAGAGTGCAATGTGTCAAAACTCCAGTAGCACTCCCAGTCCCACATCAAACCCAATTAAAAGAAAAGCATTAGTAATTTCACTTACCCAGGCAGTATTTACATTGGGACAAGTGGTCGACCTCTTTCTTTGGGGGTGTACTGGTCGACCTCCTGGATATGTATGTGTGTGTGTGTGTGTGTGTGTGTGTGTGTGTGTGTGTGTGATGCCTTGGAGGAGGAAAGGAGTAATAGGATGAGGGGGTCAGGGAAAAGAGAAAGAGAAAAAGAGAGTGAGAGAGAGAGAGAAGAAAATCTAAATAAAGAAACTTAGGGGCTGGGGATGTGGCTCAAGTGTTTGCGCACTCACCTGGCATGCATGGGGCGCTGGGTTAGATCGCACCAAATGAGAATAAATAAATAAAAATAAATGAATAAATAATAAAATAAGGGTGTTGGGTCCCCTAAAACTAAACTCTAAATATTAAAAAAAAGAAGGAAGGAAAAGAAAGAAAAAAAGAAAAAAAAAGAAAGAAAGAAAGAAAGAAAGAAAGAAAGAAAGAAAGAAAGAAAGAAAGAAAGAAAGAAAGAAAAAGAGGCTTGTATGAATTCACAAACTGTTCAACCCTGGACCTCACCCACTTACATCAGGACAGCTGGTCAACCTCCATACATACGACATGAAAAAAAAATTGTCATGTGGACAACTGGTCGACCCTGGTTGTTCTGGGGCACACTAGTCAACTGGTCAACCTGCGGGACCGGGAGGGGAGAAAGAAGAAATGTAATCAGCTCAAGTTGGGACAGCTGGTCGATCTCCTCCTCAAGGAGGAGAGAGCAAAGGGTGAGCAGAATCCCCAATGGGACAACTGGTTGACCCTCCCAAGGTACGGGGAAGGAAGAGTGACGCCCGCTCTGGCCAGGCCCAGAGACAGGAGTGCCTCCCTGGGGGGGGGGGGAGAGAGCACTCGCGAGACATAGCCAAGCCCTGCTCCTGGTGAGCGCTCGCCCGCCATGGGCCAGAGGACAGGGGGCCAGGCCCCACCACCATGACCACCCCTTGCCCCAATCACCCACCGTGCCGCCATCACCCACCCTCAGCACGAACTGGGGAAGCAGCGGGGGTGCAAGAGAGGAAGGGAGGACAGGAGGATGGGAGAGCACCTGGTCCCACCACAGGTGCGCAGCCTCATGCGCCCACCGGTGAGTGACAAACCCTTAACATGCGTTAAGTGATGGGCGAGAGGGCGGCCCCCTTTCTGGATACAAAAACACATCAAAAAAATTGTGCACCATGATCAAGTAGGATTCATCCCTGGGATGCAAGGATGGTTCAATATACGGAAATCAATAAATGTTATTCACCACATCAATAGACTTAAAGATAAGAACCATCTGATCATCTCGATGAGATACAGTAAAAGCATTCAACAAAGTACAGCATCCCTTTATGTTCAATACATTAGAAAAACTAGGGATAACAGGAACTTACCTCAACATTGTAAAACCTATCTATGCTAAGCCTCAGGCTAGCATCATTCTGAATGGAGAAAAATTGAAAGCATTCCCTGTAAAATCTGGAACAAGACAGGGATGCCCTCTATCACCACTTCTATTCAAAAAGTTCTCGAAACACTGGCCAGAGCAATTAGATGAAAGAAATTAAAGGCATAAAAATAGGAAAAGAAGAACTTAAATTATCACTATTTCTGGGTGACATGATTCTATACATAGAAGACCCAAAAGGGTCTACAAAAAAACTACTAGAACTAATTAATGAATTTAGCAAAGTGACAGGATATAAAATTAACACACATAAATCAAAGGAATTTCTGTATATCAGCGACAAAACTTCTGAAATGGAAATGAGGAAAAACACCCCATTCACAATATTTTCAAAAAAATAAAAAATAAAAAATAAAATACTTGGGAATCAACTTAACAAAAGAGTTGAAAGATTTATACAATGAAAACTACAGAACCCTAAAGAGAGAAATAGAAGAAGATCTTAGAAGATGGAAAAATATACCCTGTTCATGGATAGGCAGAACTAACATCATCAAAATGGCAATATTACCAAAAGTGCTCTATAGGTTTAATGCAATGCCTATCAAAATCCCAATGGCATTTCTTGTAGAAATAGGTAAAGCAATCATGAAATTCATATGGAAAAATAAAAGACTCAGAATAGCAAAAGCAATTCTAAGCAGGAAGTGTGAATCAGGTGGCATAGGGATACCAGATTTCAAACTATCCACAGAGTGTGACAAGTTTTAAGCAGCTAGCAGAAACCATATTTGATTTAGAGTTCCAACTGCATCTATCCCTATTGGGGAAAATGAAGTGAAATCTAAAAATTCAAAGTGTTCCTGCAAATGGACACTTTAACCTAGAAGAATGAAATTGTGGGGCCACGTGCTACTGGAGTACGGATCATTCCTGCCAAATATCAACAGGATAGGGTGAAAAATATTTGCTGAGATTCCAGTAAACTCGAAGTTCTGTTGAAGCTTGGCAAATGGTTTCAAATTAAAGTGGTTGTTTTCCTTGCCTCTGCTTAGGGCTACTTCAACAGGAAACAAAGCATAGAGATCTCACTGTGAACTAATTTAGTGTGTCAAGTTTCAATCAGCTAACACAAACCATGTTTGATTTAGAGTCCCCACTGCATCTATTTCTATTGGGGAAAATGAAGTGAAACCTAAAAACTCAAGTGTTCCTGTGAATGAACACTTCAACCTAGAAGAACGAAATTTGGGGGGGCATGTGCAATGGAGGACTGTTCATTCCTGCCAAGTATCAACAAGATTGGGTTAAAAAAATGTTTCTGCGATTTCAGTAAACTCTTGGGTCTGCGAAAGCTTGGCAAACACTTTCAAATGAAAGTGTTTATTTTTTCCTCTCCTTAGGGCTACTTCAACAGGGAATGAAGAATAGAGAGCACACTGATAGCTAATTGAGTGTGACAAGTTTCAAGCATCTAGCACAAACTGTGTTTGATTTAGAGTTCCAACTGCCAATATCCCTATTGTTGAAAATAAGTGAAACCTAAAAATTGAATGTATTCCTGCAAAAGAACACTTCAACCTAGAAGAACAACATTTGGGGGGACAAGTGCGACTGGAGTATGGATCATTCCTGACAAGTATCAACAAGATCAGGTGAAAAAATATTTGCTGAGATTCCAGTAACTTGGAGTTCTGTGGAAGCTTGGAAAATGCTTTCAAATGAAAGTGTTTTTTTCCTTTCATCTGCTTAGGGCTACTTAAACATGGAAGAAAGCATCAAGAGTCTCCTGAGAACTAATAGAGTGTGTCATGTTTCAAGCAGCTAGCAAAAGCCGTGTTTGACTTAGAGTTGCAACTGCATCTACCCTATAGGAGAAAATGAAGTGAAACCTAAAAATTCAAAGTGTTCCTGCAAACAATACTTTTCAACCTGGAAGAACAAAGTTTGGGGAGCCAAGAATGACTTTGCTACTAATCATTCCTGCTAAGTATCCATAAGATCAGGTGAAAAAATATTTGTTGAGATTCCAGTAATTCTGAGTTCTGTGCAAGCTTGGCAAACACTTTCAAATGAAAGTGGGTTTTCTTTGCCTCAGCTTCAGCCTACTTCAACAGGCAACAAACCATAGACAGCGCACTGGGAAATAATTGAGTATGTGAAGTTTCAAGCAGCTAGCACAAACTGTGTTTGATTTAGAGTTCCAACTACATCTATCCCTATAAGGAAAATGAAATGAAATATTTCAATTTAAAGTTCCTTCCAATGAACGCTTTAACCTAGAAGAATAAAATTAGAGGGGCCAATTGCGAATGGAGTACCACCCATTCCTGCAAAGTATCAATAAGACCAGGTGAAAAAATATTTGATGAGATTCCAGTAAACTCGGAGTTCTTTGGATGCTTTTCAAATGTTCTCAAATAAAAGTGTATTTTCCTTGCCTCTGCTCAGGGCTACTTCATCAAGGAACATAGAATAGAGAGAGTATTGAGAACTAATTTAGTGTGTCAAGTTTCAAGGATCTAGCACAAACCGTGTTTGATTAGGGTTCAAACTGCATGTATCCCTTTAGGTGAAAATGAAGTGAAGACTAAAAATTCAAAGAGTTCATACAAACGGATGCTTGAAACTAGAAGAATGAAATTTTGTGCGCCAAGTGGGTCTGGGGTACCAATCATTCCTGCAAAGTATATACAAGTTTGGGTGAAAAATATTTACCAACATTCCAGTAAACTCAGAATTCTTTGTAAGCTACTGGAAACTTGACTCACTACTTGAAACTTGACTCTGCTACTTCAACATGGAACATAGCATAGGTAGCACACTGAGAACTCATTGAGTGAGTCAAGTTTCAAGCAGCTAGCACAATCCGTGTTTGATTTAGAGTTACAAATACATGTATCCTTATAGGGGAAAAAGAATTTAAACCTAAAAATTGAGAGTGATTCTGCAAATAAATGCTTCATCCTAGAAAAACAAAATTTGGCTGACCACATGCAAATGGAGAACCAATTATTCCTTCCAAGTAGTAGCAAGATCAGATGAAAAAAAAATTTGCTAATTTTCCAGGGAAGTCGGAGTTCTGTGCAAGCTTGGCAATGACTTTCAAATGAAATTTTATTTTCCTTGCCTTTACATAGGGCTACTTCAACAGAGAAAAAAAGCGTAAAGAGTGCCCTGAGACCTAATTGAGTGTGTCAAGTTTCAAGAAGCTAGCACAAACCGTGATTGATTTAGAGTTCCAACTGCATGTATCCATAAGTTGAAAATGAAGTGAAACCTAAAAATTCAAAGAGTGCCTGAAAACGAATGCCTCAAACTAGAAGAATGAAATTTGTGGAGCCAAGTGAGACTGCAGTACTAATCATTCCTGCCACGTATCAACAAGATTGGGTAAAAAAAAAAATTGCTGAGGTTCCAGTAAACTTGGAGTTCTTTGTAAGCATGGCAAACACTGTCAAATGAACGTGTGCCTCTGCTGAGGGCTAGGTCAACAGGGAAGAAAGCATAGAGAGTGCACTTAGAACTAATTGAGTTAGTCAAGTTTCAAGCAGGTAGCACAAACAGTGTTTGATTTAGAATGCCAAATGCATGTATCTCTACAGGGGAAAAGTAAGTGAAGCCTAAAAATTTAAAGTGTTCCTGAAAATGATTGCTTCAACCTAGAAGAACAAAATGGGGGGGGGGCTAGTGAGAATGGAGTATCGATTATTCCTGAGAAGTATAAACAAGATCAGTTGAAAAATATTTGCTGAGACTCCATTAAAATTGGAGTTCTGTGGAATCTTGTCAAATGCTTTGAAATAAATGTGTGTTTTCCTTTCCTCTGCTTAGGGCTACCTCAATAGGGAACAAATCATAGAGAGTACACTGAGAACAAATTGAGTGTTTCATGTTTCAAGCAGCTGGAACAAACTGTCTTTGATTTAGAGTTCCAAATTCATGTATCCCTATATAAGAAAATGAAATTAAACCTAAATAGTCAAAGTGTTCCTGCAAATAAATGCTTCATCCTAGAAGAACGAAATTTGGGGGGCCTAGTGTGACTATGGTACTGATCATTTCTGCCATGTATAAACAAGTCTAGGTGAAAACAATATTTACTGAGATTCCATTAAACTCAGAGTTCTTTGTAAGCATGGCAAACACTGTCAAATGAAAGTGTGTTTTCCTTGCCTCTACTTAGGGCTACATCAACAGGGAAGAGAGCATAGAGAGTGCACTTAGAACTAATTGAGTGAGTCAAGTTTCAAGCAGCTAGCACAAACCGTGTTAGATTTAGAGTTCCAACTGCATGTATCCATATAGTGAAAAATGAAGTGATTCCTAAAAATTTAAAGTGTTCCTGCAAATGAACGCTTCAACCTAGAAGAATGAAATTTGGAGGGCCAAGTCGGACTCAAGTACCAATCATTTGAGCCAAGTATCAAGAAACTCAGGTGAAAAAAATATTTGTTGAGATTCCAGTAAAGTTGGAGGTCTTTGGAAGCTTAGTAAACGCTTCCATGCCTTTGCTTAATGCTAAATCAACAAGGCACAAAGCATAGAAGCGCACAGATAATTATTTGAGTGAGTCAATTTCAAGCAGCTGGCACAAACCGTGTTTGATTTAGACAAAAATTTGGGTAAGCATGACTGGATTACTGATCATTCCTGCCAAGTATCAACAAGTAAGGGTAAAAAAATTTTTTTTGCTGAGATTCCAGTAATCTTGGGTTCTGTGCAAGCTTGGCAAACACTTTCAAATAAAAGTGTGGCTTCCTTGCCTCTGCTTTGGCCTACTTCCAAAGGCAACAAAGCATAGTGAGCAAACTCAGAAATAATTTAGTGTGTCAAGATTCAAGCTTCTAGCACAAACCATGTTTGATTTAGAGTTCCAACATCATGTATCCCTATTGGGGAAAATGAAGTGAAACGTAAAAATTCAAAGTGTTCCTGAAAAAGAATGCATCAACATAAGAGAAAGGAATTTAGGGGGCTGAGTGCAACTGGAATACAGATCATTTCTGCCAAGTATCAACCGATCGGGTGAAAATATATTTACTAAGATTTCAGTAAACTCGGAGTTCTTTGGAAGCTTGCCAAATGCTTTCAAATGAAAGTAGGTTTTCCTTGCCTCTGCTTAGGGCTAATTCAACAGGGAACAAAGTATAGAGAACACACACAGAACTAACTGACTGTGTCAAGTTTCAAACAGCGAGCACACTGTGTTTGATTTAGAGTTCAAAGTGCATGTATCTCTATAGGGGAAATGAAGTTAAACCTAAAAATTTAAAGCATTCCTGTAAATGAATGCTTCAACCAAGAAGAACGTAATTTGGGGGAAAATTGCGAATGGAGTAAGACCTTACCTGCCAAGTATCAAAAAGATCACGTGAAAAAAGTATTTGTTGAGATTCCAGAAAATTCAGAGTACTGTGGAAGCTTTGCAAACGCTTTCAAATGAAAGAGTGTTTTCCTTGTCTCTGCTAAGAGCTACTTCCACAGGGAAAAAAGCATAGAGAGTGCCCTGAGAACTTATTGAGTGTGTCAAGATTCAAGGAGCCAGCACAAATCAGTTTTGATTTAGCGTTCCAACTGTCTGTATCTCTATAGGGAAAATAAAGTGAAACCTAAAAATTCAAAGAGTTCCTGTGAACGAACGTTTCAACCTAGAAGAACAAAATTTAGCTAGCCAAGTGCGACAGGAGTATCGATCACTCCTGCCAAGTATCAAGAAGTTCAGGTGAATAAATATTTGCTGAGATTCTGGTAAACTTGGAGTTCTTTGGAAGGTTGGCAAATGCTTTCAAATGAAAGTGTATTTTCCTTGCCTCTGCTTAGGGATACTTCAACAGGGAACAAAGCATAGAGAGCACACTGAGATCTAATTGAGTGAGTCAAGTTTCAAGCAGCTGGCACAAACCGTGTTTGATTTAGAGTTCCCACTGCATGTAACCCTATAAGGGAAAGTGAACTGAAATAAAAAATTCAATGTGTTCCTGAAAACCAACAGTTCAAACTACAAGAATGAAATTTGCAGGACCAAGCACAACTGGAGTACCGATCATTCCTGGCAAATATAAAAAATCAATTGAAAAAAATATTTGCAGAGATTCCAGTAAACTCAGTGTTCTATGGAAGCTTGTCAAATGCTTTCATAATAATGTGTGTTTCCTTTTCTCTACTAAGGGCTACTTCAGTAGGAAACAAAGCTTAGAGAGTGCACTGAGAAAAATTGAGTTTGTCAAGTTTCAAACAGCTAGCATAAATGTATTTGATTTATATTTCCAACTGCATCTATCCCTATAGGGAAAATAAAATGAAACTTTAAAATTCAAAGTGTTCCTCCAAACGAATGCTTCAACCTAGCAGAATGAAATTTGAGGGGTCAAGTTTGAGTGGAGTACTGACCATTCCTGTCAAGTACCAACAAGATTGGTGAAAAAATATTAGCTGAGATTCCAGACAACTCAGAGTTCTGTGGAAGCTTTGCAAAGGTTTTGAAAATAAAGTGTGTTTTTCTTTCCTCTGCTGAGGGCTACTTCAACAGGCAACAATGCATAGAGAGTGCACTGAGAACTAGTTGAGTGTGTCAAGTTTGAAGCAGCTAACACAAACCGTGTTTGATTTAGAGTTCCAACTGCATGTACTTTTATAGATAAAAACAAAGTGAAACTTAAAAGTTCAAAGTGTTCCTGCAAATGAACACTTCAACCTTGATGTGAAATTTGGGGGACCAAGTGCGAATGGAGTACTGACCATTACTGCCAAGTATCAACAAGATCGCGTTAAAAAAGTATTTGCTGAGATTCCAGTTAACTCGGAGTACTATGGAAGCTTTGCAAACACTTTCAAATGAAACTATGTTTTCCTTGTCCCTGCTTAGGGCTACTTCAACAGGGAACAAAGCATAGAGAGAACCCTGAGAATTAATTGAGTATGTCAAGTTTTAACGAGCTAGCACAAATCGTGATTAATTTAGAATTCCAACTGCATGTATCCCTTTAGGGAAAATGAAGTGAAACCTAAAATTTCAATGTGTTCCTGCAAGTAAACGCTTCAACTAAGATGAATGAATTTTGGGGGACATGTGCAAATGGAGTACCGACCATTACTGTCAAGTATCAACAGGATTGGGTGAAGAATATTTGCTGAGATACCAGTAAACTCAGAGTTCTGTGGAAGCCCTGCAAATGCTTTCAAATAAAATTGTATTTTCCTTGCTTCTGCTTAGGGCTACTTAAACAGGAAACAAAGCATGGAAAGCACACTGAGAACTAATTGAGTGAGTCAATTTCAAGCAGCTAGCAAAAACTGTGCTTCATTTAGAGTTCCAAATGCATGTATCCCTATAAGGAAAAATAAAGTTAAAACTCAAAATTCAAAGTTTTCCTGCAAACGAATGCTTCAACCTAGAAGAACAAAATTTGGGCAGCCAAGTGCAACTGGTATACTCATCTTTCCTGCCAAGTATGAACAAATTTGGGTAAAAAATATTTGGTGAGATTCTAGAAAACTTTGAGTTCTATGGAAGCTCTGCAAATGCTTTCATATGAAAGTGTATTTTCCTTCCCTCAGTTTAGGCTACTTCAACAAGTATCAAAGCATGGAGAGCACACTGAGAACTAATTGAGTGAGTCATGTTTCAAGCAGCTAGCACAAACCGTGTTTGATATGACTTCAAAATGCATGTATACCTATAGGGAAAAATGAAGTGAAAACTCAGAATTCAAAGCTCTGCAAATGGTTCCAAATGAAAGTGTATTTCCTTGCCTGTGCATAGAGCTACTTTAACAGAAAGCAAAGCATGGACTGAGAACTAATTTAGTGAGGCAAGTTTTCACACTGTGAATTTTGAGGTTTCACTTTAATTTCTCCTATATGGATACATGCACTGAGAATAAAATGAGTGAGTCAATTTTCAAGCAGCTAGCACAAACCGTATTTGATTTAGAGTTCCAAATGTATGTATCCCTATAGGGGAAAATGAAGTGAAACATCAAAATTCAAAGTATTCTTGTAAACGAAGGTTTCAACCTAGAAAAATGAAACTTTGGCAGCCAAGTTCAACTCGTATACTCATCTTTTCTTCTGAATATCAACAACATCGGGTGAAAAAATATTTGCTGAGATCCCAGTAAACTCAGAGTTCTGTGGAAGCTCTACAAATGCTTTTAAATGAAAGTATATATGTATTTTTGCCTCTACTTAGGGCTTCTGAAACAGGGAACAAAGCACAGACTAAGCACTGAGAAATATCTGAGTGAGTGAATTTTAAAGCAGGTAGCACAAACCATGTTTGATTAAGAGTTCCAAATGCATGTGTCCATATAGGGGAAAATGAAGTGAAACTGCAAGATTCAAAGTGCTCCTGCAAATGAACGATTCAACCAAGAAGAACAAAATTTTTGGCAGCCAAGTGCAACTGCTATACTCAACTTCCCTGCCAAGTATCAACAGGATTGGGGAACAAATGTTTTGAGATTACAGTAAACTTAGAGTTTTGTGGAAACACTGCAACACTTTCAAAAAAAGTGAAATTTTCTCCCTCTGCTTAGGGCAACTTTAACAGGATACAAAGCATGGAAAATGCATTGAGAACTAATTGAGCTAATTATTGTTCAAGCAGGTAGAACAAATCATGTTTGATTGAGAGTTCAAATGCATGTATACATATAGTAAAAAATGAAGTGAAACCTCAAAATTCTAAGTGTTCCTGAAAACGAATGCTTAAACTTAGAAGAAAGAAATTTGGGCAGCCAAGTACAACTGGTATACTCATCTTTCCTTCCAAGTATCAACAAGATTGGGTGAAAAAATATTTGCTGAGATTCCAGTAAACTCAGAGTTTTGTGGGAGCTCTGTAAATGCTTTAAAAAAGTATATTTTCCTTGCCTCCATTTAGGGCTACTTCAACAGGAAACAAAGCAAAGAAAGCACACTGAGAAATAATTGAACGAGTTAAGTTTCAACCAGCTAGCACAAACCGTGTTTGATTTAGATTTCCAAAAGCATTTCTCCCTATAGGAGAACACAAAGTGAAATCTAAAATTACAAAATGTTCCTGCCAATGAACACTTCAACCTAGAAGAACGTAATTTGGGCAGCCAAGTGCAACTCGCATACTAAGCTTTCCTGCCAAGTATCAACAAGTTGAGGTTAAATGTGAAATATGATATATCAAGAACTATGTAATGGAGGGGTAAGACAAGATAATACAAATGGAAGAAATGATTTACAGTAGAAGGGGTAGAGAGAGAAAAGAGGAGGGGAGGGGAGGGGAGGGGGAATAGTAGAGAATAGGACTTACAGCAGAATACATCAGACACTAGAAAGGCAATATGTCAATAAATGGAAGGGTAACTGATGTGATACAGCAATCTGTATACGAGGTAAAGTTGGGAGTTCATAACCCGCTTGAATCAAACTGTGAAATATGATGTATTAAGAACTGTGTAAGGTTTTGAACGACCAACAATAAAAAAATAAATAAATAAAAAATATATTTGCTGAGATTCCAGTAAGCAAGGAGTTTTGTATAATCTCTGCAACTCTTTCAAATGAAAGTGTATTTTAGTTGCCTCTGCTTATGGCTACTTCAACATGGAACAAAGTCTAGAGAGAACACTGAGAACTAATTGAGTGAGTCAAGATTCAAGAAGCTAGCACAAACTGTGTTTGATTTAGAGTTTCAAATGCATGCATCCCTATTTGGAAAAATAAAGTAAAATCTCAAAATTCAAAGTGTTCCTGCAAATGAACGCTTAAACCTAAAAGAAAGAAATTTGGGCAGGCAAGTGCAACTGGTATACTCATCTTTTCTGCCAAGTATCAACAAGATATGGTGAAAAAATATTTGCTGAGATTCCAGTAAGCTCGGAGTTCTCCAGAAGCTCTGCAAATGCTTTTAAATGAAAGTATATTTTCCTTGCCCCTGTTAGCGCTACTGAAACAGAGAACAAAGCATAGAGAGTGCACTGAGAACTAACTGAGTGAGTCAAGTTTCAAGAAGCTAGCACAAAACATGTTGGATTTAGTGTTCCAAAGGCATGTATCCCTATAGGGGAAAACAAAGTGAATTCTCAAAATTAAAAGTGTTCCTCTCAATGCACACTTCAACCTAGAAAAACTAAATTTGGGGATCCAAGTGAAACTGTTATACTCATCTTTCCTGCCAAGTATCAACAGGATCGGGTGAAAAAAATATTTGTTGATATTCCAGTAAACTCGGAGTTCTGTGGAAGCTCTGGAATCTCTTTCAAATGAAACTATATTTTTTTGCCCCTTCGTTGGGCTACTTCAACAGGGCAGGAAACATAGAGAGCACACTGAGAACTAATTGAGTGAGCCAAGTTTCAAGCAGCTAGCACAAACTGTGTTTGATTTAGCATTCCAAATGCATGTATCCATATAGGGGAAAATAAAGTGAAACCCCAAAATTCAAAGTGTTCATGTCAAAGCACACTTCAACCTATAAGAATGAAATTTGGGCAGCCAAGTTCAACTTGTATACTAATCTTTCCTGCTAAGTATGAAGAAGATCGGGTGAAAAAATATTGGATGAGATTCCAGTAGTCTCGGAGTTCTGTGGAAGCACTGCAAACGCTTTCAAATGAAAGTGCATTTTTATTGCCTCTTCTCAGAGCTACTTTAACAGGAAAAAAAGAATTGAGAGCACACTGAGAACTAATTGAATGAGTCAAGTTTCAAGCAGCTAACCCAAACAATATTTGGTTTACAGTTCCAAATGCATGTATTTCAATAGGGGAAAAAGGAGTGAAACCTAAAAATTCAAAGTGTTTCTCCAAATGAATGCTGCAACCTAAAAGAATGAAATTTGGGCAGCCAAGTGCAACTTGTATACTCATCTTTCCTGCCAAGTAGCAAGAAGATCAGGTAAAAATTATATTTTCTGAGATTCCAGTAAACTCAGAGTTCAGTGGACTCTCTTCAAATGCTTTCAAATTAAAGGGTACTTTCCTGGCCTCTGCTTACATCTAATTCAACACAGAACAAAGCATAGAGTCTGTGTTGAGTATTAATTGAGTGAGCCAACTCTCAAGTAGGTAGTAGATTCATGTTTGATTTAGAGTTCCAAATGCATATATCACTATAGGGGAAAATGTAGTGAAACCTAAAAATTTAATTGTTCCTTCCAACTAATGCTTCAACATAGAAGTATGAAATATGGGTATCCAAGTACAACTGGAATTCTCATCTTTCCTACCAAGTATCAACAAGATTGGGATAAAAAATATTTGCTGAGATTCCAGTAAACTCGGAGCTCTGAAAATGCTTTCAAATGAAAGTGTATTTTCCTTGCCTCTGCTTAGGGCTACTTCAACAGGAAACAAAGCATAGAGAGCACACTGAGAACTAATTGAGTGAGTGAAGTTTCAAGCAGCTAGAACAAACCGTGTTGGAATTTGAGTTCCAAATGCAAGTATCCCTATAGGGGAAAATGAAGAGAATCCTAAAAATTCAAAATGTTCTTGTCAACAAGTGCTTTAATCTAAAAGAACAAAATTTGGGCCACCAAGTGCAACTGGTATACTTCTCTTTCCAGCCATGTATCAACAAGATCAGGTGAAACAATATTTGCTGATATTCCTGTAAACTCGGAGTTCTGAAGAAGCTCTGGAATCACTTTCAAATGAAACTATTTTTTTCTTGCCTCTTCGTTGGGCTACTTCAACAGGGCAGAAAACATAGAGAGCACACTGAGAGCTAATTGAGTGAGTCAAGTTTCAAGCAGCTAGCACAAACTGTGTTTGATTTAGCATTCCAAATGCATGTATCCATATAGGGGAAAATAAATGAAACCCCAATATTCAAAGTGTTCATGTCAAAGCACACTTCAACCTATAAGAATGAAATTTGGGCAGCCAAGTGCAACTGGTATACTCATCTTTCCTGCTAAGTATGAACAAGTTCAGATGAAAAAATATTCGCTGTGATTCCAGTAAACTGTGAGTTCTGTGAAGCTCTGCAAATGCTTTCAAATGAATGTGTATTTTCTTTGCTTCTACTTAGGGTGAATTTAACAGTGAAAAGAAGCATAGAGAGCACACTGAGAAGTAACTGAGTAATCAAGATTGAAGCAGCTAGCACAGAGGTATTTGATTGAGAGTTCCAAATGCTTGTATCCCTATAGAGAAAAATGAAGCGAGACCTAAAATTTCAATGTGTTCCTGCCAATGAATGTTTCAAAGTAGAAGAACAAAATTTTGGCAGACAAGTGCAACTGGTATACTCATCTTTTCTGCCAAGTATGAACAATATCGTGTGAAAAAAAATGTTTGCTGATATTCCAGTAAACTTGGAGTTCTGTGGAAGCACTGCAAATGCTTTAAAATGAAAGTATATTTTTCTTGCCTCTGCTTAGGGCTAATTCAAAACGGAAAAATGCATAGAGAGCCCACTGAGAACTAATTGAGTGAGTGAAGTTTCA
The DNA here is from genome assembly GCF_052094955.1 of Ictidomys tridecemlineatus. Taxonomy (NCBI): domain Eukaryota; kingdom Metazoa; phylum Chordata; class Mammalia; order Rodentia; family Sciuridae; genus Ictidomys; species Ictidomys tridecemlineatus. The sequence goes on along the minus strand of NC_135480.1, from coordinate 125,092,227 downwards.
AGCAGCTAGAACAAACAGTGTTGGATTTAGAGTTCCAAATGCAAGTATTCCTATAGGGGAAAAAGGAGTGAAACCTAAAAATTCAAAATGTTCCTGTCAACAAGTGCTTCAATCTAAAAGAACGAAATTTGGGCCACCAAGTGCAACTGGTATACTTCTCTTTCCAGCCATGTATCAACAAGATCAGGTGAAAAAATATTTGCTGATATTCCAATAAACTCGGAGTTCTGTGGGAGCTCTGCAAACGTTTTCAAATAAAAGTTTATTTTCTTTTCCTCTTCGTATGGCTACTTCAACAGGGAAGAAAACGTTGAGAGCCCACTGAGAACTAATTAAGTAAGTCAAGGTTCAAGCAGCTAGTAGCAAACGTGTTTGATTTAGAGTTCCAAATTATGAATCCCTATAGGAGAAAAAGAAGTGAGACCTAAAAATTCAAAGTGTTCTTGCCAACAAATGCTTAAACCTAGAGGAAGGAAATATGGGCAGCCAAGTGTAAATGCTATATTCATCTTTCCTGCCAAGTATCAACAATATTGGGTGAAAAATAGTTTTATGAGATTCCAGTAAACTCGGAGTTCTGGGGAAGCTCTGCAAACACTTTCAAATGAAATTGTATTTTCCTTGCCTCTGATAGGGCTACTTCAACATGGAAAAAAGCATAGAGAGAGCATTGAGAACTAATTTAGAGAGTCAAGTTTCAGGCAGCTATCAGAAAGTGTGTTTGATTTAGAGTTCCAAATACATGTATTCCTATAAGGGAAACAATGTGAAACCTAAAAATTCAAAGTGTTCCTTTCAAGGAAGTCTTCAAACTAGAAAACGAAAATTGGACATCCAAGTGCAACTGGTATACTCATCTTTCCTGCCAATTATCAACAAGATCTGGTGAAAAACTATTTGCTAAGATACAATAAACTCGGAGTTCACTAAAAGATCTGCAAACCTTTTCAAATGAAACTGTATTTTACTTGCCTTTGTTTAAGGCTACTTTAAAAGGGAACAAAGCATATAGAGCACACAGAGAACAAATTAAGTGAGTCACGTTTCAAGCAGCTAGCACAAACTGAGTTTGATTTAGAGTTCCAAATGCATGTATTTCTATAGAAGAAAATAAAGTGAAACCTAAAAATTCAACGTGCTTCTGCCAATGAACCCTTCAACCTAGAAGAATGAAATTTGGGCTGCCAAGTTCAAGTGGTATACACATTGTTCCTGGCAAGTATCAACAAGATTGGGTGAAAAAAATTGCTGAGATTCGGGTAAAATAGAATTTTGGCGGAAGCTCTGGAAACACTTTCAAATGAAAGTGTATTTTCCTTGCCTCTGCATAGTGCTACTTCATCAGGGAACAAATCATAGAGAGCATACTGAGAAGTAATAGAGTGAGTCAAGATTCAAGAAGCTAGCACAAACCGTGTTTGATTTAGAGTTCCAAAAGCATGTATCCCTATAGGGATAATGAAGTGAAACCTAAAATTTCAATGTGTTCCTGCCAATGAATGCCTCAAAATAGAAGAACAAAATTTGGACAGCCAAGTGCAACTTGTATACTCATCTTTCCTGCCAATTATCAAGAATATTGGGTGAAAAACATTTTATAGGATTCAAGTAAACTCGGAGTTCTGTGAAACCTCTGCAAATGCTTTCAAATAAAAGTGTATTTTCCTTACCTCTGTGTAGGACTACTTCAACAGGGAAGAAAGCATAGAGAACACACTGAGAATTATTGAGTGAGTCCAATTTCAAACAGCCAGCACAAACCATGATTGATTTAGAGATCAAAATGCATGTATACCTACAGGGGAAAACAAATTTAAACCTAATAATTCCAAGTGTTCCTTCCAAGAAATGCTTCAACCTAGAAGAACAAAATTTGGGCACCCAAGTGCAACTCATATTCTCCTCTTTCCTGAAAAGCATGAACACGTTTGGGTGAAAAAATATTTCCTGAGATTCCAGTAAACTCAAAGTCTGTGGAATCTCTGCAAACACATTCAAATAAAAGTGTATTTTCCTTGCCTCTGGTTAGAGCTACTTCAAAAGGGAACAAAGCATAAAGAGCACACTGAGAACCAATTGAGTGAGTTAAGTATCAAACAGCTAGCAAAAACCTTGTTTGATTTAGAGTTCCAAACCCATGTATCCATTTAGAAGAAAAAGAATTGAAACCTAAATATGCAAAGCGCTCCTGCCAATGAACATTTCAACCTAAAAGAATGAAATTTGGGCTCTCCAGTTTAAGTGGTATACAAATCTTTCTTGCCAAGTATCAACAAATTGGGGGAAAAATATTTTGCGAGATACAAGTGAACTTGGAGTTCTGTGGAAGCTCTGCACAAACTTTCAAAAGAAATTGTATTTTCCTTACCACTGTTTAAGGCTACTTGAACAGGGAAGAAAGCATAGAGAGCACATTGAGAACTAATTGAGTGAGTCAAGATTCAAGCAGCTAGCAACAACTATGTTTGATTTAGAGTTCCAAAACATGTATCCCTATAGGGGGATAGGAAGGGAAAACTAGAAAATAAAGTTTTCCTGGAAACGAACTCTTCAGCTTAGCAGAACAAAATGTTGGCAGTCAAGTGCAACTAGTATACTGATTTTTCCTACCAAGTATCCAGAAGATCAGGTGAAAAAAATATTTGTTGAGTTTTCAGTAAACTCTGAGTTCTGTGATAGCCCTGCAAACACTTTCAAGTGAAAGTGTATTTTTTTGCCTCTGCTTAGGGCTACTTCAACAGGGAACAAAGCATAGAGAGCAAACTGAGAACTCATTGACTGATTCAAGTTTCAAGCACCTAGCAAAAACTGTGTTTGATTTAGAGTTCCAAATGCATATATCCCTATAGTGGAATAGGAAGTAAAACCTAAAAATTCAAAGTGTTCCTCTCAATAAATGCTTCAACCTAGAAGGACGAAATTTGTGCAGCCAAGTGCAACTGGTATTCTCATCTTTCCTACCAAGTATCCACAAGTTCAGTTGAAAAAATATTTGCTGAGATTCCAGTAAACTCGCATTTCTGTGGAAGCTCTCCAAAGGTTTTAAAATGAAAGTGTATTTCCCTTGCCTCTGGTTTGGGCTACTTTGAAAGGAAACAAAGCATAGAGAACACACTGAGAAATAATACAGTGAGTCAAGTTTCAAGCAGCTAGCACAAACCCTGTTTGATTTAAAGATCCAAATGCATGTATCCATTTAGGGACAACCAAGTGAAACGTAAAAATTTAGAGTTCCTGCCAATGAACACTTCAACTTACAAAAACAAAATTTGGGCATCCACCTGCAACTGGTATACTCATCTTTCCTACCAATTATCAACTAGATACAGTGAAAAAATATTTGGTGAGATTCCAGTAAACTCAGAGTTTGGTGGAAGCTCTGCAAACGCTTTCATATGAATGTGTATTTTTCTTGCCTCTGCCTAGGACTACTTCAACAGTAAACATAACATACAGAGTGCACTGAGAACTAAATGAGTGAGTCAAGTCTCAAGCAGCTAGCACAAATTGTGTTTGATTTAGATCCAAAACATGTATCCTTATAGTGGAAAACTAAGTGAAACCTAAAAACTCAAAAGTTTTTATGCCATCAAACACTACAACCTAGAAGAATAAACTTTGTGCAGCCAAGTGCTACTGGTATACTCCTCTCACCTCCCAAGTTACCACAAAATTGGGTGAAAACTATTTTATTAAATTAAAGTATAATTGGAGTTCTAAGGAAGTTCTGCAATGCTGTCAAATGAAAGTGTATTTTCCTAGCTCTACCTAGGGCTACTTGAACAGTAAACAAAATATAGAGCGTGCACTGAGAACTAAATGACTTGGTCAAGTTTCAAGCAGCTAGCACAAACTATGTTTAATTTAGAGTTACAAAACATGTATTTCTGTAGTGGAAAACTAAGTGAAACCTAAGAATTCAAAATTTTTCTGCCAACGAATGCTACAACGTAGAAGAATGAGATTTTGGCAGCCTAGTGCAACTGGTATACTCATCTCACCTGCCAAGTAACAACAAGATCGGGTGAATAATATTTTATTAAATTAAAGTAAATTCGGAGTTCTATGGAAGCTCTGCAAATGATTTCAAATGAAAAGTGTATTTTCCCTTACTCTGTATAGAGATACTTCAACAGGGAACAAATCATAGAGAGTGCACTGAAAAGTAATTGAATTAGACAAGTTTCAAGCACCAAGCACAACCATGTTTGGTGTAGAGTTCAAAACGCATGTATCCCTATAGTGAAAATAAAGTGAAACCTAAAAATTCAATGTTTTCCTGCCAACTAATGCTTCAAACTACAAGAACAAAATTTGTGCAGCCAAGTGCAACTGGTATAGTCATCTTTCTGGCCAAGAATATAAAAGATTGGGTGAAAAATATTTGCTGAGATCCCAGTAAAATTAAAGTTGTGTGGAAGCTCCACAAATAGTTAAAATGAAAGTGTATTTTCTTGCCTCTGCATAGGGCTACTTCAATAGGGAACAATCCATAGAGAGTTCACTGACAACTAATAGAGTCAGTCAAGTTTCAAGCAGCTAGCACAACCGTGTTTGATTTAGAGTTCCAAAATCATGTATCCTTAGAGTAGAAAACTATGTGAAACCTAAAAATTCAAAGTGTTCCTGGCAACGAGTGCTACAACCTAGAAGAAAGAAACTTGGGCAGCCAAGTGCATCGGGTATAGTCTTCGTTCATGCCAAGTATCAACAACATCAGGTGAGAAATATTTTATGATATTCAAGTAAAAATGGAGTTCTGTGGAATCACTGCAAACGCTTTCATATGAAAGTGTATTTTCCTTTCCATTGCAAGGGATACTTCAACATGAAACAAAGCATAGAGAGCACACTGAGAACTAATTGAGTGAGTCAAGTTTCAAGCAGCTAGCACAACGTGTTTGATTTAGATATCCAAATGCATGTATCTCTATTGAGGAAAAATTAAGTGAAACCTAAAAATTCAAAGTGTTTCTGCCAATGAATGCTTCAACCTAGAATAATGAAATTTGGGCAGCCATGTGCAACTGGTTTACTCATCTTTCCTGCCAAGTATCAAAGATCGGGTGAAAAAATATTTGCTGAGATTCCAGTAAATTCGGAGTTCTCTGGGAGCACTGTAAAAGCTTTCAAATGAAAGTGTATTTTCCTTGCCTCTGCTTAGGGCTTCTTCAACAGGAAACAAAGCATAGAGAGCACATTGAGAAGTAATTGAGTAAGTCAAGTTTCAAGCCGCTAGCACAAACTGTGTTTGTTTTAGAGTTCCAAATTCATGTATCCCTATTGGGGAAAATGATATGAAACCTAAAAATTCAAAGTGTTCATTCCAACAAATGCTTTAACCTAGAAGAATGGAATTTAGGCAGCCAGTACAACTTGTATACTCATTTCTCTTGCCAGGTATCAGCAATATCATGTGAAAAAATATAAGCTGATATACCAGTAACCTTGGGGTACTGTGGAAGCTCTGCAAATGCTTTCAAATTAAAGTGTATTTTCTTGCCTCTGCCTAGGGCTACTTCAACAGAGAACAAACGATAGAGAGTGCACTGATTACTACTTGAGTGAGTCAAGTTACAAGAATCAAGCACAAACTGTATTTGATTTAGAGATCCAAAAGCTGTATTCCTAGATTGGAAAATGAAGTGAAACCTACATATTCAAAGCTCTCCTGCCAAGGAACGCTTCAACCAGAACAAAGTCTGGACAGCCAAGTGCATCTGGTATACTCATCTTTCCTGCCAAGTGTCAATAAGTTCAGGTGAAAAAATATTTTCTGAGATTCCAGTAAACTCGGACTTCTGTGGAAGCTTTGTAAACGCTTTCAAATGAAAGCATATTTTCCTTGCCTCTGCTTAGGGCTACTTCAACAGGGAACAACCATAGAGTGCGCCCTGAGAACTAATTAATTGAGTCAAGATTCAAGTTGCTAGCACATCCATGTTTGATTTAGAGTTCCAAATGCATGTATCCCTATAGAGGAAAATGAAGTGAAGCCTAAAAATTTAAAGAGTTCCTGCTAAGGAACACTTCAACCTAGAAGAATGAAATTGGGCAGGCAAGTGCAACTGGTATACTCATCTTTCTTGCCACATGTCAATAAGATCGGGTGAAAAAATATTTGCTGAGATTTCAGTAAACTAGTAGCTCTGTGGAAGCTTTGCAAACGCTTTCAAAGGAGAGTGTGTTTTCCTTGAATCTGCTTGGGGCTATCTCAACAGGGAAAAAAGCATAGAGAGTGTACTGGTACTAATTGAGTGAGTTAAGTTTCAAGCAGATAGCATAAAGATGTCTGATTTAGAGAAACCTATGTGAAACCTAAAAATTCAAAGTGTTCCTGCTAATGAAAGCTTCAACATACAAGAATGAAATTTGGGCAGCCAAGTGCAACTGTTATACTCATCTTTCTAGCCAAGTATCAACATGATGGGGTGAAAAGATATTTGCTGAGAATCCAGTAAACTTGGAGTTCTGTGGAAGCTCTGCAAATGATTTCAAATTAAAGTGTATTTACCTTGCCTCTGCTTAGGACTACTTCAACAAGGAACACAACATAGAGAGCGTACTGAGAACTAATTGCGCGAGTCAAGTTTCAAGCAACTAGGACAAACCGTGTTTGATTTAGAGTTCCAAATGCATGTATCCCTATCAGGCAAAATGAAGTGAAACTTAAAAATTCAAAGTGTTCCTGCCATCAAACACTTCACCCTAGAAAAACACATATTGGGCAGCCAAGGACAACTGGTATACTCATCTTTCCTGCCAAATATCAACAATATTGGGTCAGAAAATATTTGTTGAATTCCAGTAAACTCATATTCTGTGGAAGCTCTGCAAACGTTTTCAAATGAAAGTACATTTTTTGCCTCTACTTTGGGCTACATCAACAGGCAATAAAGCATAGAGAGCACATTGAGAACTAATTGAGTGAGTGAAGTTTAAAGCAACTAGCACAAACGGTGTTCAATTTAGAGCTTCAAATGCATGTATCCCTATATAAGAAAACAAAGTAAAACCTAAAAATTCAAAGTGTTCCTGCCAAAGAACCCTTCAACCTAGAATACCAAAAATTGGGCAACCAAGTTCAACTGGTATACTCATTTTTCCTGCCAGGTGTCAATAAGTGTGGGTGAAAACATATTAGCTGAAACTTGTAGTTCTGTGGAAGCTCTGCAAACGCTTTCAAATGAAAGTGTATTTTCCTTGCCTCTTCTTAGGGAACAAAGCATAGAAAGTGTACTGAGAACTAATCGAGTGAATTTAACGCAGCTAGCATAAACCATGTTTGATTTAGAGTTCCAAAAGCATGTATCTCTTTATGGGAAACCGAATTGAAACTTAAAAATTCAAAGTGTTCCTGCCTACCAAAGCTTCAACCTAGAAGAATGAAATTTGGACAGCCAGTGCAACTGGTATACTCATCTTTCCTGCCAAGTATCAACAAGATTGTGTGAAAAAATATTTGCAGATATTCCAGTAAACTCGTAGTTCTGTGGAAGCTCTGCAAATGGTTTCAAATTAAAGTGTATTTTCCTTGCCTCTGATTAGGGATACTTCAACTGGGATCAAAGCATAGAGAGTGCACTGACAACTAATTGAGTGAGTCACTTTTCAAGCAGATAGCACACACCGTGTTTGATTTAGATTTCCAAAAGCTTGTATCCCTTTAGGGGAAAATGAAGTGAAATCTAAAAATTCAAAGTGCTCCTGCCAATGAATGCTTCAACCTAAAAGAATGAAATTTGGGCATCCAAGTGCAACTGATATACTTATCTTTCCTGCCCAGTATCAACAAGATTTGGTGAAAAATTATTTTCTGAGATTCCAATAAACTCAGTGTTCTGTGGATGATCACCAAACGTTTATAAATGAAAGTGTATTTTCCTTGCTTCTGCTTAGGGCTACTTCAACAGGAAAAAAAGGCATAGAGAGTGCACTGAGAACTAATTGTGTGAGTCAAATTTTAAGCAGCTAGGACAAAATGTGTTTGATTTAGTGTTCCAAAAGCACATATCCCTATAAGGGAAAAGAAAGTGAAAACTCAAAATTCAAAGTGTTCCTGCAAACAAGCGCTTCAACTGAGAAAAACAAAATTTGGGCAGCCATTTTGAATTGGTATACTCATCTTTTTAGCAAGGTAGCTGGATAAAGTGAAAAAATATTTGCTGAGATTCCAGTATTTTGGGATACTGTGGAAGCTCTGCAAATGCTTTCAAATGAAAGAATATTTTTTTGCTTCTGCCTAGGGCTACTTCAACAGGGAACAAACATAAAGAGAAATAATTGAGTCAACATTCAAGCACTGATAAATAATTGAGTCAACATTCAAGCAGCTAGCACAAACCATGATTGATTTAATATTCCAAATGCATTTATCCATATAGGATAAAATGAAGTGAATCCTTAATATTTGAATTGTTCCTGCAAACGAACGTTTCAACCTAGAAGAATGAAACTTGGGAAGCCACGTGCAATTGGTATGCTCATCTTTCCTGCCAAATATCAAGAAGGTCGGGTGAAAAAATATTTACTGAGATTACAGTAAACTTGGCGATCTGTGGAAGCTCTGCAAATGCTTTCCAAAGAAAGTGTATGTTCCTTTCCTCTGCTTAGGGCTACTTCAACAGGGAACAAAGCATAGAGAGTACACTGAGAACTAATGGATTGAGTCAAGTTTCACTCAGATAGCACAAACCATGTCTGATTTAGTGTTCCAGAAGCATGTATCCCTATAAGGGAAAAGAAAGTGAAATCTTAAAATTCAAAGTGTTCCTGCAAACAAATGCATAAACCAAAAAAGAATGAAATTTGAGCAGCCAAGAGGAATAGGTATACTCATCTTTCCAGCAAAATATCAATAATTTCAGGTGAAAAAATATTTCCTGAGATTCCAGTAAACTCAGAGTCCTGTGTAAGCTCTGCAAACGCTTTCAAATGAAAGTGTATTTTCCACGCCTCTGCTTAGGGCTACTTCAAAAGGAAACAAAGCATACAAAGTGCACTGAGAGCTAATTGAGTCAGACAAGTCTCAAGCAGCTATCAAAAATAGGGTTAAGTTTAGTGTTTTAAATGCATGTATTTTTATATTGGCAAATGAAGGGAAACCACAAAATTCAAAGTGTTCCTGCAAACAAATTCTTAAACCTAGAAGAACGAAATTTGGGCAGCCAAGTGCACTCGTATACTCATCTTTCCTTCCACGTATCAACAAGATGGGGCGAAAAAATATATTCGGACATTCCAGTAAACTCAGAGTTCCATGGAAGCTCTGCAAACGCTGTCAAATGAAAGTGTATTTTCCTTTCCTCTGCTTAGGGCTACTTCAACAGGGGACAAAGCATACAGAGTGCACTGAGAACAAATTGAGCCAGTCAAGTCTCATGCAGATATCAAAAATAGTGTTAGATTTAATGTTCCAAATGCATGTATCCCTATATGCAAAAATGAAGGGAAACCTCAAAATTTAAGTATACCAGGAAATGAAGGTTTCAATCTAGAAGAATGAAATTTGGGCCATCAAGTGCAAGTGGTATGCTCATCTTTTTTTTTTTTTTTTTACCAATTATCAATAAGATCGTGTGAAAAAATATTTGCTGAGATTCCCGTAAACTCAGATTTCTGTGAAAGCTCTAGAAAGGCTTTCAAATGAAAACGTATTTTCCTTTCCTCTGCTTAGGGCTACATCAACAGGGAACAAAGCATGGAGAGCACACTGAGAATAAATTGAGTCAGTCAAGTCTCAAGCAGGAATCAAAAATTGTGTTAGATTTAGTGTTCCAAATGAATGAATCTCTATAGGTGAAAATGAAGGGAAATTTCAAAATTCAAAGTATTCCTGCAAACAAACACTTCAGCCTAGAAGAACAAAATTTGGGCATCAAAATGAAACTGGATTATTCACATTTCCACAAAGTATCAATAAGATCTGGTGAAAAATATTTGCTGAGATTCCAGAAAACATGGAGTTTTGTGGAAGTTCTGCAAATGCTTCCACATGAAAGTGTATTTTCCTTGTTTCTTCTTAGGTCTACTTCAACAGGGAAAAAAAGCATGGAGATTGCACTGAGAACTAATTGAGTGAGTCAAGTTTCAAGTAGCTAGCACAAACCGTGTTTGACTTAGTGTTCCAAATGCATGTATCCCTATAGGGAAACCTTAAATTTCAAAGTGTTCCTGCAAAGGAATGCTTCAATCAAGAAGAATGAAATTTGGGCAGCCCAGTGAAAGTTGTATACTCATCTCTAAGGCTAAGTATCAACAAAATCAGGTGAAAAAATATTTGCTGATTTTCCAGGAAACTCAGAGTTTTGTGGAGACTCCTCAAACGCTTTTAAATGAAAGTGTATTCTCATTGCCTCTGCTTAGGGCTATTTAAACAGGGAAAAAGCATTGAGAGTGCACTGAGAACTAATTGAGTGAGTCAAGTTTCAGGCAGCTGGCACAAAACATGTTTGATTTAGAGTTCCAAATGCTGGTATCCCTATTGGGGAAAACAAAGTGAAACCGCAAATTTCAAAGTGTTCCTAAAAACTGTTTGTCGCTTCAACCACGAAGAACAAAATTTTGACTGCAAAGTACAACTGGTATAATCATCTTTCCTGCCAAGAATCAATAAGATCGGGTGAAAAAATATTTGCTGAGATTCCAGTAAACTCGGAGTTCTGTGGAAGCTCTGCAAAGGCTTTCAAATGTAAGTGTATTTTCTTTGCCTCTGTTTAGGGCTACTTAATCAGGGAACAAAGCATGGGGAGTGCACAGAGAACTAATTCAGTGAGTCAATTTTCATTAGAATTAGAATTCCAAATGCATGTATCCCTATAGAGGAATATTAAGTTAAACCTCAACATTCTAAATATTCCTGACAATGAACACTTCAACCTAGAAAAATGAAATTTGGGCAGCTAAGTTCAATTGGTATACTTATCTTTCCAGCCAACTATCAACAAGATCACGTGAAAAAATATTTGCTCTGTAAATGCTTTAAAAATAAAGTATATTTTCCTTACCTCTGCTTAGGTCTACTTCTAAAGGGAACAAAGCATAGAGAGTACACTGAGAATTAACTGAGTAAGTCTAGTTTCAAGTAGCTAACACAAATCCTGTATGATATAGAGTTCCAAATGAATGTATCCCTATAGGGAAAACATAAAGTGAAACCATAAACTTCAAAGCGTCCTGCAAATGAATGCTTCAACCTAAAAGAACAAAATTTGGGCAGCCCAGTGAACTGTTATACTCATCTTTAATGGCAATTATCAAGAAGATCGGGTGAAAATATATTTTCTGAGATTCCTGTAAACTCAGAGTTCTGTAGAAGCTCTGCAAATGCTTTCATTTCATAAAAAATTTTCATTTCATAAAAAACTTTAGTGTTTTTTTAGAAATACTAAAGTTCAGTGTTTCTGCAAATGAATGCTTCAACCTAGAAGAACAAAATTTGGGCAGCAAAGTGCTACTGGTATACTCATCTTTCCTGCCATGTGTCAACAAGTTCAGAACAAAAAATATTTGCTGAGATTCCAATAAACTTGGTGTTCTCTGGAAGCTCTGCAAATGCTTTCAAATGAAAGTTTATTTTCTTGCCTCTACTTAGCGCTAATTCAACAGGGAACAAAGCAAAGAGAGTGTACTGAGAAATAATTGAGTGAGTCAACTTTCAAGCAGCTACCAGAAACTGTGTTTTATTTAGTGTTCCAAAAGCATGTATCTCTATAGGGGAAAATGAAGTGAAACCTCAAATTTCAAAGTGTTCCTGAAAATGAACACTTCAACTAAGAAGAACAAAAATTGTGTAGCAAAGTGCAACTGGTACACTAATCTTTCCTGCCAAGTATCCACAAGATAGAGTGAAAAAATATTTGCTGAGATTGCAGTAAATCGAAGTTCTGTGGAAGCTCTGCAAAGCTTTCAAATGAAAGTATATTCTCCTTGCCTCTGGTTAAGGCTACTTCAACAGGGAACAAAGCCAAGAGAGTGCACTGAGGACTAACAGAGTGAACCAACTTTCAAGCATCTAGCACAAACCATGTTTGATTTAGAGTTCCAAATTCAAGTATCCATATAGGGGAAAATGAAATGAAACAATAAAATTCAAAGTGTTCCTGAAAACGATCGCTTCAATCTAGAAGAATGAAATTTGGGCAGCCAAGTGCAACTGGAATACTCATATTTCATGCCAAGTATCAACAAGATTGGGTGAAAAAATATTTGCTGAGATTCCTGTGAACTTGGAGTTCTGAGGAAGCTCTGCAAAGCTTTCATATGAAAGTTTATTTTCCTCTCCTCTGCTTAGGGCTTCTTCAACAGGAAACAGAGCATACAGAGTGCACCTGAGCATTGACATTGAAAAAAAAATTCAATCTGTGTCAAAATATAACAAATATTAAACTTGGAATCAGTAAAATAAGATAAAAGAAAATGGATTAAAAAATTCAATATGAATCTGGATATTTAAAAAAAAAACATAATTGTTAAATTCCTAACCATACTGATTGAAGAGGGGGGCAAAAATTGTTAGTATCAGGAATAAAAGAAGAGGCACCTTCAATGCCCCCATACATATTAACAAGGAAATGATATAATACTACATAACTCTTGATCCCCAAATTTGACAATTTATGTAAAACAGATAAATTCCTGGAAATAGATTTTCTATTAGTTATTTGAAATGAAATGGAATCTTGAACTGGCAACTCTTCTTCCTAGGCCTAATAATTGGGATTATAGTTATGTGATCACAAATCATGTGTCACCATGTATTGCCTGTGTCCAATTTTTAAATTAATTTCTTATTTTGAATAAATAAAGTGTGAAGTTATATACATATATGTGTGTGTGTGTGTCTGTGTAAAGAAAATTTAATCAATTTGTTTTAATATGTATGAATAAGTACACATACCTTACTAAAAGGTCCCCATAGTGAAAGCAGAGTTTTACACTTGTATTGGCGGGTGGGTTCCTCAGAAGCAGCAAGCCTCTACAGCCAAGCAGCTCTGGGTAGCAGGCTCTGCCCACCCATGTTCCAGCAGACTGCAGCAGCTCACCACCAATCTTCTCCAGGTTACAGGTGTTCGGAATCCAAGACAGGAAGTCCAGCCTCTAAGACACTAGGGCAACTAGCCACAGAACTTTGCGGAGGTAGAGAGGTATATATATATATATATATATATATATATATATATATATATATATATATATATATATATATATCGGGTCAATGTCATTAGTTCACGTTTATGCTAATAAGGGTTTGGAAAAAGTTGCAACACTATTGGTCCAAATTTATGAAGGTTCCGTGACACCACGCCCCCTGAGGGGAAAACGGAAGTGAGAGCACCTGAGCTAACCAATAGCGTTGTCTATTGCCAAAGGACCATTAGCTCAGAGGCCATCATTTCCTTGCAGCGTCCAGAGCGCGGGAGCCACCAAAGGAGTAGGGGCAGGAGCCAGCTTCGTCGCGTGGGAGCCGCTGGAGCCGCAGGACCAGAGCTGCTGTTGCAGAAGCCCCCAAGGCCTCCGCCAACGCTGCTACCGGAGCCAACCCCCCTGCCCAGAGCCAATGTTGACGCCTCCACCAGAGCACAGGAAGGGCCAGAGCACGGGAGGAAACGCTGCTACTGTCTCCCTCTTCTGGACACCAGAGCCACCTGCCGCCGCCGCCACGTGCAGAGCACAAGAGCCAAAGCCGCCCGCGCCCTTCTCAGCGATTAAGGAGCCGCCGCCCACATCACCTAATCGCTGGAGCCAGGACACCACAGTCTTGGACTCCAGGAACAGGAGCCGCTGCCAGAGCACAGGAGCCACTGATCGCTGGAGCCATGGCCGGCCTCGGTGAGTTCAGAGCTGCCCAGGACAGGACCCAAGCCAAAAGGACGCTGCGCAAGGCTTGGCCATGGCTCCCGCAGGTTAGGCGGCGGGAAGGACAGCCTCCGTCACTCCCACCGCGAGTTCACCCGCGCATTCCTGGCTGCTCCCCCAGGGACAGAAACCCAGCAGAAGATGTGGAGCACCTTGAAGAAGGAGGTACTGGGACCCACTCGGGGAGGGTGCAGGCTCTTTGGGTGAGGTGCAGCGGCTTTTCTGAGGTGCTCCTTGGCAGCAGGAGCCGCCACTTTAGAGGGCAGCTCATCTATTGGAGGCTTCTACCTCTACAGGGCTGGAGGGGTGGCCTGCGAGTTTGGGGGTTGTGGGGTAGAGGCAAAGGGATACCGCTGGTGTCGGTAAGCTGTGTTAAGGGGCACCTTAAAGTGTTTGGGTGGAGGAACAGTGGGTCTCAGTGAGGGGATCTTAAAAGAGAGACAAACTCCTGGGGACAGGCAGGCCTGTTGGGGGGGGGTGATGTTGAAAGGGGTTTCCAAAAGGGTCCTACCCTGCTGCGGCAATGGAAGAGGTTCAGTTTGGGGACATAAGGACTCCCTCAGGCACCTCCATATACTCAGTCCTTGGAGCGACCTCCAGGAGCCAAGAGGCCCCCCTCCCTGAGAGTTCCAGGTGAGACTCTGTGGACTGCTCCCTTGGCAGGCAGGGTCTTCTCATCCCTATCAGACCACACAGGAGGATGATAGACAGGCTTCTGCTGCTCCTCTGCCTTTTCACTCTCCTTAGGCCCACCTGGAGCTTATTCGTGTTCAAAAAAAAATTTGAAAAATGACTTGAAAAAATATCCATTTTTTTTTCTTAGAACTATAAATGTCTAGTATGTATTAAACATTAGCTTTTGTGCTAGAAAATCAGTTGTTTAATTGTGGAAACAGTATACCACAAGTGTGTATATTTTATTTAGCAAGTAAAAGTTAAATTGATAATCATGCAGTGAAAATAAAAACAATGATAATATCAAAATGATCCAGTTTCATTGGTAATAATAATGAAAATAAAGATAACATCAAAATAATCTAATAAGAATTATGCAAAGTGTTTTAATGTTGTAACTTCACTACAATATTATTGACTTTCATTTTCATTTTAGAAAGTGATGCCCGAAGACCCTGAGAGACTTGCCTAAGTCATAGAGCTGGAATATGGAAAGTTTCTCTCACTCCAGGGATCACAGTGTACAAAAGAAATTTGTATACCTTATGAAGTTTTTCTTGTTGGAAATAGGTATGTAAAGTTTTCCTAGCATTAAATTATGACAGGAATATAAAAGGGTAGTGGGATGGGGCACATGTTTATGGGTAGATGGGCTTTTCTGGTCTTGACAGCTCAGCCCAGGGAAGGGTGCCCTAGCAAACCTCTGAGTAACCACAGAGACCTGCACCTGTTTGGAAAATGCAGCAATACACGTAGGCCCTGGAAATAATTATAGCAATTTATTGTGTTACAAGAATGGTTGTGAAAGTGACTGACCTTAGAGAACACATGGGGAAGCTATTGGGACTGTCTGGAGCTGGATGTGTCACACTGTTAAGGTAGTGAGAAGGACAGAAAGTGCAGCTGTGTCTGGAAAGCTTGGAGGAATTTCTTCCTGTGGGAGTTCTTTAGAAGTGAAAGTGCTTGAAATTGTTAACAGCATTATAGTCTATGAATGGGAGGGAATTGTTCTTAGAGACAACTGCAATTCTGGTTTTGCTTATTTGCAAAAGATCTTTTTTCCTTGGAGTATGTAGAAGGCATCACATATTTTACTACTCTACATTGTATTCTGGAGTGCTTGATTTGTGGAAGTCAATGTAAGCCATCTGTTTAAGAAAAGTTTATTTCAAAACCGAATTTGCAGTAAATTCTAAATGTCGTTTAAAATCTTTCATCTGTAGACTTAAAAAGTCACTTCAAGCTAGGCATGGTGGTACACCCTTGTAATCCCAGCTACTAAGGAGTTTCAGGAAAGATGATTGCAAGTCCAAAGCCAGCCTCCCCAATTTAGAAAGACTATGTTTCAAAATGAAATAAAAAGGGGATTTGGGGTGTAGCTCAGCAGTAGAGGATGTGTTTGTGCTAGGACCCAAATTCAATCTCTATACTGTGTAGCAAAACAAAACAAATTACTTTTATTTGCAGCAAAATGTTTTGATGTGAAAAATTTTCAAGACAAAGATGATATAATTTTGTTATTTTCTCCAATATCTTACTGTTTTGGTTATCTATTTCTTTGTATAAAAATGGTGAAATATTAATCAGATGTACAGTGGGTAAATCTTAAAATACCAGTGGCTATAAAGTCTGTAATGTAAATATCTTTGTAATAGATTGAATCCCCTGGGTTATTAGAGATATCTGGATAATAGATTGAAAGCCCTGGATAAAGTTCTGATTTCTGTCATGAAAATTGGACACAGAAATCATTGAGGTGACATGTGACAGATACATGTGCAGTGACTGATGGGAATGTTCCTTTAATGCAAATTGTTTATTGCTGTTTTGCATAGCTTAATGAACTACAAATCGCTACTGATGGACAATATATTCAGCATGTCAGTGATTATTTTTTATGAATGTTTGTGTATTTTCAGACTTTACAGCCACCTCTAAAGATCCAGAAGTAATCACTTAATTTAACCATGTTAAAAATCAAATTGAGCTGGGCATGGTGGTGCATACCTATAATCCTAGCACCTAGGGAGATTAAGGCAGGAGAATCAAGAGTTTAAAGCCAGCCTCAGCAACAGTGAAGTGCTAAGCACCTCAGTGAGACCCTGTGTCTAAATAAAATACAAAATAGTGCTGGGGATGTGGCTTAATGGATGAGTGCCCCTGAGTTCAATCCCAGATTACCCTCCCCTCAAAAAAATCAATTTGAAAAGGATACACTATTCTTTTTTTTTTTTTAATTGAAAAACAATAGAATTTTACTAGGCTCACAATTCTGGAGGCACTAAGAACATAGTGCTGGTTTCTGGTAAAGGTCTTCCTGATGGCATGATAACATCTCGGAGGGCATCATGTACTGAGGGAACCAGCATGCTAGCTCAGTTCTCTGTTCCTGTAAAGCCACTAATGCCATCCTAATGACCTCATCTAATCCTCATTATCTCCCAAATGTACGACTTCTAAATACCATATGAATTAGGGAATTAAGTGTCTAACACATGAAATTTTAGGGAACACATTCAAACCATACAATAATAGAGGGACCAGCTCAGGCAAATGCCATGTTACTTAATATTACAAAGTTTATTTCTAAAGCTCATAAAATATAAAATCTTCTGGTATGCAGGTCACACTTTCATGATTGCAAATTACCTGTTACTGGAAGGGTTATTTATGTAAACATATTCAGTGGGTGAATTTTTAAGGGTCAAAAACAGGAGTGCAGACTGACTTTTTACTGAATTCTAAATTGTCTGTAGGCCTTACTGAATGTAGAGTGTTTCTAAACATATAAGCATCCCAATCTTCTCTTGTCTTAATGTCTTTCCTAGGTACTATCCCAAAGGAAAGATGTGAAACCTGGCATAGCTTTCTTATTTGAACTCTTTCTCCTTCATGGGAAACATGCCTGCCTTGGCCAGGCTGTGGGCAGGGCAATCTTTCCCCTGTGTGATAACAACTTGGATGTAGTGGAAGGAAAATTCAAATGTCCTCTTCTCTGAGGACATTATGACCGGAAATCCAGAAGTTTTAGGAAAATTGAAGATTTGATTTGCCTAGTCTTGGACCACTGGCTGTGCAATCTCTATTTTCAGGTTTGTGATTAGATTGAGGATACACTATTCTTTATAAAATATTTTCTATATAGAATTTTTCCTAATTTGTTTCCTGTAACTTACCTTGTATAAGTTCAACTATCAAAAACCAAATAGTCCAATTATATAAGTGGACATCCATGATCACATTGCTTCTTTTTATGATTTGATAGCTTTTTAAGGTAATATAGTAGGAAAATTAATAAGTATAAGTTTGTAATTATGGAGAAGGGGACTTCTTTAAACAAATAAACTTAAAGAGCTCTTATGTCAGCTCCACTACTTTTAATGAAAAGACTATGATGCTGTTATCATGATGGATAATCTGAGAGACACAACCAGTGACACATTCTTGACAGAAGTCATTAAAATAAATAAGATAGAACCAATGGGTTGCTTATGAGTGATAAGTAATGTGTAGTCTTACCAATTACATCCTTTGGAAAATGCTGAGGTATGATAAATGAGACTTTTCACTATGGCCTATTCTAATATAAATATGACTAAATGTACAGTTTTCTCAATTCCAGTGTTTAAATATTACTTAGTAGTTTCATTAGGCTCTATATGTATCTCAAACATGGATTGATATATTTTGAAGGATTTTAAACTGTTTGAAGCTATGTCCTCTTTTTGCTCTATAATGAACATATAACAACTTGACTGCCTGAGTCTTAAAAAAATGTGCATTTGTTGGAATTCTTTTCAAAATGAAATCTTATACTTAGTCCATCAGTTTAAGCTATGTTAACTGAACAGTAACACTTTCATGTTTTGGAAATGTGTAATATTATTTGAGGGCTTTATCATATTTTAAGGAACAAAACATTATAGGATTAAATATAATCCTCCTAGATGATAAAATAAGATTATTTTCAGAAATCTTATTGCAAAAATTCTTTCCTTGATTTTTATCTTCTTTCATTTGAAAATAAAGCAGATTCTCCAAACTTGTTACTACCTGCTGTGTGCAGAATAATATGCTGGTTGGACAGCCCCCCTGGGAGGTAGAGTGAGTCCAGATGCCTCTTTGCTTGTTTATTTCATTCCTAGAGGCCATTTGTTACAGGTCTTTATTGTGTTTCCAAATTGGTCAACCATCTTGAATTCAGTTCTTATCTTCAGTGGAGTAAAATAAGATATTAATACATTTGACTTGTAAATAAGTAAAGCTAAAGAAATGAGTTCTCTCAAGGAAGGTTGGCCGCATTTTATTCATGATTAAAATTCGTGATTCTCTAAACTGTGGATTAGAGCTAAGGAAGTGGAAACTTGGAAAAGAAGGAAGTTTGCAGGTCTATATTTGGAATCTGCATTTCTTTTGTTCAGAGGCAGTGCCATTACAAAGGAATAGAAATTCCCAAGGATTTTTTCAAGCAGAGAACACTATTTGGGAGACCATGTTGACAGTGTCTCAGTATCTCTGGGTTCAGAGGGCAGAACCAGGCTGGTGGTATCCTTCAGTGGGCTAAGTGGTTTCAGGTCCACTTGGAAGGAAGAATGGATTTGGCATCTCTGTGAAAGGTCTCATATGTCAGGTTTTTGGGAAATCTATGAAGTACTTGAGTGGGATCTCTTGAAA
Organism: Ictidomys tridecemlineatus; assembly: GCF_052094955.1. NCBI lineage: Eukaryota > Metazoa > Chordata > Mammalia > Rodentia > Sciuridae > Ictidomys > Ictidomys tridecemlineatus. The sequence goes on along the minus strand of NC_135480.1, from coordinate 125,073,021 downwards.
ACTGTGTGAGGTCTCTGTGTTGATAGAGAAACTCTAGATAGAGCACAGGGGTGGGAGGGGAAGAGAGAGGCAGGGGGTTAACAAGGATGGTGGAATGTGATGGGCATCATTATCAAAAGTACATGTATGGAGATACAAATTGGTGTAAACATACTTTATATACAGAAATATGAAAACTTGTTCTGTATATGTGTAATAAGAATTGTGATGCATTCTGCTGTCATTTGTTTTTTAAAACTCAATTAAGAAATTTTTAAAAAGAGAGAAAAAATTACACTGAATAGTGGGTTTTATGATGGTATATTTGTATATGTACCTTATAATTTTTTTTTAGTTGTAGATGAACACAACACCTTTATTTTATTTATTTTTATGTGGTGCTGAGGATCAAACCCAGTGCCTCATATATACAAGGCAAGAACTCCACCCCTGAGCTACAACCCAAGCCCATGTACCTTGCAAAATGTGATAGATTTAAATACTTAGTACCCCCTTGTCCTCCCTTCCTTTATTTCCTCATTCCCTTTCTCTACGTTACTACTCTTCCTTCTATTTTCAGGAGATCCCATTTTTCTTGCTAAATTCCACATTTGAGAAAAAACATGGTTCTTGATTTTCTGAGTCTACATTATTTTGTCTAACACAGTGTTCTCCAGTTCCATCCATTTCCCTGCAAATGACATAATTTTGTGATTCTTTATGCCTGAATTAAATTCCATTGTGTCTGTATATCACATTTCCTTTATCCATTCATCTATAGACTGATACCTAGACTGGTTCCATAAATTGGTAATTCAGTCAATAATTCACAGTAGTGAATAGTGCTACTATAAACATGAAGAGGCTTGTGTCACAGTTGTATGCTGATTTTAGTTCTTTGGATAGATACTGAGGAGTAAATGGTTATATTCGATGATGGTGGTTCCTGTAGGTATTTCTGACAGTGGAAATAGGGAAGCATTCTCCCAGTGAGCAAATTCCCAGGAGGTAACTGATTCCCATGATTGGAATGCCCAGCTATTCCCTGCTGAGGTTAAGATAACTATGTGGATGCACTACCTGGTTTACATAGTGACATCCTTTGAAGGAGAGATGCTATGTGTTTGCATTAACCTGCACCTTATCTTAGTTAGCTAGCACTCAGGGTTAAAGGAATACTGGTCAAAGTGTAATCACTGGTAGTGGGTAATATGTAACTTTTTGGGTTATTAAAGATGATGGCAGAGAGGGGTAGGCATTCCTTTGTTGCCATCCTTCTGTCTGTACCCTTCCCTGTGTGTCTGTGTCTTTCCTTTGTGCACCTCTTCCACAATTCTCCCCTCATAGGTGTTCCTTTACAGGATCCAATCCTAGTCTTGGGGGGAATCTCCATAATGATTTCCATATTAGCTGTACTAATATAGATACCTACAAATGATTTGGATGGTTCTCTCCCCCACCCCATTCTGCCAGCATTTATTGTTATTTGTATTTTTAATGGCTGTCAGTTTAAGTGGAGTGAAATGAAATCTCAGTGTAGTTTTGATTTCCATTATCCTAATGACTCTAGTTGTCAAACATTTTAAAAATAATTTTTGGCTGTTTGTACTTCTTTTAAGAAATGTCTGTTTAACTTCTTTGTCCATTTATGGCATGCGTTTTTTGGAGAAGTCCTTAATATTTACTGAGTTGGAAATGTCCTATTAAGTAAGTCATTATCTGTACCTATATGTTGGAGCTATTCCTTTTTTCTCTTCTATCAGTTGCAAAGTTTAAGGTCTTTTCCTAGGTCTTTGGTCCAGTTGAGTTGACTTTTGTTACAGAGTGATAGATAGGTATCTATTTTTAATTTTATGGTATCCTGTTTTCTCAGCATCACTTGTTAAGGAGGCTTTCTTGTTTCCAGTGTAACTTTTTGGCACCTTTGTGGGTTTGTTTCTGTGTCTTCATTCTGTTCCATTGATCAACATATCTAAATGTATGCTAGTACCAAGCTGATTTCATTACTGTTACTCTGTAGTATAATTTAGAGTTAGGCATTGTGATACCTCCAGCTTTAGTCTTTTTACTCAGATTTGTTTTGACAAGCCAGGGTCTTTTGTTCTTCTGTATAAATCTTTGGATTTGTTTTTCTGGTTTTGAAAAGAATATCTTTGGTATTTTCATGTAAATTACATTGGATCTGCAGATTGATTTTGGTTGCATGGTCATTTTAACAATATTAAATCTCCCTACCATGAACATTTGTGGTCTTTCCATCTTTTGGTGTCTTCCTCAACTTATTTTTTCCATGTTTTGTAAATTTTCCTTGTAGAAGTCTTTCACCTTTTTGGTTAAATTTGTTGCTGTTTTATGTTCTTGGAAGCTACTGTTAATGATTTTTTCCCCTAATTTCTTTCTCAACAGATACATCAGTAGTGTATAGGAAAGTGATTGATTTCTATATGTTGATTTTGTATTCTGCTACATTGCTGACTTTGTTAGAAGTGTACTGGTGGAGCTTTTTGGATCATCTAAGTTCAGGATAATATCATCTGCGAACAGAGACAGTTTGACTTTTCTATTTGAATCCCCTTTATTTCCCTTTCTTATCTAATTTCTGTGGCTAGAGTTTCAAAAACTATATTGAACAGGAGTGGTGAGAGTGGACATCCTTGACTTAATCTTGATTTTAGAGGAAATGCTTTCAGGCTTTCCCTATTCTGTACAATGTTGGCACTGGGTTTGTTGTTTATGGCCTTAATTATGTTAAGGCCAGTTCTGCATATCATCATCAGCAGGATGATCACCAGCAGTGTCAGCTTGAGTGGAGAGTGGTTGCCTCAGGGTGGCGGGTGGCAGCTGAAGGCACCCTGCACAGCTGTAGTGCAAAGGTTTGGGTAGCAGGCACCCCTAGGCAGTGACTCTGGGGTGGGAGGCTGTGAGGCATAGAGGCAGACACACTGCAAGGCTTTTCTCTGACCCTCCCTTGTGCCTAGGCAGACAGGGGGCAGGAAGGAACTCAGCATCAGGGCACTGCTATCCCCTCATTGCTACCTGGAACCCAGGACCTTCACACCTAGAAACCGCAGTAGCAGCTAAATGTGCTCCCATAGTGGACTCGGTGTATCTGAGGAGAGGGGTTGAGCACTGGGATATGCTGAGGCCGCAACACTTTCTCTGGTTTTCACCCACCAGCAGATCCCTCGTCCCCCAGAGACACCAGATTTTAAACAATGGCTGCAGCAGCAGCTTCTTGGCCCGGGTATGTTGTACTTCTAATCATGTTGAGTCTTAGAATTTTTTGGTTTCTTGTCAGATTTATTTGATGATCCACTCATCATTACAGTGTGTATTGTTTAATCTCCATGTCTTTGTATATGTGGTTTACTTCTTGCTGCTGATTTTTAATTTTACTCCATTACCATTGAAACAGGTTATGTGGAATCATTTCATTTTTTTCATATTTGCTAATGATTACTTTGTTAACTAAAAGATGATCTATTTTGGAGAAAGCTGACAAAAGTATATTCAGCTGTGTTGGATAAAATACTCTATAATATGTGTTAAATCCATTTGATTTCCTGTTTGATTTAACTCTGTAGTACCCTGGTTAATTTTGTATGTGGATGACCTCTTAGAGAGGTATATTGCAATCACCTGCTATTATTATATTGGGTCCTGTGTGAACCTTTATGTTGCATTGTGTTTTATGTCATCAGATGCACCAATGTTTGGGGTCTAAATGTTTACTGTCTTTATATTTTCTTTTTGGATTGTTCTCCTTACCAAGATATTGTGACCCACACTTTCTCCTCTAATTTTGCTTGAATCTGCTTTGTTGGGTATAAATAGGTTTTCCTGTTTGCTTTAAAGTTTCATTTACATGAAATGTCATTTTTAAAATTCTTTTAGCCTGTGAATATCTTTGACCATAGATATATTTCTTTCAGGCAATAATAATTGAGTCTTAGTTTTTGTCCAGTGTTATGATCTATGTTTATTATTTGGAAAAATGAGACCATTTATATTCAGTGTCATTAGAAAGGAATGTGTTACTTCTTATCTATTTTATTTACATTTAATGCTTGCTTCTATACTGATTGATATATGTTCACCCCCAGTTGTAATGTCATTTATTCATTTTAAGATCTCCTGGTGGTTTATAATCTTTTTCTATGTGTATTTGCTGCAATGCTGGAATAGTAATAATGAACTCTTTTCATTTATGCTAATCTTGATGGGTTTTTATTTTTTTCTTCAATTTTGATAGTACAATTCTTATGGTTTATTGGATAGAATGATCTTTATTGGCTGTTATTTTCTTTCAGACTTGAAATACTTTGTTCTAAGCTGTCCTAGACATTAGGGTTTCTGTTAAGAAATTAGATGTTAATCTGATATATTTTTCTCTTAATGTGATCTGGCTTTTAAAATTCTTTCTTTGAACTGAAATTTTAGCATTGTAATTATGATAGGATGTGAAGAAGTTTTTTTTTTATTTTTTTCTTTTGGCCTGGTCTATTTGAGGTTCTAAATGCTTCCAGTATCAGGATATTTATCTTATTCCCAAGTCTTCAGGAATTTTTCTGCCATTATATCACTGCCATAAACCTGTATCTCTGATCCTTCTTTAATGTCTGTGAGGATTAAGTTTGGTCCCTTAATATTTTCTCAGTTCTTATTAGATTTATAGTTTCTTTTTTTTTAAGATATCCACCTTATCTTCAAGCTCTAAAATTCTGTCCTCTACTTAATCTAATATATTAGAGAAACATATCCAATTCAATTTTTGATTTGATTGGCATTTTCAAATTTTCTGTTTGTTTTCTTTAATAACTCTATCTCTTCATTGAATTTAGCATTTATATCCCGTACTGACTTCCTTAATTTATTCAGATTTTTTTGCATCATCTGATAATCCTATAATTTTTAAATTATCATTTTTTAAAAATTTTTGTACCCAGTATTTGGATATTTTTGAAGTCTGTTGTTGATGAATTATAGACATTAAGAGGTGTCTTAATACAATTTTTCATATCACTTATATTCTTATGTTGAGATTTGCATATCTGTTTAGATGGGTTTCTTTTATATATATATCATATATACATACATATACATACATACACACACACACACACACACACACACACACACTGTAGATGTACCTTCATTTTATTTTATATTGGTGTTGAGAATTGAACCCAGGGCCTCATACATACTAGGCAAGTGCTCTAATGCTGAGCCACAACTCCAGCCACCTTTTTTCCACTTTTATGTAAGGGTATTCTTAGGGAACAGCCTTATCTTAGCAAAGTGTTCTGGGATATCAGGTTGTTGTGAATTGTTGAACATATTTCCCAGTGGTTTTTGTAGTATATTTACTCTACTAATGTTTTTGGTTGTGACTAGTGATCAAAGCGAACATTCCAAGTTGTATAGTATATCAGAGCTTGAGGATTGCATTTTCTCTGTAGATTTCACAGGATCTTTCTAGTAGATCGACAATTGTGTTGTCTATATCACTGTATATACATATCCCCCATGGTTGATATTCTAGATTTGGCAACTCTGTATATTCTAAGAATGTATAACAGTAACCTATGTTGAGGTTTTTTTGTGTTATTTCTGTCTACTGTTTCTGTAGGAGCAGATGTCCATGGGTAAGTTGAGCCTTCTCTCTAACTTCTACTTAGGCCATGGTTGTCAGTTTGGGGGTTCCCACTATTCTTTGTGTTAAATTATTGCTATAGTTTGAGCATAGTTGTTATGTGTGGAATTAGGTACACAATCTCTTAGCTGGATTGGGGATGTAACTCAGGAGCAGAGCATATGCCCCAACAATTTGAAGTGACACATTTGATGCCCAGCAACTAGGGAAAAGGGAAAATGCAGAACAGTAACAATAACAGGGAACAATCTACAATATTCAAGTAAATACCAGGTGTCAATTATGATATCTACAATACTAATAATCAGAAATTAAAACAGAAACATAAGCAGCAGTGAATTAGATTTAGAATTAAACTAAACATTGAAAGTCAGCTACATCATCCACAGTACTAGTACCTGCAAAAACATGAATGGTGGGAGCAAGAATTATATAAACTAGTTTTAAAAGATGGCAAAAATACAGTTCATTAAGAAGGAAGAAAATGGGAAAGGAAGTCAAAAGAAAGGTTAGAATATTCCAAAGGTGAAAAAGATAACATAGAAGAGAGGTAGAAAGTGAAGGCCATAATGAAGGGGAGAAAATAACAAAATTTAAAAAATGAAAGTAGATTGACAGGTTGATAGAGAACAAGAGAACTTAACTATTAGAGGGAAAAGCTGAGAAAATCAACCAAAAGTAAAAAAGAAAAAGCACCCACAAAACAAAATAGTAAAAGGATAATAAAAAGAGAAAAATGATAAAAAATTCTCTTTATATATGTGTAACATGAATGAATCAACATATACAACAAAAACAAAAAATCATTTTTTAAACTTTTTTAATTTGAAGATGGACACAATACCTTTATTATTATTATTATTTTCAAGGTGGTGCTAAGGATTGAACCCAGCACCTCACACATGCTAGGCAAGTTCTCTACCACTGAGTTATAACTCCAGCCCCCAAACAAAAAGTTCTTAATAAAAAATGAAAGAATTTTCTCTACTGAGGTTGTCAAAACTGTGGACAAGGACAGATATTTACTACCTATGCCACACTGTCCTTCTTTTCCTTTTTTTCTTGAGCTGTGTACCCCTTAGAGAGAGCAATGTTTGGGGTGATTCAGCCCTTACTCTTATGTTGTTCAACAAGCTGCTGGCTGCAGAGGCCTAGGTTCAAAGCTGGTTTTCTGCTTCCTACATACTGGTACAAGGTAGGATGGAATGGGAAGTACTGTCTCCTGAAGTTTGGGTTGAAACAACTAGATGGATGCCTCCCCAGGTTGAGTACTGAATGAAAAGTTCTGATGGCTGAGGTCTAACTCTGTGTAACTTTGTTGAGTGGAGTCTACTGGATAGAAATTAGGTGAACACAACCCCAGATGCTTATCTCTTCTGGGCATCTGGATATCAGGTGACTCCTGAGAATTCTACTTGTAGGGCAGGGAAACCAACTGCCCTGGGTGGAGGGGGTGCAGCAGTTCTTGTGTATTCCACCATCAACTATGGCCTTCTAAGGCTTCGTCCTCGAATTCAACCCTCCTCAGCTGATTGTGAAAGCCACCAGAATCAAAGGGAAAGTGAGTTGCGCTTCATTCCAAATTTCTGATCTCAGTGCCCTTGGATGCAATCTTCTTTGTCTCTTTTTCAATGACTTTTTGTCAGGTGCACCCTTGGCCACATGATAGGAGTTGGCCAGGACAGTCTGGAAGTATTTGCTGTGATCTCCCTAGTTCCCACAGCAGCACTAAGCAATAGATCAACAAATTTGATTCACATTGTGAGGGGGCTACCCTGGTTGCCTGAGGAGAGTGGGTAGCATAAAAGGTGGACGTTGATGTCTGCTATTGAGGTCAAAAACATGTCACTTGGATTTGGAGGATGCTGTAGGAAAAATATTTACATGGCTGGATTAGAAGCAGCCTTAGAAGAGAACCAGAATGACTGGCTATTGGGAAACAAAGATGTCAGTGATTCTACTGGGTCTTCCTTGAACAACTGGTGAGATGATAATACCCTACACCCAAGGGACCAGGTGTGGGACCATGGGTTTGATTTCACACCTGGTATGTTTATGGTGTATTTGAGGATTCATAATAAGGCTGACAAGTTATCAAAAACTCAAAGCTAGGATTGGGACTATAACTATCATTTTCTTCATAGGTGTTAACAGAAGTCACTGGCATGGGAAAATGGATTATTAGATTTTAGAGTCAATACTGTATCCACTTCCAGCTGATGATTTTGGGGAAGATATTGATGTCTAAGTGAATTTATAATTGTATGGGAATATTAGATGAGTATTAACAGTTATGCTAAAATTATACTTTAACATTTAGCCTAAATGTGAAATTGCATTTGAATAACTGATTTGGCCTTCTAGCATATTCTAATTAATAATTTAATTATATACAATTAATTATATATCACACAGACCAGAGTGAATTTATAGATAACTTTCTTTTTTTTCCTTTCCATAAAAAGTAACACTGCATGAAACCAGCTTTTATTCCAGAAGAAAACCCCTGTAGGTTGTATCCTCAAGATCTTTTGATTTATCTTTCCTTAGGGCTATTGTCCTCATCTTGGGCTGGATTATGATAGCCATTAGTTTCTAAACCTTCGTGTTAAGGTTGCCTGCTGGCTCTTCCCACACTGATCAGGTATGTGAACTTTCAGTTAAGCACTAAATCAGCATATGAAAAATATGTTTAATCATCCCAAAGTAATGTTTTGGATTACCTAATAATCAGAAAATTCAAGCTAAATTGCCTGAGAAGAAGTTTTTATTAAAAATGGATATTTTTAACCTTCAATAATATCAACACTTTCACTGGTTAATGGAGATACAGAAACTATTATACATTGTTCCTTTGAAGGGCAATCAAGGAATGTTTATTAAAAGTATACATGTGCATATCTCACTCTCTAGAAATTACATTTCTAAATATCTGATCCAAAAAAAAAATTTTTCTCAAGTCAGACAAATGTGTTTGTATATCTTCCATTATTTCAACAAATGGAATTTTTAATTTAATGCCTAGAAAGTATGACAAGAAATGGCCTCTTAAAGAATCATGCTACCTTGCTATATTAATGTTTGTACCACCAAATGGATTTGTTTGAACACAGATGGTGAACACAGAAAACAAAGAATGAAGCAAGGAAGCATTAAGAAACAGAAAACAAAAGAAAGTGACACAAGTACTACTCCCAAACATTTGGAATTTTGAGACAAACTTCTCTAACAAAACCTAAGAGTCTGAAGTTGATTCTTTTACCTGCTACAGCCATTAGCATTAGATAAAGGGTTTTAAAAAATATGCAGGGTGCAGATAAGTGGGAAACTAGGCCTCCTGTAGCCTTCCCTTATACTTCCTGTTTGCCTCTAAAATGAGTCCTTTGCCTGTTTTTTACATATGTGTGGGTTTTTCATCTTAAAACTGACACCAGTAAAATTGGTTAGACACTTAATAAGTCTGATACTTTTGGTAGAAATAAGACACAAATGTCAACAAAGCTAAGGAGCAACCTCAGTGATTTGGTCTTACTCTAATCAATTGAGGAGATGTCCTTAGCTCAGAATTGCTTAGGTAATTGTAGTTTTCTTCCCCCATGAAAGCAATAATCTAAATGAGCTTTCTTGGATGAGTTTAAATGTTATTTCTGTTTCCAATGTTGTGTCCTACTACAGGGGACAACACAACACTCATCTTAGGAGTGACACATAGTGACTGATGAATACATCTCTGTTAAATGAGCTAGAAAGAGCCTCTCAGAGGCCTAGAGAAGTAATTATTTGCTCATATTAATAATTGTTCTAAAAATTAAATAAGATTAGGGGAATAGGTCCCTTTATAGTTCCACTGCCCACTTCTCAAAAGGATAGAATATGACACTAACATGGATTTATTCTCACTTTATGCATCAAACCTGTGAAAACAAAATCTATGTTCCATACTGTCCAAAAAAAGGACAAATATCATTATGATCAAATAGAATGTGACTAAAAAAGCCACTAATCTCATAATATACCATACATGTAGAAACCCTGTGACAAATGAATGGAGATATAACTGAGGTCACTAGAGTCAGGCAAATTGGTGTGGATCAAGTTTGTCCATAGAACTGCACTTTGAAGGAAGTTTTCTGGGATTGAACATAAGCATTAACTAAGAAAGAAGATTGGGCAATTATCTGCTGCAGCCCCAAACAAATCCAAATAAATAAATGGCTGCAAGAAAAATTCAAGTATCAGTTTGTCTCTCTTAGATATCAAATCTCCAAATGTATTGATAATAGTAAAATAGGTTTTGCCAATCTGACAATCCATTTCTCATGTCCTAGTGAAATCTCTTAAGTTTTTTAATTTGAAGAGGCAGGAAGTGGACTAATTTCTGATTTTTATTTTCTTAAATATCTTTCTGTGTTCTTTCTTTATTATTATTACTTGTTCAAAACATTGACATATCATATTTCATACATTTGATTCAAGTGGATTATGAACTCCCATTTTTACCCTGTATACAGATTGAAGAATCACACCGGTTACACATCCACATTTTTACATACTGCCATACTAGTGTATGTTGTGTTCATTATTTCATTATTGCTGTTTGTTTTTCTACCCCCATGATGAATTTTACTTTTGTTCATATTCTGGATGCTGTGCACAGGTAAAGAGATTTAAAGTTAATGTAATTTTAATTATGACCAAAGTTACATGACTAATGATCTCTAAGGCATTTTTTACAATGGAACATTTCCGCATATAAGGACTATCTAACAAAGATCATCTCACTGAATGGCTCTTTCCAAACAGTCTCAGCTATATTCTGCACACTATCACCATGGTGGCATTATAGTGTGATGGCCTTATATTAATGTTCTATTTTCTCTCTGCTATGCTTTTTAATGACATTTGCATTTTTATGTTACACTTTGTTAACAGACTGCATTATATCAGATTACATGTTTTCCTAGTATCAAACCATTTTATATGAAGCCTTACAGAATTTGAATATAAAGTCTTAATCAACTAGTATCTGTATGTTTATAAATGAAAAAAATAGTAATAATAATAAAAAAAGAATATAAACTTGGTAATCCAGGTAGCCCTTGGCATTTTCCTAAAAAAGAGAATCTTTTCAAACTTTATGCAGGTTTCTAATTCCCAGTCCCTGCCACCAGCTCTTGTCTACTAATGAGTCAGTAAGAATGTGCTGAGCCCATTCTTCATCACAAATGTTTTTCTTCATTTGTGACGGCTGAATCTGACAAAGCAAGTTAAATGATTTTTTTCCAGTTTTTTTTGAGTCTATTCCTGGCATCCAGCTGCAAGCACCTGGAGAGTCTTCTCTGGCCACTCTATTATGCCAGAGATTACACAGTGTGTGCAGTGACACCTGCTGGAGATAACTGGAGGTGCAGACAATATGCAATGGGTCAGAGTACACTCTCTTTCTCCAAACCATGATCTCTATTTAAAGATTTATTTTAGCATCTAAATCTAGTCTTCTGCCTAGGCTTGTTATTAACACATGGTCCTTCATTGTGCCAATGACAGCTGAAGACTAAGCTTTCACCAATAACTTAACTATTAATTAAACACTTCTTTCCTGGAGAGAAGCCTTCCTCCCTCAATTAGAATAAAATGACAGAAAAGGTATTTCAGAACTAACAAGTAAAGTGGCAAATGAGTGTTACTTTGCATGTTAGCTATGACTCATTTTCAATAAGAGCAGTGTACTAGTTTCCTTGGGTGGCCATCATAACGTACCACAAACTGGGGGCTTATGCCACAGAGAATTGTTTCCCCTATATTCTCTCTAGTAGTTTCAAAGTATCCCATCTTACATTAAGGACTTTAATCCTGACTAGATTTTTGTACAGAGTGAGATATGGGGATCTAGTTTCCATTTTTCTACATGTGAATGTCCAGTTTTCCTAGCACCATTTGTTGAAGAAACTGTTCTTTCTCCAGTATTTGGGCACCTTTGTTGATAACTGGTTGCAGTGTGTATTTATATCTGGGTTCTCTTTCCTGTTACATTGCTCTATCTGCCTCTTTTTATGCCAATATTATACTGTTTCTGTAAATATAACTATCAAGTATAATTTGAAATCAGGTATCATGGTGCTTTTAGCATTACTCCTTTTCCTCAAAATTGCTTTAGTTATTCTGGATCTTTTTTGCTTATGTATGAATTTTAGAATTGGTTTTACTAGTTCTACAAAGGATGTCATTGATATTTTGCTGGAGATTGCTGTGGATTGTAGATTGCTTTGGGTAGTATGACCATTTTATGAATTCTGATTCTCCTGATTCATGAACATAGTAGGTGTTTCCAATTTCTAGTGTGTTCTTCAATATCTTTCTTCAGTATTTTGTAATTTGCACTGTAGCAACCTTTCACATACTGATAGGTTTATTCTGAGGTATTTCTTCTTCTTTTCTTTCTCCTTCTTTTCCTTCTCCTTCCTTTTCCCCTCCTCCTTCTACTTATCTTCTTTGTTGTGAATAAGATAACTTTCCTAAGTTCTTTCTCAGAGAACTCATTATTGGTGTATAAAAACGTGACTGTTTTTGCATGCTCGTATTGAGCATAAAAGAAATTTGAGTTTTATGCTGAATTTATCAGTTTTAAAAGTATTTTGATGGATTTTTCCCCAATGTTCTAGGTATATAATCATATCAGGAGAAAGGAAAATAATTTGACTTCCTACTTTAATCTTAATAAACCATTCACTTTCTCTTGCCTAATTTATCTGGCTAAAAATTCTGGTACTATGTTGAATAAGGAATAAGGATGGTGAGAGTGGGCATCTTTGTTTTGTTCCTGATCTTATAGGAAGTGTTTTCAGCTTTTCTCAGTTTATATAATGTGTAGCCTTCACTGTGTTGAGTCATGATCCTACTATATGTAATTTTTTCAGGGTTTTTATCAAAGAGATGCTGAATTTTATCAAAGGATTTTTTTGTATCAGTTGAGATAATTGTATGCTTTTTATCCTTGAATTTATTTATGTGCTTTATTACATTTATTGATTTGTATTTGTTGAATTGCATCCTTGGAATGAAACATACTTGATCATGGAATATTATCTTCTTAATGTCCTATTAAATTGGAAAGTACTTTACTGAAGACTTTTATATCAATGTTTATCAGAGATTTTGGTCCATTGCTGTCTCTTATCTTACAGGTTTTCTTAACAGGTTAATACTGATTTCATAGAATGAATTTGAAAGCTTTCTTTCCCTATTTTATGAATTATTTTGTGCAGTATTTGTGTTAGTTTTTAAAAATTTGGTAAAATTCAGGAATGATTCCATCTGGTCTTAGGATTTTTTTTAATCAGAAAACTTTTTATTATTGCTTTAATCTTAATACTTGCAATTGATCTATTTAGGTATTTTATATTCACTTGGTTCAATTTTGATTAGTCATATGTGTCCAGAAATTTTTCCATTTCTTCTAAGTTTTCTAATTTATTAAGCATAACTTTTTCAAATTTTTTCCTAATGATCCTTCTAATTTTACTTTATCATTTGTTCAGACTCCTTTTTAAGTCTAATTTCATATTTTTTTGGGGGACGGCTTCCCTCTTTTTCTTTTTTTCAGTTTAAGCATTTGTCAGTATTATTGCTTCAAAGAACCAACTCTTTGTTTCATTTATGCTCTGTATTATTATTTTATATCTAATATAAAATTCATTTATTTTATATTAATCTAATATCTAATTCATTTATTTCTTCTCTAATCTTTACTGGTTTTTTTCCTTCCATGGAATTTGGATTTTTTTGTGTGACATTTTGTAATACTATAATGAATTGTGATACTGATTTGAGTTCCTTTTTTTTTTTTTTTTTTTTTGGGTATACACATTCATTGCAGTAAACTTGCCTCTTAGAACTGCTTTCCCTGTTCTGGTATTTTGTGGTTCTGTTTCATTTGATTCAAGGAATTGTAAAATTTCACTCTATATTTCATTTTGTTGGTTTTGTTTGTTTTATTTTTCTGGTGCTGGGGATTGAACCTAGGGCCTTGTGCATGGAACAAAGATACTCTACCAACTGCACAATATCCCTAGCCCCCTACTATTCTTTTAGTAATATGATGCTTAGTCTCCATGTGATTTGTAATTCTGCTGTTATTTCTAGTTTCTTTTCATGGTGATCAGATAAAATATAAGAAATTATTTTATTTAAAAAAAATTGGGGTCTCGAGTTGTGGCTTAGCGGTAGAGTGCTTGCCTAGAACGTGCGAGGCCCTGGGTTTGATCCTCAGCACCACATGAAAATGAATAAATAAAATAAAGATGATATTGGGTCCAACTAAAAAATAAATATTTTTTAAAAAATTGGAAGGGTTTGCTCCAATGCCTAATATTTGGGACAACCTTTTTTTTTGTGCACTGAAGAAAATAAGGTGTATTTTGCAACTGCTGGATGGAATATTGTTTAGATGTTTGTTAAATCCTTTCGATCAATAGTATAATGTAAATCTGGTGTTTCTCTGTTTATTTTTCTTTTTTGGTCTGGAAGATGTATTTATTGTGGCCTATCTTTACATTTATCTCTAATCATGATTGTTTCATAAAATTGGGTGCACCAAAATTTATTGCTTATGTATTTATAAGAAATATATCTTTGTGATGAATTATTCCCTTGTCAATGCATAGTGACTTTCTTTTCCTTCTGATTTTGTCTTTAAATTCTGTTTTATCACTTCTAAATATAGCTACTTCTTTTTGCTTTAGTATTCCCTTTGCTTGGTGCATTTTCCATTCTTTCAGTATCATTGTGTGTATATCTCTGCACATGAGTTAAGTTTCTTGTAGGCAGCATATCATTAGGTTTTATTTTTAATCCATTTAGCCAATCTGCATTTTTTATATGGAAAATTAAAAACATTTGCATTCAGTGTGATTATTAAAAGATATGTACTTATTCCTTCCTGTCATCTTGCTTTTTTTCTTCTGGTGGTTTTGAATATTCTATGTTTTTACTTCCTGTCTTATTCATCTTAGAATTTTAATAAATGCTGTATTGATAATGTTATGATTCTTTACTATTTTCTCATTTGCATGTCTCTTCCTCTAGTGGGATTTACTTTTTCACATTTGCTGATGATTTGCTTTTCCTTTTCTGGATATAGTATTTCCTTTGTATTATCTTACATTTTCATTACTGTGATAAAATACCTGAGAAAACCTCTTATTTTGCCTCATGGTTACAGAAGTTGTTTTTCTGTGATGGCCAGCTCCATTCCTTTGTGCCTATGATGAGGCAGGGCATCATGTTCTCTTGGCAGAGGAATGTTGCTCACCTCCTGGCATCTGAGAATCAGAGAGAGGGACAGTAAGGGACTGGTAACAAGATTATAGTCCCCAAGGGCCTGCCCCCTTTAATTAGATCCCACTATCTACAGTTTTTAACACATCCTTGTAATCCATTCATATTATAAAGCTATCAGGGAATTAATCCAGTAATGAGGTCAAAGTCCTCATGATTCAATCACTTTCTAAAAGCCCCTCCTCTGAATAATACTGCATTGGGGGTCAAGCCATCAGAGTATGAGTCTTTTGGCGACATTCTGGATCCAAACCATAACAAGTATCTTCAGTGATACTGTTCTAGTGGTCATGCCTTCCCTTAATTTATTCTTATCTGAGGTCTTTATCTCTTCTTCTTTTCTTAAAAACTAATTCTATTGGTTATAGTAGTCTTGTTTGGCACTCCACTCCTTTACCCAGGCTACTTTCTTCTTTTTAATGATCGCCACTCAGAATGGATTATAGACAATCATAAGGACATTATTTTTTAAATGTCCTATTGCCAAATAATATCACATTCCAAAGTACTGGCAATTGAAACCACATATGAATTTGGGAGCACATAACTCAACCATAATAGGCAGGTATGGAGAGTTTGGTTGTCACTGGTGAGCTCCTCATGGATCTCAGGGCCACCACAGTGTTTTTAGCAGGGGTGCTAATGGGGCCTGTGGATGATGGTGGAATCACATGGCTGGAGAAGTTCTGCCTTTGTTTCCCCAACAAGCGACAATAAGTGACATCATGCAAGAGTCAGTTAGTAAACAGCCCAAGCACACTCAGATTCTTTGAGACTAGTAAAGTGGTTGATTGCTTGATGTTGTGTACCTGTCATACATAGACTATAAATCCAACATTCAAAGTGGATGTGTAGAATATTATAAATCCAAGTGACATAACCTAGAAAACAAAACTAGTGTGATGTCACTCCTTGAAGGTAAAATACTGATTTAATTATTCCATGAGGCCATTCTCATGTTTATAGTGACATTTTGAAGGTAATCAATATTTTAAATATGTAAACAGTTTGGAGACATGAGTAGAAGCTTAAATACACATTGCTTCCTATCTCTTTACATTAGACCATGCCAGCTAACGTCAGTCATACCAAAAGGATATGATAAAGCTTCAGTGTGTCTTGTCAACACTGTGAATAAAATTGGGTTATTTTGCATTTTTTCTACCAGTGGCCTAGAAAGAAGCCAAGGTCAATGTGGGTCCAGGTGTGTGGGGAATGAGGGCAGATAGGATGTTGTGATAGGTTTGTCTTAAGTAAAATGTGTCCAATTAAAAGTGCTGTCCTCAATTCTGAGATTATATCCTTCTTAAATTTTCTATGAAATTTTACTTACTTTTAAGAAAGCAAAGTCATAAAATCAGTTTGAAGGTTTTAACTTATTTTTTTTTAATTTTAAATATTTTTACTTCTTTCCTTGGCCAAGGCAAAAGAAAGAAAATACATCATACCTAGATTTGGGAATATCAAGTGTTTTTTTTAATTTAGAGAATCCATAAATGTATAAAGTTTAAGATATTTCCTGTAAAACATCATCTTCTGGGCCCCTGGGCAGCTCCAGGAGTCCTGAAGTATAGGCATCTGAGGTGGGCAAGAAAGTATTGGAACCTGTGTGTGCACATCAAGGAGAAGAGGCATCCTTGTCTAACTCATTGTTAGTCAGCAGGTGGTGGGTACCTCCCTGGCTCTTGACAGTCCAGGTCCCTGTTGGATCCTAGGGTTCATGGTGAAGAGGAGCATCCTGCATACAGAAGATCTGAAGGGGTTCTCTGTCAATTATTCCCTCTAAGTAGAAAGTTTTGGCCCCAACCGTGGATGCCTCTTTACAGGACTTGCCAGTGACATTTCTACTTAGAAAGGCCTTGCAGCTTAAGAAGGTTCCTGCCAAGAAACTACAGACTGTAATGGGAACAAGCAGAACCCTGATAGGGTTGTGCTTCTTTCAAAAGAACTTCATCTGCCAATTGTCTAGTGAAACCAATGTTAAACCAATGTTAATCACAACTGTAAGAAATGAAGCATTGCCAAGAGGACCTTGGAAATGCATTTATTATCCTGCCAGTAGCAATAAACTTGCTCTGAGGGTCATAACAGAGCCATTAGGAACAGAAACTTTTATTTGGTTAAATACTTTGCAGTTACTTTTGTATAATGTGCTTTGGTTTATATATTATATACTGTTAACCTTTATCTGTCATCCTCATCAATGGATTCAACTAACCTCAAATCAAATATTAAGAAAGAATAATTTGTATTGTACACATAATGACTTTCCCCTTGTTATTATTCTCTAATCAGTACTGCATAACAACTATTTTCCTGAGCCCCAAGCCCATGGGAGACTTGAGGGGGCAGGGCCTGAGGCCTCCCAGAGCATCTGAAGAGCTACACACTGGGAACACTCATTCTGTACTGTAACTGTGGCACTTTAGTGGGGAACATCCTGAATTGGATGCTTGAGGCAGTGACTGAGACTAAATTCTGACCTTCTTGAGGTGCCCTCTCACAGAGTGCACTGGAATATACCTGGGAGAGGAGGCCTGACTGGCATATCTGTAACTGATTCACTGATAGTGAGGCCTGGGGCTGAGGTGATAAATGAAAGCCCACAAGTATCAACAATCAGACACAATTCTTATCATTTTGCACAAATTAAGTAAATTGCTAGGTCCTTGGCATTCACGTGCGAAAATAAGAGGCTTGCCCTGAATCACACAATAGTTTTAGGGGGAGGGGAATGGAGGGTGCTCAAACCTTCCAGCATGGCCTCTTCTCCAGAATCACTATGGGTTTATGGGACCCTCTGGGAGTGTGGCCAGAACTCCTGACCCTACAAATACACTCATGAGGCTCTTGTCAAGGACTAGTGATTCCCTACTGACTTGACATGCAGAAAGTTGTTAAGCACCTTTGCTCACCCAAGGAGCACCTCATGGAACAGGTAGTTGATAGTTGATCTCCACCTTCTATGGGGTAATCCAGAATTCCCTGTTGAAAGGACAAGGCTTCTAGTTATTGGGAGAACACAGACTCTAATGTGGAGAGATGACTGATTTTCTATTTAGCAAAGCGTAAGAAATCTCTAGTTGTCCTTGTGAACAGTATTAATGAACAAAGAGAAGCAGACATTTCAAGATCACTTTGATCACCTTGTTGTTAACACCTTAACATAAAAGGCCCTCATGCAAGGGGGAACTGTGCAAGGACTCACTCTTTCCCTTGGATAATGTTGGGGTGTGTCATACATACCCAAAGAGGTGCCAGTACTACTGCTATCCTTTGGTGCATCTGATGACAGGTGGATGAAGGGAGAAACTGCTGTTTCACTAGGCTGTGGGGTTCAACTATCCTTTCTTGTAAAAGAAAAAGAAACATTTTTTCAATAAACCTGAAATCTATTGCACTACTAAAAGAGGAGAAAGAGTGCAGGGCAGATTATCTTTTTAACAAGAAAATATGCCTTACATATGCATAATTCTGAGAATTTTTGGCTGGAGAACATGAGCACACAATGCATTATTGGGAGAAAATTCTAAGAAAATCATCTTCATATGCATATAAAAGTTTAATAATGAGTTATTAATATTATTTCAGGGAATATTTTGGTGAAATATTTAGTAAAATGGAATGAAGTAGGACAAGATATTTTTAGAATGATTGAATTTTCCCATTATTATTTTATTCATGAATTTTAGTAAGATTAACAAGAGAAAGACATCAGAATGTTCCCTTTGCTCACACTCATAGTCACCACCAAAACTCAGTAAGCTATGGAAATTTAATATTATTTTGATTAATGACCATAACAACTTTATTTGGGTTCCAGTGGGCCAGGAGGTGGTGATAGACCTGGAGAAGGCAGTGAGACAGGAGATGGGGTTGGCATGGGAGAAGGCAACCAACAGTTGTTGGGTGGAGAGGAGCTCTGTTGGTTGGTTCACGGTGTGAGTGTCATTAAGTCACACGGAGGAGGGGTCAAGCCAGGTCCTGGCAGAGATGGAGGGCAGGCCACTGGATCGGGAGGATGAGTTGGGAGAGAGGAAATTCTGAATATTATTCAAAAAGAATCAGAGACTCTGGTGACTGAGAGCACTCAGGGATGAGGTGACCCAACAGAAACTCAGGAAGTCATTAGGTCTGGTGAGTTAAGAAGAGGGTGCTTTCTAAAAGAAGTCGAGGAAGCCAAAGGGAAGAAGACAGTGGCTGGAGCATCCTCCATAGGTAATAGACGTGATTGTTGGACTCTAGCTGTCTCTGATTTCCACATCTCATCTGGGACTTCTCTTTTTAAGAACTGGTAAAAGCTGCTGTCATCATGGAGCTTCCCTAGGTGGCTGCAAGAGACAGGAGTCACAGGCTGCAGCCAGGAGCAGATGGGGCCAGGAGGAAAGGTATCTGTGGTTCATTGCCCCTTGTGCCCCATACCCCCAGTTTATAAAGCACTTACTCTCCCAGCCCCACAGCTGTAGTTCAATCCTACCCAAATTCAGAACTCCCCTCCTGCCCCATAAGACCTTTGTGTTCTCCAGTCATATCATAGACAGGGGTAAGAAGGACAGGAAGAAGTGTAAAGTTACTCACCTTTGTAAAAGTTAAACCAGGTCTTCAGTCTCTTCCACTTTCTTCCAGCAATCATTATAACCTGAAAATCGAGACTGGTTATTGTGGAAAAGGGAAGTGAGTGCCTCTCCTCACCTTGAGAGGAATGCCACATGAGGGAGACTGGTACAGTAGACTCTGGAGGCAAGCACCAGTATTCAAAGCCACATGACAGGTTACAGGGATAGCAATCCCCGTGGAGGAGCAGCATTTTGTCATTTACTTCCATCTGTGCTAGCCCCCATTATACTCATAACCACCCTGCAGGGGGAAAGATTGGGTCATCTCAAAGAGGAATGTATCTTAAGGAAGTGAGGGCTTGTCCACACTGACAAGGAAGTTCCACCTGCATATCCAGATGAAGGTGTGGGGAGGCAGAACACACAACTATGACAAAAAGCGGTCAATGTAGGATCAGATAGATATGGGCTGGTTGTAAAGGAAAGAAAATCAAATGCTGACATCTCCAAAGCCCTTCCCTCTCCTCTTCCAACATGTTGCAAAGGTAACCTGCCCCAGGAATTGTTCCTCCCTGCAGGGAGTTGTAGGAGTTGTTAATTATTGCTTCCTGTGCTGCAACTTTCCTGCTTGGAGCACTCCACATTTCCCCCACAATTTGGTCATATACACAAGATGTAGAGAGGAGAAGGCCAAGATAAGGAGAGAATGAGAACAAAGGAGTTCTAGAATTTATAAAAGGGACAGGACACCCCACTTCTTTGGATACCCATCTCTGGGACCCATTTTCTGCAGTGAAGTCTGTATTCTACTCTTTAAATAAACTTGCTTTCTATGCTTGCCTTGGCATTTCTCAGGTGTGCAATCGTCACATCTGGGAAAAGGGAACTGAGAACTGATTGATTCTCATACAGACGGTATCACAGATACCATGGGTCCAGTATTGCCCACACCATCCTACTGGACATCGCCCACCCCTGGCCCACCATAGCTTCATTCTGAGCACAGAACCTGAGAAGTGTCTCTGGTATGATGATTTCCTTCCTAGCATCTCCCTCTCAGGTCTCTGCAGTTGACCTTCTCTGGAACATGGCTGTGGTCTCTTGGGGACAGCAGACTGCAAGTCACCACTGGGGTGGAAGGGCAAGGCCTTACCTTTCAGAGTGTCCCTCTTCTGCCTACTCTTGTACAGCACCTTCTTTACCTTCAGATGCTGACAGACACAAAAATAAAAAGAGACTGGGGCCCAGTTCTCCCTCTGCTCTTTTAGACCAACTATAGACATTCCATGTTTCTGAACAGCTTAACTTTCTACAGTTAGCTAGTGGAGACACTTTTATTCAGAGAACATTTGTAAAGTGGCAAAATACTTAATTTTTCTTCCTTAGAAAACACCAAAAGGTGTTTTCTACATAAACTACACCATGCACGTCCTCAGTCACTGGTCCTCTGCTCAGGGACAGATGCATTTCCACAGGCTCTTCTCAGTTGCCAGGCAGGGTTCTGCTCCCTGAGGCCAGAGGTTTCTCCAGCCTGTAACTGAGGGCTTAAGGGCTCAGCATAGCCCTCACATTCTCAGTCCAACACAGAGAAAATGCTTGTTCCAGTCACCCACCAGGAGAAGGTGACTCAGTGTTAAAGGCCTGTCCTTCTCCAGATGTTCCCAACTCCCTCAGGAGCCCATAACTCAGCCATAGAGTCACAGTTGTGTGTTTTGCTCTGGAACCTGCAGCTCACCACATGATTGATCTTAGAGCTTCAGATCATAGAAGCCCTAGTTTATACTGTCTCCCTGCCCTGGCCCATCTGTCCCAGAATGATGTTCTGTTCTGTCCTGAGATTTCTCTTTTTGAAGTGATTCTACTTATTTTGGAAAAGTGAAAATAATAGTGTCTCTGAAAGCTCGGTCCTTGTTCCCAATGCCAATCCAGGAATTAGGACAGTTTTTGAGAAAAAGAAGGCTTATTGCTTTTCTAGCAAAGGAGAAACACAGGGATCTCCTTTTCCAGAGGCTGTGAATCTGCCCATCAACAAGAACAGGGGGCTTTTAAAGAGGTGATTCAAAGATTACACTCCATATGTGTTCTCTACTAGAGTTGTAATTCACTTGTTAATTTGGGAGATAGTAATTTCTGAGATCTTCTACTACCATCCTCAAAATCTGTTCTACTTTGTTCCTATGGAGGGTGTACTCAGGACAGATAAATCTGCCTAAAATCGTGAAGAAAGGTAATTCTGTTTCCCCACAGATTAGGGAGGAGCAGGGAAATGGGAAGAGAAACATGTCCATTTTAAAAAATAAATTGCAGTGGTAGAGAAGCAGGGGCTATATTCAAAGCATAAAGTAGATCACTGTTACAAGAATAGACAAAAGAAAATATCTGTTTTTGTTCTTGTTGGGTGTGACCTGAGGTTTCTTATCTTCTTGAGTTTTCCTTGGTGGTGGGAAGGATGGATTACCCTGAAGGTAAGACAATAAAAGAAGAAAGAGCCCCAGTCCACACACACAGGCACGGATCATATCCATTGTCCAGGTGGTGAAGCTGGGGTTCAGCCAGTCGGCACTTAATGCTATTCAGAGGAAAGAGAGGATTCTCCATCATCTAAAATGCACTGTCTTGTACAGACAAATGAGTCCTGATAATTCTCTTGAAAAATGGGGAGTAGGGGCCAGGCCTGTGTCAAAGGGCTGTGCCCTCCCATCATAAAGGGATCCTGACAGCAGAGGAGGGGCAAGAAGAGGAGGCTGCACCACATCCTTGCCTCACCCTCCAGCAAGCATGTCCTCCACCCTCCTGGGCCTTCTAGATTCTTCCTTCCAACCTCACTTGCTCACCCTGTCAGAGGAGGCCTTAGTTTATTCAATATTCTTTCCCCCTGGAATCCAGACATTATTTATTTCCTTGTAGATCTCTGCTTGGGCTCCATCAATTTCATAAGTTTTTTTGAAAATTCTTATCTATGGGATTTTCATTTCTCAGGAATTATTTCTTTTATGATTTCTGAAATTTCAATTCTTCCTGTGTTGCATTAACTCATCATAAAAATCAAATTTCTTTCATGCTTATTTATTTATGTCAATTTTAACTAAATCTTTCTCAATTTTCTTTTACTATCTTCATCTAGACGGTTTACTTTGCTGGCAGCAAATTTTCTCAGGCTGTCTTTATCTGGCAGTATCTTTATTTTTCTTTATTATTAAAGGATAGATTTTCTGGACATAGACTCTTCAGGTGATCTTCCCTTACACTCTTGGAATACGCTACCCCACAGCTTTCTTCCAATGCTTCTGGTTGGAAGAAAGCTAATAATCTCCCTGTGGTCCCCTTGTGCATGAGAAGTTTTTATCTGTTGCATCTAAGATTTTCTCTTTGCCTTTTCACAGTTTGTCCGTGATGTGTCTAGGAATGGATATGTTTGTTTTTATTTTACAAAATGGAAGCATTGAATCTAGTGGTCTATGTTTTATATCAATTTTTGTAAGTTTCTAGCCCTTATTTCTTTTTTTAAAACATTTATTTAATTTATTTATCTATTTTTATGTGGTGCTGGGCCTCAAACCCAGTACCTCCCATGTGGTAGGAATCGCTTTAACACTGAGCCACAACCCCAGACCTCTAGCCCTTATTTCTACAAGTATTTTTTCTTCCCCCTTTTTTGAGTCTCCTTCCATATGTGTCAGTAGCCTTGCTGATGGGGACATCCAGGTAATCAGCACCACTTGCTGGAAAGATCTCTGCTCTGTGTTGCTGTGTTGCCTCTGCTCCTTTACTATACAGCAGTTGGCTGTTCTGATGCAGGTCTGTTTCTGGGCTCTTCTTTATCTTTCACTGACCTAATTGTCTATTCTTTCTCCAGTATCCTACTCTACTGGTAGCTGTTGCTCCACAGTAGGTCTTCAAGTCAGGTACTGTCAGCCCTCCAGCTCTGCTCATCACCTGTATTGTTTTAACTATTCTGGGATTTTGCCTTTTATTATAAACATTAAACTCAGTTTTTCAATCTCAACAAATTGACTCATCGGAAGTTTGGATCACATTCAATATATAGAGCAAGTTGGGAGGAACTGACAACATTTTAATAATATTTAGTTTTCATGTACATGTTATCATCAAATACCTTCTCATTCATTTAGATATTTTTTTTATTTATTCCATCACAGTTTTAAGTTTTCCTCATATAGATCCTATAAATATTTTGTTAGTTTTCTTTCTGAATAATTAACTTGGGGGCTAATGAAAATATGATTTAAAAAAATTCATATTCTACATAGGTGAGGAAGAGATAAGTTTTTTCTATATTAATCTTCTATCTTGCAATTTGGGTATAATTACTTATTCATCCAAGGTGTTTTCTTGTTGACTTTATTTGACTTTATTTTTTTAGAATTTGTTCCAATTAGTTATACATGACAGTAGAATGCACTTTGAAACATCATATAGAGATGGAGTATAATTTCTCATTCCTTTGGTTATACATGATGTAGAATCCCACAGGTCATATAGTTCTATATGTACATAGGGTAATAATGTCTGACTCATTCTACTAGCCTTCCTACCCATATACCTCCTCCCCTCCCTTCACTCCCTTCTACCTAATCTAAAGTAACTCTTTTCTTCCATAACCACTTCCGCATTGTAAATTAGCATCCGCATAGAGAGAAAACATTTGGTATTTGGTTTTTTGGAGATTGGCTTATTTTGCTTAGCATGATATCTCCATCTCCATCTATTTATTGGCAAACACTATACTTTGTTCTTCTTTGAAGCATATATATATATATATATATATATATATATATATATATATATATGCATTTTCTTTACCTATTTATCTGTTGAAGGGCATCTAGTTGGTTCCATAGTTTAGCTATTGTGATTTGAGCTGCTATAAACATTGATGTGGCTGTATCACTGTAATATGCTGAGTTAAGTTCTTTGGTCCAAGGAATGGGATAGCTGGGTCAAATGGTGGATCCATCCCAAGTTTTCTGAGGAATCTCCATCCTTCCTTGAGTGGTAGGCCCCACCTGTGTCTTACATGGAGGCTTTTAATGTGTGCTTCTAGCACCTGCTGAGTGCCAATATCTGGGAGAGAGAGCTCCTGGGAGGTGTTCCTGCAGGTTTCCCAACCTTTCAAGGATGGCCCATCCCTAGTTTCCATGTCAGGCAGGTCAGAGACATGATACATCACAAGCGTGGAATGATAACCACTCATAGGAATCATGCCCTCTTTGATCTGCTCCAGCTTCCTTCTTGCATGTACTTGCAAGCTATCTGTATACTCCTTGTCTAGGTCTCTTGGTGAATAATTTTCTGAGATACTTCTTGAGAATCTTATCAAGTCTCTTCCTGACTTTGTCTCAGAGATGATTTCTAGAACCTTCATTGGGAAGCTTTTTTAGGATCATCCTCAGACTGTGCACCAGATCATTGCTTGAGTACTTCCCGACCTGTACTATTTCTTGTTCCTTGCCCTTCTGTCTGCTATTACCTAGAATCATGGTGCTATATTTGTGCTTGGCAATTTTAACCTGGGCTCAGTTGGGTCTAGAGATAACTGGATCTTGTGAAATACTCCACACCAGTGCTGAGTGAACCTTTTTTCAAAGTATCTTCTTACCTTTTACTCCAGTATCTTCTGGTGCTCATTGCTGATAAAATACTTTGGCAATCTAGCAGTGAACTTTTGTTTTCAGGAGGCCATGTGCTGGCTCTGAGATATCTAAAGATTTCCTGAGATGTTTTGACCACATAGGGTGAAGCCCCCATACTTTTTAGTTGTTTCTCCAAAAGGTGATGTTCTAAGTATTAAAAATAAGTCACAACAGAACATTGCATCCTTATCTTGGGTTGTAGGGCACAAAATGCAACAGGCACTATTCAGAGGTGAATGACTGACAGGATTTGGAGAGACAATGTTAGTTAGCCCTGGTTCTGAATATGAGCCAGTGGTGGGGACTGAGACCACCATACTGTTGGAGTGAAAGTTTGAAGTCTGACAACGGGATGGAGCATGGGCTGGGAGAAAAATGTCATGCAGATTCTTTATTCTGAGTTTGTACTGGTATGGAATTAGAGAGTCCATTGAATAACATGGAGGAATGTCCAGTAGAGGTCGATGTAGTAGACACCAGAGCCTTGCTGTTCAGAAAGCCCCACAAAACCTGGTTGCATTTCTGCTATAAGAGTTCTCCCACGACCTTGAGGTAAAAAAGCTGCTGAGGAATAGAAAGCTGCTCTGGCTTGCCTTTTGTGTTTGAGAAGGGTTATGGATGGTAGTGTCCTGATCATTGCCCAGTGACTTTACTGGAGCACAGTAAATTCCTAGAGAATGAAGGGAGTCATCTGATTCCTTTTTTTGCTCACAAGTTACAAATTTCCAGTTCTGTTCTCTTGCTGACCAGTATCTCCTGCAGTATCTGCACATGAGAGTTGATGAAAGAGGTACTTTCAGCCTCTACCTGTAAGAATGGTTGGTTTGCACAGAATGAGTCCTCTGGTGGGTGGGAACATGATTTCTGTGGGATTCTTTGTGTAAAGAGTTGAAGAGGCATGAGACAATGGTAGCCATCTTTCACCAGGAGAGGGATAAGGTAGGGACAGGCCTGAGAGAACATGGCTTGAGATTGCTGGAACAGTAGAAGGCAAGAGGACAGAAGATAGCAATGGAAGAGAAGAAGGTGTTAAGACAGGAAATGGTGATGGGACTGAAGATGGCGGTGGGACAAGAGATGTCAATAGGAAAATGTTATGGTTCGGATGTGAGGTGTCCCCCAAAAGCTCATGTGTGAGACAATGCAAGAAGGTTCAGAGGAAAAATGATTGGGTTGTACAATTCTTAACCCAATCAGTGAATTAATCCTCTGATAGGGATTAACAGTGGCAACTGAAGTGGTAGGATGTGGCTGGAAGTAGTAGTTTATTGGGGGCATAGCTATGGGGTATATATTTTGTACCTAGAGAGTGGACACTCTCTCTGCTTTGGGGTCACCATGTGATCTGCTTCCCTCTGCCACACTCTTCATTCATGATTTTCTGTCCTATCTTGAACCCTGAGGAATGGAGCCAGCCTCCTAATGGACTAAGACCTCTGAAACTGTTATTCTTCAAATAAACTTTTTCTCCTTTACAATTGTTCTGGTTAGGTCCTTTAGGAACAGCAGTGAAAAAGCTGACTATAATAGAAAGCCTTGTGTTTTATAAAATATTTTAAGAGCTTCTAGTTAAGTCTTCAATTAGTTCAACATTTTTGTCATTCAAGTTAGTTCTTGACTAATTATACAATCTCATGAACCTTATTCATGATTCCATGGAAATTACTTTATTTCATGATGGCAATGACAGTGAGGAAATTAAAAGGAATTGGTACAGTATTTGTTTCTGATATTAAATGAAACAGACACTACGGTTCTTATACATGTTAAACTATTCTCACAGTTTGGGTTGCTAAAATCGAAAAGAATCACCTGCAAAATGAACTTCCCATCATGTGATAGGTGTGCACAGTTCCAGTAGAGCAGATTGGCTGACGTTTTAAAACATCTCCCTGGTCATGAATCACAGCTAATCTCCATAGCCCATGATCTGCCTGTGAAATGATGCCTTTTCTAGGAAAAGCGAGCAGCTGCTGCAGCTGACTCTGAAGTGTTTTCCTTAAAATATTTCTTTAAATGGAAAGAAATAGGAAAAAAGCTCAATGGAGCACAAGTTACTGGTGACAATCATTTAACTTCAGGCTTATTCTGCTGATCAATTTGAGGTACCAAGAAGCACACTCCAGGGAAAATCCTCTTGCAGAGGCTCTGCTTCTAGGGCCTGAGGCTCTCAGTGGTGGTTCTGGGTCTGCTGGACACATACCTCATGGTCACACACTCAGGTCCTCATGGCCCATGGCCCAGAAGTCAAGGGCAGATTCTTGGGAGTATGTTGAGTAAATAATAAGGAAAACAATAGCTGGAATACATAGGCATTCCGTAGAGGGGAAAATGATGATGGTAAGTCATTGAGTGTGCATCTTTGAAGGCACTGGGTTTCTCAAACTGTAAAAATGGATTGGAAATAGGGGCTGGGGTTGTGGCTCAGCAGTAGAGTGCTCATCTAGCACATGCAAGGCATTGGATTCAATTCTCATAAAAATAAATAAAGGCATTATGTCCAACTACAACTAAAAAAATATTTTTAAAAAATGAATTGGAAATAAAGTCAAGTGACAGTAAGGAATAGGATAAAGTTAACTTGCACAGGTGTGTCAAAAACCCTGAAAAAAACAGGAGCTTTCTAAGGTTAACTAGAAAGAAACCCAAGGAAACCATGCACAACCGTCCCCTTAGAAGTTCCCCATGGTGCCCTTGTCTTCACCCACCCTCCCACATCCTGGATCTGGGTTCTCAGTTCATAATCCCTCTGAGGCCAACTTTTGGGGCCCCTGGGGAAAGAATAGTGTAGTTAGAACCTACTGAGCCAGATAGATTATGTGATTACAGTAGAGCTGGGTGCAGAACAAAAGGACTTAGGGCACAGATGAATCCAGGTCATCACCATTCCTTTGTTCCCTGACTGCAGCAGGTCAGAACAAGAGGAGCTGGGCAGTGGCATAGAGCATGGCCTGCCTGGACATGGCTCTTGGGGTGCAACAAAGGGCCTATGCCAGGGGCTGATTCTACAACTGAGGACTCAATTTCATGGCTTTCAGCTATACCCACCTCCTACAGGTCCCCTGCACCTGGTCTAAGCCACTGGAAAAGCGATGACTAGAACCTCATGGGACTAGCTGGGATCTTTGTGGGCTCACTGAATGCAGAAGGCAAGAATGGTCATCACAGCCTCCAAGGGCCCAGAGGAGAGAGACAGAGAATGGCAGATAGGCAGTGGGTCTCAGTCAGAAAATCTGACTCTGCCAGGACACGAGGATTAGACCCCACTGATCTTGATGACAAACCAGATACACAGTTCCTTCAGCTCCCCAGGCCTCTCCACCCACATTCTGTAGCTACTCACTTTGGAGTAATACAGGATCCCACAAGTTCAGCAGCCTCTGCACAGTGGCTGTGAACTTGAATAAATCATCACCCTCCTGCCTTCAGGGCTCAGCACCAGGCTATTTCTGGGCTCAGAAATGGTGTTTCTACTTGCATTCAAAGGACAAATTCAGGTCATCTCTGGCCTTAAGTTCCCACTTCCCATAGAATCCATTCAGGCACTCATGAGTTACTTGTGGTCATGTTCCAAGTAATTCCAATCTGGTTCTGGCACACAGATTTCCATGACATTATACTTGGGGAAGAGGAGTGTGACAATGAAAAAATACATACTGTAGATAGCAGTGGGCCAGGCAGTGGCATGGATTAGGAAAAACAGACCTGTCCCTCCTGGATACTGTGACAGATTTTTGGGATGGGGATTCAGGAAGAAGCCCGTTGAGAAGGGAAGGAGCCCTGTATCATTGGGGAGTGTGCATTCCATGCACAGGGAAATCAAGCAGGGTTTCTGGGAAGGAACAGCATCCAAATGGATCAGGGAAAACCCCTCATGGGTGGAATGCCTTGGGTGAGGGGCATGGTGAGAGTAAGGCCACAGAGGCCCCCAGAGGCCACACCCTGCAGGACTTTAAGGCAGTGGGTGAGAACCTGAGGTTATTCTAACCAGTTGGCATGCACAGAAGGATTTTGAGGAAGGCGTGGCACACTTAGTTTTCTCTGTAAGGATTTTTGGGATTCTGAACAGGGAAAGAAAGAAGGGGGAGGGAGGGAAAGGATACTGAGCTATTGATGAGGAGGGGATCCAAGGGGTCTCTCTCTCCCACTTGTGTTCCTTATATTCCAATGTTCCCAGATATGGAAGTCTGACCCATGTCCTCTGTCACCCCAGAAGACTCTAATGTGCTCCGGTCTTTAAGGAGTTATGAAAGTAAAGTGAAAAAAGTAGGAAAGAAAAAGAAAGTTTACACTAACAGAAAGTGTGCAGTCTCTCTCTATGTCCCTCTCTCTATCTCTCTTTCCCCCACACATGGAGCACTGTTCTAAAGGATGAGAGCAGAGGGTGAAGTCTCAGTGCAGAGAGGGTTTGACCGTTCCCTTGCTGAAGCCAGTGGTTATGGGCCTTAGTTGTCATTACAGCTGGATGGCTGCAGAGCTATTCCTATTTGTGTGTTTTGTGCCCTGCACTATATAATTCATAGTAGCAAAAAAATCATGTCTCATTTCTGTCCCAGAATGACTTTTTGTTCTGTCCTGAGATTTCTCTTTTTTGAAGTGCATTTATTTATTTGAGGGGGAAAAAAAGGAGACAAAAAAGAATATTTTTTTTCTTGTTGAGTGTGGCCTATGGGTTTCTTCCCTTTCTGAGTTCTCCCTTTCTCTTTCATGGTAGGAAGGATGGATTACCCTGGAGGTAGGGAAATAAGAAGAGAAAGAGCCCCAGTCCACACACAAAGGCAAGGATCATATCCATTGCCCAGGTGATGAAGCTGGAGTCCAGCCATACGGCACTAACAATATTCAGAGGAAATAGGATTTTCCATTGTCTAAATTGCACTGTCCAGTTTGGAAAAATGAGTCCTAAAAGCTCTCCTTCCAAATTCTCTTTGGAACATACTTACAAGTGGATTTGCTTAATCATGTAATAATTCCACCTTCAACATTGTTGCTTAGTTTAAATTCCCAACAGAAAATTTTTAGTTTCATTTTCTCCTTATTCCCTATAACATTTATTTTCATTTAGCTTAAAACAGCCATTGTAATGCATGTAAAGTGATACCACCAATTGCTGATTTTCTTTTCCCTCATGACAGTGATGTTTTCCTGTGATTGACTATTTGTACATCTTCTTTGGGGAAAGGCATATTGTTGTTCTTTGTCCAATTTCAAATTGGGTTGCTTCCTTGTTGTTGAGCTATAAAAACTCAGTAATGATTCTTCATCAAATTTAGATTGCAAATATTTTCTCTCATTCTGTGGATTGCTTTCTTTGTTTATCTAATTTTATTTTTAACTGGTTTATTAGGTATAATTGATTTGCCATATACTGCACATACTGAACATAGGTTATTAAATCTTTTTTTTACCTCTTAATCACTTCCAAATTTGTAGTTCTACCATATTAAGTATATTCAGAATGTTGTGCAATAGATCTCCAGAACTTTTTTATCTTGAAAAATTAAAACCTGTACTCATTAAATGCACCCTCCCTTGGCTCTGTGCATGGGGTTCTGGACTTGGCTAACACCTTTTTCAACAACCCTTTGAAACTGGACTTGCAAGACCAGTTCACACTCAGTTGTTGGGAAAGGCAGTGGACCTTCCAGGTTCACTCTCTGGGATATCTGAACAGTCCTATCATCTGTCATGGCATTGTGACTTGGAACCTTGATCTGTTCTCATTTTCTACTGATATTATCTGGTTCTGTTAAATTGATGATATCCTGCTAACTGGGAAAGATCATCCTCTGTTATAGAATGCAAGTACATGTCAGGAGATGGCTGTCAACCTCAACAAAATCCAAGGCCCTATGAAGTTCATGGGATGATCTGTTCAGGTAAGACCCATTTGATTCTAGACATGGTGAGAGATAAAGTGAAAACGTTTTCCATCACCCAAGCAGTAAAGAATGTAGATGGGTCTTTTGGACCCTCTCTTATTAGCAGGCTCTCACACAATATCCATGCCTACTACATGGGCTGATGAAGAAGCCAGATGGAACTGAGATGTCCCCCAGCAGAGAGAATTTGGAAAAGCAAATTTGGAAAAGCCCAGGTACAATCTCTGGATACCTCTCTACCAGGGATGCCAATGTGGTTAGATATCACCTGTACAGTAGATGGGATGAACTTAGCTTACTGGAAAATGTGATTATAGGATTTTGTCCATAAGTGTAGAAGGGAGCTGAAACTATTAGTATAGCTATTTATAATAGCAGTTTTTAGGAGTATAAAATGACCTACCACAGTGGAGCCACTGTCCAAATCTTTACTGAACGTAATGTGAATTGACATATAGGTGGGTGGATGGCCTATTTAACATGCATCAATCTCCTGTAGCACAGACCCCTAAAAAATGGCATGTGTATTACAACAACGCAGAGTTCTCATCAATAGTTTGTTGAATAAGTGCTTTTACCTGTTCCTCATTATCCCAGGTGGCTGCCCCAGTGCCACTGATCTCACAGGTATAAGAGGGGTAACCCCATGCCTGAAAATTGTTCATATACAGGTGGGTTCAGCATGGGGG
Source organism: Ictidomys tridecemlineatus (assembly GCF_052094955.1). NCBI lineage: Eukaryota > Metazoa > Chordata > Mammalia > Rodentia > Sciuridae > Ictidomys > Ictidomys tridecemlineatus. Next base: position 125,041,272 of record NC_135480.1, on the reverse strand, counting down.
AAGCCAAGGATTTATACTGATTTTGCAGTACAATCTGTTGTTCATACCATCTGGAATGAGACAGGAGAAAAATCTTTGCATCCAGAAGACAAACTTATGAAATGTGGATCGTAGTACCTGTCAGCTGGTCACTGGATATTGTACTAACAACTGGACACTTTATAATAGCCTTAAATTATAGATGGCACAGTTGCAAGTGGACTATGATCTTTACTGGAAAAGCCTTGGAAGCTAACATGTGGCAAGAAATGTGACAGGAAGCTAGAAAAAAATGATTATTTATGACACAGTCAACTTTGTACCTGGAAATATAAAGCTGGATACTTTGACTATAATGCAGGCTCTGGCCAGGACCCCACTTGATGAGGAGGGTACAGAAAAAGTAATTTAGAAAGTGCTAAAATAGGATGGAAGAGGGTCAGAGACAGAATTATCCCTAAAACATAATGACTTACTCTTGGTCACATCTTAGTGACAGATTCTTCTGCCTCCAGTCCTGTCCTTTGAGCCACATTGGGAACAAAAACTAGTGTGGGACTGGAATATTGATCATATCGGCCTCTAGCTAAACAATAAAGGACACAAATATGCCTCAACCTATGTAGTCTTCCCTAGCAAGAGAGCTATTCAAACCACCACTTTTAAAGGTCTTGAGAAGCTAATGTAATATATGGGTATCCACACTGTATTGTCAGTGTCAGGACATGCATTTCACAAGCCATGCTATTCAGCACTGGTCCCAAGGACATGAAGCATCATGTAATTTCCACTTGCCATATAACTCTAGGGCAGCAAGCAGGTTTGGTGGAGAGAGAAAGTCTTATTCAAGTGTTGGATATTGGCCTATTAGGCAAACCCACCTTGGCTATGGCCTGGAGTCTTTGGAGAGGTATGTGTATAATATGACACAATACACTATATTGTCATGTGTATCTAAAAAGAACAAAGAAAAGAAGAAAAAACGAAATGATAGTAAGTTTAAATGCCCCAAAAGTCTTGGATACCTTCTCCTTATAAGCATATGGGAGCTCTGACCCCTGCCCCAAAGACTGTGGATGTCAAAGCTGTACATCCAGATGATATACTGCCAGAGTTGACACAAAGAGCTCTGCTGTTTTGCACACAGCATTAAATCCAGGGTAGGGGACAAGTCAATGGGGGCTTAAGTAGTGTGTCCCCCAGAGATGGGTTGGCTATTTTTTTATGTTGTTCTAATTAGTTACACGTGACAGTAGAATGAACTTTGACACATCATACATAAATGGAGTATAGTTTCTCATTCTTCTGGGTTGTACATGATGTAGAATCATACTAGTTGTGTAGTCATATATGTGTGTAGGGTAATAATGTCCAATTCATTCTATTATCCTTCCTATCCCCTGCCCTCCCTTCACTCTCCTCTACCTAATCTAAAGTAACTCTATTCTCCCTTAGCCCTACCCTCTGATTGAGAATTAGCATCTTCATATCAGAGAAAACATTTGGCCTTTGATTTGGGGGGATTGGCTTATTTTGCATATACTTTCCAGCTTTATCCATTTACCACCAAATGTGGGCTGGATATTTCTTGCCATAGTGTGAGAAATCTCCAGTCTTCCTAAATAAATTCCTGTTGGTCTTATTGGGCTGTGGATTTGTGATCATGACCTAATGTGTTAAAGAAAATACTCAGGGAGCTGAACTTAGACTTCTAGTCAGGCATGTCATTCACTATTCATTTTAAGAGTCCCTCATGGACTCTGTCCATGAGTGGGATGCTCTACAGCATCTTCCCCAATTGTCATTGCCTTGTTCTAGAACAGATAAGTTGTCACCAGTACTTTCTTTTTGGAAGGTGCAGATTAACTTGACAAGTCCCTATTAAACATTTATTTTTCTTTTTGTAGCTGCAGTCTCTCACTGTTTTTCTATTTTCTGTGGAACAATTGCTGTTATAAAGACAAAATCTTGTCTGTACAGTCACAAACCTCAAGTCACACATGAAAACATAAAGTAATGCCTATGTAATGTTCTCCCTGGATAAAGAGCAATGATAAGTCATTGATTTGGTTCCTGGGACTTCTGGTGGAAAAAAATGGTTATTATGATCACTTGCATAATTGTCATCTTGCTCCTTTTTGTTCATGTGCTCCTACTGGTGCTTTGGACTCTTCTTACAAGCCATACAGGATGTCTTTTGTCATGCTGTCTACACAATATTAAAACTCCTCCCAGGCTCAGGGCCCATCATGGAAGAAGGGTGCATGTGAGATTTTAAGAGCCAGTTACAAGTTAGTTACACATGCATGTGATCAGCTTCACATGACTGAAGCCATCTAAAGTTGTCACCACCATGATTACCCCAAAGTAACCCTAGCTGGTTTCTCCGGCATTGTTTCCCAGCATATTATAAATAGATGAAGTCATTAGAGTCATGTATTGTATTAAGTAGAGCTTTATGACTGGAACTTAGTAGTAGAAAAGTGAACAACTCTTTGATTCTCGTTTAAGATAAACCAGCTACATTGCAGCTAGGATGAAGTTGTTTTTGACCAGACCCATATACAATACACACTTTTCATTCTGGCAAAGTTGTGGGGATGCAATTGCTATCACTGCCACTCTTACATCAGTAGATCCCCCAGTAAAGTGCCCTCTTTAATCCTAGATCTGTCTGCATCTCATTCTTTGGTCTCATAGCACCTTCATGCTGGTTCCCATACACTGGGACTGAGTTGTTCTGTACTACAGGCTGAGAAGAACATAGGAAACCTCAGAATGAGAGCTGGAAGTGCTCCATCTTGGGCTCACATAAACAGTTTTTATATAAACTCATGTAAATTTTCATTCAGTGAAGCACATTTTTAAAAACTCACATAAAAAGAAATTCTTTTTTCTTATGTCCAGAATATTTGTGAAAGATAAGCAAAGCTCATCCTTGTCAGGTTATTTGCTTTGTTTTTGTTCTCAATTTTGTCCTGGTTTAACATAAAATGTGATATAAACCTCCTCTCATAAAGCATATTATTTCAGACTTTATTCCAGGTAAATAGGCCCTGAGTAGACTTCCTACCCATTCCTTTTCATAGCCAAAGCAAGGTTTCCTCTCTGATTCTCCTTGTTTAAGTCTCCTGCTCCTGGCTAAGAGACTTGTTTGTTGCCCTCTTACTCACCAGATAAAAATACAGAGATTTTCTTATTTATGATGGTTTGACTTAACCAATTTTCATATTCAATTGTGGGAGAGTGCTCCCTTACAACAATCGTGTCTTTCCCTTTCAATATGGTATTCATTTAAATCCATGTGATATTTATCACCTTATTATACAATACATAAGTTTGTGTTGGATCATTTTGCCCAACTGTAGACTACTGAAAGTATTCTGAGCACATTTAAGGTAGGCAAAGCTTATGTATAATAGGTATATTAAATGCATTTTTAACTTATGTTTTATTTTGGTGTAAACCTATCATAAGTTTAGGAAGCACTTGTTTATAGTCTCAGCATTTAAAAAGAAATCATTTGTAAGGAAATTATAGAGCCAGAGACCACTCCTTCGCCTGTCATATCTCTTAGGAGCCTCTGCAGTGGACCTCTTAGCTCCTTACCACTCTGCCTGTTTTATATTGTTGGCAGTTATTATTCACTTAAATTTGTGTTCTTTTATATCTTAATTTGGAAATAATAAATAATCCAAAATACTAAATGATTTTCTATTTACCAAAACAACCAAAATTTTAAAATGGACCAATATTCAGGAATGGTGCAGATGTGACACTGCTGCAGTTCTGTGGTAGAGATATGGACCAGCAGCATCACCTTAGAGATGACAAGCTCCTTGCCGGAGTGGTTCACTGCTGGATACATGGCTCAGACAAACCCCTACATTTGGTTATAGCAAAAAAGTGAAGCAGGGTGTGGTGGTGCAGGCATGTAATCCCAATGACTCATAAGACTGAGGCACGAAGAAAAAAAAGCCAGCCTCAGTAACTTAGAAAGGTCCTAAGTAGCTTGAAAAGGCCCTGTCTCAAAATAAAAAAAAATAAATAAAAAGGGCTTGGAATGTGTCTCAGTGGTTAAGCACCCCTGAACCAAAAAACAAACAAACAAACAAAAAAACCAACAACAACTAAACCAACCAACCAACAAACAAACAAAAAAACCAACAACAACTAAAACTATGGGGGTCATGGGGGGAACTACACTTAGTTCACTCAAGTTAAAATTGTAACATGCTGGATTATTAAACTCAAGTTACAATAAAGGAAGTACAAGGAAACACCATAAGAGCAAATCATGTCAACACATTTTTAAGCTACAAGAGGCAGATCTCAGTAGCTTTTGTAAGCTCAGACACTGGTGATGAAAAAGAGGCAGATTAAAAGCTACTGAACAAGGCTTTATTGAGATTCATTCTCAGGTGACCCTCCAGTCCAACAGAGTGGGTCCAGGAGAATCGCACTTAGGCTCAGCTGGATTGGAATTTTATTGAACTTAGGGCAGGAAGGGAAGGTTTGGGACAGAAAAAGGGAGTTTTTAGAGTTCGCTGATTGACAGGTAGTTATAAGGCACTATCACTGCTTGTCTGTCAGTGCCTGCTTGGTTGTTCTTTCACATGTGTGAGTTTTCTGGTGCTTTGTTCCCATAGCAACCTCAAACCGACCTAACATCCTGGTCTTTTTGATGATATAGGGTTCATAATTACATCTGGCTACTTCCTGCTGGCTAGGAGTGCTGAGGGAAAGGGGTTGGCTCAGACATTGATTTTGGTAGGGAGGCGACTATAGGGGTGTAGGAGCATCTGGTTGTAGGTCACTCTGGCAATTTCACCCATGCACTTTGGGGCGAACCCAAGGAGGCAGGGAGCAATCATTAATAGAAGTCCCATTACAAACATAGGAGTGAGAATGGGAGTCAGCCATGTAATGAGGGTTGAGTTTAGCCAGCCTGGTCAAGGGTCATTTGATTGTTTCTGTTTAAGCCTTTCATGCAAACAACAGAGGCTTTTGATATTCTTTTCGACCAATCCAGTTTCAATGATATAGTAGCAGCATTCTTCTTTCAGGAATAGACAGATTCCTCCTTTGTCTGCTGTCAGGAGGTCTAGGGGCTTGACAGTTCTGTAATGAAACTTAGGCAATAGATGTTATTTGCCTTTTCAGGGAAACGAGAAAGGCGGCCTATGCCTCTACTGCTTCCCAAAGTTGTTGTTCAAGCTTCTGAGTAGTGGTTACTGCATAACCAATTCCTCCTTCACCCAGTCCTGAGGCAGCGAGTAAGGAGGCCAAGGAGAGTCCAACTACTACTGGTAGAAAGCATCCCATCTTGTCCTGGAAAGGGAGGTGGTAACAAGCCATGTTAATTCATCCTCACTGTACAGAGTTGACTGAGGGACAAAGATGAAAGGAACACAAAAAGCGAAGGGCATGCTGAGGCGTAGATTTTTTATTAGGGTACCATTGCACCAGCAGAAGAATCCCAGCGGAGCAAAGCTTGGGGAAGAGATGAATAATCTGGTCACAGGGTAGCTCCTAATAATTGGAGAACATCTCTGCTTAGGAGAGGAACTGGACAGGATGATATGTCCAGTAAAGAATGTGTGAAAGGGTGTCCCTCCAGGGCACAGGCCAGCTTAGCAGTACAGTTTGGGAAGGAGGGTTTGCTGTCAATCTCCATAACTGAGATCGGGGAAGGAAACACAGGCCCAGAGTGAGCAGACAAGACAGAATAGGTAGCCCCTACCCTGAGTCCACAAGGAAGGTTATGGATTTATCCAATACCTGGAGTGTTACCTGGGCTCAGTGAGGGTGATGGGGTCCTTGAGTCCAGGCTTCTTCAGTCTTCTGTGAACCCCAATAGTTCAAGAGAAGGGACTGCCTGGCTGGTCATACCCCCACATGGCAGCGCCAAGGAAGGGCCAGCCATGCGGCAGTCACTTTTCCAATGAACTGTCTGCTTACAGGTGGGGTACAGCCTGGAGAGGGACCATGGGTTTGGGCATTGGCAATCACAGTGACCTTCACATCCACATTTGAGCAAGCCCCTGGCAGAGAGGAATGCTGGTTTCTCCTGAAGACTTCACTGGAGCCGTAGGCCTCAGGGCTGCTGTCGAAGCCTAGGTTTGGAGTATTACCTTTTTCTGCAATTGAGCCTGCCTGGCTAGTTCGGCCAATTCTTCCCAGGCATTATAGACTTTAAAGGCCATTTTCACCAGATCTTGGATATGGGTCTGAGGGCCCTCCTCAGCTCCTTTGAGCTTTTTTCTTATATCTTGGGCTGATTGGGTAATGGAATGGGTTGCTAACCCTGTAGCTCTGGAGGGAGACTCAGGCTCCAGCTTAGTATATTTGGTGAGGGCCTCTGTAAGATGGTTGAAACCTAAGGCTGGATTCTCATCTGGATCCTGGGTGATTTCTCTAATCAAAGTTAACCCCCTTATTGGAAACTGCCTGCATGCCCGCTATAAGATATTGGACCATGTGAGTGCAGTAACAGCAACCTTGTTGGCCATCTTGGTAGTCCCAGTTGGATTTAGTTATGGGAAAAGCTACTTTACCTGTGGGGAGAGTTATATTTGTTATGACAAATTTGGTAAAGCATGATCTCATGTGGCCTGCTGGATGCAAGTCTTACCCTTCTGGGGAAAGGGTGGAGGGGAGAATGACATAGACATCATGCCAGATTATAAGTTTAGAGAAGTATCAGAATTCCTTGCTATAAGTAGAAGTGTCAGCATAGAAAGACCCAAGGAGCTTTTCAATCTGGGAGAAATCTTTAAGTGAGAATGGGACGTGTACTCAGACAATCCCTTTGGCACCAGCCACTTCCCTAAGAGGACAAAGGAGCTTTGGGTTAGCTGGTAAGAGGGACTAGTGGGATTGGCTGTGGGCACTGACAGAAGAAGAGAGAAGTGAGTGGGTGGAGAGATCCATTGGCAGGAGGGGTAAGGGTTGTATCAGTTGAAGAGGTGGGCAGAGGAATAATGACTGCAGGAGAGGGGGGGAGAGGGATGGAGGGGGAGGGTTGTGGAGTGGGGGAGGAGGAGTTGTGGTATTAGGAGGAGGGGAGGGGAGGGTGCAGGTGTGGGAGGGGAGGAGGAAGAGGATTGGCCAGGGTAGGGAGGAGGAAGAAGAGAATGAAGGGTTGAGAGTAACTCAGGTGGATCTGAGAATGAGGAAGGAAATGTAGACGAACAATGGGAAAGGGGATTGGATTTTCTCTAGCAAGGAATTCTTGAGCAGTAGAACAGGTAGAGTAGAGGATAGGACTGGAGTATATATCCCAAAAAGCCTGAATGTGCCTGCAGATGTAAGGGACTTCTGCCCACTTCCCTGTCTAGTGACAGAAATTGTCCAAATCAGTGAGTTCCTTCTGGGGGCCAGTTTTACCCATTGTCTAAGGAGGACTCTGTTTCCCATGACCTTCTGGCACACTCAGGGGTGAGTGGGAGCAGAAAAAGATGTCCCAAATTCTGATCACACTCCCCTGAGAGACACATAAGTGCTGGGCCAGGGTTGAGGCATCCCTGCGTCCCACCAGGGATGGGAGTTGCTCACTCACAGACTGGGATGTCCCCACAGTTCCTGGGGCCTTGAGCAGAATGGGCAGGGGACTATGGTATGCGCATGGCTTACAGATAGACCACATGGGTGGTCAGGGGAAATGAGGGAACTTACTACAGATGAAGGCAGAGGGAAAGAAACAGCAGCTTAGGAATTTTCTGACTCCTTGGAAGGAGAGTGTGGACGTCAAACCCTATGGGGGAGACACAAAAAGCCCTCCTGAGTTTTTAGCACCAGGAGTAGGGTCAGGCACCAGTGATGAAAACGAGGCAGATGAAAAGCTGCTGAACAAAGATTTATTGATATTCACTCCCAGGTGAGACCCTCCAGTCCAACAGAGTAGGTCCAGGGGAATCTTACCCAGACTTAGCTGGATTGGAATTTTATTGGGATTAGGGCAGGAAGGTAGGGCTTGGGACATGAAAGGGGGTTGGTCAGGGGATTTTGCTGAGATGCATGTCCTTCCAGGATTGGTCAGGAGACCCGCTGATTGACAGGGGGTTATAAAGCACTATCACTGCTTGCCTGTTAGCATCTGATTGGTTGTTCTTTCAAATGCGTGGGTTGCCTGGTACTTTGTTTTCTGAGTCACCTCAAACTGGCCTAACAGTTTTGTATGACCTTTGGCTGAAGTTCACAACTACACTTATTATGTCACTTACTAATACATTTATTTTGATAAAAATGTATAACAGTGAGAATTCTGAACAGATGGGATTGTAGAGAGTATCCAAAATCCTTCAAAAATTGAGATATCATTTCATAACCTAGGCAGGTTGGGATGTTGGTATGTTTTATCTTTATAAAATTTTTTGCATCTTTCCCATAAGTTAACATAGTATTTTCTATGTTTTTAAATGCAAAATTACAATGAAATGTAAACAATGCCCAGGAAATTATACTGGACATGACATAATAAAGCCAACAGTCAGCCGTTCATGGTAGTGTATTCTTGTAATCCAGCAACTCAGGAGGCTGAGGCAGGAGGATCACAAGTTCAAACCCAATCTCAGTAAAAGCAAGGGTCTAATCAACTCAGTGAGACCCTGTCTCTAAATAAAATACAAAAAAATAGGACTGGGGATGGTCACACGCCCTGAGTTCAATCCCCAGTACCAAAAAAAAAAAAAAAAAAAAAAGAAAAGAAAAGAAAAAAAAAAGCCAATAGTGAGTCCTGTCTCACAGAAAACAAAAAACAAACTGGGTATGGTGGCACACACCTGTAATCCCAGTAGCTCAGGTGGCCTGAAGCAGGAGGATTGTGAGTTCAAAGCCATCATCAGCAACTGCAAGGCAGTAGACAACTCAGTGAGACCCTGAAGTTAGTTCAGCATTTCTGAGTAGAAGTCCATGTCACCAACTCCATCCTTCCCACCATAGACACTCTGTTCATGGGCTTACTTTACAGGAGTGACTGGGAAGAGAGTCTGAATGGCATCCACGGATTATTAAAATTCCTGCTCTACTGAGGTCACTCTTTAGTGAGCATTCACATGGGGCACAAGTATCTTCATGATGTTTAACCATTCAGAGAAGCCTATCCACATATTTATCCCTCATTTTTCCTCATCAACAGTTTTCCAGTCATGCTGTGCTCAAATCTATGACCATCTTATCAAAAAAAGTAGTGTAATGGCTATGTTTTATTCATTATGTCTAATCAGCATAATGTTAACCATTTCATGGACCAGTGTTATGTTTTGTGGGAAAAATATGTAAAGATCCTTGTGAGTTGATGTTGTGACATAATGCTGCTGAGGTAAGATGATGAAAGCATATTGTTGGCCTTGCCTGCTGATTCCAGGTACCCAGGGATGTGTTAATTTGCTCATGTATCTGGTACAAAAGTTGTAATTGAAGTCACTACTTTCTTAAACTTATGGTAATCCACTGTCATTCTCCATGATCCATCTATTTTCTGCACAAGCTGAATAGGAATGTTGAATGAGGATACAATGGGAAAAATTAATGCCCCCTATGCCCTTTAAGTTCTTTAAGGTGGCATTAATTTTTGCAGTCCCTCCAGGAATGCAATATTGCTTTTGATTTATTATTTTTCTGATAGAGAGAGTTTTAGTATCTTCCATTTCACCTTTTCCACCATCATAGCCCCCAACTCAATGGGTCAATGTAGGGAGTCTCCAGCTTCTAAGTATGTTTATTTTAGCGATGCATTAAATAATTGGTGAGCTAACAATGGGTGGGATCAAGGACCTCTGAGCCAACTGTGAGAGGAACTTAAACTAAAATTCCATTGATCACGTGACCTCCATCAACCAGCCCCTACCTGGTGGGCCATAGCAGTGCTTTGTTTGGGTTTACTGGAATCAGTGTCAGTTCAGAGGCATATCCCATAATCTCCCTCATATACCTTATTATTTCCTTTTCCTCAGTGCAGTAATCCTGGTAAGAAGTATTAGGTTTCTTGGAATAAGCCTAGGAGAAAGATTAATAGTTTACATGTTGGTAGTGCAGAGGGTCTTTCAACAAAGGTACCCAGTCTCCCTTTCATTCAAAGCCTTGTGGTTCTGCAAACTGGCTCCAATCTGGGAATTGATTGAAGGAAGGTCTTTGACTCTTCTTGTAATTCAAGTTTGACTTCTGTTTACTTGATCTGGAACTCTTCTGCTTATGCAGATCCAGTAAGAATTTAATAGATTTCCCATCTATTTAATTTGTAGAAACCCAGTGATCAAGTAACCAGTACTATAGTCTCTGCAGGTCAGATTAATGTAACTGCTCCTTTGACCCTAGTCTCCACATAGTAATCATAATCACCTTTTCTTTCGTTACTGAGTGCTACCATTTGGCCCCTACCATCCCAGGATCAGCTTTTTCCTACTACATACTTTAAGTTTTCCAGTTCAGTGGCAGCAGTTCCCATTTAAAAATCTGACCTACATTAAAATTGACCAATGGCATATTTAGGGGTCCTGGGGCTCTCTACAAATTTATTTCTCAAAATAATGGTGAAAGATATATCCTCTAGACTTTGTTTTAGTGTAAGTGAGCAGATACTAAGGACAAGGCTAGTATAATTTCCATCTTCCTTATCCTTTGGATTATTTCCTCATGTCATTCCAAGGCAGTTCTGGCAATAACTGAATTTAGGTCACCTTTTGATCCACATGGGTCTGGGAGTTTGTGGTTCTGCAGCTTTTAGTTTTATGGGATACTGTTATAATTGTCTTGCCCCAGTGGTGCCTTGTCAGACCTTAAAAGGGGAGATTTTTCCTGTCCCCTGGTCTTAAGCTGAAAATGTTGAAACCTACTGCCACATTTTTTGTGGCCAGCTTCCACCCCCACTGCCCTTCCATGGGCAAAAGAGGCTGGAAGACAGGGCAGAGGCCAGGTTCTCTTTGGCCATTTTTTGATAGCCCAGGCATTTTTTCTGGAATTTTTTCCAAGATTAGGGCAGGTATAATTGATCCACAATGAGATGATCTGTGACTGCCTGGGGCCAGGCAGAGAAACAGTTCTGGGAGGGCCAGCCCTGGGTTTGAAGGATTTAAACCTTTTTTTTTACCCTTTTTTCTGGTGTCCTCCTATCTTTGCACACAAGAGACAGTGCTTTCAAGCACCTTCAACTTAGTTCCTGACTGTTCAGATCCCTGATAATGTACCTGCATAAATGCTTATACATACAGAATCTCTTTTATATACTTTACCCCTGACAGACCAACTTCAACTGCAAGATTGTATAATAATCCAGAAAAAAAATATTCAAAGTCCAAATTGTGTTACATTAAAATCTTTCTCCTAGGTAGGCTTATACATATAGGAGGCCCTTTTAGCCAAGATCAGTCTTCTCAAGTAACTACTGGTAAGATCAATGCAGCTTGACCCTTGACTTAAAGGGCCAGTAACAGATACAAAAAACAGACAAGTGAGGATCACTGAAACCAGGGCTAACATATAGGAACCTTTAAAACAGACCTGCATATACAAATTTCTTCAACTTATTTTACCTTTGACAGAACAACTCTAACTTCAAGATTGTATAATAATCCAGAAAGTTATTAAAAAGCCAGATCATTACAGTAAAACATTATCTTAGACACTCTTGTATCTGTAGGTGGCTGTTTCTTCAACTTATTTTACCTCTGACAGACAAACTCCAATAGCAAGATTGCCCTAAAAAGAAACAGAGAGACAACCAGAGAGGAACCCTGAAACAATGGCTGACAGACAGGAATATTTAAATTGACAAGCCAAGATCTTTCGCAAGAGACTACATATAGATCAATGCAATATAGACCATGCCTTAAAAGTGGAAGGAACAGATGCAAACAAAATAACAGCATAGACAGACAACCAGGGGGAATTCTCAAAGCCAATGCCAACAAACAGGTGATAACTTAGAACAGAAATATTCCTATGTTATTGAGTCCCCAGTTAATCATGACTGTACACCAGTGGCACCACAGGTGTCCCCACAATGAGGGACCATATATGTGGAATCAAGGGTCTTGACATGCACACTGTGGAACTTATCAGATGACCAAAGTTATCGCGATTTTACTGAGTTCAGTTTCCTTTTCCTCAAAGTGGACCATGATGGAGCAATGTGCACCATTCAGGGGGAAAAGTTAGGAGTTCCCCAAAGCAACAGGAGTTCAGCAGCTGCTGGGATAGTCCCTCAGTCACTCCCTTTACTTACAGGAATAGCTTCTTGTGTTGACCTGAGAAAAACTCATCTGTCTCCTTACTCTACTGCAGTTGGCTCTCAACAAATTTGCCAGCCACCCTCCATCCTCAGCATGGAAATGGGTTCCTTGGAAAGCCAGGCTTGCCCAAGAATTGTAGAGCAGGGGCTTCTCTGGTGTCCCACCCAGGTAACCAAATTTGTACCAAAAACTCAGTTCTTGTCTCCAATGTCAATCCAATAATGAGAACAAGATTTTGAGAAAAAGGAAAAAAGAAAGTTTATTGCTTTGCCTGCAAAGAAGAAACACAAGGACTCCTGTCTCTGTGTTTCTTCTTCTGAGAACTGTCTCTTCAATTCCTTTGCCCATTTATTGATTGGGATATTTGTGAAGTTTCTTGGTATTGTTTTTTTTTTAGTTTTTTAATATATCCTGGAAATTAATGCTTTATCTGAGAGACAGGTGTCAAAGGATTTTATCTCATTCTTTAGGCTCTCTCTTCATGTTCTTGATTGTTTCTTTTGCTATAAAGAAGCCTTGTAGTTTGATGCCATCCCACAATAATGCTACTTTTAAAAAAGTTGAAAACATTGAGAAAATTTTATATATGGTGACATTTGTATTTCAAAATTCCAGATAATCTCAAGGCAGATTTTCATTTTTGAAGACAATGAAAAATATGATATAATTAAAGATCATGAAAGATTAAAAAAATTAAACATACCCACTAACAAAATCTTCCAATCTTCACCTCAGTGTTTGCTACCAGAAGTGCCTCTGAGTTGCCCAAGGAAGTAGTTGTTCAACTCTCCTATGGATGATGATAGTTCTGGAGAATAAAGAAATTATAGAGTTAGTCTATAATTCTGTAATTAATGTGCCAATTTGTAGCTGAAAGTAAGCACTAAGCTAGAATGTAGAGAATTGTTTTGTTGTTGTTGTTTGTTTGTTGTTTTTTTTGTTGTTGTTGTTATTGTTGTACCAAGGATTGAACTCTGGGGCACTTGACCACTGAGTCACATCCTCAGCCACTTTTGTATTTAATTTAGAGACAAGGTCTCACTGAGTTGCTTAAGGCCTCTCTAAGTTGCTGAGGATGGCTTTGAACTCACAATCTTCTTGCCTCCACCTCCCAAGCTGCTGGGATTACAAGCCTGCATCACCACATCCAGCTGAAGGTAGGGTTTTAATCCAGGGTAACTAACAGAGCTTTCTTGCTTTGGCTGACCGCACTTGGTGGCTGGATTACAGGTCAGGGGAGCAAAGTCATCCTACACAGCTGAGGTGAGGCAGCTGCCAAAGACAAGACAAAGTTCACACAGCAACATAAGTTTTCAGATCCTAGTCTGCAAGCAACAGGTACAGGGGAGACAATTTTACTTTCAATCTATTTATAAGATGTGTTCATTTAATTTTCAGATTTAAAAGAACCAAACAAAAATGGCTTGGTGCTTTCATGCTTGCTTTTAGCTTCCAGAACTCTTCAACTTTGCTCCTAATGATTTTCAGTGTGGGGATGATTTCAGAATATTCCTACCAATGCCATGAATAAAAATCAATACTAGAGATCAAAGCACAGGGGCTGGGATTGTGGCTCAGTGGTAGAGCATGCGCCTAGCATGTGTGAGGCCCTGGGTTTGATCCTCAGCACAGCAAAAAAATAAAATAAAGATATTGTGTCCAACTACAACTAAAACTAAGTATTAAAAATAATTTTTTAAAAAAGAAATCAAAGTACATATGGTTCTACTTCCTAACAATATGTGGTAAATAACCCTGCATACAAATTCTCCATGTCAAAACTCAGAGAAACTGGATAGCATTTGAGAACGAAGGAGAAATAAAGACAAAATGAGCTGATTGGCATGGAAGAGAAAACCAAATCAATTTTAGGGCAAGCTGAAGTTTCCTATGGGCCTGTGGAAGGAGATGTTCTGTGGAGTTCAGCAAACCAGGAGACAACATGGTGGAGTTCAGTTATTCATCAAAGCTCTCTAAATTCTGGTGTCCACACTTTAATATGAATAAGCTCTTCTGTATTTTATGAAGTCTCACCTCTGTATGTGAAGACATCAAAAGATGGAGTTTCTACCTAACACATAGATGCCTTGAAATCTGTGCATATTTGTCCTTTGTTTTGAGTCAACCTGGAATTTCTGCCCACAGTAGGTTGCCTCTCTTCTGGATCAACAGACATTTCTAAATAAAATCTTGCCTATGTCTAAATTCTTTTCAAGTCTGCTATTCATTTCTTTTATTCTAGATCCATGAACCCAAGTTCAGTAAGAAATTTAAAAAAAAAAGATGAGTCAAATAGCACCTACCATCTAAACAAATTCCTTAAAAGTTATTATGATTGGGGACAAGGAAGTTGTCACAAAGTATTTCAAGTTGTTGATTGGTGATTTTTTTTAATAAAGTGCATTTAAGTTAATGTAGCTTTCACCAGGAAAGAAAGCTACCATTTTGAATCTTTGCAATGGCCAGAGGCAGGTTTCCTGGGAGGATCATTATTCAATTATAGAGATTTAATAGAATATCAGGACATTAAAATGGCTTCTTCAAGAAGAAATTTGACTGGATTTTGCTTAAGCCTATGAATTTTACAGTTCTGGTTTGGTCAACATAAACTAAATTCAACAAATTCATTAGGTTTTTCTATGCACCAATAATGAACCCACTAAGAAAGAATTCAGGAAAACACATTTATTCCCAATAGCTTAAAACAAAATACAAAAACAAAACCCTAGGGCCAAATCTAACCAAGGAAATAACAGACATGTACAAAGAAAATTACATAAATTTGATGAAAGAAAATGAAGATGCTAGAAGATGAAAAGACCTCCCATCTTCATTTTAACAATTTTAACAATTGATACTGTTAAAGTAACCTTACTACCAATAGTGATCTTCAAATTCAATGAAACCAATCCAACATACCAAAGACATACCTAAGACACGTATTCATTTCATACATACTTAAGACATGAATTTCATATGAATGAAATACATACCATACATACATATTCATGTCTTGGTATGTATGAAAAATGTCTTTGGTATGTGGGTTGGAATGAAACCCACAGAGCAGAACACCCCAAGATATGAACCACACCTCTAGGAAAAGTGGGGTGCTCACATCCCCTAGAGAAGGGGCACCCCTGGCAAAAGGGAACTCATCCCTGGAGAAAAAGCTTCTTTAAAATAGGGGGACACTGACAATAGAAGAGCAGCAACCACCCACTAAAAGTGGGATAACCCCTGAGAGGGGAGCCCCATCTCTAATGGGAGGTGTGACGCCCAGTCCCATTCCCCTAGAAGAGGGCCAGCTCCTGAGAGGGGAACCCATATTTTCACAGGAGGGGTGCCCTTTGAGAGGGGAACTTAAATTTTGATAAAGGGAACCCACTTTTCTTAGAAAGGGGCACACCTCTAGATGAGGACTCATTCTGTTAGAAGTGGGGTACCCCTCTGTAGGGAGACCTACTCCCTAGAGGAGGAACACCTGATCCTTTAGAGGATTGGCACCGTATGAGAGAAGTATCCAATTTTTGCCAGAGAATGGGAGCCCCATTTCCTACTAGAGGAGCACCCCTCAAGAGAGGGCCACTATTTCTAAATGAGGGGCACATCATCCCCTAGAACAGGGGCACCTTTTTGACTCCATCCTTCTTGTAGGAGCAATGCCCCTATCCCCTAGAGAAGCCGAATGCTTGGAAAGGTGACACCATCCTTATTTTTGGGAGCCCCAACTTAAAGTAAAGGGGTACTTCTCAATAAGGTGGCCCAATCCCTAGAAGAGGGGCACCCCATACCCTAAAGAAGGGGTACACCACAGTAGAAGAAACATATCTCTCTAGGAAGTTGGAGGTGCATGAACCATTGTTAGAGGAAGGGCACCCTGTGAGAGGACCTTCCCCATCCCTCCAGGATTCCAGGCAAAACCATATATAGAAAAGGGGATCCCAAAAAAGCTTGATCCCATCCCTCAAGGAGGCAGGGTGCAGACCCCCATCCCTAAGATGTGGGTTATACCAGAGAGGGACCATATGCTATAGGAGGGCTGCCCAAATCCACAGAGCAGAACACCCCAAGAATTGCACCACATATCTAGAGAAAAAGGGGTGCTCACATCCCCTAGAGAAGGGGCACCACTGGCAAAAGGGAACCCATCCCTAGAGAAAAGGCTTCATTAAAATTGGGGGACACTGACAATAGAAGAGCTTCAATCACCCACTAAAAGTGGGATAACCCCTGAGAGGGGAGCTCCATCCCTCACAGGAGGAGGGGAACCCAACCCCATCCCTCTAGAGGAGGGCCAACTCCCCAGAGGGGGAGTCCCATCCCTCACAGGAGGAAGGGTGCCCCCATTCCCCCAGAGGAGGGGCAACCCCCAAGATGTGTACCTTGGGCTCAGCTGCTGACTTAGGTATACTCTCTCCCTAAGGGCCAGGCAAGTGTGGCCCATCCTCAGTGGGAAGGGGTCGCCAAAGGCACACCTACCCCTGGGCTTGGGTAGGAACACCACCTGGTTCCTGGCTCTCATGTGTGTAATGCCTGCCCAGGCCTGTGGCAGTAGTGTAGCCCCTGTGAGCCTTGCCCAGGTCTGCATGAGCTAGTGACATGAAGTTTTAGAGGGAAGGCTCTGAGGGCTTCCACTATGACCCTGTTCTCATCACACCATTGACAGGACTCCACAGGGAGCCTGGCCAAGAGGCTGACCTGTGTACAGGTGCTCAGTGGGCTCAGAGGCACTATCTCTCCGCCTACCATCTTGGTCCTGGGCCCAGCCTGAGACTAGACTCCTTCACTTACTGGGAATTTCCTGCATGTCCAAGAGACTTCATATGTATTTGCACATCTAATGACCTCCAAACCTGTTGAGGAAAATTTAGAACAGTGGGAGCTGGTGCTCAGCTTCCTCAGAGGCTGCTGTAGAACTGTCCCAAAGGGGGTTCCTTGCTGCCTCTGGCCCATGGGGGCAGCTGAACTTAAGGTGGCTTGTGTGAATTTCCTGGGACACCAAGTAAAACACAGACACACACTTTACCTTTAAACAAGCTTCAAGACAGCTCCTCTGCTCTTGGCCTCAAGTTCCCCAAATGGGTGAGCGAGGGATGTCACAAGAGGTTGGCCAGAGAGAGAGAGTGAGCTCATTCAGAAGTGAGCTTTTATTGGGAGGATGCTCATTCTTAGAAAGTTCCATCCAAAAAAAAAAACTGAAGAAGGGGTGGAGTTACAAGGGACATGTGAGTGTAATTTAACCCAAGGGCTGTAGGGAGCCATCTATGTCTGAAGACATTTCCTCAAACTTCCGGGACCAGGGCAATATCCAAGTCACTAAGAGATATAGTGACCATCACAGCCTCTCTACTCTGGGATGGAAGACATGAATCACTCAGAGCGGCACCCCACAGTTCCTAACAATCAGTGCACACTGGCTTGAGAGGCCAGGAAGCTTGCCTGCACCTGGACACGACATATTGAGCTGTCACATGGGCTTAGCACAAACCCATCACCCCAGCATATGGCTGAATCTCTTTCCCTCTCCTGTTTGGCCCACAGCCCAGCTGCACTAAGTGCGACAGGTTGCCAAGAGACCCAAGGAAATATCCACAGTTGGTGTGCAAGACATGGGTGTATTTTTTATTTTGGTATCAGGAATTGAACCCAGAGACATTTTACCACTGAGCCATATCCCCAGCCCTTTTTTTTATATTTTATTTAGAGCTAGGGCCTCTTAAGTTTTCTGAGGCTGTCTTTGAACTCACGATCCTTCTGTCTCAGCCTCCTGAGCCTTATAGGTATGTGCCACTGTGCCCAGGGATATCAGTGTATTGAAAGCTGCTCTTGGGGAAGGTCCAGGGCAGAAGGCAGGACAGGCAGCACCCACCCCTGCAATTCCATCCTTTCCTCTCTTTGTCCAATGGTAGGTGGCTGGACAAGAGGAACTTGTCATCTCCCTGGTGCCAACACCAGGCCAGTCACCCAGGGAGAAGGGTTTGTGGTCAGGTCACAACAGTGACGTCATTAGAGTGCTTCATCTGCTTTGATACCTGCATGACCAGCATCCAAAGAAGCAGCTGTCTGGTGTGTGTGCAAGAAAGAAGATCCTCCTGATAACACTAGTCTGCCTATTTACCATGTGGACAGTCAGTGTCCCTTGGGATGGCATTTACCTGGACATTCTGGTCTGGGCTTAATGTGGCTTGGGAATAGACAAGGGCGTTTCAGGGACATGGTTTCTCACCATTCTCCATTTCTTTAAGAAAGCACACCTCCCTCCTCTTCTCCATTGTTGGCCACATTCTTTCATCTTGATCTGGAACTGGGGAAACGGGGACCACAGGATCTGGCAGTCAACCACGCCTACCCTCTGTCAAGTCCACTCTTGAGCCTGGAGTCTGGGGTGCAAACTGGTACATGAAAGGGGATGAGGCAGGCTGCAGGTAGGTCACCCACTGTACCCTCCCTCTCAGTTGCCTCTTCAAACCATGCCAAGAGAGGAAGTGGCCAGACGGGGTGGGGGAAGGGCTGCCTTCCCACAGTAGAGATGTGGCTTGAGGCTATGCTTCTGGGTGAGGGTGACAGAAGTGTCCTGGCTTTCTCATGGTGGGTATGGGGCCTCAACTGCCTTCCATTTGGCATCCTCTGAACCCCTAGCAGCCCATGCCACCCTTGGCTTCATTCCAGACTGAGAACAGACTTGTAGTTGCTGAAACATGGCCACACCACCATGAACCCCTTCTGTGGCCCACTATGGCTGGTGGGGCACCAGTTAACAATGAACCCTGAAAGAAAAGACAGAGCAGGTGGAGGCAGGTTTATATTCAAAGGAGTGGACTGAGCAAGAGAGCTGTGGTGTTTACACAGCTTTGGGTCCATGGTGCACATGAACCTGAATTCTCTTCACATGCTCTAGGAGGGTGATTGCAGGCACTTTCTCTTCTGGAACTGGCCTTGGAAATGTCTGTCTTATTGCTGGAGAAGGTAGCTTTCCACTGGTCATGCTGGGTGCTCCAATGGGCATGTCCAGGGTCCTCCTCTATGTTCCAATGGGCCTCTACCTGAGTTTGGATGTGTGAGGTCTTCATAGCTGAAATGGGAAGCCAGCAGCCCAAGTGCTCATGGCACCCAGTTTACTCTGGCCCTAGCCCTATTTCTCCTGGGAGCCTCCAAGTCTGTCCTTGGGCCTTTGCTGTGGTCCTTAGGGGTGAGTAGGCTCTCCCAGGCCTCTTTGGTGGCATGCTTTTAGACCCTGTGCCTTCTGGCTCTTGGTAATGGCATGGAGAAAGGGCTACCATCAAATGCCAGGGCCAGCCCAGGAGACCCTATGAGGACCCTGGAAGGCCTGAGGATTGGCCTGGCCAGAGCTTGACAGGACCACCCTGCACTTGGGTTGGCCAGACCTGACTGTGAAGCTGGGCAGTCCCAGGGGCCCATCTCCCAGTTCTCCAAGCAGCTTAATAAGGCCAAGGAACAGTCACCAGGAAATGAAGGCAGAGGGGAAATGAGCACAGAGGATACACAGGACTTGAATGACTTGTGCCATCCAGCCCTGGACACCTCACACAGTCTTCCCTCAGGGAGTGAGGAGTGCCAGAAACAGGGTCTAGAACCCAGGCTGCCACTGTGGCCTGCACTGCTGCTTACCAACACCCTGGGCCTCCCCTTCCTCAATCATAAGGTGCGACCCAATACCTGCCTCCTGGTAAAATTGCCATCAGGCTTTGCTAACCCATTGACAGTCACTAAACAGGACTGCTTTGTGACACCAAGGACAAGAACTACTGTGCTGCCTCACAGGTGAGGAAAAGAGGGCCAGCATGCATGTGATGGCTGTGAAGGGTCTCCAGAGGCCATGCCCTTTCTATGGAACCCAGGATAGGGTCCCTTGAAGATAAAATAGGCCATGAGAAGCTGGAGTAGACCTGCTGGGGGACAAAAAAAAAGTACTCGGGCCAGATGTTTCTAGAGAGTTCCCACCAAGACAGGAGTCCATCTCACTCTCCTCCCCCATCAGGACCTCTCCTGTGTTCCCTGCCAGTCATGAGCCACAACACTGCAGCAGGGCGAGGCTGGGCATCTGGAAGCACCACCTGTGGGCAGCTTCAGTGTCCCCTGGTGCTCACCTCTCTTGCCCTGGTCCAGATGGCCTGGAGTGTCCCAGAGTCCTGCAAATGTACTTGATAGTGGATGACAGCCTAGAGGAGACAGAACTCAGTGACATGTGCTGGCTGGTTCTGAGCCAGACTCTGGACAAACTCTACCTGCCCCACAGCCTGGGGAGGCTCTCACACCTCCCACAGAAAGTCCTCCTCAGGCCCAGACTTCCAGATATTAGGAACAGCCACCACTGGTGTGGGGGTGACAGGGATGCCAAGAACCTCAGTGTTGAGGTCCTGACATGAAGGAAGAGTGTCCTAGGGTCCTCCCCACATGAGCAGCTCTGCCCAGTTTTACTGGGGACTTCAATCTCTTCGGAGGACTCCCAGCAGAACTAGTCTGTCCTTCCAACTAGTATCACCTGTGACTCCTGCCATCTCTAGAAAGTTCAGCAAGGTTACCTTTTACCACAGTGAAAGAGGGCTTGTGGGTTGCAGGTGGAGATTGGGACAACCCAGGTGGGGAGGGATATGAAACAGGGCTCAGTCCCAAGTGGGACTCTGGCCTCCAGAAGCCCCCAATCCTGGCTCAGATGGGTTTAGCTGACCTCTGGGGCCTCGTGACTCATGGGCAGGAGCAGCTAATCCCCAGATGGCTCCTGCTTCAGTTAGTGGGGAAGTAGGTGGGGTGGGTGGTGGCTGTCTGGCAGGCAGCAGCCCAGCATGGCAGGAGCATTTGCACCTGGCACTGGCAGAGCAGCAGCATCTATGACCAGGGGCCCACCAGAGCAGCAGGAGAGAGACCCAACTCCAAGACCCTCTCTCATACTATCTAGGAGGGCTGAGAGGCCAGTGGGCACAGGAAGAAAATGGCGAGCCTATAGGACCCTGACCCATTCTAGCAGGTGGCTTGTCTCTGAAGTGTGGGTTCAGGACTTGGTGGGCTCTTCTCCAGCTCAAGGCACAAGACCATGCCAATTTCCTATCAGAGGATGCATCTCCCTCAGCCTGCAGGAGCTGAATCTGGAAAATGAAAAGAAAACTTGCAAAAACCATATTTTCTTGGTGAAGGGCTGAGGCAAGCCCCTTCCTCTTTAAAACCCAGTCACAAGCCAGGAAAGGAAAGGGACCTCTCCTGGATGATACTGTACCTAAGCAAAGGTCAAAGGACATCTCATGTGGTTGACCCCTCACCTACAAGAACATAAGGCCACTCTATGGTACGCTGAGAAGAGGACAGAGGCCTGCCCGGAAGGTCTGGGAGAGCACAACCCAGAGTTCTAGAGCTGAGGGTCTCTGAGAGAATCTCCTTGTTTTTTTCTCATTATGCCACTGGGAAAGAATGGGAGAGGAAAGGCATCTTAGGGCTAACGACACACTCAGGTTTGACAGCCTATGTGCCTAAGACTCCAGCAACACCCTGGATGGGGAGAGAGCAAGGCTCTTGCTGGTGGACACCTACAAACCCACTTATCCACCACCTCTTGGCACATTTGCCCCAGGAGCCTGTCCCTGGTGGTATGCAGGCTGCTGCTGCCACCTGGAGGCCATTCTGCACACCTGCAACCAGGCCAAGGCAGGACTGAGGCCCACTCAAGTGTGTGTAGCCTGTGGCCCCTCTGCTGGGTGGCTACCTCCACCAGCTCAGCACAGGCTATAGGAAAGCAGGAAACATCAGACAGCAGGGAGGCTTCTGGACCCTCTTCCCAACCCCTCAGCAGTCTCCAGGGCTGGGCTGTGGAAGGCAGGGACTCAGGTGCAGACCATGCCCCCAGCTCCTCCAAAAGGCCCAAGGGCCTGGTAGCACACAAGGAGCTGCTGCCTGTAGAAGGCAGATCTGCAGCCCCACACACTGGCTCTGAGTCCCTGCAATGAGGTCTGCAATCTGAAAGCTTAAGACACAGACTGGCTCCTGGTTTTACACCTCTCTGGTCTGGCTGAGCTGCCTGAGCACACCAACGTCCTCTCTGCCCTGGGGCTTTTGCAAATACTGTTCCTGAGCCAGGATTTCTCTCTTCCTGTGGATGGCTTCTCTTGGGTTTTCACATTATAGCTTCTGTGAAACACATATTAGTATGTGACTGGTGTCCCCTCATCATGACTATGAAGGTGAGCCATGGGCATTGTGTGCTCATCTGCAGGCTGAGTTCCTTCTCAGCTGAGCCAACTGGCTCATCAGAGAGCTGATCCCCTGACCCCTGAGCACCAGTTTAGGTGCTGGGTACCTGGCATAGCCACACCCTGGAGTTCCTGATGCCAACATGAGCCTTCCTCAGCACTCACCCCCTGTGTTCTTGCAAGGGCCTCCAGCTGAGGGCTACTGGTGGAGCACTCTGCCATTAAAGCTGACATCAAATGATCCTCCAGACAACCTGGTACCCAGGTGCAGGAGGCTCAAGTAAGGGAGAAGCTGAGTGTTAGGCTAAGTAGCTTCTGAGGCACAGGCAGGAAATCTCAGGTAGAATCCTAGGAACTCTCCATCCTTCTGTCTACCTTCCTGCCTTCAGGGCTTAATATGTCCACACCAGGTTTCCCAGCAAGGGGCTCATGGACTTGCCCTCAGCCCAGGGCCATCTTGTCCTCAAACCACTGCTCTGTGACTCCAGCTCAGCTGTCAAGTGGCGAGAAGTGTAGGAGCATGTGCTGAACCCCGCTTGGCACAAGGACTCTGGGATCCAGAACCTATAGCAGCATCAGATCAGGCACACGGCTGCTTCCAGGCTCATCTTGTGACCCATGGAGATGTAGAGAGGCTTGTTGCTGTGTCTATGGCTCTTCAGGGCCTACAGCATGGAAAGGAGGTCAGAGCTGCAGGAACACATGCCCCTAGGTCCAGGTCAGCCACAGGGACTGGAGGCTCTGATGAGGTTCTTGGTGATAGCAGGGAGTTCTTGGACTCCCAGCCTTAAGGCTCCTTCCTGGTGCCTGTCCCTGGGCAGGGTGGGCGAGTGCTGGCATCAGAGGGTCTGGGGTGCACACATGCAAGTGCATGCAGTGCCTCTGACCTGGCAGACTAGGGTAAAGGCCCAGGCCAGTCATCATTCCGAGGACAGTTCCAGAACCTCCCATCAGAGGATGCATCTCCCTCAGCCTGCAAGAGCTGAATCTGGAAAATGAAGAGAAAACTTGCAAAAATCATATTTTCTTGGTGAAGGGCTGAGGCAAGCCCCTTCCTCTTTAAAACCCAGTCACAAGCCAGGAAAGGAAAGGGACCTCTCCTGGATGATACTGTACCTAAGCAAAGCCATCTGCTCAGACAGCCCTGAGTGTGCCCAAGGCCCCCATCTGACCTGACAACAGGGGCTTTGATATGAGCAGCAGCTCACCTGGGACCACAGCACTGGTAAGTAGAAAAGTGGGCCAGGGCACACAGGGCCACCCTGGCAGCAGGCTGTGACCAGGACTCAGCTATTAGCTTCCTTCTGCTTCCTCCCTACTGGGAACTTGGACATGTGTGTGTCACCTCCACACTTTCTTCTGGAGGGCAGAGGATGGGCCCAGTGTGGGTCACATTGTCCTGGGAAGGGTCTGGACCCCCATGTCCTCCACTGATGTTTATGGAGTGAGTGCTCCACACAGGCTCCTCTGCCAGAGGAAAGGAGAGTTGGGGTCTTTGCTCTCAGAATGTGCTGTGCAATAGAAGAGCCAAAGTGTTAATGTCACCTCCCCTGTGCATGCTGCAGGGCCAGAATAGGGAGGTGCAGGGGTGAGAAAGGGTGTGGATGCAGTCACAGGCAGGAGCAGTGGTCCAACGTCTGGCACCTGGGATGGCATAGGGGTGACTGGGGGACATAACCTACAATAATCTACATGAGTGCAGCAGCAGCACAGAGGTGGAGATGGAAGAGGCAATCACAGCAGAGGGAGGAGTCCGGGGCCCCAGGGATTGCAAGCCACAGGCTGGGATGCACCACCCAGGGCTACATGGAGAGAGGCACCAGAGAACACCAGGTGTGCTTTACTCCAGGCCAGGATTCAGGGACACAGAGGTGTCCAGGAGGTAGCTGACCCATCCTTCCCATCCCCAGAACCATTCCAGGCACCTGCTGGCTGAGCCCAGGCTGTCCAGGCCTCCCTACCTTCTCCTCGTGCAGGGTGCTCTTCTTCAGCATGTCTACCTGTAGGAGTTTCTTGGCCACTCCAGTGCAGGGCAGCTTTGTGAAGACGCCAATGTAGCAGGCCACTCCAAAGCTTGGCAGTGGGCAGAGGTGGGTGAAGTGGGGCAGTGGGGTTGGGCAGCACTAAGCCATGCAGCCTGGAGGTGGGCCCAGGATGGCTGATGAACAGAATCTCACCATCTGCAGACCAGCAGAGAACTCAGGGGCCAGACTCCAAGACCCTCTATGCCCTGACTTCATGGGTGGAGGTTGGGGCAGGCCCAGCAGCCTAATCAGTATGCTCACACCATGTCACCCTGTTCTTTCTTTCATTTTCTGGCAATTTCCCTCTTCCTCTCCCCTTTGTTGCTACCCTCAGGCCTATGCATATGTTCCCATGGCCTGGGTGCCCATGCCCAGGAGCAGCCTGCTGGTCCCAGGACTAGCATCCAGGTCAACATGAGTTTACCCTTTGGTTTTGGGGCCATGGGGTCCAAGGGCAGTGGCCAGGATGACCATCAACCTAAGCACCCTCCTGGGCCAAGGTCCCTGCATCTGCAGAAAATGGCACTCCTGTCTGATTATGGACAGAGGACAGACTGTCCAACTCAGGGACGGTGGTGAGGGGGCTCCCTGAACTCAGGCCCTATGAATTTTCACAGTGGCCAGGTTGGCACTGGACTATGGTACTGGAGATGGGCCAGTGTAGGGTACTGTGGGGAAGAGAAGGCTATGTAGTAAAGGAGGGGTGAAAGGGGGCTGTACTCTGGGTGGGGGATCTGTCCTGTGGTCTCACTGCCGATGATGAAAATGAGTCCAGAAAGGAGCCATCAAAGCCTGGATGGCAGCAGAAGCTCTTGCATGGGGTCAGACATACCCTCTTCTGGTCTTTCCCAGTGCCCACTCTGACCTTTCCTTTTGGGAGAGCAAGATTATCTCAGTGGTGGAACACCCTCATTTTCACCCAGAAACAGGACCTACAGAGCCACAGGGAATCACATCAGCTAAGCTGACCCTCACTCCTCAGGTTGGGCTTGTGGGGCAGAAAAAAGGGGAACTGCCACAGAGGTCCAGCTTTCAGAAAATACTCTTCTTTTCTGACTATGAGTAATAGTGGCTTTCGGGGGGTCTTCCCTCCCCCAGGCAAAAGCAGAGGGTCCACTTCCTGCCCCTGGGAGGAAGTACCTGTCTGGGGCATGAGTCCTGGCTCCTTCTCCTATAGCAATTGTACCAAATCCACCAGAAAGGGCAACTCTCGGAAGGCCAGAAAGGCCTGTCACATAGGAGGCCATCAGGCTACCCATTCAGCTCTCTTCATACACCACCTGCCACCAGGCATGCAGGTCAGCAGGACTCCGAGGCCACCTGCTTCCTGCCTCCATTTGCTCTGCCCTATTGCTCAGTTCACCATCAATAACCAACCTCCCCTCTCTACCCCACCCATGGCTCCCTTCTCTGCCTCACCCAGAGGTGGGGTGTGCAAGATAACCTTCCCTGCAAATGGCGGTGAGGACTGAATGCAATGTCATTTTGTAACAGGGGTTCACTTAGTGCTTTGACTATATACCTTATTGCCTTGAAACTTACATTTTTTTCTTTTTCCAAAACTTCTTTTCCCTGACCTTTATCCTCCTTGATCTCTCTTCCCTAATCTCAGTTTTCTCTGAATCACCTCTTTAAAAAACTCCTATTTCCCATGATGGGCAGAATCATTGGCTCTGGGACAGGAGTCCTTTGAGTTTCTCCTTTGCAAGCAAAGCAATAAAACATCTTCATTTTTCTCAAGACTTTTCTTTGTTATTGGATTGACATTGAGGATGAGGACTGAGTTTCCGGTTACAATTTCAAAGGTGCCCACCTGGGACCTGGTGTGTATGACACCCAACCACTCTTCCCAGGAGCTCTTCTAAGGTTGGTGGCTAGCCTCACCCCTGCTTGCCCCTTGCCCTTCTGGAGCTCCTTGTAAGTCAACCCTGACTCCTCCACCATATGCAAGGTCACTGGAGGCTCAAAGACAAGGCCCAGGAAGGCACTAGCACAAAGGCAGCATTGCGTGTACACAGGGAGGGGAGGGGAAAACCAGGTCTCCTGGAGGCTGTAACAATGAGGTGTCAACACTGGCTTTATGAAAAGACCTCTGATCATCTACAAGGGTTGGCATGCCCTCAGAGCTAGGAAATCAGAGAAAATAGGGGTTTCCATGGACAGGAGAACTTGGAGACACTGAGGGAGGAGGGGAGTGCACACTGGTGTGGAGCTGCGGGGACAGGAGAAAACTGATTGAAGGCCCTTGCACACATGCTGCCAGGAGGTGAGGAGGACAGAGGGTCCAGATGGCCCAAGCTTTCTGGAATGGCTGGCAACTACCCAGAGAGCTTTTAAAGTTCAGCTCCCTTATTTCGAGCTCCTTTTCTCTGGCAAAGAGACTGTTTTAAAACCCAGAAGACCCTACCCCACAATGGAAGAGGGTGCATGGTTATAGCCTGGTAGAGCGTATAGGTCAACCTCTGCCTAGAGCACATGAGAGTGGAGTCTCTTAAACGTGTCTTTTCATTAGTCTCTCTGGCCTGGGATACTTTGCAGGCTGGTCTGTTTCATTCTCCACCAGGGGGCACAGTGACATCTGAAATAGGCTCCTCTTATGTCATGGGCATGGGAAATGAGAGGGGGCTTTTCTTTCTTGCTCACTAGTTTTTGGAGCTTGTGTGGAGAAATTATAATTTAAGCAACCACCATCAACCTATGGGGACACAGGATGCCCCTTATGTCCCTGTGGAAAATCATCTGTAGATTTCAGCAGCCCAACTTGCTTGGGTTCACTAAGAATCACTTTCTCTTGTCTACCATTAGAGTGGACCCTCCGCATTTTGGGTTATTTTCAGGTAAGATTCTTACCATGTTACTGATAAAATGGCCAAGAGATAAATCCCAACCTTCTAGGCTAACAGAGAAGTCAGTTCTCTTGGGTGTGTTCAGTTGCTAACCCAGCCTCAGAAGAGGAGTAGAAATTGTGATTTAGGAGCTATCACCAGGAGATCTTGAGGATTCAATAACAAAAACGGAGGTGGGGGAGGTATAGGGTTCTAGAGAATGTATGTATAGTAGGACCCTGGGACTTCCAGCCTCCAGAACTGTTTATAAGGCACCTGGTCTGAGGCATTCTGCTATAGTAGCCCAAATGGACTAAGACAAGGCTGAAGGGGGCCACTCCTGGACTTGTTGGATGAGGAGGCTCACTAGAAGAAGCAAGTCTAAACTGGGTCCTAAGAGAGAAGTGGGAGCTGGCCAGGCACAGCATGGTGTATGAGGGCATCAAAGCTGATCTGAATGGGATATGGGTGTGGGGAGTGGGGTGTGGGAAGGATAGTTGTGGTGGGAGTCCAGCCTACAGGGTCATACCAAGCAGAGAACAGATCACAAAGGGCCTTCAAGCTACTGTCAATAAGTGTGAACTTGAATTGCCTTTAGGTCACAAAAAGGACACTGAAGTACTGTAAAGAGGACTTATGGTGACATGATCTCACTTTTATTTTTTTTCAGGCAATCACTGTCCTAGCCCTGGGCACCAAGAATAAAGACTTGGGATGGGGAACCCATGACAATTCAGCTGGCTTAGTAACCTACAGAAACAGAGATGGTGACACAAACAGGAAAGGGGCCAAAGGAAAGCAGACAAGAAGGCAGATTCCAGCAAGACTGCAAAAGCTGAAAATATTGAGCTGACATCAGACAGAATGTGAGGGGAAGGAGAGAATCCAGGAAGGGACATAGATTTCCAGCTGGGGCAGCTCTGGGTGTGTGCTGCCTGTCACTGAGACTACGAGACCCCAAAGCTGACAATCATACTTGGAGGTAAACATCAGACTTGGTTCTTAGCAGTCATAGAATTCTCTTTATATTTTTATTTTATCCCCCTTCAAACACTTCTCACTTGTTAATGAAATTCTAGGAAAGGCGGGCTGGGGTTGTGGTTTAGTAGTAGAGCGCTTGCCCAGCACTGAGCCAGGTCCTGGGTTCGGACACCAGAACTGCAAAGAAGGAGAAAAGGAAAGAGAAAATTCTACTACTTTGCTCCAGGTCTTCAGCCCCTGCCTGTCCCTCCGGGTTACCTCGGGCTCTGGGAAGCTGAACCATCAAGGAGGCACAGGCGCTGACACTGCCCCCTTTCACGAAGGACACCTCAAGCTCCAGGAGAAGGCGGGTCCTGCTGGGATGCCTCAGTGTCAGGGTCCACCAGGAGGTTTGCCCCCTGGAAGGATGACATCAGCCACGCCCGGGCCCAGCGTGGACCATGTTCCCTGTCGCGCACCGGAGTAGCGCCCTCCCATACGCCTAGGACCGGGCCTGCCCCTTCCAACAGCGGGGCAGGAGGGCCACCAGGCTTGCAAGGGGTCATACAGCCCTGTTCCTCCCCGACTCCCCGCCCCGCACCTCCCATGGCCCCTGCCTAAGTTCGGCTTGGGTCGCACTCCTAAGCCCTGCAGCAAGGCACTGCAGAACCTCATTTCCCAGCAGAGTCTTGCAGGCTGAAAGGCTCCACCCAGCAAGCAAGAACTTATGTGCAGTAGGAGTCTTGGACGTCCAGATCAGTGTTGCCTCTTACCCCATGCTTCTCAATGTAATGGGCATTTATTTACTCGGTGCTCTCTGTGCCTGGCACTGTGCTAGGATCTGGAGTAGCAGATTCCTCGCATTGTTTCGCCAGGGACAGAGAGAGGGGTGAATAAATAGTGCAGCTGCAGCGGGCTGGGGTTATGGCTCAGCGGTAAAGCATTTGTCTAGCATGTATGAAGCCCTGGGTTCGATCCTCAGCACCACATAAATTAAATAAATAAATAGATAAATAAATAAAGGTATGGCATCCAACTACAACTAAAAAATAAATAATAGTGCTGCTGCAACTAGTGCTGACTGAAAATAATATCCCTGAGCTGGCTTTGGGTTGGGAAGGGCCTCATGTAGAGGTGATATTTAGAGGTTACCTGAAGGGTGAGTTTGAGAGAGCAGAGGGAACAGCAGGTCCTGAGATAGGAAAGAGGCTGATTATGTGAGTCACTGAAAGGCAGCCAGTGAGACTAAAGTATTGCAATTTAAGTCATAGTAATTTAATATTTTGAGAAGTCAGAAAGATATATGCATAAGTCATGTAGTCTGAATACAGATTTCAAGAGGACAGGATGATAAAGAACACTGCATTAGACTGGACTAACTAGTTTCAGGTTTGGGAAAGTCTTCCTATAGCACCAACAACCAACAGTGCCTTGAAAGTAGGGCAAGTTCTCTTTGGGGAGAGGGCGTGTCCCATTTCTTGAGCACCCCGCCCCATGCCAGGCACTGTGCTGCTCTTTACCTACTCTAATTTCTCACCACAGAACTGGGAGGCATTTAGTATGTGAGAAAATGGAGGCTAAAAAGAATCAAGTGTCTTTTCCAAGCTGGCAAACAAGAGAGCCAAGACCTGACTATGCTTAGGTCCATCTGGGCTGAGTTGTATCAGCCTGGTTGTGTTAAAGTTAGGGTTCTGAGGAAGTAGCTCTCCTTGGGGATAAGGTTCCATGGAGTCTCGGGGTACAGGTAGTGATAGGGAAGGAATACTGACCTTGGTGGGGCCATGTGAAGGGAAAGACAGCACACTGCAGACTCTGGAGCCCCCAAACAAAAGCAGCCTCAAGAGCAGAGAAGGTTGTTGCATCACAGGGCCCTCCCCAGTTGGCTCTCTGAAGAACTCCACCAGCTGAGAAGGAAGCAGGCTCCGTGTCCCTACAGGGAAGGTATGAGTTTTGCTAGCATTTTCTCTTAG
This sequence comes from Ictidomys tridecemlineatus, assembly GCF_052094955.1. Classification (NCBI taxonomy): domain Eukaryota; kingdom Metazoa; phylum Chordata; class Mammalia; order Rodentia; family Sciuridae; genus Ictidomys; species Ictidomys tridecemlineatus. The sequence goes on along the minus strand of NC_135480.1, from coordinate 125,011,082 downwards.
GAGAAAGCACTCGTGGTTGTTTTTCCAACTAGAAATCCCAGGATTCTGAATGCTTGAACATATGTTTAGTGAACTTGAAGGGGTCAGAACATTGCAGAACACAATGCGAGTGCCAATTGCTGCTTGAACCACTGGTGCCCAGTTCCAGGCCTCAGGGCTTATGTCCCATGGAGCACTCTGCATGTACTTTGACACGGCATCCTCACTCGGTGCTTCTGGCATCACATCAGCGATGCTTTCCATGTGCACACTGGGGCAAGCAGGTATGCCAGAATTTGGGCAAGTTTGGCTGGGCCTTTTAAACTGATGTTTTGCTCACAGTGCTCATCAGTGGAAGTTTGTTTTTTAAGTCAAAATTGTCTTAACATCTAGGAACAGCTGAAGGATCCCATGACTGTCTCCCTTAACAAGTGGCAAAATCTCCTAAGTATTAAAGATGAAAAGGGCTTGAGGGCAATGACTTGAAGTTCTATTTCTTTCATTGCCTTTATTTCCTGTTACCAGGAAGTCTTCTCCATCCTACAGCCTGACTCACTGAGTTCATTCTTACTCCTTGGTAGCTGGGGCTTTGCTGTTTCAGTGATGTACCTTTAAGCAGAAGATACCCCTCCCATGGCTGAGTCTTAGGCTTTTTCTACTGTGGACAAGTTGTTCTGCTGTTGTTCTGTCAAGTGGAAGTTTACCATCTCACATTCTAGAGTGTACTCTTCATTTCTGAACCATCTACTTCATGAATACTTCTGCAAGGATACTTCCACAAAAACCCACATCTGTTCTCATATCCTACATGCCATACATGGTAGCGTGGCCCCCAGAGAGGAATCCTTTAGCAGCAGAACTGAATTTTATCAAAATAACATTAAAAGTATAATGAAATTTACCTATGCTACCCAGTGTATTTTTGTATAAATCATGCTAAATATGATAGTTAAAGCGTTGAAAGCATAGCATACAAAGTAAAACATCTTATTTAAAAACAATTCATAACAGTGAGGAAAAAATGCTCAGGCCAAAGGGAGGAAAAAAGTCTTCACACCAAGGATTTACTTGACACCAGATTCCACCTATGAAGGTGTGGCAATGAGGAACAGATTGGGTTTGAGTGCCACTGCTGGTCCTGGCAAGGTGCACTCCCACTGCCAGGCATCTAAGGCCAAAGTACTCCTGCTCCTACATGTCAGGCTTCTAGTAGGAGGGGGTGGGGTTCTGCATAGTCTGGAATGTTCATCACAACTCACTAAATGCAAGCACATGTTCTGTGAAAGGAGCTACAACCTGAGGTCTGTCACTGCACTTCTTTCATCAGACACTGTGAGAACCATTCATGGAAATGGAGTGCATTGTTTCTTCTGCACCTGCCTTTGGAGGTGTGCACAGGGCCTGTGCCAGGCCACCTTTTTTTTTTTTTTCACTGCTATAGGTTGAACCTATGGCCTTGTGAGGCAAGCACTCTACAGCTGAGCTGTGCCCTTTGCCCTAGTTTTATATTTCTGTAGTTCAAAAGTACACAGGCCAGATTTCAAATTGATTGGGTCCCTAATTTATCTGGAATGTAAATGAAACACATGGCCTCCATTGTGCAGATGGCTGCTGTCCTGATCTCACTGCAAATGGATGCTGAGCTGTGAGAAACAGGAATTTATCTGGAGGTCCAGGATATCAAAGTGGGTTTCAAAAAAAGAAAAAAAACTTACAATGAAAAACACTGCATATAATCAAAGCAAGTTATTTTCCCTTTTTCAGAAATGGAACTGGTTTTGTACTTGCTTGGAGGCTCAGTGGTTTATGGCATGGTTGAGAATCAAAGAAAGGACCAAGAATGCACATACCCAGTGCTTACTCCTCATGGCATCTCAAAGAGCCTACCTCTGATCCAAGCTAACATTGAAAATTTTCATTTAGAATCTCAAAATATGAGAACTGCAAGGTACTTTGGCTGTTAGTCTACTTCAGTTTATTCACAGGGGAACCAAAACCTTAGCAGTATCCCAAGTCCTGTGCTCTTCACAGAGTTGTTGGCTCTGATGCTTTGGAATCTGGCAGTGACTTACAGTGGGGTCTGGGTTGGCTTTTGTTATGGTGGCCTTAGGCATGTGCAGATGCCCTGGCTTTCCTCATATTAGTGAGAAGACAGAGTGTGGTGCTTTTTTCACATCTTGAAACCCAAGAAATAAGAGCACAGTACTCAGAACTTAAGATTCTCTTCTCTGAGTGTGCATAATAGAATAGGGAAGAAAAGAGACTAACAACCCTGCATTCTGCCTCTGTGTGGCAATGAGAGGAAGCACAAGGAAGAGGCTTCAGGCCTGACAGAGGTCATTGCTGGGAGTGACCCCTATTGTGACTCTTCATTTCTGTTGCTCCTTGAATGAACAGGAAGGTGGTTGATTACTAATTTCAAGTAACTGATCTTCTCATTCCTTAATATTCATAACTTAACATGAAAGTTCTGGAATCTGCATGTGTTCCAGAAACAGCGTGGCTCTCAAAAAATCCATCGATCAGCACTGTGACCATCCATGCAAAAATCAGAGCCTTTGGGCTCAAGTAAGTCTCCGGACTCAAAGCCTGAAGTTCTAGCCCATGCACAGCTCAGAAGCGGCTTAGCAGAATCATCTATCAGAACCCCTATAGAACTCTAGACTATGCACTGCTTCCACACAGGTCACATGACTGCTAGCTATCCACAGCACAAGGCCATTACCCAGCTCCCCCCACATCAGCAGCGCTGGAAACAGACTATCTCCATCTTGGAAAACCTTCGTCACAATTTTGTGGTGGGTGTGGCTATCAGATCCTATAGCCATTTAGCAGGTGATGTATTGTTGATATTGGGATCTGTTAACATTGTCTTTACCCACAAAAGAGAGATCTTGGGACCCTATAAGAACACTACAAATCTATAGAGTATAAACAATAACATACTAGATCCACAGAGTTGGAAAGGAAGACACATGAGCAACATGAAAAGACAAGGGAAAAAAGTACCACCAACAAATCAAGAAAATACAACATTAGAAGAAATGGTAGCTATAGCAGAAAAAATGACAGAGAAAGATTTCAGGATATACATGGTTAAAATGTTTTGGGATCTCAAAGAAGATGTAAGAGAACAATTACAGGCAGTGAAATATCACTTTGACAATAAGCTACATAAACAAATCTAAGAAGCAAAAGATCACCTCAACAAGGAGACAGAGGTTATACAAAAAAAATCTTTGAAATTAAAGAAATAATAAACCAAATTAAAAACTCAAATGAAAGCAACACCAATAGAGTAGCCCACTTAGAAGATAGGACATAAGACAATGAAGATTAAATAAATAATCTTGAAAAGAAAGTAGACCACACAGCGAAAATGATAAGAAACCAAGAGTAGAACATTCAAGAAATATGGGCTAGCATAAAAAAGAGCAAATTTAAGAGTTATTGGGAAACAGAAAGGCATAGAGATCCAAACCAAAGGAATGAACAATCTATTCAATGAAATAATATCAGAAAACTTTCCAAACATGGAGAATGAATTGGAAATGCAAATTCAAAAAGCCTACAGGATGCCAGATGTACAAAATCACAACCGATCCTTACCAAGGCACATTATAATGAAAATGCCCAACATACAGAATAAGGAGAGAATTTTAAAAGCCAAAAGAGAAAGGAATCAGATTGCATATAAGGGAAAACCAATTAAGATAATGGTAGATTTTTCAACACAGACCCTAAAAGCTAGAAGATCCTGGAACAACATATATCAAGCTCTGAAAGATAATGGATGCCAACCAAGAATCTTGTATCCAGCAAAATTAAACTTTATATTTGAAGATGAAATAAAAACCTTCCACAATAAACAAAAAATAAAAGAATTTATAGCTAGAAAACCGGCACTACAAAACATCCTTGGCAAAACATTTCATGAAGAGGAAATGCAAAACAGTAATGAAAATCATCAGAGGGAGGTAGTACAGTAAAGGAAAAACTAATCAAAGAAGAAAACTAATTAAAGTTATTAACAAAATAAACAAATATGGCTGGAAATACAAACCATGTCTCAATAGTAACCCTAAATGTTAATGGCTTAAACTCACCAATCAAAAGAAAGGCTAGCAAATTGGATTAAAAAAAAAGATCCAACAATATGCTGCCTCCAGGAGACTCATGTGATAGGAAAAGACATACACAGACTAAAGTTGAAAGGTTCCAAATAATCATACCACTCACATAGACTGTGAAAGCAAGCAGGGGTTTCCATACTCATAAAATAAAGTAGACTTCAAGCCAAGGTTAATCAAAAGGGATAAAGTTGGACATTACAAACTGCTCAAGGGAAGCATACACCAATAAGACATAACAATCATAAATACATATGTCCCAAACAATGGTGAAACTATGTTCATCAAACAAACTCTTCTCAAGTTCAAGAGTCAAATTGACCATGAAACAATAATCTTGGGTGACTTTAACATACCTCTCTAGCCACTAGATAGATCTTCCAAACAAAAGTTGAATAAAGAAACTACAGAACTCAATAATAACACAATTAATAACTTACACTTAACTGACATATATAGAATACTTCAACCTGCATCAAGCAGATACACTTTTTTCTCAGTAGCACATGGATCCTTCTCTAAAATAGATGATATCCTATGCCAAAAAGCAACTCTCAGCAAATACAAAAAAGTAGAGATACTACCATGCATTTTATCAGATCATAATGGAATGAAATTGTAAATCAAATGACAAAATAAAACATAAAAATTTCTCCATCACCTGGAAACTAAACAATATGATACTGAGTGAACAATGGGTCACAGAAGACATCAAGGAGGAGATTAAAAAATTCCTAGAAGTAAATGAGAACATAGACACAACATATAGAAATCTCTGGGACACTGTGAAAGCAGTACTCAGAGGAAAATTCATTGCATGGAGTTCATTCCTTAAAAGAAGAAAATGTCAACAAATAAACGACCTCACACTTCATCTCAAAGCCCTAGAAAAAGAAGAACAAACCAGCAGCAAAAGCAGTAGAAGGCAAGAAATAATTAAAATTAGAGCTGAAATCAATGAAATTGAAACAAAAGAAAAAATTGAAAAAATTGACAAAACAAAAAGTTGGTTCTTTGAAAAAATAAATAAAATTGACAGACTCTTAGCCACTCTAATGAAGAGAAGGAAAGAGAGAACAAAAATTACCAGTATACATGATGAAAAAGTTAATATCACAACAGACACTACAGAAATACAGAGGATAATTAGAAATTATTTTGAAATCTTATACTCCAATAAGATAGAAGACATTGAAGGCATTGACAAATTTATTAAGTCATACAATTTGCCCAGATTGAGTCAGGAAGATATACACAATTTAAACAGACCAATATCAAGTGAGAACATAGAAGAAACCATTAAAAAGCTTACCAACCAAGAAAAGTCCAGGACCAGATGGATACACAGCCAAATTCTACAAGATCTTTAAAGAAAAACCAATACAAGTACTCTTCAATTTATTCCAGGAAAGAGAAAAAGAGGCAGTAATTCCAAACTCGATCTATGAGGCCAATATCATCCTGGTCTTAAAACCAGGCAAAGACACATCAAAGAATGAAAACTTCAGACCAATATCTCTAATGAACATAGATACAAAAATTCTCAATAAAATCCTGACAAATCGAATAGAAAAACATCAAAAAGATTGTGCACCATCATCAAGTGGCTCAAAATATGGAAATCAATAAATGTAATTCACCACATCAATAGACTTAAAGATAAGAAGCATGTGATCATCTCTATAGATGCAGAAAAAGCATTTGACAAAATATAGCACTCCTTTATATTCAACTTACTAGAAAAACTAGGGATAACAGGAACATATCTCAACATCGTAAAGGCTATCTACGCTAAGCCTCAGAACAACATCATTCTAAATGGAGAAAAATTGAAGGCATTCCCTCTAAAAACTGGAACAAGACAGAGATGCCCTCTTTCACCACTTCTATTCAACATAGTTCTTGAAACACTGGCCAGAGCAATTAGATGAAAGAAATCAAAGGGACATGTATAGGAAAAGAAGAACTTAAATTAGCACTATTTACTGATTATATGATTCTATACCTAGAAGGCCCAAAAATCTCCATCAGAAAACTTTTAGAACTAGTAAATGAATTCAGCAAAGTAGCAGGATATAAAATCAACATTCATAAATCAAAGGCATTTCTGTATATCACTGACAATACTTCTGAGAAGGAAATGAGGAAAACTACCCCATTCACAATAACCTCAAAAAAATAATATATTTGGGAATCAACTTAACGAAAGAGGTGAAAGATCTATACAAAGAAAACTACAGAACCCTAAAGAGAGAAATCAAAGAAGACCTTAGAAAGATCTACCTTGCTCTTGGATAGGCAGAATTAATATTATCAAAATGAACATACTACCAAAAGCACTATACAGATTTAATGCAATTTTGAACAAAATCACAATGGAATTCCTAATAGAAATAGAAAAATAAATCATGAAATTCATCTGGAAAAATAAGAGACCCAGAATAGCTAAAGCAATCCTTAGCAGGAAGAGTGAAGCAGGTGGCATCACTATACCAGAACTTAAACTATACTAGAGGGCAATAGTAACAAAACAGCATGGTACTGGCACCAAAATGGACTGGTAGAACAATGGTAAAGAATAGAGGACACAGAAATTAACCCCCAAATTACAATTATCTTATATTAGACAAAGGTACCAAAAACATGCACTGGAGAAAAGATAGCCTCTTCAACAAATGGTGCTGGGAAAACTGGAAATCCATTTGCAACAAAATGAAATTAAACCCCTGTCTCTCACCATGCACAAAACTTAACTCAAAGTGGATCAAGGACCTAGGAATTAAACCAGAGACTCTGTGTCTAATTGAAGAAAAAGTAGGCCCTAATCTTCATCATTTGGGATTAGGGCCCAACTTCCTTAATAAGACTCCTATAGCACAAGAATTAAAACCAAGAATCAATAAATAGGATGGAATCAAACTAAAAAAAAAATTCTTCTCAGCAAAACCAACAATCTGTGAGGTGAACAGAGAGCCTACATCCTGGGAGCAAATTTTTACCCCTCATACATCAGATATAGCACTATTCTCTAGGATATATAAAGAACTCAAAAAGCTAAGCACCAAAAAAACAAATAACCTAATCAACAGATGGGCCAAGGACCTGAACAGATACTTCTCAGAAGAGGATATACAATCAATCAATAAATACATGAAAAAATGCTCATCATCTCTAGCAATCAGAGAAATGCAAATCAAAATTACTCCAGGATATCATCTCACTCCAGTCGGAATGGCAACTATTATGAAGACAAATAACAATAAGTGTTGGTAAGGATGTGGGGAAAAAGGTACACTCATACATTGCTGGTGGAACTGCAAATTGGTGCAGCCAATATAGAAAGCAGTATGGAGATTCCTTGGAAATCTGGGAATGGAATCATCACTTGACCCAGCTATCCCACTCCTCAGTCTATACCCAAAGGACTTAAAAATAGCATACTACAGGGACACAGCCACATCAATGTTTATAGCAATTCAATTCACAATAGCTAAACTGTGGAGTCAACCTAGATACCCTTCAGTGGATGAATGGATAAAAATAATGTGGCATATATACACAATGGAATTTTACTCAGCAATAAAAGAGAATAAAATCATGGCATTTGCAGGTAAATGGATGGCATTGGAGAAGATAATGCTAAGTGAAGTTAGCTAATCCCCCCCAAAAAAAACAATGCCGAATGTTTTCTCTGATATCAGAAGGCTGACTTATAATGGGGTAGAGAGGGGAAACATGGGACAAATAGATGAATTCTAGATAGGGCAGAGGGGAGGGAGGGGAAGGGAGGAAGAAGGGGATTAGCAAGGATGGTGGAATGTGATGGACATCATTATCCAAAGTACATGTATGAAGACATGAATTGGGTGTCAATTTACTTTATATACAAACAGAGATATGAAAAATTGTGGTGATTATGTATAATAAGAATTGTAATGCAACAAAAGTACATGTATATAGACATAAATTGGTGTGAACATACTTTATAAAAAGGTATAAAAATTTGTGCTCTATATGTGTAATAAAAATTGTAATACATTCTGCTGTTGTGTATTTAAAAAAAATCAATAAAAAGAAAAAAAAATCCATCAGCTGGCACAGTGCATGCTGGCCTTGAATTCAGTGCTATGCCAACACTGTCTTTCCAGCTGCCCTGAGGCACAGTGGAGGGGAGGGGAGCTATGTCCCCAGCATATAAAGGGACAGAGTAGAGAGTCCTATTTTGCTTGCTGGTCCTGTTTCCGTGTAACTGCCACTTTCCATACAGAGACGCAGCTGGACAGCAGTATTTCTTCTGGGAACTGGGATTCCATTTCTGGAAGAACTTCGCTCTCTTTGGTTTCCATGTAACTCACCAGAGTGTCCCTCAGGCTGCAAAATCAGGCACAAGAGACAGTGTTTAGAGCATGCAGGAGCCTATCAGCTCTCACTCTTTCCAGGACTGGGGTGCTAAGACCAGAAATACTGAGGGTCAGCTTCAGGTCAGCCAGCTGCCCAGTTCTTGAGCTGGACCTGGAGTCCTAGGCTCAAGGCTTCTGGGGGGTGGAGCTTCCTCGATGATGCTCATCTAGGCCATTTCAGGCACTCCACTGATGGGCCTGTCTGGCTGCATCAGAAACAAAGCTTTGCCACTCAGAAAAAGGAAGGTGTTCCCTCTCATGGTGTATCTTACCAAAGGTTGCAAATTCTCTAGGAAGGGGAACTTCATTGTACAGGCATGTGCCATATGGCCTGAGGGCAGAAACAGCAAATGTAGCCTGACTTTCCATCCAGAAAGCCAGTCAAGTGAAATACCTGCCTCATACCACACATAAAAGTGAACTGACTAATGAAAGAAATGTGCAATGTAGAACTATAAAAGCAGCAGGAGAAAACAGTATGGCTTAGCACCCTGGGAAGTGATAAGGAAGTACATCCCTATGGCAGCTTTTTTGGGGGAGGCAGGGGAAGTACTGGGGATTGAACTCAGGGGTGCTTAGCCACTGTGCCACATCCCCACCCCCCACACTTTAAAAGAAATATATTTTTAGTTGTAGATAAATGCAATAGCTTTATTTTGTTTATTTATATGTGATGCTAAGGAGTGACCCCAGTGCCCCACACATGCTAGGCAAGTGCTCCACCACTGAGCTACAATCCCAGCCCACATCTCCACCCCTTTTCAATATTTTATTTAGAGATAGGGCCTTGATGAGTTGCTTAGGGCTTTGCTAAGTTGCTGAAGCTGGCTTTGAACCTTCAATCCTCCTGAGCTCCTAAGATTACAGACACGCACCACTGCACCCAGCCCCACAGAGGCTTTATGAAAAAATCCTATCAATTGACTTCTTACTTCTATCAATTGTAACATGTAGATCAAAGGAAATAATCTATTCTATACAAAGAGCTTTTACAAATTATTAAAAAAGAGATAAAGGAGAGCACTCACCTGGGTTTGATTCTCAGCACCACGTATAAATAAATAAAATAAACATATTGTGTCCATCTACAACTAAAAATTAAATATTTTTTAAAAAGTGAGATAAGGGCTGAGTTGTGGCTCAGTGATAGAATGCTTACCTCGCATGCGTGAGGCCCTGAGTTTGATTCTTAACACCACATAAGAATAAATAAATAAAGATATTATGTCCATCTACAACTAAAAAATATTTTTTAAAAAGGGATAAACTGGTTAGGGGTGGTGGTATATGCCTGCAATCCCAGCAATTCAGGAGGCTAAGGTAGGAGGATCACATAGTTGATACCAGCCTTAGCAATGGTGAGGTCCTATCTCAAATTAAAAATAAAAAGACCTGGGGATGCATCTCAGTAGCTAAGTAACCATGGGTGCAATAAGGAAGGAAGGAAGGAAGGAAGGAAGGAAAGAAACAGATCAACTGCCATGCCCAATAGGAAGGAAGGAAGGAAGGAAGGAAGGAAGGAAGGAAGGAAGGAAGGAAGGAAGGAAGGAAGGAAGGAAGGAAGGAAACAGATCAACTGCCCTGCCCAATAACCAGAAGCTACCAAGAGCTATTTCAGAGGATGATAAGCAAATGGTGATAGATTTAAAAATGTGCCCAGCCACACAAGTAGGTGTGAAAACAAGACACCATTTTTTGGCCATTAGATTGACACAAATGTAAAATTCACATAATTTTGGATATTTCAGATTTCACACATTGGTGTAGCTTAATCTACCTAATCTAAAATGCATACTTCTTTGACATAGGTCTACTTGTTATAATAAGCATATATGATTTCATAGTTATCTTTTAGAAGTCCCCAAAAGATTAAAACCAAAGAAATAAGTTCTCAGTTGCTCTGGTGATGGAGAACAGTAGACAGAGGGTCCTGTGGTAAGGTGGAACTACCTTCATGTCAAGGGAGATGCCAAACATTCTAGGTGTGCACACCTACCTCCATTCAGGGTTGAAGCTCTCCTGGGCCTGGGTGTTTCTTAGTTTTAACACTATCAGCTCATGGAGCTCCATGAGGAAAGCATCTAGGTCTGTGTGATTCAGGAAGGTGCTGAGGAGCTTAGCAATTTCTGGGCTGAGGTCTGCTTTGTACCTAGAACTGATTTCCCAAAAGGGATCCTAAAAAAGATGAAAAAGTACAACATCAAAGCCTGGGACCAGTGTGCAGCACCCTCAGTCTGGGCAGAAGCAGGGCAGACTCACTTTCTTCAGTCGCAGTAGCTGTTCCGACTTATGAGCAGAGAGGAATTGCCAGAGGGCAACAGCATGTTTTAACTGACATCTGCTTAAAGCCTGGAAAAGGAAGAGGGTCCCAAGTAGGAGTGAAGGCTCACTCTGAGTGGTACCCAAGGGCACTTCTCCCTAATTTTGTCTATTTTCATCATGAGGCCATCTCTGTTCCATCCACAAGTCTACCTGCCTCATCTTGGAAACATCTGAGAGTCTCCGCCTCCTGCAGCAGCTTGTAACTGTATCACGCAATGAGTAGGTAGTCAATGTCCTCAGTCACCTTTGCATCCTGCTCTACTAGGTGGTCAGCACTGAGCGTCCCTGCCTCTCCTGTCCCCAGTGTGCACTGAAATTCTGTGGACTGGTGAGGGGTGGGGTTCCTGACCACCCCTTTCTACAGATGCCTGCACCAGGCTCCTGCGTGGTGGCATTCTGGCAGGAAACTAAGACCAGGTGATCTTGATTCTCCTTGAAAAGCACACAAGACCTACCTTTAAAACCGGAGTTGTTTGGTCGCTCATTCGCAGGATGTCTTGGACATACACATTTAGGTACATATTTGGATCCCCACCAGCTGTGCCTAGAAAGCCCAGAGTGACCTCTATGATAGACAGTGCTTCACAGGCATCGCTATAGGACCGAAGCTCTCCACTGATGGCACCCATGGCAGAGTTGGGGAGGGGGCTCTGAAACCAAAACCAGGACAGAGTCTTGGGTCAGTCTATTACTTCTCCTACTTGGTAAGAGCCCAACTGTGACCTGCCAACACAGGCAGGGCCAACTATCCAGCACTTATGGTAAGAGCTGATGCTTGTGCTTGAACTGATGCTGAGTGCCGCAGCCTTTCAGACTTTGCACAGAAATCAGCCCAAGTTAACTGAATCCTCCACATGATCCATGAGGACACGGAGAGGCACAAGAGCCTCTCCACTTGTTGGTAGCAGAACCTAAGGAGCATGAGTAACCTTTAGCACCTGAAGCAGCTGCTAATATGCTGCTGGATATTGATATCTGGTCATGATATCATCATTGAGAAAACAACCCCCAAGGGGTTGGTCTGTTCTCATCAAGAAAGTTTGGTGATCTGCCATCCTGCTTGCCTCTCTGAGCTCTGGGATCCCTAAGCTCCTCAGGGAGCCAGAAAGCCTGGTGCTCACAGCAGACACCAGGATGAGATTGTACTGTCCTTACGTATGTGGATGGAACAACCCTGCAAGTGAGGGTTTATCATGACCACCTGTGGCATTTTGTTCTTGATGTCCACAAAGATATGTTCGAAGTTCCAGTCATGTCTGTATACCAGTGTGGGTATCCCCTAAGTGAGAAAGAAAAAAAAGTTTTTGGAAATTAAAATAGAGGAGGCTTCCATCTGATGACAGATGTATTCTTCAACAGTGACTCAGTGGAAGTACCAAGCCGGACAGTATATTCCTGGGCAAGGCATGTAACTTTGTTGTGTTCTGACGATTCTGTTCCACAGTAACACAAGTAATACAAGAAATCTAGCCTGGCTACAGTGACCTTGCAGATATTGCCCTGTAGAATAGTGTATCTGCCGACCACAGAGAGGAAGAGCGCTGGAGGAACAGGAATGGGAATGTGAATATTTGTGATCTATCCAACAACACTGAGCAGAGACTGTGCACAAGACAGCCACTGTCAAGATGAATTAAAAATGGCTTTAGGCTCAAACAACTGACAGGCTAACTATAATGAAGGAATAAATACATCTGAGAATGACACCTGACCGGACCTGTAAGGATGAGTGCAGCTACGGTAAGGGACAGTATAGAAGTGCCACTGTGTTCAGGGAGTCGGGAGGCAGTTCACAGGGTTTGATGCAGCAAGGAAGGAAGGGGCTGGAGACACCTGGAAGGTCGAGCTAGGGCCTCTGTGCCAGATGAGGGAGTGTGGTGGAGGCCATGTAACTGTCCACATGCTGCAGACTGGCTGGGGGTGGGGGTTCCTGACTGCCCCTTTCCAGGGGTGCCTGCACTGATGCTCCCCGCATAGGGGCATTCTGGCAGGAAACTAAGATGAAGTGGTGCTACTGGCACTGGGCAGCTGGACTGACGGCTAAGTGCTCTGAAGTGAAGTCAAGGCCATAGCAGTTAGAGGACGAGAGAATGGGGAAGGTCTGTGTGGTGGTTCCTGGGCATGGACTGCATATGCAATTGAAGGGGTGGCAGCAGTGAGGTCTTTTTGGTGGTGCCATTAACTGTAGTGGAATCCCAGTCCACTGACACTTGAGGCTGCCCTGGGGGACAGGTGCAGACAGTGATGGTAATGTGGAAGAGAACTGGGTCACCTCCCGGCCCAGAGAAGGTGTAGGGACCACAGATCACTAGTGAGAAGGAGATAACACAGACAACATCCTGGGTGTCACTTGTCTGTTCCCCTTGAAACTCACAAGGGTTGTTCATAACTACAGCAAATCGTTTGCAAAGGGCCCAGCCTACCTTGAGGGTCAGTCGGGGCTTGCCCTGGAGGAAGTGGCTGCTGATCTGCCGCTGGATCTTCTCCAGGTCAAATTCCTGTGAGGTCTCCCCACCTTGCTCAACTTGATACTGGCAGTTGGAGAGAATCAGAGGCATCAGGTCCCGCTCCACTTCGTAACTGACAACATGCAGGTCAGTGACCTCTGAGACATCCACGGAATAGCTGAGGGACACAAGATACAGGTCTTGGTGTCCAGAGAAAGTGTGTGAGGCCTAGGGCTTTGGGGCATATGCTCCTGCTTCTGCATTATAGTGTAAGCAAGTGAAAACCATGTGCAAATACGGGGCTTTATTGAGGAAGGCTGAGAGAGGATCTGGGGGACAGGAGCTGTTGCTGGCTAGAGTCTGCACCCCAGCTTGGTGGCAGGGTGGTGAGTTTACAAAGTACCTGTTGTTTTCATTGGAGAACTTCTCCATCGTGTAGATGATTTCATTATGTAGATTAATCAAGTAGCTAATTAATGCAGTTGAGCAGAGGCCCAGGCCCCGACGCCGGGGCAGGATGACCTTAAAATCTGTGTCCAGATCCAACTCAGAGTTGTAGTAGCCTTTAGGTAACTTGATTTCACCTTTAAAAGACAGGGTCATTACTAAGCAAAGGGATGTTGCTCCCGGTGTTTGTCTGGAGGCAGGGGAAGAGAAGGGAAGCCACGGGCAGCCACGTCCAAAGATCTAGGCCCTGGCTGTTAAGTTTCTAGTGCCCCCAACTCCTTTCTGATTCCATATTTATAGACTCAAGATGACTGAGGATGACTTTGGAGGTTGGTTCATGTATCCCAGCTCCTCCATCAACAGGATGTGTTGCCACATACACAGCAGGGTGCTGGCAGAGCCACGTAGAGGAGGACACTTACCATTGGTCTCCAGTGATCGCCTCAGGGCATTCCACGTGGACAGGAAGATGGTGATCCTGTTGTGGAATAGCTGCCTCAGTCCCTCTGTTGAACAAAACACTTGGTAAGAGCCCCATGGAAACAATCCCCACCACCACGCTGGCCAGGGTCAAACCACAAGGCGTGCTCCCAAAAACCTGACCCTGCACCTTCCCTCACTCAGCAGCATGCCTGAGTTTCAAGTTTTAGGCTGTATGAGAAGCTGGAGAGGCTGAGGGCTTTCTAGCCACAGCAGTGGCTCATGGCCATCTCTGGGATTTAGCATCCTTTGCCTCTTTCTCTACCTTAGGAACTGAGCCCCACCCTCATGTCCCAGCCTGATCGATCCTTTTGAACCACCAAACATGGATGGTCCTGATCTTGGTTGCAGCAGACAGCAGTCATACCTGAACTGTGACTGCTAATAAAACTCCTGATGGAATAGGAATATTCATCTTCTGGAACATTCTGGAATTGTTTTACTAGATCCCTTTGCAAGGCCAAAATCTCAGGTAAGAATTTCACCAGTCTCAGTTCTGCTTCCTGGAGAAGAGAAGATAGCTCAGTAACACTTCCTCTATTTAATTGAGAAACAACATGGGGTGTACAGATTTTAGGGCAGGCTGGGGACTTTCTGTGTAGTTTAGTTTGGTCAGTGGGTTGTTTTACATGATTATACCCTGAAGCTTGCAAATAGGAAAGGGGTCATCCCATCCTTTCACCAAGTGGTGAGGGATGTAGGATGAACTGGATCAAGTCCCCACTCTCCTCTAATGAAAAGCTCCCTCAAGGACTGAGCTGGACCCCATCTCTCAGTTTGCACAAGAATCAACTCTAGATGACCAAAGACCCAGATGTAAGACCTGACCTCTGAAGCTATCTGCAGAAAACAGGGGAAACACTCCAAGACATTGGCATAGGTGATGGGTTTCTGGATAGGACCCCCAAACCAAAGGAAGTAAGAGCAAAATGACAAATGGGATCACATCAAACTAAAAAGTTTCTGCACAGCAAAGGAAACAACCAACAGAGTGAAGGGACAACCTAACAGAATGGGAGAAATAGCTGCCAACTCTTCACCTGACAGCAGGCAAATACCCAGAATATATAACTCAAAATTTTTTTTAAATCAAAGTAATCCAATTTAAACATGAGTAAATGATCTGAATAGACAATTCTCAAAAGAAGAAATATAAGTGGTTAACAAATATATGAAAAAATGCTCAATATAATAGTCATCAAGGAAATGCAAATCAAAACTACAATGAGATGCCATCCTACCATAGTTGGAATGACTCTTACTTAAAAAAAAATAATAAGATAGGTGTGAAATCGCAGCTACTTGGGAGCCTTAGGCAGGAGGATCACAAGTTTAAGGCCAGCCTCAACAAGTTCTAAGTTAGACTAGGCAATTTAGGGATACCTTGTCTTAAAAAAAAGCAGGAAATGGGGGCTGTAGCTCAGAAGTGGAGCATTGCTTGCTTAGAAAGCCCAAGAAAAGGCCCTGGGTTCAATTGCCACTAGTCCCCCATACCCAAAAATAGATGAACTCAAAAATAAAATAATAAATGCTAGCATAGATGAAGAGAAAAAGGAAATCTAATATATTTCTGGTACAACTTTTAATTAATACTTCATAATAGAGAACAGTATGGAGGTTCATCAAACTAAAAAAAGATCTACCATGTGATCCAACTATACCACTCCAAAGGAAATCAGGTATCAAAGAGGTACTGCATGCTCATGTTTATGTGGCACCATTCACAATAAGACACAGAATCAGCCTAGAAGGCTATCAGCAGATAAATGCATAAAGAAGACGTGGTTTAAATACATAATAGAATATGATTCAGCTATAAGATTAAATGACTCCTGTCATTTTCAGCAAAATGGATAGAACTAGATGATATTATGTTAAGTGAAACAAGCCAGACACAAAGACAAGATCAATGCATGCTATATGCATACATGGAAATTTCACACCATTTCCCATTATGTATACAGCTAATGAATTAATAAAAATAAGTAATTTGAGAAAAATTTTAAAAAAAATTGACTCTTGGGCCCACCGTTGGGTGTGTGCTGAAAGGAAAGACCAAGGCCTACTGCAGTGGTAGCTGATGTGATTTTGGGTTTTGTTCTGAAGGGCCAGGATCCAGCATCCTCAGTCAAATAAAACCATGTCTTAATAAGAGATCACAACACTAACATGAAGTCCTTCCTAATGTGAGCACCAGACATTCCCCAATCATTCTGCTCCCTGCCAGCTGTGGTACTGGTCCATGAAGGAGGTGGTGTGAACCTCTACTATGGCCCAGGAGAGCTCAAGTGGGTGAAAGCCGGGGATGGTTTCTGGGTCTGGCAGGTGTGACTCCACACCCTATAGCCCCATCATGCAGCACACTGCCTCCCACCTGCAGGGCATAGGGAGGGCTATGGTTTGGTTTTGGTGTGCATTCTTTGTTTTTAATAATTTTAATTGTAGTTGGACACAATACCTTTATTTTATTTATTTATTTTTATGTGGTGCTGAGGATTGAACCCAGTGCTTCACACGCCTAGGCGAGAGCTCTATGGCTGAGCCACAACCTCAGCCCCTTGGTGTACACTTTTGACTGTTCAGCAGGCATTTGCTAGTGACCACCTACTCAGCTTCTGGGGATGAACACAAGGTATCACAGTCGAGTAACCCGTGTGGTCTCTCCTGGCCTTCCTTAGAGATCACTGCTAACCTCACTGTGCACTATGTAATGTGCATATTACTCCTGTGACTTCAGCAGATGTGTCTTAAGATCTCTGAGCTCTTCCCTAAGACTCCTGTGATCAGGCCTTGCATTCAGAATCACAGTGCTGATGGGGTTGCTTAGGATTCTGCCTCTAGGAATGATGACTTTGAACCCAGGCACAGAGCCTCCCAGTCCTCAGGAGAAGTCTACCAGGAAAAGGGGGAAGCCCATGAAGCAGACACACCTTCTGTAGAAACTGCCAGAGCTCGGGCACCATCTCCTTGCCGTTCTTCTGCTCCACAACGTGCTGGAGGTACTTGACTGTGATCTTCTTCCTGCAGCTCCAAATTTTTGAGCAATGAGCCACATTTCTCTGGGGCAGCTGGGGCAAGAAGCTTGCAGGGTCACCATATATGATTTTGGCCACAGGGCTCGAGCTGATGCGCTCATCCTGCCTGATGAGTGTGCTCACAGTCAGCAGGGTCTTATCTAGATGCTGGATAAAGAAATGACACAGCATTCTTCAAGTGAGACATTGTCACAGACAACCAGGCAGCTCTTGGACCCACAGTAGCTCCTTAGGAATCTGCCTGCACAACCCAGATGCTTGCTTTTGCCATCTTTCACTGATTAGGGGGTTCCTTGTTCATAGGGTTTTTGCTTCCACAAACAGAGTGAGACTCGGGGCCTTTATTTCACTGCCCTTTTGCTTACTGACTTCCCTGTCCTGCTGTGGATAGTCAGCTCTGTGATGTTCTCAGCAGAGCAGTCATGAATCCAGAGAGATTGTCGATGCATTCCTGGAGAGTCTCTGCCTCTTACTTTCACATCCTGCTATAAAAAGCAGTGGAGCAGGCTGCCATCTGCCCTCTGGGAATTCCTGATAATCCTTGGCCTTACTTAAGACTAGTGCAGGAGGGGGATAGCAGAAGGAGGGGTTTCTCCAGGTAAGGCCTCTGACAGCCCTCCTGAGGACAGTGGGCCAACAGTGCTCACAGATGAATGGGACCCCCTCCTGGACAGAGGGATAAAGAGTGGTTACCACTCACCACTTACCTCCAGTTCAGGTAGAAGAAGAGCTTTGACATGTTTTTCCCAATTGTTTCTATGTCCTCTTTTTGACAATTTTGCATCAAAATTTAAATGTCCTACAAAGAAAATCAAAATGTGTCTGTTACCCAACAAACAAAAAGCAGTGCTCTCTATACAGTAAACACTAAATAATGTTAATAGAGATAGTCCTCCTTTTGGGGTGATAACTTCCTAAGTTCACCAGGTACTGCCAACACCAGCCTCCAGGCCTTGTGAAGACACTTTAGTCTCTGACAACCCTCCAGCCCACAGCTGTGGCCTTGAAAGTATTTTAAACAAATGGCTAAGGACAAGACGTGAACTCAAAAGCCTAGGGGCACAGCAATGCTGACAGCTACCTAGAGCCACCTCACTGCTGCCCCCAGGCCTGTAGGCAAAGGTGGTCCTGGGGAGCTGGCAGCAGGTTAGGGCTCCCGAGTCCATGTGCTGTGGAAGCCACACCAGAACAAGAGGTACTCCACAAAATCAGTGTTGCTAAGATGGGAAGGACATGCTAATGCTGGTTTCTGATGAAGACATCCCTGAAATGGAACAGATTCTCCGGTGGTGGTAACAGACATTTTATTGCTACTGTTATTATCTGTATACTTTTAAATAACATTGTTCTACAATGGTACAATGATGGTTTTAAAAGATTTTTAAAGTAAGCAAGAAGATACTGAAATCCCTCCTAATGCCACTCAGATAACCACTTACAGAGTCCCCTCACAGACCTTTGCTTTTGGCCTGGATTTAATTGTTTAGAGTACAAGAGTTAGTTCAGCAGACAGTGTTTTGTAGCTTCCTTTGTTTATGTAACAAATTGTGTACATGTACATATTAGGTCAGGGTATAAGTGTGACATCTCTGGAAAGCAAAAGTGGGACATGTCACCTGCTGGGGTGCCACATGCTCCCAGGGCACAGGTTAATGGTGCATGCACAAGCACCAGGTATCAGTGATGTAAGCCCCAGCCAGGCATGTGGTGTGTGGAGGAGTGCAGCAGCCCCTCCAGCCCCCCGCAAGGAGAGCAGAGTGCTTGCTCCCACTCCTGTCATGCCATTCACTAGGAGCTGAGGGAGCCTGGCCTCTTGGCAGTTATGCCCAGCCCACATCCCTTGCTTACTCCAGTCAGGGAGTGGGTGTTGCTCTTTGAGAAGGCAGCGCAGCATGAGGTGGACCACATGGGTGGTCTCGTTGGCACTCTTCCCCAGCGTCTTTGTCAACTGCTCCAAGTCTCTCCTGATGTGCTGCTGCAGGAATCCTTTAGGGTCACTCACTGGAAGCTTGATGATGTTTATCACAGCCTGTGAGGGCAACGAGACAAGACATGTAGTGAGATCAGTGTGTAGAGGACACAGTGAGAAGCCAAGGGAGCGAAGCACCAGCACTGGGGAGAGGGTGGTTTCTAGGTGAGGTCAGGGTGCTCTCAGCATGACACAGGCAGCAGAGGAAGGGAGGGAGGTGAGTAGAGCCAGAGATTGCTGGCTCTGATGTCATCCTGGTGCTGCAGGGAATGCTGCCCTGCACCTCCTGCAGCCACCACAAGAGTGTAGGTGACAGGGTCCCACCACCTCCCCATGCCCAGGTGTGGGCATGGACAGAGTTGTATACTCAGAGTAGACTTTATGATCTGATTGTTGCACCTTGTATACACATGCTAAGATGTCACACTGTAACAAACGTGTAATTGTTTTGTGTCAGTTAAAATAGATTTTAAAATTTAAAAAAATGAAGAGGATTTTCCATAATCTGAGGAGTAGTTCCCCCATTGCATCATATGCCCCAGAGGGAAAAGTAGGATCTATAACTTTTGCATTACCTGTGGACTAGATAAAATCCCTAGGTGGCTAGGACTTTGTAGACAAAAGGACTGGATGCAAACACAGCAGGTTCTTCCTATAGCAACATAAGAGAGTCTAGCAGTAGCATCTTATACCTCGGGATTTTGAGTGGCTCCCAAAAGCATAGCCAGATGAGTGAGTAGGCGCATGAGAATGAAGATGACTGGGGACAGCTCTCGGTCAGACACTACTACGACATCTCTGGATTGCGGGTGGCCCAGCACATGGCCAGTCTTGGTTCTGTCTGTGCTGTCTCTGGAAAGGATGAGAGGAAACAGGATGAAGACTAGAGATGTCTGTTTCTCCTCAGCTCCAGTGGCCTCACATCTTAATGACTAGGTTCCCAGTTTTTTGGGGTTTTTTTCTTGTTTTTTTGGTTTTTGTAATGGTAATGGGGATTGAACCCAGGGGCTCAACCATTGAGCCACATTCCCAGCCCCCATTTTTTTGGGGGGGCACTAGACCATAAAGCCACATTCCCAGCCCTATTTGGTATTCTATTTAGACAGACAGGGTTTCTCAGTGCCTTGCTTTTGCTGAGGCTGGCTTTGAACTCACAATCCTCCTGTCTCAGCCTCCCGAGTTACTGGGATGATAGGTGTGCATCACCACATCCAGCTAGGTTTCAAGCTTTGAAGAAAACACTAAAAGGATCAATTATTCCAAGCCTAGACCACCTGCCTCCACATCCTTCTCTCTTTAGACCCACCCACCTGGATGGCCAAACTCTGCAACTTTCCCAATGTTAACTGGCTGCACGATGTGGCCATTAGTGCAAAGTGTCAGGATGGAGACCAACACCTTCCTCATGACAGCAAGTTTGGGGCATTTTTCATCCATGTGGGGATTGTCTACGTAATTCTCAATTTTCCCAAATCAAAAACTGGGATATACAGACTGGAAAAAGTTTTCAAGTTTCAAGGACATTGATAATTTAAGAAGATAAGAGTCTAGACTATTTTAAGCTTTGTAACAGAAAAGCCAGATAAATGGTGAGGTAGAAGGTCCTGCATGTCATCTTAAGGGAGCTCTGACAGCCACACTCATCTCAGGATCAAGCATGGGACTATGAGATCAGATTTTTATTTTTATTTGTTGTTTTCAGTTCTGGGAATTGAGTGGGGGCTACACATGTGCTAAGAAAGTACCCTACTTTTGAGATACACCCCAAGTCCTTTCTATTTTTATTTTAAGACAGGGTCTCTCAAGGTTTTCTGAGCTAGCTTCAAACTTTCAATTCTCCTGCCTCAGCCTCCTGAGTAGCTGGGATTACAGGTGTGTACCAATATTCCTGGATGAAGGTCAGATTTTTATCTAGTTTCTGAATCTGGTACAGTTAGCCTTATGTATCTGCAGTTCTGCGCCTGTGAATTCAACCAACTATGAATCAAAAATATTCAGAAAGAACTGTGTACTGAAGAGTAGCTTTTTTTTCTTGTCATTATTTCCTAAAATTATGATAAATGAGTATTTACATAGCATTCAATTTGCATAAAGTATAATAAGAAACCTAGAGATGATTTTTTAAAAGTCTATGGGAGAACTGGGGATGTGGCTCAAGCAGTAGCATGCTTGCCTGTCATGCACGCAGCGCTGGGTTTGATACTCAGCACCACACACAAATAAAGATGTTGTGTCCGCAGAAAACTAAAAAATAAATATTAAAACATTCTCTCTCTCTCTCTCTCTCTCTCTCTCTCTCTCTCTCTCTCTCTCTCTTTCTCTTTAAAAAAAAGCCTATGAGAGGCCAAGTACAATGGTGTACACCTGTAATTCCAGTGCCTTGGGAGGCTGAGTAGGAGGTTCACAAGTTCAAACCCAGCCTCAGCATCTTAGTGAGACTCTATGCAACTTAGCAAGACCCTGTCT
The DNA here is from genome assembly GCF_052094955.1 of Ictidomys tridecemlineatus. Taxonomy (NCBI): domain Eukaryota; kingdom Metazoa; phylum Chordata; class Mammalia; order Rodentia; family Sciuridae; genus Ictidomys; species Ictidomys tridecemlineatus. The sequence goes on along the minus strand of NC_135480.1, from coordinate 124,989,407 downwards.
TTAAATAAAATATAAAAAGGGCTGGTGTTGTGGCTCAGTGCTTAAGAATCTTAGGCTCAATCCCCAGTACCATTAAAAAAAAAAACAAAACTGGTTTACAGGAGGATATTTGTAGGCCACAAGCAAATACTGTGCCATGACATATAAAGGAACTGAACATCTGGACTTGAGTATCTATGGAGGAAAGTGTCCTGGAAACAAGTCTCCACAGACATGGAGGAATGGCTGTAGTTAATATGACTGATTACAGGGCTCGAGCTGGAGTTCAGTGGCCGAGTGCTTGCCTAGCACATGTAAGGCACTAGATTCAATCCTTAGTATCGCATAAAAATAAATAAAATAGTGCATGTATGAAGACATTCATGATGGGGCTCTACTTTGTGTACAGCCAGAGATATGAAAAATTGCGCTCTATATGTGAAAAAAAGAAAAAATAAAATAAAGACACGCTATCCATCTACAACTAAAAAAGTTTTTAAAAAACACTGATTATATCTGTCTTTCACTTTTCTCAAATTAAAAAAACAAAACAGGGAAGGGGTGCAACTCAATGGCAGAGCTCTTGCCTAGGATGTGTGAGGCCCCAGGTTCTATCCCCAGTACCACAAAAATAAAACAAAGCAAAAAAAAAAAAAACAAAAAGCTTCAGCACTACATGACTACAGGTATGCTTGACGTGGATCCCCAACATGACACAGTCCAGATGTAGAACAGTGGTGTTAGTGATCCTCTAGTTCATATGATTCATCTGCTGGAATGGACAGCCCAGAGCCTCAGGTTCCAAGGGACGGAAGCTGAGTCCACATACCTGATACTTTGGAAGCCGGCATGAGGTCTGTAGTTGATACCTCCTATTTTAGCACCACAGTCAACACAGAAGCTCTGCTCCATCGGCTTACCACACTGGGACATAGAGGGGACACACAGTCAGCACTGCATCCAGCACTGGTACATGTGCAGAAGCCACCCTGCATAGGAGGTGGTGTGTGCCACAGTCTGCATCTGGTGCATGTGTGTGTTAGGGAGGAGAAGGAGCCCTGGGGAGAGGGTGGGCACTTAACCACATAAACTGTCCATGGACAAATGTGGCTTCATTTTCCAAAAATAAAGTTTTTTACTCCCAAGTAGAGTGGCTAGTGTCTATAGTCCCATCTTCCTTTCTCCTATTCACTGCCTGCTCCATCTCTGTGTCTAGCATGTCAGCCTCTAGAGCATTGTTATCTAACACCAGGAATGATGGTGTTAATAACTTCTAAGCAGACCTCCTCACATCCACTGGACAAAAACAAAAAAAAACCCAACCATAAGATTTGCCACCACTAATGGGCCCAGGTTTCCAAGTCAAATGGCACCCCACTGCATGCTATGAATCAATCACAGCAGGCCCCTCCAGCTGCAGCTCTCAGACCACAGAACTCAGTGATAAGAGGGGCCCTGGAATCTCTTCTTATTTCACTCCTCAGACAAGGAAGCAAGTGGGAGTCAGGAAGGTGAAGTCACATCAAGGAGCATCCTGTTCACTTTAGGGAGCAGCACACATAAGTCTAGTCCAGCAGCATGTTGCTCAGCAAGTGCAGATGCCATGAGCAGCCCAGGAGATGCCCTGGAGTCCCAGATGAGCAGCATGTGCTTGTCTCCCAGGGCTCATCACCCATAAGTCTTTCTTGTCCTCTCCTGTCCTCTGGTATCTAGCCCACATTCCTCTCTGATTAGTGAACTAGCTGAAGGTCTGTTTGGCTGAGCCCTGCTGCAGGGCCAGGGAGGGAGGTAAGGCTCCCAGTCAGCAGCATCATGGCATCCTAGGAGTCTTGGGCAGTGCCTGCAGACATTCTCGGGCATCAAACTGGGCTAAGGGGCGCTGCTACTGGCACCCAGTGAGCTGAGACCAAGCATGCTGCTAAATATCCTACAATGCACAGACAGATCTGCAGAAAAGAATCATGTTTACAGTGCCATTTACACACTCAGCTGGAACACCCTGAGTAGCCCTCAGAATACACCCTATGTCTCCCTCATTCCCTAGGCCCTCCCTCCCCTCCCAGATGGGAAATGCACATTTTGAGCCTCCCCCAAACACCATGGCTCACCTCTCCTACAGAACACGGATGACCATAAGGACAAGCTGTTCAAAGAACAATAGGACACATGTTAGCTAGTGAGACTCCACCAAATGACCTATGTGGGAAGGGGAAGTTGCCCATGTCCTCATGATCTCACCAGAAGCCTTGAGCCATGCCATCAGCTAAGTTTACTTGACATGTCAAGTAAACTGGAGCTCAGTGAACACATGTCATCAGTGAAAAATGTCTGCATTTAGCTTTCAGAGAGAGGTTAGATTCCAGACACACACCAGGAGTAACTTAGTGGTGGGGGGGGTAGTATTTATACTTTTCTATTCTCTTGGATTTTTCCTTTTATGGCAAGAGAATGATTTAGAACAACTTAAAAACTAGTTTTAGAAGGTTACTTACTCAAGGTAACAGCATAACTCACATACAGTCAGAGGTTATATATGGCAGTCTCCCAGGTCCAGACTACAGGAAGCTCTCTCTGGGTCAAAAACCCTTGATTTATGACTGGCCTTTGAATGAGCCTCAGCTTGGTCCCCAGGTCCCCCTTATTCCAAATGGCATGTTCTGCCAAGCAACAGTGCATTCCAAAGGGTCTTTTCCCATGACTATGCAGGGAAATGATTTGGTCATCTAGCCAGCCAAGTCTGTGGCCCTCGAACCACCAGGAGGAGGCAGGTGATATGGGCCTTCAGCAGAACCTTGTGAAGCCAAGTCCAACCTCTTGTGAAGCCAAGTCCAATCTGGCATGGCTGCAGGCTAACCTTCCAAACTGAGAGGAGTGAGAACCTTCCCTTTACACCAATACTCACTATACCAGTGGACGCCTTCCAGACCCTCCCACTTCTGGGCTTGAGCCAGCAGGTCTTCAGGCATGGTTGGAAGAAAAGCATTCTGAAAGACCAAGAGCAGAAGTGGCTCTGCTGAGTGAGCCTGTGGGCTGTAGCTGCAACCCAGCAAGAGGCACAGAGTAAGAAAGTTTCTTCTCTGTTCAAGAGCTGTTTACAGAGGATGAACAACATCTCTGTGTGAAACGGCAAAGGGTAGGGCATGTTTTTACCAGGACTGTGCTGAAGGATCAAGTGGGGCAACAGGGCAGAGAATCTAGAAGATGGACAAGTCGGAGTGTTCCCACAGCCACAGGCCAGGTCTCAACATGAAAAACCCTGAAGTTTCACTGTGAAACCAAAGTCATCATCATGCAGCTTACCGCCATGCTGGCTGGGGAGAAGGCCAAATTCCTCAGGGGCACCAAGACTTTGCTCTGTCCACACAGAAGGACAGCCGCAGTGTGAACAGCCATTTCTGTCACTGTTCCTTCAAGGCTGTCAGCACCAGGGCCCGCGCTCAGCAAGGGCAGAGTGTTGGCCACGAGGGATGCTGCGAAAGGCCTAACCCCCGGAGGAGACAGGATCTTGCTGTCCTCAATGAACCTGCTCACAGCCTCGCATTGCTGGTATGAAAGACGTTTTTCATGTTAGGATATGTCAAAGAAGAATACTGTGTGAACTAGGGTTTCTCTTTGAAAGTCACACATTTCAATACTGAGTGCACATCAAATATTAAGATAAGTATAGTTAAATGATCACTAATGGAGGAGAAATTCATCAGGAAAGAGAATTTTCATATAGAAACACAGCAACCACATTCTTGAGTGCAGATCTCAAGACTCTGTTTTGGTAAACATTAGGTAATTAATTAGGTAATATTCCTGAGACTGTAAGTTTGGGTTAAACAATGAATAATTCTTCCACATAACAAGGGTACACCCTCTATCCTAGATAGGAAATTATGGAAGGTCATAATTCCTATTATCCTGATAGAAAATAAAAGTTTATGACTTCTACTGTGCTCAGAAAGTTCCTCCTAATCATGAGACTGAACTCAAGCCCCAATGTGTCACTCACCTCTGGCTTAGGGTGGAGGTTCAAGTTGTGGGAGCAGTGGAGAGCAGCCACTTCTCGGAACAGCGCCAGCAGCAGGTAGACGGCCTGTTGAGCTCTGGGGCTCCTGCAGGCCTGCGGGTGGGGCATGGAGCGAGCCCTCAGAAGCTACATAGCGCTACCTGGAGCAACCTTCCCTGGGCCACGCACCATGGCCCTTCACGCACATGACTGGGGCTATGAGTTCATGAGACATGCTCAGGTTATCCTCAGTGCACAAGGGCCAGGCAGCCATGATGGAGAAACAGAAGTCAGCACCTGTTCTCCTCCAACTACTTCACTGGTCTTGGAAATGTGTCCTGAGAGGTTTTTCTATTTCCTCTTTCCAGCATAAGGCCCAGATAAACTGGGACTCAAAAAGGAAGCAAGACCAGAACAATTTAAAGATTAGAATCCTGGGGCTGGGGTTGTAGCTCAGTGTTAGAACGCTTGCCTAGCATGTGTGAGGCACTGGGTTTGATCCTCAGGACTGCATAAAAAGTAAATGAATAAATAAAATAAAGGTATTGTGTCCATATACAGCTAAAAATGTTTTTAAAAGATTAGAATCCTAAATCTCTGTATCAACATCAAAATAGACACATAAGCATATATGTGGATTGTGAATCTATACAGCTATGGATTTTGCTAATTGTCCTGACATCTTTCACTTACCAGTGAGACCATGGGCATCTGCCTCCTGGCATATAGTGTCACTCTAGGGGCTGTTCAGAGGCCCTCTCCACCATATCTGCATCCTTTGACATAACCAAGGTCAGGGGGGCCACCTGCATCAGGGAGAATCTTTGAGCCCATCCTACCATGAGAGCAGCCTCGAGGCCGGAGGCCTTGCACTCGAGCATGGCTTTGCCCACTGCGTCACGAAGTGCCTTGTACTTGTCCCCATGCACCAGGTATTGGTCCATCTGGCCCGTGTGGTCTTTCTGCAGCTCAAAAGAAAAGGGTTAGTCAAGGTGGAGTGGGTTGAGGTGTTCTGCAAGGCCCATCTCCATAGGCTAAGAAAAACAGCAGACACCACTGGAGGCTGGAGGTAGCTCAGCTGGGACTCCCTGTAGGGTCCAGGCATGACAGTCCTGGGAGTCTTCAGGAGCATGTCTTCCATAGGGAGAGCCCAGGGAGGAGGGAGGCTGACCCTGGAGCTTCTTGCTTTCTCTACACATGGCACCACCCCAAGCGAGGTGACAAAAAACATGTCATCTCTGAGTCCCAGTTGGTCATATTAAAGATGCCAGGAGCTGCAGTGCCATATTTTTTAACCCTAGGACAGTAAGAATTTTCAAATTTTGAGCACTGGGAACAGAGAAGCCTGAAAGCCAAACCCATTACACTTGTCTTTCAAGTATACCCACCTCTGCCTAGCACAGAGCACAAGACACAGCCTGCAAGAGGTCACCTTTTAATTTACTGGAAGCAAATATTTTAAAAAAATACTCATTTACTTTCCCCGAAGTGAAGCCTAGATAAAATGCAGGTGAACAACAAACCAGAAACACACACAAGTGTGCACGCACATGTGTCCATGCCTACCTTTGCCCTATAGCAAGTGGCCTAAGCCCACCCTGAAGCAGAGACCAAGGACCAGATGCCTGCCTGCGTCCTGCCTGTCGTGAGGGCTGGGAGGGTGAGGAGTGGTGCCCATAGCTTCCCGCTCTGCCAGGGACCTGCGTCTCACCTGCTGTGCAATGACTCCCTTGGGAAACACCCACTGGCATCGATGGCCCTGCCTGGAGAGGCTTTGCACAAATTCCATCCCTCGCAGGCTCGCGAGCCTCCAGACCAGGTACACGCGGTGCCAGTCATTCCCTGCTTGGCTGCAGAACTGCTGGACGTGCCACAGGTAGCCCTGCTGTTCCTCAGCCAGCTCTGAGAGTGCAAGGAGAAAGCTGGTTAGTGACTGGAGACTGAGGGCCTGCTTCTGGGGAACTCAGTAAAAAACACCCAGAAGAGGGGACCATGGTAAGGGCCAGCAAGACCCTAAGGACAGTTCTTGTCCTTCTGAACCTGTAGCTAATTTCTCCAAGGTAGAGAAGACCTGCCTAATCCCTCCTGAAACTCCAAGAGGAGGTCAGAAGCTCTGTCAAGACACAGGCGAGTCCTGGCCACCTCCTGCAGGTACTCTACAGACGCAGCAGTGGCAGGTCCTTGGCCTTGTCTCTCTGAGGAGCAGGTCTGTAGGAAATGGCCTTCCTCCCTCAGGCAGTCAAGTTCACTCCTTGTGCAGTAAGCACTGGTCTTCTCCTGAATTGAATCCTAAGGAACAGAGAACAAGAAAGAAAAGGGTAACATACTCTATAATAGGCAACTCCCCAACCTTCTAAAATTGCCAGTGAGAATTCAAGGAAAAATAAAAATCATTATTGTAGATCTGAGTATAAATTTTTTGATTCATAGAAAACAACTGAAAAAGCAAACATATGAGAAAAAAAATGTGTATAATCTTGAAATTTGGAAATAAAAATATGAAGACATTAAAAAGGATTCATGATCTCGCCAGCTGGGGATGACCATTGCTAACCCTGAGGTGTACTCCTCCAGGCTGTACCAACATGCATGTGACTGACAATGTAGTCACACACTACTTAACAACAGGGACACCTGTAAGAATGCATCCTTAGGGACTTTCAATGTTGTGTGAACATCAGACAGCTTCAGATACTAGGTAAGGATCTCACCAGACCACCATCACACATGCAGTGAAGGAAACATAACCAAGTGGCTCCTGACTGTGTGTGTGACATCTAAGAGCAGAGCAATGTCTTTGAAACATCTTTCTTTTTCCACACGGAAAAGAAGCATCTGTTAATTGTATTGAATAAAGCTGCATTCTGACAGTTTTCGGAAACTCTGCCACTGCCTAAACCATATGGTTCAGATGGTTTGCAGAAAAAAAGCAACAAAGAGGCAGCCGGCTTACTTCTAGGCAGTTGATAAAGAGCATATAGAGTTCGGTCTTATGTTCAGTGATGAACGCTTTCTTCTCTAACAGGGACAAATAGGCTTGGATGTAATCTTTCACTGCTTGGAAGCTGTGAAAAGAGATATATTATTCCTGGTGATGTCAGGATCACCCTACACAAAAGCACATCTATAATCAATCTATTATCCAACTCTTTCTCTGTGTGAGTATAAAGGTATAATACATACATATGCAGTTATATAGCTTTAACAGCTTTTTATTAAAAATGTTTGCACACTCTTGGAGGAATATAAAATTCCATATTGCAGTTCAGCTGTTCTCAAGCATTTTGGTTTGGGGCTCTTTTGCAGGCTTAAAATTTATTGAAAACTGCAAGAAACTTTTTGTTCATGTGGGTCAAATCTATCAATGTTTATGGTATTAGAAATTAAAACTAAAAAGTTTCAAGAATATTTATCAATTCATTTAAGATAAAAAGAATAAACCCACATGTGTTAATGATGTTTAGAAGTGTGGCTTTTTTATAGTCCTATAATTCTTGGAAGCCTTGTTTAACAGAAGTCAGCTGACTTCCTACATCTGCTTCTGATGCTATATTGAAGCATACAAAGAAAACCTGGCCTCACACATGATGTAGTTGGAAAACGAAGAATTTTTTAATAGTCCTTATATATCTTTGGGGTTATTCTTTTTCAATACTCTACCAACACTTGAAAAGTGATCATTTCTGAAGGCTGGTTATGGGACTTGATACCATGTCAGTTATTTTCATCATCAACTATATTACAATCCCATAGACTACTCTGTTATAAATTTTTCCCAGTGCTATGGATTGAATCAAGGGCCTCACTGTGTGCTAGTCAAAAGCTCTATCACTGAGCTGCATATCCAGCCACTGCATCATTTTTTGATTCTGTAACATCAGGCATTGGTCATTTGGAAAAGCTTTGGTTTGCTGAGTAAAGCATATCTTGAGATGTTGGCATATTTTTAGTCTACAACCTGTTGTTGTAGATACCTACCTACATTCATCAACATCACCAGAGATCTGTGGTCTGGTGGTCACTGGTTCAGGCAAAATGGCAAGGCCTGAGAAAAGCAGCCAATTCTTATCTGGAGACATTTAGGAGTGGAATTCTTTGAGATAACCACTGTCCTCTGGTATGCAATGTTTTGGATCTATTTCCTGCTTCTACACAACATTAAAAATCACAGCCTCAGGCTGAGGTTTTAGCTCAGTGGTGGAGCACTTTCTCCTCAGGTTTGAGGCACTGGGTTCTATCTTCAGCACCATATAAAAATAAACAAACAAAATAAAGATATGCATTCAACTATAACTAAGGAATATTTTTAAAAAATCGAAACCTCAGGGGTTGAGATTTAGTAAGGCTCATATGTGAAACTGGCATTTGAAAAACTACATATGCACAGTGGAGAAGATGACCATGACTATGGTTGCAATTTCCTTCATGCAAAGAAGCTTTGGCAAAGTTACTGCAAATATGGACATGTTGAATAGGCAAATTACTGTCTCAGGATTATTTTTAAAAACTCTGAGGTCTGGGACCCCCTCCCCACCAAAGGGTCTCTGCCAGCACGCTGAAAATTAAAGCTCAATGAACACACAGGATCAGCCAGAGGACACCATGCTTGAACATCACTGACAGCCTGTCTCACTGAGAAAACACATAGTCCGCTTGCTGTGGAATCTTGACCTGGAGGACACCAAGGCTAAGGTACAGTCTGAGTTACAACCCTGCAAATCACACCCTGGGTTGGCCATGAAGCTAGGGTCAGAACCACCATTCCTAATTCATGGGTTCTGCATGCTTCACCACACCAAGGGTCCTTCCCAGAACTCTGTCTTCTTACTTGTACCAGACCCTGGCAATGCCCAACTCACATGCACACAGGGTTCAGTGTCTAAACATAAGCAACAGAGACCAGGTTTCCTCGCACTGAAGAAACTTTCCCAGATCATGAGCTAAGATATGTGGCAGCACAAAGACCAAGCACAGCCCAGCCCAGAGAAACTGAGGCCTCAGACAAGTGTGCCTTCAGGGAGCCGCTCCCACCTGTACTTCAGGAGCAGCTTCAGCACCACAGAGCGGACGACAGGAGTCTTATCCACAGCATCATCAAATGGCGAGAGAGACTTGGTGTGTTCCTGGTATCCTTACAGAAAGAGAAAGGTGCTACTGCTCATATCATGGCACAAAACAGGGAGGAACTGAATCAAGGTTTGAAGGAAAAAAGTAACTCACGTTGGGGAGCATCTCTCAAAAGCTCCTTCTGCACAAAGAGTAGAAACAGCAGCTCATCAATCACACTCTTCTGAGGAGGGGTACTGTCTTTGAAGCACATGGTAGAAACCAGATCCATGAAGAAACTGTTGCACATCTGCCGGAACTGGGCATGTTTCCCAATGGCCACCCTGAGGAAACAGTGAAAACCCAGTCAGAGGATTCAGAGTGTTCCCAAATCCCTGCGTGCAGAATGATTTGAGATTCAGACAGCAAATCATTTTACATCAACAGATGCAAGTGTCTACTTCTGTTAATTAGTTTGTCTTCAAAACTGCAGATAGTTTCTACACACATCTCTTTCAGGAACGCCTCCATCATTGAACCAGGCAAAGCCTGTCACAGAACCCCTTTACTGTGAGGAAAGAGAGGGCAAAGCCACCAGGGATGGAGCATGACCACAGTCTGAAGCCCACAGCACCATAGCTCTCTTCCCGCACCTCCCAAAGGCTGGGCAACAGCAGGTGTGTGGCTTGATAGTAGAGGGCTTGCTTGCCTAGCCTGCACAAGGCCTGGAGTCCACCCCCGTACACACCACTCAGATGAAAAGGAGGACAGAAAAGCTGTATCTAAGTTTCTTGGGTCTCTTTCAAGGGCTTCATTTATGAGTTTCTGAATTTTGCTGTCTCAAAATGTTGCGGGACATGTGTGTCTTGGGGAGAAGAATTCTGAGATACCCAAATGGGAGTCTCACTTCAGAGAGTTCTCTGAAGCCAGGCTTTTATCAGATGGAGGTTAATAGAAATTGAATTTCTGAATATTATATTTGAGAAAAAAGGACAAAAAAAAAGAGGAAGACTTTTAAAGAGACAAGTGTTTTACCTGTGCTTTTGGGAAACTGTCATTGAGAACTCCTTTGGCAGGACAGTTAAACAGTAGGGGCAGGTCATTTGCCTGGAGACGAGCCAGATCTTGACGCAAGGCAAGCAGTACACATGGTCACAGGGCAGACAGACAGGATCTTGAGCATCTCTCAGGCAAATGAGGCATGGCTGCACTCCAAACCTGAAATCCAATCTTTAAATTTCAATCTCCAAGGCAGATGCCAGCACCCCAGGGGCAGCAATCCCTCCCGCCTGGAGCCCAGACCCTCTCTCACCTGGCCAGGCTCTTGCTGGCTTGCTCCTTGCACTCACAGAGAATGGTCATCACAGCCACAAAGGGCCTGTGGGTCTTGAGGTCAGAGTTCTCTTGAAGACACTGGAGGAGAAAGGCCTGGTGAGGGGTGGCACCCATTGAGGAGGAGCAGGGGTCAGCTGTGCCTTGGGGCAGCCCAAGGCCTCAGGGATTCTTAGCAGTTTCCCATCCTTTTATCTCTTTGTGGCTCTGCTGCTTTTAAAAGAGAAGAACCAAATTCCCAGTGTCTCAATTTTCCCTCTTCCTTCCTTTTCTTTTCAGGTCTGCCCCTTCCCTTCTCTTGATGAATTTCAATCTTTAAATGATAATAATGTAATGACCATTGCTACACACCATTAAGCTCTGAGAGACCCCAGCATTTTTGTAATATTGGCTTTAGATCTTGTTTTATTTATTTACTTATTTAGAGATGGGGTCTTGCTGTGTTGTCCAAGCTGCTCTCAAACTCCTGGACTCAAGCCATCTTCCTGCCTCAGCCTCCTGAGGAGCTGGGCTACAGGTATGTACTGCCACCCCTGGTTATATCATATTTTAAAGGAACAACATATAGATCCAGTTGTGGCAGCACAGGCAGCTCTTTCTAATTAAGTATCCCCCCTCCGCTCCCGCTCCCGGGTAACCACATTCCTAAGCTTCTCTGAGGTCTTGTGTGCCTGTGTAAACATCCTGCCATTGTCCTGTGCCATTCTGCCCTTTAAACCCTGTGGCCTGGGAGGCCCCACTGCAGGCCCAATTCTGTGAGTTCCTGGTTGGGAGATCAGCTGCAGATCACTGGCATTAACCACTGTATGGCAGCTCCCATGAATAATTCAGATACCTGTTTCCAGTAATGGATATTTAGTGTGTATTTGGGTTTTCACAATTCTAAAGAGTGCTGTACTAATAGTCTAGCATATGTCTGCTTCAGTAAAAACAAGAAGTTGGGCTGGGAAGCAGCTGGGTGGTGCAGCCCTTTCCTGGCATGAATGAGGCCCAGAGTTCCACCTGAGGACCACAAAATAAATCAAAGTGTATCCAGGACACTCATTTAGAAATGCACATCTTCAGCAATACAGGATAGTGAATTTAATGATTTAATGGCTGTTTCTGAGAGTTTGTGGTCAGGCATGATATTGAAGCCAGAATTAGACAGGCTGATGGGTCAATTCAGAGAATGGAAGGATTGAAATGTTAATTTCTTCAGAACACTTCTTCACCCTCATCAAGATAACCTGCCCCTGCTCCAACATGTTGCTAAGGTAACCTGTCCCAGGGATTGTCCCTCCCTATAGGGAGTTTTAATTAAGCCCCCTTTCTGCCCAGTTCACAACACTTTGACCCCCCCCAGCCCATCTGCTTTTCACCTTTTGGCCATCCCACCAAGCATCTTCTGGGCTTAGTCACTTACACAGGAAGGAGAGAGATAAAAGAGAAGAGAACAGGAGAACAAAGGAAGCCTAGAACATATAAAAAGGCAGAACACCCTCACTTCTTGGGATACCAGGATACCGGCTATGGCCCCCTTCTCCCTTCTGGGAGAAGTCTATGTTACCCATTTTTAAATATGCTTTATATGCTTGCCTCTGCATGTTTCTCTAATGTTCAAACTTCACCATGTAAGGAAGCAAAACTTGTCACTGGTAACCTGTGGTATCAATGTTAGTACTGATGTTCTATAAGAGCATTATACAAATAAGAATAGTTCCCTATTGCTACTTTGCCGAGGGTATATTTTTTCTAAATCATACATTTTGTCAAATGTTCTCTTTACCTTTTGAAATTATTATTTAGAGTTTATTTTTAGCTTATATAACTAATGACATTCATAGATATTTTTTAGCCATCCTTGAATTCCCAGGATTGATCAAACTTGGAAATGATGTGTGTTTATTATCCTGATAAATTTGATTTGTTAATTAACAAACCAACTCAGCAATGGATAAAGAACTTAGACATTTCTCCAAAGATACATAAATACCTGAGAAGCACAAGAAAAGGAGCTCAGCATCACTAGCTATTATGGCAATGAATATCTAAACCCTCTGAGGACTGGGGTAGTAGCTTAGTGGTAGAGCACTTGCCTAGCATGTGTGAGGGGGTTCTATCCTCAGCACCACAATAAAATAAAGGAATAAATAAAAGTATTCTAAAAAAGCTCTTCATTATTAAAACATTATTCTTCATTATTAAAAACAAACTTCTTCATTATTAAATTCTATTAAAATTCTTCATTTTTAAAACAAAACAAAAAACTCTGAACCAGGCAAGGTAGCACATACTCAGCGATCAAGAAGCCTGAGGCAGGAGGATCACATGTTCAAGGCAAGTCTCAGCAGCCTAGCCAAATCCTGACTCAAAATTTAAAAAGAGGCTGAGATGTAGCTCAGTGGTAGAGCACCCCTGCATTCTATCACCAGGACAAAAAAAAAAAAAAAAAAAAAAAAGAAAAGAGACAGAGTGAGAGAGAGACAGAGAAATTTAATAAATTGATACTGTGAGTCCCCTTCTAGTTATACATCAAAAAGAAGTAAAAGCAGGCCTCAAACAAGTTGGTGAACACCAAAGTTCACAGCAATCACAACAGTCACCAGGCCTCTGACATTCTGGTCAAGTCTGGGTATGCCAATCTATTTCCTATGTGCCTGCCTGCATTTCAAAGGCTGCATACCTGTCTACAATGGCCTTTCTCAGACACCCTGACAGTGGGCACTCTGGAGGTCAATGGCATTCCAACCACAGGATGAGATCACACAACAGTTACCCTAGCCCAGGTCATGGGGTGAAAGAGGTGGGAATCTGGTTGTGCTGAGTGACTATTGTTGCCAGACAGCCTAGCCACAGGATGGTGGCTTTCTCTGAGGGGCACTGGTTGTGCTATCATTGGCTTTATCTGGTGTTGGGAGCAGAGGCTCAGTGGTTTTCTATTCCCGTGGTCCAATGAATTGCATGTATTTTGAAGTCCCCCCGTCCAGTGGTATTCTCCTGCATCACTTTCACCCTGCTCAGGGTGGTGGTGACTTTGTCCCTGAGGGCTAGGATGCTGGCCTGCTCTAGGTCAGCTTGGAGGTGGGTGGAGCCTAACTCTTCAGCTCTTGCAAAGCATCCACAAGCAAGTTTCCTGCAAAAGTCCCGTTCTACATAGTCATTATTATCCCTAAGTGACATGCCACGATACAGCAATCAGGCAGGGCAAACTCATGAACAACACATGTCTCTGCATCCCACCAAGAGACTTGCCTGTGCTCACCTTGTCTAGTGAGAAGACGTACTTGGTCACCAGCTGGTCCAGCTCAGGAATCTGGCTCTCAGTCCCCAGGAGCACGTGTTCCACAAAGAGTGCAATAGAGAAAACATGACTCCACTGGGTTCTGTCAAAAGAGGGTATTGCACACTCAGCTCCAACAGAGAACTCTGAGACAGGAGGAGGGATGAGAAGGCAGGTGTAAGGCAGCACGGGAAGGCGAGCTGACAGGAGGGATTATCCGCCAGCCCTGCCCTCAGCACTCCCCCAGCTCTCCATGCAGGCAGGACTTTGGGTCTCAATTTGCTATCTCAGCATGCTCAGCCACTGTGCTCACTCTCTCATAATCCTTCACACAGTGAGTTCCTCTTGACCCTCACAGCATAGCACAGGTTGGGACCCTCCCCACCCTGAAGGCCTGCCCCTCTGCTTGCCCTGCCTGCCCCGGCCCATTCTAATGGCTCCCTGCCACCACAGTGGTTCTCCAGGTGCAGCTGAATAACCTGCCTTTCTGTGGCTCTGGGGCACCATGGCCTCCCTGCATGTGGTTATCCTCTTTCTCAAGCATCTAACAAGATGCCTGGCACTTGACAGGGTTCATCAAGCGCAGAGTAAGTGCTCAAAGAGCCCTTCCCATGGAAGGAGCACCCACTCACCCTGCTGCCAGGTGTGCCAGGACCTGGAGTCCACTGATGATCACAGGCCGAGCATGCCAGGGAGAGCCGGGCTCTGGGTCTCACCTGACCTCCACAGTGACAGCTCTGGCTGTGCTCCCACTGCCTCGCAAGTACCCATCTGAGCAGATGAGCTCCAGCGGTATGGACAGCTTCTTCACCAGTTGCAGCCAGGCCTGGGGATTCGGCTTCAGGATGTCCCTTATCAGCATTTCAGCACAGGCCATTGCAGCCAACACATCTAGTGTGTGGGAAGAGGAGAGTGGTCACATGACCCCACAGGGCCCCTTCGGCCAGAGGTCCTGGCAGAGTGTGTCCTTGCATTCCAGGCTCATAACCTGCTCCTTTGGGTCTTGGGATAGAGGAAGCACTACCCAGCTGTTCCCAACACCTCTGGGCTATGCTGACTCCCAGGCCCCTAAAGGACCTCTCTTTGTGCTCCTGGGGACAGGCGCCTCCCGAGGGGGGCTGTACCATCTCACTGCCAGCCATGTCGTGCTTCTGTACAACTTCAGTGAGGCTCTGTAGAATCTGTGGGTGGATGGTCAAGATTCTGGAGAAGTTGTGCAGCCGGGTCTTGAAATGTTGATAGGCCAGGTGCACCCAAGGCAGGTAGAGCCCTTCCTCGGGCTCTACCTCAGAGACACAGGCTGCTCGCAGCTCAGAGACACAGCACCACAGCGCCATCTGCAGAAACTGGGGTTTTGAAAGGCTTTCAGTATGAACTTTTAAATTATAAAGAGATGTTTTCCTGTGGGAAATCAGAACTATTCAAAAATCACAAAAAAAAGAGAATTACAACCCAGACTTCCTATCTTCCGATTGCTTTTCAGTAGAGCCTCTAGCCATTTTCCTAGCTGTGCCTTTCCTCAGACTCCTCCTCAATTCAAGATCACTGTGTTCCTGATTTTCTCCACTCAAGATTAGATTATGAGAATCCTCTATCACTCATTATCTGTGCAAACATTGTTTTTCAATGGTTGCAAACAACCATTTTAAAATGGACATACTATAATTTGTCCCTTCTTCATTTAGTGGACATTCAAATTGTTTCTAATTCTTCATAATCAGACAAAAAGCAGGAAAACCTTGCTGTGGGCACCTGCCTGGCCTCTGATGAGCAGTGGTGGGGGGGGCAGGCTCTCTAATCACCCTGCCATGACCACTGCTCAGCATCTGCCCAGGAAGCCTGTAAGCCCTCCCTTCTTTTTGAAAACTCAGTTTTACCAGATGAGCAGGTACAACTGGCATCTAGAGACTCTATATGTTCTCTTGAGTCACTGGTAGGGCTAAGCATGTGAGCAAAGCTTTCTAGAAACTTGCACAATTACACCCTGTGTAGCTGGCCTGTAACTTCTACCCATTTTAAAAATAAGAGTATATTCTGCGCATTCTCCGCAAACTCCTCGCTAACCTTTGTCATGCTGGCTAGAGTATATTCTCTTATATTCTCCACCTTCTTTTTCTGCTCTGCGTGTGACTACCAGGCAGCTGAATTTCCATCTTGGGCTGGGCTCTGGCTCTGCAGTCAGCACTTGCCTAGTGGGACTGAGGCTCTAGGTTTTCTCCCCAGCACCAAAAACAAAACTTATCAATCTTTCCACTGAATTTCACTCATTATTCTTACCTTAAGAGGTGAGTTACATATTTATCTTAATTTTGTCAAGAGAAACTCAACAATTTCAAGAGGGGTGATACAAGGAATCTGGAAAGCTTCTCAAGTTACTAGAATGTGCATTCCTGGAGGCCTTGGGGAGTGATGAGGATTGGCCCTGTGTTCTGAGCAGCTCAGGGGACATTCTCAGCCTAGCATTCTGCATGGCTTCATTCTGTTCTAATGAATGCCTGGCACTTGACAGGGTTCATCAAGCGCAGATGAACCTACATGGTAGCACTAGCTCTCAAAAGCTGAGTTCCCATGTTTGCCCCCAGTCCAGACCATGCAATTTCCACACATGACCTTGAGTGGATACCTACCTTCAGCTCCTCCCAGGTGGATACTCTCATGGTGAAAAGCAAGAAGTCCCTCAAGTAGCACTGAACCAGCTCCTGATGCTGCTCTCCAGGGAGCTTGGCAAGAAACATGCCCAGGGGAGTCTGCTGGAAGATTTCTACTAACTTATCTGACCGTCCTGCAGGGAGGAAGCCAGAGTGGCTTGAGACAATTGAAGCCACAAGCTGAGAGAAGCTTGCTCCCCAGGAAAGAGAGCCATAGGCTAGAGCAGCCCCTGGGGGTGACTCAGAGACACAGTGATATTGGTTGCCTTATGGGACTAGAGAGTGGTGGATGTATAGACTAGGGGACACAGAAAGGAAGGCAGGATCAACATTCAATTTAGGCCATGCTAGCCCCAACAAGAAAAAAAACATCTGAGGGAGTCTGAGTTTTGTGCTGCATGACTATTCAGTGTAATGGGCTCCAGTAACCCTGGGTTCCTAGGGAATCAGGACTGAGTGGGCCACTCATCAGGGCTGGGGCCAGAGACTATGCCAACCAGGGAGATTTGCCTTCCAGCAGATGGGGAGTTGGCTCCCAGCTGCACACTCTGCTGGACCAGCAGCATTGGGTAGGGCATTGCCCTAGGTGAAGAAACACCCTCTCAGCAGGGAACAGACTGCTTCACATTGGTTTAGGATATGCAGCAGAATACAGACCCAGGAAAACAAGTTCACTTTGAACATACTGGTTCTCTAAGTGAATGCTGAAAAGATGAGTTCATGTGTACATGAAAGATGACTTCCAAAAACACAGCCCTGCCACTGGCTTTTTTGGAATGACTATGGTCAAACTCAGCCCCCAGCAAGTGACAGCAAAGCACACACTCTCTAGCTTGTGTGACTCAGGATGGATGAACAGCTTATCATGGAAGAAGGGGACACACTTTCATTGCTAGCATTTGCTGATAAAGTTTAAAGGGGACCTTTCCTGGGTCTGAGCCTCAGGACAGGAATGGTCAACTTGCAGCAGGTAGCAAGCCCTGTCCCTGCTGGAACATGCTCCAGTTCACCAGCCTGCTGGTCAGTACACTACTAAATAACCTCACAGCCTCACTTGATGGTGTGACTTACAGGCTTCTGGCCTCCTGATGACGCTCACTCCTTCAGCAGAAATTTCAAAATGAAGGCAGGACATGAACTTGAGCCTATTCCACATGCAAAGTGTGAAAACTACAAGTCCCAGAATTTACCAGGTGCTGTCTGCTGTCTGCCCACTGATGGTCAGGCAGTGTCTTTGTGGATAAAGGCTGCTTCACCAGGGCTGCATCGGGCCCACGTTGAGCAGGTCTCACCTTTTACATCCATGATGTACTGGGCCTGGACCCAGAGCTCTTCCACATAGTCCCTGATTCTCCGGCTGAAGGGGACACTGTTGCAAGCACCCTCGGGAAGGCTCATATAGTTCTGCACCACGATGGAGGACATCTCACTCTTGGATCTGCAGTGAGGTGAGGTGAATGAGAGGTGAAGGTGCTGTGGGCCAGAGGTGGCTCCACGGTAGAGTGCTTGCCTGGCATGTGTAAGGCCCTGGGTTCCGTCCCCTGCACCACATCAAAATAAAACAAGGCTGCATAGACAGTTGCTGTCTCCTTTGATGGCCAGGACTCCTGCTGAACAAGAACTGGTGGGCTACCTCATAACCCCTGATAACAGATACAATGAAGCAGGCCACCTATGCAGGGCCTAGGAGGGGCCCAAAGCCTCAGGCAGAAACAGGTCTCCAGTGCCTGCGCCTGTCCCTCCCCTGCACCTTATTGGCCTACATTCCAGAAATGAAGTCCCTGCAATCTGAACAGGAAACTTGAGAAGGCCCCGCACAAAATAGGGATAGTGAGTCTGGTCTGATCAGAAGCTCGAGGTTGCCATCTCTGTCGATGAGAGAGATCATGCATAATGGAGCATGAGCATGATTAAGGACATATTCTTTCCAAAGGGCAGTGTCCCCACTGCACACAGAGTCCAACCTGGCTTTCTGAGCTATCACAGTTGCCCTGAGAGAAGGAAATAAGGAGAGAGGAGATGCAACAAAGGCCTGCAGGATGCCATGGCCTCTAGGATGTAGAAGGAGCTGGCAAAATGTTCCTTGGAAAACAGAGCCTATGTTCTCAAGCCCAGGAAAGCTACTGAGGGTGACGTATGGATTTTCATTCACCTTATGTTATTCATCACAAGCGAAAGTTCAGCAACTTAGTGTTACTAAAAAAAAAACATCCACAGGTCCTGGGCCCAGGCTGGTGAGTCTGGTCTGATCAGAAGCTCGAGGTTGCCATCTCTGTCGATGACAGAGATCATGCTGGCCAGCAGAGGGGTGACTGTGCCTTGGACTCACTTCCAAAGGGTATGCCTGCAGCAGAGTGGGACAGGGGATAGGGGACAGTGGCTCAGTATCACAGCCAGTGCTGTTTTTGACACCTCCTTCCTCTGTGTCAACAAGCCATCTAGCTTACAAGCCAGGGCTGCAAATTGAAGTTTCTATCACTTTTAAGTACAAGAGATTCACAAATGCAATTGTTTTAAGATTAGTTAGCAGGACTGGATAGAACTTAATTCTACATCTAATAACAGTAACTAGTGCCTTGAAAAGGTGAAGAAATATTTGCTGCATTTTTATATAATTTTTTTCAGAACAAGCCTACTAGGTTCTATAAACAAATCAAATAAAGACCAACTTCACTAAAAAAATTAAATGAATATTTTAAGAAAAAAGTAGCTATAGATAAAATATAATAAAAATGAAGAGATCAAACTAAATTTGATACAAAGTTAAATAAGAAAACATGTTTATCTAGAATTCGGCTTTTCTTATAGGTGTTTCTGTAACTAACCCTGAGTACTTCAGACTGACAGTGCTTAATTGGTTGAATTAACTACATCTCATGTTCATGCTAAAATGATATATTTTTTACTCATGATAAAAGACAAGAATTAATAAATATTTGTTTTGGGGGAAAAAAGTGAAGCCCTTTGTAGGGAATTTTTTTCTGGATATATAGTACACAGGATTCTAGAGATAATTTAAAAACATCTACTGAGAAAAAAAAAATCCCATTAGGCAAGGACAATGACCTTGACTTAAGACCCCAGACTAGAACACACACAATGGATGTGGGAAAGGCAGTGAAAGGGGCCCTGGGCCGGAGCAGTTGAGAGCCCTGAAAAGTGCTCCAGAGTAACAGTCACCGCAGAGGGTCTCCAAGAGACCAAATTTAAAACAACTTGAGAATCAAAAAAAAAAAAAAAAAATGAAGGCAACAGGCTGCATAACATGATGAACTAAAAACCAGAGGACTCCTGGCATAAAGGACTCCAAGGAGGCTGGCTATCTAGCCCCAAGGGTATGTGACATTAAGTCCCGGACACACAGTGCTGGTGAAGTGTCATGACATCCTGCCAGCCTCAGAAATGAGCATTGAGGGTACAGTGCAAGCAGGTCCAGTTGTTTTTGGGTGTTGCTGGTGACCACGGGAAAGAAACTGGTCTCGGGTGCTGTGGAGACCATGGGGCAGTGAAAAGGGAGGCTGGCAAACCCATCAAGGCCAGAGGAACAGTGGCAAAGGGACGATGGGACATGGCTTGGACATGTGCTAGGAAAGGGAGACAGACCATTCACGGAGACAAAAGCATGTTCAGTTTCTGGGCTCACAAACTTCCTTCAGACAATGTAACTAGGAAAGAAGTCAACGAGCACTGCAGAGAGAACTTGAAACAGAAAACTTCCTATGATGAGGAAGCCAGCACCCATGGGCCCTGGCCTCCCAGGACTCTGCCATCGCCCATATTCCCCCTGTGGGCCACGTGACGCAGCAGGCCTGGAGCCAGGGGGTCAGAAGGGCAGAGCTGGAGGGACCTGAAGAACCTCAGTGGCCTAAGATCATCCTGCCAACAGGTGGTTTCAGACCCTCAGACCCTCCATCTGAGACCCTGAGCAACCCTCCTGTCCCCATAGCACAGGCTCTTCAAAGGTTTTCTCAAGTCTGAAGAAAAGGGTCATGGTATTATAGGATAATAAATGATTACGGATAATAAATGACAGTCCTGGGTCCTATTTTTGTACTTGCTGTTACTTCAAGCTGTAGGGATGGGAAGATAATTTCTGTTACTTCCCTGCACATAACCATCTCAATTTTAATAACCTTGAATGGCAAACCTGGCTTTGGTTTATGACATGCTGGCAAACATCCTGAGAACAATTTTTTTTAAAGTTTTCTATTTTGAAAAAAGTTAAGGACACAAAAGCAGAGAAAGGAAGCCAACCATCCCCATGAGCACCATTCAGGTGGCCAACAATCCACCAAGACCAACATCCAGGTGGCCAATAAACACCCTAGGACCACCACCTGCATGGCCAATAACCCACACATGCCCACCATCCAGGTCTGTTTTGGGATCTTGGGGCAAAAACATAGCTCTGCCCCCCGCATAGGTAGAGAAAGAAACACCTGGTGTGCTCCTTCCCCTGGGATGGTATAGTAGGTCCCTGCACTGCCCACTGCTTGCAGTACCTGAAGGTGCCGGCCTCCTGGAGCGCATCCTGGTTCGCAGCCTCTCGCCCCACCCACTCCTTCAGACTGCAGAGCTGGTTCTCTTCTTGCTTCTTTAGAAGGAAGGAGAGGCGCATCTTAGATATCCGCAAGAACGCGGCTGTGAAAAGGCAGAAAGGACATAATTTGGTCCACCTGTGGGCACCAAGTTGGAGGCTCTGCTGTGCTGCTTGACCAGTTCTCCCACAGAGGGAAGCTACAGGTCCTCTGGCCAGGCCAACTCTAGAGCAGAATTCATGAGATGTCCTGAGATTCCCGCTATGACAGCTGCATTTGCCAAGCCACAGGAACCTAGAAGGGCAGATCTCCATACTCAGCCACTTGATTCCCACTGCTCAGGAAGGGCTTGCTGGACTAGGATGAGAAGCAGGGACATGACTCATACCACTGCACACACTATCCCTGTTCAAGAGGCTGAGGAGGATGGTGACTCTCCTCATGTTGCGCAGGCAGCTCTCCTGGTCCCTGAGCATCCCCACGGCACTTTGCACACAGCTCCTCAGCAGTCTGGTGGTGTCCAGGACCTGTGCCTGCCAAGGGAGACAGCACATCGTCTGCTGCTGCCATGTCCAGGGTGGGTGAAAGCTACGATACCCACACGAGAAGGTGGCCTGGTGTCCACCTGCCCAAATCAACAGTGACCAGTCTCCATGGTAAAGCTGACCTACTGACCTCCCCGGGCTGATCCCAGTGTACTGCCCCACCCCTAGAGAGGTCCACTGGCAAGGTGATGGCTGACATCACAAATTTGGCCAGTAGTTGAGGGACAGCTCCTAGAGCTAACTAAGAGCCTTCATAAAGAAGAGAAAGGCAGATCTTGTCCTGGTAAGTCCCCTACACTTCCAGCATAAAGAGAAGGCAAGACTCAGCCTGAGGCTGGCACAGCTGCCTGTGCTTCTCCAGATCAGCCACCTGCAGCCTACAAGGGAACAGAGGAGAACTCACATCACTGCCCCGCAGGTCAGCGGTGTCCCATTCCATCTCCTCAGAAACTTCCTTTTTCATTTCCATTTCTGCTACCTCCCCTGACTTGCTGGTCTCTGCCTCCATTACCTCCTCCTGGTTGCCTTTCGCTGCAAATGAAGGGAACACAATCAAGTCACCACTTGGAGAAGGAAGGGGATGGGTAGTACTAGGTCTGTGCCTAGGCTGAGCCTCACCAGGGTTTCCTGTCCCAAGCTTCAGTGGTAGCTCCTGTTAAGGGAACATCCATCATCCACTAGTCAGGTGCCCCACAGCCTGGGCTGAGGGCTGGCACATGACCCACAGCACACCAGCTGATACACTAGATGCTGCTCCTTGGCCTTCCCAAGGCTCTGGTTATGTGGACCATGAGCCAGGCAGTTCAGTGCCACATTCTGAGTTCCTGCTGCGGGCAGGTGCCAAGACTCAAAGGTGACTCAAATGTGGCAGCCCTGACTCCAGCTTCACAGGAGGCTGCCTAACTTGGCACCTTTCACCTGCCTTTCCGCCCCCACCTCTGCAGTCTGTCACCTTACAACTCACACTTTAGGCTGCCTCCTGGCATGAACAGCTGGCTAATGGTGATACTCTGCAGCTTAGTCACATCAGCAGCCATGACTGTGGACCTTCGGAGGTCATCAATGTGCACAGACTGCCACAGCCCTGTGAAGAACAAAGCCACCGAGTCTTCTCACATCTTTCTGCTTTCTTCTTGTCTGTCATGAGTAGGGGCACACCTCTGTCCAGATGCTCACTGTCAGAGTGATGATCGTACCTCAAAGCCTACATCCCTGAACACATCAAAACCCATCAGACCCCCTACATCACATCAGCACACTCACCATCAACATGGGTGTTGAGGCTGATTTATGTAGTCATGCAAAGTCTCCATGGATCCTGTTCACAGTTCTTTACGTTCATCTTACCGTACTTACTGTCCCATAATTAGAAAGTGCTGCAAGGTGCTGACAGTTTGACTTTCCATCTATAAAATTATTAAATTTGTTTCCCTCTTTCCAAAATACCAATTGTCTTACATAAGCCAACCGGTGACCTTCCACAGAAAAAGGGATGGACTGATTTGAACACAGTACTTTCCCAGGAACATGCAAAAGAGTCAGCACTAGGGCTGGTGTGAAAGGGGAAGATCTCTGAGTCATTTGTATAATGAAGAGTGGGAGCAGGAGTGTGTCCTGTGCACTCCTGAGGTAGACCAAGCCATGCTAACACAGCAGCAGCAAGTCCCAGAGCGATGGCTGTGAACAGTGAGCCCAGAAAAGCCCGGAGACAGATGGGGTTGGTGTCTGACCTAGATGCAGCATGGGACCCCAAGAGGCAGCCCAGACATACTTAAAGACAGTCACTCATCTTTTGGCCCTACCTCCATGGAATCCCACGTAGGATGCTCTGTTCCTCATCTGGGACAGTTTTGTGATGAAATAGAAGAAGACGCAGCCCTGAGTTCCTTGTATTTTGTTTATTTCATTAATAGCAGAATACCTATTGAGAAAACAAAAATCAAAACAAAGCAAGCAATGGAGCAAAAGCTAAGGTGTGAGATGGCTGCCTCATCCCAGAAGCTGTTGGGACTTTACCACATTCCACACAATTCCAGGGGCCACCACATCTCTCATGAGAGGAGAAGGGTGGTTTCCAATTGGCGGGATCACTTCCTACCTCTCACTGCTGATCAGAATCCCCACCTGCCCTGCAGGTCTCAGGGCACCCACATGCCAGAGGTTGGGGCTTACTGGCCTTCCCATTTTGAGAAAGTACAGTGTGGTACGGTGGCCCTTGCACACCCAGTGGCCGCAGACCACCTCCCTATAGGATCTGGCTAGGCCTTAACTTGTACTAGGCTCCCAGTACTTTAAAGGGGCAGAAGTCACTCTTAATTACATGAGGTACAGAACACAGCAATTATGAAAGCTACAGATTTATGAACACCACAAAAATGTTCAATAAATATTAATTTATTTATATAGTCTTACTGCCCTTAAACTTATGATAAGTTCTTTTCTTTTTTTTTTTTTTTTTAGGCAGTACTAGGGATCAAACCTAGGACCTCAGACATGCTAGGCAAGTGCTGTACCACCAAGCTAAATCCCAGACTGAACTTTAATTTTAATTATGTGATTCAAAATCAAAATGATCAAAAAAAGGACTGTAAATGACTGCACACACAGCTTTAACATATTCTCCTAAATACTACAAAAATTTCATTATTGACGGGTCTTGCATTCCACAATTTCTGTGCCATTACTGGCCTTTTCCTTCATCCTTTACTCTCTAGCTTCTCTAGTCCATGTCAGGAGCTGGGAGGGAGAGTCATTCTTATTTTCACACTGTTTTCATGGAAAAAATTCTTCAGGATGTCCTGGGGAGATTGTGGCTTCTTAGTTTTCCTAGAAAACTGCTGAGAACATACTTAGCTGATGCAATGAGCTGAGCACTGTGAGCGCCATCATCAAAATCCATCTGGACAATGAGGATTTTACGTCTGGCTGTCTTCATTAAGCTGCTTCTGAAAGAAAAAGAGAATCACCCAAGTGAGTCCTCTGTCCTAAAACATGGGCAGCCACAGCTCAGGAGGCTAAGGTAGGAGGGTCACCAGTTCCAGGCTAGCCTCAGCAACACAGCCAGATCCTATCCCAGAATTAATAATAATAAAATTTAGGGCTGGGGATGTGGCTCAGTGGTAGAGCAGCCCTGGGTTCAATCCCCAGCACAAGCAAAAAAAAAAACAAAAAACCATGGATCATAACACTCCACAAAGTGAAGGGAAACACAGGCCATGCAGAACCCAGCATTCAGGTGGGGTCTCCCTCCACAAGGTGAGGATACAATCCACTGGAGAAGAAAAGGGCCACACAGTGCTCAGGAGACAGACGAACACAGCTGTCTTACAACTGGGGCCAGAGGGGCATTCGAGAAGGCTGAACAATGAGCCTCCATAGTACTCAGAGTTCCTTACAAGTGGTTACCACACCCTGGCATGCGATACCACGTTCCCAGGGCAGGGGCCAAGGGTGATGGGCAGGCAGGGCGCCTCACCGGACTTCCTTGAGGAATGAGTACTCAGTGTCAAACTGCTGCAGTGACAGGATCACAGGCTTAGGGGCCAAGCCCTTTACCTCTGCCCCTAGAGCTTCGCAGTCACAGTTCGTCAGCAGTCTGGAGAAGGTGGTGACCTGCAACATGGGCACACAAGCAATCAGCTGAATTTAAGCAAGAACACAGAGCACCGGGTCAGAACCCAGGGCCAGTGGGCACTCAGACAGAAAGAAGCCCAACCCAGAGCAGTTTTTATATACAAGGAGTGGCTGAGGCAAGCAGAACCTCCAGGATCAACAGATGTTAGAGAGAAGACTTGCCCTGACTAAAAGATGCTTCGATCTCCTCCTGAGATGTCAACGTCTCCCTTCTTGCTTTTTTCCCTACCTGGGAGCCTCCTGATCCTTTAGGGCTCAGCACAATGCCATTTCTTCTTGTAATCTTATTTCATGCTCTCAGGAGTTAGCCACTGGCAATGCTCCCTCCCCTCAATAGTTCTCCATTCTTTGCCATGGACCACACCCCATAGTGCAAACCCAGACATCACCAGGCACATAGGACCTCAGCTCTCCAGACCCCATTTTTTTTTGTACCAAGGATTGAATGCAGGGGTGTCTAACCACTGAGCAATAACCCAACCCTTCTTTTTAGTTTTTGAGTCAGGGACTTGCTAAGTTACTTAGGGCCTCTATAAGTTGCTGAGGCTGGCTTTGAACTCTCAATCCTCTTGCCTCAGCCTCCCAAGCCACTGGGATTATAGGCATGTGCCACTCCACCTGGATCTAGTCCCTTTCTCTGGGCATGTCCTTACTGACAAGCTTCCTATTCCTACATCCAACCACACAGCATACATCAAACCTATTCAAAACAGATGTCACTACTGGCTCCCAAACCCATCGTTCCTTCCTGGGGTCTCCATGATGATAGCACAAAGCTACAGTGAGCTCAGGAAGGCTGTCCTCTACCTCCTGCCACCCTCCATGGAATTGATGATTAGCCCACCCATGCTGCCAGCTAACCATTTGCAGTTTGCAACATGCCAGAACTTCCTGACAGATCTATCCTCTCAATGTCACTCTCTTACTCCACTGTCTTTCCATCACCCAGTCATTGGGGCATGTCTACGTACACTTTCATTCATAGCTCCTCTCTGTGCAGTCAAGACCAAGTTCAAGGCTATCCACAAGGCCCTCCACATGTCTCTCCACCTATCCCATCCCCACAACCCAGCACTCACAGCTTGAATTTCAAGCTCTGTCAGCAGTCCCTTCCTGGTCTCCTGCACAGATGCAAATTCAGACTCAACACCTGTGCCCCAAGGATTCCTCTGCCTCTGACACATACCCAGCAAGCCTTCACAGCAGGCTGGTGTCTTTTAAGGAGAACCAACCTCGTCCATTACTCTTAGGCTGTCCAAGAATGAGAAGCAGGCCAATCACTTATAACCAGGGTGGGCCCAGTGAACACTGTGCCTAGTGCTGCTGTCAGAGGAGAGCTCTGCTCACAAATAGGTGAGAGAGACCAAAATGGACTTATCCTCGTTTTGCCTAACATGGAGGGGACATACCGGTTTTCCTTCTGAACAGTGCCTTAAATGGAGTTGAGACCTTCTGGCACCAGAGAGCAAGGGCTCTTGGGTGAAAGAAAAAGGAAAGGCTATGGGGACAGTCACCTCTGTGAAAATGGTGTGGCGCTCCAGGTCCGGATTGTGAAGTTGGGCCAGGAGGAAATCTGCAAAGGAGTGGTGCTGCTGCTTGTTCCAGTATTCCCGGGACAGGGTCTATGCAGCAAATGAACCTAGTGTGGAGGTGCTCAGGCGCACCACAGCATCTGGTGTGGCACAGTCCAGCAGGATCAGCTTGGCCTCCTCAGATACTCCGTGATACAGCTCCTGTGTCAGGTCCCCGGGGCCCTGCCTCTCCACAGCCTGCAGCACCACAGAGGCACAGGCGTCAGAGTGGTAGCCGATGAAGACGTCAGCAGGGCTGTACTTGTGCCCAGCCAGGAACTGATAGGCCTTCACGTCAGCAAACTGCTCTGCCCACTGCATGAGCTCCTGCACAATACTTTTCTGCCACCCCTGCAGCACCAAGCTGAGGTCCAGGTAGTGCTTCTCCAGCCGGTTAATGAGGGGCACGGAGAACTGCTCGTACACCATATTTTTCTCCTCAATGACAATCAGACGGAAGTCAGGGTGGACCCGACACTTGACGCGATGGGTGCCGAGCCCGAGGTCCACGTACTTCTGGCCCCCGAGGTAGACGTAGTACTGGTTGAGCGCATCGTACAGGCTCTCATATAGGTGCTGCAGGTTCAGCAGCACCACCATCTTGCCAGTCTTCATGCAGATCTTCACCCTGTTGATGTTTCTGCAGATCTGGGTGTACTCCTGGTCCCAGGGAAAACTGGAACCAAAGATGATCTCGGGCTGCTGGTCCTCACTGAAGAATAACTGCTGCAGGATCTGCAGGGCCACATAGTTTTTGGTCAGTATGAGCAAGTAGCGGGATTCAGCTTCTTCCAGTTCCCCTACTGCTGGGAGTATGTTCTGCATACTCCCACAAATGTTCTGCTTGATGAGCTCCAGGGTGCTGATCTCTTCCACATACCCGGCCTCAGGTAAACTGGCCATGAAGATGTCCAAAGCAGGAATGTCATCTTTGCCACTGAAGTTCCGAAGGACTGCATGTGCAATATCCTGTGGAGAAGGCTTCTTGTTAGATGCTCTGGCGGTGGCAAAGACCATCTTGATGAGGCTATAGTAGTTGCGAAGCCTGAAGAATTCCTTGTTCTGCCTGCTGCACACTGTTTCATAGGCCTTGGCAAAAGGAGCGAAGTACCCTCGCACCCTGTCCTGCACCAGGCTATCTGAAGAGCAGATCCCTCTGGCACTCTCTATGAGCTCCTTCTCACTGGGACTGCCGCGGGACACAAAGATGCCCCGGTTCATCTTGGCAGGGTTGAGGGCCCAGTTGGAAATACCTATGAAGCCGACTTTTTGGTGGGGGGAAGGATCACCTTCAATGCACCCGTCTTCCAGCAGTGGGTGCAGAGCCTTCAGGGGCATTTTGGGGGAATCTTCTGCCAAGCCAACCTCATCCAACACCACCACAGACACGTACTGCTACAGGTCCTTCCCCTGCTGGAAGCGAGCACACTGCTTGAAGGTGTTGATGATGCCCTGTGGGGTACAGTGGGGGCTACACTGGAATGACACCAGGTGGACCTGCTTCAGGCTGCGGAAGAGAGCGGAGTGTGCGGCCTGGCCCTGCATGGCATCTGCCACGATGGTCTTGGCGAGAGATTTGGAGGTGCCAGGCTTTCCCACCAGGAATAGGGGTATCTTCAGCTCAATGCAGATGATCATCATGAAGACATTCTCCTTCAGAGCCCGTTCCTGGCTATGGTTTTCCTCAGAGGCACCCCACTCAGGAAAAGATCCTGTGCGTGTGTGATCTCGTCCAGGATGACCCTGCCGTCGTCATATGGTCCTGGAAAATACCTGCAAATGGCTCTGCGGTAGGACTCCTTCTCCTTTAGGGAGGCATGGTAACAGACCCCCACAGCCATCACCAGGGACCAGAGGACGGGGTCTCTCCTGAAGTTATTTTTGCTGACACTGGTCTCACAGAGAAAGGTGTTCAGCTTCACCAAGAGCATCTCACTGCGACCCTGAAACCATGTGAACACCTTCACACAGCGCTCCACATCCCGGAGGCTGACGAAACTGCACTCACTTTCAGTGTTCCTCATGAACCTCTGAGAGGCAGAGAGCACTTCCGTGATCACACGAGTCTCCTCTTCACTGATCCTGACATGGTCCACCAGTCTCTGCACAATCTGCTGGATGTAGAGCTTTTCAGTAGTGTCATTCAGTTGTCCAAAGTCCCACACCAGAGGAATCAGGCTCGGGGGCAGGGCGTGGACACGGTACACCAGCTGCCTGAGGGGAATGGAGCCCAGCCTGTCTGCTGTCTCCTTGGCACTGACCCTATACCCCAAACCAGCTGACTCCAAACAGCAGATGGTCTCCTGGGAGTGCTTCCTGTAAGGGTTGCAGGCAGCTATGATGTGCAAGCCTGAGTCCTCCTCCAGGGGCTGGCCATCCACGGTCTGGTCACACAAGACTTCCTTGATACAGCTTATGGCTTCTGTTGTGTTGGCTTCATCAAAGAACAAGATGGTGTCCAACTGGTGTTGGTCCTTATTGGATAAGGCAGTTTTCTCAGCCTCCAAGACTTTGGAGTGGATCATGGCTGCAGTTGTTCCTCCATGAACCTTGACCAACATCATGGTCTCAGCCTGGGTACCAGCACGCCACAGATCACTAAGGAATTTAATGAGCCTGGTTTTCCCACAGCCTGTTTCTCCCATGATGATAACTGGGATCCCACAGCGGAATCGCATCTCAATGGCCAGAATCTTGAGCATGTTGTCTGTTGTAAGCTCATATGTTTCATCCGGATCAAGGGCCTGAGGAATTCCTAGTGGCCGGCAGAGTCTCAAGAGTTTCTCATGTCTGGGCAGGTTATCAAAGTTGACATTGAAGGGCACGCCTTGAAGCAACAGCCCCTTGTACAGTTCTTCTGTCATGACATCTTTCTTGATTATCTTCCCATTGAGATGGTTGATGGCGTCAACGTTGCCATTCTCATTGGGCCGAAGATGGAAGCCTATGAATGTCATGGTCTCACGGTCACCATTGAAGAACACATATGGGTGAGGCTCTGACTCCCACCTCCTCCGGAGAGTGAAGGGGGTGAGCTCTTCCTCATCAACCCCATCCATGGTGACCATGTGCTTCCCTGGGCTCTGGTCAGAGATATGAAGTGTTGGTGTGGCAAAGTCTCTTGCCATGAAGATCATGAAGGTGACCACAAAATTCTTGAAGCCTGGTAGTGTAAATCCAGTAAAGCCTGGATTACAGAACATACAGGCCTCACAGTCCTTGAGCTGACAGTTGAGGAACCGAGCAAAGTTCTGGAGCTCTGACCAGGAGGGGTTGATGACCCCACAATATATGAGGAGGTGCTGGATGCACTCCCCTGGGGTACCTTCAACAGAGCCTGCTTGGTATTGAAATGTGTCTAGGTTTTGTTTTTGATGGAATCTTTTTAAATATTGGTAAGGTCTTTGGAAAGTGGCACTGCGGAATTCTCTCTCGTTCATTCCAAGCTCTCTGAAGCTTCTCTCAGGGTTCAGCTCCAAGGCTATCGCTTCTTTGGGAGGTCTGCAGGTGACTCTGGGGAAGATGTCAAGAAAACTAAACTGGGGGGCATGTGGATTCTGCAAAGGAGAGACATAAATATAAGTTAGAACTTGATTTCCTGAAAGATGCCCATATATATTAACCCTCCACGCGATCTATTCAGGATCGGCCTTTATGAAAACAATCACTTAAATACACAGTGATTGTTTGCATTCTGCAGCCTCTCATTCACAGAGGCTGGCATCTGCACCTTAGAGTATTAAAGAAGCTCAACTACAGTAGCTGTATTATTAACCAGGAATCCATTTCCAACCCAGCCTCCTGTGGCGTGATCTCTCCTCCAAGCACGAACACATGTGCGACCATAGAACTCCCACCAGCTAATGGCTTTCTGTGTGCAAAGTCGCCCTGCTATCTTCACTGGCAGTAAAAGAGACAATGGCCATCAACAGAGGAATCTCCTGAACACTCAGCACGGGTGAGACTCAACCCAGACACAGCATGGATCTGACAGATCCAGACAAATGCAAAACGCTGCCAATCAATAAATACGAGAGCATTCTCATTCCAGACATCATTAAGATCTAAGTCTAAGCATGCATTTCGCCTTACACATACTCGCTGCTCCCTGAACATGAAAGTGGGAAAACAATTAAGATGTGTCAACTCAGGCCATATGCCACAGCAGCAAAGGTGTGCTGTGATCACCTGCAAATGCCCTGTGTGCTTACCTGCTTTGAAGACCTCTTTGGCAGTACTGAATTTCCTACTGGGATTTCAATAATATATAAATGGCATGGGTTCCGAAGCCACATTTTCCCACTTATATCCATTAGGTATTGTAAAATGAGGAGTTTGAAAAGAAAAACCCAAGTTCCAGTCTGTACCTAAAGACAGAGAAGCGTGGGTTGAAAATACACAAATGCCAACCATTTCTTCCAACTCCCAGGACCCTCCTGTCTTGTTCCTGAAGAGAAGGGTACTGACCACAGGTAGGTGTAAAAAGAAGAGACTCTTCATACAGGGAGAAGCAAGTGGGGCCCTTGGAATTACACCTTCTGATGTGGCCATTCAGCTGCCATATAGGTACTTACCGAAGCAGTCACATCAAAGTGGAGTATCATAGGTGTTTTCCGAAACTGAGCATCCCAGAAAGATAGGAGGGAGCCCAGGATGCGGCCCTCATCCACCTGAGTGTCAGTCAACTGAACAATCTTTAAAGGCACCTTTTCACTATTTAACTTATTTTTCAGTTTTTCATGCAATCTCTTCACATAGAGAGACTTCCCTGTAATGTTAAAATAAGGAAATTAGATCCCAAGCCCATGGACCAAGAGGAACAGAATCCAGAGAGATTAGAAGTTACTTCTTAGGCAAGAGCAGTGGCATATGCTTGTAATCCCAGGAGCTTGGGAGGCTGAGGCAGGAAGATTGCAAATTCAAGGCCAGCCTCAGCAACTTAGTGAGGCCCTAAACAACTTAGTGAGACCATGTCTCTAAATAAAAAATAAAAAAGGCTGAGGATATGGCTCAGTGATAGGGCACCCCTGAGGTAAATCCCCATTTAAAAAAAAAACCAGTTACTTCTCTATGTAAAAATCAAAACTGATGCAATGGAACATCAGATTAGAGCACAATTGCACCATGAAGCCAGAGTCCCTAGCTGTCACCCACTCAGCATCCTGACATTCTCCATGACGATGGCAGTGGAAGTGAAATAATGTAAAAGCAGAGGCATGTCCCGAGCAGGGAGGGGAGGGCAGGTTTTGTCCTGACAGGGCACAGTGATGCTTCATGGGATGAAATCAACAGAATGGAAGTCACCACCTCTTATTAAGGACACATGACAGTGACTGAAGGGAGGGTGCAAAGCACTCTTCTTCTGGAGCCAGAGCAGCTATGCCTCCTCTGATCACACCAATGTGACCCAGAAGAGGTCAAGAGTTTACACAAGAAAAAAGTGACCTGCAGAGAAGTCCATCCAAGGAGGAGCTGGGCTCCCGGGAACTGCAGCCTGGGTGGAAAGGGGGCCCCTTCTAGAGGAAGTACTGACTGCTGGGAGTCAGACCCTCCTGAGACTCACTTTCCCACCTGCAGAGGGGTGTCATCTGAAGTGCCCACTGCTGCAGAGGCAGGGGTCATTGAGAAACCCTGAGAGACTGCCTGCCCACCCCAGCGCTCTCATTACCAACTCCGGCTCTCTCTGAGGCCACGATCCCCACACACATCTGGTCTCTGAACACAGCTGCTGCAGACAAGGTCTGTGCTGGGACCTGGTAGTGATGTGCCAAGTAGGCCTGGATGGCATGAAGGGGTGCCTGGGGGATGAGGTAGACTTTGTACTGGCTGAAGGCTGAGGGCAGGTAGCAGCATTCCCGTGCCGCGTCGCACACCACCACCAGCTGGTAGTCCTCCCGGGGACACTGTGTGCACAGGCTGCGGAACAGGGCCTCTGCCTGGCAGGCCACCTCGTAGCTCAGCTGATCTGCAAACAGCAGGCTGTAGACCTTGTGCCCCTGGGAAACTGGGGCCAGGCAGCGGTGCAGGAACAGGGCAACCTCCTCAAATGTGGTCCCTGGGGTGCAGAGTAGCACCTCATCGAAAGTGGGCAGGGGCTGGCCTGGGGCCTGCATGTAGATGGCCAAGGTAGCCAACAGCACCTCAGAATGGCCACACAAGACCAGGTTGGGCTGGCCAGCCCGCAGGCCCATGGGGAGAGACCGTTCCACAGGAGGCCCACTCATCCTGGCCAGGCGAGCCAGACAATGGCCCAGGGCCTCCAGGTCCAGGCAGCCAGGCAGAAAGACACTCATGCTCTCCAGGGACTGTTCCATGATGGCCCTCAGCTTGGTCACCAGGCTAATCTCAGCAGATTGCAATGGAGGTAATTTTTCCATCACTGTCCTCACGTGGTGTCTGGGGGCCTCATTGAACCCCTTGGTGGCCCTTAAGACGTCAGCTGGGGTGCAGTTGACTTTGATGAAGGACAGCATCATGAGGGCAGCTTCGCTGGGACTCTGCTTCCTGAGCTCGGTGCTCAGGAGAACCAGCTGCTCGGCCGTGTAGAAGTTGAGGTAAAAGTGCTCCCTGCGCTTTCTGCTCACCAGCTCCTTCCAGTCATTCAGGAAGTGCTCCATCTGCCTGCAGAGGGCTTCCAGGAGCCGGGTGACGTCCCCACTCTCTGTCAACTGGCTTACCAACTCCAAGTGGAAGTCCATGCAGATAGAGACGCCATTCCTGGGGCAGCAGTAGACTTCGGCAGTCCATGCCCGGAAGAGCATGTTTCCCGCAGAGTACAGGTTCAGCAAGGCTTGCACGAGCCGCTGCACATGGCAGAATAACTGGAGGAAACAAGGGCATAAGTCAGATGTCACAGTGAGCTACTGGAGGAGGACGTGCTAATCTAGACAAACATGGGTTCTAAGTCAAGGGTTTTGGGTTCACTCCTCCTTCAGGGTCACTGGGAAACACGAAAAGCCTAGGAAGAGGGCAGCTACCTTCAGGAAGAGATCAGGTGGCAGATAAGAATGTTGACTGTGGGCTGGGCTGGTCTCAGTGGTAGAGCACTTGCCTAGTATGTGCCAGAATCTGGCTCTATGGCTGCACTGGAGGAAAAATTGTCTACTGTGAAGTGCAAATAAACTGTAAGGAAAGAACCTGTAACAGGAGAGAGAGAGAGAGAGAGAGAGAGAGAGAGAGAGAGAGAGAGAGGGAGGGAGGGAGGGAGGGAGGGAGGGAGAGAGAGAGAGGGAGAGAGAGAGAGAGAGAGAGAAGGGGGGAAGAGAAGGAGAGAGAGACTATTACAAAAACCAACAACCTATATCTACAATTATTTTAGGGTTTTTTTTTGGTTTATTTTTTTGGGGGGTGGTTGCTACCAGGGATTGAACCCAGGGTGTTATACCATTGAGTTATGTCCCCAGCCCTTTTTCATTTTGTGACAGGATCTCACTAAGTTGCTGACGCTGGCCTCTAACTTACACTCTTCCTGACTCGGTCCTGAGTCACTGGTATTACAGGCATGTGCTACCACACCTGGCTCAGTTACTTTAATTTTGATGAAGAGTTCCCATTAGAATATTGAGGTGTTTGACTTTGCCAATTTACAGAGTAAATGAAGCCATTCATACTTCTCAGAACTATCTACTTGGTCACCTCCTGCTAAATGCAGCTGATTAACCACCAGTGGTGACAGATCTTAAGGATGCCTCCAGGGCCTCCAGGGCCTGTCCCACCTCAGATGTGGCTCCAGGCAAGGTGCACCCTGCAGACCCACTAGCTCCACTCTCTGGAGCCAGTCTGTCCACCAGAAGCCAACCCCTGCCCCTTCCCCTTTGCAGGAAGCAGGGCAGTGAGCATGCCCAGCCTGAGGCAACAGGGCACCTGCTCACCTCAGAAAACCTCTCCACTTCCATATTCTTGTGGTCTTTCTCGCCAGACATCAGCATCAGCTTGTTTAAAAGATCCTTCAGCTCTTCTGAAGTGTAGGAGCGCTCTGGTTCCAGGCCACTGTGACCCCCAGGGAGGATCAGGCGCAGGATGGCATCTGGGGAGATCTGGGAGGCAAAACATGATTAGAAGCCATTTTCTCGTGGCTAAAATGCTGACTCTGCAGCAGGCCAGTGCATGCTACCAACACTGCACCTGGAATCTGAGAGGGCTCACCTTCTGGTCGCTTGTGGGTGCCCTGATCTCATAGATGCCTCTGCTGTTGATTGCTGTGGCCAGGGACAGGGACGAGAGCTCAATGGACCCATGGCTTTTCTTCACTGTCTTTAGCCACTCCAAGTTCCTGGCAGAATCTCGCTGTTGAAACAAAATTAGAGAATATGGGCCAGGGTTCAAATGACTATCTTCCTGGATGTCCTCCTCCTGCCTCTGCCCTTGCTGGGCAAACTCCAGCCACCCTCCTCTAGGGCTCCAGGCATAACTTCTTGCCTGAGGCTGCCTCAGGTACCCCTGGCTGTTTCCTCAGGACCCTGCCTATTCCTTAGGACCCTGACCACTCATTGTGGCTGCACTGGTGCCAGGTTTCTAGCTGACACTTAGAATGCACTTGGCCTGCACTTATGGTTGATTGGTAAGATAGCCACAGGCCGTACTCTCTGGTGGCAGGCCACCATCCTCCTGGGTTCCCAGAACAAAGGCCCTCTGAGGAGAGATGGTTGACTGAACAGGAGCCCTAAGTTCTTAATGTCTTGTCATGGTCCCTGAGCATGACCAGAAGAACAGGAAAAATCACAACAGAAAATGAGCTTCTAACAGAAAAACTGCAAACTGCTCTCTCTGTCCATCTCCCCATCCTCCAACCACATACAGGACTGTCCCAAGGCTGGTGCAGGCCTCTGGACATCTCTTCTCATTGGGTGAGTTATGAGTGTAAGTTTACTCAGATGCTGGTACAGGTAATTTACTTAAATGTTTTTTTCTGATAAAAAAAATAATCAACATCAATTGTGAAAAATACCAAAAAGTAACTAAATAAAAGGACAGTTACTAAATTCAGAGAAAACTGCTGCTTCCTACCTTGCTCTTTCTACACTTGTCCTGTAGGGTGGAGACTGCTCTTGACAAGCAGCTCTGTAGTTCTCTTCCAACCCAAGACAAAGAAAGCATTTCCATAGTGAAGAAAATCTGGTTTTAAACATCAGTTTAAATGGCTGCCTACACGCCTCCATGCCCATGTGCCCTCAAAGCACAGCTGCTTCCCAAAGCTGCAAGACCTCCACACCTTGGAATCAGGAACCAAACTCACCAGCTTACTGGGCAGATGGGGGTCATTTTGCAGAGCCTTCCAGAGTTCTCTTAAAATTTCCATGAACTTGCTGAAGCCTGCCTTCTTGTCCAGCTTATACAGCAGGGACGCATAGCCCTGCACAGCATCATGGAAGCAGGCCACCTGGTCCACGTCAATGTCGCTTTCTCCAGCTGAGATGGAGGCCAGGTCCACAAATACCCTGAGCTCGGTGAAGCCTGGGGCAGAGAGGGAGTCAGCACAGGACCACTCCATGATGCTACACAACTCTCACCTGGGGCAAGATCCTTCATGAGGCCATCAATAGACACTAAGTAAACACCTAGCATGTGTGGCACTTCCTGCATTCCGTTAGGACACTAGGATACCTTTTCTTTTTCTTTTCTTTTTTTTTTTAAAGAGAGAGTGAGAGAGGAGAGAGAGAGAGAATTTTCTTTTTTTAATATTTTATTTTCTTAGTTCTCGGCGGACACAACATCTTTGTTTGTATGTGGTGCTGAGGATCCAACCCGGGCTGCACGCATGCCAGGCGAGCGCGCTACCACTTGAGCCACATCCCCAGCCCCAGGATACCTTTTCTTTTGCAGCATATGATGACACCACTGAACAGCATCTAATCTTTACCAAACAATGTCCCAGGCACTGTTCTAGGCTTGTGTGTATCTTATTTCCTTTAATCTACAAACATTATCACCTGAACAAAAACACGTTCCATTGGTAAATATTTTGAATCAAATGTATGATATGTCAAGATCATTGTAATGTTTTGAGCAACTAATAAAAAATAATAATAATATTGGGCAATCAATTATTTAAAAAACTGAGATAATTCCCCTAGGGTTAATTACTAATCAAAGAATGTAAGTCAAAGCAGACTCAGGAGTACAAGGTGGAAGCAGCAAAGCTCTGGATGAGAGCTGGAGCCAATGACGCCTCAGTACCAGCAGGAGGTGGCCTTCTAGGCCTTTGTGGTGTGTGAGTGCTGTCCTGCTCCACCTCCTTGAACTTTCTTTCTTACCTCTCCTCCCCTGCCTCTATCTAGTCCACACAACCACACAGGCTGCCCAGCCCTATGCTGGAAGAGAAGTATACAGGTTACACAAGCTTACAGCAGCAACACCCCTCTGTGGGCAAGGCCTCTGGCAGAATGAGCTTGAAGGAGAAAAAGAAGTCAGGATGCTTATGAAAATGATGCCAGTGTCCACAGATGGAAAGAGCAACAAAGGAAACAGTTTTAACCAGAAGCCTGAAAAGCTGTCCTGATGCAAACTCCACTGTGGGCCTAGAAGCAGACACTGTCCCCCCAACCCAACACATGCACATGATTGAGGTAGGACATCCTTAAGGTCAGGAACCCCATTTGGCAAACACCTGAAGCTGAGCTCCCACCATACCTCTCAGCTCGTCGTGTAGCCAGCTGACCAGCTCCTTCTGCAGGGCCAGCTCCTCCAGACACTGGCGGTGGGGCTCACTGATGTCCTGCAACAGCTTCTTGGCCTGGATGAGCTGTGGGCTAATCTGGTTCAGTCTCTCATGGTGGGTGGCCTTGAAATCATCAATCTGCAAGATGAAGCTCTGCTGTGGGCTGTTCCAGCAACCACCCACACCTGCCCTCCAGTATGCCTGGACAAGCAGCTGCTATAGCAGAGCCTGACACATTCTTGCACCAAGGATAGCATGACCTCCACAGTCCTCCTGGCTAAGCTGAAGTTGCTACTGTCCCCAGTACCCAGGTCCTGTGAGGAAGCTTTCATAGACTTCGAAACCTGCTACTCACAGCAGCCGAGCCAGGTCCATGATATTAGCTTCTCTGGGGGAGTTACTCATAGACTTACCGAAGGGTTCAAGTCTAGATATAGACAATTCCACAGTCTGTGTTAAATTTTAAGCATTAACATACCTGCCTCTACTGAAAATCCACACACCTTAGAAATGTGAGACTAAGAAACAGGAAGAGATTCAGGCCTGAGCTACAACAGGAGCAATGTACCATTTGGCATTCCCACTGCAACTAAGAGAGGTACCTGGACAGATGACAAAATATTTCCCTTTGTGCTTTCATAACCTAAAGAGATGAGATTCCTCTGGAAAGGGGTAGGTTTTTTCTACCCTGAATTTTTGGCTCTCATATAGACCCAAGAAAACTCACTAGCTAAGGAACAGTCACACTGTCTCAAGCAAAGATAAAAACCCAGGGCTTGGAATGTCCTTGGAGGACAGATGGGAGTCCTTGGAGGGGGCTGCTTCACTGATTTTCCCAGAAAACCTGGAGCTTCTAAGGAGTCTGAAGTAGGCCCCCACCTCCCAGGAGTCCCCAGCAAATAACTTACAAAGTTTATTAAAGTGTAAATAACACTGAAGTCACCAGTCAATACAAAATCCTTTTTGAACTGCAAGATGACCTTGGCCGAGCTGATTACCTGGTGCAGGCTATGGTACTCCTTGATCTGTTCAACACGCTCTGAGATCCAGCCCCTCTGGGCCTGGGGGTCTACTTTACACATGATCTGGAGGTCTAAAGTCAGGTCATTGTATTTATCTACAAAATCCTTGAAGAAGACATTAATTTCTCCAAAGGTGATCTCTCCTGACTTCAGATCCTGATACAGTTTCATGAACCTCTGGTAACAAGGCGAGTACAAGTACTCATAGGCCTCTAAAAGCGCAAGGGTTTGTCTTTCAGACTCTCCTTGGGGATGACTTTATGACTCTGCAGCTTCTTCCCAGAAGATCTGGAAGATGTGGCTGTCCATCAGCAAGTCTATCCTTGCAGCCATTCTTTTGACCTCATGGTCCAGGTTGTAGTGCGTCATCAGCTTGCAGGCTGAGGACAGAGGCTGTCTCACCCTCATGGCTTCATTCAGTCTTTTGCAGTTCAAGTCTTCTGAGTGTCTTGCTTCAATCTCTCCAAAATCCACTTTGGAAACCACAAGGAAACATGGAAGTTAAACTGCTAGACACAGAAGCATCTTATTGTACTTTCCTAGTATTTCTAATAACTTCTTTGAGAAAACACAAATTAATATTATTTATGGGAATTTTTTTTTCTTAAGAAGAATTCATCCCTCCTCCCCTCCACCCTGCCATGGGATTGTTTATCAGTTTTCATGATAAAGAACAGACTGGAAGCTCTTGTGTGGAGAGAACAGTTGGAAACACAAATCCATCTCCCTCCCAAATTCCATTCCAGTGACAGATTAGAAAATGCTTTTAAAACACCATAACCAGCAGGAACAAGAACAGTAGAAAATAAGCCCAATAACAACACAACCTGAGAAGTAGAAAGATGGCCACACCAGTGGCAAATGACACTTGGGGCCTGAGAACAGAGACCCTAAGGACACAGCAGAGGTGAGCTCAGCCAGGCCCAGCACAAGTTTCTGGCACTCAAGGACACTAGATGTTAAGGTCACTCTGGACTGGAGGAGGCAGAGAGGGAACTGGAATTGGGTTCAAAGTCTGTTTAAGAAGCAGTTGGTGAGAGTCCACCTCCACCATGGAGGCAGATGGGGGTTGCCCGCCCCCTGTCAAGGGGCAGGAAGGACCAACTGCAGGGCTCTCTGGCCTGGAGGCTACTTCTAGACACACACTTGTCTTGGGCAGCTACAGAGGACAGGGAGTATTCAATTTAAGGACAAAGAGGATGACACAGTCACCAGGGCAGGAAAACTGGAATAAAAGTGGGGCTAACTCTCCTCCTCTCCCTCTTGGCTCCAGAAGTCTGGCAGCAGGCAGGGGGTGCAAATATGACCAGCTCACAAGAGAAGCCCTCAAGGACTAGGTCAATTTAAGGGCAGCCACAGAGCCCCACAGGTCACAGCCCAGAAGCCCTTAGCCTGTCCATCCACCTGTGGGGACTGTCTTCATACCGACAAACGAAAATCTCCAATCAGAACAGAAAAAGTTTTAATGTGGGAAATATATCCAAAAAAGCCAATAGGGATTGTGTAGCTCAGTGGTAGAATGCTTGCCTAGCATGTGTTCAATCCTCAGTGCCATTAAAAAAAAAAAAAAAAAAAAGCCTAGCGTCCATCCCCAACATGCAAAAAAGGAAAGAAAGAAAGAAAGCCAACAGATAAAAGCAACTTGGATGAAATGGAAAAAAATGGGAAAACATGCTGCAACCACGAACCACAAGAACATAGTATATAAATGAATATTTCAAGAGAAAAGGGAGGGGCTGGGATTGTGGCTCAGTGGTAGAGCATGCACCTAGCACATGTGAGGCACTGGGTTCTATCCTCAGCACCACATAAAGATAAATAAATAAAGGTATTATGTCCATCTACAACTAAAAAAAAATCTTTAAAAAAAAAGTTTTGGGCGCTATGGTACACACCTGTAATCCCAGTGGCTGGCAAGGCTGAGGTAGTAGGATCATGAGTTCAAAGCCAGCCTCAGCAAAAGAAAAATAATAAGCAACTCAGTGAGACCATGTCTCTAAATAAAATACAAAAATAGGGCTGGGGATGTAGCTCAGTGTTCTAGTGCCCCTGAGTTCAACTCCAGTGCCAAAAAAGAAAAGAAAAAAGGGAGTGCCTTCAAATTAACTATATATAAGAGCTGAAATGAAGAATTCAATTCCCAGGTTACAGGAGGAGATTGAAGAGAAGGCTCAAGAAGTGAAGCCCAAGCAGGAGAGATGTCATGGGAGTCAGGCAACCATGCCAGGAGGCCCAGCAGCTGCTTATGTGTACCCTGCAACAGGGAAAGCATAATTAACCAATTCAGGAGAATGCTCTAGAGCTCTAAGACTAGATCTCTGGCTGAGACCTGCCAGTGCCCCATCCTAGAGATGGAAAAGAGACTCAAGGCCAGGCACAGATTAATGTCAACTTCAGAACACTAGGGCCAGACAGTTCTCAAGAGCATCCAGAGAAGGACAACAAGCTCCATACAGAGGATCAATAGCGAGAATGCATCTGACATCCCAATGCAGCACTCATGCAGCATTCTGAAGGAAATTCTGCCCCTGGCCCAATGATCAACCTACAGCAGGGGCACAGTTCTGTATCTGGCCTCCTGTGTCCCTGTCCCAGCAAGCAGTAGATGCCACCCTCTGTCAAACAGGAGTCAAGCACAGGCCAGAGATGCAGGACCTGCCCTACCAGCCCAGAGGCCAAGGCAACCCTGGGAGACAGAGGAGATTAAGGGCCAACTCCCCGCTACGGAAAATAAACCCTCTGTCCTGGGAGACGCTTCAGAGACATCCACTCAGATAGCTGGTTCAGTTTGGGCTGAATTTGAAATAAACACAATGAAAAAGGGGAAAAGAAAGTACCAAGGCAAGAAATGCAATTCCACCAACTACAGAAAGTTTGTTCCAGAACCATGGAGTGGCTGTGGTCCACCGCACGGCTTGCCTGTGAATCCTGTGTTCACACCATGGCGAAGGCCCTACCCTGAAGAAGGTACAGTAACTCAGGACACCACTGGGAGTGACA
Organism: Ictidomys tridecemlineatus; assembly: GCF_052094955.1. Lineage (NCBI taxonomy): Eukaryota > Metazoa > Chordata > Mammalia > Rodentia > Sciuridae > Ictidomys > Ictidomys tridecemlineatus. Next base: position 124,948,180 of record NC_135480.1, on the reverse strand, counting down.
GAGCAGCAAGCAGCCTCATGTTCAGGGCACAGACTGGAGAAAGATCTACCCCTCCCCTCCTTGGGAAGCCAGCATAGGACACTGACACTGGGAAATTGGGGACATTGACGGGTATAGAGGCACACAAATAAGAATGTACAAGGGGAAGCTGCTTCCATGGGCAAATGCATTGAAAATCGGGTCAAGAATGTTTTTTAAAAGCTTCTCCCAGAAAAATAAGGCCCCACTATTTGTGGCCTGCTTCATCCCCGTGACAGCTCTCAAGGGTTCCCAGTGCAACTGCAGGAGCAGTACCTTGGTTGAGATGCTTCACCTTCCCACACAGCCTCAGGAGGCTGTCCACCTGTCTCTTCTCTTCAGAAACATGACTTCGCCCATCCTCCAGTCCAGTGTCTCTTCCATGTCATAATTTTTCTGTTGGAATGAAGAGCTTTCTGTCTCTGGAAAATAATGACAAAGTCAGCCAAAGGAAACAAACTTCACGATATTCCTTTCTCTCCCTGGGAGTGCCCCACAGTCACCATCAGAAGGACAAGGAGGCCCCCACTTGGTGGTATAAAAGAGGACAGCCAGCACACATGTGAACACGGGCTTCTTACCAGCCTGGCCACAGCTCACCTAACTGCCACAGGTCCAGAAACTGACTTTTGTGCTTCAGGATCAGCTCCAAACGTCTGACCAATATGGACCCATCCAGGACATCACCAGCAACCTCTGCGAAGACAGAGCTGGCGGCAGCCATCAACCTCTTGGCGTCCTCTGTGATGTTGGCTAAGAGCTTCTCATCTGTCCCTGAGAAGATCACGAGCACAATGAGCATGTGGCCCTCCCCTCTTTTTGCCATTAGAACCTCTCACCAGCCCCCTGCCCACATGGCGCTGGCAGCAGTCAGTGGTGTTTCCAGATGCGCTGATGCCTCACTCAGCTATGCCTGTACCTGTGAGGTTCAGGTCTTAACCTAGTGCATCTCCTGTCTGGGAGGAGGAGACCCTTCCAATGTCCAAAGTCAGCCAGGAGAACCACAGTGCTCAGGGTTGAAGTCCTGAGCCCATGCTACAGTGAACATATTTCTTGAACTACATATGATATTCTTGGAAATTCACCTTGTGGGAGACCAACCTTGCACGTGACTGAGTCACACTCCCCGGCTGGGTGCTGAGGCACTCAGTCACAGAAATGTGGCAAAGCTTTCCCCATCCTTCTTGGGTTTGAGGGACTGTGCCTTGTGCATAGGTGAAGTTATGCTCACCTGTTCCTTTGTAATATAACCCCTTGCCCTGTTTAGGATAGAATCTTTCATGGAAGTGCCTGTGTGTGTCCCCTTCTCTTACTATGCCCTTGGATGTGGCCTACTCAGATGTCAGTCAACATGCTGACAGCAGACATCATAAAGATAGACTCAGCGCCCTGAAACCTGACCCCTTGCCTCATTTGAATAGCTTCTCCTCAATAAAAGGGGTCAGCATGTGCTCTCGCTCTCTCTCTCTCTTCCTGAGGATCCTTAAAGTCAGAGGAGCCATCACTGTGACCCCAAACAAAAAGGTATTTGTGTCTCTTTTGTTTTATTTGGTGTACCCCAGTTCAACTGGAGTGACCCCTTAGCCTTTTAGTCACAAGTACAGAAACCCGGCACAGATGTCTTGAGAATCCCTGCAGTAGGAGGAAAATAAACTGCAACAGGACAAGCTCACATCAGAGGCCACTCCACGGGTGTAGGGAAGCATCTGCACAGCACCCAGGAAGGAGGCAGATCCATGCTGCAGCTTCATGCTCTGCCTATCTTGTCTGCGGATCAAAACCTGGAACATGAGCTTTTGGAGCAACTAGAGGACAATATTTTAAAACATGACTAGTTTAACTGCCAGACTATTTATCTCACAGTAATATGAGGTTCATATAGTATTATGAGAAGACCAAGTTTATTTTTACCATAAAAAACAAAGATAAGGGGCTGGGGATGTGGCTCAAGGGGTAGCACACTCGCCTGGCATGCGCAGGGTGCTGGGTTCGATCCTCAGCACCACATAAAAATAAAATAAAGATGTTGTGTCCACCAAAAACTAAAAAATACATATTAAAAAAATTCTCTCTCTCTCTTTAAAAAAACAAAACAAAGATAACAGGGGGCTGAGGTGCAGCTTGGTGGTAGTGTGTTAGGCTACCAGGCATGAATCCCTGGTTCATCCCCAGCATCACCCCCACACAGAGTGCAGCTGAGATGACCTTCAGTGGGAGAATGGACCAATCCAGGCACATCCAGACAAGGGGACTTTACTCAGTGATAAAAGGAACGGAACCAGGAAGCCAGGAAAAGACAAGCAGGAGCCTTAAATGCATGCTGTGGAGTGTAACAGTGAACTCTTCCCCAGCAGGCTGCTGTGGCCCGTGCACACAGCAGCCACCTTCAGAACCACACACTACTCCTGCCTATGACCTGGTATAGAACAGAGCAGCTGGTTTGGCTGAGACAATCATTGGCCCTGGGTTTTTATTGCCACACAAGTGCTTTCCCACTACAGGATCTGAATCTAGCAATTTACACATAACCCTGCACCATCATTTCCAGGGCAATGCATGACACTTGGGAAGGTGATGGCTCAAGAGTCACTTCATGTTTTGTTAGTTATCAATATTGGTCTCAAAATGTGACACATGAGCTTCACAGGGAGGCAAGCTGGGCTCGGACTGATTTCTAATCATTTATTGTCTTGGACTCAGTGAGTCTCCAACATCCTGGTTAAGCAATGTGCCCTGGGCACTTCCATTCTCTCATCTGGAAATCAAGGGGCTTGGGGACTTTCAGAGGGGTTGCTTTAAGGACCATGTGTCCTCCCAGGAGCACATATTCAGCAGGCACTCAGCAGAAAATGGTTCTAGTGTTAGAAGCTCTTTATGCCTAACACATGCCTAGGCACCTCCATGCATCCTGACTTTACCAAACCTCAGCACATGCAGGCTGAGGACCAGGTCAAGTACCTTGCCTGTTCATTTGCCCAAGGAAGGACAGCAACTCCAACCAGTCCTATACGCACCGTACAACTTGAAGAGCTGCTTCACATCAGGCCCTGTGAGCAGGTGTTCAAGAATCTCATCCAGGCCTTCCACAGGCTCTCTGTTGTTCCTGGGCCAGGACTTGGTGATCACAGCAGACACAAGGCTGCCAAATTTCTGCAAATCATGACGAGAGACTCCCTCTAGGACACTGATCTGAGACTAAAAGAAAATGAATTAAAAGAGAGAGTTGAGAAGATTTTACTGATTTGTTTTTTAATGACACAAGTTAGCACCCAAGAGCATTTCATAAATCTACTGAAGCTAGTTTTATAGTGCCTCAAAAAAAATAATAATACAGAAGAGATGTTGGGCTACCCCCTGGTAGCTTGGCCTATTGGAGGCCCTGGGTTTCATCCCCTGTATTGCAAAAAGAAAAGAAACATAAAATACTAAATATTTCCTAGGGAATTTCCATTTTCCTGGCCTGGCTCCTTATGTGAGGTGCCAGAGGTTTGAAGATGCATACACAGGCACAAACACACCACTATAACCCCAAGTCACACACCCTCCCAGCTCATTGTCAGCTTCTGTATTTCTCTTAGACTTGCCTGTCATGAAAAAATGCCAAAAACAAGATGAGGGAAAACTTTACTACATCACAAGCTGCCCTCAAACACCACAGACACTCCAATTCTCCTTCTGATGCTTCACCAAGAAACAAAACAGTTTTCTTCTTTGCATTCACATTTTTGCAAAAAAAATGAAAAAGTTTCAGTGATTAATAAAAAACACAGGGTGAACTAATAACAGGTACTTTTGATACTTAACAGGATAAAAGAAAACATTAATTAGCAATGAATAAAAAGTTATATACCATAGGGAAGTGAGATTTATCCTAGGAATAAAACCATGTTTTTACATCAAAAATCAGTTAACAAGCCTGGTGTAGGGGCACATGCCTGTAATCCCAGCAGCTCACTAGGCTGAGGCAGGAGGATCACAAGTTGGAGGCTAGATTCAACAACTTAGTGAGGCTCTGTCTCAAAATGAAAAACAAAAAGAGGTGGCAATGTGGCTCAGTGATAAAGCACCCTTGGGTTCCATCTCCACACACAGACACAAAAACATGAATACATCATACTGATAGAAAAAAGTTACACAACCATTGTAATAGATACAGAAGAAGTATTAGGCAAAACTCCAAGAACAAGACCAGGATAGCCAATTTCACTCCTTTCACAGTGCCAGAGTTGCTTTCCAGGGCAATTAGGTAGGGAAAAGGAAAAAAAAAAGTATTGGGATTGTAAAGGAAGTACTAACTTACAGGCAGATAACATGGTCATCTATGTCAAAACTTCAAAGAAGGTACTCTCCCACGGATACCCCGCTAGAGAAAAGAAATGAGCCTGCAAAGCTGTAGGCCACAGAGACGGGGTGTTGCCCTGTTTCCAAGTGCTAGTGATAAACAATCCAAAAACATATTTGAGAAAACAATTTTTAAAAATATTTTTTGTGCTGGAGATGTGGCTCAAGCGGTACCGCGCTAGCCTGGCATGCATGCGGCCAAGGTTCGATCCTCAACACCACATACAAACAAAGATGTTGTGTCCGCCGAATACTAAAAAATAAATATTAAAAAACAATTATCTCTCTCTCTTAAAATTTTTTTTTAGTTGTAGATGGACACAATACCTTTATTTTATTTAATTTTTATGTGGTGCTGAGGATCAAACCCAGTGCCTCACAAGTGCTAGGCAGGTGCTCTACCACTGTGCCACAACCCCAACCCTGAAAAAATAATTTGTTATAATAGCAAAGGAATAAAGTACTTAGGAGTAAATTTCATAAAAGAAATGCAGACCTCACCACTTGCAAACTGCAAACTACTGTCAACCCACTTGAATCTAATGTATGAAATATGATATGTCAAGAGCTTTGTAATGTTTTGAACAACCAATAAAAAAAAAAGAAAAAACTTAAAGACCAAAATAAATGGGGAGACATTCCAGGTTCAGAAGCCATGAGATGTGACATTGTTAAGAGGTCAACACTCCCCAAAATGACTTAGATTCAAAGCCATCCCTGTCAAAATCACAGCTGCTTTCCTTGCAAAAACTGACAAACTGATTCTAAAATTCATATGGAATCCCGAGATCCAGATTAGCAAACAATACAAAAAGAGGAGAACAAATCAGGAGAATTCATGCTTCTTGATTTTACGACCTACTGGAAAGAAATGGCAGTGGAGACATGGACAGATGTGAGGTGAACCCTCACAGCTGCGGCCAACAGACTTTTTGACAAGAGTGCCAAGATCACTCAAGGGGTGAAGTACAGTGCCTTCCTCAAATGGTCTGGAACAGATGGATCTCCACATGCAAGAGAATGTATATGGACCCTTACCTCATACCACATAGAAAAAGAAACTAATGTTAAGAGCTAACACTCTAGAGCATTCAGAGGGGGTTGCTCCATGACAGAGCACGTATTAGCATATGGTCCTAGGTTAGCACTCAGTGCCAAAAACAAAATAAAAACCTTTTAGAGGAAGACACAGGTAAATCTTCATGACCCAGGATTTAGCACAAGATGTCAAAATTACTAGCAACAAAAGAAAAAAAAAGACACATTGAATTTTTCCAAAAGTAAAAACCTTCTCAGGAGTGGTGGGGCACACCTGTAATCTCAGCTACTCAGGAAGCTGAGGCAGGAATATTGCAAGTTTGAGGGCAACTTTGTGAGATTGTTTCACAAAATAAAAAATAAAAAGGGGTAGAGATGTAGCACAGTGTTAGAGCACCCCTGGTTTCAATCCCTACTACTGCAAAAAAGAGAGAAAAAGAAATTAAAAACTTCTGTGCTTCTAAAGAAAACACCAATAGTGAAAACAATCCAGAGAATGGAAGAAAATGCTGGCAGATCACATATCTGACCAGAGATTTGCACCTGATTATCCAAAGAACTCTCATAAGCCACAATAAAAGAAAGACATAGAGCTCAATTAACCATTTGAGGAAGGCACTGAACTTCACCCCTTAAGTGATCTTGGCACTCTTGTCACAAAGTCTGTTGACCGCAGCTGTGAGGGTTCACCTCACATCTGTCCATGTCTCCACTGCCATTTCTTTCTAGTAGACATTTGTCCAAAGACATAGAAAACAGAAATAGCCAAAAAACATATGAGAAGGTATCTGAGGTCATATCTATCAAAGTCACCAGAGAAACCACTCCACACCCCCAAACTGCACAGTGACAGGTCTGAGAGCATAGGCTATGGGGGTGTGGAGAAGTCAGGACCCTCCTAGGCTGGCAGCTGACATGGAAATGGTCCAGCCACTGTGGGGATGGGCCAGATAGTCCTTCAATCACACAGGTACCAAGTGATCCAGTCACTCCACCATAGGCGCAGAGAGTGTGAACAGCACATCCACACAAACCCATGTGTGGAGGTCCACAGCAGCAGACTGATAACAGCCATCAGTCAGGGAGAGCCCAGATGTCCACCAGAGGACAAATGGAACATAAAAGCCCCCTGAGTCCATATGATGAGTAACATGTAGTCATAAAAAGGGACAAAGAACTGATAGGTACTCCAGAGTGAATGACCTTGAACACATGCTCAATGAAGCCAGGCACCCAACGCCACAGCCTGTGTGATTTCATTCCTGAGACACCTGAGTAGTCTGTGGAGGAGGAAGGAAGATTTGGTGCTGCTGGTGAAGGCCTTGGGGCCAGCATGGTGGAGGGCAGACTCCGCAGCTGAAGGGCTGCATTTTCTTTCTGAGCTGATGAGAATGTTGCCAAGTAGACTGTGCTGGTGGCACCCACACCTGAAACACACCACTCCCCCCAAGTTTGGCTTCCAAGGGTGAGTGACAGGACATATGGCTGCCATGTTACTAAAGCACTGAGCAAAGAACAAATGAAAGCCTTAGAAGTATTAGTTATGTAAAAAGACTAGAGCCTGTTTCCCTAGAAAAAGTGAGCTCTGCTTCTCACGACTCCACTGGCCAGCAGTGTGCAGGGCTTAAAGTGTCCAGCAGGAAATACAGAAGGACCCTGGGAGCCTCAGGGTACTGTGTGGGGAATGTGCCGGGCAGAACCTCCTCCCATTTTGCAGAAAAAAGCTAAGTGAAATGATAGAATCTTTCCTCTCTTTTTCTGCAGTGTTGGGAATAGAACCCAGGGCCAAGCTTGGCAAGTGTTCTACCCCAACAAGGATGGACTCTATTTAACTTCAGAAGCTTCCTTCCATAGATGTTTTGTCAACCTTTGGGGTCATTTCCTGCATATCTGTTGGGCAAGAGTTAACAGACCACAAACAAACCAGGGGGAACGATCACAATGGCAATTGGAGGCACAGCCCACCACATCAGCTGCATGATGGCTTGTGGTTTTGCACAGGGTTCTGCAACAGGAAGCCAAGTTGCATGTCAAGGAGTGGGTAGAGAGCACTGGATTGCAGCATGAGGCCCAAGCCAGGGAGGGGGCACCAAGGACCCAATTCTGGTCAGCACAGGCCTTGGAACTGGCAGGCACTTAAGGCCTGGAGCTGGCCATATCAGCAAGTATCTGTGAACCCAAGCATGTTTCCCAAGAAGAGATTGGTCACCTGGCAGGCAGAGCTCACAGCTTCGATGACACACTTCTCAAAGCTCTTGGCCACACTGTCCTTGAGGCCAGCGGCATCCCAGTGAGGGCTACAGAAGGCAGAGATCTGGGAAAGGGGCCTCTCCTGCAAACACAGCGGTGGGTCGGGGTGTAAGTGCCTGGTTGTTCTGACTCCCCTCCTCCCTGTCCTATACTAAGCATGTCCTCCCTGCCCCTCACTAGAAGAGTAAAGATGAAACCAAGTTAGTCTCTTCTCATATTGCAAAAAAAAAGCAGGCAGAATAGCAGCTTGTAAAAACATGTAAATTTTGAAAAAGAGCCATTTTTCCTTTCTTTTGTCTCCCTAAAAACATCCATTTAATCAGATCCATATAAAACTCTCATGGAGAAACCAACTTTTCTGGGTCACAGACCTTCATTCAAAATGAAGGGCATTTTTTGTTTGTTTATTTCCTCCATGTCACTGTGTTTAATAAGACTCCTGCCACCAGTAGGTTCCTTGGAGCACCTATACATGGAGGACTTGATGACACGTTATGTCTAGGGCTCCAGTAAGAGCACAATCCCATTCCCTGGCTCTTCTCAAGAACGTCACACTAGAACTCTGAAATGTTTCTGAGGTCAAACTGCAAAGCCCTGATCAGAAACAGAAATGCAAAGCTTGGGTGGATCTCAGGGCCTGTACATGTGTGCTCTGCTTGTAGCCCCAGGTGCTGCCACAGTCTGGGCTCATCACCATGTTGATGGTGTCCTCCATGTCTGGTACCTTCTTGAGCCTCCCTTCCATGTCCCCCAGCAGCGACTCCTTCCAGTCATACTCTGCAGGAAAGTTTATTTTCACCAGCCGCCGCCAGACCTGCAAAACCCACATGTTAAGTGACAGCCACAGGGACAAGTAAACACCACAGAGATATCCTACAGAAAAGACAGCAACAACAAGGCATAGGGGCACCTCTGGTCCCAGTTGCTCAGGAGGCTGAGGCAGAGGGATCTTGAGTCCAAAGCCAGTCTCAGCAACTTAATGAGGCCCTAAGCAATTCAGTATGACCTTCTCTAATTAAAAAATAAAGAAAAGGGCTGGGGATGTGGCTCAGTGGTTGAGTGCCCCTGGGTCAAATTCCCAGTACAGAAAAAAAAAAAAAAGAAGCACTTTGCTAAAGCACTTGGAGGCAGCATCCTAACACGTCTCCAAGCCCAGGTAGGCATCCTATCCACACACCATGTCTGCTGAGGACAGGCAGTGTTAGGAGAACAGGAGCCTGGAGCAGGTGCCCCTAGCCACATGCCTCCATATGTCCACCTGATATCTAGATCCAGGGTCTACCTTGGGACACACAATGCATTTACTGGTCATGTCTCTTTTCTAGAGAAGTTCCCTGGCCTTATCTTTTCTGATACTGACAATTTTGAAAAGTTCAGGTCATTCTTCAGACTGTCTCTTGACCTAGTTGGCTCACAGTTTTCCCATGATTACAATTGTTTGGTTGGGACACTGCTAAGCCAAGCCACGAAAAAATGTACTCAGTGTAGGTCAGGTGTGGCCAAACATCTGCACTTTCCACAGGTGCCTAGCCAAACACCTTGAGCCTGACCAAGCAGCCCATGAAACCTGTTGGTGCCACCAGGGCTGACCAAGAGGTCGGTCCTTGGTTAAGGCTTATCTGCCAGATTTCTTCACTGTGAGAGTCATCTTTCCTCATCCATAAAGGCTTCTGCAATGGGACACTGGATATCCTGTGACTTCCTGGCACCCCCACCGAGCTCAGGATTCCTGAGTGATACCTGCTTGCATCAGCTACTATACCTTGGTTACAGAGTGACAGTTTTCTATTGCAATTATTTCTTCTACATTTCTTAACCCCATTCTTTGATAGAAGAATAGAAAAGTTCCTTTTTTCTCTTTTTTTCTGTAAGTATGTTTAGCAATGAATTTTAATCCATTCCTATCACTTTGCCTTTTATGGGGCTGGGGTTGTGGCTCAGTGGTGGAGTGCTCGCCTAGCATGTGCAAGGCCCTGGGTTTGATCCTCACCACCACATAAAAATAAACAAATAAAATTGAGGTATTGTGTCCAACTACAACTGAAAAATAAATATTAAAAAAATAATAATCAAATTGTGCCAGATTCAGCTAATGTGAGCATCTTCAACAGTTTTCTTAAAAAAATTGGAATTACTTTAGACTTACAAAAATGCTGCAGAGATATCCCAGATAATTTTCTATGTTCTCTTAACCCCATTTCTGCCATCATGAACATGACCACAACTCAATTGTCAAAACTGAAAAGCTAGCAATGACAGACCACCATGTCAACCACAGACTTCACATGGAGTCCTCTTGGCCATCTGAGGAGGAGTCTGGATCACCACATGCCTGCCACCTTAGCATTTCCTGAAGTTCCAGCACAAGGAGCTCTTGGCCCCCCTGTGCATCTCGCACTGACTCATGGAGGTGGTTCTTCTTCCAGGAACAGCATTGTGTGGTGGGAAACAGGAGTTAGAAGACATGATTGGGCCATGTGGGGTAGGACACGCCTGAAATCACAGCTCCTCAGGAAGCTGAGGCAGAAGGGTCACAAGTTCCAGGCCATCCTGGGAAGACTCTGCCTCAAAATAAAAAATAAAAAGGTCTGGGAAAGTTTATTTCCACCAGCCACCACCAGTGTAGCTCAGTGATAAAGTGCTCCTGGGCCAGTCCACAGTAGAAAGAAAAGAAAGAAAGAAAGAAAGAAAGAGAGAGAGAGAGAGAGAGAGAAAGAAAAGGCATGATGGGATGTGGGTGTGCTCGGGTTCCAGGGCATCATTATTTCTGTAGGTGCTCATGGTCCCAGGGTGCCTTTGCCATAGGACTTTTGATGGACAGAGCTGGCAACTATCTAAAATCATGAGTTCCTGGTGCTATCTCTAGCTCCTTCCATACCACAGAGCTCTTGTCCCTCTTACTCCCTATCTCCATTTTCCTGACTTCCAACAATACCAACAGCATGTCCATCTCCCCAGACCTTGGTAACTTTACTTGTAAAACAGGAATAACAGCAGTAATCACCTCAGAGTATATGTATAATTAATTTCATTTTTTTAATCATTAACTACTGCACTTAGAATCATTCTTTCTTGCTGGGCACAGTGACACATGCCTGTAATCTCAGTAGCTAAGGAGGCTAAGACAGAAGGATCATGAGTTCAAAGCCAGCCTCAGCAATGGCTAGGTGCTAAGCACTCAATGAGACCCTGTCTCTAAATAAAACACAAAATAGGGCTGGGGATAAGGCTCAGGGGTTGAGTGACACTGAGTTCAATACCTGGTACCAAAAAAAAAAAAATCTTTCTTGTCAATGGCTACACAGCTACCTGTCTCTCATGCTTAACACCTGGGGATTATACTACTTAGAATCCTGGAATAATATTTAATAATCCAATTGTGTTTTCCTGGGATTTCATTCTGTTGATATAAAACTTCACAAAGCAGTTGGAAGAGGATTTTTTTTCTTCATTAAAAAGAACAACCCTCTGGCCTGCAGCCACCCTTGTCCATACAGTTGGGGTACCCCTGCCTCACATCACAATGAGTCTTGCCACCAACTCTGTGTGAAGACCACAAGCAGGTTCCAGAGTCTCCCTGGAAGACTGTGGCTCAAGGGGGACAACCTTCCACTTCCAGGACAGGGAAAAGGCAACCAGTCTGGAGAGCAAGCCTGGGGTGGGCAGGACCTCCCATTCTACCTCCTCCCCCTGTAGCCCTCTAGGGACTCAGGCTCCTGGATCCCACCGGCTCTCAGCTGTCTTCTCTAGTACTGGGGTGACTATTGTGGAATCCTCCCCATGTCCTAGGTTTTGGAGGAGGAGTCCACTCTATCAAATGGCTTCACTCAGCTGCCAGCTAAAGGTGCTTCCTGTCATATTGACCTTCTGTTTCCAGTACCACATAGCTGGTTTACAGCCTCAGACCTGAAGCAGAGCCTGAAGGTCCTCCTGGCAACTCTGCCTCAGCGTGACTGCACCTCATCACACTGTACCATAGAGCCACTGACTCTCTGCCAGGTACAGGGGGAATGTTCCTTCCTCAGAGTAGGGGCCAGGGCCCGAGGCAAGGTTCAGGATAAGCCCAGGCCTCCAGGCCAAGGCATCGTTGGTCTGGTTCTTGGTGACAGGACACAAGTGTGTGACTCCTCACTCTGTTGTCTGCAGAGGCTCTGCAACCTCAGGCAAAGCTCACCTGGATCTCCTCGGGGTAGGTGAAAAGGATAGTCGAACCCTTCCAGAACATTCTCTTTGCTAACACTGTGCACAGCCAGGATCTTGTGGTGGCCAGGACACCCTGGAGGAAAACTGTCAGGAAGCCCTTCTTGGCTGTGGCTCCCGGGTCCTCTGCCATGTCCTGTGGGCACATGAGAGAAGTTTTACCAGCTCTACTCTGCTGCTCCCCACACCTAAGCCACCTCCTAGCTCCATGCTTGTTGGAAGCCCATCTGACACAAGCACTGTTGTTCCCCTAGTACCCTGGGCTCTCATGAAAGGGGCAACATGGGAGAGGAGGGGAGAAGGTACGGGTGTTACAGGTCCCCAAGCTGACTCTGCCTCATTAAGAGCTTCCAGCAACAGAGGCACACACAAGAGCCCTGTGCTTTCTCCATATTGGGTGAGAAGAATGCACCCATGAGCAGAGAGCTTCCGGAGAACGCTGAACTAGTAAGTCATGCAAACTCCCAGCTCCCACTCTAGGGATGTGAAGCAGCACTCTGCTGGCCTGGAGGCCAGCCCAGTTCTCTCCCCATGGGCACTCTGCAGGGACAGCTACTGTCTGTCTCCTCCCCACCTCTACCACCACACCAACAGAACTACCCCCTTTCAGGTGACCCCACACTCCAAAGTCCTCTCTCTCTTTGCACTCCAGAGGTACCTGCCATGGAGCACATGCAACTCCAGAGGCCCTGAAGGCTGCACAGTGTGTGCTCTTACAGAGCTCCATAAAACCTGGGTCTGTTGACTCCTGCCCCCCTCGAGGCTCACAGAACCACCCTGGGGCCTCCATCTTGGCAAAGTGACAAGGTGGATGGCAGACACCATTCCTGCTGTAAGGAACCAACTAGAGTGGAAGAGATGACCCATTCAGACAGCAGGAAGAGCATGGTCCTCAGCCATAGTAAGTGCCAAGGTGGAGAAACTCAAAGAGCCCCGGGAGGCATACCAACAACAGGAGAAGGGACTCGGGCTCCAGGCAGGTGACCAGAGCACAGGGCACAGGTGAGAGCAGGGCAGGACAGCACTGAGGTTTCTCAAAGGAAAATGAAACAGGGTACCCTTGTATGATGTCCCTGAATACCTTCCAGGACAATCTGGACACCCCAGTAGGGCATTTCCCTAGTGCTAAGCCTCAGACATTCCAAATCCAAAAGCGGCCCCAGCTATACACTGACCCCTCCTTGTGGAGGTTCTGTGATTGGGATTGGGGTCCCTGATGACTTCATGGCTGTGACATGCTTGTTGCCTGGGAAAGTTTCTGTGCAAAGGATGACTTGTTGCTATGGTAATGTCCTCCACGCTACAGTCTTATCAGCTTCAACCTTAATCTTAGGCAAATAACTCCTGGGAATAAAGGAATTTGTTTGCTTGATAACTACAATGTTTCACCAAGCTCTAGTGCTCCTGGATCTGCCCATCTTACAGTAACATCAGACAATGAACTTTCTTGAGAGCTGCACATAGCTCCTGACATTGCATATTACAACTGTAAAATGTAACTGCAGAATAAGCAACCTTACTGATATGCTAAACAATAATGTAGCTATGGTACTAATGACCTAATGTGACTTATTGGTATGAATAAACGTGTCTGCTGGGGAAAAGTCCACTTTGCCACCTTCCCTGCCTCTGCACCTTGTCTCTGTGTCTCCTCTTTATTATTATTTCTTTACACATCCTGGTGTCATCCAAGATTGAACAGAGGTAGTCAATAAATGAATTGCAGGAACAACCCTGAGGCTGAACAAACAGCAGGGCCCTGAACTGTGCTTTGACCCTCATGGCAGCCACCCAGCTGCTGACTACCTGACAAGAGGCTACCACATGCCCAGGCATGTCTTTACTTTGGTCAATTTTAGCACAGCAAAATTTTGTTTTTGCAGAACAGGTAGAGTATTTGTTACCATAGATCTGGGACCCCAAAAGACAATGAGGACACTTCCTTCTGCAAAAAAGTAAACCCTAAATAACTGACAAACTTCTCAAGCACCATCTATTGGGAGCTGGCACCAATCTGGGATAGATGAAATAGTACCACTTGGGAGAAAGCAGACACCTTATCAATGAAATTCATTCTTAGCACCTATAATCCCAGAAGGATGAGGTAGGAGGATTCCAAATTCAAAGCCAGCCTCTGAAACCTAGCAAGGCCCTAAGAAACTTAGCAAGACACTGTCTTTAAATGAAACACACACACACACAAAAAAAAAAATGGCTCGGGATATGGCTCAGTGATTAAACATCCCTGGGTTTCAACCCTGGTACTGGGGAAAAAAAAATCATTCTTAGAGTGTGTCTGTGGTATATTAAAGAAGAAAGATTGAAAGAATAAAGTGAAAATGTAGACTTGACCATCTCCATCCCTAACATTACAGTTTTGATGTGCAAAAACGTTAAAAAAAGAATTGCCCTGAGACACCACTCTCGACTACCCACAGCAGAAGTTCAGGACCCGCAATGGAAAAGCTGCACAGCAATACAAAGCTCCTGATGCAGCTGCAGGGACACTTCCCTGAGACACGGGTGAGAGAACAGAGTGTGAAGGCCAGGGGCAGCCGAGCTCCAGTGGCAGGAATCAGAGTGAGGTTCCCTCTGGGTATGAGGGCGAGGATGACTGCACGCTGAGGGGCACAGGGGCCTGAGGAGGGCAGCAGGACATGGGCTCTGCTGCTATGGTGTGTTGCTACATGAAGGGAAGAGTCTGGCGGGGAAGACAAGGCACAGACATATGTTTTGGGGGGTTAAATGGGCTCTAGTTTTCTGTGAATAATAGAATCTAGGAAAATGGAGGGCTCATCTTCTTGGCCAGGCCAGGGGCAAAGTGTGTAGTTTGCATACAATGGAACCCAGCATGAAGGAGATGCCAAATGAATACCTGACAACTGACTATACCACTCTGTCTCATCCAGGCATCCCAGAACTCCCACATTCCCTTCTAAATCTAATTCCTGCATGGAATCCAGGACCTCTCCTGGGCATGACATTTCATCCATAAATCCCACTCACCACTGGAGGTCTAAGTCTGATGACTCTGCAAATGACCTCAGCAGACAAGGCAGGAATCTCATAAAACCTCAGGCATTTGGTGATCTTGCAGGCAGCTTGATGGAGCTTCAGGCACACAGTCAAGTAGGACTCTAATGAGATCTTCTCAAGACTCCTACCAACCAGGAGTCCAGAGAGCTCATTTAAGTCATTGGGAAATGAGAAAACAATACCAATTATTAACGCCAGTCCCTTTCCTTTTAGATATACAAGTATGCCTGTACTCATAGCTTCTCAGGAGGCTGAGGCAGGAGGATGGCCAAGTTCAAGGCTAGCATCAGCAAATTCGCAAGGCCATATCTCAAAATAAGAAATAAAAAGGGATGGGGATGTGCTTAGTGGTAGAATGGGTTAAATCCCCAGTATCACAAATAAATTAATTACTTAAAATAAAATAAATGACCTACAAGTAAGGCAAGTAAGGCATACCCCTCCAGGATATCATTAAATAGGTCTTAAAGCTGTGACTAAGATAAAAAGGTAACACAGTCCTTTTGTCTTAGCTCAGCTGTTGAAACTCTATCAAAGCAAGTTAAAATATTTGCAAATACATTCCCTTATTCAAAAAATAGCAAGGGATGAATATTTCCAATATTAAAATATGAATAACTTAAGAAAAAATCAGAGAGGTACAGGAGAGAGGTAGGGAGGGAGGGTGCTAGAAGAGGAGTGTGCATTGCAGATAGAATTTCTTCCACCTGGTGTGACCGGGTTTCACATTTACTGACAGCTTGGTGATATGAGAAAGAACCCTGCAAAGTCACAGGGCCTTGCCACACAGTGGGGCCCTGTGCTACTTTCCACGTCCAGACACCCCAGGGGGGCTCTGAGAAGGGAGAGCAGCAGTGCTGAGAGGCTCCAGAAACACCCAGGCCCCTGGTGCACATTACTGTTCTGCGTTTCACGTGCTGTTCCTTCAGGTGGCAAAGGTCACACACAGGTGCAGGAGTAAATGATTCTGCAAGGCCACCTTTGATTTTTGTTTTAAATGGGCCCAACTTTCAAAAACCATAGAACTAATTGTTAAAAATAATTCAGGACACATACATCTGCTCTATGACAATTATAATTTAAAAATATGTGAAAACAAGGCTGGGGATGTGGCTCAAGCGGTAGCGTGATTGCCTGGCATGCGCGCGGCGCTGGATTCGATCCTCAGCAACACATACAAATAAAATAAAGATGTTGTGTCCGCCGAAAACTGAAAAATAAATATTAAAAAATTCTCTCTCTCTCTCTCTCTCTCTCTCTCTCTCTCTCTCTCTCTCTCTCTCTCTCTCTCTCTCTCCCCCTCTCTCTCTCTTTCTGAAAAAAAAAAAACAATGTGAAAACACAAAAGCCAAAAGGTTGGGTGGGAACAAAGCAAAATCTCAGCACCCAAGATCTGTAATTTGCTTTTCTTTTTTGTAGTGCTGGGTACTGAACCCAGGCCTTGCATACACTAGGCAAGTGCTCAACCCCTAAGCTACATACACTACATACACTGCTCTTTTCCTTTAAGACAAAGAAAATGAATAAACTCATATGGCTGGATTGGCAACTGCAGAGGACACTGGAGCACTTGCTGGTATACCACCCTCCCACTTTGACACAGGCGGCCCACACCACATATGAGCCCACACAGGGGGTTGCACCAGCTGCTCTACTTACACATCCTGAAGGGTGTCCACAAGGTGCATCAGCATTTTGAAAACATTCCCGACATGCTAAGGCAGGAAAGAGAAAGGGAAATATGAAAAGTCCAAGAAGGAAACAGCTGTCTGTGCCAAGAAGGGAGAAGGGCACAGGGACTTATCCTGTTCTCCTTGCACACAAGCCTTCAAGAGCCAATCTTCATTTTCCACTTGTGAAATGCATGCTGTAAATTTAAGCCATTTTCTTTTTCTTTTTGTTGGGTGAGGTCTTTTTCTTTGTCTTTTCTTTTTTGAAACTGGAGATCAAACCCAGGGCTTTGCATATGCAAGGCAAGTGCTTTGCCACTGAGCTACATCCTTATACCATTTTCATTTTTAAAAATTAACTTATTTATTCTAATTAGGTATATATGACAGCACAATATATTTTGATTCATTGTACACAGTTGCAGCACAACTTTTCATTTCTCTGGTTGTATATGATGTAGCATCATACCATATATACAGTCATACATGTACCTAGGGTAATGATGTCCATCTCATTCCACCATCTTTCCTGCCCCCATGCCTCCTCCCCTTCCCTCCCTCCCCTTTGCCCAAAGTTCTTCCATTTTTCCCATGTGACTCCTCCACTTCCAGTATTATGGATCAGCATCCGCTATTCAGAGAGAACATTCAGCCTTTGTTTTTTGGGGATTGGCTTACTTTGCTTGGCATGATATCCTCCAACTCCATTCATTTACCTTCAAATGCTATAATTTTATTATTTCTTAATGCCCAATAATATTCCATTGTGTATATATACCATAGTTTCTTTATCTATTCATCTATTGAAGGATATTTAGGTTGATTACACAATTTAGCTATTGTGAACTGTGCTGCTATAAACTATAGTATGCTGATTTTAAATCCTTTGGATATAGACCGAGGAGGTGGATAGCTGGGTCAAATGGTGGTTTCATTCCAAGTTTTCTAAGGAATCTCCATATTGCTTTCCAGATTGGTTGCACCAATTTGCAGTCCTACCACCAACGTATGAGTATACATTTTCCCCCATATGGTCGTCAATACTTATTGTTGTCTGTATTCTTGATAACTGCCATTCTGACTGGAGTGAGATGAAATCTTAGTTTTGACTTGCACTTCTCTAATTACTAGAGATGTTGAACAATTTTTATATATTTGTTTATTACCGACTGTACATCTTCTTCTAAGAAGTGTCTATTCAGCTCATTTATTGATTAGGTCGTTTGTATTTTTGGTATTAAGTTTTTTGAGTTCTTTACATATCCTGGAGATTCATGCTCTATCTGACATGCATGTGGCAAAAATTTGCTCCCAAAACGTAGGCTCTGTTCACCTCACTAATTATTTCTTTTGCTGAAAAGAAGCTTTTTAATTTGAATCCATCCCATTTATTGATTCTTAATTTTATAATTTATGCTTTAGAGGTTTTGTTAAGGAAATCAGGGCCTAATCTGACGTGATGAAGATTTGGGCCTACTCCTTCCTCTATTAGGTGCAGGATCTCTGGTCTAATTCCTAGGTTCTTGATCCACTTTGAGTTGAGTTTTGTGCATGGTGAGAGATAGGGATTTAATTTCATTTTGTTGCATATGGATTTCCAGTTTTCCCAGACCATTTGTTGAAGAGGCTATCTCTTCTCCAATGTATGTTTTTGGCACCTTGTCTAGTGTGAGATAACTATATTTATGTGGGTTTGTCTCTATGTCTTGCATTCTGTACCATTGGTCTACATGTCTATTTTGGTGTCAATATCCTGCTGTTTTTGTTACTATGGCTTTGTAGTATAGTTTAAGGTCTGGTATTGTGATGCATCCTGCTTCACTTTTCTTACTAAGGATTGATTTGGCTATTCTGAGTTGCTTATTTTTCCAAATAAATTTCATTATTGCTTTTTCTATTTCTATGAGGAGAGACATAGGAATTTTAATTGGAATTGAATTCAATCTGTATACTGCTTTGGGTAATATGGCCATTTTGACAATATTAATTCTGCATGGGAGATCTTTCCATCTTCTAAGGTCTTCTTCAATTTCTTTTTTTAGTGTTTTGTAGTTTTCATTGTTGAGGTCTTTCACCTCTTTTGTTAAATTGATTCCCAAGTCCTTATACCATTTTCTTTACCTCAAAAAGTATAAAAAGGAAAGACAGCAACTATGAAACATGTGACATTAACAGCACCTTCTAACAGTCATAAATAACAAATGGCTACTGTTGTCTTGTGCTCTATTTACTAAACCAGAATCTACTCTGGGAATTCAAACTTTAACCCTAAGAAATAATGACTTCTTATTTCAGCAATTCTCTGATTATTTCTCAGCACTTTCCCCAACTTCCCTTTAGGACAGAAGACCCACAAGCATTCAATGTTCAGTTTGTAACCTGCTTTTACTAAGCAAGGACCTGACACCCAATTCCCAACCACAAACCTCCAAAAGATCTTCTGAGATATTTGAGATCTTCTGAAGCCATTGCAACCTGTAGTAAGTCCCTAGAAAACAGTCCAGGACCCGAGCAGGCATGAGACTCAAGTATTCATTGGAGTTTTCCATATAGGGAACCAGGCTTCCCAGAGGCAGCAAACTGAACCAGGATGGAAAGAGATACTCATCTACATACAGCAACTGCTTCCTGCTCTCCATGAAGTCAAGAAACTGATTCCTGAATGAAGAAACCGGGACAGAGACCAGGGCAACAGTGAGATCACTGAACAGACTCAAGACAAGGAAATGCAAGGCTGGGAAGGTCCAGAATGCTCAGATTTTAAAGATGATATCAACACATCGTGGAACCAGACATACAGAGTGAATCAAATGAAAACTGAAAAAATAGCCAAGTGTGTGGCACACCTGTGATCCCAGCAACTCAGGAGGCTGAGGCAGGAGGATCACAAGTTCAAGGCTACCCTCAGCAACTTAGTGAGGCTTGTCTCAAAAAGTAATTAAAAAGGAGTTAGGGATGTGGCTCAGTGGTTGAGCACCCTTGATTTTCAATCCTTGACACCAATAAATAAATAAAGAAACAACAAAACAAATAAATAAAAATAATTTCCATTTAGCTTTCATTTCAAAAGGTTCCAAAAATAGAGAAGAGATGAGAACAATTGAGCTCACTGCCTTCATCCCTAAAGACGGCACCTGGCTCCCAGTGGACAGGGAGGGCAAGGGGACAGGGCATTCCACACATGGCAGTTATTGGTGTGTGTAAATGAGTACAAAGCTGCGTTCATGTTTAATTCAGATTTATTTTAAGTTTTAAGTTTTATACTCTTCCCTTAAATTGGATTTAAAAATTTTTTTTGTGTGGTGTTGAGGAGGCAACACAGAGCCTTGCCCATGCTAGGCAGGCCTCTGCCACCAAGTGCAGCCAGACCCCTACAATTTTTCTTGTGTAGGTTGTGCTTTCCATGTCTTCTCTGAAGAACCTTTCCTCACTCCAAGATGAGGTTATTTAGAAGCAGCATGCTGTTAACACATCCAGGCGTGTAAGGATTTTCCAGAGAGCCAGCTGTGGTTAGGAACCTTGGACTGCAGCACCTTCAAGGTACTGAGAGTGGTCCAGCTCAGAATGAAGCCTGTCTTGTTGCATGTGCCCACAGGCACACCTGAAAAAGGCATGTGGCCTGCCGTGCAGGGCACTGAAGCCCCTGGGGGCCACCTGGGTTTGGCTGGTCTACAGCTTTCTCCCCAATGTCCATACTATATTTATTCTCCTGCCATTTGCTCCACAGAGGTATGGATCTGCCTGCTCCTCCTCTTGGGCTCTTGGTGTGGGATTGGATTTGATTCTCCACACTGGGGGTTAGTCGTACTTTAAACCTTTGTTCTCCATTCCTCTGTGAATCCTGCTCTGACTCTTTTATTTATTATGGTGTTGAAGATGGGACCCATGACCCCAGCCAAGCTAGATAACTGCTCTGTCACTAATCCCCAGCCCCAGTCCCTGCCCCAGCCCTGTTCTAGCTTTTACATGTTGCTTAGTATTCCAATTTATCATTTATTTAGCTTGGAGTTTTGCATCTCTGAGTCCACTTTCTCCTGCTCAAGCATAGTTCTCAGTGGGGGCAGGGGTGTTCAAGCTCCCACTACCAACCAGGGGGCCCTGGCAATACCAGGAAACACAGATGCCTCTAAGAACTGGGGAGGGGGCAAGACCAGCAGCACCTTCCAGGTGGGGGCCAGGCACACTGCTCGACATCCTACAGTACACAGGATGGCCTCCACCACACAGAATAGCCTGGTCCCCAAGATACAACAGTGCTAACTTCAGGAAATCATGCCTAGAATTACTTTAGATAGTGGTTTTTAAAAGTTAATTATTGCTATTATGATTCTTTTTGTAATGGGGAGTGAACCTAGGTGCACTGAACAACTGAGCCACATCCAAGGCCCTTTCTTAAATCTTATTTTGAGATTTAAAGTTGCTCAGGCTGGCCTTGAACTTGTGATCCACTTGACTTGGTTTCCCGAGTCTCTGGAGCTTCAGGACTGTGCCACCACACCTGGCTTACCTGGCTTAAAAGTTATTTTTTTTTAATGATAGTACGCTCAACCTGAATTTTACCATTTCAGCCATTCTCCAGTATATACAATGTGTCAATGACATCACATTGTCACATAACCAAACTCTAGAACTTTTTTCATCTTGCAAAACAGAAACTCTATCCTCATTAGAGACTAACTCCCCACCCCCAGCCCCTGGCAAGCCACACTACTCTTTCTCTGAGTATGAAGATGCTAGGGACCTCGGGGGTGGAATCACATGGTAATTGTCCTTCTGAGGTCTGCTTTGGTGTTTTAGCTCAATGTCCTCAGCACAGGTCTGCACTGCAGCATGTGACGGAGCCTGCCTCCATGCCAAGGCTGAGCACCCTGTGCCAATGCCATCTCTCCCTCCTCCATGCACTCTTCCATAGTCCCCTGGATTCAGTGAGTCTTTTCCCCAGCTGCCTTGGAGAAAGTCTTTCTTTGGTGCCCTGTAGCCTTGACTGTGCCAGATGTGAATGGCCTGCCCCTGTTCTGCCTGGAGACTGCAGGCTCTGTGAGATGGTGCTCTCTGTCCTGGGAAAATCAAGAACGATCCTCCCTCTCCTCTGGCCTCTTTCTCCTCTTTACTCACCTGGTTTTCCCCCACAGACCTCAGAAGCTCCGTTCTTTTCTTTTCCCATCTGCAACTTCTCTGTGTGAGCATGACATTTCTATTGCCCAGTCCTCTGGTTCTTGGCCCCTTCCCCCTGCTGTCTCCAGGCTGCTGCTGAGCCATCAAGAAGAGTCTCCATCCCCACTCCAGGTGTTGTCTGTGGCCTTCCCACTCAGCTATTTTCTTAATACCTATGGTTTCCACTAATCTTCTGAAATTCCCCATCTGTTTTTGACAGATTGTCCACTTTTTCTGAAGGTCCTTTTCAATACTCCTCACAGTTGTTCTTTTTAAAAAAATATTTATATATTTATTTTTTAGTTGTAGTTAGACCCAATACCTTTACTTTATTTACTTATTATTATGTGATACTGAGGATCAAACCCAGGGCCTCACATGTGCTAGGCAAGTGCTCTACAGCTGAGTTATAATCCCGGCCCCCTCATGGTTGTTCCAAACACCCTCCCTGAATCCCCCCACCTGGGCCATCTATGTGTTTCACCCCTTAATTCCTCCCTGTGCAGCAGCTTCTTCTCAGGTCAGGAGTTATGAGGAAGAGGAGCCAGGGCTTTGCTGTAGCTTTAGTGAGACTCAGTTCATGGAAACTTTCCATCCTTTGACAACAGGGCCACAGTATCCCTGGCAGAAGCCAGAATCTGAGCATCCATAGCAACTGGTTCCTATCTCCCTCTCCAGATTTTAGCAAGCTCTATGCATCCATGTCTCGGGAACAGTGACTTCCAATTTTCAGTCCCTCTCCCCACTGGATGGCCACTGTCTTGTACACAGTACAGGGCCTAGTGAGCCCATGGTCATTGTCTCTGTACTCTTGCCCACCAAGACTTCCACACTCTATGAAGCCTGAGCCTCCCACCCACAGGGCAGCGCACCACTCTCACAATCAGAGAGCAGACTGTGGAAGTCCTCTGCTTCTCCCAGGCAGTTCTCTTGCCTGAGCCTCAAGGCCAGCAAAAGGAGGATCTTGCTCTAAGCTCTACCAAAAATACACTCACCACCCTCAACTCCAGCCAAAAGGCAAGGTAAGAGGCCATGAACTAAGGTTTGCAGTACTTGGAGTTGTGTCCTGGGAGGTGCTAAGTGTCTGTCACACAAATGAGTAAACATGCATTAATACAGTTATACGAGAAAGACTGCCCAGTGCAGTGGCCATTCCTGTGATCCCAGTTGATACAGAGACAGGAGGATCACAAGTTCAGGCCAGGCCAGGCAACTTAGCAAGACCTGTCTCAAAAATTGAAAATTTAAGAAAGGAGTGGGGATGTAGCTCAGTGGCAAAGTGCTAAAGAATCATTATTCTAAGATGCGCTTATATAAATACAGCTTTACAACTTACTTATTTAGCCATTTTTCCTGAAACTGAAACAAGGAGATTCCCTTGAGGCCAGCCCAGATGTCCTCAGGCTGGCTCACAAAGTCCTTTCTTGGAGGGGCCAGCTGCATACAGTAGTGTAGGACAGGGAGGATGCCCAGCCAGTTGACAACTCTTGCATTTATGCACCTTTGGCACAGGTTGACCAAGTACTCTTGCCATCTGGAAGGGAATCAAGACCTAATGTGAGCTGTGGTTGGCTGTGTCTGACCTGCTCTGTGGTCTGATGTCCCAGGAGGGAAAGGAAAGCTACTTGCATTCAGCAGAATCATTATTCCAAGGTGTGGCACACCTAGACCGAGTCTCAGACTGGGAAACACAGGGAGACAAGAGGGAAAAGTGACCTGGCACTGCACTAGGATTGATCCCAGTGCACCAAGACATCACAAATCCCAACAGACTCCCACTGGGGTCATATCCACCCACACCACACAGCTGAGGAATTGGGGCCCTCGGTTTCCAGCCAAGAAATTCACACTGGTCCTAGGATTTGAACCAGGTAGTCTAGTGATGATAGACCTAAACACAAAGCAAACTTAAAAACAAAACAAAACAAAAAAAACTGCGATTGAACCCAGGGACACTCTACCACTAAGCTACATCCCCAACCTTTTTTATTTTGAGACATGGCCTCTCTAAGTTGCTGACACTATTCTTGAACTTGTGATCCTCCTGTCTCAACTTCCTGAATCTGAGGGATTACAGGCATGTGCCACTGTGCCCAGCTACAAAGCCACTTTTTAAAAGGAACAACGGGGAAGATGGCGGCGAAGGGAGTGCATCACCCCAGTGCGCCGCGTCACTGAGCCAGTGAAAGACGATATGAAACGGCTGAAGGATTTCTTGTTGGAAATTTCCAGTGAAATTGAGGCGCTACAGAATCCAATGGACAGGTTTCCATTGTGCGAGGTTCGGGGCTGTGGGAGCTCCATTTCTCCGCACTGAGGGTCGCATAGCCTGATCGCTCCGCGGCTGGTTGTCTGTGGCGCGCGCTGGGGATCGGCAGGGTGCCGGAGCGGGAGAACAGCGAGGAGCAGGAGAACAGCGATACGCATTCGGGGGGCTCCCGCCAGTGATACATCGGCAGCGCTTGGTGCTGAGTTCCGGCTTTGAGACAGAGGAGAGAATCGGTGGTTCCAGTCACCGGTCTGACCACGGAGGAGGATGGCGGCCGCCATCTCTGAGAGATGATGTAATCATCCCATTGTTCTGCTGATCTCAACTCATTCAGCTACGGAACAGGTGATCTCAGGCTGGTATTTGCCTGCGTCTAGCCGACAAATTTCTTGCTCAGGATCGGGACTGGGGATCTTGTGGAGAATACTCTTGGAGGCTCGTGCCTGGCAAGGCGTGCCCCGGGCACTGAGCAGCGGGACTTGGGTTCCCGGGACTTGGGTTCCCGGGGCTAACCTGGCCCAGGTCTGAGGAATCTGCAGAGACTGCCTGTGAAGGCCAGCTCCGAGTGGAGCGTGCGCTGAGCTTGGGGCGACTGGGTTCTGACTCCCGGGACAGTTTTGGCCTGGGGCTGGGGAGCCTGTGGGGGTCGCTCGCTGGAGCCAGCTCCCAGCGGAGAGTGTATCGGGATCGGAAAGGCGGGGTTCTTGATACCTAAGCTGCTTTGGCCCAAGGCTAGGGAACCGGCGGTGACTGCTTCTCGGCCAGGGTCCTGCTGGATGCTGTGGGGGCAGAGAGGAGCTTCCACCTGCGCCCAGAGCAGGCCAAGTGACACGCCGGCATGGTATCATGAAACCCAAATGCAGCTGGGGCTGAAGAGAGAAGCCGCCCACGCCTAGAATAGGACCAGCGACCCACTGGCAAGACAGGCCAGGTAGCTTGCCAACGTGGTGGACACGTAACACTGAGGCAGTCGCGTCACACTGGTTGGAGTGGGGGTGGAGCAGGGTCACCGCCCAGGTCCGGAGGGGGCTCAGCGACCCATTGGAGAGGTAGTCAGGTACCCCCATTGGGAGTGGGGGCTGTGCAGAACTGCGACCCACCGGCCTAGAGGTCTGCCAGCGTGGTAGACACGTCACACCAATTGGAGTGGGGGCACAGCAGAGCCGCCACCCACATCCAGATCAGGACCAACGACCCCAGGGCGTGGTAGTTACTTTACCACAATTGGAGTGGGGTCAGAGCAGAACAGCCACCAGTGCCTGCAGTGGGGGCAGACCTGCGACCAATTAGCGTGGTAGACAGACCACCCTAATTAGAGGAGGAGCACAGCCACTACCCGCCCTGCAAGGGAGACTTCCCAACTATACAAGAGCAATATAAACAAATAGAGGGTAAATTTCAAAAACACAACAGTTGCACCAAGCAGAAAGAAACGCGAGCAG
This sequence comes from Ictidomys tridecemlineatus, assembly GCF_052094955.1. NCBI lineage: Eukaryota > Metazoa > Chordata > Mammalia > Rodentia > Sciuridae > Ictidomys > Ictidomys tridecemlineatus. Next base: position 124,922,762 of record NC_135480.1, on the reverse strand, counting down.
TATGAAAAGACAAGGGAAGAAAGGACCACAAGCAATGCAGGTCAACTCAACTTTAGAAGAGGTAATAGCTGCAACAGACGGAATGTCAGATAAAGAGTACAGGATATATATGCTTCAGATGATCTGGAGTCTCAAGGAAGACATGAGACAGCAAAATCAGACAATGAAAGATCACATTGACAAACAAATCCAGGAAATAAAAGATAGATTTCACAGGGAGATAGAGGTAATAAAAAACAAACAAATTGAAATCCTAGAAATGCAGGAATCATTAAACCAACTTAAAAACTCAATTGAGAATACTACCAGCAGATTAGATCACTTAGAAGAGAGAACATCAGACAATGAAGACAAAGTATTTCAACTGGAAAAGAACATAGACAGCTCAGCAAGTCTGCTAAGAAACCATGAGCACAACATCCAAGAATTATGGGACAATATCAAAAGACCAAATTTAAGAGTCATTGGGATACAGGAAGGCACAGAGCTCCAAACCAAAGGAATAAACAGACTATTCAGTGAGATTATACAAGAAAACTTCCCAGACTTGAAGAATGAGACAGAATCACAAATTCTAGAAGCCTACAGGACGCCGAATGTGCAAAATCATAAGAGATCCACACCTAGACACATTATAATGAAGATGTCCAACATACAGAATAAGGAGAGAATTTTAAAAGCTGCAAGAGAAAGAAAGCAGATTACATTTAGGGGCAAACCAATCAGGATAACGGCTGATCTCTCAACACAGACCCTGAAAGCTAGAAGATCCTAAAATAACATATTTCAAACACTGAAAGAAAATGGGTTCCAACCAAGAATCGTGTATCCGGTGAAATTAAGCTTCAGGATAGAAGATGAAATTAAAACCTCTCATGATAAACAAAAGTTAAAAGAATTCGCAGCTAGAAAACCATCTCTTCAAAAAATCCTTGGCAAAACATTACAGGAAGAGGAAATGGAAAATAACATTGAAAACCAACAATGGGAGATAGGACAGTAAAGGGGGGAAAATAGTCAAAGAGGATAACAAATCAGGTTTAGAAACATCAATAAACAAATATGGCTAGAAGAACAAATCATATCTCAATAATAACCCTAAATGTTAATGGCTTAAATTCACCAATTAAGAGACACAGGCTAGTAGAATGGATCACAAAAGAAGACCCAACAATATGCTGCCTACAGGAGACGCATCTGATAGAAAAAGATATTCATAGACTGAAGGTAAAAGGTTGGGAAAAATCATACTACTCATATGGAATGCGTAAACAAGCAGGAGTGTCCATACTCATATCTAATAAAATAGATTTCAATCCAAAGTTAATCAAAAGGGATAAAGAAGGACACTTCATACTGCTCAAGGGAACCATACACCAACAAGACATAACAATCATAAATATATATGCCCCAAATAATGGTGCAGCTGTGTTCATCAAGCAAACTCTTCTCAAGTTCAAGAGTCTAATACACCACCATACAATAATCATGGGAGACTTCAACACACCTCTCTCACCACTGGACAGATCTTACAAACAAAAGTTAAATAAAGAAACTATAGAACTCAATAACACAATTAACAACCTAGACTTAATTGACATATATAGACTATACCACCCAAAATCAAGTAGTTACACTTTTTTCTCAGCAGCACATGGAACCTTCTCAAAAATAGACCATATATTATGTCACAGGGCAACTCTTAGACAATATAAAGGGGTAGAGATAATACCATGCATCTTATCTGATCATAATGGAATAAAACTGAAAATCAATGATAAAAGAAGGAAGGAAAAATCAAGCATCACTTGGAGAATGAACAATAGGTTGCTGAATGATCAATGGGTTTTAGAAGACATCAAGGAGGAAATTAAAAAATTCCTAGAGTTAAATGAAAACACAGACACAACATATCGGAATCTATGGGACACATTGAAAGCAGTTCTAAGAGGAAAATTCATTGCTTGGAGTTCATTCCTCAAAAAAAGAAAAAACCAACAAATAAATGATCTCATACTTCATCTCAAAATCCTAGAAAAAGAAGAGCAAAACAACAGCAAAAGAAGTAGAAGGCAAGAAATTATTAAAATCAGAGCTGAAATAAATGAAATTGAAACAAAAGAAACAATTGAAAAATTGACACGACTAAAAGTTGGTTCTTTGAAAAAATAAATAAAATTGACAGACCCTTAGCCATGCTAACGAAGAGAAGAAGAGAGAGAACTCAAATTACTAACATACGGGATGAAAAAGGTAATATCACAACAGACACTTCAGAAATACAGAAGATAATCAGAAATTATTTTGAATCCTTATACTCCAATAAAATAGAAGATAGTGAAGGCATAGATAAATTCCTTAAGTCTTATGACCTGCCCAGATTGAGTCAGGAGGATATAGACAACCTAAACAGACCAATAACAATAGAGGAAATAGAAGAAACCATCAAAAGATTACCAACTAAGAAAAGCCCAGGACCGGATGGGTATACAGCAGTTTTACAAAACCTTTAAAGAGGAACTAACACCAATACTTTTCAAGCTATTTCAGGAAATAGAAAAAGAGGGAGAACTTCCAAATTCATTCTACGAGGCCAATATCACCCTGATTCCGAAACCAGACAAAGACACTTCAAAGAAAGAAAACTACAGACCAATATCTCTAATGAACCTTGATGCAAAAATCCTCAATAAAATTCTGGCGAATCGGATTCAAATACATATCAAAAAAATTATACACCATGATCAAGTAGGATTCATCCCTGGGATGCAAGGCTGGTTCAATATACGGAAATCAATAAATGTTATTCACCACATCAATAGACTTAAAAATAAGAACCATATGATCATCTCGATAGATGCAGAAAAAGCATTTGACAAAGTACAGCATCCCTTTATGTTCAAAACTCTAGAAAAATTAGGGATAACTGGAACATACCTCAACATTGTAAAAGCAATCTACGATAAGCCACAGGCCAGCATCATTCTGAATGGAGAAAAATTGAAGGCATTCCCTCTAAGATCTGGTACAAGACAGGGATGCCCTCTCTCACCACTTCTGTTCAACATAGTCCTCGAAACACTGGCCAGAGCAATTAGACAGACGAAAGAAATTAAAGGCATAAAAATAGGAAAAGAAGAACTTAAATTATCACTATTTGCAGATGATATGATCCTATACCTAGCAAACCCAAAAGGGTCTACAAAGAAGCTATTAGAGCTAATAAATGAATTCAGCAAAGTGGCAGGATATAAGATCAACACGCATAAATCAAAGGCATTCCTGTATATCAGCGACAAATCCTCTGAAACGGAAATGAGGACAACTACTCCATTCACAATATCCCCCCAAAAAATAAAATACTTGGGAATCAACCTAACAAAAGAGGTGAAAGATTTATATAATGAAAATTATAGAACCCTAAAGAAAGATATAGAAGAAGACCTTAGAAGATGGAAAAATATACCCTGCTCATGGATAGGTAGAACTAACATCATCAAAATGGCGATATTACCAAAAGTTCTCTATAAGTTCAATGCAATGCCAATCAAAATCCCAACGGAATTTCTTGTAGAAATAGATAAAAGAATCATGAAATTCATATGGAAAAATAAAAGACCCAGAATAGCAAAAACAATGCTAAGCAGGAAGTGTGAATCAGGCGGTATAACGATACCAGACTTCAAACTATACTACAGAGCAATAGTAACAAAAACAGCATGGTACTGGTACCAAAACAGGCGGGTGGACCAATGGTACAGAATAGAGCACACAGAAACCAATCCACAAAACTACAACTATCTTATATTTGATAAAGGGGCTAAAAGCATGCAATGGAGGAAGGATAGCATCTTCAACAAATGGTGCTGGGAAAACTGGAAATCCATTTGCATCAAAATGAATCTGAATCCCTATCTCTCGCCATGCACAAAAGTTAACTCAAAATGGATTAAGGAGCTTGATAGTAAATCAGAGACACGGCATCTGATAGAAGAAAAAGTTGGTTATGATCTACATACTGTGGGATCGGGCCCCAAATTCCTCAATAGGACACCCATAGCACAAGAGTTAACAGCTAGAATCAACAAATGGGACTTACTCAAACTAAAAAGTTTTTTCTCAGCAAAAGAAACAATAAGAGAGATAAACAGGGAGCCTACATCCTGGGAACAAATATTTAATCCACACACTTCAGATAGAGCCCTAATAACCAGAATATACAAATATACAAAGAACTCAAAAAATTAGACAATAAGATAACAAATAACCCAATCAATAAATGGGCCAAGGACCTGAACAGACAGTTCTCAGAGGAGGACATACAATCAATCAATAAGTACATGAAAAAATGCTCACCATCGCTAGCAGTTAGAGAAATGCAAATCAAAACTACCCTAAGATACCATCTCACTCCAGTAAGACTGGCAGCCATTAGGAAGTCAAACAACAATAAGTGCTGGAGAGGATGCGGGAAAAAGGGCACTCTTGTTCATTGCTGGTGGGATTGCAAATTGGTGCAGCCAATTTGGAAAGCAGTATGGAGATTTCTTGGAAAGCTGGGAATGGAACCACCATATGACCCAGCTATTCCCCTTCTCAGTCTATTCCCTAAAGACCTAATAAGAGCATGCTACAGAGACACTGCTACAATGATGTTCATAACAGCACAATTCACTATAGCAAGATTATGGAATCAGCCTAGATGCCCTTCAATAGATGAATGGATAAAAAAATGTGGCATTTATACACAATGGAGTATTACTCTGCATTAAAAAATGACAAAATCATAGAATTTGGAGGGAAATGGATGGCATTAGAGCAGATTATGCTAAGTGAAGCTAGTCAATCTTTAAAAAACAAATACCAAATGACCCCTTTGATATAAGGGGAGTAAACAAGGACAGGGTAGGGACGAAGAGCTTGAGAAGAAGATTTACATTAAACAGGGATGAAAGGTGTGAGGGAAAGGGAGTGAGAAGGGAAATCACATGGAAATGGAAGGCGATCCTCAGGGTTATACAAAATGATATATAAGAGGAAAGGAGGGATAAGACAAGATAATATAAATGGAAGAAATGATTTACAGTAGAAGGGGTAGAGAGAGAAAAGGGGAGGGGAGGGGAGGGGAGGGGAGGAGAGGGGAGGGGGGATAGTAGAGAATAGGATAGACAGCAGAATACATCAGACACTAGAAAGGGAATATGTTAATCAATGGAAGGGTAACTGATGGGATACAGCAATCTGTATACGGGGTAAAGTTGGGAGTTCATAACCCGCTTGAATCAAACTGTGAAATATGATGTATTAAGAACTATGTAATGTTTTGAACGACCAACAATAAAAAAAAAATAAAATAAAATAATAAAAACAATAACAACAACAAAAAAACAACAACAAATGAAACAGCCAACATTGTCGGCAACGCGACAAACAGTGGTTATGCTTGGGGTGAAAACATAAACAGAGCACATTTATAAAGGAGAAAAATAAAGGGAAAACCCATGAACCTCTTTGAAAATAAAATATGCTTTTTAAAGAAAAATAAATAAATAAAAGGGACAACACGTGGTGTGTGTCCCACAGGTACAAAAATAGATGCTTCTTCCTTCTCTCACACCCTCACACAGCTGTGTGTAGATTTCCTAACCACTGTCACCCTTTCACAGAGGGCACAGCAACTACCTGGGTCTTTAAAACTTAGGAAACCCACAGGTGCTAAGAGCTCAGAAAAGGCCACCTGATGTTACCAAGCTCAATCCAAACAGAAGCGGAAGAGACCCTGATCCTCTGAGCACAGCAGCTCAGAAGAGGTCTCCTCAACCACATAAAAGTCCATGGCTAACCCAACAGGGGCAGTGTGCTTCCAGAGCTACCAGCACAGGTGGCGCAGCAGGGACAGCATCCCTGTGGGTTCTGCAGCTTTCCTAGGTGACACCTGCAGGTAGGCCTGGGCCCCAGTGCTAAGGCTTGCTGAGTGGGCAGAGAAGGGGCCCCCAGGAACACTCTGTCATGTACTTTGTATTACTCATTTATTTTTTCCAGATGGGGTTCCACTAAGTTGCCCAGGCTGGCCGTAAGCTCTTGGGCTCAAGCAACCCTCCTGCCTCAGCCTCCCAAGTAGCTGGGATGATAGTGCTGCCATGATTCCTGGCCCTTTGAAGCTTTTTGAAGCCAGGGTATTCAGGAGAACACAGAATTTAATAAAACTAGCAATGACACACATGCCACGAAAGTGACAAGAGCAAGTGGTGACATGACTGTGGTTTTATTTTTCCCCGTTGTGTGCTCAGACTTTCTCTAACAAGCACTTATCTCTATAACCAGATAAAAATCATGATAAATGGCTATGAAACCTCTAACCAAGAAAAAAAAAGGAACAACTAGGATACCTCTCAGATGTGCCCAGGATGTGGTGGAGTTCACTGTGTAGAACATCTGGAGAACAGGTGCTGAGGCAGAGGATGGAGCATAGTAAGGTCAAGTCACCATCTGACAAGCAGAGTCTGGCATTTTCCACCAGGAAAAGGAGGACCAGGCCCATCCTCAGTCTGCTCTTCACAGGCCAGCCTTCAGGCAGGACATCCCCACTCTTTCCTTCCAGAAACGGTTCAATCTGCTTTTTCAAACACTCCCACAGGTGTTCCTTCACCTGATGCAGGGGAAAGAAGAGGCACAGCCATGGAGTACATGCCCTGGAGGCTGGAGAACCCTTGGGCAGGGGATCAAGGCCCTGAGGCAGGGGAGTTCTGGGGAGGGCCCCACTTCCCTCACCTCCCCAACTCCCAGGTACACTGAGGTTCTGGGACAGCAGAAGCACATGATCAGTCCCAAACCCTGCAGTGAGGTGGGTCTGGGAGACCCCTGGATGCTCTTGAGAGCTCAATGTCGAACTCAGAGACAGTGCCATCTCTGTCTCCAAGCCACAGTGTGGCTAAAGGGGCAATGATGGGCTCCACCCTTTCTTTCAACTCTGCCTAGGCCTTGAAAGAACTCAAGATCAGTGCTGGGAGTGAGGTTCAGAGGTACAATCAGGAGAAGGGATGTGGGGGCGAGGGATTCCCAAGAGGTGGAGCAGGAAAAGAAGGGATGGAAAGATCCTGCTGCCCCCTCTGCAGCTGCCCCAGTCAGTCACAGGGTCTCGTTTACCTGTAGTAGGTCAGGGGACCCTGCCCACCCACACCAGAGCTGCTGGTAACCGGGGGAAGTCTGATACCTCTTCCTCTCCGAGGCCCAGGCTATACCAGGGCTGTGCTTTCCCTTCGTAAATCATAGGCTCTTGGACAACATAATAAAACTGCCGGAACTGGGTGAAGAAGTTCTGCAGGTTGACGAGGTTCCAGGTCTGGAGGTTGCTAAAGATGCGGCCCAGCATGATTGCAGCTGCTAATTTCTTCTCCTTCACCAGCTCCTTCTTCATCTTATTAGTGAAGAGGTTCTGAAATTTCTGGAAGGTCCCAGGAGGCTTCATGCAAATTATGTCATCATATTGATGCCAGTCTATGGGTGACAGCAAAAAAAAAAAGTCACATTTAAGATCTCAAAACTCACCAACCCAAGGTACCACCTAGGAAGATAGAAACACAGGGGAGGAGCAGGCACAGTGGCACATGTCTGTAATGCCAGTGCCTTAGGAGTCTCCAGCAGGAGAATCACAAGTTAGAGGTCAGTTTCAGCAACTTAGGGAGGCCCTGTCTAAAAAATAAACAGAATTAGGGGAGCATAGTCAGAGGATAAAAGGAAGGAAGGAAAACAAGAGGACTCTGAAAAACTGAGGTGATCAGAACTCACTCCATCAGCTACCATGGCCATACCTCTAGAGACAGAAATCCTAGAAAACCCACAGTGAATAGCTTAAAACCAAATCTCTGCTTAGCAATGCAGTTCAGCAAGCCTAGTAAAAGCTTTAAACATGACCATATGCAGGTTAAACATTTATAACAAAAGAAGGGGGCATGGGGTAATTAATGATGGTGGAATGTGGTGATCATTACTATCCCAAGTACATGTATGAAGACACGAATTGCTGTGAATATACTATGTATATAGCCAGAGTTATGAAAAATCATGCTCTCTATATATGTAATAAGAATTGTAATGCATTCTTCTGTCATAGATAAATTTTAAAAATTACACTAAAAAAATTTATACTAAAACTACATCTCTTACTAACCACTGAGTCCTGTTCTGATAAATGACTTCAGGGTACATACTGGGAATAGGAACCCCCACCCCAAAGAGGATGGTGCAGATTACCCAGCAGACACAGAGCCACTAGCAGGTGCCCACTACAGGGAAAGGGCTGAATTCAAGTCTGCTCTGAGATCCACCTGCAAGAGACACAATTATAGACCTAGAAAACCCAGTGCTGTTAGCTGTAAAATAATTAGAAAACAAAAGTGGTTAGCCAAGCACCATGGTGCATGACTGTACTCTAGGCAATTTAGGTGGCTGAAGCTGGAGAATCAAAATTTGAGGGTAGCCTGGGCAACTTGGCAAAACCTGATTTAAAATTTAAAAATGAATAAAAGAGCTGGGGATCTAGCTCAGGGTAGAGCACCTGCCTAGCATGCACAGGCCCTGGGTTCCATCCCCAGCACTGTCAGAAAAAATAAAAAGAAAAAAGTAAGAAAAAAGAAAGAAAAGAAAAAAAAAAGACTGAAAACTTATAAGATGGACAGAGACACAATGATGGGCACAATGATGCCTGCCTGTAATCCTATGGACTCCAGAGGCAGAAGCAGGAAGACTGCAAGTTCGAGGCCAGTCTTAGCAACTTAGGAGGCCCTAAGTTACTTAGGGAGATCCCATCTTAAAATAAAAAATAAAAAGGCCTGGGGATATGGTTCAGTGGTAAAGCACCCTTGAGTTTCAAACCCTGGTACCAAAAAAAGCCCTATGTGTAGAAAGACACACACAAGTAGCAGTGAAATATTAAAACAGATGCTGAGCAGGACTCCTGAGGCCCAAAGCATGCGCTGTGCACACTGCTGACCTATTGGTTGGCCCTGCCACCGCAGCTCTACCCTGTCCCTGCCAGGTGACAGTTGGCCAGGGTTCATATACTAATTCAGGCATGGCCTCCTCTGGAGCTTCTCCTGACCCTACTCCAGCCCCACGCTTTGTGGGACTTGTCAGAACAGAAACTCCATCTTTGTTTGTGGAATTACCTGATGAAATCCAGTCTTGCCTCAAAGCTGAAGTCCTCAGAGTACACTATTGTTATTAAAAATTACGTGCATAGTCAGGTGTCCTGGTGCACCTGTAGCCACTCAAGAGGATGAGGCAGGGGGTCCCCTGGAGCCCAGGTGCTTGATGTCAACCCAGAAAACATTTTTTTAAAAAAATCCTAGGCCGTGGGGGGAGCTGAGGACCTGCCTGGGTGCCCAGGCAGGCCTGGACAACCAATAGCTGCAGAGAGGGTCACAGACAAAGAGCTGCCAGAGGGCCTGAAGAGGGGCAGCGGGTTCTTTCCAAAGATTCAGCAGGTCGAGTATGGAAGCCACCAAAGTGCCACCAGCAAAATGTGACAAGGACAAATAACATAGGCCCACAGGGAGGCTCTCAACACATTGTTCTGCTTCCGGTCACTACCTGGCCGCCTCCAGGAAGGGCTAGCCAACAACTCCCTGTTCCGTGCTTTGTCCCAGAATCTGCCCGGGACCTGGGGCCCACTCTGCCCACAGTCCCAACCCTTCCTCTGGCTTTGTCCTCTCTCGTTCCCACTTTCTTTCTTGCATAACCACAGCAGGGGCAGCACACAGCAGAGGATCCATGCAGACCAGGCAGTCTGCTCCGCAGAGCAGCACCCAGACTAAGACATAGGTGCCACAGGAGAGGCCCTTTACCTCTGGAGCACAGGAGGGAGGACTTGACACACAGGCAGCGGTTCATGTGCTCGCCTGCCTTCTGTGGCTGCTCGTAGATGTACTTGTACTCCACAGAGCTGCAGCTAAAGCCACGGTGAAGGACGTACTTGTAAGGAATGGCTCTATCCAGGCTCTGCCTGGGAATGACAACGCTGCCCTCGATGAGGGATCCATACTCATAAGTCCCTGCAAATCAAAATACACCGGCTAGTGGCCAGTTATCTGGAAGTATTATCTCAGAAGATTTAGGTCTCAAATACCAAGAACACAGACCTAAAGCTAGAACGAACACTGACCAAGACAGCATATCTAGAACAGGGCTGGGCTTTGTTTCCAGTTAGGACAGAAAAAAGAGCCAGGGCAAAACGATACTAAGAAATGCATGCTGGGAGTATCAAACACACGCTCACCCAGGAAGCAGGGCCACCTCAGGGACTCATTGATCACCTCTAACACACATTGGAGGTGCTGGGGGACCCAGGACTCACGCAATGTAGTACATCTTGCAAGCATCACTCCACTTGGGCTGTCCGAGCTCTTCTCCTCCCCTGATGAACACCGTGTGGAGCTCGGGGTCGAAGGTGACATGCTTGGGGATGATGGCGTGGAAATGCACAGTGATCCCCTCCTCGGGCTTCAGCCAGCTGGAAGAGGGAAGGAAACACTATGGTCACCAACTGCTCCTGGACAACCTACCTCCTCTTTCTCTACTGGTCATTTTCACGCCTGGCTGCTGCCCATCACAAGCGGCCAAGAAGTGGAGAGGAGGGTGTGAGTTCCCGGCCTGGCCAGCCTGCCTCCTCTGCAACCCCTGGACTTAACTCATCATAGGGGCCCTCAACACGCACGGATGGCCTCTCTGCGTCCTGGCCCTGGGTGGGGTGGCCTGGTACCTCACGGGGATGGCCTTTGCAGACGGCCTGACTTTCTGTTCCTTCTCCTTTGTCACAGCAGCTGTGCAATTTTTGTCACTCCCTTCTGGCTTCCTTGGGTCTTTGGGCTCTGAGTTGTTTTCACCTGGTTTTTCTCCAGGAGCAGCCAACCCGTCCTTGGTCTCACCCTCCTGAAACGAGCAACCAAGCCCCAGCCTGAAAGACTGCCCCTCAGCCATGCATCTCACAGCAGCCCAGGTGGACTGTCCAGTCCTTCCAGTCCACTCCCATGGCCTCTCAGGACCCTTCCCTAACCTTGCCTGGGCCCTCCTCCCTCTCTCACTCCTGAGCACACTAGTTCCTTCCACTGAGAGCAGGCCAGCACAAGACACCCTCGGGCCTGGGCATACCAATCCTTTCATCTGAATGTGTCCCCAGGGACTCCAAAGCTCACCCCTCACTCCTTCTAGCCTCTACTCCCCAGCACCTCCCTTGAAGCCTCACCCAGCCTCCCTGGCTGAGGAGCCACCTTCCCCCGTGGCACCAACCACCATACTCCTGGGGATCCTCCTGGTACCCCCCACACTCTAGTTTTTCCCAGCTCACTTCTTGGTTCCTAGTTTGGCCTCAGTTTTCCCCCCTCCAGCAAGTGCTCCCTGAAGGAAGGCTTGGTCTCCTTTGCACTGTCCCTAGCTCTCCACAAACATGTGCCACATAACCAGACTGAAGATGGGCTGGTGACAGGTTGCAGCAGGGATGGCCAGGAAGGCCAACAGTGTCCCCCAGGCCTACCCTGGTGGGAAACCTGTACCTGGCAGTGTTCCTTGGAAGAAGGGGGACTTGCCGGCAGCTCATTTGTTGACTGAACCTTATCTTTCATTTCTTTCCCAGCCCTGTTAACTGGATTATCTGGCTCAGCTATAGCATCAACTCCCTGGAGGAAATAAAGACCCCAGACTCCCTGAGCCACAGAGACAAATGAAAGGCTGCTCTGTCCCAAGGGCTTAAGATCAGCATTGGCCTTAAACTTGAGTGTGAGGCCAACAGTCCCTTCCTGCCCCCCACCCCCAGGGAGCAAGTCCCAGCTCCCCTCCTAGCAGGAAGCATTGTCTTACCCACATGGCACACCAAAGGTGCTAGGGCCCATCCTGTGCCCCCACCACCATTCCCCAATACTTACCCCAGAAGCTGGGACCTCCACGTGCTGCCTGGCCCTCTGTGCTTCTTTCTGAGGCTCAGAGTCCCCTTTGGACTCAGGCAGCAGGAGCCCCTGGGCAGCATCTTCAGCCTTACAGTGGGCTTCGCAGGTAGAGGTGGGCAGCCCAGACACCTTCTGGGAGAGGCCCCTGTCCCCAGAGGGCGTGGAGGTATGGAGATCGATTTCTTCTGTGTGGTCCTGGGGTGCTGGCCTGTTCTGAGACATATTTCCTATGGCTGCACCCCTGCACTGGCCAGCTGGACCAGTGTGCGGGGCTTGGCTTTGGGCCAGGGCTGCATCCTGGGACCAGGGGTGTGAAGGTGAATTTGGACTCTGGGAAATGGAAGATGATGGGGCCAAGGAACCCTGTTCTGAGGAAGCAGTAGTGTCCTGATTCTTCCTCCTTTTCTTCCTTTTGCTCTAAATAGGAGAGACATACCAATCTTACTTCTTAGGTTTACTACAACCTGTCCCATGTTTCCCTCCCATTTCCCTGCCCCAATTTCTCTAGTACAGCAAGCTTAGCTCTGCTGAACCACTTACATCTATCATCCCTGCAACTTCTTTATCAGGGATAGAAATTAATTAAGAAACCCAGGGTTGGGGGTGGGGGACCAAGGAGCAAGAGGCCAGGCAGAGAGCCTCCCAGGCAGTGGCTGAGGATGTCACTGCGAGATCACTCTAGGACACTACAACATTCACAGGCCGTCCATGTGACACTCTTCATCGTATGTGTCACAAGCAGGAAAACCAGAATAAAGGAGAGGAGGAGACTGCAGAGTACTGAGGAACAGAGAGCCTCCTGCTCACCCAGAATGAAAGCCGACATCCAGCACATGATATCTAGCCTTGGGAACCAGGAACACTGCCTGTGAGTAGCAGGCTGCTGGGACCCTGGCCCCAAGGGCTATGATGCTCTAGAGGAAGTGCTGATGGGCCACTGAAGGCAACTGGTTCATAAATCCCAAGCCCTGGCTGTATATGGCAAGGCCCTGCCACCCAGAACAGCTGGGAGTGGACCTGTACTTGCCCCAGGGCCCCCGCTCCTGGGGTTAAGACATCAGAAAAAGGGAAGAATGTGAGTGCGTCTGTGTCTGGAATGTGCGGCCTCCTTCTGTGTCAGTCTGCAGCTTCCCCAAAAATCCTAGCTGACCTTCCTGCAGAACTGTCCAGATGCCCACAACAGCCCCCCAGGCACACAGAGGGCTCCTAGCCTGACTGGGAGTCAGTGTCCACTGTGTGAAATAGAAAGACAGGGCTTAAGAGATTTTTTTCTCTTCATGGTCCTGAGGATGAGACCCAGGGTCTCACATGAGAAAGGAGATTTAAGAAACTTTTTCATCTCCCAAGGGCAACCAAATCATCCAATATGTTGTTAACATGTGCAGTGACTCAGCAGTCTGGATGGGCCCCAGGGTCCTCACTTTCACAGGCTACTTGGAGGCCCATGCTGCCAGCCCAGGCGCAGTCGTGAGCATGAGCTAGTGTAGCAACTGGTGATCCCCTCTCTGACACCTCAGGGTGCCCTGGAAGCCTCTGAGACTGACTAGACAGATCTGGGGTCCCTAACCTTAATGGTTTCCATCAGCATCCTGATGGTTCCAAGAAGATGCTGACCAGTACAGGCTTGGGAAGGGACACACACCCTCAGCCCTTCCCAGAGTCCCTGAAATGTCAGCGCTTAACCCAAGTGGTGCTGCCTCCACACTGAGCCACTGAGTGACATGGGCCTCTGTGAGGCACAAGGACCACGAGGGCATAAGGGCACAACAGGGTCCTGTCCTATAATGCTGGCAGCGTGATGGAGGCAGGTTAAGATGCATTATGAAACATGCCAAGGACAAATCCAGCAAGGAGAGCATGGTGGGAGGTCATAGGCCACCCTGACTCAGAGGCTTCCTGGAGAAGGTGGCAGCACAGGATGAGTTTGGAAGATGCAGAAGCCCTAACCCAGCCTGATCTCCATGGCAAGGACTCAGGTCTTTGTGCACAAAGACCAGCCCTTCCTCCCTAGGCCTCCTGCTCACCTAGAATAGAAGCCAATGTCCAGCACAGGAAGACCCCCTGAAGCTCAGGCCTGCTTACCACCCTCACCCAGTGCAAGCAGCAGATCTGGAGGTGAGTAGGGCCTGGACACAGGCAGTGACTGCAGCAACACCTAGGGGAAGCACTGAGTGCAGAACAACTGGACCAGGACACCTCTGGGTGGGACACAGCAGGACAGAGGCACATGGGAGCCAGAAGCCAGGGTGAGTGAGGACAGGTGGGCTTGGGAAAGTCACTCCGCCTCCTCAGCAAACACCTGCTATAGGCCTCTGCCTTAGGACAGGTGGAACATCAAGGCTGAGGTGACAGAGCAGGCCATGGGCAGGAGGCCAAGGCCTATACAGAAGTGTAGAGAGGCCAAGTCCCAGGGCGTGGTCCACACAAGGAATGGAGAGACTTCAACATCAACAAGGGGGTGCAGCATCTGGGATAGTGACAGGCAGCAACACAGACAGCGAAGGTGAGTCCTCATGAAAGTAGGCAGTGGGACATGAATGCCAAGGGCAGGTGAGCAGTGAAGCTGCCTATGGAGACCCAAGGGAAAGAAGCTGATGCTGGGTGGGTGGGTGGGTGCTTTGTGTTCACCAATCCCCCAGGACCAGCTGGCTCATCCCTGTAGCAGGTAAGGGCTGTAAGGAGCCAGGGGTGGGCTTCAATGAGGACAGTGAGGCCTTGTCCCTGGCAGCTGCTTGGCACATCCTTCCAGCAACATGGCTACCAGAGCTTTGCTGTGGGAGGGCTTCTTTGCAGGGACATCCCCCTGATGCACCTTTCCAGATCAGCTTCCTTGTTTGTGCAGACAATATGACAGGTAGTGTTTAGGGATAGGCTTCCACTAACAGGAGCCATGGCTTTAAGAAGCAATGGGAGCCAGGGGTGGTGGCACACACCAATAATCCCAGTGACACAGGAGGCAGAGGCAGGAGGATTGCCAGTTCAAGGCCAGCTTTAACAACTTGATGAGGCCCTCAGCAACTTAGTGAGGACTTGTCTCAAAATAAAATTCAGGGCTGTGTTTATAGCTCAGTGGTGGAACGCTTGCCTCATATGAATGAGGCACTGAGTTCGATCCTCAGCACCACATATATAAATAAAATAAAGGTATTGTGTTCATCTACAAGGAAATATATATATTTTTATATTTATATAGAAATATAAAATATATATTTTTATATTTTATATATGTATGAAATATAAAAAGGCCTGGGGATGTGGCTTAGAGGTAAAAGCATCTCTGGCTTCAATCTCTGCTATAAATAAATAAATAAACAAACAAATAAATAAATAAATTATTTTAAAAAATAATAAGAGGATCTAGCCACTATTTGAAGATGGGCCAGCTGGCAAGGGAGTTGGTCAGGGAGCCAAGGGACAGGGTGCCGCACCAACCTTCTTGCAGATGCCATGGCCGCTGTGCTGCGCTGAGCCCTGGAGAGCATCCCACTGCCCTAGACCTGCAGCTGCCTCCAGCCCACAGACGGCAGCACAGTCATATCCAGCCTCACCAAACACCACGCTGGCCATGTGACCCTGTTGGCTTAAATCAGGTGCCTTAGTTTCCCCATCTGTTACATGGGACAGATGTCCCTACATCATAGGGTCACCATGAGGATGACCCAGAGGGACAAAGCATCTCAAGAGCCGTAGAAAGCTGTCTGGCTTAGCAGGGGACTGGGGCTGTGTCAATATGCACAGAGGCACTTTAGGGCCACCTGCTGACAGCGCCAGGCACAGGGTGGGTGTGGGACCCATGTGGTCAGTGCCCCACCTCCTCCCTTTCCCTGGGAAAGGTCCCTACACCTCCCTGTTCTCACACTGCACCCTGCAAAGCAAGTGGAATCATCTCTGCTCCAGCCCCGGGGTCAGCCCTGTGGGCTCCTTCAACCACTGATTTCCACCTCATGGCCACGGCAGGTTGAGGGCCAGACTGGAGAGCCAGTCAGAGCCAAGGTTTGAGGGGAAAGCTTTCCCTTTGTTCTGAAGGAGCATCCTTTGTTCCCTGGATGAAGCAGTGGGGCAGGGAACTGTGGACACCATTATTTGACCAAGGGGTAGGATGGTCTGGAGTACTAGAGATACTGTCCAGAAAGGTAAAGAGGCAGTGCAGGCAGGCAGAGCCACACCTGGACTTCACAGCTACCATCCAGTTGCCTAGATTGAGCCTCATCTACAGCCTCAGGATTTATTGGTCATATGAGCAATAAATTTCAGTTAACCAGTTTGAGTTGCATTTTTGGTAATTTGCAACCAAAAGATTTCTAATAGTTCAAATAATCAAACCTCAGACTAGGTTGTTTTCTCTTTACAGAAATGAAAACAAAGTCCAGATAACCAATGTCCCAACTGTCAGATAAAATGGATGCCAGCCTCTTGTGGATACCTGCAGGTCACTGAATGGCACAGAGGACCCCACTGTGGCCTGTCCTGACCCTCCAGGCCCATCAGAGCACACATTCTGCCTTGATCTTAAAATAACTGCCAGCTGCCCTCTAGGAGGGGAGTGGTCACAAGGAGGCACTCAGCAGAGGCCCTTAAGAGGGCAGGCATGCTGGGGTGCGGCTTGCAGGTGCCCCAAGGAGGGCCTGGCTGTACCCTCCATGACACAGCAGCGTGAAGACCACAGGAATTGCAGGGGTGGCCCACGGAAGACCCTCGGAGGGACCCCAAACAGTTCCTGGAAGACAACTGCCAGGTCAGAGGTGATGGCAAGTGAAAGCACCCCTGTGGACCCAGACTCCTTTGGCCATACCTGGGCAGCAATAGGTTGCTGATTTCCAATACAAGTATAATCTGAATCACTAATGGAAAGAACTGAAGTGGCTGGAACTGTCTCTGAAGGGTGATTTGGAAGGAAGGTCCATACCAGGCCTCCAAACTCACCAGGGCCCTGCCCAACCCATGTGAAACAGTGTGTGACCATGGTACTCAGAAACAGCCACAGCTCTTTGAGAGTCACAGCATCCCCGTGAAGGGGTGAAGCAGCCCTGCTTTCCTCATTTGCACAGCACCTTCATAACACAAGCGAGCTTCTCTTCACATGTTATAGTGAACCTGGAACACACCCAACCAGTGCTCTGGAATTGAACACACCTGAACCAATGTTCAGGATCTGTACCCCAAGGAGCAGACACCAAGCTTCCTGCCACACCACTGGTATTCCAAGCACAGCCTGCTGATGGGCACAGGCCCAGCTTGGACAGCACCTGCCTTGTGAGAAGAGCCCTGGTGTGGCCAGTGGATGTAAAAGGATGGACTTTCACAAGAAATAACAGCTGGGAGTCAGGGTGGGCAGGCAGGATGTGCAGCACAGAACAAAAAGATGGCACTCCCAAAATGACCTGCCACAAAGACCAAAACCTGAGTGGGTGCAGACGCCTCACAAATGGCTTTGCTCCCAGCTCTGCCCTCTCAGTGGAGGTATGAGGGTGATTGGCTGGCCAGGACTGGCAGGAGGCTCTGCAGCCAGAAACACAGACTCATTGTCTGCTGTGAAGGTGTCCAAGACCTCGCACAGAGCAGCCCCCTCCATTCTCCTCTTGCTGGAAAGGCACTGGGAAGCTGCCTGCTCACCAGGTATGTCCTCTATGGCATCTACAGAAGGTCCTGAAGCCACTCCCTATAGGGACATGACTCCTTCAGAGTCACCCACAAACCCTGGAACCCCGCCTCATCCAGGCCCATTCAGTTAAACCTCATGGAGCAGGGAAACCAGAAATCCAGAGTCCAAGGTATCTGAGGTCAACAGGCAGGAAGGTGCAGGTGGGCAAGGCAGAAGTGTCCCCCAGGTGGGCAAATCAGGTTCTGGTCCCCTGGGCCTCCACCTGAACACCTGGGTCTGTATTTCCAACAAATGCAGCTGCAGAGGCACCAAATGGAGCAGGTCAGCCCAGGCACCCAAGGCTCAGCCAGGCACAGCCTCCAGAGCCTCCAGAGGCCAGGTGTGCCTCCACCAGGCAGCCTCAGGCATTGTCTGTCAAATCATGCCAGCAAAATCTGAGGAAGGAAAGCCACTGTAGGCCTAGGGCCACTTGGAGCCTCCTACCCCACCAGCTCAGGCCCCTCCTTGGTCTCCTCCCTCACTGCCAGAAGCACAAATGTGTGAGCCTCTGGAAGGACACAGAGCAAGCAAGCAGGAACTCACAAGCCAGCATCCAGTGGCCACTGAAGAAAGGGCCAGGAGGAGGCTGGCCACCTCCCCCATGGCCCTGTGGACCACAGGTAGAAGGACAGGATCAGCTCTGCTGGGGAAGGCTGATGAATGGCTTGTGGCTCCATCTTGGCTTCTGAGGTTCAGGCCACCCCCCAGGCCCCGCCCACCCTCTGGGAATTTCAGGTCTGAGCTCAGAGACCTTCTCTCAACAGTGACACCAGCTCAGGTGAAGCATGATGCAGGATAACTGTGGGACTGGGAAGCCACTGCCCAGAGACACTTGTGGTGCTCACCTGTGCACTTTACTCCCAGTTACTTTCAGGTGTGGCTACTGCACCTTTAGGCATGTGTTTTAAATAAATCTCCTGTGACAATACCACACACAGTGTGAAAATCATATAAAAATGGACATTTTGGGGTAGTTCTGCTGGTATTTTGAGGTATTGGGGCTGGAACCCAGGGACTCACACATACTGGAAAGTGCTCCACCCGGAGCCATACCCCTACCTCAACCAAACATTTGAAAGTTAACAACTCAGAGGCCTTTAGGCCACTTACAATGTCATCAGTCATCACCTATACTAGGCTCCCACTTCGTCATCCCAAATGCAACCCTGTCTCTACCTCACAGTCACCCCCAACTCTGAGCTACTGATCTCTCTCTCTCTCTGGATGAGCTTGTTCTAACATTTCCTATAACAGACATTGCACAGTGTGTGCCTTGTACCTCAGGTTCCTTCTCTTAGCACTGTGTGTCTGAGGTGCATCCTCGTTGCAGTTTGGACATGTACACTTCTTTCTTTATAGTGGCTGACTGATATTCCACGGAGTGTACATAGCCTAAGTAGTTCATTGTTCATCCACTGAGGAACACCTGGGTTGCTGTGCCGCTGGAGTGCTATGGCTCTGCTGCTCTGATGTATAGATAGGCATTTGTTCAAACACCCGTTCTCATTTCTCTTGGATACATAATTAATGGAACTGCTGGGTCATATGGCCATTCTGAATTTAACTTTCTGATAAGCTGTCACACTGCTTTACAGAGTGGCTATAGGACGTAACATTCCCTCCAGCATGACACCACAGTTCCAACTTCTCCACCTCCTCACCGACCCCTGTGATTTGACACTTCTTATCACAGCCATCCTAGTGTGTGTTAGGTGGTGTGTCAAGAGGTTTTGCATTGCACTGAACCACCAATGTGTGCTGATGCCTTTCACAGGCTTGTTGGCCACTTGTACATCTTCTTTGGAGAAAAGCTTAGGCAACCCAGGCATGGTGATGCACAACTGTAATTGCAGCTATTCTGGAGGCTGAAGCCAGAGGATCACAAGTTCAAGGCCAGCCTAGATGACTTAGTGAGACAGTCTCAAAATAAAATAAGAAAGGCTGGATTGCTGCTCAGAAGTAGTGTTGGTGTATTATGTGGGAGGCCCTAGGTCCAATCCCCAGTATGAAGGAAGGAAAGAAGAAAGGGGAAGGCAGGCTGTTTCAGTCAAACCTTTTGTCCAGAATTAAGTTAGACTGTCTTTTTGCTGTTGAGTCATGAGTTCTTTATATATCTAGGAGTTATCGTTCTGAGAATCTACACAGGCAGATGAAGGAGAGGTCAGGTCAGGTCAGGGAAAAGCAGAGAGCACCAGAAGGCCACACTGGGACAAACCCTGCAGAGATCAGATCTGACCTCCCTCAAGGCCCTACTGTGGTTTCTGCTACCAGCCAGGCAGGATATGACTAGGGACTCAGCCCCAGCTGCAAAGGAACAGTGAATCAGACAGAAAGAGGCTGGGCTGCCAGGTGCATGTGCCTGTAATTCCAGCAACTGGAGAGGTTGAGATAGGAGGATTCCAAATGTGAGGCCAGCAACTTAGGGAGGTCCTGTCTCAAAATGGGGATGTAGCTCAATAACAGAGCACCTCTGAGTTCAATCACTAATACCAAGGAAGAAAGAAAGAGAAAGGGGTGGTGTAGGAAAAGAGAAAAAGAAAAGAAAGGGGCACGGCAGGGGGCAATGTCCACAGCACCCCAAACTCTGCAGCTCTAAAACAGAATCTGCCCTTTGATTCCAGACCAGAAAAGTCCTTCTCCTTCCTCAGGGGCAGGAAGCCCCAGTCCAGGCATCTCCCAGCGGAGGCCTGCCTCCCTTAGCCTAGTACTACCCCATCCATCTACTCTCTGGTCTACAGAGAACCTTGTGTCACTAGGTATGTCATCTACACAGTGTGTACAAAGCCACTGAAGACTGCACACCTGAGTCTGAACTTCACCCTTCAAAGAATCTCTATTGTCAAATCTGGGTCTTGATGACACCATGCCATTTCAAGCCTGGTTTTCTGCCTGGAATGTTTTCTGAGCTGACTGCCAAGGCCCAGGCCTTCCAGGCTCCAGGTGTTCCCTTCTCTAGCCCCTTCTCTCTTTCCTCTCCTTGCTCTTTTACCACTGCATCTCCTCCCTGCAAGGCAGGGGCCATGCAGACCTGGGGCCCAGAGTGCTGGAGGAAGAAGACCCTCAGGCACATGCGCTGAAGGAGGCCCATGCTCTGAAGGAGGCCCGTGCGCTGAAGGAGGCCCATGTGCAGGACTCAGACTCTATACCAAGACCACATGAAGGACTCAGACTGAAAAACCAGCCTCTACCTCAGAGCAAAGCCTGTCCAAAGAAGGGGCATGAATTTTGTTCTTGGAAAGACCCACAGAGCACTCCTAGGTACATTCCCACCCTGCTAAGTTGTTTATCTACAAATAACAGAAGAGATCTGCTATGCCAGGTGTCCCTGACTCAAGTCAGACTAGGTGGGGACCCATAGCAACTCCAAAGCAGCCACCAATCAGCATGAGATAGGGAAATACCTGGGATGCCAGATGACCCTCCCAGTAGTTTATGGTGGTTAATAACATGTTGGGAAACCATGTAGTTCAGCACGAATACCCTGTGGCTTAAACCAATCAGTTCAAACAAATCCCCCTCCTGTAGTAACCAATCACTCCTACCCAACTTGTTCCCACCAGTGAATGTGATAATCAAGTTTAGAGTTGTTTTATGATTTTCCGGCGGTGTGTGATGATTTGCTAAAAGATGCTATGATGTATGTGAAGTTCCTGCCTTCCCCAAAGAGTGTATAAAACTGCTGCAAACCCTGGGCTTGGGGCCTCTCAGGGTCACCAGTTGCTGTGTGCACGTGGAGGACTGAGCTAGCTCGCAATAAACACCTCTTTGCTGTTTATATCAATCTTGGTCTCTGGTAGTATTTTGGGGGTCCCGAATTCGAACATAACAAGACCCTATACCAAGACCACTTGCAGGACTTAGACCCTATATCAAGTCCCTGTGGAGAACTCAGACCCTATACCAAGGCCTCTAACTGCCCACACAACACATCGCCAAAAAGTTGGAAAACTTTCTGCCACACTCTCTACTCCCAGACCACTTCCCTTTGCACAGATGAAATTTAACAACAAACCCAGGATTCTGATGGGCCTCCCTCCTTCTATGCCAGCTGGACAGGCAGCCCTAGGAAACCTAATCTACTCAGAACCTGACATCACCCCTGGCCCCAGGGACAGACTCAAGTAGGGCTCCAGGGCTCCAACTGGAGTTGGACACACACACTCCCTCCTGGGGGGTCCATGAAGACAGGCTGGATGTTGGACCCTGGCCTAGAGTTCTGCCTCCAGCCTGAGGACAAAGCTGCCATATACAGAAGGGCAGGGCTGCCAGGACCAGAGAAAGGAGCCAGAGCCCTAGGCACACCCAAACCCCTAAGCCAGGCCCTTGTTGGGCCAGCAGCTTTCCCTTCCCTTTCCCTTCCTCTTCCCACTCCCCATCCCATGGGGGGGGGTCTTTTCACCTGGCTGAAGAGACCTGGCCCCTAAACTCTGTTTGGCCAACCAGCTAATGGTAGTAACAATTTAGTTGGTCTAAGCCCTCCTACCTCTAGTGACCTATATAGGTACTGTTCTAGCCTCAAGCACAGTGACTTCCTGGACCTCACCCTTTCACAGACCTGGGAACCTCCCCTGGAAGCATCTCCCCCCACCCCCATAAAACTCCTTTTGGTGCCTTACTCTTGTTCCATGGTTCCTGGCCTCCCGTGCCCTTTTTTGCTGTACAGCCCTGGCTTCCTGTGTTCTCCAACACAAACAGCCCCAAGGACTATAAATCTTAACAGGCAGTCCAATAAAAACAAATACAAGTGGCCATCTGATTTCCAAAAGACGCCTGGCTTCCCTGCTGTTGGAGATCATAACTGGAACCACAGAGCCACTTCTGACCACCCCACTGGTACCGCTGGTTATGAGTTCTGCTCCCCTACATGTTGAAGTTTGAACATTAAAGAAGCACACGGAGGGAAGCATGTAAGGCAGAGTTTATTTAGAAAGGAGTAACATAGACTTCTCCCAAGAGGAAGAAGGGGGCCATAGCTGGTATCCTGGTATCCCAAGAAGTGAGGCTTTCTGCTTTTTAAAATCTGCCCTAGGCTTTCTTTGTTCTTCTCTCTTCCTTTTATCTCTCTCCTTCCTGTGTGTGTGACTGGGCCCAGGAATGCTAGGTGGGATGGCCAAAAGGTGAGAAATAGCACAAGGGGGAAGGGCAGGAGGGCACAGCCCAGGACACATTAATTAACAACCTTATAGCTCCCTATACAGAGGGGCAGCTCCTGGGACAGGTTACCTTAGCAATAGATTAGAGAAGGGGAATGTTATTCATAAGGGTGGAGGAAGGGCTGAAGGAATTAACATTTCAGTCCTTCAGGGGATAGTCTTCAACTTCCTGGATTCACTCAAATTAGCCTCCTAGATCTGACCTGACTCAATTTACCTATCTATACTGACTGCCTGTCTAATTCTGGCTTCACCACTGGACTATGAACAAGATGGGGAGGGAGAGGGTGGGAGAGGAGATGAAACAGGAGGATCACAGGTTCAAAGCCAGTCTCAGCAACTTAATGAGGTCCTGTCTCAAAATAAAATATAAAAAGGGCTCGGGATGTGGTTCAGTGGTTAAGGACCCTGGGTTCAATCCCCAGGACCAGAAAAAAAAAATGTGTGGAAGCTCAAACCAGCTCACTGACACTAGACAAGTGCTCTGCTCCACCAGCCCGTGAAATGCTTCACTTTAAAAGATCCAAAGCAGCCTGGCATAGTGGCACACACCTATAATCCTAGAGGCAGGTGTTGGGAGGCGCTGAAGCAGGAGGATCCAGAGTTCAAAGCCAGCCTCCACAAGGGTAAGGCACTAAGCAACTCAATGAGACTCTGTCTCTAAATACAATACAAAATAGGGCTGGGGATGTGGCTCAGTGTTTGAGTAGCCCTGAATTCAACCCCCCAATACCAATAAATAAATAAGAAAGAGAGAGAGAGAGAGAGAGAGAGAGAGAGAGAGAGAGAGAGAGAGAGAGAGAGAGAGATCAAATGCCAAATGTATGTTATAATAATTCTGTTACACCAGGGCATAGTACAGCAGGTTTAGCCAGCCCATTGTGTGGTAGGCACTGGGGGCAGAGGGGAGCAAAACTCAGGGACCAGATACCACTGCCCAGGCCTCTTCCCCACCCAGTGGACATCTGCTCTGGGCCTCCTGGACATCCTGGGCTGGGCTTCCACTGGAACACCCTGGGAGACCTCATGGGGGTGAGACCTTATTATCTGGCCTTCACTCCTTGTTTGATGGGGTCTCACCCACCCATGCCAGGGGCTCCGCTGAACCCCACCCACCCTGGGCCCCAGAGGCAAGGCTGCTCCTCCTGCAGGAAGTGCCCCACCATCCAGGCTCCAAGCTGCACACTCACAGCCTCCCAGGAGCCCTGATGTTCTGGCAACTCTGAACTTATTTCCTCCATTGTAGAAACACACATCCTCCAGGAAAACACAGAATAAAAAAGAAACAGCTGCATGGACCTTGGTGCCTCCTCCAGGAAGCTCCCAGCATTCTGGGCAGGAGTCCCTGCCTGGATCCCTGGGGACCTGGGGCAGGAAAGGGTGGTCCACCTCTCTCAAAGCCCATCCCCCACCCCACCCCCGCCTCTGTAGAGACCATAGGTCTAGGTCTCCCCCCATGCCTTCATCCACAGGACCTCCAGGCCTGGGTTCCTGGCAGAGCATCCCACAGCCTCGCTGCCTCCTGAATTCCTGGGATTCCTACCCTGGTCCTGCAGCAAATGGAACCACCTGAAGAACCTCCAAGTGGCTGAGAGGAGTGGCCTTCCGCTGTTGAGGAGCCAAGCCCCCAGTTCCTGTTTCAGTTTCTATTGCAGTAAACAGAGTCACCACCAGGCATGAGGAAGCCAGGGCTGGCACCCCTGCCAGGCTCTGGCTTAGGTGAAGTGCCAGGCCACTCTGCCCTCTCTCCCTACCTGCAGGGATGGGCACCCCCTGGAAGGCAGCCCCTGATAGTGTAATGGATGACAAACCCAGGCCTGGGTATAAAATAAACTATAAAACACTGCGATGATGAGAAGTAGTGCCTAGAAAGGGAGAGTTTCTGCCCCTTTCCAGTCAGCCATCGCCAAGAAACCTGATTAACATACCCCTACCTTTTGCCTTTTGGATTGTAAATAACTACCCCTAGGAATCCAACTACTCCCCTTTGAAGTGTAAACATCCCATGTTCAGGCTCAGGGCCAAGGCTAGAGATTTGCCCTTTGCTGCTTCTCCTCTGATTCCTGCCCCCAGGATGGGAAGAATCAGCAGCTTTTGGTAAAAATGCCACATATCCTTGTTCTCAGGCAGATTCCCCTTTATTCAGATTCTGCTGGCAAGTGGTTCTGGGCCCATCCCAGCCCCTCACCAAAAATGAAAAGAGGGGCAGAGGGCAGTGGCCTTTCAGGGAGGCCCTGCAGCAGGATGAACCCTGGGTCACCACTTCCCTCAGGGTGCTATGTTTGCCCCACCTGCCCTTCAAGGCCTCTGTCAGGGACCACCCTGTCTTGTCCCATAATTAATTTTAATGCTGGCCCCACAGCAAGCCTGTGAAAACAGTCTGTCACTGCTCATCACTCAGACCAGTGCCCCTTTTCTCCCCTCAAACCAGACCAGCAAGACCTCAACCACAGTTCAACCTGCACTTGGGTTCCAGAGGGTTCAAAATCCTGTCTCTTGTTGCTAGCTGTGAAGCTGTGGGCAAGTTACTTAACCTCTCTGTGCTTCACTCTCAGCATCTGAAGGACAGGGATTTATGATAATGTTGTATTTAGCACAATGCTGGGCACATCACAGCTTAGCAGCCTGGCTTTTTTAAACCCCTGAGACTGCAAACCCTCCCCTCCCAAGACACCAGCTGGCAGATTTTCTTCCTGGTACCCAGGGGTGGGGAGCCCTGGCAGGTGGCTCCACCATTCCACAACTCCATCTTCACAAACAATCTACAGGCCCTATGGCTGCTCATGGCTACTGCCCCATCCCAAGGATCCACAAGTCCCAGATGCTCAGGGCATCTTTGGGGCTGAGGGAAAGCAGTGCTGCCCTCTGGGAGCTCTGTGCCCCATGGGCTTTAGGGCAGCAGGACAGGGGCAGGGGAGGCACTTGCTGTATTCCAGCCATCAGCAGGGAAGGCCCAACTGACAGCTGGTCCCCTCCTGTCCCTCCACTGACAGCCTGGGCAGGCTGCTGGGACCCCTCCCAGGGCATTGCAAACCTACAGAGCCCTCCCCCTCCAGCAGCCTCAGACTCCTCCCTAGATATCCTCTGGAGTGTCTAGAGCCTTTCAGCTCAGCTGGAGGCTTCTCATCCCCAAGGGGGACTAAACTCAGTTCTCTCAAAGAAAAGAGACTGGAAACTTGAAGCAGGACAGGTGACTCCAGCAAAGAACCTCACAAAACTGCTTGAGGAAAGTGCCCCCTGGGAAGAGTTCTGTGAGGGGAGGGTTAGGCCTCCCTGAGGCTGCAAGCTGGCCCTGCTTGCATCTGCCTGGAAGGCACAGATGCTCCCATGCCACACTTGACTCCAGTGCCCCTTGGGACTTGCCTGGTCCTTGGGTTGCAGGAGGCAGCCTCTTTCCACATGGCTGCAGAACTTGAGTGTCGCCTTGCAGGAGACGTGTCTCTGGCTGGGGGATCCTCCAGCCCAGTGTCCCTTCCCCTGCAGGTCTGAAAGGAGAAGCAAGAGTTCCCAAGGCAGCAGCTACAACTGTGCCTCCTGTCATGTGACCACAGTCCTATTTCAGTTTCATTTTCTGAGAAAGTGAGATTGCTGTAGCCAGGAAGTTCATTGGCCAATGGAAATCTAGCAGCAGTGTGTCTCCTGTGGCTGCTCAAGGCCACTGCTCCATCCCAAGTTCCACTCTACCCTGGATCCCACTCCATCCAGAAGCCCCCCCTCTGTCTCTGCAACCACCCAGGGAGGCTAAGACTGCAGCTCAAACCACAAGCCAGGCCAGCTTCCCATACAACCACTGAGAACTTGGGGGAGGTGGGCAGGAGACTCAGATGGACCTGCAGCCAGGGAAGAACCTTGGTCTAACACAGGTGACCCCCAGGCAGCCTGCAGAGCTGCTTGGAAAGCAAGCCTGGAGCCAGGTGCCACTTCCTGCCCGGGGACCTTAGTATCTCACCTGCTCCCTGAGAGAGGGGAGAAGACAGCTGCCCCACAGGTAGCCCTAAGCACAGATGAGAATTAGGTGAGTCTTACAGGGACAGCTTACAGCATTAGAGAGGTGCTAGTGGCCATGGTCACCTCTGGCTGAGCAGTGCCTCCTGCTAACAGGCTGGGGCCCAGGGCTAACAGGCTGGGGTCAGGGTTCCCAATAACTGGGGGACACTACCATCTATGGAGGCCCACTCTTATCCTTAACCAGGTGGCATCCAACTAGGGAAAGGGTCAAGGTCACTCCAAGCCAAGGTCAAGATGGCAGGCCTTAACTCTGGCCTAACTGGTGAATCCCAAGGCACACCCACCTATCCATCACCCGCTTCTGCTGGTCCTGCATTAAAAAGCTGCAGAAGCAGTGGCTGCAGCTATGGCACCTCACCAGCTGGAGGTACCTACCAGCTGCATGCAGACTTTTGCTGCTGCAGCCCCTGCCCCTCTCCCAAAGTTCACCTGCTACAGCCCAGCTTCAGTTCCCATCATGCCCCCTCCCCTCCATACAGTCCCTTGAATCAAATACCACCAAGGTCTGGAAGGAAGTTCCTCACTCAAACACCTTCAATGATTCCCTCTCTGCTCCCCCAGGCTCCTTTCCACTGTAGAGGAGCAAAACACGGCTTCCCTCCACCCTTCTAGGTTCTTTAGCTGAGCTATGAATTAAATCAACATCAGACAGATTAACAGGAGAATAATTATGCACATTTGATTACATACCTACACACAAAATATGAGTTAAAGAAGGGTCAGTTGGCCTTTACACAACACCAGAGCTACAGGAAAGGACAGAGCTTGGAGACTACTGGGGGTGGACACGGTTAAAAAAGTGCCAGATGGCTGGGGATATAGCTCAGTTGGTAGAGTGCTTGCCTCACATGCACAAAGCCCTGGGTTCAATCCCCAGCACCACACAAAAATAACAATAATAATAATAGTAATAAAATAGAGAAAAGGTTATAATATGCAATTTTAAAAAAAGAGGGCCAGGGTAGAAGCATGAGATGAATGGAGATGGTGTCATTATGCAGTTTCCCAGGTAACTGAAGCTGTCTGGGAGCAGCCCTCTTTACTAATGCAGATTTCCTTCACTGGGGGCAATTTCTTTTACAGAAGGACAGCTGTCAGAGCTACTACTGGTATCCAGGTTTCTAAGAATAACCAGTCACAGATATGCCTAAGTGTATGGGGGGGGGGCATGTCTATCTGTCAAGTCACATTTTGGAGCAGTGTGTCTTGGCTGGTCACCATCTGAGGTTGTCCAATGGAGTGCTCCACTAGCCTACACCTCTCCAAAGCACTTTTTTTTTTTTTTAAGAGAGAGTGGGAGAGAGAGAGAGAATTTTTTAAAATATAAATATTTATTTCTTAGTTATCGGTGGACACAACGTCTTTGTTTTGTATGTGGTGCTGAGGATCGAACCCGGCCCCCACGCATGCCAGGCTAGCGAGATACCGCCTGAGCCACTTCCCCAGCCCCAAAGCACTCTCTTGTTTTAAGTCTGCACCAAGGGTCAAAAGGCAGAGTGAGCGCTCTAGATACTCAACACTTCCCTGCTCAGCTTCCTTTCTTTCCCACCAGTCCTTTTGCCAGTCACTGGCCAGGGGCAAAACTCAAGGCTCGGCCCTGCCCCTAGCCACCACCAAGGAAAAGCAGGCGGGACAAGAAAGGCTGACCTGTGGTCAGGTCTGCACTGCTCAAAGAGGCCACCCTGCCCTGGAAATTGGCTGGAGAGTGGGGAGGGGGGCGGGTGGACACTGCGCCTTTCTCCTAAAAGTTACTATAGTTGTTACAGGTGAAGCAGAAGGACGCTGGGGCGAGGCCACAGGCCCCAGATAGGTCTTCTGGCTGTCTGCCATTCTAAGCGCTTTCTCTGAAGCCTTTTCATCCCTGCAGCACTGCTGGAGAGGCTGCTGCAGGCTCCCAGCTGGGGCAGGTCACGGGTGTCGCCGGGGACTCAACAAAGGCCTGCAGCCCTGCTGCCCAGGGGGGTGTGGTGCCGGACCATATCTTGAGGAGAAACTGGAACTTGGAATCAGCAGGAAGAGCCAGTTGGGCGTCACCCCAACCTGACCATGGAGACTTATGCCTTGCGAGCCCGCACCTGCACCCCGCATCAGGGTCTTTGGAGGTCTCTGGAGGTCCCTCATACCCAGGAAACTCATATCCATCCCTGAACCCTACCCAGTGGGAGCCGGTACCCAGGGAGGGAATCCTTGCCACAGGGACACCTGGAGCCCTTAAAACCTGCACTGGGGTATCTCTGCATCGTGCCCAGCAGGACCTGGTGCACCTGCAGTACAGGGAGATGTGCTGCCCTGCCCACGCTCTTTTGTCCAGTGGCCACTCCACCTGAGGCACCGCCCCTCCTCCTTCTTCCTAGTGCAAAGCTCCCCCCCGGGGACCTGGCGCCCTTCCAGATCACTGCTCCTTCCCTGAAGCCTCTCCTCCTCTCCTGCCGCTGTGCATCAGTACAGGTCATGGAGGGGGCCTTGATTTCCGTAGGGCGCGGGTTCACCAAAGCAGCTTCCCTCCACGGGGGACCAAGAGAATCTTTGGGAGGACTCCAAAGCGGTGCCCAGCACCTTGGACAGTGACCAAGACCACAGCGGAGGTAGCAGCCAGAGGCCCAGGGCCTAAAGGAAACCAGTGGCCAAGAATGGAAAAGAGGGAGCTTTGCTTCTTAGCTTCTCAGCTCTAGGGGTTACAGATGCAGGACAAGATTCAAGAGTCAAATAAAGGACATGATCGTGTCCTTTCTGGGAACAGGTGCAGATCTTCCAGGAACAGGGGTAACATTTCTTTTTCCTCTTTTCTGATTGTGATGGCTGGTAGGCATGTTTAGCTTTGAAGGGGGCGGAGAGAGGTCAGGCAAGTCTAGGTCAAGTTGGCACTGTATTATAGTCCTGAACAAAACATCTCTCAACCATCAATGTATCCAGATGCAGTGCTGAGCAAACTCTGACCCGAAGACTAAGGCAGCAAAGGGGACAGACACAGTATGAAGGCAGATGTGCCTGTTCATCCTGTTCCCATCACTCCTAAGACACCTGCAAGCACAAGGGCCAGTGTTTTTTGCAAAAGTGGCCTTTGGGTCTCTGAAGGAAAGCCTAAGCAACTGCTCTTATGAGCCATGTGCCACAGGTGTCAACTGCAGCAGTGCTGATGGGTGACTGATGATGTTTCACCCAGCCTCAGGATCTCCAAAGGCAGATTTTTAGGTCAATCAGGAGTAAGTAAGGCAGAGAGGTTTAGGTTTTTCCTCAGTGGCAGCCATGGTCCATGTCTCTGCAGCTCTCAATGTGCTGGA
The DNA here is from genome assembly GCF_052094955.1 of Ictidomys tridecemlineatus. Classification (NCBI taxonomy): domain Eukaryota; kingdom Metazoa; phylum Chordata; class Mammalia; order Rodentia; family Sciuridae; genus Ictidomys; species Ictidomys tridecemlineatus. The sequence continues at coordinate 124,892,740 of NC_135480.1, read as the reverse complement.
AGAGGTCCTTCTTGGCTTAGACCTTTAAGGAAAGAACCAAAAGAGAGAAATATAGAGAGAGGAGAGGGGGGTTAACAGTGACACAGGTTTATTCAGGACAAATCTGTGGCAGAGGTTGGAGGTGGGGGTGGGGATTCACCAGCAGAGGCTGGAACCCATGTTCTGCTTACAGCCTAAGGAAGTTATAGGGCAGCAAGGAAGTGGAGAAATTTCTGTAGTAAGACCATTGCTAGGGGTTGTCAGGGAAAGGTCCTATGGTGTCACATTCATTCTTTGAGGTGGCCACTGCTCCTTGTTGAACCAGGTGTTTCTCAGGATTCCAGTCCCAGATAAGTGTTCCCTTCCCTGTGTGATGATGGTGTATTGCCTGGGTTTAGGTCAGGCTGAATCAGAGTGTCCTGGGGTGACTTGTTCTAAGGTGGAGGATTTGTTCTAAAATGGAACTGTGTCAAGTACTTCCTAATAAGTCAGACTGCAATCTTCAGTCCAACCATTCCACTGCCTGCCCTGGGGACATATCATGGGAAACCTTGGTCTTCTCCTTGCCCTCTCCAGTGCTCGTAGAATGATTGGATCTGATCCCAAACATGCTTGAGATGTTACTTTGCTCCTCTCCTGAGTGTCTTGAAGGTCCTGGTGTCACCTCCAGACTGTTTAGCCATAGGGCAGTTGCAGAGAATGGAAGGGTGCTTTCCTGCCAGTGGAGGGTAGGCAGAGGGACTCTACTGTGTGTCCACACATGCACGCACATGTCTGTGTGTGTGTGTGTGTGTGTGTGTGTGTGTGTGTGTGTGTTGGAGATGTGAGCAGGTGCTGGAGGTGCAAGCTGCTAAGAGCCAGGCTGCTGAGAACAAGGGTCTTGTAGGAGGCAGGGATGTCCAGGTCTGAAGCTCACTGCTCCATGGCTGCTCTGGCCAGGGTCCCTGGACCCTCTGCCTCCTATACCAAGATATTTCAATGCAGGGTGTGTGTGCCAAGCTGGATGAATAGAAGACCCACATCTCCTCCTAAACTGCTTAAACAAATACTGCAGAACAAGATAGGCCTGTAGCTCTTGGTTTCCGTGATATCTACTTCCCAACTGTCTTCAGATCTTTGGGTAAAAATTGTCTGGAGTGAAGTTTGGCAGGTGGGGCCAGCTCTTTTCTGGGCCGGAAAACTCTTGCATGAAGATCCTGCTCCTTTAATCTCTTGGAATAACAAATGTCCGAGTGTCAATCTTTGCCTGGGTTAGAACAGTGCAGGCTGAAATAGTCCTGCATCAGCCCAGAATTCATTGCCTACCACAGGCTCAGATCCACCAACGGGAGGGTGGCAGCTGGTGGAGACCTCTTACAGCATCACAAGGGCCCATGACCACAACACTGAAATCATCCAGGGCCCCAGTGGCTTTACTGTCTTGCTCTTTTTGGCTTCGTTGCTCCTTATTGTGGTCGGTCGGACTTGACTACTTCCCTCTACCTCTCTCCTTTCCAGCACCAACACCAGAGCAATAAATCTTCTTGGAGGAAAGAACTTGATGTGATGAACTCTGTCCTCCAGTGGTTGGGAGATTCAGCGGGGCCTTCGTTGCACTTACTTGCAGGTTACTGATGCAAGCAAAAACATTTGGCTAAGAGTTTGAAAATTCAAAAGGCCACTGATGAGTTATTAAATCAACTTCATTGATCTACAGTTTACAGTTAATGAATTGCCTGTTTTAACTGCAGGTTCAGTGCATTTTGAGAAACACACCTCACACACGATAACCAGCCAGTCAAGATACAGGACAGTCGCATGGCTTCAGGATGACTTCTGAGGCCCTGGCAGGCTCCAGCCTGCAGCCTGCCCCAGCAAGCCAGTCTCCTGTGGCTATGGATGACTTCACCTGGTTTACAACTGTACCTATCAGAACCACAGGACACTGTTTCCTGTGTGGTTTATTTCAGAAAAATGTATCTGAGACTCCTGTGCCATTGTAGTGCCAGGGTCAGGTGGGTGCTCAGCCATGAATGGCATGCAGGGAGAAGACAGGAAGGTTGACTGAAAGCCACAGAGAGACCTCTCTGACAGATGAGCCCTGGGAGGTGGGGTCTGAGAATGTTACAACATCCCGCAGCCTTAGTTAAGAAAAGCTGCCTTCACGACCACGTCTTCATTGGCTCCTGTAACCAAGTCTCCAGGAGCCCCCCCACCCATATACTCAGACTATGCCACAACCCTCAATCATCCTGATAGCCAAGACCCTCACAAAACATGATGGGGACTATTCAAAGGGTAATGAATCAATTAAGGGGAAAGGGAATTGAGACAAAAACAGGGGGACTCAGTTTCCTCAAAACCTCTTACCCTGAGCACCACACCTTCCTCTTGGAGGCAGTCATATAGCCCCCAAGCTTTCAATCAAAAGTCAAGAGGAGGTGGACTTGGGCAGGACTCTGGAAGCTTCCTGGTGAATAAGAGTAGATTATGGTCAGGCAATGGGTCCCTCCTTGAGAGGCAGAGACTACACAGCAGACTAAGTGCTAGAAATATTAATAGGCACCATCAAGACCTATTTCTTTTTTTTTTTTTTTTGATATAGGGGATTGAACCCAGTGGTGCTTAACCACTAAGCCACATCCTCACATCCCAGCCTATCTTTTAATTTTTAAAATTTTGCGAAAGGGTCCTGCTAAGTTTCTCAGGGCCTGAGTTTCTGAGGCTGACTTTGAACTTGTGATCATCCTATCTCTTCCTCCTACATTGCTGGGATTATAGGTGTGTACCACCATGCCTGGCTTGTCCCTGAATTGTATTTTTCTAATTTGCAAGATAAGAACTCAGAAGAAAATTGGCCAGGCATGGGACTAGTCTCATCACAAAACACCAGTTTCACTGGGACCACCAATAAAACTAAGGGGCCAGATAGGCGCATAATCCCTCTCCTCTCTGAAAGGACTCAGTCTCCCTATGAGAAATAGAAAGGCTGATGGTCTATTTCCAAATGTAGCCTTAATTGGATCCCATGGGCCCAGTTCTCCTGGTAAACATCCAACAGTAATTAATTTGGAGACAATGTTGTCTCCTTTGTTTGATTTAACTTTACTTTCATCTCACTTTCACTTATACTATAGTTCTTTTGCATGACTTTGGTGTCTGACTTTAAACCTTCTTTTGTCAGAACACAGAACTGAGGTTTTGAGTTTCAGCTCCCTGCTTTCCTGTGATTGATATTTCTAACATCCCTTGAGACTGTCCTCCTTTCCCTGTTCCTGTCCCTTCTAATAAATGCATGCCTATAACTCTGAGCACTGTGCCTGAGTATTTCTGACTTGACCCCAAGAACCCTTCACACTGCCTCAGTTTCCTGAGAGGCCCCAGCCCTCTTTGTTTCCTTTCATCCCTAACATGAAGTGCTGGTCCCCTGCTGATGGACACAGGGGTTATTTCCAGTTTTTTTGTTGGTTTGTTTGAGGTACTGGGGATGGAACAAGGATCTCACATGATAGGCAAGCACTCCACCACTGAGCATCCCAGTCCTTTTTGAGACAAGGGTTCACTAAGCTGCCCAGGCTGTCCTTGAGCTTGTGATCCTCCCACCTCAAGCTTCCCAGAGCAGTTGGGATTACAGGTGTGGTCCCTGTGCCCAGGACTAGTTCTATTCTTTTAGTGTTGGTTGCCAGCCTTAACTGAATTCCATGGCTATCTAGTGGGTCACTGTCCTCCCTCACAGGGGTCTTATGGTTTTTCATTCATTTCTTAAATATGGACTGCAGAGACATCAAAGAAAATCAAAAAGCTCCAATCAGCTTTTCAAGAATTCTGGAAATTTTGTTTTTAAACTTTTTTTATTGGTGTACATTAATTATACAGGATGGTGAGTTTCAATAGTGGTGTATTTGTACATATAGGGAAACATAATTTGGCCAACCTCATCTTCCCACTCCTTCCCATGCTCCCTCCTCCTGATTCCTCCTCTAACCTAACAGTTTTCCTTCTACTCTCCCTCTTAAAATCCTTTGCTTGCTCACATTAATTCCTTAAGGGCCACATAAGGGAACATTGAAATTTCAGAAGAATTCTGGAAATTAACCAGAGGTGATAACAATGGGAGAATTTATTTAAGAAAATTCTGAGGCAATATAGAGACCATCTAAAAAAGTGAAGTCAGGTGCAGTGGTGTATACCTGTAATCCCAGCAGCTGGGGAGGCTGAGGCAGGAGGATCGAAAGTTCAAAGCCAGCCTCACTGACTTCTGTAGCATTTTGACTTGGCAAAATGGTTCTGTGGCAGCCTTGAAAAACAACAGGAGGGGGACACTTTCTGCAGAGTCTCTGGAAGGCTTCCCTCCTTTGCAATGTGAGCTTTCTTTGACCTATGTGTCATTCCTGAAAAAGCAGGACAGTTAAGCACCATGTCCCTTAAGTCCTCCTCTCTGTTCAAAGGAAACTAGTCATGTCAAGGCACTGGGCCAGAATGTCCAGAGTACATATTATCCCATGGGCACTGGAATTCTCTCACACTTGCTGGGAATCAGGGCAAGTCAGTTATCTGTAGAAAGCTACTTTCTCGCATGCTCACCAAGTTCCATGGGTTCTGATCACACAGTGGGAAGAAGCCAGCCAAGCTGATCTGCTGGTAATGCACACAACCCCTCCCTGGGGAAACTGGTGCCCACCAGTGCACCTTGGAGAGGGAAAGGTGCTATGGGGATGGAATACTATTCCCTGGAGAAGCATCATGGGACCTTCTGTTGCACTTCTCAGAAAACCTGTCTCACAGCCCAGTTTTGGGTGTCTGCACTAAGCTTTTGGTCACCTGTCACACTGCCCTGGCCCAGCTGGGCTGTGGAGGGCAAAATCTGGCTTGGGATTTGGTTTACTCAATATTCGAAAGCATTTCCCCTTCTGGGTCATTTGCTAAAAACATTGAAAGGCACTTATTTACCCTCATGGCTGCCTGAGGGTAGAAAGAGGGTGAAGGCTATGGTGCAGCTCAGCCATAGCACCTGAGCTGTGCATTTGCTAGAACTGTGGTTACCTGGGGGAGCCTGGAATCTGAGATATAGTAGCAACAAGTCTCTATTTTGGGTTGATGAAAAAAAATCAGAACTAAACAGAGGAGTCTGCTGGGCAACATTATGAGCTGAAGGTCCCCAGAGTGTTACTTAAAAGGGTTAATTTTAAGCCATACACAATGGTATGCCCTGGTAATCCCAGCTACTAAGGAGGTAGATAAGCTCAGTAGTAGAGCACTCACCTGGCACACACAAGGCCTTGGTTCAATCCCCAGCACCACAGAAAAGGGGGAGGGCAATATTATAAAATTTCACTTCAATCAAAATTCCCCAGGGGTGACTGGTCCAAACTTAGCCAGACTCTATCTCAAAATTTCAAAAAATCAACACAAAGGGCTAGGGTGTGGCTCAGCACCCCTGGGTTCAATCCCTGGTACCACCAACCCCCACCCCCCAAAAAACAAAACAAAATGATGAATTTTAGGGCAAACAATTCAGTCCATAATCCATGTACCTATTCAACAGAGAGCTCTATGAGGACATTATAATACAGATACAGATATTAAAAACCATTTATTCTGACACTATTCATTATCACAGTAATTCACAGCAAATGATACATGAAAATGCAGGTCACAGAGCTCCATGAATGGAGCACGTGAAGCCAGGAGTGTGCCCACACTCTGACAGATATGTGTATTCCAGGGAGCAGAAAGTTCTGGGGTGGTCAACAGAGTGGAGGGGGACTGGGGGAGTGGTTTCCTGCATTTTTTTTACAATAGGTATTTATGATTTTTACAAAAACGCCAAAGCTATTACTTCAATTAAAAAAACAAACAGAATTCTTTTGAAACAGACTTGAAGTTATTTGGCTCACCTTGGTGTCCTCCTTAGCCACACATGGATGCTGCATCAAGATCTGACATCTCTGAGACTCCTCCCTGCTGGAGCTCAGTGTAGATCTGGGCAGGTGCTGGGTACAGCACACTTCGCCCAACTAGCTGCAAAACCCTGTTCCTTTCTCTGTCACTTGGTCTGTCAATCTGATAGGCTCTTGCCAAGTCCCTCTACCCAAAGGTCCATGCCCAGGGGACAAGCAGAAAGTTTTTCCAGTTGTCCCAAAGAACACTAGAGTCCTACCTGGGCCTCACATGGGCTCCCTTTTCTTCTGGGGTCACCTTGCAGCCCTTTCTCTGCTCCATTGGGCCAGTATGTCTACCAGGTGGCATCTGGTATCAAATCACAGTGACAGGGAACTTCTGGGAGAATCTTCAACACCAGACACCCACTGAGGGTCTGATCGAGCCCTTCGCAGGGATCTCTTTTGTTCTGGGACAGGGTCTTTACAGCTGTTGTAGGGCTGGGTACCTGGGTCTTGCTGCAGTTATTTCTCTACCAAAGATACAAGTTTTTCAAGCTCTAAAAAAGCAGAAGTAAGGGTGGTTCAGTTTGTGCAATGGAATCAAAGGCTACTGCCTACTCCCCAACTCTGTGTCAGAGGCTGACCCCAAAGGGCTACAAAGTGTGATAGGAAAGAGGATCAGCAGGACAGCTAAGTCAAATGCTGCACACATCTGCCTCCTCCAGGATGGAGAAGTACTAGAACCCCTTTTGGTCAGCAGTTAGTAGAACACAGAGCATTGGCACCTGGGGACAGACGTTCTCCAGTCCAGGAGACAGGCCCTCCTGCTCAACACACAGGGTGGGCAGCCTGGCTGCACAAGCCCGTATCTGGAGAGGGTCATTTCACCTCCACACATGTAGGACAAGGGAGAGCAGCCTGTCCGGGGTTGGGGGTGGGGGTGTGTGGCTGCTGCCAGGGCAGGGATCTCTTCATGAACAGTCTCCAAAGACCACCAGGAGGAGTGCTCTGCAAACACGACCCATAGTGTCTAGTGCCATGAAAGGGTTGGCCACCTGGGTCAGCATCCCTGACTCTGGAGGGCTCTGCCTAAGTCTCTGAGCAGGTCATCCTCCTGTGAGATCCATCTCCCTGCTGTGTGCTGCTGGCTTCTTGAATCTGTGCCAGGTTCCCTTACCCCTGGGCCTCTGTATTTGAGCTGCTTCCAGTAACAAGCCAGAGGAATCTCAAAGAAGACACAGGAGCCCAGGAAGTCAGACACAAAAACAATGTTTCTTTTTCTTTTATGCAGTCTGGCATTGAGCTTGCTAGTCAAATGCTCTACTCCTGAGCCATGTCTCTAGTCCTTTTTCAGTTTTCTTTGAGACAGGATCTCTCTAAGTTGCTGAGGCTAGCCTTGACCTTGCAATAATCCTGTCTCAGCCTCCTGAGTTGCTGGGATTATAGGTGTGTGCCAACATGCTGGCTAGAACCGTGATTCTTTCTAAGGGAGAGGGCCTGAGGAGACTTTCCAGAATGTTTGAAATGTTAGCTTGACTGGTGGATGCACAGGGGGGACAATTAAGCTATTTATTTGTATTTAATTGTTACCTCAAACACACACAAATATTTAAAACATCTGCAGAGAAAGAGGGCCCAGAGTTCCACCCAAATCCCTCTGGCCTTCCCCTTTCCCAGAGTTTCTTGCTCTCCAGATCCTGTCCTGCTCTGTCTTGATCCCTAAGAGTACGAACATGCTGGACTGTCCAGCTCACTGGAGAATGTCCCCTGCACCCACCTGCCTTCTCCAGAATGGAGAAGTACTGGAACCCCTTTAGGTCAGCAGCCAGTAGAGTGTGGAGCACCGGCACCTGTGGACGGATGTGCTCCAGTCCAGGGCACAGGTCCCCCTGCCCACCATGCACAGTAGGCGGCCTAACTGGACAAGCCTGAATGTCTGGGGAGGACCATTTCACCTCCACACAGGCAGGTGGAATGAGGGTACCCTGCCCAGGGGGGCTTCTGCCAGGGGAGGGATCTCTACATGAAGAGTCTCCAAAGACCACCAGGAGGAGTGCTCCACCCAGAATGTGAAAGCCACAAGCACAGCTCTGGAGCCAGAAGCTTGGCCTCCGGTCCTGAAAGCCAGGGTGGGGGAATAGAGAGCCGTGGAACAGAGGGAAGTGGGAGCTCACAGTGACCTCAGCCCAGCCACATACCTTCCCAGGCCTGTTCAACATTGCCTCCCCAGGGCTTCGATGGCAGGAAAGTGCAGGCCACTGGCCAGATGTAGGACAAGAATGGGGCCCTCTGACACTTGGAAAGGCAGAGGGAAGGGATTGAGTCCCCGAGGCAGGTTGGACCCAGCCTCTGCCAGGCCTGGCCTGTCCCAAGCTGGAAGCCCAAGTCAAGCCCAGTGCGCTGAAGGAACAGCAGGGGTGCTGGCAGGAGGCCAGGCACTATGGAGACTGCTGTGGTGTACAACAAGAGGATGTCACCTTTAGCAGTAACCACAGGTGCCCCATGAACTCAGACATCAGGACAGCCTGGCCAAGGAGTCCCACCATTGAGTGCCCACCCTTGACCCGCACCTGGCTCTTGTGCCTGACTACAGAGTGTGGGAGGATGAGTGAGGACACCAGAGTTCCAGCCAGGATGCTGTACTGAACCTCCCAGAAGCACAGCAGGAACATGATGCAGATCGGTATCAGGTCCAGCCCTGGGAGAGAAGTCTACTGAGAGTCGCCTCTGCTCCCAGGCTCTGTGCTACCACCTGAGCCCGATGCACCCTACATTCAGCAGGACAGCCTTCTGATCCTCACATGTGGAACAATGGTGGTCATGGACACAAAGCAGCCAGGGGCCTCCATTCTGGAGCCTCAGGGGCAGCAGCCACAGGCCACTGCTGGTACACATGTGTTAGACAGAGGAAGACCTCTTTGTGCCTGAGGTTCAGGCAGGACCCTCCTGGGCCTTCCCTCAAGTGACCTTGGAGGGAGGGAAGCAGCAGGGCTGTCAAGGGGGCATTCAAGGGACCCAGGAGATGGGTATGTGGGGACCACAAACCCCCAGACTTGCAGGTGTCCTTCTCTGAGGAAGTGTCCTGAGGGCAAACTGCAGTCCCAGAGTCCCCCCAACATATGTGACTCAGAAATGTTTCAGGAGATCCTTATATTGCACACAGAATGCCAACGCGTTCCAAGGCTACTCTGAAGATAAAATGTGCAGGGAAGCCCTGGGACACAAAAAAACAGCCACCACTTTCATTGACTCCCTGGGGCCACGGGAAGAAAGCCTCATAATCTGCATAAGTTCTTACACTTCTTCAGGAAGCAAAAGAGAATGAATTTGTGGGGATGAGTGGTTAAGGGTGCCCTCAGGCTTTGCAAACACAGTGCTACAGTGTTCTCAGCTTTTGGACCAGCACATATTTTTTCTTTTCAGCACTGGGAATTGCCACCCAGGGTCTCACACAGCCTAGGCAAGGGCTCTCCCACTGAGCTGCACTCCAGCCCTTTCTACTTTGAGAGAGGATCCTGCTAAATTTGACCAGCTGCTCTCCTACTTGAGCCTTTCAAGTAGCTGGGATGACAGATGCGGTCATCGTCATCAGGCCCATATATATATTCTTAATATGCCAGAGTGCCCCGAAGATCTTGGTATCAAAGAGGGGGGCCACAGCCATGGATGACAGCAACCAGCAGAGCCTTGGGAATGTGGTAGAAAAGCAAGGTCATGTAGTCCAGTGACAAAAGCACCAGCACACCTGGGGTGGGGAGTGGGCATCACTCAGGGGCCAAGGCCCTGGCTGGAAGGCCACACAGCCTCCCCCAAGAGGGTGGGGAACAAGCTCTGACACCCTGCACCCGCACAGCCACAGAGACAGAGAGAGCCATGCACAGCAGCAGACTCTGTGGCCTGCTAAGCAGGACACCCCTTCAACTGTGGGCTGCCTCCTTCCTCCCCATGCCTTCAGGGACACAGGGAAATACGGGGGGTGCACTCCAGTCACCAGCTCCCCTGCTGGGGTGCACCCCAACTGGATGTTCATGGCTGTCTTACAAGTGAACAGATAGACATGTTGATCCCTGGAAGCCCTGAAGGGGAAGGGGAGGCCTCCATCTGCAGGCAGAGACTGATCTTCCCAGGGTGCCTAGGCTGGGGGAGGAAGTGAGGGAGAGCTGTGCTCAAACCACCCGGCTTCCATTACCAAGAACACACCAGAAAGCCCGAGTGCTCGAGGCCCCCTGTTTTGTCTTCTACCACACTAGGGTGCTAGCTAGGTACCACTTCCCCCCACTTGCCACTACTCAAGGACAGCCTGAGGGGTCTAGGCTTGGCCCCAAGGCCAACTCATCAGGGAAGAGCCTCAGTCCTCCTGCCTCCACTTTGGGGAATTAACTTAGGCATCACAGTGCTTGGAGAACCTGGATGTGCTGGGAACTTTCCAGCACTAAGCACAGCGCAGGAAGCTCAGATGCCATCCTAAGGGGCAGGCATGAGGCCCACCTCCACCACACTGCAGACTTAGTCACAACTGACCAGGGGTAGTCAAGAGACCAGGTAGACTGTGACAGGGAGAATGAGAAAGGAGTCCAATGTGGGCAAAGCACCCAGGTGGGGAAAGGGGTTCTTCGGCTGGTCCCTCCCGAAGGAACAGAGAAGGAAGGACGTGGTCACTTACTGTCCAAAGCTGCTGATGACTGAATAGAAGGAGACGAGGGAGTCCAAAACATTGGTGAGGCCTGGGGAAAAAGAAGGTTTGAGGAAGGCAAGAGATAGAAGACAAGAGCAAGGCCAAGGATATACAAGGAGTGACCTGGGCATGAATTCAACCTCCTGCCTTGGGAAGGAAAATGCAAGCCATAGTCTTCTTCTAGTTTTTCCAGGGTGATTCCAGCTTTTTGCAGGGGAAGGAACTAGAAATGGAATCCAGGGCTTCGTGCATGCCAGGTGAGCACCTTACCACTGAGCCAGCCCCTGCCCCAGTTATAGCTTACAAAGTAATTCTCCCCTCAGCTTGCCTTGGGGCTCAATCATCTCCAGCAGGGGTGTGCCCAAAGGATGCAGTGCCTGTAGGATACAGCTGCCACCATCCACAGGGCTCCACTAAGGTCCTCTCAACCCCTCCCCTGCTCTGCTGCTATTGCCCACCAAAGTGAAGGACAATGGTGGGCCATAGCAATCTCCCCCAGGTGGCACTGACTGACCACGGGGGACACAGTCCAGATCCACAGCCTCACTGGGGCCAAGAACCAAGCAATCATCAGACCACGCTAACCTCAAGCTGCTCCACCAGCATTACCCTTCCCAGGGCCTTCACAACCACCACAGTCTCCCCTGGGTGAAGGTTCAAGGCCTACTCTCAGCTCAGGTCTGGCCACTTAGCAAAGGCCCTCCAGGTTACAAGGCCCAGTGCACATCCTTGAGAGTGAGAGGCCTGGATGTATGAGGCCTTGGCAGAAGCCATGCCCTGACCACCTTCACTCCTGGTTTCTGGTCTAGAATAGAACTCTGCTGTCACCAACGGGACAGTCCCTCCCAGCTCTGGCTTCCTGTGGAACCTGTAGCAGCCTCTCTCTGTGTACCACCTGGGAACTATTGGCTTATTTCAGATCAGGAGGCACGCATCCCCCCTCAACAATCTGAGCTTTGTGATCTCCCCTTGCCAGCGCTGTCTGGGCTGCTGCCAGAAACTCTTGTCCCATTGGGAAAGTTCTGAGCTACCAGTTCATTGCTGCTGCTGCTGCTGCTGCTGCTGCTGCTGGGGATTGAATGTGCTGTTTATGAGTGATGAGTGTGAGCAGAGTAGAAACCACTTGGGAGGTCTACTGGCTGATGCCTGGGTGGAGGACCTGTGGGTTTCCTCTATGTCAGTCCAATACCTTCATTGGACTGAAAATCCAAACTTCCAGAGTGAAACCTGAGATTTAAAGTGGTGCTCATGAGTCTGTTCATGAAGTCATTAGATGTCCATTTCATAGTTCTTCAGAGCTAGTAAGAATCTTTTTCAAAACTCCACCAAAACCTTCTCAGTAGTGACCAAATTTCAGGAGGAATACCCAAACAAATATCCACGATGGGTCTTCCTCATTCAGAAAAAAAACAGCAAGAAGCAGCAAGTACCATGTACTGAAGAAGACCCAGAGCCCCAGTTTGAATGATCACAGTGCTTTTGCTGGAACCCAAGTTGCTTTAGTAAGTACAGCAGGGAGATATTAGCACAATGTTTCAAAATTGAATTCACATTTGAATCCTGAACTGTTGGGGATGAAGACATGGCCTACAGTTACTCCCACCTCTGCCAGAGCCTTCCTACAGCCTCTAGAGCACAACACAGTGATAAAATTCTTTTTTTTTTCTGTTCCCCTTTTATGCTTTCTATGAGACAGCACTCACTGTTAGTTTTTATTTTATGTACATTTTACAATAACACCCCAATTATGATATGCTTTCAAAGAGCTCAAGAAAAAATATTTAATGTTAATTTGATAGTATTTAAGATGGTTGCATTCAGTGAGTTTCAGAAGTTAATTCCTTTCTTTTATAAAAATAGTAATTGTCATTTTCTCTGAACTCCCTTTTCTGCCCCACCCCTAGACTTTTTAATGATGCTTTTTTTTTCCTATTCCATTCAAGCACTAGCTGCCTACACTTCAGATGGTATTTTATAAAGTAAAATCAGAATCAAGAAATTTTAAAACAAAACCTTTCCCATAGGATAGAAAGCTTATCAACTTTCAGAGTCACAAGTAATGTCAATATGAGTGTGTAATTAATTGGACCTGAGGACCACTCATTCTCCATGGGGTCAGAATGAGCTTCCACAAACAAAAGCAGTTTCTAAGAAAGCAAGCCCAACATGTAAGCTCTTTTCTAGCCTCTCCTACATTAACTCAATAAAGGCCCATTTCCCAAAGCAAATCATATGGCCAAGCCTGAAGTCACTGCAACGAGGAACCACACAGGGTGTGGGCATTTACTGGGAGATGTGATTCACTGGGGGGTCATCAGTGTAGCTGTCTAATACAATTCCCTCATATGGGCCGGATGTGCCTAAGATGGTCAGGGCCATAGTGGAAGATGGAATAAACAATGCACGAATCAGGTTAGGGGGATCCTCTTTCGAGTTCTTCATCATGTAAAGATCTTAGAAATCAACACTCTGTCCTCATAACATATTTTAAAAAAGGTAAACAAATTGAAAAATCAGGGGCTGGGGATGTGGCTCAAGCGGTAGCGCGCTTGCCTGGCATGCGTGTGGCCCAGGTTCGATCCTCAGCACCACATACAAACAAAGATGTCGTGTCCGCCGAGAATTAAAATAAATAAATAAATAAATTCTCTCTCTCTCTCTCTCTCTCTCTCTCTCTCTCTCTCTCTCTCTCTCTCTCTCTTCCCACTCTCCTCTCTCTTTAAAAAAAAAAAAAAAGAAATTGAAAAATCAACAAGTCAAAGAAACTGGATCCCAGGACCATTCACTATTCCCTAAAATTAAAGAATCAGAAAGGCACATTCAGAGATTCCTAACTTCTTGGAGTGGAAACCCGTGAGCAGAAACTTCTTTGGGAAGCAGTACTAAACTAGAAGTGAACAATAGCTGGAAACTCAGTGTGGAAAGGCTGACACAGTCACCCAGGGCTCCTCATACTTACATGAGTTTTACCTCCAGGATCTCAACCAAGATCTCACAGGGCAACCAAAGCATTCTGTTCTTCTTGAGAAGTTTCAACCTTAGGAGAAACTATTTTACAAAAGAATAGCCTACTGAAATTTCGCCAGACCCTAAATGACCCAAGATAAGGGAACTACCATACTCAAGCCTGCTCTAGCCCTGCACCTGAAAGAAAAGACACATTCAACACCAGCTCCCACTGCTCTTCCATATGAGAGAGAAAAACATCCAACTACAGCTGCCTCCAGACATCTTGTCCCATCAGAGTGGGGAAAATGAGGGAAACCGATACAGCTCCTTTCAAGAGCCCACACTCACTAAAAGATTGAGATTAATCCTAGGGCTAGTAACACCTTCCCTCATCAAGCAAGGGAAATACAAAGCAAAACTAAACAAATAAAAAACATACACATATTATACTAAACAGCAGAAAATCAAAGGGTGAGGAAGTCTTTTTATAAAGTCCTCTAGTTAAGAATGGTGATTATCATGGTTTGGATCTAGGAATGTCCTCTCCAAATCACATGTGTTAGGTAATGCAGAATATTCAGAGGTGAAAAGACTCAATTATGAGATCTGTAAAACCTTATAGGTAGACTGTTCCTTTAGATGAATTAATAATTTGAATGAACCACTGAGTGCTAACTGTAGACAGGTGGGTGTGGCGGGAGAAAGTAGGTCACTAGAGGTGTGTCTTTTGAGGGCATAATGTAACATTAAGAAACATTATTCAGGCTCCAGTGTGTGTTCTCATTCTCATTTTCTCATTCTCTCTCTCTCTCTCTCTCTCTCTCTCTCCCCCTCCCTCCCTCCCTCCCCCCTCCTTCCCTTTCTCCCTCCAAGAAACATCATGTCAGACTCCAGTGTATGTTCTCGTTCATTCATTCTTATTCTCATTCATATTCATATTCATTCATTTTCTCTCTCTCTCTCTCTCTCTCTCTCTCTCTCTCTCTCTCTCTCTCTCTCTCTCTCTCTCTCCCCCTCCCTCCCTCCCTTTTATTTGGACCAGAGATTGAACCCGGGGTGCATAACCACTGAGCTACATCCTAATCTTCCTTTTATGTTTATTTTGACACAAGGTCTCACTAAATTGCTAGGGTCGTGCTATGTTGCTGAGGTTGGCTTTGAACTTGCAATCCTTCTGCCCTCCTGCCTCAGCCTCTGGAGCCTCTGGGATTACAGGTATGTACCACCACACCTGGTTCTCTATACTTCTTGCCTGCCATGAGATGAACAGCTTTCCTCTGCCATGCTCTTGCACTTCACCCTTGGCCCAGTGAAGGAGATGGCAGAACCCAAAATAAACTTTTCTTCCTCTAAGTTTTTCTTGTCAGGTTCAGAGAAAAACTGATTAATATGGGGACTATATTTAATATTCTGTATTTCAAAATTGCTAAAAATAGAGTTTAAATTTTCTTAGAAAAAGGTAATAAGTATGTGAAGCAATGGGTAGGAAATATTAATTGACCTGACATACTATATCATAACATCACATTTGACCCATTATGCCCTATAAGTATGTGTGATTACTTGTCAATTAAAATCAGTTTAATCAATGAGCCTCTAGACAATATATTCAAGAAAAAAAAAGATATAAATGAGGAAGATCAGAAATAAAAGGGTGGCATCAATACAGATTCCACAGACATTAAAAAAGTAGTAAAAGAATACCACAAACAACTCAATGTTCTTAAATTCAAGATACTACATGAAATGTACTGATTTCTTGCAGGACAAATATGCTAGATTTAACACAAAAAGAAATGTTCAATCTGAATAGAACTGTAGCTCATCAAAGACACAGAACTAATAAGGCCATCCCACCAGTTCAAGATAGGTTCCTGGTGAATCCTAATGAATATTTAAGAAATAAATTATATCAATTCTCTAAAATCTCTCCCAGAGGATAAAAACAAAGGAGCTACTTTCTAACTCATTGTATCAGACTAGCACTAATGTAATAAAAAAAAAAAATCAGACAAAGATTACAAGAAATCTATGGACTAAAATCTGTCATAAAAGAAGATAAGAAAATATGCATGAAGTACTAGCAAATATTATCTGGAAACAGACTCACATCAGTATAGCCAACCTGTGTACAGTAAAGGGGCAGAGGCAACACAACAACATAGAGCAGAGATCCTTCCATCTGCATGACCTGGACATTTCCATCAGCATGGCTACCGCACATGTAAAAGGAGAAACTTAGAGAGAAAAGAGGGAGAAGGAGGAAGAAAAACTCCTTGTGAGATAAGGACTGGAAACTTACCAAATATGTGATAAAACACAGAGCCTCTGGGTTCAATGTTTCCTCTTTGTAAAATTAAAAAAAAAAAGAATCCATCACTACACACATCACACAGATGCATATTTGGTATGCATATCACATATAAATACTTGATTTTGCATCTGTTTGTGTGCATCTGTCTGTGTCTCTACAGAAATTCTCAAATATCTTCTGCCATTAAACATTGATTTTGGAATCAAATATACTAGAAACATCCAAAAATTCTTTGGATTTTTTCATTTTCTATACCTCTTCTTCTGAATTTTTAATAATGGTATATTTAATTTAGTTATTTGTTGTTGTTGTTCCAAGACTCTCTAGCTGAAGGTAATAAAATTAACTAGAAGAAAATCATGAAGATATTTTTACTCAAAATTCACAAAACTAAAAACATATAGAAGAGATCTCAGTTCTGTGTCTGAGTTGATGCAAGGCAAGGAACTACTGTGTGGGAAGCTGGCTGCAGAGAGCGGGAACCTGAGAGTAACGTTCCCTGTGAAATAGCAATTACAGAAATGATCCAATTTTCCAAAAGTGTGATATCTATTGAGCTAAACAGATCTACAAAGAAGCAGGTCATGTCTGCGTACTAGGCAGAAACAAGGTCACCTGTGGCAGGGTGAGCAGGTGGAGTTGGAAGGAAGGATCTATAAGGCTGAGTGTGGAGGACATGTTGGGCTAGAGGGTAGGCAGGGGTGTAGTGCTGCCTCCACTTCCTGTCCCTCCCCTGCTGTCAGGATCCCTTTGTGATTGGAGGGCACAGCCCTGTGACACAGGCCTGAGTAAGACTCCCCATTGCTGAAGCATACTCTCAGGACTCATTTGTCCAAACAGAACAGTGCGATTTAGATGATGGAATATCCTCTTTCCTCTGAATAGCGTTAGTGCCACATGGCTGAACTCCAGCTTCACCACCTGGGCAATGGATATGATCCTTTGCCCAGTGTGTGGACTGGGGCTCTTTCTCCTCTTATTGCCCTGCAGGGTAATCCATTCTTCCCACCACCAAGGAAAAAGGGAAAACTCAGGAAGGTAAGAAAAACCTCAGAAAAGCCACATTCTCTTTTGTCTACTCTTTTGATTTTTTTCAAAATAAGTAGGAACAGTTAAAAAAAATTCTCAGGACAGAACAGAGCATCACTCTGGGACAGGCAGGCCAGGGCAGGGAGAGAGTGTGCACTAAGGCTTCTCCTATCTGAAGCTCTCAGACTGTCCATATGGTGAGCTGCAGGTCCCAGAGTGTAGCACACACTATGACTCAGTGGTTGAGGTTTGCACTCCTAAGAGAGCTGGGAACCTCTGGAGAAGTTCAGGCCCTGAGCACTGCTCCATCTGTCATCTTCTCCTGGAGGGTGTCTGTGGAGCAAGGCTTTCCTCCATGTTGGGTTCAAATGAAGGCTGTGCCGAGCCCTGAGGGACTCCATCATGGCTGGAGACACCTCTGGCCTCAGGGAGCACAATCCTGCCTGGCAGCTAAGAAGAAATGAGTCTGTTCCTGAGCCAAGGATCAGTGACTGAGGACATGCATGGGGTAGTTTATATGGAAAACCCTTTTTGTGTTTTCCAAATAAGAAAAATAAAGAATATTGCCACTTTTAAAATGGGTCTCTACTAGCTAACTGTAGAAAGTTAAGCTGCTCAGAAACATGGAGTGTTTGCAGCTGGTATAGGAGAACAGAAGGGAAAACTAGGCCCTAGTCTCTTTTTCTTTCTTGTTTGCCAGCACTCAAAGGTGAAGAAGGGACAAAACAAGAACAGGAAGAAGAGTGGCATTTTGAAAGGTAAGGCCTTGCCCTTCCACTCCAGAGGTGATTTGCTGTCCCCTGTTCCCAAGATACCAGAGCCACGTTCCAGAGGAAGTCACTTGTACAGACCTGAGAGGGAGAATCCTGGGAAGGAAATCATCAAATCAGAGACACTTCTCAGGTTCTGTGCCCAGAATGAAGCTACAGTGGGCCAGGGGTGGGTGATGTCCAGTAGGGTGGTATGGGTAGTATCAGAGCCATGCTGTCTGTGATCCTGCCAGTGAGGAGAATCCATCATGGCCTAGTTGTTTTCCTATGGGTGAAAGCTGAACACCCAAGAAATGCCAAGGCAGGCATAGAAAGCAAGTTTTATTTAGACTTCTCTGCAGAATAGGGATCCCAGACCTGTGTATACAAACAAGTGGGGTTCCTGTTCATTTTATATTTTAGAATTCCTCTGTTCTCATGACTTCCTTCTCCCCTAATCTTGCCTCTCCTCTCCAATCCCCCATACATGACCCAGAGGTAGACTCAATGGTGGAGTGATCCAGGCAGGAAGGCAGCAGCCCAGGAGGCATCAATTGACAACTTCTACAACTCCCTGCAGGGAAGAACAATTCCTGGGGCAGGTTACCTTAGCAATAGGTGGAGGAACACTGGAAATGAACATGGGAAGAGGAGGGAGAAAGACCATTTGATTTCCTTTCCTTTCCAACAAGCCCCCATGTTCCAGATGGGACAGATATATTATCTACACTGAATGCCATTTGTCCCCTCAACTTCATTTGGATATGGTGGTGGGACTTCCTGGACAAAATGTGAACAGGCTCTCATGTCCCCAAGGCTGATTCATCTCTGAGATGGCCCAAACTTTCTCCCCATAGGGAGTACAACAGGGGATAGTGGAAGTTTAAGTTAATGAAAAAGTGCTGCCCCTGCATATGCCTTACTATCCCTGTCACCTGTCATGTGGCCTTGAACACTGGCACCGGCCCTCCAGAGTCTCCTCTCCCAGTCTGCCTCACTCCACTCACCCTTCCTTCTCCACAATAATCCAGCCTCCATTTTCAGGTTATATTGATTGCTGGAAGAAAGTGGAAGAGACTGAAGAGTTGCTTTCACTTCTACAAAGGTGAGTCCTTTCCACTAGTCCCTGTGTCCTTCCTACTGCTGCCTGTGATAAGATCCAACAACACAAAGCTCTCATGGGGTAGGGGGCAGCCTTGGTTGGGGCAGGATCTGACTAAAGCTCTGACATATGGGAGAACAAGGGCTTTGAAAACTCAGGGTGTGGGGTAGCAAGGGGCCATGACCACAGGTGCCCACCCCTGCTCCACTTCCTATACTTCCTGGCCTCATCTGCTCCTGGCTACAGCCTGAGCCTCTAACTCTTCCAGCCACCTAGGGAAGCTCCATCATGGCAGCAGCTTTCACCAGCTCTTAAAAGGAGATGACCCAGATGAGATGTGCAAACAGAGTCAGCTGGAGTCCACCAATCACGTACTGCCTGGGGAGGATGATTTGGCCACTGCCTTCTTCCTTTGGCTTCCCTGACTTCTTTGAGCAAGCACCCTTTGTTCCTGGCCTCCACTTCCTTCAGCAGACCTAATGACTTCCTCAGTTTCTGTTCAGTCACACTCAACCCTGAGTGCCTCTCAGTCACCAGAGTCTGTGATTCCACTAGAACAATGTTCACCTCAGCCACGTGGACTTTCCTCTCCCCCATCTCATCCCTCCTGATCCCATGACCCATTGTGTATTTCTGCCAGACCCCAGCCTGACTCCTCAGTGTGACTCAATGATACTCTCACTGGGAACCAAGCCACAGAGCTATCTCCACCCAACAACTATTGGTTGCCTTCTCCTGTCTGATCGCCATCTCTCATGCCATTGCCTTCTCCTGTCCCATTGCCATCTCCTT
Source organism: Ictidomys tridecemlineatus (assembly GCF_052094955.1). Classification (NCBI taxonomy): domain Eukaryota; kingdom Metazoa; phylum Chordata; class Mammalia; order Rodentia; family Sciuridae; genus Ictidomys; species Ictidomys tridecemlineatus. The sequence continues at coordinate 124,873,290 of NC_135480.1, read as the reverse complement.
TCCTAGCAGTATCAGGCCATATTCTCTCCACCTGTCTCATCTCATCCCTCTCTTAGTGGCAGATGACTGCCAAAGTCTGTGGCCTCTCCCGCTCCCCACACAGTGAATCCAAGAGAGATCATGCTTCCTACTCACCAGAGGACGCACTCTGGGCAAACCACCCACTCTCGCAAGTAGAGGCTGAAGGGACCTCTTTCATTAACCCTGGTGTCCAGAAACTGATAGAGATATCAATCAGGAAGAGAGCAGGAAGGAAAATTTGTAATGTGAAGACAAAAGATGAACCAGTCTACTCCCTGAATTCTCCAGGAAGCACAGTACAGTCCCTGGCAGGGAGTAGGACACCACCATCCCACAACCCTTCTGGAACATAAAAGGCAAGCTAGAGATGCTTACTGTTACTCAGCAGCTCTTTTACACCAAGATCCTGGGGGAACCATTTACAGCAGACATGCAGCCAACTCTTTTGAGGCCTCCCCATTCTGCATAGCAAGTCCCTGGTGGCTACTGTCAGAATGTCTGGGCCCTCAGCAGACTTTTCCTCCATTGCATTCAATGAAATGCTTGATTACATTCCAGGGCAGGTGCAGGCTGCACCTGGGCCACTCTTTTCCTCCCAGTTGCTCCACCCTCTTATTCAATTTCAGCCTGTGACTCCAACCTTGTCTTGCTCCCAGTCCCCACCACTGGCTCAGATCCACCATCAGGCCCATTTCCCATCATCTCTCCCAAGTTTGCAATGCCATGTTCCACTGAATATCACATGTGGATTTCCATGCCCCACAAGCCAAGAGGAGACCCAGCTGCTTTCTCCTTCTGCTCTTCAACACCTGGAATACCACATTTTAAGAATACAAGAAGAAAGTAGAGAGGCTTTACCTTATTTGGTCCAGAAGTCTTAGAAAGTCACTTCTGAGAACAGGGCCTCCTGTGATCACAAGCCCATCAACAAGCCCCCAAGGGATTTCTTCAGCCTTGAGCTTCAGGAGAAACAGGAGCAACACCTTCAGAAGGTTTATGCTACACCAGTACAGACTGCCTCCCAATATCTACCCATTTCTGAATCTGAACGAGTCCTGGGACAACATCCCAAGGACAGATTAGGCAAAGGACAATTGTGGGTCTTCCTGTAACTCAGTGATTCCAGACAACAGAAGCCCTCCTATACAAGAAACTGGTTCAGAGAGGCCAGAGATAATCCAAGAAGGAATGATTCCTAGGGTGTTTGGCATTCCGGGCTGGGCACATATCATGTCTCTGCCCCGCCTGGAAATTCAAACCCCCACAAGGTAATGGGATGGACCATCCTTAAAAGGTGGGGAAGCCTTCAGGAACACCTCCCAGGAAATCTCCCTCCTTGATGCTGGCACTCAGCAGGTGCTGGAGGAAGATGCTACAAGTCTAAGAGTGAGGCACAGGTGGGACCTACCCCTCAGGGTCCTTAAGCACATAAATGTCTTGAAGATGAAAAACTCTGAGGCTTCACCACGTCCACAGCCTGCCCTTCCCTCCTCATCCTCCTGTGACACCAAGGCTGACTCCATTGCCCATGATGGGAAAAACCACCCTGAAAGGTCCAGAACTGAAGGAGGTAGCACAAACTTCAGTTCCCACCATTTGAGTCCCTGAGCAGAACTCTATCTAGTGACAACTGTGGGCTCTCAGATGCTCCTTCAACCACAGAAGAGGGCAGCTTGCCCTCTCAGCCCCACACTTACATTCTCATGGGCAGAACCTGGCACAATGGTACTGTCCTGGGATCTGTAAGAGACAGCCTGGAACCAAGTCCAAGCCTAGAAATGGGCAGACATAAGTCCCTGGGGAGTGGAGGTGTGAGCTTACAAGTCTCATGCCACAGCATGTCATCACTTCAGGTAGAACACCAATTTTTAAAGGCTGAAGAAGTCAGAGAAATAGAGGATGAGGAGGAGGAGTCTTCTAACTGGGGAATCACCAATGAAATCAGAAAGACATCAAACTTCCCAAATGTTCATATCAATCTGGGGAATTTAGAATCTCAGAGGATCAGTAATACCCTCCTATAAGTTCTATTTCCCAGGGCCAAGGATACTACTCATGCCTGAAAGCACAGACTGAGCCAGAGAACCAGCCTCAAGAACTGGCTCCAGGTGTCATCCTGCAAGACTGTGCCACTGACATGTTTCATCAGGACTGTGCCCCTGAGGTGCTCCTGGCTACAGACATCCTAGCTTCCTAGGAGAGATGGTCCAGCTCCCGAAGCATGTCCAGTAGCAGTTCATCAACTTCTCAGGGGGGCTGTACAGACTCTTGACCAGTGAAGACAGCAGCGAAGACCTACAGGATCCCAAGATCCCTGAACTCCAGGATTCAGGAAAGAGCAGGAGAAATAAGTTAAGGCCAACTGCCAAGAGGGAGGACAGAGTGAGGCCCAGGTCAGAAGCAGAGGAAGAAAGGCTTTCAGGGCTGCTCTGCCCCAGTCATGGAGGTTGGAGACACTGTGGGGGACAAGTCCTCCCAGGATCCTTCAAAGAGGAACTTTGGGGACAGAATAAAGAACTTTCTGCAGAATATTTTCCCCAGTAAAGGCAAAAGGCAGGCAAACTCCCTACCCAAAATCATGACCCCATCAACTACTACCCAAAGCCAAAGGTCAGTCACAAGCTGACAGCTTACAGATAGGGGGCATCAGAAGCCCAGGCACTCATGACCAGTGTTGGATGGATCATAGAGCAGAAAATGAGGTTTCATCATAATCTTTCTTTCCACAAGAAAAACATGGTGAAAGAGGAACCACAGACCCCTGTGGGTAGGCAATCCCATTATTCCAGGGGTTCCTCCTCCCTGGAGCAAAGGAGAGGGATGAAAGCTATGGCTCCTAGTCACCAGGCCAGCCCCAGGGGCCACAGCCATCTTTCAATCAGGTGGATCAGAAACCAGGATAACAATCCGGCCTTGCTGCTCAAGGAGTCTGCACCTCTGCCCAGCCCCTGCCAGCAGAGGACCCAGGGTGGTAGGTATCTCGGGCCACAGTGTGCACTATCCAAGGCACTGTGCTCTTCAGAGATGTTTGTTGTCTCGTCAGCATCAACATGCTTTCCACTCCTATCCTGCTGGGAAAAAGTTTTTCCCACAATTCAGACCATACTGAGAAAAACTGTCCTCACGTGAGCCCAACCTGCTTGATAATGGTTTCTTCTTAATGAGGTGACAATGGCTTAATAATACTGCTTTTTTTTAATCATAGAGGCTTTTGTCTGTGTCTTGCTGGGTCTAGGGAAGGAGGTCATGTCTGTTCTTCATTACTGTGGATTCTAGAAGGAAGTGGACATGCAGGGAGGTGACAGTGGCATTGAGTACCCACCCTTATGCCAGATCAATCCTCTCATTACAACTTAAGAATTCATGACTTGATCATTAGAAATAAGAGAATGCCTTGGGGACTCATCAAGAGTGGGGTAACCCCACGAGAAACCCACCCCAAGGTCTGAATCAGCCTTTCCCTCAATCCTGATCTTTGTGAAGCTATATGGATTGGGGTACAAGGATACCATGAAACTTAGTAGCTTCCCATGTCCAGGAAAGTTATACTTTCCTGGCCCTGAATTCAGAGGTGGCCAGAGAGTCCCTGCTGCTGGATGTCTTGGTGGGAAACACAGGAAAACTGCCCTGTGAACCCCTGCCTTATGGAGGTTAACATAGAGATGGGCCTTTCCAGCTCCTTTTTCTTCAGGCTGCATGCAGTAGCCATGTCACCTACTTCTGCTCCTGCCTTCCTCACTCTCTAAAGCAGTGGCCATAATGAAAATAGATCTGTATGTGTCTGGGTGGGAACAGCAAGTTGGCTGCTAAGGGCTGTGTCACATGAAACTTGCTATCTCTGAACCCCCCAACCCCCAGTTGGCACAAATATGTATGCACTAACCATCTGACATTGGGGAAGAGTGGGCAGAGAATGGGATGTGGAGGATAAAATGGAGCCAAAGAAAGAGAATAACATGGGGATATCACAAATGGTGTGGTGTATGGGAAGCCTCTGCACTCCTATTACCAGCCACCAACCTGAGAGACTGGAAATTGTGGACTCACTCTGGCCTCAACCCCGTGCACCCTCTCTAGCTCCCAGACCACAGACCTGGAGAAGCCCCTTTAGCAATGATACAGACTGGAGAGAAAGCAAACCGTTTGGTAGGGAAGATTCATTTCCTGGCATCATACTGAGTAGGGCTGCATGTCTTTGCCTCTTTAATTATAGAAGGGATGAGTTAATCAATCAGAGTAGCCAGGACTAAGGAACTCTAGCTGTGACTCCCAGTTTGGTGACCTTTAGACATGGCCCTAGCACTTCTTCTGCAGTGAAAAAGCAGGGACCTAAAAAGCCCAAAAGGAGTGGCCTGGAATCAAGATTCTCTAGGCTTCCAGAAATTGCTTTTCCAGAGACTAGAGAAGAAAAAGTGATTCAGTTAGAACTTGTCATATCATGGCAGTGACTTGTCCAAAACATAGGAGTAAGCTGGGTGGGGGCAACCAGCAGACTTCCCTGACCTCACTCTGCTTCCAACACAGGCTTCTTCTTCCTGCAACCTCTCCACATGGGAAAGCAGGCAGGACAAAGAACAGAAGCCATGTCTGCAGAATGTTTGATGCTATGGCCCACCTGGGGAAGGCAGCAGCACCACTCATGGGCCCTCTGCCCTGTTAAGTGATGGAGAGTCCTGTACCATGAAGTGCCACCAAGGCAGATGACACAGGCATGGTCCTGCTCTAATGTCTGAATGTACTCCATATGTAAAGCCAGGCAGTCCTTCCCAGTGTGAGAACAGGCCCTACAGGCCCACCCTGAGCCAGGTCCTGTCCCTTATTTGAAAACAGCAGACCTCAGAATAGGCCTAGGATCAGGAACAGACCGAGGCACCAAATGGGATAGAACAGAGTCAGAGCCTTGAATCTGGCCCTGCTGGGCCCTCTCAAAGCACAGAGGGGCAGGTTCTCTGGGAAGAGGACCTGGATGTGGACCCCAGGTATTGTGAGGGATAATGCCACAGATAGCGAAATTGATGGACAGCCAGAGTCATGAGAAAGGAAGTCCTGTTTCCCTCTGCTTCTGTCCGCTTTGTCATCTATGAAGGGCAGTAATTCCAACAGCCAGGAGACATCCCAGAGACCCACAGTGAGACCCCCACACAGAGATGTAACAGTATCCTGTGTCAGACACAAGTAAGACCCCCCTGGCACATAGACATTCACAGACCCAACCTAAAGATGGCCACAGAATCCACTACAGAGCCTCCAACACAGCAGTCACAGTAACACAAGGAATTCCCTCAGATATAGCACCAACTTCAGGGTCCTCACAGATTTCCCAGAACCTTTGACAGACTTCCCAGAGGGACCTCTGAAAGATTTGTACCAACAGAGACCTCAGAGAGACCTCAGAGACACAGAGTCTCCGACAACAACATTTCACTGCCACGTGGTCCTCATGCAGTGATCTCTCACATAGAACTCCCACAGAGTTCCAGACCAAGGGGAAAGATCTCCACAGAGATGTCCTACAGATTTCTCATAGAGACCACCCACAGATAGTACAGAGACATCTCACACAAACACATTGACCACATGGAGTGTCCTCCTCACACAGAGACCTCATACAGACTTTACACAGATTTTAAAAGACCCATACAGAGATATCACACAGGCACCTCAGAATCCCCACAGGGACTGACACAGAGACCTTTCACAGAAATTTTCTACAGAAAACTCCACATCATTTTTCCTTCATGTGAAACTCCTTAGCCAACTGGAAGCACAAGGACACTGGCCAGACCCCTGAGACACTGAGACACTGTCAGTGTGGCCTCCCAGATGACGTTCTCTGCTTAGGAAAATCCTCAGGAACTTCTGTTCCTTTGTAATGCCATTGCCTCTGAACAGAAGAACTGCAGATTCTAAGTGTAGACCTGAAAAATTCCTTCCTCTACAGGTGTTCACTATCCTCAACTTTGACCCACAGTTTAGAGAATCACAAATTTTAAACACGAATAAAATGCAGCCAACATTCAGTGAGAAAAATCATCATCTTATTTGTCCAGTATTAGTTATTACCTTGTCAAATGTGTAAATGGCCCCCCTTTTATTTCTTTGGAGCCAGGAACTGAATTCTGGATTGTTGACTAGTCTGGAAACACGGTAAACACCTATAGTAGATGGACTCTAGGAATGATATGAACCAGCAAACAAGCATCTGGACTCACATCTACCTCCCAGGGGCTGAGCACCCACACAATATCCTAGGCATCCACACAAACAGAGAAGAATTTATGGAGTTATAAATGTAAAGTGAGAAAAAGAAGAAAAAAGAGAAGCTTCCACTAACAGAAAGTGTGCAGTCTCTCCTCAACCTCGCTTCTCCTCTCCCGCACCACACACAAATATAACCCAAGTTGAGAAACTGATTCACACTAGGCACTGTACTTGAAATGGGATAAATTGTGAATTAAAAGATAATATTCTGCTACTATGAATTATATAGTGCAGAGCAGAAAATATAAAATTAGCCCAAACCCCTCAGCCATCCAGCTGCAACTACAATGAGGGACCATAACCACTGGCTTCAGTAGGGGAACTGTCAGACCTTCTCTGCACTGAGACTTCGCCCTCTGCCCTCAACCCTCAGAACAGTGCTCCACAGGTGCAGGCCTGGAGCACATCACGGTCTTCTGGGGAGACTGAGGGAATCGCTCAGTCTCCCACATCTGTAAACAGATTGGAATGTCAGGAATACAAGTGGGAGACAGAGTAATACCCTCCTCTTCAACAGCCCCACATCCTTCCCTGCCCTCCCCCTTCCTTCCTTCCTTTCTTGCTTACAGAGTCTCCAAAATCCCAGCAGAGAAAGTCAAGTGATCCACACCTGCCTCAAAATAATCCTGCGCAACTCACCTAGTTAGAACAACCTCAGGTTCTCACCCAGTGCCTCAAAGTCCTGCAGGGAGTGGCCCCTGGGGCTCTGTGGCCTCACTCTCACCATGACCCTCCCCCATGGCACGCCACCCATGCAGAGGTTTTCCCTGAACCACTCTGGATGCTGTTCCTTCACAGAAACCCTGCTTGATTTCCCTGTGCTTGGAATGATCACTCCTCAATGCTACAGGGCTCCTTCCCTTCTCAATGGGCTTCTTTCTCAATGCCCATCCTAAAGATCTTCCATGGTTCCCAGGAGGGCCAGGTCTGTTCTTCCTAGTCCATACCCCCTGCCTGACCCAGTATTTTTGTATTTATTCATTGTCACCCCCTTCCCTAAAGTACAAAGAAATGGGAAGCTGGCTGCCAGAATCAGACACTTGGAATATGTCCACAAATGACTGATGAAGGCATGAATGGAGTCCATAGGAAGTGGGAACTTAGGGCCAGAGATGACTTGGATTTGTCTTAGAAAGCAGTTGGAGACACTCTAAGCGGTCACTTCCCAGAAAACTGACAGCAGCGCAGAAAACTCCTGCTGGCCTGGCCTGGTGCTGGACTTGGGAGGCAGGAGGGTGATGTCCTCAGCAGTAGATTTGGAGGGGCCACTGTGCAGAGGTGGCTGAACTTGTGGGATCCTGCTTTACTCTAGTGAGTAACGACAGAGAGTGGGTGGAGAGGTCTGGGGAGCTTAAGGGATTGGGCACCTGGTTTGTCAACGAAGGCCATCTGATGTTAGGGTCCTGGCAGAGCCCGGCTTTGCTGATGGACCCACCAACACCAGCACTTCTCAGTGTCATCTCCACTATGAAGGAAAGTAATTTCCATGGGATTATGAACAACAGTTATGAGACTTGGAAAATGAGTCAAGAAATAACATGAATGGAAAATAAAAAGCTGAACTAATAGAACGTTTAACTAGGAAGCTTAAAAATTTTACAAATACACGGTTTTCTATCTAGCAACTGCTAATAAGGAACTTAAATGAATCTGTTATGATCATTAATCAAAATGATATTAAATTTCCATAACTTGCTGAGTTGCTGTGGTGACCATGCATGTGAGCAAAGTGAATATTCTGATGTCTTTATCTTGTTAACCTAAGTAATATTCATGAATAAAACGATAATGGGAAAATATAAATAATCTAAATATATTTTATCGCACTTTATTAATTTTTACTTAATAATACCAATGGGATTCAACCCTTGATTCCAATTTACTATTTTTCCAAAATATTTCCTGAAACAATATTAGTAACCCACTACTAATCTTATATGAGCAATGAAGATGATTTTCTTAGAATTTCCTTCCCATAATGCACTGTATGCTCAAGTTCTCTAAAAACAATTCTCATAAACATAATTATGCAGATGTAAGGCATGTTTCTTAGTTAAAAAGATCATTTGCCAGGCATACTTCCTCCTCTTTCATTGGTGCCATAGATTTCAAGTTTATTGAAAAATGTTTTTTTTCCTTTACAAGAAAGGATAGTTCAACCCCACAGCCCAGTGAAGCAGCAGTTTCTCCCTTCCATCTGCTGTAATCAGATGCATCCAAGGACATATGCACAATGCTGGCACTTCCCTGGGTGTGTACGACACACTCCACATCTCCCAAGGGCAGGAGTGAGTCCCTGCAGTTTTCCTTTGCATGAGGGGCTTTTCAAACTAAGGTGTTAATAACAAGCTGATGAAAGGGTGCTCCTGAAATGTCTACTTCTTTCTGTAAATTAATATTGTTCACGAGGACATCTGCAGATTTCCCATGCTTTGCTAAGTAGAAAATCAGGCATCTCTCAGCTTTAGAGTGTATGTGCTCCCCACAAATAGAAGGTTTGTCCTTACAACAGGGAACTGTGGATTATCCCATGGAAGCTGGAGGACAACTAACAACCACCTGCCCCAGGAGCTACTCCCTGGGTGAGCAAAGGGGATTAACTGTTTTCTGTGTTTAGAATCAGTAGGGAAACACTAGTCCCTGCCAAGGGGCTCATGAGCACATTTGTAGGATCAGGAGTTCTGGCCACATTCCCAGAGGGTCCATAAACCCATAATGAGTCTGGAGAAGCAGCCATGCTAGCAGATTTGAGCACCTCCCCCCAACACTCCCCACCCACACACCACTATGTGATTCAGGGCAAGCCTCTTATATCCACACCTGAATGCTAAGGACATGGCAGTTTATTTAAATCATGCAAAATGGTGGTCACTGTGTCTGGTTAGTGATACCTGTGAGCCATCATTATCACCTCAGCCCCAGGCTCACTATAGGTGAATCAGTTTATATGTGGAAGTCAGGCCCCCTCTCCAGATATATTCCAGTGCACCTTGAGCATCCCACCTGAGAGAGAAGGTAGCTCCAAACAAGTCAGAATTTAGTCTCAGTCACTGCCTCAGGAAAACCCCAGCACCAGTGCCACCGTCCCAGTACACAGAAGGAGTGTTTCCAGTGTGTGGAACTTCAGATGCCCTAGCAGGCCTTGTGCCCTGCCACCTCACATCTCCCATGGACTCTGGGCCCCAGGAAAGGGTTATTATACAGTATTGTTTAGGAATAATAGCAAGAGAGAAAGTCTATATGTATTCAATACAGATAAATTATTCTTTGTCAATATTGTTAATTTGAGGTTAGTTGAATCCATGGACAAGGACTGCAGATACAAAAAGTCAACATTATATATTATATAAACTACAGCACATTATACAAAAGGGACTGCTGATATTTAATTCAAATAAAAGTCTCTGTTCTTAATGGTTTTGCTATAACCTTCAGGGCAGGTTCCTTGCTAAGGGCAGGATAATAAATGTATTTCCAAGGTCCTCTCCACAATGCCTCATTTCTTGCAGCTGTAGTTAGTTTACCATTGGCTTTACTAGAACTGGCAGACAAAGTTCTCCTGCAAGGAACATGACTTTATCAGGATCCTGCTTGTTCCCATCATACTCTTTAGATTCTTGGCAGGAAAGTTCTTAAGCCACAAGGCTATTCTGGGTTGTTCAAATATAACTAGACAATGTCATCAGCAAGTCCTATAGAGGGGCACCTACAGCCGGGGTCATCACCCTCTGCTTAGAGGGAATAATTACAGACATCCCTCTTCAGACCTTCTGCATAGAGGTTACTCCTCTTCACTGCAGAACCCAGGATCCACAGGGACCTGGACTGTCAAGGATCAGGGAGGCACCCTACCACCTTCTTCACTAACAATGAAGAAGACAAGGATGCCCCTTCTGCTTCATATGCACACACAGGTTCCAACAATTTCTTCCCGACCCAAGGTGTCTGTACTGCATGGCTCCTGGAGCTGCCCTGGGGCCCAGGAGTTGCTGCTTTACAGGAACAATCTTCACCTTTATACATTTATGGAGCTTCTAAATTAAAAAAAGAAACACTTGATATTACCAAATAAAGGTGTGATGTAATTTTTTGTTTTTCCTTGGCCATGTAAAGAAGTAAAAATATTTAAAATAAAACAAAGTTAAAAACTGCAAACTAATTTTATGACTTTGATTTCTTAAAAGTAAATTTTAATGCAAAATTGAATCATGAGGTCTCTGACATCCTAAGTGGATTAATCTTAGAATTGAGGACAGCACTTTTAATTGGACACATTTTACTTAAGTCAAACCTATCACATCATTCTTGATGTTCTCATTCCTCAGAGACCTGGACTCACATTGACCTTGGATTCTGTCTTGGCCAACCAGTGGGAAAATGCAAAATGACCCCATTTTATTCAACAGTGTTGACAAGACACACTGAGCCTTCATCACATCCTTTTGGGATGATTGATGCTGGTGGGAGTGGCCTAATATAGCGAGATGGGAATCAATGTGTGTTTAAGCTTCTAGCCGTGTCTTGAAGCTGATCACATATTTAAAGTGTTGATTTCTCTCACAACATCACTATAAACATCAGATTGGCTTTATGGATGAATTAAGCCAGTACTTTACTTTCAAGGAGTGACATCACACTAGTTTTATTTTCTAGATTATGTCACATGGATTCATAATTCATAATTATTCTGCACAATCACTTTGGATTTTGGATTTATAGTCTATATATGACTACTAACCATGCATATGACATCGTTCATTTTTATTAAGCAATCAACCACTTGACAAGTCTCAGAGACACTGGTTTTTCTTGGGCTGTTTACTTACTGACTCATGTATAAGGTCACTTGCTAGGGAAACAAAGGCAGAGCTTCTCCAGACATGCCACCCGCCCTCATCCACAGGCCCTGTGAGCCATGCTGCTATAAACACTGTGGTGGCCTGAGGTCCCCGATGCTCACTAGAAACAACCAAACTCTCCACACCTACCTATTATGGTTGAGTTATGTGCCCCCAAACTCATACGTGGTCTCAACCACCAATACTTCAGAATGTGGCTTTATTTGGCAATTGGGCCTTTAAAGAAGTAATTAAGGTAAAATGGGATCTTCATGATTGATTATAATACATTCTGACTGGTGATTTTTTTAAAAAAGAAAGTACTCTGGATAAAGAAGTAGAGTGTCAAAAATGACAGCTATACCCAGCAGTGTTAGTCTTCAAGAAAACAAGATAGATAAAGACCTTAGATAAGAATAAATTAAGAGAATGCATGACCACCCAGCACCATTGAAGATACTTGTTATGGTTTGGATCCAGAATGTTTCCAAAAGGCTCATACTCTGATTGCTTGATCCCAATGCAGTAGTATTCAGAGGTGGGGCTTTTAGGAAATGATTGAATCATGGAGGACTCTGCCGTCCTGAGTGGATTAATCCACTGATGGCTTCATAATATGAATGGATTACTGGGGTGAGGCGGTGGAAACTGTGAGAAGTAGGGTCTAGTTGAAGGGAGTGGGTCCTTGGGGGCAGGCCCTTGGGGAACGTATCTTGTCACTAGCCCCTTCCTATCCCTCTCTCTTCTTCCCAACTGCCAGGTGGTGAGCAACTTTCCTCTGTCAAACCCATCTGCCATGATGTTCAGCCTCACCTCAGGCACAAAGGAATGGAGCTGGCCAACCACAGAATGAAACCTCTGTAACCATGAGGTAAAATAAATCTTTCTTCCTTTAAGAGTTTTTTTCAGATATTGTGTCACAGTGATAAAAAGCTAAACTAATACAAAAGGGAGTACTATACCCAGAAGAAGAAGGAAGATAAAATCATCAGCAAATGTGAAAAAGTGAATCCCACAAGAGAAGTAGACATGCAAATGAGAAATAGTAAAGAATCATATATCATCAATATGGTAAACTTCTAAAATGAATAAGACCGGAAGAAAAAACATGGTACATTCAAAACTACCAGAAGTAAAAGGAGCAAAATTACAGGAATAAGTACATACCTTTTGATAATCACCCCGAATGTAAATGTTTTAAATTTCCCATATAAAAGATGCAGATTGGCTAAATGGATTAAAAAATAAGACCTAACAACATGCTGCCTACAAGAAATTTACCTCATGTGCACAGTACTAATGAAAGAATGAAAAATGATTACAAGTAAAGGGAATCAAAAAGCAAAAAGGAGTAGCTACTTTTATAACTGATAAAACTGACTTTAAAATAAAAACAGAAGAGAAAAGGAGGTAACTATATATTGACCAAGGGAATAATTAATCCAAAGATATAATTATTATAGATGTATAAGCAATAAGTCTTGGAGCAACCAATTTTTAAAAAACAAACATGATTACAGATAAATGGAAAGATAGGTCACAGTAAATACATCTTCCAGACACTCCCCCCCAAAAAAAAGTCAGAAAAGAAACATAAGGGGCTGGGGTTGTGGCTCAGTGGTAAAGCACTTGCCTAGCATGTTTGAGGCCCTGGGTTCAATCCTCAGCACCACATAAAAATAAACAAAATAAAAGTATTGTGTACAACTATTTAAAAAAATTAAAAAAAAACATCAGATTTACAATATACTTTAGATCTAACAGACTTAACAAACATCTTCAAAATATTCCATCCAACAGTTACAAAATACACATTATTTTCTTCAGCACAAAAAATGTTTTCCAAAGTAGACTATGTATTATACCATGGAGCAACTCCTACCGAAGTTTTTTCAATAAAATAATTTCTTGTATTTTATCTGATCACAGTGAAAAGAAACTAGAAATAACTGCAGAAATTACACAATCACATGTAGATTGAACAACACTATTAAATGAACAGCAGATTATAGAAGAAATCAGATGGGAAATTTTTTAAACTCCTTGAATCAAATGAAATGGAACCACAACATACCAGAACAGGAAAAGCAGTGCTAATAGGCAAATTTATAGCAATGAGTGCCTAAGTCATAAAAATAGAACTAAAATCAATAACATTTTCTTATAAAAACAAAAGCCAAATCCAAACTCCATGGAAGGAAAGAAATAGTAAAGATCACAGAATAAATGAATGAATTAAAGGCTAAATGAATAATACAAAGCCTCAATAAAACAAAGAGTTGGTTCTTTGAAATAATAATATTGACAATCCCTTAAACTGTTAAAGAGAAAGAGAAGGCTCAAAGAAGTAAAATTAGACTTAAAAAGGAGTCTTAACAACAGTGAAATTCAAAGGATCATTAAGGAAAATTTTGAAAAACTCTATGCCCGATAAATTAGAAAATCCAGAAGAAATGAAAAAATATACATTTCTGTACATATATAAATTACTAAATTCAACAAAGAGGATATAAAATACCTAACTAGATTGATGACAAGTAATGAGAATGAAGTGGTAATAAAATTTTTCTGATTAAAAGGAAAAAAGAGATCTGGGGTTATGGCTCAACGGTATAGCGCTCGTCTAGCATATGTGAGGCGCTGGAATCAATTCTCAACACTATGTAAGAATAAATAAATAAAATGAAGGTCTTGAGTTCAATGACAACTAAAAAATAAATATTAAAAAAAGGAAAAAAGAAATGATGATCCTAGACCAGATGGAATCATTGCTGAATTTTACCTAATTTTTAAAAGTACTAACATGAATGCTGCTCAAACTAATTCATAAAACAGGGAAAGAAAGCTTCCAAACTCATTCTACAAAGCCAGTATTACCCTGCTAAGAAAACCTATAAAGGACACAACAGAAAAAGAGATCTTAAACAAACTTTAAAACAAAATCAGGAAAGTAGGTTACTATATATTGATCAAGGCATAATTCATCATAAAGATATAATTATTATAAATGCATAAGCAATAAATCTTGGAGCACCCAATTTTTAAAACCAAATGTGATTAGAGATAAACTGAAAGATATGCCAATATCTATGAGAGAAACACAGATATGAAAATCTTTAATAAATACTTTTAGATTTAATTAAATAACAGATTAAAAAGATAACATGACATGATTGAGTTTCTTTCATTCCAAGGATGAAAGAATGGTCCAGCAAACACAAATCAATAAATGAAATAAAGCAAATAAATAAAATCAAGGATAAAAATCACATGATTATCTCAATTGATGCCAAAAAATCCTTTGATAAAATTCAGCATTCTCCTTATGATGAAAACCCTGAAGAAACTACATATAGTAGGATCATGTCTCAACACAGTGAAGGCTACACAACATACTAAACTGAGAAAAGCTGAAAACACTCCCTATAAGATCAGGAACAAGATGAAGATGCTCACTCTCACTAACCTTATATAACATAGTACCAGAAATTTTAGCCAAAGAAATTAGGCAAGAGAAAGTAAACATTAAAGCAGGAAGTCAAATTATCCTCATTTACTAATGATCTGTTTGTGTAACAAGATAATTGGAAAAAAAGGCCAAAAAAGACTTTTAGAACTGATAAATTCATTTAAGTAGGATTCAATATCAGTATGCAAAAATCAGTAGCTTTTGTACATACCAATAATGAGTTCTCTGAGAAAATAATCAGGAAAGTAATCTTATTAATCTTATTACAGCAATGAAGAAGGAGGAGGGGAAGGAGAAAGGAAAAAGAGGGAAGGAGGAGAAGAAGAAAAAGAAGAAGAGACACCTAAAAATAAATCTAACTAAGAATGTAAAAGGCTTCTACCATGCAAATTACAAAATACTGAAGAGAGATATTGAAGAACATATTAGAAGTTGGAAACACCTACTATGTTCATGAATCCAGAGAATTCATATTGTTAAAATGGGCCATACTACCCAAAGAAATCTATAATCCACTGCAATACCCATAAAAATACCAATGACATTTTCCAATGAATTAGAAAAAAATAATTCTAAAATTCATATGTAAGTAAAAAATATCCAGAATGAAGCAATTTTGAGCAAAAAGAACAATGCCAGAAGCACCACAATACCTTATTTCAAATTGTATCAGAGAGCCATAGTAACAAAAACAGTATACTAGTGGCATATAAAGAGGCATGTACACCACTGGAACAGAACAGTGAACCCAGAAATAAATATAAACTGCAACCAATTATCAAAAAAATATGCCAAAATATTGGAGAAAGAACAGCCTTCTTCAACAAATGGTGCTGGGAAAACTGGATGTTCCCATGTAGAAGACTGAAATTAGATCCCTACCTCTCATCTTGTACAAAACTCAGCTCAGGATTAAAGACCTTAATGTATGTCAGGATCCTTTGAAACTACTAAAGAGAACATAGAGGAAACACTTCAAGATCATGGCAAAAGCAATGATTTTCAAGTGAGGACTCCAACTGCTCAGGAAATCAGAATGAGAATGAATTTGACTGTATCAAATTAAAAAAAAAAAACTTCTGCATAGCTAAGAATACAATCAGCAGAGTGAAGAGGAAACAAAAGAGAATTGGAGACAGTCTTTGCCAGCTATCTGTCTGATAGAGGATGAATACAGAAAAAACACAACAACCAAAAAGCAAGTCATATAATAAAAAATGGACCAATGACCTGAATATGTTTCTCAAAAGAAGAAATGCAAATTTCCAATAAATATAAGTGAAAATGCTCAACATCTTTAGCCATTATAGATGCAAATCAAACCTATAATGAGATTATGTCTTACCAAGTTGAGTAAGATGGTTATTCTAGTTGGAATGGTTATTTTATATTAATATCACCGGTGAGGATGTGGAGTAAACAGAATGTAAGTAAGAATGTTGGTAAGAATGTAAATAAGTATGACATCTATGGATGTCAAACAGTAGGGATGGATCTCAGAAAATTAAAATAGAACTACCATATGACCCAGCTATGGCACTGCTTGGTATTTATTCAAAGGAAATGAAATTAGCAAATAAAAAAGACACCTGAATGACCATGTCTATTGTGACACTATTCACAATAGGTAAGATGTGGACTCAGTTGAGGTGCATCAATAAAGCAAATATAGTAAAAATAATGATGGAATATTATTCAAAGAAAAAATGGATCTTGCCATTTGCAAGAAAACACTTCTTACTAAATGAAATAATTTAGCCACAGTAAGGAAAATATTGCATGTTTTCTCTCATATGTGGAAACTAAAAAAACCAAGAAAAGATATCCAGAAACAAGGACCATAGGTATCAGGGAGAAGGGAGGGTGAGCAAGGGTAGAAAGAAGATCAATTCATGATACATGCATGTATGGAAATGACACAGTGAAGCCCATCAATTTATGTAATTAATATGTGATTATATATGCATATATATGTATATGTTTATGTACATATATGTACGTATACACACACACACACACACAGGGAAAGAGGAGATTAGGACAAAGAAACACAAGAAGGGGGACCATGTGAGGACATAGGAAGAAGATGGCATGCACAATCCAGGGAGAGAATTCTTAGAAGAAAATATCCTAATGACATCTGGATCTCAGCCTTACAACCTCCAGAACTGTGAGAAAACAAACTTCTACTGTTCAAGCGACTCTGTCACTGCACTTTGTTATGGCAGCCCAAGCTGAGTACTATACATCCCTTTTTGCAGAGAGGAAGAGAAGGTGGACTCTGCCTTCCTCAATGGCAACCTCGGCCCCATGTCCCTGGAAGACAGGGCCCTCATGTGAGTCTGTTACTGTGTCCAACAGCACCTGGAACCATTCTCATTATTTTAATGCTTTTGATGACATAAAAGCTCTAACAAATTGAAAGCTGAATGCCATAATGGGTACAGATGGGTCAATTACAGATTGAAGAAAGTGAAGATGGGGTGGAAAACCTCTAAGGGATGCCAAAAAGTAGTAGTCAAGATAATGAATAAACAATTTTCCAAAATCCAAATTAACACAAAACTCTATGATGAACTCTGAAATGTCAAAAATTTAAGTAAGAGCAGGATCCACTTGATGATATTTAAAAACTTAACCACAAAAAATATCACAGACTACAGCCAATAAGAATGTACTCCCTGTCCATAGGGCTGGAGTTGACCCAGAGGGCTTCAGCTGACAGGAGAACAGGGAGGTGTAGTTAGTATCAGAGGAGATGCAGGGACAGGCTGGCAGCAGGGGGCCCATTCAGGACTCTTCACCAACTCATATGGAAGTATTTCAATATTGTAATAATCCACACAGCCACACTGGTTTGAGCCATGGAACACAAGCCTATGAGTACAAGTGGAATCAGTCACTCCAGAGCACTCTGACATTGACTCAAAACATTTCTAACATAGTAAACCACCACTTGAATGACTGAGTCAAAGTCAAATGAATTCTTTGTAAATTTCTATTCCATGCAGGTCATACATTCTGATTACTGCTACTATTAATATTAATTATAGAGATGTTGTCAACTGGCTTTTGGTAATAACTTTCCCTAAAATTCAATGAAAATCAGCACAAGGAATTCTGTATCAGTACAGTATTTTTGCTGTATGTTCTTTGTTCTTTTCTCTCATTCTCTGTCTCTCTCTCTCTCTCTCTCTCTCTCTCTCTCTCTCTCTCTCTCTCTCTCTCTTTGGTGGGAGAACTAATTTGCTATTAATACATTTGGAACTTTATAATAGGTTAACAGTCAAATGCAATCTTTAAAAAGAAAGTGAGGTTAAAAAGTCCCCAGCACCACATACAAACAAGCAACAAACAAACAAATAAAGCTAAATTCCAAAAAAACAACAACAAAAAAAAACAACAAAAAAAAGTCACTTGATAATTTCTGAAACACCTAGGAATTTTAAAATGTGCATTTGAAAGTGGAATTCTCAATGTAGTTTTTGAATGTCTTCCTCAAAACCAGGAAAAAAAAAGTGCTTCAGTTTTGGCTCTCACAAAGGGCCTTGCTCCTTGATGGCTCTATTCCCCTGAAACACATGTTGAAGGGTTAATGGAGCCTTGGAAGGCACACACCCACTTGCCCATCTGCCAGAGGTCAGGGTCACACCAGACTTTCCAATCTTACTAAAAGAACACCAGTCTCATTAAAGGGTCAAAATATGTCACTCCAGTGACAATCACTCTTCAACAAGCATGTCTGCTGGCATTATACATCCAAGAGGAGCAGAGCAACATGAAAACTGAATGACCCAAGGTATAGGCATACTGATGAGGGAAGTGGTTTGCTAGGTACAGGGGGTTTTAAAAGTGTGTGCCACGCTTATCATTTTTCCTACTGGAAACCGAAAACAAGGACACTCCAAAATGTGTCCAGGAGCACTATTCACAGCAGAAATCTGAAGAGCCCATAAAAAGATTTTCCCATGTTTGAACCATTTGTTATTAAATTCCCATTCCTAAAATGGGCACTTGAGATGCAAAACAATTTCTTCTAGTGTTCTACAAGTACTTGGTTTGGGCTGTAGGGAATATTTGGCAAAATAGAGTGTGTGTGTGTGTGTGTGTAGCAGGGGTTGGGGGGTGAAGGGGGTGTTACCATGTTCTATGCCCTATCACTTATTGCTCACAACTTTCTGGGTCAGGTTCCCACTCTAGTCTAGTAAGTGCAGCAGACAGAAAGGAAATCTGCACATAAGCTGTTCCACTGGCATTCTGAGCTGCAGACGTGGCAGAGGAAGACTTAAGAACCATATCAGCATTTATGTTATATCCACTGGAAAGTAGGCTCAAAGTAACCATGGGAAAATGTTCAGTATAATATGCACAGGACATACTTAGTGTTTGCATAACTGTTCAAGTTCTATGGCTAAGGGCAAAGGCAAATGCCTTTCTATATTTGTCAAAGCATTTCAACTGCTATCGTAATTTCTTTATCAAAATTCCTGCCTGTTGGGGCTGGGGTTATGGCTCAGTAGTAGATCACTTGCCTAAGGCAGGTGAGGCCCTGTAGATCCTCAGCACTACATACAAACAACAAACAAATAAATAAAGTTAAATTCTTAAAAAAAAAAAAAAAATCCAGTCTGTCCTCAGGGCCAGGTGTACTTTTTACTCCTAAGAAATAAATTAGGAGAGGTGAGCATCCACTCTGTTCATAGTGACCGCCCAGAGGGGCAAACTTCCCCATGACACGGTCCGGAAACAGAGAGAAAGAAAGAGAGAAGCACCAGGGACAAAATAAATCTTCAGAGGCACACCCCAAATGACCCACTTCCAAGGGGGCTCAACTTCCTCAAGTCTCCACTACCTCCCAATAGTGCCACCAACTGGGGACCAAGCACCTACCACTAGAGTCTTTGGGGGACACTCCAGATGCAAACTATAATATTTTCCTAAAAGGAAATGCTAAAAGTAAGAGGTAGCTCTCACACAAATCCTTTAAAATTGCATGCCAAGTTCACATCTTAAAATCTGGTCCTGATCAAGCAAACTGCATGTCCCTAGGTTCCACAGTGAACCCCACATTTTGTAAAATATCAAGCAATGTATCAAAATTAAGTGGCATAATTGTAGAAATAGGCTTAAAATCTTAAACTCTTGGCACTTTTTCTTCTGACTATACTTATATTTTTAAAAAGTTAATTGTCACAAGGTACAGTGGCATTCATCTTTAAACCCAGCAGCTTGGGAAGCTGAGACAGGAGAATTGCAAGTTCAAAGCCTGCCTTAGCAACTTAGGGAAGTCCTAAGCATCTCAGTGAGACCTGCCACAAAATAAAACAAACAAACAAAAAAAATGAAAAGGGCTGGGGATGTGACTCAGTGGTTAAGGGAGTTGGGTTCAATTTCTGGTACAAAAAAACCCATAATTTGTAAATGCATACCCAAATAGACAAAATAATAAGTTTGAGTACTTTACAGCGTAATGAGGGGACTATAGTTCAAAACAAATTATCATATATTTTATAAAATATACCAAACCCTACATTCTAGGGAGACCCTACACACCAGAAAGTAGAGGTTAGGGCTTCTTTTCATCAACCCTGATGTCCAGAAACTGTTGGAGATGCTAATCACCAAAAGAGTAGAACCAAAAATGTGAAAGGAAAACACTAAGAATGGATCCTCTTTCAAACCAAGGACAAATGCTGAAGTCACTGGGGGGCAAGAAAGACACCACTGCACACCCCTTCTGGAACACAAAAGGGAAACCAGGACAGTTTCCTGGTTCTCAGCATTTCTCTTACCAAAAGGCCTTGGTGGATTCTTTAGAGCATAAATGTAGCCAGCTGTTCTGGGGCCTGCCCTCTCTGCACAGTGACTCCCTGATGGATACTGCCTGGGTTTCTGATAGGTCTTTCTCTGCACAATTTAAAGCTGTTACAATTAACAAAAGTTTCTGATTCTTCCCCAGTTCAATATTAGGCTGAAGAATCTCCACAGCTTTCCCAGAACCAGCCCTTGCCCAACTATGTAGCACAGTCTCAATTTTTAACCCAAACACTGGCCCCACCTGTGTGTCAGGTCCAGAACCACACCTGCCTCACATCTTCTCTCCCAAACCTACCACCTTCTTCTCAACCCCAGAAGAGGACACAGAAAACAATTTGCTCTACATCCCAGGAGGAGGTATGGCCTCTCAGTCCAGCTGAAAATCAGCATGTGGAATGGTACTTGCAGAATCAACAGAAACAGAGGAAGGTTTTACTCCCTTTGCACCAAAAATCTCAGGGAGCCAATAGCCAATCAGCTCTCAGTCGTCACCAGGGCAATCACCCCTCCCTAACCCTCAAGTCTGCCTCCATCCTTCTTAGGGATTCTAACAGCACCAAGCTCCAGGAGAGACCAGAGCAACACAGTCTAGGGAGGTTCATCACAGATGCAAAGCAGCATGGCCCTCCCTGCAGATTTCAAGCATCCCAGGACTTGACACAGCCTCAGGGCAAATTCCCAAGGAAGAGTTCTGGGTGCCAGGCCAAAAATAAGCATGGCCCCTTCCTGGCTGCCCCGCCCTCAGAACTTGTTTGTGAAAGCAGCAAAGGTGTTCAGAACGTGAGGTCCAGGTGCTCTGAAAGATTCCTCAAGGGCCCAGAGCAAGACCCAGAGAGGGACCCGGAAGATCTATCCTGAAATTCAAGAGGCACCTCAGTAAAAGTTCTGGAAAATGAAAAGGAAGATTCAGGAAGTGACTTGATGAGGCTAGAGAAGTGTGACTTAAGAAGTAACATATCTATGGGTTCAAACAAGAAACTTCTGGAAATAAGCCTGCAAGACCATCTGAGCAGAAAGTTGATGTAGATCAATGAGGGTATAATCCCCACATATGTGTGTGGATCCTGTCTTGATGCCAAGTATGCTTTCCCAAAGTCCAACACCCACAAAAAAGAAGAAAAAAACCCCAGCAATCTAGCATACTCCAAGGATCATCAATCTCAGATGAACATCTCCCAGAATCTTTCCTTCCTTGATCTGGGAACTCTCTTGATGCTAGAAACAAATATTATGAGGTATTGAATGAGACACAGGTTGAGTCCACACCTTCAGGCCCTTGATCCAATGACTCATGACTTGGTGAGAGACCACCCTTGCCTCTTCCACAATCAGACTTTCTCTTGGTCCCCTGTGACTCCAGGTCCAACTCTATTGCTAAGGTTACCAGTTTCCCAGAAGGACTTCCTTGGAAAGGTCCAGGAGAGAAGGTGATTTAAAAATTGTCAGTTCCCACCCTGCAGAGTACCCTCCCTAGTCCCTCACCTGCAGAGATGCACAAGTCCAGGACAGGAATCCCACTGAGGCCATGAGCCCTCAGTGGTCCCTCCAGCTACACAGGAGGACCCTCTTCCTTCTCAGCCTTACACTTAAGTTTCTCAGGCAGAACCCAGCACAGCAAGATTATCACAGGATATGCAAGGGACAGCCTCAAGCCCAGTCCAGGCTTGATAGAGGCCAGGTATGAGCCATGGGAGGAGAGTGGAGTTGTGGCCTCAGGAGATCCCTGCTTTGGTATGGCAATGCTGGAAATCAAAGAACATTCCCAGTCCCAAGAAGACAGAGGTGGAGAAGGAGGAGCCTCCTGAGAGGGAAGTCCCTCCCCTCCCTGCCAGGGAAACATTAGATCCTTTAGAAGGCTATATTGAGAAAAGGAAGACTCACTTTCTGCAGTCACTACACTCTAATAAAAAAGGCAGAGGGCAGGAAGATTTCTTGCCACTGCCCAGATCCAGGGATCAGTCACAAGCAGACTGTGAATGGATAATGAGATGGTTGAAGTCCAGAACATCATGACAGTTATTCAATGGATCCTGGTGGACAAGATGGGGCATCAGCATGGAGGTGGTTCACCAGAGTTAAACTGACATGAAATGGAACCCCAGACCCTTGTGGTAGGCAATCTTGTCACCAGACAGTTCCCTCCTACACAAATCAAAAGAGAATGATGAGTCATATGGCCTGTAGTAACCATGCCAGCCTCAAGGGCCACAGCCTTCCTAATAAAAACAGATGTATCAGAGATAAGAAGAGCAATCAGGCCTTGCTGCTCAGGGAGCCTGTACCACCAGCTTAGGCCAAGAGGGCAGGCATCTCAGGTCACCTCCATCATTACCAACATGCTGTCTTCATATAGTGAGCAATGGGCACTGCTCCATGGGTCTCATTTATTCCCTGGTGGGCAGTCCTGCTCCAGGAGGTACCACTGAGCCAGAAAACATGGCATGAGTTCTATTTCCATGCCTATCAAGATACTCCCTGTACCTGGAACTGAGCAGCCCTCAGGGTGTGGGTACAATCACCACAGGCCTCTTCTGAGCCTTTCACTCTCCTTTCCAGAGTGAAAGCAAAAATGGTCCTGGGCCAGGCAATGCTGGGTCCTCATGGACCCAAGTGGCAAATTCTGGGTGGGAGAGAGTTGAAAAGGTACAGCAAGTCTCCTGAGTGGACAAGTGCCCCAGACAGCAAAGTCAAAGGACCAGTCAGAAGCAGGAGGGAGCAAGTTTCTGTCCCTTCTTTTGCCATCAGCCCTGTCCAGGGAGGCATTCTACATTGTTATCTCTTGGAAAAATTCCCCTTCATAGACCACAATGCTGTTGACAATTTCAAGCACTCTTACTTGTAAATAACTCCCTCAGGAAGAAGTTCCTCCAAGTTTTCCCAGACACAGCTATATTTTCTGTCCTTCTCACCATGTAAACAGTATAACACATCCAACTCCACACAGTTCCAATGGTTTCCCCCTGTGTTCTCTAAGGTTGGTCACATTCATAACCATTCTTGTAACACAATCAATTATAATTATTTCCAGGGCCAATATGGATTGCTTTATATTCCAAACAGGTGATTACTCAGAGGTCTGCCATCTCCTCATAAACATGTGGCCCATGCTTCTCACTCCCGTGGAACCACAGTTACACAAACCACGCAGGTGAATCTAACGTCCAGAAATCTATAAAATAATGTTGTGCCAGCCACAGTGAACAGGGATTAGAAAATGCTAAGCTCTCTCTAGGGAACATGGCTGGTACAGCCCTGCAGTCTGATCATTTTTGTGCATTAGCTTTTCTCACCCTTATTCACTCTCATTATGTCTACAGCTCTTCCTTCCCCCCTTTGTCCAGTATTGGAAATTGCTGCCATCTGCACCCTCATGTTGTCACAATCTCTACCATTTGATGCCAACAACCATTTGACCAGACAGACATCCTCGGCTCAGGAATCCTACTGAAACTTTGCAAGCAAGCCCATCCCATCACCCTTCTATATTCCTGCCATAATCTGTTGCTAGTAACACTTTACATACCTATCTCCAACATGAAGAAAAACTTCATAAGGTACACAAATTTCTTTTGTATGCTGTGGTCCCTGGAGTGAAACTTTCCACATTCTAAGTCTATGACTTAGGCAAGTCACTCAGTGTCTCCAAACATCACTTCCTAAAATGAGAATAAATGTTAATAATATTGTAATGAACAGGAAACAAGTTAAAATATTAAAATGCATAATTCCTACTAGATGATTTTGATATTAACAGTTTTAATTTTTATTTTACTAGTATTACCAACTTAACTGGATAACTTTTATATTATAATTGCTTTTATTTTTACTGCATGATTGCCAACACTTGTTAAATAAAGTACACACAATTGTGATATATTGTTTCCAGAATTAAGCAATTCACTTTCTAGCACAAAAGCTAAAGTTTAATAAACACTAGAGATTTACATTTCTGAGAAAAAAGGAATATTCTTTCAAGTAATATTTCAAATTGCTTTTTGAACATGATATTTACCATGTTTCTACTAATTTACTTTGGTGTTAAAGGACTGTTTTCTGTAATCCCAGTTACTACTGTTTTGACTGTGAACAAGCTGCACTCACAGAGTTCTGCAAAACTGACTTTGTTCTCTCCACACTGCATAGGCACACCTGCTTCAGCCCTTGGGTGAAATCTAGGGACCCCATGGCTTAACTGTTTATGTTCAGATAAGGAAAAATCCACTGGTTCTCTCCAGGGGCAGAATGAGGTCTGGTTGCAGTAATTACTCTGCCAGTCCCAGGTTCATAGTCAAAACAGGACACTGCATTGAAACACAGAGTTTCTTTCTCAGGATCAGCCAGACTTACTGGAATCCTGCAGAGCCAGTCCAGCAAACTGCATATAGTCTTCTCCCTTCGCATTTGGTACATCTACCTCTTTTGACAGACAGGCCTGGTGATCTTGTCCCCGACCACATCAAGTCCAGCATCTACCCTGGAGTAAAAGAGCAAGAAAATATCACTTGATGGGTGCTTCTCTTCCCTGTGCCCACAAGGATTCTATCTGAACTAGACATGCGTTCAGAGGGGACTCCTTCATGGGCATTCCCTGGGGTTTCCTGGGCCTCGCTCTTGTAATTCCTCTTGCTGGTCCTCACAGTTTTCCACCTGGACCACCTCATCAAGTAGTACCCTTGCTGTCACCCTCTCTTTCCCCACCCCAGGGCTCTCAAGCTGTGGTCTAACTTTGGATCCTGTGGTGGAAAGCAGTTATTCCAAGGTCAGCCTCTTCTTGTTTCTGGGTTCTACAGCTCTCTACTCCCAGATGGCTCAAAGATGGGCAGAAAATAGTGTCTGAGTTCAAATGCCAGAAGAAACACAGGCTGGTTCTCACAGCTGGTACCTAGATGGGAATTGTTTGAAGTAAAACTGAGAAAACTTAATTTAGCAAAGCTTGCCTAAAGAAAGACAAAGAAAAAAAGGTTCTAGCACAGGTTGTACTTGGGACCCAAGACGATTAACCCTACCACCTCTGCAGATTACACTCACCACCAGAGAAAAGGAAGTGCCATAACAGAAATCATCTGATTGGCTGCCGTCAGCATTTCTGCCAAGTTTGTTTTTCTCTGGACATAAATTTGTTTAAAGTTCCTAACATCTTGGAGTGTTGTATGTCCAGATAACTACTGCCTATGTGCACTGCTAGGTTACTCAATATATTTACTTTAGACTAAATAAAGCCAAGAGAAAAAATTGTAGAGACCTATGATATGAGTATGTTCCAAACATTATCTATGACTAAATATTGTCAATCTAAAGATCATGACAACTAGACCATAGTGAAGCACCCTGTTCTGCATGATTAAGAACCTTGAGCTCACCAGGCTGGACCACTCCCACTTACTTCTCACATTTACTGTTTACAGAGTCTCCTTTAAAAAAAGACCCCAAAGCATGTCCATTCCTGAGATGGCCCACATTCTCTGTTCCTGGAAGTGTGTTGAGGGCCACAGCCGAGTTGGGATGACACATGGCATTTTTGCCAGAAGTAGTGGTTGAGAGGGGACGCCAGCAAGCCATTAAGATGATGACTTTTGAGTTCTCGCGGAGTTCCCGTTGAGTTCCGGTTGAGCTCTCGCGGGGATTCCTGAAGAGTTCACGGTTGGTGATGTTCCGGTGGTGGGAGTTCTGGTTGTGTTCCAGGAGGAGCCGGGTGGGTGGCGTTCGGGAGAGTTCCTGGGGTGTGTGCTGGTGGAGTTTGGAAATAAAGTTTGTTCCTGCTTGAGTGGCTCGTGATTTGTGCCCAGCCAGACTTCGGCAGAAGTGTGTATTCCTTGCTTTCCCAAATAAATAATTTCTGTTTATGACTCTTTCTGACACATCCTGAAATTCTTTTCTCTGGTATAAACAAAGAACCTATCAGGGTTGGGTTGAGGTCCCCTTCTTCTGAAGGACCTCTTCAGACCCCTGTCAGGTAACAATTTAACAGCATCTCAGTACCACTGGTCACATCTGGCATTTGATGGTGATCAAGGACCATCATGTGCTGCAAAGTAGTGTTATCTAGACAGGTGTTCAACTTTGCATTCAGTCTGTCAGCACAAGTCCCAGTGATATGAAGACCCATTTGGGCAAAACCAGGCTTGCCAACAAGTACTGAGGATGAAACAAGCCAGCTGTTAGCAATTCCCACAAACAAACCAGGCGCAGGAAAGATAGGAGAGAACTGATGGAGTCATAAGCCTAAAATGAGAAACGAGAAAGCAGCACAGAAAAAATTCCTGCTACAAGAATAAGTTTCCAGTCTCCCCTTTGTGGTTTCTCTACCCTCCCACCTTTTTGTGTGTGTTTTGTAATACTGGAGTGTGAGCTTATACTTGGAGGCATTTTATCTGTGAGAACCCTATGATGTTGTTCTAAGGAGGAGGGAAGACCCTCAGTAAGAATATCTTGTAATTCAATGACAAGCTGTTGGTGCTACCAACCTGTGGCAGTGGTAATTTAATTCTAAGACCATTTATGTATTGCTAATTTGAATTAAAAATCTATGTAAGGGCACATCTATAGACATGAGGTTTCAGACTTAATTTTTTTCTATCTTATGTGCTAACTGGAAGATTTGTCCTTGTTCACCTTTTCATTGGGTTTGTAGCCTTTTGAAACCTACAACTGTAGGGAGAATTTTGAGTTCTATATGTCCCTTTTATGGACCCAAGGACTTTTCTAGTTTCCCTCATGTGGCCACTTAAGGATTTATGGGGTTAAAAAACAACTCAAGATTAGCCATGGACACTCAGTTTAACTTTAAGAAGACTGACATTTCATTTCCACTGAATGTAGAACATTAATCTGGTATTTGATTTTGTTTTAGTAGAAAAATAAAATAGACATAATTGTTCATAGGTAAATTGAAATAACCATCTTGATATTTTAGGCCTCAGATAAACGACAACATACACAACAAAGCTCATTCTTTAACTTCTTGGGGAATTCTTTATTCTTCTTATTGTACTCTCTTGTCTAATATCTGCCTAAGGCACATAGTTTAAGCAATAAAACACTGCATTTTGCACAGAGAAAGCATGTGGAAATCACCATTCATTCCAGTCAGCATCACAGTTGCAGTAATATTGAGAATCAATGCAGTTCCCCCTCTAATCCACAAGTACACTTTTGAGTATCAGGCAGGGAAGCTTCCCAGTAAGTGTGTATTTCATTGGTTCTTCCAACCTACCTCATCACTGGGGTTCCATCTGAAAGACAAGTATACTAAAGGTGAGACCTACTTGGCCCCCCACTGCCTGTCTCCTCATATCATTCCTTTACTCCCTTCTATGTAAAATATAGACTATTTTAGAAATGATCACATTTTTAACTCTGCAACAACATAGTTTTTAATGGACTTCTGAAAGTTTAAAAAAAATTAATATTGAGACTTAAGTTACCTTGTTTTTTTTTTTCTTTTATTAGAATATAAGCAAAGAGTCTTTACTCATTCAGGCATGATACTTACAGATTTTACTTGAAGATTCCAATTATAGAATTTATTGGGAAATAGAATTTAAAATACAATTGTCACCAAAATAATCATCAGACTAATTTATACACTGAACCTAAAATCTGTTTGAGATCATAAAATGCCATGAAAAAGTTATTATTCAAAATATGATTTCTTTTCCTTTTTTTTTTATTAAAGTAACACTGATACTTCCTATTGTGTGTTAAAAATTCTTAGGGACACATGTTTGTGCCTTTTCTTCTACTAAATGGCTTGGCTCTTTATTTGGAAACTATGGAGATTAACCTCCTTCCTGCTGCAGGTGAATTTGGGCTCCTAACTAGTCAACCAAACATATCTCAGTCCAACAGCACTACCTCCTCAGGGCCACCATAACTCAGCCATAGAGAAGGAGGCCACCTCAACTCTAAGGTCCTCACCTTGATGCTAAAGACACTGTGAATCCCCAGTCTAGGTGAGAGTGAGGGTGACTATAAAGTGGATAGCTTACAGGTAGGAAGGAAGACTTCCCCCTTCACAGAGAAGTAAGGCGAGAGGTAAAATGGAGGTGACATCAAATCAGTTAAAAAAAAATGCTTGTCCTTTTCAGCATGTCCTTTCAAACCCATCAGCTGTCACCATTAAGCCACAACCGAGAATCTGGAATGGGACTCCTCTTCTCCCTAATGCACAGCAGCACTACTCATGATGGCTCCCTGTTAAAGAAGCCCTCTGCTTCTGCTGACAACACCACCAGCTTACAAACACACCAACTTCATTCATTACCACCCAGCCCTGGACCAGTGGCTGAGGCATGTGCAAAGAATCAGTACCAACCACATTTTACCTTTTTTAAAATTTGCTGCAAACTTATCTCTAGGAAGCAGAAAATTTCAACACATATTTCATAGATTATTCCAAAATTCCATTTTAAAAACATAATTATTCAACATTTATTCTTTCATAAATTGAACAGCAAAGAAATTCTTACATATAAATGAACGGTTTTGTGTTTATATTGGGGTTTATAATTTCAATTATAAATTAAGAATTAATGAATGCTGGATTTCTGTTCGCAACTAAAATACTCAGGGGTTACTCCAGGGAAACTGGGCTAACTGAGCTACGAGAAACAACCACACAAGAGACAGAAATACCTTTTTCTTTGAGGTTGCTGTGGTGGCTCCTCTGACTTTAAGGGTCTGCAGAAAGAGAGAGAGACTGAAAGAGAGTGCGAGCCCTCAAATGAGGCAAGGGGTCAGGTTTCAGGGGGCTGCGTCTAGTTTCATGATGTCTGCTGTCAGCAGGTTGACTGACATTAGGTAGGCTACAACCAAGGGCACAGTAAGATAAGGGGACACACAAAAGGTGTTTCCATGGAACATTCTATCCCAAACAGGGCAAGGAGTGATATTACAAAGGGACAGGCGAGCATAGCTCCACCCATGGGGCTACAGCAAGACACACCCATGCAGGAGACACCATCCCTGAAACCCAAGAAGGGTGGGGCATCTAGGGACATCTGCCCCCTGAAGCCTCCATCACCCAGCTGGGGAGTGACCCGGTCACATGCAAGGTTGGTCTCCCACAAATGAATGTTCTTAAAGGTACAGAATACCTTTGGCTCCATTCAAGATTTATTTCACCAACAGGATTTGTATAGGGAATGATTTAAAAAGACATCAAAAGGAATCAGAGGCTGAAATGAAGGCATTACTCCTTCTGCACAAGGGTAACATCCACATTCTGCACACCTATTTGCATCTATTGATGATAAAAAGCCAATTAGTGCAAGGATTTGAAGGAATTTTAGGCTACACTTGCTGCCTATCTTATTTCCAGTTTAGAGCTTCTGGAGATACATGGGTCTGCAACAGAATTTGTTTGAATTAAGTGTCTACTAAAAATTCTCCAGAGATCGAATGTAAGAAATTCATATATTTTGAGTATGTATGATGTACTTCCTTTATTTTCTTTAAAAAGTGTTTATCAAATTTAATTTTTTTTTCTCCTAAGCTCAACAAAATACTTGGTTGTGTCACTCTTGTTGTTTTAAATATTTATATAGAAAGAATGACAATCAAACACTTGCAAATCACTAGGAACACAAGGACCCTTCGTGCAGGAATCCTTTACCGATCTGGGCAATGTTTCGCTTCTGGAATAGACTACATGTTGGGGATACGTGTTTGACTCCCTGAGTCACTGGGTGATTTTTTTTTCTTTCTGACTGTTATTGATTAACTAATAGTTAATTTGCCTCATTTTCTCTGCTTAAATGACCTAACTTTGATTGTGCAATAGCATTGATTTACTCTCCAGGAGCCAACTTTCTCATTGTTCTGGTAATATACAATCTTAGGTCAGTGATCTATGTGGTAGCAATTGACTAACAATAAGTACTAAGTCTCCCAGCACTAATTATAATTTCAATACACTGCAGAGCTATGAATAAGGAGCATTTACTTCACATGCTTTACAGATGCTGCATTAATAAATCTTAGAGAGATGGGTGTCTTACTCCTGAAGATTCAGAAAGATGCTAGCTGCTGAGTGACAGACTTGACATATGACCTCCGAGAACTCAGATAAGCCTCCAGAAAACCAAAGAGGTTCATCAAGGCAGCAGGGTTGGACATAGTCACAAATCTAATGGCTTCAAAGGAAGAAAATACAAAACTCATAACAGAATTGTACAGGGTAGACTAAAAATAAACAAACAGCCATCCACAGAATTACCTGGCAACACCAACTCTGTTCTCTAATTAGCGATTATCCAAGACACTAATTGCACTCAGTCTGAGAAAGAATCCCATGGAATAATCACCTTCAAAAAACTAAGCCATGCTGTTAGCAATCTTTTCTGAGAAAAAAACACAGGTGAGGCAACACTGCCCCTCATAGTGTATGAACACTACATTCTAAGGGCCTCATCAGGAGGTCTTTATTGCTCAGTTGCCCAAATGAGGCTGGGAAGAGACTTCAGACCCTTCACAACTTTCAGCAAAGAGAAGCAACTTGCCCTGGCTCTTTTTCCCCAGGGAAAAGCATTTCTGCACTTTCCAGGCTGTGACCTTGGTGCTGAGGATACAGGAGTCTCATGAATATGCAGCTGCTTGGTGCAAGCTCCTGGGAACTAAAGTCTGTAATGGCTGATGACTTACCAAGGTGAGCTGAAGGCCTTGACCTCCTGCAGTGGAAAGCCAGCTCCTGTTGGGAGTAGTCCATTTAGTCAATTAGTGCCTGGAGTTGGTCCATGCTGACCATGTACTTGAAAATCACAGGCTGGGGGTTTTCTCCATGAGAGCTTTTGATTCTGGCCAGGTGGCATCCATTGTGCTGCACTAAGTACATGCATGTTCTTATGGGCAGAAAGGACCTGGAAGGGAGGAAACAGAACATGACTAGGCTGAAATGAGTCTGAACATCAGAGGCATCTCTTATCTGAATTAAAGTTTTTAATCATCAGATATCTTTGAGATTAAGATCAACATAACTAGAATTCTTAAGATATCAATATTAAAATTTGAAATTTACATTACCATATATTTGTAATAATTAGCTTTGGTGAAATCTGTTTGACAATTTAGTCAACATTGCCAAAGGGTCCATTTCTGAATTTCTGTGATATAATACCACAAGTTATGAATATTTATCTTTTTGATAAGCATAGTCCTTTCTAAATTGAATATCTTTTTCCTGAGATAATCAAATGCATGTATAACAGATACATTTGAGAAACAAAAAGCCTATATGATCATGAAACATAATATAAAATAATTCTTTTCAGGTCCTGAATTAAACTCAGGAAAGTGTTCTACCACTGAGCTACAGCTCCAGCCCTAAAATAAATATTTTTGACTAAAAATGACCAATAAGCTATCAGCAACTCATTCTGTGGTCAACACTAAATCACAGGAGAAATTTGAGCATCGAATATATCTATTCCGGGTAATAACCATGGGGACACAAATGTCAGCTGACAAATTCTGACAGATTTCTGTTATATTACCTGTTTTTTTAATGAAGGAAACTAGAAAAAAATTAAAATGCATTCCAAAATATTTACAGAAGAAAAAACTTATGACTTCTCTCACTTTCCCCCCAATTCATCTTACATCATAAAGGTAAAAAAGTTTACATGATGTAAAGGGCCTATATTTAAGTGTAATAAAGGAGACTTGAAGTTGCCTTAACTCTTATTTAGAACATCAAGTCATATGACCACTCCTCTATGTGAACTTGGTAAAATGATGAGTTTCTCTTTATATAGAAACATTCCAAATTACTGAAGACACAAAATAATTGTGTAGAGTTTGTGCTGCTAAATGAACAAATGCAATGGTATGGCTTCTCCATGAACAAAATTAAAATATCAAAACAATATTGCCAGAAATCCCCTAAGAAGTCCCCACAGAACTCTGACCCTCCTGCAGGGACCTAATGGCTGGCTCATCTTCCATACCATGTAGCAAGGGACAAATCTGACAGCCATATTGCTGTTTTGTGTACACAGGCCTGAAATGCAGC
Organism: Ictidomys tridecemlineatus; assembly: GCF_052094955.1. NCBI lineage: Eukaryota > Metazoa > Chordata > Mammalia > Rodentia > Sciuridae > Ictidomys > Ictidomys tridecemlineatus. Next base: position 124,840,877 of record NC_135480.1, on the reverse strand, counting down.
AGATACAACCAGAAATCCAAGAACTCCAAGGGCCAGGAAAAAGAACTCTGGCTCAAAGACTGTGAAGAGCAAGGTTATAAAATATCTCAAAACTAGCATGAATCAGAACAAACTGAACTAGCATAACTAATGTCCATTTTATATTCAATGACATTAGGAAAAAGAGTTAAGAGGTCATCTCACTCTCTCTGTTGGCTAAAGGAGGCTATGAGCATTCCTACAGCCCCCTTGAAATCCATAGTTTGTTTTTTTCCTCTTTTAATTACATTTTCACTGGGCAATTCGTATTTCAAAATTTTCATGAAAAATTACATAAGTGAGCTTGGCATTTATTTTCTGATTACCTACTCCAACCATAGAAGGATTTACCAGTGTAAAAGAAAATAGGTAGAAGACTGTGAGGCTTAGGAACTCATAAATTATGATTTATCATTTATTTTCATGGTTTTTGACATAAAGAAAAATGATGTGCATGAACAGATCATGCAGGCTAGTGGTCAGTGTGATAGATTCGGGGTCTTGCATAGTTAAAATATAAGAAATCTTTTCCTTCAACTACAGAAGAGGAGAAGATTGAAAATAATCTCTCAAACTATTCTTCTGAAAAAAATCATAATTTAAATGATTGCCCTTTATAGTGAAATTATTTAAAAGACCCCAAGTAAGACACACCATTTCCACATTACTTTCATAAATTTCAAAAAAAAAATATTACCTATAAGAGAATTTTGAGATCACATAATTTGTCCTTAGCTTTCAAGGATGAACAAACAGACCAAAGAATTTAAGAGACCTTGGAACAATAAATAGCTGCTCTGTAGTTTGAACAGCAAATTAAATTTGAACAGCAAATTTAATTCTAATTGTGGACAAATTTTTAAAGGATTTTTGAACTATCCTTAAATCCGACTACATGAAAACATGTTCCTCCAACTTGCTGGAGCCCCTTTCATCTATCTGCACTGACGCACAGTGACCACTGGCGGCTCCTAATCTACCCTCTAAATTTCAAGCAAATGAATTTGCAGTAATTTAACTTGATGGTTTGGTTTGATTAAGCCACATACAAACAACAACACTGACCCTGTATCATATAATGTGCATTGGTTTCTGTTTATTTTGCTAAATTATGTCTGCTTTCCAATTTTTGAAACTTTCCACACCAAGTAATACACCTTCGAGCTATGTAAGGAATGTTTACAGGAAAACAAGTGGCTTGATGACAAAGAAACATGTTTATTTTATGCATTCAGATAAACATATATCCAAAGCACACCTGCTATGCTCATGTCCACCTCCCAAAAAAAGAAAAAAAGAAAGATTTCATTAAAAAAACAATATGATGCCTTTACAATTGATGGATCTGTCAATCATGGAAATTTATTCTGTCACTTTGGAAATTGATTCAAGAAAAGGTTCATAAAAAAGAAGTCCAATACATTTCTACATAGTACAGTACCTCTCTAGAGATGAAGACACCTGCCTACATTTCCTCTGATGGGGAAGGTGGGTATAAGTTCAGAGAACACTAGGAGAGCAATGTGTCCAGATGATGTAAATTGTCATATTCTATCTTCAGATGAAGAACTGGTCAAGAAAACTATGCTCAATAACATGAATAGGGACTCACTGACAAAAATCACTAGCAGCTGTCCTGCATCTACAAGGAAAAGTTGGTCACTGTATTGTGCCTCTGAGAAGTACAGCCCCATGAGAACTTTCTCAGAAGTTCTTCCACCATGTTTCTATTCAGGGAGAAATACAGGTTAGAGTTGAGTGATATCCTTTATTCAGCCCAACTCTCTTATAGATGAGGCAAAGGAGGCCTAGAAAAATGTTCCTGCCCAACTTAACAAAATAATTCAACTCCACCACACATTTCTGGGTAACCTAGTGCTAGTCATTGAGCTTTTTGAATTAGTTAAGTTGTTCAAAGATGGCAGAGGTCTGAGGGCTTCCTGGGTACCTTTTGCAACTAAGCCCTAACCTATATTTCATATGACAAAACTCCAGGAGGAATAGAACTAGATCATGGACATTCAAGGGCACATAAAGACATTGGTCAACCTACTACTGTCTCTATCCTAAATCTCAGAGTTACTGGGACTTACCATGTTGTCCATTTGTCTGTTGTCATCAATAGCTCTCTTCTGCAAGGTCAATTTAAAGAATGATTTGGTATCTGTGACTTACTGAGGTGAAGGTGTGTCAGCTCTAAATGACAGCTTTCAGGTTCTAAATGGCCACCTTCAGATCTCAGCTCTGACCCCAGATCCATGGGAAAGCCCAGCAGTGGCACCCGTCATGACCCCACAAGTACAGGTCCTTCTAAATCAGTATTTACATTAGGACCCTTCAAGGACTGTCTTTCTTGCAGTAGTTCTAGAATCTTGGGATTTTCCATGATTTACCTGAATATTTTCAGCACAGGAAGATGCTATGAGATGCATCTAGATATCCCTATCACTCATCAGCATCAACAGCTCTCTTCTGCAAGGCCAATATAAAAGCTTTCTGTTCTGCACAGGCTCATTCCCATGGACATTCACAGGGTGGTAATTTCACTTAGTAAATCACATTGAACAAAATTATGGGGGTCTGCTCATTCATACATGAGGGCTTCTACTATCTCACATGGAAGGACTTCTGCTCTCTTGAGGCAATCTCATATGTGCTTGATCTCTTTCCAGGCCTGACATAACCCAAATGCTCAGTTCACATAAGATGTTATTATTATTAGTGTCTACCTATGAATTTCAACCTACAACATGCCATTTTAGCAAAATCATTTGTTGATGGAAAACACTATACATACACTTATAAAATGAGATATGAACAGAACACCATGTCATTTTCAATTGAAAGTATGGCTTATTATCTATAATCTTGGAAAAGTGAAAAAAATAAATTTCTCTGAGCCTCAATTTCTATGTTCAGTAAATAAAGAAACTGGGTCAAGAAGCATCTAAAAACCCAAAGTTATCACTCTAGACATGTGAGACTATTAAGGTAACTGTGAGGCAGGCTGCAGACCTAGCCAGGTTCTGAGTATTTGTATTTTTATTGTTCACCAAGTCTCATTTCATGGTAAGGCTGTGGAATTTTGTTTGTTGGAAGAAAGAACAGCAAAATAAACTTCTCTGCAACATCTGCATTTCCCCCTCTGGCATAGTTTAAGGGACATGCTGTTGCATTTCCCATTGGCAGAGGCACTAGCATGCCTTTTTAGGAACTACTATTAGAAGCCACAAAAACCAGCCAGAGTAAGCTACCCCAAGTAGGAAAAGGAAGGGCTCTTTCCAGGCAAATGCCAGTATTAAAAAGATGTGGGGTCATGGTAGGACAATCATCAAAGAATAGATATTCTTTCTTTACTTCTTTTTTTTTTTAATTCCTCACTAAGCCTGCTGTGTTAGTAATCTTTCCGTCACCACAGTAAAACACTGAAGATAATTAACTTATAAAGAGAAAAGATCCACTTGAGCTCACAGTTTAGGAGTTTCCAACTTAACAAACAGGAGAACCTCACGCTTTGGGTCCTAGTGGGTGTGCCAGATGGCAATGCTGGGGAATGCCTGGCAGAGCAAACTGCTGTAATCAAGCCAAGAATCAAAAGAGGAAGAAGAAGAGACCAGGGTCCCACAATCTTCTTCAAGAGTATGTCTGCAGTGACAAGATGGTCTTCACTAGGGACCACTTTCATAATGTTCTTTTGGCTCCTGACACTGCCAGCCTGGGGACTAAGCCTTTCATACATGGGCCTTTGGGAGGACATTCACGACCCAAACCATAGCACCTCCTAACAATTCATTAACAAATTAAATTTGGACACCAAAACATTACTGATCATGGAATGTTTTCTTGGGATCTTCTCTACTTTTCTATGGATCTTGGGATTTTTCAGTGGACATGGACTCTGCTCACAGGGTTAACACAAGACAAAATAATGAAAATCTTTAGCATGCCCTAGACTTCAGTGATAGTTAAGCACCTAAATAATAAAAGAGAAATGTATAATTGGGATGCCACTATCTTTTTAAAGTTTTAGTTGTTCCCACCTGATCTACAATAATGAAGGCAAAACAAGGAAGACACTGAGTAACTTGGAAGCCTAGTATCACCACTGACATTGACAACATCTAGGAAGATCTCCTTGTTTGTTTCCCCACATATTTTATTGATCACTCATCTTTTGATAAAATTAAGCCAGTGCATTTCTCTCTGCAATCACACTGCAATGTTTCAGTCAGTATTGATAATAAAATGCTTGCCCCAAATCCTAAAACAGCTGAACCCACATCTACAGCAATGCTCCAAGAGCTCTCACGTTTTGCTAGTACATTCTCAAACAGGAAGATGTATCTAATCTAATGCTGATCACATCACATGATTAACCACTGCCAAAATGTTCAGACTTTGTTTTACCTATGAAGAGGTAGTAGGTATATAAACTATATCAGGCTTTTTTTAAAGCTTCTTGCAAACCCTCATATGTTAACCCATGCATAATTCCCTCCTTGTAGAAAACTGCAACACTATCAGGGCAGTATAGAGTAGTAATAATAGGGATACCAAATTATAGCTAACTCATAATTACCTTAGTATCATCTAGAGTTGATATTTTTCTTAACATTGTCTCAGAACGTGCAGGTTCAAATTCTGCAGAGGTTAAAGTACCTGTTTCTATATCACCAAGTTAATACAGAAACAGTTTCCCAAAGGAGGGACATTCCTTTTTGGTTGGTGAAACAATGTTGAGGAGGAGAGGTACACACAGACACAGTTACAGAGAAATGGATAGGAGCTATATATTCAAAGAGGCTGTGGCTCACATCAATTAAGTTAGGGTAATTGTCATTCACTAGACTTGATAATTTAGTCCTTCTGAGAAGCAGACATCAAATAGGAAGAGTCAAGGATTTGTGTACAACATGTATTATTGCTATCTACCACACAATTATTTTCTAGGTAACACATTGTTGCACATAAATATATGCTTACATACAGTATGTATGATTTAGGAACAATTATTAACTTCCAGAAAAATTCATGTGCTTACATAGATGTAAACAAGACACCCTTAGAAGTACAGAGTACAATGGCCGTGTCTGGGCTTGGGCAAGGAGGAAATAGAGAGATTTTGGTCAACGGGTACAAAGTTTCAAATATGGAGAATAAAAAAAGCTCCTATAATATAATATGCAGTATGGTGACTAGAATAACAACACTGTAGTGTTTACCTACTATTTACTAGGAGAGTAAATCTCAACTGTCTCATCAAAGAAAGAATGAAAGAATTATAAATGGCATAAGGTAATTGCTATGCTAATTAGCTTAATGAGGGCAAGCATTTCACCATGTATACATATTTCAAAACATCTGGTTATCTGTTTTAAATATGTATCTTTTTATTTGTCAATTACACCTCAATTACATCTCAATAAATCCAGAGAATAAAATAAAATATTTTTGAAAGATTCAAAAGAAAGCAAAGAACATTTTCATAAATTTAAAAAGTGAATAGAGAACTGGGAATGAAGCTCAGTTGTAGAGCATTTGCTAGCACATGTGAGGCCACAAGCTCCATCTTCATCATCATAGGAAAAAAGAGTAAAGATTCTCTGAAGTGTTTTACATTTATTGATGTAAAAAATCATTTATCCTTTTTTCTTTTAAACTAATAAGCAAAGACTTATTGGTATTACTTCACAAGGAAAGAACTTTTCCAGAAAATAAGGACACAACCATTAACCCCCACATTTTACCTGTTTTCTAACTTTTTAAAAATACTTCTTGGCTACCACACTACAATCACAATGCACATCTAAATAAGCATGTCAACTTAGTAAATCCTTGACTTTCTTAATTTTGGTTTTGCACAGAGCAAACACCCATAGGAATTTAACTTTTACAGAAGAGCTTAACATACCTGTCATGTTACAGTACACAAGAGCTGATCCGAGAGGGGTACTTCCATCCAAGTCAATGTAGTAGAGGCCTGAAGAGTTTCCACTGTGCTTACATGTAGGCTTCAGATGACCACTTGTATAGAACTGCAAAGAAGTCACAGTGTTACAGAGGGGCTTTGAGGGAATGGAACTCTCCATATTGCCCATGGAGTGGGACTTTTCTCCCATGAGGGTCATCTTGCATCGTTCTTGGTCATGTCTTCTCTCAGAGAGTGTCCTTCCATCTCAACTCTGCAGCAGGTAGATTCAGAGGCACAGAGTGAAAAATTGGGGGATATCTACTCTGAATCAGAATCCTACACATCCTTATTTTCAAAATCAAACAAATTAGATTTATTCTAGTCTAGTCCAAGGATTTCAAGTGCATTGGCTTAATCTACCTAAATGCTGTTATTATCTAATGATGATTAATTTTTTAACACTTTACTTAGTAATTATACCTTTTGTTTACTTAAAACAATTTATATGTTAAAACATTTTTCCAATAGTTGAATTATTCACATCAGCAACTCTTCATGCCATTTATTTTCTGGTTCAATAAGTTTATTATCTGTATCTGAAAAAACTTCATAGAAAAACTGTTGTCTGGTTTAGCTCTCTGCAGCCCTTTCCTGAGCTCTGAGGAAGATTGCCTTCTTTTGAGCTACCCAATCTTTCTTCTGGGCAAGAAACATTTTAGGACTGTTCCACCTTTTTTCTTTTTTAACTTCTCTCTTGGGCTTTTTCTCATAGACTGGATTCTCTCGTATAGCAGAATGAGCTTTCTAATACATCTCCTCCATCATGTCAGGGGTAACGTTGTTCTTTATATACTGAGAAAATTGTTTCTTGTAAGCATCTTCATCTTCTTCCATTAGTTAACGCATATAATCTGCAACATTCTGACCCATAATGTGCTTCCGATGTACTTCTGCATTGAACTCCTTGCTTTCAAAATCATAACCAGGGAATCGTTTGGTACTATGGGGGATAGACAAGTCTCCATCCACAGGTCCCTTCAGGGCCCCAAAAACTTTACTGCCAGTTGTAGTTCTAGCAAGGCCTGCATCCAAATAGCAGGTGAAGGCACCAGGTTGACCGTCAATTCTTTCCACACTGTATTTATCTCCAGTCACCTCCAGTTAGCCTTAATAAATCTTGTCCATACCAAATCTATTGAGAAGCCTACAGGCCAGCAGCAGGCCAGTACAATATGCTGTAGTATAATTTGTTAGGCCAACTTTCACACCATATTTTGGTAGTTCATGTGCATATACTGCGCAGACTATCATATCCCTTTCTATATGGGCATAAGCAATCTGGCAAATGATATCTCTGTTAGTTACACAAACTATCATCCTGTATTTGGGTGTGTTGTACTTATTTTTGTCCTGTATCACCAAGCATTTCCGAGCATAGTAATCAGTTTTGCCCTCTTCTTGACAATTTTAAGAAACCCCATCCTGTGCTGGGGATGTGGCTCAAGCGGTAGTGCGCTCGCCTGGCATGCGTTGGGCCCGGGTTCAATCCTCAGCACCACATACAAACAAAGATGTTGTGCCTGCCGAAAACTAAAAAATAAATATTAAAATTCTCTCTCTCTCTAAAAAAAAAAAGAAAAGAAAAGAAAAGAAACCCCATCCTGCGGAACAGAGCCCGGGTCCACAGATCCACACAGACCTGCAGGCCCAATAGCACTATAGGGGAGAAAAGCTCTTCATGACATTTTTAAGTTCATTTTTAAAAGACACTTTCTTAAATGCTTAGCAAATGATTATCAAAAAATTAAACAAAAATATTTTATGTCTCTTTTTAATTTTAATTTATCCCAATTCACAATTTTTTAATTTGTACAACAAATGCTTTGCTATATAAAAGGCAAGTGATTAAAATCTCCACATTGAACCTAATTGATATTTAGCATAATTTTAAATGAATAGTCAATCTATAACATCTCCTGTGTGAATCACACATTGTCTTGATGGGAAAACCCTTCAGAAAGCCTCAAATACAGGCCACAGCTACCAGAAAAGAAATGAAAAAGCATCAGATGAGGTGTCCATACAGACAGACTTGGGTAGTGGTTATGCAAGTGATACCAAGACAAAGAGATCCTAGTAGAATTGAGGATACAAACTTAGGCCATTCCACAGTGACTGCTCTCCCTCTCTCTATGTATATTGAGTGTGTATATATACACATATATACACTCACACACACAAAGTATGCATTTATATACCACTGTGTATCTATATATGTGTTTCTATATGTATCGGTATATATTATATATGTGTGTGTATTCCCCTCATTTCAAATAGTTAAGAATGACCCAGGGATGTGTATAAAAATTATTTTTCTCTCATCTCATTGAATAAAAGGACACAGAAATGTCTGTTTAGTTCAAGGATATTACAAAAGAAAAATTTTTTGTTAAATATGATCAAGGGTCCTGTGTGTACAACCAGAGGCCTCCAAATCAAGAGTCCAACTAGAACCATCTCCAACTGATAAAAATACAGACAACATGGATTGTTTTCCCATCATGCTTGGATTTTGGCCACTTACATTCACATTTCTATAAACAAACATGCTAATAACCACCCAGGAAAATAGCCCAGAGTGACGCATACACACATTTGGGCTGGGGCTCAAATTGCCTATAATAACAAAGGAAGAGGAAGAATGATTAGGAAAAATTTAATCTAAATGGGAATGTATATATGCATTAATTTTATACTTGGAACTTCAATCCCTGTCGTGTACTTCAACAAAAAATAATGGCCCCATGATCACTTGGTTTTGATTTTCAACTTTCCTTTGATATAACCATAGAAGAATCACAATAAAATAAAATCAGTTAATAAAACAAATCATGGGCCACAAGAGGAAAACCCTTTACATTTATCAGTCAAGTTTTTCTTCTCAGGGTTACTTGGATTTATGTTTAGATAACAGCTACTGATACCAAACACATTTAGTGGGTATCTGCTTTGTCTAAGAAACTTTTCTAGTGTGATGGGAGAGGCTGTAAGTAAAAGAAACCATCTCAGTCCTAACTCTGTACCTGTGACCACATCCTTAATCCAAGGTTTCTGAGATCAGATGTCCATCCCCTTTTAAATGAGAAGTTCCTTAGCAAATTCTTACCTAGCAGAGTAAAAATAAATGAACATACAAATGGAACTGATCACTGGATATGCAGGGGGTGAGTCACCTTCTTTTGCTTCTCTGTGGAACTCTAACATCTGGAAACCCAGGGGTCTCATTCCAAACTGACACACTAGCTCCCTGGGATTCAGTTTTTACAAAGTTAGATTTGTGACAATCCATTCTCTATGTCTCACCGTTTATGTAGGAATAAAATTAATTCACATGGAACAGTTGTTTTTTTCCCCAGTCCTGGGTATTAAAACCAGGGCCTTGCACATGCTAAGAAAGTGTTCCACCACTAAGCTATATCCTCAGTCCTTTATAATTTTTATTATGAGACAGGGTCTCACTAAATCACTCAGGGTCTTGTTGAGTTGCCAAAGCTGGCCTTGAACTTGCAGTCCTCTTGTCTCATTCTCCCACAGGTATGTATAATGTGCCAGGCTCATAAAAGGGTTTTTAATGGTACAATGGTGGTATTGCCCCAGCAGGAAGGGACTGAAGGAGGCATTTGTGAAATGTCATGCTCCTCCTCTAAAAACCAAGGGAGAGGGGAAGTGCTGTGGAGATGGGACTCCAAACATCAAGAGTGACATACGAATTAAAACAAACAAATAAAAAGTCCTAAATGAATAGAAACAAAAGTCAATAATCAGAAAAACCATGATTATTTCAGGGGCTCAATCACATGCTTCTAAAAGCTAATAATTAGTAGTCAGTAAAGTTTTGTTAGCTTGAAATCTGACAGAGACTAATTCTTGAGAAAGAAGATAGGTGATGATTGACAGCCCTGGCTCCAGGCTCAGAGCTGTGAGTCGATGTAAATCTCCTCAGCCTCCTTCCTCCCTCAAGTGCAAATGTAGGTAATAATAATTCTTACCTCCTATGCTTGTTTTGAGGATTCAAGGAGTTAAGACATGCAGAGAATGATGCATTCCACTGTCATGTATTTTAAAAATAAAAGCAATTAAAAAAAAAAACAGTTGCAAGAACAGTAAAAAAAAAAAAATGCTGAGGACTAAAATTGGGCAGGCATATAGTAAATTCTGCACATGTGTTAACTCTTTCTATCTCCTTCACTGTCAAACAAGAACAAGACTGGCCAGGACCTGAAAGTTTACCTGTTTTCTCATTATTTAGAAGTATGGCCACATTTGCACCTCTTCTCATACTTCTGAGGCATTCCTCATTCAATTATATGTTGATAATCTGGCCACACATTATCTTTGGAAGACAAGAACTGAGAACTATATGTGTACTCAGATTGAGGAAGAGAACAAGATATCCCATTGTGTTTTCTGGATGCAGTTCATTTGGTTTAAATTCCTGCTGTATTTTATTTTACTATACTTATATTACCTTTGCTGGTTATTTTCTTTTGCCTTTTTTTCTCTCTATGCTGTTGTATTTGATGTTATGAATTTTTAAAGTTACTTCAACATCATTGGGAAATAAAATTGATTAAAAATAAACCAGCCAAAAATGAGTCTGTAAAAAAACTTTTGCTTCTTGTCTTCTGGTACAGGGGTTCACAGACACAAACACTTATGCACAAAATAATGAACATGAAATAGAACAGAAAGGAGAGGCAGTAGGTTATGAAACTTACAGGAATGGCAGGTGGCTCCTGCATAGCCCACATGAGTGCAGTCAAAGGAGAAGGTGTCCCAGGACTGGGAACATTCACCCCATGTTCACAATAGCTGGGCAAACACCTAAAGAAGGACAGACACATTGTTGTTTTTACATTCACTCATAATAAACTGCATCTCACACTAGTATGGTATAGGAAAAGAAGGAGGACAACAATCAACAGAAACATTTCAACAGGACCAAAGACTGTGGAGTCTGATCTCACCATTTATGTGGGAATCAGATCAATTCACATTGAATAGTTGTTTTTTCCCTTGAGTTTTCTCAAGGTCAACTAACGTTCAACCTCAAGTCAGTAAGTGCAGTACATGCTACTGATTCTCATGCATTTATGACAGGCAAATTTTCTATTTATCAAAAAATGTTTTTCCTTCTCATAAAAACATAATATTGATTTCATACCTGACCAGGATATAAACTGCTTGCAATGACCATAGGCAGAGCCTGCATTTACACCTTAAATCTGAGTTGGGCATATGACCAACTTTGACCAAAGGACATTTTAACAACACATAGTAATTAGTAGTCAGGCACAAAAAGGACATTTCTCTTTTGTAAACCTCAAATATGTTTCTGATACATATGAAGAATGAAGTGGGGTTTTTTTTTGCCTAAAAGCACAACAATATAAATCAAGAATCAATAAATGGTATGGAGTCAAACTAATAAGCTTCTTCTTGGCAAAGTAAATAATTATGTGAAGAAAGAGCCTACAGAGTGGGAGAAAATCTTTATATATACATCAGAGCACTAATCTCCAGGATATATAAAGAACTCAAAAACCTTAACACCAAAAAAATAAATAACCCAATCAATAATGGGCTGAGGAACTGAACATACACTTTTCAGAAGAAGATAAGACAGTTGATCAACAAATATATGAAAAAAAATGTTCAATACCTTAATTACTAGATAAATGCGAATCGAAACTACTCTAAGATTTCATCTCACTCCAGTAAGAATGGCAGTTGTCAAGAGGACAAGCAACAGTAAATGTTGATGAGGATGTGGGGAAAAAGGTACACTCATACATTGCTGGTGAGACTGCAAATGGGAGCAACCACTCTGGAGAGCAGTATAAAGATTCCTTAGAAAATTTGGAATGAAACCACTGTTTAACCCAGCTATCCCACTCCTCGATTACAGCTTTGTAAGGATAGAAACAGATGTCATTTATCTTTTATTTTTTATTTTTGGGTGGGAGGGCTGGAGACTGAACTCAGGGGTACTCAACCACTGAGTCATATCCCAGCCCTATTTTGTATTATTTTTAGTTAAACACATGGTCTCACTGAGTTGCTTAGCATCTCGCTTATGCTGAGGCTGGCTTTGAACTCATGTTCTCCTGCCTCAAACTCCTAAACTGCTAGGATTATAGGCAAGCACCACCGTGCCTAGCCAGAAGTCATTTTATAGCCCAGTGGGCTGTAATCTCCAAATGGAATGTGGTCTTACTTCCTGTTGAAGTTCAGTTTACATCTAATTAAATATCATATTTTTAGTATTTCTTATGCAAATGAGCACATAAATCCAAGTCCTGCAAGTGATCTTCAAACCAGATTTCTCCTTTCTGCTTGATCTCTCACTAGTGACTTGGTTTTGGGGACTCATAAGGGTCTTATGTGGGTCACGTTTCTAATGTAACCCCAAAAGTCATAGATCCTGCTCTACAGAGTAAAAACATCTGAAAACAAAAACAAGAGGATTTAGGTTAGATGCTTAAAATATATTTGATGAAGTTAACTCTGAAATAGAATTCAGGAAGAAATTCTGTAATCTTAAAGCCAGAACAACGTGAAATGAAAAGAAAAAAATATTTCTTGTGGTCTTTCCATGTAACCCTTCTAACTTAAACATTGTAATAAAAATTTTGTAATCTATATTATTTTTCATCTATTTAAAATTTAAGCATCAAATATCAGGAGAAATTTACCTTTACTTTGTTTTCAAGGGAAAAATGGTATATACTGCACTTTAAAAATTTAAAAAGCCATTCAACCTGGATGGAAGTATATCTCAGTACAGAGCACTTGCTTGCCATATGCAAGGTCCTGGGTTCCTAGTCTCTAGCACCACCTGCCCCCCTGCAAAAAAAAGAAAAAAAAACAGTGTTCTATAATAGTGTTGACTAACCAAAAAAACTCAATAAAGATATATACATATATATGTATATACATATATATTCATGTGTATAAGTGTATATGATTATATACATATACATATATATATATATATAGTAACCTATATCCACATGAAAACAACTGTAAATACTTCCAGCTACAATTGCATATAGATTGTAATGCTAAACAAACCAAAATTCAGGCAAAACACTGGCCAAATTAGTGCCCACAGTTCAGCTCACAAGGAAACTCAGCATGCTGGTTGTCAAGAATTTTTGGTTTATAAAAGAAAGAAAAAATTTTTTTTCACTCCCAGCTTTTCAACCAATAAGCAGTAAAGGAATGTATTAGGAAACTGTGGTGGTGAAAAAACCTTTTGGCTAAGAAATTCAACTCCTGAAAATTATCATCAAAATAAAAGCCTCAATATCTGAAACCACATGTGCCAATGCCAATGTTTGTAGTGGGGAAAAAACTAGAGATAGGATACCCACCTTCAGTAGGAAAAAGAAGAAAATACTGGTGCACTTTCATAATGAAATGTTTAATAGCCATTAAAATAGAACTATACCTGGTTAAAAAAAGAATCCCACAATGTGTTACTGAGTCAGACAAGCATATTTGTAAAAACTATCAAATTCAGATAGGTAAGTATTTATAAACATGTACATGAATATGAGCCAGTGATAGATCTAAGTGAGATTTGATTATGCTGGATACAATAAGGTAGGCAAACTAGTCCAGAAATATGACAGTGTTGGGAGGAAATACAGTTCTGCAGGGAAAAAGCAGAAGGAAATCTAAGAAAGCCAAGCAGAAAGAAAAACTGGGAGGAGACCTCAGAGAAATTCTATGGTAAGTTCTGGCCTTTCCTTTCCTCATGGACACACAGATTCAAAGAAATACAGATCAAGTCTTTTTATGAAAAATAAAGACCTTATTTCATAAGAAGCACGAAACTAGCCACACTGAAGCTGGTAGCAAAACCCATGAAACCCTAACCCCTTTTCCAGCACAGTGTCAGAGAACTATGAAACTGCATTCCAGCTTCTTCCAGGGGAGGGAAGGAAAGGTCTGAACTGCACATCCAAGTCCAATGTTCTGAGGGCTGCCCATCGGTCTGGTCTGATTTACTTCTTACCTGAATCTGAGTCTTAACAGGAAGGGACCCTGTGTGGGAGTCCCTGAGAACAAAAAGAGCAGAGTGGAGGATATCTACCAAGCAAGTACGCCCTGTAGCCCCTCCCCAAGGCTCAACACAGAGTTCACTGCTGAAATCCCCAAATCCCAGGTTCCTCATGGGGAGGGGAAGAGATGGACTGTGTATCCAACATTCCAAATTTTCCAGTGACTGGCTTCTACCCAAGGGACTGTTTCCTTCTCTCCTATCTTGAAGCAAATAAGAAGCTGGCATGCTGTCGACATCTAGGAGATATGAGAACAAAGACGGCAGTTTAGACTAGGAAGCAAGCACCTGCTAAGCCCCTCAACTAGAGCAGAAAAGCAAGAAGGTAGAAACCACCAAATTTCAGTTCCTGAGGAAGAAAAGGATTGGACTGTATGTACAAGTTTCCAACTTTTTCAGGGGCTGCCAGAGAGACTGGCTTCTGTCACATTTGTCTTGGTGTACTGATGGGACCTGAAACATTTTAGATACCTGTGAGCCACTGGGGAAAATGGTGGCAGTTTGAACTATCATGTCACTACATATATAGCCTATCTTTGTGGTTCAAAAAGGGAATAAAGTAATCACCAAATCTCAACTTTTCTCTGGAAGGGGAGAGCTGGATCAGATAGTGTGCAGTGTTCCAACATTTTCAGAGGCTGTCTGAGGAACTGGCTTTTATCTCACCTCTCTTAGAGCATTGATGGGACCCAGCATATTCTAGATGCATGAGGGCCACTGAGAGTATAGCCAAAGGATGGACTATTCTGTAGTCATCTGCCAGAGCTCCTCTCCTGGTCAGCACAAATTAATCAATGAGAATCCCAGAACCTGGCTCATCTCTGTGATGAAGAGAAAAGAAAGAAACATATGCCAAACCATCATAACTGGCTTCAATCTCACCATTTTCAGAGGATGAATGAGACCTGGTATAATCTAGATGTCTGTGTCCCTCTGAGACCTCAAAGGAATCCTGGTGTGCTGCTGGATCAAAAAACCAGTGGTACTACAGACAGGAACCAAAAGCAGCAGAAGTCTGTGAATTCATGAAAGAAAGAAAAAAGGAAATGAAAGGAAGGAAGGAAGGAAGGAAGGAGAGAGAGAGAGAGAGAGAGAGAGAGAGAGAGAGAGAGAGAGAGAGAGAGAGAGAAGAGAAGAGAGAGAAAGTAAAGATAAAAAGAAACAGGCAAATCCCCTAACTGGGAATTTACACAACTAAATCCAGCCAAGACACATACACAGAGAGTTTGATAGGTACGTGGCAACGCTTCCCATTGAGGGTCTTATTCTATACAAATCCTGTTCATAAAGACTGGAAAATGTGTTTTTTCCTAATGTGCAGATACTAATACTAAGAGACAAGGAAAATGAACAAATAGAAAAACATGCCTCTCCAAAAGAAATAAGATGAGACTTTTAGAACCCAATTTTACTAACATGTAATATATGAATTACCTGGCAAAGTACTCAAAATAAACTTGGGAGAAAAAAGCATGAACAAAATTAAAAATTTACCAGATACATAAAAAGAGCCAAAAGAAGTCTTGACCATAAAGAAAACAGTAACTAAAATGAAAAATTCTATAGAGAAATCAGTCTATATCAAAATATCATACTAAATCAAACAGAAGAATCATTGAATTTAAAGATAAATCATTTGAAATTAGCCACTCAATGGCATAAAAAGAAAACAAAAAGTGAAAAAAAATGAATAAACTTGGTAACTTATAGGACACTATTGAATAGACTAGTATAAATAATTATGAATGTCCAAGAAAGAAAAGACAGAGCCAAAAGCTTACTCAAAGAAATAATGGGGAAAACTTCTGAAATTTGAAAAAAAGGAAGAAATATCCATATTTAGGAATCCAAATAAGAAGAACCCAAAGAATTCCACAGTGAGAGACATTATAATTGAATTGAATTGTGAAATATTAGACATAAAAAGACAGATCACATTACAGGGGAACTTCCCTGAGACAGTCAATGAATTTTTCAGCAGAAACTTTGCATACATAAAGGCAGTGGAATATTTTCCAAATGCAGAAAGGTAAAACTGCCAACCAAAAATATAATACCTGACAAAATTGTCCTTTAAATTAAAGAGGACGTAAAGAGACTAGTCTTACAAGAAACATTAAAGAGAATTCTTCAAGTTGAAACAAACCAAAGCTAACTAACACTATCTATGCATACATAAGTATAAAACTTACTGTTAGAGGTAAATGTATAGAAAAATACAGAATAATGTAACACTGTGACAATACTGTGAAAATTGCTTTTCAATGCTAGTATAAAATTTTTAAAACAATTATATAAAATATGTGTATGGTTACCCAATACAAAATGATATAAATTGTGATGTTAATAATATAAAGTTCCATAGAGAGGGGTAATAATGTAGTTTTTTTTTGTTTTGTTTGTTTTTGTGGGAATTGAACTCAGGGGCACTCAACCACTGAGCCACATCTCCAGCCCTTTTCTGTATTTTAGAGAGAAGGTCTCACTGAGTTGCTTAGCACCTTGCTTTTTTGCTGAGGTTGGCTTTGAACTCATGATCCTCCTGCCTCAGCCTCCTGAACTGCTAGGATTACAGGCATGCGCCACCATGCCCAGCAATAATGTAGTTTTTATATGCAAGTGAGGTTATTATTATCTTGAAACAGACTGTTAGAAATATACAATTATTTAGAAATAAATCAAAGCATATTACTATAAAAATCAATAAAATATAAAAGAAAACATTATAAAAAAACAGGAACAAAAGATTTATAAGATTGGCAGCAAACCTTTAACAAAATGCTAGTAATGTATTTCTGTGGCACAATAAAAAATAAATATTTGGTATTTGTACCTGATTCCGGACACATAGCTCCCATAACTCTAAATCTCCAAAGGTCTAAGTGCCTTCTGTATGCTCAAGAGAAGACTGATAACTGAATGCTACCTCTATGCACTTTTTAAATGGGAGCTGTTGCCAGAAAGACCAAAGAATAATTAGAGGCATGGAGATTTCCACTGCATTACATGTCCCAGAAGGCAAGAAAGGATAAAGATTGAACTTAATCACCAAGGGCTAATGGCTTACTCTATCTACCTGTGTCACAAAATATTCATAAAAATCACTAAACAAAAGGGTTTGGAGAACATGCAAGCATCCATGTGTTAGGAGTATGGTATGTTCCAAACCATGATGTTTAGGACTCTTCCCTAATTTGTCCTTTGTACCTCATTTGGCTACTTATTAGTAGCTTTTAAAATAAGCTGGTTATAGCAAGTAAAGGGTTTTCCAGAGTTTTGTAAGCTATTGTAGCAAACTAATGAACCTGACCTGAGAGTATTGTGATAACTCTGTAGGCAACTCTTGACAAAAGTGTGGGTAACCCAGAGACCTGATACTTGCAAATGTCATCTTAAGAAAAGACAATCTTGTAAGACTATTCCTTAAGAGTGTGAAGTATGACACTAATTCAGGGTACTGAGTACTAGAATTGCTCTGAACTGTAGGACACACAACTGGTGTCCAAGAGTTGGAAAAATGGTGTTAGAAAAGGCAACATAAATTTGGCATCAAAAGGAAAAATACCACACATGATTGGAGTCAGAAATGTTGTAGCAAAAATATTCACCTTCTTCATTAATGATTACTTTACTTTGAATAAATTAAATTCCTCAACCAAAAGACACAGGAGTGGTTGAACAGATGAAAAAATCAAGATCCACCTATGTGTTGTCTACAAGAGATTCAGGTTTACATATAAGGACAGATACAGACTGAGTTAAGTAATTCAACAAAATAGTCCATGCAAATTATAACCAAAATACAGCAAGGATGGCTAAACATGTCAGAAAAAAAATGAATTTTGAGTCAAAAACTATTACAAGAGACAAAATTTTAATAACATCAAAGGATAATAAAAGGATCAATTCACCAGAAAAATATCATAATTATAAAAACAAATGTACTAACATCAGAGAACCTAAATATATAAAGCAAACATTGCAGAACTGAAGCAATTCAATGATAGTAGGATACTTCAATGCCCAACTTCCAATAAAGAATAGAACATACACATAGAAAATCAATAAAGAAACAGCATAGTTGAACAACAAGGTAGACCAAATAGATATAAACAGAACATTCTACTCAAGAGCAGAAGAATACATTCTTCTCAAGCACACATGAAACTTTATCCAAGGTAGATCACATGCTAGGTCATAAAACAAGTCATAACCAATTTAAGAAGATTGAACTCATAAAAGTTCTTTTCTGGCCACCATGGAACCTGGAATTCAATAGGTGAAGGAAGACTGAAAAATTCAACAATATGTAAAAATTAAACAATATGCTTTTTTCTATTTGTTTGTTTATTATTTATTTACTTATTTGGTGCTATTGTTAGAATTCAAGGCACCATCTATGTAAGGCAAACGCTTCACTACTAAGCTACATCCCCAGAATTTTTTTTTTTTAATTTTTATTTTGAGACAGGACTTTGCTAAGTTTCCCAAGCTGGCCTTGATCTTCTGATCCTCCTGCCTCAGCCTCCTGAGGAACTAGAATTAAAAGACCATGCTGCCACTCCTGGCTGTAAACAACACTCTCTGGAACAATCTGGTGTGTCAAGGAAGAAATTTAGGGGAATTAGAAAATATCATGGGACAAATGAAAAGGAGAACACTCTGTGTCAAAACTTTTGGAATAGAGCATAACAATATGTACCCACTCTGAAGATAAAGGAAGATCTGAAACAAAAAACTAACTTTATACCTCAAAGATCTAGACAAAGGAACAAAGCCCACCTACCTCATCAAAGAAAGAAAATCATAGAGATTAGAAGAGAATTTAATGAAACAGAGAAGAAAAAAATTAATAAAATTGAGTTGGATTTTTGGAAAAAATGATGAAATTCACAAAGTTTTAGCCACACATGAGCAAAAAGGAGATTGAAATAAATAAAATCAGATATGAAAGAAAAGATATTACAACTGATGACATACAAATAAAATGGATCCTAAGAGACTAATAAGACCAATCAATGCCAACCAATTGGAGAGCATAGAAGAAATGTAAAAATTCTCACAAAGATATAACCTATTAATATCAAGTAATGAAGAAAAAGACAATCTTAATAGACTTGTAACTAGAATAGTAAAAATGCTGAGTTGGTGACCAAAAATCTCCTACTAAAGAATATTTAAATAATTTGGGGCTGGGATTGTGGCTCAGCAGTAGAGTTCTCGCCTAGCATGTGCAAGGCCTTGGTTTCAATCTTCAGCCCCACATAAAAATAAATAAATAAAATAAAGCTATTGTGTCTATGTACAACTAAAAAATAAATATTAAAACAAGAATATTTAAAGAATTTAAAAATATTTAAAGAATTGAAGCCAATCCTTATCAAACTCTTCTAAAAAAATAGAAGAGAACATTTCCAAACTCATGCTGAGACTATCAAAATTAAAGATGATTTAAAAAGCAAAACCACAAAACAATATTTGTGATGAACATAGAAGCAAAAATCTATATCAAAATACCAGAGAACTGAATTCAACAACATAATTAAAGGGATAATACATCATGACTAAGTGGGATTTATTCTTGGGATACAAGAGTGGATCAATATATGAAAATCAATTAATGAGATTAACTAAATAAACAGAACAAAGGACTAAAAATCACTTGATTATCCTAATAGATGCAGAGAAGGAATCTGAGAAAATTCAACACCATTTCATGATAAAAACTCCAACAACTAAGAATAAAAGGATATTACCTCCACATAATAAAAGCCATCTATGGAAAGCTAATATGTTCAACGGTGAAAAAATAAAAAGTTTTTCCTTGAAGATCAAGAACAAATAAAGGGAGTTTTTCCCCAGCCCCTAGGGGGTAGTGCTGCAGATACCAGTCGTGGTCTGTTGGCAGCAGCACCAGGTTACTGTGGGTTTCTTGCACTTCTGCTTCCCAACCCCCAGGATGGTGCAGGCATCTGGTGAGATATGGCTAGCTCCTGTTGTGAGGAAGGCACAGGCGAGGAGGAGAGGGTTTTTGTACTTCGCCTATGGCAGCAACTTAATGATGGAGATGAGGTACCTCTAAAACTCCTTGGCCACATTCTTGGCCCGCCTCTAGGATTTTAAGGTTGGCTTTGGCAATTTCCAAGGTAAAACCAGTCAGAGGTGGCATGGAGGCAAGAAGGCATTAAAAGTGGAATGTATGTTTTAATAGAAGTGAAAGTTTCAACTCAAGAAAGGAAAGAACCTATCAAAACTATCTGATGACAAATTATGACCACACTTCCCCATCCCAACTATATAAAAAGGTTATTTGCATGGGTGCAAAAGAAAACAGTTTGCCACTGGAGTATTAAGAGAAGCTAAAAGCAATAGAAATAACCAGATGTAGTGGCACATGCTGGTAACCCCAGTGGCTCTGGAGACTGATGGCAAGTTCAAAGCCAGCCTCAGCAAAAGCAAGGCACTAAGCAACTCAGTGAGACCCTCTCTGTAAATTAAAAAATACAAAATAGGGCTGGGGATGTGGCTCAAGTTAAGTGCTCCTGAGTTAAATCCCCAGTATCCAATCCCCGCCGCCCCCCAAAAAAGGCAATAGAACTAAATGACTATAAAGGAAAGGTCTCAGAAGACCTTATTATCAAAAAGGGAGAACAAGAGCTCTTTAGAACATAACAAAGTACTAATATAAAATATTTTTTTTTTTAGATAGAGTGATACACATTTATTCTCAGATGCTTTCAACGTTTAATAAACTTATACAAATAAATGTAATATAATTCACTAATACATAATAAAGAGGCCTTCTGGTACCACTGAGAATTGTTAGAAAATAAAGAGGCCTTTGGGTCCTACATGGGTTCCAAATAGTGTTCTCATATACACATAGATAGACAGATGAAAATTTTTTCATAGTTGAAAAGGTAATATAGTTTAATAAAGAAATGCTATAGTATTGATTAGAGGGTAAGTAATAAAGAGGCTTTATATTGCCATTTGAATACCAAATAGTTTTCCACATATATATACAGAGAGGTACATAGATACAAAAGTGTTCACTTATACATGTTTTAAGACTTAGTATACTTGAATAAAGAAATGTAATAGTATTCTTTTTTTTTTAAATATTTATTTATTTATTTATTTTTATTGGTTGTTCAAAACATTACAGAGCTCAAGACATATCATCTTTCATACATTCGACTCAATTGGGTTTTGAACTCCCCAAATACATAATACAGACTCACTTCTGTTACATACTCACATTTTTACATAATGGCATATTAGTGACTGTTGTATTCTGCTACCTTTCCTATCCCCTACTATCCCCCCTCCCCTCCCCTCCCCTCCCAACATCCCTCTCTACCTCCTCTGCTGTTGTTCAATTCTCTCCCCTTTTTTCCCCCCACCCCCTTGCCCCTCATAACCTCTTATTATTTTGTGTATCACTGAAGGTCTCCTACAATTTCCATATGTTTTCCCTTCTCTCTTCCTTTCTCTCCCCCCATTCGTCTTAGTTTACTGTTAGTCTTTTCCTCATGCTCTTCCTTCCTGTTCTATTCTTAGTGGCTCTCTTTATATCAAAGAAGACATTTGACATTTGTTTTTTAGGGCTTGGCTAAATATTTTTAACATTTAAGAACAGGGACCTGTGATATCTCCATGTTAATCTGTTTTCAACAGTATTCTGAAGGGGAACTTCACTTTCGTGATTTCATATTTTCAGACTATAAAATAACAGGCTGGTGAAGAGTTGGACAATTAAAAGGGGACTGTGAAGTCCTGTAGTAACAAGTAGATGTGGGTATTCCTAGGGACACTTAAAGCTGTTTTCTTCGGTTGATCTTAAGTGTCCTCTTGTTCTGTGACAAGGATATATTTGCAGTTTTCTCGATGATGGTGCTGGTAAATTGCTCTGCTGCCTGGGCTTTTTTTTTTTTTTTTAGTGTAATAAGAGTAATCAAACTACTGACATAATTGATAATAAAAATAAAATTTTGGAAACTGGAGAAAAAAAAAGAATAAAACGAGCTGCCCACTCTATTTGTAGTCAACATCTTAACAAAAACCATAGTCAGCAATTAGGCAAGATAAAGAAATAAAATGCATCCAAATTGGAAATGAAGAAGTAAAATTATTTCTTTTGCAGATGACATTTTAGAAACAATATTTTAAAAATTGGAATTAATGAAAAAAATTAGTAAAGTTGCAGGATAAAAAAAATCAACACAAAATTCTGTTGTGTTTCTAAGGAAATTGCATTAGTCAGCTTTCTGACACTGTGACAAAATACCAGAGATAATCAACTCATAAGAAAGAATGATTTATTTTGGCTCATAGTTGCAGAGGTTTCAGTCTGTGGTTGCTTGGCTCTGTTGTTTTGGGCCTATAGTGAGAAAGTACCTCATGGTTGAAGCACATGAAAAAGGAGATCTGTTTACCTGATGGCAGCTGGGAAGCAAAGACAGAGAGGACGCTGGAGTCCCAATGCCCCCTTAATGTACCCCCAATGACCTATCTTACTTTCAATAAACCATACCTCCTGAAGATTCCACCGCCTCCCAATAGTGCCACAGGCTGGGGATCAAGCCTTTAACATATTGGCCTTGGGGAACATTCCAAATCCAACCTATAGCATTCTACCCCTAGCCCTCAAAGGCTCATGTGTTAGAAGCCTGGTTCTCAGCCTGTGGTACTACTGTATAGAGGTAGAACCTTTGGAAAATTGGGTCTAATAGAAGAAAGCTGATTTACTGGGGGTATATCCTTGAAAGAGATACTGGGACCCTGGCTCCCTCTTTTCTGCCTCTTAGCTACCACGAGGCAAACAGGTTTCCTGTGCCATACCATGCTGCACAATATATTCTGCAGGGTCCAGTGACCAGAGACTAAAACCTGTGAAACTATGAGCCAAAATAAACCTTTCCTCCTTATAACTGGATTACCACAGGTGTATTGTCATAGTAACAGAAAGCTGACAGAGAAATTAAGAAAGCACTCTCACTTACAGTAGCATTAAAAAGAATAAAATACTGAGGATAAATTAACTAAGGAGGTTAAAAAAAAAAAAAAAACTTGAACTATACAGAAAACTCCAAAACACAGATAAAAGAAATAAGAAATACATGTCAAGTTCATGGATATTATAACAATACTGTTAAAATGGCAATTCAATCCAAAGTAATATACAGACTTAATCCATTCCTAATGGCATTTTTTTATTCAAATAGAAAGCAACCTTAAATTTCATACAAAACAGAGAATTCTATATAGCCAAAGCAATCTTGACAAGGAGAGCAAGAAGCATCATATGTCTTTTTTCCAAAATATATTATAAAGTTTCAGAAATTGAAAAAGAATGGTATTGGGATAAATATAGAAATATCGACCAAAGAAACAGAATAAATACCATAAATAAATCCACAAATATGCAGACAACAGATGTTCCACGGGAGTGCCCAGAATGTACAATAGGGAAAGGATTGTCCCTTCAACAAATGGTGTGGGGAAAACTAAATATTCACAACTGAAAGAACATAGTTGGACTCTGTTGGGAAATAAGGATCTCAAGACTTCACTCCCACGTTTATTCTACCGTTACTCACAATAGCCAAAATGCATAAACAATATAAAATGCATAACAATATAAACAATATAAACATCCATTGATGGATTAGTGGATATGAAACGCACACATACACACACACAATGGAATATCATTCAACCTTTAAAAAGGAAATCCTGCTATCTGCAGAAACATAGATGAACCAGGGGAACCATAGGCTAAGTAATTTAAGCCATTTGCAGAATGACAAATATTGCATGATTTCACTTAGATCTAAACAGTCAAACTCATAGAAGCAGGGAATAGAATGGTAGTTACTAGGGCCTGAGAGCAAAGAAAAATGGAGGGTTGCCATGTAACTCATGTAAAATTTCAGTTACTAAAGATAAATAAGTTCTAGAGATCTGCTTTACAACATTGGGCCTAGTTAATGTTATTGTACACTCACAATTTTTTAAGAAAGTATACTCAAGTTGAATGTTGTTATCACCACAAAAAGTCTATTAAAAGCTGTTATATGATACTTCATGATTTTGCAACATGCATCCATTTCACACATAAATATTAAATTCACACATAAAAATTATATCAAACATAAAGAAAAAATTATACCAAACATAAACAAAATTTGTAATGATTTGTACCTTTAGAAGTATATTTTAAAACTGAATCAATGAAACAAATTGAATCTCTCTTCTCTATTAACCACACATTAGGACTTTCTTACCATAAAGAGTTATCTCTGGTTTGTGTTTCTTGGACAAATTAATGATATCCACTCCATTATAATAGAGATTTTCAAAACACCCAGTGGACGCTCTTATGTGGCAACACCATTGATACTCCATGTCCAAGAATCCCTCCAAAGCTGATATTAAAAAGAAAAAAAGATATAAATAATATTAATTATTTTCTGATTATCTACCCCAAATACTAATGATATATAGATCCTATGATAAGTGTATTTAAATTTGCTTTGCATATTATAATTTCATATTAATGCCAAATGAAGTTTTAAGATGCAGATTTATAATTTTATTCATTATAGACTCAATCCCCTTATTACAATTTCTAGACATATGAGTCTTCTCCTAATAGTTAGATGAGAATATTGTATCATTATTTCCATGGTGATCTGTATAATAGCTTATCCAGTGTATCATTGCTAAAGAAAAGGAGAACAGTAAAACCCCACGTCCCTGAATGTCTCCTTTCTTTTTTATTTTTATTTTATTTTATTTTTTTGTAGCTGTAGATGCACAGCATGCCTTTATTTTATTTATATTTGTATGTGGAGCTAAGGATCAAACCCAGTGCCTCACACATGCTAGGCAAGTGACTGCCACTGAGCCCCAGCCCCAGCCCTGATTGCCCCCTTTCTGTTCCCAAAAACCTTGCCAAGTTAAGGAAACACTGAGAGCAAGCCTGGACCGGAAAGTCCACATATGCATTATCTTAAAGGACCTGGGCTTCCTCTTACCCACAATGGAAACCAGAGCTAGTTGGTGCTACCTGTAGAAAACTACTTTCTTACCTGTACATCAGGGCAATTGCTCCTTAGGATGCTGGTCAGACAAGCTAACTAATTAGCTAACACTGATGATGTCACTGCTTCCGCAGTCTAAGGCTGAGGGCACCATGGAAAGGATATGTGACAACAGTCCAGCTCGCCACTACTGGACAAAGTGGTGAATATAACAAAGTGGTGAACAAAAGTAAGAATATAACTAGTCAAATTCAAATGAAGTTCTCTAGCTTATTGAATAGCAATATAGTAATGAAACCCTGATAATGAAGAATTAAACGATTTCCCATTTTAGCAGTACATATTCCTAAGTATGTCACTGATGGCATTAAGAATAACTAAGGCTTACCTTGCAGTTAGCCAACAAGGATATATTTGTTCTGAACATGATTTTGCCAATATTATTTTGGTCAAAAGGATTTTACCCTCATCCTCCCTGTTGCTACTATGGTTCTGCAATAGTTAAATGATTAAAGCATCAAAATCTTCTGGAGCATTTGCTGCACACAGATTGCTGAGATGGGGCCCTGAATTTCCCACAATCCTTTGAGTTATTTTCCCATAATCCTTTGAGTTATTTCCTAATGTGACCTCTAACACTATCTAGAACAATTAACCATGTGCTAATCACTTATATATCTGATAAGGCAAATCTAAAATGTATATGGACAGACATTTCTAAGCTTACTGGGCGATCAAAGTAGCATATGGACACCTGGCAAACTGGGTGTAACAAAAGTACTTAGTCACAGCCATCCCTGCAGCAGCCCCAGTAGTTTAAAATCTTAAAGGACAATAAACCTAACCTCAATTTCAGGGATTTAAAATGGTAGACAAGGCGCAGGCGCTCGCAGCCGCTCCCGCGTGCCCCTCCCCACAAGCCCTGCGCGCGACCCCCAGCCCCGCGCGCACCCCGTCAGTCCCGCGTGCCCCCCCTCAGGCCCGCGCCCCCTCCCCCACCCCCGCGCGCCCGCGACTCTCGGGGCTGGAGTTTTTTGTTGTTGTTGTTGTTTTATTAGTTGCTCAGGACCCCCACTTCCTGGTGCCTGAGCGCCTTGGG
Organism: Ictidomys tridecemlineatus; assembly: GCF_052094955.1. NCBI lineage: Eukaryota > Metazoa > Chordata > Mammalia > Rodentia > Sciuridae > Ictidomys > Ictidomys tridecemlineatus. Next base: position 124,814,673 of record NC_135480.1, on the reverse strand, counting down.
TTCACCGCCCCAGATCCCCCAGCCGTGAAGACGGGCTCACCTCAGCAGCAAGAGCGATTGCTCTTCAGCCACCGGCGGCGCCCAAGGTTCCCCACCAGGCTGGGACTGCTGGGCGGACGCGGGAAGCTGAGACAAGGTAGAAGATGCCTAGGTCTTGGGGCCATTGGGGACAGCTGGCCTCGTCCGGGAGCTGCTCCTGAGGGCCTTGGCTGGGCTGGCGAGAGCGAACGTCTGGCCTCAATGAAGGAGCCACGCACTCGGCAGAGACCCCAGCGCCCAGCGCCGCTGAGCTCTTAAGCTCAGAGCGGGATTCCCCTAACCGGCCCAGCCCCGCCTCCCCAGCGCCGCTGGGCCCCCATTGGCCAGCGCCGCCTGCACCTCTGGGGAACCGGCTCTTGTAGAGCTGAGCCGAGAAGGGGAAGGACTGGGCGGCTGCTCCTCCCCACCCGCTAGGCCCAGCAGTGGACCTCAGTGTTCCACACTTGGCAGGCCCCTCAGGTTCAGGTAAATAGATGGGATTCCATCACTATTTGTCCCTGGTCCTAATGACTTTCGTCTTTGTGTCTTCCAGCCAGACCTCACCCCTCAGGCCTGGGGCCTGGAGGCACCAGCTGCCTCTGAACAAGGGCGTTTATTCTTCACACTGTCCCTCTCAAGGCCTCCCAGCAGGGATGGCCTTCAGAGGCCAGGAGCACTGTGAAAATTCCTGTCCAAGAGAGGAGAAGGGGGCAGGAAAGGAGGGGGCAGGTGCAACTTTGACCCAGTTAAGTGACTCTGGGGAAGAGCAAATGCAAAGGCCCTAAGGCAGAATCAACTTGGAGTGTTCAAGGAACCTCCAGAACAGCATTAAGCTGAGGACAAGGTTAGTAGTTGTTATGTTTGAATATGAGATGTCATCCAAAAGGTCAGGTGCTGACACAGGAGGTGTGTGATTACAGTTTGAGAGCTGTAGCCTAATCAGGATTATTGAGTGGCAACTGCAGGCACATCCTGTATAGTTGGAGGAGGTGGGTCACCAGGGGTGTGCTTGGAGGCTTTATATTATGCCCCTGGCTCCTTGTGCTTTTTCTGCATCACCATGATATGAAAGGCTTTTCTTTGCTACATTCTTCTCCTATCAACTTCTGCCTCATCTCAGGCCCAGAGCAACTTTCAGCCAACCACAGAACCTCTGAAGCTAGGAGCCAAAATCAACTTTTCTTCCTCTACCTTGTTCTCATCAGGTATTTGGGTCACGTGACAAAAAAGCCAACTAACATAGTAGTTGAGTGTAGAGAGGTCCTTGGCCTTGGAGGCCAGTGCAAGGAATTTGCATTTGCTTTTGCTGAGATAAGAAGCTCCTAGAAGAGGGTAACGCTAAGAAGAGACATGGGGCTAGTCTGGGTTTTCAAGAAGCAGACACCAAGAGGGGATTAAATATGTAAGGGTTTTATTAGGGGAAGTGCTTTATTGAGATAAAATGGAGCTGGACAAGATGAGATCTGATTCCTAGTGAAGGAGAGAGAGCGGTAAAATTGGGTGGTCCAAGGTGGCCATGCAGTCTGAGGAAGATTCTGCAAAGCCTTGGAGCATCTGTGAACTGTCGAGGTGATTCTGTGTCCTGCAGAAATGGGCCTGCCTTAGTGTCCTGCCTCTTTCAGACACTGGCTAGGGGTGACCCCTGGAACACATGGCCTCTTGTAAATGCAGGGGGCTTTCAGATCCAGACAGCCATAGCCCTCAGTCCATTGGACACCCAGGTTGCTGGTCTGCAAAAGGCGTTCTCATATTGCCCACCTAGCTGGCATTGTAGACATGCACTTGTGCTATTTCAAGATTATCTGGGAAGGTGAGCAAGAGGCACAATGATGACCACAGAAGGTTCCAGCTCTAGAGCCCCACCCAGGGGTGCATGAGCAGCCCCAGATGGAACTCAGTGGGGGCCAGACAGAAGTATGTGCCTGCCAGGGAGTTAGGCACTGCCTGACTCCATCCCTGCCACCCAGTCTCCTGCCACCCAGCAAATCCCCTGTCTCCCTAACGGAATTCAGGCCTATATCCTGGCTTCTGGCTATTGTGCCATTTTTATAGCCTGGACTTGATTTAGATGTTAAAGCCTTGCTAAGAATATGCCCCAACACTTGGAAGAACCTTTATTATTATCCTAAATTGTAAAGAACTGGTTGTTGCCCCCCCCTTTCCTTCTTCCCTTTCTTCTCTTCAGGATCAGGCTGGAGCTAGGTCATTGTTGTTAATTTTAGATCTGAAATTGTATGGGTTATGGCTGGTGTCCCTATACTTTCACTCCTTAAAACAGGAAGGAAGGCCTCAGCTGGGAACTTGGGAGAGACAAGAAGCTGCTCAGGGCAGTGTTGCAGTGGAAATCACTAAGTATACCTAGGAAACACCAGATTCAGAGAGAGTTTTTGTGTGGTTAAATTAAAAAATCCCTCTGCCCCCCCCCACCATCTGAGGGCCAGGTCTACACCCACCATGGATTAAAGAGTGGGAGGTAAGACCTGTATGTGTGGGTTCAAATCCCAGCTCTGCCACTTTCTAGCTCTGTGGCTTTGGGAAAGGATCAAAGTCCAGCTTCTTCACTACCTCAATTTCTTCATCTGTAAAATGGGTGATACAATCTATTATGGCTGGTAGGGGGTTAATCAAGGTAGCCTATGTAGTTTTCACTGGAGTGTCTAAGGCAGGCATTGCCTTTGTGTGTGTTAGCCGTTAGGACAGGTTGAGCTTTCCTAATCTGAAACTCTAAAATTGGAAAAGCTCCTAAATCCAACATGTTTGGGGTGCCAACATAATGCCCCAAGTGGAAAATTTCACACCATAAAATTCTGTTTCATGCATAAAATTATTAAATATATGATATAAAATTGCCTTCAGTCTATATGTTTAAGGCACATATAAAAATGAAGAAATTTTATGATTAGACTTCAGTCTCATCCCTAGGATATCTTATTATGTCTATGCAGATATTCCAAAATCTGAAAAAAAAAATCCAAAATCTAAAGTGCTGCTGGTCCCAGGCATTTTAGATAGAGGATACTGTACCTATATTCACTCTGAATTTTCTGATTGGTGGGGCTTAAACTTAGAACACATCAAGGAAGGTCTTAGGGGTAAAAAACAAAAATCCCACATAAAGTACTGATCAAATGAATAAACTTACTATTTTACTACCTGGTAAGACTTATTAAGACATTTAATGATACTTGCTGATGTTGTCCGAGCACTTTCTACATGGCTTTTGCTGAGCTAAACTCTTCATGAATAGAACAGCCCAGAGCAGCAGGCAAAGCAGGGGATCTGGATCAGGCCACCTGGTTCACGATTCTGGCTCTGCCACTCAGAAGCTGCTTCCCACTTCTTATTCTTCTTTAACAATTTGGAAGTCAGAATCTCTCTGCAGTGGGGTAAATTCTGTCTCCCTGCACATGTCAAAGTCCTGGCTCTGAGTATCTCAGAAGGTGGCCTTATTTGAATTAGGGTTGCTGCAGATGTAATTAGTCAACATGAATTCACACCGGAGCAGGGTGAACCCTTAATCTAATCTGAAAGGTGTTCTCATAAAAAGACAGTGTGAAGGTCCAAGGGAAGAACACCATGTGACAAAAGGGACAGAGGTTGGAGTGAGGCAGCCACAACTAGGGGGCACTGTGGGTCAGCAGCTGCCACCAAAAGCCAGGGAGTGGCAAGGAACCCTTCTACCCAGAGTCCCAGGGGGACCACATCCCAGCTGAAGACTTGATTTCAGTCTCTGTCCTCCAATGTTAGTGGAGCTTTCTGCTGTGCACCACTCAGTTCAAGGTACTTCATGATGGCAGCCCCTTACCTCCTAGGGACCACTGAAGCCACCTGGAGTCCTGTGAGCCAGGAGATGCGGGCCTTCTTTTCCTGCTGCCCAGCCTCTCACAGTACTCCCTGTTTCTGCTCAGCGTGTGCCTTGTCATGGGAGTGAAGTTTTTATTTTCCTGCAGGTCATGATTCTTCTTGGCAAGCCATTTTGAAGTGCTGGACTCCAAATGCCCCCTGAAGGAGTTGAGCTTCTGGAAACAAAACCAGCCCCTTGAAGAGTCTAGATAGAGACTATCACTGTGGTTTAACACTGCCCATCAAACACTTTAGAATGAAAAGACCCACGTATTCCCAGCACTCAGGGTCAGGGGGAAATCTAAGACCTAGGTGTATGCACCTATGTGTTGCTTCTTTTCTAATTAAGTCATTTTATAAATTTGTTTTTAAGTGTCTCAGGTAACTCCAAGCATGCCCTTACTCATCCCTAGGATATCTTATTAATTTATTTTTTCTTCATCTCAAATTTAAGACCATATATCCTGTGGGGGAAAATACAGGGTTTGGGGCCAGACCTTGCTGGATTCTGCCCAGCCTTGTTTTCTGATCTCTGACTCACCTATATTTTCTCATGTAAAATGTGATCATAACTACACTTACTCCAGAGATTTTTTGCAACATGTAATAAGTGGTGTGTCCAGATCACAGCACATTAGATAGGAGGTGATCTTGCACATCAGTGTTGTTTGCTGAGGCAACACTTTCCTGGAGATTACTCCATGCTTCCTGTGAGGTCTGTGGCTTGTGCTGGCTTCAGTGGAGCACTTAGTAAATGTTAATGGGTAGCAGTCCCTCAAATCCAGGTATACTGGTGATGGCTCTGCCCAGTGCTGTCCCTTTTTCCCTTTTTGCTTACAGTGTGAGTATTACCCCACAGAACCCTTTACTTACTGGGTCAGTATCTTCTTTTCCCTTCAGTGGGTCTTGAGCATACAGTCCCGGGCTGTTGGATAATTTCCTTTGGCATCCAGCTTCAGGGAGCCAGCCCAATGCCCAACTGCTGCAAAAGAGAAGGAAATGAGTATTTCAGGGCCTGAGGGGAGCCAGGCTCTTGAGTTTGCAGGGAAGGAATTCTAAAGGTGACTCTTCTGCTTTTTCTTGGGCAACCTCTGCCTTGGTGGACCTGCAGGCAGCCCTCATCCATGGATTGGCCCATGCTATCTTGTTCTCAGCTCTGCAGGAATTCATGCTGTTAAATACCTAAGCATTCTCAGTGGTGGTGTTCTGCATCATCACCTATAGTCATTCTCAATCTCCATGGTGGATAGCCCTGCCACACTCACTACACTGACCTGAAGCCAGCATATTTCCCTATGGCTTCCATTGTGGGTGTAGAACTTGTAGAAGTGTCTGTCATTCTGATTCCCTATTTTTACCCCAGATGTTCACTTCAGGCCTTGGGGACCATGTGAGGGGGACTTTCAGGTCTGATGTTGGCATCATTACTTCCCAGATAGGCTCCTGTATGGATGATTCTAGATTCTCAGGCTACACTTAACTTAGCATGACCCTGGTCTTATTTAAACTTTTCTAAAAGTTCCCTGGTAGATTTTTTAGAATATGATATTAATTTTGCACTAGAGAAAGACAAAATGCACCCAGACCCTCTGGGTGTATTAGTATCGTAAAACTGATGTAATAAAACACCACAATCTGGATGGCATAAAACAACAGAAACAAATTTGCTGAGGCTGTCTTTGAACTTGCAATCCTCCTCCCTCAGCCTCCCCAACTGATTGGATCATAGACATGCCCCATTGCACCCATCCAGGAATGCAGATCTTTGAGTTGTCAAAAATGTAGATGCAACACTCAGTTTGAATGATGGCACAAGTGCCACCCTAAGTTACTGTAAGAACATCCAAGGTCATTTAGTGTTGTAAAACAGCTTTTTTGATGAGTACCATCTCTGCCTTAAGGAAAGAACTACCTTTCTCAGTGCCATTGAGAGCTTTTTGAATATAATTGTCTACAGCTTCTATGTAGCACATTTACATCCTCTAGACCAATTTTTGAGATAAACAGTAAAGCTAAATGATTATACCAGTGAAAAACAGATTGTCCCCATCTGTGCTTGAGACTGGGGTTGTTTGCAGGTTGACTTATTTTTTGTGTCTACTTCCCTTGCATCCATGGGTATACAACAGTACATCTTTCCATGCAGCCTAGAGGAAGCCAGGGCCATAAGTTAGTCCCACATATCCACTAGGTCCCATTGGGTGCTTATCATCTAATTCCAGGTCTGTAGTACCATCTAGTCCCAAACCGATCATAAGCCTGTGAAATTACAATATGTTGACATTGAGATTTTGAGGTCTATCCTGACTCCCAAATGAAACTAGGCCACATATCCTAAGTGTTGTTATGTTATTCACAACACATTGTGGTCTTCTGATTGAGATGTCCTGTGGTGGGCATAAGCCATATATATTTATCCCAAATTAAAAAAAATATATATATTTTTAGTTGTAGATGGACACAATACCTTTATTTATTTAGTTCTTTTAATGTGGTACTGAGGATTAAACCCAGGGCCTCATACATGTGAGGCAAGCTCTTTATCATAACCCCAACCCCATTCACCCAAAATTTGATAGTAATATTCCTTATATCTTTGCTATTCTGGCATTTATAATGGAAGATAAAGTGAAGATGGACTCTAATGTGGCTTAATGACTGCAAAAGTTTGGAAATTGGTTCACTCTACAGTGAAGCTTTTTCCATGACCTGGATGTGACAAAGTCTCATTTATGGGACATAATTTAACATCTGCACAAGAAGTGGTTCATAATGAGTCCATCTTTCCCCTTTGATCTAGCATTAGAGACCATAATTTTGCCTAGTCATACCAACAAGCTAGGGTCAATCCATGTTCTGATTGTTCAACTACTGACATCAACTACTGCCTTGAGTGAAAAACAGACAAGCACCTAAGTTTAAGATACCATGACCCAATAATGGAGTTGGATATTTAACCATTACCAAAAGAGAATAAGTAAATATTGTATCTTCCCAATTGCAACATGGAAAAGAAATAAAATGTCTTATATTGCGTATTCTGCAGGAATCAGCAGAAAAGTGTCCAGGGAACAAGGTTAGGACACTATATGTGGTGCCAGTATCCTAAAGGAAATGAATGACCCTATTTCCTACCTCAGGTTATCCTCAGTACAGCTCCAGTGACGGTGACTGTCTGGGGTGCTGGCTGATTCCAAAGGCTTCCTCATTTTGAGGGTGTCTGACCTGAGGTTTCTTCAGCCTTAGAGGAGTGAACTTTCCAGTGGCCTCTTCTGCCACATATAGAGCAAGGAGTCTTTGAAACCTGCCCTTAATTGAGTGATCTTTCTTCTAATGTCCTTACTTTCTGTAACAATGACAGACATTTTCAGAGGCTCAAGGGTCCTGTGGAGGAAGAAAGGGGTGGACATTAAGAAATGCAGTCAATAATTGCACTGATCTCTTGTCCCTCATTTGTCCTTTTATCTATCCCTTAAATGTTCCTCCTGGTCTAATCAGAAAAGACCTTTGTGGCCACCTTCAAGGGAAATTCCAGGGCATACGAAATATCAGTTTTCTAATTTCGATCTAAATTTTGGAGCAAATTGAAGAATGAAATTATCTTTTAAAATAAGTTGTTCTTCAAGATATGTAGGATCTAAGGGTGTATATTTTACTAAGCCTTCTTCAATCTTTCTACAAAAGCCCTGGGATTTCACTCCAACCCCTGATCAATTGTTGCCAGTTTCATACAACTAATAAGTTTCATCCTACTGTTTTTAAGTTCTGCCTTGAGACAAATAACCTGTGATTGCTGTTCCACCTTCTGGGTGATTCATCATAATTCCATTGATGATGCTAAGTTGCAACAGTGGAAGGACCACAGGGTATAAAGTGTTAGTAATATGTAAATCATTCCCCCAAGCCCTAGAAGCTTCTGTGCCCTGACATCTCTCTGTATCTGTTAGTGATTGATTCAAAATTACAGGTACACCTCTCAAAGCCTGGGTTAAATGTTGGTCATCAGGAAACCTTCTGAAATCCTCTTGATTTCCTTTAGATCTTGCATAGAAAAAGACACCTGCATTCTGACTGGTCCAGATCCTACATTTGTCTCTTGTAACAGGTGTAAACTGGCAACGGGCTTGGCACAGATAGGCTCATGGTGAAGGAAACCACAATGGGAGGAATGGGAGCAGTAGGTAATGATTGGTACAGAGGAAAGTGGAAGAATTAGATTTTGACAGCTTTGTGTGAAGTACATTGTTGAGAGAGAGGAAGAGGTAGTTTGGGGGGTCCCGTAGGCCAGTAATGTTTTGACTCATCATTACTAGAAGGGCATCATCAATGCTGCAGTTACCACATCAATTTTTTTGGTACCTTAGTAAAAAGAAAGCCTGTAGATAGTGAACTTCTGCAATTTTACTTCCTTTCTGCAACATGAATCTCATAAGAGTATTATAGTTTAGACTTCCATTAATGGACCATTTCTTTTTATCCCCTAATTCATACTGAGGCCAATCAATATTATAAAATAAAATTAATCTCTTCTTGAGGGTCTCCAGGCAAAAAAAAATGATCCTAGTTTCATAGGATGTACCCCAAGGAGGTGGTAGCTTGTATCAATGGTTGATTTCCTGTCTGTGAAATAAAGCCAGCCAGGTGTGATGGCATACTCCTATAATCTCAGGGACAAGGGAGGGTAAGGCAGGAGGAGTGCAAGTTCAAGGCCAGCTCAGCAACACAGCAAGGCCCTAAGCAACTTAGCAAGACTGCCTCAAAATAAAACAATAAAAAGGGCTGCAGATGTGGCTCAGTGGTTAAGTGCCCCTGGGTTCAATCCCTGTTACAACACACACAAAAATAATAATAATAATAATAATTAATTAAAGAATTAACAGCCTGTTGATACCCCAGGAGTTCCTCAGTAGTACTGACCTGCAAGACAGATGACTGTATGAAGATATCCCTCACATACATTGCAATTTAAACCCAGAATCAGGAGCCATCCCTGTGTAGTTTCCTAGAATGTAGTGTAGCATGTGTGTCCAAGTTCAGCAACTCATGCCTTGTCTGCTCAACTCTGTTTCTCAAGCCTTTAATCTTATTTATTAAACATGTTTAATAACCTTATGCCAGACAATTGATATGACTTGGGGAGTGACCCTTAACCCTTTTGCAGATAATTTGAAGAATATTATGAACTTGATGTTGAAAAGTGGAGGGAGCCAGAGGTTTTTCTGTCACCCTGTTGGAAACATAGCAAGGCCAAAAGTAACAATAAGTGTCATAGAAAAGAGGAAGGATCATTGTATGGCTGGTTTTTTTCCTTGGAATATAAACTGTGAGGGGACATAATGTCCATGAAGAGTCATTATACAGTAAGGACAAAAAAGTACCATTTTGGTGAAGATACCAGCTGAGAAAAGGTTTCTTAGCTATTAGATACCTTAAACTAATTGGTGCCCCATGAGGTGATTTGCAAGTAGGTAAAGATAGTGAACTCATTGTCCTCCTATTTCTGAACATAGCCTCTAATAGAAGGTGGTATGATGCTCATTACTGAAGAGAGTCAGAGGTTACTATAAAGCAACAGCCAAACAGTGGAGTCTCATTGCCTCTCTGGTGGCCTTGCTCAAAAAGATGCCACAAAAAGCAAGAGAGAGTGTGTACATTTGCATGTCAGGAGGATAAAAAAAGGTTCCCCTGCAGTTATTTACTGTAAGAAAAGATGGCACTGGTGTGACATATGGAACAGATTTTGGCAGAGGAAAGTGTACACAGAGAAGCGCAAAGCAAAAGGCTAAGATATCAGGGGTTAAGTTACATATCATCTCAACCAAAGCTGTGAGAGGAACAAGGTGAAGTTCATATACCTGTCCTGTAGATGGCTGTTGATCTGAATGGAGGCACCAGGTTAGAAGTCACAGGAAAGTGGAAAGTTGAAGCTCCAAACTTCAGTTCTTATGTTTCAAGGAAAGAAAGCCAGACGCTGAAAGCCATGCTAGAGAACTTTATTATAAGTAGAAAGTAAAGAAAGGCTCAAAGAGCCCTCTTATGAGAGTGGGTCATCTCCCATCAGAGAATGAGAAATGAAATAGTGCTGTTTGTAAATGTACTGCTGTTTTATGGTTGCCTTGAGAACTGGGGTTCACCTTCATCACTCTTTGACAATCGGGTGTTCAACTCCTTCACATCAGGTGGTAGAGTTTTTGATCCTATTTGGTTCTCCCCAGAACTGTCATGGTGGCCATCCTATTAAAGGGGGGATTTATTTACAAGTCAATCCTATGTTAATGTGAGTTTTGGGATCAGTGACTAGACAGAATTTACCTTTGTGCTCCTGGATTTCTAAGAAAATTTATCTTCAGGAATATTTTGAGACACCTATGGCCATAAGAATGTATATGTGAATATAGATCCTATTTTCAGGAGATCCCATTGTCTAGCTTTACAATGACACCAGCTGACCCTGTCAAGAGTTAGTAATCGCTCCACTAATCTTATTTGATGTATTTCTAATTGGCTCCCTTTGTTATGTTTATTTGTATAACTGTTGTTTTTCTGCATTTTCTGATTACACATTTGCCTTAAAAAATAAAGAAAACCTTAAAGTAACTTAGAGAAAATCTATGATCTTTCCCTGTTATTGGTCTGCATTTCACTGCATTGTAGTTCACTACTCACTACTATTTAATGTCTCCCACCCCCTGAGAGAACTGACAATGACAACCTTTGGTTTGTACAGGTCGGAGGACCTTTGCATTGGGGCTGGCAGCCTAAATGGCAGATGAATAGGATTCCACCGGCCACCCTCAGGTATGGACCAACAGGAAAGCAGGTAGAGGGTGGGGTTAGTCACAGAGCCAGCTTTGGCAGAATGCCCCTCTTCACACTGAACCAGCCAGACTTTGTTAAACATGATGAATTTTCTCACTGATCTTCAACAGCTCCATGGGCAAATTGGGCAAAATCCTTAGAGATGAGGAATTAAAGCAGAGCACAGAAGTCAAGGTTTCCCCAGGCAAGTGAGGGGACTGGAATGCAGGTCCCACCATCCTGGGTCAGGGCACCTCTTTACTGGGTGGCAAGAGCCTGGCATACTTGGGCCTGGGCAGGCTCCAAGTTGTGGCTTCACCAGACTGAGATTCTGATAGAGTTGGTGTCTGCCTCAAACCTCTAATTCAACATATTAGCATTAAAAACAGAAAGCCATAAATTATAATCACTGTAACATTCCCTTTACTAACAATATTACAATATAAAATTTGAATAATTTTTCAGATTTAAAAAATGTAATGACATCATTAAATATTGTTACAGCATAATATTAGAAACAACAAAAATGCAAACAAGGCATTCAGATTTCTCATAAAACACATTTTCCTCCAGATTAAAAACATTTTATTCAGATGTATAATTTGTATATCTTTATGGGGTATAACACAGCAATACAATATATGTATACAAGTTTTATCATGCAACATTAACTTTACTCCCAGGCAGTCACTAGAGTGTAAACTCTCTTTAGTTTTTTTTTTTGTTGTTGTTGTTGTAACTAATGACTTTGCATAGAATTCATACTGTAGCAGAGTCAGAGAAACTGTCTCTTTGTACCCTTCAAGAATGGAGACATTAGAGCACTTCAAACAGGCATTGATGCAGGGCAGATGTGGCTGATCACCTGTGGAATTTGGGGGATGCAGTTTTATTTAAGTTGCAGCAATCCAGAGGGACTAATTCCAAGAAATCTCTGGACCCTAGGTGAGGAAGTTCTCTGAGATTTATAGTCAGTGGTTACACAATAGGGTGGTTAACATAACAGTTACTGTTTCTTCCATGTTCTTATCTTAGGTTAGACAGAGATTTCACAAGTTTTTACTAAGAAAACAGAAACAGTAAATTTTTCACATCAAAAAGCTTGATTGCAGACTGTTTTTTTTTTCTTTTTTTGGTTGTAGATGGGCACAATACCTTTATTTTATTATTTATTTTATATGGTACTGAGAATCAAAACCAGTGTCTCACATATGGTAGGCAAGTGCTTTACTACTGAGGTACAACCCCAACCCTGCTGACCTAATTTTTACAAGAAATAGAAACCTGACATTTAAAACAAAGTGGAGCTCATACCACACGAACACTCTAGAAATCCTGCTGACTTAAAAAAAATATCTTCTTGGCTAGAAAGGAGGCTTATATGTTATAATTGGTGAGGGTCTTTTGGGGACCACATCATTTGGAGTCTTTTGGGGACTACACCATTACTCTCTCTTTGATGTTCATTATTTAATCTTTTAAATCAAAGGCCATCATTATTTTCTTGGTTTAAAGCTTCATGTGATGTTATATCTTAGTTTCTTTCTCTCTGTCTCTCAACATCTGATTCTAGAGTACACCTAATAGTTTTAATGTAAAGGGAAGACAAACATGGAAGCAATGAACAAGTTAATAACATAATCTCTACTATGTCAATTATGCTTTTGAATCCACCAAGAATAGAAAACCATTCTCCAAATTGTGAGCTTGGATCCTAATCCTTAATGCCCTCTGAGGTTTGAACTGGTACATGTACTAGTTTTCTGATATTGTCATTTGTGTGTTTGATTGTTATCAGGCCTGTAGTAAGCACCAAGGAAAGGACCATGTGCATGCCAGAAGTAATAAATCATAGCATAAGAGCCATCTCAGTAGATGAAACAGTCCATTTGTCCTGTTGGTTGGTTTATCTTCCACCTTGCAGTGATCAGCCAGCCCCCAAGTGGCTGAAGCAGGGCTGATGTTTCCTCAAGCTTTGGGTGTGTGCAGGCTTTTCAGCTTCCAGAGTGACTAGAGCAGGGATGGTGTCCTTCTGATCCTCAATTGTCTGTTGTTTCCTTCTTCCTGATGGTCAGCTGAAGGGATGCAAATTAATGGGGAAAGCTGCAAAAGAATATATATAATTGGGCTGGGTATGTGGCTCAAGTGGTAGCGCGCTCACCTGGCATGCGTGCGGCCCAGGTTTGATCCTCAGCACCACATACCAACAAAGATGTCGTGTCCGCCAAGAACTAAAAAATAAATATTAAAAATTCTCTCTCTCTCTCTCTCTCTCTCTCTCTCTCTCCTCTCCCACTCTCTCTTTTAAAAAAAAAGAATATATATAACAATATAAGATTATATTATCAGAAGGTCCCAAAACATGCCAAAAGAAACAAAATATTACAAAATGTGTATCTGTGTATATGTATATACATATGTTGATATATTTGGTGACACTGTAAAGAAGAATATGGAATTGTGGTCAGTGCTCCATGTATGTGTGGTAGAGGTGGTGGATATCCCAGGAGGCTTAAACTACATAGATTTATCTCAATGTAACTTTTTTTATAAAGAGAAAAATGTTTATTTGACTCACAGTTTTGGAGTCTCTAAGTCCTGTTTATCACAATCTCAGCAAAGGCTGGTTGTTGACTCTATGACTTCATGACAAGTGACAGATTGCAATGATAAAAGTTCATGTTGGAGTAAGTGGACACATCTTCAGCCATGAATGGAGAGAAATGGGTAGGGCCAGGATTGCTCCTTTTATAACAATACTCAGAGAGAATTTAGGGTTCTTATTAAAACCACTAAAGATGGATTGCATATTGTTTCATGCCCCAAATGATCTTAGGACCTCCCAACTGGGGCCCACTTCCCAACTATTCAGCCACTTCCTAACAGTGCCACCATGGGGACCATGTTTTTAATCATGAAGTACCCTTTAGGGATACAAATATTTAAAACAGCAAGTTGCAGACCCTGGATCCAATGAGTCTGCAGAATATTGTCTTCTCATATATGTTACATACTCAGATATTTCCCCAGTTTCTGAATATGTGATATGTACAGATAGTTTATCTGCTGGTCTAATAATCACCTTACTTTGTTAGCCTGTATTTAGTAAAAGCCATAATGGTTGAAAGTTCCGGTTGCCAAGTGAAAACCCTGAAATCACATTCTTCATTCTACAGAAAATTGTAAATCACATACAAACTGGGGATATAAAGGAAGGATAGATATTAGTGATACTTATGATATTCAGTGATTTAGAAAATGTTTTCTCAGTAATCTTCTCATATAATTCATTATTTTAACCCCTGAAGAAAACAGATAATGGCAGATTATGGTGTTCTAATATCAAATTAATAAGGTGGCATTACCAGTTGCAGGTGCAGGCTAGATTTGGTACCTGCAGTAGAATAGGTTAAAAAAAATGACTCAATGCCATTAATCATCAAAGAAATGCCATTAAAAATTCAATGTAACTTTAAACAAATTTGTAAATACGCCTACACTTTTATAAGCCTGATCCAACTTTTCATGTTTTGGCTTATGATCTTTCATATATTATTATTTATTTAATCTAAAAACATGAAGTAAATTTTAATTTCCTACCACCAGACATCAGCTTTCTTCAAAAGGTACATTTCTAAGTGTGTCACATTTAATCTCAGAATATATTTCTGTGGGGAAATAATGCTGAATGCCTCCCTGGCTCCCAAATTAAGATAGTGCTCAGCAGCTTAATTTACCCCTGGCTTAGCATTCTCACCATCTTTATTTAATGCCTCCCTGGCTCCCAAATTAAGATAGTGCTCAGCAGCTTAATTTACCCCTGGCTTAGCATTCTCACCATCTTTATTTAATGCCTCCCTGGCTCCCAAATTAAGATAGTGCTCAGTAGCTTAATTTACCCCTGGCTTAGCATCCTCACCATCTTTATTTTACAAAATGTAAAACCAAGGTTGTACCTAGTTCTGTACCCTGGTCAAAGTCACCCGGTTAAGATGGATTTGAATCCAGCTCTACCACCTCTGAAGACTTGGACTCTCCTCACACTATCCTTTATCAAGACGAAACTCACTAACTTATATTTTTCCTTTCTTGATAATCTCTTGGAATAAACCTATGCCAGGCTAAATTTTGTAGGTCTAGGAGGGTATTTTCCCAAGAGACTGATTTTCCCCACTTCAGGTTTATGGAGTCTGGCCAGTCTGGCTGTCCACAGAGCTGCAATGTACCCAGCTCCACCCTGCTGTCCAGAGGCTCAATGCTCATCAGCCCTGTCTCCAGGACCGAGAGTCCTGTTCAGGGAGGAGTGAGGGGTGGGGGAATGTGCCAGGGTAGTAAATTCAGAAGAAAAGACCAGAAGGTGCTCCCAGAGCAGCCAGAGATCTCTCTCCAGCTTGCCTCACAGGGTCAAGGTCCAGACCTGGCCAGCAGTCCCCAGGCTTCACCTCGTCCCTCACCAGCTGGCTGGACCCACCTAGCCCAGCCTACTTCTTGCTGTGAGGACTGCAGCCTTTATTTAATGTACTCACTTGTTTCCCTAGGACGAGTTCCGTCAGTGTCACAATTCCTCAAGGGTCCAGAAGGACTGGGGCCTCACCCTAGGGGAGGAAAACCAGATGGCATGTGGTGGATGCTAGTGAGGCCACTGTCATGTAGAATGCCCAGCTTCCCCAGCTTCTGTGGTCTTGGGCAGCATAGCAGCAGCCTTGGGGTTGAGTTGCTACAGCAGGAGCAACAGCATGGAATGGTAGCCTCTGGTGACAGCAACAAGCAGCTGCTTCCTAAGTAGGGAGTTGAGCATTAGCATTGGGGCATCTGTGGAGGCATCAGCTGGACGGTTTGGGAGTTTGGTTGTGGAGCTAGGGGCAACAAAGTCTTCCAACCATGAGCATTTTTGTCCTGCAGTGCTGACAGGAGTCCAGCTTCAGTTGCAATAAAGTTGGCATCCAGTGCTGATTGTCTCTGGTGTCTATGTTGGAGTCTGATGGCAGAAGTGTGAAGCTCCAGAGTCTAATGTGGCAGTAACAACATGCAGCTGCATCAGAGTCCGGTGTCAGGTTTAAGACCTTTGCAGGTGTGGGCATGGGGTGCAATGCATTGACATTGGGGTATAGGGGGCAGTGTTGGTGTCCAGCTAGGGCCTGGGAGTTTTGTTGCTGTGCAGAAGTGGTGGCACCAGAGAGTCTGGAAGCTGGTGCAGCAGCAATAGAGCATCCAGCCCTGAGCATCTTCATCCTGCAGCAGTGACAGGAATCCAACTGCAGTGGCAGTAAAGGCAGCATCTGGCAGCCATGTGGGGAGTCCAGTGGCTGTGGTGAGGAGCTCCAGGCTGGCAGCAGTGGTGAGAGCTTGGGGCATTAAGCATCTGAGTCAGATGTAACCAGCAGCTGGGATGGCTTCCATTGTGGCTGATCCAGGCCATTGGTCTTGCTCCTGGCAGAACCAGCCTACTCAGGAAGCAGGACAGGGGAGGCAGTGGTACCCAGGCAGCCTCTAAGGACCTTATGCTGCCCACACCTGACCCACCTGGGACTGGCCATATCCCAGAGGGCAGCTGCTCCCCCATCCCCTGCTATGGCCTCTGAAACTAGGCAATCTGCCAGGTGGGGCAGCCTTGGGAGAGGACCCCTGTTGGCATAACTATAGCCATCTTCCTTACCCCTTGCCCTCTTTATGAATACTGTTCTTATTCTCAAGAAAGAAAAACCTGAGGGTCTCTGTTCTCTCCTTGAGAGATCAAAAGTTGCTCTCCATGGTGCTTAAGAAACAGTAACTTAGCTAGGGGTGGTGACACATGCCTGTAATCCCAGCAGCTTGAGAGGCTGAGGCAGGAGGACTGGGAGTTCAAAGCCAGCCTCAGCAAAATTGAGGTGATAAGCAATTCAGACCCTGTCTGTAAAATAAAATACAGAAAAGGGCTTGGGATTTGGCTCAGTGGTCAAGTGCCCCTGAGTTCAATCCCTGGCACAAAAAATAAATAAATAAAATTTAATAAATAAATAAATGCTATTAAAAGAAAAGAAAAGAAACAATATCTTGCCTTTTGCAAAATCAGGTGATACTTGCTATGCCAGTCACAAAGGCTAAATCTGCCCCTAACAGGCAGCTATGATTCTGTCCTGTAAAATGTAATGCTCAAGGGGAGTTGCTGCTGCTTTTCCTCTCCTTTGCTCTCTCCTGCTTCTGCTGCTTTCCCTCTCTTGTTGATATCTCTGTGTGAGACAGCCTTTTCAGGTGCCTGACAATAAATCTGCTCATGCCTCTGTAGTTGATGTTCCTGTGGTCAGTCCTGCACCACTTTTCTTTCATTGATGCCAGTGACTTGGATACAAGCTCTGATACAGGCTCTCCCCTCAACCTTTCTTTCTCCTCTAGGGATTTGAGCTCCTTCAAGATCCTGGCCTGAAGGCCCAGGATGGTCACAGGACACTTCCTTCCATTCACTGAGGGCTCTTCCTACCTCTCCACACTGGTCTTATATGGGTAGATGAGCTTGCTCTTCGCCTGCCCTCCTCCTCACAAATTTCCACTCTGGAGACTCACTAACCTTAAGTCCTGGCTCAGCACCAAGACT
This sequence comes from Ictidomys tridecemlineatus, assembly GCF_052094955.1. Lineage (NCBI taxonomy): Eukaryota > Metazoa > Chordata > Mammalia > Rodentia > Sciuridae > Ictidomys > Ictidomys tridecemlineatus. The sequence goes on along the minus strand of NC_135480.1, from coordinate 124,797,443 downwards.
CATTACAACTGACACTACTTTCTCATCCCATCCCCTTTGGTGATTTTCTACTATAGTCTTGGCTTTGTGCCATTGGGGTCTACGTGGCTCTCTGGGAGAGCTACAAGAGCTCTGGTACCAGGCACTAAGACTCTTGACAGGCTTCACAAGCCTTGGACTAGTGAAGTAGTGGTTGATGACCCCCTTCTCTCAGTCCCAGAATGGCTTTATCCCTGGGCCAGTGAGTCATGTGGTGACAACCCCCCCCTTCACTGTTGTCCCTTCTCATTCTACTCTGGTTTTTCCTAGAGCCAGGTATGCCTGCCTCTAGTCACTTTAGCACTCCAACTTGCATTGAGGAACTCTCAATCCAAAACCCCATCTGACTCTCCTATCAGCTGCCTCCTCACCTTTGCTCCATTTGACTCCAGATCTAAAGGCCCATCAACTGATTCAATTTTCCACAAGGTCATGGCCTTTCTATGACCTGGACAATGGATTCAAATGGCTACATAATGGCACCTTCAATCCCAACATTTTGTGGAATCTTTACAAGTTTTGGGAGTGCTTGGATAAATGGAAGGAAATCCCTCACATGCAATCTTTCTCTTTTCTCCATTTGAAACATTCCCTTTGTTCTTACTCTCCATGTCAATCCTACCCTACACAGGTACTCCTTGCTTACTCTCCGTAAACCTTTTACCACTCCCAATTCCACCAGGTTTCCCCTTTTTAACCCATAAGGTTTCACTTTCTTGACCTCCACCCTATATTGCTGTGCCACCACCCAGCCACACTTTCATCACCTTGCTCAGATGCACCTTCACTACATAGGGAGTCTTCCTTTCTTCTGACCTCAACATCACATAGCCTACTCCCACCTCTCCTTCTCTCTCTTTCTTTTCTCCTCATATTCACTTTCATGGACCTCACCTGACAACTTCAACAGCCCCCCCTCACTCTCCTAATGGTACCACTCTTCCTCAGCTCCACTAATCATGTTTCATGATTTTCTACATTCAAACCCAGCCAATTTGCCAACTGGAAAAAAGAGAGTTAAAAATCCATAGGCAGCAATATCCCTGGCCAAGAACACACTGAAGCTAACATTGAAATACAAAGACTCAGCAGGCTTGATAAGAGGCCTGAGACTAATGAAAAAAAAAAGTGTCACTTTAACTTTTCCCTTGGCTGCAAAACAGAAAAATCACTCAAAAATAACTCTCTCTCTCCCCCTCTCCCTTTCCCTCATTTTCTCTTTCTCTTATATGCTTTAATAAAATAATTAATGGCCATATCATTTTTTCCTAGGACTCTTCTGCTGCTGCACGACCAGCGTGCGAGCTTCATAAAAGAAGGTTCGAAGCATAGAAATTTACTAGCGAGTTTTAAAATTAAAGAGACATACTCTCATCATCTTTAATTCCCAGCTCCAGAGATGGCTTCTCCTAGCTCCTGCCTCTAGCCACCTAATGCAGTGGCGAGGTTTACAGAAGAAGCTAGCAAGATAGGGAGACCACGCCAGGGAGTGAGCTTTTATTGGGAAACAAAAAATTTAAGGGAAAATGCCATCCAATGAAGGTCAAGGGGGCAGCATCCCAAGGTCAGGGCCAGGGATTGGTGTTCTGGTCAGTGACCAGGCACACCTCCACATGTACAAGCTCTCGTACTTGGGACAGGGTGGGGAAGGCTCTGACACAGTTGCATCTAAGTGCCTCTCACCCAGCCAGGGAGGAACTCAAATCACGTGTGAAGATGGCCTCCCATATCTTCTTTTTTTTAATATTTATTTTTTAGTTGTAGTTGAACACAATACTTTTATTTTTATTTATTTATTTTTATGTGCTATTGAGGATCAAACCCACGGCCTCGCATATGCTAGGCAAACAGTCTACCGCTGAGCCACAACCCCAGTTCCTAGGACTCTTCTTTCTTTAAAAAAATTCTATGTTTTTGAGCTCATAATTTTGATCCTGAATGCCTAAATTATACTTTCTGTTCAGACACATTTTATCCAACTATAAAAGTTGTTTGTTTTTTTTATATACTCTGCTTTTTTCAGAGGCCAATTTACAAGGTTTGACTCTTAATCTAATAAGTTTTAAAAGTTATGAGGCCTTTACTTGTTTATTCTGTGTACTATATTATCTACATGTGTGTGTGTGTCTATCAAAATCAACATACAGAGCACTCATAAATTAAAATTCAAAAAAATGGAGTCAAATACCTTTGATTCACATGATTTAAACTTCATTTTAAATTGGGCAAACAACAAAAGGTAATGATGTCTTCAAAATCATTAATGCAAATGATCAGACAATGTAAAAATCTTATTTTCTAGTAAATATTTTAAATATAATATCCATTGTTTCTTTTAGGTTTTTTCAACAACAACAAAATGCCTTAAAATGTTAACTAAATTGGTTTTCATGGATAATCTAAGTTAAAATAGATAAATCAGATTTAACATAAATAATTTAACATAAATTACATTATAAAAAATATTTCTATAAATTGTTGTTCAATGGAAAGTTTAAGATTGCTTTATTTCTGGCCTTACTAAAACCAAGATGATTAAATGTTAAAATTCTACTTTCATACCTGTTCTAAAAACTCACAAGATGATAAAATACTGTGTTATTTTAACCAAATGATACCAGATATTAGACATCTCATGGTCAACACTACTGGACTCCAGACTCTGAAAATCATGCCGGCAATGAGGGGCAAGAAGCCTCTGAGCCAGCTGCATTGTCTTCCACTGCTTTACCTGCCCAGCATCCTTCACCATTCTCTGTTCTAATCCTTCCCTTTGCCTTTTTTTTTTAGAGACAGTGAGAGAGAGAGAGAGAGAGAGAGAAAGAGAGAGAGAGAGAGAGAGAGAGAGAGAGAGAGAGAGAATTTTTTAAAAATATTTATTAGTTTTCAGCGGACACAACATCTTTGTTTGTATGTGGTGCTGAGGATCGAACCCGGGCTGCACGCATGCCAGGCGAGCACGCAACGGCTTGAGCCACATCCCCAGCCCTTCCCTTTGCTCTTTTTGCTCTCCAGCTTTTACTTGTCTCCTCCAGAGACCCTATTTCTACAAAACAAGAGACCCTAACCCTCCTTTCAACCTCACTGATGAGCCTCCCCCTTACTGAGTTCCACCAAACCCATCTGCTCCCTCCACACCATCATCCCAACCACTCTTCAGCCCTTCCATCACCCAATCTCACACAACCATTTGAGAGCCTGTCCCTTTACTCCTTCTCCAGGAAGTGATGGGTCTCAGGGGGTAGGCTGAGTCCATGTGTCCTTCTTTGTAGGTAATCTCTCCCAAATAGAGTAATGCCTAGGTTCCATTACCTCCAGCCCTAGTTCATATACCAAGGAGTACATTACATAACATAGTCCAAAGCCACACCTTTCATGATATGCTCGTGAACCTATCCAACACCCTCCTCCTAGAGGAGTGCAGATGAGTCTGGGAACAAGCCTGGAACTTTGCCAATGAAGCCCACCAATTGGGACTAAAAAATTTCCCTGGAGGCCAAATGAGAAGGGACTGATTTTTTACCTGCTTACTGACAGGTTTAAAAATGGCAGCTCATAAAGCCATCAGTTATGATAAACTCCAAGAGGTCATTGGAGATAAAAATGAAAACCCCTCTTCGTTTTCAAACTGCCTGACTCAGGCCCTACTCCAGTACACCAATTTGATCCTGAGTCACCTGACGGTCATAACTTATTCATGACCTACTTCTTCTCCCAAAGCTTCCTGACATTAAAGCTAAACTTAAAAAGTTGGAGCGAGGTCCCCTCACTCCACATGCTCAAGTGCTTGAGGTGGCCTTCAAGGTGTACAATGGCAGAGATGAAAAGGGCTGTGATGCTAAATATCAAATGCTAGCCAAAACATTTCAACAACCTGCCATTACAATCACTACCTGTGTAACCGAAGAAGACCCCCCAGAAGGTACTATAGGTGTCATCAGTTGGCCCATTGGGCCAAATCTTTTTCCAATCCTCACCAACCTCACAGTTCTTGTTCTAAATGCCACCAGGTGAGCCATTGGGCTGTTGATTACCCTCTTGCCCAAAGAGGCACAAGGTCACACAGCCCCACACTCTGCAAGCAGACCTTCTGGAAATAGCTATGGATAACTGATGAGGCCTAGGATCTCAAAACAGAATGACTACCATCACAATATGGGAACCCAGGTAACCACTGTGGTAGCAGACAGACCCATCTCTTTCCTTTTGGACTCCAGGGCTACATTCTCAATACTTGTCCAATTTTGTGGCCCCATCTCTACCTCCACAACCTCCATTGTCAGGGTGGGAGGCAAGCCGTAATAACCCCTAAGAACCCCACCTCTTACATGCTCATTCATGAGATCCCTTTCTTCCTTTCTCCCACTCTTTCCTCATTATTCCACAATGTCCCACCCCCTTACTAGGTCAAGATCTCCTATGTAAACTTACCTCATCATTTACTTTAATCTTCCCACGCCGTGCTCTCTCCCAGACTCATCCCCACTCCCACTCCTCCTCCTTCTATCACCTTCAACAACCCTGTCCCATATCTGGGGATTGCCCCCATCCTTGGTCAATCCCCAGGTATGGGACATACACAACCCCTCTGTAGCCACACACCAAGATCCCATCCACATCACACTAAAAAAACCCATCTCTCTTTATATCCCAATCCCAATAGTCATTACCTCTAAGCAGGCTTAGGGTACTCAGACCCCATCATTTCTCACCTCCTAGCCAAAGGCCTATGTCCTGAAGATTCCTTTGTAACACATCCATTCTCCCCATCAAAAAACCCTCAGGTTTTTTGGTCCAAGAATTCTGCATCATCAACACAGCATTAGTCCCTTTACACTCCATTGTTGAAAATTCATACACTATCTTGTCCTCCAAGATTTTCTGTTCTAGACCTTAAGGATGCCTTCTTCTCCATTCCCTTACACAAAGATTCTCAAGGCCTCTTTGTTTTTACCTAGACAGACCTAGACACCCAGGTATCCATTCAACTTACATGGACAGTCCTTCCTCAGGGTTTTAGAGATAGCCCCCACGTTTTGGACAAGCCTTGGCCTGAGACCTCACCCACCTATCCTTGTCACCATTATTCCTCCTCCAATACATGGACAACTTTATTCTCTGCAGTTTTTCCCAATACCATAGTAAAATCCACATAGCCAAATTATTAAAATTCTTGGTCTTGTAAGGATATCTCATCTCCTCCTCTAAGGTTCACCTTTCTCTTCCCACAGTCACTTACTTGGGCTTCCAGCTAACTCTGTTCCACAAATCCATTACAGTGGATCAAAAAAACTCATTTTTCACCTTTCTGTTTCTACTACTAAGGCTAAAATAGTCTCATCATTCTTTGGAATAACAGGATACTTTAGGACATGGATACCCAATTGCTCTTTGATGGCCTGACCCCTTCACAATGCCACACAGTTTCTCTTGAGGAGCCCCTCATCACACCCATCAACACTCTCTTTTGGGCCCCCCAGAAAGCCCTCCCTCAGCCATTCACTTGCCTGACATTGAGTGGCATTTCTCTCAAAGGCCTTTGAATAGCAGTGGCATTTCTCTCAAAGCGCCTTGAACCAACAATATGAGGATCAGCATCTTGCCTTCAGGTAATAGCATCCTCAGTCATTTTAATCTAGGAGTCAAAAAAAAACTAATATGTTGGTCACCTCTAACAGTCCTTTCCCCCCACCACTTAACGGAATTATTCTCCTCTAAAGGTTCTCAGACTCTGTCCCCTTCCAGCATTTTTTCCCCATCAGATCTCACTAAGGATCCCACTCTAACCTTTAAAATTTGCCCACCACTCGATCCCTCTACTCTACTTCCTCCTCCTGGTGACTCCAATTCTCATCAACCTCTCTGTTCCTGTGTAGAGCTCTTAGAACAGTTACTCCCTCATCCCTCCCATATTTAGGAAGGACCCTTGTCAACTCCCTCATACACCTGGTTCATGGATGGGTGTTTCTTTTCACATGAAGGCCTTCAAATAGCAGGCTAAGCAATCACCACAGCTTTAGAAATGATAGAGTGTACTCCCTGCCTCCAATACCACCAATCAACAAGCAAAACTAATAGCTCTAGCCCAAGCATTCACCCTAGCTAAGAGTTACTCTTTGACCATTTATAGAGATTCTATATATGTCTTCCATATATTTTTAGCTCACTCAGCAGTATGAAAAGAGGGTATTCATGACTACCAAAGGCTTCTCCATCACCAACATTTCATACATCACTGCCCTCCTAGAAGCCTCCCTCCTCCTTTCTTCTATGGCAAAGCCATCAGACAGATAATTTCATTATTACAGCAGGTAGCAACTGTAATAAAATGGCCCAAGAAGTGACTCTATCCTCCCTCCACAACAAAGAATCCAACTCCATTCTCACTGTTAAAAACACATCTACACCCCCATACCACCCAAGGTGCCTATCACTTACTTTACGCTAACCTATCTTCTTTAAGGGACTTTCTCAAACAATCTCTAATCATCACCTTAGACCGTATCAAATTCCTCTAGGACCTCTTCTCCTCCTGAGAGACATGTAAAAGAAACAAAAATAAAACAAACAAACAAAAAACTAATCCTTCCTCTAATATTCATGCTCCCATCCCAATGCAGTTACTCCACCTAATGGTTTGTCCCCTAAATGGATGGGACCATATGAAGTTACTCTTACCACCCCAAGTGCTGCCAATTTTAAGGGTTCTGCAAACTGGATACACAATTAAGCTCTCAAAACCTTCCCTCACCTTCACTTCACTGCAACAACCACAGGGCCCCTCACCTTGAAGCTCAAACAGACTCAAGCCTTCAGACTTCACTCAGTATCAGAACAACCCAAAGACCACACCACCCCAGATTAGTGACTCCCTCTCCCCCTTCTCATTACTATCAATTTCTTCTCATCCTATGGACAGAGCTGGCCTTTGACCCAGGACTTACAAGGCCTATCACTCCCACTTTCCTCTTCCAGCTCCTTCAGGATTTACATTTTCAAGAATTCTTTTCCAACTTCACCCCAACTGAAATTTACCTCTTACCTCACTGCCATTCTCTGCCTAGCCTTTTGTTATCATGTGTTTTCAAGTTTCTACAAAAAAAAAATCATGGAAAGGACTAGGACCTTCACCAACCAATTGGTCAATAAGATACTTCTGGGATAATATACTCATTGACAGAAGAAACCTTCCTCTAGGGCCTTCCTCTGCCCCTGTCACCACCCCCATGCCAGTAGGAATTATCTATAAGAAGAAGAGACCTCTATCCATAAGCCACCCTAAACCCTAGTATTAAAACAAAAATGGAGGAATGTTGGCATAACTACAACAATCTTCCTTTCCCCAATCCCACTCTATGAACACTGTTCTTATTCTCAAAAGATAAACCTTCAGGTCTCTATTCTCTCCTTGAGAAATAAAAAGCTGCTCTTCTCTGTTTTTAAGAAACAGTAACTCGCCTTCTGCAAAATCAGGTGATGCTTGCTATGCCAGTAACAAAGGCTAAACCCACCCCTAAAAGGTGGCCATGTTCTGGCCTATAAAAGGTAATGCTTAAGGGGAGTTGCTGCTGCTCTCCCTCTCCTGCTGCTTTCTCTCACTCATGTTGCTCTCCCTCTCTGCATGAGACAGACTTGCCAGGTGCCTGACAATAATTCTGCTTATGCCTCTGTAATTGGTGTTCCTGAGGTCAGTCCTGCACCACTTTTCTTTCAACATCCACCCTCCCCAGCCACATACCACATGGGCTGTGGTGTAGAGAGCAGAGGACCCAGGACATCTTCATCTTCAAAGTGCACTTTTGTGGGTGAGGGAAGCAGAAAACCAAGACTGAGGGCTCTGCACCTTTAGGCTCTCTCTGCTGCCTATGCCCTCCACCCTCGTCCCTCCACAGGAATGCACTTTGAAGGTGAGGATATTATAGCCCCAACCCTGCCACAGCTCTCTTCCCCCACAGTCTAGGGGAAATGTGTTTGGGAAGGGGGTGTCATCTCCAAAGCCTACCTCAGCTGGCAGCTGGCCTACTCCCCCTGCAAAGGCCACAGCACAGAGAGAAACAGGACAAACCAGGGGTGAGGCAATTAGGCACCCAGTGGGCTTAAAGCCAGTGAGTGCCAGGCAGGTAAGGGATGGGCAGGATGAGGTCCTCAGAGACTATCTGGGTACCACCATATCCCATGTTCTGCTTCCTGAGCAGGCATGCTCTACCAGAAACAAGACCAGTGGCCTGGAGTAGCTGATGCAAAGGCCACCCCAGCCTTCAGTCACCCTCTGACTCAGAGGCCTGCCACCCCAAGCTGTCACCATTGCTGCAGCCAGAGCTCCACGCAGTAGCCACTGGAGTCCTGACATGGCCACCAGCAATGTTGCCCCCATCACCACTGCACTGTAACCAGACTCCCACCACCATCAAAGGATGAGGATGCTCCTACCTGGATGCCTTGCCTGCAACTGACACCTCCAGCCCCCTCAGTTGCCTTTGCCATCACAACCATAACAAAACTCCAGAAACTGAAGCCTTCACAGAGGCCCAACACCAAGGCTGACTGCCCACTGCTGCTGCTTGTAGCCATCCTTGCAGTCTGAGGTCAAGTATTCATGCTGCCATCAGTACAATTGGTCTCCCCAAACTGCCTTAGGACCCCTAGGCTTGCTGATTGCTGCTTTCCCCACAGATCAATGCCACTGGTGCTAGATCCTGGCTCTGCCTCTTGTTGCTGGGTACCTCGAATGTGGAACACTGATGTGGAACACCGAGGAAGGTGCTATGTATGCACTTCTGAGCCTCTGCAACCAGACTTTTTTCACAGCCACCAGATGCCTCCACAAGTGCTGCCTATACCTCCAGGCTTGGAGAGGGTAGAAGGCATCCTTTCCATGCCTCTGGCCTTTTCATTCCTGCCAGAGGATTAATTCATTGATCAGTTAAGGCTCTTACAACTGAATCATTTCACCTCTAAACTTTCTTTCATTGTCTCACCCATGTGCTTTTTTGGGATACCTAGCAACTGAAAAATAACACCTCTTCATCAAATAGCTTAGCAAGATCTTGATAACTTGCTGTAGCTTCTACATTAGCACTTGCTGCTTCACTTTGTACTTATTATATTTTATGGAGATGGGTTTCTTGCCTTAAACCATGAACCTTGAGAATCATGATCCAAACTCTGGCACCTTCAAACTTCTTCTGGAGATTTCTCAATTCCCTTGGCATTAGAACAATTTAAAGTTATGGCCTTATCTAGATTTGGATTTGACTTAAGAGAATGTGACTTGTTTCTTCTGTTCTCCAGAAGATGAAACATTTTTCCATATCAGCACTAAGGCCGTTTTGCATGCCCATGATTCACATATGCCATGCAACATCACTTTAATTTCCTTCAAGAACATTTTCTTTGCATTCTCAATATGTTTAACTAGTGCAAGAGTTACAGATTTTTATTTAGAGTGAAAAACATGAGACTCTTCCTTTTATTTAAACAGTTTTAGACCATTATTAACTGGTATAACATCAATATTGGGTACTCTGATCCATAGAGGATCACAGACATAATCTGTGGAGCAATAAGAGCACACATATTAATTTTGCTATCTTATATGAACAGGGTTTGTAGTACCACATGACATTTAAATAGTGGATATCACAGATCACAATAAGAGATATAATGGCCTTAAATGCTTACCACCCTTTAGTCATCACCTCTGCCCCATACACAGGGGTCTCTATCTCACCTCCTTCCAGGATGGTCTGTGGGTGACCTCCCCCACAGAACCCATGTGCTCTATGGGGGCTCCATCTTCATCTACACAGTACAGGGGGAGGGGCACAGCCTAGTGAATGGATTGAGCAGTTTTATGTCAACATAAAATTTGTTGCTATAATTACTGACAATACCATCCTAAACAATGAAAAAAATACCATCACAAAGATAAAACAGGCAATTTTAGAGGGGAGGGGAAGGATAGCTGTGGTGGAGGATCTGGCACTGGGCAATTCTCAGGACCTATTCACATGTGGGAGGTGCCATAGAGGACTTTATAACTAGGGCAGCCCGAAAACATTCCAGAAGTGGAAGAGCTGCTGGACTAATAGTTACTGGACTTCCTGCCTCTGGCATTTTGGTACCTGAAATTTATGTTGCTTCCAGGAAAGGTGTCTCTCTTTGAAAGGATGTGATGGCAGCTTAGATCAACATCTCTACCAACTGGAAGGTAGTGTTTGTTCCATGTCCTCTTGGCTTGCTTAATGGCAGCTGATCTTCCTCCTCTTTCTGAGGGTTCACAGTAGCCACTGGTGGCTCAATCTCTGCCTGTGCTGATGGTGCTGAAGTTGGGACATCCACTAGTTTTGAGATCTATTCTTTCTCCATCACAGGGAATTTGGTGATATGCTGTCTGAAATGTAAGCAGGTAAACTAGGCCACTACTGCTGGTGGCAATTCTATCACTTGAGGTAGTGCTAGAACTATGGGAGAAAATACTCCCAACATGACTACCTTTCCCTGAGCCTTCCCCAATTCACACTAGAACCCTGCCTCTGAGAAGAGCCCCACCCTTCTCCACACAACAGGCCATCTTCCCAGTCTAGGGTCCACCGGTTACAGGATGTAGGCTTGTGTGGCTTGGGACCAAATCCAGATCCCCTGGGAACCAACACAGATTCCTCTAAATATGCTTTCAGACATCCACCCCAGGCCCATCATCAGAGGGCTCAGACTCACTGGGATCTGTGTTCTCCAGCTGTGGAAGGAATTTCTGGACATAGAAGTTCAACTCTGATTCAGGCATGGTGAGCAACAGGAAAGTCCTGAGAAGCTTCCAGTTGTCCAGGTCCTGGGCCATCAAAAAATTTTCTGGTTAGAGGTATAGCCACATTTCAATAATGGAGCAGGGGATGCTGTAGAATTTTGAGTGAGACAGGGAGCCATGAGGGGCTGGGCCTCTTCTTTAGCTGGAACCTCCCTAGGCCCCCTGCATGGTAAGCTTCCCAAATAGTGGGCAATCAGGTCCCATGCAGCAGATCAAAGGGGGCAAACCTGTGAGGCACATGTATGGGTAGAGTGCTAAACACACTTGCTGTCCAGTCTGTGTACAGAAACGCATGTGAAATCCTGGCTGGGATTGGCTGTATTGGGGAGGGATCTTCACAGGGTCTGGCTCTGAAACCCCAGCCACTCCTCTGTTTCTTGGGTACCCAGAATCCCAGCACAGTTCACTGTTTCTTCTACAGGGTAAGCCCCAGACTTCAGTCCTCCTCTGGGAATCACACAAGGGTGGAAGCTGGGGTTTGCCTAGCCATCCTGTACAATAGCCATTCAAGTGACCACTCTCAAGAGATGAACCTTCATTCTTGGCCAAAGATCATTTATTTATTTTCTTAAAAGTACTCCTCCTCAACATCTGATTGGAGGTATCCATATTTAGAGAAAGCCAGAAGACTTTCACCTCTAACATCCTGTGCCCAATATCTGCCTAGCTGCCTTGTGTGCTTTACTAACTTCCTGACAATCATGAAATCTCAGGATGTCTGCACTGCTTCCTAAATGATATACCATGTACCTGCCAATGGTAGGTGCTTCATATACATTTGAGCCATGAATAAACCCAATCATCTTTTGCCTACCTATCTCAGGGCCAGAAACTACTCCGTTCACCTCAGGGATCCCTGTTATGGCTACATCCAGGTCAGGAATCCTCCAAGATGTAGTCCTCAAACTGCTTCCCAGATATGGAAACTGCTTTTCCTGAGGCCTGAGAGTAGTAAGGCCTGAGTCAGAGAACTTTCTCACAGAAAGGGGACAGGCCCACAGGGGAAGGCCAGAGCCTTTGGCAGCCTGCTCCACAGGACCAGGCCTGAGGCAAACACTCCTAGGTCTCATCCTTCTTGGTTTTCTAAACATACAGGCAGGGTTCTCCTCTGAAAACCCTACTTTCCACAGAGCTGACTGAGGTTCAGACTGATGCCCAGCATTCCTAACATTAAACCAGGAGATAGTCATGTGCTAGGGCTTGGAGGTGATACATATCTTTTTTTTTAAATACCTTTATTTTATTAGCTCATGGGTTTTTGTTTGTATGTTTTGTTTTGTTTTGTTTTGTGGTGCTGAAGATTGAACTCAGGGCCTTGTGCATGTGATGCAAGGACGCTACCAACTGAGCTATATCCCCAGCCCTAATACCTTTATTTGATTAATTAATTTATTTATTTTGTGGTGCTAAGGATCAAATCCAGAGCCTCATACATACCAGGCACACTGAGCCACAATCCCAGCCCTGATAAACAGCAGATTCAGAACCTTCTTGCTACTGGCCAAGTTTTGATAGAAATATAAAAATTCATGAACATAACAGATGGTCCCTTTCTACAAGGCAGGCACCAGGACATTTTTGAGTTCCTGCAGAATGAATGCTGTGAAAATTTTCACTAGACAGAACACATGCTCTGATGGATCTTGGTTATCTTCTCCCTAGGTTGGAGAATCAAAGAGGGCCCTTTCAGCAGATGGAAACAGTAGTTAGTCATCTGCAAAATGACTTACTGCCATATAGTCAAACAAAATATTTTCCCTCCATATTCTCAGAGGATATCACACACACACACACACACACACACACACACACACACACACAAACACACACACACACACACACACACACCTGGTGAGGGTCTAAGGCTATCAAAAGGGGAATTTTGTGGGCTAGAATATGGTCACTTGCAGTGACCTGTCCAGTCTCATCTTTGATCTCCTTGCAAAAAAAAAAATTGCCAGAGTCATTAGGATCAAGTGCTGACCTCAGGCTGCAAGGATGGCTACAGGCAGTGGCAATGGGCAGTCAGCCTTGGTGTTGGGCCTCTGTGAAGGCTTCCGTGTCCGGATTTTGGTTATGGTTGTGATGGCAAAGGCAACTGAGGGGGCTGGAGATGGCAATTGCAGGCAAGGCATCCAAGTAGAAGCCATCTCATCCTTTGGTGGTGGCGGGAGTCCGGTTACAGTGCAGTGGTGGTGGGAGCAACATTGCTGGTGGCCATGTTGGGACTCCAGTGGCTACTGCGTGGAGCGCTGGCTGCAGCAATGGTGACAGCTTGGGGTGGCAGGCCTCTGAGTCAGAGGGTGACTGGAGGCTGGGGTGGCCTTTGCATCAGCTACTCCAGGCCACTGGTCTTGTTTCTGGTAGAGCATGCCTGCTCAGGAAACAGAACATGGGATATGGTGATACCCAGATAGTCTCTGAGGACGTCATCCTTCCCATCCCTGCCATGCCTGGCACTGGCCTTAATCCCACTGGGTGTCTAATTGCCTCACCCCTGGTTTGTCCTGTTCCTCCCTGGGATGTGGCATTTGTAGAGGGAGTAGGCAAGTTGCCAGCTGAGGTAGACTTTGGAGATGACACCCCTTTCCCAGACATATTTCCCCTGGACTGTGGGGGAAGAGAGCTGTGGTGTATGGTACAGTTCAGTCCTCAAAGCCTTTGCTCTGCTTCTTTGCTGCTACTTCTGATTTCAATGGATTCCAGAGGCCAACTGTGATATGATGTCAGGATCATGGCAATATCTGCATTAATCTTTGTATTTGTTTTTGTTTGGTCCTCAATGAGGTCCCAAATTGATCTTTTATTTCAGCACTGCAAGGTCATATTGCAATGTCCTCTAGCCTTCATGTTTTGGGATGAGAAGTCACAGACCCTCAAACTTTATAACAAACTTGTCATTTTCTGTTTTTAAGAGTTTTTTTCTTCTTTAATTTTCAGTGGACTGGGCACATGTGAGAATGGGGCTTTTGAAGCTTCCTGAATCTAGGGTTCCTGTATTGTGGAGTTTTCAGACATTCTTTCTCTCATGAAACTCATTGTTCAACACCTTGTGTCTCCTTCAGGCACTCCTGTGGGACAAATGGTACAATTTCACTACTATTTTACACATCTCTGATGTTCTTTTCATTTTCCTTCAATCTTTTTTCTTGTCCTTTTTTTTTGTCAGACAGTATTATTACTGTTGATCTGCAGGTTCTCTAACACTTTATTCCTGGGCTGAGAAGTTATTTCTTTCTTTAGCTTTTTGGGAATGGTTATAATGGATGTTTTCTATGATGAATTTTTTAAGTGGATCACTTTAGGGCTGGAGTATTGCCAGCTTTTCCTCATTTCTGTGTGCTTTGGTGTGTAATTGTGCATAGTGTGCTGGACAGGTGGATTATGGTAGAGTGAGATTCTGGTTCCTACTAAAACACAGTCAAGGTCAAACAACATGTGTGCCTTGCTTTCAGAAGACCTCTGTTATGCTCAGTGCAGATTTCAGGCCCTTGCTGTGTGGTCATGCCTGAATGACTCCTGCACCACTGAGGGGTTGATGTGGGTTTGTATGGTGGTGTATGGTGCAGTTCAGTCCTTGAAGCCTTCATTCTGCTTCTTTGGGTGTGATATGTGCATATGTAGCTCAAGGTGAATCTGGGAATTGTATTGATTCACAACAGATTTCACTAATCCCCTCCCTAGCTTGCTCCTCCTTGGTATTTTAACCCCATTCTCACCTCCTAAGGGCCTTTCTTTTATGTTTCTCTCAGAATTTTCATCCCCCTGAGCTGCTGTGTATTTCCATATGACCAGTTCAACTCCTAGGCACAACAGCAAGAGGAAAGAAAATTAAAAAAAAACCCAGTGGAAATTTCCCTCATGCTCTTCAGATAACAGAACTCTCCACCAGTTCCTTTCCCTGGAGAGAGAGGCAATTTCTCAATATCAGGTCCTTCTGCCACTGTTTGGGCTGCAGGACAAAGTTACAACTGTAGAGAGACAAATAACTCAAATAGGGGTGACCCTTCACTCCTCAACATGCAAGTCCCCTTTCCAATGATCTAGGTAGAAAGTGGTTGTTGGTTCCATCTAGGTAGAAAGTGGTTGTTGGTTCCTTAAGTTTTTCGTTTCAGTGGCAGCTGAACTTTGCCTGCCTTGCAAGAAGCTGGGAGACTAGGGAAGGGAAAAATCTTCATAAGTAAAACCCACTGTGGGTTGTTGTTCAACATAGTCCCCAATCTGCCTCAAAACGCATGTGGGTGACTGGATGCTTTTTGAAAACATGGGTGCATACACTGTTGCCACTGCTTCTAATTTCAATGGATTCCAGAGACCAACTATCTAGTAGGTGATGTCAGTACCAACATGGTAATGAATGCAGCAAATCCTGAATCATGGCTTCCCACTTGAAGTGGAGAAGCAGGATGTGGGCACTCTGCCCATGCCTTGTTCTCAGGAAAGCAGCATGAAACCTCACTCAGCTGTGTGAACCTCCACTAGTATCCATGTGTAAGTGCCACTCTGTAGATGTTAACTGTAAGTTTAGATTAAGTGATATGGGAGGATCATTTAATTTAATGGTAGTTTTGAAATGTCTTTGTAAGAGTAGAGCTGGCACAGATGCAGCAGTATGGAAGACTAGAAGGTGGAGCCACACTTATCTGTGTTTCTATGGAAACTATTTGAATATTTGTTTTATATGGATTTTATTCACTTTGTTCAAACAAGTTACTAAAGAGTGCCCCCTCAGCTGCCCAGCAAGAATTTGTAGCTTGTACAATGGCAGAATGGACCAAAAGCTTAATGTTGTGACCTGTTTTGAAGATAAAGTATTTTGAAATAATTAGGTACTGGGGGGGGGGGGGAGGAACTGCATTTTTGCTGCAGTCTGGCTACATACAAAATCATGAGCCACTCAAGCAGGAACAAACTTTATTATTTGAAAATGCCGCCAATGCCCTGTATGCTCCTGGGAACAATCTCCATCGACCCATGGCACCCCAGAGGAATTCCTCGCCCCGGAATTCCCTCCTACTGTACTTCCCCAACCAATGGGAACTCTCCAGGGGTCCTGTAGCAGGCTGAGGTGAACAGCAGGAGTCCAATATACATATGAATGCAAATCTTAACATAATCATATCATCTCAATGGCTAGCTGGCGTCAACTTTCAACCAAAAATGCCATGCATCATATTACTTGGCTGTAGCTCTTAGCACATTTTGAAGACAATCTTCTGAGATTGAACATAAACATCATCTAAGAAAGAAGTTTGGGAAATTATATGCTTCAGTTTCAAACAACATAGAGGCTGTTCAAAGAAAATCCAGGTATCAGTTCTTTTACTTAGACAACAAAATCATAATCTCTAATTGTGTTGATAATAATAAAAGAGGTTTAATCAATCTGATAAATCACATGTTAACCTGTTCTGGGTAAGTTTCCTCTGATCTGAAATGTTCCCTGAAGACTCATCTGTTGAAGTCTTGATCCCACAACATAGCAGTGTTCAGAGGTGGGGCTTTCAGAAATTGATACTTGATACTAACCCCATCAGAAGAGTAACTGGCAAAGATTCCCCTTCTGTAGATTTTCTTTACATTGTTTTATTAAATTGATTTTATTTCTTAAATACATGACAGCAGAATGCTTTACAATTTTTATTACCCATAAAGAGCACAGTTTTACATATCTAGGTTTGTATGTAAAGTACGTTTACACCAATTCATGTCTTCATACATGTACTTTGGATAATGATGTCCATCATATTCCAACATCATTGCTAATCCCCTGCCCCCTCCCTTTCCCTCCCACCCCTCTGCCCTATCTAGAGTTCATCTATTCCTCCCATGTTCCCCCTCCCTACCTTACTATGAGTCAGACTCCTTATATCAGAGAAAACAATCTCGATTTATCTTTTTGAGATTGGATAACTTCGCTTAGGATTATCTTCAATGCCATCCGTTTACCTGCAAATGCCATGATTTTATTCTCTTTTATTGCTGAGTAAAATTCCATTGTGTATATATGCCACATTTTTTATCCATTCAGCTACTGAAGGGCATTTAGTTTGGCTTCACAGTTTAGCTATTGTGAATTGTGCTGCTATAAACCTCAATGTGGCTGTATCTCTGTAGTATGCTGATTTTAAGTCCTTCAGGTATAGACCAAGGAGAGGGATAGCTGGGTCAAATGGTGGTTTCATTCCCAGATTTCCAAGGAATCCCCATTATGCTTTTCATAATGGCTGCACCAATTTGCAGTCCCACCAGCAATGTATGAGTGTACCTTTTCCCTCACATCTTCGCCAACACTTATTGTGTTTGTCTTCATAATAGCTGCCATTCTGACTGGGGTGAGATAATATCTTAGAGTAGTTTTGATTTGCATTTCTCTAATTGCTAGAGATGATGAATATTTTTTCATATATTTGTGGACTGATTGTATATCCTCTTCTGAGAAGTGTCTGTTCAGGTCCTTGGCCCACTCGTTGATTGGGTTATTTGGTTTTTTTTGGTGCTTGGCTTTTTGAGTTCTTTATATACCCTAGAGATTAGTGCTCTATCTGATGTGTGAGGGGTAAAATTTGCTGCCAGGATGTAGGCTTTCTATTCACATCACAGATTATTTCTTTTGCTAAGAAAAAGCTTTTTAGTTTGAATCCATCCCATTTATTGTGTCTTGGTTTTAATTCTTGCACTATAGGACTCTTATTAAGGAAGTTAGGGCCTATTTCCACATGATGAAGATTATGGCCTACTTTTTTTTTCAATTAGATGCAGAGTCTCTTTAATTCCTTGGTCTTTGATCCACTTTGAGTTGAGTTTTGTGCATGGTGAGAGGCAGGGGTTTATTTTTATTTTGTTACATATGAATTTCCAGTTTTCTCAGCACCATTTGTTAAAGAGCCTATCTTTTCTTTAATGCATGTTTTTGGCACCTTTGTCTAATATATGATAATTGTAATTTTGTGGGTCAGGCTCTGTGTCCTCTATTCTATACCATTTTTCTGCCAGTCTGTTTTGGTGCCAATACCATGCTATTTTTGTTACTATTGCTCTGAAGTATAGTTTAAGGTCTGGGATAGTATTGCCACCTACTTAACTCTTCCTCTAAGGATTGCTTTAACTATTCTGGGTCTCTTATTTTTCAGATGAATTTCATGATTGCTTTTTCTATTTCTATGAGAAATGCCACTGGGATTTTGATTGGAATTGCATAAAATCTGTATAGTGCTTTTGGTAGTATGGTTATTTTGATAATATAAATTCTGCCTATCCAAGAGTAAGGTAGATCTTTCTATAATCTAAAGTCTTCTTTGAGTTTTTTCTTTAGAGTTCTATAGTTTTCATTGTATAGATCTTTCACCTCTTTAGTTGATTGCCAAATATTTTTTTGAGATTATTGTAAATGGAGTATTTTTTCTCAATTCCTTCTCTGAGGCTTTGTCACTGATATACAGAAATGCCTTTGATTTACGGGTGTTGATTTTATATCTTGCTACTTTGCTGAATTTATTTATTAGTTCTAAAAGTTTTCTGGTGGAGCTTTTTGGGTATTCTATGTATAGATTCATATTGTCAGCAAATAGTGATAATTTAAGTTCTTCTTTTTCTTTACATATCCCTTTAATTTCTTTCATCTGTTTAATTGCTATTGCCAGTATTTCAATAACTATGTTAAGTAGAAGTGCTTAAAGAGGGCATCCCTGTATTGTACCGGGTTTTAGAGGGAATACCTTTAGTTTTTTTTTTTCCATTTAGAATGATGTAGGCCTGAGATTTAATGTTGATAGCTTTTATGATGTGAGGTATGTTCCTGTTATTCCTAATTTTTTTAGTGTTTTGAACATGAAGGAATACTGTATTTTGTTAAATGTTTTCTTTTCTGTGTCTATTGAGATGATCATATGATTCTTATCTTTGAGTCAATTGATGTAATGAATTACATTTATTGATTTCTGTATGTTGAACCAACTTTGCATCCCTGGGATGAATCCCACTTCTTTTGTTTCAATTTCATTGATTTCAGCTCTAATTTTAATTATTTCCTGCCTTCTACTGTTTTTGCTGCTGATTTGTTCTTATTTTTCTAAGGCTTGGATATGTAATGTGAGGTCATTTATTTGTTGACTTTTCCTTTTTTAAAGGAATGAACTGCATGCAATGAACTTTTCTCTTAATACTGCTTTCATATTGTTCCAGAGATTTTGATATGTTGTGTCTATGTTCTCACTTACCTCTAAAATTTTTTTTAATCTCCTCCTTGATATCTTTTGCAACCAATTGTTCATTCAGTAGCATATTGTTTCATCTCCAGGTGTTGGAGTAATTTTTAGTTTTTAATTTGTCATTGATTTCCAATTCCACTTCATTATGATCTGATAAAATGCATGGTAGTATCTCTATTTTTTTTGTATTTGCTAAGAGTTTCTTTGTGGTATATTATATGGTGTATTTTAGAGAAGGATCCATGTGCTACTGAGAAGAAAGTATATCCACTTGATGCAGGTTGAAATATTCTATATATGTCATTTAAGTCTAAGTTATTGATTGTATTATTGAGTTCTATAGTTTTTTTATTCAGCTTTTGTTTGGAAGATATATCCAGTGATGAGAGAGGTGAGTTAAATTCACCCAAGATTACTGTGTTTTGGTCAATTTGACTCTTGAACCTGAGAAGAATTTGTTTGATAAACATAGTCGCACCATTGTTTGGGGCATATATATTTATGATTGTTATGTCTTGTTGGTATATGGTTCCCTTGAGCAGTATGTAATGTCCATCCTTATTCCTTTTGATTAAATTTGGCTTGAAATCTAATTTATTTAATATGAGGATGGAAATCCCTCCTTGCTTGCACAGTCCACATGAGTGGTATGATTTATCCCAACCTTTCACCTTCAGTCTGTGTATGTCTTTTCCTATCAGATGAGTCTCTTGGAGGCAGCATATTGTTGTTTTTTTTTTTATAAATCCAATCTTCCAGCATATGTCTTTTGCTTGATGAGTTTCAGCCATTAACATTCAGGGATATTATTGAGACATGGTTTATATCTTCACTTATATTTGTTTATTTTTGTTGTTTAACTTGACTTGACTTTTTTCTTTGAGTTTTTGCTTTAGGGTACTACCTCTTCTGTTGATTTTCATCATTGTTTTTTATTTCCTTTTCATGGAATATTTTGCAAAGGATGTTTTGTAGTGCCAGGTTTCTAGCTATAAATTCTTTTTTTGAAAAGAGAGAGAGGGGGGGAGAGAGAGAGAGAGAGAGAGAGAGAGAGAGAGAGAGAGAGAGAGAGAGAGAGAGAATATTTATTTCTTAGTTTTCGGTGGACACAATATCTTTGTTTGTATGTGGTGCTGAGGATCGAACCCGGGCCGCACACATGCCAGGAGAGCATTCTACTGCTTGAGCCACATCCCCAGCCCAGCTATAAATTCTTTAAACTTTTGTTTATCATGAAAAGTTTTTATTTTATCTTCAAATCTGAAACTTAAATTTGTTGGATGCTAGATCCTTAGTTGGCACTCATTATTTTTCAGAGTTTGGTATATGTTGTTCCAGCATCTTCTAGCTTTCAGGGTCTGTGTTGAAAAAATCTGCTCTTATCCTGATTGTTTTTCCTCTATATGTAATCTGATTCCTTTCTCTCATGGATTTTAAAATTCTCTCCTTATTCTGTATGTTGGGCATTTTTATTATGATCTGTCTTGATATGGATCTTTTGTGAGTTTGTACATTTGGCATCCTGTACGGTTCTTGAATTTGGATTTTCAATTCATTCTTCATGTCTGGAAAATTTTCTTATATTTTTTCATTGAATAGATTGTTAATTCCTTAGGTTTGGACCTCTATGCTACCTCTATGCCAACAACTCTTAAATTTGGTCTTTTTATGCTATCCCATATTTCTTGAATGTTCTGCTCATGGTTTCTTACCCTTATTGCTGGGTGGTCTATGTTCTTTTCAAGATGATACACTTTATCTTCATTGTCTCATGTCCTATTTTCCAAGTGGTGTACTTCATTGGTGATGGTTTTATTTGAGCTTTTAATTTGATATATTGTTTCTTTCATCTCAAAGATTTCTGTTTGGTTGTTTTGTAGAACCTCTATATCCCTGTTGAGGTCATCTTTTGCTTTCTGGGTTTGTTTATGAAGCTCATTTTTGAAGTGATCTTTCACTGCTTGTATTTTCTCTCTTATATCTTCCTTGAATTCACAGAACATTTTATCCATGTATATCCTGAACTCTTTCTCTGTCATTTTTTTCTGCTGTGGCTGCCAATGATTCCAATGATGTGGTGTCTTGATATGTTTGTGGTACTTTCTTCCCTTGTTTTTTCATGTTATTCTTTTGTGTCTTCCTTTCCAACTTTGTGGCTCTGGGGTGTTATTGTTTTTACCCTATAGATTTGTAGTGCTCTTGTAGTGTTCCAAGATCCCTCCTTTGTGAGGAAGGGCAATGTTAACAGATCCCAATATCAACAATATTCCACCTATGAACCATTTGTTGTTATTAAGATGTTTACAATTTAGTCTCAACATCCAGTAATGTTGGATTCAATTATTATCTAAAATATAATCAGTAGTTTTGTAAAAAGGTTTACAGTTTCTGATGAATGAACTGGGAGTGTGGCGTTGGACAATATTCTGAGGAGGAAGCATGTGAGGATGTAGAGTTAATATATCTTAGGATATGTGAAAGAGAAAACTAATGAAGAAGGTTAGTAGCAAGAGAATAGACAGAAAATAATTTAGGGTAGACAAATACATGGGAAGACAGTAGGAAATATAAAACAAACACATATTTTTATTAAGAAAATACAGGATGTTAAATAGCAAAATTTGGAGGGGGAAAGAAAAATGAAAGAAGAAAGAAGAGGGAAAAAAGAGCATATACACGGGCTGGGGATGTGGCTCAAGGGGTAGTGCGCTTGCCTGGCATGCATGTGGCCCAGGTTGGATCCTCAGCACCGCATACAAACAAAGATGCTGTGTCCACCAAGAACTAAAATAATAAATATTTTAAAATTCTCTCTCTCTTTTTTAAAAAAGAGCATATCCAACACTTCTATAATATATTATTCATTTGACTTAGTCTTCAAAATCCTATTTCATGCAAAGTTCTTGGTTGGGGATGTGAGGGCCAGAGGATAGAGGGGTAGAAGAGAAAGAGAAAAAAAGAAAGAAAGAAAAGAAAAAAATTCTCACAAGAAGAAACCAGGGTTGTTGCTAGTTTTAGAGATCCATATCTTTTCTGTTTCTCTTCTCATACAATAGGTGGCATTGTCTGCTTTAAGCTGGTGTCTTTGCCCTCAGGAAGTTGTAGGTAACCATGGTGGGAAGACTGGTCCTGGAGTAGGGTGTCTGCAAGATGGGAGTGCCACCTATCAGTCAAAGCTGGGCGACCACACTTCATGGGTCTCTTTTTGAGACCACTCATTTGACTTTTGTGCCCGGTATTGTTTTCCTCTCTTGCCTGGATTTCCCAGCTCTGGGTCTCTCTGTTAGGCTCCAAACTTTAGTCCCATCCCCTCACTTAGCAGTTGCCTCCTGTGGGACTCTCACACCCAGGCTCACACCAGGTGGGTGGCGCCCTGATTGCAGTGCACAACTGCCCATCTGGGAACTTTTTTGTGTTGGGTGGTCACTGTACCAAGTTATCGACACTGAGAGGAGGGGGACAGGAGTTTAATACCTGGTACCTGGACAGGTGGTGATTCGATCTGAGAGCTGCCCCCATCAAATAAGGTGAGAAAGTTCATCCAAGATGGAATTGGTCTGCTTCCAGAGCCAGGGTGTCTGGTGAGGTTGGGGTAGCTGGGCGATGACGTTGTGCTGTTGGTAGGTAGTAGCCGAGTGACCTGCATGGAAGCAGAGTGATGTCTGGAGTTCTGCAGAGGTGCTAATAGTAAATTCTACTACGGCACTTGAGAGCCATGCATGGGCTAGAACTGCAGGCTTTGGGTTTAGGGAACCAGAAATCTGGAGTCCTACTTGAATGCTGAGGCTCTGAGCCCTGCGTGGGGTTCACAGTGCTGGTGATTTCTGCAGAAATCAGCTGTATAGGGGTCCTCTTAAGCTCTCTGAGATGCAGTGAGATCTGGGTCACAGAGCGACACAGGATGCGGCCTTGTCTGGCCAACCATCTTGGAATCTCTGTATTTTAGTTTTCAATATTCAGGTTTCCAAAACTTTCATTTCTGTGCTCAGCAGCCAGACCTGCTCCATGGGGAGCATCAGCACCAGCACAACAGAGCAATCCAGGAAACCCAGGCCCAGAGAGAAGCCTGGAGCCAGCAGGAATCAACAAATAACTTTCTTAAAAAATAATCTAAGTATAGTCAGAAGAAAAAGTGCCAAGAGTTTAAGATTTTTAAACCAATTTTTACAATTATGCCAATTTAATTTTTTAAGTTTATGCTTTCTTTTTTTAAATATCTTTATTTTATTTTTTATGTGATGTTGAGGATTGAACACAGTACCTTACACATGTGAGGCAGGTGCTCTAACACTGAGCTAAAAACTCAGTCCTCCAATTTAATTTTAATGCATTGCTTGATATTTTACAAAGCATTGAATTCACTTTGGGACCTTGGGACATACAGTTTTCTAAATCAGGCCCAGATTTTAAGATGTGAACTTGGCATGCAATTTTGAAGGACTCATATGAGAGCTATGAGTCTTGCAGACATCCTACTCCAGGACCAGTCTTCCCACCATGGTTACCTACAACTTCCTGAGGGCAAAGACACCAGCTTAAAGCAGACAATGCCACCTATTGTATGAGAAGAGAAACAGAAAAGATATGGATCTCTAAAACTAACAACAACCCTGGTTTCTTCTTGTGAGAATTTTTTTCTTTTCTTTCTTTCTTTTTTTCTCTTTCTCTTCTACCCCTTACTTTTAGCATTTCCTTTTAGGAGAATGTTATAGTTTGCATCTGGAATGTCCCTCAAAGACTCATGTGTGGTTGCTTGTTCCCCAGTTGGTGGCACTGTTTGGGGGTGGTGGAGAATTTAGGAGGTTGGGCCTTCTTAGAGGTGGGTAACTTGGGGTGTGCCTTTGAAAGTTTATTTTGTCTCTGGTGCTTCTCTCTCACCCCTCACTCCTCTCTCTCATGGCCATGAGGTGAACAGCTTTATTCTGCCATACTCTCTTGCCTTGTTCTGCCTCCCCGGAGGCCCAGAACCAATGAAGCCATGTGACTATGGATGAAAACTTCTGAAGTCATTAGCTCAAATCTTTCCTCTTCTAAGTTTTTCTCAGGTATTTTATCACAGCAACAGAAAGCTGAATAATTCAGAAAAAAATGTGTCAGACACTTTGGATTATCAGGTGAGCTGTGAGTTTTTAAATGTGAATTTCTAGATATATTATAAAATTGATTTAAGCATCCACTATGTAATGTTATGTACCATACCTAGCTTAGGAAAGAAGTTGGAGACTACAACAATTTTAATTCTTGAAATACTTTTAAAAGAAAGACATTTTTTCCCTGAATTTTCAATGGCAAGCTTTTTTTTTCAACTACAATGCTAACAATAATTACGATAAAAACAAATGGAAGTGCTCATTAAATCTTAGAGTAGATGTTGCTAGATAAAGATATAGGAACTGAAGCTTATACAAAAATGATACAGCATAAAAGAGACCAAAAACAAATGAGGAAACTAGTTTTGCACAATGTTCATATACCTAGAATAAATCTACTAATTTCCCATCTTTTCAGGCTCCCAGACAATGTAAGCCAAGGGTTTTTATAAACACATTAACAACATTATCCCAAATAGTGTGCTATAATTGTATATTATAGAGGTAGAATTACAGCTTGGATATATTAGAGTTGTGATCTGGAATGTCCTATAAAGGCCCATGAGGTAAAGGCTTGGTTCTAAGGGTGGTGCTCTTGGGTGCTGATGTGATCTATAAGAGATTGAGGCCTAGTAGGAAGTCTTTAGATTATTAGGGGTGTCCTCTTAGAGGGGATTTTAAGACCCCATTCTTTTCCTCTGTTTTTCTTCTTGGCCTTGAAGCTAGTTGTTTTGCTTGGCCAACCCTCATTCCTGAAGAATTGCTTGCCACCCCACTCTGTGTCCCATCACAGAAGCCTAAAAATAGGTGTGATAAATCATGGACTCCAAAACTGTGAACCAGAGTACACTTTTTCTCTTTGTTGTTTGGCTCTGCCAGGTATTTATTATAGTGGTGGAAATTTGACTAACACCTTAGGGCACCAGTGTTCTTAGGAGATCCATCAATATGCTAAGGAGCTAAAAAGCTTTGTCTGGATGCAACACCCAAGTGCAGAATTCAGCAGGAGGGGCTCTCAGAGTGTGGGAGCTGGGACTGCACTTCCAATTCGTAAGTAGGTCAAGAGTGATACCCATGCCCATGACCCTCTAACCTGCTCCTCCACTCTCCTTTGTCTTCACTATTAAGTCTCCCTTCTACTTTCATATTTTTTTTTTATCCCCAGATTTCACATATGAGGGAAATTGTATAACACTTGTCTCTCTGTGTCTGGCTTATTTTGCTTAATATTATGATCTCCATTTTATGTATTTTCCTGAGTGACACTACTTTATTGTTCTTAATGGCTGGGTAATACTCTACTTTGTGTGTGTGTATGTGTGACATTTTCTTTATCCATTTATCTACGGACAGACATGATCTGATTCCATAAGGAATTATGCTGTGATTTACAAGAAGGAGCAAACTATAGGATAGTATGCTGACTTTAATTCTTTCAAGGAATGATACACCTACTTAGGTAGTATTAGATTTTGCACCCTGAGGAAACTCCTTCCTGATTCCATAGGACTATGCTAATTTCACAGCAGTGTGTGAATATTTCATTTCCTTCATATCCTCATCAGCATTTGTTTATTTTATTTTATTTTTTTTTGTATTCTTGATGATTGCCATTCTGACTGGGTGAGATGGAATCTCAATGTAGTTTTGATTTGCATTACTCTAATGGCTATACATATTGAACTTTTTTTCATATAATTATTGTCAATTGCACTTCTTTGAGAAGTGTCTGTTCAGTTCATTTTCCCATTTATTGTTTGGGTTGTATGATTTTTCTAGTGTTAAATTTTTTGACTTCTGTATATATTCTTGATAATCATTCTCTGTTCAAGTGTGACTGGCAAAGATTTTTTTCCCTTTCTATAGTCTATCTGTAGAAATTGTTTTCTGGGCTGTGCAGAAGCTTTCTAAACTGATGCAGTCTCATTTGTTGATTCTTGTTATTATCTCCTGAGAGAAAACCTGAGTTCTGTTCAGGAAGTCCTTGCCTGTTCCAGTGTCCTAAAGTGTTTCCCCTGAATTTTCTTCTAGTCCTTTCAAAATTTCAGGTATTTTGTTAAGGTTTTTGATCCATTTTGAGTTGACAGAGGTGAGAGATAGGGATTTAGTTTCAATCTTCTACATATGGATATTTAATTTTCCCAGCATTGTTTGTTAAAGGGGCTGTCACTTCTCCAGCACATGGTTTTGTTACCTTTGTCAAGAATCAGATTGCTCTAGTTGTGTGGTTCATTTCTGTGCAATCTATTCCACTTAACTTGTCTACAAGTCTGCTTTTATGCTCATACCATGCCATTTTTGTTACTATGACTTGGGAGTATATTTTGAAATTCAGTATTGTGAAGTCTCCAGCATTTCTCTTTTTCTCAGGATTATGTTTGCTATTCAGGGTCTTTTATTCTTCCCTTTGAGGATTTTTTTTTGTAATGCTGTAAAGAATGTTTTTAGTTTGATGATGCTTTCATTGATCTCTGTAATGAATGATTAGTAACAACAATAGTTCAGAAAGTTCAATTTATAAAACAATGAAGAGAGACACGCTAATGAGGCCCTCTGGCTTCTGGGTCTGTTTCTGTGTTCCCTTTCCCAGATGTGCCAGGCCATGGCCACCTGGCTCCAGCCGGGTATTTGCTCCCTATTCACACTGCCTGGCATAGGGCTTCCAGACTCCACACCTCACCAGGCTTGGGACTGATTCACCCCATGTAGCTCCTGGCAAGCAAACCAGTGGATGTCCTGAGCTTATAGCCAGAGGACTCTGTGTCCTGGCATGGGGGCTGTTCCAGGAGGTTGGGGAAAGGGGGGCTGCGTATTTGCCAGCATAGCTGGCTAGGCTGGTGGTATGAAGAGGTTCAGTGGTTTACATTGATTTGGATCTTCATGGAGTCTCTGATCATGATAGGCATGTACCTGACAGCAGGGCTCACTGACCAGGGCCTGACCCCTGCTGCAGGGGTGGGAAGACCTAAAAGAGGAGCAGTGCCCGAGGTTCTATGCATTGCCTTCTTGGATCCTGAGGCTGAAGAGCTAGAGGGACCAGTGGCAGGCAGGCTGAACCATGAGGCCAAAAGGAGAAGTGGCCCCCTGAAGCTCTCCTTCCAGCAGGATCAGTGGCCTCAGCTATAGGAGCTGGCAGTTGGAAAAGTCACCATTTTGGTTCAGTCAGCCCAGAAGGTGGTGGCCTGTCACTTGGTGGCCTGTCACATGGTGAGCAAGACCCTTCATTTCCTGGTCAGCACAGTGCCCTTAGTGCTGGGCTTGGGGTATCAGGTGTATGACATGCAGCTCTCCCTGGTTCACCTACAACTGGAGCTACACATGTATGAAGAGAAAGAAGACATCCAGATTAGGTGGTCCTACATACACAAGCCAGAAATAACCATCAAGGTCCAGCCCAGAGCACTAGGGGAAGGCCAGGTTGGTGAGACAAATGCAATATCCGAAGCCCTCAAAGATATTTTGAAGCACCTGGTGAGTTCTGCCTCTCTGTCAGTGATTCTGAGCACCAAGCCCACAGACATGAAAGAAGCTCAGAATCTATAGCGTACTTTATCTACTGCTCAGGAATCCTGTCCTCCTAAACCTCCTAGGGCCCATGAACTAAAACCACTGGTGAAGAACATCCATGCCTTGCTGCTAAATGATCCTGGTGCTTTAGGTAGTATAACCCCATGTGCATTGCCCAGCTGAATGATCCTACCCAGAGGTTTGCCAGAACCCTAGCCAAGAACTCTACTCACCTCACTTGGGAGGAAGAGTTCACCTTCAAGCTGAACACCAAGTCCAAGGAGTTACACCTGCAGATTACAGAGGGAAGGCAGTCCTCTGAAGGTCTGCTGTCCATGACCACTGTCTCTCTGGACCTGTCAAAGCAGCAGCCTTCCAGGCTGCAGAGCTTCTTCCTGATCAGTGGGCCCATCCTCAGCAGCTTGGCACTGGGCTCTGTCACTGCAGTTTCCTTACATAGAAATCAGTGAAGTGAAATCCTCACAAACTCCTTTCCCTGATGCTGCTGCTAAGAGAAATGGACTGACAGAGATGCCATATGGGACCATGGTCACTACTGTCATTGCCATGAAGACCAAGCCTTACTGCTACGTGAGATGTCTTGGCTGATCTGAGTCTCCTCTGAAAATGCCCATCCAGGTGAAGGTCAAGGAGAAGGACATCTCCACCCAGGCCAGGTGGTGCTTCTGACAGTAAGAATGCTATTCTTCAGATACAGAACTTCTGGTGTTGAATGGCTTCCATCAGTTTGCTGAAGTTGCCATCCGGCAGCCCACTAAATCTTCAAAGCTAAAACTCAAGTCTCATGAAGAAGAGAACTAACATTATTTCAGGGATCTCTCTCAGGACCATGACTCTGCCCTGATGCAGGACTATGCATCCTCCAAGGACAGCACCTGCCAGGCCACCCCATCTGGTCCTCCAGAGACAGCCTTGACCTCTGTTCCACTGGTAGAAGATAAGCCATCCAAAGCCCCAGCTACCCTGGAGCCCCAGGAGAAGAAAATGTATCCCTGGGACTTGGAGAAGGATTGCCTGGTGGCAGCATTGGGTGGCCCAGCCCTGCTTCAGCTTGATGGGGACAAAGTGTCTGAGAGCTTTCTGAGTGTCTCAGAGCCAAGAGCTGCTAAGAAGCCCCAAGGAGGAATTTTAAGGAGGGGTGCCAAGCTGATTTTCTACCAATGATTTTCCACCTGCAGAAAGACCCCAGCATGAGCCAGTCACTCAAACACTTCGTGTTCCTGCCCCAACATGAGGGCACATGAAAGAAGGTGTCGACCCTCACTCAGCTGCTGAACAAGAAGCTGCTGTCCAGGCACGGGGACAAAAGTGCCATGAGCTCCATGAACCAGGCCCCCTTGGAACCCTGCATGTAGGCCACCTGCCTTCTTCCCTGCAGCTGGAGGACGGGCTCCTGAGTTGACGCCTTCACCAGGACAGAGCAGGAGTGCCAGCTACTGCCACATGCCCATACCCTCAGCTTGGTTTTCCCCAACAATCTAGTGTTTTGATGGGAAAGAACAATCTGAGTCTCCAGCTGGAGGCTTTCACCTAAGAGAACTGACAAAGCCTAATTTGCCATCAGAATCCCAGTGGAACCTGCTGCCCCCACCTAAGCATTCAGGTAACAGTTAGGAAAAGAGTTCCTTGCAAGAGAAGTACCACACTCAGAGGGACCTGAGAGGGAAGCTGGGGATTCAATTTTACCTATGCAGCCCTCTAGCAGGATGTGTTTGGGGCCCATGCCTGGATCCTGTCATGGGGAGGTCTGCCCCAAGGCTGTCACTGTGAACAGAATGTATGGGTTACCTCTCCTAATTTGCTGCTTAGAATTATAAAGTACACCCTGGCCCCAAGGACAGAGAGATGAATCATGGGCAGGATATTTGATAAAGAAATTATGATAGCAATTGATGAAATTCTTTGGCAAATATACGAAAGTATTTTCCTTTGCCTTTAGCCATAGACCTTGAAAACTTCTGCGAGCACTAGTATGTCCTGTACATATTGTACTGGAAGTTTTCCCATGGTTGCTCTGAGCCTGCTTGCCAGTGAATATAACTTAAATGCCGATGTGGTTGGTCCTTCCATTTTCCTCTGCCATGTCAGAAGCTCAGAATGCCAGTGGAAAAATTGATGTGCAGATTTCCTCTACATCTGGTGCACTTACTAGACTAGAGTGAGAACCTGACCAAGGAAGTTGGGAGCAATAAGTGACAATACATAGAACATGGTAAGTACACACACACACACACACACACACACACACACACACAAGGTTTTGTCAAATATTCCCTACAGGCCGAACAAAGTACATATAGGGCACTAGAAGAAATTATTTTGTATCTCAGGTATCTATTTTAGGAATGAGAATTTAATAACAAATGGTTCAAACATGGGAAATTCTTTTCATGGGTTTTTCAGATTTCTGCTGTGAATAGTGTTCCTGGCCGCAGTTTAAGACATCCTTGTTTTGGTTTTAAATAGGGAAAATAATAAGCTGGGAACACATTTATAAACCCATGTGTACCTAGCAAACTGCTTCCCTCATAAGTACACTTATACCTTGGGCCATTCAGTTTCCATGTTGCTCTGCTCCTCTTGAATATGAATGCCAGCAGACGTGCTTGTGAAAGAATGGCTGTCCACTGAAGTGACATGTTTTGACCCTTTAATGAGATTGGTGTTCTTCCAGTAAGATTGGAAAGGCTGGAGTGACCCTGAAATTTGGCAGATGGGCAAGTGTGTGTATGCCTTCCAGAGGCTCCATTAACCCTCCATGTGTATTTCAGGAGAATAGAGTCATATAAAAAATACTATTTTAGAAGCCCTATTTTAAAGAATTATTAGGTAACTTTAGATCTATGTAATTACCTCTCATAAGTAAAAATAAAACTGGCAGGTATCTGACATGTTTTAACTCTAATGGTATGAAGTAGAACTTCTCTGTGTTTAACATTTATCAAAGTAACAACAACAACAACAAAAAACCTGGCCCTGGCATGATGGCACACACCTGAAATTCCAGCGATTTGAAAAGATGAGGCAGGTGGATCACAAGTTGGAGTCCAACCTCAGCAATTTAGTGGGGCCCTAAGCAACTTAGCAAGATCTTTTCTCAAATTAAAAAATAAAAATAAAAAGGACTGGGGATGACATTCAGTTGTGAAGTGCTCCTGGGTTCAATCCCCAGTACCAATAAATAATCAAACTTGAAGTGGGTAGAAAGGTATTATATGTTCTATGGGACTAATTTTCAGGAAATATTATATGACATAGAAGTTCTTAATTATTTTTTACAGTTAAATAATTGGTTTATGGAAGAGTTATAGTGAATTATTTTTTTCCTTCAAAAAACTGGCTCTCAAAAGTAAGTTTTTAGGCTCTGAAGAATAATCTTATCATCTCAATAAAAATGCACTAACATCTATGACAGTGATGAGAGGAAAGGACACAAAATTAGGACAATAGGAGGTGTCATTTGGACAGGTCCAAAGCAAGTGTGTCCCTGTGGGCCATTTTGGGGGATCCACACACATTACTCTTATGATTCTGCATCCTTGTCTTTCTCTCATTCTTCCCTTTTCTTTTTAATTTCTGTCCTGTTCTTTCACTGTCCCTCATGATGGGCTGAATGAGTATGGGCACCTCAAATTCACATTGACATCCTAATCCCCAACATGGTAATAGTTGAAGGTAGGGCTTTGGGGAGATAATCAGGTCATGAGCATGAAATTAGCACCCTTTTAAAGGAATCTACCCGCTTGCCCCCTTTCGACCCTGTGAGGATATAATAAGAAAGACAGGTCTGCAACCTGTCCTTCCCCAGAACTCAAACACATTGACAAGTTGATCTCAGCCTCTAACACCATAAGAAATAAATTTATGTAATTTATAAATTTATGAGGATAATCTCTGGTACTTTTTATAGAGTCTGAACTGACACCCCTAGTTTTATGAACAGAGTAGGTCAGAGAAACCAAAACAACAAAACAAAATTTACCAAGATGTATTGAGTGCTGACACTGTTGGGCACCATGCTAAGGTAAAAGTGAACACATTAATTTACGGCACCTACCAACGGTGATCTTACTGCATAAAGTGGGATCACTATTTTATAGATGGAGAAACCAAGGCAGAGAAAGGTATGCAACCTGCTCAGGGCCATACAGCTGTCATGATAGAGAACAATTTGAGTTCTGGACAGGCAGCCCACAATTTTAATCACATTTCTGTAGATCTATGAAGGACTCCTGCAGGAGAGCCTTGAGCTTGTTCAATATAGCCCTTTGGGCTAGTGAGGAAATGAATTTAGACAACCCTGTTCCTCCAGATTTTCAGCAAAATTTCAAAGATGGCTGCCTTGATCTAATAGGTTGCCTTGCTGACTTAAAAATACAACAACAACAAAACATCCACTTTTCTCATCTCCTCAGTACTACTACAGAGATATAGTGAGCTTCTAACAGGAGGAAATAAGCCTGGAGGGAAGAAACACATAAGTACTACCTTTTCTTATCTGAAGTCTAACTAGTGTCAAAGACTCAACCACCATTACTATTATTGTTTAGGTTTTAAGGACTCACTTTTTCAGAATGGGATGACAGACAGGAACTTTTCACTGCTCTTGCCATCATCCCCTCACACTCCAGACCCTCTTCCCACCTTGGTTTGCAATATTTGGACAAGAAAAAAGACTTCTGTTCACTAGCCAGGCAATTTCCTTTTGGGCTTTGTGAGGAGTCCAGCTGCCAAGCAGTTAATGACAGCTAATTTCTCTCCCTTCCTACATGGGATGTTTCTATAGTCCTCAGGTCAGGAGTTATTGGGTACAAATGAGGCCCCATTAGCCTTAAATGCCCAATTCCATTGTCTCTTAGTTCCCTCTCCAGGGCTTCATTCAATATTATGTAAAAGTTTCTGGGAGCTTATATGGGGTTTCTCACCTATGTGTAAGATCATGTCTCTGAGTGCGGCTGGTCATCTGCCAAGGTGGTTTGCAGCTGCTCTGTCCACTGAACACCCAAACATCTTGTGCAGGACACAAAGGAGTTTTACTAGTGCCTAAAGCTGTTCTTCTGGGAAGATGCTGCCCCATCTGTGAGGCAAGTTCATATACAACCTCAAACTAAAACAAAACAAACAAATGCCAAGAGACCAAAATAGCACACATTGTACTCAAACCAAAATGTCAGTCTTGCTTATTGCAAAAGTGGGTGGGAGTAAGGTAGCTCCTGTTCACAGGGGTACCTGTAATTCCTGGAATAGGGCTGGAGACCAGGTTCAATGTGGTTTTTGTTCCTAAAATAACTTATTCTGGTACTTAGAAATTCTTTACGGTTGGTCTCATATATATACACTATGAAATGACAATGGAAAGTCATTACCAACAAGATTTGTAAAGTGAAACACGGAAAAAAAATGTAATAGTCATTGAAATACAAGTGCTATTTGGTATACTTTCAGATAAGAAGATAACATTAACTACTGTTTCAGAATCAACTCTGATGTGGTGACTACAAAGGCAACCAGTTGACTGGACATGACAAAGTTAAATTTCAAGCAATTTGTATTCACTAAAAATTTAATAAGAAGCTCCTTATTAAGGGTTGGGGTTCTAAGAAGACACTTGAGTCAAGATGAAGTATTGGTCTAGTTTGGAGAGCATGTTAATTTTCTTTTGGTAATAATTTTAGAAATCATAGGTTTTCTTTTCCAGGCAATTATTTTAATGAATCAATTGGGATTTTGAGAAATGATTAAATGAGGTTCAATTTGGTTTCAGGTTCAGCAAAATGAGATCATTCATTCTATTTTTGGTTCAGTTCAGGTCAAGTCTCCTGGTTAAATCAGACCAATAGGCATTGGGATAATATATTTTTATGCCTTTTCTTTCCCTCATCCTTTCTTCTACTTTTCTTTCCCAAACATTTGTGGACCTGAGAACAAATGTGACTCCATTTTTTAAAAATAAATAAATAATACAGATTCTACCTCAAGGCCTGTCCTAAGGAAGGGGGCCTGACCCTTGTCCTTGGATAAACCCACAGAGCACTCCTAAGCACATACCCACCCTTCGGAGTTTTTTGTAAATAACAGGAGAGGTCTGACTCAGTTGGGCTAGGTGAAGACCCATGGCAACCCCCCTAGAAACCTCCAATCAGCATGAGACAGGGAAAATACCCGGGATGCCAGATGACCCCCAAGTAGTTTATGGTGGTTGATAACATGTTGGGAAACCATGTAGTTTAGCAGGTACACCCCTCATCACTTAAACCAATCAGTTCAAAGGAATGCCCCTCTTGTACTAGCCAATCACCCTTACCCAACTTGCTCCCGCCAGTGAATGTGCTAATCAATGCTAAGATTTGATGTCTGATTTTCCCAAGATATGGAATGACTTGCTGTGTGATGTTGTGACACATAGAGTATCCCCCCAAACCTATAAAATCTCACTGAATAAAGATCGGGACTCACTCCCTGGGACCGCTGCGTGGGGATCGGTTGTGAATCCAGGCTCCAGCTTGCAATAAAGACTCTTGCGTGATTGCAATGGATTCGGCTCCTGGAGGTCTACTGGGGTCTCAGGAATCTGGCATAACAGACCCTTTTCTCATCACACTGAAATTTTCTGTATTGTGTAATAACATGTTCTCTCCCCTCACAAATTGTATTTATACTCAGCAACCCAACTTCCCATAAGAACTACTGGAATAGTAATATGTTCCTTCCAGCACAAAACACATATTTCTCTTATTTATACTTTTACTTTCATTAAATTAGACTACCATATATGAAGATGAAGCAGATAACCAAGCCTGGAACAAAAATAGCAGATATTCTGAGGGTAACTCTGTCTCCCGCAACACAAATGCCTAGAGCAAAGCTGAACTGAGTTCCAATATAAAGTCAAGCGGTTAAGAATGGGGTACCTTAGAACAGGTTTTCCAAGGAACAGCTTAAATGGAAAAATTGTAAGACCAATGATAGTGAGGATAACATAAAGAAGAAAAAAAATATTTCTTTGACATTTTAGAATTGGAGTATAGAATCAGCATTACTGTGATGTTGACTATTGAAAGATACATATTCTTCCTGGACACAAGAAGAATAAGTCCGAAGATCTCTCTTACCTGTTATGGTGGCTTTGTTGATGGATGGTTGGTTGCACATTGGTGATCTTCTGACAAAGAGAGAAAAATACAAAGCAGTAAGTATGTGGTCCTTGTTGATTTGAGTAGGTGCTGAGTCGTTTTAGATATGAAATTTTAATTTTAAGGATTTTTTAAGTTAGGAGATGCAGATTTTCTTCAGTCAATTCTTGGGGATCCTTTTACTATATCTCAGATCATACGTATCAAATTTTTAAGAAAGTTAAGTCTCATGGTGATAGACATTGGGGAAGATTATGATATTCATGTCACAGGAACATGATAAAAGTGGAAATTCTTATTAATTGACTATATTCAATTAAGCTAGGGTTTACAGAGCTAACACAGACTTTCTGAATTTAGAAAAGTAGTCAAATTATCACTGTTTTCCTTAAAACAGTGCTAAGAATCTTTGATTTTGACATAAAGCCTCATGATTGCTCATACATTATCAGAAGTGCATGATTCTTTCTAAAGTATCTTAGAGAAGGTATTTAAATTTTTTTCCTATTTTCTTACATTGAGAAACATTTCTGATACAAGTGTTAGAGAGGTATATTGGCAAGGTGTATAAACATATGCTATAGAGATTTTAGAACTATTGTAAACCTAAGGTATTTAAATAGATTCCATCTAGTATTCTTTCCTATTTTTTTTAACAGATGTTTGCCAGGTTCCACCAGATGATTATAAACACCCTGAGGTTAAAAACAAAACAAAACAAAACAAAAAAACAAATATATATATATATATATATATAATATATAATATATATATAATGATTAACTCATATTCCCTTCAAAGCCCAGCGTGAGCACACACATACACACATACACACAACCTCAACTATTTTACAGATATCTCTAAATGTATCTATTTTTAAAGTGTTTTTAAAGATGGCAACAAGTTAAAAGCTATCAATTATATATATATCAACAAGTTAAAAGCTATCAATCTATCTGGTATTAAATCAGTGCTCAATAAATTATGTTGAAAAGAACATCATTTATGGATTGTCCAAAGTATTTTGGAATAGAATTTTATAAAATCATTACTTATAATTGATAGCTTTTAACTTGTTGCCATCTTTAAAAACACTTTAAAACACATTAAGGGATATCTGTAAAATAGTTGAGGGTGTGTGTGTGTGTGTGTGTGTGTGTGTGTGTGTGTGTGTTTCTTCTAGTGGCTACACTTATTTAATAAGCATTAAGTGTCTGTCACACGCTATACTAAATGAGCACTTTAAATGAATTATCTCACTTAACCCTGACAAAAAGCCTCAAGGCTGGTAGAATCATTGTTCTCATTTTACGAGTGAGAAAAACAAATCTTTGGGAAGTTGAAAATCTGTTCCAAGCCAGCAGAGATTTGAATCAAGGTAATGTGACTCTAGGCTGCACTCTACTCTTTGTCTTGGCTTGGGATGCTTTTGTGGAAGCCAAATGGATAACCACACAGATGTGCAGTTGGCAGCAGACTCTCTAACGCTGAAGATGACGACTATCCTAGCATATCTGGGGGAAGCTTACAGAAAGCCCTTTGGTGTTTTGTAATTTCTCACTCGTTCTATTCAGTGTCTGGCTCTGGGTCATTGCTCTTAAGTTTATTGGTGTCAGCTTGGGATTGAATTTTTGTGTTTGATTGAAAATATACCATGATTCACTTCTGAATTATTTTAGTTTTTTTAAATTATGAAAATAAAAGTCGGGGCTGGGATACAGCTCAGTGGTAGAACACTTGCTTAGCATGTGTAAGGCTCTGGGTTGATCCCCAGCACCATATAGAAGTGAGAGAAAGAGAAGAAATTAAAAATATAAATTTGAACTTGATAAATGTTTTATTTAAAAAGGTCAATGTTTTAAACTGCTGCTTTGAAATAGCTCTGTTTTCTATACTAGTAGTTACCTTCTTGCTGAGAGTTTGTTATTCAGATGAGTTTGGGGATATTCAGGATGATATAGTTATAGACTAGAGTTTATTCAAATGACTTAAACATTGATGTCTGAGAATGTTTTTTAGTTCTTGTTCTGTGAAAATTTTGAAAACATTGACTTTTTGTCTTGGAAAATATAAATAAACATTTATCCTTTTCTATAGTTTTGGAAAACCAAATGGTTGACTTGCTACTAATTCTCATTTTATCAATCTTACTACTGACATTTGGGAACTTGACATCTTGATAAGTAACAAGCAGAAAATATTAATCACTGGATTCATGGTAACTTGACAGATTATTTTTAAAAAGAATGAGTCACAATTTATTCTTGGAATAAAAAAAAGTCTAAAGGGGACAAAAGAGCAAGAAGATCACAAGAAACCATTAGTGGGCTAACACTAGAGCTCTTGGATGAGTTCTTCCTAGACACCAACCCTAAAGCAAATAAAAAAAAAACAACAACAAAAACAAAAAACAAGTTCTTAGATGAGTTCTTCCTAGACTCCTTTCCTAAAGCAAATAAAAAGGTAGTCTGTGAAAGGCAGCACAGGTCTTCTTCAAATTCCAACAGTGAGCTTGGAAACATTCTAGTGGCACAGGGAGTGCAGGGCAATTGAATCCTGATTCTTTCAGAGTCATCATGCCATGTACCAGTGGCATCCTCTTTGCTAATACCAAGCACAACAGAGTCCAGCTGTGTGGAGATTGAATTCTACTATTCTGACACCCCAGGAAGCTGATTTGGTTTGAATTAATAAAGGAGGTACAAATCTGCATTGACTAAAAAAGAGACCATACACTGGCTTTCACTTAGAGTCTACCTGATGATATTGTAATTCAATGTCTCCATGGGCATTGCATAGTTAGTCAAAGCAGGTGTAAGTTCAGGTGTTAGCTATGATTTTTCACTCCCTTCTTTCCATTTTAATATATTCTGTGCCTGTAAATCAGTTGAGAACCTCTGTCTTGTATAGAATATGCCTGAGGACATTTCTTTGGAGATAGAAGGGCCAGTGTGATACCTTCACACCTGTTTGATTAAGTGTCTATTATATTAAATGCTTGCACTCAGGTGACCACATCTAATGGAAATTTATAGGGCATTAATTTCTTGTTTGCCTTTTAGAGACAAGACCTCGATTTCTTACTGAAATTTGAGACTGCAAGTTTTAGTGGCAACCAATAATTTCATTTTTCCTTCAGAGTTAAGAATTTCTAGAAGGTTAAGTTTGTACCCACATCCTACTGAATAGCAAAGGTCTCAGGGCTATTGAGGTCAGCCTGATGTTTTACAACTTATGACCGTGTTGTATAGACAACACAACTGGAGATAAATGATTTCTTCATGGCACACCCTCAGGCTTTAAATGCTGAATGGCCAGTTTACACTTTAAGTCAACAAGCATTTGCAGAGATTTAGAAATGAAGTGTCCCCCAAAAGTTCATGTGTGAGAAAATGAAAATGAGGTTAAATTAGAGCTGTAACCTAATTAGTAACTTAAACCACTGAAATGGATTAACTGGCTGGTAACTGAAGGCAGGTAGGATGTGGCTAGCGAAGACTGGTCACTGGGAGTGTGCCTTTGGGGTTTATATTTTGTCTCTGGTAAATGGAGCTCTTTGGCTCTCTCTGCTTCCTGTTGGCCATGTTCTGAGCTGCTTTATTCCTCCACATCCTTCTACCATGATGTTCTGCCTCATCTTGGTCCTAGAGCTCTGTGGTCAGCCATCTGTGGACTGAGACCTCTAAAACCATCTGTGAGCCCCAAATAAATTTCCTCTCTTCCATAGTTTGTGTCAGGTATTTTGGTCAGAGCAATAAAAAATCTGACTAAAACAGAGGAATTATTCTGTATTCTGATAGGCACTGGGAATACGAATGTGAACCAGCCACACCCCTGCTCTTGGGGAACTGACATTGCTGAGGATCAACCAGGTGATCAGGCAAGTAGGGAACAGGGAGAAATGTGCTTGAATAACAGGATGCAACCAGGCAGAGTTGGAAAGACATGCCAGCCAGCTAGGGCTGGTCACTGTGGGTCTATATCTGGCAGTGTGAAGGACAGTGCCCCCAAAGCAATTATATTTAAACTGTGATGAGAAGAATGAACCAGTTAGTCAAGTGGAAAAGAAGAAAGAGAAGGTAAATGTTCAAGCTGAGGGAAAGACAATCGGCCCAAGGTTCTAGGTTCCATGTCAATTATTTGTGTTGTGGAACTTCCACTAATTTTTTTTTTTTTTTTTTTTTTTTAGAAAACCTTTCTCTATCACAGGAAGTACTTGCCTAATGGATTGTAGAGGTAAACTATGTTATTATGGAGTGGAAAAGTTCAGTTTTTTCATGTTCTTTAAGAAGTAGTTATCATAATCCCTAATAAGTTTCTACTCACTGTCCTCTTAATATTGATTTGATTTTTTTGTTTTGTTTTGGAAAATTCTTCCAAGCTGATAATCTTAACTTAACTTTATTATAAATAATACTTTAAAAAATAATAGATATTAGAATAATAGTTTATCAGTTTCTCATTTAATTTTGCAAAATTTACTTCCTTCTTTTTGATTTTTTAGATTTATCAGGATCCTCCAATTAAAAAAAATTGTAGTTGTAGATAGACAGAACATCTTTATTTTATTTGTTTTTTTTTATTTTTATGTGGTGCTGAGGATCGAACCCAATCCAGTGCTTCATGCATGCTAGGCAAGTGCTCTGTCACTGAGCTATAGCCCCAGTTCCAAAATCCCCCAATTTTAAATCATTTTCCATTTCAAGTTTCCCTCTCCCAAACACTTCTATTGTTATTACATCAAACTCAATTTTATTAATTGCTTAATGAATGCTGCTGCTCAGAGAGTCAATGACAGCAGTAGAATCAAAGATCTTTGTTGAGATCTGTTGTTTTTCCAGTTAATTGTTGTCTTAGAATTAACAGTATGACTTTGAGATATCATTAAGGCGTGATGAGATTATTTGCCTGTGGCTAATTTATGAAATAAGCCAAAACTATAAAGTTACTTTGAATATAAATAACTGGCTAGAAGACAAATCACGCCAGGTAATTTCTGACAGAATCACCATGTTGATTTGTCATACTGTTTCATTCCTGATGTTAGAATCACCACTACACTGTATTTATAGTGAATTAGCAGGGTATCATCTGATGGCTTGTTAATGTCCATGGTTAGATAGCTTGGCAGTGACTCAGAGAAATTTAATGTTTTGTCTTGAGTTCAATTCAAATTGAGATGACATTCTTTAAAAGCTCAGCAAAAAAGAGGGAATAAAGAATAACTTACTTGCTAGGCGCTCGGTCTTGCAAATTAGTTAATGCAGCAAAATTTTTTCGTACAGTTCGCAGGCTGGCTAAGACCTACAACAATAAGAAATTCTTGAGATGTCTTAAACTGGGGTCATCTTAAATGCAATTAAGAATGGTTTGTTAAGAGGAAATCTGATAATGCTTAAAACTTAATTTCATAAACCACTAAAGAATCTACTAGCACTTAGCAAGGCTTGTATGCATCCATATGAAATCCACAGAGATCACACTGTCAAAATTTTCCAGAAATCCCTTTTCATTATCTACAAATGTGGTCATAGCAGCAGCAGTCTCCATAGCATTCCTATTCCCAAGTCACTAACACAATATCCCAAGCAAACATGTATGTTGCATCTTATGCATATATGAAATAGTGTAGTATAAAATACTAATGAAGCTTACTTTAAGGATAAAAATAAAAATGATTCCAAAACTCTCTTTAAGAATTTACCAAGAGGGCTGGGGTTGTGGCTCTGTGGTAGAGTGCTTGCCTAGAATGTATGAGGCACTGGTTTTGATCCTCAACACTACATAAAAGTAAATAAATTAAATAAAGGCATTGTGTCCATCTACAACTAAAAAGAAAAAAGAAGAAAGAAAGAAAGAAAAAAAAATTCACCAAGAGTTCCATAATTTGCAATCAGTAAACTAAGTAAATCTTAGATCGCTTTTCAGCTTTGCCATGTGTCTGTACCAGCTAGTGCACAGATAGTCTTTTCCTTGGTTAAGACTGTGAATGACAAGAAGTCCCCAAGAAGGTATTTTCTCACATAAAATGCAACTGCTCTCTCTCTCTCTCTCTCTCTCTCTCTCTATATATATATATATATATATATATATATATATATATATACACACACACACACACACACACACACACACACACACACTTCCTGGAACACAGAAAATACTCAATAAAATGGCATCGTATGAAGAATACCTAGATGAAATATATGTACACATATGACAAGGCAAGAAAACGATGCCACCACCTCTGATAGCCCCCCTTTCCTAATTCCAATCAGACTAGAAGGTGGCCAAGGAATGGAAGTGAGCCTAGGAGAGAAAAGTTGGATGAATCTACTGCCCCTGGCTTTTTCCTAGAATGGGCTCATTTCCTCAGGGTGGATCCTCAATTAGGTGGAATTATAGGTGTTCTGGATGTGAACCGGAATGCTTAATTTATCTAAAATGTGTTTTGCTAAGTACTAGGGTATTGCACAACAAAACAGGCTGCCTGAATCTGTTCAGTATTAATGTGTGAACCTGAACAAGTTATGTAAGCCTCTCCTTACCTCAGTTTTCTTAAATACAAACTGTAACTGATATTTACCTCACAGGATTGGAGTGTGAATTAGAAGAAATGACAGGTTAGGTGTCAAGAAAAAGCATTCAGTGTGGGTGAATTTATTGGGGTAGCATTTCACTTGATTAATGATTTGACACACACACAGGGAATTTATTTAGTGACTTAGGAGTGGTACTACAAGGGGCCCCCCAAATTCTAATTGCTCTAAGGGCTCCAGAATTGTCTCCAGAGTTTTTTTTTCATCTGGCATGGATCTAGAGTCAGTTTATATTTTTTTCCAAGACAAAAACGTTTCAGACTTCAAAAAACAAAAACTTGACATTAATTTGTGTTGGTCAAAGAAAGTTTGTGCATTGGGATAGTGACCTACAGCATTTCCCGTGAAGGAATCTGTGGTGCTTCCTAAGGAGCCAACCATGATTAACTCAGTCATTGGAAAATCCTGGCTCATTATCACACATAAACAACCCACAGCTCTGAAAGGTCACACTGCCTATGACAGAATATTCAAATAGCTAACTGCTGACATCAGACTACGATGTCTTTCAACAGGCATGGAATCTTGACTGATGCAGAAATAAATTGGATAAATGATCCACTGTCATTAAATCATGCAGACTTGATTTATATTTTAAGAATTGAATACTGAACACATTTGAAAAGTATTTTAAATAAGATTATTGCACCAGCTAATCGATCCCTTTTCTAGGCAAAATTTTAATTTCAGAATTCTGAGGATTTTATCATAATATGCTGTTGTAAATTCACTGCATTTGACAGCTCATAAATAGAAATAATATTGTAGGTAAATCATATTCCATGCTCATTTGAGAGGAAAGTAATTCATAAAAGGAAACATTAGTTCATAAAAGAAATATTATCTGTAGAGAGAAATTTTGCCTTTGTTATAATAATAAATATATTAAACTGGATTATTTTTTGGATTTTAAGTTTTTTATGTATTTATTTTGAATAAATCATACATTTGCTTGATCTAGACTTTAAGTAGAAACATAACTCTCCTGCAAAAAGTCTCATCTCAATAATTAAGCCAAAATCAAAATTATTGTTATTTATGCGATAGATGAACATGGAAAGGGATACTTCAGTGGCATTAAAATATTCATATCCTTCTATTTCTTAAACTGTTCATTATTATTATGATGATCATTTATGCTCTATATAATCACTAGATATATTCTTTCATATGTATGAACTATCTCAAAACAAACAAAAAATAAAAATGGAAGAAAAAATTCCCCTATCCCAGTCCCTCCTTCAGGCATCCAGTTGCCAGTCCCTGAGACTGACTTTGAGGTTGTGTCTTACAGTTTGCTTTTACAAACACTGCTGTAGTAAATAGCCCTGAGGATACATCATTCCCTGTGTGTGCAAGTCTTAAGTCATTGTGGCTCTCTCTCTCTCTCTCTCTCTCTCTCTCTCTCTCTCTCTCTCTCTCTCTCTCTTTCTGGTAGGACAAGCAGTATTTTATAAATTTTTAGATTAAGTGTTAATTATTATCCTCAGCCAAAGTATAAATAAAAGTTTCATACAGATCTTTTAAGGGGTGCTTCCTGGGGAATCTTTATCCTAAATATCACTGGGTTTGTCTTTGCAGAACACAAAGAGGTAGGTAACTGTTGCTGGGGAGAAGAAATGGAAATAGTTTTACTGGAGCCCCTGAGTTAAGGTTCCATTATTTTTTGCTTTTGTTCCAGGGCTGCTCTCACTCCCCATTATTTCATCTTTGTAAGAGATGTAGTCAGAGCTTTATTGCCTCTATAATTTTCTTCCCTTCTTAATGTTGTTAACCAAAGAAATCCCTGAGGTTTCTTCCACGTGGCTCAGTTGCAGAAAATTAAGGTCACTGCTTTCTCTTCTTCTCCTACAAGTACAATGTAACAGAACAAGATCAAAAATACCTCCGGTATGATGAGAAACATACACACCTTAGGAAAGAAATACTGATAGTACTATAGAAAAATTGTGGACAGAGATGATCCGTACACTGGCCTGTGGGGTGGGATGTTATTTATATAGAGTTCTCAAACTTATTTATGTGCTCTTAAACATCTATTGATCAGTACCAAAATTGACAGAAAAAATGTGGACTTCATGAATCAGTAATGAACAGCCTCAAGGAGAGTTTTGAGGATTGTTTTTCAATTCATGTACACTTTATGCCACTAGGTGGCGGTAAAACACAGACTGAGATTCTTGTGGGGTGGGTGTATCCTGTGTGAAATAAAAGTATTCCTGATCCAGGTTTTAACTTCAGAAGAAATGCTGGAGTCAACCTAGAATTATGTACAAGATAAAAAGTTTATTTTGATAGAAAAGAAAATCTCTTTCGACCTATGTTTTTGTTGAACCATATGAAATTGTTTTGGTTATGTCAAAAAGTTATTGACAATTTCCTATGAATGATTGTAAGAGTTCAGATATCAAGAAAGATTCTAGTTACCATTTATATTAATGAAGTCCAAGGAAATGCTGGGTGAATAAAAGCACCTGAAAAGAGACCACTCTTTTTTTCCATTGCTTCACAGAGAGGGCCTGGTGGGTCCAGCAAACTTGGGGACTGTGATGAGATCATAAAAATCTCTTAGGGGTGAAATATTTTAAAAAATATTGGTAATGTCCTACTACTATAATTAATGTTCTACAGTATTAATAAATACTATATTGTTTCCTAAAAGTATTATTGGTGCTGTATTTTGGTTAGAGAAGGCAAAAAATGTGGGTATTCCTGCCTAGTCTTCATGGGTTGGGCATGTCTCTCTAGACTGACTGATGTGAGGCACTCCACAGGGAGTCAGGATAATGTTTGGGTGGGGGTTTCCTGTCATTTGCTTCATCAAAGATTCCACTTCTTTCAATACTACAGACTTTCAGATGAGAATTCCAAGAGACTTAGAGTTTTACAAGGTTGTCATAATTGCAAACAGTGCAATTAGAGGGCCAGAGACCACTGGCTCCAGTATTCAGCAGTGTTGTGCCTCCTTGGTGCTCTTGGGCCTCCAGGAACTCTGGCCAAGTTGTTATCCTTGTGGGAGGAAAAGGGCAGTAGGGTCATTCTCAACACTCAAGTTTCTGTGCCAAAGGAAATACTCATACCAAAAGAGAATTTCAGTT
Source organism: Ictidomys tridecemlineatus (assembly GCF_052094955.1). Taxonomy (NCBI): domain Eukaryota; kingdom Metazoa; phylum Chordata; class Mammalia; order Rodentia; family Sciuridae; genus Ictidomys; species Ictidomys tridecemlineatus. The sequence continues at coordinate 124,752,960 of NC_135480.1, read as the reverse complement.
TTGAAATTGAAGTATACAAAATAATTAAATTTGAAACTTTTTCTGGGGCTCAAAGAGATTCTGAAATTATATGGAAAAGTCTAAGCCACCAGAGGTAGAAGACAGTTCAGGTTGACCCCTAGCCAAAACTTTACTCTAACAGTGTTCTTCACATTAGAATAAAACATAGAGGGATTTGTAAGATCCTTCCTGAAAATTAGGCCTAACCAAGATGTTCTAGGTTCAGCTCCATCCAACAAAATGGGATATATCTTTTTGTGACTTCCTAAATTCTCTTGTAATTTAGTATTTAATTCTTTTCAAAACCCAAAAGGCCATAATTTAGAAATAATAGGTCAGGATCCTTTCATGTTTCGGGGCTGCACTCAGGCCTAAAGAAATGGGTTTTCAAGAAGATGAAGATGAGATGAATTGGAGGAAGGTCCTTGACCATTTTGGACAATAGTGGCCTGTTTTTAAGATCATAAGGAAAGTCGTAACACCCAGAAAAAACAAACCTAAATGGATAGAAAGTAAGAAAAAAAAATGTGAGCAGTAGTTGTTTGGGGATTGTGCATTGTGGGAAATTTTCTTCCTTTTGTTTATATTAATTTTTCTAAAGTTTGTATGCAGAAACATTTTGAGAGCAATGTGGCTCTTCCTGCAAATTTTATTTTATTTTTAATAGTCTTTAGTTATAGATGGACACAATACCTCTATTTATTTATCTTTATGTGGTTCTGAGGATCAAACCCAGTGCCTCACCCATGCTAGGCAAGTGCTCTACCTTGGAGCCACAACCTCAGGCCTCCCTGCAAATTTTCACCAAAATTTAGTGTGAAATTATGAATCCAAAATATAGTAGGAAGAGGGTATGATTCTTTGGCCTACTTGATGAGACATTTTCCTGAGCAAGTTGGCTAAAATCAGTTATGGTATAGCAGAACAAATAATGTTGGCATAACTTCAAGCAATGTAAATATATTCCATTTTTGGAATTATAATATTTAACATCAAGTGGTAAGTGCTCTGCCCTGTATTACACACTCTTTTTCTGAGGAGATGGCAATTAAGTCAACAATATATGCCAGTTGGGCCCAACATAGCTTAAGAAAAGGCCAGTCAGGTACTAACTGGGCTTTTAGTCTTACCTGCTTCTGCAACGATACCCCATCAGTGCTAAAACTGCTCAGTATTAAAAAGCCTTTTCTTACTTATATTTTAGTACAGCTTCCAAGATTTAATACTCCAGGAAAAATCCATTTATGAAAACTGTGGTGAAGCCACTTAAAAAGAATTCACAGCCCCTGGGGCAACGACCACCTTCTGCAAGGTGAATGAGTCCCTCAGTTGATGATAAGTAAAATCTCCTTAAGTATATTTCAGATTATTTTTAGGCATCAGATATATCTGAATATTACAAAGAGTTAGGTTATATTCAAAGTTCCAGTATCAAGGGTATTAATCATTGTAAAATAACATTTATGACTAAATGATGTTTTGTATATAAAATATGTATAAACGTCCCAATATAGAGAAATTTGAGTAGTTGTTTTGGAGATTATAGGTACACTATAGATGTCTAATCATGTAAAAGGCTAGACTTCTTTAGAATTTAACTGAAGGCAGGAGCCAAGTTAAATTTATTAATCTGTTAGAGATTAGTAAATATTACTTGAAATAAGAAGCCAAGATATTACATACAGATTTTTTTCCATTTTTTTACAACATACTTAGATTTATTTTTCTTACAATAATATCTAGAGATTTTAGTTTTAGCTAGCTACCTGAGTAAACTCATGATGGGATAACTGGTTCTACATTTAGTGATGTTGTTTATATTGTTTTACCTGATTTTGCCTGTTCATCTAACTCTCAGTTCTTTGTTATACAATTATAAATTCTCAATAGGAATTAATTACAAACTGTTTCATTAAAAATTTGCTATCACAAATATGATTAAAATGTAACAGTGTAAATTTTTTTGACACCGAAATACAAGCACTAGAAAGAATTCATGATCTGCAAAAAAAGGACTTGAGCATATGGAATGGATGATGATCATCATCTGTTCTTAATTGCCTGCATTATTATTTTTTAGTTTTCAATGGACCTTTATTGTATTTATTTATGTGTGGTGCTGAGAATCGGACCCAGTGCCTCACATATGCCGGGCAAGTGCTCTACCACTGAGATATGACCCTAGCCCACCTACATTAATTTTTAAAATCACCATTAGACATTTTATTTATAAATTAATTACAATTGTGGTCTAAATTATTTTAGAAATTTAAAAAAAATTAAAACTGCAAAATCATATTGTTCTAACATTATTATTATTCATTTAAAAATTATACCTAAGATTACATTTAGAAAGAAAAGAGCAATTTCATCTCTATACAATTAAACCAGTTTTAATTAAAATTTAATAAACATTAAAATTTTTAGAATTCTTGTGACTATTTAGCATGACCAGTATTATTTTAATCTTTTAACATCTTATGAGGTGGGTACTCCTGCAATTATAATTTAACAGAGGAGGAAGTAAGACTTGGAAAAGTTCAGTGCCTTCCTCAAAGTCATTCAGAAAAGTTAAATGAGTTGGTCAAGGTGCTACATCTATTTCTGACCTAGCTCTGGTTATAATTTGTATAACTTCTCAGCACTGCTTGTATTTCAACATTTAAACATTTTTTTTTCAGTCAGTATTGATTTTAAATCTGCTTCATGACCCAGTTTAAATAAGTTTCATCCTATTTGTCCCTAGTTATCTACGTCAGGGGCTGTCAACTTCTCTTACACACAGTAAAAATACTGTGGCCTTTGAAAAATAAAAATTCTTAGATTTCCAGATTATTTAAAATCCATAGGCATGCAAGCCTGGGCATCGGGATGAGTGCTCTAAGTGAGTCTAGCTTGCATCTAGGGTTGAGAATCACTACAGTACATTTCAAATCATCTCATCACCTTCTTGCATCTATGTCATGTGATCAAAGTATTTTCATGATTTGTATGCTGTAAAACAAACACAGATCACTGGGCTAAATCTTTTTGCCAATGACACATGTATAAAGGAGTAAATAAGGTATCAGGTTGAACTGTATGATTGAATTTCAAGCAATGATCATGTACCTCATTTTATTAAACGCAATTTAATCCACAATATAGCCTTCTGCTTCTAATGCCTATATCAGTTAAGAAATATGGGCCTATTTATGTTCTCTATCTCTAGGGTAATTTGTTATTTGAAGCAAAGACAATCTTTGGGTCTACCACAGTTTAAAGAAAACAGATCTCTAGGGCCAAAGTCACATTTTCTAGCATAGCCTATGAATTACTTGGATGAACCACACTATTTGTATTTATAATTTCATTTACTTTAAAACTAAATCGAGCAACAGATCAAATCCTCCCAAACCAATTTCCAAATCTGTGAGAAGTTGGCCTGCTCACCGAGGTATGCTTACCTGAGCAAAAGGAGTCACAATCAAGTCATCTCCATGTCTGAAAAATAAACCAAATCCCATGTTAGAAGTCATTGACAACTCTATGACTAGTTTTAATCAATATTCCATGTTAAGTTCCAATGTTAAGTTTCATAAATCCCCATAGAGAATTACAATAATTCCATCCTTATTCTTCAGCACATGTTCCTTTCAGGCACTGGGTTGAAAATGCATCTTCTTGGATTTGAACCATTATCCAGCTACTTAGGTGAAAAGAGGGACTCCGTCATCCATCAGTGTCACTGTTGCCTTTTAGGGCTAACAGGGTACACCATGGTAGAAACAGTTCCAGTGCTGGGGCCTGGGTTTTACTCTTGCCTCTTAGTATAATTATTAGTCAGGGAAGCTGTGGAAGGAATCAGCAGCCTCAATAGCTTTTGTGAGAGGACCCTGGCCCATGTATTTGAAGATGATTAGTGTTGCATGTTCTGTATCATTCTCTGGAAGTGTTGGACAAGCCAGGAACTTTAGATGACATGGGACTGCATCATATACTAATAAAACCCCATGAAACTTTTCAACTGACTCATGTCTCAGCCACCATAGTTACAGGGGAATGTTACCCCATGTGTGCTGTTGCTATAGCAACCTCAGCTACACCAGGCCTCCGATATAGGAGCAAGGTGTCAGCATGACGTGACTTAGAGGGATAGAGAAAGTCAAGAAAAGTTGTGCAATGTTCTACTTAGAAGAAAGTGAGAAACTTGGGCCTGCAATTCTTTCTTGGTATTTCCTAGCATAAATAGTTCAACAGCAGCATGTGCCTATCTTTATGGGTTATTTCTTGATCTAGACAGCCAAAGCTCTTGAATCAAGTGTAAGCAGTTATTCTGCACAGAAAGCTTCCTGAACATTACTTTCACTGAAAATAATGCAACTGACCTGTCTGTTTGCTCATGCACAATCTGAAAAGAACCAGAGTGACCTAAAACAACACTTACAAAATGTGGTACAGCATAAAGAGCACGGGGAGAATGTTCGCCATGGATCATCAATGGCAAAGAGACTAATTGCTGTGTTCACCATCAAATTACACAGAGCTCTTGAAAGTCAAAATGTGGAAAATAGAAGAAAAAAATGGAAAACACTTCAAAAGAGGCATGTGTCATTTTCCTTTCCATTGGTTCCAGAATCACATTTTCAAGGGACATCTGTTATTTTTTTATTCATAAAATCCTACGTGCTATGAAGTTTGGACATCAAGTTTTACCATCATTTTATAGAGGAAGCAACAGAGGTTCAAAGGGATCAGAAGGTCTAGAAGCAAATAAATGGTAGCTCCAGGACGTCAGTCCAAAACCGTCTTCTGAAGCCAAACCCAGAAAGGCTCTGTCCTAGAAGAATGGCCCAGAGTGAAGTAGGCTGGTGTACTGAAGCGGTAAGAAAGCCAGTGTCCCAGAGGCAGCTGACAAGAGGAGACAAAGCCAAAGAGGCAGAGGAATCATCTGAGTGAGGAAGAATATGACACATTCGAGGAGCTACAATGCATAGCTGAGCGATTCTAGAAAATGCATTGCAGGGTAGGAAATGCAAGAAGAGTGGCAGGTGGTGAGCCAGGCTGCAGATAACTAAGCCCTTGTACATGTAAGAAAAGCCTGGGATTTTACTTTCTGATGGGAGTGAGAGTTGGGAATTCTGACCCCGCCATGTTCTAAGTATATACACTTGTGCAAGTTATTAAACTTCTCTTTCTCTTGGTCTCTTCATCTGTAAAATGGAGATGATAGTCCATACATAATGTTATTTGAGGATTAAGTGACTGATGTTCAGGTATTCAGAATGTGCTTAGCCTAAAATTTGATAAATTTAGTAGTCTATATATAATTATTAATAGTAAATATTATTTATATTCCAATGGCTTTTGCTTTCTTATGCAGTTAGGAAATTTAAAAGACTCAGAAAACTGATACTTAGTTAAGAACTTTTAAGCCATTATGACAGATTTATAAAGAGTTTTGAAGGAGCAAAACTGAAAGCAGAGTAGGCAGTGTCAAGAGTGGAGGAGATGAGGACCTGAGTCAAATCAATGGTAACTGAAAGAGGAAAACTGACAACATTATGGGTTTTGTAAAAGAACTTTAAGGAAAATTTGAGACATACAAAACTAAGGGGGATGCTATTATGGTAGGTACATTTTATGTACAATGTCACCAACTATCATACAATGATTCTGGTAAGTGGTATATTCCCATCTTACAGATGAGAAAAACTGAGGCTCAACCTGGTTAAAAGACTAAACCCAAAGTCACACAGGTAAGAATACTCAGCCACACTTGCTCCTTATGATTTCACTAGTTCACTCCTATAGGACAGATTAAAAATAAGGACCTACAAAAGGTACAAAAAAAATAGGAAAATAGTACAGTAATCTAGGAGAAATACTTGCAGATGCTCCAAATTTTTCCAAAAGCATGAGTACAAGATCCAGAGCTAAGCATTTTACCATTTGACATACACAAATACACACACACACACACACACACACACACACACACACAAATATCCATTCAAAGCCAATTGTTTTTATAAGTAGTGAACAAAATAATAAATTTAGTGTGTATTAGTTTTCCTTTGTTAGCAAAAGGCAAAGACTATTTCAACAAATTTACATACATTCAAGACACTTTAGTAGTTTCTATAAGAAAAAGTGTTATTTAAAAAGCATGATTCTGGGCTGGGGTTTTGGCTCAGCAGTAGAGCACTCGCCTTGCACATGGGAGGCCTTGAGTTCAATCCTCAACACCACATAAAAATAAATACACCACATAAAAATAAATAAATAAAGGTATAAAAAAATAAAAAGCATGATACCATGACAGGAAATATATTACACAATGAGAAAATTACATGTGAAGTGTCTCCTTGATTTGGCAATTGAAGAGCTTTCAATTTGCTTCAACACGTGGCCATACTGAAGGCAGTTCAGATACCCAGAACAAAAATAATATGAAATCCAGATATTGTCCCAAGCTACAAACTTTTCTTTCATTTTATTCTTTATAATTTCCTGACCATAAAGTTAATTTTCTAAGAGCTAAGTCATATGGATCAAGGCACATAATCATTCTTAAATTAATCCATGTTAATAAGTCCTTTAGTTTGGAAGTGCATCCCAGTGGATTTGAACTAGTCAAAAGGATTGCATGTTTGTTAAAACACTTAATTTTTTCTTTCAATCAATTTCATTATGAAACTTTGTAAAAGGTATATTTAGAATATACAATATTTAACATAATTTATCCAACTTCCTTTCTTTTCCTGTCAAAGTATAAAGAAAGACAGTTGTAATTTTACTGGAGATATGTCATTTTTTAAAATTGCCCAGAAATTCTTTCTGCCGAATATTTCAAGTTTGTCTCATTTCAGTAATAATAAATGAGATTCCCAGCATTTCAGTGGCAGACATCTTCTATAAAGATATTTTATCTATTTCTTTTCAAAAGTATATAAGACTTAATTTGTCTTTGGATATATACCTAATATATAATTTAAAAATCTTTGTCTGTCTTCAACTCAACATGAAAATAACCTTTTCCAGACTATTTTCAAATATAATGATGTAGGTAATATATGTTTTTATTTGTGGATAGAAGAAAATATATATAATGAAATGTATCTTTTAATTGTGTACTGAACTTTGCATATATAATTAAAAGAGATTTGGGACTTAAGATTAACAAAAGATTAATTTTGTTACATATGATTGGCTTAAAGTAAATGTGGGTTTATGGTTTTGTTTGTTTGTTTGTTTTGTCTTTTTGTTTTGAGACATCTATGTTATCCAGGCTGGTCTCAAACTCCTGGGATCAAGCAACCCTCCTGAGCAGCTGTGACTACAGTGTGCACCACCAGACACAAAACAAAACAAAATGAACAAAAAGCCCTTGAAAGAAAGTGATTCTGCAATTGGCACTTGAACAACTTTCTCAACAAGGAAGTTTTTTAAAATACTGAAAAGAGTTAGGAGGGTGTATAATATCATGCAATCAATTGGGGTTTTCTGAGATGGGAAAAGACAGAGTCTCTAACAAATTAAGAAGTTTAACTCATAGTTAGTAGTGCCTGGAGACTTGAAATTGTAACTACAGGTGTCATAAATTTGAGGGAGAATTATTCAATATCACCTTTTCTTTAAGTAAAAAAAAACTTCAACAAACTTAAATCATCTGAGATCTATTTTAAAGGGAAGCTAATTTTAGCTTTCAGATAAATTTCTTTTCAGAACTGCATGGGACACAGGTGGGAAGACATTGGGGGCTGATAGTACTCAGGAGAAAGCTACTTTTTGACATTTTATATATATACATATATATGTACACACACACACACACACACACACACACACACACACACACACACACGCATGTGGAGACCAAAAAGATTGGGACCCAGGTAATAGTCACAGCGAAGGTCAAGTGCAGAGACTTCCAGAACAGATATGATAAGTCACTGGAGGTCACTGTGGAGACAGTGTCACAATGGCCTTGAGTGTTGTGATGTGGAAAGAGGTGCCACATGCTCAGTCACTGAGCTGGCTGCGATGGGTAGGCTTGCCTACACCTGCCCCACCTCTGCTCTCAAAGAGAGGCCTTGCTAGGTCCTGAGTCAGGGCTACCAGAGGCAGAGGCTCAATTGTTGACTCTTGTTTTCAAAACAGGAATGACAAGAGTTAAAAACTCCCATTCTTTATGCCTTTGCCATCCTTTCCCTATTTCTTGTTCTTTCCATAACAAGAAGCTGAAACAGATAGAGAGAAAGAGAAAAGCCAGGTGGGAGGTGACAGCCTGTAATTCCAGTGACTTGGGAAGCTGAGGCAGGAGGGCTGCAAGTTTGAGGCCAGCCTCAACAAATTAGAAAGGTCCTAAGCAATGTAGTATAAACCTTGTCTCAGAAATAAAAAGAACTGGGAATCTGCTCAGAAGTTAAACCAATGGGTTCAATTCACACACACACACACACACACACACACACACACACACAGAGAGAGAGAGAGAGAGAGAGAGAGAGAGAGAGAGAGAGAGAAAGAGAGAGAGAGAGAGATCTAAAAGCAAACCTTCTTATGGAAGCCTTGTTGGGATCCATATACTATTCAAGTATAGTATTAAATTTGGAAAAGTACACTGCCATCATAAAAGAATAAGTTTAACCAAAACCAGCACCTGGAATTATCTATCTATCTATCTATCTATCTATCTATCTATAATTTGAAATAGATTTATATATAAATAAATCTTTGAAATAGATTTTTATGTATATAAATCAATTTCAAATTGTGAAACTCAGGGACACCTTTCTTCTTGTTGGCTTCAGCACTAGGAGCCTTTATAATATCTTATTATTTTTTATTTCTTAAAACAATTTTACTATACTGCTTTTAAGAATTCAGAGTATAAACATTCAATGAAAGTATAAATAGTAGTGGTAATAATTACAAAAATTAGTTATCATAAACAACAGTGATAGCTAATATCTATTGAGTTATTACTATATGCAAAACACGTTACAATAATAATCTATTCTTTTTTTTTTCATAGATGAGAAGACAGAGGCCTAAGAAAGACACAAAAAAGACATGTCCATGAAGTGATAGGGCCAGGATCCAAATCTGTGTCATGTGACTTTGGAGCCAGGATCCAAATCTTTGTCATGTGCTATGTAATTCTCCAGCTAGAACACATTTATCAATGCCTAAACATCATCCAAAACAATGCTTAATCTTTGATATATTTTTTGTGTATCATGAGACAATATCAAAAAGACAACAAATAGAAGAATTATACACGAATGCAAAAAATAATGTCAAAACAACAAAATCATGCTGATCAAACAACATATTATCAATGACTAATAAAGCAAAACAAACTTAGTCTACCTAATGATTTTCATATCCTACAACCCTAGAATAAAATAATAATTTTTTTTCATCCAGGTGTAAAGTTTTGGCTGACAATTCAATAACATATGTGCATAATCAGGGTGTGATAAGAACATGTTAGTCATATGTAACAAAGACCTCTGAGGATAGTGTACAGATAACAAAACATTCTAATGTAAATGTCTACAAGTAAATTTATGTATGCATATTTTGTATATATGTGTATATGTAATCCTAAGGAAATTTTCTTTTAAAAGAAAATTCTTTTTTAAAATTTTAATTCTTTGCTTTCTGTTATTCAAATGACAGGGAAAAGTACCATTGGGAGAAAAAAAAATGGTATAACCACTATGGAAAGCAGTAAGAGATTCCTCAAAAAAACTTAGAATGAAACCACCATTTGACCCAGCTATCTCATTCCTCAGTTTATACCCAAAAGACTTAAAATCAGCATAGTACAGTAATGCAGCCACGTCAATGTTTATAGCAGCTCAATTCACAATATCTAAACTATGGAACCAAACTAGGTGTCCTTCAATAGATGAATGGAAAAAGAAAATGGGATATATATATATATATATATATATATATATATCTCCAGGAACAGAAAGTCAAATAAAGTATTATTGTATATATGTATAAAATTTTTCAATGCAATATTACTCAGCTTTAAAAAAAGAATGAAATTATGGCATTTGCCAGTAAATAGATAAAGTTGGAGAATACGATAAGCGTAATAAGCTAATCCCTCCAAAACAAAACACATATTCTCTAATATGTGGATGCTAATTGACAATAAGGGGGCAGGGCACTAGAGAATAGAGTTACCTTAGATTAGTAGACGGAAGTGAAAGGGGGGAAGGGAGGGGAGATGGGGAAAGAAAGATGAACGAAACAGAAATTATTAATTTATGCATATATGTGACTACATTACTAATGTAATTCTACCTATGTACATTCAGAAAAATGAGAAATTATATCCAATCTATATATATCATATCAAAGTGGACAAATGCATTCTACTGTCATGTATAACTAATTTTAAAAAAATAAAAAAAATTAAAAACAAAAAAAAACAAAAAACACTTTCATCTTTACTAGCCTTAAGAGAATTTACTATATCATTTTGCCTATTCTAATCAATGAGAAAATCCTTCAGAGAACACCTGTAAACATTACATTCTAATTGATATTTTACTGAATTAAAAATATCAGTTTAGGGGGCTGGGGATGTGGCTCAAGTGGTAGCATGCTCGCCTGGCATGCTTGCGGCCAGGGTTCATTGGATCCTCAGCACCACATACAAACAAAGATGTTGTGCCCACCTAAAACTAAAAAATAAATATTAAAAATTCTCTCTCTCTCTCTCTCTCTCTCTTTAAAAAAAATATCAGTTTAGGGGCTGGCGCTTGCCTAGAATGTGTGAGACACTGGGTTCGATCCTCAGCATCACATAAAAATAAACAAATAAAATAAAGGCATTCTGTCCATCTACAACTATATTTTTTTAAAAATCACTTTAGAAAATACTATAATCTTAGATGTTTAGAATTCTAAATTTCTTCTTTTTTCCTTTTGGTACCAGGAATTGAACCTAAAGGAACTTAAACACTGAACCACATCCCCATATCCCCAACCCTTTTTATTTTGAAGCAAGTTCTTGCTAAATTGCTTAGGGCCTTGCTAAGTTGCTGACAAGGGCTTTCAACTCATGATCCTCCTTCCTCAGCCTCCCAAGCCACTGGGATTACAGGTATGTGCCACTGTGCCCAGCTAATCTTGTTACCACCTGCTTAACACTTATTAACATTTTAATAATTAACAAATCACTTAATAGCAAGAAAGCAAATAACCCATTAAAAATGAACACAAGAACAGAGTAAACATTTCTTAGAATAAGACATACCAATGGCCAATAAATATATGAAAAGGTGCTTAACATAAGTAATCACCAGGGAAATGCAAATTTAAATCAAAATGAGCAATCATGTCTCACCCAAAAAATAGCTTTAATCAAAAAAGCCAAGGATAAAAAATGTTGACAAAGATGTGGAACAAAACACTGTACACAGTTGGTGGAAATGTGAATTCGTGCGGCAATTCTGGAAGGTACTATGGAGGTTCACCAAAATTAAAAATAGGACCATCGTATGATCCATTTCTGGGTTTATAAGCCAAGAAAATGAAATCAATGTGTCAAAAAGTATCTGGACTACTGTTTTATTAGAGCACTATTCACAATAGCCAACACAGAATCAGCCTAAGTGTCAACCAACAGATGAGTGGATAAAGAAAATGTGGTCTCTATACACAATTAAATAGCACTCTCCCTTAAGAAGGAAAGAAATTGTGCCAGTTTGAAAACAATTATGCATAAATGAGCCTAAAGTACATTATGCTTAGTTAAATAAGCCAGGAACAGAAAGTCAAATAAGGTGTTATTGCACATATGAATGTAGATGTATTAAAAAAAAAAGAAATCTTGGAGAGAGAAGAATGTTGGTTACCAGAAGCTGGAAAATGGGGTTGGGAGATGTTGGTTGAAGGGTACAGATATACAGTTAGGAGGAATACATTTAAGAGACTTATAAGGTAGGCTATAGTTAAGAATAATGCCAAGCATATTTGTAAATTGCTGAGAACAGATTTTAGATGTTCTCATCACAGAAAGTATAAGTGAATTGATGGAAATATTATGAGTTTGATTTAATAATTCCATAATGTATACAAATATTATAACATTATATTCTACATCACACATACACACACACTACACAGACACATATTATTTGTCAATTAAAAACTAAATAAAACAACAACAGATTAAAACCTAGAACTGATCATTGATCAAAAAAGTTCTTAAAACAAAGATCCATAATTTTTGACTCACTCATGCTCATCCCTGTTAATATTATGCACTGATAATATAGCAAATGAAATTAGAGGTATTATGCATCATAAGCAAAAAATTCTCTCATCTGCAATGGAATCTCTTTATGTGCTACAAGAAAAAAAAACTTAGAAAATACATGAGGCCAATAAATGACTTTCAATTTGTTAAGTCATGTGACAGTACAAAAGATAAAATATGTTTAAAATTATGTATCAAAAATTTTTTTCTGATTTGAGTAATTTAAAAAGTGCTTAACACATGCTTGTAAACATGTTCATTAAGTACATTGAATTATTTTCTTTGATAAAAACTAGTGCAATAGGGCCTGGGGTTGTGGCTTAGTGGTGGAGCACTTGCCTAACCTGTGTAAGGCACTGGGCCCTATTCTCAGCACCATATATAAACAAACAAACAAAACAGTGTAATAGGGGGATTTTCCAGGAGTGCTGATGTCACAAATGACCATCAGCTGTTTTCAGTACTAGGCTGAGTCTTATTTCCACAGAGGGGAAGAAGGAAGGTGGAAAGGGTTGAGTTCACAGAGAAGGACTTTCACCTCACTTTGTGTTTTAGGAACAGGCTCTTCTTTCACTGTTGATCTTATTTGACAGGCCTGTTTCTAATGTCAGAGTCCCTGCCCTCTTGATTCTTCTCCAGCATGGGTTCCTAGGAGGAAGATTTATGGGAGTGCATGCAACTGTTTTAAAGGACAGTATGTGCTAGATTTTAGCAGATTAAAAGGAACGGTCTGATCAAATAGAGAGGAGAGCATTATGTTTGATACGAACCTACTATGTATCAGGCATGGATCTCCACCAATGGGCAATATCTAATTTCAAGGATTTTGCATTACAAGGTACTCATATTCCCATGCCAAGGCAAGGAACCAGGCTCTGAGAACTTAGGCAACTCATCACAGTCATGCCATTGGAAAGTGGCAGGGATCAGTAGTTTCCAAATGCCATTCTGAGATCTGGAACTTACCTAACAAAATGTTTATTGGTTCTTGTCAAAGTGAGATTAAATATGGGCCATGAAGTGAAATGTTAAAAAAGCCAAACACACTTCTTAGGAAAATAATTTTATTATGAGATTATGCATTTTCTTTTAAAAAATGATGATGTGTATCAGTGGGAATTTTCTTGTTAGTATCCTTTGTCTGCCAAAGTACAAATTTAGCAACCCTAAGTTGGTCTTCCAGGTGGTTTTTTTTTTTTTTTGACATTTTAGTAGATCATGAACTCTCAAGGCATGGAAATATGCAGTATAACTACATTTAACTCAGGCTTTAAAATACTGTTTTGTTTTGACCATGATACCTTCTGGATGCTCATGTGGATTTAGACTATTCTGAAGCCCCACAGATATTTCTAGACTCCAAGAAAGTGCTGTCAATACTTTTTGTGCCACTGTTTTCTTCTTCAACAAATCTATGCTTTGTCAAAAAAAATCGACACTTTAATTTTACCCCGTGGCACTTAAAACCCGTCCATTCAAAATGTAAAAACATTCAGATCTCCTTTTTGTGATGTTTTTAAAACACAAGAATAAAAATTTAAAATATGTATTCAGGTTTTTTTTTCTTAATTTTTATATTTTTGGTACTGAGAACTGACCTCAAGCCTACTCTACCATTGAGCTATATGCCCAATCCTTTTTATTTTTTATTTTCAGACAGGGTCTTGCTAAGTTGCTGACACTGGCCTCAAACTTTTGATTCTCCTGCCCCAGCCCCCTAAGTAGTTGGGTTGATAGTTCTGTGTCCCTATGCTTAGCTGGTATTTTTATTTTATTAGTTCAAAAATTTAAAAAAATGTTTAAATTGTATTTTACTATTCATGGAACTCCTGGAGTGTTTGATTCTCTACTGGGGATAGAAATTAGGGCCTGGGCAAGTGAGGCAAGCACTCTACCACTAAGCTCAGTCCACTTCTATTTTTCATTTTTTGATTCACAATAAAATGACTTAGTGTCTGAATGAAGAATAGCTTTGCAGAATAATAGTAATTAAAAAAAAAGACTAAAAGGAAAAAAGATGGTTGGTATTAAGCAGGTACTCCGGTAGCCAATGATCTTAGAATACTGTGTCAGTAGACTTCTTGAGATCTAGGAGCTGGTGGTAGCCTGCACATTAGCACTCCATAATGATGATGACAATGGTGGCCACTTGGCAGGAATGAAGAAAAAGAGCAGGCTACTTTGATTATTATCAAAAAATAAAAGATTTTGGCTACCTGGGATCCTAACAGAATTAGGAACAGTATATACTCTTTACTCTAGAACTTGTCAAAAAATTCATGAGTTTTAACATATTTTTTTTTCTTTTTTAACAAAATTTCTCTTCACACAGAGATTTTGTTTAGTTCCAGTCCTAAGGACATGAAACAACAACCTGATGCAGAGGTTCTCCAACTTTCTTAGTCCTTAACAACTCAGTAATTTTTTATAACACTCCATTGGCCCAAACAAATAACAGTCAGGATTATTAAGTAGTTCAGACCAAACAATTAAATGAGGTGTTATCTCAACAATGTAGCACCTATTGAGCACTATGCATCTTATCACTTTGAAATGAGATTGGGCTCTGCCTTTCTCATATCTGGTTCCACATCAATTTTTGATCAGTACCTGCTTTTCATCTAGCAACCACTGAAAATCCAGTTTTGCAAACATATGAGGTAACAGAAAGGAATGTCATGATCTAAACTGCCATTATTTGCTTTCCAGGTGATTGACGATTGACGGATGTTTCTGTTTCCCTTGAATATTTCAAATATCCCTTTTGCCTCTGTGAGTTCCCTCTGGTTACCCCAGAGGATATTTAGGGAACCCTGGCCCTCGTCCCTTTATTCCTACCCACCTCAGTTGGGAAGACTCAGGAACTGGGGAAAGATGATTTACCCCTGATACCATTTTGTATTTAGTTAATGGACGATGGCTTTCAAGTGGCAAATCGGTTTGCTTTTGAAATGTTTATTCATATAATAAGATAAAAAACTAGCTAGGACTGTTAGAAACTTTTTATATAGATCTAGTAAGACTAACCATGTCTTATTATTTTTAGTTTTGGAGATACCCTAATTGGATCAAGGAAAAGTCATGTAAACTGTCAATATGAATTGACAACAGGCTGTCCTTCTGCCTTTGCAAGTTCAAGACTAGCAGCACTCTTCTATTCAGTAGCCCAGGTAGTGGGAATGAAGGATTGGAACCTAAAACCTGCACTTGAAATCCGGGATGGAGGGGCACTTGTTAAGTGCTAAGGACAGGGTGGCATTCTGAGATATGGCAGGGGATAGTGCCCATTAGGTAAGAGCATGCCCACATGGGGCAGTGCACAGCCTGATCAGTGAGGTCTAGAGAATTATAGATATATGGGAACAAGTTAGCTAGACTACCAAGTGTGCCCAGCTTTTTTGGTATACTAAGTCCACTCATCTCTTTCTTAGCACCCTTTTCACATTCACCTCCACCCCATATTCTGTGTGTAGGTAAAGCACGTAAGCATGAGTAAAGGGCTCTCTGGGTCAACTTTGCATTCTGTATGTTAGTGTTTATTCAGCAGGTGATGGGGGATAAGGATCAATTATTCAGGTGAATCGATTTTTTTTACTTCTTTGATAAGCAGCTGATATTCAATAAAGTAATAGCTTTATGACTAAATGCTATTTGTCTTATCACTGTTAATTATCCTTTAATCCTCACAATCTATCATATCTTCACATGTTTTCACATACAGAAACACTATATTATTGGATGATGGGTAACAATAGAGGTAACTGTTATTTGAAAGATAATTTTAAACATATTTTGAAGAAATTTATGAGAAAAAACATAATTATCTGTTTACTCTAAAATTTCCATCATGTTTCTTCATGACATCACTGAGGCAACTTTTTTTAAATCTATTTTCTACTGTTATAAAATCTTTTTGAACTACTAAGAGTAGTTCAAATTTGCTTTTTATGTATTTTTTTACTCAGGTTAATACTTAAGATTTTCTCCTTATTTTTATTAAAAATTAAGTTGCTACTGTGTCATCTGCATTCAACAAACTGTGTGGTAGTCTGAGAGTAGAAGCTCCCAGGAACTTCTCTTCGACTTTAAACAAGTGATTCCTTAAGATCCATGTGTTTGCTGAGTGGGTTGCATTTTTGTCTTATAACCTCTTTGACTACTTTGAGCTTGACCAAATTTCACAGCACTACGTGGTTCATTTGGCCTAATTAATTTGGTTTTGCTATAGTAATTCACAGCACTTTATTCCCAATGGTAGTAACAAAATATATTCTTTTAGAATTGATAATAATATTTATTGTGTTCTTAAGCAAGATTAAAATCACTGGACTTTGGATCTCTTGCCTGCAAGTGGCATAATATTGTCCCCATTGAAAGAACTGTGAGTACCTCATATGAAACAGCTGGTATGAAAATATCTGGGAAAGCTAAGGGTAGAACATGCAATGTGAGTTATGATTATCATTACTAATATTATTGGCCTTTTCTCCCCACATGCCTCAACTGTTTTCTAAAATGGTTTAGAGAAGACAAAGTCACAAAATCCAGTCTACTAGGAAGTGATTATTTTCCTAGTCACTTTTTCAATAAATTAAACAATTACATTCCAAATTACTGAACATTTAAAGGTTTCCTAAAGCATTTCATTCATATAGATAATCACAAACTTCCACTGGTACTGTTTGTGCCTGAAATTTCTCAGGAATTTTCTCATTAGGAAGCTCAACTAGGCCAATAAATATAAACTCATCAAGCACAGTTGAATTATGGTTGTTGGACAATCTTCACAGAATTCCGAATGAGATAAGGTAAGGAAACAAGCTTACATATAGCTACAGGAGAGTCCAGTAAAGAGAAGGCATATCCTTTATGTGTAGATGGCCTGGGATGATTCAGATTTATACTGAATTGGTAATTATTTATTCTCCTTCTCTTTCTTCCCACAGAAACTCCATCTCCTTGGTAGAAAGAAAGTGCTCTGTGTGTCAATGAGTGTAAAAGGAAAATCTTATATGTAAATATACCAAGGGAATGGGAAAACTGAGCACGTTCTAGATGTTATTTTTCTGTAATACAGAATTGCATCATGGCCTGATTAAACCAGTCACTCCTACAATGAGGCTAAGCTAATAAAGAAACTCTTGTATTGGTCTAGCATAAGACCAGGTCATCCCTTTCAGTGGGCTTTGAAAATAAAGGTCCTATTTAAATATGAAATGTTATAGTCCTTTTTTAAAATGTGTGTATATACTTAATCCTTATTAACTTGGGTAAAGGGTGTGAAGGAATTATCTACACAAGCTGGTATTAAAAGATCAATTTTCTCCAATTTTAAAAAACAGAACACATAACTACATAAAGTCCACTAATTCATTGTGAGGGTTTTTTTTTCCAAAATTGTCTTGCCTTTGATAAAGTTAGATTAGATGGTTTCCATTCAAAATCATTATTGTGATCTATGGGAATGTTCAGTGTTCCTCTGGTCATCTTCATTCTGTTATTCTTTTTGATCTTCATGGTGATTTTCTTACGTGTTCCTTATCCCTCTCTTCTTTGGTTTTTAATGGTTATACCTTCTATGATTGCAAAAGTAGAGATCATTAGCCATTAACTCTCTAAACATTCATTCATCTCTAGATTTATGTTTTCCCCTTTCACTTGATTCTTTTTTTGTTTGTCTTAAAGAATACAGTATTACTTTTCCAGAGATAATCTCTTTACTTGAACTGAGAATCATATTTTTTCAGCAATGACAACTCCACTTTTAACCTCTTTTTCCTTAAATTTTAATCTCTATTTTCATTTATCTCAAGTGTCCCAAATTAAAAATAAAAACAAGAAATGGTTCCCCTTAAAATTAATTATTCCTCAAGCAATCTTATTCTCTCCCTCATTAACCTTCTCAAAAGATACATGTACTTGCTCAGATCTCAACTTTCAATTCACTCCTCAACATAGTGGGTTTTTAATTCCATTACCTGACTAAGAATGTTTCACTCAACTGTCATCCAAAGACCTAGTAATCAGAGGTAGTAACTGGTTCTTCTAAGTTCTCTTGGTCCTGTGGACTACTATTTCTGCTCTTTGTCCTTGGGCCTAATGGTTGTCTTGTTCCCCTATGCTCATCCGATAAAGGCCAAATCTATTACTTATTACCTGCCATCATGTTGTCTACTCTCTATTCTTTGTTCCTCACATCAACATCACCATTTTACTCATTCAGGGTAAAAACTTTAGCAATCCCTTTGATTCTCCTTCCCCAGGTGGCTACTCCCCAACACACATGCATGCACACACTTCTGTAAACCTTTTCCCTCTTGCATCTGGACCAATCTCTTTTCTCCACTGCCATTTCCTTGATCTAGGTCTTCATCAAATTTACTCTGCTTTGTTTTTGTGAATGGTGACAGAAATCACTTCCCTGTGTCTACTTCCCTGTGCCAAGATTCCACAATAGAGTGATTGGAATGCATGGAAACAAGAATATAATCAGGGCAAACCTGAGCTAAGAACCTCCATGGCTCTTGGCTCCCATATACTGCATTTGAATCTTTCTATCTTGCCACATTTTGCTCCCTACACCAAGCAGACTGTCACTCCTTAATTGAGTTATTTTCCATGCCTCATATTTTGCAAATATTGTTCCTTGTCTGTTGTTTTCTGCACTGTTCCCTTGGGCAGAAAATCCCCCTTCTCTTTTTTGTGCTTTTGTAGTGATCTGTAAATACCTCAATTATGCTATGCTCCAAATTTTATAACAATGAACTAAAATTCCAGATCTCCACTCCCCACTCCAGAATAGGAACTTTAAATATATCAGAAGTCTCAAGAAGTGTTTTCATTATTGGTGAATTAATAGACAATGATCCTGAATTTCAAACCTATGAAAGTGGGATAAGAATAGCACAGAGATAGGGCCAATGAGAAAAGAAAGTTGTTTGGAAATAAAGAGTGGACAATAATAATACAAATGCTAAAAACTAATAACTAAAAGTAAGCACCTAATAATAACTAGAGGTTATAATGAAGAGTAGAACACAACTTCATTTCTAGAATTCCACTTAGATCACCTGCAATACTTGGATGATCTATTAGGATACCGAGAATAACACAGGCCCTTAGGGGCCTCATAGAGTTTAATTCCTATAAGATGAATTATAACCCATTATGAGTTTTTGAGATGATGTTTTGAGAAGATGGTGAGTGTACCTGGACGGTTGTCTAGATCCAGAAGAGGAAAGTGGAGATCAGTTCTATACATAGAGAAAGTTACCAAATATGACAATGCAGAACATACATAGCACATAAATAGTACATAAAACAAGAATGGAATGTGCTACAAAAATGAGCTGAAAATAGTATAAGATGTGCAGTTTAAAGTATTTTTCATTGTGTGCCATGTCTTCAGTGATATTCGAGTCTGTCTAATGTTTTATGGGCTTGCCTATAGTGATTAATCTTTAAAAATTGGCTTAATTTAAGCCACATCTCCAAAACATCTCTAACGTGATCTGACAAACCAGTGTTAGCCTCTCTATATATACATCACTTGAGATTCATTCACAGGTATTTTCTGACTTTAAAGTCTTTCAAAATATTAGAAAGTACTCATTGTGGCAGGGAAGCAAAAAAACAGGTCCTACATAAATATAAAGCTGATGTTTAAATGTAAGTGTCTATTAAAAATGCAATTCTCACTTTTCCCAATGGTTTTTTGGGAAAATAAATGTGTCAAGAGTGACAGAGTACTCAACTTGAATCTACCATTCATTTTCAGTTTGCATGATTTTACTCATTCTTCCTCTTTTAGAGAAGAGTGATGCAGTTGAACAAATGCTTTGGTATTATTACATCATCAACTGTGGAAATAAATTGGGTTGATTTCTTCATTTCTGCCCCTTCCTGTACTCACATATCACTGGCAATGGAGGAGTTCTGGGACATAGACTTCGGAGAGAGGTCATAATCGCTGTCAGATCGATACTGGAAGGACTCCCGGCGTTGACTGTGGACAAAATTTGCTTGGAGAATTAGCCCAGACCCTGGGCTGGTCATGGGATCCAAGGGACTCCATCCTGCAGATGTGCCATTGTCCACATCAAAACTGTGAATGAAAGAAAAGGAATTATGTTGTGGTAAACACTAACATGTTGATATTTTACCAAAACATTTAGCTTCAATTAAGGAATTTAGCATAGGAAAATTTATAGTTGCTTCCTGCTTGTGAAAAATGATAATATTAAAATAAATAAAAGTAAACATAAATAAGAAACGTGCACGAACACACAAACATACCCCCACACACCCCCACTGGCTTCACATTCTAATTTTCTAACTTCTGATCAGACACAAAAGACTGATCATTCTAAACTCAATTTCAGCTAAAAAGAAACAATTATTTAAAAACAGCTCTTCTAATGCAGAATCAGAATTATTTGTTGAAAACAGCAAATACATAAAAATTCACTAAACCTTTGAGTTCAACTCAACAAGTGCCTGTTATATGACTATTATTATTACTCCTCCAAACCCAAGCTTCTTTCTCTACCCAATAAACATATCCAGCCACTAATTTCCATTATATCCCCTATCCTTCCATTCCCAATTTATTACAGGCATTTTAAATCCAGTATTCAACTCCTACCTACATTATTATAAGAGCATTTCTCTTGGTCTCCTGAACCCATCTTCCAATCTGTACCAAGAGTGACTCTTCTTAAAATGAAAATCTGACCACACCCTTCTTCTGTTTAAATAATTCAATAATTCCCTATTACCTTTAAGTTGAAGCCCAAACATCTTTACTAGACTACAAGTCTCACTGTCTGCTGTCAGTTGCAATTACTTATCTTCACAACCTCAACTGGCAACTCTCTGCCTCAAGTGTATTCTGCACTCATTGGAGCAGCACATCCTAGGCCAGGCTAGCCCTGCCTGGCTTCTGTTTTTTCCTGCCTAACAGTTGCTCATCCTTAAGGACTCAGACTTTAACCTCAGCTTGATACCTCAGAAATTCATGAGATGCTGTTCTCTATGATCTCAAGACACTTCTCCATTCGTAATGACAGAATTTGCAATGAACTGAGTATGTTTACCATCTTACCATCTCCATTCCTAGTCAGTGAGCTTTCTGAAGATGGAGACTCAGAATATTCTTAGAGCTTCACAGGGCACTGTTAGGTAGAGGTGAGTAGGGTGAAATGACAATGAAGTGTAACTAAAAAGCCCAGGGAGCATTTTCTGACAGGATAGGAACCTGGCCATAGAGACCTGGTATGTCAAAACCTCCCCCAGCCTTAACAAATGACACCCTTTTAAGAACAAACAAGAGCTTCTGGACCATGTCATCATTATCTCTTGTAACCAGGTCTCCAGTCCCCTCTCTTATCACCGAAACTATGTCACAACCTCCACTCACCCTGATAGCCAAAGCAGCAAGACACTCAAAGTAAACTTAGTGGGGACTTTTCAAAAGGTAGTATGACCAATTAAGGGGGCAGAAAACAGAGACAAAAACCTATGGTCAATATTTCCTTAAAAACTCCAACTCTGTGAGTACCATACCATCCTCTCTGCAGGAGTTCCTGTACAGTGTCCTCACTTCTCAGTCTCTTTGGTAAACTTTTGCTGGCTACTCTGTGTTTTACTGGAATTATTTCTAGCAACATTAAAAGGACTGTAGTGTCTGTCCATCTCCACATGGCAGGCCCCAGGCCTGTAACAGCACTTCAAAAATTGCCCTTTAATGGGCTGAGAGTGTAGCTCAGTGGTAGAGCTCAGACTAGTTTGTATGAGGCCCCAAGTTCAAAACTCAGCACCACAAAACAGAAGAATGAAACAACAGCTAAGTGGTTTGAATGAATGATTGGTGCTATGTTTAATAATATCGATTTTTAGAGTTGGAGGGAAAAAGAACCATACATACACATATTGTTTAAAATTATAAAACTCATAAGCTGTATGCACTTTCCACAAAGAGCTTTTCTAAGTGAAATATCAAGAAGTGTCAAAATGAAGTCAACTCTTGTGTGTTCATAAGATAGTTAGAAATAATCCAGGAGGTGTGTGATTTTAAAAAACTGTTAATGAATAGTGAAGTTTATTATATGATAAATAAACACATGCATTTAGGTTTAGATATCATCAACATTTCTCCCAAGAGTGTTATCCAAACTAGTAAGCAGTGAATTTTAAAATGTTCTTTGTTTTCTTCATTGGAGTTATTAATAGTGTTATGACCCAAAGACTGGAAGCCAAACCTGAAGAATAAAGTAGGGCTTAGATGTTTCATGAATCACCTGCAAATCTATGATTAAAGAATCCTGCTTCCAAATCAACCCATCAAGTAGAAGACTTGGAAAAAAAATTCACAGTGTAGCTTAACCAATCAAAAATATGTTTTCCAACTTAAAATTTTCTTATGAGTGTGTCTCCTTATAAATGGATTATTTGTTTGGTCCCTCAGACAATAAGAATTATTATCTAGTTGAACAGAGTCATTTTATAGACAAGGATACCAGGTCCTAAAATAGTTATTTTCAAGTTACTGAGCTAACCGGATTTAATCATCTATCATTCCTGACATTCCTTCAGCTCCATTGTATAATTACATACACCACAACTATGTGTCAGTAACTGTGATATCAAAAAAGGTACATCTGATTCACTTGGATAGGCTAGGCACTGGTATATGTGGTATGGCAACCCCAAGGAAAGCCAGAGTGGAACAGGATCTCTAATCCTTGAATTCAAGCCATATTAGGAGATCTCAGGCAATCTCTTCCCCAATGTGTGTAATTAAATAAGCAGTCAGTGAACATCAACCATGAGCACTTGGAGACACAGAAATAAAGGTAGGAAGGTTAATTCACTGGGATATCTGAGATATCTCCAAAAATGAGCCATATATAAAGAGGGCTTTTGAAGGCATGCAATATATAATTGGAAGATGTTAAAGACTTTTGAACAGGGAGAGGAGAAGAGTGCACTTCCCTCCTATAAAGATGCATAGGTAGTTCATGCTGAAACCTGAGGACCTAAGAATGAGCGCTCAAATGAAAGCTGTGTGCGCTGATTTCTCATTAGCATTAAGATGATCCTTCTGCTATAAAAACTAAAAGGAAACACACTCTCTTCATTCTGCATGAATGGAAGTATAGGAGACATAGGAGGATAATTTTGGTTAAGTTTTTCTTAATTCAATTGAGTAAATACCAAGTAGCCCCCAAATTCCGTAATTTTTAAAATTTTAATATTTTTTCAATTCAATTAAGAAACTGAATTACAAGGACACCCTACTTACATTTGGGCAAAATATTGCTAAATATATTAAAACATTTAACATTTTTGCAATAAAATTACCACTTACCAATTAAAACCAAAATATTTATTAGTAGGGCACAAAAATGCCTGTGATAGGAGATATTCTAGGGCATCAGATATTTTTTTGGTAGGTTGTAATATAATAATTTGTCCACTAGATGGAGATAATATTCTTTCTGTTTTTTTGGAGGGGTGTGGTTGGGGGAGATTCAAGACATTGAGATGATTTTCTTGAGTAAGGAAATCCATCTTAAATAAACTAAATTTCATCTTACTAAAAGATTCATATAAAACAACCTATTGGCAGCCACTATGAAGTCAAACAACAACAAGTGCTGGCGAGGATGTGGAGAAAAGGGTACTCTTGTACATTGCTGGTGGGACTGCAAATTGGTGTGGCCAATTTGGAAAGCAGTTTGGAGATTCCTGGGAAAGCTGGGAATGGAACCACCATTTGACCCTGCTATTGCCCTTCTCGGACTATTCCCTGAAGACCTTAAAAGAGCATGCTACAGGGATGCTGCCATATCGATGTTCATAGAAGCACAATTCACAATAGCTAGACTGTGGAACCAACCCAGATGCCCTTCAATAGATGAATGGATAAAAAAAATGTGGCATCTATACACAATGGAGTACTATGCAGCAATAAAAATGACAAAATCATAGAATTTGCAGGGAAATGGATGGCACTAGTGCGGATTATGCTTAGTGAAGCTAGTCAATCCCTAAAAAACAAATACCAAATGTCTTCTTTGATATAATGAGAGCAACTATGAACAGAGCAAGGAGGAAGAGCAGGAAGAAAAGACTAACATTTAACAGAGTCATGAGATGGGAGGGAAAGGGAGAGAAAAGGGAAATTGCATGGAGATGAAGGGAGACCCTCATTGCTATACAAAATTACATATAAGAGGTTGTGAGGGTAATGGGAAAATAAACATGGAGAGTAATGAATTACAGTAGATGGGGTAGAGAGAGAAGAAGGGAGGGGAGGGGAGGGGGGATAGTAGGGGATAGGAAAGGTAGCAGAATACAACAATTACTAATTGGGCATTATGTAAAATTGTGGATGTATAACCGACGTGATTCTGCAATCTGCATTTGGGGTAAAATTGGGAGTTCATAACCCACTTCAATCTAATGTATGAAATATGATATGTCAAGAGCTTTGTAATGTTGTGAACAACCAATAAAAAAATAAATAAAAAAATCTCACCATCTACAGAAATCATATTTATCTGAGAAATATTAGTATTAGCTTAACATTGAGAATGATCTAAAATGGTCACAGGTATTATTAGATTCTTACTTTTAAAACTCAAACAGACGTAACTGATTTTTTCTAACAAATCACTAAAAATTTATTATCTTGGGACAAAGTAACATAAGTATCATGAATGCTTTGGATAATCACTCTATGATAACACAAATTTCCTCAGAATAAATTTTTTAAGTGGTAGGACCAGAGTCTGATGTTATTATCATGGTAAATTTCCATTTAATTAAAGGATCCTATGATTAAAATAAATAATCAAGAAAAAGGAATATTACTGAGAATCCCTAGTATGAAGCATTATTGAATGTTAGTATTGGTATAAGGAAATTTTTAAAAATACTTTTTGAGATGTTGATAGACCTTTATTTTATTCATTTATTTACATGTGGTGCTGAGAATCGAACCCAGTGCCTCACACATGCTAGGCAAGTGCTCTACCACTGAGCCACAACCCCAGCCCTATTGTAAGGACGTTTATATTACAAAAGATGCATCAACTTTTGCAGTTTGTCCTATGTCCTTGGACTAACAATGGAATAAATACAGATATACAAAACACAACACTTCTCAGCTAGACAATAAAGTCCAGTGAGCTCAAAAGACATGAAGCAATTAGAGAAAAAAACCTCAAACATATGGCATCTGTATTAAATAGTATATAAATCATAAAATACTACCAGGCATAAATTAGGCAATCAAAGTGTGATTTAGACAATTAACATAAAGGGAGTTTGATAAGTTAAAGGGTGTGCATTTTTCAAGAGCAGGTAGAATTAGGGTGGTGGTGGAGAATATCCAGTCGAAGTGAAGTAGCTAAAGCAAACCAAAAAGGGATGGCTGAGGCATGTGTGTAAAACAGAAAACAGAATGTCTGGCTCCATTTGTGGGTTGGTGTTAAAGAATGGTGGGGCCCTATAAAAAAATTGCCATGTTTTGGTTCAATATAATAGGGACAGCTGGGTGTGTTTATGGAAAGTTAGGCTAGGGAGTGTCAGAAGCTTATATAAAGAAATACACATGCTAGCTTCTAACACAGATATCTCATAGGAGTGAGATGGAGAAGGCTATTTACTTTTCAGCTACAAATTTCATATTGTTTAATTTGTTAAGATATACCTTATTATTTTTGCAACTAAAGGGAGAGTATAAAAGAACAGAGTAGAATATCACAAAATAGAAAATAAATAAATAGACCAAAGGGGGAATCCCTTGCTTCCCCTAGAAGAAAACACTCCTTTGTTAAATCTTTCAAATATTAGAACTAGCAAGCTTGCTTTGGGAGAGGTTATTTTGGATTAAAAAAAAAAAGATCAGACTTTTTCACTCAGTAGATAGTCAATTAATTGAGCATTACACTACTTATTATTTGCTTAACTTTTGGAAAGAGAGTCTAATTTAACTGAGAGTTAATTTCATGCCCCAAATATAGATGCCTTTAAATAAGCTACTTATTTTTGTAACATAACTTTATAAACAGTTCACATCATGGTAATATTAATTGCCGCAGTCTGGCTTGACACAATTCAGGAGCCACTTGTCAAAAGAAACTAACTTTATTTTTAGAACTACAAACGCCAAACAAAACAGCTCCTCAGGGAAAAAACCCTCAGAGCCCAACTGCCACCACTGGCTTCCACAAGCCTCTCACCCCCACACCATCCTCTCAACCTCCCACAATCCTCCTGCTCTTGAGGCCGATTGGCTGGGTTGTGTGGCCAGAGCCAAAGAAGTCCCCCAATGAGCAGCTCCGTGGAGGAGCCAATCAGCTAGATGTTGCTGGGGCCGCTGTGAGCCAATCATCAGCTGGCAGTCTGAAGGGCAGGGAAACAGCCCAATGAACATCACCGCAGAGGAGTCAATCAGCTAGATGTTGCTGGGGCTGCTGTGAGCCAATCATCAGCCGGCAGCTGGAAGTTTGCTGGCAGCTGGAAGTTTGCTGGAGCCCCTTTGGCTGTGGCTCTCAACAATTAATAAAACAAGAAGTAAATGAGAGGTAAGGTAGCCCTAACTCTAGTTGCTATTACCGAAGAGATCAAGAAGTTATGAATTTCCCAGGAATTCTTTAGCAATCACTTGGTATAGAAAATTCTCTTTTGACTCACTGCCAGTTAAAAGAGCCCAAGCATAGACTCTGAGATGTTTGGGAAAGGAAAGAATTGAAGAGAGTAAAAATATGCAATTATAATAGTGATGATAATAATAATAACAATAATAATGAAAACTTGGAGCAGTTTTCATGTGCAAAATACTATGCTTTGTCTGTATTATCTCACTGAGTCCTTATGATATAACACTCTGAAGTACAGGCACTATATTTTTTGTATGGTCAATGAAGAATCTGAGGCCTAGAGACTTGGCTCAAGGTTAAGTAATGTGTTCAGGACCATCAGTCTCCTAGATGGGTTTTAAACTCAACTGTAGGATTCCAGGGCCTGGGAAAATGGACATTGTATTTATGTCTTTATTACAGTCTCCTATTAACTGTTAAAAAACACAAACTTCCTTATCTGGATAGGACTTCCAGTCTTAATTCTTTAAACTTAACATTTTGATTAACTTAAAGGGCATGCATACCAAGGCTAATTCTGGTACTAGATGTCCACATTAGCCAACACCATGGACTTGCTACATCTCTAATTCTTCCAATTTTGAACACAATAGTAGTATGCAAAAACAGTCTCTGTCATAACCTATTTGATAGGTTCCTTTACAGAGTTTGAGATTTAATCTGGAATTGAGGATCAGTGGATCCTTGAAAAGTCTTAGCAAATGGAACTAAGTAAGATGCTCTACTGTCCTTCATGTTTGCATCCTTCAATGTGATGAAGATCCTTAAAAGAGCTGACTTTTACCAGGAGGCGGTTTTAGAGAGGCAATGATGCAACTGCATTGGTCCCCTATGTGGACAAATCTCTTGTACTTGGAGCTCTTGAAGGCTGTGAGTGCTTTGCATTCTTCTTTTATGAAACCACCTTCCCACAAGAAATAAGCAGAAATCAGAAAAACTGACCAATAAAACCCCTCTCAGCTCTTCTTGCTGTTCCATTTCAGTGGACTAACTGGATGTTAATACAGTTTCAATGTACTTTTTAGCCAGCTTCTTTGCTCCCATATTTCATGTCTAATGACCTTGTTATAATTTCTCTGTTCAGGGTCATTTTTCATCTTTTTGGCCTGATGCTAGCCCTTGAATTGCTGGTATAAACATTTTACATCTCTTCTTAACCATAATTTAGACTCTTTCTGAGAGTCAGGGTCCTGCTACTATCCTGTGTAAATCACTCGCCTCATCTACTCTAGCTTTCAGGACCTTGTACTAACACTGATGGCCAGTTTGGAACCTGGGATGAGATACACTGAGAATCCCAGTGGAGTAGTTGCTAGGATCTGCTATCAACAGAAGTTCCTATGAGGAAAAAAGTCTATGAAGGATTCCCACAGGAAAGACCAGGCTGAATGTTGCTGGGAACCTGGGAGCTTCCACTAATGCCAGCAGCATATGACAGCTCCTTTTGCTGGTTGGTGTTAAGAACAAGGGTATGTTAACAATACAGATCCTATTGCTTCCTGTTAGAAGGTGGGGAGATATCACAATGTTCCTATTCAAACATTCACTTGAGAGTTAGAAAAGCAGAGTTAAATTTCAAATCTTGGTCTATTATTTTTTAATTGCATATTCTTGGGCAAATGACTATACCTTTCTAAGCTTCCATTTTTCTGATAAAGATAATTACACACTTAGCTCTGGGGCCATTATATGGGTTAGAAGAGAAAATGATTGGAAAGCATTTATGACATTGCCTGGTAGCCAGCACATTCCAAATATTTAGCGGCTATATTTTAGTTTTATTACTCTTTATCTTCCTGAGTGATCTCCTGTCTAGGTCATTTTCCTTACCCGATTATTTTTACCTAGACACTTGGCTTTGGGAGGAATCTAAATGGAGAGGTGAGAGAGGAAAGGAACTGAGGTCAAAATTATGTGGATCAACCCCAGCAATCAATGAGGTGACAGATGCTGGAGCCAGATTGCACTTAGAACTTCAACTGCTTTGACGTCTCCACCCTATTCCATACTTCCAATGTGATAACATCTGGGGAAAGGGTGGAGACTGTTGATTTTTCTCTAGATATTCCTCACTGAGGAGAAAGAACAATTTCCTGGTAGGAAATGTAGACGGCTTGGAGGTCCCAAAGACTTGGGTGGGGCAGTAGCTGAACATAATGGGCAGAAACAGCACTTTAAACCTCAGTCTCCAGATACAGGATGTACTTGGAGGACCTGGGACGACAAATGAAGTGCTATTTATTTTCCTAGACCAGGTCTCCCATGTGAATGTTAGCCCATGCTGTTGGCCATACAATATGGTAACTCATGCTGTTGGCCATACAATGGACTCCATGTTGGCGCTTTGCCATTCAGGGAGGAAAAAGTTTTGTCCCCAAGCTTAATGGAAGTATACCTAAAAATTAATGACTATTTTAAAGTATTTTCTCTGCATAATAGTAAATATTTTACCAATTGTTATAAATATCACAAGGTTATGACTTTGACATTAATTTCTAATTAATGTCAATCACATTTGCTCATTTAAAATTTCTCTGTAGGTCAAATGGCTTCTATGAAGTAAAAATAAGTATAGTTTCTCAAGATTCACTCTTTTGATATGTACTTTCCTGTGATATAGATATAAAACTGTAGAAAATATCATTTTACTATGATTGTCACAGAAAACAATCTTTCTCAAAAACTTCACACAAATTTTAATAGTATATCCTGAGATGGTCTTTAATTACTCAGCCAGATTATGTAGTTAAATGATACTATGCATGTTAGTTTGCATAATATTTATATTTGCATGGAGGACAGACATTTAAGAGCAGGAACTAGATTTTCCCCATTTTTCACAGGATTTTATAAATGAAAACCTAGCACAAATAATATGAGCTTACTTATGAGAAAAAGGATACATGCTTATTTGTAAGTAAAAATTTCAGGTACTCTCCATAAATAAACATTTGTCTCTAGCTTGTGAATGCCCACTCAAGTAACACAGACAGTAAAGAGATTCTAGTTGAAAATGATGGCCTGAGTATGATGTCTGAGATATTGCCTCACACTTATTAGGATGGGCATTATTCAAAATAATAAAGTATCAGCAATATTGTGAAGAATTTACAACACTTGTCCACTATTAGTAGAACTACAGAAGGATACACTTATTATAGAAAACAGTATGGAGATTCCTCAAAAACTTAAAAATAGGAAAATCATATGACCTCTTAACCCAATTTCTGGGTATTTATCAAAAAGAGCTGATAACATGTCAGAGAGATAACTGCAGTCCTGTGTTCACTGAAGCATTATTTACAATAACCAAGATAAGAAAAAAAAATCTAAATGCCCATTGATGGATGAATGTGTAAAGAAAATGTGATATATACATAAAGATAAATATTCTTTAGACTTAAATAAGAAGTGGATCCTTTCACATGCTACCAGATAGATGAAATTTGAGGATATTATAAGTCAGTCACAGAAGGACAAATACTGCATGATTCCACTTATAGGAAATGTTTAAACTGATTTATAGAAGTAGAAAGCAGAATAGTAGTTTCTGGGGTCTGAAGGCGGTAGAAACTAGGAATTGCTACTCAATGCCTATCAAGTGCTAGTTATGCAGATAAAGAAGGTATAGAGATCAGTTATGCAATACTGTGCTTAGTAACAATAATCTCAATGGTAGAACATTTGCCTGGCACTGGGTTTGATTCTCAGCGTCACATATAAATAAATGAATAAAATCAAGGTCCATCAACAACTTAAATTTTTTTTTTAAAAAAGATATCACAGCTGAAAGAGCAATCAGGAAAAATATCCCATTTACAATAGCCTAAAATTAAAAACAAAAACACCTTGGGAATCAAACTAACAAAAGAGGTGAAAGACTTCTCAAATGAAAACTACAGAACACTAAAGAAAGAAATTGAAAATCTTAGAAGATGGAAAGATCTTGCATGTTCTTGGATAAACAGAATTAATTTTGTCAAAATTGCCATAATACCAAAAACACTATAAAAATTTAATAAAATTCCTATTAAAATTCCAATGTCATTCTTCATAGAAACAGAAATGCAATCATAAAATCACTTGAAAAAATAAGGGGCCCAGAATTGCCAAAATAAAATCCTTAGTGAGAAAGTGAAGCAGGAAGCATCACAATACCAGACCTTAAATTATTCTACAGTATGGTATTGACACAAAAACAGACATGGAGACCAATGCAACTGAATAGAAGACACAGAGACAAACACACACACACACACACACACACACACACACACATATATATATATATATATGTAATTATGTCATATTAGAGAAAGTTGTCATGAACATACATTGGAGAAAAGAAAGCCTAATTAACAAATGGTGCAGGTAAAACTGAAAATCCATATGTAGTAGCATAAAAATTTAACCCCTCTCATACTGCACAAAACTCAACTCAAAGTGGGTCAAAAACCTAGGCATTAGGCCAGAGACCATACACCTATTATCCCTACTAGAAGAAAATGTAGGCCTAACTCTCCATCTTGTTGGCTTAGGAACCAACTTCCTTAACAAGACTCCTAAAGTGCAAGAAGTAAAATCAAGAATCAATAAATGGGATGGTATCAAACTAAAAGCTTCTTTACAGTAAAGAACAATAAAAATGTAAAGAGAGACCTTATAGAATGGGAGAAAAGCTTTGCCATTTGCACCTCAGATAGATCATTAATCTCCAGGATATACAAAGAACTCAGAAACTTAACACTTCCAAAAAACAAATAACCAATCAATAAATGGGCAAAGAAACTTAATAGGCACTTCACAGAAGAATAAATATGAATAGTCAACAAATACATGAAAAAATACTCAACATCACTAGCAATTAGAGAAATACAAATGAAAACTACACTGAGAAATATTCAGTTGTGTATAAACGCCACATATTTTTTATCCATTCATCTATTGAAGGACATCTAGGTTGGTTCCATAGTCTGTGAATTGTGCTACTATAAACATTGATGTGGCTGTGTCCCTGTAGTATGTTCTTTTTAGGTCTTTTGGGTATAGTCCGAGAAGGGGAATAGCTGGGTCAAATGGTGGTTCCATTCCCAGATTTCCAAGGAATCTCCATACTGCTTTCCAAATTGGCTGCACCAATTTGCAGTCTCACCAGCAATGTATGAGTGTACCTTTTTCCCCCGGCATCCTTGCCAGCATTTATTGTTGTTTGACTTCATAATGACTGTCATTCTTATTGGAGTGAGATGGTATCTTAGAGTAGTTTTAATTTGCATTTCTATGATTGCTAGAGATGGTGAGCATTTTTTAGTGTATTTGTTGATTGATTGTATGTTCTCTTCTGAGAAGTGTCTGTTCAGGTTCTTGGCCCATTTGTTGATTGGGTTGTTATTTGTTTGTTGTTTAACTTTTTGAGTTCTTTGTATACTCTAGAGATTAGAGCTATATGTGATGTGTGAGGGGTAAAAAATTGGCATTTTCAGGGAAATGGATGGCATTAGAGCAGATTATGCTAAATGAAGTTAACCAATCCCTAAAAAACAAATGCCAAATGTCTCCTCTGATATAAGGGAGGTGACTCAAAATGGGATAGGAAGGAAGAGCACGAGAAGAAGATTACCACTAAATAGTGAAGAGAGGTGGGAGGGAAAAGGAGGGAGAAGGATATTTGCATGGAAGATGGAAGGAGACCCTCATCATTATACAGAATACATATATGATGTTGTGAGGAGAAAAAAAAAGAAGTGTGTCACATTAGATTGGGTAGAGAGATGTGATGGGAGGGGAGGGGAGGGGAAGGGGAGATAGGAAGGGCAGCAGAATAAAATAGACATTATTATTGCTGTATGTATATAGGTGACTGTATAACCAATGTGATTCTGCAACCTGTACAATCAGAAAAATGAGAAATTATACCCCATTTGATTCAAATGTATGAATTGTCAAGATCATTGTACTGTCATGTGTAACTAATTTAAAAAAAAATAAAAAAAATAAATGAGGACAGTAAAAAAAAAACTACACTGAGATTCCATCTCACTCCAATGAGAACTCCAATTATCAAGAATACAAGTAACAATAAATGTTGTTATTTATTGATGTAAATCAATAAATTGTGGAGATGTAGGGAAAAAGTTTCACTTATACATTGCTGGTAGGACTGCAAATTGGTGCAACCAGTCTATAAAGCAGGTGGGAAAATCCTCAAAAAATTTGAATTGGAACCATCATTTGACCTGGTTATCCCACTCCTCAGCATATACCCAAAGGATTTAAAATCAGCATACTATACTGACACAGCAACATCAATGTTTACATCTGCTAGATTCACAGTAGCCATGGTATGGAAGCAACCAACCTGCCTTTAGACAGATGAATAGACAAAGAAAATGTGGTGTATACACACAATGTAATATTACATAGCCATAAAGAAGATTGAAATTATGGCATTTTCTACTAAATGTATGGAACTGGAGACTGTTATGCTAAGTGAAATAAGCTAATTGCAAAAAACCCAAAGGCCGAATATTTTCACTTTTATGTGGATGCTAACACACAGTGGGGGGTGGGGAGTAGAGAAGAACAGAAGTTCACTGGATTGGATAAAGGGGAATGAAGGGAAGGGAGAAGAAATGGGAACAGGAAGGACAATAGAATGAGTTGGACATAATTTTTCTATGTTCTTATATGAATACACGACTGGTGAAACTCTACACCATGTACAACCACAAGATGGGATCCTAATTAGGACAAGTTATACTCTATATTATATGTATCAAAATACATTCTATTGTCATGTACATCTAAAAAGAACAAATTTATTTTTTTAAATAAAAAATATTATTTATAAAAAACAATGAGATCAGATGGACCTAACCCAGACTAATGAGGGCATATGGCATTGAAATTCTAAAAGCAAAACCTGCATTGACAAGGTGAGTTCCAAATTTGTAGCAATTATCTAGAAATAATGAAGCATTCGAGTCATACATATGTGTGTATAAATATATATATATATATATAAATATATATATACATATACATATATATATACATATGCATACATACATACATACATACATATATACATGCATACATACATATATGTTTTTCCTTTTTCCAACAAGAACATGTGGAGTGCTGATAGTGAAAAGTGGGAAGTGTCTATCTCTGTCATTGATAGGCCTTGACTTAGCTGATAATTTCATTCAGGCTTCACTGTGATAGGTGATGAAACAAGCAAGCATGGGCTTCTTTTCTTTCATCCTGATATCATTTGTTGTTCTCAGCTAAGAGTACAGAGGTCACAGCATAAGGGCACAGCTCTCCAGGCTGGACTGGCCCTGGGAGTCAGATGCAGCCCTCAAGGACTAATCTATTGTACTTTCCTTGTGCTGCTTGCAACAGCTTACTACCAATCTTTTCCTTTCCAGCCACTTCTAAGGGGTTATATTTCCAAAATGCAGTTTTCCTCTAAAGTAGAAAGGTATATGGTTAACAAAGTGGGGCAGAAAATGTTTCTGTATTTATTTATACTTCCTGAGCAATTAAATTTGCTTTAATAAGTCCACATTGGAATACCAATATTTTAATAGAGTGCTTCCCATTCCTTCCCAGCATCGTCCCCTCCACCATAGTTATTCACTATACTGCAGAGTGGTCCTGCGAAATGAAAATGAGATCTCTGCAAGTCCCTGCTCACCATCTCCCTATGGCATCCTATTTTATTCAGAGTAAACACTGTGTCCTCAGAAATTAAGGCCCTCATTGATGTGGACTCCTAGATTGTCTCTGATCTCATCTTGCACCTGTACCTCTTCCTCTTGCTCACTCTTCTTCAGACTCTGTCCCTTTCTAGTCTTTAAACAGGTGTACAAGGGGCTTTCTCAGGGCCTTTGCCCCTGCACTTTTCTCTGGCTGGAATATTATTTTCCCCAAATATCAGCTCAATGTCACCTTCATAGTGAGACACTCCCACACTGTCCTATATACAGTTGTTATCCCTAGTCCCTGAGCCTTATACAACCTTCCTTCCTTTTTATTTTTTCCCACAATGTTTATTAGGCATTGATAAACTTTATCTTATTTACCTATTTTATTAGCTTAATCTCCCCATTAGAATATAAGCTCCATCAGAAATGTTTATTTACTTTCTTCATTAAGTTTTTCCTAGCACCTATAATAATGTCTCTCGTGTAGTAATTGCTCAATAAATATTTGTCTTATGAATGCACAAATATCTTTAGATGCAGCACCACCTAATAGCCCCTGGTTATCATTTACCATGGTTATATGTATGGCTTTACTTCAAATGAACCTCATTATTATTATTATTATTTTTTTTTTGAAGTTTGGTCAGGAATTGCTCATTTATTTAAAGAAAGAGTTCTAACCACTAATGACCTTAATCAGTCTGGATAGACACTTAGAAGTCTGGAATCTTAAGAAGGCATGTTAACAGGGATTATTTTAAATATCTTCCTGTTTGTCCAACAATCATCCCACATTCAGAGGTGAGATGCAGTCAGAGGTGGGATCCACGTTTTGTGATACATGAAAGTGCACAGATTTGGGAGTCTTTTTTGAGAAAAATAATAAAAAAACTTCTTACCTTTTCAGGTTTTACAAAAAACCTATGTGTAGCTGCTAGTATCCTTCAATTGTATTCTCATTTGCATTCCTGGCTATTATGATTTGAACTTAGAAGAAATTAATTTTAAAAGGTTGAATTAAATATTAATTATTAAGTTATAAATCCTGTGTGAAAATTCTTATCACTAAATATCATAGATTAAGTAAGTCTTGTAAGATGACAGTTGAAGGCAAAAACTACAATAGTTTTACAAGAATTGACTTTAAACATAAAATCTAAATCTGATTCTTTTCCACTAATGGATATGAAAACTTATACACCATATTTTTCTCTGGGTCTGGACTCTCCCTCAAACAGGTCAGGAAACCATTCCCTAGCCACCATACTATTAAATCTATTTTGGAGAAGTGATGTTACTCAGTTTCCAACCTCAATGATCCAAACACATGGGTTTTTCACTTTAAAGGGGGTAGAAGAGAATAGAAAGGGGATCCAGAGAGTTGTAAGTCCTGAATTACCATTTCTTCACTCTTACCAGGGTAAAAAATTATACAAATATTATCCTATAATTGTCACCATCACTCTCTTCTGCCATCATTTTAAAACAGATTACAG
This sequence comes from Ictidomys tridecemlineatus, assembly GCF_052094955.1. Lineage (NCBI taxonomy): Eukaryota > Metazoa > Chordata > Mammalia > Rodentia > Sciuridae > Ictidomys > Ictidomys tridecemlineatus. The sequence continues at coordinate 124,716,812 of NC_135480.1, read as the reverse complement.
GGAATAAAAAAGGAGGTGTAGATGCTCGTGCTAGAGTGCCTATACCTCCTTGTCTTGTGGGAACACTGATATTAGCTTTCCCTTGTAATTTATTATATTTGGTGAATTATACATAAACTTATATTGTAAAGATATAAAGACATTGAAAGATGGCCTACCAAAAAGGTTCTGTGATCTATTACAACAATGATTTTGAAGAGTTAAAAAATATTTTCATGTTTTCTTGAAATTGTTTTGTATACAGTTCTTACTCAAGACAAAATGATCTTGGAAAAGCAAAGCATCAATAATCAGGACCATGAATGTGGCAAATTTTGCATGCTGTCTGCCAAATTCCATTCTCTGCTTATTCCCAGGCATACGGGAAGTCTTTGTTTCTATGCCGTCCTTGCAATTAGATTTGGTCACGTGACTGGATATGAGCAGAAATACTGCAGGTTACTTTTGGCATTGGCCCATAACTCCTCCCACATGGTTGTCTCTGTGCTCCTTCTCTTGATAGCTAGATGATATAGATGCTGAGGTATGAAGAATGGTGGAAACATGAAAATTCTTTGTCCCTATCTGAGACCAAGGAAGGGACCTGCCTTATTCTCTGAAACACCACACTAGAAAATTACTTGATGAAGAATAAATATATTTTTAAGTCATTTGAAGTTTATACATTAGCACAATCACATTCAATGACTTCTACCAAAACAAATTAACCTGGCAGCACTGAAGGTAGATTTAACTTTCAGTCGTTGCACATTCAATCACCCTCTGGTCTGAATGAAACCAACTCTCTCTTCATGTCTACCATTTTCACACTTGGTTATTTTTCATTTTTTTTCTTTATTTTCCTTGGTTATATCTATTTTCATTGAGATATTTCTCATTATCTAAGAACTGCATAAGAATGGTGAGAATATAAGTTTGAAAACATTACATAGAATTGTGGTTGTTCTGTAGAGCAAAAGCCTGTCCAGTTTTATTCTCCCTTGATGACAATCTAACATGAAAGTGATGGATAAATCTGTCTCCGTATTTTAGAAAAGGACCAGAATTATCAACACAGGATTTGGATTCATGATTCACTTGAGCCAAAGAGGTTTCAGAAGTATCTGATTTAATAGGCTTGCCATATTTATAATGCAATTCCAGAAAGAAGAAAAAAAAGACATCTTGAATGTGCATATTACTGGGTGAAAATCCATAGAAAAATTATAGAAGTATTTCATAGTTTACCCAAATCTAGAATAGAACTACTCTTTATTGTTGCATCACTCATTTGCAATGAAAGCAGAGTTGATTTGGTTTTTTTTACTGGGAATACTGCTGTTGAATCAGATGCCTATGGCCCTTCTTGGACTTAATGCATAAACTAATTGTCCTTATATAGCTAAATGAGCCTCTCTAGAGGAAAAAGGTACAAGTTACTTGGGGCATTCTCTTGGCTATCGGTCTCCTGAAATAATGGAGGGACATTGAATTTGAGCTCTCTCTTTCTAAGCTTCAGTGCATGTCTGGTAAAAGAAACATTTTATAGCTACCTTAGAGATCAAAGAAAAATATTCAATGTATCCTGAAGGTGATGAATCACATCACAAAAAGAGTGATTTACCCATTCTGCAAATGTTCATCAACTACACACCATTGCCAGACTTGAAAGAGGAATGACGTTCATTGAGAAGACATAGGAGCACAGCAGTTTTACTGAGCTTTTGCTCTTAAGCTAACATTGGATTTCTTTTCCCCTCTTGGGATGACCACATTTATGCAGAATCTATTCATAAATCCTATTGAGTTTCCAAGTTCATAGCCAAGATAAATGCACAGCTGTTTTCTAAAAACATCTGCCCTCTAATCATCTCAAGTTGAGAGCAATGTCCACAAATGACCCTCATGGCTTTGACATTAACTATGTTTTCAGAGGAAATCAAATTAGGTTTTACTTCCTCAGCCATTAAAGTTCCTCTCATTTTTATGCAATGACATCTCTCAAATATTTGGATAATTCAACCATTCTGTGACAATTCAGCTATTTTCTGGATAGATTATAAAATTCAACTGTTTGTATTTTTTATTTTTACTTCATTTTTGAATTTGTTCTGTATAATCTGGGCTCTCATTTTATGTCCCACCTATACTCCTTCTAAAAAATGACTTATGCTTTTAAAATGAGGAGTTCAAAATAGTACACAGAACTCTAAGTTCAGTGTAAACAAGGCCATTTGTGAGAGACAGCCTTTCAACCTAATAAAAATTTCTCTAATAGGCAATGGATTATTATATTATTCATGCAAGAGTCCTCAGATTTAGTGTTTCCAACAGCAATTGTAATTGTTTTGATTCCTGGACTGTAACATATTTAGTTTTTCACTGAATCACCATAATATAAATATGTAAATTAAATGAACCCCTACCTCTCACCTGATTATATATCATAAATCCCATTGGTGAATAATTTAATTGTAAATGTGATCCCCTTTATAGAAAATGTGTTATAAAATAAATTCTATTTTTTCATACACCAAACTAAATTTAAAAATTATAGATGTCAGTTTTTTTAAACTTAGGTTTTGGAAAATGAATAAATGTGATTAGATATTTTGCTGATCTGTGAAATTTAATTTTTACCATTTTGAAAATAGATCTTTAAAGTTTCAGATTGAACCAGGCTTCGTAGCACATTTATTTTATTATTATTTCTATCATTTCAATTGCACCAGCTATTTGGGAGGCTGAGCAGGAGGATTGCAAGTTAAAGGCCAATCTGGACAACTGAGCAAGACACTGTCTCAAGATAAATAAATAAATAAATAAATGAATGAATAAATAAATAAATAAAAATTAAAAAGGGCTGGGGATGTAGCTCAGTAGTAGAGTGCCTCTTGATTCAACCCCAAATTACTGATGAAAAAAATTGAATTATAGAGCAGATGGCTGTATTTCAGGAAATACAAATAGAAGGTTTAATGAGCATTTACTGTAGGTATCACCTTTGCATTTTTCACATCATTAAAATGCTTTACAATATTAAAATGTGATTGTTGCACTATTTTTTCTCTGTAAAATTTGAAACTGAATTTTAAATTTGATAAGAGGGGGAAAAATCCAAATCATGTCTGTGCTTAATCTGGTCCTTGATTCCACATCATATTCTTCAACGTAATTATGAGTCTGAATACTATATATGCCACTAATTCCTCTAATGCACTTGGCCCATCAGACCACATGGAGATAATCTGTCCAGGAGCCTGGGAGCTTTTCCATTTGCCATATCCGAGGGCTTTATTTTTACTTCTCTTGGTCTGTCATTCAAACTCATATCTCCTGGGTGAGATATGAGTGTCTACCAAAGACCTTCCCTCCACATGCCTCTAACAGTGCCCTGAATTTATTTTATTATTATTTCCATCATTTTAATTGCACCTATTTATGAGGCACAGTATAGCATTTCAATACATGTATGCAATATATCCCACAATGTATATAAAGCCAGTTTACAGTCATCATTCAATGAAATTTGCCCTTTAAACCTGGCATTAGGTGATGGGGGTAGGATAGGGGTTATTATCCTCATATGTGGGAGAGGAATTTGAGGTTCTGGAAGGAGGGCAAAGGTGTGCCCAGAGTATCACAGATGTAAGCAGATGGATTATGACTCAAAACAAAATCTTTTGATCTTTGGACTAAATGTTTAAATGGGGGATTAAACAATTGGATTAGTTTTAATTTCATAACTCTTGAATCAGACAAATTTTAATGTGCTCTATTAGAACTTAGAGATATTATCTAGCTGAGCACAATGTTCAAAACCTTTGCGAGGAACATAACATTTAGCTGAAATGAAAGGACGTAGTTATGTGTCCCTAAATAACAGAATGAAAAAACTGGCAAGAGATTATAGCAAGGATCTTTCACTTTGGTATCCTTGTTATTCTTCCTAACAATACTGTAATGTTTTATAGCACATGCTAATCTTCCAGTGCCAATGATTGCAGCAATAGATGGCCTCGCGCTAGGTGGTGGTCTTGAATTGGCTCTGGCCTGAGATATACGAGTAGCAGGTAGGTGAGAATTGATCCTATTAAAAATGTAATGTTCAAAAATGGATTTTGTATTTACTTTTGAGTTAATTCCAATATTTTGTTCTGGTGCTGTTTTTGAGTGAGACATTTAAAAAGTCACCTGTTGTGCCTCATGGTGCATTTAGAACCCCGCTGAAGAAAGGAATCTTCTGTTGTCTCTTGCTGTTTTATGGCAGTAGGAAGAGATGTTAGGTCAGACATATGTGAGTTTGAACTGTAGGTCTTATCCTTTTCATATGAGTTTTTCTCCCCTCTCTAAATGGGGGAAACCACTGTGGGAGTGCTTAGACCAAGTACTTAGTAACTCTTAAGTGCAGTAATAATAACATAATCCCTTTGCAATTCATTCTATTTCTAAGTGGTTTTCTGAGTATGTAGAGATGGTTATGAAAATAATGAAGACAATTAGTGTTGACCAGTTACTGAGTGCTGCCCAGGTGCCTGGTACACACTTGACATATATTTAGTCACTCAGTGTGCCTAGCAACCCTGCAAGCACAGTGCTTTGATGCAGGAAGACGCTGGGAACAGAAAGAGGGGAAGTAACAAGGCCAAAGGGGTGACTGAACTGGAATCACAGGCCACAGTTCTATTACCCCCCTGGAGTAAGTGTGAATACCAATCTTCTGTGTTGATGTTTCTGGACAATGTCTTCCAGAGAGTTTCAGCTCTAGCTGTTCCATGGGCTCTGGGACTGATCAGACAGCAGACAGCAGTCATTATTCTTCCCTTGGCTCCCATCGTCACCTGATATGGCTGCATATTAAAAGTAGAGTGAATATAATTCATTTAAATAATTTGGATTGTGTCTTGAGACTAGTGGTTGCTTGTCCTTATGTATGTTTTCCTTCTTTCTACTTTAAGTCCCTATATATTCTTTTAATGATGAAATCAGTTATTGTTTTATGGTACTAGAGATCAGTTTGCTTTTCAATTGACAAGCTAAGGTATCTGGAATCCATTTTGAAAGAATGCAGGCTCTTGTAATGAGGATGTGAAAAATAGTCTAAGTACATTTGAATATGCACATTAAGAAATGATCAAGATGTTGTAAGGTACTTGTGAAAACAAACATAACAAAAGGAATGCTTCCCAACTGTCAAACGGTAAAACTATTTGTTGAAAGTAACTAGATACATGGTCTTGAGAAGTTGCCATATCTGACATATTAAGCTGTTTGATCTAGGAGACAATTCAGGCAGCTAAAGAATTTGTGTTTGTCAGACACAGTCTCTCTCCTGATCCTGAATAATCACTGAGATCCAAGCCTTCAAATGTGACTTGGTAGTACTAGCTCTAATAATATAGTTATAGTTCTTGTCTTTTACCATCAAAAACGAATTCACTGCCAAGCAGATTTTAATATAAAATGTTGTGTTACTCTACTTATATATAAGTAATTTAGAGTATTTTCTTGTTTCTCTAAGTATCTTTTGAAGTGATTTAAAAAAAAAAGTGACACCAGTTAAATTAGTAAACAGTGTTTTAATGTATCTTAGTTTACTAACTCTTTCAAGTTGTGGTTTTTTAATGCTATGATGTGTATGTTTCTTAATTTTCTTTTTTCTTTTTAGCTTCCTCTGCAAAAATGGGCCTGGTTGAAACAAAGTTGGCAATTATTCCTGGTGGATGTATGAGTTGTTCACTCCTGTCTCTCAGTATTCTTACTGTGTTCCCAGTTACAGTGTCTAAGGCAAAATTCTGTTCATGGAAAAGGCAGAGGAGACTACTGTATTGTTGGCTCTTTTAGTGAAATCCCTATTCAAAATATGCTCCTTTTTAGCTGCAGATGGTGGTCATATACTGGCTATTACTTTCTTTTTGTGCTGTTTTCTTTGCTTTTCTATGTTATTTTAAGTTTTCAATTATTGTACAGTCCACATTGATATCACTGCTTGGATCTCTTTTGTTAAAGGACTACCTGACAGTTTTGAAACTTTTTTTTTTTTTAGTATTTTTTGGATGTCGACGGGCCTTTATTTAGTTTATTTATTTATATGTGGTGCTGAGAATTGAACCCAGTGCCTCACACATGCTAGGCAAGTGCTCTACCACTGAGCCATAACCCCAGCTCCAGTTTTGAAACTTTTATTCATGCATTTAAATGTGTGTGCCCTAACTGAGAGCTTCCTACACACAGTCAGACCCTGAGTAGAAAAGGAAAGATGGCTTCTCTGTTGGTCATCTTTGTATCACTGGGACAAAATACCTGAGGTAGACCATGTAGGAGGAGGACAGGTTTACCTTGGCTCATGGTTTTGGAAGTTTCAGTCCATGGTTGGTTCCATTGCTCTTGGACCTGTGGTGAGAAATTACATGGCAGCTGGAAGGCAAAGAGGGAAAAAGGGGCCTAAGTTCCAAAACTACCTTTAATGGCATGCCCATAGTGACCCCGCTTCCTCCTACCAGGCCCCACCAGCCAAGAAAACAAAGTTGAGGCCAGGCCTTGAATACATAGGCCTTTAGGGAACATTTCAGATCCAAATGAGCATATTCCCAGGCTTTGGGCCATATTATTTTTTTTTGTTTTTGTACAGCAGGACAAAGGTTGGGGTTAGTGGGTAGCCTGAATTTGGAGCTGAAGAGGTTTTGTTTCTTCTGTTCCCATGAAGAACATAGATGAGCTGCTGTTTTTGTGAGTGTCATATAAGAAAGCACCATTTCAACATTGACAGTGAAATTTTGCATCATTTATAAATCTGAATTTTTTGCTATTGTGATTTAGAGAATTTGGAGATATTCCCATTTTATGATTTCCTTCTTTGAAACAGTTGTCTTCACTTAAGGATATGTATGGTATAGTAACCTTCCTTGGTAACTTTCACACGTAAATGACAGCTTATCAGTGTTATGGATGAAATAACTGTACCATGTAAAAATTAAATACAATGTTGAACATGACAGATGTCTGCAGATGTTTAAATTGTATGTTTAAAGAGTATGTGTCCTGGCTAGGGTGAAGAATTAAAACATAAGGTAGGTAGAAATTTAAACTTAAGTTATAGTGAAATTGGGAAGACTACTCAGTTCATGCACGAGAGTATTCTGTTTTGGTCATCCACAAAAATGCTATTTTTTAAGCCCAAAGAAGCATTTAATATCTATCTGTTCTACCATGCCTACCTTGTTCATAGTAACTAATGAAGACACTAGAGAAGAGTTTGTAAGAGAATTAATCTATTTGAAAAAAATTACCAGATAACTAATTGTGAAATAAAATGAAATGGAGAAAAAGTGTAACATTGCACATTTTGGAATTTCTTTTAAGAAATAAACATTTAGGGGTAATTAGGATATAACTAATTCTAGAAAGATAGTGGCTTGCATGGTGCATCCTCGTTCCTCCCCAAAAGCTATGGCAATCTAGGAGCCTATAAATGTGACCTTATTTGGAAAGAGGATCATTAAAGATGTAATTAAAGGGTCTCAAAGTGAGCATATCCTATATTATCTGAGGGACTCTAAAGTTCAATGAGAAAGTATCCTTACAAGAAAGAAAAGAAACAGGCAGAAGAGAAGATCATGTGAAGACAGGGGAATAATGCACGCATAAGCCAGGCAATGCCAAGGATAGTCTGCAGTCACCAAAGTGTGGGGGAAGGCACCATGGTACAGTTTCTCCTTCAGAGTCTCCAGAAGGATCCAGCCTCACAGAGACCTTGATTTTGGATTTCTGCTCTCCAAAACTGAGAGAATAAATTCCTGTTGTTAATATGTGGTATTTTTTTGTTATAGCACTCTTTGGAAACTGATACTGTCACTTTTCAATGATATTAAAGTAATATGTTTAGACAAGGGTTAGTAGGTGGAAGAGATTGGGGATGGGAGGAAACTGAACTTAATAATTTGAATACTTACCATGCCTTGAAGATAAAGTGTTTTGTATTAAAACAACCAAAAGTTAAAACACTTCTATAATGAAAAAAATGAATTGTACTTCAGAAATGAGGGTGAGCTTTACTGGCTTCCTTCCTTCCTTCTGTTGTGAATGCCTCATGAGTGGCATTGTGAGGGGCAATGTGCTATGCCTTGTGAGTTCTAGAAATCAGAATTTCTCCCAGTGTACTTAAGTTCTTCAGCATTCTTTTCAAGTGGATCCATTAATTAGAATACTTTTTTTTTGGTAGATATGAATAAATTTGTTCTTATGTTTTCTCATGAATGGGATTATTTTTCTAATTTTTATTAAATAAATTTTATCATAAAATTATAGTGGTTGAATATTTTCCCATTTATTTATAATAGCTGGTTCTAGCTGGGCACAATGGCATATGTCTGTTATCCCAGTGACTCGGGAGGCTGAGGCAGGAGGATTGTGAGTTCAGAGCCAGCCTCTGCAATGGGAGGCACTAAGCAACTCAGTGAGTCTCTGTCTCTAAATAAAATACAAAAAAGGGCTGGGTACGTGGCCCAGTGGTCGAGTGTCCCTGAGTTCAATTCCTGGTACTTGCCCCGCCCCCCACCCTCCGCAGCCGAAATAGCTGATTCTCTTTTTCTTTTTTAAAAAATTTATTTATTTTAATTATATATATGTGTGTGTATATATATATATTATATGACAGTAGAATGCATCTTGATTCATTGTACTGTTATAGTTAAAGCTTCATCACAGGGTTTCATTAACTGACTTCTAGATCACTCACGTATAATCAAATCAAGCCTTTATTGAAGCACACTGTGGTGGCTGACCAGAACATAAAGCTGTTCCCCTGATCAGCCCTGCACAATTGCAAGGGCACTCCTTATAAGCCTGAAAACCGCAAAAGGGATGTTTAGGGGGTCTAGCCAATGCAAGCAAGCCAGGTTACAGAAGCAGGACAGTGCAGTCAAGCAGAGGGAAGCCTAACCAATCACATTTAGCCCAGTCACCCCAGTTACAGAAACAGAGCCCTTTACCCTAGTTACAGAAACAATGCCCCATTAGATAGTTTTGTGTTCTTAAAGGTTTCTTTTCTTTTTTTATTATTAGTTGTGCAAAACATTACAAAGCTCTTGACATGTCATATTTCATACATTTGATTCAAGCAGATTATGAACTCCCATTTTTACCCCGTATACAGATTGCAGATTCACATCGGTTCCACATTCACTTTTTTACACACTGCCATACTAGTGTCTGTTGTATTCTGCTGCCCTTCCTATCCTCTACTATGCCCCATCCCCTCCCATCTTCTCTCTCTATGCCATGTAAAGGTTTCTATAGCAAAAGGAAAAGAACATCTTGCTCCAGTCATGACTCTTCTACTATTGTTTTAAACAGGATGAAGTCATAAAACAAAATGGAGTCACATTTTCTCCTACTATCACATTCCCCACTGGTTTTAGTAGGTTTGATGTCAATCTTGCACATCATTAGGCCTCAGTTGTTTTTTTTTTCCATCTTTATGTGTCTAAGGGACTGTACTGGGCTCGTAAGACCATAACTCTGACCTCACCTATATTCTTGTGTATATGGTTTAGGAGGGTTTTTAAGAGGCAGGGTCCTACAGTAATACCAATCAGGAGAAGGACTAGGGGCTCAACTACGGCTGAAATGATGGTAGTCAACCAAGGGGACCATGAGAATAGGTTTTAGAACAAATTGCCTGAAGTTTCTAGTGTTTCCTCTCTTATCTTTAACCTGTTTCTCACAAGCGCCAAACTGTCCTTTATTATCCCAGAATGGTTTGCAGAGAAACAAGTTTCTCCTGGAGCCACACAAAGTCCTCCTTGTTTCAGAAAGAGACCATCTAGACCTTATCTGTTCTGTAAGACTATTTCTGTCAGAGAGTCTACTGAAACCTCTAGTTTGGAGATTGACCTTTCTAGTTTTTCTAGATCTATATCTATTTGACAGCTGAGGGACTTCCCAAACCAGCCAGGAGGGGAACTAAAATGGGGGCAGCCAGTCTATGTTGATAAATCAGTGGGGCCTGGCCTTTTAATAAGTCCAGGTGTTCTTTTCCCTTTACTCCATCAAAATAGTAGGTTACATCGTTCAGAGTTATTGACAGGTTAGAAATTTAGTCAAGGAGTTCAAAGTGAGACTTGGGAAGCACAATTTTTGGTGAACAGGGAGTTGTCCCACTTATAAATTGGGTTGTGGAAGCAAGTGTCTCTTTATGGAAGATCACCCAGGGTGATCTTGGGAGTAGTTTCCCAGGTACATCTTCCTGAGCTAGACATATTGGCGAACATCTATGTTGACAGTAATTTTTTTCTCTAATATTAGGGACCTCCTACTGCTGTAAGGGAAAAGGGCGATGACCGTTCTTGCTACTTACAGCTGAAAAGGGGCAATGTGCAGTGGATAAGCAGTTTGGAGTCCCATTTTAGAAACTGAATGGGTCAAGAAGTCCATGGTAAAAATCTGGCTCAGGAGCAACAGGATGTAAATTTACCTGGGGTAGGCACTTCTATGAGAGAAACAAAAAGACATGAGTGCTGAAGTAAGAGTAATACAAAATAGCAGTTGTAGCATCTGGAACCTGTCCATGAATATCTTGAAAATGACAGAAATTAATAATTGTTTACCAGGAGGCAGAAGACCTGAGAAAATGTCCCCCATAACAAGGCCTAACAAAGCCTAATAAGGCACTTTTTTTGGGGCAGGGGGACATAAATCTTTAATGTCAGAATTTTCAGGAATGTAGACACAACATTTAGTTAAATTATTGTTAATGTCATCTGATTTTTGTAAAAATACCTTTTTGGCATAACCTCTGTGTTCAGTAAAGATCCTTTGTTACTTAGGATTAGATAATTATATTAATAAACACTGATTATATCTTCCTGTGTAGGAGGTTAGAAAGATCTGTAGGCCTTAAACTGACTAAAAACTTCTGGCAGTTTTTATTGATAGTTATCAGGCATTTTTGCCTAAGAATTTCTCTTCTGTTGTCTCCAGTCTTACTTATTTTGGGGGATGCTAACACTAGGGTATATTTTAAGTTACATTAAAACAACTGTTGTTTTTTTTAAAATGTCCAGGAATGGCTGTGCTTTGGTTTTAACTGTTTTGCTAGGTGTTTAAGACCATGCTGGTCAAACTGACCTTGTTCCTATCTATTGGTAAGAGTCAGCTGAGTTTCCTTAGAGGGTATTTTTTAGGGGAACTTGTGTGCAGCACTTTAGCTCTGTTAATGTCATCTGCATTAGGATGAGTCAGGGTCTTGCTGACCATATGGCTTCCCTTGGAAGCATCAGGCATGTCTCCCTTTTTCAGTGACCCTCATTTTTTGCAGCATGGACACTCATTGGCTTTCTGTTTTCCAGGGGTCTCATTAATCTCCCTTATCGGAAGGTTATGTGGCCGGAAGTTGCAAAGCTTTTCCCCCTGTCATGGGTTCGGGCTGACTTAGAGGGCAAGAGCCAAATATTGGTTTCTTTGGCCCCTTTATTTTAACCTTAATATTTAAATTTGGCCTTAAACATCCAGCAAGTTAGTTTTACCCATTTTAAAGTAATAATGCTGGGCTTTAACTTTTACATTTATAACTTTTACAGTTAATTTTTACATAACACAATATCCTTATTTTATTTATTAACTTATGTAATGCTGAAGATCTGCCTGAAGGAGAAGAGGACACCTTAGCATCTACTGTATGATCCAATCACTCTACGCCAAAAAGGCAGCTTGCAGACCCAGAGACCCCATTAGATTTTGGCTATAAAAACTCTCTTTTGCCAGGTCCTCCTCTCTTGCTCTCTCCTTTTTCTCTCACTTTCCCTGTTTCTCATTCTCCCTCTCATTTTTTCTTTTCTTTCTCTTTTTCCTTCTCTCTCTCTCTCTCTCTCTCTCTCTCTCTCTCTCTCTCTCTCTCTCTTTCTTTCTCTCTCTTTTGTGTTAATCAGACACTGTCAAAGTAAAGGGCTCTTGGTTGCTCTAAGTGTAGTGGTCACATTTTTTTTAGTTATAATAAAAATACAAAGTGAAATTAACAATAGTAAATACATATTTAGCTTGTATATAATTTTGAGCCTTGGTTGAGTTATACATTATATTTTTTATTTGAGATCACAGTAATTTTTCCAATAAAGTTAATTTTTGAATATAACTTTAAATTAACTGAAATGTGGCCTACTTTGACATGCTGTAAGGTGGGAGGCAGAGCCTTATCTCAGGTAAGGCAGGGTTTTTCACAATCTTCAGTAAAATGTTTTAGTTTTAAAGTTGATTTTTGTCTCTCTTTTCAGATATAATTTTATAAAATTTACATATATTGTTTTCTGACTCTGTATGAATTTTAGTAGTACAATATGACATACATCTGAAACATTAATTAAGGAAAGGCGGAGAGCCCTTAACATATTTTTCCAGGTGGAAAAGTGGCAAAATGTTTTAAATTATTTAAATTATTAATCTTTAAAAAATTAGGCTCTCTTTCTGTCTCAGTTGGCTTATTATTTGAGTATAGGAAAGCTATTGATTTAATTTAACTTCTTATTATATTTATAATCCCATTAATTTCCTTTTTGCCTGATTGTCCTAGTTAGGGTTTCAAGGAACTAAATTGAATTGGAGTGGTGAGAGTGGACATCCTTGCCTTGTTCTTGATTTTAGAAGAAATGCTTTTGGTTTTTATTCATTCAGTATTATTCTGGATTGGATTTTTCATAGATAGCCTTTATAATTTTATGGTAAGTTCCTTTTGTTCATAGTTTCTCCAGCATTTTTAGCATGAAAAAGTGCTGGATTTTGCCAAAGACTTTTTCTGCATTTATTGAGATGATTGTATGATTCTTGCCCTTAGTTCTATTTATATGGTGAATTACATGTATTGATTTGGATATGTTGAACCAAACTTGCATTCCTCAGTGAAACTCATTGGATCATGGTGTACTACTATCTTCCTAATGTATTTTTGAGTGAGGTTTGCTAATATTTAAATTAGGGATTTTTGCATCTGTTTTCTTCAGGGGTATTGGTCTTTAGTTGTTTATCTAGACATTGGTTAGAATCTTCCAGATTTTCCAGTTTATTGGAGTATATATCTTTAAAACGATTTCTAATGATACTCTGGATTTCAGAATTATGTGTGTTGATGTCTTCTTTTCCATTTCTTATTTTGTTGACTTGGGTGTTGTCTGTGGTTAGTTTATCAATCTTGTTATCTTTTCAAAGAACCATCTCCTTGTTCCCTTTGTCCTTTGTATGTTTTTCTCTTAATTTCATTAATTTTGGCTCTGACCTTATTATTTCCTTTTTTCTATTGATTTTGAAATTAGTTTTTTCTTTTCTAGAGCCTTGAGGGGTAACATCAGATTGTCATTTTGGGATCTTTCTTATTTCTTAAATGTTGGCACTCAGTGCTATAAACTTTCCTCTTAGAAATGTCTTCATACTTTCACAGAGATTTTATTATGTTGTATCTCTATTTTTATTTGTTTCTAAGGATTTATTTTATTTCTCCTGATATTTTCCATGACTCATTTCTCACTAAAAGTGTATTAATTAATCTCCATGTTAGAATAGTTTCTGCTTTATATCTTGTTATTGAGCTCTAATACATTCCACTATGATCTTACAAGATACCAGAGATTATCTCCCTGCCCCTCCCCTTTTTTTAAAAAAAGTCTTGTTTTGTGTCCTAAAATATGAGCTGTTTTAGAGAAGGTTTCACATGCAGCTGAGAAGAAAGAAAGTAAATTTGGTTTTTGATGGATGAAATATTCAATAGATGTCTGTTAGATCCATTTAATTAGTAGTATTTTTAGTTCTGTAGAGTCTTTAGTTAGTTTACGTCTGGTTGACTTCTGTGTTGGTGAGATAGGTGTGTTGAAGTCACCCATTGTTTTTGTACTGGGGTCTATTTGATTCTTTATATTGAGAAAGTTTTATTCTATATACATAGATGAGTGTACACATTTGCAGTCATTATATCCTGTTTGATAATTCCCTAAACTAGTATGACATGACCTTCCTTGTCTATTCTGATTAATTTTGGCTTGAAGTCTCTTTGTGAGATATTAGAATAGTTACTGCTGCTTGCTTTTGGTTTCCGTTTCCATAGTATATCTTTTCCCATCATTTGTTTTACCTTTATCCTGTGAATGTCTTTGGTTGTAATGTGAGTCTCTTATAAAAAAAAAGTGTGATTGAGTCTTACTTTTTAATCGTTTGTGTCAGTCTGTCTTTTGACTGCATATTTTAGACCATTTACATTCAGTGTTATTATAGAGAGATTTTTTTGTTCCCTGCTGTTTTGAGTTGTTTCTAATGCTTAATTTAAACTTAATTCTTCTGTAATTAGTTATTATTCTAGTGAGATGTTTTCATATACTGGCTCTCATATTTATTTTTCTTTTGCATGAAAAATTTCATTGGGTATGTTTTATAATACTGACTTAGTGGTTATGAATTCTTTCATTTTCTGATCACCATGGAACATTTTCATTGTAATTTCAATTTTGAAGAATAGTTTTGCTGGATAATAGTTTTGGTTGGTACCTGTTATCTTTAAGGGCTGACTATATATTATTTCAAGTCCTCTGAGCTTCTAGATTCGAGGCTGAGAAATCAGTGGAGAGTCTTAATTGACTTCTGAATGTGACCTGCTGTTTTTCTGATGTGGCTTTTAAAATTCTATCTTTGTTCAGTATATTATGCATTTTAAATATAACGTGTTTTGGAGAGGATCCTTTTTTATCTTGCCTGTTTGGAGTTCTAGTGTCTCTTGAAAAATCTTCTGATTGTTTCATTAAAAAGTTTTGTATTTCTTGGCGGGTGCACTGGCACATGCCTGTAGTCCCAGCAGCTGGGGAGGCTAAGGTGGGAGGATCACAGATTCAAAGCAACTTAGTAAGGTACCAAGCAACTCAGTGAGACCCTGTCTCTAAATGAAATCCAAAATTGGGCTGGAGATGTGGCTCAGTGGTCGAGTGCCCTTGAGTTCAGTTCCAGATACTGATGCCCCCCTACCCCCCAGAAAAGTTTTGTATTTCTTTAGTTTGCATTTCAGTGTCTTCTACTACACCAGTGATTCTTAGATTTGGCCTCCAAATGTTATCCCTGATTTCTTTAATATTCCATACGTGGTCTCTAAACATTTTTTCTTTATTGTCAGTTTTATTTTCAATATTATATACTTTGTTTTCAGGGCCTAAGAGTCTGTCTTCTCTGTGATCTAATCTGTTGGGGATGTTTCCAGTTGAATTTTAATTTGATTTATTGAGTCTTTCATTTCCAAGATTTGTGTTGTTTTTTCAGAGTCTCTCTTTATTGAAATGATCTTTCACTTTCTGTATTTTCTCTCTAAGCTCATTTCTTTCATCTTTTAGTTCATTGAACACTTTAATTATGAACTTTCTAAATTCTTCATACAATGTTTCCTCCACTCTGGTGTCAGGAGATCATTGATTGAAGTGTTACGGGCTATTTAATGTGGTTTGTTTTCTTGTTTTTTCATATTGTTTGTATGTCTCCCCACCTACTTGGGTGGTTATCTCTTCTACTTATAGGCACAGAATTGTTGAGTGTGCTTATTTCTCTTAAGTGTCCCAAGATGAGTGAATATCCAAGTATTGATATACCCACTCAATAGGTATCTTCTGTGCCCAGTATCAGCACCACTTTGAAAAAAGGTACTAAACCTTATTAACTACAACCACTTCCAAGCAAAGCCATATACCAATAAACCCTAAGGTGGAGGTGGGGAATTAAGACTCACTGAACCATAGTTCCTCTAATCCAATTAAAATTGTTGTAATGTTCTTGAATAGGTTGAACAGTTATTAAAGCAACAAATTTCATAATTAGTAATTAAATTAAATTCATTATTAAGGTAATAAAATTACTATTACATACATGGAGTAGTGCTTGAAAGAGGAAGAAGAGAAAATGTGGGCAAAGAAAATAGAAAAAATACAATAAGAAAAAGAAAACAAAATAGGAGGAGATTGTGACAGTTGCAGGCAGTACTGGAGAGAATGGAGGGAGTAAGAGGAGCAGTTATAAACTTGAGCTAGGAAAAGAAAGAATGATTCCAGTAAATGCTTTAAAACCTGATAAGAAATACAATCAATTGGGTCAAGGGCAGCAGTATGAATAATAAGGAAAACTCTATGAATTCAATATGTAAAGTAATATCTCTAAGATCAAAATTGGTATTAGAGTTGCTTTTGATATTCCCTGCCAAAGTGGGAGTTACTTATTCATGTCTTCCTGATTTGGATTTTATCAGAATTTGGAACCTTTACAAGATTCCCGCCACTCCACAGCTTTACTTCTAAGATTCCCACAGTGTGGAGGTTTTGATCATACCAGCCCTCCTCTGATATAGTTGGAGGAACCCCCCTCCTGACTTTGGTGTGTGCAGGTACCTACTGGTTTTCTGTTGGCTTGGAGGAGATGGTCTCTAATTGTCTGTAACTTAACATCTAGGTTACTCCCTGTTAGGGGATACAGTTTTGCAAGCCCTTCTGAAGAGAAACTTTGGGTATCCAGGGCTGTCATAGCTAATGTGTGTTCCCCCACATACATTTCAGAATGTGTGGGGTATAGTGGTCTAAGGTAGAGAACTGTATTCTGGTTGATTTGCTGGATGGCTTGTCAGGTGGTGTAGGACTTCTGCCTTCTCTAGCATGTGCAAGTTGCAGGTCAGTGGGCTTATATCTGGATGCACTGTATGTTGGCTCGTGTCTGTGGGTGCTCCTCTGTGAATCTTTTTGTGAGGATTGGGTTGATGTTCTCTGCTGGCTGCTTGGGATTATCCTCAGAAAATGCCTGTTTTGGGTCTCTGCTTCTCTTTGGTCAGCTGTTCTTTCACTGCTTATTTTTGGGCTGTTGTGGAGTCGAGGGTTTCTGCCTAGATATCCGCTCTGCTACCACCTTAATTTTTGACAGGTAAAAATTGTATACAATACACTATATTTATATAAACATACACTGCTATATGCTAATTTTGCCACACCATATGCTGTAGTGTGCATGTATGTAATGAGAATAATTAGAATCTCTCTTGGCAATTTTTATGGATGCAATATATTATTTCAACTTTAATTACTACAGAGTACAATAGATCTCTTGGATCTGTTCTCCTATCTAACTGAACGTTTTAAACTTTAGCCACCATCTCCACATTTCCCCCACCTGAGTTCTAATTTCTTTTGAGTTTAGCAGATTATCTCATAAAGTTTGCACATTCTGAATTTCACTCAGTATTTCCCCATAGTTAGGTTTCAGTTAAAATGTTTTCTGGAGGCTACCAAATGGGTGATGCTCTATGTTGTATTGGTATTTTATTATGTAGCACTAAATATTAGGTTCTCTCACTTCTGGTGATGATAACTTTGGTCACTTGATTAAGGTAGTGAATAACTGTGGGTATAATTTTAGCATTCTCTTAGAAACCTTACACATACATGCACACACACACACACACACACACACACACACACACAGTATAGCACACTCAGGTTTCATGGAACCAAAAAAAGAGCCTCCCCCAGTTTTGTCTCATTTTCTTCTCCCCGGGGGGAAGGGCTGGGGACATCACTGTGTTTCATTGTTTGCTGTTTAGCAGTAAGGAGTCTCTTGGCATCTTTTCCAGGAACTCTATTTTAAGGTGTGTCTATGAAGTAATGATGGATTTTTAAATCCTGTGTGTGTTGTCCTGAACACAGTAGTCATTTTGGAAAGGGTTGTTTATAACCTTTATTGAAATTCTCTTAGAATTTACATCATAATCTGAGCTTATCTTTTGAATATCCTCAGCTATGACTCATCTTTATCCTGTGAGGGTGCATTTAATTTTCATAAATAGCAAAAGATCTTTCTGTGACAAATCTTATGAAGAAGGTCATACTGTTTCAGGAAGAAGAAAAATATAACAAAAATAAGACTAATTTTCTTAAGAGGCTTGAGAACGTCACACATTTTACCATGTTATGAACAATGGACAGCATTGTTGGACCTTGTGTAGTGCTTCCTGAGGTGACTTCCTTAAAATATAGCACTCCTTCACCTTTCTGAAGTCTTTGGTGTTTTGATCAATATACCTCAAACATATGCATACACACTGCAAAGCCTCGTTTCTTTATATGTTAAATTGCAATTCAGTGACCACCTCCTTATATTTAATGAGGGTGTTTGGGTAGTAATTGTTGACTTTCCACTTTGTTAGTTGCTGTGGAGGAAAGATATGTAGAACTCAGCCATTGCCCCTTGGAATTGACTTTCTGAAACCTAGTAGGAGAGTTTGAACATGCGTACAGTATCTTAACTGCCCTATTCAATAAAGTATGTAATCAAACAATTTAAAACTGTGTATCTTGAGTTTAGAGAAAATAGTGTAAGTTCTGTCCAGCATCATGAAACAAGAATCTGTAAGTCTCAGTTGGCAAAGCCTACAAGGTAGTTCTCTGGCCACCCTTCTGACCTCAGTCCTGCAATTGCTCCCCTTGTTTACACACCGTGTTCCAAACATATTATTCACTTAGCAAACATTTGTTGAGCCCTGCAGTGATGTAGACATTGGAGAGGTAGCTGTGAACAAACAAGATCCTGCCACTGTGCACCTACCTGCTAGCACAGGAACAGTAGGCACAGCAGATGGCATGTTGTGTCTTATGGCCGAAGTGAAAGTTCTGTAGAACAAGAGAGGGGAGGGCAGCTGATGGTGGTGGAGGCATACACCGTAAAACAAGGGTTAAGGGGATGCCTCACTGGGAAAGTAATATTGGAGTTAAGATAAATGCCTTCAAAAAATTAATCATACGGATCTTGGCAAAAGCATTGCTACAGAAATAAAACCCAGTCCAAAGGGCTTAGGTGGGAGAGTGTGCTGTGAGTGTTCGCTGCATCACCACCACCATGGTAGGGACGCAGAGGAGGAGTGTAGTGTTGGTGCTGTCAAAGAAGCAGTGGGGAAGAGGGAGAGATCATAGCGGTGTTTGTTACAGTACTGTCCCTTTAACCTCAGTGTGAAGGGGATGCACATGGATTTGTCACCAGAAGTGCAACATACTCTTTAAAGTTTTAAAGCTTCATTGTGATCACTCTGCTACAAGGGGGCAATAACAGGGCAGGTTAGAAAGAGGATGCCTGTTCCTGCTAGAATCTGTGTGTGATGTGGGCTTCGAACGGCTTGGGCTTGTTCTTGTGAACATAGGGATGTCATTGGACTCTGGGTGTCCCTCAAAGTTGGAGTAAAGGGAGTGTCTTGACAGATTGGATGGGAGCATAAATGAAAGAGAGATGCAGGAATGGCTCCAGGGATTCTGACTGCAGGAACTGAAAAGGAAGTTTCCTTCTACCAAGACACAGAAAGTCAGATTTGGAAGATTGTTTCATGCGTTCTTGGTTAAAACTCACCGTTGAATAACTAAGTGTAGTATTAATCAAGCAGACCGTTATACCAATGCCAGTCTGGGCTGAAAATAAAAATGTGGGATTCATTTAGCATTTACTGACCTGGTCCAAAGGCATGCTGAAATTTAGAAATGGACTTTGGTACAGACAGAGAAAACTCTCTTTAATTCAGGCTTGATGCATGGGGAAATACTTTCCTTAGAAGGTTAGCAGTTGCTGTGAGGAACCAAAACACCAAAAATTCTGAGGGAGGGCAATCATCTTCTTTAATCCAAAGAGCTGTGATCTTAAGAGGGAGAGACAAGTACCCATTGCATTTTCTTTGTGGGTTTTCTTTCCACCTCTTGACCTTTGGCACTGGCATATAGTCATTGGAAGTCCAAGACAAAGTAATGTAAATATAGCCCCAGTGTTCTGGCCAGAGGGCCCCCAAAGCAGAGCATCCCAGAGCACTGCACAGCACCAGAGAGATGATGAATAGAAGAGTCAGCAAAAATAAGTCTACAGCATTGTTTTGCGAACCCCTGTACATTCACACCTGAGCTGTGCCCATGTCTCTGCTAGTACATGAGGCACTTTAAAGACCGCACCAGAAGTCAGGCCACTGCTCACTCATGTATTATTAGTGAAAGGGTAGATCTGTTGATCTGTCCCTCTGACTCACAGCAGAATCTAGAAATAGATCCATAGGAGCGTGGTCAGTTGATATTTGACAGGTACAGAGGGGCTTCAGGGGAGCAATTATGATATTAGAAAAATTGGGCAGCTACATGCAGAAGAATAATAAAAAAGGAATCTTGATTTAAACATCAAACTTGTTCAAACACCAGCTCAAAATAGATCATAAGTGTAATACTATACAATTTTTCAATCTTTGTGGAGTCACAGATTGACTCTTGTTCCCCAGTGTGTGAGACCAAGGGATGTGGTCTATTAGTAGGAATTCAGTATTACTGAATGAATGTATTTCTTCCCCTGAAGATGGCAGTGAACTTCAGAGTGGGTCTATAAAATACACTGCAGCGTTAATATCATAGGAATAAGTTATTTAACTGCCAGTTTTTTTTGTAAAAAGTAGCTTTTGTTATTTTATATGTCCAAATTATATAATAAAATAATTGATGATTTTGATTCAGTTGCTTTTTATAATCTCATATTGATGTGTCTGTTATTCTCATTTTATTTTTTTCTTGTTTTTAACAACTGGCATGTTGTGTTTTTAAAAAGGAGAATATTCATTTTTTGAGGTGCATGTTACTTTCCTTTTGGCCAACTGTGATTAAGATAGCTTTATTTGCATTTTAATAGTCTGTAATGTTTGTTTTATGTATCATGCTAAATAGATGGTCTCAAGAATCACTTGAAGCACTATAGAACGCAGATGTCAAAAGCCTGTTTTTGCTGGGCCTCGTGGTGCATGCTTGTAATCCCAGTGTCTCAGGAGGCTGAGGCAGGAGAATCTTGAGTATCAAGCCAGTCTCAGCAACTTAGTGAGGCCCTAAGCAACTTAACAAGACCCTGTCATGAAATTAAAAATAAAAAGGTCCGGGAATATTAAGTGTCCCTGGGTTCAATCCCCAGTACCAAACAAACAAACCAACAAATAAAACTACCCTTGTCTCAGAGTAAGTAAATAAAATATGTGGAAAGTTAATGAAAGACAGTAAATTAGTTTTCCATGAAAATTAGGAAGTGTAGAAGTTCATTTCTCTCATTCTTTAAAAATAAAATTGAATTCCCTTTTCCCACATCATCCATTTGGTGACTGATGTTTTAACTCTGTAGTGCCTATAATGTGAAAAGGGGCATGAGCTGTTCAGTCCTAGAGGCATGTTTTGGTGTGTGCCCATCGGTGTTTCATCTGAGAACTTCTGTGCCTGGCCTCATGATGACAGGAACTCTCATTTGGAACAATGAAATTAAGAGTCCTTTTCTTTCACTTATAGAAATTACATGCACATATCAGTTTAGCTTTTCTCCACCTGTGAAGCACAGTAGGCACTTACTGTGGAACCTTCCCAGTGAGGTGCTCTGGGCTGGAGTCCTGACTGTCACAAAATTGTATGTCTTTAAGCAGATTATTTTTCCCTTTCCCACTGCTGCTTTTGTAAAGCGAAGCTAATAATAATGCTCATAGAGTCGTGAGAACTGACTAGGACAGACATGTAAACTGCCTGTAACAGTAGCTGGCACATTGTAAAGATTAGCACTTGTTAGTTCCTAATTGGTGCTAGCTGTAATTTTTCCTCTTTTCAAATGCCTTTAACAAGTTATAAAGCTTTCCTGAGCTTTGCTGTGTACTTGTAAAGCTTTAAGGAGGTATGGTTGACATACAATTAACCACATATGTTTTAACATACAATTTGGTACTAAATGTTTTGATATATACACATGATACTATGTCTTTTGACATGTATACATCTATGAAATCATAGCCACAGTCAAAATAAAGAACATATCCACTCCCCCCACTCGCTGAAATTTTGTTATGAAACCACCAAACTACTTCTTGTCACAATACATTAGTTTTCATTTTCTAGAATTTTGTGTGATTATCATACATTGTGTAATCTTTTATTTGCCTGACTTATTTCTCTTGAAATACTAATTTCTTCCCATTGCTGAATGGTATTGCATCTTACGGGTATGCCACAGTCTGTCTCCTCACACATGGATAGGCATCTAGCTTATTTTCAGTTTTGGCTGTTATGAATAGAGCTGCTGGGAACAGGATATGTACAAGCCTTCATATGGATGTATGCTTTCAGTTACTCTTAAAATCTATTATCAATTTTTAAGTGTACAATTCATTGTTATCCTCGTGTTGCACAGAACAATCTCTTGAATTCATTCCTCCTGTCTAATGGAAACTTGGACTCTTCTCACCAAGATGGTCCCCACCCTCCACCCCTGGCAGCCATCAATCTGCTCTCTGCTCAGTGAGTCCAACTCTTTCAGATTTCACATAGAAGTGGGCTCATGAGGCCCCTGTGTTTCTAGGCCTGTCTTATTTCCCTTAACAAAAATGTCCTCCAAACTCATCCAGGCCATAAACATGAGAATGTGGACTCTCTTCCACAGGCTGATTTCATTTTCTTTGAGTATATACTTAGAAGCGCAATTGCTGGAATATGTAGCTTCATTTTTAACTTTTTGAGAATTTTCCATGCTATTTCCCATAGTTTTTGAAAGAATAGACACTGAATCCAAAATAACCATGTTATTAAGTAATTTTTTTAAGGAGAAGAATCTAAAATAGAATGAGGAAAGAAAACACCATGGATATGTCTTCAAAGATTTGGAAAAGGATACAAAAGCATTTCTAGAAATAGTCAAAATGTAACAATGATAAAAATGAAACAAGTATTTCTAGAAATGATAAAAATGTAAACGTCACCATGGACAGATTAAAACCTCCCATGGTGTAAATATTACAGTTGAAGAGATATTTGAGAGCAAACCAGAATTCAGGGATGAAGAAATCATCCAGAACAATCCATCTCAACACATGAACAGTTAAGAGTTGTGAATGTTTGTGTGGGGAGGTCTAATATACATCTTAATGGAACTTGAAGAGGAAACCATAGAGAGTTAAGAAAGAGCCAAGGTTAAAACAGATGGTTGCTGAGAACATGAGAACCTCCCTGAATTGCTGAAAGACACCCATGTTCAGACCTCAGAAGTTCATCGGAGTCTTAGTTTAAATTCTTTAAAATCCCCAACATAACAAGAAACATCATAGTGACACTGTAGGATGTCATGTGACAAGAAAAAGTTTTTAAAAGCACCCTGAAACAGGTCTGCAAAAAGAAGAAAGAAAAAACTCATCCATGCAGGGACTTTTTGATTGAACAATGGAGAGTCAACTGGACATGTCGTCAGTGCAGAGTGTTGAGATGCCACTTCCTGCCTACCAGATTGACAAAAATAACACCATCTGACAGTAGCAAGGAGCACACAGAGAATGAGGATTAGTAGAAATTCTCATTTCTGCGGGTAGGAATGACCATTGTTCAGCCAGTTAAGAAAAAACTGGGTGATGCCCAGTAAAGTGGAAGTAAGCCCTCCCTATGACTCATATTTTCTATTCTTGGGGAAATGTATGCAAACAGGCACCAGGCCCTCATATACAGGAATGATCACAGCAGTATTGCTTAAAACAACACTGAGTATAAAAATAACAAAAATTTCCATCAATAATATGCAGAAAAATAAACTGTAGCATCAGAATACGATGGAAATCTACCATCGTGAAAAATGAACCATCCACAGCATCAACATTCATGAATCTCAACAACATAACTTGAGCTACATATGTGTCATAAGAATACACAAAGTATGATTGCATGAACAGAAACTCCAAATACAGGCAAAGTTAGCCATGAACACATTATTAACTTTGTGGGTGTGTGTAGTAAAAGTATTAAAAAATGGATACATACAAAACTTAGATTATTATTTACATTTTAGGAAAAAGAGATAATTTGGGAAAGGAAAGAAATAAGAAAAGGGCTTTAACTATATTTTATACATAACATTTATGCTTATAAAAAGAACTCAAAAAATTAGACAATAAGATACAAATAACCCAATCAACAAATGGGCCAAGGACCTGAACAGACACTTCTCAGAGGAGGATATAGACTCAATCAACAAGTACATGAAAAAATGCTCACCATCTCTAGCAGTCAGAGAAATGCAAATCAAAACCACCCTAAGATACCATCTCACTCCAGTAAGATTGGCAGCCATTATGAAGTCAAACAACAACAAGTGCTGGCAAGGATGTGGGGAAAAGGGTACACTTACTTGTTCATTGTTGGTGGGACTGCAAATTGGTGCAGCCAATTTGGAAAGCAGTATGGAGATTTCTTGGAAATCTGGGAATGGAACCACCATTTGACCCAGCTATTTCCCTTCTCGGTCTATTCCCTAAAGACCTAAAAAGAGCATGCTACAGGGACACTGATACATCGATGTTTATAGCAGCACAATTCACAATAGAAAGACTGTGGAACCATCCTAGATGCCCTTCAATAGACAAATGGATAAAAAATGTGGCATTTATACACAATGGAGTATTACTCTGCATTAAAAAAATGACAAAATCATAGAATTTGGAAGGAAATGGATGGTATTAGAGCAGATTATGCTAAGTGAAGTTAGCCAATCCCTAAAAAACAAATGTCAAATGTCTTCTTTGATATAAGGAGAGTAACTAAGAACAGAGTAGGGATGAAGCGCATGAGAAGAAGATTAACATTAAACAGTGAGAGGTGAGAGGGAAAGGGAGAGAGAAGGGAAATTGCATGGAAATGGAAGGAGACCCTCAGGGTTATACAAAATTACATACAAGAGGAAGTGAGTGGAAAGGGAAAAATAATACAAGGGGGAGAAATGAATTACAGTAGAGGGGGTAGAGAGAGAAGATGGGAGGGGAGGGGAGAGGAGGAGGGATGGTAGAGGATAGGAAAGGCAGCAGAATACAACAGACACTAGTATGGCAATATGTATATCAATGGAAGTGTAACTGATGTGATTCTGTAATCTGTATAAAATGGGAGTTCATAACCCACTTGTATCAAAGTGTGAAATATGATATATCAAGAACTATGTAATGTTTTGAACAACCAACAATAAAAAACAAACAAAAACAAAACAAAACAAAACAAAAACATTTATGCTAAGAAAATGAAATTCAAAGCAAAATTAAGGTTATCATTATTAAATATGGGTGACAACTTTACCAGATTTTTATATTCTTAATTATAATTTTCTCCATGTGTGAAATGCTCTTTAATTTGAGGAATAAAGCAGACTAGTAGCCACAATACATTAAGAATTCCCAGAAACACTAATATGAAGAAAACAAACCAACCAGTTTCCAAATGAACAAAAGACCTGAACCAGATGCTACACTAAAGAAAATATACAGATGGCAATCTGAAATCTCAAAATCAGTAGTTATTACATAAATGAAAATTAGAATTACAATGAGATACCCACACATAGGAATGTCAAATCTGTGGAGACCATTCAAGTATTGGCAAAGATGTGGATCACCTGAAATTCCTGTACCTCAATTGTGGAAATGTACAATGGTACAATCTTTTTGGATGCATTTTGATAGCTTATTAAAATTCAAACATGTATCTTATCCAAACACATCAACCATATAGTCTAGCCATTCTACAATAGGGAATTCACTCAAAACAAAAGAAAACACACATTCATATAAAAACTTTTACACAAATGGCCTTAGTAGCTTTATTTGTTATTGCTCCAAATTGGAAACAACCCAGATATCCATCAATAGATAAATGGACAAGCTCTAAAATATCCATATAATAGAAGGTTAACAACAATCAAAAGAGGGAATTATAGACTATAATTATAATTGATTTTTAAATTTTTGTTTATAATTGACTCATCATAATTGCACATGTTTGGGGGTACACTGTGATGTCTCAAGGTACATATACAGTGTAATGATCAAACTTGGGTAATTAGCAAATTCATCACTTTGAACCTTTATTATTTCTTTGTGGTGGGAACATTCAAGATCCTGTTTTATAGCTATCTTGAAATATATAATACATTATTAATAGCTACAATAGAATACAAGAACTTATTCCTCTTAGCTCACTACACCTGCTGTACCTGTTGACCAGGTCTCCTTATTACTCCTTACCTCTCATCCCTCACCCTCCCCAGCCTCTGGTAACCACTATTCTATTCTCTCTTTCTTCCAGATGATTTTTGTTTGCAGACTTTCTGTGCCTAGCTTATTTCACTTAACATAATGTTCTCCAGTTTCATTCATGTGGCCATATAATGCAAATTTTTGAGCTAGACATGGTGGTGCACAGCTGTAATCCCATCAGCTCAGGAGGCTGAGGCAGGAAGATTGCAAGTTCAAAGCCAGCCTCAGCAACTTAGCAAGGCTCTAAACAACTTGGTGGAACCCTGTCTCAAAACAAAACCAAACAAAATAAAAATAAGGCCTGGGATGTGGCTTAGTGGTTAAGCACCCCTGGGTTCAATCCCTGGTGCAAGAAAAAAATAATAATAGTCCATTGTGTATCTGTACCACATTTTCTTTATCCACTGATTCAATGATGAACACTTAGACCAATTCTCTGCTTTGGTCATTATGAATAGTGCTGTGATAAACATGGGCATGTACATACGTATCTCTTTGACCTCCTGATTTCATTTCTTTTGAATACATATCCAGAAATGGAATTGCTAAATCATATGGTAGTCCTATTTGGAATTTTTAAAAATATTTATTTTTTAGTTGTAGTTGGACGCAATACGTATCTCTTTGACCTACTGATTTCATTTCTTTTGAATACACATCCAGAAATGGAATTGCTAAATCATATGGTAGTCCTATTTGGAATTTTTTTAAATATTTATTTTTTAGTTGTAGTTGGACGCAATACTACCTTTATTTTATTTATTTATTTATATGTGGTGCTGACGATTGAACCCAGGGCCTCGCATGTAATAGGTGAAAGCTCTACCACTGTGCCACAATCCCAGTCCCTATTTGGATTTTTTTTTACAACTTCCATTCTGTTCTCCATAATAACTGTACTAATTTTCATTCCCAACAAAAAGATCTTTAAAAAATAATTGAGTAAAAGAAAAAAATGATTAGACAAAAAAGGTATGCACTGTATGGTTCAATTTGTTTTAGAAATGTGAATAAATATATAGCAACAAAAATTAAATCAACAATGGCCAGGAGATACAGAGAAGCATGAGAATTTGGGGATGACCTAGAAGTTCATAATTTTAATGGTGGCGATGGCTTTAGGAGTGCCTCTATGTCAGAATTTATTAAATCGTACTTTTGAAAATATGCATTATTGCGTAACAATTATATCTCAATAAAGCTGCTAAAAATAAAGTGAATGGAAAAGAAGTCACAAAGTAGATGACGTCACAAGCCTTAAACTGACAAAAGTGGGCTAAATGTTCCAAAATGCCAGGGATGCACCTGGGAGTGTAGAAGACGTCCAAAAAGGGCTCTAGATTAGTGTTAGACCAAGTGCAGGTCCCCTTCCCCACTTCCTGACAGATACTGACCCTTCCCCTCCCTGCCCAGTCCTTCCTGTGGCCCCTGGACACCCCTCCCCATCACTGCATAGAAACAGCAGAGCTCAGCCCGGGGTAGTGACTGCCATGCATGTTCATCACTGGAGGAGGACATCTCAGTTCCTACCTGTGCACTCCTGCAAAAAAAACAGCCTGCCCCTCTCTCAGCACAGCCTCAAGTGGCACAGAACCCCCTTCTTGTTAAGAACAGTTGTAAAAAGCTCAGCTATTTGTTTGCTCTGTTGTGAACACAGATCTCGTACACATTTAAGGAAATCCTCCAATAGGATGGAGGGAGGGAAGAAAGGTTTTAAAAATTCAGTGGAATAAAATATTAAGTGGTGACACAGTAGGGTGGATTAAGTGTTTGGAGCAAGGAGTGACAATTAGCTGCTGTGGGGTCACAAAGATGTGCAAGCTGGTTGCTAACAAGACCAAAGGTGGTGCCGTGGCACCTAGAGGTGGCAGAGGCCCTTCTGAGCCAACAGGGACAGTGGCAGGAATTCTGGAAGTCTACTGATTGGTCTGTGCTCACTTTGTCACATTCCTTGGGGACTCCCCATCCCACCCATTTCTTGGGTAGGAGCTGCCTGCAATTTCCCACCATGACAAATGGAATCTTGCAATGGAGCTCCATGGCCTCTCCTATCCCTCGTATTCTATGACAATGTGACTTTGATATTTTTTAATATATTCAAGAGGTGGACTCTATGTTCCCTTACCTTGCACCTGGCTAGTGGCTCAGGTAGGACTTCTGAGGCTAGTTACAAGGGCTGGTGGCATCTGCCTGGCTCTGCAGGTACTAGCTCATTTCCTTGAGGCCATCATGTTGCAGAGAAGCCCAAGCAAGTCCACGTGTACAGTATAAGATGGACAAGGGAATGGGGACCTGAGGGGACTTTGGGGGCAATGTGTGTGTGTGTGTGTGTGTGTGTGTGTGTGTGCACAGCAATTTGCATCCTCTCCCGGGAAAGTCCTCTGGGAAGGGACCATTTTACCATTCACACACAGGTGCTCTGTGGACCAGCAAAGGTAGCCATTTGCCCTGCAAGGAGAGCTCCCTGCAAGGTAGAATCCCCCACCACGATGAGGCGCAGACCATATGAGAGGGCCCCTCAGTGGGACCCAGGCCAGACCTACAACACACGCTACACATGCAACAGCATTTGTCCCTCGGAGGAAGCCTCAGATACTTGACACCTGGCAGAACTTCCCATCAGGTAATGGGGCATTTTGCTCCCGCAGGGCCAGTCCTCAGACTTGACTTCACTCATATCCTTCTCCAAGGCTCCTCTCCAGTTTCCTCTCCCAGCAGAGCCCTTCTCTGGGTAATGGCAGCCTAAGAATCCTTGTTACCCTTTGCACTCATCTCCCACTCAAGGACACTGGAGGGCAGTCATTCAACACCGCACACAGAGCTCTGGCTCCCGCTGAACCCATGAGGGCTCCCTTACTTGATGGGTCCAGAGCACCAGCTCATGATGCAGAGTGTGACTCAGACATGACCAGTAGGCTGTGCGTGCAGCTTTGCACACGGGCTTGGCTCTGCACAGCCACTACCCCTCAGCACAACCAGCTGCACACTTGACCAGACAAGAGGAGAGAACGGGGGTTGCAGACTCACCCATCAGAGCCCTTGCTCAGGCTTGGAGCTGCAAGAGAGAACAGAGTCAGAGGCAGGTGGTGTTAAGTGGACTTTAATGCAAGTTGTCATTTTTCCTCTCTCAGCAAAGGAAGTGTCTGGTTTCCATTTCAGGGGAGGATGGGTCATTACATAAAAAGAAAGAGGGGCCTGCCCCCTCTGGGCTTCTTTGTCCTTTGTCATTCCCATCTGCAGCAGGCTCCCCAGGGCCTTTTAACTACCTGGAAACAATACCCCAGGAAGGATTGCCAATACCTTGAGACCCAAACACTAATAAACAGAGACGATTTGCTTACAAAATGACAAGTTAGAAAAAAAGGAGGCCAGCTAATAAATGAGCTAAAGTTCAAAGGCAGCAGAGTGACATGGATGTGAGGTGACTCAGACATGCCAGCCTCACAGCCAGGACTCTCTGAGAGGGGGCAGGGACTGTCATCAGGAAAGGCCAGCCAGCCATCACAGTCCACTTGGCCAAGAGAGGGCACTGCCTAGAAATGTGGGAGGCTGCAATCCATCTCCCACTTCAGGCCACCTGCAGTTCTAGAACACCAGACCTCAACAGGGCGACTCCGTGACAGTCATTTTTCAGCACCCGGCTTGGGTCCCCGCTTCAGAAGGCAAAACCTGTTTCATGCACAGGAAACTGCCCATGGTTGACATAGGTATCTTCATCGTGTAACAAAAATGTTTTCTGATCCTTGCCCAAGTGAAAGCACAGAAAGGACTGTGTGTGCAGGTGTGTGATGCATGAGTGTGCTAATGTGTGTGGTATGTGTGCATGTGTGGTAAGTGTGATAGTGTGGGGGTTTGTACAAGTAGGTATGATGTGTGTGCATGTGTGTGTGATTAAGTCAGTGTGTGGGATTACGTGTATGCATGTGGGATTGTGTGTATTTGTATGTATGTGGGGATGGATTGTGTACATGTGGTCTGTGTGTATGTGTGTGTGTGTGTGTATGTACATGCGTGCATGTGTGCAAGTCTGCACGTGAAGACACACAATCTTGTGCAAGGCTCACAAAGCATAGCTCTGAGTTTCAGCCAGGCTTCAGTCCTGTGTGTCATTGAAAAGGAGGTGCTGGACATCATGTTACCTTCATAATCAAACATTAGCCTTTTAAGAGATCAATTTTGGTGATTCCATCTGTAGGCACACACTTTGCCTTCGGTGGCACCTTCTCAGACCCAAGGATCTGCTCATAATCTCCTGGCTGTTCCACATGGCCTCCTGCCCACAAGGTCCAAGGTCCAAGGTCCATTTTTTTTTTTTTAATTTTGAGGTAGCTGTAGACTCCCAGAAAGCTTGTAAAAATGGGGTTGAGATTTCTCACACAGCACTTTTTAGCTACAGTTTCACTTTCTGTAGTTCCCTGGGAGGGCTGGGGGGTCAGTTACCTGGGGTCAACTAGGTGTTTTCTGGAAAATTCCAGAAATAAGAAATTCTTTAAGTATTAAATAACTTTTATGATAGCATGTCATTATAAATGTTATATTTCATCATTATTTATCATAAAGCCCATCATGCCCTTGACTCTGGAAGAGAACTGGGCAGGTATCTTGGAGCTTATCCCCTGGTTTGCGTTCATCTAATATTTTTCCTAACTGCATTAGACTGTGGGACAGACAGGATATATTTGACTGATTTTTTTTGCCTTTTGCTCCAGGCATGGCCTTTCTGCTGATTCTGCTTTTATTGACCATCATGGATTATTTTATGTTAATTTTGATTTTTTAATAATATTGTATTCAAACACTATGGATGTCAACGACTGAGATTCCTGGCCCCCATTCCTCTGGCTCCTATAGTTTCTTGCTCTCACCCAAATTTTGGGACTGCACATGGAGTCAGTCTGTATTCAAGGGGCTCCACCTGTTGAAATACAGACACTGGAGGAGTTGACAGTCCCTTCCTCTCATCACATTGGGGGACTTGCAGTGGGTTTCTCTCCTACTTCCCTCTTTTGATTCTCTCCCACTTCCCCCTTTCTTCAAATGCAAAACCTATGGCAGTGAGTACAAATGAGGCCTGTCCAGGTGCAGAGCAAACTAGCCCTGAGGCTGCAGCTCAGGCTGCGGGATCCCCAGGATGAAAGCCCAGTGATTCCTCAGGAGGCCACAGACACACTGGTTGGTGGGGTGAAAGGAAGAGGGCTCAGACCAGGAGCCATGCAGACGGCTGGGACCTGCTGTTCTTCCATGTTTCTGCAAAAATGTTCTGTTTCAAGTCCTTCTCTCCCAGGGTCCCACCATGATGGCAACAATAAAAGAGGAATTAAAATCTGGAAGCCAAGGGTTGGGGATGTGGCTCAAGCAGTAGCGCGCTCGTCTTGCATGCATGCTGCCCGGGTTTGATTCTCAGCACCACATACTAATGAAGATGTTGTGTCTGCCGATAACTAAAAAAATAAGTAAACAAATAAATATTAAAAAAAAATATGGAAGCCAAGTGTGCCTGCCTGTCAAGGGGGCCCCAAGTGGGAAAGGGGTGGTGTGTGGTCACAGCGTCCATCGCCCTCCTGGAGGCTGCCTTCTGAGTGGGGAACTGGAGAAAGGGATCGCACAGCCGCATGCCTGCCTGGGGGAAAGTGCAAGGGTGATTTCCAGAGATTTCCAGAAGATGCAAGAAGCTGGTGACCTGCAGACCACAAGACGCAACTCTCCAGCCTGCTGTACCCCAGAACCCAGACAGCCTCTGCTCAGAGCCTCTCCTTCTCCAGCTCCTCCCTCAGCAGCCCCTGTAGCTGGATCTTCATATGTATGCCCCTACTAGCTTATTGGCACATTGTTCTGTTTCTACTTTTTACTTTGAAAAATGTCACTCATCAAAGTTGAAATATCACCATGAGCCCCTGAGTTCCCTTCAAAGGATCCCAGATTTGTTAGTGTTCTGCACATTCTCTCTTTCTCTCCCCCTTTTTTCCCTTCTATTCTCTCTATATCTGTTTCTTTCTTTTTCTCTCTGTCTCTATTCTGTCTCTCCCCATCTCTTTTCTCTCCTCTTTCTCTCTTCTTTATCTGTTTGTTTCTGTTTTCTGTCTTCCCCCCTCATCTCTGTCTCTCTCTGAGTCTCTCTTTTTCCATGTCTCCCTGTCTCTCTGTCTCTCTTTCT
Organism: Ictidomys tridecemlineatus; assembly: GCF_052094955.1. Lineage (NCBI taxonomy): Eukaryota > Metazoa > Chordata > Mammalia > Rodentia > Sciuridae > Ictidomys > Ictidomys tridecemlineatus. The sequence goes on along the minus strand of NC_135480.1, from coordinate 124,684,593 downwards.
TGCTCCTTCCCCCTCCCTCCTTCCCTTCCTCCCTCAAATTCAACAATATCCCTACATTCACAGGAACAGGAGGTAGGATTTGAACTCTTCTCTCTTGGAATCCCGTGTTCTCTCATTTTCCCACATGCCTTTCTGCGTTATTTGGGCCAGTGAGCTACTGTAAGTGTTGGATAAGTGATAGAACACTCTTTAGTTGGTTCAACCTTTCTGGAAAGAGAAGACAGTTGTCCAAGAGCCCATGTCACCTCAGGTAGACCGTATCAAGGAGGAGATGCCCACACCATTGTCCATGCCTCAGACAGTCCTAGGCCTCCTGCTCCCAGAGGTGTCCTGGGCCAAGGATCACTCCCCAGGGAGCTGCCTGAAGTGGAGAGTCCCAGGGTCAGCCCAGACCTACTGGACCAGAAGCAGCACTGTAGCAAGACCCCCAGGGGATTCATGAGAAGTCTGCATCTGAAAGTCTGCATGTGCAGAACTGAAGCCGTGGGTGAGACATTCCCCCCGCCAGGGATGGTACTGGTGGGGTTGGGGTGCTGAAGTGGTGAGAACCTACCCCACTCATGGCACCCCAGGAAACATCTGGAATCCTTGGCCCAGCTGCTCAGCCAGCTCTGGTCATGGGCATGGGCTGTCACCACAGCCATGGTCAGGCACCATGGCCAGCACACACTACATGACCAGACACCTGGACAAGCCTGACCAGCTGGCAGTGCATGGAGAACTGGGGACAGGGTGAGAAGTCAAAATGAGCCCAGACCTGCGACCCTCAGGATCCAGCTGCCAAATGGGCATATACACTGTGGACTATCATGGCGCCATCTCTGTGGAGGAGGACTGGCAGGCAGATTAGGAGGGATTTACATATTTTGATTATTTCCACTTTCAACCAATTGGCAATGAGCTTCTGCTTGTGATTTTTGTTAAATTTAAGTGGAGATTTTACACTGAAATTTTGTTTCCCTCAAAAATTAAAAGAAGAGCAAATAGAAGATCAAGATGACAAGATTAGCATGTATTTTCTTCTTTTTGAAAACAAGGCTCATCCCTGGGGGGAGTGTCAGGCTTTAGAAATGGCATCTGGGTGGCTGGGCCCCAGAGAGCCATTGCTACAAAGACTCAGCTTCCAAGGGCTTCCAAGGGCTGGCTGGGGCTGGGGCTAGTCCCAACGGAGCCCTGAGGGACTCCTGACATTTTCTATGGGTTTGTTTCTCTGCAAACAGCTTCCTCTTCTGACTCACAGCTTCTCTGCTCCCTAACTTGCCTAAACTCCCATTCACCATCCAACACTCTGGGGGGTCCCTCCATTCAAACACCCACCAGCACCAACTGACTGTCCCTGCTCTTACTTCTATTGCAAATTCCTGTGGAGAGGATCTGAGGGTCCCTGCTTGAGTCAGCATTCATCCCTGGTACAACTTGAGGTTGGCCAGGGGCAGGTCATAGGTAAGAGGAGGGACATAAAGATGGGCAAAAGGAAGGGGTACCTCTGCTTCTGGTTTGGATGGACGCCAAATAACATTCTCCTTCTCACAAGCACCTTTGGAACCAGCTTTCTGGCCGTCAGGATCTTGCATTATAAAATCAATCACAAATAGATGATGCAATATGAGGAGCCTGCAAATTAGTTTCTAGCACTTTAGCTCAGTGTCTAGAACATTCTAGAAGTAGATGTTCAATTTTAAAAATAAATAAATAAATAAATTTGAGAAATTGGAGAAATCCCAAGATTGCTGTTTCAGATCGCTCCCAAGCGTCTCCATTCTCAAGGAACTCTTTTTGGTTCATCCTTATTAAGTACTCATCCAGGTATTATCACAGGTTATAGAATTTTATTAAATATCTGACCTACCCACAGTGTGAACAATAATGAAGTTGGAGTTTAAATCAACCAGGGTCCTCTGGCTGGGAATGAAATTATAATGGCTATATGTATAATGATATTAGATTTTTAAACTGTTCTGAACACTTTACATGTTTTTCTCATCTTCTTATTACAATTACCCTAAGAGAGTTTTTATCTTCTAGGACAGATGAGACCCCTGAGACACAAGTTAAGTAACATGGCTGCTATTGTCTGGGTCCCCAAAGACCCATGTGTTAGAGACTTGGTCCCCAGAATGGCACTACTGGGAGATGGTGGAACCTCTAAGGGGCAGGGCCTAGTGGGAGGTTTTGGGTCTTGGGGGCGGGGCCTGCCCTTGAAGGGGACTGTGGGACCCTGGTCTCTTCTTCTTCCTCTCTTGCACTTAGTTATGAGATAATGGGCCTCCTGCACCATACGCCTCCTCCACGATGTGGTGCCACAGGCTCAAAGCAATAGTATTGTCTGTCATGGGGTGAAACCCCCAAAATGGTGAGCCAAAATAGAACTTTCTCCTTTTAAATTGACTTCTCTCAGGTATTTTTTACAGTAATGGAAAACTGACAGCACAGTGCCCAGGGTCACTCAGCAAGTGGGTGTAGACCTTGAAGCCCACACTGCATGGCCCAGAGTTTGGCTTCAAACCACTGTACCACGGGCTCCCCCTTCAGACTGGGTTTTCACTTTCTACACCATGAAGATCTCATACAGATAAGAGAGGTTTAAGAAGAAAGAAACCAAATTGGTTTCCTTTATTTTAAAGTTCAAATATAATTCATCAAAGGAAGGAAATGATTCGCAGGTTTTCTTTTTCTTTTCTTTCTTTCTTTCTTTTTTTTAAGCCCAGTGCCATATTTAAATTTTAGTTCAGGCTATCTAAAAACTTCACAAAAATCGCTCATGCGTCATCAGTCACTTCTAACTGTCTAATTGTGTGGAATGAGTAGACATGTTGCCAAAGAACATCAGCAAGTTGTCACAAATCAAACCCACAGATTCCAAAATCTTGTGCGTTTCTATACTTGAGTCATCAGAAAAGCAGAGGATGATGGCAGATTTCTCTCAGGTCCTGAGGTCTGCCTTGCAGCACAAGTTGGATTTTGTTGTGTGTCTTTTTTTCCCACGTCAATAGAAGAGGCAAGTGTGAGTCGCCCCAGTCGTACTCCTGGTCTTTACTGGGTAAAAGGTTATCCAAAGGAGTTTCTGATGCAAGTGCAAATATCAAAGATTTCTTCTGAGTTCTTAAGCTTCATGTTAGTAATGGGTAGCTGCTCTTGGCTTCTTACTCTTTCCTAGGTATCAGGGCTCCAGGTTCATGAACATCTAAGTCATTGCCCTAGCACCCCTTCCTGGACTCATGTGTAAGCCATTTATTCAACCTCTTCAAGCCTCAGATTTCTCATGTGTGTTCATTACTGTAACAAAACACCTGAGATAATTTGCTTATAGAGAGAAAATATTTATTCTGGCTCACAATTTTGGAGGTTCCAGTCCATGATCAATTGGACCTGTGGCTTTGGGCCCATCACAGCCAAAGTATGTGGCAGAGCAAAATCATTCACTTTTTTATGTTCAGAAAGCATGGAGATAAAGAGGAAGGGGCACAAAATTCAACTGGAGGGTATTTCCCCAATGACCTAAAAACCTCCAACTAGACCACAGCTCTTAAAAGTTTTATCACTTCTCACTGGCATGACCCTAGGGAACAGGTTGTTAACATGACGGGACATTCTAGATCCAAACTAGGCACCACTTTTACATTGGGGACAGTAATAATTACAACTACTTCAGAATGTCAAGGGCACTCATCCATTTTTTCAGTCAAGTTCTCACTGGGGTGACCATGGGACAATGACCTGGTTGGTTAGAGAGAGTCTGGCTGTGCTTAATGATGCACAGAAGTAAGTTCACCCAGTAGAACTAATGCCAGTATTGGGATAAGATCAGGACAGGTATTGGGGTTCAGAGCTAAGAAGGAATCATCTACAAACTAAAGTAGACTGAAAGTGGAATGAATTCTCACCAGAGTTGTGGGCTACATCTTCCAGGAAGTATTAAGGTCAAAGCCAGATGAGCACACACTCGTAGGAGGATAAGGAAAGGAAGTTCTTAGATTAGATAGAGGATTCAACTGAACAAATTTCTTTGAATGGTACTTACAGAGATATAATCCTCTTTCCCCAAGATGATCTCCTCATAAAACCTATCAAAATCTATGGTCATCTTATTTATGTAAATACTGACATACTCTACTGCCTGTGCCTCTGACCGTCAACTCCACCAAGGCAGGACTTTCTCCCAGGTGTACCTTCAGCACCTAGCCCAAGGTGAGCCCTGAGTAAATATTTGACAGACAAAGGAGTCAGTGACTGAAGGGTTCCTGAGACTCCTTTCCCTACAAACTCAATGAGACATCAGGCTACCTTTGAAGATGCTTCTTTTAAAAACACAAAGAAGTTCTTTTGATATAATTGGGCAAGACAAAGAATACAAGGAAAAGAAGATACAAATGACATGATCTTGTGTATAGAAGCCCCTAAGTGATCCACAAAATAATCTATTAGAACTATTAAGCTGAAGCTCTGATACTATAGGAAATTCTTCAGGTTGAAACTAAAGGATGCTAAATAGCAACAGAAGAAAAGAGTAAAGTCACTGGTGAAGGTAAGTAGGTAATAAGTTCAGCATTATGTAAGACTGTAAGAGGATGTGTAAATCACTTTTAACTCTAGTATAAAAATCAAAAGACAAAAGTAGAAAGACTAGCTATAGCTACCAAACTTAGTGGATAAACAATATGAAAGACATGATTTTTAATGACAATAGTATAATTGGAAGGTAGAAAAGAACACTTTGCTTTTGGTATGTGGTTGAAGTTAAGTTGTGAATAGCTTAACATAAACCCCTATACTGACAAGATGAGCTTCATGGTCACCTATAGTAGATACTCAAAAGAGAAAAGAGTCAAAACACATCACCATAAAAAATTATCAAAAATAAAGACAGCAAGGGAAGAGGAGAGATGGAAAACAACAAAATGGTAGCAATAAATCCTTGTCTATCAATAATTTATGTAAAATTAATTCAACTGCCAAGTCAAATGACATAGAAAAGATGAGTGTATTAAAAACAAAACATGAGATTCAACTATGCGCTGTCTAAAAGAAATTAACTTCAGACTTGAGGACCCATACAGACTGAAAATGAAGGGATGGAAAAAGATATTCCATGCAAAGGAAACCAAAAGAGAATAGAATGGCTGAACTTATGTCAGACAAGATAGACTTTACGTCAAAAACTGTCAAAGAGGCAAATAAAATCATTGGACCATAAAAGGGTCAATCCAACAGGAAAATATAATACATACCTACATACACACCATCAGAGCACTTTAAATACTTGAAGCAAACATTAATCAATCTAAGGAAACAGGCAGCAACGCAATATTAGTAGGAGTCTTCAATACCCCTCTTTCAAAAACAGAGAGAATACCCATGCAGAAAGTCAATAAGGAAACAGCAGACTTCAACCATATGACACACCAAATGGACCAAATAGGCATGTTCAGGACTTTCCACCCAGCAACAGCAGAGGACACATTCTTGTTAAGTGTAAAAAGAACATTTTCCAAATCAGATCATGTGTTAAGTGACCAAAACCAGCCCCCCAAGATTTAAGAAAACTTATACCAATATCTTTTCAGATCATAATAAACAGAAACACAAAAACCAGTAGAGAAGGAAAACAGAGAAATTCACAAGTAGATGTTAATTAAACAACACATTCTTCAATAACTATTGGGCCAAAGAGGAAAAATCTAAGGGCAAAATTAGAAAGTATTGCAAGAGAAATGAAAATGAAAATACAGCATAAGAAATCTTCTGGGATGTAGCAAAAAATGGCTCCAAAAGGGAAGCTCATAGCAATAAATGCCTAAGTTAAAGAGGAAGGAAGATCTTAAATCAACAACTTAACTTTAGTTCCCAGGGGACTAGATAAAGAAGAAGAACTAAGCCCATCCAAACCAAGCAGAAAGAAGGACATAACAAAAATTAAAGTAGAAATAAATAAAACTAAAAATAGAAAAAATGATAGAAAAAAGTTAATGAAACTGAGTTGTTTATTAAAAAAGTAAACAAAATTAACAGACCTTTAGCTATCCTAAGAAGAAGAGAGAAAATTCAAATAAATATAGCCAGAAAAAAAATGCTACATTACAACTGATGTCACAGAAATAAAAAGCATCTTAAGAGATTATTATGAATATGTCAACAAAGTGAATAACAGAATAAATAGATTAATTCCTAGAAATATCACCCCCAAGAATGAGTAATTAAGAAAGAGAACTATAAGGAAACCAAATAAGGAGACTAAATCAGTAATCAAAAACCTCTCAAAAAGAAAAGCCCAGAACTGGCCCAGATGACTTCATTGGTAAATTCTATCAAATATTTAAATAAGAATAAGCACTCATCCCCAAATATTCAAATGTACTTCCAAACTCATTTTGAGGCCAGCATTACCCCCAACATCTAAGTCAGAATAAGACACTGCAAGAAAAGAAAAGCACTGTGATTTTAGGTTTATCCCTGGAGAGGTAGATGCATAAATCCATAATAGAATACTAGCAGATCCCATCTTATTTCGAATATTACACAATTGGACCTATGTAAAATATCATATACCTACATAAATATGTACCATTTATTGATTGATTAAATGTTAACTTAAAAATAAATCCAGTAAACTGAATTACACATCACATTAGAAGGATCATTCTTCATGATCAATTAGAATGTATCCCTGGAGTTCAATGATGAATCAACATGGGCAGATCAGTAAATGCAATACACCACGCTAACAGAACAAAGTAAACACCATATGATCATCTCATCAGATGTACAAAATCTATTTAAAAATGTTCAGCACTCTTTGTGATCAATTCTCTCAGCAAACTAATTCTAGAAGGACTTCACCGTAACATAATAAAGGACACACATGTAAACCCATAACTAGCATCATACTCAAGGGTGAAAAATTGGAAGCTTTTTCTCCAAGATCAGAAGTAAGATGAGGATGCCTACTTTCACCTTCTCTTCAACCTAGTAGTTAGAGTCCTAGCCACAGCCATTAGGCAAGAAAAAAAAAGTAAGTGGAGTGCAAATTAGGGAAAGAAAGAAAATTATCTTTTTTTTTCAGATGACATGATCTCTTATGTAGAAAACCTTAAAGGCTACCCCCCCGACACACAGAGTCACATACACACAGTGGTTAGAACTAATAAATGAATTCCATAAATGTGGAGGATATAAAATCAATATACACAAATCAGTTGCATTTCTCTGCACTAACAATGAACTATCTAAAAAGGAAACTGGCTGAAAAAAAATCCCACTTACAATATCATCAAAAAGAATAAAATACTCAGGAATAAATTTAATCAGGAAGGGAAAGACTTGCACACTGAAAACTATAAAACACTGTGGAAAAAATTAAAGAAGATACAAATAAATGAAAAGACATCCTGTGTTCATGGATAAGAAGATTTAATATTGTCAAAATGTCCATGATATCCCCCAAAGTCATCTATAGAGTCCATCTCTATTAAAATCTCAATGACTTTTTTTCCAAAAGTAAAATAATAATAATAATAATAATAATAATAATAATAATAATAAATAATAATTTCTATGGGAAACAAAGACCATGAAAGACCAAAGCAATCTTGAAAAAGAACAGAACCACAGCCTCATACTTCCGATGCCAAAACATATAACAAAGCTGTAGTATTAAAATAGTAAGATATTCACATTCAAAACAGACATACAGAGCAGTGGAACAGAATAGGGAACCCACAAATAAGTTCACACAAATACAGTCAATTGATTTTTGGTAAGGGTACCAAGAATGCTCAATGAGAAAGGAATAGTCTCTTCAACAAATGGTGTTGGGAAAACTGGATATAAATGCAAATGAATATATATATGCTAATATATATGCAAATGAATGAAATTGGACCTTTATCTTACACCATATAAAAATCAACTAAAAATTCATTACAGATTTAAGCATGATACCTGAAACTATAAAAATCCTTGAAGAAAATGTAAGAAAAAAACTTGAGGACATGGATCTTGGAATGATTATTTGGACACAATACGAAATGCACACACACAATATAAACAAGGAGCACCACTATGGGGGAGACATGAGGTGTTCCCCAAAAGCTCATGTGTGTGAAAATGCGAGAATGTTAGAGGTGACATTATTGGATTTCTAAAGCCTTAACCTGAGCAGTGCATTAATCCACTTGAATGGATTAACTGGCTGGTGACTGTAGGCAGGTAGGGTTGACTAAAGGAAGTAACTCACTGGGGGCATGCCTTTGGGGTATGTATTTTATCCCTGGTGAGCAGAGTTCTTTCTCTGTTTCCTAGAGCCATGTCCTGAGCTGCTTCCTTCCACCATGCTCTCCCGCCATCATGCTCTGCCTCACCTCATGTCCACAGCAAATGAGTCAACCATATGCATATTAAGACCTCTGACATCATGAGCCCTAAATAAGCATGTCCTCCTCTAAGATGGTTCTTGTTGGGTCTTTTGGTCAAAATGATGAAAAGGTGACTAAAGCAGAGACTACTACGGGACACTTGGCACAGCAAAGGGAACAATCCACAGGGTGAAGGGGCAATATGGGAGAAGAATATTTACAAAGCATGTATCTGATAAGGGGCTAATATCCAAAATCCACAAGGAACTCCTTCACAATAGCCAAAGACAAAACACCACAGCTAGTACTACGGGGTGTGTTGGCACATGCCTATAATCCCAGCTACTTGGGAGACTGAGACAGGAGGATGGCGAGTTCAAGGCCAGCCTCAGCAATGGCGAGGCACTAAGCAACTCAGTGAGACCCTGTCTCTAAATCAAACACAAAATAGGGCTGGGGATGTGGCTAATTGGTTGAGTGACCCTCAGTTCATCCCAGGTACCCCCCACACACACCAAAAAAAATGCACCATGCCTATAATTAATAATAAAAGGAAAGGGTAAGAATAACAAAACTCACAGATAGTCTAACTTAGTAATATCTCAAGATTTTATATTTGGTTCAAGCAGATCTTTTATTACATCAGAAATAAAGTTTTACATTGGAGCTGAAGACCCCTGTGTACTCCTCTTCAATCATACTCCACTCCCCACTCCCCAGAATAACCACCATCCTAATGAGGGAGTTCATAAATCCCACATGCATTTCCATATTTCCATTCCATTTCATTACATATCCAAAAAAACATACAGTATCGCCTTATCACTCGATTCATGCTACCGTACTGTGAATATCTTTCTTTACACGATTTTAGTCCACTTTAGGCCTTTTGAGGGTCATCAAATCTCAACATCAATATTAATCATCCACATCTCTACGCCATTCATTATGCTGAGTAGGAAATAGCCCCTCTGATATGGACTTCACCCGGTATGGACCCATTCTACACAGATTGAAATCGTGTGTTTCTGTACTAGGTCCTGCTTGGCTAGGAACACTCCAGTGCTGGGCCCTTGACATTTCTTCCAGTTTCTCTAGAGCACTGTCTTGTACAGGGCTTCCAGGTCCTGGGGAAGACAAGACTGAAACCAGACACACACGGCCAGATTGCCATAATTCACTCGCTGCCACCCAGGTCAGAGGGTTCCCAACTCCCCACACTCCCACCCACACAAAACACTGCCAGCTTTGACTCTGCTCCAGTATGCTTGTGATTTCCACGTCCACCTCCCTGATGACTAGTGACATTGAGCATATTTTCGTGTTTGCTGATCTCTGACCATGTGTCTGGTAGGAAATGCATTGCCATTCATTCTTTTGTCTTATTCTATTAGGCTATTCGCCTTTCCTTAAAAGCTGAAGGAATTCTCTCTATGCTCTAGGTCCTAATCCTTGGTCGGTTATGTGTTTACAAATAATATCTCCCATACTCTGATTTACCTGTTTTACTTTTTAATATTGTCTTTTATGCTTGTTTTTAACTTAATATAACTAAATGAATCAAGTCTTTTTTTCTCTTATGTTTTAGTCTTTACCGTTTTGAGAAATTCTTGCCAATTAAAAAAAATCACACCTATCTTCTACATAGGTTACAATTTATTTTTAATTTTTATTATTTTAGTTTTGCTCTTTACATTTATATCTTCATCTACCTGGAGTTGTGCCTGGCTGGGATGGGGCACTGAGATTCCATGTCATCTGTCCCCACCCTTCCCTCAGCAGAACTGCCTGAACTTCTGGTGCTCTCACTGATGTGTAAGGCCACCTCTATCATATGTCAGTTCTCCACGTATGCACAGGGCTGGGTCTAAGTTCTGTCTTCTATTCCTGTTTGTTATTATAGCTTTATAAAAATTCGAAACACTTGGCAAGCTAATCTACCCACCTAGATCAATCCTGCCATTTCTTATTCCTTGTAAGATTTTCTTATTCAGCTTGTTAAATTCCCCCAAATTAATTGTTGGATACTATTTGAAATTGTAATGAATTATTGGAATAATCTGAAAGAATGAACTACTTTATGCCATCGAGTTTTTTCTTCCATAAACATCCTCCATGGCCCCATCTATTCAAACCTTTTATGGGCACCAATTACATTTTGAAGTTTCCTCCATGAAGACCTCTGACATCTGTTATCAGATTTATTTACAGTTACTATATCCTTTGGTTACCCTTACAAATTACATATTTCTCAAATTCCATCTTATACTGCCTGTTGTGATGGGTGACAATGGTTTCCATATACTTAGCATGTATACAGCCATGTGGCTGAACCCCCATCGATTCTGACTCTCTGTGTGTGGATTCCCTTGAATTTTCTAGATAAACAATCTTATCATTTTCAGATAATTTCAGTTTTGCTTCCCCTTTGGAAATTCTTGCACTTCTTACTTCCTTTATCTTATGATAGTGGCTCAAGTAAAAAATTGAGAGAAAAGAGCAATAGCAGACATTCTCCGCCTTTCTCAACTTTAAAGAGACTTATTCTCTTTAAATAAGAGGAAGAGGAAAGGAGAGAGGTACTGAGTTATAGTTAGATCTGAATAAGAGTTCTGGGCTGCTATCACACAGTAGGATGGCTATAGAAGACAACCATGCACTGTATATTTCAGAAAGCCAGAATAAAGGATTTTTAAATATTTCTATCCTAACAAATTATGCTCATAAATAAAAAGTGAACAAGAAATCAAAGACAAATGTTTGCACAGATAGATATGGGAAATGGAAGATGGGCCTTCCATTGAAAAATCTATTCATGTCATTCACCAGATGAGCAGTGAAGATTCTGTATTTATTCATAATACATGCTCATAGGAAATTGGAAATAAAAATCAGGCCTTTTAACTTGATAGAGAGCAACCATAAAAAAAAAAAAAACCTTATGACAGCACCAAAAATGGTAAAACATTAGAACCAGTCTCTATGTTTGTTAACAATATTTTTGCAGGGAGTGGTATAGTGGGAATTAAAATCAGGGGCACTTGACCACTGACCACATCCCCATCCCTACGATTTTTTGTATTTTATTTAGAGACAGGGTCTAACCCGATAGAAGCCTTCCACAATGTCTAATGAATCAAAATGTCACATGGTACCCCATAAATATATATATAATTTTTATGTATCAGTTAAAAGTTCCTGGATGGGGTGGCACATGCCTGTAATCTCAGAGGCTAGGGAGGCTGAGGCAGAATGATTGCAATTTCAAAGCCAGCCTCAGCAAAAGCAACTAAGCTAAGCAACTCAGTGAGACCCTGTCTCTAAATAAAATACAAAAATCGTAGGGCTGGGGATGTGGTCAGTGGTCAAGTGCCCCTGAGTTTAATTCCCACTATACCACTCCCTGCAAAAAAAAATTGTTAACAAACATGGAGACTGATTCTAATGTTTTACCATTTCTGGTGCAGTCATAAGGTTTTTTTATGGTTGCTCTCTATCAAGTTAAAAGGCCTGATTTCTATTTCCAATTTCCTATGAGCATGTATTTTGAATGAATACAGAATCTTCACTGCTCATCTGGTGAATGACATGAATAGATTTTTCAATGGAAGGCCCATCTTCCATTTCCCAAATAATCCAGACTTGTCATGATTCACCTACCTCTATGCATTGCTGGACTCGGCTAATACCCCCTGCCCCCCAGAATTTTCATGTCTGTTTGGAAATAAGGTGACCTTTGGTCTTCTTGGGCTGTCCTTGTCTGCTTTGTATAAAAACCGAGTGGCTTGGGAAAGTGAGTCAGAGAGCAGGTCCTCCCTTCTAATCTCTGGAACATTCTGTATAAGATGGGGAGAACTGTTCCTTGAATCTTTGGGAGAACTCTTCTTGTAAAGCCATCTGGTTCTGGAATTTTGGGTAGTATTAAGCAGAGAAGATTTTAAAACTACTGATTCCATTATTTAAAGGTTAGAGGCCTATTCAGATTATGTTTGTTTTCAAGTTTTGCCAGTTGACATTTCTCCGTTTTATGGGTTTTGTTGTTGCTGTGAGCTATTTTTAAGCTCTGGTCTACCCAGAGTCATGTGCCTTTATTTCAGTCTCAATGTGACTTACTTGTGTCCCCTCAGTTATTTTTTTCTTTCATCTGAATTTGTGTGTTTTCTTGGTCATTTCATAGAACCAGCTAGATTTGTTGATTCCATTTTATGATTATTGTTTTCTATTTCAAACATGTTCCCTCATATTCTGACTGCCTCCTTCCTTCAACAGGCTTGGGTTTTAGCTGGGTGCTTTTTAAGTCATTTGCTCATTAAATTCAAACATTTCTGCTCCTCTAATGTAAATATTTATTTCCCTCCAAATACTGATTTAGCTGCATTCCTGAAGCTTTGATATGTAGCTTTTCATCTCTCCATACTAAACATAAATATGCATTATCCTGGTGTCTTGCGGTGATAGGTTCTAGGGTTCCTGCCCCAGGATACCAAGATCCACAGATGTTCAAACCTTTTATATAAAAGGGTGTTAGTATTTGCATATAACCTATGCAATCCTCCCATATACTTTAAATCATCTAGATTACTCATAATACCTAACACAATGTAAGTGCTATGTAAACAATTGTTATACTGTATTGTTTGGGGAATAACAATGAGTAAAATGTCTGCAGATGCTCAGTACAGAAAAAATTGTTTTTCAAATGTTTTTCCATCCTTAATTGGTTGAATCCATAGATAGATTACAATCAGAAAATCATCTGTGTAAATACTAACTTGTGGGTTGGGACAGGATTTTGTTGTTGCTGCTGCTGCTGTTGTTGTTGTTGTTGTTTTGGGGAACCAGGAATTGAACTCAGGGGCACTCAACCACTGAGCCACATCCCTAGCCCTATCTTGTACTTTATTTAGAGAGAGAGTCCCATTGAGTTGCTTAGTGCCTCACTTTTGCTGAGGCTGGCTTTGAACTTGCGATCCTCCTGTCTCAGCCTCCCAAGCCACTGGGATTACAGGTGTGTGCTACCATGCCTGGCTGGGACAGGGATTTTGCTACCCATATTCCATGTGTGCTTGAAAATAATGTGGATGTTCTTTCCTTCACTTTCTGTCTCCCACCCCAAGTTTTCTGAAGTTCTTGAGTGTGTCTGCTGAACCCAGTAAGTGTTAGAAAAAGCTAACATGTCTGCATAATATGCTTCTTTGAGACTGTCTTCTAAAACAAAAATTTCCATTGAGCACCCATGGGGTATTAACAAAATTCCTCCTCTAAACACTCTTCCCTTACCATCCAACCCAGATTGTCTGCAGAAGTGCTCTGGACATTTCTAAACTTTCCATTCTTCTTCTAGAACCCCAGCAGTAGGGAGTGGATTTTCGATTGGAGGTTTGTTTTACAAAGCCTTTCTCTGGAGAGGAACTGAGACCCATCATGAGCTCTAAGAAGGAAGAGGATCTCCGAAGCTCTCTGCACTCCAGACCAAGGACTGCCTCCCACAGCAGTGCCAGGCCACTGTGAAGATTATGGGGGAGCATTGAAACTCTACAGGTGAACCCTGCAGGAGATGGTGGAGAATTTTCAAGTGATTTAGTTATTGTTAAATCTATTGACTACTTGTGAAAATGCAAATGAACAGGACACAAGATTTCAAGTGAGGTAAAAATTAATTCAAACAAAATATCAAGGAGTTGGCATTTGTCATCTCTTACATCAGTCCTGGGGAGAAAGTGGTGGCATTTGAGGCTTTGCAGGGAGGCAGAAAACTGTTATAAACTTAGAAAAGGGACTTAGCCAAATTCAAAAACCCATCCTGAGTACAATCCATACCCTCCTACAGGGGTGGTGATACCAACTTGGACCAGGGGCATCCTTTTCCTTGGCATTCCTGGGGTGAGCAAAAAAACAATGCACAGCCTCCACAGGTGGGAGGAGCCACGTGGCTGGCTCAGCCAATGGGCTGTGAGTAGAAATGAATCTCACCTGGCACCAGCACAAAAGGACAGGTGCGGACTCTGTTGATGGGACTCTGGAGTGGCAAACTGTGGCATGGGATTGCAATGCTGGGCCTTCTTTAGCTCATCCTTAAGTGACTGTGAAACGTAGCTGGGCAGCAGTGGCTCACACCTGTCATCCCAGATGCCCGAGAGGCTGAGGCAGGAGGATCACGAGTTCAAAACCAGCCTCAGCAAAGGGAATTGGGGTGTGTAAGAATTTGGAATCATTTTGGGGGAACAGCCCAAAGCCACTAGTAATTAGAGCAATTAATGATCTTTGTAATTCATTTGGTACATTGAATTTAGCACTTCCTATGTGCATTGTTCTGGACCCTGAGGACAACGTGGTTCTGGTGTAGTAAAGGTTACCATCCACTAGGGGATGCAGAGATTTACAAACTGCAGTGACAGGGGAAGGCCACAGGGCACCAAGTAGGGAAACAACCTTGAGCTCTGCCCTGGACAATGAGCCAGAAACCGTGGGCAGTTTAATCAAAGATGCACGTGGCAGCACAGGGACAGTCTACTGCAGTCCACAGAAGCCCAGAGCAGAGATACTGTAGAGAAAGCCTGAACTGGGCAGACTTGACCAGACTCAGTGGCCCATCTTCACGGATTGGTTAAGATCTACCTGAGAGGAGTGTGGCCTCCGCCCAACTGCTGCAGAGATCCGTAGGGCTCTGCAGCTGACGGCTGTCATCTAGCTGTGTGCTCTATGGCTGATGCCACAGCCACGAAGGGCAGCAGAGTCACAAGCCTCTGTGACTGCCACACAGAGTCACATGTGCGATAGTGTGCTGACAGCCCTAGAGGTGGGAACAGGTTGTCACTTGAAAAATTGGGGAAAAGAATTAATTCATAAAAAGGGATCATTTTAATTCCATAAGAATTTCCCTTCTGATCCTTTGGGAGATGATTCTCCACAGATGATTCACAGCTCTGGAGGCATGAGGAGGAAGGGATCGCCTGAGCCTTTGTTCGAGGATATCTTTGCAAGAATGCTTGGAAGATGAAATAAAGATAGGCCTACTGTTCTGAGTCACAAAGCTAATGCCTTCCTGCAGAAGAAAAGACAGGCTTCGTACCAAAAGTATGCAAAAGTAAGCTCAGAATGCAATCCGCTGCATGTCCAGGAGTCTCTTGACATTCCTCACATTGTCCAGAGGGAACTGGGGATCACTGTCCTGTGGGATCCTCTGGTTACTGCTACTCCTACCAGTAACAAACTTTCTTTTGTTTTTGAACTAAGAGTTTTGTATCTTCTGCCAGCACCTAGGAGACTCTTGCACATTAATTTCTTAGCTTGTAAGCAGGGTGAAATCTCAGTTCCTGCAAAGTCAGACTTGTTGGAAGAGTACACACCATGAAGTCAGTTCCCCACATGCCCAGGCTGCCAGAGTCAACCATCCAAAGATTGAAAATATAGTTAGGCCTTCAATGGCTGTATCTGTACTGAACATGTACGGACTTCTTTTTATTGTCGTTATTCCCTAAACAATATAGTGTGATGATGATAAGATGACATTTACATTGAATTAGGTATCATAAATAACCTAGAGATGTTAGATCTAACATCTAATGGACAATGTGCAGAAGTTATGAGCAAATACTGTGCCATTTTATGGAAGAGACCTGAGTATCTACAGAGTCTGTGTCTGCAGAAGGTGGTCCTGGAACCAACCCCTACAGGTGAGGAGGTATGACTGTATACATAAGAGCATCAAGGTAAAGAGAGAAGGCAGAATAGTCAGCAATATAACCAGAACAGAAATGGTGTGAGGAAGATTCCTGTCCCAGGGAGACCAAGTTCCATCAAATGGAGGCTTCCAGGCAGGACCTCTCTCTGCATTTTGAAAATTGTGGAGACTACATTTCCCAAGTCAGATTGAGAAAAATAACTGGGAATCAATGGCCATTTCTATGGCCTGGCTATAAATAACCAATATTTGTTTTTAAATAATGACAGTGAAAGGCTGTCCCAGGATCTCGTTGCTGGATTTATTTATAGGTTCTTATGACAACCTAACGGGACAGATGACATTCCAGTGCTGCAAAGCTCTTGCTCATAAGATAGGCTCTCATGGAGGCCAACCCTTCCCTGGAGAAAAATGTGCCACTCCATGACCTGACCAGCCACAGGTGCTATTCAATGAGCACTTTGCTTATTAAAGTAACACAGAGAAAAAGACCAAAGGACACAGATTCCCACCATGTTCAGCCATCGACCCCCAACTCCTTACGCAGTGTTCCTCATGTTCCTTGACCATTTGTTTTCTCTTCTCTCACATCACTGTCATCTGGCCTCAGTTTTCTGTGCCAAGGCAGGGCAGTGGCAAGCCTGCTCATCAGACCACAGAGAGCTCATGGCTACTACCAGGTGCTGTTTTCATGCTTGGCTTTCAAGCAATGGTGAGCCAAGGGTTCCATCTTAAAGTCCTGAATCGGGAGGTGAACAGGCCTAGTCTCCCCAGTGTTGACACCCTCAAGCTTCTCCTTCTCAGTCAGGGCTATTCCTCTGGTCTGAAGTGTAACCCCACCCAGCCCGCCATTCTGTTCCCTACCCCGGGGCCAGAGTGGAGTAAAGGAAGGGTCTACATGGAACAGGCCCCTTCTGGGAGTCACATAGACAAAAGAGTGACCTTCAGGAGACATCTGGGAATCTCCATAACTTGGTCCCCCAAAGCAGAAAAGCAGGAAGCATTGGCAAAAAGATTGTCCCAAACCTTAATAGTCTATAATGTTTTCCATAGGCTTTTAAAAATAAATATCATGCTTTACTTAATTTCTATTATTATTATTATTTTTAATTGGTAGATGATGACAGATTCAAGTGCAGCTACTTTATCCTAGTTCCTCCACTGGGGTTATGGCTCAGGTCTGGAGTGTCCCCCAAAGTGTGGTCCTCAGTGCACTGATGTTCAGAGGTGGGGCTCTTAGGAAGTAACTGGATCCTCAGGGCTCGAACACCACCAGTGGATTAACCCATTGATGCAGAAATAATCTGATGGCTTTATTGAGAGGTGGCTGAAACTATAGGAGGTGGGGCTTAGTTGAAGGAAGTGGGTCCCTGGAGCCACACCCTGGAAGGGAATATCTTGTCCCAACCTCTCCCCTCCTTCCTTCCTTTCTCCTTTTCTCTCTCTTTCCTTTCTTCCTTTTTCCTGGCCACCGTGAGGTAAGCAGCTCTTCTATCATGCTGCCTTCCACCCTGATGTTTCTGCCTCACCTCAGACCCAGAAACAGTGGAGCCTGCTGACTGTGGACTGAGACCTCTGGAACTGTGAGCCAAAATAAACTTTCCTCATTTAAATTGCTTCTCTCAGGTATTTTGTTACAGCAACAAAAAGCTCCCTAATATAAATGGTAGCATCTTGGCCAAATTTGATTTCCCAGTGTGGACACTGGCATTGATATAATCTATGAATTGTACTCAGATTTCCCTGGTTTTATGTGTACTGTGTGTGTGTGTGTGTGTGTGTGTGTGTGTGTGATTGTCTACACAATCTTCTCACATGTGCACATGGGTATATCCACCCTTGCCAAGATTCTAAGGTATATCACCCCAGGGGTGTCTGGTACTGCCCTTTTATAACCACATATACAACTCTCCTCCCCCAGTTCACTTCATAAAAACAAAAATATTGTTTGGAATATAAAATGGGGCAGTGGTTGAGCCCTTTCTTATCAGACTAAATGTGTGACTCCCATATTGAATCCAGCAATGGTGCTCTTGTGTGTTCATCCTAGAGAACCAAAAATGCACTTTCATTCAAAACCCCGTGACAGGGATCCCTGGCCCTGAATCCATGCAGCCTGTGCATTGATCCCTACCAAGAAGCAGCAGCAGAGCAGAGCTGTGGAGGCAGGAGCATGGGCCTGGGTGGCTGAGGTGCAGGTGGCAGCATGGGCCAGGTCTCACAGATCCCACCAAGCCTTAGTGGGCCTGGCAGGTGAGCCAAAGCATGTGGACCTATCATCCCACCACACATTGGCCAGGCCTATGCACACACCTGCTCCACATAGCACAGCAGCTCCAGACCCCAGGGACCCCTCCACACCTGCACAATTCATGACCTCACCCTCCTAGTTCCTAAGAAGCAGGAGAAAATAGAAGGAAAGCAAACCTGAGTGGGACTCAGGCTGACCAATAGTGTTGGTACTTTATAAACCCTAATTAGCATAATTCTGGACCAATAACATGGGTATTTTTTTTTCAAACCCTAATCAGCCTAAGTTTGGACCAATCACCTTGACCCAAGTGCTATACAGACTCCTGGACTGGCACCTCTAAGGGCAACCCCTGTCTGTCCCCTTTCATCCTGTGGGAGTTCTGCTTCTGTGCATACTTGAATAAAAACCTATTCTTATATTCTGACACCACTCAGCATGGTCTCTGGATTTCTTTATTCAGATTCACGAGACAGGATGCTCCAACCCTGGAGGACAACATCCACCACTGATGGCTGACCACTCCTTGGCTGCAGAGGCTGCAGCTCATGCAGGCCCCACCTGCCAGGAGAAGGGGAGAGACTCCAGCTTCACTGACCCCTGGGTTTCCCAGAGGCTTTATTTGTAATAGTCAAAAACTAGAGACAGCTTCGATATCCTTCAGTGGGTGCATGGGAGAGCAAACTGTGGCATGCCCTCTCATGAAAAATGAACCACTGAACATAAAATGACTCATAGGAATCTCAAGGATGTTTTTCTAAGTGAGAAAAATCAATCCCCAAATATGACATACTTTCTGATTCCATTTCTATATCATTCTTGGAAAATGGATCTTAGAAATGAACACGGAGCAGCTTTTGATGACTTTTTACCCTGGTTTTGGAAAAGATGAGATATTCACAGCTACAGCCATCAACCTGTGGGTCCAGCATGGCCTGCAAAAGCATCTCATTGGCCACCTTAGCCTATTTCCTCTCTATTATCCCAAAGCTATCTAGTTCATGCCTACTCTGGCTGAGATACTAAAGAGCTACAAAGAAATCCAAGATCCGACTGTGGAAGTTAGTTTTATGTAATTTATCTGGATTCAACATGAGTTAGCTAAAATTGTCTTTCATGCGCCCCTTCCATGTAGACAGCTGGCCAAAAGAGGGATTCTGCCTGGGATGTGCAAAGCAGAGAGTCATCATGATTCTCTGTGGATACAAGCAAACACAGAACTGTTCTCCCTCCCTCTGCATCCACCTCTTCTTGCTGACCCCCAGAGGCCATGGCCCAGCAGAGGCTCCAGTTAAACTCTTCCACTTTGACCACATGGTCTGTCTGCATTCTCATGGGTAGCCAGGAGAGGAGATCACTTCTATATTTTTAACTCTGAATCTGTCCATCTCTGCCATGACTCCTACTGCTGCCCTTGACACACTGGGGACCTTTGGCTGGACTTCACCTCAGAAATGTTAATCTTCCACACTTTCCCACCTAGGCACTCCACCAAGCTTCCCAGTGCCCTGGGCTGACCTGCCCCTGTAGCAGTCAACAGCTTCTTCCCACCCACTTCCACCCAGCTCCTCCCACCATCCCGCCAGACCAGGTCCCTGGAGCGACTCTCTCCTTCTACATTGTAGTTCTGATCTCCTGACGGGAGCCTGCTCTGCAAACCTCATTAGGAAGAAAAGCCCATGATAGCCAAGAGACCACAGAGGACAAGACCCAAGAGGGGGCAATTTCTGAGGACAGGAGACAGATGATTCCAGGAGTCACTGAGATCGACATGTATGAACTGGATGTGAGCAGGGCATTCTGGAAGTGGGGGGCAGGGATGGGGTGACACACAGATACAGAGACTTTACGTTGTTCTGTTGTTCACTTGGTTACTCAGCAATCACCTGCTGTGTCCTCCCTACACAAAGCTCACAGCCCTCTGGCTCTGGCTTGCAGTCACATCTGATTCTCTGCACTCCAGGACTAGTGGCTGTGCACAGGAAGCCCCCAGGATGCCCACGGGAAAGCAGAGAGACCACGACGTCCAGATGGAAGAATGAAATCCAAGCCTCTGGAGCCAGCAGCTGGTTTGCCTGGGACCAGGGAGGGTATGGAGCCCATGAAAATTCATGGTCAAAGTCATGACTGGAGGCTCCCAGAAAGCCTCCCAGATATCCTGGAGGAGGCTGGCTCTTCCATGGGCTCTTGTCCTTGTGTTGACAAGGGTCCTCCAGGGATATTTCAACCTGTATTTTGCCCTGTGTGGCAGGCAGGACATCTGTGGGGTGAATGCGCCATCAGTCACTCTCTCAGGTAGTCTTGAGAAAACCCCTCACCCTGCACCAGCTCTCTCCTCTGCCCCTTCCAGGGGAAGGAATCTAGCTGCCCAGAAGCCCTGGGGAACCCCTTAAACCTGCCCTGGGGAACTTGCCTTTGGTCTTTCGATTGCATTGCCTTACCACCAGAGCTCCACGAGTCCCAAGATCTGCCGGACGGACCAGCAAGATGCAGATCTAAGAGCGGAGAGGGAATCCATTCCAAGAAGCTGGCAGGCGGGACCCAGAGGTGCCACTAGAGTCGTAGCCTGAAGTCTGGCAGAACTGAGAACCAGAAAGAGCTTACCTTTCCATCAACTCTGAAGGCAGGTAAAAGCACCCAAGCCCCAGCATAAAGAAGTGATCAGGCAAAAAGAGTATTTCATTTATTTTTTTATTTTACTTGGGCCTGGGTCAGGCCTTCTGTTCTAGTCTGACCTTTAACTAATTGGATAAGACCCACCCACATTAGTAAAGGGTGATCTTGTCTTACTCAGTCTACCAAATAAAATATCACTGGCATATATTTTCACAGAAACACTCAGAATGTTGTTTGAGCACTTATCTGGGCATTCCATGGCTGATCAAGTTGCCACATAGAAGAAACCAACAAAACTTGAATTTCACTATAATTTATAATCTACCATAATTCGATTTTTCAGTAATCCTGTGTTCTGGTTTTCTATTGCTAAATCACAATACACATCCCTCCTCCAAAAATAACAACAGCAACAACATGAAAACAATAGAAACAAGCTTAGTGTCCTCAAATGATCATTTTATACTGCTGGTAATTTTGTGGATCAGGAAACAAAGGGCCTCTCAGCTGGACAGCTGGATTCTGAACTACAAGGCTTTAGCAGGCTGTGTGGACAGGCAGGGCCACTTGAAAACTCCTCACTCAATCTTCCCAGCACCGTGGTCTCAGGTGGTCATACTTCTCACATGACCACCTGTGCAGGAGAAGGAAGGGGGAGGCCAGGGGCTAGGTCCCGGGCTGCCACCCCTTCACTTCTTCCTCATCCTCTTGGTTCAGGTTTTACCAAAATCTGAGGAGGTGGAGAGATGGACTCTGTGGGAGGGAACTGAAGAAAAGCATGAGGTCCAGGAGACCCTGCCCTCACCTGTAGAAAGTGGAATCCACCACCTGTGTTTTGTGAATTAGAAACCTCATCTGACCAGGCAGCCACAGGTTTGCCACCGAGCCAACAGGTCACCAGAGGGGGGTGTGGCATAGCACTGAGAACAAACATTAAACAAGCATGGAGCAATGGGCAGATCTATTGGAGGGATTTAGAGAATCAGTTACACTTTTTATCTGAGTCAACACCAATGGGTAGCCTGGCAGACCTATCAACAGGTTTGTTTTCTAAACTCACATTAGGAATTATATTGCATTAGCTTTATAAATCTCAGTCAAGACTCGGCTGCAAAGAGGGCTAGTCTACAGGCTCTGCAGTAACATGGTGTTAGACCTCTTTCCCACATGGGAGTGGACATGCTGCTGACTGGGCTGCCATGCCCCTCTCATGGCCATACTGGAATGCAGGTGACAGTCTCTTCCTAGAGGAGAAGTGGGACTCCAGCAGGGGCAATACCCTATGGTTTGCTAAAAAAATAAAATATAAATTTTAAAAAGTCACAGCCAACATCCAGGACCTTTCACCTGCCCCAGCTGGCTTCCTCGGGATCACCTGAAGCCACAGGCACCTGAGCTGCCTCTCCATATGGATGCCTGCTGCAGACTCCTGGTACCTGAGTCAGACTTGCCCACGCCTTCCAGAGGACATGGTGGGCCAAGAGAGCCCCTGCCTCACTTGCTGTCCCTGTAACACAGAATGGAAGGGGTCTTGTCACTCTCTAAGAAGGGGATTTTTCCTTTTTCTGGCTGCTTGCTCTGTGAGACACTGGACTCAGGAAGGAGAGGCAGGTTGGATTTCTCACGTCCTGTGTGGGCACCTGTAACGCTGGCGGGAATAGGCAGAGTGACTTGGAACTATGCCTCCTGAGGGGGTGAGTGAGTCACCAGCCAGCAGGGCCCATCATGAGTTCAAAAATGGGTCATCAGCTCTGAAAACCAGGGGACGACAGGTTCCATCCCTGGGTGGACAGGGGCACAAAGAGTTGGCGAAAAAAACCCCAAGCACAAGCAGGTTCCGAGGTCAACTCCACGGGGCCCCGTCTCAAGTTCAAACTTTCAACATCAGAAAGGAGCGAGGCCAGCAGGCAGAGGAGGAGAGAAGGCGTTTGGAGGGAGACAGGAGCCGCCCCAGTTCCCATAGAGCACGTGTTCAGCTGTCTCTTCCCTGCAGAGCCCCAGTGACCAAAAGCCACATGCAGGCCTCTTACCACACCTGGCTGAGCACCTAGGACTCTCAACCCAGTGGCTCCAACTCACCCAAGTTGGAGGGCAAATGACTTTTGGATCCCTTCTCCTGGGATCAGCCAAGATGCTGTGAGGTCACTGGGGGGCCACCCAGCCCCCGGCAATGGAGACTTTCCCTGAAGACATGAGGACCAGTACAGCTGAGTTCTGCTGTGTCACTGGGGTATTTTTAATCCTCTCCACTTAATCTGATTTTCAGTTGACATGCTTTCAGGCAGAAGTTTCCTATTAAAATGTGCTAAAATTGTGTCTGAAAGGCATGATTACTGTACATAGAAAACTCTTCTTCAAGGCCCTGGGATCCCTCAGGCTGCACAAGGCTCCACAAGCACATGAGTCTGGTCAGTGGGTGAGAAGCTCTGGCAGAGAAAAGAGGAAAAGAAGGAGAGCAGGCCTTCATTATTCCCTCCCTTGGGCCAGGCAGATGCAGGGGATGGTGGACATTCCAACTGACCCTAACACTGCACGTTCTACCCATTCTTTGAATAACATTAAAAGAAAATGCTGGAGTTTGGATGAGACCCAGCTGGACAAGCCATTCTTTTTTGACGTGGATAATAAGCTCCCTGATAAAATGTACAAAGGGAAGGGTATTACCATAGCATTGAATCAAAGCAATGGAGTGAAAAGAAATATACACTCTATGCTCAGAGACAGGTTCCTCATCCACCCTCAGGTTTTATGGCCAGCAAGAGAGCTGTCCCCAAGAGAAGGGCAGTTCTCAGATCACTCAGGTAACAGGTGGTTCTCAGCTCACCTGAGTGCAGGTGGTTCTCCGTTAGCCAGGTTAATAGATGATTCCCAACCACCCAGGCTCTAGGTGGTTCTCAGTCACCCAGGGAACAGTGTGGAGCTATGATGTCAGGTGGGGGAGCCAAACTCTTAGGCAGGAAGGATCTGATAGCAGCCCAGCTCTCTCTGCCCTGCAAAGGATCACTATGCTCAATCTCTAATTTTAGAGCTCGGCATTTAAAAGGTCAAGTGCTTTCTAAAGTGTTTATTTTCTCTGCAGTGCTTGCGGCCTGATTGAAGTGACAGCCCTGCGCTGTTCCCTCTGCCCACACCAAGCCTGCTGAACTCTGCAGAGGTTATTTTTTACCTGCCTTGAAAAGGGAGTCTGAAATTAACAGCATTCAAGAACTGATTTTTTCATAATCTGGTTTCAACCTTGACTTCTGGAACCTTGAAAATATGTGGCCACTCAGGAAAAAGCACAGGTGTCCCCTTCCCTGCCAGGCCTTCACGGCCATGGGATTCACCTCTTAAAAAGGTACTTTCGGAAGAGAAACCCAGCACTCCCCACCTGCATGTCATCAACCCCCAGGGCACAGCCTTCCTCGGGCTCATGGATTCTAAGCCCATCCTGCAGGACTCTCAGGCCACCTCTGTCCTATCTCTTGTTAGCTCCTGCTCTTGGCTTCCCTCCAAACTCCAGGACCCCCTCCCTCCTGCTGTAGCTCTCTAGGCTCTCCCAAGGGCATGGCTGCATGCCCACCTTTTGTTCCCCAAACAGAGGATTCTGGGGTCTAGTGTTCAACAGAAAATATGGAATGGCAGCTTCTGAGAGGAAGATCAGCCCCTGATCAGCAGAGAGCTCTAGTCCAGAGAAGGCCAGCTCCATTCCCCAGGGCTCGAGGTGAGGTGAGAGATGACAGGAGAGAGAGGTGGAGGAAAGCAGTTCACATTGGTGATCAGAAAGCAGAGACAGATTCCAGCTCCAGACACAAAACATATCCCCCATAGCCATGTCCCCAATTAACCACTTCCTCCAGCCACACCTCACCTGCCTCTAGTCACCACCCAGTTAATCCCATCAGGGATGAATTAACTGATTGGGTCAAGACTCTTACAACCCAATCATTTCTCCTGAAACGTCTTTCATTGTCTCACGTGTGAGCTTTAGGGAGACACCTCATATCCAAACCATAACAGGGGGACTCACTCTTTTCTATGAAACCCACTCCCATGGTATCAGCATCAGTCATTCACTCTGCCCTGTGGCCACTCACTTCAAGTTAGCTCCACGGCCCACCCTGTTGCATTGGGGGTTAAGTTTCCAACACGTTAAGCTTTGTGCATAGGGTGGGGTTGGGTGGTGCATATTCAAGCCATAGCATATGGGATGGAAGTGGGCCCTATCCCCCAGGAAAAGAATGAATCTAACTCTATTTCCATGCAGAGGTAAACCTCTAAACTGACCTGGAAGATGGAATGAAAGTCTGAGGACAAACCTGTGTGGAGACCACATCTGCGTCTGCAGGTTCTAGGCCTTCATTTCCTGAACCTAATAATAGCATGGAGATCCCTGGCAAAGAATTAACTTCCCTTTTATTTCCAATAAGTTCCACCCTTTGAGGGGAATCTTTGGAGTTTGAAATATGCACAGTTTGCCCCAAACCTTCTTAGCCAAACCTCTTCTGTCACGCCCAGAGCACTGTAGACTGCTAGACACGTGCATATCCAGATCCTGGAGGTGGCTGGCTCTCTGTTATTGTTTTCTCTTTTAATGAGAAAAACAGTGCTATGCTTTCTGGGCCTAGGGCATTATTATTTTATGGCAACCAATGGCCAAAGTTTCAAGGTTTGCTCACAGTCACTTTTTTAAATATCATAAAACAGCCCCAAGCCATGGTGTACACATGTAATACCAGGAACTCAGGAGGCTGAGACAGGAGGATCACACATTCGATGCAAGCCTCAGCAACTTAGTGAGGCTATAAGCAGCCTAGTGAGACCCTGTCTCAAATAAAATATAAAAGGAGCTGGGGATGTGACTCAGTGGCTAAATACCCTTGGGATCACTCCCTGGTATCCCCTCCTCCCAAAAAAAAACCCCACAACCAACAGTTGTAAAACACATCATTTTGTAGGTTCCTTATCTATTTCACCTCACCAGGATATCATGGAATTCTACCAATAGTTTAAATTACTGGTACAGTTACATGACCAACAAGATCAACCAGACTTCTAGAAGTCTCCTGGAAATGTCAAGTGCTCTTGTTAGCTATGTAGAAGTGGCATACGAGTCCCGTTTGAAATCGCAGTGGCTCAAACCCTCTGAGAACATCATTCACTTCCAAGAGAGGAGTGGCTGCAGGAAACCTGCTCCCCCAACATGGCTACTTTGGCTCTGTCTCATTACCTCTTTGAGTGATACTGTGTATCTCTGGGGTGCCTCTCTGTTTCTGTGTATAGCAGAAGGAGTATATTCTGTTAGCTTCCAGTTTTATTGGTGGGACTGAATTATTTATAGCCAGAGTCAGAGATGCCAAAGCAATTCACAATGTGTGGTGGGATTCCTCTGTGGTCCCACCCAGACTGGGGGTGCAGGCAAGAAGACACACAGTGGGGCAAAGATGTTCCACATGTCCTCATGCTACAGCCATAAGGGGATGCATAAGAACCATCTGAGATGTGTGTTAATTGTAGGTGACCTCCAAGATCTGCTGAATCAGGTGTTCTGGGGGTGGGCACAAGAGGAGTGCTGTTGGTCCCCACTGGGTGGGCCACTAGCCACATGTGGAGAATCACAAGCCAGCAGAGGGACAGGGAACATTCCTCTCCACAGCCTGGATCATCTGGGGACAGCACTGGATAATAGTGCTAGGAATCCCACATGTCTGTTTCCCAAGGGCTCTGGAATCTCTAAGGCCCCTGACATGATCCCAGCAGCTCTCATACTTGGTCCAATACCCCACCAATAAATGACGAGGAATGATATAAAGTCAAGGTCTGTGGGACTTAGCTGGCCTCCCAGTAGAATTACATATTTTATAAAAACAGATGACAAATTTAGGAACAGGCAAAAAATCAATGGAAGCTTCAGAAATGTCAGAGTGTGGGACTATATAGAATTCATTGCAATCATAGGTATTACTCATATGAGAAATGGGGAAAGATTGCAAGAAACTGTGTTAGTCAGTTTTTATCACTATGACAAACACCTGAGGAAAGCAACTGAGAGGAGAAAAAATTGATCTTGGTTGATGAGTTCGGAAGCTTCAGTTCTTGGTAAGCTGGCCTAAGGCAGAAGTATCATGGTGGAAGGACATGGCAGGGGAATGCTCCTCAGTTCATGGGGGGAGAGGTCAGATCAGGAATAAGACATATTCCCCAAGAGTACAGCCACCATGACCTGCTTCCTCCAGCCACACCCACCTGCCTGCAGTCTCCACTGGCTCCCAGTGGCCCACTCAAATTATTAGTTCTTCAGAGGGTTGATCCACGGAGGAGGTGACAGTCCTCAGGATTCAATCACTTCCCAAAAGCTCTGCCCCTGGACATTGCTGCATTGGGGACCATGTCTTCAACACATGAGTTTTGGGGGGACATTCCACATCTAAACCCTAAGAGGAGACATGTCCTTGGTCCTTCCTGGCAAGTGAGCCCAAGGGCATCTGTGCTGGACCACATCTGAGGTTGACAGTAACTTTCAGGGAGATGAGGTCACCGACTGATGGACACTGCCCTTCATCCTGCTGGTCCAGTAGAGCATGTTCGCAGGAAGCTTGCTCAGCCCACTGGCCAGGATTGCTCAGCCAAAGACGGGTAGAGTCGGAGCAGAGGAACTTGTCTCCTGTGCTCTTCACCAGCCCTGATGGGTCAGTCCTCTCTTGATGCTAAAATCAACAACAAACATTTATCCACTCACACTGAGGTGAGTGAGGTAGGCAGGTGCCACTCACCTGGGGGGCTTTTAGTCAGGGTCTCAACTGTGGTTTCAGTCAAGGTATAGCTGGATTTCTTTTTTGGAGCGGGGTACTGGATTGAACTCAGGGGCACTCAACCACAGAGCCACATCCCCAGCCCTTTTTTGTATTTTATTTAGAGACAGGGTCTCACTGAGTTTCTTAGTGCCTCATTTTTGCTGAGGCTGGCTTTGAATTCTCGGTCCTCCTGTCTCAGCCTAATGAGCCACTGGGATTAAGGTATTCACCACCACCCACAGCTGTAAGCTGGATTTTAACTAACAGCCAGTGATACTGCAATTGAAAATAATAAATATATATTGAGTAACAAGAAATACATATGAGTAAGAAAAAACCTTTGTGTTTTCCCCCTTTATCAGGCACAGAAATACTATATTCTTCCATTCATATAAAATTTCCAGAAAAATCAATCTGTTAGAGATAAAAAGTCACAATTGTCTGGTGCTGCCAGGCTGTGGGGGAGGTGATTATTACAATGGGTAGAGGGCTTCCTTTAGGGATAGAAGCATTCTAAAGTTAGATCGTAGTGATGGTTGCACAACTCCATAAATTTACCAGAAATCATAGAATTATGCACTTGAAATGAGTGAAGCTTATGGGAAATAAAATATATCTTGTAAAAAAAATTAAGAGAAAGAAAAAGAAAGAGTTGCTCACCAGGCCATAGGCATCTGGGGCCCTCACTGGAACTATGTGATCTGTATCCAAGACAGCATTCTCTAGCTGGCTGGAGGACCCTGGCTGTTGGCAGGAGGCCTCAGCTCTCTGCCCTGTGGCCTCTGTGTAGGGTGGCCTGAGTGTCCCCACAATACAGCAGCCGGCCTCGCCAAGAGCCAGGGATCCAAGAGAGAGAGACCACGCTGGAGATGGCAATGTCTTTAGTAATCTCATCTAGGAAATTACACACCATCACTGTTCACAAATAATTAAACTCAGAATTATCTGGGGCTCTCCAGAGAAACAGAAGCTATGGAATGTGGTCCTATAGAAAGGGATTTATTTGAAAAAAAAAAAAAACTAGCTCACATAATTTGGAGGTGGGCCAGCCCCACAATCTGCAGGATGAGTCAGCAAGAGGGCGACCAGATAGTCAATCATGTACCCCAGACCATCTGTGAAGGCCGAGAACTGGAGGAGCCAATGACGCAGGTCAGTCCGACAGTCAGAAGGCTCTAGACCTGCCTTCAAGTTGGAACACTGGTGTTTTTCTTTTTTTTTTTATTTTTTTTAGAAAGAACTGATGCTTCAGTTCAAATAAAAGAACTGATGTTTCCGTTAAAATTAAAAAAAAAAAAGAAAAAGAAAAACACCAACATCCCAACTTGAAGGCAGCCAGGCAGGAGGAATTTTCTTTCACTCATGAGGAGGTCAACCCTTTGGTTTTATTCTGGCCTGCAACTGATTGGACAAGACCTAACCACCTTGGAGAGGGCCCTAGGCTTCCCTCAATGTACCCTTGAAATGTTATTCAAAAATGTCATTCAAAAACCACCCTCACAGGCACCCAGAGTAATGTTTCACCAAATACCTGGGCTCCTATTAGCCCAGGCAAGTGGACCCCTAAATCAACTCTCACACCCTCTCCTTCTCTACATCAGCATGGACTGATAACAACTCTACGCTCCCACACAGGTATTTACCCACCCATCCTCCCCCATGTCAACAGAGGCCTTGTCACTCTGCCTGTGGTTTCTGGAACCCCCTCAACCCTTAGTTGTCCTTCCTACCACCACACACAACAGTAGAGCGCTACTGGGTTTTGCTGAGATGTTTAAAGATTTTAAATAGTAGGAAACATTATGCTTTCCCTTCCAGAATGTTCTGTGTCAAGAACCCTTAGCCAACACTCGGGCATTTGCGGTCTGTTATCAGTGATCAACTTGGACATCACACCTACAGGGCCAAGTTCATGGCTCCCAGTAGGGCCAGAACTCTTCACCATCATGAGCTCCATTAAAGCATTTTCTTATACTATCCTCAGAGAGTGGACATAATTATGCTTTCTGAGGCTACACAGGTCCAAAATCACATTTCATACTGGACATTGAGTTCCATTTTTTTTTAGTATGATTTATTTGGGGAACAATCTATTTTTAAGGGAAAATAAAGAAACTGTTATTTTTTTTTTTATTTTCCAACATTATTAAAGAAGATTCTGATGTGAATCTTCTCCATTTTTTTCTTGTAGATAAGCCTGCTTTTTAAAAAAGTTTCTGAAATTTTATAGGTTTATTTATTTTACTTAACCAGGGAAATCACTGGAATCCATGTAAAGATGTGCCTTGACTCCGTGAGACTGTCGGGTCAGGTCTCTCTTGCACGGGTTCCTCAATGACCCCCTTGACCATCGGTCCCTCTCTCCATGTCAGACTCCTGATCCTCGGAGGTGGCATCTGGAACCTGGCATCTCTTGTCTTCCTGTTCATAATTCCCACTGGCTCTTTCTGCCTTCTGCTTTGTGAGAGGTTTGTTCCATTTCTCTTTCAAGACAGAGATTTGGGCTTCATTTATTCCTCTGCCAAAGTCTTCATACTCAGAATCCATGTGTTTGGGGCTCATAAAATCCTTTTGTGATATGAACTCATCTCCTCTTGTTCTTACCCAAGTTCACAAACTGTCCCTTCTGTTTTGCCTGAAGAGATACCACAAATCTTCATTTCTCTTCCCCAAACTTTATCCTTCAGTGATAAACCTACCCAGCACCATTGAAATTGCTTTGCCCACCCAAAGCAGTAAGGTGCCTATAGAAGAGGGCGTGGGGAGCTCCAGCTGGGTGACCAACCAGGAGCTGTTCAGGGAGGTGCTGCTGTGGGAGGCAGAAGGGCCAGTCACTCCCCACAGCAGGAGGGTCCTTGCCAGCCCCTATCAGCCCACATGAAATCCTTGGGCCAAATTTAGGGCCGGCCTCTTCCCCTGTCTCCTTGGAGGACATTACCAGGTGCCACTTTCTTCTTCTTTGTTTTTCATTCCTTTTTTTTTTAAAAAAATGGTTCTTTTTAGTTATACATAA
Organism: Ictidomys tridecemlineatus; assembly: GCF_052094955.1. Lineage (NCBI taxonomy): Eukaryota > Metazoa > Chordata > Mammalia > Rodentia > Sciuridae > Ictidomys > Ictidomys tridecemlineatus. Next base: position 124,653,905 of record NC_135480.1, on the reverse strand, counting down.
CAATAGGACTTATTTTGGCATCATGATAAAAGCAAGGAACAGGTTTTGTTGTAATTTAGTCCTCAGTACTTTGCCTTTCCCTCCGGCCTCCTTCCCCGATTTCCTCCCCTCTACTGATCTTTTTACTATTTATAGATTTCTTAAATCAGTGTGTTGTGGGTATCCAAAGGTGATGAGATTCACTGTGGTATATTTATATGTGAACATACAGTGAATCAAGTCAGATCCATTCTGCTGTCTTTCCTTATCCCATTTGCACCCTTCCCTCATTCCCCTTGTCTACTCCACTAATCTTTCTTCTATTCTTTTTTTAATCTACCCACCTCCATTATGAATTAGCTTCCACATATCAGAGAAAATACTTGACCTTAGACTTTTTAGAATGCGCTTATTTCATTTAGCATGGTGTTCTCCAGTTCCATCCATTTACCAGCAAATGCCATGACATCTTTATGACTGAGTAATATTCCATTATGTATTGTGAATTATGCTTCTATAAACATTGATGTGGCTGTGTCCCTGTAGTATGCCGATTTTAAATCCTTTGGGTATTCACCAAGGAATAAGATCACTGGGTCATAAGGTGGTTCTATTCTTAGATTTTGAGGAATTTTCAAAACTTTCCAGAGTGGTTGCACCAATTTGCAGTCACACCAGGAATGGATGAGTGTACCCAGTTCCCCACGTTTATTGGCTACTTTCATTCTAACTGACATTCTGGACACCTTCTTCCAAGTGGACCCCTGGGTGTTCTGCTTTATCATGAACAGGAATAAAACGTACCATTTGGGGACAGCTTTGCAGGGAAGCGACCTACCTACTCTTCAAAGTGCCAGTATTTGAAGGGATTTGATAAATTTAGCCTTTGGTAGGAAAATCTCGTAAGCCTCAGCTTTCCACATTTTCTCAGAGTACTTTGGCTTCTGAAGACACAGCCTCCAGAGCCCCAGACCCCGGATGCCACCCTATAAATCAGTGTGATTGAGTGTCATTCTCTCTAATTTGGATCAGGCTCCTGCAGGGCTCTGATTATACAAGGAAGGAAAATGTCACAGAAGACAGTCATTCTGGGAAGCCAGGGTCCAGGGAGAAGGAGGGGCTCTCCCCAGGGCTCTGCAGAGGAGAGAGGTTCCTCTCAGCATTCCCCGCCGTGTTGGATCACAGGTGGGCCACCCCAGGACAGGGTGTGCTTCAAAAGGAGACCTGAGAGGTCGTGCTCTGGGCTCCAGGGGTGAACAGTGGTGTTTTGGTGTCCGTTTTCTGAGGTTCACAAACAACAGAGAGGGTCTATCTGTAGCTTAGCCAGAATACAACCACATCCCCGCCCCCCAGAAGATACTGCTGACTCTGTTCATCTGATTATCATCCCACTAGAGGGGTTTGCTGTAAATCTGACAATAAGTGAATCGCACTGTACCCTTCTCTGACCTTCCAGCCAACCATCGATCCTCTCCCAGAGGAGGGAATGTTTGGGAGTATGTGCCAAACCAACATTGTGCACATTGTCACAATCCTTGGAGAATGGAGGCAGACAGAGCCAGGCTGTTCATAAGGCATGAAACGTGTCCTGAGCCTTCCCAAAGCAGTCAGCTCGCTATGGAGGTCTGTGTCCACTTATTCTTCTGCCTGTGCAAATCGATGATCTTCAAGAACCTTGAAGCCCCTTAGAAGCTCCTGTGGGGCCTTCAAGAAGCTGACCACAAGGTGTGTGTTGTTAACCAGGCCTCGGGAGATCTGCAGACCACAGGTTCACATCCTGATGTTAAGCCAGGCACAATGGCGCACACCTGTGATTCCAGTGACTCAGAAGGCTGAGCCAGGAGGATCGCAAGTCTGAGGTCAGCCCCAGAAACTTGGTGAGACCCTGTCTTAAAATAAAAAAATAAAGAATGATAGGGATGTAGCTCAGTGGTGGAGTACCCCTGGGTTCAATCCCCGTGTGCTGCAGGGGTTCAGACTCTGGGAAACAGATTCGGAAACTGGGCATTTGGAAGAAGATACAAGGAACAGTTGGGGTGGTGGTCCTGCTTTATTTGAAGGTGGCAACAGCCCCCTGAGTCTAATAGGCCTTTTTTAGGTGCAGGGCAATCAAGGAAGGACCGATGCCAAGGGGTGGTATAAATCAGCGCATGATCACAGGCAGATATTTACGAACTTGAGTCCAGATGCTGAATCAGGGGGTGTATGACTTGACTCCATAGCTGGCCGGACATCTCAGTGAGGGAGCCTAACCATAGCCATCTTGGGCCTGCCCCATACCCTGGCACTGCAAAATAAATACACAAACATCCCCATGTTATGAATTTCAGTAGAGTCAGGATTGTGAACATCCTGTCGTGATTTGGGGTGCATCTCTCGCCTCTGCTGTCCATGCATGCGAAGCTCTCAAAGTTCTTGACGAATATGCATCTCAGGTGGTTTGGTTTGGAAAAGTTTACCTCTCCAGGAAGTAAGAGCTTTTTCAGAACCTCACCCTGGCCCAGATGTTCAAAAGTCCACTGAGAAGTTCCATGTACTACTTCAAAACATGGCATGCTTAGTTTGATTGTTTGACAGAGATAAATAAGCTTGCCCTGCCTCTGCCTGCTGTAGTCCAGGGGATGGTGGTGTCCACCAGGGTCTGCTGGTGCACTCAAGAGGAGCATGCACTGTGGATTCATCTTTACACCTGTGTGTGCGCAGGCAAGGAGTGTGTGCAGAGCTGGAGGTATGTAGACGTCCTCCAAGTGGGAACCACTATGTGACTGGGGTCATTACGGAGACCATTTTTGTATTTGCACAAAAGAGAAGGAAGAAGAAAGAGGAACTAGCAAGAGCCTCACTCACCTGACCACTTAGCTAAGGGCACTTGGGGGACCCCACGCTTTTCCTCCACCAGTCACTTTCTGATTCTGGTGGAGGAACACAGGATGGAGTGGTTTCTGAGTGAATTGATGAGGTAAGGGAGCTGGTGCTCAGTTAAACTGCATTTGGCCTGAGTGGGCCTCCATACTTCAGCCATGGGCCCACAGGAGGATCTGCTACCTAATTAGTATGTCAGTTAACTGAAATCCTGACTTAGGAGTATAGAGAGGTCCCGACTTTGACTTTGGTGGTTCAACTTCTCTTTGGCCGAGGCATGATATAAGGACTGTTAGATATTGTGTCTGTCCGTATGATTTGGGAGATGGATTAATCCAGTGTATCCCACTAAGTATCAGTCTACAGGCCCTTCCACATGGCAGGAACCTCAGAGAGGATCACCTACCCCAGTGGCCTGGACTTCCCACATGAATCTAAGTTCTCCCTGAAGACTATCAATAGGAAATCTCCAACTCCGCAAAAAAGGACAGATTCTCTCTACTCTGACAACCAGCAGTCAACACAGAAGATTTCTGCAACCAAATGTGTGTGTGTGTGTGTGTGTGTGTGTGTGTGTGTATGGGGTGGGAGTGATCTTTCACATGAAGCATAAAATCAGTTGTGCAGAGGACACCATCTGGCCGTGACACCATCTGGGCTTCTGATGCAATTCTGACACTGTCGACTGGAACAGAGCATCAGACGCTGCAGGTTTGAGGACTCAGTTCCCAGACCCCCACCCTCCACTTCAGACATCAGTCCCAAATCCCTACCTGTGATGCATGCTGCAAATCGGGGTTCCCACAGCCCTCTGCTCAGTTCAATTAATTTGCTAGAGAAGCTCATGAAACTAGGGAAACACTTCCTTACATTTACCACTTTATTATAAAGGATGTTGATGAACATGAAGCATATTGATGAACACCAAGTGAGGAGATGCGTCAGGCAAGGAATAAGAAAAGGAAGAGCCCCTGTGCCACTTGAGAGCTATTGTCCCCCCAAACCTGAGTGCATGTATGGAACTTTCATTACACAGGCATGATTAATCATATCATTGGCCACTGATATAATTTCTTAGGACCAGCTCCCATTGTGAAGCCACCTAAAGACCACTGGTCAAGTCATTATCACATAAAAAGACACATCACTTTGAAGATTTCCTGGCATTTGAAAGAATAGGTTTTAGAACATGACAGGAGAAAGATTCTGAGATGTTCTCAATTTAATGACAAAGGCCAGAGGATAGAAGGGGGAAGAGATAAGGGTAATTAATGAGTTAGAGACTCAGGCCCAATTAAGCTGATACAACCTTGACTTAAAGTCTCAGGTGGCCGTCCAGCCACCAGGTGCCACCAGTGTCCAGACCATTAACCCCAACCAATCCAGAAGCACCAGACTTCACACGGGACTGTGCTCCTGTCCAGAGCCACTTTGCATCATCATGCCCCCCTTACCTGCATCCATCGCAGGTTTAACATGAACCATTATGTCCCCCACCAGTATTTCCATGATAAAAGTGCTCTGGGTGGCCTTGGTTCAGCACAGTGACCTGCTCCTTTTCTGGCAAGCATCTGTGGTGGCTCAATAAACCCTCTCATTTCTGGGAAGCCTCACTCTCAACTAATATGAGACCAAACAAAAAAACAAAAAACAAAAAAACAGTGCTTTTACCATAGCGTAATAAATGCAGAGGGGAGGGGGGGTTGATCACCTGCCCCTCAAGCTGTGCACCATCTTATTCCAGTTTGGTCTGCGGAAGGCTTTGCAGCTTTAGCCTAAACCATGACCCAGGAGTCAGAAGAATGGCCAGCTGGTCATGGAGTCATTGACACAGAGGATTCTCCTCTCCAATCTAAAGTGACCCTCCTGCCCCTCCCCTGCTCTCCTGCAGTGTGATTTGCTCAGGACAGAGTCTCATATGTGCAGCTGGCTCTGGACAGGCACATGGACACATGTCTTCACTCTCACGGCATGAAGACAACCCAGCCCTGAGGCCACATCCCCACAAACCCCATGTGTGTCCTCTACAAACCCGTGTTCCCCTACCAACCTTTGCTGGAAATCAAACTGCCTTCCTCAGCATGGGAAGCTCAAGAAAATTACAGAAAGAGTAATTTAAGTAGGATTAAAATGTTTACATAGGAAATCAAGTGTTCTGTTCCTATCAAGCCACTGATGTCCCCAGACTGTACTGAAAGAATAGCTCTGATATTTCCACAGCACCTAGAAGCTGGTCTGACTGGTCCTCATGTGAGGTTGGTTAAATGAGTGTGATTCTGGCCACTTTGTTACAACAGCTTACTGTTTCTTTTAAAGAAAACTTTCTTCTGGATATCTTTTTCTTTTCTTTCTTTCTTTCTTTTCTTTTGGTACCGGGGATTGAACTCAGGCTCTCAACCACTGAGCCACATCCCCAGCCCTATTTTATTTAGAAACAGGGTCTCACTGAGTTTCTTAGCACCTCACTTTTTCTGAGGCTGGCTCTGAACTCACAGTCCTTCTTCTCAGCCTCCCGAGCTGCTGGGATTACAGGCAGGCGCCACCACACTTGGCTCTTCTGGATATCTTAAGGCACCTTATATTCATTAAGGCACCACTCCCTAGTGAGGTACTTATCATTCTGCTCTTCAGATTAATGCAGATGATGATTAAAGCTTAAGGGAGGCTGTAGCAAGATTTGCTGGCCGGCAGTGATACCCACAGGCATCCTGAGATTGGCTTCCTTCCCTATCAAACTGTGAGCTAGTGGCCCAGCCAGGATGAAGCTTTGTTTCCTCCCAGCACCACCCCCAGCCCCAATCCCAGCATGGAGGAGGTTTTAAGCCAGCATCGATTATGCCTCTCAAGAAGTTTGAAGAAATGAAAGAGATCCTCCAGGCCTGGAGGAGAAAGGCTGGTGGCCAGAGGCCCATCCAGGAGGCTGATGCACCTCTGTGAGTCTTGCCAGTCTTCCCATCTTGTAGCTTTACCTGCAAAGTTCAGAAGATGGAGATCTTAAAGCCACATGACTGTGTTATAGCTAGAAAAGAAGCCAACCAGGGCAGAGGGCTGCACGTGACACAGGGGACCCTTCTGATGAGCCAGGAAGATGGGAATGAAGGAAATCTGGCAATTCAGATGAAAAACCAGACAGTAGGAGAGGCAGAACACATTACCTAATAAACTAGGTGGGACGAGGAGGCCCGTCAGAATGCTCCCTGCTCCTCCTTAGCATCTCAGCTGCTCGCTCAATAAGTGGAAATAAAAGCCCTCTGAGAAGGCAATGATTTGCTTAGAAAACACTCATTTAAAACATCTTGCAATTATTGACACTATCATTACATCTTGGCAGTGCCCGTGTATTATCACCTCCCCTGTGTGTTTGCTGTGAGAAGAGTCTCATTGTTCATGAGGGAAAATAAAAGTCTCAGGATAATGTGCATGGAATACATGCCTAGTGATATAAAGTCGATTTCCCAGGAAGAAGGAAAGCCTGGATGTCTATTGTCATCTACCTTGGTGGCCTGAATGTTCGTTCTCTCTCTCTCTCTCTCTCTCTCTCTCTCTCTCTCTCTCTCTCTCTCTCCCCCCCCCCCTGGGCAGCCATCCAAATGATTCATATTAAATTCTAGCTATGTTCAGCACAAAAGTCATCTAGCATCAGAGGATCAAAGTTGCATCAACCAACAAGCGCTGGGGAATTATAAGCAGTTAAAATTAGGTCATGGCAGAGCAGTGGCTTTTGATGAATGAAGTTAAATTTAGCCGCGGGTTTGCTATTTAAAGATCAGTTACAGCACCCTTTCCTGTAGCCGCAATGAACACACAACAAAGTATCATGTGTCTGATTAAATGTTTAATCATCTCTGTTGGCCCCTGCCGACTGTGGTGGAGACTCACAGGTTCCTTGGAGCGGGTTCAGCTCTCAGACAGAGCAGGAGAAAGCATCTGAATTCCCACCTACAGAGCCTCTCGAAGGCTCTTTCTTCCTCCACTCAGGCAAATTCTGTAAAGTTATTTTAATCACTTTTATAAGCATTTTGTCCATGAAGCACTTCAGTCTCCAGATTCTGACCTGGCTCAACGTTTCCAAATTCTTCACCAACTTAGAACAAACACGGCTTCCAAAGTGGCTTTCGTTTGCTTGCTCTTTCCTGCAATTTGAAAAGCACACCCCTCAGCAATGTCAGACATGGCTCCCTTCTCCTGGTCTGTTGTGACACTTGTCAATACCAGAATGGAGACTCAGCAGCCCTAAGAAGATGGAGTCGGAAGCCCATGGAGGACGATCTCTCCTGCACTCGTGCTTGCAAAAAAACCTGTTACCAGTGGTCTCTGAAGACCACAGCCCCAGAGGCCACCACAGCCTTATGCCAAGGGCACTTCAATAGGACAGCCACCCAGCAGCTGCCTGTTAAACTTTGGACTGACTCCACCCTTGTTATTGAGCCTCGCTGCCAAGGATAATTTTTTCAAAACAACTTACATAACCTGCCCTGTTTTACCGTTGGAAGCCCTTGCCTTGCTCCTCTGCCTCTCCGAAAATGCTTAGGACCCGTCACGACACACATGTTCCAGATAGCAATCTGCTCATTCTCAAATAAAACCATTCCACTTTTGAGATCCATGTCTTCCATGGTTCTTTAGGTTGACCATTTCCCCATGAGCTAAAGACTTGTTTTTATTAGACTCGGGGTGGTTGTGGTTGAGCCCTTGACCTTTGTGCCTAGTGGTCATCAATTCTTTTTACCTCTGTGTCCAGACTTGGAGCTGCCCATGAAGCCAAAAAGGATCAGGGTGTTCTGCTGGACAGAGCTGGGGTGGGTTACCCTGGGCCCACAGGTGTCCCCCTCAGTCCCCTCGGGCAGCCAAGCTCACCCACACAGACTGATGGTTTGCTGAACTCCCAGTGTCCAGAACTGAGAATCCACCATGGGAGATAAGTCAGCAGAGGAAACATTGAAAACCAGTCAGGAGGAAAGTCTAACCCAAGTTCAACACAAAGTGCCCAGTGGTAAACACACCCTGGGTGGGGAGAAAGGAGGAGCCCTTGGTGGGAGACACCAGTCAGGGGAACAGCTGAGTCTGAGCTTGGGGAAGTCAGGGAGAAGAAGGCTGCCCCTTGGACAGGAGTCAGCTGGAGCCAGGCAGGGCCAGGCAGGGCCAGCCAGTGGGGCTGCCCACTTTCTCCAGAAGGGGGCCATGCAGGGCTCCAGGCAGAGCCAGTGTTTTCACAAGGCCTTGGGAAGGGGAAAGGGTACCCTAAATTGTCCCTCTCTGTGGCCCCAGGAGCAGCCTGAATTTATCAGCAAAGCCAGAGAGGAGCCCCAGGGAAGTTTTCCCCATTCCTCCCCATGCACTCCGGGCTCAAGGACATTCGCAGGCTGAGAATCACCAGAATTCAGGTGTCATCCACAAAAACCAGCTGACCAATCACCAGATGCAGCCACAGCAGGACACCAGGACAGGAGTGGGAGTGACTTTCTATATGCAGATTTTACATCATTCACTTCCTATTCTAGGCTAACAGTCATGCTGGGCTTGGTCAGGAAGGTAAAGGTAATCAACAAGCACCCTGTTGCCAGGGTATGGGCCAGATACTCTGAACAGATCCACATGTGTAATTCTGTAGGTTCCCATTAAAGAGAAGGCAGGAGGATGACTTAGTTGGTCACCCTTGTGGCTATCTGTGATGCAGTATGAGCAGCAGCACTGCAGGGCTCAAAGTGGGGAGCTCCTGAGGGGCTCCAGCTGATTTGGGGAGCCTGGGCATTTGCTCATGTTCAGATGAGACAAAGATAACTCAAAAGACAATTTCAGACCTGGGAGGGATTCAGTGACCTTCCCTTGGCTGTCTTGCTATCTTCTCTACATATCATCAGCCATCATCTGTGCTGGATTGATTCCTCCAGAAACCAGTCCTGATAACCTCCAAGTGCAGGTAGCAGATTTGGGAGGTTATCTGAGGAGCCCTGTGTGGGGTGGGTATAGGAAGGGCAGCAAAAAATCTAGTTGCCCTCATGGTCAACCGGAGCCCTCATGGTCAACCGGAGCGGGACCCCGCTTGGGAACACTTGAGTTTCAGTGTGCAAGCAACAGGGCAGGTAGCAGGGCGTGGGGACATATAGGCCATTCCCATGGTGGCTGGTGGAAGGCACTGTCTGCAGGTAGGGCATTCATTCTCTCCACATTCCAGTCTGAATGGTTGGGCAAATCAGATACTGGAGGCCAGAAAGAACCCAGCCCAGAGGTGCAGGTGCTGGAGGTTGACAGTAAGGAGGCTGGCACTCACAAGGCACCTCAAGCTCCAACACCCAAGATTTTATTAGCAAGAGGTACTTTTTAAAGGTTTAGACGTGTGCCCTCCATCATGAGAAATAGAAAGAAAAACCTGGATTGGAGTCAGAGGTTGTTTTGAAGGTCCATTCAAAAAGTCACTTCTATTCATGCTCAAAATCCCAGCCATGTACATCCTACACATGGTAAGTACTCAGATGATCCTCCTGGGTAATGACACATGCCCGGAAACATGCAGGACCTGGACTGCAATAAGTTACTGCCCTGTTAGGACAGAGCGTGCCATGTCATTATTCACCTCCATCCAGGTTAGATTGCATTATGATGACCCTGTAAGTTGTATTAGACCACTGGTCTGAACCACCTGCAAATGTTTCTTACAGTGTGATCCTAACCTTCTCTCAAAAAGTGGGATCTACATTCTGTCCTCTTGTGAGCTGAACTGTGCTCCAAGCCCCAAATCCATACATTGAAATTTTAACCCTGAAGACCTCAGAATGGGACTGTATTTGAAGTTGGGTCTTTAAATGAAGGTTAAGCGACCTTAAACTGGTATGACCAGTGTCCTTATAGGAAGAGGAGATTAGGACACAGATACACATGGAGGGATGACAGGGAGAAGACAGTTGTCTACAAACCAAGAAGAGAGGTCTCAGAAAGAACCAACCCTGTTCACTGCTTAATCTCCAGAACTGTGAGAACATTAGTTCTTTTTGTTTAAGACACCTGTTATGTGCCACTTAGCAGCCCTGGAAAACTACTATGCCTCCCCTTAAGCCTGAGCAGAACTTTGTCACCAATTACCTAAACCAACAGAATGCAACTTCCAAAGATAGCTGGGGAAAATGTCATAGTTTCCCCTGGTTTGCCATCTCTCCTGGATACTTGCAGCCAGAACTTGGCTGCCATGCTGAGGAAGCCCCAGCTAGCCAACAGGGAGAGATGGCATGTATAAGAACCGAGCCATCAGCCACCAGCCAGGTCCAATCACCAGACACATGCATGAGTGAGGCTACAGGAGATCCCAGCCCCTTCCCCAGTGTCTTTTAGTTGAGGTCCCTTCTGAATTCCAAACTCAACAAATCCATGAACATAAATAAACAGTTGTTGCATGCTGCTGTGTCTTTAGGTGATTAGTTATGCAATTCATTGTAACTGGAGCAGTCCTGAATAGGAAATAGTACAATTTTCAACTTGCTAATGAGATAACCAAGATGAGAAGCTCAAGGTCTTTCAAGGTCATACAGCTTGAAATGGTAAAAGAAAAGTAATTTCACTGTAAAGATTTGTTATCAAATGCAAATCACAAGACAGATAATATGCTAAGCCATCAGGGACATAAAGATGACCCTGGGGGGAGCCTCTTTGTATCTGTGCCTATGGTGACCACAAGTCATGGGCATTTTTGCCCAAGTTCTGTGTAAGTAGATATATGGATACATTCCAAGAAGTAGCATATTTATTTAAAATTTCACAAGGTAGTACATCATTTCCCCCACAAAGAGATGTCAACAATTCACTCTGCCCTCAGCACCTGTGTATACGTGAGCAACAATATGGGGCATATGTGTTTTTCCTTCCCCATAATTGCAAAGCTTTCAGATCTGATGCAATTATCTTTAAAACATCATATAATATACTTAACAAGGAAATGTTGAATTGTAACTTCAAAACCTGCTTTATTCTCCTCACACCATGGAAGGCTAGGAAAACAGCAATTATGCCAAGTTCCTTTTTCTTCTTCTTTTCTCTTTATCTCCAAATTCTTGCTAACTACGCAATTACAGTCAGTCCTCTGTATCCACGAGCTCTGCATTTGAGGATTTGACCAACTCAGATTGAAAATATTTGGGAAAATAATTTTCATTCATATTGAACATGTGCAGAGTTTTTCTTATCACTATTCCCCAGATAATGTGGGATAACAGCTATTACAGAGCACTTACATTATATTGTGCACCACAAGTAATCTAGAGATTTTCTAAAGTGTGAAAAAGGATGTGCAAATGTTTTGTGAAATTACTACATCATTGTTTACCAGTTTTCAATTATTTTAATTGTACAAATTTATGGGGTATGGTGTGATAATTGGTCATACATGTATAATGTGCACTGATCAAATCAGGGAAATTAACATTTCTGTTTCCTTGTCATTACTTTATGTTTGAGCTTTTGAGCTCTTCTTTTGTAAATATCTTTTAAGTGCATAGCATGCACTTTTGAAAATACATGGATTCTTGGTACAGGAGAAGGGAATCCAGGAACCAACTTTCCATGGATACTAAGGAATGGCTGTATCTCTAAATTGTCATGTGATAGTATTTGCATTCTGCTCTATATTTGGAATTTCCACAAAGTCCAGCCCTCATTGGACACTTACATGAATTCTGTACCCACTTCTCAATTTCCCAGTTCATCTCTTCAGTTAGCACCGGTCCAGCTCCAGGTGCTTGGTCAGCAGGACTCTGGTAGGGCATACCATGGGTCCTTGTTTGCTGTTCTCCTAATCCTGACAAGCTGACGCTCTCCATGTAGCCACATCATGCCTGCAGGCCTTTCCTTGGAGAGCTAGCTCCTCAGGAGCCATTCCTTTCCTTGTCTTTGCCTTTCATGGAGAAGCATGCATTTGATATTTTCTTCAATCTCAAGCATGACTCTGTGTACGTGTTCTTCACCTGTCTCTTGTTGATCAATTAATTCTCAATTTTACTTTTGCCTGGGTCTTTGTTGGCTCTTTTTTGATTATTGATAGTCTTTATGTGGAGTATCAACCACAGTAGACCAGATGTGGCTGAGGAACATTGTTGAGAAGGACCTAGGGCAGTGAGTCAGGTTCATGTGAATCCTGGATCGTGGACATTTTGCCAAATTTCCAACCCTGGGGGTTGTCTCGGCAAATCACCACACTGCCTGGTCACCAGCCCTCAGGATGGTCCAAGGGGCATTCACTCTACTCTGGAGCCTTGGCAGAGCTCTCCACCCACCACAGAGCAGCCTGCCTCCTCCAGAGATGTCTGTCTGTCTTGGCTCCACCCAGTCCTGGCTCCTTAATCCTTCATGTTCCCAGGGCCACATGAGCCCCAGTACCCTCTTAGGTCTGCCTGGTCTCTTCCACCTCCCACTGTGGCCTCCACCTTAGACAGCTCTTCTCTTCAGCTGTGAGTTGGAGGTGTGGCAACATGGTCGTGTCATGGAAAATGGAGTTCTCTCTACTTAGAGTTCAGTTCTCCTTTGGAGGTCTCCTTATTTTTTGTGGTTGGTTTTACCTGATTCTACCACCCTCAACTGACAGATCAGGATCCACCCCTCTTTATTCTCCAGGTCACTGAGTTTCAGTGTCAAACATTACTTTTTAAACCTTTTTGCAATTGAAATGCAGTGTGATGTAGAAAGCCAAACATCTGAGCAACTTGATGCAGTTTTGCAAACTGATGATATTCATGCAACCAGCATCTTTAACACAAAAAGAACTTCAATAGCACCCGAGTTCCCATCCTCCTTTATCCAGAGGCTTTTAGATATTCAAATTGTCCACAGACACATACCCCATGTGATAGCATGTATATTCTTACTATTCTGTAATGGAAGAAACACATAATGGCCCAAACTCAATACATTTAGTTAACACTGCTATAATTTATGTGTCACAGCCTCAAATCCATACATGTAGTAGTTGATTGTTCCATGGTTAGTATTTAGGATGCCCACAGACAATGCTTGGTACCTGAATGGATTGCATTATCTACAGCTTCCAATACAACTAGATAGACAGATTTTCACTTCACCATAGCAGCAAACTATCACAGAAAAGCCAAGGATGACAGAAATCGGAGAAGTCAAATGACCACTGCTCCTTGATTTACAATGGGGCTACATCCAGATAAACCCCTTGGTAAGTTGGAAATATCACAAGTTGAAAGTGCTTTTTTATTTGTTTGTTTATGTTGGCAGTGCTGAAGATAGAGCCCAGGGCTTTATGCATGTTAGGTAAGTGCTCAACACTGAGCTACATCGCAGGATTTCATGCAGCATTAAATGCTTCAATACACCTAACCTACCCAATGCCATGGCTCTGCTTTAGTTACATTAAACACACTCAGAACACTCCTATTAGTCTCCAGTTGATAAAAATCAACTAACACAAAGCCTATTTTATAGCCAAGTGTTGAATGTATCATGTAATTTGTTAACTGCTGAATTAAAAATGAAAAACCAGAACAATGGAATGAGTATGCCTTTGACCAGGGTAGTTAGTAAGGTGAGAATTGCCCAGGTGAAGCAGCTCAGGTCACTAAGCAGAGGAGGTAGATAAATTCAGAATCACTCTGTTATACTAGACTAGGCTTGTGCTTGGAAGGTGAAGGAGCAGGCAGCAGGGAATGTGCTTATGTACCTACAGTGTCTTCTGATGCCACCAGCTCAGTGCTCTCTCCCGTCACCAGAAAGAAAAGGAGCCAGGGAAGGGAAAGAGAAAGGAGGAAGGAATTTCAGATGGGGGAATTTAAATATTCAGCCCAAGAAAGCTCCTGACAGCCCCAGCCCCACACCATGAGGAATTCGGGACCAGAGACACTGCTGTTGGATTTTCAGGGGTAGGTGGGGAACTTTCCACATCCTAACTCATTCTCTCCCATTCACAGCTCCCAAGTCCTGGGGAGTCTCAGCTGGGCATTACTACTAGTAAACCATCTGGAGATCCTGGGACTTAGATTCAGTGGTGAACGTCAGATACATGGCTTTATTCTCAGATGCCAGGGACATTCAGGGGCAAGGGTGCAGTCCAGCAGTGTGTGCAGATGCTTGACGGCCATGGCACGGAAAATACCTGAGGCTCCCTGGAACCCCCGTCTCTGAGGTGAGGTCCGAGTGGCAGTAGAACCAAGCAGACGATGCAGGCAGAGATCAGAAGGCTGAAATGTGCCAGGCAGAGAGAACATAGTGCAAAGGCAGGAGGGAGCAAGCCATGTTTTCAGAACCACAGAATTTCAAAAATGCCTGGAATGCAGAAATGTAGAAAATAGGCTTTAGACTGTGTGGGTTCCATCAGAATAGAAACAGAAAGCACACACTGTTCCAAATGGAATGATGACATGAAGACATTTCTAATTTAGAATGGTCTCAGGAAGGTTAGTGGCTGGGAGTCTAGATGCAGGGGCACCACACAGGAGGGTGGAGCAGCATCCAAGGAGGCAGCAGTTTACCTGGGCAGAGAGAGGGCACAGACTGGTGTTGGAAGTACTGCTGGCAGGACCCAGGACCTGACCAGGTGAGACGAGAGGGAGAGGTCTCCTGGCTCCCACTTTGGAGCTCTGGGGGCACCTGTTGGGTTGAAAGTGGAAAGTCAGCAAGGGAAATGGGACTGTCAGGGTTGAGCACCACTGTGGTGGTGTATAAATGATGGGTGTAAGGTCCGAGCTTAAGACCCACAAGCACAAGCCACAGGCTGATTGCTGACCCTTGAAGCCACAAGCAGGGGCAGGGTGACAGCCCCAGGTACACTGTGATCTGAGAAGACAAGCAGCCCAGGGTGAAGCCTAGGAGAGCACCCACATTTAAGGAATGGAAAAAAAGATAGAAGCTTGCAACAAGTAAATGAGAGGAAGGAGGGGATGCTAGGGTCTGGGTTAAGGGACATCTTCTATCCTGCCCCCTCATGGGCATCCCTGAATCATACCTCATCTACCTTCCACCAGCCTCACTGGATGAGACCAGGGGATTCCAGCATAGTGTTTGTAGGGCAGAAACAAGATGGCTAGAGTTAGGGTCCCTCTCTGAGACTTCTGGCCAGCTGTTTCAGTACTTGGTCAAGGTTATAAACACCCTAATTCAGCATTTGGACTCAAGGCCACAAGCATCTGCTTGTGAGCATGCTCTCATTTATGTGACCTGTTGCCAATGTGCCTTCTTTGTTGGCCTGCATATTAAAAAGTCCTAGGAATGTGTCATTCAGCAATTTTCTTGTGGTGGATTAGTCAGAGTGTACTCACACCAACCTCGATGGTGTACCCTACTACACACCCAGGCTGCATGATAAACCATGGCTCCCCAGCTGAAAACCATAGCATGTTACTGCAGTGAATACTATAGGACGTTTAACACAATGATGAGTACTTGTGTATCCAAACATAGAAAAGAGCAAAAATACTAGGTGATAGAAATATTTCAGCTCCATTATAATCTTATGGGACAACCATCATGTATGTAGTCCATTGTTAACAGAGATATCATAAACAGGACATGGCTATAAAACTATTAACAATGGGGCATGTGGAATGGGCCCAGGAGATCTGAGGTGGGAAGGGAGATTCGTATCCACCACAAACTCAATCCTACTGTTAGGACTTTTAGATTTCCATATTCAAGAATCATTTCTTATGCACAGGAGAACCTAATTAGTATTAAAATGTGTTCTTAGAGTCCAAAAATTCACAGGATTTTGCACAAAAAAGAAGGTTCAGGCATCTATTATCCAGCCCTTGAGCTAAGCACTCATTAAAACACAATGTTCTTCTGTATCATCAGTGATGTTAGAAACACCAATCTAACTACTAAAAGTAAGCAGAAGCAGTTTATGTCTTTATCGAGGTTTAAGGATGACAGAGAATGTTCCACTTCAGAACACCCACTGCTATAGTTTAAATCTGCAATGTCCCCTCAAGGCCCAGGTGTTGAAAGCTTGATCCCCAACCTGTGGCACTATTGGCAGGTAGTGGGACTTTTAAGAGGTGGAGCCTAGTGGGAGGAAGTTAGGTAACTGGGGGTGTCCTTAAAGGGGATGCTCAATATGGGATCCTGGTCCCTTGCATTTTTTGCTTGCTGGCCACCATGAGGGGAACAGTCTCTTCCACCATGTGATTCCACCATGATGTTCTGTGCTGCCACAGACCCAAAGCTACAGGGCCAATGACTGTGGACTGAAACCTCTGAAACAGTGAACCAAAATAAACTTTCCTTCTATAAGTTGATTATCTCAGGTATTCTGTCACAGTGATGAAAAGCTGACTACCACACCTACCAACAGTCCTTGTGATAAATGTAGTGCCAAAGGTCTTGCTGCTGCACCTCATCCCTCTCCTAAGGCCTCTCTCTTACTCTCTCTTATTCAAAGAGCCTCCATAGATCTCCACTGCCCACACTGGTAAGTCAGTCTCTGTGAAGATAATCTCCCACTCTCCTGTCCATCATCCTGGATAATGAACCATAGAGACCAGCACTGAACACTCAGTCCAAACAGTTGACCCACAAGCAAGCAAAACTCTGGGCCTTCTCACAGTGGTAAGTGGACTGTGGACAGTGACAGTTTCTTCTCATGTGCCACAAATTCATTCCACTTTTCGGTGCCACTCCTTCTCCTACAACAAGAATGGCTTTGCTGAATGATCTCCTGGGGATAATCTTTTAACTCTTTCAATTAAACCAATTATTGACTTAAGGGTCAATGTTTGCTTACTATAATACAGAAGCTTACTTAATTAAAAAAAAATTACCCTTGGGTAGAAACATAGCCTGAGATTATGCAAATTATATGAAATAGTGACTCATATATAGGGATGAGAGATAGCTACACCGTGCAAAGGCTAACAAAATTTATCTAACCTCTGGGGGCATGTGTCACCCAAGACTGCCACATCAGGGCTTCAGGAGGTGGGACAGGATGCTGGAACTTTCCACATCTCCCCAGGCACCCCAGCAAGTGAGTGCAGCCAAGATGACAGTATGGAGCCCTTAGCTGTCAATCAGAGCCTTCTTTCTTCCCAAAGTGGATATTTTAGAGGCTACTTCAGACAAGTCAAACCTACATTTCCCCAACAATCACAGGTGCTAACAAATTAGGAGAAAAATAATCTTATTTAGGAAGAGTTCTCAAAAAGTGTACTTTTGGGGTCTCTTTATCTCCTTCTAGCTAAAGTGGTGTTCTGCATTAGCTACTTCTGGACTTACTCTGAGAGCAAAAAGAATTTTCACCCAGCATCCACCATTGAGCTACTCCTTAAAGATTTTAGGTGAAGACTGAAACTCCCCCAGGGGATATCATGAGCAGAACCTCAGCCTCAACACACTCACATTGACCCAGGGGAACAGAGGCACTCTGGGTTCCATGCTGGTTCTAACAAATTATAGCAGTACATTTTCTGTTGCTTTAACAAAATACCACAGACTGGGTAATTTAAGAAGAGCAGAGGTTTATTTAGCTCTTGGTTCTGGAGGCTGAGAAGTCCCATATCATGGTGCAACATGCCTGCCTAGGGCCCCCCACGGTCTGATTACCTGCAATGGGCAGCCAGCTCTCCCAGGCCAGGAAGCCAGAGACATTCAGACCCAAGGAAAGAACCCAAACCCCTAGGTCACCAAAGGTCAGCCCTGGGGATTCTGAGAAGTCTGACAACCCAGATCCTCCTGTCCCTACATCCTCGATGCTGGGCAAGCACCTCCCTGCCTGCTGGGCTCTCCTCGCCCCCACCCTCACCCTCTTCCACTTGAGCTGAATTTGAGGCCCAGCTGGCTGGCCCCGGCCCTGAAGCCTGCACCCTGACCCCTGAGTGTCCTGGCAGCTGGCCATGGTTTGTGTAGCAGGTGCTTCTCCAGGAAGGTTTTGCACCAGCAGGCCCTGGATGACAGTTCCTCTGGGAGGAAGCCTGTGGGTCCAGGCAGGGTCCTGGCTCCCAGAAGCCCACACTGTGGACATATGGAGCCCTGACCTGGCCCTGACTGCTTGCCCATACCAGGGACAGTCACTCTCTTCCAGTAAAGGGGAGCTGAAGAGGGCATCTGGCTCCTGGCAAAGCCCTGCTCTGACCACCCAGATATGAAGCCTGGGGAAGAAACTCATGGCTCAAAGGAGAATCTTCAATGGGTCTCCAAGCCTCTCTCTTATCTGTGGAGTGACCAGGAGCAGAACATTAGATTCTGAGTTGGCATGCCACCCCAGCCCAGCTGTCCCTCCAGGCTGCAGCTCTGCCCTGGTTGGTCCTGGAGCTATGTCTGTCCAGCCATTCAGGGGTTCTGACCAGGGGCATGCAGGGCACGTGCTCCTCTGTGAAAAATGGCCCCTGACCAAACCTATCCTTGGGAAGCAGCCCACGCCCTGCCACTAAATCCTCTTATGTTAAGTTATGTGCTTGTCTTTTTAGGGACCATGTCTGCTTTGGGCAGCTGTAAGCTCCTTAATGATGATAACCACTGTGGCCATTTTTCAGGCATGCCCCCCCCACACACACACCCTAGCCCTTGGTGGACACCAGCTGAGCCATGTGGTTCCCAGACTTGGATTGCAAGTTGACATCCTTGACAACAGGTGACCCTGTTGGCCTTCTGGATGACAGGGTCAGGTGCAGGGATGAGGCTCAACCACAGCTTCAGTCCACACCTTTGACAACTGAGCTGCTGTAGGATGCCCAGGGCCAGGTGCTGGGCTCAGCTCTGGGGTCCTGCAGGACACTAGGCAGGCCACTGACCCCAGAGGGGGAGTTCAGGCTCAGCCAGCTCGCCTGCACAGTCACAGAGTGACTGGTCTCCACTCTGCCTGGCTTAGGGCCGTGGGCCTGTAGCCCAGCAACCTAGGAGCCTGAGCTGGGAGGCTCGCTGGAGCCCAGGAGTTTGGGATCCATCTGGGTAATGCAGTGAGGTGCTTGCCCTCCTCCATCAGCCCCACCTCCAACTAAAAGCTGCCAGACTTGCAAGGCCAGCTTCCACTGCCCTGGTCCTCTTACCCAACTGGGCACTCCTGGAGGCAGAGGCCACAGAGAGGGGTGCCCAGGTCAGTCAGCTACTAGCTGGGCACATGTGGGCCCCTCCATCTGCCCCAGGGACCTCTGAATCAGGGTCCCTTGCCCACCAGTGGATGGTAAACTTTGGGCAGGACACGTGAGTGCCCCTCCCCCTGTGTGCCAGCAAGGTGCAGGCAAAACTGGTGCCTGAGAGCCTTCCATTAGCAGTGACTGCGGAAGATCCACAACCTGCCTGGGTCATTAGCCCCTGCTGTGGCAGGACAGAGTGGCTTGGGCTGGCAGGGCAGGGACACCATGAATAAGGAGGGGTAAGAGAGCTCAGGAGGGGCAAAGATGGAGGTGGGGAGGGAGAAAAGGAGCTGCTCAGTGCCCAGTCCAGAGCCAGGCCACCCTCTCCACATGCCCAGGGTTGGATTTCTTCCCTAAGATACTCCGATACTCCTAACATGCAGTTCCACAGAATGTAGTCTCAGGGGAAATAGGTCATTGTGGTTAAAATTGAAGAAAAGGCACAGGGAGAGGGGTGTCCTTGCCTTCTGGGTGTGTCCTTGGGGCCTGGGGGGATGAGGGAAGGTGTGTCTACAGGCACAAAACCAGAGGTGGCTACAACCACAGGAAAGCTAGAGGCCAGAGCACACTCCCCTTCTCAGGAGGAGCCACATGCTGCCACCTTGATCTTGAGCTTCCTCCATTGTCCAAGCTGCCCATCTGAGGTGTGTGGCAAAGGAGGCCTCAGGACACTAGCATGGCCCACAGGAAAAGGGAGGGTGGGGTTTTGAGGGGCATTGTGGGGGGTTTGTACCACCAACCCACTCTCACCTGGAAGCACAGGCTTTTGTGATGGAAGGGGAAACTAAGGCACTGAAGGCCAAGTAGTGGGGTTCTGCAGGAGTCATTCCCCTGACCCCACCACTGTTGGAGGCCTTGCCCTGCCTCCCAGCTGTCCAAGGAAGCTGTTCCCACCTTACTGGGAGGGGCAGAGTTCCAGAATCACCAAGTGCCCCCACAGTGAAGAGGAACCTGGTCTGACCAGGGGTGGAGACCCTAGACCATGGGCAGCCAGCGAGAGGGCCTGATGGGTGGGTTGGCCAGGGGGCTTCCTAGAGAAGGGTGCTCCAGGAGGCTGGGGTGGCAGAAAGGAGGAGCTGGGTGAGCCGGGTCACAGCTGCTGGCACGGGAGTGGCCACTGGAGAGGCCTTCCAATGACTACTGGTACCTGGACGCCCGAGCCCATGATGGCAGCAGGAGGACAGCGCAGGGCCATCTCTTCTCCATTGATTTATAGGGCCCATGGCCCCTCTGCCCTGCCCCCTCTGTGGGTATGGGATGGCCTGCAGTCCTGCGACAGCCATTCCACCTGCCTAGCGAAGGCCTGAGGCCCCTCGTTGGCCATAATCACAGGCATATTATCCATGCCCAGCTTCACCAGAGAACACCGGGACCATGAGCTGAAGCCTGGAAGAGGAGTGAAGCCCTTGGACATCAGTGCCTTCGCAGGAGCCTGGACACAATGGGGCCTCTGCTCCCCACAGAGCCACATCCGCCTGAAGCTTTTCCTCCATGCTCCATTCATAGAGGTCTTCACTGAGAAGTCATGATTTGAAGCCAACACAGTGAACCTATTGTTCCTGCTCTTCCTGGCCTAGCCTGGCCCCCAGGGCCTTCTACATTCCACTCACTTCCCCTCCTAAAGCCTTGCCTGCATCCCAGCTACAAATCCAGCACAGAACCTGCCTAGGCCAGCACCAGGGCAGCACTGGACCCCTGGGAACCAACCTGCTGCCCTGCTGCATAGTTGCCCTCCAAACTGGGTGCAGCAAGAACTCAGCAAGAACTTTTGTGATGGAAGGGGAAACTAAGGCACTGAAGGCCAAGTAGTGGGGTTCTGCAGGAGTCATTCCCCTGACCCCACCACTGTTGGAGGCCTTGCCCTGCCTCCCAGCTGTCCAAGGAAGCTGTTCCCACCTTACTGGGAGGGGCAGAGTTCCAGAATCACCAAGTGCCCCCACAGTGAAGAGGAACCTGGTCTGACCAGGGGTGGAGACCCTAGACCATGGGCAGCCAGCGAGAGGGCCTGATGGGTGGGTTGGCCAGGGGGAGAGCAGGGCCCGGAGGAGCAGGGCCTGGTGAAGCAGGGCCTAAGGCATCAGGGCTCAAAGTGAGCAGAGGCTAGGAGAGCAGGGCCGGGGGGAGAAGGATTAGGGGGTGCAGGGCCCAGGAGAGCAGGGCCCAGGGAGAGCAGGGCCCAGGGGAGCAGGGTCAAAGGGAGCAGGGACAGGAGCAGCAGGGACCATGGGAAGCAGGGACTAAGGGAGCAGGGCCAAGGGGGAGCAAGACCAGTGGGAGCAAGCTCAGAGGGAGCAGGACCAGGGGTAGCAGGGCTCAGGGGAAGCAGGGCCCAGGAGAAGGATGGCCCAGGGGAGCAGGGACAAGGGAAGCTGGGCCCAGGAGAATAGGGCCAGGAGAACAGGGCCATGGGGAGCAGGGCCAGGGGATTAGGGCCAGAAAAGCAGGGCCCATGGGGATCAGGACCAGGTGGAGCAGGACCCAAGAAGAGCAGGACCAGGGAATTAGGGCCAGGAGGAGCAGGGCACATGGGGAGCAGGGCAAGAGGGAGCAGGGCCCAGGGGACCAGGGCCAAGGGGAACAGGGCCAGGGGGAGCAGGGCCAGGGAGATCAGGGCCAGGGGAGCAGGACCAGGGGGAACAGGGTCAGGAGGATCAGGGTCATAGGAAAAAGGGCCAGGGGGAGAAGGGCGCAGGATGAGTAGTACCGGGGGAGCAGGGCTTGGCAGAGGAGGCCCAGAGGGAGAAGGGCCCATGGGGAGCACTGTCAGGGGGAGCAGAGCACAGGGGAGCAGGGGTAGGGAGAGCAGGGTTAGGGGGAGAAGGGCCCAAGGGAGCAGGGCCAGGGGGAGCAGGGCCCAGGGGAGCAGGCCCAGCAGGAGCAGGGCCCAAGGGGTTCATGGCCAGAGGGAGTAGGGCCCAGGGGAGCAGGAACAGAGGGAGCAGGGCCCAGGGGAGCAGGAGCAGGTGTAAAGGGCCAGGGGGAGTAGGGCCAGGGGAACAGGGGCAAGGGGGAGCAGGGCCAGGGGGAGCAGTGCCAGGGGAAAAAGGCTAGGGGAAGCCAGGTCAGAGAGAGCAGGGACCAGAGGGAGCATGGCCCAGGGGGAACAGGGCCCAGGGGAGCAGGGTTAGAGAGATCAGGGCCAGGAGTAAAGGGCCAGGAAGAGTAGGGCCATGGGGAAAAGGGCCAGGGAGAGAAGGGTGCAGGGAGAGAAGTACCAGGGGGTGCAGGGCCTGGGGGAGCAAGCCCAGAAAGAGCAGGGACCATGGGGAGCATGACCAGGGGGAGGAGGGCACGGGTGAGTAGGGGTAGGAGGAGCAGGGGTAGGGGGAGCAGGTGTAGGGGAGGAGGGCCCAGGAGAGGAGGGCCAGTGCGAGCAGGGCCCAGGGGAGCAGGGACAGCTGGAGCTGGGCCAGGTGGAAAAGGGCCAGGGGGAGAAGGGTGCAGGGAGTGCAGTACCAGGGGGAGAAGGGCTCAGGGGAGCACACCCAGAAGGAGTAGGGCCCATGGGGAGCATGGCCAGGGGGAGCTGGGCACAGGGGAGCAGGGGGAGGGGGAGCAGAGGGAGGGAGAGCAGGGCCTGGGGGAGCAGGCCCAGCAGGAGCAGGGCCCTGAGGGAGCATGGCTAGAGGGAGCAGGGCCCAGAGGGAGCATGGCTAGAGGGAGCAGGGCCCAAGGGAGCAGGGCCAGGGTGAAAGTGCCAGAGGGAGTAGGACCAGGGGGAACAGGGCTAGGGGGAGCAGGGCCAAGGGGAGCAGGGCCAAGGGGAACAGAGGCCAGGGGGAGTAGTGCAAGGGGGAGTGAGGAGCAGGGAAACAGGACCAGAGGTTGCAGGGCCCAGGGAGATCAGGACCCAGGGAGAGCAAGGCCCAGGAGGAACAGGGCCCGGAGGAACAGAACAAGGGAGAGCAAGGCCTGAGGGAGCAGGGCCAGTGGGGAAGCAGGATGAGAGGGAGCAGGGCCCGGGGCAGCAGGGCCCAGGAGAGCAGGGCCACGGAGAGCAGGGCCAGGGGATATGGGCCAGGGAAGCAGGGCCAGAGGGAGTAGGGACCAGAGGGAGCAGGACCCAGGGGGAACAGGGCCCAGGGTAGCAGGGCCAGGGAAATAAGGGCCAGGGGAGCAGGACAAAGGGGAGTGGGTCTCAGAGTAGTAGGACCCAGGGGAACGAAGCCATGGGGGAGCAGAGTACAGGGGGAGTGAAGCACAGGGGGGAGCAAGGCCCAGGGGAGAAGGGCCAGGATGAGCAGGGCCAGGAGGAGCAGAGCCAGGAGGAGCAGGGCCTGGGGGAGGAGGACCAGATGGAGCAGGGCCCAAAGAGAGCAGGACACAGGGACAATGGGGCCCTGGGGAGCAGGATGAGGTGGAGCAGGGCCCAAAGAGCAGGAAAAGGGGCAAGGGGCCCAGGGAGCAGGGCCAGGGAGAGCAGGGCCAAGGGGGAGTAGGACGAGGTGAAGAGGAAAAGAGGGAGCAGCAAAAGAGGGAACAGGAACTAGGAGAGCAGGGCCAGAGAGAACAGGGCCCAGAGAAGCAGGACCAAGGAGAGTAGAGCCAAGGGGGAGCACGACTCAGAGGGAGAGGAGCCCAGGGGGGAGCATGGCCCAGGAGAGCAGGGCCAGGAGTAGCATTGCCCAGGAGTAGCAGGGATCAGGGCAAGCAGGGCCCAAGATAGCATGGCCCATGTGGAGCAAGAGCATGGGGAGAAGGGCCCAGGGGGAGCAAGGCCCTGAGTGAGCAAGGCACAGGGAAACAGGGCCCAGGTGAGCAGGGCCAGGGGGAGGAGGGCCCATGGGGAGTAGTGCCATGGGGAGCAGGGCCTAGGAAAGCACGACCAGAGGGAGCAAAGACCAGAGAGCAGGGCCCAGGGGGAAAACGGCCAGGGGGAGCAGGGCCAGAGGGAGCGGGGCCAAGGGGGAGCAGGTCCCAGGGGGACCTGGGGCCAGAAAGAGCAGAAGCAGGGAGAGAAGGGCCCAGGGAACAGGACTGGGGATAGTAGGACCCACGGGAACAGGGCCAGGGAGAGCAGGGCCCAGGGAGAGGAGAACCAGGGGGAGCAAGACTCAGCAAAGCAGGGCTAGGGGGAGCAGAGGCCACAGGGAGTAGAACCAGGGCGAGCAGGGCAGGGGAGCAGGGAACATATGGAGCAGGGCTCAGAGGAGCAGGCCCAAGGGGAGTGGGGAAAAGGGAGTAGGGAACATGGGGAGCAGGTCCAGGGGGAGCAGGCCCAGGGGGAGTATGGCCCAGGGGAAGCATGACCAAGGGTAGCAGGGCCCAGAGGAGCAGGGCCAGGGAGAGCAAGTCATGGGAGCAGGGCAGGGGGAGCAGGGCCCAGGGAAGCAGGAATATGGGGAGCAGGAATCAGTGGTAGCAAAGCCCAGGGGGAGCGGGACACAGGAAAACTGATGCCCAGGCAGAGAAGAACCAGGGAGAGCAGGGCCCAGAGGAGCAGGGCCTGGGGGAGAAAGTCAGGGGAGCAAGTCAGGGGAGCAGGGCATGGGGAGCAGGGCCCATGGAAGCAGAACATGGGAAGCAGGACTCAGGGGTAGCAAGGCCAAGGGGAAGCAGGACACAGGAAAACCGATGCCCAGGCAGAGAAGAACCAGAAAGAGTAGGGCACAGGGGAGCAGGACCAGGGGGAAGCAGGGCCCTGGGGAGCAGGGCCAGGAAATGCAGGGCCCGGGGAAGCAAGACCAGAGGGAGCAGGGCCAAGAGGAGCAGAGCCAGGAGGAAAAAGGTAGTGGGAGCTGGGCCAGAGGTATGGGGTCCAGGGAAGCAAGACCAGGGGGAGCAGAGCCAAGGGGGAGCAGGTTTTATGGGGAATGGAGCCCAAGTGGGGAACAAGGCCCAGAAGAGCAGGGCCAAGTGGAGCAGGGCCCAGGAGGGAATAGGACCAGAGGGAGAACAGCCCAGGGGAGCAGGGCCAGGTGGAGCAGGACACAGGGGGAGCAAGGCCTAGGGGAGCAGGGACAGGGGGAGAAGAGTAGGGTGCAGGGAGCAGGGCCAGGGACAGCAGGTCCCAGGGGAGCATATACCAGGGAAGCAGGGCCAGGGAGAGAAGGGGCCAGGAGAAGCAGGGAACAGAGAGCAGGGAGGCCTACGGGAAACAGAGCCAGGGGATTATGGCAGGGGGAGCAGGGCCCGTGGGGAGCAGGGCCATGGTTATCAGGACCAAGTGGAGCAGAGCCCAAGGAGAACAGGACCAGGGAATTAGGGCCAGGGGGAGCAGGGCCCATGGGGAGCTGTGCGAGGGGTAACAGGGCCTGGAAAGTAGGACCAGAGAAGCAGGGCTCAGGGGAGTAGGGCCTAGGGGAGTAGGGCCAGGGGAAACATGGACAGGGGGAGCAGGGCCAGAAGGAACTGGGCCAAGGGACATAGCACCAGGGGGAGCAGGGACAAGGGGTGCAGGGCCCAGAGGGAGCTGGGCCCAAGGGGGAGCAGGACCCAAGGGACTATGGCCGGGAAGAGGAGGGCCCAGGGGGAGCAGGACCACAGGGAGCACAGCCCAGGGGAGCACAGCCAGGGGAGAACAGGCCCCAGGGGAGCGGGGCACAGGGGGAGGAGGTCCAGTTAGAGCAGGTCCCAGGAGAGCAGGCCTAGAGGAAGCAGAGCCCACAGGGAGTTGGGCCAGGGGGAGCAGGGCCAGGGGAGCAGGGCCCATGGGGAGCAAGGCAAGGAGGAGCAGGGCCTACTAGCAGCAGGGCCCAGGTGAGCAGAACGAGAGGGAGCAGGACCAGACAACAGGGTGAAGGAGGAGCAGGGCCCAGGGAATCAGGGTCAGGAGGAGCAGGGCTCCGGGGGAGCAGGAACAGAGTGAGCAGGGCCCAGGGAAGTAAGTTCCAGGGAAGAAGGGCCAGGGGAAACAGGGCCATGGGGAGCATGGCCAGAGGGAGTGGGGCCCAGACAAGCAGGACCAGGGGGAACAGAGCAAATGAGGAACAGAACTCAGGGGGAGAGGAGCCCATGGGGGAGCAGGGCCCAGGAGGACAGGGCAATGAGGAGCATGGACTGGGGGGGGGCAGGACCAGAGGGAAAATAGTCCAGGGGAACCAGGCCAGGGGGAGAAGGACACATCGGGATTAGGGACCAGGGGAGCAGGGCCAGGGGAATTAGGGACCAGGGGAGCAAGGCCAGGGGAAGCAGGGCCCAGGAGAGGAGGGCCCATGGGAGCAGGACTCAGGGGAGTAGTGCCTAGGGGAGAAGGGCCAGGAGGATCAGGGCCCAGGAGGAGCTGGACCAGGTGGAGCATGGCCCAAGGAGAGGAGGCCTATGGGGAACAGGACCCAGGAGATGCAGGCTAGGAGGAGAAGAGCTCACAGGAAATAGGGCCGGGGGAGCAATGTCAGGGGAGCACGGTCCATGGGGAGTAGGACCATGGCGAACAGAGCCGAAAGGAAGCAGGGCCCAGGGGAGCAGGGCACAGGGAAACCAGTGCAGGAGAAGTAGAACGATGGGGAGGAGGGCCCAGGGAGCATGGCTGGGGGGAGCTGGGCCCAGGGGAGCATGGTCAGGAGAATCAGGGCCCAGAAATGCAGGACAAGGGGGAGCATGGCTCAGGGGCAGCGGGGCACAGGGAAACCAGGGCCCATAGGGAGCAGAACCCGGGGAGGGGTAGGGATCAGGGTGCATGGCCAAGAGGGATCAGGGCCAGGGGAGCAAGGCCAGGAGGAGCAGGGCCGAGGAATGCAGGACCAGTGGTAGCAGAGCCCAGTGGAAGCGGGGCCCAGGGGAGCTTGACACAGGGAAACCAGGTCCCAGGGGGAACAGAACCCAGGGTAGCAGGGATCAGGGAGCAAGCCAAGGGGGAGCAGGGCCAGGGGAACAGGGCCAGGAGGAGCAGGTCCCAGGAAAATAGGACCATGGGGAGCAGGACACATGGGTGCAGGGCTCAGGGGAGTAGGTAAGGGGGAACAGTACACAGTGGGAGCAGGGCCCAGGGTAGTAGGACCAGGGAGAGAAGATACCAGAGGAGCAAGGCCCATGGAAGCAGAGCCAGGGGAGCAGATCGAGAGAGAAAAGGGCCAGAGGGAGAAGGGCCAAGGGGAGAAGGGCCCAGGGTGAGCAGTACCAGGGGCAGCAGGGCCCAGGGAAGCAGGCCCAGGAGAAGCAGGGAAAGGGGGAGCAGGGCATATGGGTCAGGACTCAGGGGATGAGGACCAAGGGGAGTAGGGCCATGGTTATCAGGACCAGGTGGAGCAGGTCCCATGGAGAGCAGGAAAGGGGATTAGAGCCAGCGGGAGGAGGTCACAAGGAAAGGTATTAGGTCCACAGGGAGCAGAGCCCATGGGGAGCAGTGCCATGGGGAGCAGGGACCAAGAAAGCAAGACCAGAGGGAGCACAGCCTAGAGAAACAGGACCCAGGGGAGTAGGGCCATGGGGGAGCAGGTTCCATGGAGCTGGGACAGGAGGGATTAGGGCCCAGGGGAAAGAACTGGGGGGAGTTGGGCCCAGGGGAACAGGGACAGGGGAGCAGGGCTGGGGAGGAGAAGGAACAGGTGGATCAGGGCCCAGTGAAAGGTAAACCAAGGGGGAACAGGGCCCACGATAGGTGGGCTGGGGTAGCAGGGCCAACAGGGAGTAGGGCCAAAGAAAGCAGGTCCCAGAGGAGCAGTGTCCAGGGAATCAGAGCCAGGGGGAGCAGAGTCATGGAGGAAAGGGCCAGTGCGAGCAGACCAGGGGACAATGGCCCAGTGAGAGCAGCACCAAGGGGAGCAGGTCCCAAGGAGCAGGCCCATAGATTCAGGGAAAGGGGGAGAAGGGACAGGGGTATCAGGGAAAGGAGAAACAGGAAACATGGGGAGAAGGGCCCACGGGAGCAGGGCCCATGGGGAGCAAGACCAGTGGGAACAGGGCCCAGGGGGTAAAGGGCCTAGGGGGATCAGGGTGCAAAAGAGCAGAACCGATGGGGAGAAGGGCCCAGCAGAACAGGCCCAGGGGAAGCAGGGATCAGTAGACAAGGACCCAGGGGAGCAAGGCCCAGGAAAGAATAGCCAGAAAATTAGGGCCAGGAAGAGCAGGGCCCACAGGGAGCAGGGCCAGGGGGAGCAGGGCCCAGGAAAGAAAGACCAGAGGAATCATGGCCCAGGGGAGCAGAGCCAGGGGGAACAGGATCAAGGGGGAACAGCACCGAGAGGGAGTGGAGCATAGACGGGAGCAGGGCCCAGAGGAGCAGGGCCCAGGGGGGAGCAGGATAAGAGGGAACATGGCCTAGAGGTGTAGGGCCGGGGGTAGGGGGCGGTGGGGAGCACGGCACAGGGCATTAAGAACCAGGGACCAGGGCCAGGGGTAACAGGGCCCGGTGAACAGGGTCCATGAGGAGCAAGACCAGGGGAACACGGCCCAAGGGAAGAAGGGTCCATGGAGAGTAGGGCACAGGGAAGCAGGGCCCTGGAGGACCATGGCCCAGGGGAACAGGGCCAGGAAAAGCAGGGCCCAGAATAGCAGGGACAGGGCGAGCAGGGCCAGGGGATTAGGGCCAGGAAGAGCAGGGCCCATGGGGAGAAGGGCCAGGAGAAGGAGGACACAGGGGTTGCTGGGCACAGGGGTGCACGGCCAGGGGGAGAAATACTCAGGGGGAGCAGGGCCCAGGGTAGCAGGGACAGGGCGAGGAGGTCCTAGAGGAGCAGGGTCCAGGGGAGCAGAACCAGAGAAAGTAGAGCCAGGGATACAAGAGCCAGGGGTAGCAGGGTCAGAGGAGAAGGGCTCAGGGAGAGCAGTACCACGGAGAGCAGGGCCTGGGGAAGCAGGCCCAGGAGAAGCAGGGAAAGGGGGAGCAGGGCCAGGGCGAAGAGGGCCCAGGAGATGTAGAGTAAGGGGTTAAGGGACTGGGGGAGCAGGGCCCAGGGGGAGAAGGGATCAGGGGGAGCAGGGCTCAGAAGAGCAGGGCTCAGCAGGTGCAGGGCCCAGCAGAGCAGGTTCAGGAGAAGAAGGCCCAGGAGAGCAGGGCCCAAGGGAGAAGGGCCTGAGAAAGCAAGTCCCAGGAAAGCAGGACCAGAGGGAGCAGTGTCTAGGTGAGCAGGGCCCAGGGGAGCAGGTCTAGGGGGAACACAGCCAGAGGGAGCAGGGCCAAATGAAGCAGGGTCCAGTGAAGCAGGACCAGAAGGAGCAGGGTCAAATGGGAGCAGGGCACAGATGGGGCAGAGCCTAGGGGGAAGCAGGGCCAAGGGGAGCAGAGCCAGGAGAATCAGGGCCTAGGGGGAGCAGGACCAGAGGGGGAATGGCCTAGGGGAGCTGGGCCAGGGTATAGCATGGCCCAGGGGAGCAGGGCCAAGGGGAGCCAGACACAGGAGTAGCAGGCCCCATGGAGTAGGGTCAGGGAGAGAAGGTGCCAGGGGAGCAGAGCGCAGGGGAGGAGAGCTAGAGGGAGCAGTGCCTAGGAAAGCAGAACCAGAGGGAGCAGGGGCCAGTGAGAGCAGGGCCCATGGGAGTAATGCCAGGGGGAGCAGCACCAAGGGAAGCAGGACCAGAGGGAGCAGGCCCCAAGAAGAAACAGGGCCCAGGGGAGCAGGGCCAGGGGAACAGGGCCAGAGGAGCAGGGTGCTATGAAGCAGGACCCGGGGGTACAGGACCCAGGGTGTGCAGGTCCCAGGGGGAGTGGAGCACAAGGAGGAGCAGGGCCCCGGGGAGCAGTTCCAGAGGGGAGCAGAGCCCAGTGAAGCAGGCCTAGAGGGAGTAGGGCCTAGGGGAGCAGGGCCAGAGGGAGTGGGGTCTGGTGAAGCAGGACCAGGGGGAGCAGGACCAGAGAAAGTATGGCCCAGAGGAGTAGAGCACATTGGAGCAGGGCTATGGGGAGCAGGACACAGGGGTTTCAGGGCCCAGGGGAGCAGGACACAGGGGTTGCAGGGCCCAGGGGAGCACAGCCAGGGGAGGCAGGTCCCAGGAAGCAGAGTTATGGGAAGCACTGCCCAGGAAAGCAGGACCAGAGGGAGAAGGGCCCATAAAATCTGGGACCATAGGGAGGCAGGTCCATGGGTAGCAGGAAAAGGTGGATCAGGGCCCAAGGATAGCAGGACCAGGGGATTAGGGCCAGGTGAACAGAGCCTATGGGGAGCAATGCAATGGGGAGAAGTATCCAGGAAAGCAGAACCAGAGGGAGCACAGCCCTGGGAAGAACATGGCCAGGGGGAGCAGGGCCAGAGGGAGCAGGGACTGGGTAAGCAAAACCAGGGAGAGCAGAGCCAAGGGGGAGCAGGGCCCAGGGAGAGCTTAGCACAGGGTGGAGCAGGGCTCAGGGGAACAAGGCCAGGAGGAGCATGGCCCAGGAAAGCAGGGCCGGGGGAGCAGTGCTCAGGAAAGCAGGACCATGGGGTCAGGAACAGGTGTAGTAGGTCGCAAGGAGAGCAGGACCAAGGGATTAGGGCCAGGGGGATCAGGGCCCAGGAAAGCAGGACCAGACGGAGCATGGCCTAGGGGAGCAGGACCCAGGGGTGCAGGGCCAGGGGAAGCAAGACACAGGGGAAAAAGGGCCCAGGGGAACAGGGTCATGGAAACCAGGTCCCAGGAAAGCAGGTCCCAGGGGAGCAGAGCAAGGGGGGAGCAGTGCCATGAAAGCAGGACAAGAGGGAGCAGGGCTCACGGGAACCAGGCCCAGGGGAGCAGGGCCAGGGGAATCATGGCCAGGGGGAGCAGGTTCAGAGGGAGCAGGGCGACAGTGAGCAGGGTCTGTGGAAGCAGGACCAGGGGGACAGGGCCAATGGGGAGCAGGGTCCAGGGAGAGCTGAGCCCAGGGAGGAGCAGGGCCCAGGGGAATAGCACCAGGAGGAGCAGGGCCCAAGGGACGCAGGACCAGAGGGAGTAAGGCCCATGGGAGCATGGTGGGGGGGAGTAGGGCCCAGGGGGAGTGGGGTCTATGGAAGCAGGGCCCAGGAGGAGCAGAACCAGGGGTAGAGGGGCAGGGGAGCAGGACTGGAGGGAGTAGGGTCCAGGGGAGCAAGGCCAGGGTGAGTGGGGCCAGGGGGACCATGGCCATTGGGAGCATGGCTCAGGGGAGCAGGGGTTGTGGGAGCAGGGTCCAGGGAAGCAGGACTCAGGGTCTCAGGACCAGGGGGAACAGGGCCAAGGGGGAGCAAAGCCCAGGGAGAGCAGAGTCCACGGAGAGCAGAGCCCAGAGTGAAGCAGGGCCCGTGGAATCATGGCAAGGAAGAGCAGAGCCCAGAGGAAGCAGATTCAGAGAGAGCATGGCCAAGGGGATCAGGGCCAGGGGTAGCAGGACACAGGGGAAGGAAGGCAAAAAGTTGCAGGGCCAGTGGTGCAGGTCCTAGTGGAGCAGGGCCCAGGGGAGCAGAGCCAGTGGGAGCTGGGCCCGGGAGAAAAGGTCTAGGGGGGCAGCAGTGCTAGGAGGAGAAGGGCGCAAGGAGAGCGGAACCAGGGGGTGCAATGCCCCAGGGAGTTGGCCCAGGGGTAGCAGGGCAAGGGGATGAAGGGCCAGGGGGAGCAGGTCCCAGGAGAAAGAGGAACAGAAAGAGAAGGGCCTGTGGGAGAAGGGCCCATGGGGAGCAAGTCCATGGGGAGCAGGGCTCAGGGAAAGAAGGGCCCAGCGGGAATAGGGCCCAGGAATACAGGGCCATGGGGAAAAGTGCCAGGCAGAGCAAGGCCAAGGATAGCAAGGCCAAGGTAAGCAGGGCCAGGGAAAGCAGGGCTGAGGGGGAGCTGGGACAAGTGGGAGGGGAGCCCAGGGGGAGCAGAACCAGAGGGAGCAAATCCTGTGGGAGCAGGACCAGGGGGGGAGCACGATGAGAGGGTGCAAGGCCTGGAGGAGAGGGACCAGGGAATAAGGGCCAGGGGAGCTGTGCCAGGGGATTAGGTCTAGGGGAAGAAGGCCCAGGGAATCAAGACCAGGTGGAGCAGGACCCAGGTGGAGCAGGGCCCAGGGGGAGTGGGGCCCAGGGAAATCAGGGCCCAGGGTGAGCAGAATCAGGGAGAGCAGGGCCCAGGGGTAGAGGATTGGGGGGAGTTCGCCCCAGGGGAGCAGGGACAGTTGGAACAGGGTCCAGAGAGGGCAGGACTGGGGTAGCAGGGCCCAGAGAGAGGAGGATCAGGGGGAGCAGGGCCCAAGAGATCAGGGCTAGTGGGAGCAGAGCCTACAAGGAGTAGGGCCAGGTGGAGCAGGACTAGGGAAGCAGGGCCCATGGGGAGCAGGACCATAGGGAGCAGGGCCCAGGAACAGGGTCCAAGCAAGCAGCGCCAGAAAGAGCAAGGCCCAGGGGAACAGGATCAGAGGTAGCAGGGTCAGGGGGAAGAGGCCCATGGGGAGCAGGGCCAGAGTGAGCGGCGCCTGGAAAACCAGGACCATGGAGAGCAGGGCCAAGGGGGAGCAGGAACCAGGGGGAGCGGAGCCCATGGGGGAGCGGAGCCCAGGTTGGAGCAGGGCCCAAGAGACCAGGGCCATGAGGAGCAGGGCACATGTGAAGCAGGGATCAGGGGTAGCAGGACCCGGGGTAGCAGCACCCATGTGGAGCAAGCCCATGGGGAGCAGGGACCACAGGGAGGAGGCCCCAGGGGGAGCAGGGCCCAGGGGTGCAGGACCAGGGGAAGCAGGGACCAGGAGAGCAGGGACCTTGGGAGCAGGGCCAGGGGGAGCAGGGCCAAGGGATTTGGGTCAGAAGGAGCTGGGCCATGGGGAGAAGGACCAAGTGGAGCAGGGCCCAAGGAGAGCAGGACCATGGGATCAGGGCCAGGGGGATCAGGACTCATGGGGAGCAGTGACAGGGGATAAGGGACCAAGAAATGAGGACCAGAGGGTGCAGGGCGCAGGGGAGCAGGGCGTAGGCGAGCAGGCTTAGAGCGAACACGGCCAGGGGGAGCAGGGCCAGAGGGAACCAGGACTCAGGGAGAGTGAGTTCTAGGGGGACCAGGGCCCAGGAGGAGCAGAACCAAGTGTAGCAGAACACAGGGGAGCAAGACTTGAGGGAGTAGGGCCCAGGGGAATAGGGCAAGTGGAGCAGGGATAGGGGGGAGCAGAACAAGGTGGAGCAGGAACAAGAGATAGGAGAATCAAGGGGAGCAGGTCCCAGATGAGCAGGGCTAGGGGGAGCAGAGCCAACAGGGAGTAGGGCCAGAAGAGGAGGGCCCATGGGGAGCAGGGCCAGGGGGATTGGGAATAGGGGGTAAAGGGCCAAGGGGAGAAGGGCTCAGGGACAGCAATACCATGGGGAGAAGCTCCAGGGGAAGCAGGGCCCAGGGAAGCAGGGCCCAGGGAAATTGGAACCCAGGGTGGAGCAGGGCCTTAGGGAAGCAGGGCCCAGGGGGAGCAGGACCAGAGGGAGCATAGCCCACGGGAGCAGGGCAAGGGGGAGCAGGACACTTGGGGTACAGAGCCCAGGGGAGCAGGGCCAGGGGGGCAGGACATATGGGGTGCAGGGCCAGGGGAGCATGGCCAGGGGGAGAAGGACATATGGGAAACAGGGCCCAGGGGAGCATGGCCCAGGGGAGCAGGGCCCAGAAGACCAGGGCCCAGGGGTGCAGAGCCAGGGGGAGCAGAGCCAGGGAGAAGAGTGCCAGGGGGAGCAGTGGCAGGGGGTTAATGGCCCAGGAAGAGATGTACCATGGGGAGCTGGCTCAGAGGAAACAGGGTAAGAGAGAGCAAGGCCAGGGGGAGCAGTTAACAGTGGGAGAAGGGCCCGAAGAAGAGGGCTCATGGGGAGCAAGACCAGGGGGAGCAGGGCCCAGGCAGAGAAGGTCCCAGGGGGTAGTAGAGAACAGGGGAGCAGGGTCCAGGAGGAGCATGGCCCAAATGAGCAGGGCCAGGGGGAGCAGGGCAAGGGGATTAGGGCCAGGAAGAGCAGGGCCCCTGGTGAGCAGGGCCAAGGGAAGAAGGACAAGTGGATTCAGGGCCCAGGGGAGTTGGGCAAGGGGGAGTAGGTACCAGAGGAGCAGTGTCCAGGGAATCAGGGCCAGGGGGAGCAGAGTCATGGAGGAAAGGGCCAGGGGGAGCAGACCAGGGGACATGGGCCCAGGGAGAGCAGTACCAGGGGGAGCAGTTCCCAAGGAGCAGGCCCATAGATTCAGGGAAAGGGGGAGAAGGGACAGAGGTATCAGGGAAAGGAGAAACAGGAAACATGGGGAGAAGGGCCAACTGGAGATGATCCCATGGGGAGCAAGACCAGTGGGAACAGGGCCCAGGGGGATAAAGGCCCAGGGGGATAAGGGCCTAGGGGGATCACAGCGCAGAGGAGCAGAACCTATTGAGAGCAGGGCCCCGCAGAACAGGCCCAGGGGAAGCAGGGATCAGTAGACAAGGGTCCAGGGGAGCAAGGCCCAGGGGAGAATGGCCAGAAGATTAGGGCCAGGAAGAGCAAGGCCCACAGGGAGCAAGGCCAGGGGGAGCAGGGCCCAGGAAAGAAAGACCAGAGGAATCATGGCCCAGGGGAGCAGAGCCAGGGGGAACAGGATCAAGGGGCAACAGCACCGAGAGGGAATGGAGCACAGATGGGAGCAGGGCCCGGAGGTGCAGGGTACAGGGGTGAGCAGGATAAGAGGGAACATGGCCCAGAGGTGTAGGGCCGGGGGTGTGGGGCGGTGGGGAGCACGGCACAGGGGATTAAGGCCCAGGGACCAGGGCTAGGGTGACCAGGGCCAGGGGAAACAGGGCCCGGTGAGTAGGGCCCATGAGGAGCAAGACCAGGGGAGCAGGGCCCAAGGGAAGAAGGGTCCATGGGGAGTAGGCACAGGGAAGCAGGGCCCTGGAGGACCATGGCCCAGGGGAGCAGGGCCAGGAAAAGCAGGGCCCAGCATAACAGGGACAGGGCGAGCAGGACCAGGGGATTAGGGCCAGGAAGAGCAGGGCCCATGGGGAGCAGGGCCAGGCGAAGGAGGACACAGGGATTGCTGGGCACAGGGGTGCAAGGCCAGGGGAGAAATACTCAGGGGGAGCAGGGCCCAGGGTAGCAGGGACAGGGTGAGCAGATTGCAGAAGAGCAGGGTCCAGGGGAGCAAAACCAGAGGGAGTAGAGCCAGTGATACAAGGGCCAGGGGTAGCAGGGTCAGAGGAGAAGGGCCCAGGGAGAGCAGTACCAAGGGGAGCAGGGTCTGGGGAAGCAGGCCCAGAGAAGCAGGGAAAGGGGGAGCCGGGCCAGGGGGAACAGGGCCCTGCACAAGCAGAGTAAGGGGTTAAGGGACTGGGGGAGCAGGGCCCAGGGGGAGAAGGGATCAGGGGGAGCAGGGCTCAGAAGAGCAAGGCTCAGCAGGAGCAGGGCCCAGCAGAGCAGGCCCAGGAGAAGCAGGCCCAGGAGAGCAGGGTCCAAGGGAGAAGGGCCTGAGGGAGCACGGCCCAGGAAAGCAGGACCAGAGGGAGCAGTGCCTAGGTGAACAGGGCCCAGGGGAGCACGGCTAGGGGGAACACAGCCAGAGGGTGCAGGGCCAAATAGAGGAGGGTCCAGTGAAGCAGGACCAGAAGGAGCAGGGTCAAAGGAGAGCAGGGCACAGATGGGGCAGAGCCTAGGGGGAAGCAGGGCCAAGGGGAGCAGAGCCAGGAGTATCAGGGCCTAGGGGGAGCAGGACCAGAGGGAGAATGGCCTAGGGGAGCTGGGCCAGGGTATAGCATGGCCCAGGGGAGCAGGGCCAAGGGGAGCCAGACACAGGAGTAGCAGTCCCCATGGAGCATGGTCAGGGAGAGAAGGTGCCAGGGGAGCAGGGCACAGGGGAGGAGAGCTAGAGGGAGCAGTGCCTAGGAAAGCAGAACCAGAGGGAGCAGGGGCCCGGGAGAGCAGGGCCCATGGGAGCAATGCCAGGGGGAGCAGCGCCCAGGGAAGCAGTAACAGAGGGAGCAGGACCCATGAAAGAACAGGGCCCAGGGGAGCAGGGCCAGGGTGAACAGGGCCAGGGGAACAGGGCCAGAGGAGCAGGGTGCTATGAAGCAGGACCAGGGGGTACAGGACCCAGGGTGTGCAGGTCCCAGGGGGAGTGGAGCACAAGGAGGAGCAGGGCCCAGGGTAGCAGAGCCAGAGGGGAGCAGGGCCCAGTGAAGCAGGCCTAGAGGGAGTAGGGCCTAGGGGAGCAGGGCCAGAGGGAGTGGGGTCTGGTGAAGCAGGACCAGGGGGAGCAGGACCCCGGGGAAGCAGGACCAGAGAGAGTATGGCCCAGGGGAGCAGAGCACATGGGAGCAGGGCTATGGGGAGCAGGACACAGGGGTTTCAGGGCCCAGGGGTTCAGGATGCAGGGTTTGCAGGGCCCAGGGTAGCACGGCCAGGGGAGGCAGGTCTCAGAGAAGCAGAGTTATGGGGAGCACTGCCCAGGAAGGCAGGACCAGAGGGAGAAGGGCCCATGAAAGCTGGGCCCATAGGGAGCAGGTCCATGGGTAGCAGGAAAAGGTGGATCAGGACCCAAAGATAGGAGGACCAGGGGATTAGTGCCAGGGGAACAGAGCCTATGGGGAGCAATGCTATGGGGAGAAGTGTCCAGGAAAGCAGAACCAGAGGGAGCACAGCCTGGGAAGAACATGGCCAGGGGGAGCAGGCCCAGAGGGTGCGGGGACTGGGGAAGCAAAACCAGGGAGAGCAGAGCCAAGGGGGAGCAGGTCCCACGGAGAGCTTAGCACAGGGTGGAGCAGGGCTCAGGGGAACAAGGCCAGGAGGAGCATGGCCCAGGAAAGCAGGGCCGGGGGAGCAGTGCTCAGGAAAGCAGGACCATGGGGTCAGGACCAGGTGTAGTAGGGCGCAAGCAGAGCAGGACCAAGGGATTAGGGCCAGGAGAATCAGGGCCCAGGAAAGCAGGACCAGATGGAGCATGGCCTAGGGGATCAGGGCCCAGGAGTGCAGGGCCAGGGGAAGCAAGAAACAGGGGAAAAAGGGCCCAGGGAAGCAGGGTCATGGAAACCAGGTCCCAGGAAAGCAGGTCCCAGGGGAGCAGAGCAAGGGGGGAGCAGTGCCAGGAAAGCAAGACAAGAGGAAGCAGGGCCCAGGGGAACCGGGCCCAGGGGAGCAGGGCCAGGGGAATCATGGCCAGGGGGAGCAGGGTCAGAGGGAGCAGGGCCACAGTGAGCAGGGTCTGTGGAAGCAGGACCAGGGGGACAGGACCAATGGGGAGCAGGGTCCAGGGAGAGCTGAGCCCAGAAAGGAGCAGGGCCCAGGGGAATAGCACCAGGAGGAGCAGGGCCCAAGGGACGCAGGACCAGAGGGAGTAAGGCCCATGGGAGCATGGCGGGGGGAAGTAGGGCCCAGGGGGAGTGGGGTCTATGGAAGCAGGGCCCAGGAGGAGCAGAACCAGATGGAGAGTGCCCAGGGGAGAAGGACTGGAGGGAGTAGGGTCCAGGGGAGCAAGGCCAGGGTGAGTGGGGCCAGGGGGACCATGGCCATTGGGAGCATGGCTCAGGGGAGCAGGGGTTGGGGGAGCAGAGTTTAGGGAAGCAGGACTCAGGGGATCAGGACCAGGGGGAACAGGGCCAAGGGGGAGCAAAGCCCAGGGGGAGCAGAGTCCTGGGGGAGCAGAGCCCAGATTGAAGCAGGGCCCGTGGAATCATGGCAAGGAAGAGCAGAGCCCAGAGGTAGCAGGATCAGAGAGAGCATGGCCCAGGGGAGCAGGGCCAGGGGTAGCAGGACACAGGGGAAGCAGGGCAAGGGGACACAGGGCACCAGTGGTGCAGGTCCTAGTGGAGCAGGGCCCAGGGGAGCAGAGCCAGTGGGAGCTGGGCCCCGGAGAAAAGGTCTAGGGGGGCAGCAGGGCTAGTAGGAGAAGGGCCCAAGGAGAGCAGAACCAGCGCGTGCAATGCCCGGGGGAGATGGCCCAGGGGTAGTAGGGCAAGGGGACGAAGGGCCAGGGGGAGCAGGTCCCTGGAGAAAGAGGAACAGAAAGAGAAGGGCCTGTGGGAGCAGGGCCCATGGGGAGCAAGTCCATGGGGAGCAGGGCTCAGGGAAAGAAGGACCCAGCGGGAATAGGGCCCAGGAATACAGGGCCACGGGGAAAAGTGCCAGGGAGAGCAAGGCCAAGGATAGCAAGGCAAAGGAAAGCAGGACCAGGGCTAGCAGGGCTGAGGGGGAGCTGGGCCCAGTGGGATGGGAGCCTAGGGGGAGCAGAACAAGAGGGAGCAAGTCCTGTGGGAGCAGGACCTGGGGGGAGCAGGATAAGAGGGAGCAGGGCCTGGAGGAGAGGGACCAGGGAATCAGGGCCAGGGGAGCTGTGCCAGGGGATTAGGTGTAGGGGAAGAAGGCCCAGGGAATCAAGAACAGGTGGAGCAGGACCCAGGTGGAGCAGGGCCCAGGGGGAGTGGAAATAAGGGCCCAGGGGGAGCAGAACCAGAGAGAGCAGGGACCAGGGGTAGAGGATTGGGGGGAGTTGGTCACAGGGGAGCAGGGACAGGTGGAACTGGGTCCAGGGAGGGCAGGACCGCGAGAAGCAGAGCCCAGAGAGAGGAGGATAAGGGGGAGCTGGGCCCAGGATATCAGGACTAGTGGGAGCAGAGCCCACAAGGAGTAGGGCCAGGTGGAGCAGGACTAGGAAAGCAGGGCCCATGGTGTGCAGGACCAGGGGGAGCAGGGCCCAGGAGCAGGATCCAAGCAAGCAGGGCCAGGAGAAAGGCCCAGGGGAACAGGATAAGAGAGAGCAGGGTTAGGGGGAAGAGGGCCATGGGGATCAGGGCCAAAGGGGATCAGGACTCAGGGAAAGAGGAGGCCATGGGGGAGCAGAGCCCAGGTTGGAACAAGGCCCAAGAGACCAGGGCCATGAGGAGCAGGGCACATGAGAAGCAGGGATCAGGGGTAGCAGGTCCCGGGGTAGCACCACCCATGTGGAGCAAGCCCATGGGGAGCAGGGACCACAGGGTGTAGGGCCCAGGGGGAGCAGGGCCCAGGGGTGCAGGACCAGGGGAAGGAGGGACCAGGAGAGCAGGAAGCTGGGGAGGAGGGCCAGGGGGAGCAGGGCCAAGGGATTAGGGCCAGAAAGAGCTTGGCCATGGGGAGCAGGTCCAAGTGGAGCAGGGCCCAAGGAGAAGAGGATCATGGGATCAGGGCCAGAAGGATCAGGACCCATGGGGAGCAGTGACAGGGAGATAAGGGACCAAGAAATCAGGACCAGAGGGACCAGGGCTTAGGGAAGCAGGGCCTAGGCGAGCAGGCTTAGAGGGAACACTGCCAAGGGGAGCAGGGCCAGAGGAGACCAGGACTCAGGGAGAGTGAGGTCTAGGGGGACCAGTGCCCAGGAGAAGCAGAAGCAAGGGTAGCAGGGCCTAGGGGAGCAAGTCTTGAGGGAGTAGGGCCCAGGGGAGCAGGGCCAGTCAAGCAGGGCTAGGGGGAGCAGGACAAGGTGGAGCAGGACCAAGAGATAGGAGGATCAAGGGGAGCAGGTCCCAGATGAGCAGGGCTAGTGGGAGCAGAGCCAACAGGGAGTAGGGCCAGAAGAGGAGGGCCCATGGGGAGCAGGGCCAGGGGGATTGGGGATAGGGGAAAAAGGGCCAAGGGGAGAAGGGCTCAGGAACAGCAATACCATGGGAAGAAGATCCAGGGGAAGTAGGGCCAGGGGGAGCAGGTCCACAGGGAGCAGGGCACAGGGAAGCAGGACTAGGAGGAGTAAGGTAAAGGCAGAGCAGGGCCCAGGGAAATTGGACCCCAAGGTGAAGCAAGGCCTATGGGAGCAGGGCCCAGGGGGAGCAGGACCAGAGAGAGCATGGCCCACGGGAGCAGGGCAAGGGGGAGCAGGACACTTGGGGTACAGGGTCCAGGGGAGCAGGGCCAGGGGGAGCAGGAAACATGGGGTGAAGGGCCAGGGGAGCATGGCCAAGTGGAGCAGGACATATGGGAAACAGGGCCCAGGGGAGCATGGCCCAGGGGAGCAGGTCCCAGAAGACCAGGGCCCAGGGGTACAGAGCCAGGGGGAGCAGAGCCAGGGAGAAGAGTGCCAGGGGGAGCAGTGGCAGGGGGATAATGGCCCAGGAAGAGATGTACCATGGGGAGCAGGCTGAGAGGAAACAGGGTAAGAGAGAGCAGGGCCAGAGGGAGCAGTTAACAGTGGGAGAAGGGCCCGGAGAAGAGGGCCCATGGGGAGCAAGACCAGGGGGAGCCGGGCCCATGCAAAGAAGGGCCCAGAGGGTAGTAGAGAACAGGGGAGCAGGGCCCAGGAGGAGCATGGCCCAAATGAGCAGGGCCAAGGGGAGCAGGGCAAGGGGATTTGGGCCAGGAAGAGCAGGGCGCCTGGGGAGAAGGGCCAAGGGAAGAAGGACAAGTGGACGCAGGGCCCAGGGGAGCAGGGAAAGGGGTAGTAGGTCCCAGAGGAGCAATGTCCAGGGAATCAGGGCCAGGGGGAGCAGAGTCATGGAGGAAAGGTTCAGGGGTAGCAGACCAGGGGATATGGGCCCAGGGAGAGCAGTACCAGGGGAAGCAGGTCCCAAGGAGCAGGCCCATAGATTCAGGGAAAGGGGGAGCAGGGACAGGGGTATCAGGGAAAGGAGAAACAGGAAACATGGGGAGAAGGGCCAACGGGAGAAGGTCCCATGGGGAGCAAGACCAGTGAGAACAGGGCCCAGGGGGATAAGGGCCTAGGGTGATCAGGGTGCAGAAGAGCAGAAACTATGGGGAGCAGGGCCCAGCAGAACAGGCCCAGGGGAAGCAGGGATCAGTAGACAAGGGCCCAGGGGAGGAAGGCCCAGGGGAGAAAATGGCCAGAGGATTAGGGCCAGTAAGAGCAGGGCCCACAGGGAGCAGGGCCAGGGGGAGCAGGGCCCAGGAAAGAAAGACCAGAGGAATCTTGGCCCAGGGGAGCAGAGCCAGGGGGAACAGGATCAAGGGGGAACAGCACCGAGAAGGAGTGGAGCACAGACGGGAGCAGGGCCCAGAGGAGCAGGGTCCAGGGGTGAGTAGGATAAGAGGGAACATGGCCCAGAGGTGTAGGGCCGGGGGTGTGGGGCGGTGGGGAGCACGGCACAGGGGATTAAGGCCCAGGGATCAGGGCCAGGGGGACCAGGTCCAGGGGGAACAGGGCCCGGTGAGCAGGGCCCATGAGGAGCAAGACTAGGGGAGCAGGGTCTAAGGGAAGAAGGGTCCATGGGGAGTAGGGCACAGAAAAGCAGGGCCCTGGAGGACCATGAACAAGGGGAGCAGGGCCAGGAAAAGCAGGGCCCAAATGAGCAGGGCCAGGGGGAGCAGGGCAAGGGGATTAGGGCCAGGAAGAGCTGGGCCCATGGGGCGCAAGACCAGCGAGAACAGGGCCCAGGGGGATAAGGGTCTAGGGGGATCAGGGCGCAGAAGTGCAGAACCGATGGTGAGCAGGGCCAAGAAGAACAGGCCCAGGGGAAGCAGGGATCAGTAGATAAGGTCCCAGGGCAGCAAGGCCCAGGGGAGAATGGCAAGAGGATTAGGGCCAGTAAGAGTAGGGTCCACAGGGAGAAGGGCCAGGGGGAGAAGGGCCCAGGAAAGAAAGACCAGAGGAATCATGGCCCAGGGGAGCAGAGCCAGAGGGAACAGGATCAAGGGGGAGCAGCACCGAGAGGGAATGGAGCTCAGACTGGAGCAGGGCCCAGAGGAGCAGGGCCCAGGGGGGAGCAGAATAAGAGGGATCATGGCCCAGAGTTGTAGGGCCGGGGGTGGGGGGCAGTGGGGAGCACGGCACAGGGGATTAAGGCCCAGGGACCAGGCCCAGGGGGACCAGGGCCAGGGGGAACAGGGCCCGGTGAGCAGGGCCCATGAGGAGCAAGACCAGGGGAGCAGGGCCCACGGGAAGAAGGGTCCATGGGGAGTAGGACACAGGGAAGCAGGGCCCGGGAGGACCATGGCCCAGGGGAGCAGGTCCAGCGGAAGCAGGCCCAGGAGCTCAGGGACAGGGCGAGCAGGGACAGAGGTTTAGGGCCAGGAAGAGCAGGGCCCATGGGGAGCAGGGCCCATGGGGAGCAGGGCCAGGCGAAACACGACACATGGGTTGCTGGGCACAGGGATGGAGGGCCAGGGGGAGAAATACTCAGGCGGAGCAGCGCCCAGGGTAGCAGGGACTGCGCGACGAAGTCGCAGAGGAGCAGGGTCCAGGGGAGCAGAACCAGAGGGAGTAGAGCCAGGGAAACAAGAGCCAGGGGTAGCAGGGTCAGAGGAGAAGGGCCCAGGGAGAGCAGTACCAAGGGGAGCAGGGCCTGGGGAATCAGGCCAAGGAGAAGCAGGGAAAGGGGGAGCAGGGCCAGGGGGAACAGGGCCCAGGAGAAGTAGAGTAATGGGTTAAGGAACTCAGGGAGCAGGGCCCAGGGAGAGAAGGGATTAGGGGGAGCAGGGCTCAAAGAGCAGGGCTCAGAAGGAGCAGGGCACAGCAGAGCAGGTCCAGGAGAAGCAGGCCCAGGAGAGCAGGGCCCAAGGAGAATGGCCTGAGGTAGCAAGGCCCAGGAAAGCAGGACCAGAGGGAGTAGGGCATAGATGAGCACGGCCCAGTGGAGGAGGGCTAGGGAGAACACAGCCAGAGGGAGCAGGGCCAAATGGAGCAGGGTCCAGTGAAGCAGGACCAGAAGGAGCAGGGTCAAAGGAGATCAGGGCAAAGATGGGGCAGAGCCTAAGGGGAGCAGGACCAGAGGGAGAATGGCCTAAGGGAGCTGGGCCAGGGTATAGCATGGCCCAGGGGAACAGGGCCCAGTGGAGAAGGGCCAGGGGGAGCCAGACACAGGAGTAGCAGGCCCCAGGGAGCAGGGCCAGGGAGAGGAGGTATCAGGGGAGCAGGGCCCAGGGGAGGAGAGCTATGGGGAGCAGTGCCTAAGAAAGCAGAACCAGAGGGTGTAGGGGGCAGGGAGAGCAGGGCCCATGGGAGCAATGCCAGGGGGAGAAGCTCCCAGGGAAGCAGGACCAGAAGCTGCAGGCCCCAAGAAAGAACAGGGCCCAGGGGAGCTGGGCCAGGGTGAACAGGGCCAGGGGAACAGGGCCAGAGGGAGCAGGGTGCTAAGAAGCAGGACCACTAGGAGCAGGACCCAGGGTGTGCAGGTCCCAGGGGGAGTGGAGCACAAGGAGGAGCAGGGCCCAGGGGAGCAGGGCCAGAGGGGAGCAGGGCCCAGGGGAGCAGGGCTAGAGGGAGTAGGGCCTAGAGGAGCAGGGTCAGAGGAAATGGGGTCTGGTGAAGCAGGACCAGGGGGAGCAGGATCCTGGGAAAGCAGGACCAGAGGGAGCATGGCCAAGGGGAGCAGAGCCCATGGGAGCCGGGCAACGGGGAGCAGGACACAGGGGTTGCAGGGCCCAGGGGAGCAGGGCCAGGGGGAGCAGGTCCCAGAGAAGCAGATTTATGGGGAGCACTGCCCAGGAAAGCAAAACCAGAGGGAGCAGGGCCCAGGGAAGCTGGGCCCATGGGCAGCAGGGCCATGGGTAGCAGGAAAAGGTAGATCAGGGCCCAAGGATAGCAGGGCCAAGTGATTAGGGCCAGGGGAACAGAGCCTATGTGGAGCAATGCCATGGGGAGAAGTGCCCAGCAACGCAGGACCAGAGGGAGCACAGCCCTGGGAAGAACATGGCTAGGGGGAGCAGGGCCAGAGGGAGCAGGGACCGGGGAAGCAAAACCACGGGGAGCAGAGCCAAGGGGGAGTAGAGCCCAGGGAGAACATAGCACAGGGAGGAGCAGGGCTCAGGGGAGCAAGGCCAGGAGGAGGATGGCCCAGGGAAGCAGGGCTGGGGGTGCAGTGCACAGGAAATCAGGACCATGGGGTCAGGACCAGGTGTAGTAAGGCGCATGGAGAGCAGGAACAGGGGATTAGGGCCAGGGGGATCAGGGCCCAGGAAAGCAGGACAAGAGGGAGCATGGCCTCGGGGAGCAGGGCCCAGGGGAGCAGGGCCAGGGGAGCAGAGCACAAGGGGAGCAGTGCCAGGAAAGCAGGTCCAGTGGGAGCAGGGCCCATCGGAACCGGGCCCAGGGGAGCAGGTCCAGGGGAATCAAGGCCAGGGGGAGCAGGGTCAGAGGGAGCAGGGCCACAGAGAGCAGGGTCTAGGGAAGCAGGACCAGAAGACAGGGCCAATGGGGAGCAGGGTCCAGGGAGAGCTGAGCCCAAGGAGGAGCAGGGCCCAGGGGAATAGCACCAGGAGGAGCAGGGCCCAAGGGACCCAGGACCAGAGGAAGTAAGGCCCAGAGGAGCAAGGCCAGGGTGAGTGGGGCCAGGGGGACCATGGCCATTGGGAGCATGGCCCAGGGGAGCAGGGGTTTTGGAGCAGGGTCCAGGGAAGCAGGACTCAGGGCATCAGGACCAGTGGGAACAGGGCCAAGGGGGAGCAGGGCCCAGGGGGAGCAGAGTCCAGGGGGAGCAGAGTCCAGGGTGAAGCAGGGCCCATGGAAGCATGGCAAGGAAGAGCAGAGCCCAGAGGTAGCAGAATCAGAGGGAGCATAGGCCAGGGGAGCAGGGCCAGGGGTAGCAGGACACAGGGGAAGCAGGGCAAGGGGATGCAGGGCCAGGGGTGCAGGTCTTAGAGGAGCAGAGCCCAGAAGAGCAGAGCCAGTGGGAGCTGAGCCAGAAAGAAAAGGGCTAGGGCGAGCAGGGCGAGGAGGAGAAGGGCCCAAGTAGAGCGGAACCAGGGGGTGCAGTGCCCAAGGAAGGTGGCCCAGGGGAAGCAGGGAAAGGTGATGAAGGGACAGGGGGAGCAGGGCCCAGGAGAAAGAGGGACATGGGCAGAAGAGCCTGGGGGAGCAGGGCCCATGGGGAGCAAGTCCATGGGGAGCAGGGCTCAGGGAAAGAAGGGCCCAAAGGGAATGGGGCCCAGGAATACAGGGCCACGGGGAACAGTGCCAGGGGGAGTAAGGCCAAGGAGAGCAAGGCAAAGGGAAGCAGGACCAGGGGGAGCAGGGCCCAGGGGATCAGGGCCAGGGGGAGCAGGTCTACAGGGAGCAGGGCACAGGGAAGCAGGACTAGGAGGAA
Source organism: Ictidomys tridecemlineatus (assembly GCF_052094955.1). NCBI lineage: Eukaryota > Metazoa > Chordata > Mammalia > Rodentia > Sciuridae > Ictidomys > Ictidomys tridecemlineatus. The sequence continues at coordinate 124,609,220 of NC_135480.1, read as the reverse complement.
TAAGGTCAAGGGGGAGCAGGGCCCAGGGAAATTGGAGCCCAGGGTTGAGCAGGGCCTAGGGGAGCAGGGCCCAGGGGGAGCAGGACCAGAGGGAGCATGGCCCATGGGAGCAGGACAAGGGGGAGCAGGACACTTGGGGTACAGGTCCCAGGGGAGCATGGCCAGGTGGATCAGGACATATGGGAAACAGTCCCCAGAAGAGCATGGCCCAGGGGAGCAGGTCCCAGTAGACCAGGGCTCAGGGGTACAGAGCCAGGGGGAGCAGAGCCAGGGAGAAGAGTCCCAGGGGAAGCAATGCCAGGGGGATAATGGCCCAGGAAGAGATGTACCATGGGGAGCAGACTCAGAGGAAACAGGGTAAGAGGGAGCAGGGCCAGGGTGAGCAGTTAACAGTGGGAGAAGGGCCCGGAGAAGAGGGTCCATGGGGAGCAAGACCAGGGAGAGCAGGGCCCAGGCAGAGAAGGTCCCAGGGGGTAGTAGAGAACAGGGGAGCAGGGCCCAGGAGGAGCATGGCCCAAATGAGCAGGGACAGGGGGAGCAGGGCAAAGGGATTAGGGCCAGGGAGAGTAGGGCCCCTGGGGAGCAGGGCCAAAGGAAGAAGGACAAGTGGATGCAGGGCCCAGGGGAGTAGGGCAAGGAGGAGTAGGTCCCAGAGGAGCAGTGTCCAGGGAATCAGGGCCAGGGTGAGCAGAGTCATGGAGGAAAGGGCCAGGGGGAGCAGACCAGGGGACATGGGCCCAGGGAGAGCAGAACCAGGGGGAGGAGGTCCCAAGGAGCAGACCCATAGATTCAGGGAAAGAGGGAGCAGGGACAGGAGTATCAGGGAAAGGAGAAACAGGAAACTTGGGGAGAAGGGCCAAAGGGAGGAGATCCCATGGGGAGCAAGACCAGTGGGAACAGGTCCCAGGGGGTTAAAGGCCCAGGGGGATAAGGGCCTAGGGGGATCACGGCGCAGAAGAGCAGAACCTATGGGGAGCAGGCCCCAGCATAAAAGGCACAGGGGAAGCAAGGATCAGTAGACAAGAGTCCAGGGGAGCAAGGTCCAGGGGAGAATGGCCAGAAGATTAGGGCCAGGAAGAGCAGGGCCCACAGGGAGCAGGACCAGGAGGAGCAGGGTCCAGGAAAGAAAGACCAGAGGAATCATGGCCCAGGGGAGCAGAGCCAGGGGGAACAGGATCAAGGGGGAACAGCACCGAGAGGGAGTGGAGCAAAGACGGGAGCAGGGCCCAGAGGAGCAGGGTCCAGGGGTGAGCAGGATAAGAGGGAACATGGCCGAGAGTTGTAGGGCTGGAGGTGGGGGGCGGTGGGGAGCACGGCACAGGGGATTAAGGCTCAGGGACCAGGGCCAGGGGGACCAGGGCCAGGGGGAACAGGGCCCGGTGAGTAGGGCCCATGAGGAGCAAGACCAGGGGAACAGGGCCCAAGGGAAGAAGGGTCCATGGGGCGTAGGGCACAGGGAAGCAGGGCCCTGGAGGACCATGGCTCAGGGGAGCAGGGCCAGGAAAAGCAGGGCCCAGCATAGCAGGGACAGGGCGAGCAGGGCCAGGGGATTAGGGCCAGGAAGATCAGGGCCCATGGGGAGCAGGGCCAGGAGAAGGAGGACACAGGGGTTGCTGGTCACAGGGGTGCAGGCCAGGGGAGACATACTCAGGGGGAGCAGGGCCCAGGGTAGCAGGGACAGGGTGAGCAGATTGCAGAAGAGCAGGGTCCAGGGGAGCAGAACCAGAGGGAGCAGAGCCTGGGATACAAGGGCTAGGGGAAGCAGGGTCAGAGGAGAAGCGCCCAGGGAGAGCAGTACAAAGGGGAGCAGGGCCCAGGGAAGCTGGGCACATGGGGAGCAGGGCCATGGGTAGCAGGAAAAGGTGGATCAGGACCCAAAGATAGGAGGACCAGGGGATTAGGGCCAGGGGAACAGAGCCTATGGGGAGCAATGCCATGGGGAGATGTGCCCAGGAAAGCAGGACCAGAGGGAGCACAGCCCTGGGGAGAACATTGCCAGGGGGAGCAGGGCCAGAGGGAGCGGGGAGCAGGGAAGCAAAACCAAGGGGAGCAGAGCCAAGGGGTAGCAGAGCCCAGGGAGAGCTTAGCACAGGGTGGAGCAGGGCTCAGTGGAGCAATTCCAGGAGGAGGATGGCCCAAGGGAGGGGGCCGGGGGAGCATTGTGCAGGAAAGCAGGACCATGGGGAGCAGGACAAATTGAAATAGGGCCCAAGGAGATCAGGACCAGGGTATTAGGGCCATAGGGAGCTGTGCCCAGGAAAGCAGGACCAGAGGGAGCATGGACTAGGGGAGCAGGGCCCAGTGGAAAAGGGCCAGGGAAAGTGGGTCCCACGGGAGCAGGTCCCAGGAGAGCAGAGCAAGGGGAGAGCAGTGCCAGGAAAGCAGGACCAGGGGGAGCAGGGCCCATGGGAACTGGGCCCAGGGGAGCAGGGCCAGGCGGAACATGTCCAGGGGAAGCAGGGTCAGAGGGAGCAGGGCCACAGTGAGCAGGGCCCGAGGAAGCAGCAACAGGGGGAGAGGGCCAATGGAAAGCAGAGTCCAGGTAGAGCTGGCCCAGGGAGGAGCAGGTCCCAGGGGAATAGCACCAGGGAGAGCAGGGCCAAAGGGATGCAGGTCCAGAGGGAGTAAGATCCAGGGGATCAAGGTTGGGGGGAGTAGGGACCAGGGGGTGTGGGGTGTATGGAAGCAGGGCCCAAGAGGAGCAGAACCAGGGGGAGAGGGCCCAGGGGAGCAGGATTGGAGGGAGTAGGGCCCATTGGAGCAAGGCCAGGAGGAGGATGGCCCAGGGGAGCTGGGCCGGGGGAGCAGTGCGCAGGAAAGCAAGACCATGGGGTCAGGACCAGGTGTAGTAGGGTGCAAAAAGAGCAGGACCAGGGGATTAGGGCCAGGGGGATCAGGGCCCAGGAAAGCAGGACCAGAGGGAGCATGGCCTAGGGGAGCAGGGCCCAGAGGTGCAGGGCCAGGGACAGCAAGACACAGGGGAAAAAGGGCCCAGGGGAGCAGGGCCATGGAAAGCAGGTCCCAGGGGAGCAGGTCTCAGGGGAGCAGAGCAAGGTGGGGAGCAGTGCCAGGAAAGCAGGACCAGAGGGAGAAGGGCCCATGGAAACCGGGCCCAGGGGAGCAGAGCCAGGGGAAACACTGCCAGGGGGAGCAGGGTCAGAGGGAGCAGGGCCACAGTGAGCAGGGACTGGGGAAAGTGGACCAAGGGGACAGGGCCAATGGGGAGTAGGGTCCAGGGAGAGCTGATCCCAGGGAGGAGCAGGGCCCAGGGGAATAGCACCAGGAGGAGCAGGGCCCAAGGGACGCAGGACCAGAGGGAGTAAGGCCTAGGGGAGCATGGCGGCGGGGAGTAGGGCCCAGGGAAAGTAGGGTCTATGGAAGCAGGGCCTAGGAGGAGCAGAACCAGAGGGAGAGTGCCCAGGGGAGCCGGACTGGAGGGAATAGGGTCCAGGGGAGCAAGGCCAGGGTGAGTGGGGCCAGGGGTACCATGGCCATTGGGAGCATGGCCCAGGGGAGCAGGGGTTGTGGGAGCAGGGTCCAAGGAAGCAGGACTCAGGGGATCCGGACCAGGGGGAACAGGGCCAAGGGGGAGCAGGGCCCAGGGGGAGCAGAGCCCAGGGTGAGTGGGGCCCAGGGTAATCTGGGACCAGGGGGAGCCGAACCAGGGAGATCAGGGCCCAGGGGTAGAGGACTGGGGGGAGTTGGTCCCAGGGGAGCAGGGCCAGGTGGAACAGGATCCAGGGTGGGCAGGACTGGGGGGAGCAGGGCCTAGAGAGAGGAGAATCAGGGGGAGCAGGGCCCAGGAAATCAGGGCTAGGGGGAGCAGAGCCCAAAAGGAGTAGGGCCAGGTGGAGCAGGTCTAGGGAAGCAGGGCCCATGGGGAGCAGGACAAGGGGGAGCAGGGCCCAGGTAGCAGGGCTGGGTGGAGCAGGTCCCAGGGAAGCAGGGCCAGGAGGAGCAAGGCCCAGGTGAACAGGATCAGAGGTAGCAGGGTCAGGGGGAAGAGGGCCAAGGGGAGCAGGGCCAGAGCGAGCGGAGCCTGGAAAACCAGGACCATGGAGAGCAGGGCCAAGGGGGAGCAGGACTCAGGGGGAGCGGAGCCCATGGGGGAGCGGAGCCCAGGTTGGAGCAGGGCCCAAGAGACCAGGGCCATGAGGAGCAGGGCACATGAGAAGCAGGGATCAGGAGTAGCAGGACCCGGGGTAGCACCACCCATGTGGAGCAAGCCCATGGGGAACAGGGACCACGGGGAGGAGGCCCCAGGGGGAGCAGGGCCCAGGGGTGCAGGACCAGGGGAAGCCTGGGACCAGGAGAGCAGGGACCTGGGGAGCAGGGCCAGGGGGAGCAGGGCCAAGGGATTAGGGCCAGAAGGAGCAGGGCCACGGGGAGCAGGACCAAGTGGAGCAGGGCCCAAGGAGAGCAGGACCATGGGATCAGGGCCAGGAGGATCAGGACCCCTGGGGAGCAGGACCAGGGGGATTGGGGATAGGGGGAAAGGGCCAAGAGGAGAAGGGCTCAGGGACAGCAATACCAGGGGGATAAGATCCAGGGGAAGCAGGGCCCAGGGAAGCAGGGCCCAGGGGAGCAGGGCCAGGGGGAGCAGGTCCACAAGGAGCAAGGCACAGGGAAGCAGGACTTGGAGGTGTAAGGTCAAGGTGGAGCAGGGCCCAGGGAAATTGGAGCCCAGGGTGGACCAGGGCCTAGGGGAGCAGGGCCCAGGGGCAGCAGGACCACAGGGAGCATGGCCCAAGGGAGCAGGGCAAGGGGGAGCAGGACACTTGGGGTACAGATCTCAGGGGAGCAGGGCCAGGGGGAGCAGGACACATGGGGTGCAGGGCCTGGGGTGCATGGTCAGGTGGAGCAGGACATAGGGAAACAGGGTCCAGGGGAGCATGGCCCAGGGGAGCAGGTCCCAGAAGAGAAGGGCCCAGGGGAGCAGAGCCAAGGGGAGCAGAGCCAGGGAGAAGAGTGCCAGGGGGAGCAGTGGCAGGGGGATAATGGCACTTACTGAATGGAGGGCCAGCCCAGAGGTTCTGGGACGAGGATCCGCCTTTCCTGAGGTACCCAGAATCCTTCAGACTCCCTTCGTCTTCTTGCAGGCAGCTCTGCGCTTCCAGACCGCCCTGCACCCTTCGCGCATGCGCGCACCCTTCGCGCATGCGCACGCCCTTCGCTGGAGGCACTTTGGCCACCCAAGGGCTCCAGTGTCAGTTGGGGCTCTGGCGTCCGTTAGGGCTCCAGCAGGGCAAGGCGCAGGCGCGATCGCAGAGGGCAGGTTCCCAACGGCTAGCCAGGCTGCCATGGAGGCGTCCAGACTCAGTCCCATAGGCCCGGAGGTACTGGCCCCCGGGAACCTCTCCTGTCCCCAGTGTGTCCCTGCCTGGTCCTGTGCTCCCAGGGCAGCCCAGGAGCCTGCCTTGCCTCCCCTAGGACGCGGACCATCAGCACCAGACCCAGAAGTGAGGGGTGTGTTGTCCAGTGCTACGTCGAGGCGTCGTCCATTCACGTCCTTTACAGCCTGTGCGGTCCCTGGGTTTCAGGGCACCTGTGCGGTGCTTGAGAAGCAGGGTCTCAGTCAGCAGGTCCTCGACTTGGCTCCTGTCGATGTCAGAGGAAGTGGTGATGATTATCTTCTTGTTCCCTGTGAAATCTGTGAATGTTGGGGACACTGTCAGCTGACATCTTGGTTGTTAGCTGAAGGACGCTCTTTTCCTGTGATCTTAGAGACTTTGCACAAGGGAAAATACTGAGCCGAGTTTTCTGAGTGGCATGTGGTCACACCGTGACTGACTTGCTGTCATAAGTTAGCTGTTGGTGCGAGCCTCTGGACAGAGCACCTGAATGATGATGGGAGAACAGTGTGACCACAAGTAGTGTACAATAAATAGAGTCATGTTTTATTATTATTAAATTTTGTGGTACTCATCTTTTACATGAGTAAAGTTATGTGTTCTTTTTTGTAAATGTTCATTGGCACTGAGGTGTCAGAGTTTGGATTTGGGGATGCTAATACGTTTTGATTTTGCCTTTGCCTACTGTGTAAGAATTGTGGGGTGCATGGTTGCATCTGACTATATTGCAGACTTTTTTCCTTCTTGGGGATTGTGGAAATTTAGAGGCCATGAATTTTTGGTTGCATGTCCATTTTGAAGATGGTATTCCTAATGTGTTATTTGCATTTATAGTTTTGGGTTAGTTATGTTTCAAGTTGGCTGGTGAGAATATGAGATTTGTATGTGTCTGGATGGAGTAGGACTGGTTACATTTGGAGGGTGTGGGAAATAATATATATAAACTCAGGGAGTTTGGTGTAGGTGTTTGTATTTTGGCTTTGGAGTATTTCACCTGTGGTTCTCTGCAGTCCCCCCTCCCCCCAATGCTGCAATTTTTGTTTGTATCATGGGTTATTTGGAAAAGATATGTGTATGTGCATGTGCATATGGGCAATGTTAAGTAACATCATTGGGTGTATTTTTGGTGGGTATATAGTATATTTTGGGAAATGCAGTGGGAATGTTTGCCTATTCAGGATATCATGTTTAGTTGTGGGTTTGCTTGTTGTTGTTTTATGGATTTTTGTATTTCCTTGTGTGAGGTCAGGTCTATGACTAATCTTGAGTGGCAATTGAATATGTGTGATTGTGAAGTGTATGTTATTCTCCATTTTGGGAGATGGATAATTTATATCTTTGTGAATATCTGGAAAGGTGTGACTTTGTATATGCAGGTAGTGTGAGATAATAGAATATTTGCATATTTATATGTAACTATTTGATGCTTGTGGAGATTTACATGTGTATTGAATTTGTAGTTACTAGCATTCCTCAGGTGTCTGTGGGGTGTTTTAGGATCTGAGTTGTGTGAAGTAAGATTGTTCAGGGGACATGGGTAACAAGTATTCGAGGGGTCTGGCAGTTTTGATGAATATCTTCTGGGGGAATGTGTTTTAAGTGGGGACTTACTAGTATGTAACTAGGAAGTAAGGCTGTCTGATTCTGATGGAATGCTGGGCTTGTGCATTTATGCCAAAAAGTGGGAATTATGTTTGTACGTATTACAGGAATGTAATATGTATGCTACAAGTATTTCTTACTATTTGGGGGATGTAGGAGCTGGTTTCTATTTTTAAAAATAAAATTTTTTTAAAATTTATAAGTGGTTTGATGTATATTTTTAAGTGGCATGCTAGAGAATATTTTGGGTCTTTGGCATGTGTATTACTTTATGTATATTGATCTATGGGGTGGATGAATCACGTAAGTTAATTTTCAGAAATGTGTTTTTTATATCAAAGTGTATTTGTTTGGAGAATGCTGGGGTGTCTACATGTGTGTGGAAATATTTGGGGATAAGGTTTATGTTATGTTCTGAAGATGTGGAATGTGGCAGTGTTTGAGAGAGGTCTCTTATATTTCAGATATTGGGAATGTTTGTGTATATGTGTTAGTGTGTGGGAGTTATGTGTGTATTAGTCATTGTACCTTTGGACATGTGTTTGCTCTTCTGACTGTATTGTTTTGGTACTGTGATTTTAGCCCAGGGCCTCACACTTGTGTAATTAGTGTTTTTGTATGTAGGCATAAGAGTGTTTGGGTATGTTTGGGCTCAAGGGTCCTGTTTCTGTTTATTCTGGAATGTAATGTTTAGAGAGACTGGTGATGTTGCTTGAAAGAGTGGTCCTGATGTTTGTGTCTGGTCTTATGTATTTGAAACCTATAGGCTATTGGTGGTCATGTGAGTATTTTAACTCATGGATATTTGGTGAGTATTCTGGGATCGCGGGAGGTTCCTTATGTGTGTTTAGAAATAGAAAAGCCATGTAGACTGGTTGTGCATTTGGAATAGCAGATTGTAGGAATTTTAGAGCTTTAGGCTTTTGCTTCAGTCTTGGCTAGGGGTGGTGTGTGAGACAACTTGTGTATGCTAGGTGGTTTTCTGGAATCTGTGCCCATAGTATTTACACAGTGTGCATATGGACCATGTGTCTATTATATGTTTGTATCTAGTGCATGTGTATGTGTGTGTATAGTTATAGGAATGATGTGAACATTCAGGGTACTAGGGTTTTCTATTTTAGGTAGAAACGGGTAATTTGTCTATGTGTTGATGGTGCATGTGTCACCAGTGAAGGGTTTGAGAATGTCTTCAAAAATGTAGGATCATCTACTCAAACTTTCAGGTTTCTTGGCAGAGAAGAATTTAAGGCCCAGATTTTAGGGAAAGTGAAAGAGCTTGTTTGCAAAGCAAAAGTACACACTTGAAAGGCTGAGTGTGGGCATACTTAGAGGCCAAGTAACCTCCCAGTCAGATGGTTGGTGGCTTATAATGTTCAGGGGAAGTAATATTTATAAGCAGGGGTTGAATATGAAGGGGATTCTCTTGATTTTGGAGGTCTTTTGTGGAACCCTGCTCAGTTTCATTAGCATCTATTTATGCAACCGACGGGTGTATACGTACATGTGTTAAACAGCCTCAATAAATAAAAAGGTGAAAATTAGGGTTAGGAATGTCTCTGGAGCATCTGTATGAGGAACTAACCTGAGCAGGTTTTTTTGTTTGTTTGTTCATTTTTTTTGTTTAAAGTAATATTCAAAGAGAGCATAATCAGGCTGAGGAGAAGTTGAAATATGACCCAGATCCCCAAACAGTCTCAGCTAGCCTTATGTGTCAGTGGAGGATTAATATTGTCATTAGGGGTGTGCTCAGATTTTTATTACCCATTTATCCATGAAACCACCCTAGAAAGTTGTAAGAGCTCTTGTGGGTACTCTCTATAGCTGACACAGATGTCAAGGGAGCTGACAGCCAAAGCTGTTTCCAGCAGCATTCCCAGAAATTGGTAAAAGAGTCCCTTCATTGAGAATAGATCCAGGTTGCAGATGTCAGTATCCAACATAATCTACTTCTGTTCAGCTCAAATTCATTACTTTCATTTCCATTCTGAGGAAGGAAAAAACAAATGTGTGTTTGTGTTCAGGATTGTGGGAGTTTTTTATGCATGTTCAGAGTGCTTTAGGCTTATATGTTTAGGTTTATATGTATGAATTTAGGGGCTGTGAGAACTGTGTACGAAAGGGTTAAAAGCTAGCATCTATATATATATAATATATATAATTTTCAGTTGTAGATGCACACAATTCCTTTATTTATTTATTTTTGTGTGATGCTAAGAATAGAACCCAGTGCCTTACATAAGCTAGGCAAGTGCTCTACCACTGAACCTCAGCCCTAGGCCCAGCCCCTAGCACATACATTTTTGATACAAAAGAATTTCTGGGGAAAATTTGCTAGTTTTTGTTGAGCATTTTACATCATGTGTGTGTGTTTTTTCACTATACCCCAATAGAGTCAATGACTTGAAAAGTAGTTTGAATGAGCTTTATTAGCAACAAGCTGGCCTGATGGAATGGAAGATGGTAGGCTCAAAGAAACATATAATGGTCCTAGGTGGGTGCATCAGTTATCTAGTGTTTCAGAAAAGGAGCCTCTTATGGAGTGTGGGCTGTGTATGTCTTATCTTATTCATGTATGTCACCAAGAGTTCCAGTCCAGTAGGTCTAAACAAGACTTAATTGATCAGAGTTTATGTGTTAAAATTCTTGATTAGAGTAGTTTGTGGGTTTTGTTGTGGTCAACATTTCTTTTTCTGTTATTGGGGGGAGGTTATGGTTACTGGGGATTGAACTCAGGGGCACTTGGCCACTGAGCCACATCCCCAGCTCTAGTTTGTCTTTTATTTAGAGACAGAGTCATACTGAGTTTCTTAGTTCCTCACTGTTGCTGAGGCTGGCTTTGAACTCTCGATCCTCCTGCCTCAGCCTCCCTCTGAAGGTGCTGGGATTACAGATGTGCACCACCATGCCTGTCATGGTCAACATTTCTAGCAAGCATCTTTTCAAGTCTGACCTTCTCCCAAAACTTTGGACTAGGAGTTTCCAAGAAGGGAGGGTCTTGTGCATTTCTAGCTGGGTTTATAGTGTGCAGATAATCTGTGACAGACAGGGCAGATATAAGCTAAGAGAATTGGATTTCCATTGGGTGAAGGGCTTATATGTTCTTTCAAGAGGTTTCTTTGATTATAATTATTATAAGAGAGCCATTTGGCCAAAAGACATTTTGCAATAAAAATTTCTTATCAATTTTTGTGGTTCTCATGTATTGTGTAGTGAAATTGGCGATATGCTCTTATGTGGTATTGGTGGGCTGTTGGGCAGCCCTTGTATGTATTTCTGGATGCTAGGAAGAATTCCTTTCATTTTGATGGGCATGAAAATTATGGGGTGGTTGTTTGTATGAGAAAATGAGATGCTGTGCTTTTCTTGGAAGGATGGTAAGAATTCAGAGGGCTTCAGTGTTTTTTACTCTTTCTTTTGTGGGTTGCTGGTTTCCTAAAATGTTGATATGCATTCAAAGTTTAGGGTTTGTTTTGTTTTCAAATTACCCATAAGAATCTGATATATATTCACCAGTGTGTGTGATGGTGTCTGCGTGGCTGTTTGAGAACAAGGGAAAGTCATGGTGTCTTGTGAGACTGTGCAGGGTTTGGAGTATTTATAGGGCTGTTGTTTATTTGTTTAGGCTCATGAATGCACCTTGGGATGTTTGGATGTAATATGTGTGTTTGCGTATGGGCTATGTTAATGAATGTGTTTGGGTATATATCTATGGGTTTGTCACGTGATTGATATTGTTGGGAAATGGAGGAGTGGTATTTGTGTACTTGAGATATGGCATATACTTGGTTATGTGGGGTTTTATAAGAAAATTTCTTTATTCATGTATATGTACTTGCATGCTTGAAGGCTGGTCAGTTACTAAGTTTGTGGAGTAGTAGGATGAATATGTTTAAGTGTGGTGTGGAGTTGGTAGGGTTCTGCATTTTTATAGACAAGGAGTTATTCATATTTGGGAATGTGTGAACTTGTATATGAAGATAGTATAATATTTTGTGTATAATTTGATATATTTGCATATTTTTATGTAATGGGTAACTGTGTAGAAATTGGATGCCTATGGAGAGTTATTTGTGTCTTCAGTTTGTATTAACTACCACAGCTCAGGTGTGTGTGGGTGTATTTGTGTTGCATGTATCAGTAATAGTTGTGAGAAGAATATTTAGGTGTCAATTAGTATGTGTGCTTAAGGGACATGGCAGTTGATGTCTGCTTTCTGGGGCCATATATGTATGAATTAGAAAGTTATTTGTAACTGGGATGTGAGGAATTTATTTGTAACTTCCTCAAGTAGAAAGTTATTTGTAACTGGTATGTGATGAAGAGGTGACACTGTGCATATATATGGGGATTATGAGAATTTTGTATATATGTTTTAGGGATACATGATACAGCTATTAGCATTTGAGTAAAAACAAAATGTGTTTTACTGGCCCGTGATAATTTGGATTTTGTAAGTGAGCTTATGTGTATTTTAGATGATATTCTTGAGATATTTTTTGTCTCAGGCATGCAAATTGGTTTGTGGCTTTGTAGATGGATGGTTGAATTCTATAAATTTCTTCGTTGGGAATGACGTTGCTAGGAGTATTCAAAGTGTATGTCTTTAGAGAATGCTGTATCATTTCTAGGTGTGGATAGGAATGTTGGCAGGTTGCATTCTGGAGATGTGGAATACTGTGTAATGTTTCAAAGACACTCTATATTCATGATTTGGATATATTTATGTGCCTCTCTTTCCTTTCCTGTTCAGAAATTATCTATATATTGATCCATAAATAGAGATTAATGTATGCCTTTTTTTATGTGTTGTCGTATTGAACTCTCTGTGTGATTGCATGCAAGACTAGCATTTTTGTGTTTTGTGTGTATGTAGGCACCCAAGTGATTAGGTGTATCTTCATGGATTTGTGGATGTGTGTATTTAGAATCTTTGTATACAGGATTCTCAGGAATTGTGTTTTGTGTTTATTGTGGCATGTAATTCTTGATGATTTTGGTGATGTTCATAGAAAGTGTGGTCCTAATATATAATTATGTTTAGTCTCATGCATTTGAGAAGTATAAATTGTTGGTGGCTGAGTGTGTTTTGAATTCATTTGGCTCTTGTGATGTGTACTCTGGCAGATGTGAGAGGTTCATTTTGTGCTTGAAAATATATTTGGATATTATGGAATGTGCGTATTTTAGAACTGTGGGATTTCATGTGGGTCTGTTGTGTAGTTCAAGAGATGAATGGTTGTATATTTTTGGTTTTCCAGGGTCTTTGCCTGTAAGATATTCATTGGGTATATATGAGCTGTGTATTTGTTGTACAGGTATGTGTCCAACTGATGTTGTACCTGTATGAATACTTGTAGGAATGTGCTTGAACAATTAGTTTGAATAGGGTATTTTTCTCCAAAAATTCATGTAGTAACAGGTGGTGTTTCTGTGCGTTTGGGATGGAGATATCTGATGTTCATCTGGTCAGAAGCCATGAGGTGTATTTTTGTCTAGAGGTGTTAATGAAGTTTTGTTTGTGTATTTGGGATTGGAATTCAAGTTAGTACCGTGGGACAGGTAAATTTTGTGCACATATTCTTTGTGTGCTGGAGCTGCCAATAACCAGCTATGGTAGCTGATGCTGCTCATCCCTTTCAGTTTGGTGTTCAGAAGCATCGGATTAGTTAGTGTACAAAGTATATCTGTCTCAAGAAGTTAGTCTTGAGATAGATATACTTTGTACACTAAAAGTTAAGGCTTTCTTACCTACCTCTAGATTATTTACTAGAATACTTCTATTGTGTGTGTGTGTGTGTTTACCATTTTTTTATGAGGAGGCATCTGTGTGAAGTAAATATATTCAGGCAACCATGTGTTCATATCTTACAGATTGCGCATACATTGTGAGTGGGGCATCAGGACATATCACAACAACTATAAAATGTTTGTGCTGCTTTTCTCTGCCTGAGACAGCCAGTAATGAAGAGGCAGAGAGGTAAGAGAAGAAAGGCTTCATTTTTCTAGAATCCTTTTTGTCAGAAATTAATGCCTAGCTCCTGATTTCATCTTGCTTAGTGCTGTTGAGTGAAATGTATAAAGTGTATTATACATTTGTTCTCTCAGTATTGTTCTCTCAGTCTTGGGAAGGTGGGTCCAAGGGCAGTTCACTAGAGTTGACAGAATGTCCTTTAGAGGATCTGGGGTTGTGTGGGTCTTATCTGGGTCGAGTGGACATTGAGCCATCTGTATCTGTGAATCTAAGATAATGTGATTGTTTAGATGCGTGCATTCTGAAGATGTGAGCATCTGTTTCCCTTCTAGTCGGAATCTGCTCTACACTTCTGCCCATGTCTTTTCATTTGGACATTTCCTATGACCTATCAAGGAGAAGTTCCCAGTACAAGGGTTAGTACTTTTAACTAACTCTATGGTTAGTCAATATGATACAGTGAGAGTGTGGGGAGAAAGAACGCTATGTTTGTAAATCCAAAAGAAGGGACTAGAGGAAAAAATAACTTTTAATTTAGGGTTCATCATCACTGTGTTCCCTTGAGTCTCAGAGGAGACTTGGTATGAGGACTATTGAGAAAGGCAGGCACCATTGAGATTGGTGGGCTCTTTTAGATGGACTGAATGCTTTTTTTTTTCTTGAGAGACAGATATGAGCTTTGGGACAAGGGGTAGATATTCTGGTATTGATCTTTAGTTTCCCCCAAAGATTCACCATTATACCTGTGTTTCCCACCTGATGGCACTATTGGGAGGTGTGGGAAGTTTTTAGAAAGTGGGACTCAGATGATAAAAGTAATTCATTGGGGATGTGCACCTAAAGGAATACTGGGATCTCTGTGCATTTGTCTCTATTCTGTTTTCTATTTTGTTTCTCTTTGCCTCCCAGCTCTCATGAGGGGAGCAGAACATAGTCTCTTACAGATGTTCTGGAGTGTATATTTGGGATTGGCCCAGGAGAGCAGGGCTATGAGGAGCAGGGCACAGGGAAGCAGGAACAGAGAGAGAAGAGACCAGGGGAGCAAGACTCAGGTGAGCAGAGCCAGGAGGAACAGGTCCAGGGGGAGCAGGGCCAGAGGGAGTGGGTCCTGGGGAAGTAGGACCAGGAGGAGCAGGGCCAAGTGGGAACAGGGCTCTGGGGGAGTGGAGCCCATGAGGGAGCAGGGCCCAGGAGAGCAGGGCCAGATAGAACAGAGCCCTGGGGGAGCAAGACCAGAGGGAGAACAACCCAGGGGAGCAGGGCCAGGTAGAGCATGGCCTGGGGAGAAGGGCACACAGGGAGTAGGGCCCAGGGGAGCAGGGCCAGGGGAACAGGCCACAAGGGAAGCAGGGACCTGGGGAGCAGGGCCAGGGGGAGAAGAACCTAGCTGGAGTACAGCCCAGGGGTTTTCCCAGGGGAGCATGGCCGGGGCAGAAGGGCACACAGGGAGTAGGGCCCAGGGGAGCAGGGCCAGTGAGTGCAGGTCCCAGGGGAGCAAGGCACAGGGGACAGAGCCAAGAGAAAAAGGCCAGGGGGAGCAGGGCCCAGGGGGATCTGTGCTTAGGGGGAGTAGAGCCCAGGGCGAAGAGAACCAGGGGGAGCAGAACCAGGGGGAGCAGGGCCAAGGGAGCAGGGCCAGGGGGAGCAGGGCCCAGTGAGAGCAAGGCTCAGTGGGAGACGGGCACAGGGGAACCAGGGCCCAGGAGAAGCAGAACTTGGGGAAGAAAGGCCCAGGGGTGCAGTACTGCTGGTGTAGGGCCAAGGGGAGCAGGGCCAGGGAAAGAAGGGCCCTGGAGGAGCAGGATAAGTTGGAGCAAGGCCAAGGGAGAAGAGGACCAGAGAGAGGAGGGCCAAGGAGAGCAGAGCTAGAAGGAGCAGAGCCCATAGAAAGTAGGGCCAGAGGGAGAAGAGCAAGGGGAGCAGGGCCAGGGAGAGAAGGGCCAGGGAGAACAGGGCCAGGGAGGGCAGAGCCAGGGAGAGTAGAGCCAGGAGAAAAGGGCCAGGGAGAGCAGGCCAGGGGGAAAAGGGCCAAGGGGGAGCAGCGTCCAGGAGGAGTGAAGCACAGGTGGGGACAAGGTCCAGAGAACGGGGCCCAGGGGAGCAGGGCCAGGTGCAGCAGGGCCCAGGGAGAGCAGGACACAGGGGGAGCACGGTCCAGGGAAGCGGGCACAGGAGAAGCAGGGAAAGGGGGAGCAGAGCCAGGGGGAGCAGGGCCAGGCAGTGCAGGACGCAGGTGGACTGGGGCTCATTGGAGCAGGGCCAGGGATAGCAAGTTCCAGAGTAGTATCACCCAGTGGAGAAGCACCAGGAGGAACAGGGCCAGAGGGAGAAGGGCCAGGGGGAGCAGGGCTAGAGGGAGAAGAACCCAGGGAAAGAAGTGCCAGGGGAAGCAGTGCCTCCAGGATCAGGCCCAGGGGAAGCAGGGTCAAGGGGAGGAGGGCCAGGGGAAGCAGGGCCCAGGGAAGCAGGTCCAGGTGGAGCAGGGTACAAGGGGAGCAGGGCCCAGGGAGAGTGGGGCCAAGAAAGTACCAGGGCCTAGGAGGAGCAGAAATAGTGGAAGCAGGATGCAGAGGAGTAAGAATAGGGGGACTAGGGCCCAGTGGAGCAGGGCCATGAGGAGCAGGGCCCGGGGGGAGCAAAACCAGTTGGAATACTGCCCAGGGAAAGGAAGAACACGGGGAGCAGGGCACAGGATATAAGGGCTAGGGGGATCATAGGCTACAGGTGTAAGACCAGGGGGAGCCAGATCAGGGGAACAAGGCCTATGGGGAGAAGGACCAGGGGGAGCAGGGCCCAGGGGGAGTGAGGCACAGGAATACAGGGCAATGGGGGGGTACAACCAGGAGTAGCAGTGTCCAGGGAGTAGGGTCATGGAGAGCAGGGCCAGAGGGAAACAGGACCCAGAGAAGCAGGACCAAGAAGAGTAGATCCAAGGGGGAGCACGACTCAGGGGGAGTGGAGCCCAGGGAGGAGCAAGGCCCAGGACAGCAGGGCCAGGAGTAGCCGGGGCAAGGAGAAGCAGGGATCAGGGCAAGCATGGCCCAAGTTAGCATGGCCCATGTGGAGCAAGAGCATGGGGAGAAGGGCCCAGAGGGAGCAAGGCCCTGAGGGAGCAAGGCACAGGGGATCAGGGCCCAGGTTGAGAAGGGCCAGGGGGAAGAGGGCCCATGGGGAGTAGTGCCATAGGGAGGAGGGACCAGGAAAGCAGGACCAGAGGGAGCAAGGCCCAGGGAGCAGGGCCCAGGGGGAAAACGGCCAGGGGGAGCAGGGCCAAAGGGAGCAGGGCCAAGGGGGAGCAGGGCTCAGAGGAGCAGGGCCAAGGGGACTGGGGACAAGGGAGTAGGGAACATGGGGAGCAGGGCCAGGGAGAGCAGGGCACAGAGGAGCAGGGCCAAGGAGAGTTTTGACAAGGGAGTAGGGAACATGTGGAGCAGGTACAGGGGGAGCAGGTCCAGGGGGAGTATGGCCCAGGGGGAGCATGGACCAGGGGAGCAGGGACAGAGGAGCAGGGCCAGGGGGAGCAAGTCATGGGAGCAGGGCAGGGGGAGCAGGGTCCAGGGAAGCAGGAACATGGGGAGCAGGAATCGAGGTAGCAAAGCCCAGGGGGAGCAGGACACAGGAAAACTGATGCCCAGGCAGAGAAGAACCTGAGAGAGCAGGGCCCAGAGGAGCAGGTCCAGGGGGAGCAAGTCATGGGAGCAGGGCAGGGGGAACAGGGCCCAGGGAAGCAGGAACATGGGGAGCAGGAATCAGGGGTAGCAAAGCCCAGGGGGAGCGGGACACAGTAAAACTGATGCCCAGGCAGAGAAGAACCAGGGAGAGCAGGGCCCAGAGGAGCAGAGCCTGGGGGAGCAAGTCAGGGAAGCAAGTCAGGGGAGCAAGTCAGGGGAGCAGGGCATGGGGAGCAGGGCCCAGGGAAGCAGGAACATGGGGAGCAGGACTCAGGGGTAGCAAGGCCCAGGGGGAGCGGGACACAGGAAAACTGATGCCCAGGCAGAGAAGAACCAGGGAGAGCAGGGCCCAGAGGAACAGGGCCAGGGGGAGCAAGTCAGGGGAGCAAGTCAGGGGAGCAGGGCATGGGGAGCAGGGCCCATGGAAGCAGGAACATGGGGAGCAAGACTCAGGGGTAGCAAGGCCCAGGGGGAGTGGGACACAGAATAACCGATGGCCAGGCAGAGAAGAATCAGGGAGAGCAGGGCACAGGGGAGCAGGGTCAGGGGGAAGCAGGGCCCTCGGGAGCAGGGCCAGGAAGTGCAGGGCCCGGGGAAGCAAGACCAGAGGGAGCAGGGCAAAGAGGAGCAGAGCCAGGGGGAACAAGGTAGGGGCAGCTGGGCCAGAGGTATGGGGTCCGGGGAAGCAGGACCAGGGGGCAGAGCCCAGGGGAAGCAGGGTTCAAGGGGAATGGAGCCCAAGTGGGGAGCAAGGCCCAGAAGAGCAGGGCCAGGTGGAGCAGGGCCCAGGAAGGAACAGGTCCAGAGGAAGAACAGCCCAGAAGAGCAGGGCCAGGTGGAACAGGACACGGGGGAGCAAGGCCTAGCGGAGCAGGGACGGGGGAGAAGAGTAGGGCGCAGGGAGCAGGGCCAGGGAGAGCAGGTCCCAGGGGAGCATATATAAGGGAAGCAGGGCCAGGGAGAGAAGGGTCCAGGAGAAGCAGGGAACAGGGGTAGCAGAGCCCAGGGGAGTAGTCCTAGGGGAAGCAGGGGCAGGGGAGCAGGGCCCAGGAGATGCAGGGAACAGAGAGCAGGAAGGCCTAAGGGGAACAGAGCTATGAAATTATGCCAGGGGGAGCTGGGTCCATGGGGAGCAGGGCTATGGTTATCACGACCAAATGGAGCAGAGCCCAAGGAGAACAGGACCAGGGAATTAGTGCCAGGGGGAGCAGGGCCCATGGGGAGCTGTTTGAGGGGTAACAAGGCCTGGAAAGTTGGACCAGAGAAGCAGGGCTCAGGGGAGCAGGGCCTAGTGGGAAAACGGCCCCGGGGAGCAGGGCCAGAGGGAGTGGGGCCAAGGGGGAGCAGGTTCCAGGGGGACCTGGGGCCAGAAGGAACAGAACAAGGAAGAGAAGGGCCCAGAGGAGCAGGACTGGGGAGAGTAGGACCCAGGGAAACAGGGCCAGGGAAGAAGGGCCCAGGGAGAGGAGAACCAGGGGGAGCAAGACTCAGCAAAGCCGGGCTAGGTGGAGCAGAGCCCATAGGGAGTAGGGCGAGGGGGAGCAGGGCAGGGGAGCAGGGAACACTGGGAGCAGGACCAGGGAGAGCAGGGCTCAGAGGAGCAGGGCCAAGGGGAGTGGGGACAAGGGAGTAGGGAACATGGGGAGCAGGTCCAGGGGGAGTAGGCCTAAGGGGAGTATGGACCAGGGGGAGAATGGCGAAGGGGAGCCCGGCCCAGAGGAGCAGGGCCAGGGGGAGCAAGTCATGGGAGCAGGGCAGGGGGAGTAGGGCCCAGGGAAGCAGGAATATGGGGAGCAAGGAGAGGAGGCCTACATGGAACAGGACCCAGGAGATCCAGGCTAGGGTGTGAAGGGCTCACAGGAAATAGGGTCGGGGTAGCAGGGTCAGTGGAGCAGGGCCCATGGGGAGAAGGACCATGGCGAATAGGGCCCAAAGGAAGCAGGGCCCAGGGGAGCAGGGCACAGGGAAACCAGTGAAGGGGGAGTAGAACCATTTGGAGGAGGGCCCAGGGAGCATGGCTGGGGAGAGCTGGGTCCAGGGGAGCATGGTCAGGAGAATCAGGGCCCAGAAATGCAGGGCCAGGGGGAGCAGGGCCCAGGGGAAGCAGGGCCCAGGGGGAGCAGAACCCAGGGTAGCAGGGCTCAGGGAGCACAGCCAAGGTGGAGCAGGTCCAGGGGAGCAGGGCCAGGAGGAGCAGGGTCCAGGAAAGCAGGACCATGGGGAGCAGGACACATGAGTGCAGGGCTCAGGGGAGTAGATACAGGGGGAACAGTACACAGTGATAGCAGGGCCTAAGAGAGTAGGACCAGGGAGAGAAGTTGCCAGAGGAGCAAGGCCCAGGGAAGCAGAGCCAGGGGAGCAGATCCAGAGAGAAAAGGGCCAGAGGGAGCAGGGCCAGGGGGAGAAGGGCCCAGGGTGAGCAGTACCAGGGGGAGCAGGGCACGGGGAAGCAGGCCCAGGAGAAGCAGGGAAAGGGGGAGCAGGGCCTATGGGGAACAGGGCCATGGTTATCAGGACCAGGTGGAGCAGGTCCCAAGGAGAGCAGGAACGGGGATTAGAGCCAGGGGAGCAGGTCACAAGGAGAGCAGGAAAGGTATTAGGGCCACAGGGAGCAGAGCCCATGGGGAGCAGTGCCATGGGGAGCAGGGACCAAGAAAGCAAGACCAGACGGAGCACAGCCTAGAGGAAAAGGACCCAGGGGAGTAGGGCCACGGGGGAGCAGGGCCCAGGGTGCAGGGTCAGGAGGAAGTAGGGCCCAGGAGAGCAGGGCTAGGAGGAGCAGTGCCCAGGGAAGCAGGACCAGAGATAGAAGGGCCCAGGGGAGCAAGACCCCGGTGAGCAGAGCCAGGAGGAACAGGTCCAGGGGGAGCAGGGCCAGAGGGAGTGGGTCCTGGGGAAGTAGGACCAGGGGGAGCAGGGCCAAGTGGGAACAGGACTCTGGGGGAGTGGAGCCCACGGGGGAGCAGGGCCCAGGAAATCATGGCCAGATAGAACAGAGCCCTGGGGAGCAGGACCAGAGGGAGAACAGTCTAGGAGAGCAGGGCCAGGTAGAGCAGGGCCAGGGGAGAAGGGCACACAGGGAGTAGGGCCCAGGGGAGCAGGGCCAGGGGGAGCAGGCCACAGGGGAACCAGGGCCCTGGGGAGCAGGGCCAGGGGGAGAAGGACCTAGCAGGAGTACGACCCAGGGGAGAAGGGCCAGTGATTGCAGGGTACAGGGGAACAGAGCCAGAGGGAGCAGAGCCAGGAGAAAAAGGCCTGGGGGAGCAGGGCCCAGGGGGAGCTGTGCCTAGGGGGAGCAGAGCCCAGGGCGAGCAGAACCAGGGGGAGCAGGGCCAAGGGAGCAGGGCCAGCATGAGCATGGCCCAGTGGGAGCAAGCCTCAGTGGGAGATGGGCACAGGGGAACCAGGGCCCAGGAGGAGCAGAACCAGGGGAAGCAAGGCCCAGGGGTGCAGTACTGCTGGTGTAGGGCCAAGGGGTGCAGGGCCAGGGAAAGAAGGGCCCTGGAGGTGCAGGATAAGTTGGAGCAAGGCCAAGGGAGAAGAGGACCAGAGAGAGCAGGGCTAAGGAGAGCAGGGCTAGAAGGAGCAGAGCCCATAGAAAGTAGGGCCAGAGGGAGCAGGGCAAGGGGAGCAGGGCCAGGGAGAACAGGGCCAGGGAGGGCAGAGCCAGGGAGAGTAGAGCCAGGAGAAAAGGGCAAGGGGGAGCAGGCCAGGGGGAGAAATGGCCAGGGGGAGAAGGGCCAAGGGAGTGTAGCGCCCAGGAGGGGTGAAGCATAGGTGGGAACAGGGTCCAGAGAACGGGGCCCAGGATAGCAGGTCCAGGTGCTGCAGGGCCCAGAGAGAGCAGGACACAGGGGGAGCAGGGCCCAGGGAAGTGGGCGCAGGAGAAGCAGGGGAAAGGGGGAGCAGAGCCAGGGGGAGCAGGGCAAGGGAGTGTAGGACGCAGGTGGACTGGGGCTCATTGGAGCAGGGCCAGGGAGAGCAAGTTCCAGAGTAGTATCACCCAGTGGAGAAGCCCCAGGGGGAACAGGTCCAGAGGGAGAAGGGCCAGGGGGAGCAGGGCCAGGGGGAGAAGGACCCAGGGAAAGCAGTGGCAGGGGAAGCAGTGCCTCCAGGATCAGGCCCAGGGGAAGCAGGTCCAAGGGGAGGAGGGCCAGGGGAAGCAGGGCCCAGGGAACCAGGGCAAGGTGGAGCAGGGTACAGGGGGAGCAGGGCCCAGGGGGAGCGGGATCCAGGGGTGACCAGGTCCCAGGAGGAGCAGAAAAAGGGGAAGCAGGGCCCAGGGGAGCAAGAATGGGGGGACTAGGGCCCAGTGGATGAGGGCCATGAGGAGCAGGGCCTGGGGGGAGCAAGACCAGTTGAAGCAGTGCCCAGGGAAAGAAATACCACGGGGAGCAGGACAGAGGATATAAGGGCTAGGGGGAGCATAGGCTGCAGGTGTAAGGCCAGGGGGAGCAGGACCAGGGGAGCAAGACCTATGGGGAGAAGGACCAGGGGGAGCAGGGCCCAGGGGGAGTAAGGCACAGGAATACAGGGCAATGGGGTAGTAGAACCAGGAGTAGCAGTGTCTAGGGATTAGGGTCATGGGGAGCAGGGCCAGAGAGAACGGGGCCCAGAGAAGCAGGACCAAGGAGAGTAGAACCAACGGGGAGCACGACTCAGGGGGAGTGGAGCCCAGGGAGGAGCAACGTCCAGGAGAGCAGGGCCAGGAGTAGTAGGGCCCAGGAGAAGTAGGGATCAGGGCAAGCATGGCCCAAGTTAGCATGGCCCATGTGGAGCAAGAGCATGGGGAGAAGGGCCCAGGGGGAGCAAGGCCCTGAGAGAGCAAGTCACAGGGGAACAGGGCCCAGGTGAGCAGGGCCAGGGGGAGGAGGGCCCATGGGGAGTAGTGCCATGGGGAGCAGGGACCAGGAAAGCAGGAACAGAGGGAGCAAGGCCCAGGGAGCAGGGCCCAGGGAGAAAACGGCCAGGGGGAGCAGGGCCAGAGGGAGTGGGGCCAAGGGGGAGCATGTCCCAGGGGGACCTCGGGCCAGAAAGAGCAGAAGCAGGGGGAGAATGGCCCAGGGGAGCAGGACTGGGGAGAGTAGGATCCAGGGGAACAGGGCCAGGGGGAGCAGGGCCCAGGGAGAGGAGAAACAGGGGGAGCAAGACTGAGCAAAGCAGGGCTAGGGGTAGCAGAGCCAACAGGGAGCAGGGCCACGGGGAGCAGGGCATGGGAGAAGGGAACATGGGGAGCAGGGCCAGCGAGAGCAGGGCTCAGAGGAGCAGGGCCAAGGGGAGTGGGGACAAGGGAGTAGGAAACATGGGGAGCAGGTCCAGGGGGAGCAGGCCCAGGGGGAGTATGGCCCAGGGTGAGCATGGCCAAGGGGAGCAGGGCCCAGAGGAGCAAGGCCAGGGGGAGCAAGTCATGGGAGCAGTGCTGGAGGAGCAGTGCCCAGGGAAGCAGGAACATGGGGAGCAGGAATCATGGGTAGCAAAGCCCAGGGGGAGCGGGACACAGTAAAACTGATGCCCAGGCAGAGAAGAACCAGGGAGAGCAAGGCCCAGAGGAGCAGGGCCTGGGGAAGCAAGTCAGGGGAGCAAGTCAGGGGAGCAGGGCATGGGGAGCAGGGCCCATGGAAGCAGGAACATGGGGAGCAGGACTCAGGGGTAGCAAGGCCCAGGGGGAGCGGGACACAGGAAAACCGATGGCCAGGCAGAGAAGAACCAGGGAGAGCAGGGCACAGGGGAGCAGGGCCAGGGGGAAGCAGGGCCCTCGGGAGAAGGGCCAGGAAGTGCAGGGCCCGGGGAAGCAAGACCAGAGGGAGCAGGGCAAAGAGGAGCAGAGCCAGAGGGACCAAGGTAGGGGGTGCTGGGCCAGAGGTATGGGGTTTAGGGAAGCAGGACCAGGGGGAGCAGAGCCAAGGGGGAGCAGGGTTCCAGGGGAATGGAGCCCAAGTGGGGAGCAAGGCCCAGAAGAGCAGGGCCAGGTGGAGCAGGGCCCAGGAGGGAACAGGACCAGAGGGAGAACAGCCCAGAAGAGCAGGGCCAGGCGGAGCAGGACACAGGGGGAGCAAGGCCTAGGGAAGCAGGGACAGGGGGAAAAGAGTAGGGCGCAGGGAGCAGTGCCAGGGAGAGCAGGTCCCAGGGGATCATATACCATGGAAGCAGGGCCAGGGAGAGAAGGGTCCAGGAGAAGCAGGGAACAGGGGTAGCAGAGCCCAGGGGAGTAGGCCCAGGGGAAGCACGACCAGGGATAGCAGGGGCAGGGGAGCAGGGCCCAGGAGAAGCAGGGAACAGAGAGCAGGGAGGCCTATGGGGAGCAGAGCCAGGGGATTATGGCAGGGGGAGCAGGGCCCATGGGGAGCACGGCCATGGTTATCAGGACCAAGTGGAGCAGAGCCCAAGGGGAACAGGACCAGGGAATTAGGGCCAGTGGGATCAGGGCCCATGGATAGCTGTGCGAGGAGGAACAGGGCCTGGAATGTGGGACCAGAGAAGCAGGGCTCAGGGGAGTAGGGCCTAGGGGAGTAGGGCCAAGGGAAACATTGACAGGGGGAGCAGGGCCAGAAAGAACTGGGCCAAGGGACGCAGCACCAGGGGGAGCAGGGACAAGGGGTGCAGGGCCCAGAGGGAGCTAGGCCCAAGGGGGAGCAGGACCCAAGGGAGTATGGCCGGGAAGAGGAGGGCCCAGGGGGAGCAGGACCACAGGGAGCACAGCCCAGGGGAGCACAGCCAGGGGAGAACAGGCCCCAGGGGAGCGGGGCGCAGGGGGAGGAGGTCCAGTTACAGCAGGACCCAGGAGAGCAGGCCTAGAGGGAGCAGAGCCCACAGGGAGATGGGCCAGGGGTAGCAGAGCCAGGGGAACAGGGCCCATGGGGAGCAGGACCAATAAGAGCAGGGCCTAGTGGGAGCAGGCCTTGGGGGAGAAGAACCAGAGGGAGCAGGACAAAGAACAGGGCCAAGGGGGAGCAGGGCCCAGGGAATCAGGGTCAGAAGGACCAGGGCCCCGGGGGAGCAGGAACAGTGTGAGCAGGGCCCAGGGGAATAAGTTCCAGGGAAGATGGGCCAGGTGAAACAGGGCCAGGAGGAGCATGGCCAGAGGCAGTGGGGGCCAGGGAAGCAGGACCAGGGGGAGCTGGGCCAAGGAGGAGCAGAACTCAGGGGGAGAGGAGCCCAGTGGGGAGCAGGGCCCAGGAGGACAGGGCCATGAAGAGCATGGACTGGGAGGGGCAGGACAAGAGGGAAAATAGTCCAGGGGAGAAAGGCCAGGGGGAAAAGGACACATCGAGAGCAGGGACCAGGGGAGCAGGGTCAGGGGAAGTAAAGACCAGGGGAGCAGGGCCAGGGGAAGCAGGGCCCAGGAAAGGAGGGCACATGAGAGCAGGACTCCGGCGAGTAGTACCTAGGGGAGCAGGGCCAGAAGGAGCAGGGCCCAGGAGGAGCCGGACCAGGTGGAGCATGAACCAAGAAGAGGAGGCCTACTGGGAACAGGACCCAGGAGAGCCAGGCTAGGAGAAGAGCCCACAGGAAGTAGTGCCAGGGTTATCAGGGCCAGGGAAAGCAGGGCCCAGGAGGAGCTGGACCAGGTGGAGCATGGCCCAAGGAGAGGAGGCCTACGGGAAACAGGACCCAGGAGATCCAGGCTATG
Source organism: Ictidomys tridecemlineatus (assembly GCF_052094955.1). Lineage (NCBI taxonomy): Eukaryota > Metazoa > Chordata > Mammalia > Rodentia > Sciuridae > Ictidomys > Ictidomys tridecemlineatus. The sequence continues at coordinate 124,584,992 of NC_135480.1, read as the reverse complement.
GTGAGAAGGGCTCACAGAAAATAGGGTCAGGGTAGCAGGGTCAGGGGAGCAGGGCCCATGGGGAGAAGGACCATGGCGAACAGGGCCCAAAGGAAGCAGGGCCCAGGAGAGCAGGACACAGGGAAACCAGTGCAGGGGGAGTAGAACCATGGGGAGGAGGGCCCAGGGAGCATGGCTCCGGGGAGCTGGGCCCAGGGGAGCATGGTCAGGAGAATAAGGGCCCAGAAATGCAGGACCAGGGGGAGCAGGGCCAAGGGAAAACAGTGCCCAGGGGGAGCAGTACCCAGGGTAGCAGGGCTCAGGGATCATGGCCAAGGTGGAGCAAAGCCAGGGGAGCAGGGCCAGGAGGAGCAGGGCCCAGGAAAGCAGGACCATGGGGACCAGGACACATGGGTGCAAGGCTCAGGGGAGTAGGTACAGCAGGGCCCAGGGTAGTAGGGCCAGGGAGAGAAGATGCCAGAGGAGCAAGGCCCAGGCAAGCAGAGCCAGGGAGCAGATCCAGAGAGAAAAGGGCCAGAGGCAGCAGGGCCAGGGGGAGAAGGGCCCAGGGTTAGCAGTACCAGGGGGAGCAGGGCTCATGAAGCACAACCAAGGGGGACCAGGGTCAGGGGGAACAGGTCCTGGTGAGCAGGGCCCATGAAGACCAAGACCAGAGGAGCAGGGCCCAAGGGAAGAAGAATCCATGGGGAGTTGGTCACAGGGAAGCAGGGCCTGGGAGGACCATGGCCCAGGGGAGCAGTGACAGGGGAAGCAGGACCCAGGAGAGCAGGGCCAGGGCGAGCAGGGCCAGGGGATTAGGGCCAGGAAGAGCAGGGCCCATGGGGAGCAGGGCCAGGTGAAGCAGGACACAGGGGTTGCTGGGCACAGGGGTGCAGGGCCAGGGGGACAAATACTCAGGGGGAGCAGGGCCCATGGTAGCAGGGACAGGGTGAGCAGGTCGCAGAGGAGCAGGGTCCAGGGGAACAGAACCAGAGGGAGAAGAGCCAGAGATACAAGGGTCAGGGGGAGCAGGGTCAGAGGCAAGCGCTCAGGGAGAGTAGCACCAAGGGGAGCAGGGCCTGGGGAAGCACGCCCAGGAGAAGCATGAAAAAGGGGAGCAAGGCCAGGGGAAACAGGGCCCTGGAGATGCAGAGTAAGTAGTTAACGGACTGGGGGAGCAGGGCCCAGGGAGAGAAGGGACCAGGGGGAGCAGGGCTTAGAAGAGCAGGGCTCAGCAGGAGCAGGGCCCAGCAGAGCAGGTCCAGGAGAAGCAGGCCCAGGAAAGCAGGGCCCAAGGGAGGAAGGGCCTGAGGGAGCAAGGCCCAGGAAAGTAGGACCAGAGGGAGTAGGGCCTAGGTGAGCAGGGCCCAGGGGAGCAGGGCTAGGGGAAACACAGCCACAGGGAGCAGGGCCAAATGGAGCAGGGTCCAGTGAAGCAGGACCAGGAGAAGGGCCAAAGAAGAGCAGGGCACAGATGGGGCAGAGCCTAGGGGGAAGCAGGCCCAAGGGGAGCAGAGTCAGGAGTATCAGGGCCTAGGAGGAGCAGGACCAGAGGGAGCATGGCCTAGGGGACCTGGGCCAGGGTATAGCATGGCCCAGGGGAGCAGGGCCCAGGAAAGCATGACCAGGGGGAGCTAGACACAGGAATAGCAGGCCCCAGGGGGCAGGGCCAGGGAGAGAATGTCCCAGGGGAGCAGGGCCAAGGAGAGCAGAGCTTCGGGGAGCAGTGCCTAGAAAAGCAGAACCAGAGGGAGCAGGGGACAGGGAGAGCAGGGCCCATGGGAGCAATGCCAGAGGGAACAGCGCCCAGGGAAGCAGGACCAGAGGGAGCAGGCCCCAGGGAGGAACAGGGCCCAGGGGAGCAGGACAGGGTGAACAGGGCCAGGGGAGCAGGGCCAGAGGGAGCAGGGTGCTATGAACCTGGACCAGGAGAACAGAACCCAGGGTGTGCAGGGCCCATGGGGAGTGGAGCACAAGGAGGAGCAGGGCCCAGAGGAGCAGGGCCAGAGGGGAGCAGGGCCCTGGGGAGCAGGGCTAGAGGGAGTAGGGCCTAGGGGAGCAGGGCCAGAGGGAGTGGGTTCTGCTGAAGCTGGACCAGGGGGAGCAGGATCTCGGGGAAGCAGGGCCAGACGGAGCATGGCCCAGCGGAGCAGAGCCCATGAAAGCAGGGCCAGGGGGAGCAGGACACAGGGGTTGCAGGTCCCAGGGGAGCAGGGCCAGGGGAAGCAGGGCCCACGAGAGGAGGGCCCATGGGAGCAGGACCCGGGCGAGTAGTGCCTAGGGGTGCGGGGCCAGGGGGAGCAGGGCCCAGGAGGAGCGGACCAGGTGGAGCATGACCCATGAAGAGGAGGCCTAAGGGGAACAGGGCCCATGAGAGCCAGGGTAGGAGAAGAGCCCACAGGAAGTAGGGCCAGGGTGAGCAGGGCCAGGGAAAGCAGGGTCCAGGAGGAGCTGGACCAGGTGGAGCATGGCCCAAGGAGAGGAGGCCTACAGGGAACAGGACCCAGGAGATCCAGGCTAGGGTGAGAAGGGCCTACAGGAAATAGGGTCGGGGTAGCAGGGTCAGTGGAGCAGGGTCCATGGGGAGAAGGACCATGGTGAACAGGGCCCAAAGGAAGCAGGGCCCAGGAGAGCAGGACACAGGGAAACCAGTGCAGGGGGAGTAGAACCATGGGGAGGAGGGCCCAGGGAGCATGGCTCGGGGGAGCTGGGCCCAGGGGAGCATGGTCAGGAGAATAAGGGCCCAGAAATGCAGGACCAGGGGGAACAAGGGCCCAGGGGAAGGAGGGCCCAGGGGGAGCAGGGCCCAGGAAAGCAGGACCATGGGGAGCAGGACACATGGGTGCAGGGCTCAGGGGAGTAGGTACAGGGGGAACAGTACACAGTGATAGCAGGGCCCAGGGTAGTAGGACCAGGGAGAGAAGATGCCAGAGGAGCAAGGCCCAGGGAAGCAGAGCCAGGGGAGCAGATCCAGAGAGAAAAGGGCCAGAGGGAGCAGGGCCAGGGGGAGAAGGGCCCAGGGTGAGCAGTACCAGGGGGAACAGGACCTGGGGAAGCAGGGCCCAGGGGGAGCAGAACCCAGGGGAGCAGGGCTCAGGGAGCACGGCCAAGGGGTACCAGGGTCAGGTAGAACAGGGCCCGGTGAGCAGGGCCCATGAAGAGTAAGACCAGGGGAGCAGGGCCCAAGGGAAAAAGGGTCCATGGGGAGTAGGTCACAGGGAAGCAGGGCCTGGAAGTAGCATGGCCCAGGGGAGCAGGGACAAGGGAAGCAGGACCCAGGAGAGCAGGGACAGGGTGAGCAGCGCCAGGGGATTAGGGCCAGGAAGAGCAAGGCCCATGGGGAGCAGGGCCAGGCGAAGCAGGACACAGGGGTTGCTGGGCACAGGGGTGCAGGGCCAGGGGGACAAATACTCAGGGGGAGCAGGGCCCATGGTAGCAGGGACAGGGCGAGCAGGTCTCAGAGGAGCAGGGTCCAGGGGAGCAGAACTAGAGGGAGTAGAGCCAGGGATACAAGGGCCAGGCGGAGCAGGGTCAGAGGCAAGTGCTCAGGGAGAGCAGCACCAAGGGGAGCAGGGCCTCGAAAAGAAGGCTCAGGAGAAACAGGGAAAGGGGGAGTAGGGCCAGGGGGAACAAGGTCCTGGAGATGCAGAGTAAGGGGTTAAGGGCCTGGGGGAGCAGGGCCCAGGGAGAGAAGGGACCAGGGGGAGCAGGGCTCAGAAGAGCAGGGCTCAGCATGAGCAGTGCCCAGCAGAGCAGGTCCAGGAGAAGCAGGCCCAGGAAAGCAGGGCCCAAGGGAGAAGGGCCTGAGGGAGCAAGGCCCAGGAAAGCAGGACCAGAGGGAGTAGGGCTTAGGTGAGCAGTGCCCAGGGGAGCAGGGCTAGGGGAAACACAGCCAGAGGGAGCAGGGCCAAGTGGAGCAGGGTCCAGTGACGCAGGACCAGTATAGTTGGGTCAAAGGAGAGCAGGCCACTGATGGAGCAGAGCCTAGGGAGAAGCAGGGCCAAGGTGAGCAGAGTCAGGAGTATCAGGGCCTAAGGGGAGCAGGACCAGAGGGAGCATGGCCTAGGGGACCTGGGCCAGGGTATAGCATGGCCCAGGGGAGCAGGGCCCAAGAAAGCAGGACCAGGGGGAGCCAGACACAGGAGTAGCAGGCCCCAGGGAGCAGGGCCAGGGAGAGAATGTTCCAGGGGAGCAGGGCCCATGGGCAGAGCTTGGGGGAGCAGTGCCTAGGAAAGCAGAACCAGAGGGAACTGGGGCCAGGGAGAGCAGGTCCCAGGGGAGCATATACCAGGCAAGCAGGGCCAGGGAGAGAAGGGGCCAGGAGGAGCAGGGAACAGAGGTAGCAGAGCCCAGGGGAGTAGGCCCAGGGGAAGCATGGCCAGGGATAGCAGGGGCAGGGGAGCAGGGCCCTTGAGAAGCAGGGAACAGAGAGTAGGGAGGCCTACGGGGAGCAGAGCCAGGGGATTATGGCAGGGGGAGCAGGGCCCATGGGGAGCAGGGCCATTATTATCAGGACCAAGTGGAGCAGAGCCCAAGGGGAACAGGACCAGGGAATTAGGGCCAGGGGGAGCCGAGGGGTAACAGGGCCTGGAATGTAGTACCAGAGAAGCAGGGCTCAGGGGAGTAGGGCCTAGGGGAGTAGGGCCAGGGGAAACATGGACAGGGGGAGCAGGGCCAGAAGGAACTGGGCCAAGGGAAGCAGCACCAGGGGGAGCAGGGACAAGGGGTGCAGGGCCCAGAGGGAGCTGGGCCCAAGGGGGAGCAGGACCCAAGGGAGTATGGCCGGGAAGAGGAGGGCCCAGGGGGAGCAGAACCAGAGCGAGCACAGCCCAGGGGAGCAGAGCCAGGGGGGAACAGGCCCTAGGGGAGTTGGGCGCAGGGGGAGGAGGTCCAGTTAGAGCAAGGCCCAGGAGAGCAGGCCTAGAGGGAGCAGAACCCACAGGGAGTTGGGCCAGGGGTAGCAGGGCCAGGGGAGCAGGGCCCATGGGGAGCAGGACAAGGAAAAGCAGGGCCTAGTGGGAGCAGGGCTTGGGGGAGTAGAACCAGAGGGAGCAGGACAAAGACAACAGGGCCAAGGGGGAGCAGGGCCCAGGGAGTCAGGGTCAGGAGGAGCAGGGCCTCGGGGGAGCAGGAACAGAGTGAGTAGGGCCCAGGGGAGTAAGTTCCAGGGAAGAAGGGCTAGGGGGAGCATGTCCTGAGGGAGTGGGGCCCAGGGAAGCAGGACCAGGGGGAGCAGGGCCAAGGAGGAGCAGAACTCAGGGGGAGAGGAGCCCAGTGGGGAGCAGGGCACAGGAGGACAGGGCCATGAGGAGCATGTACACATGCTCTCCATGAGGAGAACAGTACACAGTGATAGCAGGGCCCAAGGGAGTAGGACCAGGGAGAGAAGATGCCAGAGGAGCAGGGCCCAGGGAAGCAGAGCCAGGGGAGAAGATCCAGAGAGAAAAGGGCCAGAGGGAGCAGGGCCAGGGGAGAAGGGCCCAGGGTGAGCAGTACCAGGGGGAGCAGGGCACGGGGAAGCAGGCCCAGGAGAAGCAGGGAAAGGGGGAGCAGGGCCTATGGGGAACAGGGCCATGGTTATCAGGACCAGGTGGAGCAGGTCCCAAGGAGAGCAGGAACGGGGATTAGAGCCAGGGGGAGCAGGTCACAAGGAGAGCAGGAAAGGTATTAGGGCCACAGGTAGCAGAGCCCATGGGGAGCAGTGCCATGGGGAGCAGGGACCAAGAAAGCAAGACCAGACGGAGCACAGCCTAGAGGAACAGGACCCAGGGGAGTAGGGCTACGGGGTAGCAGGGCCCAGGGAGCAGGGTCAGGAGGGAATAGGGCCCAGCAGAGCAGGCCTAGGAGGAGCAGGGCCCAGGGAAGCAGGACCAGAGAGAGAGAAGGGCCCAGGGGAGCAAGACCCCGGTGAGCAGAGCCAGGAGGAACAGGTCCAGAGAGAGCAGGGCCAGAGGGAGTGGGTCCTGGGGAAGTAGGACCAGGGGGAGCAGGGCCAAGTGAGAACAGGACTCTGGGGGAGTGGAGCCCATGGGGGAGCAGGGCCCAGGAAATCAGGACCAGATAGAACAGAGCCCTGGGGAGCAGGACCAGAGGGAGAATAGCCCAGGGGAGCAGGGCCAGGTAGAGCAGGACCGGGGGAGAAGGGCACACAGGGAGTAGGGCCCAGGAAAGCAGGGCCAGGGGGAGCAGGCCACAGGGGAAGCTGGGCCCTGGGGAGCAGGGCCAGGGGGAGAAGAACCTAGCAGGAGTACGGCCCAGGGGAGAAGGACCAGTGAGTGCAGGGTATAGGGGAGCAGAGCCAGAGGGAGCAGAGCCAGGAGAAAAAGGCCAGGGGGAGCAGAGCCCAGGGGGAGCTGTGCCTAGGGGGAGCAGAGCCCAGGGCGAGCAGAACCAGGGGGAGCAGGGCCAAGGGAGCGGGGCCAGGGGGAGCAGGGCCCAGTGGGAGCAAGCCTCAGTGGGAGACGAGCACAGGGGAACCAGGGCCCAGGAGGAGCAGAACCAGGGGAAGCAAGGCCCAGGGGTGCAGTACTGCTGGTGTAGGGCCTAGGGGAGCAGGGCCAGGGAAAGAAGGGCCCTGGAGGAGCAGGATAAGTTTGAGCAAGGCCAAGGGAGAAGAGGACCAGAGAGAGCAGGGCCAAGGAGAGCAGGGCTAGAAGGAGCAGAGCCCATAGAAAGTAGGGCCAGAGGGAGCAGGGCAAGGGGAGAAGGGCCAAGGAGTGCAGGGCCAGGGAGAACAGGGCCAGGGAGGGCAGAGCCAGGGAGAGTAGAGCCAGGAGAAAAGGGCTAAGGGGAGCAGGCCAGGGGGAGAAAGGGCCAGGGGGAGAAGGGCTAAGGGAGTGCAGCACCCAGGAGGAGTGAAGCATAGGTGGGAACAGGGTCCAGAGAACGGGGCCCAGGGGAGCAGGGCGAGGTGCTGCAGGGCCCAGGGAGAGCAGGACACAGGGGGAGCAGGGCCCAGGGAAGCGGTCGCAGGAGAAGCATGGGAAATTGGGAGCAGAGCCAGGGGGAGCCGGGTCAGGGAGTGTAGGACGCAGGTGGACTGGGGCTCATTGGAGCAGGGCCAGGGATAGCAAGTTCCAGAGTAGTATCACCCAGTGGAGAAGCACCAGGGGGAACAGGTCCAGAGGGAGAAGCGCCAGGGGGAGCAGGGCCAGGGGGAGAAGGACCCAGGGAAAGCAGTGGCAGGGGAAGCAGTGCCTCCAGGATCAGGCCCAGGGGAAGCAGGTCCAAGGGGAGGAGGGCCATGGGAAGCAGGGCCCTGAAATGCAGGACCGGGGGGAGCAGGGTCCAGGGGAAGCAGTGCCAAGGGGGAGCAGTACCCAGGGTCTCAGGGCTCAGGGAGCATGGCCAAGGTTTAGCAAGGCCAGGGAGCAGGGCCAGGAGGAGCAGGTTCAAGGAAAGCAGGACCATGGGGAGCAGAACACATGGGTGCAGGGCTCAGGGGTGTAGGTACAGGGGGAACAGTACACAGTGATAGCAGGGCCCATGATAGTAGGACCAGGGAGAGAAGATGCCAGAGGAGCAAGGCCCAGGGAAGCAGAGCCAGGGGAGCAGATCCAGAGAGAAAAAGGCCAGAGGGAGCAGGGCCAGGGCGAGAGGGCCCAGGGTGAGCAGTACCAGGGGGAGCAGGACCTGGCGAAGCAGGGTCCAGGGGGAGCAGAACACAGCGGAGCAGGCCTCAGGAAGCACGGCCAAGGGGGACCAGGGTCAGGGGGAACAGGGCCCAGTGAGCAGGCCCCATGAGGAGCAGGACCAGGGGAGCAGAGCCCAAGGGAAGAAGGGTCCATGGGGAGTAGGGCACACCGAAGCAGGGCCTGGGAGCAGCATGGCCCAGGGGAGCAGCAACAGGGGAAGCAGGACCCAGGAGAGGAGGGACAGGGCGAGCAGGGCCAGGGGATTAGGGCCAGGAAGAGCAGGGCCCATGGGGAGCAGGGCCAGGTGAAGCAGGACACAGGGGTTGCTGGGCACAGGGGTGCAGGGCCAGGGGGACAAATACTCAGGGGGATCAGGGCCCAGGGTAGCAGGGACAGGGTGAGCAGGTCGCAGAGGAGCAGGGTCCAGGGGAGCAGAACCAGAGGGAGTAGAGCCAGAGATACAAGGGCCAGGCGGAGCAGGGTCAGAGGCAAGTGCTCAGGGAGAGCAGCACCAAGGGGAGCAGGGCCTGGGGAAGCACGCCCAGGAGAAGCAGGGACAGGGGGAGCAAGGCCAGGGGGAACAAGGCCCTGGAGATGCAGAGTAAGTTGTTAAGTTACTGGGGGAGCAGGGCCCAGGGAGAGAAGGGACCAGGGGGAGCAGGGCTCAGAAGGGCAGGGCTCAGCAGGAGCACGGCCCAGCAGAGCAGGTCCAGGAGAAGCAGGCCTAGGAAAGAAAGGCCCAAGTGGAAGGGCCTAAGGGAGCAACGCTCAGGAAAGCAGGACCAGAGGGAGTAAGGCCTAGGTGAGCAGGGCCCAGGGGAGCAGGGCTAGGGGAAACACAGCCAGAGGGAGCAGGGCCAAATGGAGCAGGGTCCAGTGAAGCAGGACCAGAAGGAGCAGGGCCAAAGGAGAGCAGGGAACAGATGGGGCAGAGCCTAGGGGGAAGCAGAGCCAAGGGGAACAGAGTCAGGAGTATCAGGGCCTAGGGGGAGCAGGACCAGAGGGAGCATGGCCTAGGGGACCTGGGCCAGGGTATAGCATGGCCCAGGGGAGCAGGGCCCAGGAAAGCAGGTTTAGGTGGAGCCAGACACAGGAGTAGCAGGCCCCAGGGAGCAGGGCCAGGGAGAGAATGTCGCAGGGGAGCAGGGCCCAGGGAGGCAGAGCTTGGGGGAGCAGTGCCTAGGAAAGCAGAATCAGAGGAAGCAGGGGCCAGGGAGAGCAGGGCCCATGGGAGCAATGCCAGGGGAGCAGCGCCCAGGGAAGCAGGACCAGAGGGAGCAGGCCCCAGGGAGGAACAGGGTTGAGGGGAGCAGGACAGGGTGAACAGTGCTAGAATAACAGGGCCAGAGGGAGCAGTGTGCTATGTACCTGGACCAGGGGAACATAACCCAGGGTGTGCAGGGCCCAGGGGGTGTGGAGCACAAAGGGGAGCAGGGCCCAGGGGAGCAGGGCTAGAGGGAGTAGGGCCTAGGGGAGCAGGGCCAGAGGGAGTGGGGTCTGGTGAAGCTGGACCACTGGGAGCAGAATCTCGGGGAAGCAGGACCAGAAGGAGCATGCCCCAGGGGAGCAGAGCCCATGAAAGCAGGGCCAGGGGGAGCAGGACACAGGGGTTGCGGGTCCCAGGGGAGCAGGGCCAGGGGAAGCAGGGCCCAGGAGAGGATGGCCCTTGGGAGCAGGACCCGGGCGAGTAGTGCCTAGGGGAGCAGGGCCAGGGGGAGCAGGGCCCAGGAGGAGCCGGACCTGGTAGAGCATGACCCATGAAGAGGAGGCCTACGGGAAACAGGGTCCAGGAGAGCCAGGCTAGGAGAAGAGCTCACAGGAAGTAGGGCCAGGGTGAGCAGGGCCAGGGAAAGCAGGGCCCAGGATGAGCTGGACCAGGTGGAGCATGGCCCAAGGAGAGGAGGCCTACAGGGAACAGGACCCAGGAGATCCAGGCTAGGGTGAGAAGGGCTCACAGGAAATAGGGTCGGGGTAGCAGGGTCAGTGGAGCAGGGCCCATGTGGAGAAGGACCATGGTGAACAGGGCCCAAAGGAAGCAGGGACCAGGAGAGCAGGACACAGGGAAACCAGTGCAGGGGGAGTAGAACCATAAGTAGGAGGGCCCAGGGAGCATGGCTCAGAGGAGCTGGGCATAGGGGAGCATGGTCAGGGGAATAAGGGCCCAGAAATGCAGACCAGGGGGAGCAGGGCGCAGGGGAAGCAGGGCCCAGGTGGAGCAGAACCCAGGGTAGCAGGGCTCAGGAATCATGGCCAAGGTAGAGCAGGGCCAGGGGAACAGGGCCAGGAGGAGCAGGGCCCGGGAAAGTAGGACCATGGGGATCAGGAATCATTGGTGCAGGGCTCAGGGGAGTAGGTACAGGGGGTACAGTACACAGGGATAGCAGGTCCCAGAGTAGAAGGACCAGGGAGAGAAGATGCCAGAGGAGCAAGGCCCAGGGAAGCAGAGTCAGGGGAGCAGATCCAGAGAGAAAAGGGCCAGAGGGAGCAGGGCCAGGGGGAGAAGGGCCCAGGGCGAGCAGTATCAGGGGGAGCAGGGCCCGGGGAAGCAGGGCCCATGGGGAGCAGAACCCAGGGGAGCAGGTCTCAGGGAGTACGGCCAAGGGGGACCAGGGTCAGGGGGAACAGGGCCTGGTGAGCAGGGCCCATGAGGAGTAAGACCAGGGGAGCAGGGCCCAAGGGAAGAAGGGTTCATGGGGAGTAGGTCACAGGGAAGCAGGGCCTGGAAGTAGCATGATCCAGGGGTTCAGGGACAGGAGAAGCAGGGCCCAGGAGAGCAGGGACAGGGCGAGCAGGGCCAGGGAATTAGGGCCAGGAAGAGAAGGGCCCATGGGGAGCAAGGCTAGGTGAAGCAGGACACAGGGGTTGCTGGGCACAGGGGTGCAGGGCCAGGGGAAGAAATACTCAGGGGCATCAGAGTTCAGCGTATCAGGGACAGGGCGAGCAGGTCTCAGAGGAGCAGGGTCCAGGGGAACAGAACCAGAGGGAGCAGAGCCAGGGATACAAGGGCTAGGGGGAGCAGGGTCAGTGGCAAGTGCTCAGGGAGAGCAACACCAAGGGGAGCAGGGCCTGGGGAAGCAGGCCCAGGAGAAGCAGGGAAAGGGGGAGTAGGGCCAGGGGAAACAGGGCCCTGGAGTAGCAGAGTAAGTGGTTAAGGGCCTTGGGGAGCAGGGCCCAGGGAGAGAAGGGACCAGGGGGAGCAGGGCTCAGAAGAGCAGGGCTCAGCAGGAGCAGTGCCCAGCAGAGCAGGTCCAGGAGAATCAGGCCCAGGAAAGCAGGGCTCAAGGGAGAAAGGCCTGAGGAAACAAGGCCCAAAAATCAGGACCAGAGGGAGTATGGCCTAGGTGAGCAGGGCCCAGGGAGCAGGGCTAGGGGAAACACAGCCAGAGGGAGCAGGGCCAAGTGGAGCAGGGTCCAGTGAAGCAGGACAAGAAGGAGCAGGGTCAAAGGAGAGCAGGGCACAGATGGGGCAGAGCCTAGGGAGAAGCAGGCCCAAGGGAGCAGAGTCAGGAGTATTAGGGCCTAGGGGGAGCAGGACCATAGGGAGCATGGCCTAGGGGACCTTGGCCAGGGTATAGCATGGCCCAGGGGAGCAGGGCCCAGGAAAGCAGGATCAGGGGGAGCCAGACACAGGAGTAGCAGGCCCCAGGGAGCAGGGCCATGGAGAGAATGTCCCAGGGGAGCAGGGCCCAGGGGAGCAGAGCTTGGGGGAGCAGTGCCTAGAAAAGCAGAACCAGAGGGAGCAGGGGCCAGGGAGAGCAGGGGCCATGGGAGCAATGCCCAGGGGAGCAGCGCCCAGGGAAGCAGGACCAGAGGGAGCAGGACCCAGGGAGAAACAGGGCCCAGTGGAGCAGGACAGGGTGAACAGGGCCAGGGGAACAGGGCCAGAGGGAGCAGCGAACAGAACAGAAGTATGAACCTGGACTGGGGGAACAGAACCCAGGGTGTGCAGGGCCCAAGGGGAGTGGAGCACAAATAGGAGCAGGGTCCAGAGGAGCAGGGACAGAGGGGAACAGGGCCCAGGGGAGCAGGGCTAGGGGAAACAGGTATCAGAGGAGCAGAGTTATGGGGAGCACTGGCCAAGAAAGCAGGACCTGAGGGAGCAGGGCCCTGGGAAGCTGTGCCCATGGGGAGCAGGGCCATGGGTAGCAGGAAAAGGTGAATCAGGGCCCAAGGATAGCAGGACCAGGGGATTAGGTCAGGGGAAGAGATGCTATGGGGAGCAATGCCATGGGGAGAAGTGCCCAGGAAATTAGGACCAGAGGGAGCACAGCTCTGGGGAGACCATGTCCAGGGGGAGCAGGTTCAAGGGAGAGCTTAGCCCAGGGAGGAGCAGGGTTCAGGGGAGAAAGGCCAGGAGGAGCAGGGTCGGGAGAGCAGTGTGCTTGAAAGCAGGACCATGGGGAGCAGGACCAGGTGTAGTAGGGCCCAAGGAGATCAGGACCAGGTGATTAGGGCCAGAGGAGGCAGTGCCCAGAAAAGCAGCACCAGAGGGAGCCTGGCCTAGGGGAGCAGGGCCCAGGGGAGAAGGACCAGGGGAAGTAAGACACAGGGGAAAAAGGGCTGAGGGGAGCAGGGCCAGGGAAAGCAGGTCCCAGAGGACCTGTTATATGGAGAGATTTCAGGGCAATGTTCAGAATCAGGTTGCTAAGATCAAGGGGGCAAGCTCTCTGGGATAGAAGACTGGTTTGTGCATTCTCCTAGGAACCTGACCCACCACACGTGACAGAACTCCCTCCAGCACTGTGTCCCACTTGTACTTTTTGTATTTCATGAAGCAAATACCAAACTCCCAGTGAAGCAGCAAGAAACATTACGACAAGTAGAGGATGACCAAATGGCTTCACATCCACACGGGGAGACACTTAGCCTCCAGTGGCCACTGTTTACCTACAAAGAGAGAATTCAGCACTTCTGCCTCATGTTCATTGGAAAATCAGAAACCTTGTCCTCCAGGTCACATAGATGCAGACCCAGCTTTGATGGTCTTACTACAAAGGCAGCTAAAGCTCCTGACAACAACATATATTTCAAGTGCCCAACCTCAGAGGCAGTTTCTCACGAACTCTAGGCCAGCAGAGCTCCATCGTTGTGGAGTGTTTACCCTGTCCCTTCCTTATGGAAACTTCTCTACCACCCCCAAGGTTGTGAACTCCTGAGCATTATCCATTCGGCATATGTATTCACTGCTTTTCTAACTCTTCTCCTGGAATTGAGTCTTAGTTGCTATGAAGGTACTGTCCAAGCATTGTTCTGGATGAGAGTGGGAAGATTTTTGTGTAGTCCATATTTGCATACACATTGGATTCATTTTCATATTTTCCATTTTAAATACTGAATCTCTGACACTAACTTATACCCTACTAAACTCTGACTACGAATCCTAATATGATGGAGAAAAATAACTCAAACAGAATAGAAATACAAGCAGTTCAGAGGAGTCATGGTGTATAGTTGCACTTGCCTTTTGCATTATAAACGGTAGGTGTTATAAATCTAGTCAAAATTAATAGAAATAGTTCTCCATGTGTTTTTCAAGTTAACAAATATGTGAATTCCTGTCTCCATTTCTCTGTAGCCTATTAATCACATGTATTTTTTATGCACATATAGAATCCTACTTGGTATCCCACATACCTTCTTGTGAGTTGGCTGACTTGGCAGATACAAATTGTGAGAAGAGATCACTTCTCCTAAATGCTGTTGGAACTGAAAATTTTACCTTTGGGTGAGCTTCCTACTTGAACAACATGATACATAAATCCATGTTCAGTAAAATAAATATTTATGGATCTGTGGATGATATATATTTCATGATGAATTTCCATTGGCATATATATTTCGACTTTTTAATGTCTGTGTGTGTTTTGTGTGTATATATATACGCACACACACTCTCCAGATTTTTCAAAATATGAAATATATGTGTCTTATTATACAATCCCTACATTTATTCATGTTCATATATGTGGATTTATAATCAATGTTTCACTAGATTATTTTCAGAAATATTCATCCACCTGAGATACATATTTGTTTCCTAGTACTGAAAACTAACTTCAGTGGATGGAACATAGGAATCCTAATCTTTCTTCAGTAACTGACCCAGTTTAACATCAATCCAAGTAGATTTCTATGGGACATGATATGTATTTTGACCTTCATTTTTATTCAACACTGGTACATTACAATTTCTTCAGTTGATGCACATCATAGGATATCTATTTCATTCTCAAGTTCCAAAGTTCTAGGTATCTGGTTCACTTTCAATCACTTCCTGCTTCAGAACACATGTATTCCTCCATGTTTCTTGACTGGTTTGTTCATGGGACTTGTTTCCAAACACATTATTTTCCATTTCCATAATCACTTTTGAAGCAAAACTCACACACCCTTCATGGTAAACCACCACCCTAATATTACCATTAGATATATAACTGGTTAGAATGAATGATTGTGTATCAATATAAGATTTCCGATATATTTTCAGATATCAATTCAATTCAATGCATTATTTATATTGGAAACAGTTATATTATTTATTCACTCTATGGTCTATTCATTCATTATCTCTATATTCATAGACCCAGGGTACACCTATTTGTACCCCCCAAATACTAATTAATACATCTTCAACATATTCCTCCAGGAAATAGGGGAAGAAATACTCATGTCACCTGATCTACTTATACATTTTACCACAGAGATATTCTGGATACAAAATGCAAAGGTCACACTTTTGATTGTACCAAAGCCTAATTGGAAAGTGCGCATGGATTACTAAAAATATCCTTGTCCAGTGCCTAATGCTCTGAAATGTCAATTTTATTGGTGACTAGATATTTTTTTCCTCCTAATATTATATATTCAACATCTACCTTGTTGAAAATGTCTAATCCTATCACTCACTTTATACTTTGCCTGATTTCCTAATGTCTATATTCATATCTGCTTTCCTACATATTTTTCCCCAGTTCGTCATTGTGACTGACTCTTCACATGTGCTGATATTTACATTCACTCTCTAAACGACACCCTATTGCTAAAAAACTTTTGGTCCAAATTTTATACTCACTCTTCTTCCTAAACCTACTGACTATCTTCCTAATCTTACCTACTATCTCTTATTGACTGGATTTTCTCTTCTACATTATATCATCCAAGGTACAAGGCCTATGCCATTGCATATCAATTTATTTGAGACATCTGTGCAGAATGTCATTCAAAGCTAACTATCATATTCAAAGGCCCTATGCACTTCTGGCCATCAAATCTTACTTAGATTTCTGTTTTCATACATATATTTCACCTATATATTATTATAAATATTGCAGGTTCCCAATATCATTCTTCATCCAGCAGAATGATTCCTGATTTAAATTGAAAATGTCCTTAACCATAACCATACACTGTTCCCTCAATCTAACTTTACCTAAGAACAGGGACAGAGTTGAATGTCTTAAAATACAGGAATAGAGGGGATATCCCACCTGTTTAGAACCACAAATATCCATGCAGAAATGATCCCTGGAGAAGATGTAGGCAGCTATGAAAGACCGGAGAGAGCAAAAGTCATCTTCCATGGCAAACAACCTGGTCAGGATGAAGGGATGTTTCTGAATCAGCCTCTCTATTCTTAATGTAGACAAGATGGACCAAACCAGGCCTGTGTGGAGAGTTGTTCCTTGGTGCCCATGGTTGATTCACCATTCTAACTTGTGAAAGTGTCAAAGGAAGCAGGGGCAGCCTCCATCTCCTGGGACCCTTGGAAGCAAATGTTAGGACAAAGTGGTTGCCAAGGCAGTGACCTAATTCACTTTCTGAAGGAAGTGACCTCACCTCACTTCCTTGGTGATGGAACTCTCTGAACTTGGGATTCAGGAAGCCAGGCACCCAGAGGCAGTCCCAGTCCCAGTCCCAGTGTGCTAACTTGTTTGGATTTACCAAGGAAAGAGTCAGTCTTTCTTGGTACCTACTGATGTGAGGATGGCCAAATGCCAGGAAAGATCTGAAGAGGGGCCTTTCCTGAGAAAGCAGGTAGTTGCTCACAGCTGGCTTCTGACAACTTCACAGAGTTGGCCAAGGAGGCCAGATCATAGACAAGACAGTCCATTTCGGGGGAACATAGTATGGCCCACCAGTCAGACGACACTCTGGGTAGTCACAGACCTACTTAGGGGAAGTAGGTGCCATTGTGGGTGTGGGTGTGATTTTGTGGTTTTGTCTCATGTAATGAGAATAGGTAGGAAAGGCAGTTTGTTTGGTATGTAGTGGACTGTTTCTTGTCTTTTGACAAGGTGAGTGTTTCTATGTTTGTGTAAGCCACTGTTTTCCTGGTTGTAGACTTTAGAAAAGAGAATGCATCAATGGATGTCTCCTGTCTAGTAGAAAGGTTCCCAGTGTTCATCCTGCCCAATTTATGAATGGACTGCAGCTTGCCTTATGCATGGGTAACACCTACTATCGTCGTATGTTCCTGCTTTCTTCCTGAATTCTGGCCACACTTCAGAATAAACTCCAATTCACACAAAGAATCTGTATCCTGCAATCAGTAGGCCTCAAATTGGAGAAGCAGAGCAGTATTAGGGAAAGTCTATTTGATCACTCCTGCTTCACAGGAAGGTTGTCCAGGCCACCCTGATATGAGGCAAATGATGGGCAAGGGAGCTTAATGTGGACACTGTCTTGTGCTGCGCCCCTGATTGAAACCTCCAGCCAGAGGTTATGATGAGTGTCTATATAGAGGAAGATGAGGGCCATGTGGCAGTGTTTTGGTTGGAATTGAGGTCTTTTTGTGGCAGTTGGAAGAGATGACTGTGTCCACCAACACTAGAACTCTGGTGTGATTCTCCTTCGAGACTGAGTTCTGGCACTGACCTCAGAGAAGTATTGCTATGAATTGTGTTGAGATTTTAGTAGGCCACACATGAGATTCACCCTTGGAAACTGAGATCTAGGCCCAGGTTGGCTTTTCACAGAGCACTGGGAATCTCAGCCAGGATATCACATGATTTTATTCTTAAAGACCTGGCAGCCATGGTAGAGAGTCAAAACACTCATGGACCTCACATAGAAGACCTCAGTGGGCCTGGATTCATGTGACCTTTTAGCCACTCTGTGGTAAGCCTTTTTTGAGAGAGTTCTTCAGACCTTTCATTGAAATGATCTACCCCACCATTTCATGGTTCCTGAATGAATGGAAACCCACAGTGCCTCCAACTTCATTCTTTATAAATGGGTAGATAAATACTATGAAATTTTTGAAATTCCCATGTCCAGGTAACACTTGAGAACCTTTAGATGTCCTATTGCTGATCATGAGTGTACCAGACAGTGCCTTCATTGACTGGGTTTCATGAAAATGGTGTAGAACAGAGATGCCAGTAAGTTGGGGCTTGCTGAGTAGTGGGACTAGAGCAATGGTGTGCAGGTGTGTGATACAACATCTGTGGTAGGGCCATGTGGATCTGACATTTGCTTTCAAATAGCTTGTGACTGACATGGTGCAGCCAGCAGAACATTATATGTAAAGGCATCTTGATATATGGAGAGGTTTCAGGGCAATGTTCAGAATAAGGTTGCTAGGGTGAAGGGGACACGCTCTGTGGGATAGAAGCATGGTTGGTGCGTTCTCCTAGCACCCTGACTCACTACACGTGACACAACTCCCTCCAGCACTGTGTCCCAGTTGAACTCCTTGTATTTCATGAAGCAAATACCAAACTTTCAGTGCAGCAGCAAGAAACACCAGGAAAAGTAGAGGATGAACAAATGGCGTCACAGTTCACACTGGGAGACACATAGCCTCCAGTGGCCAATGTTTATCTACAAAGAGAGAATTCAGTTCTTCTGCCTCATGTTCATTGGAAAATCAGAAACCTTGTCCACCAGGTCACATAGATGCAGACCCAGCTTTGATGGTCTTACTAGAAAGGCAGCTAAAGCTCCTGACCACAACATATATTTCAAGTGCCCAACCTCAGAGGCAGTTTCTCAAGAAGTCTTTAGGCAAGCAGACCTCCACGTTTGTGGAGTGTTTCCCCTGTCCCTTACTTATGGAAACTCCTCTACCACCTTCCAAGATTGTGAACTCCTGAGCATTTTTCATTCCACATATGTATTCAAAGATTTTCTAACTCTTTTCCTCGAATTGTGTCTTACTTGGGGCGAAGGTAATGTCAAGGCATTGTTCGTGATGAGAGTGGGAAGATTTTTGTGTTGCCCATATTTACATACAGATTGGATTCATTTTCCTATATTTCATTGGAAATACTCAATCCCTGACACTAACCCATACCTACTAGACTCTGACTATGAATCCTAATATGTAGGAGAAAAATAACCCAAACAGAATAGAAATACAAGCAGTTCAGAGGAGGCATGGTGTATAATTGGACTTGCCTTTTGCAGTATAAAGGGTAGGTGTCATGAATCTAGTCCAATGTAATAGTTCTCCATGTGTCTTTAAAGTTAACAAATACGTGAATTCCTGTCTCCCTTTCTCTGTAGCCCATTCAGCACATGTATTTTTACATGCACATAGAGAATCCTACCTGGTTTCCCAGCTACATTCTTGTGAGGTGGCTGACTTGGCAGATACAAACTGTGAGAAGAGATCACTCCTCCTAAATGCTGTTGGAACTGAAAATCAATAAGTGGGTGAGCTTCCTACTTGAACAACATGACACATAAATCCATGTTCAGTAAAATAAATATGTTTGGATCTGTGGATGATATATATTTCATGATGAATTTCAATTGGCATATATATTTCTACTTTTTAATGTCTCTCTGTGTGTGTTTTGTGTATATATGTATATATACACACACACACACTCTCCAGATTTTTCAAAATATAAAATATATATGTCTTATTTTACACTCCCTGAATTCATGTTCATGTATGTGGATTTATAATCAACTTTTCACAAGATTATTCTCAGAAATATTCATCCACCTTAAATACATATTTGTTTCCTAGTACTGAAAACTAACTTCAGTGAATGGTGCATAGAAATCCTAACATTTCTACAGTAACTGACCCTGTTTAACATCAATGCAAGTAGACTCCTATGGGACATGATGTGTATTTTGACATTTATTTTTATTCAACACTGGTACATTACTATTTCTTCAGGGAATGCACATCATAGGATATATATTTCATCCTCAAGTTCACAAATTTCTAGGCATTTGGTTCACTTTCAATCAAATCCTGCTTCAGAACACATGTATTCCTTCATGTTTCTTGACTGGTCTTTTCATGAGACTTCTTTCCAAACACATTATTTTGGATTTCCATAATCACTTTGGAAGCAAAACTCACACACCCCTCATGGTAAACCATCACCCTAATATTACCATTAGATGTATAACTGGTTGGAATGAATGATCGTGTATCAATATAAGATTTCTTATATGTTTTCAGATATCAATTCAATCCATTATTTAAATTGGAACCAGTTATATTCTTTATTCACAGTATGGTCTATTCATGCATTATCTCTATACTCATAGATCCAGGGTACACCTATTTGTACCCCCAAATTCTAATTTATACGTCTTCAACATATTGCTCCCAAAAATAGTGGAAGAAATACTCATGTCACCTGATCTACATATATATTTTATCACAGTGATATCCTGAACACAAAATGCAAAGGTCACACTTATGATTGTACCTAAGCCTAATTGGAAAGTGAGCATGGATTACTAAAACCATCCTTGTCTGGGTTGGCTAATGCTCTCAAATGTCAATTCTATTGGTGACTACACATTTGTTTCTTCCTAAGATTATATATTCAACCTCAACCCTGTTGAAAGTCTAATCCTATCACTCACTTTATACTTTGCCTAATTTCCTAATGTCTATATTCATATCTGCTTTCCTACATGTCTTCCCCAGTTCATCATTGTGAGTGACTCTTCACATGTGCTGATATTTACATTCACTCTCTAACAGACACCCTATTGCTAAAGAACTTTTGGTCCAAATATTATACTCACTCTTCTTCCTAAACCTACTGACTATCTTTCTAATCCTACCTACTATCCCTTTTTGACTTGATCTTCTCTTCTACATTCAATCATCCAAGGTACAAGGTCCTATGCCATTGTATGTTGATGTATCAGAGACATCTGTACAGAATGTAATTCAAAGCTAAGTATCCCAATCAAGGGCCCAATGCCCTTCTGGCCTTCAAATCTTACTTAGATTTCTGTTTTCATACATATATTTTACCTCTATATTATTATAAATATCACAGGTTCCCAATACCATTCTTCATCCAGCAGAATGATTTGTAACCCAAATTGAACATGTTCTTAACCCCAAGCATTCACTGTTTCCTCAATCTCACTTTACAGAAGAGCAGGGACAGAGTTGGTCTTACAATACAGGAATGTAGGGGATCTTCCACCTGCTGAGAACCTCCAAGGTCCATGCAGAAATGATCCCTGGAGAAGATGTAGGCAGCTAGGAAGGACCTGAGAGAGTAAAAGTCATCTTCCGAGGCAAACAGCCTGGTCAGGATGAAGGGATGTGTCTGAATGAGCCTCTCTCTTCTTAATGTAGACAAGATGGACCAAACCAGGCCTGTGTGGAGAGCTTTTCCTGGGTGCCAATGGTTGATATACCATTCTAACTTGTGAAAGTGTCACAGGAAGCAGGGGCAGCCTCCATCTCAAGGGACCCTTGGAAGCAACAGTTAGGACAAAGTGGTTTCCAAGGCAGTGACCTCATTCAGTTCCTGAAGGAAGTGACCTCACCACACTTCCTTGGTGATGGAACTCTCTGAACTTGGGATCCAGGAAGCCAGGCACCCAGAGGCAGTCCCAGTGCCAGTCCCAGTGGGCTCACTTGTTTGGATTTACCAAGGACAGAGTCAGTCTTTCTTGGTACCTACAGATGTGAGGATGGCCAATTGCCAGGAAAGCTCTGAAGGGGGTCTTTCCTGAGAAAGCAGGTAGTGGCTCACCCCTGGCTCCTGAGAACTTCACAGAATTGGCCAAGGAGGCCAGATCTGAGACAAGACAAGCCATTTCGGGGGAACCTAGTATGGCCCACCAGTCAGAGGACACTGTGGGTAGTCACAGACCTCCTTGGGGGAAGGAGGTGGCTTTGTGGGTGTGGGTGTGAGTTTGTGGTTTGGTCTCATGTTCTGAGAAGAGCTAGGAAAGGCGGTTTGTTTGGTTTGGAGTGGACTGTTTCTAGCAAGTCTTTTGACAAGGCGAGTGTTGCTTTGTCTGTGTATCGCACTGTGTTCGTGGTTGTAGACATTAGAAAAGAGAATGCATCAATGGATTTGTCCTGTCTAGTAGAAAGCTTCCAGCATTCATCCTGCCCAATTTATGAATGGACTGCAGCTTGCCTTATCCATGGGCAAAACCTACTATCTTCCTAAATTCCTGTTTTCTTCCTGAATTCTGGCCACTCTTCAGAATAGGCTTATGGTTTTGTGTCCAAGATATGTACCACCTCCAAGCTTGGTGACATGGCCATGTACTAGATAGCTGAAAGGAATGGCGAGCATCTCAGAAAACTCAGCTATAAGAGGGCCCATTAAAGTCTCAGTGGAGAAACCCTGCTTTGGGCCTTTTGCTTACCTATTGTTCTGTTTCCCTGGATGTCAGCAAGGTCTTTGCCTCAGGACACACCTTTGTGAAGCCTGAAGAAAACAGTTTTCAAATGCAAACGAATGGGCATCACTTGTGGCTCTTTGCTTAATTGCTTTGCAAAGGGATGTGTCTGAATCAGCCTCTTGGCCCTGTGTGAGGCTGTGGCTTAGATTGTCAGCACCTGATGGATCTCAGGAAAGATCCCATATGTGCATCCACAGCTAATATGGCAAAACAGCAGTCATTGTGGATGAAGTCTCTCGCCTTCCTCTGTAAGGTCCCTGACCTGCATCAAGTGAGAATAGGGATCCTTAGGGTCAAATGAGTTTTTCAAAGCCCTGCAGAGTCTAGCCATTATGTGCTTGTGTTTTCTCATGACTCCAATTTACACAAAAAATCTGTACCCCACCATCAGCAGGCCTCAAAGTTTAGAAGCTGAGCAGTATTAAAGGCAGGCCTATTTGATCACTCCTGGTTCAAAGAAGGGTGTCCAGGCCACCCTGACATTAGGCCAATGTGGGGCAAGGGAGCTTATTGTGGACACTGTCTTAGGCTGCGCCCCTCATGGAAACCTCCAGCCAGAGGTTATGAGGATTGTCTGTATGGAAGAAGTTGAGGGCCTTGTGGCAGTGTTTTGGTTTGAATTGTGCTCATTTGTATGGCAGTGGAAGAGATGACTGGGTCCGCCTGGGCTTGAACTCTGGTGTGATTCCCCTTGGAGACTGAGTTCTGGAACTGACCTCAGAGAAGTATTGCCATGAATTGAGTTGGGATTTTCCGAGGCCATGCATGAGAGTCCCCCCTGGAAACTGAGATCTAAGCCCAGGGTGACATTCCACAGAACACTGGGAATCTCAGCCAGGATATCACATGATTTTATTCTTAAAGACTTGGAAGCCATAGTTGAGAGTCAAAACACACATGGATCTCACATTGTAGACCTCAGTGGGTTCTGGTTTCATGTGACGTTTTTTGGACACTATTTGGGAAGTCTTGTTTGTGAGAGTTCTCCAGAGCGTTCATTGAAATGATCTTTCTCACCATTAAATGGTTCCTGAATGAATGGAAACCCACGGTGCCTCCAACTTCATCCTTTACAAATGGCTAGATAAATACCGTGCCATCTTTGAAATTTCCATGACCAGGTGGCACTGGAGAACCTTAGGATGTCCTGTTGCTGATCATGAGTTTACCAGACAGGTGCCTTGATTGATGGCTTTCATGAAAATGATGAAGAACAGAGATGCCAGTGAGGTGGGGCCTGCTGAGTAGTGGGCCTAGAGCAGTGGTGTGCAGGTGTGTGATAAAACATCTGAGGTGGGGCCATGTGGATCTGCCATGGGCTTCCAAATGTCTTGTGACTGACATGGTGCAGCCAGCAGACCCTTATATGTAAAGGCATCTTGTTATATAGAGAGTTTACAGAACAATGTTCAGAATCAGGTTGCTATGGTCAAGGGGCCAAGCTGTGTGGGATAGAAGCATGGTTGGTGCATTCTCCTAGGACCCTGACACACCACACGTGACAGAACTCCCTCCAGCACTGTGTCCCAGTTGAAGTCCTTGTATTTCGTGAAACAAATACCAAACTCCCAGTGAAGCAGCAAGAAACACCACGAAAAGTGGAGGATGACAAAATGGTTTCACAGTTCCCACGGGGAGATACTTAGCCTTCAGTGGCCACAGTTTACCTACAAAGAGAGAATTTAGCACTTCTGCCTCATGTTCAATGGAAAATCAGAAACCATGTAATCCAGGTCACATAGATGCAGACCCAGCTTTGATGGTCTCACTACAAAGGAAGCTAATGCTCCTGACAACAACATATATTTCAAGAGCCCAACCTCAGAGGCAGTTTCTCAAGAAGTCTTTAGGCCAGCAGAGCTCCATGTTTGTGGAGTGTTTATCCTCTCCCTTACTTATGGAAACTCCTCTACCACCTCCAAAGTTGTGAACTCCTGAGCACTTTTCATTCCACATATGTATTCAAAGATTTTCTAACTCTTCTCCTCGAATTGCGTCTTACTTGGGGCAAGGGTATTGTCAAGGCATTTTTCTGGATGACAGTGGGAAGATTTTGTGTAGCACATATTTGCATACACATGGGATTCATTTTCCTATTTTCCATTCCAAATACTGAATCCCTGACACTAACCCATTTTCTACTAGACTCTGACTACAAATCCTAATATGACAGAAAGAAATACCCCAAACAGAATAGAAATACAAGCAGTTCAGAGGAGGCATGGTGTGTAGTTGGACAGGCCTTTTGCATTATGAAGGGTAGATGTTATGAGTCTACTCCAATATAATAGTTATCCATGTGTTTTTAAACTTAACAAATATGTGAATCTCTGTCTGCCTTTCTCTGCAGCCTATTCAGCACATGTATTTTTACATTCACATAGAGTATCCTACCTGATTTCCCAGCTACATTTTTGTGAGGTGGCTGACTTGGCAGATACAAACTGTGAGAAGAAATCACTCCTCCTAAATGCTGTTGGAACTGAAAATCAACCTATGGGTGAGCTTCCTACTTCAACAACATGATACATACATTTTCATGTTCAGTAAAATAAATATATCTGGATCTTGGGATGATATATATTTCATAATGAATTTCAATTGGCATATATATTTTTACTTTTTAATGTCTCTATGTGTGTGTTTTGTGTGTATATATATACATATATATATATATATTTATATATATATATATGTATGTATATATACACACACACACTCTCCAGATTTTTCAAAATATAAAATATGTGTGTCTTATTTTACACTCCCTGAATTCATGCTCATGTATGTGTATTTATAATCAACTTTTAAAAAATTATTCTCAGAAATATTCATCCACCTGATATACATATTTGTTTCCTAGTACTGATAACTAACTTCAATGAATGGTGCATAGAAATCCTAACATTTCTACAGTAACTGACCCTGTTTAACATCAATGCAAGTAGATTCCTATGGGACATGATGTGTATTTTGACATTTATTTTTATTCAGCACTGGTACATTACTATTTCTTCAGTTGATGCACATCATAGGATATATATTTCATCCTCAAGTTCACAAATTTCTAGGTATTTGGTTCCCTTTCAATCAAATCCTGTTTCAGAACACATTTATTCCTCCATGTTTCTTTACTGGTCTTTTTATGAGACTTCTTTCCAAACACATTATTTTGGATTTCCATAATGACTTTGGAAGCAAAACTCACACACCCCTCATGGTAAACCATCACCCTGATATTACCATTAGATGTATAACTGGTTGGAATGAATGATCGTGTATCAATATAAGATTTCTTATATGTTTTCAGATATCAATTCAATCCATTATTTAAATAGGAACCAGTTATATTCTTTATTCACACTATGGTCTATTCATGCATTATCTCTATACTCATAGACCCAGGGTACACCTATTTGTACCCCCGAATTCTAATTTATACGTCTTCAACGTATTGCTCCCAAAAATAGTGGAAGAAATACTCATGTCACCTGATCTACATATATATTTTATGACAGTGATATTCTGAACACAAAATGCAAAGGTCACACTTATGATTGTACCTAAGCCTAATTGGAAAGTGAGCATGGATTACTAAAACCATCCTTGTCTAGGTTGGCTAATGCTCTCAAATGTCAATTCTATTGGTGACTACACATTTGTTTCTGCCTAGGATTATATATTCAAACTCAACCCTGTTGAAAATGTCTAATCCTATCACTCACTTTATACTTTGCCTAATTTCCTAATGTCTATATTCATATCTGCTTTCCTACATATCTTCGCAAGTTCATCATTTTGACTGACTCTTCACATGTGCTGACATTTACATTCACTCTCCAACAGACACCCTATTGCTAAAGAACTTTTGGTCCAAATATTATACTCACTCTTCTTCCTAAACCTACTGACTATCTTTCTAATCCTACCTACTATCCCTTTTTGACTTGATCTTC
This sequence comes from Ictidomys tridecemlineatus, assembly GCF_052094955.1. NCBI lineage: Eukaryota > Metazoa > Chordata > Mammalia > Rodentia > Sciuridae > Ictidomys > Ictidomys tridecemlineatus. Next base: position 124,559,785 of record NC_135480.1, on the reverse strand, counting down.
TCTTCTACATTCAATCATCCAAGGTACAAGGTCCTATGCCATTGTATGTTGATGTATCAGAGACATCTGTACAGAATGTAATTCAAAGCTAAGTATCCCAATCAAGGGCCCAATGCCCTTCTGGCCTTCAAATCTTACTTAGATTTCTGTTTTCATACATATATTTTACCTCTATATTATTATAAATATCACAGGTTCCCAATACCATTCTTCATCCAGCAGAATGATTTGTAACCCAAATTGAACATGTTCTTAACCCCAAGCATTCACTGTTTCCACAATCTCACTTTACAGAAGAGCAGCGACAGAGTTGGTCTTAAAATACAGGAATGTAGGGGATTTTCCACCTGCTGAGAATCTCCAAGGTCCATGCAGAAATGATCCCTGGAGAAGATGTAGGCAGCTAGGTAGGACCTGAGAGAGTAAAAGTCATCTTCCGTGTCAAACAACCTGGTCAGGATGAAGGGATGTGTCTGAATGAGCCTCTCTCTTCTTAATGTACACAAGATGGACCAAACCAGGCCTGTGTGGAGAGCTTTTCATGGTGCCTATGGTTGATATACCATTCTAACTTGTGAAAGTGTCACAGGAAGCAGGGGCAGCCTCCATCTCATGGGACCCTTGGAAGCAAAAGTTAGGACAAAGTGGTTTCCAAGGCAGTGACCTCATTCAGTTCCTGAAGGAAGTGACCTCACCACACTTCCTTGGTGATGGAACTCTCTGAACTTGGGATCCAGGAAGCCAGGCACTCAGAGGCAGTCGCAGTGCCAGTCCCAGTGGGCTCACTTGTTTGGATTTACCAAGGACAGAGTCAGTCTTTCTTGGTACCTACAGATGTGAGGATGGCCAATTGCCAGGAAAGCTCTGAAGGGGGTCTTTCCTGAGAAAGCAGGTAGTGGCTAACCCCTGGCTCCTGAAAACTTCACAGAATTGGCCAAGGAGGCCAGATCTGAGACAAGACAGGCCATTTCGGGGGAACCTAGTATGGCCCAAAAGTCAGAGGACACTGCGGGTAGTCACAGACCTCCTTGGGGGAAGGAGGTGGCTTTGTGGGTGTGGGTGTGAGTTTGTGATTTGGTCTCATGTTCTGAGAAGAGCTAGGAAAGGCGGTTTGTTTGGTTTGGAGTGGACTGTTTCTAGCAAGTCTTTTGACAAGGCGAGTGTTGCTTTGTCTGTGTATCGCACTGTGTTCGTGGTTGTAGACATTAGAAAAGAGAATGCATCAATGGATGTGTCCTGTGTAGTAGAAAGCTTCCAGCATTCATGCTGCCCAATTTATGAATGGACTGCGGCGTGCCTTATCCATGGGCAAAACCTACTATCTTCCTAAATTCCTGTTTTCTTCCTGAATTCTGGCTACTGTTCAGAATAGGCTCATGGTTCTGTGTCCAAGATATGTACCACCTCCAAGCTTGGTGACATGGCCATTTACTAGATAGCTGAAAGGAATGGCGAGCATCTCAGAATACTCAGATATCAGTGGGCCCATTAGAGTCTCAGTGAAGAAACTCTGCTTTGGGCCTTTTGCTTACCTATTGTTCTGTTTCCCTGGATGTCAGCAAGGTCTTTGCCTCAGGACACACCTTTGTGAAGCCTGAAGAAAACAGTTTTCAAATGCAAACGAATGGGCATCACTTGTGGCTCTTTGCTTAATTGCTTTGCAAAGGGATGTGTCTGAATCAGCCTCTTGGCCCTGTGTGAGGCTGTGGCTTAGATTGTCAGCACCTGATGGATCTCAGGAAAGATCCCATATGTGCATCCAAAGCCAATATGGCAAAACAGCAGTCATTGTGGATGAAGTCTCTCGCCTTCCTCTGTAAGGTTCCTGACCTGCATCAAGTGAGAATAGGGATCCTTTGGGTCAAATGAGTTTTTCAAAGCCCTGCAGAGGCTAGCCATTATGTGCTTGTGTTTTCTCATGACTCCAATTTACACAAAAAATCTGTACCCCACCATCAGCAGGCCTCAAAATTTAGAAGCTGAGCAGTATTAAAGGCAGGCCTATTTGATCACTCCTGGTTCAAAGAAGGGTGTCAGGCCACCTTGACATTAGGCAAATGAGGGGCAAGGGAGCTTATTGTGGACACTGTCTTAGGCTGCGCCCCTCATGGAAACCTCCAGCCAGAGCTTATGAGGATTGTCTATATGGAAAAAGTTGAGGGCCTTGTGGCAGTGTTTTGGTTTGAATTGTGCTCATTTGTATGGCAGTAGAAGAGATGACTGGGTCCTCCTGGGCTTGAACTCTGGTGTGATTCCCCTTGGAGACTGAGTTCTGGAACTGACCTCAGAGAAGTATTGCCATGAATTGAGTTGGGATTTTCCGAGGCCACGCATGAGAGTCCCCCCTGGAAACTGAGATCAAAGCCCAGGGAGACTTCCCACAGAACACTGGGAATCTCAGCCAGGATATCACATGATTTTATTCTTAAAGACCTGGAAGCCATAGTTGAGAGTCAAAACACACATGAACCTCACATTGTAAACCTCAGTGGGCCTGGTTTCATGTGACGTTTTTTGGCCACTCTTTGGGAAGCCTTGTTTGTGAGAGTTCTCCAGAGCATTGAAATAATCTTTCTCACCATTAAATGGTTCCTGAATGAATGGAAACCCACAGTGCCTCCAACTTCATCCTTTACAAATGGCTAGATAAATACCGTGCAATCTTTGAAATTTCCATGACCAGGTGGCACTGGAGAACCTTAGGATGTCCTGTTGCTGATCATGAGTTTAACAGACAGGTGCCTTGATTGACAGCTTTCATGAAAATGATGAAGAACAGAGATGCCAGTGGGGTGGGGCCTGCTGAGTAGTGGGCCTAGAGCAGTGGTGTGCAGGTGTGTGATAAAACATCTGTGGTGGGGCCATGTGGATCTGCCATGGGCTTCCAAATGTCTTGTGACTGACATGGTGCAGCCAGCAGACCCTTATATGTAAAGGCATCTTGTTATATGGAGAGGATTCAGAACAATGTTCAGAATCAGGTTGCTATGGTCAAGGGGCCAAGCTCTGTGGGATAGAACCATGGTTGGTGCATTCTCCTAGGACCCTGACACACCACACGTGACAGAACTCCCTCCAGCACTGTGTCCCAGTTGAAGTCCTTGTATTTCCTGAAGCAAGTACCAAACTCGCAGTGAAGCAGCAAGAAACACCACGAAAAGTGGAGGATGACCAAATGGCTTCACAGTTCCCAAGGGGAGATACTTAGCCCCCAGTGGCAACACTTTACCTACAAAGAGAGAATTCAGCACTTCTGCCTCATGTTCATTGGAAAATCAGAAGCCATGTCCTCCAGGTCACATAGATGCAGACCCAGCTTTGATGGTCTCACTACAAAGGAAGCTAATGCTCCTGACAACAACATATATTTCAAGAGCCCAACCTCAGAGGCAGTTTCTCAAGAAGTCTTTAGGCCAGCAGAGCTCCATGTGTGTGGAGTGTTTATCCTCTCCCTTACTTATGGAAACTCCTCTACCACCTGCAAAGTTGTGAACTCCTGAGCATTTTTCATTCCACATATGTATTCAAAGATTTTCTAACTCTTCTCCTCGAATTGCCTCTTACTTGGGGCAAGGGTATTGTCAAGGCATTTTTCTGGATGACAGTGGGAAGATTTTGTGTAGCACATATTTGCATACACATTGGATTCATTTTCCTATTTTCCATTCGAAATACTGAATCCCTGACACTAACCCATACCCTACTACACTCTGACTACAAATCCTTATATGATAGAAAAAAATAACCCAAACAGAATAGAAATACAAGAAGTTCAGAGTAGGCATGGTGTGTAGTTGGACAGGCCTTTTGCATTATAAAGGGTAGATGTTATGAATCTAGTCCAATGTAATAGTTCTCCATGTGTTTTTAAACTTAACCAATATGTGAATTCCTGTCTCCCTTTCTTTGCAGCCTATTCAGCACATGTATTTTTACATGCACATAGAGAATCCTACCTGGTTTCCCAGCTACATTCTTGTGAGGTGGCTGACTTGGCAGATACAAACTGTGAGAAGAAATCACTCCTCCTAAATGCTGTTGGAACTGAAAATCAACCTATGGGTGAGCTCTCTACTTCAACAACATGATACATACATCCATTTTCAGTAAAATAAATATTTCTGCATCTTGGTATGATATATATTTCAAGATGAATTTCAATTGGCATATATATTTTTACTTTTTAATGTCTCTCTGTGTTCTTTTGTGTATATATATATATATATATATATATGTATATGTATATGTATATACACACACACACACTCTTCAGATTTTTCAAAATATAAAATATGTGTGTCTCATTTTACACTCCCTGAATTCATGTTCATGTATGTGGATTTATAATCAACTTTTCACAAGATTATTCTTAGAAATATTCATCCACCTGAAATACATATTTGTTTCCTAGTACTGAAAACTAACTTCAGTGAATGGTGCTTAGATATCCTAACATTTCTACAGTAACTGACCCTGTTTAACATCAATGCAAGAAGACTCCTATGGGACATGATGTGTATTTTGACATTTATTTTTATTCAACACTGGTACATTACTATTTCTTCAGTTGATGCACATCATAGGATATATATTTCATCCTCAAGTTCACAAATTTCTAGGCATTTGGTTCACTTTCAATCAAATCCTTCTTCAGAACACATGTATTCCTTCATGTTTCTTGACTGGTCTTTTCATGAGACTTCTTTCCAAACACATTATTTTGGATTTCCATAATCACTTTGGAACCAAAACTCACACACCCCTCATGGTAAACAATCACCCTAATATTACCATTAGATGTATAACTGGTTGGAATGAATCATCGTGTATCAATAGAAGATTTCTTATATGTTTTCAGATATCAATTCAATCCATTATTTAAATTGGAACCAGTTATATTCTTTATTCACACTATGGTCTATTCATGCATTATCTCTATACTCATAGACCCAGGGTACACCTATTTGTACCCCCGAATTCTAATTTATACGTCTTCAACGTATTGCTCCCAAAAATAGTGGAAGAAATACTCATGTCACCTGATCTACATATATATTTTTTCACAGTGATATTCTGAACACAAAATGCAAAGGTCACACTTATGATTGTACCTAAGCCTAATTGGAAAGTGAGCATGGATTACTAAAACCATCCTTGTCTAGGTTGGTTAATGCTCTCAAATGTCAATTCTATTGGTGACTACACATTTGTTTCTGCCTAAGATTATATATTCAACCTCAACCCTGTTGAAAATGTCTAATCCTATCACTCACTTTATACTTTGCCTAATTTCCTAATGTCTATATTCATATCTGGTTTCCTACATATCTTCCCCAGTTCATCACTTGACTGACTCTTCACATGTGCTGACATTTACATTCACACTCTAACAGACACCCTATTGCTAAAGAACTTTTGGTCCAAATATTATACTCACTCTTCTTCCTAAACCTACGGACTATCTTTCTAATCCTACCTACTATCCCTTTTTGACTTGATATTCTCTTCTACTTTCAATGATCCAAGGTACAAGGTCCTATGCCATTGTATGTTGATTTATCAGAGACATCTGTACAGAATGTAATTCAAAGCTAAGTATCCCAATCAAGGGCCCGATGCACATCTGGCCTTCAAATCTTACTTAGATTTCTGTTTTCATACATATATTTCACCTCTATATTATTATAAATATCACAGGTTCCCAATACCATCCTTCATCTAGGAGAATGATTTCTAACCCAAATTGAACATGTTTTTGACCCCAAGCATTCACTGTTTCCTCAATCTCACTTTACAGAAGAGCAGGGACAGAGTTGGTCTTACAATACAGGAATGTAGGGGATCTTCCACCTGCTGAGAACCTCAAAGGTCCATGCAGAAATGATCCCTGGAGAAGATGTAGGCAGCTAAAAAGGACCTGAGAGAGTAAAAGTCATCTTCTGTGGCAAACAACCTGGTCAGGATGAAGGGATGTGTCTGAATGAGCCTCTCTCTTCTTCATGTAGACAAGATGGACCAAACCAGGCCTGTGTGGAGAACTTTTCCTGGGTGCCTATGGTTGATATACCATTCTAACTTGTGAAAGTGTCACAGGAAGCAGGGGCAGCCTCCATCTCATGGGACCCTTGGAAGCAACAGTTAGGACAAAGTGGTTTCCAAGGCAGTGACCTCATTCAGTTCCTGAAGGAAGTGACCTCACCACACTTCCTTGGTGATGGAACTGTCTGAACTTGAGATCCAGGAAGCCAGGCACCCAGAGGCAGTCCCAGTGCCAGTCCCAGTGGGCTCACTTGTTTGGATTTACCAAGGACAGAGTCAGTCTTTCTTGGTACCTACAGATGTGAGGATGGCCAATTGCCAGGAAAGCTCTGAAGGGGGTCTGTCCTGAGAAAGCAGGTAGTGGCTCAGCCCTGGCTCCTGACAACTTCACAGAATTGGCCAAGGAGGCCAGATCTGAGACAAGACAGGCCATTTCAAGGGAACCTAGTATGGCCCACCAGTCAGAGGACACTGCGGGTAGTCATAGACCTACTTGGGGGAAGGAGATGGCATTGTGGGTGTGGGTGTGAGTTTGTGGTTTGGTCTCATGTTCTGACAAGAGCTAGGAAAGGCGGCTTGTTTGGTTTGGAGTGGACTGTTTTTAGCAAGTCTTTTGACAAAGCAAGTGTTGCTTTGTCTGTGTATCGCACTGTGTCTGTGGTTGTAGACATTAGAAAAGAGAATGCATCAATGGATGTGTCCTGTCTAGTAGAAAGCTTCCAGCATTCATCCTGTCCAATTTATGAATGGACTGCAGCTTGCCTTATCCATGGGCAAAACCTACTATCTTTCTAAATTCCTGTTTCCTTCCTGAATTCTGGCCACTCTTCAGAATAGGCTCATGGTTTTGTGTCCAAGATATGTACCACCTCCAAGCTTGGTGGTATGGCCATGTACTAGATAGCTGAAAGGAATGGCGAGCATCTCAGAAAACTCAGATATCAGTGGGCCCATTAAAGTCTCAGTGGAGAAACCCTGCTTTGGGCCTTTTACTTACCTGTTGTTCTGTATCCCTGGATGTCAGCAAGGTCTTTGCCTCAGGACACACCTTTGTGAAGCCTGAGGAAAACAGTTTTCAAATGCCAACGAATGGGCATCACTTGTGGCTCTTTGCTTAGGGCTTTGCAAAGGGATGTGTCTGAATCAGCCTCTTGGCCCTGGGTGAGGCTGTGGCTTAGATTGTCAGCACCTGATGGATCTCAGGAAAGATCCCATATGTGCATCCAAAGCCAATATGGTAAAACAGCAGTCATTGTGGATGAAGTCTCTCGCCTTCCTCTGTAAGGTTCCTGACCTGCATCAAGTGAGAATAGGGATCCTTTGGGTCAAATGAGTTTTTCCAAGCCCTGCAGAGCCTAGCCATTATGTGCTTGTGTTTTCTCATGACTCCAATTTACACAAAAAATCTGTACCCCACCATCAGCAGGCCTCAAAATTTAGAAGCTGAGCAGTATTAAAGGCAGGCCTATTTGATCACTCCTGGTTCAAAGAAGGGTGTCCAGGCCACCCTGACATTAGCAAATGAGGGGCAAGAGAGCTTATTGTGGACACTGTCTTAGGCTGCGCCCCTCATGGAAACCTCCAGCCAGAGCTTATGAGGATTGTCTATATGGAAGAAGTTGAGGGCCTTGTGGCAGTGTTTTGCTTTGAATTGTGGTCATTTGTATGGCGGTGGAAGAGATGACTGGGTCCGCCTGGGCTTGAACTCTGGTGTGATTCCCCTTGGAGACTGAGTTCTGGAACTGACCTCAGAGAAGTATTGCCATGAATTGAGTTGGGATTTTCCGAGGCCATGCATGAGAGTCCCCCCTGGAAACTGAGATCAAAGCCCAGGGTGACTTTCCACAGAACACTGGGAATCTCAGCCAGGATATCACATGATTTTATTCTTAAAGACCTGGAAGCCATAGTTGAGAGTCAAAACACACATGGACCTCACATTGTAGACCTCAGTGAGCCTTGTTTCATGTGACGTTTTTTGGCCACTCTTTGGGAAGCCTTGTTTGTGAGAGTTCTCCAGAGCTTTTCACTGAAATGATCTTTAACACCATTAAATGGTTCCTGTATGAATGGAAACCCAGAGCGCCTGCAACTTCATTCTTTAAAAATGGCTAGATAAATACCGTGCAATCTTTGAAATTCCCATGACCAGGTGGCACTGGAGAACCTTAGGATGTCCTGTTGCTGATCATGAGTTTACCAGACAGATGCCTTGATTGACGGCTTTCATGAAAATGATGAAGAACAGAGATGCCAGTGAGGTGGGTCCTGCTGAGTAGTGGGCCTAGAGCAGTCGTGTGCAGGTGTGTGATAAAACATCTGTGGTGGGGCCATGTGTATCTGCCATTGGCTTCCAAATGTCTTGTGACTGACATGGTGCAGCCAGCAGACCCTTATATGTAAAGGCATCTTGTTATATGGAGATGTTTCAGAACAATGTTCAGAATCAGGTTGCTATGGTCAAGGCGCCAATCTCTGTGGGATAGAAGCATGGTTGGTGCATTCTCTTAGGACCCTGACACACCACACGTGACAGAACTTCCTCTAGCACTGTGTCCCTGTTGAAGTCTTTGTATTTCGTGAAGCAAATACCAAACTCCCAGTGAAGCAGCAAGAAACACCATGAAAAGTGGAGGATGACCAAATGGCTTCACAGTTCCCACGGGGAGATACGTAGCCCCCAGTGGCCACAGTTTACCTACAAAGAGAGAATCTAGCACTTCTGCCTCATGTTCATTGGAAAATCAGAAACCATGTTCTCCAGGTCACATAGATGCAGACCCAGCTTTGATGGTCTCACTACAAAGGTAGTGAAAGCTCCTGACAACAACATATATTTCAAGAGCCCAACCTCAGAGGCAGTTTCTCAAAAAGTTTTTAGGCCAGCAGAGCTCCATGTTTGTGGAGTGTTTATCCTGTCCCTTACTTATAAAAACTCCTCTACCACCTCCAAAGTTGTGAACTCCTGAGCATTTTTCATTCCACATATGTATTCAAAGATTTTTTAACTCTTCTTTTCGAATAGCGTCTTACTTGGGGCAATGGTATTGTCAAGGCATTTTTCTAGATGACAGTGAAAAGATTTTGTGTAGCACATATTTGCATACACATTGGATTCATTTTTATATTTTCCATTCGAAATACTGAATCCCTGACACTAACCCATACCCTACTAGACTCTGACTACGAATCCTAATATGATAGAGTATAATACCCAAACAGAATAGAAATAAAGAAGTTCAGAGGAGGCATGGTGTGTAGTTGGACAGGCCTTTTTCATTATAAAGGGTAGATGTTATGAATCTAGTCCAATTTAATCGTTCTCTATGTGTTTTTAAACTTAACAAATATGTGAATTTCTGTCTCCCTTTCTCTGCAGCATATTCAGCACATGTATTTTTACATGCACATATAGAATCCTACCTGGTTTCCCAGCTACATTCTTGTGAGGTGGCTGACTTGGCAGATACAAACTCTGAGAAGAAATCAATCCTCCTAAATGCTGTTGGAACTGAAAATCAACCTATGGGTGAGCTTCCTACTTCAACAACATGATACATACATCCATGTTCAGTAAACTAAATATTTTTTAAATCTTTGGATGACATATATTTCATGATGAATTTCAATTGGCATATACATTTTTACTTTATAATGTCTCTTTGTGTGTGTTTTATGCATATATATATATATATATATATATATATATAAACACACACACTCTTCAGATTTTTCTAAATATTAAAATATATGTGTCTTATTTTACACTCCCTAAAATCATGTTCATGTATATGGATTTATAATCAACTTTTCACAAGTTTATTCTCAGAAATATTCATCCACCTGAAATACATATTTGTTTCCTAGTACTGAAAACTAACTTCAGTTAATGGTTCACAGAAATCCTAACATTTCTATACTAACTGACCATGTTTCACATCAATGCAAGTAGACTCCTATGAGACATGAAGTGTATTTTGACATTTATTTTTATTCAACACTGGTACATTACTATTTCTTCAGTTGATACACATCATAGGATATATATTTCATCCTCAAGTTCACAAATTTCTACGCGTTTGGTTCACTTTCTATCAAATCCTGCTTCAGAACACATGTATTCCTCCATGTTTCTTGACTGGTCTTTTCATGAGACTTCTTTCCAAACACATTATTTTGGATTTCCATAATCACTTTGGAACCAAAACTCACACACCCCTCATGGTAAACCATCACCCTAATATTACCATTAGATGTATAACTGGTTGGAATGAATGATCGTGTATCAACATAAGATTTCCTATATGTTTTCAGATATCAATTCAATCCATTATTTAAATTGGAACCAGTTATATTCTTTATTCACAGTATGGTCTATTCATGCATTATCTCTATACTCATAGACCCAGGGTACACCTATTTGTACCCTCGAATTCTAATTTATATGTCTTCAACGTATTGCTCCCAAAAATAGTGGAAGAAATACTCATGTCACCTGATCTACATATATATTTTATCACAGTGATATTCTGGACACAAAATGCAAAGGTCACACTTATGATTGTACCAAATCCTAATTGGAAAGTGAGCATGGATTACTGAAACCATCCTTGTGTAGGTTGGCTAATGCTCACAAATGTCAATTCTATTGGTGACTACACATTTGTTTCTGCCTAAGATTATATATTCAACCTCAACCCTATTGAAAATGTCTAATCCTATTACTCACTTTATACTTTGCCTGAATTCCTAATGTCTGTACTCATATCTGCTTTCTTACATATCTTCCCCAGTTCATCATTGTGACTGACTCTTCACATGTGCTGACATTTACATTCACTCTCTAACAGACACCCTATTGCTAAAGAACTTTTGGTCCAAATATTATACTCACTCTTCTTCCTAAACCTACTGACTATCTTTCTAATACTACCTACTATCCACTTTTGACTGGATCTTCTCTTCTACATTCAATCATCCAAGTTACAAAGTCCTATGCCATTGTATATGCATTTATCAGAGACATCTGTACAGAATGTAATTCAAAGCTAAGTATCCCAATGAAGGGCAAAATTCCCTTATGGCCTTCAAATGTTACTTAGTAATTCTGTAAGGTCTGTGTGATAGAAGCATGCTTGGTGCATTCTCCTAGGACCCTTACACACTACACGTGACAGAACTCCGTCCAGCACTGTGTCCCAGTTGAAGTCCTTGTATTTCGTGAAGCAAATACCAAACTTTCAGTGCAGCAGCAAGAATCACCACGAAAAGTGGAGGATGACCAAATGGCTTCACAGTTCCCACGGGGAGATACTTAGCCCCCAGTGGCCACAGTTTACCTACAAAGAGAGAATTCAGCACTTCTGCCTCATGTTCATTGGAAAATAAGAAACCATGTCCTCCAGGTCACATAGATGCAGACCCAGCTTTGATGGTCTCACTACAAAGGAAGCTAATGCTCCTGACAACAACATATATTTCAAGAGCCCTACCTCAGAGGCAGTTTCTCAAGAAGTCTTTAGGCCAGCAGAGCTCCATGTTTGTGGAGTGTTTATCCTGTCCCTTACTTATGGAAACTCCTCTACCACCTCCAAAGTTGTGAACTCCTGAGCATTTTTCATTCCACATATGTATTCAAAGATTTTCTAACTCTTCTCCTCGAATTGCGTCTTACTTGGGGCAAGGGTATTGTCAAGGCATTTTTCTGGATGACAGTGGGAACATTTTGTGTAGCACATATTTGCATGCACATTGGATTCATTTTCCTATTTTCCATTCCAAATACTGAATCCCTGACACTAACCCATACCCTACTAGACTCTGACTACAAATCCTAATATGATAGAAAAAAATAACCCAAACAGAATAGAAATACAAGCAGTTCAGAGGAGGCATGGTGTGTAGTTGGACAGGCCTTTTGCATTATAAAGGGTAGATGTTATGAATCTAGTCCAATGTAATAGTTCTCCATGTGTTTTTAAACTTAACCAATATGTGAATTCCCGTCTCCCTTTCTATGCAGCCTATTCAGCACACGTATTTTTACATGCACATAGAGAATCATACCTGCTTTCCCAGCTACATTGTTGTGAGGTGGCTGAATTGGCAGATACAAACTGTGAGAAGAAATCACTCCTCCTAAATGCTGTTGGAACTGAAAATCAACCTATGGGTGAGCTTCCTACTTCAACAACATGATACATACATCCATGTCCAGTAAAATAAATATTTCTGGATCTTGGGATGATATATATTTCATGATGAATTTCAAGTGGCATATATATTTTTACTTTTTAATGTCTCTCTGTGTGTGTTTTGTGTATATATATATATATATATATATATATATATATATATATATACACACACACACACACACACACTCTCTAGATTTTTGAAAATATAAAATATGTGTGTCTTATTTTACACTCCCTGAATTCATGTTCATGTATGTGGATTTATAATCAACTTTTCACAAGATTATTCTCAGAAATATTCATCCACCTGAAATACATATTTGTTTCCTAGTACTGAAAACTAACTTCAGTGAATGGTGCATAAAATCCTAACATTTCTTTTTTTTAAAATTTATTTATTTATTTTTATTGTTGGTCGTTCAAAACCTTACACAGTTCTTAATACATCATATTTCACAGTTTGATTCAAGCGGGTTATGAACTCCCAACTTTACCCCGTATACAGATTGCTGTATCACATCATTTACCCTTCCATTGATTGACATATTGCCTTTCTAGTGTCTGATGTATTCTGCTGTAAGTTTTATTCTCTACTATCCCCCTCCCCTCCCCTCCCCTCCCCTTTTCTCTCTCTACCCCTTCTACTGTAAATCATTTCTTCCATTTGTATTATCTTGTCTTACCCCTCCATTACATAGTTCTTGATATATCATATTTCACATTTTGATTCAAGTGGGTTATGCACTCCCATATTGCCCCTTATACAGATTGCAGAATCACATCAGTTTCACTTCCATTGCTTTACATATTGCCATCCTAGTGTGTGTTGTATTCTGCTACCTTTCCTATCCTCTACTATCCCCCCTCCCCTCCCCTCCCCTCCCCTCTTCTCTCTCTACCCCCACTACTGCAATTCATTCCTCCCCCTTGTATTATTTTTCCCTTTCCCCTCACTTCCTCTTGTATGTAATTTTGTATAAACCTGAGGGTCTCGTTCCATTTCCATGCAATTTCCCTACTCTCTCCCTTTCCCTCCCACCTCCCAACCCTGTTTAATGATGGTCTTCTACTTGTGCTCTTCTTCCCTAGTCTGTTCTTAATTACTCTCCTTATATCAAAGAAGACATTTGGCATTTGTTTTTTAGGGCTTGGCTAGCTTCGCTTAGCATAATCTGCTCTAATGCCATCTATTTCCCTCCAAATTCTATGATTTTGTCATTTCTTAATGCAGAGTAATACTCCATTGTGTATAAATGCCACATTTTTTTTATCCTTTCGTCTATTGAAGGGCATCTAGGTTGGTTTACAGTCTTCCTATTGTGAATTGTGCTGCTATAAACATCAATGTAGCAGTGTCCCTGTAGCATGCTCTTTTTAGGTCTTTAGGGAATAGACCCAGAAGGGGGATAGCTGGGTCAAATGGTGGTTCCATTCCCAGCTTTCCAAGAAATCTCCATACTGCTTTCCAAATTGGCCGCACCAATTTGCAGTCCCACCAACAATGTACAAGTGTACCCTTTTCCCCACATCCTCGCCAGCACTTATTGTTGTTTGATTTCATAATGGCTGCCAATCTTACTGGAGTGAGATGGTATCTTAGGGTGGTTTTGATTTGCATTTCTCTGCCTGCTAGAGATGGTGAGCATTTTTTCATGTACTTTTTGATTGATTGTATGTCCTCCTCTGAGAAGTGTCTGTTCAAGTCCTTGGCCCATTTGTTGATGGGATTATTTGTTATCTTATTGTCTAATTTTCTGAGTTCTTTATATACTCTGGATATTAGGGCTCTATCTGAAGTGTGAGGAGTAAAGATTTGTTCCCATGATGTAGGCTCCCTATTTACCTCTCTTATTGTTTCTTTTGCTGAGAAAAAACTTTTTAGTTTGAGTAAGTCCCATTTGTTGATTCTAGATGTTAACTCTTGTGCTATGGGTGTCCTATTGAGGAATTTGGAGCCCGACCCCACAGCATGTAGGTCGTAGCCAACTTTCTCTTCTATCAGATGCCGTGTCTCTGATTTGATATCAAGCTCCTTGATCCATTTTGAGTTAACTTTTGTGCATGGCGAGAGAAAGGGATTCAATTTCATTTTGTTGCATATGGATTTCCAATTTTCCCAGCACCATTTGTTGAAGATGATATCCTTCCTCCATTGCATGCTTTTAGCCCCTTTATCAAATATAAGAAAGTTGTAGTTTTGTGGGTTGGTTTCTGTGTCCTCTATTCTGTACCATTGGTCCACCTGCCTGTTTTGGTACCAGTACCATGCTGTTTTTGTTACTATTGCTCTGTAGTATAGTTTGAAATCTGGAATCGCTATACCACCTGATTCACACTTCCTGCTTAGTATTGTTTTTGCTATTCTGGGTCTTTTATTCTTCCATATGAATTTCATGATTGCTTTCTCCATTTCTACAAGAAATGCCGTTGGGATTTTTATTGGCATTGCATTAAACCTATAGAGAACTTTTGGTAATATCGCCATTTTGATGATGTTAGTTCTGCCTATCCATGAACAGGGTATATTTTTCCATCTTCTAAGGTCTTCTTCAATTTCTCTCTTTAGGGTTCTGTAGTTTTCATTGTATAAGTCTTTCAGCTCTTTTGTTAGGTTGATTCCCAAGTATTTTATTCTTTTTGAGGATATTGTGAACGGGGTGGTTGTCCTCGTGTCCATTTCAGAGGATTTGTCGCTGATATACAGGAATGCCTTTGATTTATGCGTGTTGATTTTATAACCTGCCACTTTGCTGAATTCATTTATTAGCTCTAACAGTTTCTTTGTAGACCATATTGGGTCTGCTAGGTATAGAATCATGTCATCTGCAAATAGTGATAACTTAAGTTCTTCTTTTTTTTTTATTTTTATGCCTTTAATTTCTTTCGTCTGTCTAATTGCTCTGGCCAGTGTTTCGAGAACTATGTTGAACAGGAGTGGTGAGAGAGGGCATCCCTGTCTTGTTCCAGATTTTAGAGGGAATGCCTTCAATTTCTCTCCATTCAGAATGATGCTAGCCTGAGGCTTAGCATAAATTGCTTTTACAATGTTGAGGTATGTTCCTGTTATCCCTAGTTTTTCGAGAGTTTTGAACATAAACGGATGCTGTACTTTGTCGAATGCTTTTTCTGCATCTATCGAGATGATCATATGGTTCTTATTTTTAAGTCTATTGATGTGGTGAATAACATTTATTGATTTCCGTATATTGAACCAACCTTGCATACCAGGGATGAATCCTACTTGATCATGGTGCACAATTTTTTTGATATGTTTTTGTATCCGACTTGCCAGAATTTTATTGAGGATTTTTGCATCTAGGTTCATTAGAGATATTGGTCTGTAGTTTTCTTTCTTTGAAGTGTCTTTGTCTGGTTTCGGAATCAGGGTGATGTTGGCCTCGTAGAATGAATTTGGAAGTTCTCCCTCTTTTTCTATTTCCTGAAATAGCTTGAAAAGTATTGGTATTAGTTCCTCTTTAAACGTTTTGTATAACTCTGCTGTAAACCCATCCGGTCCTGGGCTTTTCTTAGATGGTAATCTTTTGATGTTTTCTTCTATTTCCTCAATTGATATTGGTCTGTTTAGGTTGTCTATATCCTCCTGACTCAATCTGGGCAGATTATATGACTTAAGAAATTTATCGATGCCTTCACTATCTTCTATTTTATTGGAGTATAAGGATTCAAAATAATTTCTGATTATCATCTGTATTTCTGAAGTGTCTGTCATGATCTTGCCTTTTTCATCCCTTATGCTAGTAATTTGAGTTCTCTCTCTTCTTCTCTTCGCTAGCATGGCTAAGGGTCTGTCAATTTTATTTATCTTTTCAAAGAACCAACTTTTCGTTTTGTCAATTTTTTCAATTGTTTCTTTTGTTTCGATTTCATTAATTTCAGCTCTGATTTTAATTATTTCTTGCCTTCTACTTCTTTTGCTGTTGTTTTGCTCTTCTTTTTCTAGAATTTTGAGATGAAGTATGAGATCATTTATTTGTTGGTTTTTTCTTTTTTTAAGGAATGAACTCCAAGCAATGAATTTTCCTCTTAGAACTGCTTTCAATGTGTCCCATAGATTCCGATATGTTGTGTCTGTGTTTTCATTAAACTCTAAGAATTTTTTAATTTCCTCCTTGATGTCTTCTAAAACCCATTGATCATTCAGTAACCTATTGTTCATTCTCCAAGTGATGCATGATTTTTCCTTGCTTCTTTTATGGTTGATTTTTAGTTTCATTCCATTATGATCAGATAAGATGCATGGTATTATCTCCGCTCCTTTATATTGTCTAAGAGTTGCCCTGTGACATAATATATGATCTATTTTTGAGAAGGATCCATGTGCTGCTGAGAAAAAAGTGTAGCTGCTTGATGTTGGGTGGTATATTCTATATATGTCAATTAAGTCTAGGTTGTTAATTGTGTTATTGAGTTCTATAGTTTCCTTATTCAACTTTTGTTTGGAAGATCTGTCCAGTGGTGAGAGAGGTGTGTTGAAGTCTCCCATGATTATTGTATGGTGGTCTATTAGACTCTTGAACTTGAGAAGAGTTTGCTTGATGAACGCAGCAGCACCGTTGTTTGGGGCATATATTTTATGATTGTTATGTCTTGTTGGTGTATGGTTCCCTTGAGCAGTATGTAGTGTCCTTCTTTATCCCTTTTGATTAACTTTGGTTTGAAATCTATTTTATTTGATATGAGTATGGACACTCCTCTGCTTCTTTCCGCAGTCCATATGAGTGATATGATTTTTCCCAACCTTTCACCTTCAGTCTATGTATATCCTTTCCTATCAAATGCGTCTCCTGTAGGCAGCATATTGTTGGATCTTGTTTTGTGATCCATTCAACTAGCCTGTGTCTCTTAATTGGTGAGTTTAAGCCATTAACATTTAGGGTTATTATTGAGATATGGTTTGTTCTTCCAGCCATACTTGTTTATTAATGCTGTTAAACCTGATTTGTTTTTCTCTTTGATTTTTCCCCCCTTTACTGTCCTACCTCCCACTGTTGGTTTTCATTGTTGTTTTCCATTTCCTCTTCCTGTGTGTTTTGCCAAGGATTTTTTGAAGAGATGGTTTTCTAGCTGCAAATTCTTTTAACTTTTGTTTATCATGGAATGTTTTAATTTCATCTTCCATCCTGAAGCTTAATTTCGCCGGATACACGATTCTTGGTTGGAACCCATTTTCTTTTAGCGTTTGAAATATGTTATTCCAGGATCTTCTAGCTTTTAGAGTCTGTGTTGAGAGATCAGCTGTTATCCTGATTGGTTTACCCCTAAATGTAATCTGCTTCCTTTCTCTTGTAGCTTTTAAAATTCTCTCCTTATTCTGTATGTTGGACATCTTCATTATAATGTGTCTAGGTGTGGATCTCTTATGATTTTGCACATTCGGCGTCCTGTAGGCTTCTAGGATTTGGGGTTCTGTCTCATTCTTCAAGTCTGGGAAGTTTTCTCGTATTATTTCACTGAATAAATTGTCTATTCCTTTGGTTTGGAGCTCTGTGCCTTCCTGTATCCCAATGACTCTTAAGTTTGGTCTTTTGATATTATCCCATATTTCTTGGATGTTCTGCTCATGGTTTCTTAGCAGACTTGCTGAGCTGTCTATGCTCTTTTCAAGTTGAAATACTCTGTCTTCATTGTCTGATGTTCTATCTTCTAAGTGATCCACTCTGCTGGTAGTTTTCTCAATTGAGTTTTTAAGTTGGTTTATTGCTTCCTGCATTTCTAGGATTTCTATTTGTTTGTTTTTTATTTCCTCTATCTCCCTGTGAAATTGATCTTTTACTTCCTGGATTTGTTTATGAAGTTCCTTGTCAATGTGATCTTTCATTGTCTGATTTTGCTGTCTCATGTCTTCCTTGAGACTCCAGATCATCTGAAGCATGTATATCCTGACCTCTCTGTCTGACATTCCATCTGTTGCAGCTATTACCTCTTCTAGAGTTGAGTTGACCTGCATTGCCTGTGGTCCTTTCTTTCCTTGTCTTTTCATACTGCTGGCGTTTCTTTCTGCTTGGTGAAACTGTTGTGTTTTTGAAATTTTCCCTCTATTTATTTATATTGCTCTTGTATAGTTGAAAAGTCTCCCTTGCAGGACAGATGGTGGCTGTGATCCTCCACCAATTGGTGCGATCTGTCTACCACGCTGGCGGGCCCTAGGTCTGCTCTGCTGGCCGGTCGAAGGTCCGCCTACCCAGCAGGCGCGAGGGGCACCTCTGTCTCTCCGTAGGTTGCTGGGCCTAACCTCCCGATGGGTCCCCAGTACGCCTACCTTGCAGGCACTGGGGGTGGGGCCGGCTCCGGCCCGCAACAAGCCGCTGGGCCTGATCTGCCGCTGGTCACAGTCCCGCCTACCTTGCAGGCACTGGGGGAGGGGACGGTCCTGCCCCTCAGCAGGCCGCTAGGCCTGCTCTGTCGGTGGTCACAGTCCCGCCTACCTTGCAGGCACTGGGGGAGGAGACGGGCCTGCCCCACAGAAGGCCACTGGTGGGTCGCAAGACCCCGTTCCCTGCAGGCGCATGTGTCAGCTCTGTCTCTTCGCAGATTGCTGGGCCTGACCTGCCTGTGGGTCGCCGGTTCTCCTACCTTGCAGGCACTGGGGGTGGAGCTGGCTCCGGCCCGCAACCAGCCGCTGGGCCTGCTCTGCCGGTGGTCACAGTCCCGCCTACCTTGCAGGCACTGGGGGAGGGGACTGTCCTGCCCCTCAGCAGGCCGCTAAGCCTGATCTGCTGGAGGTGACAGTCCTGCCTACCTTGCAGGCACTGGGGGAGAAGACGGGCCTGCCCCACAGAAGGCTGCTGGTGGGTCGCAGGACCCCGTTCCCTGCAGGCGCGTGTGTCAGCTCTGTCTCTCCGCAGATTGCTGGGCCTGACCTGCCCGTGGATCGCCGGTTCTCCTACCTTGCAGGCACTGGGTGTGGGGCCGGCTCCGGCCCGCAACCAGCCGCTGGGCCTGCTCTGCCAGTGGTCACAGTCCCGCCTACTTTGCAGGCACTGGGTGAGGGGACTGTCCTGCCCCTCAGCAGGCCGCTAAGCCTGATCTGCTAGAGGTGACAATCCCGCCTACCTTGCAGGCACTGGGGGAGGGGACGGGCCTGCCCAACAGAAGGCCGCTGGTGGGTCACAGGACCCTGTTCCCTGCAGGCGCGTGTGTCAGCTCTGTCTCTCGGCAGATTGCTGGGCCTGACCTGCCCGTGGGTCTCCGGGTCTCCTACCTTGCAGGCACTGGGGGTGGGGCAGGCTCGGGCCACAACCAGCTGCTGGGCCTTCTCTGCAGGTGGTCCCTAACATTTCTATAGTAACTGACCCTGTTTAACATCAATGCAAGTAGACTCCTATGGGACATGATGTGTATTTTGACATTTATTTATATTCAACACTGGTACATTACTATTTCTTCAGTTGATGCACATCATAAGATATATATTTCATCCTCAAGTTCACAAATTTCTAGGCATTTGGTTCACTTTCAATCAAATCCTGCTTCAGAACACATGTATTCCTCCATGTTTTTTGACTGGTCTTTTCATGAGACTTCTTTCCAAACACATTATTTTGGATTTCCATAATCATTTTGGAACCAAAACTCACACACCCCTCATGGTAAACATCACCCTAATATTACCATTAGATGTATAACTGGTTGGAATGAATGATCGTGTATCAATATAAGATTTCTTATATGTTTTCAGATATCAATTCAAACCATTATTTAAATTGGAACCAGTTATATTCTTTATTCACAATATGGTCTCTTAATACATTATCTCTATACTCATAGACCCAGGGTACACCTATTTGTACCCCCGAATTCTAATTTATACATCTTCAACATATTGCTCCCAAAAATAGTGGAAGAAATACTCATGTCACCTGATCTACATATATATTTTATCACAGTGATATTCTGAACACAAAATGCAAAGGTCACACTTATGATTGTACCTAAGCCTAATTGGAAAGTGAGCATGGATTACTAAAACCATCCTTGTCAAGGTTGGCTAATGCTCTCAAATGTCAATTCTATTGGTGACTACACATTTGTTTCTGCCTAAGATTATATATTTTACCTCAACCGTGTTGAAAATGTCTAATCCTATCACTCACTTTATACTTTGCCTAATTTCCTAATGTCTATATTCATATCTGCTTTTCTACATATCTTCCCCAGTTCATAATTGTGACTGACTCTTCACATGTGTTGACATTTACATTCACTCTCTAACAGACACCCTATTGCTAAAGAACTTTTGGTCCAAATATTATACGCACTCTTCTTCCTAAACCTACTGACTATCTTTCTAATCCTACCTACTATCCCTTTTTGACTTGATCTTCTCTTCTACATTCAATCATTCAAGGTACAAGGTCCTATGCCATTGTATGTTGATTTATCAGAGACATCTGAACAGAATGTAATTCAAAGCTAAGTATCCCAATCAAGGGCCCAATGCCCTTATGACCTTCAAATCTTACTTAGATTTCTGTTTTCATACATATATTTCACCTCTATATTATTATAAATATCACAGGTTCCCAATACCATTCTTCATCCAGCTGAATGATTTCTAACCCAAATTGAACATGTTCTTTACCCCAAGCATTCACTGTTTCCTCAATCTCACTTTACAGAAGAGAAGGGACTGAGTTGGTCTTACAATACAGGAATGTAGAAGATCTTCCACCTGCTGAGAACCTCCAAGGTCCATGCAGAAATGATCCCTGGATAAGATGTAGGCAGCTAGGAAGGACCTGAGAGAGTAAAAGTCATCTTCCGTGGCAAACAACATGGTCAGGATGAAGGGATGTGTCTGAATGAGCCTCTCTCTTCTTCATGTAGACAAGATTGAAAAAACCAGGCCTGTGTGGAGAGCTTTTCCAGGGTTCCTATGGTTGATATACCATTCTAACTTGTAAAATTGTCACAGGAAGCAGGGGCAGCCTCCATCTCATGGGACCCTTGGAAGCAACAGTTAGGACAAAGTGGTTTCCAAGGCAGTGACCTCATTCAGTTCCTGAAGGAAGTGACCTCACCACACTTCCTTGGTGATGGAACTCTCTGAACTTGGGATCCAGGAAGCCAGGCACCCAGAGGCAGTCCCAGTGCCAGTCCCAGTGGGGTCACTTGTTTGGATTTACCAAGGACAGAGTCAGTCTTTCTTGGTACCTACAGATGTGAGAATGGCCAATTGCCAGGAAAGCTCTGAAGGGGGTCTTTCCAGAGAAAGCAGGTCGTGGCTCACCCCTGGCTCCTGACAACTTCACAGAATTGGCCAAGGAGGCCAGATCTGTGACAAGACAGGCCAATTCGGGGGAACCTAGTATGGCCCACCAGTCAGAGGACACTGTGGGTAGTCACAGACCTCTTTGGGGGAAGGAGGTGGCTTTGTGGGTGTGGGTGTGAGTTTGTGGTTTGGTCTCATGTTCTTAGAAGAGCTAGGAAAGGCGAATTGTTTGATTGAAAGTGGACTGTTTCTAGCAAGTCTTTTGACAAGGCGAGTGTTGCTTTGTCTGTGTATAGCACTGTGTCCGTGGTTGTAGACATTAGAAAAGAGAATGCATCAATGGATGTGTCCTGTCTAGTAAAAAGATTCCAGGATTCATCCTGCCCAATTTATGAATGGACTGCGGCTTGCCTTATCCATGGGCAAAACCTACTATCTTCCTAAATTTCTCTTTTCTTCCTGAATTCTGGCCACTCTTCAGAACAGGCTCATGGTTTTCTGTTCAAGATATGTACCACCTCGAAGCTTGGTGACATGGCCATGGACTAGATAGCTGAAAGGAATGGCGAGCAACTCAGAAAACTCAGATATCAGTGGGCCCATTAAAGTCTCAGTGGAGAAACCCTGCTTTGGGACATTTGCTTACCTATTGTTCTGTTTCCCTGGATGTCAGCAAGGTCTTTTCCTCAGGACACACCTTTGTGAAGCCTGAAGAAAACAGTTTTGAAATGCAAACGAATGGGCACCACTTGTGGCTCTTTGCTTAATTGCTTTGCAAAGGGATGTGTCTGAATCAGCCTCTTGGCCCTGTGTGAGGCTGTGGCTTAGATTGTCAGCACCTGATGGATCTCAGGAAAGATCCCATATGTGCATCCAAAGCCAATATGGCAAAACAGCAGTCATTGTGGATGAAGTCTCTCGCCTTCCTCTGTAAGGTCCCTGACCTGCATCAAGTGAGAATAGGGATCCTTTGGGTCAAATGAGTTTTTCAAAGCCCTGCAGAAGCTAGCCATTATGTGCTTGTGTTTTCTCATGACTCCAATTTACAAAAAAAATCTTTACCCCACCATCAGCAGGCCTCAAAGTTTAGAAGCCTAGCAGTATTAAAGGCAGGCCTATTTGATCACTCCTGGTTCAAAGAAGGGTGTACAGGCCACCCTGGAATTAGGCAAATGAGGGGCAAGGGAGCTTATTGTGGACACTGTCTTAGGCTGCGACCCTCAAAGAAACCTCAAGCCAGAGGTTATGAGGATTGTCTATATGGAAGAAGTTGAGGGCCTTGTGGCAGTGTTTTGGTTTGAATTGTGGTCATTTGTATGGCGGTGGAAGAGATGACTGGGTCCACCTGGGCTTGAATTCTGGTGTGATTCCCCTTGGAGACTGAGTTCTGGAACTGACCTCAGAGAAGTATTGCCATGAATTGAGTTGGGTTTTCCAAGGCCACGCATTAGAGTCCCTTCTGAAAACTGAGATCGAATCCCAGGGTGACTTTCCACAGAACACTGGGAATCTCAGCCAGGATATCACATGATTTTATTCTTAAAGACCTGGAAGCCATAGTTGAGAGTCAAAACACACATGGACCTCACATCGTAGACCTCAGTGGGCCTGGTTTCATGTGACGTTTTTTGGCCACTCTTTGGGAAGCCTTGTTTGTGAGAGTTCTCCAGAGCTTTCATTGAAATGATCTTTCTCACCATTAAATGGTTCCTGAATGAATGGAAACCCACAGTGCCTCCAACTTCATCCTTTAAAAATGGCTAGATAAATACCGTGAAATCTTTGAAATTCCCATGACCAGGTGGCACTGGAGAACCTTAGGATGTCCTGATGCTGATCATGAATTTACCAGACAGGTGCCTTGATTGACGGCTTTCATGAAAATGATGAAGAACAGAGATGCCAGTGAGGTGGGGCCTGCTGAGTAGTGGGCCTAGAGCAGTGGTGTGCAGGTGTGTGATAAAACATCTATGGTGGGGCCATGTGGATCTGCCATTTGCTTCCAAATGTCTTGTGACTGACGTGGTGCAGCAAGCAGACTCTTATATGTAAAGGCATCTTGTTATATGGAGAGGTTTCAGAACAATGTTCAGAATCAGGTGGGGTCAAGGGGCCAAGATCTGTGGGATAGAAGCATTGTTGGTGACTTCTCCTAGGACCCTGAAACACCACACGTGACAGAACTCCCTCCAGCACTGTGTCCCAATTGAAGTCCTTGTATTTCGTGAAGCAAATACCAAACTCCCAGTGAAGAAGCAAGAAACACCAGGAAAAGTGGAGGATGAACAAATGGCTTCACAGTTCCCACGGGGAGACACTTAGCTCCCAGTGGCCACAGTTTACCTAAAAAGAGAGAATTCTGCACTTCTGCCTCATGTTCATTGGAAAATCAGAAACCATGTCCTCCAGGTCACATAGATGCAGACCCAGCTTTGATGGTCTCACTATAAAGGAAGCTAATGCTCCTGACAACAACATATATTTCAAGAGCCCAACCTCAGAGGCAGTTTCTCAAGAAGTCTTTTGGCCAGCAGACCTTCATGTTTGTGGAGGGTTTATCCTTTTTCTTACGTATGGAAACTCCTCTACAACCACCAAACTTGTGAACTCCTGAGAATTTTTCATTCTACATCTGTATTCAAAGATTTTCTAACTCTTCTCCTCGCCTTGCTTCTTACTTGGGGCAAGGGTATGGCCAAGGCATTTTTCTGGATGACAGTGAGAAGATTTTGTGTAGCACATATTTGCATACACATTGGATTCATTTTCCTATTTTCCATTCCAAATTCTGAATCCCTGAGACTAACCCATACCCTACTAGACTCTGATTATGAATCTTAGTAAGATAGAGAAAAGTAACCCAAACAGAATAGAAATACAAGCAGTTCAGAGCAGGCATGGTGTGTAGTTGGACAGGCCTTTTACATTATAAAGGGTAGATGTTATGAATCTAGTCCAATGTAATAGTTCTCCATGTGTTTTTAAACTTAACCAATATGTGAATTTCTGTCTCCCTTTCTCTGAAGCCTATTCAGCACATGTATTTTTACATGCACATATAAAATCCTACCTGGTTTCCCAGCTACATTCTTGTGAGGTTGTGACTTGGCATATACAAACTATGAGAAGAAATCACTCTTCCTAAATGCTGTTGGAACTGAAAATCAACCTATGGGGAGCTTCCTACTTGAACAACATGATACATACATCCATGTTCAGTAAAATAAATATTTCTGGATCTTGGGATGATATATATTTCATGATGAATTTCAATTGGCATATATATTTTTACTTTTTAATGTCTCTCTGTGTGTGTTTTGTGTGTGTATATATATATATATATATATGTATATATACACACACACACTCTCCAGATTTTTCAAAATATAAAATATGTGTGACTTATTTTACACTCCGTGAATTCATGTTCATGTATGTGGATTTATAATCAACTTTTCACAAGATTATTCTCAGAAATATTCATCCACCTGAAATACATATTTGTTTCCTAGTACTGAAAACTAACTTCAGTGAATGGTGCATAGAAATCCTAATATTTCTACAGTAACTGACCCTGTTTAACATCAATGCAAGTAGACTCCTATGGAACATGATGTGTATTTTGACATTTATTTTTATTCAACACTGGTACATTACTATTTCTTCAGTTGATGCACATCATAGGATATATATTTCATCCTCAAGTTCACAAATTTCTAGGCATTTGGTTCACTTTCAATCAAATCCTGCTTCAGAACACATGTATTCCTCCATGTTTCTTGACTGGTCTTTTCATGAGACTTCTTTCCAAACACATTATTTTGGATTTCCATAATCACTTTGGAACCAAAACTCACACACCCCTCATGGTAAACCATCACCCTAATATTACCATTAGATGTATAACTGGTTGGAATGAATGATCGTGTCTCGATATGAGATTTCTTATATGTTTTCAGACATCAATTCAATCCATTATTTAAATTGGAACCAGTTATATTCTTTATTCACAGTATGATCTATTCATGCATTATCTCTATACTCATAGACCCAGGGTACACCTATTTGTACCCCCGAATTCTAATTTATACATCTTCAACATATTGCTCCTAAAAATAGTGGAAGAAATACTCATGTCACCTGATGTACATATATATTTTATCACAGTGATATTCTGAACACAAAATGCAAAGGTCACACTTATGATTGTACCTAAGCCTACTTGGAAAGTGAGCATGGATTACTAAAACCATCCTTGTCAAGGTTGGCTAATGCTCTCAAATGTCAATTCTATTGGTGACTACACATTTGTTTCTGCCTAAGATTATATATTCAACCTCAACCCTGTTGAAAATGTCTAATCCTATCACTCACTTTATACTTTGCCTAATTTCCTAATGTCTATATTCATATCTACTTTCCTACATATCTTCCCCAGTTCATCATTGTGACTGACTCTTCACATGTGCTGACGTTTACGTTCACTCTCTAACAGACAGCCTATTGCTAAAAAACTTTTGGTCCAAATATTATACTCACTCTTCTTCCTAAACCTAATGACTATCTTTCTAATCCTACCTATTATCCCTTTTTGACTTGATCTTCTCTTCTACATTCATCCAAGGTACAAGGTCCTATGCCATTGTATGTTGATTTATCAGAGACATCTGTACAGAATGTATTTCAAAGCTAAGTATCCCAATCAAGGGCCCAATGCCCTTCTGGTCTTCAAATCTTACTTAGATTTCTGTTTTCATACATATATTTCACCTCTATATTATTATAAATATCACAGGTTCCCAATACCATTCTTCATCCAGCAGAATGATTTCTAACCCAAATTGAACATGTTCTTTACCCCAAGCATTCACTGTTTCCTCAATCTCACTTTACAAAAGAGCAGGGACAGAGTTGGTCTTACAATACAGGAATGTAGGGGATCTTCCACATGCTGAGAACTTCCAAGGTCCATGCAGAAATGATCACTGGAGAAGACGTAGGCAGCTAGGAAGAACCTGAGAGAGTAAAAGTCATCTTCCGTGGCAAACAACCTGGTCAGGATGAAGGGATGTGTCTGAATGCGCCTCTCTCTTCTTAATGTAGACAAGATGGACCAAACCAGGCCTGTGTGGAGAGCTTTTCCTGGGTGCCTATGAATGATATACCATCCTAGAATGATATACCATTCTAACTTGTGAAAGTGTCACAGGAAGCAGGTTCAGCCTCCATCTCATGGGACCCTTGGAAGCAACAGTTAGGACAAAGTGGTTTCCAAGGCAGTGACCTCATTCAGTTCCTGAAGGAAGTGACCTCACCACACTTCCTTGGTGATGGAACTCTCTGAACTTGGGATCCAGGAAGCTAGGCACCCAGAGGCAGTCCCAGGGCCAGTCCCAGTGGGCTCACTTGTTTGGATTTACAAAGGACAGAGTCAGTCTTTCTTGGTACCTACAGATGTGAGGATGGCCAATTGCCAGGAAAGCTCTGAAGGGGGTCTTTCCTGAGAAAGCAGGTAGTGGCTCACCCCTGGCTACTGACAACTTCACAGAATTGGCCAAGGAGGCCAGATGTGAGACACGACAAGCCATTTCTGGGGAACCTAGTATGGCCCACCAGTCAGAGGACACTGTGGGTAGTCACAGACCTTTTTGGGGGAAGGAGGTGGCTTTGTGGTTGTGGGTGTGAGTTTCTGGTTTGGTCTCATGTTCTGAGAAGTGCTAGGAAAGGCGGTTTGTTTGGTTTGGAGTGGACTGTTTATAGCAAGTCTTTTGACAAGGCGAGTGTTGCTTTGTCTGTGTATGGCACTGTGTCCGTGGTTGTAGAAATTAGAAAAGAGAATGCATCAATGGATGTGTCCTCTCTAGTAGAAATCTTCCAACATTCATCCTGCCCAATTTATGAATGGACTGCGGCTTGCATTATCCATGGTTAAAGCCTACTATCTTCCTAAATTCCTGTTTTCTTCCTGAATTCTGGCCACTCTTCAGAACAGGCTCATGGTTTTGTGTCCAAAATATGTACCACCTCCAAGCTTGGTGACATGGCCATGTACTAGATAGCTGAATGGAATGGCAAGCATCTCAGAAAACTCAGATATCAGTGGGCCCATAAAAGTCTCAGTGGAGAAAATACTGCTTTGGGCCTTTTGCTTACCTATTGTTCTGTTTCCCTGCATGTCAGCAAGTCTTTGCCTCAGGACACACCTTTGTGAAGCCTGAGGAAAACAGTTTTCAAATGCAAACGAATGGGCATCACTTGTGGCTCTTTGCTTAATTGCTTTGCAAAGGGATGTGTCTGAATCAGCCTCTTGGCCCTGTGTGAGGCTGTGGCTTAGATTGTCAGCACCTGATGGATCTCAGGAAAGATCCCATATGTGCATCCAAAGCCAATATGGCAAAACAGCAGTCATTGTGGATGAAGTCTCTCGCCTTCCTCTGTAAGGTCCCTGACCTGCATCAAGTGAGAATAGGGATCCTTTGGGTCAAATGAGTTTTTCAAAGCCCTGCAGAGGCTAGCCATTATGTGCTTGTGTTTTCTCATGACTCCAATTTACACCAAATATGTGTACCCCACCATCAGCAGGCCTCAAAGTTTAGAGGCTGAGCAGTATTAAAGGCAGGCCTATTTGATAACTCCTGGTTCAAAGAAGGGTGTCCAGGCCACCCTGACATTAGGTAAATGAGGGGCAAGGGAGCTTATTGTGGACACTGTCTTAGGCTACGACCCTCATGGAAACCTCAAGCCAGAGGTTATGAGGATTGTCTATATGGATGAAGTTGAGGGCTTTGTGGCAGTGTTTTGGTTTGAATTGTGGTCATTTGTATGGCGGTGGAAGAGATGACTGGGTCCGCCTGGGCTTGAACTCTGGTCTGATTCCCCTTGGAGACTGAGTTCTGGAACTGACCTCAGAGAAGTATTGCCATGAATTGAGTTGGGATTTTTAGAGGACACGCATGAGAGTCCCCCCTGGATACTGAAATCGAAACCCAGGGTGACTTTCCACAGAACACTGGGAATCTCAGCCAGGATATCACATGATTTTATTCATAAAGTCCTGGCAGCCATATTTGAGAGTCAAAACACACATGGACCTCACATCGTAGACCTCAGTGGGCCTGGTTTCATGTGACGTTTTTTGGCCACTCTTTGGGAAGCCTTGTTTGTGAGAGTTCTCCAGAGCTTTCATTGAAATGATCTTTCTCACCATTAAATGGTTCCTGAATGAATGGAAACCCACAGTGCCTCCAACTTAATCCTTTAAAAATGGCTAGATAAATACCATGAAATCTTTGAAATTCTCATAACCAGGTGGTACTGGAGAACCTTAGGATGTCCTGTTGCTGATCATGAGTTTACCAGACAGGTGCCTTGATTGACGGCTTTCATGAAAATGATGAAGAACAGAGATGCCAGTGACGTGGGGCCTGCTGAGTAGTGGGCTTAGAGCAGTGGTGTGCAGGTGTGTGATAAAACATCTGTGGTGGGGCCATGTGGATCTGCCATGCGCTTCCAAATGTCTTGTGACATGGTGCAGCCAGCAGACCCTTATATGTAAAGGCATCTTGTTATATGGAGAGGTTTCAGAACAATGTTCAGAATCAGGTTGCTATGGTCAAGGGGCCAAGCTCTGTGGGATAAAAGCATGGTTGGTGCATTCTCCTAGGACCCTGACACACCACACGTGACAGAACTCCCTCCAGAACTGTGTCCCAGTTGATGTCCTTGTATTTCGTGAAGCAAATACCAAACTCTCAGTGAAGCAGCAAGAATCACCACGAAAAGTGGAGGATTTCCAAATGGCTTCACAGTTTCCACGGGGAGATACTTAGCCCCCAGTGGCCACAGATTACCTACAAAGAGAGAATTCAGCACTTCTGCCTCATGTTCATTGGAAAATAAGAAACCATGTCCTCCAGGTAACATAGATGCAGACCCAGATTTCATGGTCTCACTACAAAGAAAGCTAATGCTCCTGACAACAACATATATTTCAAGAGCCCAACCTCAGAGGCAGTTACTCAAGAAGTCTTTAGGCCAGCAGAGCTCCATGTTTGTGGAGTGTTTATCCTCTCCCTGACTTATGGAAACTCCTCTACCACCTCCAAAGTTGTGAACTCCTGAGCATTTTTCAATCCACATATGTATTCAAAGATTTTCTAACTCTTCTCCTCGAATTGGGTCTTACTTGGGGCAAGGGTATTGTCAAGGCATTTTTCTGGATGACAGTGGGAAGATTTTGTGTAGCACATATTTGCATACACATTGGATTCATTTTCCAATTTTCCATTCCAAATACTGAATTTCAGACACTAACACATACCCTACTAGACTCTGACAACAAATCCTAATATGATAGAAAAAAATAACCGAAACAGAATAGAAATACAAGCAGTTCAGAGGAGGCATGGTGTGTAGTTGGACAGGCCTTTTGCATTATAAAGGGTAGATGTTATGAATCTAGTCCAATTTAATCGTTCTCTATGTGTTTTTAAACTTAACAAATATGTGAATTCCTGTCTCCCTTTCTCTGCAGCCTATTCAGCACATGTATTTTTACATGCACATAGAGAATCCTACATGGTTTTCCAGCTACATTCTTGTGAGGTGGCTGACTTGGCAGATACAAACTGTGAGAAGAAATCACTCCTCCTAAATGCTGTTGGAACTGAAAATCAACCTATGGGTGAGCTTCCGACTTCAACAACATGATACATACATCCATGTTCAGTAAAATAAATATTTCTGGATCTTGGGATGATATATATTTCATGATGAATTTCAATTGGCATATATATTTTTACTTTTTAATGTCTCTCTGTGTGTGTTTTGTGTGTATATATATGTATATATACACACACACACTCTCCAGATTTTTCAAAATATAAAATATATGTGTCTTATTTTACACTCCCTAAATTCATGTTCATGTATGTGGATTTATAATCAACTTTTCACAAGATTATTCTCAGAAATATTCATCCACCTGAAATACATATTTGTTTGCTAGTACTGAAAACTAACTTCAGTGAATGGTGCATAGATATCCTAACATTTCTACAGTAACTGACCCTGTTTAACATCAATGCAAGTAGACTCCTATGGGACATGATGTGTATATTTACATTTATTTTCATTCAACACTGGTACATTACTATTTCTTCAGTTGATGCACATCATAGGATATATATTTCATCCTCAAGTTCACAAATTTCTAGGCATTTGGTTCACTTTCAATCAAATCCTGCTTCAGAACACACGTATTCCTCCATGTTTCTTGACTGGTCTTTTCATGAGACTTCTTTCTAAACACATTATTTTGGATTTCCATAATCACTTTGGAACCAAAACTCACACACCCCTCATGGTAAACCATCACCCTAATATTACCATTAGATGTATAACTGGTTGGAATGAATGATCGTGTATCAATATAAGATTTCTTATATGTTTTCAGATATCAATTCAATCCATTATTTAAATTGGAACCAGTTATATTCTTTATTCACAATATGGTCTATTCATGCATTATCTCTATACTCATAGACCCAGGGTACACCTATTTGTACACACGCATTCTAATTTATACAACTTCAGCGTATTGCTTTCAAAAATAGTGGAAGAAATACTCATGTCACCTGATGTACATATATTTTTTATCACAGTGATATTCTGAACACAAAATGCAAAGGTCACACTTGTGATTGTACCTAAGCCTAATTGGAAAATGAGCATGGATTACTAAAACCATCCTTGTCTAGGTTGACCAATGCTCTCAAATGTCAATTCTATTGGTGACTACATATTTGTTTCTGCCTAAGATTATATATTCAACCTCAACCCTGTTGAAAATGTCTAAACCTATCACTCACTTTATACTTTGCCTAATTTCCTAATGTCTATATTCATATCTGCTTTCCTACATATCTTCCCCAGTTCATCATTGTGACTGACTCTTCACATGTGCTGACATTTACATTCATTCTCTAACAGACACCCTATTGCTAAAGAACATTTGGTCCAAATATTATACTCACTCTTCTTCCTAAACCTACTGACTATCTTTCTAATCCTACCTGCTAACCCTTTTTGACTTGATCTTCTCTTCTACATTCAATCATCCAAGGTACAAGGTCCTATGCCATTGTATGTTGATTTATCAGAGACATCTGTACAGAATGTAATTCAAAGCTAAGTATCCCAATCAAGGGCCCAATGCCCTTCTGGCCTTCAAATCTTACTTAGATTTCTGTTTTCATACATATATTTCACCTCTATATTATTATGAATATCACAGGTTCCCAATACCATTCTTCATCCAGCAGATTGATTAGTAACCCAAATTGAACATGTTCTTTATTCCAAGCATTCACTGTTTCCTCAATCTCACTTTACAGAAGAGCAGGGACAGAGTCGGTCTTCAATACAGGAATGTAGAGGATCTTCCACCTGCTGAGAACCTCCAAAGTCCAAGGAGAAATGATCCCTGGAGAAGATGTAGGCAGCTAGGAAGGACCTGAGAGAGTAAAAGTCATCTTCTGTGGCAAACAACCTGGTCAGGATTAAGGGATGTGTCTGAATTAGCCTCTCTCTTCTTAATGAAGACAAGATGGACAAAACCAGGCCTGTGTGGAGAGCTTTTCCTGGGTGCCTATGGTTGATATACCATTCTAACTTGTGAAAGTGTCACAGGAAGCAGGTTCAGCCTCCATCTCATGGGACCCTTGGAAGCAACAGTTAGGACAAAGTGGTTTCCAAGGCAGTGACCTCATTCAGTTCCTGAAGGAAGTGAACTCACCACACTTCCTTGGTGATGGAACTCTCTGAACTTGGGATCCAGGAATCCAGGCACCCAGAGGCAGTCCCAGTGCCAGTCCCAGTGGGCTCACTTGTTTGGATTTACCAAGGACAGAGTCAGTCTTTCTTGGTACCTACAGATGTGAGGATGGTCAATTGCCAGGAAAGCTCTGAATGGGGTCTCTCCTGAGAAAGCAGGTAGTGGCTCACCCCTGGCTCCTGACAACTTCACAGATTTGGCCAAGGAGGCCAGATCTGAGACAAGACAGGCCATTTCGGGGGAACATTGTATGGCCCACCAGTCAGAGGACACTGTGGGTAGTCACAGACCTCCTTGGGGGAAGGAGGTGGCTTTGTGGGTGTGGGTGTGAGTTTGTGGTTTGGTCTCATGTTCTGAGAAGAGCTAGGAAAGGCGGTTTGTTTGGTTTGGAGTGGACTGTTTCTATCAAGTCTTTTCACAAGGCGAGTGTTGCTTTGTCTGTGTATCGCACTGTGTCCGTGCTTGTAGACTTTAGAAAAGAGAATGCATCAATGGATGTATCCTGTCTAGTAGAAAGTTTCCAGCATTCATCCTGCCCAATTTATAAATGGACTGCGGCTTGCCTTATCCATGGGCAAAACCTACTATCTTCCTATATTCCTGTTTTCTTCCTGAATTCTGGCCACTCTTCAGAATAGGCTCATGGTTTTGCGTCCAAGATATGTACCACCTCCAAGCTTGGTGACATGGCCATGTACTAGATAGCTGAAAGGAATGGCGAGCATCTCAGAAAACTCAGATATCAGTGGGCCCATTAAAGTCTCAGTGGAGAAACCCTGCTTTGGGCCTTTTGCTTACCTATTGTTCTGTTTCACTGAATGTCAGCAAGGTCTTTGCCTCAGGACACACTTTTGTGAAGCCTGAAGAAAACAGTTTTCAAATGCAAACGAATGGGCATCACTTGTGGCTCTTTACTTAATTGCTTTGCAAAGGGATGTGTCTGATTCAGCCTCTTGGCTCTGTGTGACTCTGTGGATAAGATTATCAGCACCTGATGGATCTCAGGAAAGATCCCATATGTGCATCTAATGCCAATATGGCAAAACAGCAGTCATTGTGGATGAAGTCTCTCGCCTTCCTCTGTAAGTTCCCTGACCAGCATCAACTGAGAATAGGGATCCTTTGGGTCAAATGAGTTTTTCAAAGCCCTGCAGAGGCTAGCCATTATGTGCTTGTGTTTTCTCATGACTCCAATTTACACAAAAAATCTGTACCCCACCATCAGCAGGCCTCAAAGTTTAGAAGCCTAGCAGTATTAAAGGCAGGCCTATTTGATCACTCCTGGTTCAAAGAAGGGTGTACAGGCCACCCTGGAATTAGGCAAATGAGGGGCAAGGGAGCTTATTGTGGACACTGTCTTAGGCTGCGGCCCTCAAAGAAACCTCAAGCCAGAGGTTATGAGGATTGTCTATATGGAAGAAGTTGAGGGCCTTGTGGCAGTGTTTTGGTTTGAATTCTGGTCATTTGTATGGCGGTGGAAGAGATGACTGGGTCCGCCTGGGCTTGAATTCTGGTGTGATTCCCCTTGGAGACTGAGTTCTGGAACTGACCTCAGAGAAGTATTGCCATGAATTGAGTTGGGATTTTCCAAGGCCACACATGAGAGTCCCCCCTGGAAACTGAGATCGAATCCCAGGGTGACTTTCCACAGAACACTGAAAATCTCAGCCAGGATATCACATGATTTTATTCTTAAAGACCTGGCAGCCATAGTTGAGAGTCAAAACACACATGGACCTCACATTGTAGACCTCAGTGGGCCTGGTTTCATGTGACATTTTTTGGCCACTCTTTCGGAAGCCTTGTTTGTGAGAGTTCTCCAGAGCTTTCATTGAAATGATATTTCACACCTTTAAGTGTTTCCTGAATGAATGGAAACCCACAGTGCCTCCAACTTCATCCTTTACAAATGGCTAGATAAATACCGTGCCATCTTTGAAATTGCCATGACCAGGTGGCACTGGAGAACCTTAGGATGTCCTGTTGCTGATCATGAGTTTACCAGACAGGTGCCTTGATTGACGGCTTTCATGAAAATGATGAAGAACAGAGATGCCAGTGAGGTGGGGCCTGCTTTGTAGTGGGCCTAGAGCAGTGGTGTGCAGGTGTGTGATAAAACATCTGTGTTGGGGCCATGTGGATCTGCCATAGGCTTCCAAATGTCTTCTGACTGACATGGTGCAGCCAGCAGACCCTTATATGTAAAGGCATCTTGTTATATGGAGATGTTTCAGTACAATGTTCAGAATCAGGTTGCTATGGTCAAGGGGCCAAGTTCTGTGGGATAGAAGCATAGTTGGTGCATTCTCCTAGGACCCTGACACACCACAAGTGACAGAACTCCCTCCAGCACTGTGTCCAGTTGAAGTCCTTGTATTTCGTGAAGCAAATACCAAACTCCCAGTGAAGCAGCAAGAAACACCAAGAAAAATGGAGGATGACCAAATGGCTTCACAGTTCCCTCGGGGAGATACTTAGCCCCCAGTGGTCACAGGTTACCTACAAAAAGAGAATTCAGCAGTTCTGCCTCATGTTCATTGGAAAATCAGAAACCATGTCCTCCAGGTCACATAGATGCAGACCCAGCTTTGATGGTCTCACTACAAAGGAAGCTAATGCTCCTGACAACCACATATATTTCAAGAGCCCAACCTCAGAGGCAGATTCACAAGAAGTCTTTAGGCCACAGAGCTCCATGTTTGTGGAGTGTTTATCCTCTCCCTTACTTATGGAAACTCCTCTACCACCTCCAAAGTTGTGAACTCCTGAGCATTTTTCATTCCACATATGTATTCAAAGATTTTCTAACTCTTCTCCTCGAATTGCGTCTTACTTGGGGCAAGGGTATTGTCAAGGCATTTTTCTGGATGACAGTGGGAAGATTTTGTGTAGCACATTTTTGCATACACATTGGATTCATTTTCCTATTTTCCATTCCAAATACTGAATCCCTGACACTAACCCATACCCTACTAGACTCTCACTACAAATCCTAATATGATAGAAAAAAATAACCCAAACAGAATATAAATACAAGCAGTTCAGAGGAGGCATGGTGTGTAGTTGGACAGGCCTTTTGCATTATAAAGGGTAGATGTTATGAATCTAGTCCAATTTAATCGTTCTCTATGTGTTTTTAAACTTAACAAATATGTGAATTCCTGTCTCGCTTTCTCTGCAGCCTATTCAGCACATGTAATTTTACATGCACATAGAGAGTCCTACCTGGTTTTCCAGCTACATTCTTGTGAGGTGGCTGACTTGGCAGATACAAACTGTGAGAAGAAATCACTCCTCCTAAATGCTTTTGGAACTGAAAATCAACCTATGGGTGAGCTTCCTACTTCAACAACATGATACATACATCCATGTTCAGTAAAATAAATATTTCTGGATCTTGGGATGATATATATTTCATGATGAATTTCAATTGGCATATATATTTTTAATTTTTAATGTCACTCTGTGTGTGTTTTGTGTATATATATATATATATATATATATATATATATATATATATATATATATATATATATATACATGTATATATACACACACACACTCTCCAGATTTTTCAAAATATAAAATATGTGTGTCTTATTTTACACTCCCTGAATTCATGTTCATGTATGTGGATTTATAATGAACTTTTCACAAGATTATTCTCAGAAATATTCATCCACCTGAAATACATATTTGTTTCCTAGTACTTAAAACTAACTTCAGTGAATGGTGTATAGAAATCCTAACATTTCTACAGTAACTGACCATGTTTAACATCAATACAAGTAGACTCCTATGGGACATGATGTGTATTTTGACATTTATTTTTATTCAACACTGGTACATTACTCTTTCTCCAGTTGATGCACATCATAGGATATATATTTCATCCTCAAGTTCACAAATTTCTAGGCATTTGGTTCACTTTCAATCAAATCCTGCTTCAGAACACATGTATTCCTCCATGTTTCTTGACTGGTCTTTTCATGAGACTTCTTTCCAAATACATTACTTTGGATTTCCATAATCACTTTGGAACCAAAACTCACATACCCCTCATGGTAAACCATCAACCTAATATTACCATTAGATGTATAACTGGTTGGAATGAATGATCGTGTATCAATATAAGATTTCTTATATGTTTTCAGATATCAATTCAATCCATTATTTAAATTGGAACCAGTTTTATTCTTTATTCACAGTATGGTCTATTCATGCATTATCTCTATACTCATAGACCCAGGGTACACCTATTTGTACCCACGAATTCTAATTTAAACGTCTTCAACATATTGCACCCAAAAATAGTGGAAGAAATACTCATGTCACCTGATGTACATATACTTTTTATCACAGTGATATTCTGAACAAAAAATGCAAAGGTCACATTTATGGTTGTACCTAAGCCTAATTGGAAAGTGAGCATGGATTACTAAAACCATCCTTGTCTAGGTTGGCTAATGCTCTCAAATGTCAATTCTATTGGTGACTACACATTTGTTTCTGCCTAAGATTATATATTCAACCTCAACCCTGTTGAAAATGTCTATTCCTATCACTCACTTTATACTTTGCCTAATTTAATAATGTCTATATTCATATCTGCTTTCCTACATATCTTCCCCAGTTCATCATTGTGACTGACTCTTCACATATGCTGACATTTACATTCACTCTCTAACAGACACCCTATTGCTAAAGAACTTTTGGTCCAAATATTATACTCACTCTTCTTCCTAAACCTACTGACTATCTTTCTAATCCTACCTACTATCCCTTTTTGACTTGATCTTCTCTTCTACATTCAATCATCCAAGGTACAAGGTCCTATGCCATTGTATGTTGATTTATCAGATACATCTGTACAGAATGTAATTCAAAGCTAAGTATCCCAATCAGGGGCCCAATGCCCTTCTGGCCTTCAAATCTTACTTAGATTTCTGTTTTCATACATATATTTCACCTCTATATTATCACAGGTTCCCAATACCATTCTTCATCCAGCATTATGATTTGTAACCCAAACTGAACATGTTCTTAACCCCAAGCATTCACTGTTTCCTCAATCTCACTTTACAGAAGAGCAGGGACAGAGTTGGTCTTACAATACAGGAATGTAGGGGATCTTCCACCTGCTGAGAACCTTTAAGGTCCATGCAGAAATGATCCCTAGAGAAGATGTAGGCAGCCAGGAAGGACCTGAGAGAGTAAAAGTCATCTTCCGTGTCAAACAACCTGGTCAGGATGAAGGGATGTGTCTGAATGAGCCTCTCTCTTCTTCATTAGACAAGATCGATCAAACCAGGCCTGTGTGGAGAGCTTTTCCTGGGTGCCTATGATTGATATACCATTCTAACTTGTGAAAGTGTCACAGGAAGCAGGGGCAGCCTCCATCTCATGGGACATTGGAAACAACAGTTAGGACAAAGTGGTTTCCAATGCAGTGACCTCATTCAGTTCCTGAGGGAAGTGACCTCACCACACTTTCTTGGTGATGGAACTCTCTGAACTTGGGATCCAGGAAGCCAGGCACCCAGAGACAGTCCCAGTGCCAGTCCCAGTGGGCTCACTTGTTTGGATTTACCAAGGACAGAGTCAGTCTTTCTTGGTAACTACAGATGTGAGGATGGCCAATTGCCAGGAAAGCTCTGAAGGGGGTCTTTCCTGAGAAAGCAGGTAGTGGCTCAGCCCTGGCTCCTGACAACTTCACAGAATTGGCCAAGGAGGCCAGATCTGAGACAAGACACGCCATTTCAGGGGAACCTAGTATGGCCCACCAGTCAAAGGTCACTGCGGGTAGTCACAGACCTCCTTGGGGAAGGAGATGGCTTTGTGGGTGTGGGTGTGAGTTTGTGGTTTGGTCTCATGTTCTGAGAAGAGCTAGGAACGGTGGTTTGTTTGGTTTGGAGTGGATTGTTTCTATCAAGTCTTTTGACAAGGCGAGTGTTGCTTTGTCTGTGTATCCCACTGTGTCCGTGCTTGTAGACATTAGAAAAGAGAATGCATCAATGGATGTGTCCTGTCTAGTAGAAAGCTTCCAGCATTCATCATGCCCAATTTATGAATGCACTGCGGCTAGCCTCTTCCATAAGCAAAACCTGCTATCTTCCTTAATTCCTGTTTTCTTCCTGAATTCTGGCCACTCTTCAGAATAGGCTCATGGTTTTGTGTCCAAGATATGTACCACCTCCAAGCTTGGTGACATGGCCATGTACTAGATAGCTGAAAAAAATGGCGAGCAACTCAGAAAAAGTCTCAGTGTAGAAACTATACTTTTGGCCTCATCCTTACCTATTGTTCTGTTTCCCTGGATGTCAGCAAGGTCTTTGCCTCAGGACACACCTTTGTGAAGCCTGAAGAAAACAGTTTTCAAATGCAAACGAATGGGCATCCCTTGTGGCTCTTTGCTTAATTGCTTTGCAAAGGGATGTGTCTGAATCAGCCTCTTGGCCCTGTGTGAGGCTGTGGCTTAGATTGTCAGCACCTGATGGATCTCAGGAAGGATCCCATATGTGCATCCAAAGCCAATATGGCAAAACAGCAGTCATTGTGGATGAAGTCTCTCGCCTTCCTCTGTAAGGTCCCTGAACTGCATCAAGTGAGAATAGGGATCCTTTGGGTCAAATGAGTTTTTCAAAGCCCTGCAGAGGCTAGCCATTATGAGCTTGTGTTTTCTCATGACTCCAATTTACACAAAAAATGTGTACACCACCATCAGCAGGCCTCAAAGTTTAGAAGCTGAGCAGTATTAAAGGCAGGCCTATTTGATCACTCCTGGTTCAAAGAAGGGTTTCCAGGCCACCCTGACATTAGGTAAATGAGGGGCAAGGGAGCTTATTGTGGACACTGTCTTAGGCTGCGCCCCTCATGGAAACCTTCAGCCAGAGGTTATGAGGATTGTCTATATGGAAGACATTGAGGGCCTTGTGGCAGTGTTTTGGTTTGAATTGTGGTCATTTGTATGGCGGTGGAAGAGATGACTGGGTCCGCCTGGGCTTGAACTCTGGTGTGATTCCCCTTAGAGACTGAGTTCTGGAACTGACGTCAGAGAAGTATTGCCATGAATTGAGTTGGGATTTTCCGAGGCCATGCATGAGAGTACCCCTGAAAACTGAGATCAAACCCCAGGATCACTTTCCACAGATCACTGGGAATCTCAGCCAGCATATCACATGCTGTTATTCTTAAAGACCTGGAGGCAATAGTTGAGAGTCAAAACACACATGTACCTCACATCGTAGACCTCAGTGGCCCTGGTTTCATGTTACGTTTTTTTGGCCACTCTTTGGGAAGCCTTGTTTGTGAGAGTTCTCCAGAGCTTTCATTGAAAAGATCTTTCTCACTATTAAATGGTTCCTTAATGAATGGAAACCCACAGTGCCTCCAACTTCATCCTTTACAAATGGCTAGATAAATACCGTGCCATCTTTGAAATTGCCATGACCAGGTGGCACTGGAGAACCTTAGGATGTCCTCTTGCTGATCATGAGTTTACCAGACAGGTGCCTTGATTGACAGCTTTCATGAAAATGATAAAGAACAGAGATGCCAGTGAGGTGGGGCCTGCTGAGTAGTGGGCCTAGAGCAGTGGTGTGCAGGTGTGTGATAAAACATCTGTGGTGGGGCCATGTGGATCTGCCATGGGCTTCCAAATGTCTTGTGACTGACATGGTGCAGCCATCAGACCCTTATATGTAAAGTCATCTTGTTATATGGAGAGGTTTCAGAACAATATTCAGAATCAGGTTGCTATGGTAAAGGGGCCAAGCTCTGTGGGATAGAAGCATGGTTGGTGCATTCTCCTAGGACCCTGACACACCACACGTGACAGAACTCCCTCCAGCACTGTGTCCCAGTTGAAGTCCTTGTATTTCGTGAAGCAAATACCAAACTCTCAGTGAAGCAGCAAGAAACACCACGAAAAGTGGAGGATGAACAAATGGCTTCACAGTTCCCAGGGGGAGGTACTTAGACCCCAGTGGCCACAGTTTACCTACAAAGAGAGAATTCAGCACTTCTGCCTCATGTTCATTGGAAAATCAGAAACCATGTCCTCCAGGTCACATAGATGCAGACCCAGCTTTGATGGTCTCACTACAAAAAAAGCTAATGCTCCTGACAACAATATATATTTTAAGAGCCGAACCTCAGAGGCAGTTTCTCAAGAAGTCTTTAGGCCAGCAGAGCTCCATGTTTGTGGAGTGTTTATCCTCTCCCTTACTTATGGAAACTCCTATACCACCTCCAAAGTTGTAAACTGCTGAGCATTTTTTATTCCACATATGTATTCAAAGATTTTCTAACTCTTCTCCTCGAATTGCGTCTTACTTGGGGCAAGGGTATTGTCAAGGTATTTTTTTTGGATGACAGTGGGAAGATTTTGTGTAGCACATATTTGCATACAGATTGGATTCATTTTCCTATTTTCCATTCCAAATTCTGAATACCTGACACTAACCCATACCCTACTAGACTCTGACTACAAATCCTAATATGATAGAAAAAAATAACCCAAAAATAATAGAAATACAAGCAGTTCAGAGGAGGCATGGTGTGTAGTTGGACAGGCCTTTTGCATTATAAAGGGTAGATGTTATGAATCTAGTCCAATGTAATAGTTCTCGATGTGTTTTTAAACAGAACAAATATGTGAATTCCTGTCTCCCTTTCTCTGCAGCCTATTCAGCACATGTATTTTTACATGCACATAGAGAATCCTACATGGTTTTCCAGCTACATTCTTGTGAGGTGGCTGACTTGGCAGATACAAACTGTGAGAAGAAATCACTCCTCCTAAATGCTGTTGGAACTGAAAATCAACCTATGGGTGAGCTTCCGACTTCAACAACATGATACATACATCCATGTTCAGTAAAATAAATATTTCTGGATCTTGGGATGATATATATTTCATGATGAATTTCAATTGGCATATATATTTTTACTTTTTAATGTCTCTCTGTGTGTGTTTTGTGTGTATATATATGTATATATACACACACACACTCTCCAGATTTTTCAAAATATAAAATATATGTGTCTTATTTTACACTCCCTAAATTCATGTTCATGTATGTGGATTTATAATCAACTTTTCACAAGATTATTCTCAGAAATATTCATCCACCTGAAATACATATTTGTTTGCTAGTACTGAAAACTAACTTCAGTGAATGGTGCATAGATATCCTAACATTTCTACAGTAACTGACCCTGTTTAACATCAATGCAAGTAGACTCCTATGGGACATGATGTGTATATTTACATTTATTTTCATTCAACACTGGTACATTACTATTTCTTCAGTTGATGCACATCATAGGATATATATTTCATCCTCAAGTTCACAAATTTCTAGGCATTTGGTTCACTTTCAATCAAATCCTGCTTCAGAACACACGTATTCCTCCATGTTTCTTGACTGGTCTTTTCATGAGACTTCTTTCTAAACACATTATTTTGGATTTCCATAATCACTTTGGAACCAAAACTCACACACCCCTCATGGTAAACCATCACCCTAATATTACCATTAGATGTATAACTGGTTGGAATGAATGATCGTGTATCAATATAAGATTTCTTATATGTTTTCAGATATCAATTCAATCCATTATTTAAATTGGAACCAGTTATATTCTTTATTCACAATATGGTCTATTCATGCATTATCTCTATACTCATAGACCCAGGGTACACCTATTTGTACACACGCATTCTAATTTATACAACTTCAGCGTATTGCTTTCAAAAATAGTGGAAGAAATACTCATGTCACCTGATGTACATATATTTTTTATCACAGTGATATTCTGAACACAAAATGCAAAGGTCACACTTGTGATTGTACCTAAGCCTAATTGGAAAATGAGCATGGATTACTAAAACCATCCTTGTCTAGGTTGACCAATGCTCTCAAATGTCAATTCTATTGGTGACTACATATTTGTTTCTGCCTAAGATTATATATTCAACCTCAACCCTGTTGAAAATGTCTAAACCTATCACTCACTTTATACTTTGCCTAATTTCCTAATGTCTATATTCATATCTGCTTTCCTACATATCTTCCCCAGTTCATCATTGTGACTGACTCTTCACATGTGCTGACATTTACATTCATTCTCTAACAGACACCCTATTGCTAAAGAACATTTGGTCCAAATATTATACTCACTCTTCTTCCTAAACCTACTGACTATCTTTCTAATCCTACCTGCTAACCCTTTTTGACTTGATCTTCTCTTCTACATTCAATCATCCAAGGTACAAGGTCCTATGCCATTGTATGTTGATTTATCAGAGACATCTGTACAGAATGTAATTCAAAGCTAAGTATCCCAATCAAGGGCCCAATGCCCTTCTGGCCTTCAAATCTTACTTAGATTTCTGTTTTCATACATATATTTCACCTCTATATTATTATGAATATCACAGGTTCCCAATACCATTCTTCATCCAGCAGATTGATTAGTAACCCAAATTGAACATGTTCTTTATTCCAAGCATTCACTGTTTCCTCAATCTCACTTTACAGAAGAGCAGGGACAGAGTCGGTCTTCAATACAGGAATGTAGAGGATCTTCCACCTGCTGAGAACCTCCAAAGTCCAAGGAGAAATGATCCCTGGAGAAGATGTAGGCAGCTAGGAAGGACCTGAGAGAGTAAAAGTCATCTTCTGTGGCAAACAACCTGGTCAGGATTAAGGGATGTGTCTGAATTAGCCTCTCTCTTCTTAATGAAGACAAGATGGACAAAACCAGGCCTGTGTGGAGAGCTTTTCCTGGGTGCCTATGGTTGATATACCATTCTAACTTGTGAAAGTGTCACAGGAAGC
Source organism: Ictidomys tridecemlineatus (assembly GCF_052094955.1). Classification (NCBI taxonomy): domain Eukaryota; kingdom Metazoa; phylum Chordata; class Mammalia; order Rodentia; family Sciuridae; genus Ictidomys; species Ictidomys tridecemlineatus. The sequence goes on along the minus strand of NC_135480.1, from coordinate 124,516,639 downwards.
AGGTTCAGCCTCCATCTCATGGGACCCTTGGAAGCAACAGTTAGGACAAAGTGGTTTCCAAGGCAGTGACCTCATTCAGTTCCTGAAGGAAGTGAACTCACCACACTTCCTTGGTGATGGAACTCTCTGAACTTGGGATCCAGGAATCCAGGCACCCAGAGGCAGTCCCAGTGCCAGTCCCAGTGGGCTCACTTGTTTGGATTTACCAAGGACAGAGTCAGTCTTTCTTGGTACCTACAGATGTGAGGATGGTCAATTGCCAGGAAAGCTCTGAATGGGGTCTCTCCTGAGAAAGCAGGTAGTGGCTCACCCCTGGCTCCTGACAACTTCACAGATTTGGCCAAGGAGGCCAGATCTGAGACAAGACAGGCCATTTCGGGGGAACATTGTATGGCCCACCAGTCAGAGGACACTGTGGGTAGTCACAGACCTCCTTGGGGGAAGGAGGTGGCTTTGTGGGTGTGGGTGTGAGTTTGTGGTTTGGTCTCATGTTCTGAGAAGAGCTAGGAAAGGCGGTTTGTTTGGTTTGGAGTGGACTGTTTCTATCAAGTCTTTTCACAAGGCGAGTGTTGCTTTGTCTGTGTATCGCACTGTGTCCGTGCTTGTAGACTTTAGAAAAGAGAATGCATCAATGGATGTATCCTGTCTAGTAGAAAGTTTCCAGCATTCATCCTGCCCAATTTATAAATGGACTGCGGCTTGCCTTATCCATGGGCAAAACCTACTATCTTCCTATATTCCTGTTTTCTTCCTGAATTCTGGCCACTCTTCAGAATAGGCTCATGGTTTTGCGTCCAAGATATGTACCACCTCCAAGCTTGGTGACATGGCCATGTACTAGATAGCTGAAAGGAATGGCGAGCATCTCAGAAAACTCAGATATCAGTGGGCCCATTAAAGTCTCAGTGGAGAAACCCTGCTTTGGGCCTTTTGCTTACCTATTGTTCTGTTTCACTGAATGTCAGCAAGGTCTTTGCCTCAGGACACACTTTTGTGAAGCCTGAAGAAAACAGTTTTCAAATGCAAACGAATGGGCATCACTTGTGGCTCTTTACTTAATTGCTTTGCAAAGGGATGTGTCTGATTCAGCCTCTTGGCTCTGTGTGACTCTGTGGATAAGATTATCAGCACCTGATGGATCTCAGGAAAGATCCCATATGTGCATCTAATGCCAATATGGCAAAACAGCAGTCATTGTGGATGAAGTCTCTCGCCTTCCTCTGTAAGTTCCCTGACCAGCATCAACTGAGAATAGGGATCCTTTGGGTCAAATGAGTTTTTCAAAGCCCTGCAGAGGCTAGCCATTATGTGCTTGTGTTTTCTCATGACTCCAATTTACACAAAAAATCTGTACCCCACCATCAGCAGGCCTCAAAGTTTAGAAGCCTAGCAGTATTAAAGGCAGGCCTATTTGATCACTCCTGGTTCAAAGAAGGGTGTACAGGCCACCCTGGAATTAGGCAAATGAGGGGCAAGGGAGCTTATTGTGGACACTGTCTTAGGCTGCGGCCCTCAAAGAAACCTCAAGCCAGAGGTTATGAGGATTGTCTATATGGAAGAAGTTGAGGGCCTTGTGGCAGTGTTTTGGTTTGAATTCTGGTCATTTGTATGGCGGTGGAAGAGATGACTGGGTCCGCCTGGGCTTGAATTCTGGTGTGATTCCCCTTGGAGACTGAGTTCTGGAACTGACCTCAGAGAAGTATTGCCATGAATTGAGTTGGGATTTTCCAAGGCCACACATGAGAGTCCCCCCTGGAAACTGAGATCGAATCCCAGGGTGACTTTCCACAGAACACTGAAAATCTCAGCCAGGATATCACATGATTTTATTCTTAAAGACCTGGCAGCCATAGTTGAGAGTCAAAACACACATGGACCTCACATTGTAGACCTCAGTGGGCCTGGTTTCATGTGACATTTTTTGGCCACTCTTTCGGAAGCCTTGTTTGTGAGAGTTCTCCAGAGCTTTCATTGAAATGATATTTCACACCTTTAAGTGTTTCCTGAATGAATGGAAACCCACAGTGCCTCCAACTTCATCCTTTACAAATGGCTAGATAAATACCGTGCCATCTTTGAAATTGCCATGACCAGGTGGCACTGGAGAACCTTAGGATGTCCTGTTGCTGATCATGAGTTTACCAGACAGGTGCCTTGATTGACGGCTTTCATGAAAATGATGAAGAACAGAGATGCCAGTGAGGTGGGGCCTGCTTTGTAGTGGGCCTAGAGCAGTGGTGTGCAGGTGTGTGATAAAACATCTGTGTTGGGGCCATGTGGATCTGCCATAGGCTTCCAAATGTCTTCTGACTGACATGGTGCAGCCAGCAGACCCTTATATGTAAAGGCATCTTGTTATATGGAGATGTTTCAGTACAATGTTCAGAATCAGGTTGCTATGGTCAAGGGGCCAAGTTCTGTGGGATAGAAGCATAGTTGGTGCATTCTCCTAGGACCCTGACACACCACAAGTGACAGAACTCCCTCCAGCACTGTGTCCAGTTGAAGTCCTTGTATTTCGTGAAGCAAATACCAAACTCCCAGTGAAGCAGCAAGAAACACCAAGAAAAATGGAGGATGACCAAATGGCTTCACAGTTCCCTCGGGGAGATACTTAGCCCCCAGTGGTCACAGGTTACCTACAAAAAGAGAATTCAGCAGTTCTGCCTCATGTTCATTGGAAAATCAGAAACCATGTCCTCCAGGTCACATAGATGCAGACCCAGCTTTGATGGTCTCACTACAAAGGAAGCTAATGCTCCTGACAACCACATATATTTCAAGAGCCCAACCTCAGAGGCAGATTCACAAGAAGTCTTTAGGCCACAGAGCTCCATGTTTGTGGAGTGTTTATCCTCTCCCTTACTTATGGAAACTCCTCTACCACCTCCAAAGTTGTGAACTCCTGAGCATTTTTCATTCCACATATGTATTCAAAGATTTTCTAACTCTTCTCCTCGAATTGCGTCTTACTTGGGGCAAGGGTATTGTCAAGGCATTTTTCTGGATGACAGTGGGAAGATTTTGTGTAGCACATTTTTGCATACACATTGGATTCATTTTCCTATTTTCCATTCCAAATACTGAATCCCTGACACTAACCCATACCCTACTAGACTCTCACTACAAATCCTAATATGATAGAAAAAAATAACCCAAACAGAATATAAATACAAGCAGTTCAGAGGAGGCATGGTGTGTAGTTGGACAGGCCTTTTGCATTATAAAGGGTAGATGTTATGAATCTAGTCCAATTTAATCGTTCTCTATGTGTTTTTAAACTTAACAAATATGTGAATTCCTGTCTCGCTTTCTCTGCAGCCTATTCAGCACATGTAATTTTACATGCACATAGAGAGTCCTACCTGGTTTTCCAGCTACATTCTTGTGAGGTGGCTGACTTGGCAGATACAAACTGTGAGAAGAAATCACTCCTCCTAAATGCTTTTGGAACTGAAAATCAACCTATGGGTGAGCTTCCTACTTCAACAACATGATACATACATCCATGTTCAGTAAAATAAATATTTCTGGATCTTGGGATGATATATATTTCATGATGAATTTCAATTGGCATATATATTTTTAATTTTTAATGTCACTCTGTGTGTGTTTTGTGTATATATATATATATATATATATATATATATATATATATATATATATATATATATATATACATGTATATATACACACACACACTCTCCAGATTTTTCAAAATATAAAATATGTGTGTCTTATTTTACACTCCCTGAATTCATGTTCATGTATGTGGATTTATAATGAACTTTTCACAAGATTATTCTCAGAAATATTCATCCACCTGAAATACATATTTGTTTCCTAGTACTTAAAACTAACTTCAGTGAATGGTGTATAGAAATCCTAACATTTCTACAGTAACTGACCATGTTTAACATCAATACAAGTAGACTCCTATGGGACATGATGTGTATTTTGACATTTATTTTTATTCAACACTGGTACATTACTCTTTCTCCAGTTGATGCACATCATAGGATATATATTTCATCCTCAAGTTCACAAATTTCTAGGCATTTGGTTCACTTTCAATCAAATCCTGCTTCAGAACACATGTATTCCTCCATGTTTCTTGACTGGTCTTTTCATGAGACTTCTTTCCAAATACATTACTTTGGATTTCCATAATCACTTTGGAACCAAAACTCACATACCCCTCATGGTAAACCATCAACCTAATATTACCATTAGATGTATAACTGGTTGGAATGAATGATCGTGTATCAATATAAGATTTCTTATATGTTTTCAGATATCAATTCAATCCATTATTTAAATTGGAACCAGTTTTATTCTTTATTCACAGTATGGTCTATTCATGCATTATCTCTATACTCATAGACCCAGGGTACACCTATTTGTACCCACGAATTCTAATTTAAACGTCTTCAACATATTGCACCCAAAAATAGTGGAAGAAATACTCATGTCACCTGATGTACATATACTTTTTATCACAGTGATATTCTGAACAAAAAATGCAAAGGTCACATTTATGGTTGTACCTAAGCCTAATTGGAAAGTGAGCATGGATTACTAAAACCATCCTTGTCTAGGTTGGCTAATGCTCTCAAATGTCAATTCTATTGGTGACTACACATTTGTTTCTGCCTAAGATTATATATTCAACCTCAACCCTGTTGAAAATGTCTATTCCTATCACTCACTTTATACTTTGCCTAATTTAATAATGTCTATATTCATATCTGCTTTCCTACATATCTTCCCCAGTTCATCATTGTGACTGACTCTTCACATATGCTGACATTTACATTCACTCTCTAACAGACACCCTATTGCTAAAGAACTTTTGGTCCAAATATTATACTCACTCTTCTTCCTAAACCTACTGACTATCTTTCTAATCCTACCTACTATCCCTTTTTGACTTGATCTTCTCTTCTACATTCAATCATCCAAGGTACAAGGTCCTATGCCATTGTATGTTGATTTATCAGATACATCTGTACAGAATGTAATTCAAAGCTAAGTATCCCAATCAGGGGCCCAATGCCCTTCTGGCCTTCAAATCTTACTTAGATTTCTGTTTTCATACATATATTTCACCTCTATATTATCACAGGTTCCCAATACCATTCTTCATCCAGCATTATGATTTGTAACCCAAACTGAACATGTTCTTAACCCCAAGCATTCACTGTTTCCTCAATCTCACTTTACAGAAGAGCAGGGACAGAGTTGGTCTTACAATACAGGAATGTAGGGGATCTTCCACCTGCTGAGAACCTTTAAGGTCCATGCAGAAATGATCCCTAGAGAAGATGTAGGCAGCCAGGAAGGACCTGAGAGAGTAAAAGTCATCTTCCGTGTCAAACAACCTGGTCAGGATGAAGGGATGTGTCTGAATGAGCCTCTCTCTTCTTCATTAGACAAGATCGATCAAACCAGGCCTGTGTGGAGAGCTTTTCCTGGGTGCCTATGATTGATATACCATTCTAACTTGTGAAAGTGTCACAGGAAGCAGGGGCAGCCTCCATCTCATGGGACATTGGAAACAACAGTTAGGACAAAGTGGTTTCCAATGCAGTGACCTCATTCAGTTCCTGAGGGAAGTGACCTCACCACACTTTCTTGGTGATGGAACTCTCTGAACTTGGGATCCAGGAAGCCAGGCACCCAGAGACAGTCCCAGTGCCAGTCCCAGTGGGCTCACTTGTTTGGATTTACCAAGGACAGAGTCAGTCTTTCTTGGTAACTACAGATGTGAGGATGGCCAATTGCCAGGAAAGCTCTGAAGGGGGTCTTTCCTGAGAAAGCAGGTAGTGGCTCAGCCCTGGCTCCTGACAACTTCACAGAATTGGCCAAGGAGGCCAGATCTGAGACAAGACACGCCATTTCAGGGGAACCTAGTATGGCCCACCAGTCAAAGGTCACTGCGGGTAGTCACAGACCTCCTTGGGGAAGGAGATGGCTTTGTGGGTGTGGGTGTGAGTTTGTGGTTTGGTCTCATGTTCTGAGAAGAGCTAGGAACGGTGGTTTGTTTGGTTTGGAGTGGATTGTTTCTATCAAGTCTTTTGACAAGGCGAGTGTTGCTTTGTCTGTGTATCCCACTGTGTCCGTGCTTGTAGACATTAGAAAAGAGAATGCATCAATGGATGTGTCCTGTCTAGTAGAAAGCTTCCAGCATTCATCATGCCCAATTTATGAATGCACTGCGGCTAGCCTCTTCCATAAGCAAAACCTGCTATCTTCCTTAATTCCTGTTTTCTTCCTGAATTCTGGCCACTCTTCAGAATAGGCTCATGGTTTTGTGTCCAAGATATGTACCACCTCCAAGCTTGGTGACATGGCCATGTACTAGATAGCTGAAAAAAATGGCGAGCAACTCAGAAAAAGTCTCAGTGTAGAAACTATACTTTTGGCCTCATCCTTACCTATTGTTCTGTTTCCCTGGATGTCAGCAAGGTCTTTGCCTCAGGACACACCTTTGTGAAGCCTGAAGAAAACAGTTTTCAAATGCAAACGAATGGGCATCCCTTGTGGCTCTTTGCTTAATTGCTTTGCAAAGGGATGTGTCTGAATCAGCCTCTTGGCCCTGTGTGAGGCTGTGGCTTAGATTGTCAGCACCTGATGGATCTCAGGAAGGATCCCATATGTGCATCCAAAGCCAATATGGCAAAACAGCAGTCATTGTGGATGAAGTCTCTCGCCTTCCTCTGTAAGGTCCCTGAACTGCATCAAGTGAGAATAGGGATCCTTTGGGTCAAATGAGTTTTTCAAAGCCCTGCAGAGGCTAGCCATTATGAGCTTGTGTTTTCTCATGACTCCAATTTACACAAAAAATGTGTACACCACCATCAGCAGGCCTCAAAGTTTAGAAGCTGAGCAGTATTAAAGGCAGGCCTATTTGATCACTCCTGGTTCAAAGAAGGGTTTCCAGGCCACCCTGACATTAGGTAAATGAGGGGCAAGGGAGCTTATTGTGGACACTGTCTTAGGCTGCGCCCCTCATGGAAACCTTCAGCCAGAGGTTATGAGGATTGTCTATATGGAAGACATTGAGGGCCTTGTGGCAGTGTTTTGGTTTGAATTGTGGTCATTTGTATGGCGGTGGAAGAGATGACTGGGTCCGCCTGGGCTTGAACTCTGGTGTGATTCCCCTTAGAGACTGAGTTCTGGAACTGACGTCAGAGAAGTATTGCCATGAATTGAGTTGGGATTTTCCGAGGCCATGCATGAGAGTACCCCTGAAAACTGAGATCAAACCCCAGGATCACTTTCCACAGATCACTGGGAATCTCAGCCAGCATATCACATGCTGTTATTCTTAAAGACCTGGAGGCAATAGTTGAGAGTCAAAACACACATGTACCTCACATCGTAGACCTCAGTGGCCCTGGTTTCATGTTACGTTTTTTTGGCCACTCTTTGGGAAGCCTTGTTTGTGAGAGTTCTCCAGAGCTTTCATTGAAAAGATCTTTCTCACTATTAAATGGTTCCTTAATGAATGGAAACCCACAGTGCCTCCAACTTCATCCTTTACAAATGGCTAGATAAATACCGTGCCATCTTTGAAATTGCCATGACCAGGTGGCACTGGAGAACCTTAGGATGTCCTCTTGCTGATCATGAGTTTACCAGACAGGTGCCTTGATTGACAGCTTTCATGAAAATGATAAAGAACAGAGATGCCAGTGAGGTGGGGCCTGCTGAGTAGTGGGCCTAGAGCAGTGGTGTGCAGGTGTGTGATAAAACATCTGTGGTGGGGCCATGTGGATCTGCCATGGGCTTCCAAATGTCTTGTGACTGACATGGTGCAGCCATCAGACCCTTATATGTAAAGTCATCTTGTTATATGGAGAGGTTTCAGAACAATATTCAGAATCAGGTTGCTATGGTAAAGGGGCCAAGCTCTGTGGGATAGAAGCATGGTTGGTGCATTCTCCTAGGACCCTGACACACCACACGTGACAGAACTCCCTCCAGCACTGTGTCCCAGTTGAAGTCCTTGTATTTCGTGAAGCAAATACCAAACTCTCAGTGAAGCAGCAAGAAACACCACGAAAAGTGGAGGATGAACAAATGGCTTCACAGTTCCCAGGGGGAGGTACTTAGACCCCAGTGGCCACAGTTTACCTACAAAGAGAGAATTCAGCACTTCTGCCTCATGTTCATTGGAAAATCAGAAACCATGTCCTCCAGGTCACATAGATGCAGACCCAGCTTTGATGGTCTCACTACAAAAAAAGCTAATGCTCCTGACAACAATATATATTTTAAGAGCCGAACCTCAGAGGCAGTTTCTCAAGAAGTCTTTAGGCCAGCAGAGCTCCATGTTTGTGGAGTGTTTATCCTCTCCCTTACTTATGGAAACTCCTATACCACCTCCAAAGTTGTAAACTGCTGAGCATTTTTTATTCCACATATGTATTCAAAGATTTTCTAACTCTTCTCCTCGAATTGCGTCTTACTTGGGGCAAGGGTATTGTCAAGGTATTTTTTTTGGATGACAGTGGGAAGATTTTGTGTAGCACATATTTGCATACAGATTGGATTCATTTTCCTATTTTCCATTCCAAATTCTGAATACCTGACACTAACCCATACCCTACTAGACTCTGACTACAAATCCTAATATGATAGAAAAAAATAACCCAAAAATAATAGAAATACAAGCAGTTCAGAGGAGGCATGGTGTGTAGTTGGACAGGCCTTTTGCATTATAAAGGGTAGATGTTATGAATCTAGTCCAATGTAATAGTTCTCGATGTGTTTTTAAACAGAACAAATATGTGAATTCCTGTCTCCCTTTCTCTGCAGCCTATTCAGCACATGTATTTTTACATGCACATAGAGAATCCTACATGGTTTTCCAGCTACATTCTTGTGAGGTGGCTGACTTGGCAGATACAAACTGTGAGAAGAAATCACTCCTCCTAAATGCTGTTGGAACTGAAAATCAACCTATGGGTGAGCTTCCGACTTCAACAACATGATACATACATCCATGTTCAGTAAAATAAATATTTCTGGATCTTGGGATGATATATATTTCATGATGAATTTCAATTGGCATATATATTTTTACTTTTTAATGTCTCTCTGTGTGTGTTTTGTGTGTATATATATGTATATATACACACACACACTCTCCAGATTTTTCAAAATATAAAATATATGTGTCTTATTTTACACTCCCTAAATTCATGTTCATGTATGTGGATTTATAATCAACTTTTCACAAGATTATTCTCAGAAATATTCATCCACCTGAAATACATATTTGTTTGCTAGTACTGAAAACTAACTTCAGTGAATGGTGCATAGATATCCTAACATTTCTACAGTAACTGACCCTGTTTAACATCAATGCAAGTAGACTCCTATGGGACATGATGTGTATATTTACATTTATTTTCATTCAACACTGGTACATTACTATTTCTTCAGTTGATGCACATCATAGGATATATATTTCATCCTCAAGTTCACAAATTTCTAGGCATTTGGTTCACTTTCAATCAAATCCTGCTTCAGAACACACGTATTCCTCCATGTTTCTTGACTGGTCTTTTCATGAGACTTCTTTCTAAACACATTATTTTGGATTTCCATAATCACTTTGGAACCAAAACTCACACACCCCTCATGGTAAACCATCACCCTAATATTACCATTAGATGTATAACTGGTTGGAATGAATGATCGTGTATCAATATAAGATTTCTTATATGTTTTCAGATATCAATTCAATCCATTATTTAAATTGGAACCAGTTATATTCTTTATTCACAATATGGTCTATTCATGCATTATCTCTATACTCATAGACCCAGGGTACACCTATTTGTACACACGCATTCTAATTTATACAACTTCAGCGTATTGCTTTCAAAAATAGTGGAAGAAATACTCATGTCACCTGATGTACATATATTTTTTATCACAGTGATATTCTGAACACAAAATGCAAAGGTCACACTTGTGATTGTACCTAAGCCTAATTGGAAAATGAGCATGGATTACTAAAACCATCCTTGTCTAGGTTGACCAATGCTCTCAAATGTCAATTCTATTGGTGACTACATATTTGTTTCTGCCTAAGATTATATATTCAACCTCAACCCTGTTGAAAATGTCTAAACCTATCACTCACTTTATACTTTGCCTAATTTCCTAATGTCTATATTCATATCTGCTTTCCTACATATCTTCCCCAGTTCATCATTGTGACTGACTCTTCACATGTGCTGACATTTACATTCATTCTCTAACAGACACCCTATTGCTAAAGAACATTTGGTCCAAATATTATACTCACTCTTCTTCCTAAACCTACTGACTATCTTTCTAATCCTACCTGCTAACCCTTTTTGACTTGATCTTCTCTTCTACATTCAATCATCCAAGGTACAAGGTCCTATGCCATTGTATGTTGATTTATCAGAGACATCTGTACAGAATGTAATTCAAAGCTAAGTATCCCAATCAAGGGCCCAATGCCCTTCTGGCCTTCAAATCTTACTTAGATTTCTGTTTTCATACATATATTTCACCTCTATATTATTATGAATATCACAGGTTCCCAATACCATTCTTCATCCAGCAGATTGATTAGTAACCCAAATTGAACATGTTCTTTATTCCAAGCATTCACTGTTTCCTCAATCTCACTTTACAGAAGAGCAGGGACAGAGTCGGTCTTCAATACAGGAATGTAGAGGATCTTCCACCTGCTGAGAACCTCCAAAGTCCAAGGAGAAATGATCCCTGGAGAAGATGTAGGCAGCTAGGAAGGACCTGAGAGAGTAAAAGTCATCTTCTGTGGCAAACAACCTGGTCAGGATTAAGGGATGTGTCTGAATTAGCCTCTCTCTTCTTAATGAAGACAAGATGGACAAAACCAGGCCTGTGTGGAGAGCTTTTCCTGGGTGCCTATGGTTGATATACCATTCTAACTTGTGAAAGTGTCACAGGAAGCAGGTTCAGCCTCCATCTCATGGGACCCTTGGAAGCAACAGTTAGGACAAAGTGGTTTCCAAGGCAGTGACCTCATTCAGTTCCTGAAGGAAGTGAACTCACCACACTTCCTTGGTGATGGAACTCTCTGAACTTGGGATCCAGGAATCCAGGCACCCAGAGGCAGTCCCAGTGCCAGTCCCAGTGGGCTCACTTGTTTGGATTTACCAAGGACAGAGTCAGTCTTTCTTGGTACCTACAGATGTGAGGATGGTCAATTGCCAGGAAAGCTCTGAATGGGGTCTCTCCTGAGAAAGCAGGTAGTGGCTCACCCCTGGCTCCTGACAACTTCACAGATTTGGCCAAGGAGGCCAGATCTGAGACAAGACAGGCCATTTCGGGGGAACATTGTATGGCCCACCAGTCAGAGGACACTGTGGGTAGTCACAGACCTCCTTGGGGGAAGGAGGTGGCTTTGTGGGTGTGGGTGTGAGTTTGTGGTTTGGTCTCATGTTCTGAGAAGAGCTAGGAAAGGCGGTTTGTTTGGTTTGGAGTGGACTGTTTCTATCAAGTCTTTTCACAAGGCGAGTGTTGCTTTGTCTGTGTATCGCACTGTGTCCGTGCTTGTAGACTTTAGAAAAGAGAATGCATCAATGGATGTATCCTGTCTAGTAGAAAGTTTCCAGCATTCATCCTGCCCAATTTATAAATGGACTGCGGCTTGCCTTATCCATGGGCAAAACCTACTATCTTCCTATATTCCTGTTTTCTTCCTGAATTCTGGCCACTCTTCAGAATAGGCTCATGGTTTTGCGTCCAAGATATGTACCACCTCCAAGCTTGGTGACATGGCCATGTACTAGATAGCTGAAAGGAATGGCGAGCATCTCAGAAAACTCAGATATCAGTGGGCCCATTAAAGTCTCAGTGGAGAAACCCTGCTTTGGGCCTTTTGCTTACCTATTGTTCTGTTTCACTGAATGTCAGCAAGGTCTTTGCCTCAGGACACACTTTTGTGAAGCCTGAAGAAAACAGTTTTCAAATGCAAACGAATGGGCATCACTTGTGGCTCTTTACTTAATTGCTTTGCAAAGGGATGTGTCTGATTCAGCCTCTTGGCTCTGTGTGACTCTGTGGATAAGATTATCAGCACCTGATGGATCTCAGGAAAGATCCCATATGTGCATCTAATGCCAATATGGCAAAACAGCAGTCATTGTGGATGAAGTCTCTCGCCTTCCTCTGTAAGTTCCCTGACCAGCATCAACTGAGAATAGGGATCCTTTGGGTCAAATGAGTTTTTCAAAGCCCTGCAGAGGCTAGCCATTATGTGCTTGTGTTTTCTCATGACTCCAATTTACACAAAAAATCTGTACCCCACCATCAGCAGGCCTCAAAGTTTAGAAGCCTAGCAGTATTAAAGGCAGGCCTATTTGATCACTCCTGGTTCAAAGAAGGGTGTACAGGCCACCCTGGAATTAGGCAAATGAGGGGCAAGGGAGCTTATTGTGGACACTGTCTTAGGCTGCGGCCCTCAAAGAAACCTCAAGCCAGAGGTTATGAGGATTGTCTATATGGAAGAAGTTGAGGGCCTTGTGGCAGTGTTTTGGTTTGAATTCTGGTCATTTGTATGGCGGTGGAAGAGATGACTGGGTCCGCCTGGGCTTGAATTCTGGTGTGATTCCCCTTGGAGACTGAGTTCTGGAACTGACCTCAGAGAAGTATTGCCATGAATTGAGTTGGGATTTTCCAAGGCCACACATGAGAGTCCCCCCTGGAAACTGAGATCGAATCCCAGGGTGACTTTCCACAGAACACTGAAAATCTCAGCCAGGATATCACATGATTTTATTCTTAAAGACCTGGCAGCCATAGTTGAGAGTCAAAACACACATGGACCTCACATTGTAGACCTCAGTGGGCCTGGTTTCATGTGACATTTTTTGGCCACTCTTTCGGAAGCCTTGTTTGTGAGAGTTCTCCAGAGCTTTCATTGAAATGATATTTCACACCTTTAAGTGTTTCCTGAATGAATGGAAACCCACAGTGCCTCCAACTTCATCCTTTACAAATGGCTAGATAAATACCGTGCCATCTTTGAAATTGCCATGACCAGGTGGCACTGGAGAACCTTAGGATGTCCTGTTGCTGATCATGAGTTTACCAGACAGGTGCCTTGATTGACGGCTTTCATGAAAATGATGAAGAACAGAGATGCCAGTGAGGTGGGGCCTGCTTTGTAGTGGGCCTAGAGCAGTGGTGTGCAGGTGTGTGATAAAACATCTGTGTTGGGGCCATGTGGATCTGCCATAGGCTTCCAAATGTCTTCTGACTGACATGGTGCAGCCAGCAGACCCTTATATGTAAAGGCATCTTGTTATATGGAGATGTTTCAGTACAATGTTCAGAATCAGGTTGCTATGGTCAAGGGGCCAAGTTCTGTGGGATAGAAGCATAGTTGGTGCATTCTCCTAGGACCCTGACACACCACAAGTGACAGAACTCCCTCCAGCACTGTGTCCAGTTGAAGTCCTTGTATTTCGTGAAGCAAATACCAAACTCCCAGTGAAGCAGCAAGAAACACCAAGAAAAATGGAGGATGACCAAATGGCTTCACAGTTCCCTCGGGGAGATACTTAGCCCCCAGTGGTCACAGGTTACCTACAAAAAGAGAATTCAGCAGTTCTGCCTCATGTTCATTGGAAAATCAGAAACCATGTCCTCCAGGTCACATAGATGCAGACCCAGCTTTGATGGTCTCACTACAAAGGAAGCTAATGCTCCTGACAACCACATATATTTCAAGAGCCCAACCTCAGAGGCAGATTCACAAGAAGTCTTTAGGCCACAGAGCTCCATGTTTGTGGAGTGTTTATCCTCTCCCTTACTTATGGAAACTCCTCTACCACCTGCAAAGTTGTGAACTCCTGAGCATTTTTCATTCCACATATGTATTCAAAGATTTTCTAACTCTTCTCCTCGAATTGCGTCTTACTTGGGGCAAGGGTATTGTCAAGGCATTTTTCTGGATGACAGTGGGAAGATTTTGTGTAGCACATTTTTGCATACACATTGGATTCATTTTCCTATTTTCCATTCCAAATACTGAATCCCTGACACTAACCCATACCCTACTAGACTCTCACTACAAATCCTAATATGATAGAAAAAAATAACCCAAACAGAATATAAATACAAGCAGTTCAGAGGAGGCATGGTGTGTAGTTGGACAGGCCTTTTGCATTATAAAGGGTAGATGTTATGAATCTAGTCCAATTTAATCGTTCTCTATGTGTTTTTAAACTTAACAAATATGTGAATTCCTGTCTCCCTTTCTCTGCAGCCTATTCAGCACATGTAATTTTACATGCACATAGAGAGTCCTACCTGGTTTTCCAGCTACATTCTTGTGAGGTGGCTGACTTGGCAGATACAAACTGTGAGAAGAAATCACTCCTCCTAAATGCTTTTGGAACTGAAAATCAACCTATGGGTGAGCTTCCTACTTCAACAACATGATACATACATCCATGTTCAGTAAAATAAATATTTCTGGATCTTGGGATGATATATATTTCATGATGAATTTCAATTGGCATATATATTTTTAATTTTTAATGTCACTCTGTGTGTGTTTTGTGTATATATATATATATATATATATATATATATATACATGTATATATACACACACACACTCTCCAGATTTTTCAAAATATAAAATATGTGTGTCTTATTTTACACTCCCTGAATTCATGTTCATGTATGTGGATTTATAATGAACTTTTCACAAGATTATTCTCAGAAATATTCATCCACCTGAAATACATATTTGTTTCCTAGTACTTAAAACTAACTTCAGTGAATGGTGTATAGAAATCCTAACATTTCTACAGTAACTGACCATGTTTAACATCAATACAAGTAGACTCCTATGGGACATGATGTGTATTTTGACATTTATTTTTATTCAACACTGGTACATTACTCTTTCTCCAGTTGATGCACATCATAGGATATATATTTCATCCTCAAGTTCACAAATTTCTAGGCATTTGGTTCACTTTCAATCAAATCCTGCTTCAGAACACATGTATTCCTCCATGTTTCTTGACTGGTCTTTTCATGAGACTTCTTTCCAAATACATTACTTTGGATTTCCATAATCACTTTGGAACCAAAACTCACATACCCCTCATGGTAAACCATCAACCTAATATTACCATTAGATGTATAACTGGTTGGAATGAATGATCGTGTATCAATATAAGATTTCTTATATGTTTTCAGATATCAATTCAATCCATTATTTAAATTGGAACCAGTTTTATTCTTTATTCACAGTATGGTCTATTCATGCATTATCTCTATACTCATAGACCCAGGGTACACCTATTTGTACCCACGAATTCTAATTTAAACGTCTTCAACATATTGCACCCAAAAATAGTGGAAGAAATACTCATGTCACCTGATGTACATATACTTTTTATCACAGTGATATTCTGAACAAAAAATGCAAAGGTCACACTTATGGTTGTACCTAAGCCTAATTGGAAAGTGAGCATGGATTACTAAAACCATCCTTGTCTAGGTTGGCTAATGCTCTCAAATGTCAATTCTATTGGTGACTACACATTTGTTTCTGCCTAAGATTATATATTCAACCTCAACCCTGTTGAAAATGTCTATTCCTATCACTCACTTTATACTTTGCCTAATTTAATAATGTCTATATTCATATCTGCTTTCCTACATATCTTCCCCAGTTCATCATTGTGACTGACTCTTCACATATGCTGACATTTACATTCACTCTCTAACAGACACCCTATTGCTAAAGAACTTTTGGTCCAAATATTATACTCACTCTTCTTCCTAAACCTACTGACTATCTTTCTAATCCTACCTACTATCCCTTTTTGACTTGATCTTCTCTTCTACATTCAATCATCCAAGGTACAAGGTCCTATGCCATTGTATGTTGATTTATCAGATACATCTGTACAGAATGTAATTCAAAGCTAAGTATCCCAATCAGGGGCCCAATGCCCTTCTGGCCTTCAAATCTTACTTAGATTTCTGTTTTCATACATATATTTCACCTCTATATTATCACAGGTTCCCAATACCATTCTTCATCCAGCATTATGATTTGTAACCCAAACTGAACATGTTCTTAACCCCAAGCATTCACTGTTTCCTCAATCTCACTTTACAGAAGAGCAGGGACAGAGTTGGTCTTACAATACAGGAATGTAGGGGATCTTCCACCTGCTGAGAACCTTTAAGGTCCATGCAGAAATGATCCCTAGAGAAGATGTAGGCAGCCAGGAAGGACCTGAGAGAGTAAAAGTCATCTTCCGTGTCAAACAACCTGGTCAGGATGAAGGGATGTGTCTGAATGAGCCTCTCTCTTCTTCATTAGACAAGATCGATCAAACCAGGCCTGTGTGGAGAGCTTTTCCTGGGTGCCTATGATTGATATACCATTCTAACTTGTGAAAGTGTCACAGGAAGCAGGGGCAGCCTCCATCTCATGGGACATTGGAAACAACAGTTAGGACAAAGTGGTTTCCAATGCAGTGACCTCATTCAGTTCCTGAGGGAAGTGACCTCACCACACTTTCTTGGTGATGGAACTCTCTGAACTTGGGATCCAGGAAGCCAGGCACCCAGAGACAGTCCCAGTGCCAGTCCCAGTGGGCTCACTTGTTTGGATTTACCAAGGACAGAGTCAGTCTTTCTTGGTAACTACAGATGTGAGGATGGCCAATTGCCAGGAAAGCTCTGAAGGGGGTCTTTCCTGAGAAAGCAGGTAGTGGCTCAGCCCTGGCTCCTGACAACTTCACAGAATTGGCCAAGGAGGCCAGATCTGAGACAAGACACGCCATTTCAGGGGAACCTAGTATGGCCCACCAGTCAAAGGTCACTGCGGGTAGTCACAGACCTCCTTGGGGAAGGAGATGGCTTTGTGGGTGTGGGTGTGAGTTTGTGGTTTGGTCTCATGTTCTGAGAAGAGCTAGGAACGGTGGTTTGTTTGGTTTGGAGTGGATTGTTTCTATCAAGTCTTTTGACAAGGCGAGTGTTGCTTTGTCTGTGTATCCCACTGTGTCCGTGCTTGTAGACATTAGAAAAGAGAATGCATCAATGGATGTGTCCTGTCTAGTAGAAAGCTTCCAGCATTCATCATGCCCAATTTATGAATGGACTGCGGCTAGCCTCTTCCATAAGCAAAACCTGCTATCTTCCTTAATTCCTGTTTTCTTCCTGAATTCTGGCCACTCTTCAGAATAGGCTCATGGTTTTGTGTCCAAGATATGTACCACCTCCAAGCTTGGTGACATGGCCATGTACTAGATAGCTGAAAAAAATGGCGAGCAACTCAGAAAAAGTCTCAGTGTAGAAACTATACTTTTGGCCTCATCCTTACCTATTGTTCTGTTTCCCTGGATGTCAGCAAGGTCTTTGCCTCAGGACACACCTTTGTGAAGCCTGAAGAAAACAGTTTTCAAATGCAAACGAATGGGCATCCCTTGTGGCTCTTTGCTTAATTGCTTTGCAAAGGGATGTGTCTGAATCAGCCTCTTGGCCCTGTGTGAGGCTGTGGCTTAGATTGTCAGCACCTGATGGATCTCAGGAAGGATCCCATATGTGCATCCAAAGCCAATATGGCAAAACAGCAGTCATTGTGGATGAAGTCTCTCGCCTTCCTCTGTAAGGTCCCTGAACTGCATCAAGTGAGAATAGGGATCCTTTGGGTCAAATGAGTTTTTCAAAGCCCTGCAGAGGCTAGCCATTATGAGCTTGTGTTTTCTCATGACTCCAATTTACACAAAAAATGTGTACACCACCATCAGCAGGCCTCAAAGTTTAGAAGCTGAGCAGTATTAAAGGCAGGCCTATTTGATCACTCCTGGTTCAAAGAAGGGTTTCCAGGCCACCCTGACATTAGGTAAATGAGGGGCAAGGGAGCTTATTGTGGACACTGTCTTAGGCTGCGCCCCTCATGGAAACCTTCAGCCAGAGGTTATGAGGATTGTCTATATGGAAGACATTGAGGGCCTTGTGGCAGTGTTTTGGTTTGAATTGTGGTCATTTGTATGGCGGTGGAAGAGATGACTGGGTCCGCCTGGGCTTGAACTCTGGTGTGATTCCCCTTAGAGACTGAGTTCTGGAACTGACGTCAGAGAAGTATTGCCATGAATTGAGTTGGGATTTTCCGAGGCCATGCATGAGAGTACCCCTGAAAACTGAGATCAAACCCCAGGATCACTTTCCACAGATCACTGGGAATCTCAGCCAGCATATCACATGATGTTATTCTTAAAGACCTGGAGGCAATAGTTGAGAGTCAAAACACACATGTACCTCACATCGTAGACCTCAGTGGCCCTGGTTTCATGTTACGTTTTTTTGGCCACTCTTTGGGAAGCCTTGTTTGTGAGAGTTCTCCAGAGCTTTCATTGAAAAGATCTTTCTCACTATTAAATGGTTCCTTAATGAATGGAAACCCACAGTGCCTCCAACTTCATCCTTTACAAATGGCTAGATAAATACCGTGCCATCTTTGAAATTGCCATGACCAGGTGGCACTGGAGAACCTTAGGATGTCCTCTTGCTGATCATGAGTTTACCAGACAGGTGCCTTGATTGACAGCTTTCATGAAAATGATAAAGAACAGAGATGCCAGTGAGGTGGGGCCTGCTGAGTAGTGGGCCTAGAGCAGTGGTGTGCAGGTGTGTGATAAAACATCTGTGGTGGGGCCATGTGGATCTGCCATGGGCTTCCAAATGTCTTGTGACTGACATGGTGCAGCCATCAGACCCTTATATGTAAAGTCATCTTGTTATATGGAGAGGTTTCAGAACAATATTCAGAATCAGGTTGCTATGGTAAAGGGGCCAAGCTCTGTGGGATAGAAGCATGGTTGGTGCATTCTCCTAGGACCCTGACACACCACACGTGACAGAACTCCCTCCAGCACTGTGTCCCAGTTGAAGTCCTTGTATTTCGTGAAGCAAATACCAAACTCTCAGTGAAGCAGCAAGAAACACCACGAAAAGTGGAGGATGAACAAATGGCTTCACAGTTCCCAGGGGGAGGTACTTAGACCCCAGTGGCCACAGTTTACCTACAAAGAGAGAATTCAGCACTTCTGCCTCATGTTCATTGGAAAATCAGAAACCATGTCCTCCAGGTCACATAGATGCAGACCCAGCTTTGATGGTCTCACTACAAAAAAAGCTAATGCTCCTGACAACAATATATATTTTAAGAGCCGAACCTCAGAGGCAGTTTCTCAAGAAGTCTTTAGGCCAGCAGAGCTCCATGTTTGTGGAGTGTTTATCCTCTCCCTTACTTATGGAAACTCCTATACCACCTCCAAAGTTGTAAACTGCTGAGCATTTTTTATTCCACATATGTATTCAAAGATTTTCTAACTCTTCTCCTCGAATTGCGTCTTACTTGGGGCAAGGGTATTGTCAAGGTATTTTTTTTGGATGACAGTGGGAAGATTTTGTGTAGCACATATTTGCATACAGATTGGATTCATTTTCCTATTTTCCATTCCAAATTCTGAATACCTGACACTAACCCATACCCTACTAGACTCTGACTACAAATCCTAATATGATAGAAAAAAATAACCCAAAAATAATAGAAATACAAGCAGTTCAGAGGAGGCATGGTGTGTAGTTGGACAGGCCTTTTGCATTATAAAGGGTAGATGTTATGAATCTAGTCCAATGTAATAGTTCTCGATGTGTTTTTAAACAGAACAAATATGTGAATTCCTGTCTCCCTTTCTCTGCAGCCTATTCAGCACATGTATTTTTACATGCACATAGAGAATCCTACATGGTTTTCCAGCTACATTCTTGTGAGGTGGCTGACTTGGCAGATACAAACTGTGAGAAGAAATCACTCCTCCTAAATGCTGTTGGAACTGAAAATCAACCTATGGGTGAGCTTCCGACTTCAACAACATGATACATACATCCATGTTCAGTAAAATAAATATTTCTGGATCTTGGGATGATATATATTTCATGATGAATTTCAATTGGCATATATATTTTTACTTTTTAATGTCTCTCTGTGTGTGTTTTGTGTGTATATATATGTATATATACACACACACACTCTCCAGATTTTTCAAAATATAAAATATATGTGTCTTATTTTACACTCCCTAAATTCATGTTCATGTATGTGGATTTATAATCAACTTTTCACAAGATTATTCTCAGAAATATTCATCCACCTGAAATACATATTTGTTTGCTAGTACTGAAAACTAACTTCAGTGAATGGTGCATAGATATCCTAACATTTCTACAGTAACTGACCCTGTTTAACATCAATGCAAGTAGACTCCTATGGGACATGATGTGTATATTTACATTTATTTTCATTCAACACTGGTACATTACTATTTCTTCAGTT
Source organism: Ictidomys tridecemlineatus (assembly GCF_052094955.1). NCBI lineage: Eukaryota > Metazoa > Chordata > Mammalia > Rodentia > Sciuridae > Ictidomys > Ictidomys tridecemlineatus. The sequence continues at coordinate 124,496,226 of NC_135480.1, read as the reverse complement.
GATGCACATCATAGGATATATATTTCATCCTCAATTTCACAAATTTCTAGGCATTTGGTTCACTTTCAATCAAATCCTGCTTCAGAACACACGTATTCCTCCATGTTTCTTGACTGGTCTTTTCATGAGACTTCTTTCTAAACACATTATTTTGGATTTCCATAATCACTTTGGAACCAAAACTCACACACCCCTCATGGTAAACCATCACCCTAATATTACCATTAGATGTATAACTGGTTGGAATGAATGATCGTGTATCAATATAAGATTTCTTATATGTTTTCAGATATCAATTCAATCCATTATTTAAATTGGAACCAGTTATATTCTTTATTCACAATATGGTCTATTCATGCATTATCTCTATACTCATAGACCCAGGGTACACCTATTTGTACACACGCATTCTAATTTATACAACTTCAGCGTATTGCTTTCAAAAATAGTGGAAGAAATACTCATGTCACCTGATGTACATATATTTTTTATCACAGTGATATTCTGAACACAAAATGCAAAGGTCACACTTGTGATTGTACCTAAGCCTAATTGGAAAATGAGCATGGATTACTAAAACCATCCTTGTCTAGGTTGACCAATGCTCTCAAATGTCAATTCTATTGGTGACTACATATTTGTTTCTGCCTAAGATTATATATTCAACCTCAACCCTGTTGAAAATGTCTAAACCTATCACTCACTTTATACTTTGCCTAATTTCCTAATGTCTATATTCATATCTGCTTTCCTACATATCTTCCCCAGTTCATCATTGTGACTGACTCTTCACATGTGCTGACATTTACATTCATTCTCTAACAGACACCCTATTGCTAAAGAACATTTGGTCCAAATATTATACTCACTCTTCTTCCTAAACCTACTGACTATCTTTCTAATCCTACCTGCTAACCCTTTTTGACTTGATCTTCTCTTCTACATTCAATCATCCAAGGTACAAGGTCCTATGCCATTGTATGTTGATTTATCAGAGACATCTGTACAGAATGTAATTCAAAGCTAAGTATCCCAATCAAGGGCCCAATGCCCTTCTGGCCTTCAAATCTTACTTAGATTTCTGTTTTCATACATATATTTCACCTCTATATTATTATGAATATCACAGGTTCCCAATACCATTCTTCATCCAGCAGATTGATTAGTAACCCAAATTGAACATGTTCTTTATTCCAAGCATTCACTGTTTCCTCAATCTCACTTTACAGAAGAGCAGGGACAGAGTCGGTCTTCAATACAGGAATGTAGAGGATCTTCCACCTGCTGAGAACCTCCAAAGTCCAAGGAGAAATGATCCCTGGAGAAGATGTAGGCAGCTAGGAAGGACCTGAGAGAGTAAAAGTCATCTTCTGTGGCAAACAACCTGGTCAGGATTAAGGGATGTGTCTGAATTAGCCTCTCTCTTCTTAATGAAGACAAGATGGACAAAACCAGGCCTGTGTGGAGAGCTTTTCCTGGGTGCCTATGGTTGATATACCATTCTAACTTGTGAAAGTGTCACAGGAAGCAGGTTCAGCCTCCATCTCATGGGACCCTTGGAAGCAACAGTTAGGACAAAGTGGTTTCCAAGGCAGTGACCTCATTCAGTTCCTGAAGGAAGTGAACTCACCACACTTCCTTGGTGATGGAACTCTCTGAACTTGGGATCCAGGAATCCAGGCACCCAGAGGCAGTCCCAGTGCCAGTCCCAGTGGGCTCACTTGTTTGGATTTACCAAGGACAGAGTCAGTCTTTCTTGGTACCTACAGATGTGAGGATGGTCAATTGCCAGGAAAGCTCTGAATGGGGTCTCTCCTGAGAAAGCAGGTAGTGGCTCACCCCTGGCTCCTGACAACTTCACAGATTTGGCCAAGGAGGCCAGATCTGAGACAAGACAGGCCATTTCGGGGGAACATTGTATGGCCCACCAGTCAGAGGACACTGTGGGTAGTCACAGACCTCCTTGGGGGAAGGAGGTGGCTTTGTGGGTGTGGGTGTGAGTTTGTGGTTTGGTCTCATGTTCTGAGAAGAGCTAGGAAAGGCGGTTTGTTTGGTTTGGAGTGGACTGTTTCTATCAAGTCTTTTCACAAGGCGAGTGTTGCTTTGTCTGTGTATCGCACTGTGTCCGTGCTTGTAGACTTTAGAAAAGAGAATGCATCAATGGATGTATCCTGTCTAGTAGAAAGTTTCCAGCATTCATCCTGCCCAATTTATAAATGGACTGCGGCTTGCCTTATCCATGGGCAAAACCTACTATCTTCCTATATTCCTGTTTTCTTCCTGAATTCTGGCCACTCTTCAGAATAGGCTCATGGTTTTGTGTCCAAGATATGTACCACCTCCAAGCTTGGTGACATGGCCATGTACTAGATAGCTGAAAGGAATGGCGAGCATCTCAGAAAACTCAGATATCAGTGGGCCCATTAAAGTCTCAGTGGAGAAACCCTGCTTTGGGCCTTTTGCTTACCTATTGTTCTGTTTCACTGAATGTCAGCAAGGTCTTTGCCTCAGGACACACTTTTGTGAAGCCTGAAGAAAACAGTTTTCAAATGCAAACGAATGGGCATCACTTGTGGCTCTTTACTTAATTGCTTTGCAAAGGGATGTGTCTGATTCAGCCTCTTGGCTCTGTGTGACTCTGTGGATAAGATTATCAGCACCTGATGGATCTCAGGAAAGATCCCATATGTGCATCTAATGCCAATATGGCAAAACAGCAGTCATTGTGGATGAAGTCTCTCGCCTTCCTCTGTAAGTTCCCTGACCAGCATCAACTGAGAATAGGGATCCTTTGGGTCAAATGAGTTTTTCAAAGCCCTGCAGAGGCTAGCCATTATGTGCTTGTGTTTTCTCATGACTCCAATTTACACAAAAAATCTGTACCCCACCATCAGCAGGCCTCAAAGTTTAGAAGCCTAGCAGTATTAAAGGCAGGCCTATTTGATCACTCCTGGTTCAAAGAAGGGTGTACAGGCCACCCTGGAATTAGGCAAATGAGGGGCAAGGGAGCTTATTGTGGACACTGTCTTAGGCTGCGGCCCTCAAAGAAACCTCAAGCCAGAGGTTATGAGGATTGTCTATATGGAAGAAGTTGAGGGCCTTGTGGCAGTGTTTTGGTTTGAATTCTGGTCATTTGTATGGCGGTGGAAGAGATGACTGGGTCCGCCTGGGCTTGAATTCTGGTGTGATTCCCCTTGGAGACTGAGTTCTGGAACTGACCTCAGAGAAGTATTGCCATGAATTGAGTTGGGATTTTCCAAGGCCACACATGAGAGTCCCCCCTGGAAACTGAGATCGAATCCCAGGGTGACTTTCCACAGAACACTGAAAATCTCAGCCAGGATATCACATGATTTTATTCTTAAAGACCTGGCAGCCATAGTTGAGAGTCAAAACACACATGGACCTCACATTGTAGACCTCAGTGGGCCTGGTTTCATGTGACATTTTTTGGCCACTCTTTCGGAAGCCTTGTTTGTGAGAGTTCTCCAGAGCTTTCATTGAAATGATATTTCACACCTTTAAGTGTTTCCTGAATGAATGGAAACCCACAGTGCCTCCAACTTCATCCTTTACAAATGGCTAGATAAATACCGTGCCATCTTTGAAATTGCCATGACCAGGTGGCACTGGAGAACCTTAGGATGTCCTGTTGCTGATCATGAGTTTACCAGACAGGTGCCTTGATTGACGGCTTTCATGAAAATGATGAAGAACAGAGATGCCAGTGAGGTGGGGCCTGCTTTGTAGTGGGCCTAGAGCAGTGGTGTGCAGGTGTGTGATAAAACATCTGTGTTGGGGCCATGTGGATCTGCCATAGGCTTCCAAATGTCTTCTGACTGACATGGTGCAGCCAGCAGACCCTTATATGTAAAGGCATCTTGTTATATGGAGATGTTTCAGTACAATGTTCAGAATCAGGTTGCTATGGTCAAGGGGCCAAGTTCTGTGGGATAGAAGCATAGTTGGTGCATTCTCCTAGGACCCTGACACACCACAAGTGACAGAACTCCCTCCAGCACTGTGTCCAGTTGAAGTCCTTGTATTTCGTGAAGCAAATACCAAACTCCCAGTGAAGCAGCAAGAAACACCAAGAAAAATGGAGGATGACCAAATGGCTTCACAGTTCCCTCGGGGAGATACTTAGCCCCCAGTGGTCACAGGTTACCTACAAAAAGAGAATTCAGCAGTTCTGCCTCATGTTCATTGGAAAATCAGAAACCATGTCCTCCAGGTCACATAGATGCAGACCCAGCTTTGATGGTCTCACTACAAAGGAAGCTAATGCTCCTGACAACCACATATATTTCAAGAGCCCAACCTCAGAGGCAGATTCACAAGAAGTCTTTAGGCCACAGAGCTCCATGTTTGTGGAGTGTTTATCCTCTCCCTTACTTATGGAAACTCCTCTACCACCTCCAAAGTTGTGAACTCCTGAGCATTTTTCATTCCACATATGTATTCAAAGATTTTCTAACTCTTCTCCTCGAATTGCGTCTTACTTGGGGCAAGGGTATTGTCAAGGCATTTTTCTGGATGACAGTGGGAAGATTTTGTGTAGCACATTTTTGCATACACATTGGATTCATTTTCCTATTTTCCATTCCAAATACTGAATCCCTGACACTAACCCATACCCTACTAGACTCTCACTACAAATCCTAATATGATAGAAAAAAATAACCCAAACAGAATATAAATACAAGCAGTTCAGAGGAGGCATGGTGTGTAGTTGGACAGGCCTTTTGCATTATAAAGGGTAGATGTTATGAATCTAGTCCAATTTAATCGTTCTCTATGTGTTTTTAAACTTAACAAATATGTGAATTCCTGTCTCCCTTTCTCTGCAGCCTATTCAGCACATGTAATTTTACATGCACATAGAGAGTCCTACCTGGTTTTCCAGCTACATTCTTGTGAGGTGGCTGACTTGGCAGATACAAACTGTGAGAAGAAATCACTCCTCCTAAATGCTTTTGGAACTGAAAATCAACCTATGGGTGAGCTTCCTACTTCAACAACATGATACATACATCCATGTTCAGTAAAATAAATATTTCTGGATCTTGGGATGATATATATTTCATGATGAATTTCAATTGGCATATATATTTTTAATTTTTAATGTCACTCTGTGTGTGTTTTGTGTATATATATATATATATATATATATATATATATATATATATATATATATATATACATGTATATATACACACACACACTCTCCAGATTTTTCAAAATATAAAATATGTGTGTCTTATTTTACACTCCCTGAATTCATGTTCATGTATGTGGATTTATAATGAACTTTTCACAAGATTATTCTCAGAAATATTCATCCACCTGAAATACATATTTGTTTCCTAGTACTTAAAACTAACTTCAGTGAATGGTGTATAGAAATCCTAACATTTCTACAGTAACTGACCATGTTTAACATCAATACAAGTAGACTCCTATGGGACATGATGTGTATTTTGACATTTATTTTTATTCAACACTGGTACATTACTCTTTCTCCAGTTGATGCACATCATAGGATATATATTTCATCCTCAAGTTCACAAATTTCTAGGCATTTGGTTCACTTTCAATCAAATCCTGCTTCAGAACACATGTATTCCTCCATGTTTCTTGACTGGTCTTTTCATGAGACTTCTTTCCAAATACATTACTTTGGATTTCCATAATCACTTTGGAACCAAAACTCACATACCCCTCATGGTAAACCATCAACCTAATATTACCATTAGATGTATAACTGGTTGGAATGAATGATCGTGTATCAATATAAGATTTCTTATATGTTTTCAGATATCAATTCAATCCATTATTTAAATTGGAACCAGTTTTATTCTTTATTCACAGTATGGTCTATTCATGCATTATCTCTATACTCATAGACCCAGGGTACACCTATTTGTACCCACGAATTCTAATTTAAACGTCTTCAACATATTGCACCCAAAAATAGTGGAAGAAATACTCATGTCACCTGATGTACATATACTTTTTATCACAGTGATATTCTGAACAAAAAATGCAAAGGTCACACTTATGGTTGTACCTAAGCCTAATTGGAAAGTGAGCATGGATTACTAAAACCATCCTTGTCTAGGTTGGCTAATGCTCTCAAATGTCAATTCTATTGGTGACTACACATTTGTTTCTGCCTAAGATTATATATTCAACCTCAACCCTGTTGAAAATGTCTATTCCTATCACTCACTTTATACTTTGCCTAATTTAATAATGTCTATATTCATATCTGCTTTCCTACATATCTTCCCCAGTTCATCATTGTGACTGACTCTTCACATATGCTGACATTTACATTCACTCTCTAACAGACACCCTATTGCTAAAGAACTTTTGGTCCAAATATTATACTCACTCTTCTTCCTAAACCTACTGACTATCTTTCTAATCCTACCTACTATCCCTTTTTGACTTGATCTTCTCTTCTACATTCAATCATCCAAGGTACAAGGTCCTATGCCATTGTATGTTGATTTATCAGATACATCTGTACAGAATGTAATTCAAAGCTAAGTATCCCAATCAGGGGCCCAATGCCCTTCTGGCCTTCAAATCTTACTTAGATTTCTGTTTTCATACATATATTTCACCTCTATATTATCACAGGTTCCCAATACCATTCTTCATCCAGCATTATGATTTGTAACCCAAACTGAACATGTTCTTAACCCCAAGCATTCACTGTTTCCTCAATCTCACTTTACAGAAGAGCAGGGACAGAGTTGGTCTTACAATACAGGAATGTAGGGGATCTTCCACCTGCTGAGAACCTTTAAGGTCCATGCAGAAATGATCCCTAGAGAAGATGTAGGCAGCCAGGAAGGACCTGAGAGAGTAAAAGTCATCTTCCGTGTCAAACAACCTGGTCAGGATTAAGGGATGTGTCTGAATGAGCCTCTCTCTTCTTCATTAGACAAGATCGATCAAACCAGGCCTGTGTGGAGAGCTTTTCCTGGGTGCCTATGATTGATATACCATTCTAACTTGTGAAAGTGTCACAGGAAGCAGGGGCAGCCTCCATCTCATGGGACATTGGAAACAACAGTTAGGACAAAGTGGTTTCCAATGCAGTGACCTCATTCAGTTCCTGAGGGAAGTGACCTCACCACACTTTCTTGGTGATGGAACTCTCTGAACTTGGGATCCAGGAAGCCAGGCACCCAGAGACAGTCCCAGTGCCAGTCCCAGTGGGCTCACTTGTTTGGATTTACCAAGGACAGAGTCAGTCTTTCTTGGTAACTACAGATGTGAGGATGGCCAATTGCCAGGAAAGCTCTGAAGGGGGTCTTTCCTGAGAAAGCAGGTAGTGGCTCAGCCCTGGCTCCTGACAACTTCACAGAATTGGCCAAGGAGGCCAGATCTGAGACAAGACACGCCATTTCAGGGGAACCTAGTATGGCCCACCAGTCAAAGGTCACTGCGGGTAGTCACAGACCTCCTTGGGGAAGGAGATGGCTTTGTGGGTGTGGGTGTGAGTTTGTGGTTTGGTCTCATGTTCTGAGAAGAGCTAGGAACGGTGGTTTGTTTGGTTTGGAGTGGATTGTTTCTATCAAGTCTTTTGACAAGGCGAGTGTTGCTTTGTCTGTGTATCCCACTGTGTCCGTGCTTGTAGACATTAGAAAAGAGAATGCATCAATGGATGTGTCCTGTCTAGTAGAAAGCTTCCAGCATTCATCATGCCCAATTTATGAATGGACTGCGGCTAGCCTCTTCCATAAGCAAAACCTACTATCTTCCTTAATTCCTGTTTTCTTCCTGAATTCTGGCCACTCTTCAGAATAGGCTCATGGTTTTGTGTCCAAGATATGTACCACCTCCAAGCTTGGTGACATGGCCATGTACTAGATAGCTGAAAAAAATGGCGAGCAACTCAGAAAAAGTCTCAGTGTAGAAACTATACTTTTGGCCTCATCCTTACCTATTGTTCTGTTTCCCTGGATGTCAGCAAGGTCTTTGCCTCAGGACACACCTTTGTGAAGCCTGAAGAAAACAGTTTTCAAATGCAAACGAATGGGCATCCCTTGTGGCTCTTTGCTTAATTGCTTTGCAAAGGGATGTGTCTGAATCAGCCTCTTGGCCCTGTGTGAGGCTGTGGCTTAGATTGTCAGCACCTGATGGATCTCAGGAAGGATCCCATATGTGCATCCAAAGCCAATATGGCAAAACAGCAGTCATTGTGGATGAAGTCTCTCGCCTTCCTCTGTAAGGTCCCTGAACTGCATCAAGTGAGAATAGGGATCCTTTGGGTCAAATGAGTTTTTCAAAGCCCTGCAGAGGCTAGCCATTATGAGCTTGTGTTTTCTCATGACTCCAATTTACACAAAAAATGTGTACACCACCATCAGCAGGCCTCAAAGTTTAGAAGCTGAGCAGTATTAAAGGCAGGCCTATTTGATCACTCCTGGTTCAAAGAAGGGTTTCCAGGCCACCCTGACATTAGGTAAATGAGGGGCAAGGGAGCTTATTGTGGACACTGTCTTAGGCTGCGCCCCTCATGGAAACCTTCAGCCAGAGGTTATGAGGATTGTCTATATGGAAGACATTGAGGGCCTTGTGGCAGTGTTTTGGTTTGAATTGTGGTCATTTGTATGGCGGTGGAAGAGATGACTGGGTCCGCCTGGGCTTGAACTCTGGTGTGATTCCCCTTAGAGACTGAGTTCTGGAACTGACGTCAGAGAAGTATTGCCATGAATTGAGTTGGGATTTTCCGAGGCCATGCATGAGAGTACCCCTGAAAACTGAGATCAAACCCCAGGATCACTTTCCACAGATCACTGGGAATCTCAGCCAGCATATCACATGATGTTATTCTTAAAGACCTGGAGGCAATAGTTGAGAGTCAAAACACACATGTACCTCACATCGTAGACCTCAGTGGCCCTGGTTTCATGTTACGTTTTTTTGGCCACTCTTTGGGAAGCCTTGTTTGTGAGAGTTCTCCAGAGCTTTCATTGAAAAGATCTTTCTCACTATTAAATGGTTCCTTAATGAATGGAAACCCACAGTGCCTCCAACTTCATCCTTTACAAATGGCTAGATAAATACCGTGCCATCTTTGAAATTGCCATGACCAGGTGGCACTGGAGAACCTTAGGATGTCCTCTTGCTGATCATGAGTTTACCAGACAGGTGCCTTGATTGACAGCTTTCATGAAAATGATAAAGAACAGAGATGCCAGTGAGGTGGGGCCTGCTGAGTAGTGGGCCTAGAGCAGTGGTGTGCAGGTGTGTGATAAAACATCTGTGGTGGGGCCATGTGGATCTGCCATGGGCTTCCAAATGTCTTGTGACTGACATGGTGCAGCCATCAGACCCTTATATGTAAAGTCATCTTGTTATATGGAGAGGTTTCAGAACAATATTCAGAATCAGGTTGCTATGGTAAAGGGGCCAAGCTCTGTGGGATAGAAGCATGGTTGGTGCATTCTCCTAGGACCCTGACACACCACACGTGACAGAACTCCCTCCAGCACTGTGTCCCAGTTGAAGTCCTTGTATTTCGTGAAGCAAATACCAAACTCTCAGTGAAGCAGCAAGAAACACCACGAAAAGTGGAGGATGAACAAATGCCTTCACAGTTCCCAGGGGGAGGTACTTAGACCCCAGTGGCCACAGTTTACCTACAAAGAGAGAATTCAGCACTTCTGCCTCATGTTCATTGGAAAATCAGAAACCATGTCCTCCAGGTCACATAGATGCAGACCCAGCTTTGATGGTCTCACTACAAAAAAAGCTAATGCTCCTGACAACAATATATATTTTAAGAGCCGAACCTCAGAGGCAGTTTCTCAAGAAGTCTTTAGGCCAGCAGAGCTCCATGTTTGTGGAGTGTTTATCCTCTCCCTTACTTATGGAAACTCCTATACCACCTCCAAAGTTGTAAACTGCTGAGCATTTTTTATTCCACATATGTATTCAAAGATTTTCTAACTCTTCTCCTCGAATTGCGTCTTACTTGGGGCAAGGGTATTGTCAAGGTATTTTTTTTGGATGACAGTGGGAAGATTTTGTGTAGCACATATTTGCATACAGATTGGATTCATTTTCCTATTTTCCATTCCAAATTCTGAATACCTGACACTAACCCATACCCTACTAGACTCTGACTACAAATCCTAATATGATAGAAAAAAATAACCCAAAAATAATAGAAATACAAGCAGTTCAGAGGAGGCATGGTGTGTAGTTGGACAGGCCTTTTGCATTATAAAGGGTAGATGTTATGAATCTAGTCCAATGTAATAGTTCTCGATGTGTTTTTAAACAGAACAAATATGTGAATTCCTGTCTCCCTTTTTCTGCAGCCTATTCAGCACATGTATTTTTACATGCACATAGAGAATCCTACCTGGTTTCCCAGCTACATTCTTGTGAGGTGGCTGACTTGGCAGATACAAACTGTGAGAAGAAATCACACCTCTTAAATGCTTTTGGAACTGAAAATCAACTTATGGGTGAGCTTCCTACTTGAACAACATGATACATACATCCATGTTCAGTAAAATAAATATTTCTGGATCGTGGGATGATATATATTTCATGATGAATTTCAATTGGCATATATATTTTTACTTTTTAATGTCTCTCTGTGTTTGTTTTGTGTGTGTGTATATATATATATATATATATATATATATATATATACACATGTATATATACACCCACACACTCGCCAGATTTTTCAAAATATAAAATATGTGTGTCTTATTTTACACTCCGTGAATTCATGCTCATGTATGTGGATTTATAATCAACTTTCACAAGATTATTCTCAGAAATATTCATCCACCTGAAATACATATTTGTTTCCTAGTACTGAAAACTAACTTTAGTGAATGGTGCATAGAAATCCTAACATTTCTACAGTAAATGACACTGTTTAACATCAATGCAAGGAGACTCCTATGGGACATGATGTGTATTTTGACATTGATTTTTATTCAACACTAGTACATTCCTATTTCTTCAGTTGATGCACATCATAGGATATATATTTCATCCTCAAGTTCACAAATTTCTAGGCATTTGGTTCACTTTCCATCAAATCCTGCTTCAGAACACATGTATTCCTCCATGTTTCTTGAGTGGTCTTTTCATGAGACTTCTTTCCAAACACATTATTTTGGATTTCCATAATCACTTTAGAACCAAAACTCACACACCCCTCATGGTAAACCATCACACTAATATTACCAATGGATGTATAACTGGTTGGAATGAATGATCGTGTATCAATATAAGATTTCTTATTTGTTTTCATATATCATTTCAATCCATTATTTAAATTGGAACCAGTTATATTCTTTATTCACAGTATGGTCTATTCATGCATTATCTCTATACTCATAGACCCAGTGTACACCTACTTGAACCCCCTAATTCTAATTTATACGTTTTCAACGTATTGCTCCCAAAAATAGTGGAAGAAATACTCATGTCACCTTATCTACATATATATTTTATCACAGTGATATTCTGCACACAAAATGCAAAGGTCACACTTATGATTGTACCTAAGCCTTCTTGGAAAGTGAGCATGGATTACTAAAACCATCCTTGTCTACGTTGTCTAATGCTCTCAAATGTCAATTCTATTGGTGACTACACATTTGTTTCTGCCTAAGATTATATATTCAACCTCAACCCTGTTGACAATGTCTAATCCTATCACTCACTTTATACTTTGCCTAATTTCCTAATGTCTATATTCATATCTGCTTTCCTACATATCTTCCTCAGTTCATCATTGTGACTGACTCTTCACATGTGCTGACATTTACATTCACTCTCTAACAGACAGCCTATTGCTAAAGAACTTTTGGTCCAAATATTATACTCACTCTTCTTCCTAAACCTACTGACTATCTTTCTAATCCTACCTACTTTCCCTTATTGACTTGATCTTCTCTTCTACATTCAATCATCCAAGGTACAAGGTCCTATGCCATTGTATGTTGATTTATCAGAGACATCTGTACAGAATGTAATTCAAAGCTAAATATCCCAATCAAGGGCCCAATGCACTTCTGGCCTTCAAACTTTACTTAGATTTTTGTTTTCACACATATATTTCACCTCTATATTATTATAAATATCACAGGTTCCCAATACCATTCTTCATTTAGCAGAATTATTTCTAACCCAAATTGAACATGTTCTTACCCCAAGCATTCACTGTTTCCTCAATCTCACTTTACAGAAGAGCAGGGACAGAGTAGGTCTTACAATACAAGAATGTAGGGGATCTTCCACCTGCTGAGAACCTCAAAGGTCCATGCAGAAATGATCCCTGGATAAGATGTAGGCAGCTAGGAAGGACCTGAGAGAGTAAAAGTCACCTTTCGTGGCAAACAACCTGGTCAGGATGAAGGGATGTGTCTGAATGAGCCTCTCTCTTCTTCATGTAGACAAGATGGACCAAACCAGGCCTGTGTGAAGAGATTTTCCTGGGTGCCTATGGTTGATATACCATTCTAACTTGTGAAAGTGTCACAGAAAGCAGGGCAGCCTCCATTTCATGGGACCCTTGGAAGCAACAGTTAGAACAAAGTGGTTTCCAAGGCTGTGACCTCATTCAGTTCCTGAAGGAAGTGACCTCACCACACTTCCTTGGTGATGGAACTCTCTGAACTTGGGATCCAGGAAGCCAGGCACCCAGAGGCAGTCCCAGTGCCAGTCCCAGTGGGCTCACTTGTTTGGATTTACCAAAGACAGAGTCAGTCTTTCTTGGTACCTACAGATGTGAGGATGGCCAATTGCCAGGAAAGCTCTGAAGGGAGTCTTTCCTGAGAAAGCAGGTAGTGGCTCACCCCTGGCTCCTGACAACTTAACAGAATTGGCCAAAAAGGCCAGATCTGAGAAAAGACAGGCCATTTCGGGGGAACCTAGTATGGCCCAATAGTCAGAGGACACTGTGGGTAGTCACAGACCTCCTTGGGGGAAGGAGGTGGCTTTGTGGGTGTGGGTGTGAGTTTGTGGTTTGGTCTCATGTTCTGAGAAGAGCTAGGAAAGGCGATTTATTTGGTTTGGAGTGGACTGTTTCTAGAAAGTCTTTTGACAAGGCGAGTGTTGCTTTGTCTGTGTATCGCACTGTGTCCGTGGTTGTAGACATTAGAAAAGAGAATGCATCAATGGATGTGTCCAGTCTAGTAGAAAGCTTCCAGCATTCATCCTGCCCAATTTATGAATGGACTGCGGCTTGCCTTATCCATGGGCAAAACCTACTATCTTCCTATATTCCTGTTTTCATCCTGAATTCTGGCCACTCTTCAGAATAGGCTCATGGTTTTGCGTCCAAGATATGTACCACCTCCAAGCTTGGTGACATGGCCATGTACTAGATAGCTGAAAGGAATGGCGAGCATCTCAGAAAACTCAGATATCAGTGGGCCCATTAAAGTCTCAGTGGAGAAACTCTGCTTTGGGCCTTTTGCTTACCTATTGTTCTGTTTCACTGAATGTCAGCAAGGTCTTTGCCTCAGGACACACTTTTGTGAAGCCTGAAGAAAACAGTTTTCAAATGCAAACGAATGGGCATCACTTGTGGCTCTTTGCTTAATTGCTTTGCAAAGGGATGTGTCTGAATCAGCCTCTTGGCCCTGTGTGAGGCTGTGGCTTAGATTTTCAGCACCTGATGGATCTCAGGAAAGATCCCATATGTGCATCCAAAGCCAATATGGCAAAACAGCAGTCATTGTGGATGAAGTCTCTCGCCTTCCTCTGTAAGGTCCCTGACCTGCATCAAGTGAGAATAGGGATCCTTTGGGTCAAATGAGTTTTTCAAAGCCCTGAAGAGGCTAGCCATTATGTGCTTGTGTTTTCTCATGACTCCAATTTACACAAAAAATCTGTACCCCACCATCAGCAGGCCTCAAAGTTTAGAAGCTGAGCAGTATTAAAGGCAGGCCTATTTTATCACTCCTGGTTCAAAGACGGGTGTCCAGGCCACCCTGACATTAGGCAAATGAGGGGCAAGGGAGCTTATTGTGGACACTGTTTTAGGCTGCGCCCCTCATGAAAACCTCCAGCCAGAGGTTATGAGGATTGTCTATATGGAAGAAGTTGAGGGCCTTGTGGCAGTGTTTTGGTTTGAATTGTGGTCATGTGTATGGCGGTGGAAGAGATGACTGGGTCCGCCTGGGCTTGAACTCTGGTGTGCTTCCACTTGGAGACTGAGGTCTGGAACTGACCTCAGAGAAGTATTGCCATGAATTGTGTTGGGATTTTCTGAGGCCACGCATGAGAGTCCTCCCTGGAAACTGAGATAAAAGCCCAGGGTGATTTTCCACAGAACACTGGGAATCTCAGCCAGGATATGATATGATTTTATTCTTAGAGACCTGGAAGCCATAGTTGAGAGTCAAAACACACATGGTCCTCACATTGTAGACCTCAGTGGGCCTGGTTTCATGTGACGTTTTTTGGCCACTCTTTGGGAAGCCTTGTTTGTGAGAATTCTCCAGAGCATTCATTGAAATGATCTCTCTCATCATTAAATGGTTCCTGAATGAATGGAGACCCACAGTGCCTCCAACTTTATCCTTTAAAAATGGCTAGATAAATACCGTGCAATCTATGAAATTTCCATGACCAAGTGGCACTGGAGAACCTTAGGATGTCCTGTTGCTGATCATGAGTTTAGCAGACAGGTGCCTTGATTAACGGCTTTCATGAAAATGATGAAGAACAGAGATGCCAGTGAGGTGGGGCCTGCTGAGTAGTGGGCCTAGAGCAGTGGTGTGAAGGTGTGTGATAAAACATCTGTGGTGGGGCCATGTGGATCTGCCATGGGCTTCCAAATGTCTTGTGACTGACATGGTGCAGCCATCAGACCCTTATATGTAAAGTCATCTTGTTATATGGAGAGGTTTCAGAACAATGTTCAGAATCAGGTTGCTATGGTCAAGGGGCCAAGCTCAGTGGGATAGAAGCATGGTTGGTGCATTCTCCTAGGACCCTGAGACACCACACGTGACAGAACTCCCTCCAGCACTGTGTCCCAGTTGAAGTCCTTGTATTTCGTGAAGCAAATACCAAACTCCCAGTGAAGCAGCAAGAAACACCACGAAAAGTGGAGGATGACCAAATGGCTTCACAGTTCCCACGGGGAGATACTTAGCCCGCATTGGCCACAGTTTACCTACAAAGAGAGAATTCAGCACTTCTGCCTCATGTTCATTGGAAAATCAGAAACCATGTCCTCCAGGTCACATAGATGCAGACCCAGCTTTGATGGTCTCACTACAAAAAAAAGCTAATGCTCCTGACAACAACATATATTTCAAGAGCCCAACTTTAGAGGCAGTTTCTCAAGAAGTCTTTAGGCCAGCAGAGCTCCATGTTTGTGGAGTGTTTATCCTCTCCCTTACTTATGGAAACTCCTCTACCACCTCCAAAGTTGTGAACTCCTGAGGATTTTTCATTCCACATATGTATTCAAAGATTTTCTAACTCTTCTCCTCGAATTGGGTCTTACTTGGGGCAAGGGTATTGTCAAGGCATTTTTCTGGATGACAGTGAGAAGATTTTGTGTAGCACATATTTGCATACACATTGGATTCATTTTCCAATTTTCCATTCCAAATACTGAATTTCAGACACTAACACATACCCCACTAGACTCTGACAACAAATCCTAATATGATAGAAAAAAATAACCGAAACAGAATAGAAATACAAGCAGTTCAGAGGAGGCATGGTGTGTAGTTGGACAGGCCTTTTGCATTATAAAGGGAAGATGTTATGAATCTAGTCCAATTTAATCGTTCTCTATGTGTTTTTAAACTTAACAAATATGTGAATTCCTGTCTCCCTTTCTCTGCAGCCTATTCAGCACATGTATTTTTACATGCACATAGAGAATCCTACCTCGTTTTCCAGCTACATTCTTGTGAGGTGGCTGACTTGGCAGATACAAACTGTGAGTAGAAATCACTCCTCCTAAATGCTGTTGGAACTGAAAATCAATCTATGGGTGAGCTTCCTACTTCAACAACATGATACATACATCCATGTTCAGTAAAATAAATATTTCTGGATCTTGGGATGATATATATTTCATGATGAATTTCGATTGGCATATATATTTTTACTTTTTAATGTCTCTCTGTGTGTGTTTTTTGTATATATATATATATGTGTGTGTGTGTGTGTATGTATATATACACACACACACTCTCCAGATTTTTCAAAATATAAAATATGTGTGTCTTATTTTACACTCCCTGAATTCATGTTCATGTATGTGGATTTATACTCAACTTTTCACAAGATTATTCTCAGAAATATTCATCCACTAGAAATACATATTTGTTTCCTAGTACTGCAAACTAACTTCAGTGAATGGTGCATAGAAATCCTAACATTTCTACAGTAACTGACCCTGTTTAACAACAATGCAAGTAGACTCCTATGGGACATGATGTGTATTTTGACATTGATTTTTATTCAACACTGGTACATTACTATTTCTTCAGTTGATGCACATCATAGGATATACATTTCATCCTCAAGTTCACAAATTTCTAGCTATTTGGTTCACTTTCAATCAAATCCTGCTTCAGAACACATGTATTCCTCCATGTTTCTTGACTGGTCTTTTCATGAGACTTCTTTTCAAACACATTATTTAAAATTTCCATAATCACTTTGGAACCAAAACTCACACACCCCTCATGGTAAACCATCCACTTAATATTACCATTAGATGTATAACTGGTTGGAATGAATGATCATGTATCAATATAAGATTTCTTATGTTTTCAGATATCAATTCAATCCATTATTTAAATTGGAACCAGTTATATTCTTTATTCACAGTATGGTCTATTCATGCATTATCTCTATACTCATAGACCCAGGGTACACCTATTTGTACCCCTGAATTCTAATTTATACGTCTTCAACATATTCCTCCCAAAAATAGTGGAGGAAATACTCATGTCAGCTGTTGTACATATATATTTTATGACAGTGATATTCTGCACACAAAAAGCAAAGGTCACACTTATGATTGTACCTAAGCCTAATTGGAAAGTGAGCATGGATTACTAAAACCATACTTGTCTAGGTTGGCTAATGCTCTCAAATGTCAATTCTACTGGTGACTACACATTTGTTTCTGCCTAAGATTATATATTCTACCTCAACCATGTTGAAAATGTCTATTTTTATCACTCACTTTATACATTGCCTAATTTCCTAATGTCTATATTCATATCTGCTTTCCTACATATTTTCCTCAGTTCATCATTGTGACTGACTCTTCACATGTGCTGACATTTACATTCACTCTCTAACAGACACCCTATTGCTAAAGAACTTTTGGTCCAAATATTATACTCACTCTTCTTCCTAAACCTACTGACTATCTTTCTAATCCTACCTACTATATCTTTTTGACTTGATCTTCTCTTCTTTATTCAATCATCCAAGGTACAAGGTCCTATGCCATTGTATGTTGATTTATCAGAGACATCTATACAGAATGTAATTCAAATCTAAGTATCCTAATCAAGGGCCCAATGCCCTTCTGGCCTTCAAATCTTACTTAGATTTCTGTTTTCATACATATATTTCACCTCTATATGATTATAAATATCACAGGTTTCCAATACCATTCTTAATCCAGCAGAATGATTTCTAACCCAAATTGAACATGTTCTTAACCCCAAGCATTCACTGTTTCCTCAATCTCACTTTACAGAAGAGCAGGGTCAGAGTTGGTCTTACAATACAGGAATGTAGGGGATGTTACACCTGCTGAGAACCTCAAAGGTCCATGCATAAATGATCCCTGGAGTAGATGTAGGCAGCTTGGAAGGACCTGAGAGAGTAAAAGTCATCTTCCGTGGCAAACAACCTGGTCAGGATGAAGGGATATGTCTGAATGAGCCTCTCTCTTCTTCATGTAAACAAAATGGACCAAACCAGGCCTGTGTGGAGAGCTTTTCCTGGGTACCTATGGTTGATATACCATTCTAACTTGTGAAAGTGTCACAGGAAGCAGGGGCATCCTCTATCTAATGGGACCCTTGGAAGCAACAGTTAGGACAAAGTGGTTTCCAAGGCAGTGACCTCATTCAGTTCCTGAAGGAAGTGACCTCACCACACTTCCTTGGTGATGGAACTCTCTGAACTTGGGATCCAGGAAGCCAGGGAACCAGAGGCAGTCCCAGTGCCAGTCCCAGTGGGGTCACTTGTTTGGATTTACCAAAAACAGAGTCAGTCTTTCTTGGTACCAACAGATGTGAGGATAGCCAATTGCCAGGAAAGCTCTGAAGGGGGTCTTTCCTGAGAAAGCAGGTAGTGGCTCACCCATGGCTCCTGACAACTTCACAGAATTAGCCAAAGAGGCCAGATCTGAGACAAGACAGGCCATTTTGGGGGAACATAGTATGGCCCACAATTCAGAGGACACTGTGGGTAGTCACAGACCTCCTTGGGGGAAGGAGGTGGCTTTGTGGGTGTGGGTATGAGTTTGTGGTTTGGTCTCATGTTCTGAGAAGAGCTAGGAAAGGCGGTTTGTTTGGTTTGGAGTGGACTGTTTATAGCAAGTCTTTTGACAAGGCGAGTGTTGCTTTGTCTATGTATAGCACTGTGTCCGTGGTTGTAGACATTAGAAAAGAGAATGCATCAATGGATGTGTCCTGTCTAGTAGAAAGCTTCCAGCATTCATCCTGCAAAATTTATGAATGGACTGTGGCTTGCCTTATCCATGGTCAAAACCTACTATCTTCCTAAATTCCTGTTTTCTTCCTGAATTCTGGCCACTCTTCAGAATAGGCTCATGGTTTTGTGTCCAAGATATGTACCACCTCCAAGCTTGGTGACATGGCGATGTACTAGATAGCTGAAAGGAATGGCGAGCATCTCAGAAAACTCAGATATCAGTGGGCCCATTAAAGTCTCAGTGGAGAAACCCTACTTTGGGCCTTTTGCTTACCTATTGTTCTGTTTCCCTGGATGTCAGCAAGGTCTTTGCCTCAGGACACAACTTTGTGAAGCCTGGAGAAAACAGTTTTCAAATGTAAACGAATGGGCAACACTTGTGGTTCTTTGCTTAATTGCTTTGCAAAGGAATGTGTCTGAATCAGCCTCTTGGCCCTGTGTAAGGCTGTGGCTTAGATTGTGAGCACTTGATGGATCTCTGGAAAGATCCCATATGTGCATCCAAAGCCAATATGTCAAAACAGCAGTCATTGTTGATGAAGTCTCTCGCCTTCCTCTGTAAGGTCCCTGACCTGCATCAAGTGAGAATAGGGATCCTTTGGGTCAAATGAGTTTTTCAAAGCCCTTCAGAGGCTAGCCATTATGTGCTTGTGTTTTCTCATGACTCCAATTTACACAAAAAATCTATACCCCACCATCATCAGGCCTCAAAGTTTAGAAGCTGAGCAGTATTAAAAGCTGGCCTATTTGATCACTCCTGGTTCAAAGAAGGGTGTCAGGCCACCTTGTAATTAGGCAAATGAGTGGCAAGGGAGCTTATTGTGGACACTGTCTTAGGCTGCGCCCCTCATGGAAACCTCCACCCCTAGGTTATGAGGATTGTCTATATGGAAGACATTGAGGGCCTTGTGGCAGTGTTTTGGTTTGAATTGTGGTCATTTGTATGGTGGTGGAAGAGATGAGTGGGTCCGCCTGGGCTTGAACTCTGGTGTGATTCCCCGTGGAGACTGAGTTCTGGAACTGACCTCAGAGAAGTATTGCCATGAATTGAGTTGGGATTTTCCGAGGCCATGCATGAGAGTTCCCCCTGGAAACTGAGATCAAAGCCCAGGGTGACTTTCCACAGAACATTGGGAATCTCAGCCAGGATATCACATGATTGTATTCTTAACAACCTGGCAGCCATAGTTGAGAGTCAAAACACACATGGACCTCACATTGTAGACCTCAGTGGGCCTGGTTTCATGTGACGTTTTTTGGCCACTCTTCGGGAAGCCTTGTTTGTGAGAGTTCTCCAGAGCTTTCATTGAAATGATCTTTCTCACCATTAAATGGTTCCTGAATGAATGGAAACCCACAGTGCCTCCAACTTCATCCTTTAAAAATGGCTAGATAAATACCGTGCAATCTTTGAAATTCCCATGATAAGGTGGCACTGGAGAACCTTAGGATGTCCTGTTGCTGATCATGAGTTTACCATACAGGTGCCTTGATTGACGGCTTTCATGAAAATGATGAAGAACAGAGATGCCAGTGAGGTGGGGCCTGCAGAGTAGTGGGCCTAGAGCAGTGGTGTGCAGGTGTTTGATAAAACATCTGTGGTGGGGCCATGAGGATCTGCCATGGGCTTCCAAATGTCTTGTGACTGACATGGTGCAGCCAGCAGACAATTATATGTAAAGGCATCTTGTTATATGGAGAGGTTTCAGAACAGTGTTCAGAATCAGGTTGCTATAGTCAAGGGGCCAAGCTCTGTGGGATAGAAGCATGGTTGGTGCATTCTCCTAAGACCTTGACACACCACATGTGACAGAACTCCCTCCAGCACTGTGTCCCAGTTGAAGTCCTTGTTTTTCGTGAAGCAAATACCAAACTCCCAGTGAAGCAGCAAGAAACACCACGAAAAGTGGAGGATGACAAAATGGCTTCACAGTTCCCACGGGGAGATACTTAGCCCCCAGTGGCCACAGTTTACCTACAAAGAGAGAATTCAGCACTTCTGCCTCATGTTCATTGGAAAATCAGAAACCATGTTCTCCAGGTGACATAGATGCAGAACCAGCTTTGATGGTCTCACTACAAAGGAAGCTAATGCTCCTGACAACAACATATATTTCAAGAGCCCAACCTCAGAGGCAGTTACTCAAGAAGTCTTTAGGCCAGCAGAGCTTTATGTTTGTGGAGTGTTTATCCTCTCCCTTACTTATGGAAACTCCTCTACCACCTCAAAAGTTGTGAACTCCTGAGCACTTTTCATTCCACATATGTATTCAAAGATTTTCTAACTCTTCTCCTCGAATTGCGTCTTACTTGGAGCAAGAATATTGTCAAGGCATTTTTCTGGATGACAGTGGAAAGATTTTGTGTAGCACATATTTGCATACACATTGGATTCATTTTCCTATTTTCCATTCCAAATACTGAATCCCTGACACAAACCCATACCCTACTAGACTCTGACTACAAATCCTAATATGATAAAACGAAATAACCCAAACAGAATCGAAATACAAGCAGTTCATAGGAGGCATGGTGTGTAGTTGGACAGGCCTTTTGCATTATAAAGGGTAGATGTTATGAATCTAGCCCAATGTAATAGTTCTCAATGTGTTTTTAAACTTAACAAATATGTGAATTCCTGTCTCCCTTTCTCTGCAGCCTATTCAGCACATGTATTTTTAAATGCACATAGAGAATCCTACCTGGTTTCCCAGCTACTTGTTAGGTGGCTGACTTGGCAGATACAAACTGTGAGAAGAAACCACTCCTCCTAAATGCTGTTGGAACTGAAAATCAACCTATGGGTGAGCTTCCTACTTCAACAACATGATACATACATCCATGTTCAGTAAAATAAATATTTCTGGATCTTGGGATGATATATATTTCACGATGAATTTCAATTTGCATATGTATATATACACACACACACTCTCCAGATTTTTCAAAATATAAAACATGTGTGTCTTATTTTATACTCCCTGAATTCATGTTCATGTATGTGGATTTATAATCAACTTTTCACAAGATTATTCTCAGAAATATTCATCCACCTGAAGTACATATTTGTTTCATAGTACTGAAAACTAACTTCAGTGAAAGATGCATAGAAATCCTAACATTTCTACAGTAACTCACCCTGTTTAACATCCATGCAAGTAGACTCCTATGGGACATGATGTGTATTTTGACATTTATTATTATTCAACATTGGTAGATTACTATTTCTTCAGTTGATGCACATCATAGCATATATATTTCATCCTCAATTCACAAATTTCTAGGCATTTGGTTCACTTTCAATCAAATCCTGCTTCAGAACACATGTATTCCTCCATGTTTCTTGACTGGTCTTTTCATGAGACTTCTTTCCAAACACATTATTTTGGATTTCCATAATCACTCTGGAACCAAAACTCACACACCCCTCATGGTAAACCATCACCCTAATATTACCATTAGATGTATAACTGGTTGGAATGAATGATCGTGTATCAATATAAGATTTCTTATATGTTTTAAGATATCAATCAATCCATTATTTAAACTGGAACCAGTTATATTCTTTATTTAAAGTATGGTCTATTAATACATTATCTCTATACTCATAGACCCAGGGTACACCTATTTGTACCCCCGAATTCTAATTTATACTTCTTCAACATATTGCTCCCAAAAATAGTGGAAGAAATACTCATGTCACCTTATCTACATATATATTTTATCACAGTGATATTCTGAACACAAAATGCAAAGGTCACACTTATGATTGTACCTAAGCCTAATTGGAAAGTGAGCATGGATTACTAAAACCATCCTTGTATAGGTTGGCTAATGCTCTCAAATGTCAATTCTACTGGTGACTACACATTTGTTTCTGGCTAAAATTATATATTCTACCTCAACCATGTTGAAAATGTCTAATCCTATCACTCACTTTATACTTTGCCTAATCTCCTAATGTCTATATTCATATCTGCTTTCCTACATATCTTCCCCCGTTCTTCATTGTGACTGACTCTTCACATGTGCTGACATTTACATTCACTCTCTAACAGACACCCTATTGCTAAACAACTTTAGGTTCATATATTATACTCACTCTTCTTCCTAAACCTACTGACTATCTTTCTAATCCTACCTACTATCCCTTTTTGACTTGATCTTCTCTTCTACATTCAATCATCCAAGGTACAAGGTCCTATGCCATTGTATGTTGATTTATCAGAGACAACTGTACAGAATGTAATTCAAAGCTAAGTATCCCAATCAAGGGCCCAATGCCCTTCTGGCCTTCAAATCTTACTTAGATTTCTGTTTTCATACATATATTTCACCTATATATTATTATAAATATCACAGGTTCCCAATACTATTCTTCATCCAGCAGAATGATTTCTAACCCAAATTGAACATGTTCTTAACCCCAAGCATTCACTGTTTCCTCAATCTCACTTTACAGAAGAGCAGGGACAGAGTTGGTCTTACAATACAGGAATGTAGGGGATCTTCCACCTGCTGAGAACCTCCAAGGTCCATGCAGAAATGATCCCTGGATAAGATGTAGGCAGCTAGGAAGGACCTGAGAGAGTAAAAGTCATCTTCCGAGGCAAACAACATGGTCAGGATGAAGGGATGTGTCTGAATGAGCCTCTTTCTTCTTCATGTAGACAAGATTGACCAAACCAGGCCTGTGTGGAGAGCTTTTCCAGGGTTCCTATGGTTGATATACCATTCTAACTTGTGAAATTGTCACAGGAAGCAGGTTCAGCCTCCATCTCATGGGACCCTTGGAAGCAACAGTTAGGACAAAGTGGTTTCCAAGGCAGTGACCTCATTCAGTTCCTGTAAAAAGTGACCTCACCACACTTCCTTGGTGATGGAACTCTCTGAACTTGGGATCCAGGAAGCCAGGCACCCAGAGGCAGTCCCAGTGCCAGTCCCAGTGGGCTCACTTGTTTGGATTTACCAAGGACAGAGTCAGTCTTTCTTGGTACCTACAGATGTGAGGATGGCCAATTGCCAGGAAAGCTCTGAAGGGGGTCTTTCCAGAGAAAGCAGGTAGTGGCTCACCCCTGGCTCCTTACAACTTCACAGAATTGGCCAAGGAGGCCAGATCTGTGACAAGACAGGCCAATTCGGGGGAACCTAGTATGGCCCACCAGTCAGAGGACACTGTGGGTAGTCACAGACCTCTTTGGGGGAAGGAGGTGGCTTTGTGGGTGTGGGTGTGAGTTTGTGGTTTGGTCTCATGTTCTGAGAAGAGCTAGGAAAGGCGAATTGTTTGATTGAAAGTGGACTGTTTCTAGCAAGTCTTTTGACAAGGCAAGTGTTGATTTGTCTGTGTATCGCACTGTGTCCGTGGTTGTAGACATTAGAAAAGAGAATGCATCAATGGATGTGTCCTGTCTAGTGAAAAGATTCCAGCATTCATCCTGCCCAATTTATGAATGGACTGCGGCTTGCCTTATCATTGGGCAAAACCTACTATCTTCCTAAATTTCGGTTTTCTTTCTGAATTCTGGCCACTCTTCAGAATAGGCTCATGGTTTTGTGTTCAAGATATGTACCACCTCGAAGCTTGGTGACATGGCCATGTACTAGATAGCTGAAAGGAATGGCGAGCATCTCAGAAAACTCAGATATCAGTGGGTCCATTAAAGTCTCAGTGGAGAAACCCTGCTTTGGGACATTTGCTTACCTATTGTTCTGTTTCCCTGGATGTCAGCAAGGTCTTTGCCTCAGGACACACCTTTGTGAAGCCTGAAGAAAACAGTTTTCAAATGCAAAGGAATGGGCATCACTTGTGGCTCTTTGCTTAATTGCTTTGCAAAGGGATGTGTTTGAATCAGCCTCTTGGCCCTGTGTGAGGCTGTGGCTTAGATTGTCAGCACCTGATGGATCTCAGGAAAGATCCCATATGTGCATCCAAAGCCAATATGGCAAAACAGCAGTCATTGTGGATGAAGTCTCTCGCCTTCCTCTGTAAGGTCCCTGACCTGCATCAACTGAGAATAGGGATCCTTTGGGTCAAATGAGTTTTTCAAAGCCCTTCAGAGGCTAGCCATTATGTGCTTGTGTTTTCTCATGACTCCAATTTACACAAAAAATCTGTACCCCACCATCAGCAGGCCTCAAAGTTTAGAAGCCTAGCAGTATTAAAGGCAGGCCTATTTGATCACACCTGGTTCAAAGAAGGGTGTACAGGCCACCCTGGAATTAGGCAAATGAGGGGCAAGGGAGCTTATTGTGGACACTGTCTTAGGCTGCGACCCTCAAAGAAACCTCAAGCCAGAGGTTATGAGGATTGTCTATATGGAAGAAGTTGAGGGCCTTGTGGCAGTGTTTTGGTTTGAATTCTGGTCATTTGTATGGCGGTGGAAAAGATGACTGGGTCCGCCTTGGCTTGAATTCTGGTGTGATTCCCCTTGGAGACTGAGTTCTTGAACTGACCTCAGAGAAGTATTGCCATGAATTGAGTTGTGATTTTTTAACACCACGCATGAGAGTCCCCCCTGGAAACTGAGATCGAATCCCAGGGTGACTTTCCACAGAACACTGGGAATCTCAGCCAGTATATTACATGATTTTATTCTTAAAGACCTTGCAGCCATAGTTGAGAGTCAAAACACACATGGACCTCACATTGTAGACCTCAGTGGGCCTGGTTTCATGTGACATTTTTTGGCCACTCTTTGGGAAGCCTTGTTTGTGAGAGTTCTCCAGAGCTTTCATTGAAATGATATTTCACACCTTTAAATGTTTCCTGAATGAATGGAAACCCACAGTGCCTCCAACTTCATCCTTTAAAAATGGCTAGATAAATACCGTGAAATCTTTGAAATTCCCATGACCAGGTGGCACTGGAGAACCTTAGGATGTCCTCTTGCTGATCATGAGTTTACCAGACAGGTGCCTTGATTGACGGCTTTCATGAAAATGATGAAGAACAGAGATGCCAGTGAGGTTGGGCCTGCTGAGTAGTGGGCCTAGAGCAGTGGTGTGCAGGTGTGTGATAAAACATCTGTGGTGGGGCCATGTGGATCTGCCATGGGCTTCCAAATGTCTTGTGACTGACATGATGCAGCCAGCAGAACCTTATATGTAAAGGCATCTTGTTATATGGAGAGGTTTCAGAACAATATTCAGAATCAGGTTGCTATGGTCAAGGGGCCAAGCTCTGTGCGATAGAAGCATGGTTGGTGCATTCTCCTAGGACCCTGACACACCACACGTGACAGAACTCCCTCCAGCACTGTGCCCAGTTGAAGACCTTGTATTTCGTGAAGCAAATACCAAACTCCCAGTGAAGCAGCAAAAAACACCACAAAAAGTGAAGGATGACAAAATGGCTTCACAGTTCCCACAGGGAGATACTTAGCCCCCAGTGGCCACGGTTTACCTACAAAGACAGAATTCAGCACTTCTGCCTCATGTTCATTGGAAAATCAGAAACCATGTCCTCCAGGTCACATAGATGCAGACCCAGCTTTGATGGTCTCACTACAAAGGAAGCTAATGCTCCTGACAACAACATATATTTCAAGAGCCCAACCTCAGAGGCAGTTTCTCAAGAAGTCTTTAGGCCAGCAGAGCTCCATGTTTGTGGAGTGTTTATCATCACCCTTACTTATGGAAACTCCTCTACCACCTCCAAAGTTGTGAACTCCTGAGCATTTTTCATTCCACATATGTATTCAAAGATTTTCTAACTCTTCTCCTCGAATTGCGTCTTACTTTGGGCAAGGGTATTGTCAAGGCATTTTTCTGGATGACAGTGGGAAGATTTTGTGTAGCACATATTTGCATACACATTGGATTCATTTTCCTATTTTCCATTCCAAATTCTGAATACCTGACACTAACCCATACCCTACTAGACTCTGACTACAAATACTAATATGATAGAAAAAAATAACCCAAACAGAATAGAAATACAAGCAGTTCAGAGGAGGCATGGTGTGTAGTTGGACAGGCCTTTTGCATTATAAAGGGTAGATGTTATGAATCTAGTCCAATGTAATAGTTCTCCATGTGTTTTTAAACAGAACAAATATGTGAATTCCTGTCTCCCTTTCTCTGCAGCCTATTCAGCACATGTATTTTTACATGCACATAGAGAATCCTACCTGGTTTCCCAGCTACATTCTTGTGAGGTTGCTGACTTGGCAGATACAAACTGTGAGAAGAAATCACTCCACTTAAATGCTGTTGGAACTGAAATTCAACTTATGGGTGAGCTTCCTACTTTAACAACATGATACATACATCCATGTTCAGTAAAATAAATATTTCTAGATCTTGGAATGATATATATTTCATGATGAATTTCAATAGGCATATATATTTTTACTTTTTAATGTCTCTCTGTGTGTGTTTTGTGTGTGTGTATATATATATATATATATATATATATATATATATATATACACACTCTCCAGATTTTTCAAAATATAAAATATGTGTGTCTTATTTTACACTCCCTGAATTCATGTTCATGTATGTGTATTTATAATCAACTTTTCACAAGATTATTCTCAGAAATATTCATCCACCTGAAATACATATTTGTTTCCTAGTACTGAAAACTAACTTCAGTTAATGGTGCATAGAAATCCTAACATTTCTACAGTAACTGACCCTGTTTAACATCAATGTAAGTAGACTCCTATGGGACATGATGTGTATTTTGACATTGATTTTTATTCAACACTGGTACATTACTATTTCTTCAGTTGATGCACATCATAGGATATATATTTCATCCTCAAGTTCACAAATTTCTAGGCATTTGGTTCACTTTCAATCAAATCCTGCTTCAGAACACATGTATTCCTCCATGTTTCTTGAGTGGTCTTTTCATGAGACTTCTTTCCAAACACATTATTTTGGATTTCCATAATCACTTTGGAACCAAAACTCACACACCCCTCATGGTAAACCATCACTCTAATATTACCATTAGATGTATAACTGGTTGGAATGAATGATCGTGTATCAATATAAGATTTCTTTTTTGTTTTCAGATATCATTTCAATCCATTATTTAAATTGGAACCAGTTATATTCTTTATTCACAGTATGGTCTATTCATGCATTATCTCTATACTCATAGACCCAGTGTACACCTACTTGTACCCCCTAATTCTAATTTATACATCTTCAATGTATTGCTCCCAAAAATAGTGGAAGAAATACTCATGTCACCTTATCTACATATATATTTTATCACAGTGATATTCTGCACACAAAATGCAAAGGTCACACTTATGATTGTACCTAAGCCTACTTGGAAAGTGAGCATGGATTACTAAAACCATCCTTGTCTACGTTGGCTAATGCTCTCAAATGTCAATTCTATTTGCGATTACACATTTGTTTCTGCCTAAGATTATGTATTCAAACTCAACCCTGTTGAAAATGTCTAATCCTATCACTCACTTTATACTTTGCCTAATTTCCTAATGTCTATATTCATATCTCCTTTCCTACATATCTTCCCCAGTTCATCATTGTGACTGACTCTTCACATGTGCTGACATTTACATTCACTCTCTAACAGACACCCTATTGCTAAAGAACATTTGATCCAAATATTATACTCACTCTTCTTCCTAAACCAACTGACTATCTTTCTAATCCTACCTACTATCCCATTTTGACTTGATCTCCTATTCTACATTCAATCATTCAAGGTACAAGGTCTTATGAAATTGTATGTTGAATTATCAGAGACATCTGTACAGAATGTAATTCAAAGCTAAGTATCCCAATCAAGGGCCCAATGCTCTTCTGGCCTTCAAACTTTACTTAGATTTTTGTTTTCACACATATATTTCACCTCTATATTATTATAAATATCACAGGTTCCCAATACCATTCTTCATTTAGCAGAATTATTTCTAACTCAAATTGAACATGTTCTGAACCCCAAGCATTCACTGTTTCCTCAATCTCACTTTACAGAAGAGCAGGGACAGAGTTGGTCTTACAATACAGGAATGTAGGGGATTTTCCACCTGGTGAGAACCTCCAAGGTCCATGCAAAAATGATCCCTGGAGTAGATGTAGGCAGCTTGGAAGGACCTGAGAGAGTAAAAGTCATCTTCCGTGGCAAACAACCTGGTCAGGATGAAGGGATGTGTCTGAATGAGCCTCTCTCTTCTTCATGTAGACAAGATGGACCAAACCAGGCCTGTGTGGAGAGCTTTTCCTGGGTGCCTATGGTTGATATACCATTCTAACTTGTGAAAGTGTCACAGAAAGCAGGGGCAGCCTCCATCTCATGGGACCCTTGGAAGCAACAGTTAGAACAAAGTGGTTTCCAAGGCTGTGACCTCATTCAGTTCCTGAAGAAAGTGACCTCACCACACTTCCTTGGTGATGGAACTCTCTGAACTTGGGATCCAGGAAGCCAGGCACCCAGAGGAAGTCCCAGTGCCAGTCCCAGTGGGCTCACTTGTTTGGATTTACCAAGGACAGAGTCAGTCTTTCTTGGTACCTACAGATGTGAGGATGGCCAATTGCCAGGAAAGCTCTGAAGGGAGTCTTTCCTGAGAAAGCAGGTAGTGGCTCACCCCTGGCTCCTGACAACTTCACAGAATTGGCCAAAAAGGCCATATCTCAGACAAGACAGGCCATTTTGGGGGAACCTAGTATGGCTCACCAGTCAGAGGACACTGCCTGTAGTTACAGACCTCCTTGGGGGAAGGAGGTGGCTTTGTGGGTGTGGGTGTGAGTTTGTGGTTTGGTCTCATGTTCTGAGAAGAGCTACGAAAGTCGGTTTGTTTGGTTTGGAGTGGACTGTTTCTAGCAAGTCTTTTGACAAGGCGAGTGTTGCTTTTTCTGTGTATCACACTGTGTCCGTGGTTGTAGACATTAGAAAAGAGAATGCATCAATGGATGTGTCCTGTCTAGTAGAAAGCTTCCAGCATTCATCCTGCCCAATTTATGAATGGATTGCGGCTTGCCTTATCCATGGGGAAAACCTACTATCTTCCTTAATTCCTGTTTTCTTCCTGAATTCTGGCCACTCTTCAGAATAGGCTCATGGTTTTGTGTCCAAGATATGTACCACCTCCAAGCTTGGTGACATGGCCATGTACCAGATAGCTGAAAGGAATGGCGAGCATCTCAGAAAAAGTCTCAGTGGAGAAACCCTGCTTTGGGCCTTTTGCTTACCTATTGTTCTGTTTCCCTGGATGTCAGCAAGGTCTTTCCCTCAGGACACAACTTTGTGAAGCCTGAAGAAAACAGTTTTCAAATGCAAACGAATGGGCATCACTTGTGGCTCTTTGCTTAATTGCTTTGCAAAGGGATGTGTCTGAATCAGCCTCTTGGCCCTGTGTGAGGCTGTGGCTTAGATTGTCAGCACCTGATGGATCTCAGGAAAGATCCCATATTGCATCCAAAGCCAATATGGAAAAACAGCAGTCATTGTGGATGAAGTCTCTCGCCTTCCTCTGTAAGGTCCCTGACCTGCATCAAGTGAGAATAGGGATCCTTTGGGTCAAATGAGTTTTTCAAAGCCCTGCAGAGGCTAGCCATTATGTGCTTGTGTTTTCTCATGACTCCAATTTACACAAAAAATCTGTACCCCACCATCAGCAGGCCTCAAAGTTTAGAAGCTGAGCAGTATTAAAGGCAGGCCTATTTGATCACTCCTGGTTCAAAGAAGGGTGTCCAGGCCACCCTGACATTAGGCAAATGAGGGGCAAGAGAGCTTATTGTGGACACTGTCTTAGGCTGCGCCCCTCATGGAAACCTCCAGCCAGAGGTTATGAGGATTGTCTATATGGAAGAAGTTGAGGGCCTTGTGGCAGTGTTTTGGTTTGAATTGTGGTCATTTGTATGGCGGTGGAAGAGATGAGTGGGTCCGCCTGGGCTTGAACTCTGGTGTGATTCCCCTTGGAGACTGAGTTCTGTAACTGACCTCAGAGAAGTATTGCCATGAATTGAGTTGCGATTTTCTGAGGCCACGCATGAGAGTCCCCCCTGGAAACTGAGATCAAAGCCCAGGGTGACTTTCCACAGAACATTGGGAATCTCAGCCAGGATATCACATGATTGTATTCTTAAAGACCTGGCAGCCATAGTTGAGAGTGAAAACACACATGGACCTCACATTGTAGACCTCAGTTGGCCTCGTTTCATGTGACGTTTTTTGGCCACTCTTTGGGAAGCCTTGTTTGTGAGAGTTCTCCAGAGCTTTCATTGAAATGATCTTTCTCACGATTAAATGGTTCCTGAATGTATGGAAACCCACAGTGCCTCCAACTTCATCCTTCAAAAATGGTTAGATAAATACCGTGCAATCTTTGAAATTCCCATGACCAGGTGGCACTGGAGAACCTTAGGATGTCCTGTTGCTGATCATGAGTTTAGCATACAGGTGCCTTGATTGACAGCTTTCATGAAAATGATGAAGAACAGAGATGCCAGTGAGGTGGGGCCTGCTGAGTAGTGGGCCTAGAGCAGTGGTGTGCAGGTGTTTGATAAAACATCTGTGGTGGGGCCATGAGGATCTGCCATGGGCTTCCAAATGTCTTGTGACTGACATGGTACAGCCAGCAGAACCTTATATGTAAAGGTATCTTGTTATATGGAGAGGTTTCAGAACAGTGTTCAGAATCAGGTTGCTATAGTCAAGGGGCCAAGCTCTGTGGGATAGAAGCATGGTTGGTGCATTCTCCTAGGACCCTGACACACCACACGTGACAGAACTCCCTCCAGCACTGTGTCCCAGTTGAAGACCTTGTATTTCGTGAAGCAAATACCAAACTCCCAGTGAAGCAGCAAGAAACATCACGAAAAGTGGAGGATGACCAAATGGCTTCACAGTTCCCACGGGGAGATACTTAGCCCCCAGTGGCCACGGTTTACCTACAAAGACAGAATTCAGCACTTCTGCCTCATGTTCATTGGAAAATCAGAAACCATGTTCTCCAGGTCACATAGATGCAGAACCAGCTTTGTTGGTCTCACTACAAAGGAAGCTAATGCTCCTGACAACAACATATATTTCAAGAGCCCAACCTCAGAGGCATTTTCTCAAGAAGTCTTTAGGCCAGCAGAGCTTTATGTTTGTGGAGTGTTTATCCTCTCCCTTACTTATGGAATCTCCTCTACCACCTCCAAAGTTGTGAACTCCTGAGCACTTTTCATTCCACATATGTATTCAAAGATTTTCTAACTCTTCTCCTTGAATTGCGTCTTACTTGGAGCAAGGGTATTGTCAAGGCATTTTTCTGGATGACAGTGGGAAGATTTTGTGTAGCACATATTTGCATACACATTGGATTCATATTCCTATTTTCCATTCCAAATACTGAATCCCTGACCCTAACCCATACCCTACTAGACTCTGACTACAAATCCTAATATGATAGAAAGAAATAACCCAAACAGAATAGAAATACAAGCAGTTCAGAGGAGGCATGGTGTGTAGTTGGACAGGCCTTTTGCATTATAAAGGGTAGATGTTATGAATCTAGCCCAATGTAATAGTTCTCCATGTGTTTTTAAACTTAACAAATATGTGAATTCCTGTCTCCCTTTCTCTGCAGCCTATTCAGCACATGTATTTTTACATGCACATAGATAATCCTACCTGGTTTCCCAGCTACTTGTTAGGTGGCTGACTTGGCAGATACAAACTGTGAGAAGATACCACTCCTCCTAAATGCTGTTGGAACTGAAAATCAAACTATGGGTGAGCTTCCTACTTCAACAACATGATACATACATCCATGTTCAGTAAAATAAATATTTCTGGATCTTGGGATGATATATATTTCATGATGAATTTCAATTGGCATATATATTTTTACTTTTTAATGTCTCTCTGTGTGTGTTTTGTGTGTATATATATGTATATATACACACACACACTCTCCAGATTTTTCGAAATATATAATATATGTGTCTTATTTTACACTCCCTAAATTCATGATCATGTATGTGAATTTATAATCAACTTTTCACAAGATTATTCTCAGAAATATTCATCCACCTCAAATACATATTTGTTTACTAGTACTGAAAACTAACTTCAGTGAATGGTGCATAGAAATCCTAACATTTCTACAGTAAATGACCCTGTTTAACATCAATGCAAGTAGACTCCTATGGGACATGATGTGTGTTTTGACATTGATTTTTATTCAACACTGGTACATTACTATTTCTTCAGATGATGCACATCATAAGATATATATTTCATCCTCAAGTTCACAAATTTCTAGGCATTTGGTTCACTTTCAATCAAATCCTGCTTCAGAACACATGTATTCCTCCATGTTTCTTGACTGGTCTTTTCATGAGACTTCTTTCCAAACACATTATATTGGATTTCCATAATAACTTTGGAACCAAAACTCACACACCCCTCATGGTAAACCATCACTCTAATATTACCATTAGATGTATAACTGGTTGGAATGAATGATCGTGTATCAATATAAGATTTCTTATTTGTTTTCAGATATCATTTCAATCCATTATTTAAATTGGAACCAGTTATATTCTTTATTCACAGTATGGTCTATTCATGCAGTATCTCTATACTCATAGACCCAGTGTACACCTACTTGTACCCCCTAATTCTAATTTATACATCTTCAACGTATTGCTCCCAAAAACAGTGGAAGAAATACTCATGTCACCTTATCTACATATATATTTTATCACAGTGATATTCTGCACACAAAATGCAAAGGTCACACTTATGAATGTACCTAAGCCTACTTGGAAAGTGAGCATGGATTACTAAAACCATCCTTGTCTACGTTGGCTAATGCTCTCAAATGTCAATTCTATTGGTGACTACACATTTGTTTCTGCCTAAGATTATATATTCAACCTGAACCCTGTTGAATATGTCTAATCCTATCACTCACTTTATACTTTGCCTAATTTCCTAATGTCTATATTCATATCTACTTTCCTACATATCTTCCCCAGTTCATCATTGTGACTGACTCTTCACATGTGCTGACATTTGCATTCACTCTCTAACAGACACCCTATTGCTAAAGAACTTTTGGTCCAAATATTATACTCACTCTTCTTCCTAAACCTACAGATTATCTTTCTGTTTTTACCTACTATCCATTTTTGACTTGATCTTCTCTTCTACATTCAATCATCCATCGTACAAGGTCCTATGCCATTGTATGTTGATTTATCAGAGACATCTGTACAGAATGTAATTCAAATCTAAGTATCCCAATCAAGGGCCCAATGCCCTTCTGGCCTTCAAATCTTACTTAGATTTCTGTTTTCATATATATATTTCACCTCTATATTATTATAAATATCACAGGTTCCCAAAACCATTCTTCATCCAGTAGAATGATTTCTAACCCAAATAGAACATGTTCTTAACCCCAAGCATTCACTGTTTCCTCAATCTCAGTTTACATAAGAGCAGGGACATAGTTGGTCTTACAATACAGGAATGTAGGGGATCTTACACCTGCTGAGAACCTCCAAGGTCCATGCAGACATGATCCCTGGAGAAGATGTAGGCAGCTAGGAAATACCTGAGAGAGGAAAAGTTATCCTCCGTGACAAACAACCTGGTCAGGATGAAGGGATGTGTCTGAATGAGCCTCTCTCTTCTTCATGTAGACAAGATGGACCAAACCAGGCCTGTGTGGAGAGCTTTTCCTGGGTGCCTATGGTTGATATACCATTCTAACTTGTGAAAGTGTCACAGGAAGCAGGGGCAGCCTCTATCTCTGGGGACCCTTGGAAGCAACAGTTAGGACAAAGTGGTTTCCAAGGCAGTGACCTCATTCAGTTCCTGAAGTAAGTGACCTCACCACACTTCCTTGGTGATGGAACTCTCTGAACTTGGGATCCCGGAAGCTAGGCACCCAGAGGCAGTCCCAGTGCCAGTCCCAGTGGGCTCACTTGTTTGGATTTACCAAGGACAGAGTCAGTCTTTCTTGGTACCTACAGATGTGAGGATGGCCAATTGCCAGGAAAGCTCTGAAGGGGGTCTTTCCTGAGAAAGCAGGTAGTGGCTCACCCCTGGCTCCTGACAACTTCACAGAATTGCCCAAAAAGGCCAGATCTGAGACAAGACAGGCCATTTCGGGGGAACCTAGTATGGCCCACCAGTCAGAGGACACTGTGGGTAGTCACAGACCTCCTTGGGGGAAGGAGGTGGCTTTGTGGGTGTGGGTGTGAGTTTGTGGTTTGGTCTCATGTTCTGAGAAGAGCTAGGAAAGGCGGTTTGTTTGGTTTGGAGTGGACTGTTTCTAGAAAGTCTTTTGACAAGGCGAGTGTTGCTTTGTCTGTGTATCGCACTGTGTCCATGGTTGTAGACATTAGAAAAGAGAATGCATCAATGGATGTGTCCTGTCTAGTAGAAAGCTTCCAGCATTCATCCTGCCCAATTTATGAATGGACTGTGGCTTGCCTTATCCATGGGGAAAACCTACTATCTTCCTTAATTCTGTTTTCTTCCTGAATTCTGGACACTCTTCAGAATTGGCTCATGATTTTGTGTCCAAGATATGTACCACCTCCAAGCTTGGCGACATGGCCATGTACTAGATAGCTGAAAGGAATGGCGAGCATCTCAGAAAACTCAGATAGCAGTGGGCCCATTAAAGTCTCAGTGGAGAAACCCTGCTTTGGGCCTTTTGCTTACCTATTGTTCTGTTTCCCTGGATGTCAGCAAGGTCTTTGCCTCAGGACACACCTTTGTGAAGCCTGAAGAAAACAGTTTTCAAATGCAAACGAATGGGCATCACTTGTGGCTCTTTGCTTAATTGCTTTGCAAAGGGATGTGTCTGAA
This sequence comes from Ictidomys tridecemlineatus, assembly GCF_052094955.1. NCBI lineage: Eukaryota > Metazoa > Chordata > Mammalia > Rodentia > Sciuridae > Ictidomys > Ictidomys tridecemlineatus. The sequence continues at coordinate 124,460,708 of NC_135480.1, read as the reverse complement.
TCAGCCTCTTGGCCCTGTGTAAGGCTGTGGTTTAGATTGTCAGCACCTGATGGATCTCAGGAAAGATCCCATATGTGTATCCAAAGCCAATATGGAAAAACAGCAGTCATTGTGGATGAAGTCTCTTGCCTTCCTCTGTAAGGTCCCTGACCTTCATCAAGTGAGAATAGGGATCCTTTGGGTCAAATGAGTTTTTCAAAGCCCTGCAGAGGCTAGCCATTATGTGCTTGTGTTTTCTCATGACTCCAATTTACACAAAAAATCTGTACCCCACCAACAGCAGGCCTCAAAGTTTAGAAGCAGAGCAGTATTAAAGGCAGGCCTATTTGATTACTCCTGGTTCAAAGACGGGTGTCCAGGCCACCCTGACATTTGGCAAATGAGGGGCAAGGGAGCTTATTGTGGACAATGTCTTAGGCTGCACCCCTCATGGAAACCTCCAGCCAGAGGTTATGAAGATTGTCTATATGGAAGAATTTGAGGGCCTTGTGGCAGTGTTTTGGTTTGAATTGTGGTCATTTATATGGCGGTGGAAGAGATGACTGGGTCCACCTGGGCTTGAACTCTGGTGTGATTCCCCTTGGAGACTGAGTTCTAGAACTGACCTCAGAGAAGTATTGCCATGAATTGAGTTGGGATTTTCCGAGGCCACGCATGAGAGTCCCCCCTGGAAACTGAGATCAAAGCCCAGGTGACTTTCCACAGAACACTGGGAATCTCAGGCAGGATATCACATGATTTTATTCTTAAAGACCTGGCAGCCATAGTTGAGTGTCAAAACACACATGGACCTCACATTGTACACCTCAGTGGGCCTAGTTTCATGTGACCTTTTTTTGCCACTCTTCGGGAAGCCTTGTTTGTGAGAGTTCTCCAGAGCTTTCATTGAAATGATCTCTCTCACCATTAAATGGTTCCTGAATGAATGGAAACCCACAGTGCCTCCAACTTCATCCTTTAAAAGTGGCTAGATAAATACCGTGCAATCTTTGAAATTTCCATCACCAGGTGGCACTGGAGAACCTTAGGATGTCCTGTTTCTGATCATGAGTTTACCAGACAGGTGCCTTGATTGACGGCTTTCATGAAAATGATGAAGAACAGAGATGCCAGTGAGGTGGGGCCTGCTGAGTAGTGGGCCTAGAGCAGTGGTGTGCAGGTGTGTGATAAAACATCTGTGGTGGGGCCATGTGGATCTGCCATGCGCTTCCAAATGTCTTGTGACTGACATGGTGCAGCCAGCAGACCCTTATATGTAAAGGCATCTTGTTATATGGAGAGGTTTCAGAACAATGTTCAGAATCAGGTTGCTATGATCAAGGGGCCATGCTCTGTGGGATAGAAGCATGGTTGGTGCATTCTCCTAGGATCCTGACAAACCACATGTGACAGAACTCCGTCCAGCACTGTGTCCCAGTTGAAGTCCTTGTATTCCATGAAGCAAATACCAAACTCTCAGTGCAGGAGCAAGAATCACCACGAAAAGTGGAGGATGACCAAATGGCTTCACAGTTCCCACGGGGAGATACTTAGCCCCCAGTATCCACAGTTTACCTACAAAGACAGAATTCAGCACTTCTGCCTCATGTTCATTGGAAAATAAGAAACCATGTCCTCCAGGTCACATAGATGCAGACCCAGCTTTGATGGTCTCACTACAAAGGAAGCTAATGCTCCTGGCAACATCATATATTTCAAGAGCCCAACCTCAGAGGCAGTTTCTCAAGAAGTCTTTAGGCCAGCAGAGCTCCATGTTTGTGGAGTGTTTATCCTCTCCCTTACTTATGGAAACTCCTCTACCACCTGCAAAGTTGTGAACTCCTGAGCATTTTTCATTCCACATATGTATTCAAAGATTTTCTAACTCTTCTCCTCGAATTGCGTCTTACTTGGGGCAAGGGTATTGTCAAGGCATTTTTCTGGATGACAGTGGGAAGATTTTGTTTAGCACATATTTGCATGCACATTGGATTCATTTTCCTATTTTCCATTCCAAATACTGAATCCCTGACACTAACCCATACCCTACTAGACTCTGACTACAAATCCTAATATGATAGAAAAAAATAACCCAAACAGAATAGAAATACAAGCAGTTCAGAGGAGGCATGGTGTGTAGTTGGACAGGCCTTTTGCATTATAAAGGGTAGATGTTATGAATCTAGTCCAATGTAATAGTTCTCCATGTGTTTTTAAACTTAACCAATATGTGAATTCCCGTCTCGCTTTCTATGCAGCCTATTCAGCACACGTATTTTTACATGCACATAGAGAATCCTACCTGGTTTCCCAGCTACATTGTTGTGAGGAGGCTGAATTGGCAGATACAAACTGTGAGAAGAAATCACTCCTCCTAAATGCTGTTGGAACTGAAAATCAACCTATGGGTGAGCTTCCTACTTCAACAACATGATACATACATCCATGTCCAGTAAAATAAATATTTCTGGATCTTGGGATGATATATATTTCATGATGAATTTCAATTGGCATATATATTTCTACTTTTTAATGTCTCTCTGTGTGTGTTTTGTGTATATATATATATATATATATATATATATATATATACACACACACACACACACACACTCTCTAGATTTTTGAAAATATAAAATATGTGTGTCTTATTTTACACTCCCTGAATTCATGTTCATGTATGTGTATTTATAATCAACTTTTCACAAGATTATTCTCAGAAATATTCATCCACCTGAAATACATATTTGTTTCCTAGTACTGAAAACTAACTTCAGTGAATGGTGCAAAAAATCCTAATATTTCTTTTTTTTAATTAATTTATTTTTTTATTGTTGGTTGTTCAAAACCTTACACAGTTCTTAATACATCATATTTCACAGTTTGATTCAAGCGGGTTATGAACTCCCAACTTTACCCCGTATACAGATTGCTGTATCACATCATTTACCCTTCCATTGATTGACATATTGCCTTTCTAGTGTCTGATGTATTCTGCTGTAAGTCCTATTCTCTACTATCCCCCCTCCCCTCCCCTCCCCTCCCCTTTTCTCTCTCTACCCCTTCTACTGTAAATCATTTCTTCCATTTGTATTATCTTGTCTTACCCCTCCATTACATAGTTCTTGATATATCATATTTCACATTTTGATTCAAGTGGGTTATGCACTCCCATATTGCCCCTTATACAGATTGCAGAATCACATCAGTTTCACTTCCATTGCTTTACATATTGCCATCCTAGTGTCTGTTGTATTCTGCTGCCTTTCCTATCCTCTACTATCCCCCCTCCCCTCCCCTCCCCTCCCCTCTTCTCTCTCTACCCCCACTACTGCAATTCATTCCTCCCCCTTGTATTATTTTTCCCTTTCCCCTCACTTCCTCTTGTATGTAATTTTGTATAAACCTGAGGGTCTCGTTCCATTTCCATGCTATTTCCCTTCTCTCTCCCTTTCCCTCCCACCTCCCAACCCTGTTTAATGATGGTCTTCTACTTGTGCTCTTCTTCCCTAGTCTGTTCTTAATTACTCTCCTTATATCAAAGAAGACATTTGGCATTTGTTTTTTAGGGCTTGGCTAGCTTCGCTTAGCATAATCTGCTCTAATGCCATCCATTTCCCTCCAAATTCTATGATTTTGTCATTTCTTAATGCAGAGTAATACTCCATTGTGTATAAATGCCACATTTTTTTTATCCATTCGTCTATTGAAGGGCATCTAGGTTGGTTCCACAGTCTTCCTATTGTGAATTGTGCTGCTATAAACATCGATGTAGCAGTGTCCCTGTAGCATGCTCTTTTTAGGTCTTTAGGGAATAGACCCAGAAGGGGGATAGCTGGGTCAAATGGTGGTTCCATTCCCAGCTTTCCAAGAAATCTCCATACTGCTTTCCAAATTGGCCGCACCAATTTGCAGTCCCACCAACAATGTACAAGTGTACCCTTTTCCCCACATCCTCGCCAGCACTTATTGTTGTTTGACTTCATAATGGCTGCGAATCTTACTGGAGTGAGATGGTATCTTAGGGTGGTTTTGATTTGCATTTCTCTGACTGCTAGAGATGGTGAGCATTTTTTCATGTACTTGTTGATTGATTGTATGTCCTCCTCTGAGAAGTGTCTGTTCAAGTCCTTGGCCCATTTGTTGATGGGATTATTTGTTATCTTATTGTCTAATTTTCTGAGTTCTTTATATACTCTGGATATTAGGGCTCTATCTGAAGTGTGAGGAGTAAAGATTTGTTCCCATGATGTAGGCTCCCTATTTACCTCTCTTATTGTTTCTTTTGCTGAGAAAAAACTTTTTAGTTTGAGTAAGTCCCATTTGTTGATTCTAGATGTTAACTCTTGTGCTATGGGTGTCCTATTGAGGAATTTGGAGCCCGACCCCACAGCATGTAGGTCGTAGCCAACTTTCTCTTCTATCAGATGCCGTGTCTCTGATTTGATATCAAGCTCCTTGATCCATTTTGAGTTAACTTTTGTGCATGGCGAGAGAAAGGGATTCAATTTCATTTTGTTGCATATGGATTTCCAATTTTCCCAGCACCATTTGTTGAAGATGCTATTCTTCCTCCATTGCATGCTTTTAGCTCCTTTATCAAATATAAGAAAGTTGTAGTTTTGTGGGTTGGTTTCTGTGTCCTCTATTCTGTATCATTGGTCCACCTGCCTGTTTTGGTACCAGTACCATGCTGTTTTTGTTACTATTGCTCTGTAGTATAGTTTGAAATCTGGAATCGCTATACCACCTGATTCACACTTCCTGCTTAGTATTGTTTTTGCTATTCTGGGTCTTTTATTCTTCCATATGAATTTCATGATTGCTTTCTCCATTTCTACAAGAAATGCCGTTGGGATTTTGATTGGCATTGCATTAAACCTATAGAGAACTTTTGGTAATATCGCCATTTTGATGATGTTAGTTCTGCCTATCCATGAACAGGGTATATTTTTCCATCTTCTAAGGTCTTCTTCAATTTCTCTCTTTAGGGTTCTGTAGTTTTCATTGTATAAGTCTTTCACCTCTTTTGTTAGGTTGATTCCCAAGTATTTTATTCTTTTTGAGGATATTGTGAACGGGGTGGTTGTCCTCGTGTCCATTTCAGAGGATTTGTCGCTGATATACAGGAATGCCTTTGATTTATGCGTGTTGATTTTATAACCTGCCACTTTGCTGAATTCATTTATTAGCTCTAACAGTTTCTTTGTAGACCATATTGGGTCTGCTAGGTATAGAATCATGTCATCTGCAAATAGTGATAACTTAAGTTCTTCTTTTTTTTATTTTCATGCCTTTAATTTCTTTCGTCTGTCTAATTGCTCTGGCCAGTGTTTCGAGAACTATGTTGAACAGGAGTGGTGAGAGAGGGCATCCCTGTCTTGTTCCAGATTTTAGAGGGAATGCCTTCAATTTTTCTCCATTCAGAATGATGCTAGCCTGAGGCTTAGCATAAATTGCTTTTACAATGTTGAGGTATGTTCCTGTTATCCCTAGTTTTTCGAGAGTTTTGAACATAAACGGATGCTGTACTTTGTCGAATGCTTTTTCTGCATCTATCGAGATGATCATATGGTTCTTATTTTTAAGCCTATTGATGTGGTGAATAACATTTATTGATTTCCGTATATTGAACCAACCTTGCATACCAGGGATGAATCCTACTTGATCATGGTGCACAATTTTTTTGATATGTTTTTGTATCCGATTTGCCAGAATTTTATTGAGGATTTTTGCATCTAGGTTCATTAGAGATATTGGTCTGTAGTTTTCTTTCTTTGAAGTGTCTTTGTCTGGTTTCGGAATCAGAGTGATGTTGGCCTCGTAGAATGAATTTGGAAGTTCTCCCTCTTTTTCTATTTCCTGAAATAGCTTGAAAAGTATTGGTATTAGTTCCTCTTTAAAGGTTTTGTAAAACTCTGCTGTAAACCCATCCGGTCCTGGGCTTTTCTTAGATGGTAATCTTTTGATGTTTTCTTCTATTTCCTCAATTGATATTGGTCTGTTTAGGTTGTCTATATCCTCCTGACTCAATCTGGGCAGATTATATGACTTAAGAAATTTATCGATGCCTTCACTATCTTCTATTTTATTGGAGTATAAGGATTCAAAATAATTTCTGATTATCTTCTGTATTTCTGAAGTGTCTGTCATGATCTTGCCTTTTTCATCCCTTATGCTAGTAATTTGAGTTCTCTCTCTTCTTCTCTTCGCTAGCATGGCTAAGGGTCTGTCAATTTTATTTATCTTTTCAAAGAACCAACTTTTCGTTTTGTCAATTTTTTCAATTGTTTCTTTTGTTTCGATTTCATTAATTTCAGCTCTGATTTTAATTATTTCTTGCCTTCTACTTCTTTTGCTGTTGTTTTGCTCTTCTTTTTCTAGAATTTTGAGATGAAGTATGAGATCATTTATTTGTTGGTTTTTTCTTTTTTTAAGGAATGAACTCCAAGCAATGAATTTTCCTCTTAGAACTGCTTTCAATGTGTCCCATAGATTCCGATATGTTGTGTCTGTGTTTTCATTAAACTCTAAGAATTTTTTAATTTCCTCCTTGATGTCTTCTAAAACCCATTGATCATTCAGTAACCTATTGTTCATTCTCCAAGTGATGCATGATTTTTCCTTGCTTCTTTTATGGTTGATTTTTAGTTTCATTCCATTATGATCAGATAAGATGCATGGTATTATCTCCGCTCCTTTATATTGTCTAAGAGTTGCCCTGTGACATAATATATGATCTATTTTTGAGAAGGATCCATGTGCTGCTGAGAAAAAAGTGTAGCTGCTTGATGTTGGGTGGTATATTCTATATATGTCAATTAAGTCTAGGTTGTTAATTGTGTTATTGAGTTCTATAGTTTCCTTATTCAACTTTTGTTTGGAAGATCTGTCCAGTGGTGAGAGAGGTGTGTTGAAGTCTCCCATGATTATTGTATGGTGGTCTATTAGACTCTTGAACTTGAGAAGAGTTTGCTTGATGAACGCAGCAGCACCGTTGTTTGGGGCATATATTTTATGATTGTTATGTCTTGTTGGTGTATGGTTCCCTTGAGCAGTATGTAGTGTCCTTCTTTATCCCTTTTGATTAACTTTGGTTTGAAATCTATTTTATTTGATATGAGTATGGACACTCCTGCTTGTTTCCGCAGTCCATATGAGTGATATGATTTTTCCCAACCTTTCACCTTCAGTCTATGTATATCCTTTCCTATCAAATGCGTCTCCTGTAGGCAGCATATTGTTGGATCTTGTTTTGTGATCCATTCAACTAGCCTGTGTCTCTTAATTGGTGAGTTTAAGCCATTAACATTTAGGGTTATTATTGAGATATGGTTTGTTCTTCCAGCCATATTTGTTTATTAATGCTGTTAAACCTGATTTGTTTTTCTCTTTGATTTTTCCCCCCTTTACTGTCCTACCTCCCACTGTTGGTTTTCATTGTTGTTTTCCATTTCCTCTTCCTTTGTGTTTTGCCAAGGATTTTTTGAATAGATGGTTTTCTAGCTGCAAATTCTTTTAACTTTTGTTTATCATGGAATGTTTTAATTTCATCTTCCATCCTGAAGCTTAATTTCGCCGGATACACGATTCTTGGTTGGAACCCATTTTCTTTTAGCGTTTGAAATATGTTATTCCAGGATCTTCTAGCTTTTAGAGTCTGTGTTGAGAGATCAGCTGATATCCTGATTGGTTTACCCCTAAATGTAATCTGCTTCCTTTCTCTTGTAGCTTTTAAAATTCTCTCCTTATTCTGTATGTTGGACATCTTCATTATAATGTGTCTAGGTGTGGATCTCTTATGATTTTGCACATTCGGCGTCCTGTAGGCTTCTAGGATTTGGGGTTCTGTCTCATTCTTCAAGTCTGGGAAGTTTTCTCGTATTATTTCACTGAATAAATTGTCTATTCCTTTGGTTTGGAGCTCTGTGCCTTCCTGGATCCCAATGACTCTTAAGTTTGGTCTTTTGATATTATCCCATATTTCTTGGATGTTCTGCTCATGGTTTCTTAGCAGACTTGCTGAGCTGTCTATGCTCTTTTCAAGTTGAAATACTTTGTCTTCATTGTCTGATGTTCTATCTTCTAAGTGATCCACTCTGCTGGTAGTTTTCTCAATTGAGTTTTTAAGTTGGTTTATTGCTTCCTGCATTTCTAGGATTTCTATTTGTTTGTTTTTTATTTCCTCTATCTCCCTGTGAAATTGATCTTTTACTTCCTGGATTTGTTTATGAAGTTCCTTGTCAATGTGATCTTTCATTGTCTGATTTTGCTGTCTCATGTCTTCCTTGAGACTCCAGATCATCAGGAAGCATGTATATCCTGACCTCTCTGTCTGACATTCCATCTCTTGCAGCTATTACCTCTTCTAGAGTTGAGTTGACCTGCATTGCCTGTGGTCCTTTCTTTCCTTGTCTTTTTATACTGCTGGCGTTTATTTCTGCTTGGTGAAACTATTGTGTTTTTGAAATTTTCCCTCTATTTATTTATATTGCTCTTGTATAGTTGAAAAGTCTCTCTTGCAGGACAGATGGTGGCTGTGATCCTCCACCAATTGGTGCGATCTGTCTACCATGCTGGCGGGCCCTAGGTCTGCTCTGCTGGCCGGTCGAAGGTCCGCCTACCCAGCAGGCGCGAGGGGCACCTCTGTCTCTCCGTAGGTTGCTGGGCCTAACCTCCCGATGGGTCCCCAGTACGCCTACCTTGCAGGCACTGAGGGAGGGGCCGGCTCCGGCCCGCAACAAGCCGCTGGGCCTGATCTGCCGCTGGTCACAGTCCCGCCTACCTTGCAGGCACTGGGGGAGGGGACGGTCCTGCCCCTCAGCAGGCCGCTAGGCCTGATCTACTGGTGGTCACAGTCCCGACTACCTTGCAGGCACTGGGGGAGGGGACAGGCCTGCCACACAGAAGGCCGCTGGTGGGTCACAGGACCCCGTTCACTGCAGGCGCGTGTGTCAGCTCTGTCTCTCCGCAGATTGCTGGGCCTGGCCTGCCCGTGGGTCGCCGGTTCTCCTACCTTGCAGGCACTCGGTGTGGGGCCGGCTCTGGCCCGAAACCAGCCGCTGGGCCTGCTCTGTCGGTGGTCACAGTCCCGCCTACCTTACAGGCACTGGGGGAGGAGACGGGCCTGCCCCACAGAAGGCCACTGGTGGGTCGCAAGACCCCGTTCCCTGCAGGCGCGTGTGTCAGCTCTGTCTCTTCGCAGATTGCTGGGCCTGACCTGCCTGTGGGTCGCCGGTTCTCCTACCTTGCAGGCACTGGTGGTGGGGCCGGCTCCGGCCCGCAACCAGCCGCTGGACCTGCTCTGCCGGTGGTCACAGTCCCGCCTACCTTGCAGGCACTGGGGGAGGGGACTGTCCTGCCCCTCAGCAGGCCGCTAGGCCTGATCTACTGGTGGTCACAGTCCCGCCTACCTTGCAGGCACTGGGGGAGAAGACGGGCCTGCCCCACAGAAGGCGGCTGGTTGGTCGCAGGACCCCGTTCCTTTCAGGCACATGTGTCAGCTCTGTCTGTCCGCAGATTGCTGGGCCTGGCCTGCCCGTGGGTCGCCGGTTCTCCTACCTTGCAAGCACTGGGGGTGGGGCCGGCTCTGGCCCCAACCAGCCGCTGGGCCTGCTCTGCCGGTGGTCAGAGTCCCGCCTACCTTGCAGGCACTGGGGGAGGGGACGGGCCTGCCCCACAAAAGGCCACTAGTGGGTCGCAAGACCCCGTTCCCTGCAGGCGCGTGTGTCAGCTCTGTCTCTCTGCAGATTGCTGGGCCTGACCTGCCCGTGGGTCGCCGGTTCTCCTACCTTGCAGGCACTGGGTGTGGGGCCAGCTCTGGCCCGCAACCAGCCACTGGGCGTGCTCTGCCAGTGGACACAGTCCCGCCTAATTTGCAGGCACTAGGGGAGGGGACTGTCCTGCCCCTCAGAAGGCCGCTAAGCCTGATCTGCTGGAGGTGACAATCCCGCCTACCTTGCAGGCACTGGGGGAGGGGATGGGCCTGCCCCACAGAAGGCCTCTGGTGGGTCACAGGACCCCGTTCCCTGGAGGCGCGTGTGTCAGCTCTGTCTCACGGCAGATTGCTGGGCCTGACCTGCCCGTGGGTCGCCGGTTCTCCTACCTTGCAGGCACTGGGGGTGGGGCCGGCTCGGGCCACAACCAGGCGCTGGGCCTTCTCTGCCGGTTGTCCCTAACATTTCTATAGTAACTGACCCTGTTTAACATCAATGCAAGTAGACTCCTATGGGACATGATGTGTATTTTGACATTGATTTTTATTCAACACTGGTACATTACTATTTCTTCAGTTGATGCACATCATAGGATATATATTTCATCCTCAAGTTCACAAATTTCTAGGCATTTGGTTCACTTTCAATCAAATCCTGCTTCAGAACACATGTATTCCTCCATGATTTTGACTGGTCTTTTTATGAGACTTCTTTCCAAACACATTATTTTGGATTTCCATAATCATTTTGGAACCAAAACTCACACACCCCTCATGGTAAACCATCACCCTAATATTACCATTAGATGTATAACTGGTTGGAATGAATGATCGTGTATCAATATAAGATTTCTTATATGTTTTAAGATATCAATCAATCCATTATTTAAATTGGAACCAGTTATATTCTTTATTTAAAGTATGGTCTATTAATACATTATCTCTATACTCATAGACCCAGGGTACACCTATTTGTACCCCCGAATTCTAATTTATACTTCTTCAACATATTGCTCCCAAAAATAGTGGAAGAAATACTCATGTCACCTGATCTACATATATATTTTATCACAGTGATATTCTGAACACAAAATGCAAAGGTCACACTTATGATTGTACCTAAGCCTAATTGGAAAGTGAGCATGGATTACTAAAACCATCCTTGTCTACGTTGGCTAATGCTCTCAAATGTCAATTCTATTGGTGACTACACATTTGTTTCTGCCTAAGATTATATATTTTACCTCAACCGTGTTGAAAATGTCTAATCCTATCACTCACTTTATACTTTGCCTAATTTCCTAATGTCTATATTCATATCTGCTTTTCTACATATCTTCCCCAGTTCATCATTGTGTCTGACTCTTCACATGTGTTGACATTTACGTTCACTCTCTAACAGACACCCTATTGCTAAAGAACTTTTGGTCCAAATATTATACTCACTTTTCTTCCTAAACCTACTGACTATCTTTCTAATCCTACCTACTATCCCTTTTTGACTTGATCTTCTCTTCTACATTCAATCATCCAAGGTACAAGGTCCTATGCCATTGTATGTTGATTTATCACAGACATCTGAACAGAATGTAATTCAAAGCTAAGTATCCCAATCAAGGGCCCAATGCCCTTATGACCTTCAAATCTTACTTAGATTTCTGTTTTCATACATATATTTCACCTCTATATTATTATAAATATCACAGGTTCCCAATACCATTCTTCATCCAGCTGAATGATTTCTAACCCAAATTGAACATGTTCTTTACCCCAAGCATTCACTGTTTCCTCAATCTCACTTTACAGAAGAGCAGGGACAGAGTTGGTCTTACAATACAGGAATGTAGGGGATCTTCCACCTGCTGAGAACCTCCAAGGTCCATGCAGAAATGATCCCTGGATAAGATGTAGGCAGCTAGGAAGGACCTGAGAGAGTAAAAGTCATCTTCCGTGGCAAACAACATGGTCAGGATGAAGGGATGTGTCTGAATAAGCCTCTTTCTTCTTCATGTAGACAAGATTGACCAAACCAGGCCTGTGTGGAGAGCTTTTCCAGGGTTCCTATGGTTGATATACCATTCTAACTTGTGAAATTGTCACAGGAAGCAGGTTCAGCCTCCATCTCATGGAACCCTTGGAAGCAACAGTTAGGACAAAGTGGTTTCCAAGGCAGTGACCTCATTCAGTTCCTGAAAAAAGTGACCTCACCACACTTCCTTGGTGATGGAACTCTCTGAACTTGGGATCCAGGAAGCCAGGCACCCAGAGGCAGTCCCAGTGCCAGTCCCAGTGGGCTCACTTGTTTGGATTTACCAAGGACAGAGTCAGTCTTTCTTGGTACCCACAGATGTGAGGATGGCCAATTGCCAGGAAAGCTCTGAAGGGGGTCTTTCCAGAGAAAGCAGGTAGTGGCTCACCCCTGGCTCCTGACAACTTCACAGAATTGGCCAAGGAGGCCAGATCTGTGACAAGACAGGCCAATTCGGGGGAACCTAGTATGGCCCACCAGTCAGAGGACACTGTGGGTAGTCACAGACCTCTTTGGGGGAAGGAGGTGGCTTTGTGGGTGTGGGTGTGAGTTTGTGGTTTGGTCTCATGTTCTGAGAAGAGCTAGGAAAGGCGAATTGTTTGATTGAAAGTGGACTGTTTCTAGCAAGTCTTTTGACAAGGCAAGTGTTGATTTGTCTGTGTATCGCACTGTGTCCGTGGTTGTAGACATTAGAAAAGAGAATGCATCAATGGATGTGTCCTGTCTAGTGAAAAGATTCCAGCATTCATCCTGCCCAATTTATGAATGGACTGCAGCTTGCCTTATCATTGGGCAAAACCTACTATCTTCCTAAATTTTGGTTTTCTTTCTGAATTCTGGCCACTCTTCAGAATAGGCTCATGGTTTTGTGTTCAAGATATGTACCACCTCGAAGCTTGGTGACATGGCCATGTACTAGATAGCTGAAAGGAATGGCGAGCATCTCAGAAAACTCAGATATCAGTGGGCCCATTAAAGTCTCAGTGGAGAAACCCTGCTTTCGGACATTTGCTTACCTATTGTTCTGTTTCCCTGGATATCAGCAAGGTCTTTGCCTCAGGACACACCTTTGTGAAGCCTGAAGAAAACAGTTTTCAAATGCAAACGAATGGGCATCACTTGTGGCTCTTTGCTTAATTGCTTTGCAAAGGGATGTGTCTGAATCAGCCTCTTGGCCCTGTGTGAGGCTGTGGCTTAGATTGTCAGCACCTGATGGATCTCAGGAAAGATCCCATATGTGCATCCAAAGCCAATATGGCAAAACAGCAGTCATTGTGGATGAAGTCTCTCGCCTTCCTCTGTAAGGTCCCTGACCTGCATCAACTGAGAATAGGGATCCTTTGGGTCAAATGAGTTTTTCAAAGCCCTTCAGAGGCTAGCCATTATGTGCTTGTGTTTTCTCATGACTCCAATTTACACAAAAAATCTGTACCCCACCATCAGCAGGCCTCAAAGTTTAGAAGCCTAGCAGTATTAAAGGCAGGCCTATTTGATCACAACTGGTTCAAAGAAGGGTGTACAGGCCACCCTGGAATTAGGCAAATGAGGGGCAAGGGAGCTTATTGTGGACACTGTCTTAGGCTGCGACCCTCAAAGAAACCTCAAGCCAGAGGTTATGAGGATTGTCTATATGGAAGAAGTTGAGGGCTTTGTGGCAGTGTTTTGGTTTGAATTCTGGTCATTTGTATGGCGGTGGAAAAGATGACTGGGTCCGCCTTGGCTTGAATTCTGGTGTGATTCCCCTTGGAGACTGAGTTCTTGAACTGACCTCAGAGAAGTATTGCCATGAATTGAGTTGTGATTTTCCAACACCACGCATGAGAGTCCCCCCTGGAAACTGAGATCGAATCCCAGGGTGACTTTCCACAGAACACTGGGAATCTCAGCCAGGATATTACATGATTTTATTCTTAAAGGCCTTGCAGCCATAGTTGAGAGTCAAAACACACATGGACCTCACATTGTAGACCTCAGTGGGCCTGGTTTCATGTGACATTTTTTGGCCACTCTTTGGGAAGCCTTGTTTGTGAGAGTTCTCCAGAGCTTTCATTGAAAAGATATTTCACACCTTTAAATGTTTCCTGAATGAATGGAAACCCACAGTGCCTCCAACTTCATCCTTTAAAAATGGCTAGATAAATACCGTGAAATCTTTGAAATTCCCATGACCAGGTGGCACTGGAGAACCTTAGGATGTCCTCTTGCTGATCATGAGTTTACCAGACAGGTGCCTTGATTGACGGCTTTCATGAAAATGATGAAGAACAGAGATGCCAGTGAGGTTGGGCCTGCTGAGTAGTGGGCCTAGAGCAGTGGTGTGCAGGTGTGTGATAAAACATCTGTGGTGGGGCCATGTGGATCTGCCATGGGCTTCCAAATGTCTTGTGACTGACATGGTGCAGCCAGCAGAACCTTATATGTAAAGGCATCTTGTTATATGGAGAGGTTTCAGAACAATATTCAGAATCAGGTTGCTATGGTCAAGGGGCCAAGCTCTGTGCGATAGAAGCATGGTTGGTGCATTCTCCTAGGACCCTGACACACCACACGTGACAGAACTCCCTCCAGCACTGTGTCCCAGTTGAAGACCTTGTATTTCGTGAAGCAAATACCAAACTCCCAGTGAAGCAGCAAAAAACACCACAAAAAGTGAAGGATGACAAAATGGCTTCACAGTTCCCACGGGGAGATACTTAGCCCCCAGTGGCCACGGTTTACCTACAAAGAGAGAATTCAGCACTTCTGCCTCATGTTCATTGGAAAATCAGAAACCATGTCCTCCAGGTCACATAGATGCAGACCCAGCTTTGATGGTCTCACTACAAAGGAAGCTAATGCTCCTGACAACAACATATATTTCAAGAGCCCAACCTCAGAGGCAGTTTCTCAAGAAGTCTTTAGGCCAGCAGAGCTCCATGTTTGTGGAGTGTTTATCATCTCCCTTACTTATGGAAACTCCTCTACCACCTCCAAAGTTGTGAACTCCTGAGCATTTTTCATTCCACATATGTATTCAAAGATTTTCTAACTCTTCTCCTCGAATTGCGTCTTACTTTGGGCAAGGGTATTGTCAAGGCATTTTTCTGGATGACAGTGGGAAGATTTTGTGTAGCACATATTTGCATACACATTGGATTCATTTTCCTATTTTCCATTCCAAATTCTGAATACCTGACACTAACCCATACCCTACTAGACTCTGACTACAAATACTAATATGATAGAAAAAAATAACCCAAACAGAATAGAAATACAAGCAGTTCAGAGGAGGCATGCTGTGTAGTTGGACAGGCCTTTTGCATTATAAAGGGTAGATGTTATGAATCTAGTCCTATGTAATAGTTCTCCATGTGTTTTTAAACAGAACAAATATGTGAATTCCTGTCTCCCTTTCTCTGCAGCCTATTCAGCACATGTATTTTTACATGCACATAGAGAATCCTACCTGGTTTCCCAGCTACATTCTTGTGAGGTTGCTGACTTGGCAGATACAAACTGTGAGAAGAAATCACTCCTCTTAAATGCTGTTGGAACTGAAATTCAACTTATGGGTGAGCTTCCTACTTAAACAACATGATACATACATCCATGTTCAGTAAAATAAATATTTCTAGATCTTGGAATGATATATATTTCATGATGAATTTCAATTGGCATATATATTTTTACTTTTTAATGTCTCTCTGTGTGTGTTTTGTGTGTGTGTGTATATATATATATATATATATATATATATATATATATATATATATATACACACTCTCCAGATTTTTCAAAATATAAAATATGTGTGTCTTATTTTACACTCCCTGAATTCATGTTCATGTATGTGTATT
Organism: Ictidomys tridecemlineatus; assembly: GCF_052094955.1. Classification (NCBI taxonomy): domain Eukaryota; kingdom Metazoa; phylum Chordata; class Mammalia; order Rodentia; family Sciuridae; genus Ictidomys; species Ictidomys tridecemlineatus. The sequence continues at coordinate 124,445,149 of NC_135480.1, read as the reverse complement.
TATAATCAACTTTTCACAAGATTATTCTCAGAAATATTCATCCACCTGAAATACATATTTGTTTCCTAGTACTGAAAACTAACTTCAGTTAATGGTGCATAGAAATCCTAACATTTCTACAGTAACTGACCCTGTTTAACATCAATGTAAGTAGACTCCTATGGGACATGATGTGTATTTTGACATTGATTTTTATTCAACACTGGTACATTACTATTTCTTCAGTTGATGCACATCATAGGATATATATTTCATCCTCAAGTTCACAAATTTCTAGGCATTTGGTTCACTTTCAATCAAATCCTGCTTCAGAACACATGTATTCCTCCATGTTTCTTGAGTGGTCTTTTCATGAGACTTCTTTCCAAACACATTATTTTGGATTTCCATAATCACTTTGGAACCAAAACTCACACACCCCTCATGGTAAACCATCACTCTAATATTACCATTAGATGTATAACTGGTTGGAATGAATGATCGTGTATCAATATAAGATTTCTTTTTTGTTTTCAGATATCATTTCAATCCATTATTTAAATTGGAACCAGTTATATTCTTTATTCACAGTATGGTCTATTCATGCATTATCTCTATACTCATAGACCCAGTGTACACCTACTTGTACCCCCTAATTCTAATTTATACATCTTCAATGTATTGCTCCCAAAAATAGTGGAAGAAATACTCATGTCACCTTATCTACATATATATTTTATCACAGTGATATTCTGCACACAAAATGCAAAGGTCACACTTATGATTGTACCTAAGCCTACTTGGAAAGTGAGCATGGATTACTAAAACCATCCTTGTCTACGTTGGCTAATGCTCTCAAATGTCAATTCTATTTGCGATTACACATTTGTTTCTGCCTAAGATTATATATTCAAACTCAACCCTGTTGAAAATGTCTAATCCTATCACTCACTTTATACTTTGCCTAATTTCCTAATGTCTATATTCATATCTGCTTTCCTACATATCTTCCCCAGTTCATCATTGTGACTGACTCTTCACATGTGCTGACATTTACATTCACTCTCTAACAGACACCCTATTGCTAAAGAACTTTTGGTCCAAATATTATACTCACTCTTCTTCCTAAACCAACTGACTATCTTTCTAATCCTACCTACTATCCCATTTTGACTTGATCTCCTATTCTACATTCAATCATTCAAGGTACAAGGTCCTATGAAATTGTATGTTGATTTATCAGAGACATCTGTACAGAATGTAATTCAAAGCTAAGTATCCTAATCAAGGGCCCAATGCTCTTCTGGCCTTCAAACTTTACTTAGATTTTTGTTTTCACACATATATTTCACCTCTATATTATTATAAATATCACAGGTTCCCAATACCATTCTTCATTTAGCAGAATTATTTCTAACTCAAATTGAACATGTTCTGAACCCCAAGCATTCACTGTTTCCTCAATCTCACTTTACAGAAGAGCAGGGACAGAGTTGGTCTTACAATACAGGAATGTAGGGGATTTTCCACCTGGTGAGAACCTCCAAGGTCCATGCAGAAATGATCCCTGGAGTAGATGTAGGCAGCTTGGAAGGACCTGAGAGAGTAAAAGTCATCTTCCGTGGCAAACAACCTGGTCAGGATGAAGGGATGTGTCTGAATGAGCCTCTCCTTTCTTAATGTAGACAAGATGGACCAAACCAGGCCTGTGTGGAGAGCTTTTCCTGGGTGCCTATGGTTGATATACCATTCTAACTTGTGAAAGTGTCACAGAAAGCAGGGGCAGCCTCCATCTCATGGGACCCTTGGAAGCAACAGTTAGAACAAAGTGGTTTCCAAGGCTGTGACCTCATTCAGTTCCTGAAGGAAGTGACCTCACCACACTTCCTTGGTGATGGAACTCTCTGAACTTGGGATCCAGGAAGCCAGGCACCCAGAGGCAGTCCCAGTGCCAGTCCCAGTGGGCTCACTTGTTTGGATTTACCAAGGACAGAGTCAGTCTTTCTTGGTACCTACAGATGTGAGGATGGCCAATTGCCAGGAAAGCTCTGAAGGGAGTCTTTCCTGAGAAAGCAGGTAGTGGCTCACCCCTGGCTCCTGACAACTTCACAGAATTGGCCAAAAAGGCCAGATCTGAGACAAGACAGGCCATTTTGGGGGAACCTAGTATGGCTCACCAGTCAGAGGACACTGTGGGTAGTCACAGACCTCCTTGGGGGAAGGAGGTGGCTTTGTGGGTGTGGGTGTGAGTTTGTGGTTTTATCTCATGTTCTGAGAAGAGCTACGAACGTCGGTTTGTTTGGTTTGGAGTGGACTGTTTCTAGCAAGTCTTTTGAAAAGGCGAGTGTTGCTTTCTCTGTGTATCACACTGTGTCCGTGGTTGTAGACATTAGAAAAGAGAATGCATCAATGGATGTGTCCTGTCAAGTAGAAAGCTTCCAGCATTCATCCTGCCCAATTTATGAATGGACTGCGGCTTGCCTTATCCATGGGGAAAACCTACTATCTTCCTTAATTCCTGTTTTCTTCCTGAATTCTGGCCACTCTTCAGAATAGGCTCATGGTTTTGTGTCCAAGATATGTACCACCTCCAAGCTTGGTGACATGGCCATGTACCAGATAGCTGAAAGGAATGGCGAGCATCTCAGAAAAAGTCTCAGTGGAGAAACCCTGCTTTGGGCCTTTTGCTTACCTATTGTTCTGTTTCCCTGGATGTCAGCAAGGTCTTTCCCTCAGGACACAACTTTGTGAAGCCTGAAGAAAACAGTTTTCAAATGCAAACGAATGGGCATCACTTGTGGCTCTTTGCTTAATTGCTTTGCAAAGGGATGTGTCTGAATCAGCCTCTTGGCCCTGTGTGACGCAGTGGCTTAGATTGTCAGCACCTGATGTATCTCAGGAAAGATCCCATATGTGCATCCAAGCCAATATGGCAAAACAGCAGTCATTGTGGATGAAGTCTCTCACCTTCCTCTGTAAGGTTCCTGACCTGCATCAAGTGAGAATAGGGATCCTTTGGGTCAAATTAGTTTTTCAAAGCCCTGCAGAGGCTAGCCATTATGTGCTTGTGTTTTCTCATGACTCCAATTTACACAAAAAAATCTGTACCCCACCATCATCAGGCCTCAAAGTTTAGAAGCTGAGCAGTTTTAAAGGCAGGACTATTTGATCACTCCTGGTTCAAAGAAGGGTGTCCAGGCCACCCTGACATTAGGCAAATGAGGGGCAAGGGAGCTTATTGTTTACACTGTCTTAGGCTGTGCCCCTCATGGAAACCTCTAGTCAGAGGTTATGAGGATTGTCTATATGGAAGAAGTTGAGGGCCTTGTGGCAGTGTTTTGGTTTGAATTGTGGTCATTTGTATTGTGGTGGAAGAGATGAGTGGGTCCGCGTGGGCTTGAACTCTGGTGTGATTCCCCTTGGAGACTGAGTTCTGGAACTGACCTCAGAGAAGTATTGCCATGAATTGAGTTGGGATTTTCCGAGGCCACGCATGAGAGTTTCCCCTGGAAACTGAGATCAAAGCCCAGGGTGACTTTCCACAGAACATTGGGAATCTCAGCCAGGATATCACATGATTGTATTCTTAAAGACCTGGCAGCCATAGTTGAGAGTCAAAACACACATGGACCTCACATTGTAGACCACAGTTGGCCTGGTTTCATGTGACGTTTTTTGGCCACTCTTTGGGAAGCCTTGTTTGTGAGAGTTCTCCAGAGCTTTCATTGAAATGATCTTTCTCACCATTAAATGGTTCCTGAATGAATGGAAACCCACAGTGCCTCCAACTTCATCCTTTAAAAGTGGCTAGATAAATACCGTGCAATCTTTGAAATTCCCATGACCAGGTGGCACTGGAGACCCTTAGGATGTCCTGTTGCTGATCATGAGTTTACCATACAGGTGCCTTGATTGATGGCTTTCATGAAAATAATGAAGAACAGAGATGCCAGTGAGGTGGGGCCTGCTGAATAGTGGGCCTAGAGCAATGGTGTGCAGGTGTGTGAAAAAACATCTGAGGTGGGGCCATGTGGATCTGCCATGGGCTTCCAAATGTCTTGTGACTGACATGGTGCAGCCAGCAGACCCTTATATGTAAAGGCATCTTTTTATATGGAGAGGTTTCAGAACAATGTTCAGAATCAGGTTGCTATGGTCAAGGGGCCAAGCTCTGTGTGATAGAAGCATGGTTGGTGCATTCTCCTAGGACCCTGACACACCACACGTGACAGAACTCCCTCCAGCACTGTGTCCCAGTTGAAGTCCTTGTTTTTCGTGAAGCAAATACCAAACTCCCAGTGAAGCAGCAAGAAACACCACGAAAAGTGAAGGATAACAAAATGGCTTCACAGTTCCCAGGGGGAGATACTTAGCCCCCAGTGGCCACGGTTTACCTACAAAGACAGAATTCAGCACTTCTGCCTCATGTTCATTGGAAAATCAGAAACCATGTTCTCCAGGTCACATAGATGCAGAACCAGCTTTGTTGGTCTCACTACAAAGGAAGCTAATTCTCCTGACAACAACATATATTTCAAGAGCCCAACCTCAGAGGCAGTTTCTCAAGAAGTCATTAGGCCAGCAGAGCTTTATGTTTGTGGAGTGTTTATCCTCTCCCTTACTTATGGAAACTCCTCTACCACCTCCAAAGTTGTGGACTCCTGAGCACTTTTCATTCCACATATGTATTCAAAGATTTTCTAACTCTTCTCCTCGAATTGCGTCTTACTTGGAGCAAGGGTATTGTCAAGGCATTTTTCTGGATGACAGTGGGAAGATTTTGTGTAGCACATATTTGCATACACATTGGATTCATTTTCCTATTTTCCATTCCAAATACTGAATCCCTGACCCTAACCCATACCCTACTAGACTCTGACTACAAATCCTAATATGATAGAAAGAAATAACCCAAACAGAATAGAAATACAAGCAGTTCAGAGGAGGCATGGTGTGTAGTTGGAGACGCCTTTTGCATTATAAAGGGTAGATGTTATGAATCTAGCCCAATGTAATAGTTCTCCATGTGTTTTTAAACTTAACAAATATGTGAATTCCTGTCTCCCTTTCTCTGCAGCCTATTCAGCACATGTATTTTTACATGCACATAGAGAATCCTACCTGGTTTCCCAGCTACTTGTTAGGTGGCTGACTTGGCAGATACAAACTGTGAGAAGAAACCACTCCTTCTAAATGCTGTTGGAGCTGAAAATCATCCTATGGGTGAGCTTCCTACTTCAACAACATGATACATACATCCATGTTCAGTAAAATAAATATTTCTGGATCTTGGGATGATATATATGTCATGATGAATTTCAATTGGCATATATATTTTTACTTTTTAATGTCTCTCTGTGTGTCTTTTGTGTGTATATATATGTGTATATAAATATATATATATATATATAAATATATATATATATATATATATATATATATATATACACACACACACACTCTCCAGATTTTTCAAAATATAAAATATGTGTGACTTATTTTACACTCCCTGAATTCTTGTTCATGTATGTGGATTTATAATCAACTTTTCACAAGATTATTCTCAGAAATATTCATCCACCTGAAATACATATTTGTTTCCTAGTACTGAAAACTAACTTCAGTGAATGGTGCAAAGAAATCCTAACATTTCTACAGTAACTGACCCTGTTTAACATCAATGCAAGTAGACTCCTTTTGGACATGATGTGTATTTTGACATTGATTTTTATTCAACACTGGTACATTCCTCTTTCTTCAGTTGATGAACATCATAGGATATATATTTCATCCTCAAGTTCACAAATTTCTAGGCATTTGGTTCACTTTCAATAAAATCCTGCTTCAGAACACATGTATTACTCCACGTTTCTTGACTGGTCTTATCATGAGACTTCTTTCCAAACACATTATTTTGGATTTCCATAATCACTTTGGAACCAAAACTCACACACCCCTCATGGTAAACCATCACCCTAATATTACCATTAGATGTATAACTGTTTTGAATGAATGATCGTGTATCAATTTAAGATTTCTTATATGTTTTCAGATATCAATTCAATCCATTATATAAATTGGACCAGGTATATTCTTTATTCGCAGTATGGTCTATTCATGCATTATCTCTATACTCATAGACCCAGGGTACACCTATTTGTACCCCAGAATTCTAATTTATACGTCTTCAACGAATTGCTCCCAAAAATAGTGGAAGAAATACTCATGTCACCTGATCTACATATATATTTTATCACAGTGATATTCTGAACACAAAATGCAAAGGTCACACTTATGATTGTACCTAAGCCTAATTAGAAAGTGAGCATGGATTACTAAAACCATCCTTGTCTAGGTTGGCTAATGCTCTCAAATATCAATTCTATTGGTGACTACACATTTGTTTCTGCCTAAGATTATATATTCAACCTCAACCCTGTTGAAAATGTCTAATCCTATCACTCACTTTACACTTTGCCTAATTTCCTAATGTGTATATTCATATCTGCTTTCCTACATATCTTCCCCAGTTCATCATTGTGACTGACTCTTCACATGTGCTGACATTTACATTCACTCTCTAACAGACACCCTATTGCTAAAGAACATTTGGTACAAATATTATACTCACTCTTCTTCCTAAACCTACTGACAATCTTTCTAATCCTACCTACTATCTCTTTTTGACTTGATCTTCTCTTCTACATTCAATCTTCCAAGGTACAAGGTCCTATGCCATTGTATGTTGATTTATCAGAGAAATCTGTACAGAATGTAATTCAAAGCTAAGTATCCATATCAAGGGCCCAATGCCCTTCTGGCCTTCAAATCTTACTTAGATTTCTGTTTTCATACATATATTTCACCTCTATATTATTATAAATATCACAGGTTCCCAATACACTTCTTCATCTAGCAGCATGATTTCTAACCCAAATTGAACATGTTCTTAACCCCAAGCATTCACTGTTTCCTCAATCTCACTTTACAGAAGAGCAGGGACAGAGTTGGTCTTACAATACAGGAATGTAGGGGATCTTCCACCTGCTGAGAACCTCCAAGGTCCATGCAGAAATGATCTCTGGAGAAGATGTAGGCAGCTAGGTAGGACCTGAGAGAGTAAAAGTCGTCTTCCGTGGCAAACAACCTGGTCAGGATAAAGGGATGTGTCTGAATGAGCCTCTCTCTTCTTAATGTAGACAAGATAGACCAAACAAGGTCTGTGTGGAGAGCTTTTCTTGGGTGCTTATGGTTGATATACCATTCTAAGTTGTGAAAGTGTCACAGGAAGCAGGGGCAGCCTCCATCTCATGGGACCCTTGGAAGCAACTGTTAGGACAAAGTGTTTTCCAAGGCAGTGACCTCATTCAGTTCCTGATGGAAGTGACCTCACCACACTTCCTTGGTGATGGAACTCTCTGAACTTTGGATCCAGGAAGCCAGGCACCCAGAGGCAGTCCCAGTGCCAGTCCCAGTGGGCTCACTTGTTTGGATTTACCAAGGACAGAGTCAGTCTTTTTTGGGACCTACAGATGTGAGGATGGCCAATTACCATAAAAGCTCTGAAAGGGGTCTTTCCTAAGAAAGCAGGTAGTGACTCAACCCTGGATCCTGACAACTTCACAGAATTGGCCAAGGAGGCCAGATCTGAGACAAGAGAGGCCATTTCGGGGGAACCTAGTATGGCCCACCAGTCAGAGGACACTGTGGGTAGTCACAGACCTCCTTGGGGGAAGGAGGAGGCTTTGTGGGTGAGGGTGTGGGTTTGTGGTTTGGTCTCATGTTCTGAGAAGATCCAGGAAAGGCGGTTTGTTTGGTTTGGAGTGGACTGTTTCTAGCAAGTCTTTTGAAAAGGCGAGTGTTGCTTTCTCTGTGTATCACACTGTGTCTGTGGTTGTAGACATTAAAAAAGAGAATGCATCAATGGATGTGTCCTGTCTAGTAGAAAGCTTCCAGCATTCATCCTGCCCAATTTATGAATGGACTGCGGCTTGCCTTTTCCATGGGCAAAACCTACTATCTTCCTAAATTCCTGTTTCCTTCCTAAATTCTTGCCACTCTTCAGAATAGGCTCATGGTTTTCTGTCCAAAATATGTACTACCTCCAAGCTTGGTGACATGGCCATGTACTAGATAGCTGAAAGGAATGGCGAGCATCTCAGAAAACTCAGATATCAGTGGGCCAATTAAAGTCTCAGTGGAGAAACCCTGCTTTGGGCCTTTTGCTTACCTATTGTTCTGTTTCCCTGGATGTCAGCAAGGTCTTTGCCTCAGGACACACCTTTGTGAAGCCTGAAGAAAACAGTTTTCAAATGCAAACGAATGGGCACCACTTGTGGCTCTTTGCTTAATTGCTTTGCACAGGGATGTGTCTGAATCAGCCTCTTGGCCCTGTGTGAGGCTGTGACTTAGATTGTCAGCACCTGATGGATCTCAGGAAAGATCCCGTATGTGCATCCAAAGCCAATATGGCAAAATAGCAGTGATTGTGGATGAAGTCTCTCGCCATCCTCTGTAAGGTCCCTGACCTGCATCAAGTGAGAATAGGGATCCTTTGGGTCAAATGAGTTTTTCAAAGCCCTGCAGAGGCTAGCCATTATGTGCTTGTGTTTTCTCATGACTCCAATATACACAAAAAATCTGTACCCTACCATCAGCAGGCCTCAAAGTTTAGAAGCTGAGCAGTATTAAAGGCAGGCCTATTTGATTACTCCTGGTTCAAAGAAGGGTGTCCAGGCTACCCTGACATTAGGCAAATGAGGGGCAAGGAAGCTTATTGTGTACACTGCCTCAGGCTGCGCCCCTCAGGGAAACCTCCAGCCAGAGGTTATGAGGATTGTCTATATGGAAGAAGTTGAGGGCCTGGTGGCAGTGTTTTGGTTTGAATTGTGGTCATTTGTATGGCATTGGAAGAGATGACTGGGTCCGCCTGGGCTTGAACTCTGGTGTTATTCCCCTTGGAGACTGAGTTCTGGAACTGAACTCAGAGAAGTATTGCCATGAATTGAGTTGGGATTTTCTGAGGCCACGCATGAGTGTCCCCCCTGAAAACTGAGATCGAAGCCCAGGGTGACTTTCCACAGAACACTGGGAATCTCAGCCAGGATATCACATGATTTTATTCTTAGAGACCTGGCAGCCATAGTTGAGTGTCAAAACACACATGGACCTCACATTGTAGACCTCAGTGGGCCTGGTGTCATGTGACGTTTTTTGGTCACTCTTTGGGAAGCCTTGTTTGTGAGAGTTCTCCAGAGCTTTCATTGAAATGATCTTTCTCACCATTAAATGGTTCCTGAATGAATAGAAACACACAGTGAATCCAACTTCATCCTTTAAAAGTGGCTAGATAAATACCGTGCAATCTTTGAAATTCCCATGACCAGGTGGCACTGGAGAACCTTAGGATGTCCTCTTGCTGATCATGAGTTTACCAGACAGGTGCCTTGATTGACGGCTTTCATGAAAATGATGAAGAACAGAGATGCCAGTGAGGTGGGGCCGGCTGAGTAGTGGGCCTAGAGCAGTGGTGTGCAGGTGTGTGATAAAACATCTATGGTGGGGCCATGTGGATCTGCCATGGGCTTCCAAATGTCTTGTGACTGACATGGTGCAGCCAGCAGACCCTTATATGTAAAGGCATCTTGTTATATGGAGAGGTTTCAGAACAATGTTCAGAATCATGTTGCTATGGTCAAGGGGCCAAGCTCTGTGGGATAGAACCTTGCTTGGTGCTTTCTCCTAGGACCCTGACACACCACACGTGACAGAACTCTCTCCAGCACTGTGTCCCAGTTGAAGTCCTTGTATTTCGTGAAGCAAATACAATTCTCCCAGTGAAGCAGCAAGAAACACCCCGAAAAGTGGAGGATGACCAAATGGCTTCACAGTTCCCACGGGGAGATACTTAGCCCCCAGTGGCCACAGTTTACCCACAAAGAGAGAATTCAGCACTTCTGCCTCATGTTCATAGGAAAATCAGAATCCATGTCCTCCAGGTCACATAGATGCAGACCCAGCTTTGATGGTCTCACTACAAAGGAAGCTAATGCTCCTGACAACAACATATATTTCAAGAGCCCAACCTCAGAGGCAGTTTCTCAAGAAGTCTTTAGGCCAGCAGAGCTCCATGTTTGTGGAGTGTTTATCCTCTCCCTTACTGATGGAAACTCCTCTACCACCTCCAAAGTTGTGAACTCCTGAGCATTTTTCATTCCACATATGTATTCAAAGATTTTCTAACTCTTCTCATCGAATTGCGTCTTACTTGGGGCAAGGGTTTTGTCAAGGCATTTTTCTGGATGACAGTGGGAAGATTTTGTGTAGCACATATTTGCATACACATTGGATTCATTTTCCTATTTTCCATTCCAAATACTGAATCCCTGACACTAACCAATCCCCAATTAGACTCTGAATAAAAATGCTAATATGATAAAAAAATAACCCAAACAGAATAGAAATACAAGGAGTTCAGAGGAAGCATGGTGTGTAGTTGGACAGGCCTTTTGCATTATAAATTGTAGATATTATGAATCTAGTCCAATGTAATAGTTCTCCATGTGTTTTTGAACTTAACAAATGTGTGAATTCCTGTCTCCCTTTCTCTGCAGCCTATTCAGCACATGTATTTTTACATTCACATAGAGAATCCTACGTGGTTTCCCAGCTACATTCTTGGGAGGTGGCTGACTTGGCAGATAAAAACTGTGAGAAGAAATCACTCCTAAATGCTGTTGGAACTGAAAACTAACCTATGGGTGAGCTTCCTGTTTCAACAACATGATACATACATCCATGTTCAGTAAAATAAATATTTCTGGATCTTGGAATGATATATATTTCGTGATGAATTTCAATACGCATATACATTTTTATTTTTAATGTCAATCTGTGTGTGTTTTGTGTGTATATATATATATATATATATATACACACACACACACACACACACACACACACACACACACTATCCTGATTTTTCAAAATATAAAATATGTGTGTCTTATTTTACACTCTCTGAATTCATGTTCATGTATGTGGATTTATAATCAACTTTTCACAAGATTATTCTCAGAAATATTCATCCACCTGAAATACATAGTTGTTTTCTAGTACTGAAAACTAACTTCATTGAATGGTGCATAGAAATCCTAACATTTCTACAGTAATTTACCCTGTTTAACATCAATGCAAGTAGACTACTATGGGACATGATGTGTATTTTGACATTTATTTTTATTCAACACTGGTACACTACTATTTCTTCAGTTGATGCACATCATAGAATATATATGTTTCATCTTCAAGTTCACAAATTTCTAGGCATTTGGTTCACTTTCCATAAAATTATGCTTCAGAACACATGTATTCCTCCATGTTTCTTGACTGGTCTTTTCATGAGACTTCTTTCCAAACACATTATTTTGGATTTCCATAATCACTTTGGAACCAAAACTCACACTCCCCTCATGGTAAATCATCACCCTAATATTACCATTAGATGTTTAACTGGTTGGAATGAATGATCGTGTATCAATATAAGATTTCTTATATGTTTTCAGATATCAATTCAATCCATTATTTAAATTAGAACTAGTTATATTCTTTATTCACAGTATGGTCTATTCATGCATTATGTCTATACTCATAGACCCATGGTACACCTATTTGTACCCCCGAATTCTAATTTATACGTCTTCAACGTATTGCTCCCAAAAATAGTGGAAGAAATACTCATGTCACCTGATCTACATATATATTTTATCACAGTGATATTCTGAACACAAAATGCAAAGGTCACACTTATGATTGTACCTAAGCCTAATTGGAAAGTGAGCATGGATTACTAAAACCATCCTTGTCTACCTTGGCTAATGCTCTCAAATGTCAATTCTATGGGTGACTACACATTTGTTTCTGCCTAAGATTATATATTCAACCTCAACCCTGTTGAAAATGTCTAATCCTATCACTCACTTTATACTTTGCCTAATTTCCTAATGTCTATATTCATATTTGCTTTCCTACATATCTTCCCCAGTTCATCATTGTGACTGACTCTTCACATGTGCTGACATTTACATTCACTCTCTAACAGACACCATATTGCTAAAGAACTTTTGGTCCAAATATTATACTCACTCTTCTGTATAAACCTACTGACTATCTTTCTAATCCTACCTACTATCCATTTTGACTTGATCTTCTCTTCTACATTCAATCATCGAAGTTACAAGGTCTTATGCCATTGTATGTTGATTTATCAGAGACATCTGTACAGAATGTAATTCAAACCTAAGTATCCCAATCAAGGGCCCAATGCCCCTCTGGCCTTCAAATCTTACTTAGATTTCTGTTTTCATACATATATTTCACCTCTATATTATTATAAATATCACAGGTTCCCAATACCATTCTTCATCCAGCAGAATGATTTCTAACCCAAATTGAACATGTTCTCACCCCAAGCATTCACTGTTTCCTCAATCTCACTTTACAGAAGAGCAGGGACAGAGTAGTTCTTACAATACAAGAATGTAGGGGATCTTCCACCTGCTGAGAACCTCAAAGGTCCATGCAGAAATGATCCCTGGATAAGATGTAGGCAGCTAGGAAGGACCTGAGAGAGTAAAAGTCACCTTCTGTGGCAAACAACCTGGTCAGGATGAAGGGATGTGTCTGAATGAGCCTCTCTCTTCTTCATGTAGACAAGATGGACCAAACCAGGCCTGTGTGGAGAGCTTTTCCTGGGTGCCTATGGTTGATATACCATTCTAACTTGTGAAAGTGTCATAGGAAGCAGGGGCAGCCTCCATCTCATGGGACCCTTGGAAGCAACAGTTAAAACAAAGTTTTTTCCAAAGAAGTGACCTCATTCAGTTTCTGAAGGAAGTGGCCTCACCACACTTTCTTGGTGATGGAACTCTCTGAACATGGGATCCAGGAACCCAGGCACCGAGAAGCAGTTTCAGTGCCAGTCCCCGTGCGCACACTTGTTTGGATTTACCAAGGACAGAGTCAGTCTTTCTTGGTACCTACAGATGTGAGGATGGCCAACTGCCAGGCAAAGCTCTGAAGGGGGTCTTTCCTGAGAAAGCAAGTAGTGGCTCAACCCTGGCTCCTGACAGCTTCACAGAATTGGCCAAGGAGGCCAGATCTGAAACAAGACACGCCATTTCGGGGGAACCTAGTATGGCCCAACAGTCAGAGGACACTGCGGGTAGTCACAGACCTCCTTGGGGGAAGGAGGTGGCTTTGTGGGTGTGGGTATGAGTTTGTGGTTTGGTCTCATGTTCTGAGTAGAGCTAGAAAAGGCTGTTTGTTTGGTTTTGAGTGGAATGTTTCTAACAAGACTTTTGACAAGGCTAGTGTTGCTTTGTCTGTGTATCGCACTGTGTCCGTGGTTGTAGACATTAGAAAAGAGAATGCATCAATGGATGTGTCCTGTCTAGTAGAAAGCTTCCAGCATTCATCCTGCCCAATTTATGAATAGACTGCGGCTTGCCTTATCCATGGGCAAAACCTACTATCTTCCTAAATTCCTGTTTTCTTCCTGAATTCTTGCCACTCTTCAGAATAGGCTCATGGTTTTGTGTCCAAGACATGTACCACTTCCAACCTTGGTGACATGGCGATGTACTAGATAGCTGAAAGAAATGGCAAGCATCTCAGAAAACTCAGATATCAGTGGGCCCATTAAAGTCTCAGTGGAGAAACCCTTCTTTGGGCCTGTTGCTTATCTATTGTTCAGTTTCCCTGGATGTCAGAAAGGGCTTTGCCTCAGGACACACCTTTGTGAAGCCTGAAGAAAACAGTTTTCAAATGCAAACGAATGGGCATCAATTGTGGCTCTTTGCTTAATTGCTTTGCAAAGGGATGTGTCTGAGTCAGCCTCCTTGACATATGTGAGGCTGTGGCTTAGATTGTCAGCACCTGATGGATCTCAGGAAAGATCCCATATGTGCATCCAAAGCCAATATTGCAAAACAGCAGTCATTGTGGATGAAGTCTCTCGCCTTCCTCTGTAAGGTCCCTGACGTGCATCCAGTGAGAATAGGGATCTTTTGGGTCAAATGAGTTTTTCAAAGCCCTTCAGAGGCTAGCCATTATGTGCTTGTGTTTTCTCATGACTCCAATTTACAATAAAAATCTGTACTCCACCATCAGCAGGCCTCAAAGTTTAGAAGCTGAGCAGTACTAAAGGCAGGCCTATTTGACCACTCCTGGTTCAAAGAATGGTGTCCAGGCCACCTTGACACTAGGCAAATGAGGGGCAAGGGAGCTTATTGTGGACACTGTCTTAGGCTGCACCCCTCATTGAAACCTCCAGCCAGAGGTTATGAGGATTGTCTATATGGAAGAAGTTGAGGACCTTGTGGCAGTGTTTTGGTTTGAATTGTGGTCATTTGTATGGCGGTGGAATAGATGACTGGGTCCGCCTGGGCTTGAACTCTGGTGTGATCCCCTTGGAGTCTGAGTTCTGGAACTGACCTCAGAGAAGTATTGCCATGAATTGAGTTGGGATTTTCCGAGGCCATGCATGAGAGTCTCCCCTGGAAACTGAGATCAAAGCCCAGGGTGACTTTCCACAGAACACTGGGAATCTCAGCCAGGATATCACATGATTTTATTCTTAAAGACCTGGCAGCCTTAGTTGAGAGTCAAAACACACATTGACCTCACATTGTAGAACTCAGTGGGCCTGGTTTCATGTGACGTTTTTTTGCCACTCTTTGGGAAGCCTTGTTTGTGAGAGTTCTCCAGAGCCTTCATTGAAATGATCTTTCTCACCATTAAATGGTTCCTGAATGAATGGAAACCCACAGTGCCTCCAACTTCATCCTTTTTCAAATGGCTAGATAAATACCGTGCAATCTTTGAAATTCCCATGACCAGGTGGCACTGGAGAACCTTAGGATGTACTCTTGCTGATCATGAGTTTACCAGACAGGTGCCTTGATTGATGGCTTTCATGAAAATGATGAAGAACAGAGATGCCTGTGAGGTGGGGCCTGCTGAGTAGTGGGCCTAGAGCAGTGTTGTGCAGGTGTTTGATAAAACATCTGTGGTGGGGCCATGTGGATCTGCCATGGGCTTCCAAATGTCTTGTGACTGACATGGTGCAGCCAGCAGACCCTTATATGTAAAGGCATCTTGTTATATGGAGAGGTTTCAGAACAATGTTCAGAATCAGGTTGCTATGGTCAAGGGGCCAAGCTCTGTGGGATAGAAGCATGGTTGGTGCATTCTCCTAGGATCTTGACACACCACACGTGACAGAACTCCCTCCAGCACTGTGACCCAGTTGTAGTCTTTGTATTTCGTGAAGCAAATACCAAACTCCCAGTGAAGCAGCAAAAAACACCACAAAAAGTGAAGGATGACAAAATGGCTTCACAGTTCCCACGGGGAGATACTTAGCCCCCAGTGGCCACGGTTTACCTACAAAGAGAGAATTCAGCACTTCTGCCTCATGTTCATTGGAAAATCAGAAACCATGTCCTCCAGGTCACATAGATGTAGACCCAGCTTTGATGGTCTCACTACAAAGGAAGCTAATGCTCCTGACAACAACATATATTTCAAGAGCCCAACCTCAGAGGCAGTTTCTCAAGAAGTCTTTAGGCCAGCAGAGCTCCATGTTTGTGGAGTGTTTATCCTCTCCCTTACTTATGGAAACTCCTCTACCACCTCCAAAGTTGTGAACTCCTGAGCATTTTTCATTCCACATATGTATTCAAAGATTTTCTAACTCTTCTCCTCGAATTGCGTCTTACTTGGAACAAGGGTATTGTCAAGGCATTTTTCTGGATGACAGTTGGAAGATTTTGTGTAGCACATATTTCCATACACATTGGATTCATTTTCCTATTTTCCATTCCAAATACTGAATCCCTGACACTAACCCATACCCTACTAGACTCTGACTACAAATCCTAATATGATAGAAAGAAATAACCCAAACAGAATAGAAATACAAGCAGTTCAGAGGAGGCATGGTGTGTAGTTGGACAGGCCTTTTGCATTATAAAGGGTAGATGTTATGAATGTAGTCCAATGTAATAGTTCTCCATGTGTTTTTAAACTTAACAAATATGTGAATTCCTGTCTCCCTTTCTCTGCAGCCTATTCAGCACGTGTATTTTTACATGCACATATAGAATCCTACCTGGTTTCCCAGCTACATTCTTGTGAGGTTGCTGACTTGGCATATACAAACTATGAGAAGAAATCACTCCTCCTAAATGCTTTTGGAACTGAAAATCAACCTATGGGTGAGCTTCCTACTTCAACAATATGATACATACATCAATGTTCAGTAAAATAAATATTTTTGAATCTTGGGATGATATATATTTCATGATGAATTGCAATTGGCATATATATTTTTACTTTTTAATGTCTCTCTGTGTGTGCTTTGTGTGTATATATACATATATATACACACACACTCTCTAGATTTTTCAAAATATAAAATATGTGGGTCTTATTTTACACTCCCTGAATTCATGTTCATGTATGTGGATTTATAATCAACTTTTCACAAGATTATTCTCAGAAATAGTCATCCACCTGAAATACATATTTGTTTCCTAGTACTTAAAACTAACTTCAGTGAATGGTGCATAGAAATCCTAACATTTCTACAGTAACTGACCCTGTTTAACATCAATGCAAGTAGACTCCTATAGGACATGATGTATATTTTGACATTTATTTTCATTCAAAACTGGTACATTACTATTTCTTTAGTTGATGCACATCATAGGATATATATTTCATCTTCTAGTTCACAAATTTTGAGGCATTTTGTTCACTTTCAATCAAATCCTGCTTCAGAACACATGTATTCCTCCATGTTTCTTGACTGGTCTTTTTATGAGACTTCTTTCCAAACACATTATTTTGGATTTCCATAATCACCTTGGAACCAAAACTCACACACCCCTCATGGTAAACCATCACCCTAATATTACCAATAGATGTATAACTGGTTGGAATGAATGATCGTGTATCAATATAAAATTTCTTATATGTTTTCAGATATCAATTCAATCCATTATTTAAATTGGAACCAGTTATATTCTTTATTCACAGTATGGTCTATTCATCCATTATCTCTATACTCATAGACCCAGGGTACACCTATTTGTACCCCCGAATTCTAATTTATACGTCTTCAAAGTATTGCTCCCAAAAATAGTGGAAGAAATACTCATGTCACCAGATCTACATATATATTTTATCAAATGATATTCTGAACACAAAATGCAAAGGTCACACTTATGATTGTACCTAAGCCAAATTGGAAAGTGAGCATGGATTACTAAAACCATCCTTGTCTAGGTTGGCTAATGCTCTCAAATGTCAATTCTATGGGTGACTACACATTTGTTTCTGCCTAAGATTATATATTCAACCTAAACCCTGTTGAAAATGTCTAATCCTATCACTCACTTTATACTTTGCCTAATTTCCTAATGTCTATATTCATATCTGCTTTCCTACATATCTTCCCCAGTTCATCATTGTGACTGACTCTTCACATGTGCTGACATTTACATTCACTCTCTAACAGACACGCTATTGCTAAAGAACTTTTGGTCCAAATATTATACTCACTCTTCTTCCTAAACCTACTGACTATCTTTCTAATCCTACCTACTATCCCTTTTTGACTTGATCTTCTCTTCTACATTCAATCATCCAAGGTACAAGGTCCTATGCCATTGCATGTTGATTTATCAGAGACACCTGTACAGAATGTAATTCAAAGGTAAGTATCCCAATCAAGGGCCCAATGCCCTTCTGGCCTTCAAATCTTACTTAGATTTCTGTTTTCATACATATATTTCACCTCTATGTTATTATAAATATCACAGGTTCCCAATACCATTCTTCATCCAGCAGAATGATTTCTAACCCAAATTGAACATGTTCTTAACCCCAAGCATGCACTTTTTCCTCAATCTCACTTTACAGAAGAGCAGGGACAGAGTTGGTCTTACAATACAGGAATGTAGAGGATCTTCCACCTGCTGAGAACCTCCAAGGTCCATGCAGAAATGATCCCTGGAGAAGATGTAGGCAGCTAGGAAGGACCTGAGAGAGTACAAGTCATCTTTCGTTGAAAAACAACCTGGTCAGGATGAAGGGATGTGTCTGAATGAGCCTCTCTCTTTTTCATGTAGACAAGATGGACCAAACCAGGCCTGTGTGGAGAGCTTTTCCTGGGTGCCTATGGTTGATATACCATTCTAACTTGTGAAAGTGTCACAGGAAGCAGGGGCAGCCTCCATCTCATGGGACCCTTGGAAGCAACAGTTAGGACAAAGTGTTTTCCAAGGCAGTGACCTCATTCAGTTCCTGAAGGAAGTGACCTCACCACACTTCCTTGGTGATGGAACTCTCTGAACTTGGGATCCAGGAAGCCAGGCACCCAGAGGCAGTCCCAGTGCCAGTCCCAGTGGGCTCACTTGTTTGGATTTGCCAAGGTCAGAGTCAGTCTTTCTTGGTACCTACAGATGTGAGGATGGGCAATTGCCAAGAAAGCTCTGAAGGGGGTCTCTCCTGAGAAAGCAGGTAGTGGCTCACCCCTGTCTCCTGACAACTTCACAGAATTGGCCAAGGAGGCCAGATCTGAGACAAGACAGGCCATTTCGGGGGAACATAGTATGGCCCACCAGTCAGAGGACACTGCGGGTAGTCACAGACCTCCTTGGGGGAAGGAGGAGGCTTTGTGGGTGTTGGTGTGAGTTTGTGGTTTGGTCTCATGTTCTGAGAAGAACTAGAAAAGGCGGTTTGTTTGGTTTGGAGTAGACTGTTTCTAGCAAGTCTTTTGACAAGGCGAGTGTTGCTTTGTCTGTGTATTGCACTGTGTCCCTGGTTGTAGACATTAGAAAAGAGAATGCATCAATGGATGTGTCTTTTCTAATAGAAAGTTTCCAGCATTCATCCTGCCCAATTTATGAATGGATTGCGGCTTGCCTTATCCATGGGCAAAACCTACTATCTTCCTAAATTCCTGTTTTCTTCCTGAATTCTGGCCACTCTTCAGAATAGGCTCATGGTTTTGTGTCCAATATATGTACCACCTCCAAGCTTGGTGACATGGCCATGTACTAGATAGCTGAATGGAATGGCGAGCATCTCAGAAAACTCAGATATCAGTGGGCCCATTAAAGTCTCCGTGGAGAAAACCCTGCTTTGGGCCTTTTGCTTACCTATTGTTCTGTTTCCCTGGATGTCAGCAAGGTCTTTGCCTCAGGACACACCTTTGTGAAGCCTGAAGAAACAGTTTTCAAATGCAAACGAATGGGCATCACTTGTGGCTCTTTGCTTAATTGCTTTGCAAAGAGATGTGTCTGAATCAGCCTCCTTGACCTGTGTGAGGCTGTGGCTTAGATTGTCAGCACCTGATGGATCTCAGGAAGGATCCCATATGTGCATCCAAAGCCAATATGGCAAAACAACAGTCATTGTGGATGAAGTCTCTCGCCTTCCTCTGTAAGTTTCCTGAAATGCATCAAGTGAGAATAGGGATCCTTTGGGTCAAATGAGTTTTCAAAACCCTGCAGAGGCTAGCCATTATGTGCTTGTTTTTTCTCATGACTCCAATTTACACAAAAAATCTGTACCCACAATCAGCAGGCCTCAAAGTTTAGAAGCGGAGCAGTATTAAAGGCAGGCCTATTTGATCACTCCTGGTTCAAAGAAGGGTGTCCAGGCCACCTTGACATTAGGCAAATGAGGGGCAAGTGTGCTTATTGTGGACACTGTCTTAGGCTGTGCCCCTCATGGAAACCTCCAGCCAGAGGTTATGAGGATTGTCTATATGGAAGAAGTTGAGGGCCTTGTGGCAGTGTTTTGGTTTGAATTGTGGTCATTTGTATGGCGGTGGAAGAGATGACTGGGTCCGCCTGGGCTTGAACTCTGGTGTGATTCCCCTTGGAGACTGAGTTCTGGAACTGACCTCAGAGAAGTATTGCCATGAATTGAGTTGGGATTTTCCGAGGCCACGCATGAGAGTCCCCCCTGGAAACTGAGATCAAAGCCCAGGTTGACTTTCCACAGAACACTGGGAATCTCAGCCAGGATATCACATGACTTTATTCTTAAAGACCTGGCAGCCTTAGTTGAGAGTCAAAACACACATTGACCTCACATTGTAGAACTCAGTGGGCCTGGTTTCATGTGACGTTTTTTGGCCACTCTTTGGGAAGCCTTGTTTGTGAGAGTTCTCCAGAGGTTTCATTGAAATGATCTTTCTCACCATTAAATGGTTCCTGAATGAATGGAAACCCACAGTGCCTCCAACTCCATCCTTTAAAAATGGCGAGATAAATACCGTGCAATCTTTGAAATTCCCATGACCAGATGGCACTGGAGAACCTTAGGATGTCCTGTTGCTGATCATGAGTTTACCAGACAGGTGCCTTGATTGATGGCTTTCATGAAAATGATGAAGAACAGAGATGCCAGTGAGATGTGGCCTGCTGAGTAGTGGGCCTAGAGCAGTGGTGTGCAGGTGTGTGATAAAACATCTGTGGTGGGGCCATTTGGATCTGCCATGGGCTTCCAAATGTCTTGTGACTGACATGGTGCAGCCAGCAGACCCTTATATGTAAAGGCATCTTGTTATATGGAGAGGTTTCAGAACAATGTTCAGAATCAGATTGCTATGGTCAAGGGGCCAAGCTCTGTGGGATAGAAGCATGGTTGGTGCATTCTCCTAGGACCCTGACACACCACACGTGACAGAACTCCCTCCAGCACTGTGACCCAGTTGTAGTCTTTGTATTTCGTGAAGCAAATACCAAACTCCCAGTGAAGCAGCAAGAAACACCACGAAAAGTGGAGGATGACCAAATGGCTACACAGTTCCCACGGGGAGATACTTAGCCACCAGTGGCCACAGTTTACCTACAAAGAGAGAATTCAGCACTTCTGCCTCATGTTCATTGGAAAATCAGAAACCATGTCCCCCAGGTCACATAGATGCAGACCCAGCTTTGATGGTCTCACTACAAAAGAAGCTAATTCTCCTGACAACAACATATATTTCAAGAGCCCAACCTCAGAGGCAGTTTCTCAAGAAGTCTTTAGGCCAGCAGAGCTCCATGTTTGTGGAGTGTTTATCCTCTCCCTTACTTATGGAAACTCCTCTACCACCTCCAAAGTTGTGAACTCCTGAGCATTTTTCATTCCACATATGTATTCTAAGATTTTCTAACTCTTCTCCTCGAATTGTGTCTTACTTTGGGCAAGGGTATTGTCAAGGCATTTTTCTGGATGACAGTGGGAAGATTTTGTGTAGCACATATTTGCATACACATTGGATTCATTTTTCTATTTTCCATTCCAAATACTGAATCCCTGACACTAACCCATACCCTACTAGACTCTGACTAGAAATTTTAATATGACAGAAAAAAATAACCAAAACAGAATTGAAATACAAGCAGTTTAGAAGAGGCTTAGTGTGTTGTTGGACAGGCCTTTTGCATTATAAAGTGTAGATGTTATGAATCTAGTCCAATGTAATAGTTCTCCATGTGTTTTTAAACTTAACAAATATGTGAATTCCTGTCTCCCTTTCTCTGCAGCCTATTCAGCACATGTATTTTTACATGCACACATAGAATCCTACCTGGGTTCCCAGCTACATTCTTGTGAGGTTGCTGATTTGGCAGATACAAACTGTGAGAAGAAATCACTCTGCCTAAATGCTGTTGGAACTAAAAATCAACCTATGGGTGAGCTTCCTACTGGAACAACATGATACATACATCCATGTTCAGTAAAATAAATATTTCTGGATCTTGGGATGATATATATTTCATGATGAATTGCAATTGGCATATATATTTTTACTTTTTAATGTCTCTCTGTGTGTGTTTTGTGTGTATATATATACATATATATATATATATATATATATATATATATATATATATATATATGTATATATACACACACACACTCTCCAGATTTTTCAAAATATAATATATGTGGGTCTTATTTTACGCTCCCTGAATTCATGTTCATGTATGTGGATTTATAATCAACTTTTCACAAGATTATTCTCAGAAATAATCATCCACCTGAAATACATATTTGTTTCCTAGTACTGAAAACTACCTTCTGTGAATGGTGCATATAAATCCTAACATTTCTACAGTAACTGACCCTGTTTAACATCAATGCAAGTAGACTCCTATAGGACATGATGTGTATTTTGACATTGATTTTCATTCAAAACTGGTACATTACTATTTCTTTAGTTGATGAACATCATAGGATATATATTTCATCCTCAAGTACATATATATCTAGGCATTTTGTTCACTTTCAATCAAATCCTGCTTCAGAACACATGTATTCCTCCATGTTTCTTGACTGGTCTTTTCATGAGACTTCTTTCCAAACACATTATTTTGAATTTCCATAATCACTTTGGAACCAAAACTCACACACCCCTCATGGTAAACCATCACCCTAATATTACCATTAGATGTATAACTGGTTGGAATGAATGATCATGTATCTATATAAGATTTCTTATATGTTTTCAGATATCAATTCAATTAATTATTTTATTGGAACCAGGTATATTCTTTATTCGCAGTATGGTCTATTCATGCATTATCTCTATACTCATAGACCCAGGGTACACCTATTTGTACCCCAGAATTCTAATTTATACATCTTCAACGTATTGCTCCCAAAAATAGTGGAAGAAATACTCATGTCACCTGATCTATATATATATTTTATCACAGTGATATTCTGAACACAAAATGCAAAGGTCACACTTATGATTGTACCTAACCCTAATTGGAAAGTGAGCATGGATTACTAAAACCATCCTTGTCTACGTTGGCTAATGCTCTCAAATGTCAATTCTATTGGTGACTACGTATTTGTTTCTGCCTAGGATTATATATTCAACCTCAACCCTGTTGAAAATGTCTAATCCTATCACTCACTTTATACTTTGCCTAATTTCCTAATGTCTATATTCATATCTGCTTTCCTACATATCTTCCCCAGTTCATCATTGTGACTGACTCTTCACATGTGCTGACATTTACATTCACTCTCTAACAGACACCCTATTGCTAAAGAACTTTTGGTCCAAATATTATACTCACTCTTCTTCCTAAACCTACTGACTATCTTTCTAATCCTACCTACTAACCCTTTTTGACTTGATATTCTCTTCTACATTCAATCATCCAAGGTACAAGGTCCTATGCCATTGTATGTTGATTTATCAGAGACATCTGTACAGAATGTAATTCAAAGCTAAGTATCCCAATCAAGGGACCAATGCCCTTCTGGCCTTCAAATCTTACTTAGATTTCTGTTTTCATGCATATATTTCACCTCTATATTATTATAAATATCACAGGTTCCCAATACCATTCTTCATCCAGCAGAATGATTTCTAACCCAAATTGAACATATTCTTTACCCCAAGCATTCACTGTTTCCTCAATCTCACTTTACAGAAGAGCAGGGACAGCGTTGGTCTTACAATACAGGAATGTAGGGGATCTTCCTCCTTCTGAGAACTTCCAAGGTCCATGCAGAAATGATCAATGGAGAAGATGTAGGCAGCTAGGAAGGACCTGAGAGAGTAAAAGTCATCTTCCGTGGCAAACAACCTGGTCAGGATGAAGGGATGTGTCTGAATGAGCCTCTCTCTTCTTAATGTAGACAAGATGGACCAAACCAGGCCTGTGTGGAGATCTTTTCCTGGGTGCCTATGGTTGATATACCATTCTAACTTGTGAAAGTGTCACAGGAAGCAGGGGCAGCCTCCATCTCATGGGACCCTTGGAAGCAACAGTTAGGACAAAGTGGTTTCCAAGGAAGTGACCTCATTCAGTTCCAGAAGGAAGTGACCTCACCACACTTTTTTGGTGATGGAACTCTCTGAACTTGGGATCCAGGAAGCTAGGCACACAGAGGCAGTCCCAGTGCCAATCCCAGTGGGCTCACTTGTTTGGATTTACCAAGAACAGAGTCAGTCTTTCTTGGTACCTACAGATGTGAGGATGGCCAATTGCCAGGAAAGCTCTGAAGGGGGTCTTTCCTGAGAAAGCAGGTAGTGGCTCACCCCTGGCTACTGACAACTTCACAGAATTGGCCAAAGAGGCCAGATGTGAGACAAGACAGGCCATTTCGGGGGATCCTAGTATGGCTCACCAGTCAGAGGACACTGCGGGTAGTCACAGACCTTTTTGGGGGAAGGAGGTGGCTTTGTGGTTGTGGGTGTGAGTTTCTGGTTTGGTCTCATGTTATGAGAAGAGCTAGGAAAGGCCATTTGTTTGCTTTGGAGTGGACTGTTTTTAGCAAGTCTTTTGACAAGGCGAGTGTTGCTTGGTCTGTGTATCTCACTGTGTCCGTGGTTGTAGACATTAGAAAAGAGAATGCATCAATGGATGTGTCCTGTCTAGTAGAAATCTTCCAGCATTCATCCTGCCCAATTTATGAATGGACTGCAGCTTGCATTATCCATGGGCAAAGCCTACTATCTTCCTAAATTCCTGTTTTCTTCCTGAATTCTGGCCACTCTTCAGAACAGGCTCATGGTTTTGTGTCCAAGATATGTACCACCTCCAAGCTTTGTGACATGGCCATGTACTAGATAGCTGAATGGAATGGCGAGCATCTCTGAAAACTCAGATATCAGTGGGCCCATTAAAGTCTCCGTGGCGAAAACCCTGCTTTGGGCCTTTTGCTTACCTATTGTTCTGTTTCCCTGGATGTCAGCAAGGTCTTTGCCTCAGGACACACCTTTGTGAAGCCTGAAGAAAACAGTTTTCAAATGCAAACGAATGGGCATCACTTGTGGCTCTTTGCTTAATTGCTTTGCAAAGGGATGTGTCTGAATCAGCCTCTTGGCCCAGTGTGAGGCTGTGGCTTAGATTGGCAGCACCTAATGGATCTCAGGAAAGATCCGATATGTGCATCCACAGCCAAATTGGCAAAACAGAAGTCATTGTGAATGAAGTCTCTCGCCTTCCTCTGTAAGGTCCCTGACCTGCATCAAGTGAGAATAGGGATCCTTTGGGTCAAATGAGTTTTTCAAAGCCCTGCAAAAGCTAGCCATTATGTGCTTGTGTTTTCTCATGACTCCAATTTACACAAAAAATCTGTACCCCACCATCATCAGGCCTCAAAGTTTAGAAGCTGAGCAGTATTAAAGGCAGGCCTATTTGATCACTCCTGGTTAAAAGAAGGGTCCCCAGGCCACCCTGACATTAGGTAAATGAGGGGCAAGGGAGCTTATTGTGGACACGGTCTTAGGCTGCGCCCCTCATGGAAACCTCCAGCCAGAGGTTATAAGGATTGTCTATATGGAAGAAGTTGAAGGCCTTGTGGCAGTGTTTTGGTTTGAATTGTGGTCATTTGTATGGCAGTGGAAGAGATTACTGGGTCCGCCTGGGCTTGAACTCTGGTGTGATTCCCCTTTGAAACTGAGTTCTGGAACTGACCTCAGAGAAGTATTGCCATGAATTGAGTTGGGATTTTCCAAGGCCACGCATGACAGTCCCCCCAGAAAACTGAGATGGAAGCCCAGGGTGACTTTCCACAGAACACTGGAAATCTCAGCCAGGATATCACATGATTTTATTCTTAAAGACCTGGCAGCCATAGTTGAGAGTCAAAACACACATGGACCTCACATTGTAGACCTCAGTGGGCCTGGTTTCATGTGACGTTTTTTGGCCACTCTTTGGGAAGCCTTGTTTGTGAGAGTTCTCCAGAGCTTTCATTGAAATGATCTTTCTCATCATTAAATGGTTACTGAATGAATGGAAACCCACAGTGCCTCCAACTTCATCCTTAAAAATGGCTAGATAAATACCGTGCAATCTTTGAAATTCCCATGACCAGGTGGCACTGGAGAACCTTAGGATGTCCAGTTGCTCATCATGAGTTTACCCGACAGGTGCCTTGATTGACGGCTTTCATGAAAATGATGAAGAACAGAGATGCCAGTGAGGTGGGGCGTGCTGAGTAGTGGGCCTAGAGCAGTGGTGTGCAGGTGTGTGATAAAACATCTGTGGTGGGGCCATATGGATCTGCCATGGGCTTCCAAATGTCTTGTGACTGACATGGTGCAGCCAGCAGACTTTTATATGTAACGGCATCTTGTTATATGGAGAGGTTTCAGAACAATGTTCAGAATCAGGTTGCTATGGTCAAGCGGCCAAGCTCTGTGAAACAGAAGCATGGTTGGTGCATTCTCCTAGGACCCTGACACACCACACGTGACAGAACTCCCTCCAGCACTGTGTCCCAGTTGAAGTCCTTGTATTTCGTGAAGCAAATACAAAACTCCCAGTGAAGCTGCAAGAAACACCACGAAAAGTGGAGGATGACCAAAAGGCTTCACAGTTCCCACGGGGAGATACTTAGCTCCCAGTGGCCACAGTTTACCTACAAAGAGAGAATTCAGCACTTCTGCCTCATGTTCATTGGAAAATCAGAAACCATGTCCTCCAGGTCACATAGATGCAGACCCAGCTTTGATGGTCTCACTACAGAGGAAGCTAATGCTCCTGACAACAACATATATTTCAAGAGCCCAACCTCAGAGGCAGTTTCTCAAGAAGTCTTTAGGCCAGCAGAGCTCCATGTTTGTGCAGGTTTTATCCTCTCCCTTACTTATGGAAACTCCTCTACCACCTCCAAAGTTGTGAACTCCTGAGCACTTTTCATTCCACATATGTATTCAAAGATTTTCTAACTCTTCTCCTCGAATTGCGTCTTACTTGGGGCAAGGGTATTGTCAAGGCATTTTTCTGGATGACAGTGGGAAGATTTTGTGTAGCACATATTTGCATACACATTGGATTCATTTTCCTATTTTCCATTCCAAATACTGAATCTCTGACACTAACCCATACCCTACTAGACTCTGACTACAAATCCTAATATGATAGAAAGATATAACCCAAACAGAATAGAAAACAAGCAGTTCAGAGGAGGCATGGTGTGTAGTTGGACAGGCCTTTTGCATTATAAAGGGTAGATGTTATGAATCTAGTCCAATGTAATAGTTCTCCATGTGTTTTTAAACTTAACAAATATGTGAATTCCTGTCTCCCTTTCTCTGCAGCCTATTCAGCACATGTATTTTTACATGCACATAGAGAATCCTACCTGGTTTCCCAGCTACATTCTTGTGAGGTGGCTGACTTGGCAGATACAAACTGTGAGAAGAAATCACTCCTCCTAAATGCTGTTTGAACTGAAAATCAACCTATGGGTGAGCTTCCGACTTCAACAACATGATACATACATCCATGTTCAGTAAAATAAATATTTCTGGATCTTGGGATGATTTATATTTCATGATGAATTTCAATTGGCATATATATTTTTACTTTTTAATGTCTCTCTGTGTGTGTTTTGTGTATATATATGTATATATACACACACACACTCTCCAGATTTTTCAATATATAAAATATGTGTGTCTTATTTTACACTCCCTGAATTTATGTTCATGTATGTGGATTTATAATCAACTTTTCACAAGATTATTCTCAGAAATATTCATCCACCTGAAATACATATTTGTTTCCTAGTACTGAAAACTAACTTCAGTGAATGGTGCATAGAAATCCTAACATTTCTACAGTAACTGACCCTGTTTAACATCAATGCAAGTAGACTCCTATGGGACATGATGTGTATTTTGATATTTATTTTTATTCAACACTGGTCCATTCCTCTTTCTTCAGTTGATGCACATCATAGGATATATATTTCATCCTTAAGTTCACAAATTTCTAGGCATTTGGTTCAGTTTCAATCAAACCCTGCTTCAGAACACATGTTTTCCTCCATGTTTCTTGACTGGTCTTTTCATGAGACTTCTTTCCAAACACATTATTTTGGATTTCCATAATCACTTTGGAACCAAAACTCACACTCCCCTCATGGTAAACCATCACCCTAATATTACCATTAGATGTATAAGTGGTTGGAATGAATGATCATGTATCAATATAAGTTTTCTTATATGTTTTCAGATATCAATTCAATCCATTATTAAAATTGGAACCAGTTATATTCTTTATTCACAGTATGGTCTATTCATGCATTATCTCTGTACTCATAGACCCGGGGTACACCTATTTAAACCCCCGAATTCTAATTTATACGTCTTCAATGTATTGCTCCCAAAAATAGTGGAAGAAATACTCATGTCACCTGAAATACATATATATTTTATCACAGTCATATTCTGAACACAAAATGCAAAGTTCACACTTATGATTGTACCTAAGCTTAATTGTAAAGTGAGGATGGATTTCTAAAACCATCCTTGTCTAGGTTGGCTAATGCTCTCAAATGTCAATTATATTGGTGACTACACATTTGTTTCTGCCTAAGATTATATATTCAACTTCAACCCTGTTGAAAATGTCTAATCCTGTCACTCACTTTATACTTTGCCTAATTTCCTAATGTCTATATTCATGTCTGCTTTCCTAAATATCTTCCCCAGTTCATCATTGTGACTGACTCTTCACATGTGCTGACATTTACATTCACTCTCTGACACCCTATTGCTAAAAAACTTTTGGTCCAAATATTATACTCACTCTTCTTCCTAAACCTACTGACTATCTTTCTCATCCTACCTACTATCCCTTTTTTACTTGATCTTCTCTTCTACATTCGATCATCCAAGGTACAAGGTCCTATGCCATTGTATATGGATTTATCAGAGACATCAGTACAGAATGTAATTCAAAGCTAAGTATCCCATTCAAGAGCCCAATGCGCTTCTGGCATTCAAATCTTACTTAGATTTCTGTTTTCATACATATATTTCACCTCTATATTATTATAAATATCACAGTTTCCCAATACCATTCTTCATCCAGCAGAATGGTTTCTAACCCAAATTGAACATGTTCTTTACCACAAGCATTCACTGTTTCCTCAATCTCACTTTACAGAACAGCAGGGAAAGAGTTGGTCTTACAATACAGGAATGTAGGGGATCTTCCACATGCTGAGAACCTCCAAGGTCCATGCCGAAATGATCCCTGGAGAAGATGTAGGCAGCTAGGTAGGACCTGAGAGAGTAAAAGTCATCTTCTGTGGCAAACAACCTGGTCAGGATGAAGGGATGTGTCTGAATGATCCTCTCTCTTCTTAATGTAGACAAGATGGACCAAACCAGGCCTGTGTGGAGAGCTTTTCCTGGGTGCCTATGGTTGATATACCATTCTAACTTTTGAAAGTGTCACAGGAAGCAGAGGCAGCCTCTATCTCATGGGACCCTTGGAAGCAACAGTTAGGACAAAGTGTTTTCCAAGGCAGTGACCTCATTCATTTCCTGAAGGAAGTGACCTCAGCACACTTCCTTGGTGATGGAACTGTCTGAACTTGAGATCCAGGAAGCCAGGCACCCAGAGGCAGTCCCAGTGCCAGTCCCAGTGGGCTCACTTGTTTGGATTTACCAAGGACAGAGTCAGTCTTTCTTGGTACCTACAGATGTGAGGATGGCCAATTGCCAGGAAAGCTCTGAAGGGGGTCTTTCCTGAGAAAGCAGGTAGTGGCTCACCCCTGGCTCCTGACAACTTCACAGAATTGGCCAAGGAGGACATTTCTGAGACAAGACAGGCCATTTCGGGGGAACCTAGTATGGCCCACCAGTCAGAGGACACTGCCTGTAGTTACAGACCTCCTTGGGGGAAGGAGGTGGCTTTGTGGGTGTGGGTGTGAGTTTGTGATTTGGTCTCATGTTTTGAGAAGAGCTAGGAAAGGTGGTTTGTTTGGTTTGGAGTGGACTCTTTCTAGCAAGTCTTTTGACAAGGCAAGTGTTGCTTGGTCTGTGTATCTCACTGTGTCCGTGGTTGTAGACATTAGAAAAGAGAATGCATCAATGGATGTGTCCTGTGTAGTAGAAATCTTCCAGCATTCATCCTGCCCAATTTTTGAATGGACTGCGGCTTGTATTATCCATGGGCAAAGCCTACTATCTTCCTAAATTCCTGTTTTCTTCCTGAATTCTGGCCACTCTTCAGAACAGGCTCATGGTTTTGTGTCCAAGATATGTACCACCTCCAAGTGTGGTGACATGGCCATGTACTAGATAGCTGAATGGAATGGCGAGCATCTCAGAAAACTCAGATATCAGTGGGCCCATAAAAGTCTCAGTGGAGAAAATTCTGCTTTGGGCCTTTGGCTTACCTATTGTTCTGTTTCCCTGGATGTCAGCAAGGTCTTTGCCTCAGGACACACCTTTGTGAAGCCTGAAGAAAACAGCTTTCAAATGCAAACGAATGGGCATCACTTGTGGCTCTTTGCTTAATTGCTTTGCAAAGGGATGTGTCTGAATCAGCCTCTTGGCCCTGTGTGAGGCTGTGGCTTAGATTGTCAGCACCTGATGGATCTCAGGAAAGATCCCATATGTGCATCCAAAGCCAATATAACAAAACAGCAGTCATTGTGGATGAAGCATCTCGCCTTCCTCTGTAAGTTCCCTAACCTGCATCAAGTGAGAAAAGGGATCCTTTGGGTCAAATGAGTTTTTCAAAGCCCTGCAGAGGCTAGCCATTATGTGCTTGTGTTTTCTCATGACTCCAATTTACACCAAAAATGTGTACCCCACCATCAGCAGGCCTCAAAGTTTAGAGGCTGACCAGTATTAAAGGCAGGCCTATTTGATCACTCCTGGTTCAAAGAAGGGTGTCCAGGCCACCCTTACATTAGGCAAATGAGGGGCAAGGGAGCTTATTGTGGACACTGTCTTAGGCTACGACCCTCATGGAAACCTCCAGCCACAGGTTATGAGGATTGTCTATATAGAAGAAGTTGAGGGCCTTGTGGCAGTGTTTTGGTTTGAATTGTGGTCATTTGTATGGCGGTGGAAGAGATGACTGGGTCCGCCTGGGCTTGAACTCTGGTGTGATTCCCCTTGGAGACTGAGTTCTGGAACTGACCTCAGAGAAGTATTGCCATGAATTGAGTTGGGATTTTCCGAGGACACGCATGAGAGTCCCCCCTGGATACTGAGATCAAAACCCAGGGTGACTTTCCACAGAACACTGGGAATCTCAGACAGGATATCTCATGATTTTATTCATAAAGACCTGGCAGCCATAGTTGAGAGTCAAAACACACATGGACCTCACATCGTAGACCTCAGTGGGCCTGGTTTCATGTGACGTTTTTTGGCCACTCTTTGGGAAGCCTTGTTTGTGAGAGTTCTCCAGAGCTTTCATTGAAATGATCTTTCTCACCATTAAATGGTTCCTGAATGAATGGAAACCCACAGTGCCTCCAACTTAATCCTTTAAAAATGGCTAGATAAATACCATGAAATCTTTGAAATTCTCATAACCAGGTGGTACTGAAGAACCTTAGGATGTCCTGTTGCTGATCATGAGTTTACAAGACAGGTGCCTTGATTGACGGCTTTCATGAAAATGATGAAGAACAGAGATGCCAGTGAGGTGGGGCCTGATGAGTAGTGGGCCTAGAGCAGTGGTGTGCAGGTGTGTGATAAAACATCTGTGGTGGGGCCATGTGGATCTGCCATGCGCTTCCAAATGTCTTGTGACTGACATGGTGCAGCCAGCAGACCCTTATATGTAAAGGCATCTTGTTATATGGAGAGGTTTCAGAACAATGTTCAGAATCAGGTTGCTATGGTCAAGGGGCCAAGCTCTGTGGGATAAAAGCATGGTTGGTGCATTCTCCTAGGACCCAGACACACCACACGTGACAGAACTCCCTCCAGAACTGTGGCCCAGTTGATGTCCTTGTATTTCGTGAAGCAAATACCAAACTCCCAGTGAAGCAGCAAGAAACACCACGAAAAGTGGAGGATTTCCAAATGGCTTCACAGTTCCCACGGGGAGATACTTAGCCCCCAGTGGCCACAGTTTACCTACAAAGAGAGAATTCAGCACTTTTGCCTCATGTTCATTGGAAAATCAAAAACCATGTCCTCCAGGAAACATAGATGCAGACCCAGATTTGATGGTCTCACTACAAAGAAAGCTAATGCTCCTGACAACAACATATATTTCAAGAGCCCAACCTCAGAGGCAGTTTCTCAAGAAGTCTTTAGGCCAGCAGAGCTCCATGTTTGTGGAGTGTTTATCCTCTCCCTGACTTATGGAAACTCCTCTACCACCTCCAAAGTTGTGAACTCCTGAGCACTTTTCATTCCACATATGTATTCAAAGATTTTCTAACTCTTCTCCTCGAATTGCGTCTTACTTGGGGAAAGGGTATTGTCAAGGCATTTTTCTGGATGACAGTGGGAAGATTTTGTGTAGCACATATTTGCATACACATTGGATTCATTTTCCTATTTTCCATTCCAAATACTGAATTTCAGACACTAACACATACCCTACTAGACTCTGACAACAAATCCTAATATGAGAGAAAAAAATAACCCAAAAAGAATAGAAATACAAGCAGTTCAGAGGAGGCATGGTGTGTAGTTGGACAGGCCTTTTGCATTATAAAGGGGAGATGTTATGAATCTAGTCCAATTTAATCGTTCTCCATGTGTTTTTAAACTTAACAAATATGTGAATTCCTGTCTCCCTTTCTCTGCAGCCTATTCAGCACATTTATTTTTACATGCACATAGAGAATCCTACCTGGTTTTCCAGCTACATTCTTGTGAAGTGGCTCACTTGGCAGATACAAACTGTGAGAAGAAACCACTCCTCCTAAATGCTGTTGGAACTGAAAATCAACCTATGGGTGAGCTTCCGACTTCAACAACATGATACATACATCCATGTTCAGTAAAATAAATATTTCTGGATATTGGGATGATATATATTTCATGATGAATTTCAATTGGCATATATATTTTTACTTTTTAATGTTGCTCTGTGTGTGTTTTGTGTATATATATATATATATATATATATACACACACACACTCTCCAGAGTTTTCAAAATATAAAATATGTGTGTCTTATTTTACACTCCCTGAATTCATGTTCATGTATGTGGATTTATAATCAACTTTTCACAAGATTATTCTCAGAAATATTCATCC
Source organism: Ictidomys tridecemlineatus (assembly GCF_052094955.1). Lineage (NCBI taxonomy): Eukaryota > Metazoa > Chordata > Mammalia > Rodentia > Sciuridae > Ictidomys > Ictidomys tridecemlineatus. The sequence goes on along the minus strand of NC_135480.1, from coordinate 124,412,097 downwards.
ACCTGAAATACATATTTGTTTCCTAGTACTGAAAACTAACTTCAGTGAATGGTGCATAGAAATCCTAACATTTCTACAGTAACTGACCATGTTTAACATCAATGCAAGTAGACTCCTATGGGACATGATGTGTATTTTGACATTTATTTTTATTCAACACTGGTAGATTTCTCTTTCTTCAGTTGATGCACATCATAGGATATATATTTCTTCCTCAAGTTCACAAATTTCTAGGCATTTGGTTCACTCTCAATCAAATCCTGCTTCAGAACACATGTATTCCTCCATGTTTCTTGACTGGTCTTTTCATGAGACTTCTTTCCAAACACATTATTTTGGATTTCCATAATCACTTTGGAACCAAAACTCACACACCCCTCATGGTAAACCATCACCCTAATATTACCATTTGATGTATAACTGGTTGGAATGAATGATCGTGTATCAATATAAGATTTCTTATATATTTTCAGATATCAATTCAATCCATTATTTAAATTGGAACCAGTTATATTCTTTATTCACAGTATGGTCTATTGAAGCATTATCTCTATACTCATAGACCCAGAGTACGTTTATTTGTACGCCCGAATTCTAATTTATACGTCTTCAACGTATTGCTCCCAAAAATAGTGGAAGAAATACTCATGTCACCTGATGTACATATATATTTTATCACAGTGATATTCTGAACACAAAATGCAAAGGTCACACTTATGATTGTACCTAAGCCTAATTGGAAAGTGAGCATGGATTACTAAAACCATCCTTGTCTACATTGGCTAATGCTCTCAAATGTCAATTCTATTGGTGACTACACATTTGTTTCTGCATAAGATTATATATTCTACCTCAACCCTGTTGAAAATGTCTAATCCTATCACTCACTTTATACTTTGCCTAATTTCCTAATGTCTATATTCATATCTGCTTTCCTACATATCTTCCCCAGTTCATCATTGTGACTGACTCTTCACATGTGCTGACATTTACATTCACTCTCTAACAGACATCCTATTGCTAAAGAACTTTTGGTCCAAATATTATACTCACTCTTCTTCCTAAACCTACTGACTATCTTTCTAATCCTACCTGCTATCCCTTTTTGACTTGATCTTCTCTTCTACATTCAATCATCCAAGGTACAAAGTCCTATGCCATTGTATGTTGATTTATCAGAGACATCTGTACAGAATGTAATTCAAAGCTAAGTATCCCAATCAAGGGCCCAATGCCCTTCTGGCCTTCAAATCTTACTTAGATTTCTGTTTTCATACATATATTTCACCTCTATATTATTATGAATATCACAGGTTCCCAATACCATTCTTCATCCAGCAGATTGATTTCTAACCCAAATTGAACATGTTCTTTACCCCAAGCATTCACTGTTTCCTCAATCTCACTTTACAGAAGAGCAGGGACAGAGTTGGTCTTGCAATACAGGAATGTAGAGGATCTTCAACCTGCTGAGAACCTCCAAAGTCCAAGGAGAAATGATCCCTGGAGAAGATGTAGGCAGCTAGGAAGGACCTGAGAGAGTAAAAGTCATCTTCTGTGGCAAACAACCTGGTCAGGATGAAGGGATGTGTCTGAATTAGCCTCTCTCTTCTTAATGAAGACAAGATGGACCAAACCAGGCCTGTGTGGAGAGCTTTTCCTGGGTGCCTATGGTTGATATACCATTCTAACTTGTGAAAGTTTCACATGAAGCAGGTTCAGCCTCCATCTCATGGGACCCTTGGAAGCAACAGTTAGGACAAAGTGGTTTCCTTGGCAGTCACCTCATTCAGTTCCTGAAGGAAGTGACCTCACCACACTTCCTTGGTGATGGAACTCTCTGAACATGGGATCCAGGAAGCCAGGCACCCAGAGGCAGTCCCAGTGCCACTCCCAGTGGGCTCACTTGTTTGGATTTACCAAGGACAGAGTCAGTCTTTCTTGGTACCTACAGATGTGAGGATGGCCAATTGCCAGGAAAGCTCTGAAGGGGGTCTTTTCTGAGAAAGCAGGTAGTGGCTCACCCCTGGCTCCTGACAACTTCACAGAATTGGCCAAGGAGGCCAGATCTGAGACAAGACAGGCCATTTCGGGGGAACATTGTATGGCCCACAATTCAGAGGACACTGCGGGTAGTCACAGACCTCCTTGGGGGAAGGAGGTGGCTTTGTGGGTGTGGGTGTGAGTTTGTGGTTTGGTCTCATGTTCTGAGAAGAGCTAGGAAAGGCGGTTTGTTTGGTTTGGAGTGGACTGTTTCTATCAAGTCTTTTGACAAGGCGAGTGTTGCTTTGTCTGTGTATCGCACTGTGTCCGTGCTTGTAGACCTTAGAAAAGAGAATGCATCAATGGATGTATCCTGTCTAGTAGAAAGCTTCCAGCATTCATCCTGCCCAATTTATAAATGGACTGCAGCTTGCCTTATCCATGGGCAAAACCTACTATCTTCCTATATTCCTGTTTTCTTCCTGAATTCTGGCCACTCTTCAGAATAGGCTCATGGTTTTGTGTCCAAGATATGCACCACCTCCAAGCTTGGTGACATTGTCATGTACTAGATAGCTGAAAAGAATGGCGAGCATCTCAGACAACTCAGATATCAGTGGGCCCATTAAAGTCTCAGTGGAGAAACCCTGCTTTGGGCCTTTTGCTTACCTATTGTTCTGTTTCCCTGGATGTCATCAAGGTCTTTGCCTTATGACACACCTTTGTGAAGCCTGAAGAAAACATTTTTCAAATGCAAACGAATGGGCATCACTTGTGGCTCTTTACTTAATTGCTTTGCAAAGGGATGTGTCTGAATCAGCCTCTTGGCTCTGTGTGACGCTGTGGATTAGATTATCAGCACCTGATGGATCTCAGGAAAGATCCCATATGTGTATCCAAAGCCAATATGGCAAAACAGCAGTCATTGTGGATGAAGTCTCTCGCCTTCCTCTGTAAGGTCCCTGACCTGCATCCAGTGAGAATAAGGATCCTTTGGGTCAAATGAGTTTTTCAAAGCCCTGCAGAGGCTAGCCATTATGTGCTTGTGTTTTCTCATGACTCCAATTTACACAAAAAATCTGTACCCCACCATCAGCAGGCCTCAACGTTTAGAAGGTGAGCAGTATTAAAGGCATGCCTGTTTGATCACTCCTTGTTCAATGAAGGGTGTCCAGGCCACCCTGTCATTAGGCAAATAAGGGGCAAGGAAGCTTATTGTGGATACAGTCTTAGGCTGCCACCCTCATGGAAACCTCCAGCCAGAGGTTATGAGGATTGTCTATATGGAAGAAGTTGAGGGTCTTGTAGCAGTGTTTTGGTTTGAATTGTGGTCATTTGTATGGCGGTGGAAGCGATGACTGGGTCCGCCTGGGCTTGAACTCTGGTGTGATTCCCCTTGGAGACTGAGTTCTGGAACTGACCTCAGAGAAGTATTGACATTAATTGAGTTGGGATTTTCCGAGGCCACGCATGAGAGTCCCCCCTGGAAACTGAGATCAAAGCCCAGGGTGACTTTCCACAGAACATTGGGAATCTCAGCCAGGTTATAACATGATTTTATTCTTAAAGACCTGAAAGCCATAGTTGAGAGTCAAAACACACATGGACCTCACATTGTAGACCTCAGTGGGCCTGGTTTCATGTGACGTTTTTTGGCCACTCTTTGGGAAGCCTTGTTTGTGAGAGTTCTTTAGAGCTTTCATTGAAATAATCTCTCTCACCATTAAATGGTTCCTGAATGAATGGAAACCCACAGTGCCTCCAACTTCATCCTTTAAAAGTGGCTAGATAAATACCGTGTAATCTTTGAAATTCCCAAAACCAGGTGGCACTGGAGAACCTTAGGATGTCCTGTTGCTGATCAAGAGTTTATGAGACAAGTGCCTTGATTGATGGCTTTCATGAAAATGATGAAGAACAGAGATGCCAGTGAGGTGGGGCCTGCTGAGTAGTGGGCCTAGAGCAGTGGTGTGCAGGTGTGTGATAAAACATCTGTGGTGGGGCCATGTGGATCTGCCATGCGCTTCCAAATGTCTTGTGACTGACATGCTGCAGCCAGCAGACCCTTATATGTAAAGGCATCTTGTTATATGGAGAGGTTTCAGAACAATGTTAAGAATCAGGTTGCTATGGTCAAGCGGCCAAGCTCTGTGGGATAGAAGCATGGTTGGTGCATTCTCCTAGGACCCTGACACACCACACGTGACAGAACTCCCTCCAGCACTATGTCCCAGTTGAAGTCCTTGTATTTCGTGAAGCAAATACCAAACTCCCAGTGAAGCAGCAAGAAACACCACGAAAAGTGGAGGATGACCAAATGCCTTCAAGTTCCCACGGGGAGATACTTTGCCCCCAGTGGCACAGTTTACCTACAAAGAGAGAATTCAGCACTTCTGCCTCATGTTCATTGGAAAATCAGAAACCATGTCCTCCAGGTCACATAGATGCAGACCCACCTTTGATGGTCTCACTACAAAGGAAGCTAATGCTCCTGACAACAACATATATTTCAAGAGCCCAACCTCAGAGGCAGTTTCTCAAGAAGTCTTTAGGCCAGCAGAGCTCCATGTTTGTGGAGTGTTTATCATCTCCCTTACTTATGGAAACTCCTCTACCACCTCCAAAGTTGTGAACTCCTGAGCACTTTTCATTCCACATATGTATTCAAAGATTTTCTAACTCTTCTCCTCGAATTGCATCTTACTTGGGGCAAAGGTATTGTCAAGGCATTTTTCTGGATGACAGTGGGAAAATTTTGTGTAGCACATATTTGCATACACATTGGATTCATTTTCCTATTTTCCATTCCAAATACTGAATCCCTGACACTAACCCATACCCTACTAGACTCTGACTACAAATCCTAATATGATAGAAAGAAATAACCCAAACAGAATAGAAAAAAAGCAGTTCATAGGAGGCATGGTGTGTAGTTGGACAGGCATTTTGCATTATAAAGGGTAGATGTTATGAATCTAGTCCAATGTAATAGTTTTCCATGTGTTTTTAAACTTAACAAATATGTGAATTCCTGTCTCCCTTTCTCTGCAGCCTATCACCACATGTATTTTTACATGCACATAGAGAATCCTACCTGGTTTCCCAGCTACATTCTTGTGAGGTGGCTGAATTTGCAGATACAAACTCTGAGAAGAAATCACTCCTCCTAAATGCTGTTGGAACTGAAAATCAACCTATGGTTGAGCTTCCTACTTCAACAACAGGATACATACATCCGTGTTCAGTAAAATAAATATTTCTGGATCTTGGGATGATATATATTTCATGATGAATTTCAATTGGCATATATATTTTTACTTTTTAATGTCTCTCTGTGTGTGTTTTGTGTATATATATATATATATATATATATATATGTTTGTATATAAACACACACACACTCTCCAGATTTTACAAAATACAAAATATGTGTGTCTTATTTTACACTCCATGAATTCATGTTCATGTATGTGGATTTATAATCAACTTTTCACAAGATTATTCTCAGATATATTCATCCACCTGAAATACATATTCTTTTACTAGTACTGAAAACTAACTTCAGTGAATAGTGCATAGAAATCCTAACATTTCTACAGTAACTGATCCTGTTTAACATCAATGCAAGTAGACTCCTATGGGACATGATGTGTATTTTGACATTTATTTTTATTCAACACTGGTACATTACTATTTCTTCAGTTGATGCACATCATAGTATATATATTTTATCCTCAAGTTCACAAATTTCTAGGCATTTGGTTCACTTTCAATCAAATCCTGCTTCAGAACACATGTATTCCTCCATGTTTCTAGACTGGACTTTTCATGAGACTTCTTTCCAAACATATTATGTTGGATTTCCATAATCACTTTGGAACCAAAACTCACACACCCCTCATGGTAAACCATCACCCTAATATTACCACTAGATGTATAACTGGTTGGAATGAATGATCGTGTATCAATATAAGATTTCCTATATGTTTTCAGATATCAATTCAATATATTATTTAAATTGGAACCAGTTATATTCTTTATTCACAGTATGGTCTATTCATGCATTATCTTTATACTCATAGACCCAGGGTACACCTATTTGTACCCCAAATTCTAATTTATACGTCTTCAACGTATTGCTCCCAAAAATAGTGGAAGAAATACTCATGTCACCTGATCTACATATATATTTTATCACAGTGATATTCTGAACACAAAATGGAAAAGGTCACACTTATGATTGTACCTAAGCCTAATTGGAAAGTGAGCATGGATTACTGAAACCATCCTAGTCTAGGTTGTCTAATGCTCTCAAATGTCAATTCTATTGGTGACTACACATTTGTTTCTGCCTAAGATTATATATTCAACCTCAACCCTGTTGAAAATGTCTAATCCTATCATTCACTTTATACTTTGCCTAATTTCCTAATGTGTATATTCATATCTGCTTTCCTACATATCTTCCCCAGTTCATCACTGTGACTGACTCTTCACATGTGCTGACATTTACATACACTCTCTAAATGACACCCTTTTGCTAAAAAACTTTTTTTCCAAATATTGTACTCACTCTTCTTCCTAAACCTACTGACTATCTTTCTAATCCTACCTACTATCCCTTATTGACTTGAACTTCTCTTCTACTTTTAATCATCCAAGGTACAAGGTCCTATGCCATTGTATGTTGATTTATCAGAGACATCTGTACAGAATGTAATTCAAAGCTAAATATCCCAATCAAGGGCCCAAAGCCCTTCTGGCCTTCAAATCTTACTTAGGTTTCTGTTTTCATACATATATTTCATCTCTATATTATTATAAATATCACAGGTTCCCAATACCTTTCTTCATCCAGCAGAATGTTTTCTAACCCAAATTGAACATGTTCTTTACCCCAAGTGTTCACTGTTTCCTCAATCTCACTTTACAGAAGAGCAGGGACAAAGTTGGTCTTACAATATAGGAATGTAGGGGATCTTCCACCTGCTGAGAACCTCCAAGGTCCATGCAGAAATGATCCCTGGAGAAGATGTAGGCAGCCTGGAAGGACCTGAGAGAGTAAAAGTCATCTTCCGTGGCAAACAACCTGGTCAGGATGAAGGGATGTGTCTGAATGAGCCTCTCTCTTCTTCATGTAGACAAGATGGACCAAACCAGGCCTGTGTGGAGAGCTTTTCCTGGGTGCCTATGGTTGATATACCATTCTAACTTGTGAAAGTGTCACAGGAAGCAGGGGCAGCCTCCATCTCATGGGACCCTTGGAAGCAAAAGTTAGGACAAAGAGGTTTCCAAGGCAGTGATCTCATTCAGTTCCTGAAAAAAGGGACTTCACCACACTTCCTTGGTGATTGAACTCTCTGAACTTGGGATCCAGGAAGCCAGGCACCCAGAGGCAGTCCCAGTGCCAGTCCCAGTGGGCTCACTTGTTTGGATTTACCAAGGACAGAGTCAGTCTTTCTTGGTACCTACAGATGTGAGGATGGCCAATTGCCAGGAAATCTCTGAAGGGGGTCTTTCCTGAGAAAGCAGGTAGTGGCTCATCCCTGGCTCCTGACAACTTCACAGAATTGGCCAAAGAGGCCACATATGAGACAGGACAGGACATTTCGAGGGAACCTAGTATGTCCCACCAGTCAGAGGACACTGCAGGTAGTCACAGACGTCCTTGGGGTAAGGAGGTGGCTTTGTGGGTGTGGGTGTGAGTTTGTGGTTTGGTCTCATGTTCTGAGAAATGCTAGGAAAAGCGGTTTGTTTGGTTTGGAGTGGACTGTTTCTAGCAAGTCTTTTGACAAGGCGAGTGTTGCTTTGTCTGTGTATCGCACTGTGTTTGTGGTTGTAGACATTAGAAAAGAGAATGCATCAATGGATGTGTCCTGTCTAGTAGAAAGCTTCCAGAATTCATCCTGCCCAATTTATGAATGGACTGCAGCTTGCCTCTTCCATGGGCAAAACCTACTATCTTCCTAAATTCCTGTTTTCTTCCTGAATTCTGGCCACTCTTCAGAATAGGCTTTTGGTTTTGTGTCCAAGATATGTACCACCTCCAAATTTGGTGACATGGCCATGTACTAGATAGCTGAAAGGAATGGCGAGCATCTCAGAAAAAGTCTCAGTGGAGAAACCCTGCTTTGGGCCTTTTGATTACCTATTGTTCTGTTTCCCTGGATGTCAACAAGGTCTTTCCCTCAGGACACACCTTTGTGAAGCCTGAAGAAAACAGTTTTCAAATGCAAACGAATGGGCACCACTTGTGGCTCTTTGCTTAATTGCTTTGCAAAGGAATGTGTCTGAATCAGCCTCTTGGCCCTGTGTGAGGCTGTGGCTTAGATTGTCAGCACCTGATGGATCTCAGGAAAGATCCCATATGTGCACCCAAAGCCAATATGGCAAAACAGCAGTCATTGTGGATGAAGTCTCTTGCCTTCCTCTGTAAAGTCCCTGACCTGCATCAAGTGAGAATAGGGATCCTTTGGGTCAAATGAGTTTTTCAAAGCCCTGCAGAAGCTAGCCATTATGTGCTTGTGTTTTCTCATGACTCCAATTTACACAAAAAATCTGTACCCCACCATCAGCAGGCCTCAAAGTTTAGAGGCTGAGCAGTATTAAAGGTAGGCCTATTTGATCACTCCTGGTTCAAAGAAGGGTGTCCAGGCCACCCTGACATTAGGCAAATGAGGGGCAAGGGAGCTTATTGTGGACACTGTCTTAGGCTGCGCCCCTCATGGAAACTTCCAGCCAGAGGTTATGAGGTTTGCTATATGGAAGAAGTTGAGGGCCTTGTGGCAGTGTTTTGGTTTGAATTGTGGTCAATTGTATGGCGGTGTAAGAGATGACAGGGTCTGTCTGGGCTTGAACTCTGGTGTGATTCCCCTTGGAGACTGAGTTCGGGAACTGACCTCAGAGAAGTATTGCCATGAATTGAGTTGGGATTTTCTGAGGCCACGCATGAGAGTCCCCCCTGAAAACTGAGATCGAAGCCCATGGTGACTTTCCACAGAACACTGGGAATCTCAGCCAGGATATCACATGATTTTATTCGTAACGACCTGGCTGCCATAGTTGAGAGTCAAAACACACATGGACCTCACATTGTAGACCTCAGTGGGCCTGGTTTCATGTGACGTTTTTTGGCCACTCTTTGGGAAGCCTTGTTTGTGAGAGTTCTCCAGAGCTTTCATTGAAATGATCTTTCACACCATTAAATGGTCCCTGAATGAATGGAAACCCACAGTGCCTCCAACTTCATCCTTTAAAAATGGCTAGATAAATACCGTGTAATCTTTGAAATTCTCATGACCAGGGGGCACTGGAGAACCTTAGGATGTCCTGTTGCTGATCATGAGTTTACCAGACAGGTGCCTTGATTGACGGCTTTCATGAAAATGATGAAGAACAGAGATGCCAGTGAGGTGGGGCCTGCTGAGTAGTGGGCCTAGAGTAGTGGTGTGCAGGTGTGTGATAAAACATCTGAGGTGGGGCCATGAGGATCTGCCATGCGCTTCCAAATGTCTTGTGACTGACATGGTGCAGCCAGCAGACCCTTATATGTAAAGGCATCTTGTTATATGGAGAGGTTTCAGAACAATGTTCAGACCCAGGTTGCTATGGTCAAGGGGCCAAGCTCTGTGGGATAGAACCATGGTTGGTGCATTCTCCTAGGACCCTGACACACCACACGTGACGGAACTCCCTCCAGCACTGTGTCCCAGTTGAAGTTTTTGTATTTTGTAAAGCAAATACCAAACTCCCAGTGAAGCAGCAAGAAACACCACGAAAAGTGGAGGATGACCAAATGGCTTCACAGTTCCCACGGGGAGATACTTAGCCCCCAGTGGCAAAAGTTTACCTACAAAGAGAGATTCAGCACTTCTGCCTCATGTTCATTGGAAAATAAGAAACCATGTCCTCCAGGTCACATAGATGCAGACCCAGCTTTGATGGTCTCACTACAAAGGAAGCTAATGCTCCTGACAACAACATATATTTCAAGAGCCCAACCTCAGAGGCAGTTTCTCAAGAAGTCTATAGGCCAGCAGAGCTCCATGTTTGTGGAGTGTTTATCCTCTCCCTTACTTATGGAAACTCCTCTACCACCTCCAAAGTTGTGAACTCCTGAGCATTTTTCATTCCACATATGTATTCAAAGATTTTCTAACTCTTCTCCTCGAATTGCGTCTTACTTAGGGCAAGGCTATTGACAAGGCATTTTTCTGGATGACAGTGGGAATATTTTGTTTAGCACATATTTGCATACACATTGGATTCATTTTCCTATTTTCCATTCCAAATACTGAATCCCTGACACTAACCCATACCCTACTAGACTCTAACTACAAATCCTAATATGATAGAAAAAAATAACCCAAACAGAATAGAAAACAAGCAGTTCAGAGGAGGCATGGTGTGTAGTTGGACAGGCATTTTGCATTATAAAGGGTAGATATTATGAATCTAGTCCAATGTAATAGTTCTCCATGTGTTTTTAAACTTAACCAATATTTGAATTCCTGTCTCCCTTTCTCTGCAGACTATTCAGCACATGTATTTTTACATGCACATAGAGAATCCTACCTGGTTTCCCAGCTACATTCTTGTGAGGTGGCTGCTTTGGCAGATACAAACTGTGAGAAGAAATCACTCCTCCTAAATGCTGTTGGAACAGAAAATCAACCTATGGGTGAGCGTCCTACTTCAACAACATGATACATACATCCATGTTCAGTAAAATAAATATTTCTGGACCTTGGGATGATATATATTACATGATGAATTTCAAATGGCATATATATTTTTACTTTTTAATGTCTCTCTGTGTGTGTTTTGTGTATATATACATAAACATATATATATATATATATATATGTATATATATATATATATATATATGTATATATACACACACACACTCTCGAGATTTTTCAAAATATAAAATATGTGTGTCTTATTTTACACTCCCTGAATTCATGCTCATGTATGTGGATTTATAATCAACTTTTCACAAGATTATTCTCAGAAATATTCATCCACCTGAAATACATATTTGTTTCCTAGTAGTGAAAACTAACTTCAGTGAATGGTGCATAGAAATCCTAACATTTCTACAGTAAATGACCCTGTTTAACATCAATGCAAGGAGACTCCTATGGGACATGATGTGTATTTTGACATTTATTTTTATTCAACACTGGTACATTACTATTTCTTCAGTTGATGCACATCATAGGATATATATTTCATTCTCAAATTCACAAATTTCTAGGCATTTGGTTCACTTTCAATCAAATCCTGCTTCAGAACACATGTATTCCTCCATGTTTCTTGACTGGTCTTTTCATGAGACTTCTTTGCAAACACATTATTTTGGATTTCCATAATCACTTTGGAACCGAAACTCACACATCCCTCATGGTAAACCATCACCCTAATATTACCATTAGATGTATAACTGGTTGGAATGAATGATCGTGTATCAATATAAGATTTCTTATATGTTTTCAGATATCAATTCAATCCATTATTTAAATTGGAACCAGTTATATTCTTTATTCACAGTATGGTCTATTCATGCATTATCTCTATACTCATAGACCCAGGGTACACCTATTTGTACCCCCGAATTCTAATTTATACATCTTCAACGTATTGCTCCCAAAAATAGTGGAAGAAATACTCATGTCACCTGATCTACATATATATTTTATCCCAGTGATTTTCAGAATACAAAATGCAAAGGTCACACTTATGATTGTACCTAACCCTAATTGGAAAGTGAGCATGGATTACTAAAGCCATCCTTGTCTAGGTTGGCTAATGCTCTTAAATGTCAATTCTATGGGTGACTACACATTTGTTTCTGCCTAAGATTATATATTCAACCTCAACCCTGTTGAAAATGTCTAATCTTATCACTCACTTTATACTTTGCCTAATTTCCTAATGTCTATATTCATATCTGCTTTCCTACATATCTTCGCCAGTTCATCATTGTGACTGACTCTTCACATGTGCTGACATTTACATTCACTCTCTAACAGACACCCTATTGCTAAAGAACTTTTGGTCCAAATATTATACTCACTCTTCTTCCTAAACCTACTGACTATCTTTCTAATCCTACCTACTAACCCTTTTTGACTTGATATTCTCTTCTACATTCAATCATCCAAGGTACAAGGTCCTATGCCATTGTATGTTGATTTATCAGAGACATCTGTACAGAATGTAATTCAAAGCTAAGTATCCCAATCAAAAGCCCAATGCCCTTCTGGCCTTCAAATCTTACTTAGATTTCTGTTTTCATACATATATTTCACCTCTATATTATTATAAATATCACAGGTTCCCAATACCCTTCTTCATCCAGCAGAATGATTTCTAACCCAAATTGAACATGTTCTTAACCCCAAGCATTCACTGTTTCCTCAATCTCACTTTACAGAAGAGCAGGGACAGAGTTGGTCTTACAATACAGGAATGTAGGGGATCTTCCACCTGCTGAGAACCTCCAAGGTCCATGCAGAAATGATCCCTGGAGAAGATGTTGGAAGCTCGGAAGGTCCTGAGAGAGGACAAGTCATCTTCCGTGGCAAACAACCTGGTCAGGATGAAGGGATGTGTCTGAATGAGCCTCTCTCTTCTTCATGTAGACAAGATGGACCAAACCAGGCCTGTGTGGAGAGCTTTTCCTTGGTGCCTATGGTTGATATACCATTCTAACTTGTGAAAGTGTCACAGGAAGCAGGGGCAGCCTCCATCTCATGGGACCCTTGGAAACAACAGTTAGGACAAAGTGGTTTCCAAGGCAGTGACCTCATTCAGTTCCTGAAGGAAGTGACCTCACCACACTTCCTTGGTGATGGAACTCTCTGAACTTGATATCCAGGAAGCCTGGCACCCAGAGGCAGTCCCAGTGCCAGTCCCAGTGGGCTCACTTGTTTGGATTTACCAAGGACAGAGTCAGTCTTTCTTGGTACCTACAGATGTTAGGATGGCCACTTGCCAGGATAGCTCTGAAGGGGGTCTTTCCTGAGAAAGCAGGTAGTGGCTCACCCCTGGCTCCTGACAAAATCACAGATGGCCAAGTAAGCCAGATCTGAGACAAGACAGGCCATTTCGGGGGAACCTAGTATGGCCCACCAGTCAGAGGACACTGCGGGTAGTCACAGACCTCCTTGGGGGAAGGAGGTGGCTTTGTGGGTGTGGTTGTGAGTTTGTGGTTTGGTCTCATGTTCCGAGAAGAGCTAGGAAAGGCGGTTTGTTTGGTTTGGAGTGGACTGTTTCTAGCAAGTCTTTTCACAAGGTGAGTGTTGCTATGTCTCTGTATCGCACTGTGTCCCTGGTTGTAGATATTAGAAAAGAGAATTCATCAGTGGATGTGTCCTGTCAATTAGAAAGCTTCCAGCATTCATCCTGCCCAATTTATGAATGGACTGCAGCTTGCCTTATCCATGGGCAAAACCTACTATCTTCCTAAATTCCTGCTTTCTTCCTGAATTCTGGCCACTCTTCATAATAGGCTCATGGTTTTGTGTCCAAGATATGTACCACCTCTAAGCTTGGTGACATGGCCATGTACTAGATAGCTGAAAGGAATGGCGAGCATCTCAGAAAACTCAGATATCAGTGGGCCCATTAAAGTCTCAGTGGAGAAACCCTGCTTTGGGCCTTTTGCTTACCTATTGTTCTGTTTCCCTGGATGTCTGCAAGGTCTTTGCCTCAGGACACACCTTTGTGAAGCCTGAAGAAAACAGTTTTCAAATGCAAACGAATGGGCATCACTTGTGGCTCTTTGCTTAATTGCTTTGCAAAGGGATGTGTCTGAAATAGAATCTTGGCCCTGTGTGAGGCTGTTGCTTAGATTGTAAGCACCTGATGGATCTCAGGAAAGATCCCATATGTGCATCCAAAGCCAATATGGCAAAACAGCAGTCATTGTGGATGAAGTCTCTTGCCTTCCTCTGTAAGGTTCCTGACCTGCATCAAGTGAGAATAGGGATTCTTTGGGTCAAATGAGTTTTCAAAGCCCTGCAGAGGCTAGCCATTATGTGCTTGTGTTTTCTCATGACTCCAATTTACACAAAAAATCTGCACGCCACCATCAGCAAGCCTCAAAATTTAGAAGCTGAGCAGTATTAAAGGCAGGGCTATTTGATCACTCCTGGTTCAAAGAAGGGTGTCCAGGCCACCCTGACATTAGGCAAATGAGGGGAAAGGGAGTTTATTGTGGACACTGTCTTAGGCTGCGCCCCTCATGGAAACCTCCAGCCAGAGGTTATGAGGATTGTCTATATGGAAGAAGTTGAGGGCCTTGTGGCAGTGTTTTGGTTTGAATTGTGGTCATTTGTATGGCGGTGGAAGAGATGACTGGGTCTGCCCGGGCTTGAACTCTGGTGTCATTCCCCTTAAAGACTGAGTTCTGGAACTGACCTCAGAGAAGTATTGCAATGAATTGAGATGGGATTTTTCGAGGCCACGCATGAGAGTCCCCCCTGGAAACTGAGATGGAAAAACAGGGTGACTTTCCACAGAACACTGGGAATCTCAGCCTGGATATCACATCATTTTATTCTTAAAGACCTGGCAGCCATAGTTGAGAGTCAAATCACACATGGACCTCACATTGTAGACCTCAGTGGGCCTGGTTTCATGTGACGTTTTTTGGCCACTCTTTGGAAGCCTTGTTTGTGAGAGTTCTCCAGAGCTTTCATTGAAATGATCTTTCTCACAATTAAATGGTTCCTGAATGAATGGAAACCCACAGTGCCTCCAACTTCATCCTTTAAAAATGGCTAGATAAATACCGTGCAATCTTTGAAATTCCCATGACCAGGTGGCACTGGAGAATCTTAGGATGTCCTGTTCCTGATCATGAGTTTACCAGACAGGTGCCTTGATTGATGGCTTTCATGAAAATGATGAAGAACAGAGATGCGAGTGAGGTGGGGCCTGCTGAGTAGTCGGCCTAGAGCAGTGTTGTGCAGGTGCGTGATAAAACATCTGTGGTGGGGCCATGTGGATCTGCCATGGGCTTCCAAATGTCTTGTGACTGACATGGTGCAGCCAGCAGACCCTTATATGTAAAGGCATCTTGTTATATGGAGAGGTTTCTGAACAATGTTCAGAATCAGGTTGCTATGGTCAAGGGGCCAAGCTCTGTGTGATAGAAGCTTGCTTGGTGCTTTCTCCTAGGACCCTGACACACCACAAGTGACAGAACTCCCTCCAGCACTGTGTCCCAGTTGAAGTCCTTGTATTTCGTGAAGAAAATGCTAAACTCCCAGTGAAGCAGCAAGAAACACCATGAAAAGTGGAGGATGACCAAATGGCTTCACAGTTCCCACGGGGAGATACTTAGCCCCCAGTTGCCACAGTTTACCTACAAAGAGAGAATTCAGCACTTCTGCCTCATGTTCATTGGAAAATCAGAAACCATGTCCTCCAGGTCACATAGATGCAGACCCAGCTTTGATGGTCTAACTACAAAGGAAGCTAATGCTCCTGACAACAACATATATTTCAAGAGCCCAACCTCAGAGGCAGTCTCTCAAGAAGTCTTTAGGCCAGCAGAGCTCCATGTTTGTGGAGTGTTGATCCTCTCCCTTACTTATGGAAACTCCTCTACCACCTCCAAAGTTGTGAACTCCCGAGCATTTTTCATTCCACATATGTATTCAAAGATTTTCTAACTCTTGTCCTCGAATTGTGTCTCACTTGGGGCAAGGGTTTTGTCAAGTCATTTTCTGGATGACAGTAGGAAGATTTTGTGTAGCACATATTTGCATACACATTGGATTCATTTTCCTATTTTCCATTCCAAATACTGAATCCCTGACACTAACCAATCCCCAATTATACTCTGAATACAAATGCTAATATGATAAAAAAAATAACCCAAACAGAATAGAAATACAAGGAGTTCAGAGGAAGCATGGTGTGTAGTTGGACAGGCCTTTTGCATTATAAATTGTAGATGTTATGAATCTAGTCCAATGTAATAGTTCTCCATGTGTTTTTGAACTTAACAAATGTGTGAATTCCTGTCTCCCTTTCTCTGCAGCCTATTCAGCACATGTATTTTTACATTCACATAGAGAATCCTACCTGGTTTCCCAGCTACATTCATGGGAGGTGGCTGACTTGGCAGATACAAACTGTGAGAAGAAATCACTCCTAAATGCTGTTGGAACTGAAAACTAACCTATGGGTGAGCTTCCTATTTCAACAACATGATACATACATCCATGTTCAGTAAAATAAATATTTCTGGATCTTGGGATGATATATATTTAATGATGAATTTCACTTGGTATCTATACACACACACACACACACATATATATATATATATATGTATATATACACACACACACTCTACAGATTTTTCAAAATATAAAATATGTGTGTCTTATTTTACACTCCCTGAATTCATGTTCATGTATGTGGATTTATAATCAACTTTTCACAAGATTATTCTCAGAAATATTCATCCACCTTAAATACATATTTGTTTCCTACTACTGAAAACTAACTTCAGTGAATGGTGCATAGAAATCCTAACATTTCTACAGTAACTGACCCTGTTTAACATCAATGCAAGTAGACTCCTATGGGACATGATGTGTATTTTGACATTGATTTTTATTCAACACTGGTACATTACTATTTCTTCAGTTGATGCACATCATAGGATATATATTTCATCCTCAAGTTCACAAATTTCTAGGCATTTGGTTCACTTTCAATCAAATCCTGCTTCAGAACACATGTATTCCTCCATGTTTCTTGACTGGTCTTTTCATGAGACTTCTTTCCAAACACATTATTTTGGATTTCCATAATCACTTTGGAACCAAAACTCACACACCCGTCATGGTAAACCATCACCCTAATATTACCATTAGATGTATAACTGGTTGGAATGAATCATCCTGTATCAATATAAGATTTCTTATATGTTTTCAGATATCAATTCAATCCATTATTTAAATTGGAACCAGTTATATTCTTTATTCACAGTATGGTATATTCATGCATTATCTCTATACTCATAGACCCAGGGTACACCTATTTGTACCCCCGAATTCTAATTTATACGTCTTCAATGTATTGCTCCCAAAAATAGTGGAAGAAATATCATGTCACCTGATCTACATATATATTTTATCACAGTGATATTCTGAACACAAAATGCAAAGGTCACACTTATGATTGTACCTAAGCCTAATTGGAAAGTGAGCATGGATTACAAAAACCATCCTTGTCTAGGTTGGTAATGCTCTCAAATGTCAATTCTATTGGTGACTACACATTTGTTTCTGCATAAGATTATATATTCAACCTCAACCCTGTTGAAAATGTCTAATCCTATCACTCACTTTATACTTTGCCTAATTTCCTAATGTCTATATTCATATCTGCTTTCCTACATATCTTCCCCAGTTCATCATTGTGACTGACTCTTCACATGTGCTGACATTTACATTCACTCTCTAACAGACACCCTATTGCTAAAGAACTTTTGGTCCAAATATTATACTCACTCTTCTTCCTAAACCTACTGACTATCTTTCTAATCCTACATACTATCCCTTTTTGACTTGATCTTCTCTTCTACCTTCAATCATCCAAGGTACAAGGTCCTATGCCATTGTATGTTGATTTATCAGAGACATCTCTACAGAATGTAATTGAAAGCTAAGTATCCCAATCAAGGACCCAATGCGCTTCTGGTCTTCAAATCTTACTTAGATTTCTGTTTTCATACATATATTTCACCTCTATATTATTATAAATATCACAGGTTCCCAATACTATTCTTCATCCAACAGAATGATTTCTAACCCAAATTGAACATGTTCTTAACCCCAAGCATTCACTGTTTCCTCAATCTCACTTTACAGAAGAGCAGGGACAGAGTTGGTCTTACAATACAGGAATGTAGGGGATCTTCCACCTGCTGAGAACCTCAAAGGTCCATGCAGAAATGATCCCTGGAGAAGATGTAGGCAGCTAGGAAGGACCTGAGAGAGTAAAAGTCATCTACCGTGGCAAACAACCTGGTCAGGATAAAGGGATGTGTCTGAATGATCCTCTCTCTTCTTAATGTAGACAAGATGGATCAAACCAGGCCTGTGTGGAGAGCTTTTCCTGGGTGCCTATGTTTGATATACCATTCTAACATGTGAAAGTGTCACAGGAAGCAGGGGCAGCATCCATCTCATGGGACACTTGAAAGCAACAGTTAGGACAAAGTGGTTTCCAAGGCAGTGACCTCATTCAGTTCCTGAAGAAAGTGACCTCACCACACTTCCTTGACCTCACCACAGTTCCAGTGTGGAACTATCTGAACTTGGGATCCAGGAAGCCAGGCACCCATAGGCAATCCCAGTGCCAGTCCCAGTGGGCTCACTTGTTTGGATTTACCAAGGACAGAGTCAGTCTTTCTTGGTACCTACAGATGTGAGGATGGCCAATTGCCAGGAAAGCTCTGAAGGGGGTCTTTCCTGAGAAAGCAGGTAGTGGCTCACCCATGGCTCCTGACAACTTCACAGAATTGGCCAAAGAGGCCAGATCTGAGACAAGACATGTCATTTCGGGGGAACCTAGTATGGCCCACCAGTCAGAGGACACTGTGGGTAGTCACAGACCTCCTTGGGGGAAGGAGGTGGCTTTGTGGGTGTGGGTGTGAGTTTGTGGTTTGGTCTCATGTTCTGAGAAGAGCTAGGAAAGTTTGGTTTGTTTGGTTTGGAGTGCACTGTTTCTAGCAAGTCTTTTGAAAAGGCGAGTGTTGCTTTTTCTGTGTATCACACTGTGTCCGTGGTTGTAGACATTAGAAAAGAGAATGCATCAATGGATGTGTCCTGTCTAGTAGAAAGCTTCCAGCATTCATCCTGCCCAATTTATGAATGGACTGCGGCTTGCCTCATCCATGGGCAAAACCTACTATCTTCCTAAATTCCTGTTTTCTTCCTGAATTCTTGCCACTCTTCAGAATTGGCTCATGGTTTTGTGTCCAAGATATGTACCACCTCCAAGCTTGGTGACATGGCCATGTACTAGATAGCTGAAAGGAATGTCGAGCATCTCAGAAAACTCAGATATCAGTGGGCCCATTAAAGTCTCAGTGGAGAAACCCTGCTTTGGGCCTTTTGCTTACCTATTGTTCTGTTTCTCTGAATGTCAGCAAGGTCTTTGCCTCAGGACACACCTTTGTGAAGCCTGAAGAAAACAGTTTTCAAATGCAAACGAATGGGCATCACTTGTGGCTCTTTGCTTAATTTCTTTGTAAAGGGATGTGTCTGAATCAGCCTCTTGGCCCTGTGTAAGGCTGTGGTTTAGATTGTCAGCACCTGATGGATCTCAGGAAAGATCCCATATGTGCATCCAAAGCCAATATGGCAAAACAGAAGTCATTGTGGATGAAGTCTCTCGCCTTCCTCTGTAAGGTCCCTGACCTGCATCAAGTGAGAATAGGGATCCTTTGGGTCAAATGAATTTTTCAAAGCCCTGAAGAGGCTAGCCATTATGTGCTTGTGTTTTCTCATGACTCCAATTTACACAAAAAATCTGTACCCCACCAACAACAGGCCTCAAAGATTAGAAGCTGAGCAGTATTAAAGGCAGGCCTATTTGATCACTCCTGGTTCAAAGAAGGGTGTCCAGGCCACCCTGACATTAGGTAAATGAGGGGCAAGGGATGTTATTGTGGACACTGTCTTAGGCTGCGCCCCACATGGAAACCTCCAGCCAGAGGTTATAAGGATTGTCTATATGGAAGAAGTTGAGGGCCTTGTGGCAGTGTTTTGGTTTGAATTGTGGTCATTTATATGGCTGTGGAAGAGATGAGTGGGTCCGCCTGGGCTTTAACTCTGGTGTGATTCCCCTGGAGACTGAGTTCGGGAACTGACCTCAGAGAAGTATTGCCATGAATTGAGTTGGGATTTTCAGAGGCCACGCATGAGAGTCCCCCCTGGAAACTGAGATCAAAGCCCAGGGTGACTTTCCACAGAACACTGGGAATCTCAGGCAGGATATCACATGATTTTATTCTTAAAGACCTGGCAGCCATAGTTGAGAGTCAAAACACACATGGACCTCACATTGTACACCTAAGTGGGCCTAGTTTCATGTGACTTTTTTTGCCACTCTTTGGGAAGCCTTGTTTGTGAGAGTTCTCCAGAGCTTTCATTGAAATGATCTCTCTCACCATTAAATGGTTCCTGAATGAATGGAAACCCACAGTGTCTCCACCTTCATCCTTTAAAAGTGGCTAGATAAATACCGTGAAATCTTTGAAATTCCCATCACCAGGTGGCACTGGAGAACCTTAGGATGTCCTGTTGCTGATCATGAGTTTACCAGACAGGTGCCTTGATTGACGGCTTTCATGAAAATGATGAAGAACAGAGATGCCAGTGAGGTGGGGCCTGCTGAGTAGTGGGCTTAGAGCAGTGGTGTGCAGGTGTGTGATAAAACATCTGTGGTGGGGCCATGTGGATCTGCCATGCGCTTCCAAATGTCTTGTGACTGACATGGTGCAGCCAGCAGACCCTTATATGTAAAGGCATCTTGTTATATGGAGAGGTTTCAGAACAATGTTCAGAATCAGGTTGCTATGGTCAAGGGGCCATGCTCTGTAGGATAGAAGCATGGTTGGTGCATTCTCCTAGGATCCTGACACACCACACGTGACAGAACTCCCTCCAGCACTGTGTCCCAGTTGAAGTCCTTGTATTTCGTGAAGCAAATACCAAACTTTCAGTGCAGCAGCAAGAAACACCAAGAAAAATGGAGGATGACCAAATGGCTTCACAGTTCCCACGGGGAGATACTTAGCCCACAGTGGCCACAGTTTACCTACAAAGAGAGAATTCAGCACTTCTGCCTCATGTTCATTGGAAAATAAGAAACCATGTCCTCCAGGTCACATAGATGCAGACCCAGCTTTGATGGTCTCACTACAAAGGAAGCTAATGCTCCTGACAACAACATATATTTCTAGAGCCCAACCTCAGAGGCAGTTTCTCAAGAAGTCTTTAGGCAAGCAGAGCTCCATGTTTGTGGAGTGTTTATCCACTCCCTTACTTATGGAAACTCCTCTACCACCTCCAAAGTTGTGAACTCCTGAGCATTTTTCATTCGACATACGTATTCAAAGATTTTCTAACTCTTCTCCTCGAATTGGGTCTTACTTGGGGCAAGGGTATTGTCAAGGCATTTTTCTGGATGACAGTGGGAAGATTTTGTGTAGCACATATTTGCATGCACATTGGATTCATTTTCCTATTTTCCATTCCAAATACTGAATCCCTGACACTAAACCATACCCTACTAGACTCTGACTACAAATCCTAATATGATAGAAGAAAATAACCCAAAGAGAATAGAAATACAAGCAGTTCAGAGGAGGCATGGTGCGTAGTTGGACAGGCCTTTTGCATTATAAAGGGTAGATGTTATGAATCTAGTCCAATGTAATAGTTCTCCATGTGTTTTTAAACTTAACCAATATGTGAATTCCCGTCTCCCTTTCTATGCAGCCTATTCAGCACACGTATTTTTACATGCACATAGAGAATCATACCTGCTTTCCCAGCTATATTGTTGTGAGGTGGCTGACTTGGCATATACAACCTGTGAGAAGAAATCACTCCTCCTAAATGCTGTTGGAACTGAAAATCAACCTATGGGTGAGCTTCCTACTTCAACAACATGATACATACATCCATGTCCAGTAAAATAAATATTTCTGGATCTTGGGATGATATATATTTCATGATGAATTTCAATTGGCATATATATTTTTACTTTTTAATGTCTCTCTCTGTGTGTTTTGCGTATATATATATATATATATATATATATATACACACACACACACTCTCTAGATTTTTGAAAATATAAAATATGTGTGTCTTATTTTACACTCCCTTAATTCCTGTTCATGTATGTGGATTTATAATCAACTTTTCACAAGATTATTCTCAGAAATATTCATCCACCTGAAATACATATTTGTTTCCTAGTACTGAAAACTAACTTCAGTGAATGGTGCATAGAAATCCTAACATTTCTTTTTTTTTTTTATTTATTTTTTTAATTGTTGGTTGTTCAAAACCTTACACAGTTCTTAATACATCATATTTCACAGTTTGATTCAAGCGGGTTTTGAACTCCCAACTTTACCCCGTATACAGATTGCTGTATCACATCATTTACCCTTCCATTGATTGACATATTGCCTTTCTAGTGTCTGATGTATTCTGCTGTAAGTCCTATTCTCTACTATCCCCCCTCCCCTCCCCTCCCCTCCCCTTTTCTCTCTCTACCCCTTCTACTGTAAATCATTTCTTCCATTTGTATTATCTTGTCTTACCCCTCCATTACATAGTTCTTGATATATCATATTTCACATTTTGATTCAAGTGGGTTATGCACTCCCATATTGCCCCTTATACAGATTGCAGAATCACATCAGTTTCACTTCCATTGCTTTACATATTGCCATCCTAGTGTCTGTTGTATTCTGCTGCCTTTCCTATCCTCTACTATCCCCCCTCCCCTCCCCTCCCCTCCCCTCTTCTCTCTCTACCCCCACTACTGCAATTCATTCCTCCCCCTTGTATTATTTTTCCCTTTCCCCTCACTTCCTCTTGTATGTAATTTTGTATAAACCTGAGGGTCTCGTTCCATTTCCATGCTATTTCCCTTCTCTCTCCCTTTCCCTCCCACCTCCCAACCCTGTTTAATGATGGTCTTCTACTTGTGCTCTTCTTCCCTAGTCTGTTCTTAATTACTCTCCTTATATCAAAGAAGACATTTGGCATTTGTTTTTTAGGGCTTGGCTAGCTTCGCTTAGCATAATCTGCTCTAATGCCATCCATTTCCCTCCAAATTCTATGATTTTGTCATTTCTTAATGCAGAGTAATACTCCATTGTGTATAAATGCCACATTTTTTTATCCATTCGTCTATTGAAGGGCATCTAGGTTGGTTCCACAGTCTTCCTATTGTGAATTGTGCTGCTATAAACATCGATGTAGCAGTGTCCCTGTAGCATGCTCTTTTTAGGTCTTTAGGGAATAGACCCAGAAGGGGGATAGCTGGGTCAAATGGTGGTTCCATTCCCAGCTTTCCAAGAAATCTCCATACTGCTTTCCAAATTGGCCACACCAATTTGCAGTCCCACCAACAATGTACAAGTGTACCCTTTTCCCCACATCCTCGCCAGCACTTATTGTTGTTTGACTTCATAATGGCTGCCAATCTTACTGGAGTGAGATGGTATCTTAGGGTGGTTTTGATTTGCATTTCTCTGACTGCTAGAGATGGTGAGCATTTTTTCATGTACTTGTTGATTGATTGTATGTCCTCCTCTGAGAAGTGTCTGTTCAAGTCCTTGGCCCATTTGTTGATGGGATTATTTGTTATCTTATTGTCTAATTTTCTGAGTTCTTTATATACTCTGGATATTAGGGCTCTATCTGAAGTGTGAGGAGTAAAGATTTGTTCCCATGATGTAGGCTCCCTATTTACCTCTCTTATTGTTTCTTTTGCTGAGAAAAAACTTTTTAGTTTGAGTAAGTCCCATTTGTTGATTCTAGATGTTAACTCTTGTGCTATGGGTGTCCTATTGAGGAATTTGGAGCCCGACCCCACAGCATGTAGGTCGTAGCCAACTTTCTCTTCTATCAGATGCCGTGTCTCTGATTTGATATCAAGCTCCTTGATCCATTTTGAGTTAACTTTTGTGCATGGCGAGAGAAAGGGATTCAATTTCATTTTGTTGCATATGGATTTCCAATTTTCCCAGCACCATTTGTTGAAGATGCTATTCTTCCTCCATTGCATGCTTTTAGCCCCTTTATCAAATATAAGAAAGTTGTAGTTTTGTGGGTTGGTTTCTGTGTCCTCTATTCTGTACCATTGGTCCACCCGCCTGTTTTGGTACCAGTACCATGCTGTTTTTGTTACTATTGCTCTGTAGTATAGTTTGAAATCTGGAATCGCTATACCACCTGATTCACACTTCCTGCTTAGTATTGTTTTTGCTATTCTGGGTCTTTTATTCTTCCATATGAATTTCATGATTGCTTTCTCCATTTCTACAAGAAATGCCGTTGGGATTTTGATTGGCATTGCATTAAACCTATAGAGAACTTTTGGTAATATCGCCATTTTGATGATGTTAGTTCTGCCTATCCATGAACAGGGTATATTTTTCCATCTTCTAAGGTCTTCTTCAATTTTTCTCTTTAGGGTTCTGTAGTTTTCATTGTATAAGTCTTTCACCTCTTTTGTTAGGTTGATTCCCAAGTATTTTATTCTTTTTGAGGATATTGTGAACGGGGTGGTTGTCCTCGTGTCCATTTCAGAGGATTTGTCGCTGATATACAGGAATGCCTTTGATTTATGCGTGTTGATTTTATAACCTGCCACTTTGCTGAATTCATTTATTAGCTCTAACAGTTTCTTTGTAGACCATATTGGGTCTGCTAGGTATAGAATCATGTCATCTGCAAATAGTGATAACTTAAGTTCTTCTTTTTTTTATTTTCATGCCTTTAATTTCTTTCGTCTGTCTAATTGCTCTGGCCAGTGTTTCGAGAACTATGTTGAACAGGAGTGGTGAGAGAGGGCATCCCTGTCTTGTTCCAGATTTTAGAGGGAATGCCTTCAATTTTTCTCCATTCAGAATGATGCTAGCCTGAGGCTTAGCATAAATTGCTTTTACAATGTTGAGGTATGTTCCTGTTATCCCTAGTTTTTCGAGAGTTTTGAACATAAACGGATGCTGTACTTTGTCGAATGCTTTTTCTGCATCTTTCGAGATGATCATATGGTTCTTATTTTTAAGCCTATTGATGTGGTGAATAACATTTATTGATTTCCGTATATTGAACCAACCTTGCATACCAGGGATGAATCCTACTTGATCATGGTGCACAATTTTTTTGATATGTTTTTGTATCCGATTTGCCAGAATTTTATTGAGGATTTTTGCATCTAGGTTCATTAGAGATATTGGTCTGTAGTTTTCTTTCTTTGAAGTGTCTTTGTCTGGTTTCGGAATCAGGGTGATGTTGGCCTCGTAGAATGAATTTGGAAGTTCTCCCTCTTTTTCTATTTCCTGAAATAGCTTGAAAAGTATTGGTATTAGTTCCTCTTTAAAGGTTTTGTAAAACTCTGCTGTAAACCCATCCGGTCCTGGGCTTTTCTTAGATGGTAATCTTTTGATGTTTTCTTCTATTTCCTCAATTGATATTGGTCTGTTTAGGTTGTCTATATCCTCCTGACTCAATCTGGGCAGATTATATGACTTAAGAAATTTATCGATGCCTTCACTATCTTCTATTTTATTGGAGTATAAGGATTCAAAATAATTTCTGATTATCTTCTGTATTTCTGAAGTGTCTGTCATGATCTTGCCTTTTTCATCCCTTATGCTAGTAATTTGAGTTCTCTCTCTTCTTCTCTTCGCTAGCATGGCTAAGGGTCTGTCAATTTTATTTATCTTTTCAAAGAACCAACTTTTCGTTTTGTCAATTTTTTCAATTGTTTCTTTTGTTTCGATTTCATTAATTTCAGCTCTGATTTTAATTATTTCTTGCCTTCTACTTCTTTTGCTGTTGTTTTGCTCTTCTTTTTCTAGAATTTTGAGATGAAGTATGAGATCATTTATTTGTTGGTTTTTTCTTTTTTTAAGGAATGAACTCCAAGCAATGAATTTTCCTCTTAGAACTGCTTTCAATGTGTCCCATAGATTCCGATATGTTGTGTCTGTGTTTTCATTAAACTCTAAGAATTTTTTAATTTCCTCCTTGATGTCTTCTAAAACCCATTGATCATTCAGTAACCTATTGTTCATTCTCCAAGTGATGCATGATTTTTCCTTGCTTCTTTTATGGTTGATTTTTAGTTTCATTCCATTATGATCAGATAAGATGCATGGTATTATCTCCGCTCCTTTATATTGTCTAAGAGTTGCCCTGTGACATAATATATGATCTGTTTTTGAGAAGGATCCATGTGCTGCTGAGAAAAAAGTGTAGCTGCTTGATGTTGGGTGGTATATTCTATATATGTCAATTAAGTCTAGGTTGTTAATTGTGTTATTGAGTTCTATAGTTTCCTTATTCAACTTTTGTTTGGAAGATCTGTCCAGTGGTGAGAGAGGTGTGTTGAAGTCTCCCATGATTATTGTATGGTGGTCTATTAGACTCTTGAACTTGAGAAGAGTTTGCTTGATGAACGCAGCAGCACCATTGTTTGGGGCATATATTTTATGATTGTTATGTCTTGTTGGTGTATGGTTCCCTTGAGCAGTATGTAGTGTCCTTCTTTATCCCTTTTGATTAACTTTGGTTTGAAATCTATTTTATTTGATATGAGTATGGACACTCCTGCTTGTTTCCGCAGTCCATATGAGTGATATGATTTTTCCCAACCTTTCACCTTCAGTCTATGTATATCCTTTCCTATCAAATGCGTCTCCTGTAGGCAGCATATTGTTGGATCTTGTTTTGTGATCCATTCAACTAGCCTGTGTCTCTTAATTGGTGAGTTTAAGCCATTAACATTTAGGGTTATTATTGAGATATGGTTTGTTCTTCCAGCCATGTTTGTTTATTAATGCTGTTAAACCTGATTTGTTTTTCTCTTTGATTTTTCCCCCCTTTACTGTCCTACCTCCCACTGTTGGTTTTCATTGTTGTTTTCCATTTCCTCTTCCTGTAGTGTTTTGCCAAGGATTTTTTGAAGAGATGGTTTTCTAGCTGCAAATTCTTTTAACTTTTGTTTATCATGGAATGTTTTAATTTCATCTTCCATCCTGAAGCTTAATTTTGCCGGATACACGATTCTTGGTTGGAACCCATTTTCTTTTAGCGTTTGAAATATGTTATTCCAGGATCTTCTAGCTTTTAGAGTCTGTGTTGAGAGATCAGCTGTTATCCTGATTGGTTTACCCCTAAATGTAATCTGCTTCCTTTCTCTTGTAGCTTTTAAAATTCTCTCCTTATTCTGTATGTTGGACATCTTCATTATAATGTGTCTAGGTGTGGATCTCTTATGATTTTGCACATTCGGCGTCCTGTAGGCTTCTAGGATTTGGGGTTCTGTCTCATTCTTCAAGTCTGGGAAGTTTTCTCGTATTATTTCACTGAATAAATTGTCTATTCCTTTGGTTTGGAGCTCTGTGCCTTCCTGTATCCCAATGACTCTTAAGTTTGGTCTTTTGATATTATCCCATATTTCTTGGATGTTCTGCTCATGGTTTCTTAGCAGACTTGCTGAGCTGTCTATGCTCTTTTCAAGTTGAAATACTCTGTCTTCATTGTCTGATGTTCTATCTTCTAAGTGATCCACTCTGCTGGTAGTTTTCTCAATTGAGTTTTTAAGTTGGTTTATTGCTTCCTGCATTTCTAGGATTTCTATTTGTTTGTTTTTTATTTCCTCTATCTCCCTGTGAAATTGATCTTTTACTTCCTGGATTTGTTTATGAAGTTCCTTGTCAATGTGATCTTTCATTGTCTGATTTTGCTGTCTCATGTCTTCCTTGAGACTCCAGATCATCTGAAGCATGTATATCCTGACCTCTCTGTCTGACATTCCATCTGTTGCAGCTATTACCTCTTCTAGAGTTGAGTTGACCTGCATTGCCTGTGGTCCTTTCTTTCCTTGTCTTTTCATACTGCTGGCGTTTCTTTCTGCTTGGTGAAACTGTTGTGTTTTTGAAATTTTCCCTCTATTTATTCATATTGCTCTTGTATAGTTGAAAAGTCTCCCTTGCAGGACAGATGGTGGCTGTGATCCTCCACCAATTGGTGCGATCTGTCTACCACGCTGGCGGGCCCTAGGTCTGCTCTGCTGGCCGGTCGAAGGTCCGCCTACACAGCAGGCGCGAGGGGCACCTCTGTCTCTCCGTAGGTTGCTGGTCCTAACCTCCCGATAAGTCCCCAGTACGCCTACCTTGCAGGCACTGGGGGTGGGGCCGGCTCCGGCCCACAACAAGCCGCAGGGCCTGATCTGCCACTGGTCACAGTCCCGCCTACCTTGCAGGCACTGGGGGAGGGGACTGTCCTGCCCCTCAGCAGGGCGCTAAGCCTGATCTGCTGGAGTTGACAATCCCGCCTACCTTGCAGGCACTGGGGGAGGGGACGGGCCTGCCCCACAGAAGGCAGCTGGTGGGTCACAGGACCCCGTTCCCTGCAGGCGCCTGTGTCAGCTCTGTCTCTCGGCAGATTGCTGGGCCTGACCTGCCCGTGGGTCGCCAGTTCTCCTACCTTGCAGGCACTGGGGGTGGGGCCGGCTCGGGCCACAACCAGCCGCTGGGCCTTCTCTGCCGGTGGTCCCTAACATTTCTATAGTAACTGACCCTGTTTAACATCAATGCAAGTAGACTCCTATGGGATATGATGTGTATTTTGACATTGATTTTTATTCAACACTGGTACATTACTATTTCTTCAGTTGATGCACATCATAGGATATATATTTCATCCTCAAGTTCACAAATTTCTAGGCATTTGGTTCACTTTCAATCAAACCCTGCTTCAGAACACATGTATTCCTTTATGTTTCTTGACTGGTCTTTTCATGAGACTTCTTTCGAAACACATTATTTTGGATTTCCATAATCATTTTGGAACCAAAACTCACACACCCCTCATGGTAAACCATCACCCTAATATTACCATTATATGTATAACTGGTTGGAATGAATGATCGTGTATCAATATAAGATTTCTTATATGTTTTCAGATATCAATTCAATCCATTATTTAAATTAAAACCAGTTATATTCTTTATTCAAAGTATGGTCTATTAATACATTATCTCTATACTCATAGACCCAGGGTACACCTATTTGTACCCCCGAATTCTAATTTATACTTCTTCAACTTATTGCTCCCAAAAATAGTGGAAGAAATACTCATGTCACCTGATCTACATATATATTTTATCACAGTGATATTCTGAACACAAAATGCAAAGGTCACACTTATGATTGTACCTAAGCCTAATTGGAAAGTGAGCATGGATTACTAAAACCATCCTTGTCTAGGTTGGCTAATGCTCTCAAATGTCAATTCTATTGGTGACTACACATTTGTTTCTGCCTAAGATTATATATTTTACCTCAACCGTGTTGAAAATGTCTAATCCTATCACTCACTTTATACTTTGCCTAATTTCCTAATGTCTATATTCATATCTGCTTTTCTACATATCTTCCCCAGTTCATCATTGTGACTGACTCTTCACATGTGTTGACATTTACATTCACTCTCTAACAGACACCCTATTGCTAAAGAACTTTTGGTCCAAATATTATACTCACTCTTCTTCCTAAACCTACTGACTATCTTTCTAATCCTACCTACTATCCCTTTTTGACTTGATCTTCTCTTCTACATTCAATCATCCAAGGTACAAGGTCCTATGAAATTGTATGTTGATTTATCAGAGACATCTGAACAGAATGTAATTCAAAGCTAAGTATCCCAATCAATGGCCCAATGCCCTTCTGGCCTTCAAATCTTACTTAGATTTCTGTTTTCATACATATATTTCACCTCTATATTATTATAAATATCACAGGTTCCCATTACCATTCTTCATCCAGCAGAATAATTTCTAACCCAAATTGAACATGTTCTTAACCCCTAGCATTCACTGTTTCCTCAATCTCACTTTACAGAAGAGCAGGGACAGAGTTGGTCTTACAATACAGGAATGTAGGGGATCTTCCACCTGCTGAGAACCTCCACGGTCCATGCAGAAATGATCCCTGGATAAGATGTAGGCAGCTAGGAAGGACCTGAGAGAGTAAAAGTCATCTTCCGTGGCAAACAACATGGTCAGGATAAAGGGATGTGTCTGAATGAGCGTCTTTCTTCTTCATGTAGACAAGATTGACCAAACCAGGCCTGTGTGGAGAGCTTTTCCAGGGTTCCTATGGTTGATATACCATTCTAACTTGTGAAATTGTCACAGGAAGCAGGGGCAGCCTCCATCTCATGGGACCCTTGGAAGCAACAGTTAGGAAAAAGTGGTTTCCAAGGCTGTGACCTCATTCAGTTCCTGAAGGAAGTGACCTCACCACACTTCCTTGGTGATGGAACTCTCTGAAATTGGGATCCAGGAAGCCAGGCACCCAGAGGCAGTCCCAGTGCCAGTCCCAGTGGGCTCACTTGTTTGGATTTACCAAGGACAGAGTCAGTCTTTCTTGGTACCTAGAGATGTGAGGATGGCCAATTGCCAGGAAAGCTCTGAAGGGGGTCTTTCCAGAGAAAGCAGGTAGTGGCTCACCCCTGGCTCCTGACAACTTCACAGAATTGGCCAAGGAGGCCAGATCTGTGACAAGACTGTCCAATTCGGGGGAACCTAGTATGGCCCACCAGTCAGAGGACACTGTGGGTAGTCACAGACCTCCTTGGGGGAAGGAGGTGGCTTTGTTGGTGTGGGTGTGAGTTTGTGGTTGGGTCTCAGGTTCTGAGAAGAGCTAGGAAAGGCGAAATGTTTGGTTGGGAGTGGACTGTTTCTAGCAAGTCTTTTGACAAGGCGATTGTTGCTTTTTCTGTGTATCGCACTGTGTCCGTGGTTGTAGACATTAGAAAAGAGAATGCATTAATGGATGTGTCTTGTCTAGTAAAAGGCTTCCAGCATTCATCCTGCCCAATTTATGAATGGACTGCGGCTTGCCTTATCCATGGGCAAAACCTATTATCTTCCTAAATTTCTGTTTTCTTCCTGAATTCTGGCCACTCTTCAGAATAGGCTCATGGTTTTGTGTCCATGATATGTACCACCTCGAAGCTTGGTGACTTGGCCATGTACTAGATAGCTGAAAGGAATGGCGAGCATCTCAGACAACTCAGATATCAGTGGGCCCATTGAAGTCTCAGTGGAGAAACCCTGCTTTGGGACATTTGCTTACCTATTGTTCTGTTTCCCTGGTTGTCAGCAAGGTCTTTGCCTCAGGACACACCTTTGTGAAGCCTGAAGAAAACAGTTTTCAAATGCAAACGAATGGGCACCACTTGTGGCTCTTTGCTTAATTGCTTTGCAAAGGAATGTGTCTGAATCAGCCTCTTGGCCCTGTGTGAGGCTGTGGCTTAGATTGTCATCACCTGATGGATCTCAGGAAAGATCCCATATGTGCACCCAAAGCCAATATGGCAAAACAGCAGTCATTGTGAATGAAGTCTCTTGCCTTCCTCTGTAAGGTCCCTAACCTGCATCAAGTGAGAATAGGGATCCTTTGATTCAAATGAGTTTTTCAAAGCCCTGCAGAAGCTAGCCATTATGTGCTTGTGTTTTCTCATGACTCCAATTTACACAAAAAATCTGTACCCCACCATCAGCATGCCTCAAAGTTTAGAAGCCTAGCAGTATTAAAGGCAGCCCTATTTGATCACTCCTGGTTCAAAGAAGGGTGTACAGGCCACCCTGGAATTAGGACAATGAGGGGCAAGGGAGCTTATTGTGGACACTGTCTTTGGCTGCGACCCTGAAAGAAACCTCAAGCCAGAGGTTATGATGATTGTCTATATGGAAGAAGTTGAGGGCCTTGTGGCAGTGTTTTGGTTTGAATTGTGGTCATTTGTATGGCAGTGGAAGAGATGACTGGGTCTGCCTGGGCTTGAATTCTGGTGTGATTCCCCTTGGAGACTGAGTTTTGGAACGGACCTCAGAGAAGTATTGCCATGAATTGTGTTGGGATTTTCCAAGGCCACGCATGAGAGTCCCCCCTGGAAACTGAGATCGAATAGCAGGGTGACTTTCCACAGAACAATGGGAATCTCAGCCAGGATATCACATGATTTTATTCTTAAAGACCTGGCAGCCATAGTTGAGAGTCAAAACACACATGGACCTCACATTGTAGACCTCAGTGGGCCTGGTTTCATGTGACATTTTTTGGCCACTCTTGAGTTCTCCAGAGCTTTCATTGAAATGATATTTCACACCTTTAAATGTTTCCTGAATGAATGGAAACCCACAGTGCCTCCAACTTCATCCTTTAAAAATGGCTAGATAAATACCGTGAAATCTTTGAAATTCCCATGACCAGGTGGCACTGGAGAACCTTAGGATGTCCTCTTGCTGATCATAAGTTTACCAGACAGGTGCCTTGATTGACGGCTTTCATGAAAATGATGAAGAACAGAGATGCCAGTGAGGTGGGGCCTGCTGAGTAGTGGGCCTAGAGCAGTGGTGTGCAGGTGTGTGATAAAACATCTGTGATGGGGCCATGTGGATCTGCCATGGGCTTCCAAATGTCTTGTGACTGACATGGTGCAGCCAGCAGACCCTTATATGTAAAGGCATCTTGTTATATGGAGAGGTTTCAGAACAATATTCAGAATCAGGTTGCTATGTTCAAGGGGCCAAGCTCTGTGGGATAGAAGCATGGTTGGTGCATTCTCCTAGGATCCTGACACACCACACGTGACAGAACTCCCTCCAGCACTGTGTCCCAGTTGAAGTCCTTGTATTTCGTGAAGCAAATACCAAACTCCCAGTGAAGCAGCAAAAAACACCACAAAAAGTGAAGGATGACAAAATGGCTTCACAGTTCCCACGGGGAGATACTTAGCCCCCAGTGGCCACGGTTTTCCTACAAAGAGAGAATTCAGCACTTCTGCCTCATGTTCATTGGAAAATAAGAAACCATGTCCTCCAGGTCACATAGATGCAGACCCAGCTTTGATCGTCTCACTACAAAGGAAGCTAATGCTCCTTACAACAACATACATTTCAAGAGCCCAACCTCAGAGGCAGTTTCTCAAGAAGTCTTTAGGCCAGCAGAGCTCCATGTTTGTGTAGTGTTTATCCTCTCCCTTACTTATGGAAACTCCTCTACCACCTCCAAAGTTGTGAATTCCTGAGCATTTTTCATTCCACATATGTATTCAAATTTTTTCTAACTCTTCTCCACGAATTGCGTCTTACTTGGGGCAAGGGTATTGTCAAGGCATTTTTCTGGATGACAGTGGGAAGATTTTGTGTAGCACATTTTTGCATACACATTGTATTCATTTTCCTATTTTCCATTCCAAATTCTGAATACCTGACACTAACCCATACCCTACTAGACTCTGACTACAAATCCTAATATGATAAAAAGAAATAACCCAAACAGAATAGAAATACAAGCAGTTCAGAGGAGGCATGGTGTGTAGTTGGACAGGCCTTTTGCATTATAAAGGGTAGATGTTATGAATCTAGTCCAATTTATTCGTTCTCTATGTGTTTTAAAACTTAACAAATATGTGAATTCCTGTCTCCCTTTCTCTGCAGCCTATTCAGCACATGTATTTTTACATGCACATAGAGAATCCTACCTGGTTTTCCAGCTACATTCTTGTGAGGTGGCTGACTTGGCAGATACAAACTGTGAGAAGAAATCACTCCTCCTAAATGCTGTTGGAACTGAAAATCAACCTATGGGTGAGCTTCCTACTTCAACAACATGATACATACATCCATGTTCAGTAAAATAAATATTTCTGGATCTTGAGTTGATATATATTTCATGATGAATTTCAATTGGCATATATATTTTTAATTTTTAATGTCGCTTTGTGTGTGTTTTGTGTATATATATATATATATATATATATATATATATATATATATATACATGTATATATACACACACACACTCTCCAGATTTTTCAAAATATAAAATATGTGTGTCTTATTTTACACTCCCTGAATTCATGTTCATGTATCTGGATTTATAATGAACTTTTCACAAGATTATTCTCAGAAATATTCATCCACCTGAAATACATATTTGTTTCCTAGTACTGAAAACTAACTTGAGTGAATGGTGTATAGAAATCCTAACATTTCTACAGTAACTGACCATGTTTAACATCAATGCAAGTAGACTCCTAGGGGACATGATGTGTATTTTGACATTTATTTTTATTCAACACTGGTACATTACTCTTTCTCCAGTTGATGCACATCATAGGATATATATTTTAACTTCAAGTTCACAAATTTCTAGGCATTTGGTTCACTTTCAATCAAATCCTGCTTCAGAACACATGTATTCCTCCATGTTTCTTGACTGGTCTTTTTATGACACTTCTTTCCAAACACATTACTTTGTATTTCCATAATCACTTTGGAACCAAAACTCACATACCCCTCATGGTAAACCATCAACCTAATATTACCATTAGATGTATAACTGGTTAGAATGAATGATCCTGTATCAATATAAGATTTCTTATATGTTTTCAGATATCAATTCAATTAATTATTTAAATTGGAACCAGTTATATTCTTTATTCACAGTATGGTCTATTCATGCATTATCTCTATACTCATAGACCCAGGGTACACCTATTTTTACCCACGAATTCTAATTTATACATTTTCAACATATTGCACCCAAAAATAGTGGAAGAAATACTCATGTCACCTGATGTACATATATATTTTATCACAGTGATATTCTGAACACAAAATGCAAAGGTCACACTTATGGTTGTACCTAAGCCTAATTGGAAAGTGAGCATGGATTACTAAAACTATCCTTGTCTAGGTTGGCTAATATTCTCAAATGTCAATTCTATTGGTGACTACACATTTGTTTCTGCCTAAGATTATATATTCAACCTCAACCCTGTTGAAAATGTCTATTCCTATCACTCACTTTATACTTTGCCTAATTACCTAATGTGTATATTCATATCTGCTTTCCTACATATCTTCCCCAGTTCATCATTGTGACTGACTCTTCACATATGCTGACATTTACATTCACTCTCTAACAGACATTCTATTGTTAAAGAACTTTTGGTCCAAATATTATACTCACTCTTCTTCCTAAACCTACTGACTATCTTTCTAATCCTACCTACTATCCCTTTTTGACTTGATCTTCTCTTCTACATTCAATCATCCAAGGTACAAGGTCCTATGCCATTGTATGTTGATTTATCAGAGACATCTGTACAGAATGTAATTCAAAGCTAAGTATCCCAATCAGGGTCCCAATGCCCTTCTGGCCTTCAAATCTTACTTAGATTTCTGTTTTCATACATACATTTCACC
Organism: Ictidomys tridecemlineatus; assembly: GCF_052094955.1. NCBI lineage: Eukaryota > Metazoa > Chordata > Mammalia > Rodentia > Sciuridae > Ictidomys > Ictidomys tridecemlineatus. Next base: position 124,377,033 of record NC_135480.1, on the reverse strand, counting down.
TCTATATTATTATAAATATCACAGGTTCCCAATACCATTCTTCATCCAGCAGAATTGTAACCCAAATTGAACATGTTCTTAACCCCAAGCATTCACTGTTTCCTCAATCTCACTTTACAGAAGAGCAGGGACAGAGTTGGTCTTACAATACAGGAATGTAGGGGATCTTCCACCTGCTGAGAACCTTTAAGGTCCATGCAGAAATGATCCCTAGAGAAGATGTAGGCAGCTAGGAAGGACCTGAGAGAGTAAAAGTCATCTTCCGTGGAAAACAACCTGGTCAGGATGAAGGGATGTGTCTGAAGGAGCCTCTCTCTACTTCATGTAGACAAGATGGACCAAAAAAGGCCTGTGTGGAGAGCTTTTCCTGGGTGCCTATGGTTGATATACCATTCTAACTTGTGAAAGTGTCACAGGAAGCAGGGGCAGCCTCCATCTCATGGGACGTTGGAAACAACAGTTAGGACAAAGTGGTTTCCAATGCAGTGACCTCATTCAGTTCCTGAGGGAAGTGACCTCACCACACTTTCTTGGTGATGGAACTCTCTGAACTTGGGATCCAGGAATCCAGGCACCCAGAGGCAGTCCCAGTGCCAGTCCCAGTGGGCTCACTTGTTTGGATTTACCAAGGACAGAGTCAGTCTTTCTTGGTACCTACAGATGTGAGGATGGCCAATTGCCAGGAAAGCTCTGAAGGGGGTCTTTCCTGAGAAAGCAGGTAGTGGCTCACCCCTGGCTCCTGACAACTTCACAGAATTGGCCAAGAAGGCCAGATCTGAGACAAGACAGGCCATTTCGGGGGAATCTAGTATGGCCCACCAGTCAAAGGTCACTGCGGGTAGTCACAGACCTCTTTGGGGGAAGGAGATGGCTTTGTGGGTGTGGGTGTGAGTTAGTGGTTTGGTCTCATGTTCTGAGAAGAGATAGGAAATTTGGTTTGTTTGATTTGGAGTGGACTGTTTCTATCAAGTCTTTTGACACGGCGAGTGTTGCTTTGTCTGTGTATCCCACTGTGTCCGTGCTTGTAGACATTAGAAAAGAGAATGCATCAATGGATGTGTCCTGTCTAGTAGAAAGCTTCCAGCATTCATCCTGCCCAATTTATGAATGGACTGCGGCTAGCCTCTTCCATGGGGAAAACCTACAATCTTCCTTAATTCCTGTTTTCTTCCTGAATTCTGGCCACTCTTCAGAACAGGCTCATGGTTTTGTGTCCAAGATATGTACCACCTCCAAGCTTGGTGACATGGCCATGTACTAGACAGCTGAAAAAAATGGCGAGCATCTCAGAAAAAGTCTCAGTGTAGAAACTATACTTTGGGCCTTATCCTTACCTATTGTTCTGTTTCCCTGGATGTCAGCAAGGTCTTTGCCTCAGGACACACCTTTGTGAAGCCTGAAGAAAACAGTTTTCAAATGCAAACGAATGGGCATCACTTGTGGCTCTTTGCTTAATTGCTTTGCAAAGGGATGTGTCTGAATCAGCCTCTTGGCCCTGTGTGAGGCTGTGGCTTAGATTGTCAGCACCTGATGGATCTCAGGAAGGATCCCATATGTGCATCCAAAGCCAATATGGCAAAACAGCAGTCATTGTGGATGAAGTCTCTCGCCTTCCTCTGTAAGGTTCCTGACCTGCATCAAGTGAGAATAGGAATCCTTTGGGTCAAATGAGTTTTTCAAAGCCCTGCAGAGGCTAGCCATTATGTGCTTGTGTTTTCTCATGACTCCAATTTACACAAAAAATGTGTACCCCACCATCAGCAGGCCTCAAAGTTTAGAAGCTGAGCAGTATTAAAGGCAGGCCATTTTGATCACTCCTGGTTCAAAGAAGGGTGTCCAGGCCACCCTGACATTAGGTAAATGAGGGGCAAGGGAGCTTATTTTGGACACTGTCTTAGGCTGCGCCCCTCATGGAAACCTCCAGCCAGAGGTTATGAGGATTGTCTATATGGAAGACATTGAGAGCCTTGTGGCAGCGTTTTGGTTTGAATTGTGGTCATTTGTATGGCGGTGGAAGAGATGAGTGAGTCCGCCTGGGCTTGAACTCTGGTGTGATTCCCCTTAGAGACTGAAATCTGGAACTGACGTCAGAGCAGTATTGCCATGAATTGAGTTGGGATTTTCCGAGGCCATGCATGAGAGTACCCCTGAAAACTGAGATCAAAGCCCAGGATCACTTTCCACAGATCACTGGGAATCTCAGCCAGGATATCACATGATGTTATTCTTAAAGACCTTGAGGCAATAGTTGAGAGTCAAAACACACATGTACCTTACATCATAGAGCTCAGTGGCCCTGGTTTCATGTGACTTTTTTTGGCCACTCTTTGGGAAGCCTTGTTTGTGAGAGTTCTCCAGAGCTTTTATTGAAAAGATCTTTCTCACTATTAAATGGTTCCTTAATGAATGGAAACCCACAGTGCCTCCAACTTCATCCTTTACAAATGGCTAGATAAATACCGTGCCATCTTTGAAATTCCCATGACCAGGTGGCACTGGAGAACCTTAGGATGTCCTGTTGCTGATCATGAGTTTACCAGACAGGTGCCTTGATTGACGGCTTTCATGAAAATGATGAAGAACAGAGATGCCAGTGAGGTGGGGCCGGCTGAGTAGTGGGGCTAGAGCAGTGGTGTGCAGGTGTGTGATAAAACATCTGTGATGGGGCCATGTGGATCTGCCATGCGCTTCCAAATGTCTTGTGACTGACATGGTGCAGCCAGCAGACCCTTATATGTAAAGGCATCTTGTTATATGGAGAGTTTCAGAACAATGTTCAGAATCAGGTTGCTATGGTCAAGGGACCAAGCTCTGTGAGATAGAAGCATGCTTGGTGCATTCTCCTAGGACCCTGACACACCACACGTGACAGAACTACCTCCAGCACTGTGTCCAGTTGAAGTCCTTGTATTTCGTGAAGCAAATACCAAACTCCCAGTGAAGCAGCAAGAAACACCACGAAAAATGGCGGATGACCAAATGGCTTCACAGTTCCCACGGGGAGATACTTATCACCCAGTGGCCACAGTTTACCTACAAAAAGACAATTCAGCACTTCTGCCTCATGTTCATTGGAAAATCAGAAACCATGTCCTCCAGGTCACATAGATGCAGACCCAGCTTTGATGGTCTCACTACAAAGGAAGCTAATGCTCCTGACAACAACATATATTTCAAGAGCCCAACCTCAGAGGCAGTTTCTCAAGAAGTCTTTAGGCCAGCAGCGCTCCATGTTTGTGGAGTGTTTATCCTCTCCCTTACTTATGGAAACTCCTCTACCACCTCCAAAGTTGTGAACTCCTGAGCATTTTTCATTCCACATATGTATTCAAAGATTTCCTAACTCTTCTCCTCGAATTGCATCTTACTTGGGGCAAGGGTATTCTCAAGGCATTTTTCTGGATGACAGTGGGAAGATTTTGTGTAGCACATATTTGCATACACATTGGATTCATTTTCCTATTTTCCATTCCAAATACTGAATCCCTGACACTAACCCATACCCTACTAGACTCTGACTACAAATCCTAATATGATAGAAAAAAATAACCCAAACAGAATAGAAATACAAGCAGTTTAGAGGAGGCATGGTGTGTAGTTGGACAGGCCTTTTGCATTATAAAGGGTAGATGTAATGAATCTAGTCCAATGTAATAGTTCTTCATGTGTTTTTAAACTTAACAAATATGTGAATTTCTGTCTCCCTTTCTCTGCAACCTATTCAGAACATGTATTTTTACATGCACATATAAAATCCTACCTGGTTTCCCAGCTACATTCTTGTGAGGTGGCTGACTTGGCAGATACAAACTGTGAGAAGAAATCACTCCTCCTCAATGCTTTTGGAACTGAAAATCAACCTATGGGTGAGCTTCCTACTTCAACAACATGATACATACATCCATGTTTAGTAAAATAAATATTTCTGGATCTTGGAATGATATATATTTCATGATGAATTTGAATTGGCATATATATTTTTACTTTTTAATGTCTCTCTGTGTGTGTTTTGTGTATATATATGTGTATGTATACACACACACTCTCCAGATTTTTCAAAATATAAAATATGTGTGTCTTATTTTAAACTCCCTGAATTCATGTTCATGTATGTGGATTTATAATCAACTTTTTACAAGATTATTCTCAGAAATATTCATTTTCCTGAAATACATATTTGTTTCCTACTACTGAAAACTAACTTCAGTGAATGGTGCATAGAAATCCTAACATTTCTACAGTAACTGACCCTGTTTAACATCAATGCAAGTAGACTCCTATGGGACATGATGTGTATTTTGACATTGATTTATATTCAACACTGGTACATTACTCTTTCTTCAGTTGATGCACATCATAGGATATATATTTCATCCTCAAGTTCACAAATTTCTAGGCATTTGGTTCACTTTCAATCAAATCCTGCTTCAGAACACATGTATTCCTCCATGTTTCTTGACTGGTCTTTTCATGAGACTTCTTTCCAAACACATTATTTTGGATTTCCATAATCACTTTGGAACAAAAACTCACACACCCCTCATGGTAAACCATCACCCTAATATTACCATTAGATGTATAACTGGTTGGAATGAATGATCGTGTATCAATATAAGATTTCTTATATGTTTTCAGATATCAATTCAATCCATTATTTAAATTGGAACCAGTTATATTCTTTATTCACAGTATGGTCTATTCAAGCATTATCTCTATACTCATAGACCCAGGGTACGTTTATATTTCCCCCCGAATTCTAATTTATACGTCTTCAACATATTGCTCCCAAAAATAGTGGAAGAAATACTCATGTCACCTGATGTACATATATATTTTATCACAGTGATATTCTGAACACAAAATGCAAAGTTCACACATATGATTGTACCTAAGCCTAATTGGAAAGTGAGCATGGATTACTAAAACCATCCTTGTCTAGGTTGGCTAATGCTCTCAAATGTCAATTCTATTGGTGACTACACATTTGTTTCTGCCTAAGATTATATATTCAACCTCAACCCTGTTGAAAATGTCTATTCCTATCACTCACTTTATACTTTGCCTAATTTCCTAATGTGTATATTCATATCTGCTTTCCTACATATCTTCCCCAGTTCATCATTGTGACTGACTCTTCACATGTGCTGACATTTACATTCACTCTCTAACAGACACCCTATTGCTAAAGAACTTTTGGTCCAAATATTATACTCACTCTTCTTCCTATACCTACTGACTATCTTTCTAATCCTACCTACTATCTCTTTTTGACTTGATCTTCACTTCTACATTCAATCATCCAAGGTACAAGGTCCTATGCCATTGTATGTTGATTTATCAGAGACAGCTGTACAGAATGTAATTCAAAGCTAAGTATCCCAATCAAAGGCCCAATGCCCTTCTGGCCTTCAAATCATACTTAGATTTCTGTTTTCATACATATATTTCACCTCTATATTATTATAAATATCACAGGTTCCCAATACCATTGTTCATCCAGCAGAATGATTTCTAACCCAAATTGAACATGTTCTTAACCCCAAGCATTCACTGATTCCTCAATCTCACTTTACAGAAGAGCAGTGAAAGAGTTGGTCTTACAATACAGTAATGTAGGGGATCTTCCACCTGCTGAGAACCTCCAAGGTCCATGCAGAAATGATCCCTGGAGAAGATGTAGGCAGCTAGGAAGGACCTGAGAGAGTAAAAGTCATCTTCCGTGGCAAACAACCTGGTCAGGATGAAGGGATGTTTCTGAATGAGCCTCTCTCTTCTTCATGTAGACAAGATGGACCAAACCAGGCCTGTGTGGAGAGCTTTTTTTGGGTGCCTATGGTTGATATACCATTCTAACTTGTGAAAGTGTCACAGGAAGCAGGGGCAGCCTCCATCTCATGGGACCCTTGGAAGCAACAGTTAGGACAAAGCGGTTTCCAAGGCAGTGACCTCATTCAGTTCCTGAAGGAAGTGACCTCACCACACTTCCTTGGTAATGAAACTCTCTGACCTTGGGATCCAGGAAGCCAGGCACCCAGAGGAAGTCCCAGTGCCAGTCCCAGTGGGCTCACTTGTTTGGATTTACCAAGGACAGAGTCAGTCTTTCTTGGTACCTACAGATATGAGGATGGCCAATTGCCAGGAAAGCTCTGAAGGGAGTCTTTCCTGAGAAAGCAGGTAGTGGCTCACCCCTGGCTCCTGACAACTTCACAGAATTGGCCAAGGAGGCCAGATCTGAGACAAGACAGGCCATTTCAGGAGAAGCTCGTATGGCCCACCAGTCAGAGGACACTGCAGGTACTCACAGACCTCCTTGGGGGAAGGAGGTGGCTTTGTGGGTGTGGGTGTGATCTTGTGGTTTTGTCTAGGTTCTGAGAAGAGCTAAGAAAGGCGGTTTGTTTGGTTTGGAGAGGACTGTTTCTAGCAAGTCTTTTGACAAGGCGAGTGTTGCTTTGTCTGTGTATCGCACTGTGTCCCTGGTTGCAGACATTAGAAAAGAGAATGCATCAATGGATGTGTCCTCTCTAGTAGAAAGCTTGCAGCATTCATCGTGCCCAATTTATGAATGGACTGTGGCTTGCCTTATCCATGGGCAAAACCTACTATCTTCCTAAATTCCTGTTTACTTCCTGAATTCTGGCCACTCTTCAGAATAGGCTCATGGTTTGTGTCCAAGATATGCACCACCTCCAAGCTAGGAGACATGGCCATGTACTAGATAGCTGAAAGGAATGGCGAGCATCTCAGAAAACTCAGATATCAGTGGGCCCATTAAAGTCTCAGTGGAGAAACCGTGCTTTGGGCCTTTTGCTTACCTATTGTTCTGCTTCCCTGGATGTCAGCAAGGTCTTTGCCTCAGGACACACCTTTGTGAAGCCTGAAGAAAACAGTTTTCAAATGCAAACGAATGGGCATCACTTGTGGCTCTTTGCTTAATTGCTTTGCAAAGGGATGTATCTGAATCAGCCTCTTGGCCCTGTGTGAGGCTGTGGCTTAGATTGTCAGCACCTGATGAATCTCAGGAAAGATCCCATATGTGCATCCAAAGCCAATATGGCAAAACAGCAGTCATTTTGGATGAAGTCTCTCGCCTTCCTCTGTAAGGTCCCTGACCTGCATCAAGTGAGAATAGGGATCCTTTGGGTCAAATGAGTTTTTTGAAGCCCTGCAGAGGCTAGCCATTATGTGCTTGTGTTTTCTCATGACTCCAATTTACACAAAAAATCTGTACCGAACCAACAGCAGGCCTCAAAGTTTAGAAGCTGAGCAGTATTAAAGGCAGGCCTATTTGATCACTCCTGGTTCAAAGAAGGGTGTCCAGGCCACCCTGACATTAGGCAAATGAGGGGCAAGGGAGCTTATTGTGGACACTGTCTTAGGCTGCGCCCCTCATGGAAACCTCCAGCAAAGGTTATGAGGATTGTCTATATGGAAGAAGTTGAGAGCCTTGTGGCAGTGTTTTGGTTTGAATTGTGGTCATTTGTATGGCAGTGGAAGGGATGACTGGGTCCGCCTGGGCTTGAACTCTGATGTGATTCCCCTTATAGACTGAGTTCTGGAACTGACCTTAGAGAAGTATTGCCATGAATTGAGTTGGGATTTTCGGAGGCCACGCATGAGAGTCCCCCCTGAAAACTAAGATCGAAGCCCAGGGTGACTTTCCACAGAACACTGGGAATCTCAGCCAGGATATCACATGATTTTATTCTTAAAGACCTGGAAGCCATAGTTGAGAGTCAAAACACACATGGACCTCACATTGTAGACCTCAGTGGGCCTGGTTTCATGTGACGTTTTTTGGCCACTCTTTGGGAAGCCTTGTTTGTGAGAGTTCTCCAGAGCTTTCATTGAAATGAACTTTCCCACCATTAAAAGCTTCCTGAATGAATGGATACCCACAGTGCCTCCAAATTCATCCTTTAAAAATGGCTAGATAAATATCTTGCAATCTTTCAAATTCCCATGACCAGGTGGCACTGGAGAACCTTAGGATGTCCTGTTGCTGATCATGAGTTTACCAGACAGTCCCTTGATTGTCGGCTTTCATAAAAATGATGAAGAGCAGAGATGCCAGTAAGGTGGGGCCTGCTGAGTAGTGGGCCTAGAGTAGTGGTTTTGCAGGTGTGTGATAAAACATCTGAGGTGGGGCCATGAAGATCTGCCATGCGCTTCCAAATGTCTTGTGACTGACATGGTGCAGCCAGCAGACCCTTATATGTAAAGGCATCTTGTTATATGGAGAGGTTTCAGAACAATGTTCAGAACCAGGTTGCTATGGTCAAGGGGCCAAGCTCTGTGGGATAGAAGCATGGTTGGTGCATTCTCCTAGGACCCTGACACACCACACATGACAGAACTCCCTCCAGCACTGTGTCCCAGGTGAAGTTTTTGTATTTTATAAAGCAAATACCAAACTCCCAGTGAAGCAGAAAGAAACACCACGAAAAGTGGAGGATGACCAAATGGCTTCACAGTTCCCATGGGTAGATAATTAGCCCCCAGTGTCCACAGTTTACCTACAAAGAGAGAATTCTGCACTTCTGCCTCATGTTCATTGGAAAATCAGAAACTATGTCTTTCAGGTCACATAGATGCAGACCCAGCTTTGATGGTCTCACTACAAAGGAAGCTAATGCTCCTGACAACAACATATATTTCAAGAGCCCAACCTCAGAGGCAGTTTCTCAAGAAGTCTTTAGGCCAACAGAGCTCCATGTTTGTGGAGGGTTTATCCTCTCCCTTACTTATGGAAACTCTTCTACCACCTCCAAAGTTGTGAACTCCTGAGCATTTTTCATTCCACATATGTATTAAAAGATTTTCTAACTCTTCTCCTCGAATTGCGTCTTAACTTTGGGCAAGGGTATTGTCAAGGCATTTTTCTGGATGACAGTGGGAAGATTCTGTGTAGCACATATTTGCATACACATTGGATTCATTTTCCTATTTTCCATTCCAAATACTGAATCCCTGACACTAACCCATACCCTACTAGACTCTGACTACAAATTCTAATATGACAGAAAAAAATAACCCAAACAGAATAGAAATACAAGCAGTTCAAAGGAGGCATGGTGTGTAGTTGGACAGGCCTTTTGCATTATAAAGGGAAGATGTTATGAATCTAGTCCAATGTAATAGTTCTCCATGTGTTTTTAAACTTAACCAATATGTGAATTCCTGTCTCCCTTTCTCTGCAGCCTATTCAGCACATGTATTTTTACATGCACATAGAGAATCCTACCTGGTTTCCCAGCTACATTCTTGTGAGGTTGCTGACTTGGCAGATACAAATTTTGAGAAGATATCACTCCTCCTAAATGCTGTTGGAACTGAAAATCAACCTATGAGTGAGCTTCCTACTTGAACAACATGATACATACATCCATGTTCAGTAAAATAAATATTTCTGGATCTTTGGATGATATATATTTCATGATGAATTTCAATTGGCATATATATTTTTACTTTTTAATGTCTTTCTGTGTGTGTTTTGTATATATATATATATATATATATATATATATATATATATATATATATACACATATATATATATGTGTATATGTATATACACACTCACACATACTCTCCAGATTTTTCAAAATATAAAATATGTGTGACTTATTTTACACTCCCTGAATTCATGTACATGTATGTGGATTTATAATCAACTTTTCACAAGATTATTCTCAGAAATATTCATCCACCTGGAATACATATTTGTTTCCTAGTACTGAAAACTAACTTCAGTGAATGGTGCATAGAAATCTTAACATTTCTACAGTAGCTGACCCTGTTTAACATCAATGCAAGTAGACTCCTATGGGACATGATGTGTATTTTGACATTTATTTTTATTCAACACTGGTACATTACTGTTTCTTCAGTTGATGCACATCATAGGATATATATTTCATCCTCAAGTTCACAAATTTCTAGGCATTTGGTTCAGTTTCAATCAAACCCTGCTTCAGAAAACATGTTTTCCTCCATGTTTCTTGACTGGTCTTTTCATGAGACTTCTTTCCAAACACATTATTTTGGATTTCCATAATCACTTTGGAACCAAAACTCACACACCCCTCATGGTATACCATCACTCTAATATTACCATTAGATGTATAACTGGTTGGAATGAATTATCTTTATCAATATAAGATTTCTTATAAGTTTTCAGACATCAATTCAATCCATTATTTAAATTGGAACCAGTTATATTCTTTATTCACAGTATGGTCTATTCATGCATTATCTCTATACTCATAGACCCAGGGTACATCTATTTGTACACCCGAATTCTAATTTATATGTCTTCAACGTATTGCTCCCCAAAATAGGGGAAGGAATACTCATGTGACCTGATGTACATATATATTTTATCACAGTGATATTCTGGACACAAAATGCAAAGGTCACACTTATGATTGTACCTAAGCCTAATTGGAAAGTGAGCAAGGATTACTAAAACCTATCTTGTCTAGTTTGCCTAATGCTCTCTTATGTCAATCCTATTGTTGACTACACATTTGTTTCTGCCTAAGATTATATATTCAACCTCAACCCTGTTGACAGTGTCTAATCTTATCACTCACTTTATACTTTGTCTAATTTCTAATGTCTATATTCATATCTGCTTTCCTACATATCTTCCCCAGTTCATCATTGTGACTTACTCTTCACATGTGCTGACATTTACATTCACTCTCTTACAGACACCCTACTGCTAAAGAACTTTTCCTCCAAATATAATACTCACTCGTCTTCCTAAACCTACTGACTATCTTTCTAATCCTACCTACTATCCCTTTTTGACTGGATCTTCTCTTCTACATTCAATAATCCAAGGTACAAGGTCCTATGCCATTGTATATGGATTTATCAGAGACATCTGTGCAGAATGTAACTCAAAGCTAAGTATCCCAATCAAGGGCCCAATGCCCTTCTGGCCTTCAAATCTTACTTAGATTTCTGTTTTCATACATATATTTCACCTCTATATTATTATAAATATCACAGGTTCCCAATACCATTCTTCATCCAGCAGAATGATTTCTATCCCTAATCGAACATGTTCTTAACCCCAATCATTCACCATTTCTTCAATCTCACTTTACAGAAGAGCAGGGACAGAGTTGGTTTTACAATACAGGAATGTAGGGGATCTTCCACCTGTTGAGAACCTCCAAGGTCCATGCAGAAATGATCCCTGGAGAAAATGTACGCAGCTAGGAAGGACCTGAGAGAGTAAAAGTCATCTTCCGTGGCAAACAACCTGGTCAGGATGAAGGGATGTGTCTGAATAAGACTCTCTCTTCTTCATGTAGACAAGATGGACCAAACCAGGCCTGTGTGGAGAGCTTTTCCTGGGTGCCTATGGTTGATATACCATTCTAACTTGTGAAATTGTCACAGGAAGCAGGGGCAGCCTCCATCTCATGGGACCCTTGGAAGCAACAGTTAGGACAAAGTGCTTTCCAAGGCAGTGACCTCATTCAGTTCCTGAAGGAAGTGACCTCACCACACTTCCTTGGTGATGGAACTCTCTGAACTTGGAATCCAGGAAGCCAGGCACCCAGAGGCAGTCCCAGTGCCAGTCCCAGTGGGCTCACTTGTTTGAATTTACCAAGGACAGAGTCAGTCTTTCTTGGTAACTACAGATGTGAGGATGGCCTATTGCCAGGAAAGCTCTGAAGGGGGTCTTTCCTGAGAAAGCAGGTAGTGGCTCACCCCTGGCTCCTGACAACTTCACAGAATTGGCCAAGGAGGCCACATCTGACACAAGACAGGCCATTTCAAGGAAACATAGTATGGCCCACCAGTCAGAGGACACTTCGTGTAGTCACAGACCTCCTTGGGGGAAGGAGGTTTCTTTGTGGGTGTGGATGTGATTTTGTGGTTTGGTCTCATGTTCTAGGAAAGGCGGTTTGTTTGGTTGGGAGTGGACTGTTTCTAGCAAGTCTTTTGACAAGACGAGTGTTGCTTTGTCTGTGTGTCGCACTAGGTCCGTGGTTGTAGACATTAGAAAAGAGAATGCATCAATGAATGTGTCCTGTTTAGTAGAAATCTTCCAGCATTCATCCTGCCCAATTTATGAATGGACTGCGGCTTGCATTATCCATGGGTAAAGCCTACTATCTTCCTAAATTCCTGTTTTCTTCCTGAATTCTGGCCACTCTTCAGAATAGGCTCATGGTTTTGTGTCCAAGATATGTACCACCTCCAAGCTTGGTGACATGGCCATGTAGTAGATAGGTGAAAGGAATGGCGATCATCTCAGAAAACTCAGATATCAGTGGGCCCATTAAAGTCTCAGTGGAGAAACCCTGCTTTGGGCCTTTTGCTTACCTATTGTTCTCTTTCCCTGGATGTCAGCAAGGTCTTTGCCTCAGGACACACCTTTGTGAAGCCTGAAGAAAACAGTTGTCAAATGCAAACAAATGGGCATCACTTGTGGCGCTTTGCTTAATTGCTTTGCAAAGGGATGTGTCTGAATCAGCCTCTTGGCCCTGTGTGAGGCTGTGGCTTAGATTGTCAGCACCTGATGGATCTCAGGAAAGATCCCATATGTGCATCCAAAGCCAATATGGCAAAACAGCAGTCATTGTGGATGAAGTCTCTCGCAATCCTCTGTAAGGTCCCTGACCTGCATCAAGTGAGAATAGGGATCCTTTGGGTCAAATGAGTTTTTCAAAGCCCTGCAGAGGCTAGCCATTATGTGCTTGTGTTTTCTCATGACTCCAATTTACACAAAAAATCTGTACCCCACCATCAACAGGCCTCAAAGTTTAGAAGCTGAGCAGTATTAAAGGCAGGCCTATTTGATCACTCCTGGTTCAAAGAAGGGTGTCCAGGCTACCCTGACATTAGGGAAATGAAGGGCAAGGGAGCTTATTGTGGACACTGTCTTAGGCTGCGCCACTCATGGAAACCTCCAGCCAGAAGTTATGAGGATTGTTTATATGGAAGAAGTTGAGGGCCTTGTGGCAGTGTTTTGGTTTGAATTGTGGTCATTTGTATGGCGGTGAAAGAGATGACTGGGTCCGCCTGGGCTTGAACTCTGGTGTCATTCCCCTTAAAGACTGAATTCTGGAACTGACCTCAGAGAAGTATTGCCATGAATTGAGTTGAGATTTACTGAGGCCACACATGAGAGTCCCTCCTGGAAACTGAGAACAAAGCCCAGGGTTACTTTCCACAGAACACTGGGAATCTCAGCCAGATTATCAGATGATTTTATCCTTAAAGACATGGAAGCCATAGTTGAGAGTCAAAACACACATCTACCTCACATTGTGGACCTCAGTGGGCCTGGTTTCATGTGACGTTTTTTGGCCACTCTTTGGGAAGCCTTGTTTGTGAGAGTTCTCCAGAGCTTTCTTTGAAATGATCTTTCTCACCATTAAATGGTTCCTGAATGAATGGAAACCCACAGTGCCTCCAACTTAATCCTTTAAAAATAGCTAGATAAATACAGTGCAATCTTTGAAATTCCCATGACCAGGTGGCACTGGAGAACCTTAGGATATCCTGTTGCTGATCATGAGTTTACCAGACAGGTGCCTTGATTGACGGCTTTCATGAAAATGATGAAGAACAGAGATGCCAGTGAGGTGGGGCCTGCTGAGTAGTGGGCCTAGAGCAGTGGTGTGCAGGTGTGTGATAAAACATCTGTGGTGGGGCCATGTGGATCTTCCATGAGCTTCCAAATGTCTTGTGACTGACATGGTGCAGCCAGCAGACCCTTATATATAAAGGCATCTTGTTATATGGAGAGGTTTCAGAACAATGTTCAGAATCAGGTTGCTATGGTCAAGGGGCCAAGCTCTGTGGGATAGAAGCATTGTTGGTACATTCTTTTAGGACCCTGACACACCACACGTGACAGAACTCCCTCCAGCACTGTGTCCCAGTTGAAGTCCTTGTATTTCGTGAAGCAAATACCAAACTCCCAGTGAAGCAGCAAGAAACACCACGAAAATTGGAGGATGACCAAATGGCTTCACAGTTCCCACGGTGAGATACTTAGCCCCCAGTGGCCACAGTTTACCTACAAAGAGAGAATTCAGCACTTCTGCCTCATGTTCATTGGAAAATCAGAAACCATGTCGTTCAGGTCACATAGATGTAGACCCAGCTTTGATGGTCTCACTACAAAGGAAGCTAATGCTCCTGACAACAACATATATTTCAAGAGCCCAACCTCAGAGGCAGTTTCTCAAGAAGTCTTTAGGCCAGCAGAGCTCCATTTTTGTGGAGGTTTTATCCTCTTTTACTTATGGAAACTCCTCTACCACCTCCAAAGTTGTGAACTCCTGAGCACTTTTCATTCCACATATGTATTCAAAGATTTTCTAACTCTTTTCCTCGAATTGCGTCTTACTTGGGGCAAGGGTATTGTCAAGGCATTTTTCTGGATGACAGTGGGAAGATTTTGTGTAGCACATATTTGCATACACATTGGATTCATTTTCCTACTATCCTTTCCAAATACTGAATCTCTGACACTAACCCATACCCTACTAGACTCTGACTACAAATCCTAATATGATAGAAAGTAATAACCCAAACAGAATAGAAAACAAGCAGTTCAGAGGAGGCATGGTGTGTAGTTGGACAGGCCTTTTGCATTATAAAGGGTAGATGTTATGAATGTAGTCCAATGTGATAGTTCTCCATGTGTTTTTAAACTTAACAAATATGTGAATTCCTGTCTCCCTTTCTCTGCAGCCTATTCAGCACATGTATTTTTACATGCACATAGAGAATCCTACGTGGTTTCCCAGCTACATTCTTGTGAGGTGGCTGACTTGGCAGATACAAACTGTGAGAAGAAATCACTCCTCCTAAATGCTGTTGGAACTGAAAATCAACATATGGGTGAGCTTCCTACTTCAACAACATGATACATACATCCATGTTCAGTAAAATAAATATTTCTAGATCTTGGGATGATATATATTTCATGATGAATATCAAATGGCATATATATTTTTACTTTTTAATGTCTCTCTGTGTGTGTTTTGTGTGTATATATATGTGTATATAAATATATATATATATATATATATATATATATATATATATATAAATATATATATATATACACACACACACACTCTCCAGATTTTTCAAAATATAAAATATGTGTGTCTTATTTTACACTCCCTGAATTCTTGTTCATGTATGTGGATTTATAATCAACTTTTCACAAGATTATTCTCAGAAATATTCATCCACCTGAAATACATATTTGTTTCCTAGTACTGAAAACTAACTTCAGTGAATGGTGCAAAGAAATCCTAACATTTCTACAGTAACTGACCCTGTTTAACATCAATGCAAGTAGACTCCTTTTGGACATGATGTGTATTTTGACATTGATTTTTATTCAACACTGGTACATTCCTCTTTCTTCAGTTGATGAACATCATAGGATATATATTTCATCCTCAAGTTCACAAATTTCTAGGCATTTGGTTCACTTTCCATAAAATTCTGCTTCAGAACACATGTATTACTCCACGTTTCTTGACTGGTCTTATCATGAGACTTCTTTCCAAACACATTATTTTGGATTTCCATAATCACTTTGGAACCAAAACTCACACACCCCTCATGGTAAACCATCACCCTAATATTACCATTAGATGTATAACTGTTTTGAATGAATGATCGTGTATCAATATAAGATTTCTTATATGTTTTCAGATATCAATTCAATCCATTATTTAAATTGGACCAGTTATATTCTTTATTCACAGTATGGTCTATTCATGCATTATCTCTATACTCATAGACCCAGGGTACACCTATTTGTACCCCCGAATTCTAATTTATACGTCTTCAACGAATTGCTCCCAAAAATAGTGGAAGAAATACTCATGTCACCTGATCTACATATATATTTTATCACAGTGATATTCTGAACACAAAATGCAAAGGTCACACTTATGATTGTACCTAAGCCTAATTAGAAAGTGAGCATGGATTACTAAAACCATCCTTGTCTAGGTTGGCTAATGCTCTCAAATATCAATTCTATTGGTGACTACACATTTGTTTCTGCCTAAGATTATATATTCAACCTCAACCCTGTTGAAAATGTCTAATCCTATCACTCACTTTATACTTTGCCTAATTTCCTAATGTGTATATTCATATCTGCTTTCCTACATATCTTCCCCAGTTTATCATTGTGACTGACTCTTCACATGTGCTGACATTTACATTCACTCTCTAACAGACACCCTATTGCTAAAGAACATTTGGTACAAATATTATACTCACTCTTCTTCCTAAACCTACTGACAATCTTTCTAATCCTACCTACTATCTCTTTTTGACTTGATCTTCTCTTCTACATTCAATCTTCCAAGGTACAAGGTCCTATGCCATTGTATGTTGATTTATCACAGACATCTGTACAGAATGTAATTCAAAGCTAAGTATCCCAATCAAGGGCCCAATGCCCTTCTGGCCTTCAAATCTTACTTAGATTTCTGTTTTCATACATATATTTCACCTCTATATTATTATAAATATCACAGGTTCCCAATACACTTCTTCATCTAGCAGCATGATTTCTAACCCAAATTGAACATGTTCTTAACCCCAAGCATTCACTGTTTCCTCAATCTCACTTTACAGAAGAGCAGGGACAGAGTTGGTCTTACAATACAGGAATGTAGGGGATCTTCCACCTGCTGAGAACCTCCAAGGTCCATGCAGAAATGATCTCTGGAGAAGATGTAGGCAGCTAGGTAGGACCTGAGAGAGTAAAAGTCGTCTTCCGTGGCAAACAACCTGGTCAGGATAAAGGGATGTGTCTGGAGCCTCTCTCTTCTTAATGTAGACAAGATAGACCAAACAAGTTCTGTGTGGAGAGCTTTTCTTGGGTGCTTATGGTTGATATACCATTCTAAGTTGTGAAAGTGTCACAGGAAGCAGGGGCAGCCTCCATCTCATGGGACCCTTGGAAGCAAGAGTTAGGACAAAGTGTTTTCCAAGGCAGTGACCTCATTCAGTTCCTGAAGGAAGTGACCTCACCACACTTCCTTGGTGATGGAACTCTCTGAACTTGGGATCCAGGAAGCCAGGCACCCAGAGGCAATCCCAGTGCCAGTCCCAGTGGGCTCACTTGTTTGGATTTACCAAGGACAGAGTCAGACTTTCTTGGTACCTACAGATGTGAGGATGGCCAATTGCCAGGAAAGCTATGAATGGGGTCTCTCCTGAGAAAGCAGGTAGTGGCTCACCCCTGGCTCCTGACAACTTCACAGAATTGGCCAAGGAGGCCAGATCTGAGACAAGACAGGCCATTTCGGGGGAACATTGTATGGCCCACCAGTCAGAGGACACTGCGGGTAGTCACAGACTTCCTCAGGGGACGGAGGTGACTTTGTGGGTGTGGGTGTGAGTTTGTGGTTTGGTCTCATGTTCTGAAAAGAGCTAGGAAAGGCGGTTTGTTTGGTTTGGAGTGGACTGTTTCTATCAAGTCTTTTGACAAGGCGAGTGTTGCTTTCTCTGTGTATCACACTGTGTCTGTGGTTGTAGACATTAAAAAAGAGAATGCATCAATGGATGTGTCCTGTCTAGTAGAAAGCTTCCAGCATTCATCCTGCCCAATTTATGAATGGACTGCGGCTTGCCTTTTCCATGGGCAAAGCCTACTATCTTCCTAAATTCCTGTTTCCTTCCTAAATTCTTGCCACTCTTCAGAATAGGCTCATGGTTTTCTGTCCAAAATATGTACTACCTCCAAGCTTGGTGACATGGCCATGTACTAGATAGCTGAAAGGAATGGCGAGCATCTCAGAAAACTCAGATATCAGTGCGCCAATTAAAGTCTCAGTGGAGAAACCCTGCTTTGGGCCTTTTGCTTACCTATTGTTCTGTTTCCCTGGATGTCAGCAAGGTCTTTGCCTCAGGACACACCTTTGTGAAGCCTGAAGAAAACAGTTTTCAAATGCAAAATAATGGGCATCACTTGTGGCTCTTTGCTTACTTGCTTTGCAAAGGGATGTGTCTGAATCAGCCTCTTGGCCCTGTGTGAGGCTGTGACTTAGATTGTCAGCACCTGATGGATCTCAGGAAAGATCCCGTATGTGCATCCAAAGCCAATATGGCAAAATAGCAGTGATTGTGGATGAAGTCTCTCGCCATCCTCTGTAAGGTCCCTGACCTGCATCAAGTGAGAATAGGGATCCTTTGGGTCAAATGAGTTTTTCAAAGCCCTGCAGAGGCTAGCCATTATGTGCTTGTGTTTTCTCATGACTCCAATATACACAAAAAATCTGTACCCTACCATCAGCAGGCCTCAAAGTTTAGAAGCTGAGCAGTATTAACGGCAGGCCTATTTGATTACTCCTGGTTCTAAGAAGGGTGTCCAGGCTACCCTGACATTAGGCAAATGAGGGGCAAGGGAGCTTATTGTGGACACTGTCTTAGGCTGCGCCCCTCAGGGAAACCTCCAGCCAGAGGTTATGAGGATTGTCTATATGGAAGAAGTTGAGGGCCTGGTGGCAGTGTTTTGGTTTGAATTGTGGTCATTTGTATGGCATTGGAAGAGATGACTGTGTCCGCCTGGGCTTGAACTCTGGTGTTATTCCCCTTGGAGACTGAGTTCTGGAACTGAACTCAGAGAAGTATTGCCATGAATTGAGTTGGGATTTTCCGAGGCCACGCATGAGTGTCCCCCCTGGAAACTGAGATCGAAGCCCAGGGTGACTTTCCACAGAACACTGGGAATCTCAGCCAGGATATCACATGATTTTATTCTTAGAGACCTGGCAGCCATAGTTGAGTGTCAAAACACACATGGACCTCACATTGTAAACCTCAGTGGGCCTGGTTTCATGTGACGTTTTTTGGTCACTCTTTGGGAAGCCTTGTTTGTGAGAGTTCTCCAGAGCTTTCATTGAAATGATCTTTCTCACCATTAAATGGTTCCTGAATGAATGGAAACACACAGTGCCTCCAACTTCATCCTTTAAAATGGCTAGATAAATACCGTGCAATCTTTGAAATTCCCATGACCAGGTGGCACTGGAGAACCTTAGGATGTCCTCTTGCTGATCATGAGTTTACCAGACAGGTGCCTTGATTGACGGCTTTCATGAAAATGATGAAGAACAGAGATGCCAGTGAGGTGGGGCCGGCTGATTAGTGGGCCTAGAGCAGTGGTGTGCAGGTGTGTGATAAAACATCTGTGGTGGGGCCATGTGGATCTGCCATGGGCTTCCAAATGTCTTGTGACTGACATGGTGCAGCCAGCAGACCCTTATATGTAAAGGCATCTTGTTATATGGAGAGGTTTCAGAACAATGTTCAGAATCATGTTGCTATGGTCAAGGGGCCAAGCTCTGTGGGATAGAACCTTGCTTGGTGCTTTCTCCTAGGACCCTGACACACCACACGTGACAGAACTCTCTCCAGCACTGTGTCCCAGTTGAAGTCCTTGTATTTCGTGAAGCAAATACCAATCTCCCAGTGAAGCAGCAAGAAACACCCCGAAAAGTGGAGGATGACCAAATGGCTTCACAGTTCCCACGGGGAGATACTTAGCCCCCAGTGGCCACAGTTTACCCACAAAGAGATAATTCAGCACTTCTGCCTCATGTTCATAGGAAAATCAGAATCCATGTCCTCCAGGTCACATAGATGCAGACCCAGCTTTGATGGTCTCACTACAAAGGAAGCTAATGCCCCTGACAACAACATATATTTCAAGAGCCCAACCTCAGAGGCAGTTTCTCAAGAAGTCTTTAGGCCAGCAGAGCTCCATGTTTGTGGAGTGTTTATCCTCTCCCTTACTTATGGAAACTCCTCTACCACCTCCAAAGTTGTGAACTCCTGAGCATTTTTCATTCCACATATGTATTCAAAGATTTTCTAACTCTTCTCCTCCAATTGCTTCTTACTTGGGGCAAGGGTATTGTCAAGGCATTTTTCTGGATGACAGTGGGAAGATTTTGTGTAGCACATATTTGCATGCACATTGGATTCATTTTCCTATTTTCCATTCCAAATACTCAATCCCTGACACTAACCCATACCCTACTAGACTCTGACTACAAATCCTAATATGATAGAAAAAAATAACCCAAACAGAATAGAAATACAAGCAGTTCAGAGGAGGCATGGTGTGTAGTTGGACAGGCCTTTTGCATTATAAAGGGTAGATGTTATGAATCTAGTCCAATGTAATAGTTCTCCATGTGTTTTTAAACTTAACCAATATGTGAATTCTCGTCTCCCTTTCTATGCATCCTATTCAGCACACGTATTTTTACATGCACATAGAGAATCATACCTGCTTTCCCAGCTACATTGTTGTGAGGTGGCTGACTTGGCAGATAAAAACTGTGAGAAGAAATCACTCCTCCTAAATGCTGTTGGAACTGAAAATCAACCTATGGGTGATCTTCCTACTTCAACAACATGATACATACATCCATGTCCAGTAAAATAAATATTTCTGGATCTTGGGATGATATATATTTCATGATGAATTTCAATTGGCATATATATTTTTACTTTTTAATGTCTCTCTGTGTGTGTTTTGTGTGTGTGTATATATATATATATATATATATATATATATATATATATATATATATATACACACACACACACACTCTCTAGATTTTTGAACATATAAAATATGTGTGTCTTATTTTACACTCCCTGAATTCATGTTCATGTATGTGGATTTATAATCAACTTTTCACAAGATTATTCTCAGAAATATTCATCCACCTGAAATACATATTTTTTTCCTAGTACTGAAAACTAACTTCAGTGAATGGTGCATAGAAATCCTAACATATCTTTTTTTTTTAACATTTATTTATTTTTTTTATTGTTGGTCGTTCAAACCTTACACAGTTCTTAATACATCATATTTCACAGTTTGATTCAAGCGGGTTATGAACTCCCAACTTTACCCCGTATACAGATTGCTGTATCACATCATTTACCCTTCCATTGATTGACATATTGCCTTTCTAGTGTCTGATGTATTCTGCTGTAAGTCCTATTCTCTACTATCCCCCCTCCCCTCCCCTCCTCTCCCCTTTTCTCTCTCTACCCCTTCTACTGTAAATCATTTCTTCCATTTGTATTATCTTGTCTTACCCCTCCATTACATAGTTCTTGATATATCATATTTCACATTTTGATTCAAGTGGGTTATGCACTCCCATATTGCCCCTTATACAGATTGCAGAATCACATCAGTTTCACTTCCATTGCTTTACATATTGCCATCCTAGTGTCTGTTGTATTCTGCTGCCTTTCCTATCCTCTACTATCCCCCCTCCCCTCCCCTCCCCTCCCCTCTTCTCTCTCTACCCCCACTACTGCAATTCATTCCTCCCCCTTGTATTATTTTTCCCTTTCCCCTAACTTCCTCTTGTATGTAATTTTGTATAAACCTGAGGGTCTCGTTCCATTTCCATGCTATTTCCCTTCTCTCTCCCTTTCCCTCCCACCTCCCAACCCTGTTTAATGATGGTCTTCTACTTGTGCTCTTCTTCCCTAGTCTGTTCTTAATTACTCTCCTTATATCAAAGAAGACATTTGGCATTTGTTTTTTAGGGCTTGGCTAGCTTCACTTAGCATAATCTGCTCTAATGCCATCCATTTCCCTCCAAATTCTATGATTTTGTCATTTCTTAATGCAGAGTAATACTCCATTGTGTATAAATGCCACATTTTTTTTATCCATTCGTCTATTGAAGGGCATCTAGGTTGGTTCCACAGTCTTCCTATTGTGAATTGTGCTGCTATAAACATCGATGTAGCAGTGTCCCTGTAGCATGCTCTTTTTAGGTCTTTAGGGAATAGACCCAGAAGGGGGATAGCTGGGTCAAATGGTGGTTCCATTCCCAGCTTTCCAAGAAATCTCCATACTGCTTTCCAAATTGGCCGCACCAATTTGCAGTCCCACCAACAATGTATAAGTGTACCCTTTTCTCCACATCCTCGCCAGCACTTATTGTTGTTTGACTTCATAATGGCTGCCAATCTTACTGGAGTGAGATGGTATCTTAGGGTGGTTTTGATTTGCATTTCTCTGACTGCTAGAGATGGTGAGCATTTTTTCATGTACTTGTTGATTGATTGTATGTCCTCCTCTGAGAAGTGTCTGTTCAAGTCCTTGGCCCATTTGTTGATGGGATTATTTGTTATCTTATTGTCTAATTTTCTGAGTTCTTTATATACTCTGGATATTAGGGCTCTATCTGAAGTGTGAGGAGTAAAGATTTGTTCCCATGATGTAGGCTCCCTATTTACCTCTCTTATTGTTTCTTTTGCTGAGAAAAAACTTTTTAGTTTGAGTAAGTCCCATTTGTTGATTCTAGATGTTAACTCTTGTGCTATGGGTGTCCTATTGAGGAATTTGGAGCCCGACCCCACAGCATGTAGGTCGTAGCCAACTTTCTCTTCTATCAGATGCCGTGTCTCTGATTTGATATCAAGCTCCTTGATCCATTTTGAGTTAACTTTTGTGCATGGCGAGAGAAAGGGATTCAATTTCATTTTGTTGCATATGGATTTCCAATTTTCCCAGCACCATTTGTTGAAGATGCTATTCTTCCTCCATTGCATGCTTTTAGCCCCTTTATCAAATATAAGAAAGTTGTAGTTTTGTGGGTTGGTTTCTGTGTCCTCTATTCTGTACCATTGGTCCACCCGCCTGTTTTGGTACCAGTACCATGCTGTTTTTGTTACTATTGCTCTGTAGTATAGTTTGAAATCTGGAATCGCTATACCACCTGATTCACACTTCCTGCTTAGTATTGTTTTTGCTATTCTGGGTCTTTTATTCTTCCATATGAATTTCATGATTGCTTTCTCCATTTCTACAAGAAATGCCGTTGGGATTTTGATTGGCATTGCATTAAACCTATAGAGAACTTTTGGTAATATCGCCATTTTGATGATGTTAGTTCTGCCTATCCATGAACAGGGTATATTTTTCCATCTTCTAAGGTCTTCTTCAATTTCTCTCTTTAGGGTTCTGTAGTTTTCATTGTATAAGTCTTTCACCTCTTTTGTTAGGTTGATTCCCAAGTATTTTATTCTTTTTGAGGATATTGTGAACGGGGTGGTTGTCCTCGTGTCCATTTCAGAGGATTTGTCGCTGATATACAGGAATGCCTTTGATTTATGCGTGTTGATTTTATAACCTGCCACTTTGCTGAATTCATTTATTAGCTCTAACAGTTTCTTTGTAGACCATATTGGGTCTGCTAGGTATAGAATCATGTCATCTGCAAATAGTGATAACTTAAGTTCTTCTTTTTTTTATTTTCATGCCTTTAATTTCTTTCGTCTGTCTAATTGCTCTGGCCAGTGTTTCGAGAACTATGTTGAACAGGAGTGGTGAGAGAGGGCATCCCTGTCTTGTTCCAGATTTTAGAGGGAATGCCTTCAATTTTTCTCCATTCAGAATGATGCTAGCCTGAGGCTTAGCATAAATTGCTTTTACAATGTTGAGGTATGTTCCTGTTATCCCTAGTTTTTCGAGAGTTTTGAACATAAACGGATGCTGTACTTTGTCGAATGCTTTTTCTGCATCTATCGAGATGATCATATGGTTCTTATTTTTAAGCCTATTGATGTGGTGAATAACATTTATTGATTTCCGTATATTGAACCAACCTTGCATACCAGGGATGAATCCTACTTGATCATGGTGCACAATTTTTTTGATATGTTTTTGTATCCGATTTGCCAGAATTTTATTGAGGATTTTTGCATCTAGGTTCATTAGAGATATTGGTCTGTAGTTTTCTTTCTTTGAAGTGTCTTTGTCTGGTTTCGGAATCAGAGTGATGTTGGCCTCGTAGAATGAATTTGGAAGTTCTCCCTCTTTTTCTATTTCCTGAAATAGCTTGAAAAGTATTGGTATTAGTTCCTCTTTAAAGGTTTTGTAAAACTCTGCTGTAAACCCATCCGGTCCTGGGCTTTTCTTAGATGGTAATCTTTTGATGTTTTCTTCTATTTCCTCAATTGATATTGGTCTGTTTAGGTTGTCTATATCCTCCTGACTCAATCTGGGCAGATTATATGACTTAAGAAATTTATCGATGCCTTCACTATCTTCTATTTTATTGGAGTATAAGGATTCAAAATAATTTCTGATTATCTTCTGTATTTCTGAAGTGTCTGTCATGATCTTGCCTTTTTCATCCCTTATGCTAGTAATTTGAGTTCTCTCTCTTCTTCTCTTCGCTAGCATGGCTAAGGGTCTGTCAATTTTATTTATCTTTTCAAAGAACCAACTTTTCGTTTTGTCAATTTTTTCAATTGTTTCTTTTGTTTCGATTTCATTAATTTCAGCTCTGATTTTAATTATTTCTTGCCTTCTACTTCTTTTGCTGTTGTTTTGCTCTTCTTTTTCTAGAATTTTGAGATGAAGTATGAGATCATTTATTTGTTGGTTTTTTCTTTTTTTAAGGAATGAACTCCAAGCAATGAATTTTCCTCTTAGAACTGCTTTCAATGTGTCCCATAGATTCCGATATGTTGTGTCTGTGTT
Organism: Ictidomys tridecemlineatus; assembly: GCF_052094955.1. Classification (NCBI taxonomy): domain Eukaryota; kingdom Metazoa; phylum Chordata; class Mammalia; order Rodentia; family Sciuridae; genus Ictidomys; species Ictidomys tridecemlineatus. Next base: position 124,352,486 of record NC_135480.1, on the reverse strand, counting down.
TTCATTAAACTCTAAGAATTTTTTAATTTCCTCCTTGATGTCTTCTAAAACCCATTGATCATTCAGTAACCTATTGTTCATTCTCCAAGTGATGCATGATTTTTCCTTGCTTCTTTTATGGTTGATTTTTAGTTTCATTCCATTATGATCAGATAAGATGCATGGTATTATCTCCGCTCCTTTATATTGTATAAGAGTTGCCCTGTGACATAATATATGATCTATTTTTGAGAAGGATCCATGTGCTGCTGAGAAAAAAGTGTAGCTGCTTGATATTGGGTGGTATATTCTATATATGTCAATTAAGTCTAGGTTGTAAATTGTGTTATTGAGTTCTATAGTTTCCTTATTCAACTTTTGTTTGGAAGATCTGTCCAGTGGTGAGAGAGGTGTGTTGAAGTCTCCCATGATTATTGTATGGTGGTCTATTAGACTCTTGAACTTGAGAAGAGTTTGCTTGATGAACGCAGCAGCACCGTTGTTTGGGGCATATATTTTATGACTGTTATGTCTTGTTGGTGTATGGTTCCCTTGAGCAGTATGTAGTATCCTTCTTTATCCCTTTTGATTAACTTTGGTTTGAAATCTATTTTATTTGATATGAGTATGGACACTCCTGCTTGTTTCCGCAGTCCATATGAGTGATATGATTTTTCCCAACATTTCACCTTCAGTTTATGTATATCCTTTCCTATCAAATGCGTCTCCTGTAGGCAGCATATTTTTGGATCTTGTTTTGTGATCCATTCAACTAGCCTGTGTCTCTTAATTGGTGAGTTTAAGCCATTAACATTTAGGGTTATTATTGAGATATGGTTTGTTCTTCCAGCCATATTTGTTTATTAATGCTGTTAAACCTGATTTGTTTTTCTCTTTGATTTTCCCCCCTTTACTGTCCTACCTCCCACTGTTGGTTTTCATTGTTGTTTTCCATTTCCTCTTCCTGTGTGTTTTGCCAAGGATTTTTTGAAGAGATGGTTTTCTAGCTGCAAATTCTTTTAACTTTTGTTTATCATGGAATGTTTTAATTTCATCTTCCATCCTGAAGCTTAATTTCGCCGGATACACGATTCTTGGTTGGAACCCATTTTCTTTTAGCGTTTGAAATATGTTATTCCAGGATCTTCTAGCTTTTAGAGTCTGTGTTGAGAGATCAGCTGTTATCCTGATTGGTTTACCCCTAAATGTAATCTGCTTCCCTTCTCTTGTAGCTTTTAAAATTCTCTCCTTATTCTGTATGTTGGACATCTTCATTATAATGTGTCTAGGTGTGGATCTCTTATGATTTTGCACATTCGGCGTCCTGTAGGCTTCTAGGATTTGGGGTTCTGTCTCATTCTTCAAGTCTGGGAAGTTTTCTCGTATTATTTCACTGAATAAATTGTCTATTCCTTTGGTTTGGAGCTCTGTGCCTTCCTGGATCCCAATGACTCTTAAGTTTGGTCTTTTGATATTATCCCATATTTCTTGGATGTTCTGCTCATGGTTTCTTAGCAGACTTGCTGAGCTGTCTATGCTCTTTTCAAGTTGAAATACTCTGTCTTCATTGTCTGATGTTCTATCTTCTAAGTGATCCACTCTGCTGGTAGTTTTCTCAATTGAGTTTTTAAGTTGGTTTATTGCTTCCTGCATTTCTAGGATTTCTATTTGTTTGTTTTTTATTTCCTCTATCTCCCTGTGAAATTGATCTTTTACTTCCTGGATTTGTTTATGAAGTTCCTTGTCAATGTGATCTTTCATTGTCTGATTTTGCTGTCTCATGTCTTCCTTGAGACTCCAGATCATCTGAAGCATGTATATCCTGACCTCTCTGTCTGACATTCCATCTGTTGCAGCTATTACCTCTTCTAGAGTTGAGTTGACCTGCATTGCCTGTGGTCCTTTCTTTCCTTGTCTTTTCATACTGCTGGCGTTTCTTTCTGCTTGGTGAAACTGTTGTGTTTTTGAAATTTTCCCTCTATTTATTCATATTGCTCTTGTATAGTTGAAAAGTCTCCCTTGCAGGACAGATGGTGGCTGTGATCCTCCACCAATTGGTGCGATCTGTCTACCACGCTGGCGGGCCCTAGGTCTGCTCTGCTGGCCGGTCGAAGGTCCGCCTACACAGCAGGCGCGAGGGGCACCTCTGTCTCTCCGTAGGTTGCTGGTCCTAACCTCCCGATAAGTCCCCAGTACGCCTACCTTGCAGGCACTGGGGGTGGGGCCGGCTCCGGCCCACAACAAGCCGCAGGGCCTGATCTGCCACTGGTCACAGTCCCGCCTACCTTGCAGGCACTGGGGGAGGGGACTGTCCTGCCCCTCAGCAGGGCGCTAAGCCTGATCTGCTGGAGTTGACAATCCCGCCTACCTTGCAGGCACTGGGGGAGGGGACGGGCCTGCCCCACAGAAGGCAGCTGGTGGGTCACAGGACCCCGTTCCCTGCAGGCGCCTGTGTCAGCTCTGTCTCTCGGCAGATTGCTGGGCCTGACCTGCCCGTGGGTCGCCAGTTCTCCTACCTTGCAGGCACTGGGGGTGGGGCCGGCTCGGGCCACAACCAGCCGCTGGGCCTTCTCTGCCGGTGGTCCCTAACATTTCTATAGTAACTGACCCTGTTTAACATCAATGCAAGTAGACTCCTATGGGATATGATGTGTATTTTGACATTGATTTTTATTCAACACTGGTACATTACTATTTCTTCAGTTGATGCACATCATAGGATATATATTTCATCCTCAAGTTCACAAATTTCTAGGCATTTGGTTCACTTTCAATCAAATCCTGCTTCAGAACACATGTATTCCTCCATGTTTTTTGACTGGTCTTTTCATGAGACTTCTTTCCAAACACATTATTTTGGATTTCCATAATCATTTTGGAACCAAAACTCACACACCCCTCATGGTAAACCATCACCCTAATATTACCATTAGATGTATAACTGGTTGGAATGAATGATCGTGTATCAATATAAGATTTCTTATATGTTTTCAGATATCAATTCAATCCATTATTTAAATTGGAACCAGTTATATTCTTTATTCAAAGTATGGTCTATTAATACATTATCTCTATACTCATAGACCCAGGGTACACCTATTTGTACCCCCGAATTCTAATTTATACTTCTTCAACATATTGCTCCCAAAAATATTGGAAGAAATACTCATGTAACCTGATCTACATATATATTTTATCACAGTGATATTCTGAACACAAAATGCAAAGGTCACACTTATGATTGTACCTAAGCCTAATTGGAAAGTGAGCATGGATTACTAAAACCATCCTTGTCTAGGTTGGCTAATGCTCTCAAATGTCAATTCTATTGGTGACTACACATTTGTTTCTGCCTAAGATTATATATTTTACCTCAACCTTGTTGAAAATGTCTAATCCTATCACTCACTTTATACTATGCCTAATTTCCTAATGTCTATATTCATATCTGCTTTTCTACATATCTTCCCCAGTTCATCATTTTGACTGACTCTTCACATGTGTTGACATTTACATTCACTCTCTAACAGACACCCTAAGGACACACCTTTGTGAAGCCTGAAGAAAACAGTTTTCAAATGCAAATGAATGGGCATCACTTGTGGCTCTTTGCTTAATTGCTTTGCAAAGGGATGTGTCTGAATCAGCCTCTTGGCCCTGTGTGAGGCTGTGGCTTAGATTGTCAGCACCTGATGGATCTCAGGAAGGATCCCATATGTGCATCCAAAGCCAATATGGCAAAACAGCAGTCATTGTGGATGAAGTCTCTTGCCTTCCTCTGTAAGGTTTCTGACCTGCATCAAGTGAGAATAGGAATCCTTTGGGTCAAATGAGTTTTTCATAGCCCTCCAGAGGCTAGCCATTATGTGCTTGTGTTTTCTCATGACTCCAATTTACACAAAAAATGTGTACCCCACCATCAGCAGGCCTCAAAGTTTAGAAGCTGAGCAGTATTAAAGGCAGGCCTATTTGATCACTCCTGGTTCAAAGAAGGGTGTCCAGGCCACCCTGACATTAGGCAAATGAGGGGCAAGGGAGCTTATTGTGGACACTGTCTTAGGCTGCGCCCCTCATGGAAACCTCCAGCCCTAGGTTATGAGGATTGTCTATATGGAAGACATTGAGGGCCTTGTGGCAGTGTTTTGGTTTGAATTGTGGTCATTTGTATGGCGGTGGAAGAGATGACTGGGTCCGCCTGGGCTTGAACTCTGGTGTGATTCCCCTTAGAGACTGAGTTCTAAAACTGACCTCAGAGAAGTATTGCCATGAATTGAGTTGGGATTCTCTGAGGCCACGCATGAGAATACCCCTGAAAACTGAGATCAAAGCCCAGGATCACTTTCCACAGATCACTGGGAATCTCAGCCAGGATATCACATGATGTTATTCTTAAAGAACTGGAGGCAATAGTTGAGAGTCAAAACACACATGTACCTCACATCGTAGACCTCAGTGGGCCTGGTTTCATGTGACGTTTTTTTGGCCACTCGTTGGGAAGCCTTGTTTGTGAGAGATCTCCAGAGCTTTCATTGAAAAGATCTTTCTCACTATTAAATGGTTCCTTAATGAATGGAAACCTACAGTGCCTCCAACTTCATCCTTTACAAATGGCTAGATAAATACCATGCCATCTTTGAAATTCCCATGACGAGGTGGCACTGGAGAACCTTAGGATGTCCTGTTGCTGATCATGAGTTTAACAGACAGGTGCCTTGATTGACGGCTTTCATGAAAATGATGAAGAAAAGAGATGCCAGTGAGGTGGGGCCTGCTGAGTAGTGGGCCTAGAGCAGTGGTGTGTAGGTGTGTGATAAAACATCTGTGGTGGGGCCATGTGGATCTTCCATGAGCTTCCAAATGTCTTGTGACTGACATGGTGCAGCCAGCAGACCCTTATATGTAAAGGCATCTTGTTATATGGAGAGTTTCAGAACAATGTTCAGAATCAGGTTGCTATGGTCAAGGGGCCAAGCTCTGTGAGATAGAAGCATGCTTTGTGCATTCTCCTAGGACCCTGACACACCACACATGACAGAACTCGCTCCAGCACTGTGTCCCAGTTGAAGTCCTTGTATTTCGTGAAGCAAATACCAAACTCCCAGTGAAGCAGCTAGAAACACCACGAAAAATGGAGGATGACCAAATGGCTTCACAGTTCCCACGGGGAGATACTTAGCCCCCAGTGGCCACAGTTTACCTACAAAAAGACAATTCAGCACTTCTGCCTCATGTTAATTGGAAAATCAGAAACCATGTCCTCCAGGTCACATAGATGCAGACCCAGCTTTGATGGTCTCACTACAAAGGAAGCTAATGCTCCTGACAACAACATATATTTCAAGAGCTCAACCTCAGAGGCAGTTTCTCAAGAAGTCTTTAGGCCAGCAGAGCTCCATGTTTGTGGAGTGTTTATCCTCTCCCTTACTTATGGAAACTCCTCTACCACCTCCAAAGTTGTGAACTCCTGAGCATTTTTCATTCCACATATGTATTCAAAGATTTTCTAACTCTTCTCCTCGAATTGCATCTTACTTGGGGCAAGGGTATTGTCAAGGCATTTTTCTGGATGACAGTGGGAAGATTTTGTTTAGCACATATTTGCATACACATTGGATTCATTTTCCTATTTTCCATTCCAAATACTGAATCCCTGACACTAACCCATACCCTACTAGACTCTGACTACAAATCCTAATATCATAGAAAAAAATAACCCAAACAGAATAGAAATACAAGCAGTTCAGAGGAGGCATGGTGTGTAGTTGGACAGGCCTTTTGCATTATAAAGGGTAGATGTAATGAATCTAGTCCAATGTAATAGTTCTTCATGGGTTTTTAAACTTAACAAATATGTGAATTTCTGTCTCCCTTTCTCTGCAACCTATACAGAACATGTATTTTTACATGCACATATAAAATCCTACCTGGTTTCCCAGCTACATTCTTGTGAGGTGGATGACTTGGCAGATACAAACTGTGAGAAGAAATCACTCGTCCTAAATGCTGTTGGAACTGAAAATCAACCTATGGGTGAGCTTCCTACTTCAACCACATGATACATACATCCATGTCCAGTAAAATAAATATTTCTGGATCTTGGGATGATATATATTTCATGATGAATTTCAATTGGCATATATATTTTTACTTTTTAATGTCTCTCTGTGTGTTTTTTGTGTATATATATATATATATATATATATATATACACACACACACTCTCTAGATTTTTGAACATATAAAATATGAGTGTCTTATTTTACACTCCCTGAATTCATGTTCATGTATGTGGATTTATAATCAACTTTTCACAAGATTATTCTCAGAAATATTCATCCACCTGAAATACATATTTGTTTCTTAGTACTGAAAACTAACTTCAGTGAATGGTGCATAGAAATCCTAACATTTCTTTTTTTTCTTATTTAATTTATTTTTTTATTGTTGGTCGTTCAAACCTTACACTGTTCTTAATACATCATATTTCACAGTTTGATTCAAGCGGGTTATGAACTCCCAACTTTACCCCGTATACAGATTGCTGTATCACATCATTTACCCTTCCATTGATTGACATATTGCCTTTCTAGTGTCTGATGTATTCTGCTGTAAGTCCTATTCTCTACTATCCCCCCTCCCCTCCCCACCCCTCCACTTTTCTCTCTCTACCCCTTCTACTGTAAATCATTTCTTCCATTTGTATTATCTTGTCTTACCCCTCCATTACATAGTTCTTGATATATCATATTTACATTTTGATTCAAGTGGGTTATGCACTCCCATATTGCCCCTTATACAGATTGCAGAATCACATCAGTTTCACTTCCATTGCTTTACATATTGCCATCCTAGTGTCTGTTGTATTCTGCTGCCTTTCCTATCCTCTACTATCCCCCCTCCCCTCCCCTCCCCTCCCCTCTTCTCTCTCTACCCCCACTACTGCAATTCATTCCTCCCCCTTGTATTATTTTTCCCTTTCCCCTCACTTCCTCTTGTATGTAATTTTGTATAAACCTGAGGGTCTCGTTCCATTTCCATGCTATTTCCCTTCTCTCTCCCTTTCCCTCCCACCTCCCAACCCTGTTTAATGATGGTCTTCTACTTGTGCTCTTCTTCCCTAGTCTGTTCTTAATTACTCTCCTTATATCAAAGAAGACAATTGGCATTTGTTTATTAGGGCTTGGCTAGCTTCGCTTAGCATAATCTGCTCTAATGCCATCCATTTCCCTCCAAATTCTATGATTTTGTCATTTATTAATGCAGAGTAATACTCCATTGTGTATAAATGCCACATTTTTTTTATCCATTCGTCTATTGAAGGGCATCTAGGTTGGTTCCACAGTCTTCCTATTGTGAATTGTGCTGCTATAAACATCGATGTAGCAGTGTCCCTGTAGCATGCTCTTTTTAGGTCTTTAGGGAATAGACCCAGAAGGGGGATAGCTGGGTCAAATGGTGGTTCCATTCCCAGCTTTCCAAGAAATCTCCATACTGCTTTCCAAATTGGCCACACCAATTTGCAGTCCCACCAACAATGTACAAGTGTACCCTTTTCCCCACATCCTCGCCAGCACTTATTGTTGTTTGACTTCATAATGGCTGCCAATCTTACTGGAGTGAGATGGTATCTTAGGGTGGTTTTGATTTGCATTTCTCTGACTGCTAGAGATGGTGAGCATTTTTTCATGTACTTGTTGATTGATTGTATGTCCTCCTCTGAGAAGTGTCTGTTCAAGTCCTTGGCCCATTTGTTGATGGGATTATTTGTTATCTTATTGTCTAATTTTCTGAGTTCTTTATATACTCTGGATATTAGGGCTCTATCTGAAGTGTGAGGAGTAAAGATTTGTTCCCATGATGTAGGCTCCCTATTTACCTCTCTTATTGTTTCTTTTGCTGAGAAAAAACTTTTTAGTTTGAGTAAGTCCCATTTGTTGATTCTAGATGTTAACTCTTGTGCTATGGGTGTCCTATTGAGGAATTTGGAGCCCGACCCCACAGCATGTAGGTCGTAGCCAACTTTCTCTTCTATCAGATGCCGTGTCTCTGATTTGATATCAAGCTCCTTGATCCATTTTGAGTTAACTTTTGTGCATGGCGAGAGAAAGGGATTCAATTTCATTTTGTTGCATATGGATTTCCAATTTTCCCAGCACCATTTGTTGAAGATGCTATTCTTCCTCCATTGCATGCTTTTAGCCCCTTTATCAAATATAAGAAAGTTGTAGTTTTGTGGGTTGGTTTCTGTGTCCTCTATTCTGTACCATTGGTCCACCCGCCTGTTTTGGTACCAGTACCATGCTGTTTTTGTTACTATTGCTCTGTAGTATAGTTTGAAATCTGGAATCGCTATACCACCTGATTCACACTTCCTGCTTAGTATTGTTTTTGCTATTCTGGGTCTTTTATTCTTCCATATGAATTTCATGATTGCTTTCTCCATTTCTACAAGAAATGCCGTTGGGATTTTGATTGGCATTGCATTAAACCTATAGAGAACTTTTGGTAATATCGCCATTTTGATGATGTTAGTTCTGCCTATCCATGAACAGGGTATATTTTTCCATCTTCTAAGGTCTTCTTCAATTTCTCTCTTTAGGGTTCTGTAGTTTTCATTGTATAAGTCTTTCACCTCTTTTGTTAGGTTGATTCCCAAGTATTTTATTCTTTTTGAGGATATTGTGAACGGGGTGGTTGTCCTCGTGTCCATTTCAGAGGATTTGTCGCTGATATACAGGAATGCCTTTGATTTATGCGTGTTGATTTTATAACCTGCCACTTTGCTGAATTCATTTATTAGCTCTAACAGTTTCTTTGTAGACCATATTGGGTCTGCTAGGTATAGAATCATGTCATCTGCAAATAGTGATAACTTAAGTTCTTCTTTTTTTTATTTTCATGCCTTTAATTTCTTTCGTCTGTCTAATTGCTCTGGCCAGTGTTTCGAGAACTATGTTGAACAGGAGTGGTGAGAGAGGGCATCCCTGTCTTGTTCCAGATTTTAGAGGGAATGCCTTCAATTTTTCTCCATTCAGAATGATGCTAGCCTGAGGCTTAGCATAAATTGCTTTTACAATGTTGAGGTATGTTCCTGTTATCCCTAGTTTTTCGAGAGTTTTGAACATAAACGGATGCTGTACTTTGTCGAATGCTTTTTCTGCATCTATCGAGATGATCATATGGTTCTTATTTTTAAGCCTATTGATGTGGTGAATAACATTTATTGATTTCCGTATATTGAACCAACCTTGCATACCAGGGATGAATCCTACTTGATCATGGTGCACAATTTTTTTGATATGTTTTTGTATCCGATTTGCCAGAATTTTATTGAGGATTTTTGCATCTAGGTTCATTAGAGATATTGGTCTGTAGTTTTCTTTCTTTGAAGTGTCTTTGTCTGGTTTCGGAATCAGAGTGATGTTGGCCTCGTAGAATGAATTTGGAAGTTCTCCCTCTTTTTCTATTTCCTGAAATAGCTTGAAAAGTATTGGTATTAGTTCCTCTTTAAAGGTTTTGTAAAACTCTGCTGTAAACCCATCCGGTCCTGGGCTTTTCTTAGATGGTAATCTTTTGATGTTTTCTTCTATTTCCTCAATTGATATTGGTCTGTTTAGGTTGTCTATATCCTCCTGACTCAATCTGGGCAGATTATATGACTTAAGAAATTTATCGATGCCTTCACTATCTTCTATTTTATTGGAGTATAAGGATTCAAAATAATTTCTGATTATCTTCTGTATTTCTGAAGTGTCTGTCATGATCTTGCCTTTTTCATCCCTTATGCTAGTAATTTGAGTTCTCTCTCTTCTTCTCTTCGCTAGCATGGCTAAGGGTCTGTCAATTTTATTTATCTTTTCAAAGAACCAACTTTTCGTTTTGTCAATTTTTTCAATTGTTTCTTTTGTTTTGATTTCATTAATTTCAGCTCTGATTTTAATTATTTCTTGCCTTCTACTTCTTTTGCTGTTGTTTTGCTCTTCTTTTTCTAGAATTTTGAGATGAAGTATGAGATCATTTATTTGTTGGTTTTTTCTTTTTTTAAGGAATGAACTCCAAGCAATGAATTTTCCTCTTAGAACTGCTTTCAATGTGTCCCATAGATTCCGATATGTTGTGTCTGTGTTTTCATTAAACTCTAAGAATTTTTTAATTTCCTCCTTGGTGTCTTCTAAAACCCATTGATCATTCAGTAACCTATTGTTCATTCTCCAAGTGATGCATGATTTTTCCTTGCTTCTTTTATGGTTGATTTTTAGTTTCATTCCATTATGATCAGATAAGATGCATGGTATTATCTCCGCTCCTTTATATTGTCTAAGAGTTGCCCTGTGACATAATATATGATCTATTTTTGAGAAGGATCCATGTGCTGCTGAGAAAAAAGTGTAGCTGCTTGATGTTGGGTGGTATATTCTATATATGTCAATTAAGTCTAGGTTGTTAATTGTGTTATTGAGTTCTATAGTTTCCTTATTCAACTTTTGTTTGGAAGATCTGTCCAGTGGTGAGAGAGGTGTGTTGAAGTCTCCCATGATTATTGTATGGTGGTCTATTAGACTCTTGAACTTGAGAAGAGTTTGCTTGATGAACGCAGCAGCACCGTTGTTTGGGGCATATATATTTATGATTGTTATGTCTTGTTGGTGTATGGTTCCCTTGAGCAGTATGTAGTGTCCTTCTTTATCCCTTTTGATTAACTTTGGTTTGAAATCTATTTTATTTGATATGAGTATGGACACTCCTCTGCTTGTTTCCGCAGTCCATATGAGTGATATGATTTTTCCCAACCTTTCACCTTCAGTCTATGTATATCCTTTCCTATCAAATGCGTCTCCTGTAGGCAGCATATTGTTGGATCTTGTTTTTTGATCCATTCAACTAGCCTGTGTCTCTTAATTGGTGAGTTTAAGCCATTAACATTTAGGGTTATTATTGAGATATGGTTTGTTCTTCCAGCCATATTTGTTTATTAATGCTGTTAAACCTGATTTGTTTTTCTCTTTGATTTTTTCCCCCCTTTACTGTCCTACCTCCCACTGTTGGTTTTCATTGTTGTTTTCCATTTCCTCTTCCTGTGTGTTTTGCCAAGGATTTTTTGAAGAGATGGTTTTCTAGCTGCAAATTCTTTTAACTTTTGTTTATCATGGAATGTTTTAATTTCATCTTCCATCCTGAAGCTTAATTTCGCCGGATACACGATTCTTGGTTGGAACCCATTTTCTTTTAGCGTTTGAAATATGTTATTCCAGGATCTTCTAGCTTTTAGAGTCTGTGTTGAGAGATCAGCTGTTATCCTTATTGGTTTACCCCTAAATGTAATCTGCTTCCCTTCTCTTGTAGCTTTTAAAATTCTCTCCTTATTCTGTATGTTGGACATCTTCATTATAATGTGTCTAGGTGTGGATCTCTTATGATTTTGCACATTCGGCGTCCTGTAGGCTTCTAGGATTTGGGGTTCTGTCTCATTCTTCAAGTCTGGGAAGTTTTCTCGTATTATTTCACTGAATAAATTGTCTATTCCTTTGGTTTGGAGCTCTGTGCCTTCCTGTATCCCAATGACTCTTAAGTTTGGTCTTTTGATATTATCCCATATTTCTTGGATGTTCTGCTCATGGTTTCTTAGCAGACTTGCTGAGCTGTCTATGATCTTTTCAAGTTGAAACACTCTGTCTTCATTGTCTGACCTTCTATCTTCAAAGTGATCCACTCTGCTGGTAGTTTTCTCAATTGAGTTTTTAAGTTGGTTTATTGCTTCCTGCATTTCTAGGATTTCTATTTGTTTGTTTTTTATTTCCTCTATCTCCCTGTGAAATTGATCTTTTACTTCCTGGATTTGTTTATGAAGTTCCTTGTCAATGTGATCTTTCATTGTCTGATTTTGCTGTCTCATGTCTTCCTTGAGACTCCAGATCATCTGAAGCATGTATATCCTGACCTCTCTGTCTGACATTCCATCTGTTGCAGCTATTACCTCTTCTAGAGTTGAGTTGACCTGCATTGCCTGTGGTCCTTTCTTTCCTTGTCTTTTCATACTGCTGGCGTTTCTTTCTGCTTGGTGAAACTGTTGTGTTTTTGAAATTTTCCCTCTATTTATTTATATTGCTCTTGTATAGTTGAAAAGTCTCCCTTGCAGGACAGATGGTGGCTGTGATCCTCCACCAATTGGTGCGATCTGTCTACCATGCTGGCGGGCCCTAGGTCTGCTCTGCTGGCCGGTCGAAGGTCCGCCTACCCAGCAGGCGCGAGGGGCACCTCTGTCTCTCCGTAGGTTGCTGGGCCTAACCTCCCGATGTGTCCCCAGTATGCCTACATTGCAGGCACTGAGGGTGGGGCCGGTTCCGGCCCGCAACAAGCCGGTGGGCCTGATCTGCTGCTGGTCACAGTCCCGCCTACCTTGCAGGCACTGGGGGAGGGGACGGTCATGCCCCTCAGCAGGCCGCTAGGCCTGATCTGCTGGTGGTCACAGTCCCGCCTACCTTGCAGGCACTGGGGGAGGGGACAGGCCTGCCCCACAGAAGGCCGCTGGTGGGTCACAGGACCCCGTTCTCTGCAGGCGCGTGTGTCAGCTCTGTCTCTCGGCAGATTGCTGGGCCTGGCCTGCCCGTGGGTCGCCGGTTCTCCTACCTTGCAGGCACTCGGGGTGGGGCCGGCTCTGGCCCAAAACCAGCCACTTGGCCTGCTCTGTCGGTGGTCACAGTCCCGCCTACCTTGCAGGCACTGGGGGAGGAGACGGGCCTGCCCCACAGAAGGCCACTGGTGGGTCGCAAGACCCCGTTCCTGCAGGCACGTGTTTCAGCTCTGTCTCTTCGCAGATTGCTGGGCCTGACCTGCCTGTTGTTCACCGGTTCTCCTTCCTTGCAGGCACTGGGGGTGGGGCCGGCTCCGGCCCGCAACCAGCCGCTGGACCTGCTCTGCCGGTGGTCACAGTCCCGCCTACCTTGCAGGCACTTGGGGAGGGGACTGTCCTGCCCCTCAGCAGGCCGCTAAGACTGATCTGCTGCAGGTGACAGTCCCGCCTACCTTGCAGGCACTGGGGGAGAAGACGGGCCTGCCCCACAGAAGGCGGCTGGTGGGTTGCAGGACCCCGTTCCCTGCAGGCGCGTGTGTCAGCTCTGTCTGTCCGCAGATTGCTGGGCCTGGCCTGCAGGTGGGTCGCCGGTTCTCCTACCTTGCAAACACTGGGGGTGGGGCCGGCTCTGGCCCCAACCAGCCGCTGGGCCTGCTCTGCTGGTGGTCACAGTCCCGCCTACCTTGCAGACACTGGGGGAGGGGACGGGCCTGCCCCACAGAAGGCTGATGATGGGTCGCAGGACGCCGTTCCCTGCAGGCGCGTGTGTCAGCTCTGTCTCTCCGCAGATTGCTGGGCCTGACCTGCCCGTGGGTCGCCGGTTCTCCTACCTTGCAGGCACTGGGTGTGGGGCTGGCTCCGGCCCGCAACCAGCCACTGGGCGTGCTCTGACAGTGGTCACAGTCCCGCCTACTTTGCAGGCACTGGGGGAGGGGACTGTCCTGCCCCTCAGCAGGCCGCTAAGCCTGATCTGCTGGAGGAGACAATCCCGCCTACCTTGCAGGCACTGGGGGAGGGGACGGGCCTGCCCCACAGAAGGCCGCTGGTGGGTCACAGGACCCTGTTCCCTGCAGGCGCGTGTGTCAGCTCTGTCTCTCGGCAGATTGCTGGGCCTGACCTGCCCGTGGGTCGCCGGTTCTCCTACCTTGCAGGCACTGGGGGTGGGGCCGGCTCGGGCCCCAACCAGCCGCTGGGCCTTCTCTGCCGGTGGTCCCTAACATTTCTATGGTAACTGACCCTGTTTAACATCAATGCAAGTAGACTCCTATGGGACATGATGTGTATTTTGACATTTATTTTTATTCAACACTGGTACATTACTATTTCTTCAGTTGATGCACATCATAGGATATATATTTCATCCTCAAGTTCACAAATTTCTAGGCATTTGGTTCACTTTCAATCAAATCCTGCTTCAGAACACATGTATTCCTCCATGTTTTTTGACTGGTCTTTTCATGAGACTTCTTTCCCAACACATTATTTTGGATTTCCATAATCATTTTGGAACCAAAACTCACACACCCCTCATGGTAAACCATCACCCTAATATTACCATTAGATGTATAACTGGTTGGAATGAATGATCGTGTATCAATATAAGATTTCTTATATGTTTTCAGATATCAATTCAATCCATTATTTAAATTGGAACCAGTTATATTCTTTATTCACAGTATGGTCTATTCATGCATTATCTCTATACTCATAGACCCATGGTACACCTATTTGTACCCCCGAATTCTAATTTATAAGTCTTCAACGTTTTGCTCCCAAAAATAGTGGAAGAAATCCTCATGTCACCTGATCTACATATACATTTTATCACAGTGATATTCTGAACATAGAATGCAAAGTCACACTTATGATTGTACCTAAGCCTAATTGAAAAGTGAGCATGGATTACAAAAACCATCCTTGTCTAGGTTGGCTAATGCTCTCAAATGTCAATTCTATTGGTGACTACACATTTATTTCTGCCTAAGATTATATATTCAACCTCAACCCTGTTGAAAATGTCTAATCCTATCACTCACTTTATACTTTGCCTAAATTCCTAATGTCTATATTCATATCTACTTTCCTACATATCTTCCCCAGTTCATCATTGTGACTGACTCTTCACATGTGCTGACATTTACATTCACTCTCTAACAGACACCCTATTGCTAAAAAACTTTTGATCCAAATATTATACTCACTCTTCTTCCTAAACCTACTGACTATCTTTCTAATCCTACCTACTATCCCTTTTTGACTTGATCTTCTCTTCTACATTCAATCATCCAAGGTACAAGGTCCTATGCCATTGTATGTTGATTTATCTGAGACATCTGTACAGAATGTAATTCAAAGGTAAGTATCCCAATCAAGGGCCCAATACCCTTCTGGCCTTCAAATCTTACTTAGATTTCAGTTTTCATACATATATTTCACCTCAATATTATTATAAATATCACAGGTTCCCAATACCATTCTTCATCCAGCAGAATGATTTCTAACCCAAATTGAACATGTTCTTAACCCCAAGCATTCACTTTTTCCTCAATCTCACTTTACAAAAGAGCAGGGACAGAGTTGGTCTTACAATACAGGAATGTAGGGGATCTTTCACCTGCTGAGAACCTTCAAGGTCCATGCAGAAATGATCTCTGGGGAAGATGTTGGAAGCTGGGAAGGTCCTGAGAGAGAAAAAGTCATCTTCCGTGGCAAACAACCTGGTCAGGATGAAGGGATGTGTCTGAATCCTATCACTCACTTTATACTTTATACTTTAGCCTCTCTCTTCTTCATGTAGACAAGATGGACCAAACCAGGCCTGTGTGGAGAGCTTTTCCTGGGTGCCTATGGTTGATATACCATTCTAAGTTGTGAAAGTGTCACAGGAAGCAGGGGCAGCCTCCATCTCATGGGACCCTTGGAAACAACAGTTAGGACAAAGTGGTTTCCAAGGCAGTGACCTCATTCAGTTCCTGAAGGAAGTGACCACACCACACTTCCTTGGTGATGGAACTCTCTGAACTTGGGATCCAGGAAGCCAGGCACACAGAGGCACTCCCAGTGCCAGTCCCAGTGGGCTCACTTGTTTGGATTTACCAAGGACAGAGTCAGTCTTTCTTGGTACCTACAGATGTGAGGATGGCCAATTGCCAGGAAACCTCTGAAGGGGGTCTTTCCTGAGAAAGCAGGTAGTGGCTCACCCCTGGCTCCTGACAACTTCACAGATGGCCAAGTAGGCCACATATGAGACAAGACAGGCTATTTCGGGGGAACCTAGTATGGCCCACCAGTCAGAGGACACTGTGGGTGGTCACAGACGTCCTTGGGGGAAGGAGGTGGCTTTGTGGGTGTGGGTGTGAGTTTGTGGTTTGGTCTCATGTTCTGAGAAGAGCTAGGAAAGGCAGTTTGTTTGGTTTGGAGTGGACTGTTTCTAGCAAGTCTTTTGACAAGGCGAGTGTTGCTATGTCTCTGTATCGTACTGTGTCCCTGATTGTAGATAATAGAAAAGAGAATGCATCAATGGATGTGTCCTGTCTAGTAGAAAGCTTCCAGCATTCATCCTGCCCAATTTATGAATGGACTGCGACTAGCCTCTTCCATGGGGAAAACCTACTATCTTCCTAAATTCCTGCTTTCTTCCTGAATTCTGGCCACTCTTCATAATAGGCTCATGGTTTTGTGTCCAAGATATGTACCACCTCTAAGCTTGGTGACATGGCCATGTACTAGATTGCTGAAAGGAATGGCGAGCATCTCAGAAAACTCAGATATCAGTGGGCACATTAAAGTCTCAGTGGACAAACCCTGCTTTGGGACTTTTGCTTACCTATTGATCTGTTTCCCTGGATGTCAGCAAAGTCTTTGCCTCAGGACACACCTTTGTGAAGCCTGAAGAAAACAGTTTTCAAATGCAAACGAATGGGCATCACTTGTGGCTCTTTGCTTAATTGCTTTGCAAAGGGATGTGTCTGAATCAGAATCTTGGCCCTGAGTGAGGCTGTTGCTCAGATTGTCAGCACCTGATGGATCTCAGGAAAGATCCCATATGTGCATGCATAGCCAATATGGCAAAACAGCAGCCATTGTGGATGAATTCTCTCGCCTTCCTCTGTAAGATTCCTGACCTGCATCAAGTGAGAATAGGGATTCTTTGGGTCAAATGAGTTTTCAAAGCCCTGCAGAGGCTAGCCATTATGTGCTTGTGTTTTGTCATGACTCCAATTTACAGAAAAAATCTGTACCCCACCATCAGAAAGCCTCAAAGTTTAGAAGCTGAGCAGTATTAAAGGCAGGCCTATTTGATCACTCCTGGTTCAAAGAAGGGTGTCCAGGCCACCCTGACATTAGGCAAATGAGGGGCAAGGGAGTTTATTGTGGACACTGTCTTAGGCTGCGCCCCTCATGGAAACCTCCAGCCAGAGGTTATGAGGATTGTCTATATGGAAGAAGTTGAGGGCCTTGTGGCAGTGTTTTGGTTTGAATTGTGGTCATTTGTATGGCGGTGGAAGAGATGACTGGGTCCGCCTGGGCTTGAACTCTGGTGTCATTCCCCTTAAAGACTGAGTTCTGGAACTGACCTCAGAGAAGTATTGCCATGAATTGAGTTGGGATTTTCCGAGGACACGCATGAGAGTCCCCCCTGGAAACTGAGATGGAAACCCAGGGTGACTTTCCACAGAACACTGGGAATCTCAGCCTGGATATCACATGATTTTATTCTTAAAGACCTGGCAGCCATTGTTGAGAGTCAAAACACACATGGACCTCACATTGTAGACCTCAGTGGGCCTGGTTTCATGTGAAGTTTTTTGGCCACTCTTTGGGAAGCCTTGTTTGTGAGAGTTCTCCAGAGCTTTCATTGAAATGATCTTTCTCACCATTAAATGGTTCCTGAATGAATGGAAACCCACAGTGCCTCCAACTCCATCCTTTAAAAATGGCTAGATAAATACCATGCAATCTTTAAAATTCCCATGACCAGGTTGCACTGGAGAACCTTAGGATGTCCTGTTGCTGATCATGAGTTTACGAGACAGGTGCATTGATTGACGGCTTTCATGAAAATGATGAATAACAGAGATGCCAGTGAGGTGGGGCCGGCTGAGTAGTGGGCCTAGAGCAGTGGTGTGCAGGTGTGTGATAAAACATTTGTGGTGGGGCCATGTGGATGTGCCATTGTTTTCCAAATGTCTTGTGACTGACATGGTGCAGCCAGCAGACCCTTATATGTAAAGGCATCTTGTTATATGGAGAGGTTTCAGAACAATGTTCAGAATCAGGTTGCTATGGTCAAGGGGCCAAGCTCTGTGGGATAGAAGCATGGTTGGTGCATTCTCCTAGGACCCTGACACACCACACGTGACAGAACTCCCTCCAGCACTGTGTCCCAGTTGAAGTCCTTGTATTTCGTGAAGGAAATACCAAACTCCCAGTGAAGCAGCAAGAAACACCACGAAAAATGGAGGATGACCAAATGGCTTCACAGTTCCCACGGGGAGATACTTAGCCCCCAGTGGCCACAGTTTACCTTCAAAGAGAGAATTCAGCACTTCTGCCTCATGTTCATTGGAAAATCAGAAACCATGTCCTCCAGGTCACATAGATGCAGAACCAGCTTTGATGGTCTCACTACAAAGGAAGCTAATGCTCCTGACAACAACATATATTTCAAGAGCCCAACCTTAGAGGCAGTTTCTCAAGAAGTCTTTAGGCCAGCAGAGCTCCATGTTTGTGGAGTGTTTATCCTCTCCCTTACTTATGGAAACTCCTCTACCACCTCCAAAGTTGTGAACTCCTGAGCATTTTTCATTCCACATATGTATTCAAAGATTTTCTAACTCTTCTCCTCGAATTGCGTCTTACTTGTGGCAAGGGTATTGTCAAGGCATTTTTCTGGAGGACAGGGGGAAGATTTTGTGTAGCACATATTTGCATACACATTGGATTTATTTTACTATTTTCCATTCCAAATACTTAATCCCTGAAACTAACCCATACACTACTAGACTCTGACTACAAATCCTAATATGATAGAAAAAATAACCCAATCAGAATATAAATACAAGCAGTTCAGAGGAGGCATGGTGTGTAGTTGGACAGGCCTTTTGCATTATAAAGGGTAGATGTTATGAATCTAGTCCAATGTAATAGTTCTCTATGTGTTTTTAAACTTAAAACATATGTGAATTCCTGTCTCCCTTTCTCTGCAGCCTACTCAGCACATGTATTTTTAAATGCACATAGAGAATCCTACCTGGTTTCCCATCTACATTCTTGTGAGGTGGCTGACTTGGCAGATACAAACTGTGAGAAGCAATCACTCCTCCTAATTGCTGTTGAAACTGAAAATCAACCTATGGGTGAGCTTCCTACTTCAACAACATGATACATACATCCATGTTCAATAAAATAAATATTTCTGGATCTTGGGATGATATATATTTCGTGATGAATTTCAATTGGCATATATATTTTTACTTTTTAATGTCTCTCTGTGTGTTTTGTGTATATATATATATATATATATATATATATATATATATATATATACACACACACACAATCTCCAGATTTTTCAAAATATAAAATATGTGTGTCTTATTTTACACTCTCTGAATTCATGCTCATGTATGTGGATTTATAATCAACTTTTCACAATATTATTCTCAGAAATATTCATCCACCTGAAATACATAGTTGTTTTCTAGTACTGAAAACTAACTTCAGTGAATGGTGCATAGAAATCCTAACATTTCTACAGTAACGTAGCCTGTTTAACATCAATGCAAGTAGACTCCTATGGGACATGATGTTTATTTTGACATTTATTTTTATTCAACACTGGTACACTACTATTTCTTCAGTTGATGCACATCATAGAATATATATTTCATCCTCAAGTTCACAAATTTCTAGGCATTTGGTTGACTTTCCATAAAATCCTGCTTCAGAACACATGTATTCCTCCATGTTTCTTGACTGGTCTTTTCATGAGACTTCTTTCCAAACACACTATTTTGGATTTCCATAATCACTTTGGAACCAAAACTCACACACCCCTCATGGTAAATCATCACCCTAATATTACCATTAGATGTTTAACTGGTTGGAATGCATGATCGTGTATCAATATAAGATTTCTTATATGTTTTTAGATATCAATTCAATGCATTATTTAAATTGGATCCAGTTATATTCTTTATTCACAGCATGGTCTATTCATGCATTATCTCTATACTCATAGACCCAGGTTACACCTATTTATACCCCCGAATTCTAATTTATACGTCTTCAACATGTTGCCCCCCAAAATAGTGGGAGAAATACTCATGTCACCTGATCTACATATATATTTTATCACAGTGATATTCTGAACACAAAATGCAAAGGTCACACTTATGATTGTACCTAAGCCTAATTGGAAAGTGAGCATGGATTACTAAATCCATCCTTGTCTAGGTTGGCTAATGCTCTCAAATGTCAATTATATTGGTGACTACATATTTGTTTCTGCCTAAGATTATATATTCAACCTCAACCCTGTTGAAAATATCTAATCCTATCACTCACTTTATACTTTGCCTAAATTTCTAATGTCTATATTCATATCTGCTTTCCTACATATCTTCCCCAGTTCATCATTGTGACTGACTCTTCACATGTGCTGACATTTACATTCACTCTCTAACAGACACCCTATTGCTAAAGAACTTTTGGTCCAAATATTATACTCACTCTTCTTCCTAAACCTACTGACTATCTTTCTAATCCTACCTACTATCCCTTTTTGACTTGATCTTCTCTTCTACATTCAATCATCCAAGGTACAAGGTCCTATGCCATTGTATGTTGATTTATCAGAGACATCTGTACAGAATTTCAAAGGTAAGTATCCCAATCAAGGGCCCAATGCCCTTCTGGCCTTCAAATGTTACTTAGATTTCTGTTTACATACATATATTTCACCTCTATATTATTATAAATATCACAGTTCCCAATACCATTCTTCATCCAGCAGAATGATTTCTAACCCAAATTGAACATGTTCTTAACCCCAAGCATTCACTTTTTCCTCAATCTCACTTTACAGAACAGCAGGGACAGAGTTGGTCTTACAATACAGGAATGTAGGGGATCTTCCACCTGCTGAGAACCTCCAAGGTCCATGCAGAAATGATCCCTGGAGAAGATGTTGGCAGCTAGGAAGGACCTGAGAGAGTAAAAGTCATCTTCCGTGGCAAACAACCTGGTCAGGATGAAGGTATGTGTCTGAATGAGCCTCTCTCTTCTTCATGTAGACAAGATGGACCAAACCAGGCCTGTGTGTAGAGCTTTTCCTGGGTGCCTATGGTTGATATACCATTCTAACTTATGAAAGTGTCACAGGAAGCAGGGGCAGCCTCCATCTCATGGGACCCTTGGAAGCAACAGTTAGGACAACATGGTATCCAAGGCAGTGACCTCATTCAGTTCCTGAAGGAAGTGACTTCACCACACTTCCTTGGTGATGGAACTCTCTGAACTTGGGATCCAGGAATCCAGGCACTCAGAGGCAGTCCCAGTGCCAGTCCAGGCGGTTTGTTTGGTTTGGAGTGGACTGTTTCTAGAAAGTCTTTTGACAAGGTGAGTGTTGCTTTTTCTGTGTATCGCACTGTGTCCGTGGTTGTAGACATTAGAAAAGAGAATGCATCAATGGATGTGTCCTGTCTAGTAGAAAGCTTCCAGCATTCATCCTGCCCAATTCATGAATGGACTGCGGCTTGCCTTATCCATGGGCAAAACCTACTATCTTCCTAAATTCCTGTTTTCTTCCTGAATTCTGGCCTCTCTTAAGAATAGGCTCATGGTTTTGTGTCCAAGATATGTACCAACTCTAAGCTTGGTGACATGGCCATGTACTAGATAGCTGAAAGAAATGGTGAGCTTCTCAGAAAACTCAGATATCAGTGGGCCCATTAAAGTCTCAGTGGAGAAACCCTGCTTTGGGCCTTTTGCTTACCTATTGTTCTGTTTCCCTGGATGTCAGTGAGGTCTTTGCCTCAGGACACACTTTTGTGAAGCCTGAAGAAAACAGTTTTCAAATGCAAACGAATGGGCATCACTTGTGGCTCTTTGCTTAATTGCTTTGCAAAGGGATGTGTCTGAATCAGCCTGTTGGCCCTGTTGAGACTGTGGCTTAGATTGTTAGCATCTGATGGATCTCAGGAAAGATCCCATATGTGCATCCAAAGCCAATATGGCAAAACAGCAGTCATTGTGGATGAAGTCTCTCGCCTTCCTCTGTAAGGTCCCTGACTGTCATCAAAAGAGAATAGATATCCTTTGGGTCAAATGAGTTTTTCAAGGCCCTGCAGAGGCTAGCCATTATGTGCTTGTGTTTTCTCATGACTCCAATTTACTCAAAAAAATCTGTACACCACCATCAGAAGGCCTCAAAGTTTAGAAGCTGAGCAGTATTAAAGGCAGGCCTATTTGATCACTCCTGGTTCAAAGAAGGGTGTCCAGGCCACCCTGACATTAGGCAAATGAGGGGCAAGGGATCTTATTGTGGACACTGTCTTAGGCTGCGCCCCTCATGGAAACCTCCAGCCAGAGGTTATGAGGATTGTCTATATGGAAGAAGTTGAGGACCTTGTGGCAGTGTTTTGGTTTGAATTGTGGTGATTTGTAGGCGGTGAAAGAGATGACTGGGTCCGCCTGGGCTTGAACTCTGGTGTTATTCCCCTTGGAGACTGAGTTCTGGAACTGACCTCAGAGAAGTATTGCCATGAATTGAGTTGGAATTTTCCGAGGCCATGCATGAGAGTCCCCCCTGGAAACTGAGATCAAAGCCCAGGGTGACTTCCCACAGAACACTGGGAATCTCAGACAGGATATCACATGATTTTATTCTTAAAGACCTGGAAGCCATAGTTGAGAGTCAAAACACAAATGGACCTCACATCGTAGACCTCAGTGGGCCTGGTTTCATGGGACTTTTTTGGCCACTCTTTGGGAAGCCTTGTTTGTGAAAGTTCTCCAGAGATTTCATTGAAATGATCTTTCTCACCATTAAATGGTTCCTGATTGAATGGAAACCCACAGTGCCTCCAACTTCATCCTTTTTCAAATGGCTAGATAAATACCGTGCCATCTTTGAAATTCCCATGACCAGGTGGCACTGGAGAACCTTAGGATGTCCTGTTGCTGATCATGAGTTTACCAGACAGGTGCCTTGATTGAGGGCTTTCATGAAAATGATGAAGAACAGAGATGCCAGTGAGGTGGGGCCTGCTGAGTAGTGGGCCTAGAGCAGTGGTGTGCAGGTGTGTGATAAAACATCTGTGGTGGGTCCATGTGGATCTGCCATGGGCTTCCAAATGTCTTGTGACTGACATGGTGCAGCCAGCAGACCCTTATATGTAAAGGCATCTTGTTATATGGAGACGTTTCAGAACAATGTTCAGAATCAGGTTGCTATGGTCAAGGGGCCATGCTCTGTGGGATAGAAGCATGGTTGGTGCATTCTCCTAGGATCCTGACACACCACACGTGACAGAACTCCGTCCAGCACTGTGTGCCAGTTGAAGTCCTTGTATTTTATGAAGCAAATACCAAACTTTCAGTGCAGCAGCAAGAATCACCACGAAAATTGGAGGATGACCAAATGGCTTCACAGTTCCCACGGGGAGATACTTAGCCCCCAGTATCCACAGTTTACCTACAAAGAGAGAATTCAGCACTTCTGACTCATGTTCATTGGAAAATCAGAAACCATGTCCTCCAGGTCACATAGATGCAGACCCAGCTTTGATGGTCTCACTACAAAGGAAGCTAATGCTCCTGACAACAACATATATTTCAAGAGCCCAACCTCAGAGGCAGTTTCTCAAGAAGTCTTTAGGCCAGCAGAGCTCCATGTTTGTGGAGTGTTTATCCTCTCCCTTACTTATGGAAACTCCTCTACCACCTCCAAAGTTGTGAACTCCTGAGCATTTTTCATTCCACATATGTATTCAAAGATTTTCTAACTCTTCTCCTCGAATTGCGTCTTACTTGGGGCAAGGGTATTGTCAAGGCATTTTTCTGGATGACAGTGGGAAGATTTTGTGTAGCACATTTTTGCATACACATTGGATTCATTTTCCTATTTTCCATTCCAAATACTGAATCCCTGACACTAACCCATACCCTACTAGACTCTGACTACAAATCCTAATATGATAGAAAGAAATAACCCAAACAGAATAGAAATACAAGCAGTTCAGAGGAGGCATGGTGTGTAGTTGGACAGGCCTTTTGCATTATAAAGGGTAGATGTTATGAATGTAGTCCAATGTAATAGTTCTCCATGTGTTTTTAAACTTAACAAATATGTGAATTCCTGTCTCACTTTCTCGCAGCGTATTCAGCACATGTATTTTTACATGCACATATAGAATCCTACCTGGTTTCCCAGCTACATTCTTGTGAGGTTGCTGATTTGGCAGATACAAACTGTGAGAAGAAATCACTCCTCCTAAATGCTGTTGGAACTGAAAATCAACCTATGGGTGAGCTTCCTACTTGAACAACATGATACATACATCCATGTTCAGTAAAATAAATATTTCTGGATTTTGGGATGATATATATTTCATGATGAATTTCAATTGGCATATGTATTTTTACTTTTTAATGTCTCTCTTTGTGTGTTTTGTGTTTGTATATATATATATATATATATATATATATATATATATATATATATATATATATATACACACACACACACACTCTCCAGATTTTTCAAAATATAAAATATGTGTGTCTTATTTTACACTCCCTAAATTCATGTTCATGTATGTGGATTTATAATCAACTTTTCACAAGATTATTCTCAGAAATATTCATCCACCTGAAATACATATTTGTTTCCTAGTATTGAAAACTTACTTCAGTGAATGATGCCTAGAAATCCTAACATTTCTACAGTAACTGACCCTGTTTAACATCAATGCAAGTAGACTCCTATGGGACATGATGTGTTTTTTGACATTGATTTATATTCAACACTGGTACATTACTATTTCTTCAGATGATGCACATCATAGGATATATATTTCATCCTCAAGTTCACAAATTTCTAGGCATTTGGTTCACTTTCAATCAAATCCTGCTTCAGAACACATGTATTCCTCCATGTTTCTTGACTTGTCTTTTCATGAGACTTCTTTCCAAACACATTATTTTGGATTTCCATAATCACTTTGGAACCAAAACTCACACACCCCTCATGGTAAACCATCACTCTAATATTACCATTAGATGTATAACTGGTTGGAATGAATGATCGTGTATCAATATAAGATTTCTTATTTGTTTTCAGATATCATTTCAATCCATTATTTTAATTGGAACCAGTTATATTCTTTATTCACAGTATGGTCTATTCATGCATTATCTCTATACTCATAGACCCAGTGTACACCTACTTGTACCCCCTAATTCTAATTTATACATCTTCAATGTATTGCTCCCAAAAATAGTGGAAGAAATACTCATGTCACCTGATCTACATATATATTTTATCACAGTGATATTCTGCACACAAAATGCAAAGGTCACACTTATGATTGTACCTAAGCCTACTTGGAAAGTGAGCATGGATTACTAAAACCATCCTTGTCTACGTTGGCTAATGCTCTCAAATGTCAATTCTATTGGTGACTACACATTTGTTTCTGCCTAAGATTATATATTCAACCTCAACCCTGTTGAAAATGTCTAATCCTATCACTCACTTTATACTTTGCCTAATTTCCTAATGTCTATATTCATATCTGCTTTCCTACATATCTTCCCCAGTTCATCATTGTGACTGACTCTTCACATGTGCTGACATTTGCATTCACTCTCTAACAGACACCCTATTGCTAAAGAACTTTTGGTCCAAATATTATACTCACTCTTCTTCCAAAACCTACTGACTATCTTTCTAATCCTACCTACTATCCCATTTTGACTTGATCTCCTATTCTACATTCAATCATTCAAGGTACAAGGTCCTATGAAATTGTATGTTGATTTATCAGAGACATCTGTACAGAATGTAATTCAAAGCTATGTATTCCAATCAAGGGCCCAATGCTCTTCTGGCCTTCAAACTTTACTTAGATTTTTGTTTTCACACATATATTTCACCTCTATATTATTATAAATATCACAGGTTAAGAATATCATTCTTCATTTAGCAGAATTATTTCTAACCCAAATTGAACATGTTCTTAACCCCAAGCATTCACTGTTTCCTCAATCTCACTTTACAGAAGAGCAGGGACACAGTTGGTCTTACAATACAGGAATGTAGGGGATTTTCCACCTGGTGAGAACCTCCAAGGTCCATGCAGAAATGATCCCTGGAGTAGATGTAGGCAGCCTGGAAGGACCTGAGAGAGTAAAAGTCATCTTCCGTGGCAAACAACCTGGTCAGGATGAAGGGATGTGTCTGAATGAGCCCCTCTTTTCTTAATGTAGACAAGATGGACCAAACCAGGCCTGTGTGGAGAGCTTTTCCTGGGTGCCTATGGTTGATATACCATTCTAACTTGTGAAAGTGTCACAGAAAGCAGGGGCAGCCTCCATCTCATGGGACCCTTGGAAGCAACAGTTAGGACAAAGTGGTTTCCAAGGCTGTGACCTCATTCAGTTCCTGAAGGAAGTGACCTCACCACACTTCCTTGGTGATGGAACTCTCTGAACTTGGGATCCAGGAAGCCAGGCACCCAGAGGCAGTCCCAGTGCCAGTCCCAGTGGGCTCACTTGTTTGGATTTACCAAGGACAGAGTCAGTCTTTCTTGGTACCTACAGATGTGAGGATGGCCAATTGTCAGGAAAGCTCTGAAGGGAGTCTTTCCTGAGAAAGCAGGTAGTGGCTCACCCCTGGTTCCTGACAACTTCACAGAATTGGCCAAAAAGGCCAGATCTGAGACAAGACAGGCCATTTCGGAGGAACCTAGTATGGCCCACCAGTCAGAGGACACTGTGGGTAGTCACAGACCTCCTTGGGGGAAGGAGGTGGCTTTGTGGGTGTGGGTGTGAGTTTGTGGTTTGGTCTCATGTTCTGAGAAGAGCTAGGAAAGGCGGTTTGTTTGGTTTGGAGTGGACTGTTTCTAGCAAGTCTTTTGACAAGGCGAGTGTTGCTTTGACTGTGTATCGCACTGTGTCCGTGGTTGTAGACATTAGAAAAGAGAATGCATCAATGGATGTGTCCTGTCTAGTAGAAAGCTTCCAGCATTCATCCTGGCCAATTTATGAATGGACTGCGGCTTGCCTTATCCATTGGGAAAACCTACTATCTTCCTTAATTCCTGTTTTCATCCTGAATTCTGGCCACTCTTCAGAATAGGCTCATGGTTTTGTGTCCAAGATATGTACCACCTCCAAGCTTGGTGACATGGCCATGTACTAGATAGCTGAAAGGAATGGGGAGCATCTCAGAAAAAGTCTCAGTGGAGATACCCTGCTTTGGGCCTTTTGCTTACCTATTGTTTTGTTTCCCTGGATGTCAGCAAGGTCTTTGCCTCAGGACACACCTTTGTGAAGCCTGAAGAAAACAGTTTTCAAATGCAAACGAATGGGCATCACTTGTGGCTCTTTGCTTAATTGCTTTGCAAAGGGATGTGTCTGAATCAGCCTCTTGGCCCTGTGTGAGGCTGTGGCTTAGATTGTCAGCACCTGATGGATCTCAGGAAAGATCCCATATGTGCATCCAAAGCCAATATGGCAAAACAGCAGTCATTGTGAATGAAGTCTCTCGCCTTCCTCTGTAAGGTCCCTGACCTGCATCAAGTGAGAATAGGGATCCTTTGGGTCAAATGAGTTTTTCAAAGCCCTGCAGAGGCTAGCCATTATGTGCTTGTGTTTTCTCATGACTCCAATTTACACAAAAAATCTGTACCCCACCATCAGCAGGCCTCAAAGTTTAGAAGCTGAGCAGTATTAAAGGCAGGCCTATTTGATCACTCCTGGTTCAAAGAAGGGTGTCCAGGCCACTCTGACATTAGGCAAATGAGGGGCAAGGGAGCTTATTGTGGACACTGTTTTAGGCTGCGCCCCTCATGGAAACCTCCAGCCAGAGGTTATGAGGATTGTCTATATGGAAGAATTTGAGGGCCTTGTGGCAGTGTTTTGGTTTGAATTGTGGTCATTTGTATGGCGGTGGAAGAGATGAGTGGGTCCGCCTGGGCTTGAACTCTGGTGTGATTCCCCTTGGAGACTGAGTTCTGGAACTGACCTCAGAGAAGTATTGCCATGAATTGAGTTGGGATTTTCCGAGGCCACGCATGAGAGTCCCCCCTGGAAACTGAGATCAAAGCCCAGGGTGACTTTCCACAGAACATTGGAAATCTCAGCCAGGATATCACATGATTGTATTCTTAAAGACCTGGCAGCCATAGTTGAGAGTGAAAACACACATGGACCTCACATTGTAGACCTCAGTTGGCCTGGTTTCATGTGACGTTTTTAGGCCACTCTTTGGGAAGCCTTGTTTGTGAGAGTTCTCCAGAGCTTTCATTGAAATGATCTTTCTCACGATTAAATGGTTCCTGAATGTATGGAAACCCACAGTGCCTCCAACTTCATCCTTTAAAAATGGCTAGATAAATACCGTGCAATCTTTGAAATTCCCATGACCAGGTGGCACTGGAGAACCTTAGAATGTCCTTTTGCTGATCATGAGTTTACCATACAGGTGCCTTGATTGACGACTTTCATGAAAATGATGAAGAACAGAGATTCCAGTGAGGTGGGGCCTGCTGAGTAGTGGGCCTAGAGCAGTGGTGTGCAGGTGTTTGATAAAACATCTGTGGTGGGGCCATGTGGATCTGCCATGGGCTTCCAAATGTCTTGTGACTGACATGGTGCAGCCAGCAGACCCTTATATGTAAAGGCATCTTGTTATATGGAGAGGTTTCAGAACAGTGTTCAGAATCATGTTGCTATAGTCAAGGGGCCAAGCTCTGTGGGATAGAAGCATGGTTGGTGCATTCTCCTAGGACCCTGACACACCACACGTGACAGAACTCCATCCAGCACTGTGTCCCAGTTGAAGTCCTTGTTTTTCGTGAAGCAAATACCAAACCCAGTGAAGCAGCAAGAAACACAACGAAAAGTGGAGGATGACAATATGGCTTCACAGTTCCCACGGGGAGATACTTAGCCCCCAGTGGCTACGGTTTACCTACAAAGACAGAATTCAGCACTTCTGCCTCATGTTCATTGGAAAATCAGAAACCATGTTCTCCAGGTCACATAGATGCAGAACCAGCTTTGTTGGTCTCACTACAAAGGAAGCTAATGCTCCTGACAACAACATATATTTCAAGAGCCCAACCTCAGAGGCAGTTTCTCAAGAAGTCTTTAGACCAGCAGAGCTTTATGTTTGTGGAGTGGTTATCCTCTCCCTTACTTATGGAAACTCCTCTACCACCTCCAAAGTTGTGAACTCCTGAGCACTTTTCATTCCACATATGTATTCAAAGATTTTCTAACTCTTCTCCTTGAATTGCGTCTTACTTGGAGCAAGGGTATTGTCAAGGCAATTTTCTGGATGACAGTGGGAAGATTTTGTGCAGCACATATTTGCATACACATTGGATTCATTTTCCTATTTTCCATTCCAAATACTGAATCCCTGACACAAACCCATACCCTACTAGACTCTGACTACAAATCCTAATATGATAGAAAGAAATAACCCAAACAGAATAGAAATACAAGCAGTTCAGAGGAGGTATGGTGTGTAGTTGGACAGGCCTTTTGCATTATAAAGGGTAGATGTTGTGAATCTAGCCCAATGTAATAGTTCTCCATGTGTTTTTAAACTTAACCAATATGTGAATTCCTGTCTCCCTTCCTCTGCAGCCTATTCAGCACATGTATTTTTACATGCACATAGAGAATCCTACCTGGTTTCCCAGCTGCTTGTTAGGTGGCTGACTTGGAAGATACAAACTGTGAGAAGAAACCACTCCTCCTAAATGCTGTTAAAACTGATAATCAACCTATGGGTGAGCTTCCTACTTCAACAACATGATACATACATCCATGTTCAGTAAAATAAATATTTCTGGATCTTGGGATGATATATATTTCATGAAGAATTTCAATTGGCATATATATTTTTACTTTTTAATGTCTCTCTGTGTGTGTTTTGTGTGTATATATATGTATATATACACACACACACTCTCCAGATTTTTCAAAATATAAAATATATGTGTCTTATTTTACACTCCCTAAATTCATGTTCATGTATGTGGATTTATAATCAACTTTTCACAAGATTATTCTCAGAAATATTCATCCACCTGAAATACATATTTGTTTCCTAGTACTGAAAACTAACTTCAGTGAATGGTGCATAGAAATCCTAACATTTGTACAGTAACTGACCCTGTTTAACATCAATGTAAGTAGACTCCTATGGGACATGATGTGTATTTTGACATTGATTTTTATTCAACACTGGTACATTACTATTTCTTCAGTTGATGCACATCATAGGATATATATTTCATCCTCACGTTCACAAATTTCTAGGCATTTGGTTCACTTTCAATCAAATCCTGCTTCAGAACACATGTATTCCTCCATGTTTCTTGACTGGTCTTTTCATGAGACTTCTTTCCAAACACATTATTTTGGATTTCCATAATCACTTAGGAACCAAAATTCACACACCTCTCATGGTAAACCATCACTCTAATATTACCATTAGATGTATAACTGGTTGGAATGAATGATCGTGTATCAATATAAGATTTCTTATTTGTTTTCAGATATCATTTCAATCCATTATTTAAATTGGAACCAGTTATATTCTTTATTCACAGTATGGTCTATTCATGCATTATCTCTATACTCATAGACCCAGTGTACACCTACTTGTACCCCCTAATTCTAATTTATACATCTTCAACGTATTGCTCCCAAAAATAGTGGAAGAAATACTCATGTCACCTTATCTACATATATATTTTATCACAGTGATATTCTGCACACAAAATGCAAAGGTCACACTTATGAATGTACCTAAGCCTACTTGGAAAGTGAGCATGGATTACTAAAACCATCCTTGTCTACGTTGGCTAATGCTCTCAAAAGTCAATTCTATTGGTGACTACACATTTGTTTCTGCCTAAGATTATATATTCAACCTGAACCCTTTTGAAAATGTCTAATCCTATCACTCACTTTATACTTTGCCTAATTTCCTAATGTCTATATTCATATCTACTTTCCTACATATCTTCCCCAGTTCATCATTGTGACTGACTCTTCACATGTGCTGACATTTGCATTCACTCTCTAACAGACACCCTATTGCTAAAGAACTTTTGGTCCAAATATTATACTCACTCTTCTTCCTAAACCTACAGACTATCTTTCTAATCCTACCTACTATCCCATTTTGACTTGATCTCCTATTCTACATTCAATCATTCAAGGTACAAAGTCCTATGAAATTGTATGTTGATTTATCAGAGACATCTGTACAGAATGTAATTCAAAGCTAAGTATCCCAATAAAGGGCCCAATGCTCTTCTGGCCTTCAAACTTTACTTAGATTTTTGTTTTCACACATATATTTCACCTCTATATTATTATAAATATCACAGGTTCCCAATACCATTCTTCATTTAGCAGAATTATTTCTAACCCAAATTGAACATGTTCTTAACCCCAAGCATTCACTGTTTCCTCAATCTCACTTTACAGAAGAGCAGGGACACAGTTGGTCTTACAATACAGGAATGTAGGGGATTTTCCACCTGGTGAGAACCTCCAAGGTCCATGCAGAAATGATCCCTGGAGTAGATGTAGGCAGCTTGGAAGGACCTGAGAGTGTAAAAGTCATCTTCCGTGGCAAACAACCTGGTCAGGATGAAGGGATGTGTCTGAATGAGTCTCTCTTTTCTTAATGTAGACAAGATGAACCAAACCAGGCCTGTGTGGAGAGCTTTTCCTGGGTGCCTATGGTTGATATACCATTCTAACTTGTGAAAGTGTCACAGAAAGCAGGGGCAGCCTCCATCTCATGGGACCCTTGGAAGCAACAGTTAGAACAAAGTGGTTTCCAAGGCTGTGACCTCATTCAGTTCCTTAAGGAAGTGACCTCACCACACTTCCTTGGTAATGGAACTCTCTGAACTTGGGATCCAGGAAGCCAGGCACCCAGAGGCAGTCCCAGTGCTCGTCCCAGTGGGCTCACTTGTTTGGATTTACCAAGGACAGAGTCCGTCTTTCTTGGTACCTACAGATGTGAGGATGGCCAATTGCCAGGAAAGCTCTGAAGGGAGTCTTTCCTGAGAAAGCAGGTAGTGGCTCACCCCTGGCTCCTGAAAACTTCACAGAATTGGCCAAAAAGGCCAGATATGAGACAAGACAGGCCATTTCGGGGGAACCTAGTATGGCCCACCAGTCAGAGGACACTGTGGGTAGTCACAGACCTCCTTGGGGAAAGGAGGTGGCTTTGTGGGTGTGGGTGTGAGTTTGTGGTTTGGTCTCATGTTCTGAGAAGAGCTAGGAAAGGCGGTTTGTTTGGTTTGGAGTGGACTGTTTCTAGAAAGTCTTTTGACAAGGTGAGTGTTGCTTTTTCTGTGTATCGCACTGTGTCCGTGGTTGTAGACATTAGAAAAGAGAATGCATCAATGGATGTGTCCTGTCTAGTAGAAAGCTTCCAGCATTCATCCTGCCCAATTTATAAATGGACTGCTGCTTGCCTTATCCATGGGGAAAACCTACTATCTTCCTTAATTCCTTTTTTCTTCCTGAATTCTGGCCACTCTTCAGAATAGGCTCATGGTTTTGTGTCCAAGATATGTACCACCTCCAAGCTTGGTGACATGGCCATGTACTAGATAGCTGAAAGGAATGGCAAGCATCTCAGAAAACTCAGATATCAGAGGGCCCATTAAAATCTCAGTGGAGAAACCCTTCTTTGGGCCTTTTGCTTATCTATTGTTCAGTTTCCCTGGATGTCAGCAAGGTCTTTGCCTCAGGACACAGCTTTGTGAAGCCTGAAGAAAACAGTTTTCAAATGCAAACCAATTGGCATCACTTGTGGTTCTTTGCTTAATTGCTTTGCAAAGGGATGTGTCTGAGTCAGCCTCCTTGACATATGTGAGGCTGTGGCTTAGATTGTCAGCACCTGATGGATCTCAGGAAAGATCCCATATGTGCATCCAAAGCCAATATGGCAAAACAGCAGTCATTGTGGATGAAGTCTCTCGCCTTCCTCTGTAAGGTCCCTGACGTGCATCCAGTGAGAATAGGGATCTTTTGGGTCAAATGTGTTTTTCAAAGCCCTTCAGAGGCTAGCCATTATGTGCTTGTGTTTTCTCATGACTCCAATTTACACAAAAAATCTGTACACCACCATCAGCAGGCCTCAAAATTTAGAAGCTGAGCAGTATTAAAGGCAGGCCTATTTGATCACTCCTGGTTCAAAGAATGGTTTCCAGGCCAACTTGACATTAGGCAAATGAGGGGGCAAGGGAGCTTATTGTGGACACTGTCTTAGGCTGCACCCCTCATTTAAACCTCCAGCCAGAGGTTATGAGGATTGTCTATATGGAAGAAGTTGAGGGCCTTGTGGCAGTGTTTTGGTTTGAATTGTGGTCATTTGTATGGCGGTGGAAGAGATGACTGGGTCCGCCTGGGCTTGAACTCTGGTGTGTTTCCCCTTGGAGACTGAGTTCTGGAACTGACCTCAGAGAAGTATTGCCATGAATTGAGTTGGGATTTTCCGAGGCCACGAAAGAGAGTCCCCCCTGGAAACTGAGAACAAAGCCCAGGGTTACTTTCCACAGAACACTGGGAATCTCAGCCAGATTATCAGATGATTATATTCTTAAAGACATGGAAGCCATAGTTGAGAGTCAAAACACACATCTACCTCACATTGTGGACCTCAGTGGGCCTGGTTTAATGTGACGTTTTTTGGCCACTCTTTGGGAAGCCTTGTTTGTGAGAGTTCTCCAGAGCTTTCATTGAAATGATCTTTCTCACCATTAAATGGTTCCTGAATGAATGGAAACCCACAGTGCCTCCAACTTAATCCTTTAAAAATAGCTAGATAAATACCGTGCAATCTTTGAAATTCCCATGACCAGGTGGCACTGGAGAACCTTAGGATATCCTGTTGCTGATCATGAGTTTACAAGGCAGGTGCCTTGATTGACGGCTTTCATGAAAATGATGAAGAACAGAGATGCCAGTGAGGTGGGCCCTGCTGAGTAGTGGGCCTAGAGCAGTGGTGTGAAGGTGTGTGATAAAACATCTGTGGTGGGGCCATGTGGATATTCCATGGGCTTCCAAATGTCTTGTGACTGACATGGTGCAGCCAGCAGACAATTATATGTAAAGGCATCTTGTTATATGGAGAGGTTTCAGAACAATGTTCAGAATCAGGTTGCTATGGACAACGGGCAAAGCTCTGTGGGATAGATGCTTGCTTGGTGCTTTCTCCTAGGACCCTGACACACCACACGTGACAGAACTCCCTCCAGCTCTGTGTCCCAGTTGAAGTCCTTGTATTTCGTGAAGCAAATACCAAACTCCCAGTAAATCAGCAAGAAACACCACGAAAAGTGGAGGATGACCAAATGGCTTCACACTTCCCACGGGGAGATAATTAGCCCCCATTGGCCACAGTTTACCTTCAAAGAGAGAATTCAGCACTTCTGCCTCATGTTCATTGGAAAATCAGAAACCATGTCCTCCAGGTCACATAGATGCAGACCCAGCTTTGATGGTCTCACTACAAAGGAAGCTAATGCTCCTGACAACAACATATATTTCAAGAGCCCAACCTTAGAGGCAGTTTCTCAAGAAGTCTTTAGGCCAGCAGAGCTTTATGTTTGTGGAGTGTTTATCCTCTCCCTTACTTATGGAAACTCCTCTACCACCTCCAAAGTTGTGAACTCCTGAGCATTTTTCATTCCACATATGTATTCAAAGATTTTCTAACTCTTCTCCTCGAATTGCGTCTTACTTTGGGCAAGGCTATTGTCAAGGCATTTTTCTGGAGGACAGTGGGAAGATTTTGTGTAGCACATATTTGCATACACATTGGATTCATTTTCCTATTTTCCATTCCAAATACTGAATCCCTGACACTAAGCCATACTCTACTGGACTCTGACTACAAATCCTAATATGATAGAAAAAAATAACCCAAACAGAATAGAAATACAAGCAGTTCAGAGGAGGCATTGTGTGTAGTTGGACAGGCCTTTTGCATTATAAAGGTTAGGTGTTATGAATCTAGTCCAATGTAATAGTTCTCCATGTGTTTTTAAACTTAACCAATATGTATATTCCTGTCTCCCTTTCTCTGTAGCCTATTCAGCACATGTATTTTTACGTGCACATAGAGAATCCTACCTGGTTTCCCAGCTACATTCTTGTGAGGTTGCTGACTTGGCAGATACAAATTATGAGAAGAAATCACTCCTCCTAAATGCTGTTGGAAATGAAAATCAACCTATGGGTGAGCTTCCTACTTCAACAACATGATACATACATCCATGTTCAGTAAAATAAATATTTCTGGATCTTGGGATGATATATATTTCATGATGAATTTCAATTGGCATATATATTTTTACTTTTTAATGTCTCTCTGTGTGTGTTTTGTGTATGTATATATATATATATATATATATATATATATATATATATATATATATGTATATGTATATATACACACACACACTCTCCAGATTTTTCAAAATATAAAATATGTGTGTCTTATTTTACACTCCCTGAATTCATGTTCATGTATGTGGATTTATACTCAACTTTTCACAAGATTATTCTCAGAAATATTAATCCACTTGAAATACATATTTGTTTCCTAGTACTGCAAACTAACTTCAGTGAATGGTGCATAGAAATCCTAACATTTCTACAGTAACTGACCCTGTTTAACATCAATGCAAGTAGACTCCTATGGGATATGATGTGTATTTTGACATTTATTTTTATTCAACACTGGTACATTACTATTTCTTCAGTTGATGCACATCATAGGATATATATTTCATCCTCAAGTTCACAAATTTCTAGGCATTTGGTTCACTTTCAATCAAATCCTGATTCAGAACACATGTATTCCTCCATGTTTCTTGACTGGACTTTTCATGAGACTTCTTTCCAAACACATTGTTTTGGATTTCCATAATCACTTTGGAACCAAAACTCACACACCCCTCATGGAAAACCCTCACCCTAATATTACCATTAGATGTATAACTGATTGCAATGAGTGATCGTGTATCAATATAAGATTTCTTATATGTTTTCAGATATCATTTCAATCCATTATTTAAATTGGAACCAGTTATGTTCTTTATTCACAGTATGATCTATTCATGCATTATCTCTATACTCATAGACCCAGGGTACACCTATTTGTACCCCCGAATTCTAATTTATACATCTTCAACGTATTGCTTCCAAAAATAGTGGAAGAAATACTCATGTCACCTGATCTACATATATATTTTATCACAGTGATATTCTGAACACAAAATGCAAACGTCACACTTATGATTGTACCTAAGCCTAATTGGAAAGTGAGCATGGATTACTAAAACCATCCTTGTATAGGTTGACTAATGCTCTCAAATGTCAATTCTATTGGTGACTACACATTTGTTTCTGCCTAAGATTATATATTCAACTTCAACCCTGTTGAAAATGTCTAATCCTATCACTCACTTTATACTTTGCCTAATTTCCTAATGTCTATATTCATATCTGCTTTCCTACATATCTTCCCCAGTTCATCATTGTGACTGACTCTTCACGTGTGCTGACATTTACATTCATTCTCTAACAGACACCCTATTGCTAAAGAACATTTGGTCCAAATATTATACTCACTCTTCTTCCTAAACCTACTGACTATCTTTCTAATCCTACCTACTAACCCTTTTTGACTTGATCTTCTCTTCTACATTCAATCATCCAAGGTACAAAATCCTATGCCATTGTATGTTGATTTATCAGAGACATCTGTACAGAATGTAATTCAAAGCTAAGTATCCCAATCAAGGGCCCAATGCCCTTCTGGCCTTCAAATCTTACTTAGATTTCTGTTTTCATACATATATTTCACCTCTATATTATTATAAATATCACAGGTTCCCAATACCATTCTTCATCCAGCAGAATGATTTCTAACCCAAATTGAACATGTTCTTAACCCCAAGCATTCACTGTTTCCTCAATCTCACTTTACAGAAGAGCAGGGACGGAGTTGGTCTTACAATACAGAAATGTAGGGGATCTTCCACCTGCTGAGAACCTCCAAGGTCCATGCAGAAATTATCTCTGGAGAAGATGTAGGCAGCTAGGAAGGACCTGAGAGAGTAAAAGTCATCTTCCGTGGCAAACAACCTGGTCAGGATGAAGGGATGTGTCTGAATGAGCCTCTCTCTTTTTAATGTAGACAAGATGGACAAAACCAGGCCTGTGTGGAGAGTTTTTCCTGGGTGCCTATGGTTGATATACCATTCTAACTTGTGAAAGTGTCACAGGAAGCAGGGGCAGCCTCCATCTAATGGGACCCTTTTAAGCAACAGTTAGGACAAAGTGGTTTCCAAGGCAGTGACCTCATTCAGTTCCTGAAGGAAGTGACCTCACCATACTTCCTTGGTGATGGAACTCTCTGAACTTGGGATCCAGGAAGCCAGGCACCCAGAGGCAGTCCCAGTGCCAGTCCCAGTGGGCTCACTTGTTTGGATTTACCAAGGACAGAGTCAGTCTTTTTTGGTACCTACAGATGTGAGGATGGCCAATTGCCAGGAAAGCTCTGAAGGGGGTCTTTCTTGAGAAAGCAGGTAGTGGCTCACCCCTGGCTCCTGACAACTTCACATAATTGGCCAAGGAGGCCAGATCTGAGACAAGACAGGCCATTTCGGGGGAACCTAGTATGGCCCACCAGTCAGAGGACACTGCGGGTAGTCACAGACCTCCTTGGGGAAAGGAGGTGGCTTTGTGGGTGTGGGTGTGAGTTTGTGGTTTGGTCTCATGTTCTGAGAAGAGCTAGGAAAGGCGGTTTGTTTGGTTTGGAGTGGACTGTTTCTAGCAAGTCTTTTGACAAGGGGAGTGTTGCTTTGTCTGTGTATCGCACTGTGTCCATGCTTGTAGACATTAGAAAAGAGAATGCATCAATGGATGTGTCCTGTCTAGTAGAAAGCTTCCAGCATTCATCCTGCCCAATTTATGAATGGACTGTGGCTTGCCTTATCCATGGTCAAAACCTACTATCTTTCTAAATTCCTGTTTTCTTCCTGAATTCTGGCTACTCTTCAGAATAGGCTAATGGTTTTGTGTCCAAGAGATGTACCACCTCCAAACTTGGTGACATGGCCATGTACTAGATAGCTGAAAGAAATGGCAAGCATCTCAGAAAACTCAGATATCAGAGGGCCCATTAAAGCCTCAGTGGAGAAACCCTGCTTTGGGCCTTTTGCTTATCTATTGTTCTGTTTCCCTGGATGTCAGCAAGGTCTTTGCCTCAGGACACAGCTTTGTGAAGCCTGAAGAAAACAGTTTTCAAATGCAAACGAATGGGCATCACTTTTGGCTCTTTGCTTAATTGCTTTGCAAAGGGATGTGTCTGAGTCAGCCTCCTTGACCTGTGTGAGGCTGTGGCTTAGATTGTCAGCACCTGATGGATCTCAGAAAAGATCCCATATGTGCATCCAAAGCCAATATGGCAAAACAGCAGTCATTGTGGATGAAGTCTCTTGCCTTCCTCTGTAAGGTCCCTGACCTGCATCCAGTGAGAATAGGGATCTTTTGGGTCAATATGGCAAAACAGCAGTCATTGTGGATAAAGTCTCTCGCCTTCCTCTGTAAGGTTCCTGACACGCATCAAGTGAGAATAGGGATCCTTTGGGTCAAATGAGTTTTTCAAAGCCCTGCAGAGGCTAGCCATTATGTGCTTGTGTTTTCTCATGACTCCAATTTACAAAAAAAATCTGTACACCACCATCAGCAGGCCTCAAAGTTTAGAAGCTGAGCAGTATTAAAGGCAGGCCTATTTGATCACTCCTGGTTCAAAGAAGGGTGTCCAGGCCACCTTGACATTAGGCAAATGAGGGGCAAGGGAGCTTATTGTGGACACTGTCTTAGGCTGCACCCCTCATGAAAACCTCCAGCCAGAGGTTATGAGGATTGTCTATATGGAAGGAGTTGAGGGCCTTGTGGCAGTGTTTTGGTTTGAATTGTGGTCATTTGTATGGCGGTGGAAGAGATGAGTGGGTCCGCCTGGGCTTGAACTCTGGTGTGATTCCCCTTGGAGACTGAGTTCTGGAACTGACCTCAGAGAAGTATTGCCATGAATTGAGTTGGGATTTTCCGAGGCCATGCATGAGAGTCTCCCCTGGAAACTGAGATCAAAGCCCAGGGTGACTTTCCACAGAACACTGGGAATCTCAGCCAGGATATCACATGATTTTATTCTTAAAGACCTGGAAGCCATAGTTGAGAGTCAAAACACACAACACACATGGACCTCACATTGTACACCTCAGTGGGCCTAGTTTCATGTGACCTTTGTTTGCCACTCTTCGGGAAGCCTTGTTTGTGAGAGTTCTCCAGAGCTTTCATTGAAATGATCTCTCTCACCATTAAATGGTTCCTGAATGAATGGAAACCAACAGTGCCTCCAACTTCATCCTTTAAATGTGGCTAGATAAATACCGTGCAATCTTTAAAATTCCCATGACCAGGTGGCACTGGAGAACCTTAGGATGTCCTGTTGCTTATCATGAGTTTACCAGAAAGGTGCCTTGATTGATGGCTTTCATGAAAATGATGAAGAACAGAGATGCCAGTGAGGTGGGGCCTGCTGAGTAGTGGGCCTAGAGCAGTGGTGTGCAGGTGTGTGATAAAACATCTGTGGTGGGGCCATGTGGATCTGCCATGCGCTTCCAAATGTCTTGTGACTGACATGGTGCAGCCAGCAGACTCTTATATGTAAAGGCATCTTGTTATATGGAGAGGTTTCAGAAAAATGTTCAGAATCAGGTTGCTATGGTCAAGGGGCCAAGCTCTGTGGGATAGAACCATGGTTGGTGCATTCTCCTAGGACCCTGACAAACCACACGTGACAGAACTCCCTCCAGCACTGTGTCCCAGTTGAAGTCCTTGTATTTCATGAAGCAAATACCAAACTCCCAGTGAAGCAGCAAGAAACACCACGAAAAGTGGAGGATGACCAAATGGCTTCAAGTTCCCACGGGAAGATACTTAGCCCCCAGTGGCCACAGTTTACCTACAAAGAGAGAATTCAGCACTTCTGCCTCATGTTCATTGGAAAATCAGAAACCATGTCCTCCAGGTCACATAGATGCAGACCCAGCTTTGATGGTCTCACTACAAAGGAAGCTAATGCTCCTGACAACAACATATATTTCAAGAGCCCAACCTCAGAGGCAGTTTCTCAAGAAGTCTTTAGGCCAGCAGAGCTCCATGTTTGTGGAGTGTTTATCCTCTCCCTTACTTACCGAAACTCCTCTACCACCTAAAAATTGTGAACTCCTTAGCACT
The DNA here is from genome assembly GCF_052094955.1 of Ictidomys tridecemlineatus. Taxonomy (NCBI): domain Eukaryota; kingdom Metazoa; phylum Chordata; class Mammalia; order Rodentia; family Sciuridae; genus Ictidomys; species Ictidomys tridecemlineatus. Next base: position 124,312,345 of record NC_135480.1, on the reverse strand, counting down.
TTTCATTCCACATATGTATTCAAAGATTTTCTTACTCTTCTCCTCGAATTGCGTCTTACTTGGGGCAAAGGTATTGTCAAGGCACTTTTCTGGATGACAGTGGGAAGATTTTGTGTAGCACATATTTGCATACACATTGGATTCATTTTCCTATTTTCCATTCCAAATACTGAATCCCTGACACTAACCCATACCCTACTAGACTCTGACTACAAATCCTAATATGATAGAAAGAAATAACCCAAACAGAATAGAAAACAAGCAGTTCAGAGGAGGCATGGTGTGTAGTTGGACAGGCCTTTTGCATTATAAAGGGTAGATATTATGAATCTAGTCCAATGTAATAGTTTTCCATGTGTTTTTAAACTTAACAAATATGTGAATTCCTGTCTCCCTTTCTCTGCAGCCTATTCACCACATGTATTTTTACATGCACATAGAGAATCCTACCTTGTTTCCCAGCTACATTCTTGTGAGGTGGCTGAATTTGCAGATACAAACTGTGAGAAGAAATCACTCCTCCTAAATGCTTTTGGAACTGAAAATCAACCTATGGTTGAGCTTCCTACTTCAACAACATGATACATACATCCATGTTCAGTAAAATAAATATTTCTGGATCTTGGGATGATATATATTTCACGATGAATTTCAATTTGCATATGTATATATACACACACACACTCTCCAGATTTTTCAAAATATAAAACATGTGTGTCTTATTTTACACTCCCTGAATTCATGTTCATGTATATGGATTTATAATCAACTTTTCACAAGATTATTCTCAGAAATATTCATCCACCTGAAGTACATATTTGTTTCCTAGTACTGAAAACTAACTTCAGTGAAAGATGCATAGAAATCCTAACATTTCTACAGTAACTGACCCTGTTTAACATCAATGCAAGTAGACTCCTATGGGACATGATGTGTATTTTGACATTTATTATTATTCAACATTGGTAGATTACTATTTCTTCAGTTGATGCACATCATAGCATATATATTTCATCCTAAATTCACAAATTTCTAGGCATTTGGTTCACTTTCAATCAAATCCTGCTTCAGAACACATGTATTCCTCCATGTTTCTTGACTGGTCTTTTCATGAGACTTCTTTCCAAACACATTATTTTGGATTTCCATAATCACTCTGGAACCAAAACTCACACACCCCTCATGGTAAACCATCACCATAATATTACCATTAGATGTATAACTGGTTGGAATGAATGATCGTGTATCAATATAAGATTTCTTATATGTTTTCAGATATCAATTCAATCCATTATTTAAATTGGAACCAGTTATATTCTTTATTCACAGTATGGTCTATTCATTCATTATCTCTATACCCATAGACCCAGGGTACAGCTATTTGTACCCCGGAATTATAATTTATACTTCTTCAACGTATTGCTCCCAAAAATAGTGGAAGAAATACTCATGTCACCTGATCTACATATATATTTTATCACAGTGAGATTCTGAACACAAAATGCAAAGGTCACACTTATGATTGTACCTAAGCCTAATTGGAAAGTGAGCATGGATTACTAAAACCATCCTTGTATAGGTTGGCTAATGCTCTCAAATGTCAATTCTACTGGTTACTACACATTTGTTTCTGGCTAAAATTATATATTCTACCTCAACCATGTTGAAAATGTCTAATCCTATCACTCACTTTATACTTTGCCTAATCTCCTAATGTCTATATTCATATCTGCTTTCCTACATATCTTCCCCCGTTCTTCATTGTGACTGACTCTTCACATGTGCTGACATTTACATTCACTCTCTAACAGACACCCTATTGCTAAACAACTTTAGGTCCATATATTATACTCACTCTTCTTCCTAAACCTACTGACTATCTTTCTAATCCTACCTACTATCCCTTTTTGACTTGATCTTCTCTTCTACATTCAATCATCCAAGGTACAAGGTCCTATGCCATTGTATGTTGATTTATCAGAGACAACTGTACAGAATGTAATTCAAAGCTAAGTATCCCAATCAAGGGCCCAATGCCCTTCTGGCCTTCAAATCTTACTTAGATTTCTGTTTTCATACATATATTTCACGTCTATATTATTATAAATATCACAGGTTCCCAATACTATTATTCATCCAGCAGAATGATTTCTAACCCAAATTGAACATGTTCTTAACCCCAAGCATTCACTGTTTCCTCAATCTCACTTTACAGAAGAGCAGGGACAGAGTTGGTCTTACAATACAGGAATGTAGGGGATCTTCCACCTGCTGCGAACCTCAAAGGTCCATGCAGAAATGATCCCTGGAGAAGATGTAGGCAGCTAGGAAGGACCTGAGAGAGTTAAAGTCATCTTCCGTGGCAAACAACCTGGTCAGGATGAAGGGATGTGTCTGAATGAGCCTCTCTCTTCTTAATGTAGACAAGATGGATAAAACCAGGCCTGTGTGAAGAGCTTTTCCTGGGTGCCTATGGTTGATATACCATTATAACTTGTGAAAGTGTCAAAGAAGCCAGGGGCAGCCTCCATCTCATGGGACACTTTAAAGCAACAGTTAGGACAAAGTGGTTTCCAAGGCAGTGACCTCATTCAGTTCCTGAAGGAAGTGACCTCACCACACTTCCTTGACCTCACCACAGTTCCAGTGATGGAACTCTCTGAACATGGGATCCAGGAAGCCAGGCACCCAGAGGCAATCCCAGTGCCAGTCCCAGTGGGCTCACTTGTTTGGATTTACCAAGGACAGAGTCAGTCTTTCTTGGTACCTACAGATGTGAGGATGGCCAATTGCCAGGAAAGCTCTGAAGGGGGTTTTTCCTGAGAAAGCAGGTACTGGCTCACCCCTGGCTCCTGACAACTTCACAGAATTGGCCAAAGAGGCCAGATCTGAGACAAGACAGGCCATTTCAGGGGAATATAGTATGGCCCACCAGTCAGAGGACACTTTGTGTAGTCACAGACCTCCTTGGGGGAAGGAGGTGGCTTTGTGGGTGTGGGTGTGAGTTTGTGGTTTGGTCTCATGTTCTGAGAAGAGCTAGGAAAGGCGGTTCGTTTGGTTTGGAGTGCACTGTTTCTAGCAAGTCTTTTGACAAGGCGAGTGTTGCTTTGTCTGTGTATCGCACTGTGTCCCTGGTTGTAGACATTAGAAAAGAGAATGCATCAATGGATGTGTCCTGTCTAGTAGAAAGCTTCCAGCATTCATCCTGCCCAATTTATGCATGGACTGCGGCTTGCCTTATCCATGGGCAAAACCTACTATCTTTTTAAATTCCTGTTTTCTTCCTGAATTCTTGCCACTCTTCAGAATTGGCTCATGATTTTGTATCCAAGATATGTAACACCTCCAATCTTGGTGACATGGCCATGTAGTAGATAGCTGAAAGGAATGGCGAGCATCTCAGAAAACTCAGATAGCAGTGGGCCCATTAAAGTCTCAGTGGAGAAACCCTGCTTTGGGCCTTTTGCTTACCTATTGTTCTGTTTCCCTGGATGTCAGCAAGGTCTTTGCCTCAGGACACACCTTTTTGAAGCCTGAAGAAAACAGTTTTCAAATGCAAACGAATGGGCATCACTTGTGGCTCTTTGCTTAATTGCTTTGCAAAGGGATGTGTCTGAATCAGCCTCTTGGCCCTGTGTAATGCTGTGGTTTAGATTGTCAGCACCTGATGGATCTCAGGAAAGATCCCATATGTGTATCCAAAGCCAATATGGCAAAACAGCAGTCATTGTGGATGAAGTCTCTCGCCTTCCTCTGTAAGGTCCCTGACCTGCATCAAGTGAGAATAGGGATCCTTTGGGTCAAATGAGTTTTTCAAAGCCCTGCAGAGGCTAGCCATTATGTGCTTGTGTTTTCTCATGACTCCAATTTACACAAAAAATCTGTACCCCACCAACAGCAGGCCTGAAAGTTTAGAAGCTGAGCAGTATTAAAGGCAGGCCTATTTGATTACTCCTGGTTCAAAGACGGGTGTCCAGGCCACCCTGACATTAGGCAAATGAGGGGCAAGGGAGCTTATTGTGGACAATGTCTTAGGCTGCACCCCTCATGGAAACCTCCAGCCAGAGGTTATGAGGATTGTCTATATGGAAGAAGTTGAGGGCCTTGTGGCAGTGTTTTGGTTTGAATTGTGGTCATTTATATGGCGGTGGAAGAGATGACTGGGTCCGCCTGGGCTTGAACTCTGGTGTGATTCCCCTTGGAGACTGAGTTCTAGAACTGACCTCAGAGAAGTATTGCCATGAATTGAGTTGGGATTTTCCGAGGCCACGCATGAGAGTCCCCCCTGGAAACTGAGATCAAAGCCCAGGTGACTTTTCACAGAACACTGGGAATCTCAGGCAGGATATCACATGATTTTATTCTTAAAGACCTGGCAGCCATAGTTGAGTGTCAAAATACACATGGACCTCACATTGTACACCTCAGTGGGCCTAGTTTCATGTGACCTTTTATTGCCACTCTTCGGGAAGCCTTGTTTGTGAGAGTTCTCCAGAGCTTTCATTGAAATGATCTCTCTCACCATTAAATGGATCCTGAATGAATGGAAACCCACAGTGCCTCCAACTTCATCCTTTAAAAGTGGCTAGATAAATACCGTGCAATCTTTGAAATTCCCATCACCAGGTGGCACTGGAGAACCTTAGGATGTCCTGTTTCTGATCATGAGTTTACCAGACAGGTGCTTTGATTGACAGCTTTCATGAAAATGATGAAGAACAGAGATGCCAGTGAGGTGGGGCCTGCTGAGTAGTGGGCCTAGAGCAGTGGTGTGCAGGTGTGTGATAAAACATCTGTTGTGGGGCCATGTGGATCTGCCATGGGCTTCCAAATGTCTTGTGACTGACATGGTGCAGCCAGCAGACCCTTATATGTAAAGGCATCTTGTTATATGGAGACGTTTCAGAACAATGTTCAGAATCAGGTTGCTATGGTCAAGGGGCCATGCTCTGTGGGATAGAAGCATGGTTGGTGCATTCTCCTAGGATCCTGACACACCACACGTGACAGAACTCCATCCAGCACTGTGTGCCAGTTGAAGTTTTTGTATTTCATGAAGCAAATACCAAACTTTCAGTGCAGCAGCAAGAATCACCACGAAAAGTGGAGGATGGCCAAATGGCTTCACAGTTCCCACGGGGAGATACTTAGCCCCCAGTATCCACAGTTTACCTACAAAGAGAGAATTCAGCACTTCTGCCTCATGTTCATTGGAAAATAAGAAACCATGTCCTCCAGGTCACATAGATGCAGACCCAGCTTTGATGGTCTCACTACAAAGGAAGCTAATGCTCCTGACAACAACATATATTTCAAGAGCCCAACCTCAGAGGCAGTTTCTCAAGAAGTCTTTAGGCCAGCAGAGCTCCATGTTTGTGGAGTGTTTATCCTCTCCCTTACTTATGGAAACTCCTCTACCACCTCCAAAGTTGTGAACTCCTGAGCATTTTTCATTCCACATATGTATTCAAAGATTTTCTAACTCTTCTCCTCGAATTGCGTCTTACTTGGGGCAAGGGTATTGTCAAGGCATTTTTCTGGATGACAGTGGGAAGATTTTGTGTAGCACATATTTGCATGCACATTGGATTCATTTTCCTATTTTCTATTCCAAATACTGAATCCCTGACACTAACCCATACCCTACTAGACTCTGACTACAAATCCTAATATGATAGAAAAAAAAAAACCCAAACAGAATAGAAATACAAGCAGTTCAGAGGAGGCATGGTGTGTAGTTGGACAGGCCTTTTGCATTATAAAGGGTAGATGTTATGAATCTAGTCCAATGTAATAGTTCTCCATGTGTTTTTAAACTTAACCAATATGTGAATTCCCGTCTCCCTTTCTATGCAGCCTATTCAGCACACGTATTTTTACATGCACATAGAGAATCATACCTGCTTTCCCCGCTACATTGTTGTGAGGTGGCTGAATTGGCAGATACAAACTGTGAGAAGAAATCACTCCTCCTAAATGCTGTTGGAACTGAAAATCAACCTATGGGTGAGCTTCCTACTTCAACAACATGATACATACATCCATGTCCAGTAAAATAAATATATCTGGATCTTGGGATGATATATATTTCATGATGAATTTCAATTGGCATATATATTTTTACTTTTTAATGTCTCTCTGTGTGTGTTTTGTGTATATATATATATATATATATATATATATATATATATACACACACACACACACACACATTCTCTAGATTTTTGAAAATATAAAATATGTGTGTCCTATTTTACACTCCCTGAATTCATGTTCATGTATGTGGATTTATAATCAACTTTTCACAAGATTATTCTCAGAAATATTCATCCACCTGAAATACATATTTCTTACCTAGTACTGAAAACTAACTTCAGTGAATGGTGCATAAAATCCTAACATTTCTTTTTTTTTTAATTAATTTATTTATTTTTATTGTTGGTCGTTCAAAACCTTACACAGTTCTTAATACATCATATTTCACAGTTTGATTCAAGCGGGTTATGAACTCCCAACTTTACCCCGTATACAGATTGCTGTATCACATCATTTACCCTTCCATTGACTGACATATTGCCTTTCTAGTGTCTGATGTATTCTGCTGTAAGTCCTATTCTCTACTATCCCCCCTCCCCTCCCCTCCCCTCCTCTTTTCTCTCTCTACCCCTTCTACTGTAAATCATTTCTTCCATTTGTATTATCTTGTCTTACCCCTCCATTACATAGTTCTTGATATATCATATTTCACATTTTGATTCAAGTGGGTTATGCACTCCCATATTGCCCCTTATACTGATTGCAGAATCACATCAGTTTCACTTCCATTGCTTTACATATTGCCATCCTAGTGTCTGTTGTATTCTGCTGCCTTTCCTATCCTCTACTATCCCCCCTCCCCTCCCCTCCCCTCCCCTCTTCTCTCTCTACCCCCACTACTGCAATTCATTCCTCCCCCTTGTATTATTTTTCCCTTTCCCCTCACTTCCTCTTGTATGTAATTTTGTATAAACCTGAGGGTCTCGTTCCATTTCCATTCTATTTCCCTTCTCTCTCCCTTTCCCTCCCACCTCCCAACCCTGTTTAATGATGGTCTTCTACTTGTGCTCTTCTTCCCTAGTCTGTTCTTAATTACTCTCCTTATATCAAAGAAGACATTTGGCATTTGTTTTTTAGGGCTTGGCTAGCTTCGCTTAGCATAATCTGCTCTAATGCCATCCATTTCCCTCCAAATTCTATGATTTTGTCATTTCTTAATGCAGAGTAATACTCTATTGTGTATAAATGCCACATTTTTTTTATCCATTCGTCTATTGAAGGGCATCTAGGTTGGTTCCACAGTCTTCCTATTGTGAATTGTGCTGCTATAAACATCGATGTAGCAGTGTCCCTGTAGCATGCTCTTTTTAGGTCTTTAGGGAATAGACCCAGAAGGGGGATAGCTGGGTCAAATGGTGGTTCCATTCCCAGCTTTCCAAGAAATCTCCATACTGCTTTCCAAATTGGCCGCACCAATTTGCAGTCCCACCAACAATATACAAGTGTACCCTTTTCCCCACATCCTCGCCAGCACTTATTGTTGTTTGACTTCATAATGGCTGCCAATCTTACTGGAGTGAGATGGTATCTTAGGGTGGTTTTGATTTGCATTTCTCTGACTGCTAGAGATGGTGAGCATTTTTTCATGTACTTGTTGATTGATTGTATGTCCTCCTCTGAGAAGTGTCTGTTCAAGTCCTTGGCCCATTTGTTGATGGGATTATTTGTTATCTTATTGTCTAATTTTCTGAGTTCTTTATATACTCTGGATATTAGGGCTCTATCTGAAGTGTGAGGAGTAAAGATTTGTTCCCATGATGTAGGCTCCCTATTTACCTCTCTTATTGTTTCTTTTGCTGAGAAAAAACTTTTTAGTTTGAGTAAGTCCCATTTGTTGATTCTAGATGTTAACTCTTGTGCTATGGGTGTCCTATTGAGGAATTTGGAGCCCGACCCCACAGCATGTAGGTCGTAGCCAACTTTCTCTTCTATCAGATGCCGTGTCTCTGATTTGATATCAAGCTCCTTGATCCATTTTGAGTTAACTTTTGTGCATGGCGAGAGAAAGGGATTCAATTTCAATTTGTTGCATATGGATTTCCAATTTTCCCAGCACCATTTGTTGAAGATGCTATTCTTCCTCCATTGCATGCTTTTAGCCCCTTTATCAAATATAAGAAAGTTGTAGTTTTGTGGGTTGGTTTCTGTGTCCTCTATTCTGTACCATTGGTCCACCCGCCTGTTTTGGTACCAGTACCATGCTGTTTTTGTTACTATTGCTCTGTAGTATAGTTTGAAATCTGGAATCGCTATACCACCTGATTCACACTTCCTGCTTAGTATTGTTTTTGCTATTCTGGGTCTTTTATTCTTCCATATGAATTTCATGATTGCTTTCTCCATTTCTACAAGAAATGCCGTTGGGATTTTGATTGGCATTGCATTAAACCTATAGAGAACTTTTGGTAATATCGCCATTTTGATGATGTTAGTTCTGCCTATCCATGAACAGGGTATATTTTTCCATCTTCTAAGGTCTTCTTCAATTTCTCTCTTTAGGGTTCTGTAGTTTTCATTGTATAAGTCTTTCACCTCTTTTGTTAGGTTGCTTCCCAAGTATTTTATTCTTTTTGAGGATATTGTGAACGGGGTGGTTGTCCTCGTGTCCATTTCAGAGGATTTGTCGCTGATATACAGGAATGCCTTTGATTTATGCGTGTTGATTTTATAACCTGCCACTTTGCTGAATTCATTTATTAGCTCTAACAGTTTCTTTGTAGACCATATTGGGTCTGCTAGGTATAGAATCATGTCATCTGCAAATAGTGATAACTTAAGTTCTTCTTTTTTTTTATTTTTATGCCTTTAATTTCTTTCGTCTGTCTAATTGCTCTGGCCAGTGTTTCGAGAACTATGTTGAACAGGAGTGGTGAGAGAGGGCATCCCTGTCTTGTTCCAGATTTTAGAGGGAATGCCTTCAATTTTTCTCCATTCAGAATGATGCTAGCCTGAGGCTTAGCATAAATTGCTTTTACAATGTTGAGGTATGTTCCTGTTATCCCTAGTTTTTCGAGAGTTTTGAACATAAACGGATGCTGTACTTTGTCGAATGCTTTTTCTGCATCTATCGAGATGATCATATGGTTCTTATTTTTAAGCCTATTGATGTGGTGAATAACATTTATTGATTTCCGTATATTGAACCAACCTTGCATACCAGGGATGAATCCTACTTGATCATGGTGCACAATTTTTTTGATATGTTTTTGTATCCGATTTGCCAGAATTTTATTGAGGATTTTTGCATCTAGGTTCATTAGAGATATTGGTCTGTAGTTTTCTTTCTTTGAAGTGTCTTTGTCTGGTTTCGGAATCAGGGTGATGTTGGCCTCGTAGAATTAATTTGGAAGTTCTCCCTCTTTTTCTATTTCCTGAAATAGCTTGAAAAGTATTGGTATTAGTTCCTCTTTAAAGGTTTTGTAAAACTCTGCTGTAAACCCATCCGGTCCTGGGCTTTTCTTAGATGGTAATCTTTTGATGTTTTCTTCTATTTCCTCAATTGATATTGGTCTGTTTAGGTTGTCTATATCCTCCTGACTCAATCTGGGCAGATTATATGACTTAAGAAATTTATCGATGCCTTCACTATCTTCTATTTTATTGGAGTATAAGGATTCAAAATAATTTCTGATTATCTTCTGTATTTCTGAAGTGTCTGTCATGATCTTGCCTTTTTCATCCCTTATGCAAGTAATTTGAGTTCTCTCTCTTCTTCTCTTCGCTAGCATGGCTAAGGGTCTGTCAATTTTATTTATCTTTTCAAAGAACCAACTTTTCGTTTTGTCAATTTTTTCAATTGTTTCTTTTGTTTCGATTTCATTAATTTCAGCTCTGATTTTAATTATTTCTTGCCTTCTACTTCTTTTGCTGTTGTTTTGCTCTTCTTTTTCTAGAATTTTGAGATGAAGTATGAGATCATTTATTTGTTGGTTTTTTCTTTTTTTAAGGAATGAACTCCAAGCAATGAATTTTCCTCTTAGAACTGCTTTCAATGTGTCCCATAGATTCCGATATGTTGTGTCTGTGTTTTCATTAAACTCTAAGAATTTTTTAATTTCCTCCTTGATGTCTTCTAAAACCCATTGATCATTCAGTAACCTATTGTTCATTCTCCAAGTGATGCATGATTTTTCCTTGCTTCTTTTATGGTTGATTTTTAGTTTCATTCCATTATGATCAGATAAGATGCATGGTATTATCTCCGCTCCTTTATATTGTCTAAGAGTTGCCCTGTGACATAATATATGATCTGTTTTTGAGAAGGATCCATGTGCTGCTGAGAAAAAAGTGTAGCTGCTTGATGTTGGGTGGTATATTCTATATATGTCAATTAAGTCTAGGTTGTTAATTGTGTTATTGAGTTCTATAGTTTCCTTATTCAACTTTTGTTTGGAAGATCTGTCCAGTGGTGAGAGAGGTGTGTTGATGTCTCCCATGATTATTGTATGGTGGTCTATTAGACTCTTGAACTTGAGAAGAGTTTGCTTGATGAACGCAGCAGCACCGTTGTTTGGGGCATATATATTTATGATTGTTATGTCTTGTTGGTGTATGGTTCCCTTGAGCAGTATGTAGTGTCCTTCTTTATCCCTTTTGATTAACTTTGGTTTGAAATCTATTTTATTTGATATGAGTATGGACACTCCTCTGCTTGTTTCCGCAGTCCATATGAGTGATATGATTTTTCCCAACCTTTCACCTTCAGTCTATGTATATCCTTTCCTATCAAATGCGTCTCCTGTAGGCAGCATATTGTTGGATCTTGTTTTGTGATCCATTCAACTAGCCTGTGTCTCTTAATTGGTGAGTTTAAGCCATTAACATTTAGGGTTATTATTGAGATATGGTTTGTTCTTCCAGCCATATTTGTTTATTAATGCTGTTAAATCTGATTTGTTTTTCTCTTTGATTTTTTCCCCCCTTTACTGTCCTACCTCCCACTGTTGGTTTTCATTGTTGTTTTCCATTTCCTCTTCCTGTGTGTTTTGCCAAGGATTTTTTGAAGAGATGGTTTTCTAGCTGCAAATTCTTTTAACTTTTGTTTATCATGGAATGTTTTAATTTCATCTTCCATCCTGAAGCTTAATTTCGCCGGATACACGATTCTTGGTTGGAACCCATTTTCTTTTAGCGTTTGAAATATGTTATTCCAGGATCTTCTAGCTTTTAGAGTCTGTGTTGAGAGATCAGCTGTTATCCTGATTGGTTTACCCCTAAATGTAATCTGCTTCCCTTCTCTTGTAGCTTTTAAAATTCTCTCCTTATTCTGTATGTTGGACATCTTCATTATAATGTGTCTAGGTGTGGATCTCTTATGATTTTGCACATTCGGCGTCCTGTAGGCTTCTAGGATTTGGGGTTCTGTCTCATTCTTCAAGTCTGGGAAGTTTTCTCGTATTATTTCACTGAATAAATTGTCTATTCCTTTGGTTTGGAGCTCTGTGCCTTCCTGTATCCCAATGACTCTTAAGTTTGGTCTTTTGATATTATCCCATATTTCTTGGATGTTCTGCTCATGGTTTCTTAGCAGACTTGCTGAGCTGTCTATGCTCTTTTCAAGTTGAAATACTCTGTCTTCATTGTCTGATGTTCTAACTTCTAAGTGATCCACTCTGCTGGTAGTTTTCTCAATTGAGTTTTTAAGTTGGTTTATTGCTTCCTGCATTTCTAGGATTTCTATTTGTTTGTTTTTTATTTCCTCTATCTCCCTGTGAAATTGATCTTTTACTTCCTGGATTTGTTTATGAAGTTCCTTGTCAATGTGATCTTTCATTGTCTGATTTTGCTGTCTCATGTCTTCCTTGAGACTCCAGATCATCTGAAGCATGTATATCCTGACCTCTCTGTCTGACATTCCATCTGTTGCAGCTATTACCTCTTCTAGAGTTGAGTTGACCTGCATTGCCTGTGGTCCTTTCTTTCCTTGTCTTTTCATACAGCTGGCGTTTCTTTCTGCTTGGTGAAACTATTGTGTTTTTGAAATTTTCCCTCTATTTATTTATATTGCTCTTGTATAGTTGAAAAGTCTCCCTTGCAGGACAGATGGTGTCTGTGATCCTCCACCAATTGGTGCGATCTGTCTACCACGCTGGCGGGCCCTAGGTCTGCTCTGCTGGCCGGTCGAAGGTCCGCCTACCCAGCAGGCGTGAGGGGCACCTCTGTCTCTCCGTAGGTTGCTGGGCCTAACCTCCCGATGGGTCCCCAGTACGCCTACCTTGCAGGCACTGAGGGAGGGGCCGGCTCCGGCCCGCAACAAGCCGCTGGGCCTGATCTGCCGCTGGTCACAGTCCCGCCTACCTTGCAGGAACTGGGGGAGGGGACGGTCCTGCCCCTCAGCAGGCCGCTAGGCCTGATCTACTGGTGGTCACAGTCCCACCTACCTTGCAGGCACTGGGGGAGGAGACGGGCCTGCCCCACAGAAGGCCACTGGTGGGTCGCAAGACCCCGTTCCCTGCAGGCGCGTGTGTCAGCTCTGTCTCTTCGCAGATTGCTTGGCCTGACCTGCCTGTGGGTCACCGGTTCTCCTACCTTGCAGGCACTGGTGGTGGGGCCGGCTCCGGCCCGCAACCAGCCGCTGGACCTGCTCTGTTGGTGGTCACAGTCCCGCCTACCTTGCAGGCACTGGGGGAGGGGACTGTCCTGCCCCTCAGCAGGCCGCTAGGCCTGATCTACTGGTGGTCACAGTCCCGCCTACCTTGCAGGCACTGGGGGAGAAGACGGGCCTGCGCCACAGAAGGCGGCTGGTTGGTCCCAGGACCCCGTTCCCTGCAGGCGCGTGTGTCAGCTCTGTCTGTCCGCAGATTGCTGGGCCTGGCCTGCCCGTGGGTCGCCGGTTCTCCTACCTTGCAAGCACTGGGGGTGGGGCCGGCTCTGGCCCCAACCAGCCGCTGGGCCTGCTCTGCCGGTGGTCAGAGTCCCGCCTACCTTGCAGGCACTGGGGGAGGGGACGGGCCTGCCCCACAGAAGGCCATTAGTGGGTCGCAAGACCCCGATCCCTGCAGGCGCGTGTGTCAGCTCTGTCTCTCCGAAGATTGCTGGGCCTGACCTGCCCATGGGTCGCCGGTTCTCCTACCTTGCAGGCACTGGGTGTGGGGCCGGCTCCGGCCCGCAACCAGCCGCTGGGCGTGCTCTGCCAGTGGACACAGTCCCGCCTAATTTGCAGGCACTAGGGGAGGGGACTGTCCTGCCCCTCAGAAGGCCGCTAAGCCTGATCTGCTGGAGGTGACAATCCCGCCTACCTTGCAGGCACTGGGGGAGGGGATGGGCCTGCCCCACAGAAGGCCTCTGGTGGGTCACAGGACCCCGTTCCCTGGAGGCGCATGTGTCAGCTCTGTCTCTCGGCAGATTTCTGGGCCTGACCTTCCCGTGGGTCGCCGGTTCTCCTACCTTGCAGGCACTGGGGGTGGGGCCGGCTTGGGCCACAACCAGCCACTGGGCCTTCTCTGCCGGTGGTCCCTAACATTTCTATAGTAACTGACCCTGTTTAACATCAATGCAAGTAGACTCCTATGGGACATGATGTGTATTTTGACATTGATTTTTATTCAACACTGGTACATTACTATTTCTTCAGTTGATGCACATCATAGGATATATATTTCATCCTCAAGTTCACAAATTTCTAGGCATTTGGTTCACTTTCAATCAAATCCTGCTTCAGAACACATGTATTCCTCCATGTTTTTTGACTGGTCTTTTTATGAGACTTCTTTCCAAACACATTATTTTGGATTTCCATAATCATTTTGGAACCAAAACTCACACACCCCTCATGGTAAACCATCACCCTAATATTACCATTAGATGTATAACTGGTTGGAATGAATGATCGTGTATCAATATAAGATTTCTTATATGTTTTAAAATATCAATCAATCCATTATTTAAATTGGAACCAGTTATATTCTTTATTTAAAGTATGGTCTATTATTACATTATCTCTATACTCATAGACCCAGGGTACACCTATTTGTACCCCCGAATTCTAATTTATACTTCTTCAACATATTGCTCCCAAAAATAGTGGAAGAAATACTCATGTCACCTGATCTACATATATATTTTATCACAGTGATATTCTGAACACAAAATGCAAAGGTCACACTTATGATTGTACCTAAGCCTAATTGGAAAGTGAGCATGGATTACTAAAACCATCCTTGTCTAGGTTGGCTAATGCTCTCAAATGTCAATTCTATTGGTGACTACACATTTGTTTCTGCCTAAGATTATATATTTCACCTCAACCGTGTTGAAAATGTCTAATCCTATCACTCACTTTATACTTTGCCTAATTTCCTAATGTCTATATTCATATCTGCTTTTCTACATATCTTCCCCAGTTCATCATTGTGACTGACTCTTCACATGTGTTGACATTTACGTTCACTCTCTAACAGACACCCTATTGCTAAAGAACTTTTGGTCCAAATATTATACTCACTTTTCTTCCTAAACCTACTGACTATCTTTCTAATCCTACCTACTATCCCTTTTTGACTTGATCTTCTCTTCTACATTCAATCATCCAAGGTACAAGGTCCTATGCCATTGTATGTTTATTTATCAGAGACATCTGAACAGAATGTAATTCAAAGCTAAGTATCCCAATCAAGGGCCCAATGCTCTTCTGGCCTTCAAACTTTACTTAGATTTTTGTTTTCACACATATATTTCACCTCTATATTATTATAAATATCACAGGTTCCCAATACCATTCTTCATTTAGCAGAATTATTTCTAACCCAATTTGAACATGTTCTTAACCCCAAGCATTCACTGTTTCCTCAATCTCACTTTACAGAAGAGCAGGGACACAGTTGGTCTTACAATACAGGAATGTAGGGGATTTTCCACCTGGTGAGAACCTCCAAGGTCCATGCAGAAATGATCCCTGGAGTAGATGTAGGCAGCTTAAAAGGACCTGAGAGAGTAAAAGTCATCTTCCGTGGCAAACAACCTGGTCAGGATGAAGGGATGTGTCTGAATGAGCCTCTTTCTTCTTCATGTAGACAAGATTGACCAAACCAGGCCTGTGTGGAGAGCTTTTCCAGGGTTCCTATGGTTGATATACCATTCTAACTTGTGAAATTGTCACAGGAAGCAGGGGCAGCCTCCATCTCATGGGACCCTTGGAAGCAACAGTTACGACAAAGTGGTTTCCAAGGCAGTGACCTCATTCAGTTCCTGAAGGAAGTGACCTCACCACAGTTCCTTGGTGATGGAACTCTCTGAAATTGGGATCCAGGAAGCCAGGCACCCAGAGGCAGTCCCAGTGCCAGTCCCAGTGGCCTCACTTGTTTGGATTTACCAAGGACAGAGTCAGTCTTTCTTGGTACCTACAGATGTGAGGATGGCCAATTGCCAGGAAAGCTCTGAAGGGGGTCTTTCCAGAGAAAGCAGGTAGTGGCTCACCCCTGGCTCCTGACAACTTCACAGAATTGGCCAAGGAGGCCAGATCTGTGACAAGACAGTCCAATTCGGGGGAACCTAGTATGGCCCACCAGTCAGAGGACACAGTGGGTAGTCACAGACCTCCTTGGGGGAAGGAGATGGCTTTGTTGGTGTGGGTGTGAGTTTGTGGTTTGGTCTCAGGTTCTGAGAAGAGCTAGGAAAGGCGAAAGGTTTGGTTGGGAGTGGACTGTTTCTAGCAAGTCTTTTGACAAGGCGAGTGTTGCTTTTTTTGTGTATGGCACTGTGTCCGTGGTTGTAGACATTAGAAAAGAGAATGCATCAATGGATGTGTCCTGTCTAGTAAAAAGATTCCAGCATTCATCCTGCCCAATTTATGAATTGAGTGCGGCTTGCCTCTATCCATGGGCAAAACCTACTATCTTCCTAAATTTCTGTTTTCTTCCTGAATTCTGGCCACTCTTCAGAATAGGCTCATGGTTTTGTGTCCATGATATGTACCACCTCCAAGCTTGGTGACATGGCCATGTACTAGATAGCTGAAAGGAATGGCGAGCATCTCAGACAACTCAGATATCAGTGGGCCCATTGAAGTCTCAGTGGAGAAACCCTGCTTTGCGACATTTGCTTACCTATTGTTCTGTTTCCCTGGATGTCAGCAAGGTCTTTGCCTCAGGACACACCTTTGTGAAGCCTGAAGAAAACAGTTTTCAAATGCAAACGAATGGGCACCACTTGTGGCTCTTTGCTTAATTGCTTAGCAAAGGAATGTGTCTGAATCAGCCTCTTGGCCCTGTGTGAGGCTGTGGCTTAGATTGTCAGCACCTGATGGACCTCTGGAAAGATCCCATATGTGCACCCAAAGCCAATATGGCAAAACAGCAGTCATTGTGGATGAAGTCTCTTGCCTTCCTCTGTAAAGTCCCTGACCTGCATCAAGTGAGAATAGGGATCCTTTGGGTCAAATGAGTTTTTCAAAGCCCTGCAGAAGCTAGCCATTATGTGCTTGTGTTTTCTCATGACTCCAATTTACACAAAAAATCTGTACCCCACCATCAGCAGGCCTCAAAGTTTAGAATCCTAGCAGTATTAAAGGCAGGCCTATTTGATCACTCCTGGTTCAAAGAAGGGTGTACAGGCCACCCTGGAATTAGGCCAATGAGGGGCAAGGGAGCTTATTGTGGACACTGTCTTTGGCTGCGACCCTCAAAGAAACCTCAAGCCAGAGGTTATGAGGATTGTCTATATGGAAGAAGTTGAGGGCCTTGTGGCAGTGTTTTGGTTTGAATTGTGGTCATTTGTATGGCAGTGGAAGAGATGACTGGGTCCGCCTGGGCTTGAATTCTGGTGTGATTCCCCTTGGAGACTGAGTTTTGGAACGGATCTCAGAGAAGTATTGCCATGAATTGTGTTGGGATTTTCCAAGGCCACGCATGAGAGTCCCCCCTGGAAACTGAGATCGAATCCCAGGGTGACTTTCCACAGAACACTGGGAATCTCAGGCAGGATATCACATGATTTTATTCTTAAAGACCTGGCAGACATAGTTGAGAGTCAAAACACACATGGACCTCACATTGTAGACCTCAGTGGGCCTGGTTTCATGTGACATTTTTTGGCCACTCTTTGGGAAGCCTTGTTTGTGAGAGTTCTCCAGAGCTTTCATTGAAATGATATTTCACACCTTTAAATGTTTCCTGAA
The DNA here is from genome assembly GCF_052094955.1 of Ictidomys tridecemlineatus. NCBI lineage: Eukaryota > Metazoa > Chordata > Mammalia > Rodentia > Sciuridae > Ictidomys > Ictidomys tridecemlineatus. The sequence goes on along the minus strand of NC_135480.1, from coordinate 124,295,136 downwards.
TGAATGGAAACCCACAGTGCCTCCAACTTCATCCTTTAAAAATGGCTAGATAAATACCGTGAAATCTTTGAAATTCCCATGACCAGGTGGCACTGGAGAACCTTAGGATGTCCTCTTGCTGATCATGAGTTTACCAGACAGGTGCCTTGATTGACGGCTTTCATGAAAATGATGAAGAACAGAGATGCCTGGGAGGTGGGGCCTGCTGAGTAGTGGGCCTAGAGCAGTGGTGTGCAGGTGTGTGATAAAACATCTGTGATGGGGCCATGTGGATCTGCCATGGGCTTCCAAATGTCTTGTGACTGACATGGTGCAGCCAGCAGACCCTTATATGTAAAGGCATCTTGTTATATGGAGAGGTTTCAGAACAATATTCAGAATCAGGTTGCTATGTTCAAGGGGCCAAGCTCTGTGGGATAGAAGCATGGTTGGTGCATTCTCCTAGGATCCTGACACACCACACGTGACAGAACTCCCTCCAGCACTGTGTCCCAGTTGAAGTACTTGTATTTCGTGAAGCAAATACCAAACTCCCAGTGAAGCAGCAAAAAACACCACAAAAAGTGAAGGATGACAAAATGGCTTCACAGTTCCCACGGGGAGATACTTAGCCCCCAGTGGCCACGGTTTTCCTACAAAGAGAGAATTCAGCACTTCTGCCTCATGTTCATTGGAAAATAAGAAACCATGTCCTCCAGGTCACATAGATGCAGACCCAGCTTTGATCGTCTCACTACAAAGGAAGCTAATGCTCCTTACAACAACATATATTTCAAGAGCCCAACCTCAGAGGCAGTTTCTCAAGAAGTCTTTAGGCCAGCAGAGCTCCATGTTTGTGTAGTGTTTATCCTCTCCCTTACTTATGGAAACTCCTCTACCACCTCCAAAGTTGTGAATTCCTGAGCATTTTTCATTCCACATATGTATTCAAATTTTTTCTAACTCTTCTCCACGAATTGCGTCTTACTTGGGGCAAGGGTATTGTCAAGGCATTTTTTCTGGATGACAGTGGGAAGATTGTGTGTAGCACATATTTGCATACACATTGGATTCATTTTCCTATTTTCCATTCCAAATTCTGAATACCTGACACTAACCCATACCCTACTAGACTCTGACTACAAATCCTAATATGATAGAAAAAAATAACCCAAACAGAATAGAAATACAAGCAGTTCAGAGGAGGCATGGTGTGTAGTTGGACAGGCCTTTTGCATTATAAAGGGTAGATGTTATGAATCTAGTTCAATATAATAGTTCTCCATGTGTTTTTAAACAGAACAAATATGTGAATTCCTGTCTCACTTTTTTTGCAGCCTATTCAGAACATGTATTTTTACATGCACATATAAAATCCTACCTGGTTTCCCAGCTACATTCTTGTGAGGTGGCTGACTTGGCAGATACAAACTGTGAGAAGAAATCACTCCTCCTAAATGCTGTTGGAACTGAAAATCAACCTATGGGTGAGCTTCCTACTTCAACAACATGATACATACATCCATGTTCAGTAAAATAAATATTTCTAGATCTTGGGATGATATATATTGCATGATGAATTTCAATTGGCATATATATTTTTACTTTTTAATGTCTCTCTGTGTGTGTTTTGTGTGTATATATATATATATATATATATATATATATATATATATACACATATATATATGTATATATACACACACACACTCTCCAGATTTTTCAAAATATAAAATATGTGTGTCTTATTTTACACTCCCTGAATTCCTGTTCATGTATGTGGATTTATAATCAACTTTTCACAAGATTACTCTCAGAAATAGTCATCCACCTGAAATACATATTTGTTTCCTAGTACTTAAAACTAACTTCAGTGAATGGTGCATAGAAATCCTAACATTTCTACAGTAACTGACCCTGTTTAACATCAATGCAAGTAGACTCCTATGGGACATGATGTGTATTTTGACATTGATTTTTATTCAACACTGGTACATTACTATTTCTTCAGTTGATGCACATCATAGGATATATATTTCATCCTCAAGTTCACAAATTTCTAGGCAGTTGGTTCACTTTCAATCAAATTCTGCTTCAGAACACATGTATTCCTCCATGTTTCTTGACTGGTCTTTTCATGAGACTTCTTTCCAAACACATTATTTTGGATTTCCATAATCACTTTGGAACCAAAACTCACACACCCCTCATGGTAAACCATCACTCTAATATTACCATTAGATGTATAACTGGTTGGAATGAATGATCATGTTTCAATATAAGATTTCTTATTTGTTTTCAGATATCATTTCAATCCATTATTTAAATTTGAACCAGTTATATTCTTTATTCACAGTATGGTCTATTCATGCATTATCTCTATACTCATAGACCCAGTGTACACCTACTTGTACCCCCTAATTCTAATTTATACATCTTCAATGTATTGCTCCCAAAAATACTGGAAGAAATACTCATGTCACCTTATCTACATATTTATTTTATCACAGTGATATTCTGCACACAAAATGCAAAGGTCACACTTATGATTGTACCTAAGCCTACTTGGAAAGTGAGCATGGATTACTAAAACCATCCTTGTCTACGTTGGCTAATGCTCTCAAATGTCAATTCTATTGGTGACTACACATTTGTTTCTGCCTAAGATTATATATTCAACCTCAACCCTGTTGAAAATGTCTAATCCTATCACTCACTTTATACTTTGCCTAATTTCCTAATGTCTATATTCATATATACTTTCCTACATATCTTCCCCAGTTCATCATTGTGACTGACTCTTCACATGTGCTGACATTTGCATTCACTCTCTAACAGACACCCTATTGCTAAAGAACTTTTGGTCCAAATATTATACTCACTCTTCCACCTAAACCTACTGACTATCTTTCTAATCCTACCTACTATCCCATTTTGACTTGATCTCCTATTCTACATTCAATCATTCAAGGTACAAGGTCCTATGAAATTGTGTGTTGTTTTATCAGAGACATCTGTACAGAATGTAATTCAAAGCTAAGTATACCAATCAAGGGCCAATGCTCTTCTGGCCTTCAAACTTTACTTAGATTTTTGTTTTTACACATATATTTCACCTCTATATTATTATAAATATCACAGGTTCCCAGTACCATTCTTCATTTAGCAGAATTATTTCTAACCCTAATTGAACATGTTCTTAACCCCAAGCATTCACTGTTTCCTCAATCTCACTTTACAGAAGAGTAGGGACAGAGTTGGTCTTACAATACAGGAATGTAGGGGATCTTCCACCTGCTGAGAACCTCAAAGGTCCATGCAGAAATGATCCCTGGAGAAGATGTAGGCAGCTAGGAAGGACCTGAGAGAGTAAAAGTCATCTTCCGTGGCAAACAACCTGGTCAGGATGAAGGGATGTGTCTGAATGAGCCTCTCTTTTCTTTACGTAGACAAGATGGACCAAACCAGGCCTGTGTGGAGAGCTTTTCCTGGGTGCCTATGGTTGATATACCATTCTAACTTGTGAAAGTGTCACAGAAAGCAGGGGCAGCCTCCATCTCATGGGACCCTTGGAAGCAACAGTTAGAACAAAGTGGTTTCCAAGGCTGTGACCTCATTCAGTTCCTGAAGGAAGTGACCTCACCACACTTCCTTGGTGATGGAACTCTCTGAACTTGGGATCCAGGAAGCCAGGCACCCAGAGGCAGTCCCAGTGCTCGTCCCAGTGGGCTCACTTGTTTGGATTTACCAAGGACAGAGTCAGTCTTTCTTGGTACCTACAGATGTGAGGATGGCCAATTGCCAGGAAACCTCTGAAGGGAGTGTTTCCTGAGAAATCAGGTAGTGGCTCACCCCTGGCTCCTGACAACTTCATAGAATTGGCCAAAAAGGCCAGATCTGAGACAAGACAGGCCATTTCGGGGGAACCTAGTATGGCCCACCAGTCAGAGGACACTGTGGGTAGTCCCAGACCTCCTTGGGGGAAGGAGGTGGCTTTGTGGGTGTGGGTGTGAGTTTGTGGTTTGGTCTCATGTTCTGAGAAGAGCTAGGAAAGGCGGTTTGTTTGGTTTGGAGTGGACTGTTTCTAGAAAGTCTTTTGACAAGGCGAGTGTTGCTTTGTCTGTGTATCGCACTGTGTCGGTGGTTGCAGACATTAGAAAAGAGAATGCATCAATGGATGTGTCCTGTCTAGTAGAAAGCTTCCAGCATTCATCCTGCCCAATTTATGAATGGACTGCTGCTTGCCTTATCCATGGGGAAAACCTACTATCTTCCTTAATTCCTGTTTTCTTCCTGAATTCAGGCCACTCTTCAGAATAGGCTCATGGTTTTGTATCCAAGATATGTACCACCTCCAAGCTTGGTGACATGGCCATGTACTAGATAGCTGAAAGGAATGGCCAGCATCTCAGAAAAAGTCTCAGTGGAGAAACCTTGCTTTGGGCCTTTTGCTTACCTATTGTTCTGTTTCCCTGGATATCAGCAAGGTCTTTCCCTCAGGACACAACTTTGTGAAGCCTGAAAAAAACACTTTTCAAATGCAAACGAATGGGCATCACTTGTGGCTCTTTGCTTAATTGCTTTGCAGAGGGATGTGTCTGAATCAGCCTCTTGGCCCTGTGTGAGGCTGTGGCTTAGATTGTCAGCACCTGATGGATCTCAGGAAAGATCCCATATGTGCATCCAAAGCCAATATGGCAAAACAGAAGTCATTGTGGATGAAGTCTCTTGCCTTCCTCTGTAAGGTCCCTGACCTGCATCAAGTGAGAATAGGGATCCTTTGGGTCAAATGAGTTTTTCAAAGCCCTGCAGAGGCTAGCCATTATGTGCTTGTGTTTTCTCATGACTCCAATTTACACAAAAAATGTGTACCCCACCATCAGCAGGCCTCAAAGTTTAGAAGCTGAGCAGTATTAAAGGCAGGCCTATTTGATCACTCCTGGTTCAAAGAAGGTTGTCCAGGCCACCCTGACATTAGGCAAATGAGGGGCAAGGGAGCTTATTGTGGACACTGTCTTAGACTGGGCCCCTCATGGAAACCTCCAGCCAGAGGTTATGAGGATTGTCTATATAGAAGAATTTGAGGGCCTTGTGGCAGTGTTTTGGTTTGAATTGTGGTCATCTGTATGGCGGTGAAAGAGATGAGTGGGTCCGCCTGGGCTTGAACTCTGGTGTGATTCCTCTTGGAGACTGAGTTCTGGAACTGACCTCAGAGAAGTATTTCCATGAATTTAGTTGGGATTTTCCGAGGCCATGCATGAGAGTCCCCCCTGGAAACTGAGATCAAAGCCCAGGGTGACTTTCCACAGAACATTGGGAATCTCAGCCAGGATATCACATGATTGTATTCTTAAAGACCTGGCAGCCATAGTTGAGAGTGAAAACACACATGGACCTCACATTTTAGACCTCAGAGGGCCTGGTTTCATGTGACGTTTTTTGGCCACTCTTTGGGAAGCCTTGTTTGTGAGAGTTCTCCAGAGCTTTCATTGAAATGATCTTTCTCACCATTAAATGGTTCCTGAATGTATGGAAACCCACAGTGCCTCCAACTTCATCCTTTAAAAATGGCTAGATAAATACCGTGCAATCTTTGAAATTCCCATGACCAGGTGGCACTGGAGAACCTTAGGATGTCCTGTTTCTGATCATGAGTTTACCATACAGGTGCCTTGATTGACGGCTTTCATGAAAATTATGAAGAACAGAGATGCCAGTGAGGTGGGGCCTGCTGAGTAGTGGGCCTAGAGCAGTGGTGTGCAGGTGTTTGATAAAACATCTGTGGTGGGGCCATGTGGATCTGCCATGGGCTTCCAAATGTCTTGTGACTGACATGGTGCAGCCAACAGACCCTTATATGTAAAGGCATCTTGTTATATGGAGAGGTTTCAGAACAGTGTTCAGAATCAGGTTGCTATAGTCAAGGGGCCAAGCTCTGTGGGATAGAAGCATGGTTGGTGCATTCTCCTAGGACCCTGACACACCACACGTGACAGAACTCCCTCAAGCACTGTGTCCCAGTTGAAGTCCTTGTTTTTCGTGAAGCAAATACCAAACTCCCAGTGAAGCAGCAAGAAACACCACGAAAAGTGGAGGATGACAAAATGGCTTCCCAGTTCCCATGGGGAGATACTTAGCCCCCAGTGGCCACGGTTTACCTACAAAGAGAGAATTCAGCACTTCTGCCTCATGTTCATTGGAAAATCAGAAACCATGTTCTCCAGGTCACATAGATGCAGAACCAGCTTTGTTGGTCTCACTACAAAGAAGCTAATGCTCCTGACAACAACATATATTTCAAGAGCCCAACCTCAGAGGCAGTTTCTCAAGAAGTCTTTAGGCCAGCAGAGCTTTATGTTTGTGGAGTGTTTATCCTCTCCCTTACTTATGGAAACTCCTCTACCACCTCCAAAGTTGTGAACTCCTGATCACTTGTCATTCCACATACGTATTCAAAGATTTTCTAACTCTTCTCCTCGAATTGCGTCTTACTTGGAGCAAGGGTATTGTCAAGGCATTTTTCTGGATGACAGTGGGAAGATTTTGTGTAGCACATATTTGCATACACATTGGATTCATTTTCCTATTTTCCATTCCAAATACTGAATCCCTGACACAAACCCATACCCTACTAGACTCTGACTACAAATCCTAATATGATAGAAAGAAATAACCCAAACAGAATAGAAATACAAGCAGTTCAGAGGAGGCATGGTGTGTAGTTGGACAGGCCTTTTGCATTATAAAGGGTAGATGTTATGAATCTAGCCCAATGTAATAGTTCTCCATGTGTTTTTAAACTTAACAAATATGTGAATTCCTGTCTCCCTTTCTCTGCAGCCTATTCAGCACATGTATTTTTACATGCACATAGAGAATCCTACCTGGTTTCCCAGCTACTTGTTAGGTGGCTGACTTGGCAGATGCAAACTGTGAGAAGAAACCACTCCTCCTAAATGCTGTTGGAACTGAAAATCAACCTATGGGTGAGCTTCCTACTTCAACAACATGATACATACATCCATGTTCAGTAAAATGAATATTTCTGGATCTTGGGATGATATATATTTCATGATGAATTTCAATTGTCATATAAATTTTTCTTTTTTAATGTCTCTCTGTGTGTGTTTTGTGTGTATATATATGTATATATACACACACACACTCTCCAGATTTTTCAAAATATCAAATATATGTGTCTTATTTTACACTCCCTAAATTCATGTTCATGTATGTGGATTTATAATCAACTTTTCACAAGATTATTCTCAGAAATATTCATCCACCTGAAATACATATTTGTTTCCTAGTATTGAAAACTAACTTCAGTGAATGGTGCATAGAAATCCTAACATTTCTACAGTAACTGACCCTGTTTAACATCAATGCAAGTAGACTCCTATGGGACATGATGTGTATTTTGACATTTATTTTTATTCAACACTGGTACATTACTCTTTCTTCAGTTGATGCACATCATAGGATATATATTTCATCCTCAAGTTCACAAATTTCTAGGCATTTGCTTCACTTTCAATCAAATCCTGCTTCAGAACACATGTATTCCTCCATGTTTCTTGACTGGTCTTTTCATGAGACTTCTTTCCAAACACATTATTTTGGATTTCCATAATCACTTTGGAACCGAAACTCACACACCCCTCATGGTAAACCATCACTCTAATATTACCATTAGATGTATAACTGGTTGGAATGAATGATCGTGTATCAATATAAGTTTTCTTATTTGTTTTCAGATATCATTTCAATCCATTATTTAAATTGGAACCAGTTATATTCTTTATTCACAGTATGGTGTATTCATGCATTATCTCTATACTCATAGACCCAGTGTACACCTACTTGTACCCCCGAATTCTAATTTATACATCTTCAACGTATTGCTCCCAAAAATAGTGGAAGAAATACTCATGTCACCTTATCTACATATATATTTTATCACAGTGATATTCTGCACACAAAATGCAAAGGTCACACTTATGATTGTACCTAAGCCTAATTGGAAAGTGAGCATGGATTACTAAAACCATCCTTGTATAGGTTGGCTAATGCTCTCAAATGTCAATTCTATTGGTGACTACACATTTGTTTCTGCCTAAGATTATATATTCAACCTCAACCCTGTTGAAAATGTCTAATCCTATCACTCACTTTATACTTTGCCTAATTTCCTAATGTCTATATTCATATCTGCTTTCCTACATATCTTTCCCAGTTCATCATTGTGACTGACTCTTCACATGTGCTGACATTTGCATTCACTCTCTAACAGACACCCTATTGCTAAAGAACTTTTGGTCCAAATATTATACTCACTCTTCTTCCTAAACCTACTGACTATCTTTCTAATCCTACCTACTATCCCATTTTGACTTGATCTCCTATTCTACATTCAATCATTCAAGGTACAAGGTCCTATGAAATTGTATGTTGATTTATCAGAGACATCTGTACAGAATGTAATTCAAAGCTAAGTATCCCAATCAAGGGCCCAATGCTCTTCTGGCCTTCAAACTTTACTTAGATTTTTGTTTTCACACATATATTTCACCTCTATATTATTATAAATATCACAGGTTCCCAATACCATTCTTCATTTAGCAGAATTATTTCTAACCCAAATTGAACATGTTCTTAACCCCAAGCATTCACTGTTTCCTCAATCTCACTTTACAGAAGAGCAGGGACAGAGTTGGTCTTCCAATACAGGAATGTAGGGGATTTTCCACCTGATGAGAACCTCCAAGGTCCATGCAGAAATGATCCCTGGATAAGATGTAGGCAGCTTGGAAGGACCTGATAGAGTAAAAGTCATCTTCCGTGGCAAACAACCTGGTCAGGATGAAGGGATGTGTCTGAATGAGCCTCTCTTTTCTTAATGTAGACAAGATGGACCAAACCAGGCCTGTGTGGAGAGCTTTTCCTGGGTGCCTATGGTTGATATACCATTCTAACTTGTGAAAGTGTCACAGGAAGCAGGGGCAGCCTCCATCTCATGGGACCCTTGGAAGCAACAGTTAGGACAAAGTGTTTTGCAAGGCAGTGACCTCATTCAGTTCCTGAAGGAAGTGACCTCACCACACTTTCTTGGTGATGGAACTCTCTGAACTTGGGATCCAGGAAGCCAGGCACCCAGAGGCAGTGCCAGTGCCAGTCCCAGTGGGCTCACTTGTTTGGATTTACCAAGGACAGAGTCAGTCTTTCTTGGTATCTACTGATGTGAGGATGGCCAATTGCCAGGAAAGCTCTGAAGGGGGTCTTTCCTGAGAAAGCAGGTAGTTGCTCACCCCTGGCTTTTGACAACTTCACAGATTTGGCCAACGAGGCCAGATCTGAGACAAGACAGGCCATTTCGGGGGAACCTAGTATGGCCCACAAGTCAGAGGACACTGGTGGTAATCACAGACCTCCTTGGGGGAAGGAGGTGGTTTTCTGGGTGTGGGTGTGAGTTTGTGGTTTGGTCTCATGTTCTGAGAAGAGCTAGGAAAGGCGGTTTGTTTGGTTTGGAGTGGACTTTTTCTCGCAAGTCTTTTGACATGGCGAGTGTTGTTTTGTATGTGTATCGCACTGTGTCCCTGTTTGTAGACATTAGAAAAGAGAATGCATCAATGGATGTGTCCTGTCTAGTAGAAAGCTTCCAGCATTCATCCTGCCCAATTTAGGAATGGACTGCAGCTTGCCTTATCCATGGGCAAAACCTACTATCTTCCTATATTCCTGTTTTCTTCCTGAATTCTGGCCACTCTTCAGAATAGGCTAATGGTTTTGTGTCCAAGATATGTACAACCTCCAAGGTTGGTGACATGGCCATGTACTAGATAGCTGAAAGGAATGGCGAGCATCTCAGAAAACTCAGATATCAGTGGGCCCATTAAAGTTTCAGTGGAGAAACCCTGCTTTGGGCCTTTTGCTTACCTATTGTTCTGTTTCCCTGGATGTCAGCAAGGTCTTTGCCTCAGGACACACCTTTGTGAAGCCTGAAGAAAACAGTTTTCAAATGCAAACGAATGGGCATCACTTGTGGCTCTTTGCTTAATTGCTTTGCAAAGGGATGTGTCTGAATCAGCCTCTTGGCCCTGTGTGAGGCTGTGGCTTAGATTGTCAGCACCTGATGGATCTCAGGAAGGATCCCATATGTGCATCCAAAGCCAATATGGCAAAACAGCAGTCATTGTGGATGAAGTCTCTCGCCTTCCTCTGTAAGGTTCCTGACCTGCATCAAGTGAGAATAGGAATCCTTTGGGTCAAATGAGTTTTTCAAAGCCCTGCAGAGGCTAGCCATTATGTGCTTGTGTTTTCTCATAACTCCAATTTACACAAAAAATGTGTACCCCACCATCAGCAGGCCTCAAAGTTTAGAAGCTGAGCAGTATTAAAGGCAGGCCATTTTGATCACTCCTGGTTCAAAGAAGGGTGTCCAGGCCACCCTGACATTAGGTAAATGAGGGCCAAGGGAGCTTATTGTGGACACTGTCTTAGGCTGCGCCCCTCATGGAAACATCCAGCCAGAGGTTATGAGGATTGTCTATATGGAAGACATTGAGAGCCTTGTGGCAGTGTTTGGGTTTGAATTGTGGTCATTTGTATGGCGGTGGAAGAGATGAGTGGGTCCGCATGGGCTTGAACTCTGGTGTGATTCCCCTAAGAGACTGAATTCTGGAACTGACGTCAGAGCAGTATTGCCATGAATTGAGTTGGGATTTTCTGAGGCCACGCATGAGAGTACCCCTGAAAACTGAGATCAAAGCCCAGGATCACTTTCCACAGATCACTGGAAATCTCAGCCAGGATATCACATGATGTTATTCTTAAAGACCTGGAGGCAATAGTTGAGAGTCAAAACACAGATGTACCTTACATCGTAGAGCTCAGTGGCCCTGGTTTCATGTGACTTTTTTGGGCCACTCTTTGGGAAGCCTTGTTTGTGAGAGTTCTCCAGAGCTTTTATTGAAAAGATCTTTCTCACTATTAAATGGTTCCTTAATGAATGGAAACCCACAGTGCCTCCAACTTCATCCTTTACAAATGGCTAGATAAATACCGTGCCATCTTTGAAATTCCCATGACCAGGTGGCACTGGAGAACCTTAGGATGTCCTGTTGCTGATCATGAGTTTACCAGACAGGTGCCTTGATTGACGGCTTTCATGAAAATGATGAAGAACAGAGATGCCAGTGAGGTGGGGCCTGCTGAGTAGTGGGCCTAGAGCAGTGGTGTGCAGGTGTGTGATAAAACATCTGTGGTGGGGCCATGTGGATCTGCCATGGGCTTCCAAATGTCTTGTGACTGACATGGTGCAGCCAGCAGACCCTTATATGTAAAGGCATCTTGTTATATGGAGAGTTTCAGAACAATGTTCAGAATCAGGTTGCTATGGTCAAGGGACCAAGCTCTGTGAGATAGAAGCATGCTTGGTGCATTCTCCTAGGACCCTGACACACCACACGTGACAGAACTACCTCCAGCACTGTGTCCAGTTGAAGTCCTTGTATTTCGTGAAGCAAATACCAAACTCCCAGTGAAGCAGCAAGAAACACCACGAAAAATGGCGGATGACCAAATGGCTTCACAGTTCCCACGGGGAGATACTTAGCCCCCAGTGGCCACAGTTTACCTACAAAAAGACAATTCAGCACTTCTGCCTCATGTTCATTGGAAAATCAGAAACCATGTCCTCCAGGTCACATAGATGCAGACCCAGCTTTGATGGTCTCACTACAAAGGAAGCTAATGCTCCTGACAACAACATATATTTCAAGAGCCCAACCTCAGAGGCAGTTTCTCAAGAAGTCTTTAGGCCAGCAGAGCTCCATGTTTGTGGAGTGTTTATCCTCTCCCTTACTTATGGAAACTCCTCTACCACCTACAAAGTTGTGAACTCCTGAGCATTTTTCATTCCACATATGTATTCAAAGATTTTCTAACTCTTCTCCTCGAATTGCATCTTATTTGGGGCAAGGGTATTCTCAAGGCGTTTTTCTGGATGACAGTGGGAAGATTTTGTGTAGCACATATTTGCATACACATTGGATTCATTTTCCTATTTTCCATTCCAAATACTGAATCCCTGACACTAACCCATACCCTACTAGACTCTGACTACAAATCCTAATATGATAGAAAAAAATAACCCAAACAGAATAGAAATACAAGCAGTTCAGAGGAGGCATGGTGTGTAGTTGGACAGGCCTTTTGCATTATAAAGGGTAGATGTAATGAATCTAGTCCAATGTAATAGTTCTTCATGTGTTTTTAAACTTAACAAATATGTGAATTTCTGTCTCCCTTTCTCTGCAACCTATTCAGAACATGTATTTTTACATGCACATATAAAATCCTACCTGGTTTCCCAGCTACATTCTTGTGAGGTGGCTGACTTGGCAGATACAAACTGTGAGAAGAAATCACTCCTCCTAAATGCTGTTGGAACTGAAAATCAACCTATGGGTGAGCTTCCTACTTCAACAACATGATACATACATCCATGTTTAGTAAAATAAATATGTCTGGATCTTGGAATGATATATATTTCATGATGAATTTGAATTGGCATATATATTTTTACTTTTTAATGTCTCTCTGTGTGTGTTTTGTGTATATATATGTGTATATATACACACACACTCTCCAGATTTTTCAAAATATAAAATATGTGTGTCTTATTTTACACTGCCTGAATTCATATTCATGTATGTGGATTTATAATCAACTTTTCACAAGATTATTCTCAGAAATATTCATCCACCTGAAATACATATTTGTTTCCTAGTACTGAAAACTAACTTCAGTGAATGGTGCATAGAAATCCTAACATTTCTACAGTAACTGACCCTGTTTAACATCAATGCAAGTAGACTCCTATGGGACATGATGTGTATTTTGACATTTATTTTTATTCAACACTGGTACATTACTCTTTCTTCAGTTGATGCACATCATAGGATATATATTTCATCCTCAAGTTCACAAATTTCTAGGCATTTGGTTCACTTTCAATCAAATCCTGCTTCAGAACACATGTATTCCTCCATGTTTCTTGACTGGTCTTTTCATGAGACTTCTTTCCAAACACATTATTTTGGATTTCCATAATCACTTTGGAACCAAAACTCACACACCCCTCATGGTAAACCATCACCCTAATATTACCATTAGATGTATAACTGGTTGGAATGAATCATCGTGTATCAATATACGATTTCTTATATGTTTTCAGATATCAATTCAATCCATTATTTAAATTGGAACCAGTTATATTCTTTATTCACAGTATGGTCTATTCATGCATTATCTCTATACTCATAGACCCAGGGTACACCTATTTGTACCCCCGAATTCTAATTTATACGTCTTCAACGTATTGCTCCCAAAAATAGTGGAAGAAATACTCATGTCACCTGATCTACATATATATTTTATCAAATGATATTCTGAACACAAAATGCAAAGGTCACACTTATGATTGTACCTAAGCCTAATTGGAAAGTGAGCATGGATTACAAAAACCATCCTTGTCTAGGTTTGCTAATGCTCTCAAATGTCAATTCTATTGGTGACTACACATTTGTTTCTGCCTAAAATTATATATTCTACCTCAACCCTGTTGAAAATGTCTAATCCTATCACTCACTTTATACTTTTCCTAATTTCCTTATGTCTATATTCATATCTGCTTTCCTACATATCTTCCCCAGTTCATCATTGTGACTGACACTTCACATGTGCTGACATTTACATTCACTCTCTAACAGACACCCTATTGCTAAAGAACTTTTGGTCCAAATATTATACTCACTCTTCTTCCTAAACCTACTGACTATCTTTCTAATCCTACCTACTATCCCTTTTTGACTTGATCTTCTCTTCTACATTCAATCATCCAAGGTACAAGGTCCTATGCCATTGTATGTTGATTTATCAGAGACATCTGTACAGAATGTAATTCAAAGGTAAGTATCCCAATCAAGGGCCCAATGCCCTTCTGGCCTTGAAATGTTACTTAGATTTTTGTTTTCATACATATATTTCACCTCTATATTATTATAAATATCACAGGTTCCCAATACCATTCTTCATCCAGCATTATGATTTCTAACCCAAATTGAACATGTTCTTAACCCCAAGCATTCACTGTTTCCTCAATCTCACTTTAAAAAAGAGCAGGGACAGAGTTTGTCTTACAATACAGGAATGTAGGGGATCTTTCACCTGCTGAGAACCTTCAAGGTCCATGCAGAAATGATCCCTGGAGAAGATGTTGGAAGCTCGGAAGGTCCTGAGAGAGGACAAGTCATCTTCCGTGGCAAACAACCTGGTCAGGATGAATGGATGTGTCTGAATGAGCCTCTCTCTTCTTCATGTAGACAAGATGGACCAAACCAGGCCTGTGTGGAGAGCTTTTCCTGGGTGCCTATGGTTGATATACCATTCTAACATTTGAAAGTGTCACAGGAAGCAGGGGCAGCCTCCATCTCATGGGATCCTTGGAAACAACAGTTAGGACAAAGTGGTTTCCAAAGCAGTGACCTCATTCAGTTCCTGAAGGAAGTGACCTCACCACACTTCCTTGGTGATGGAACTTTCTGAACTTGGGATCCAGGAAGCCAGGCACCCAGAGGCAGTCCCAGTGCCAGTCCCAGTGGGCTCACTTGTTTGGATTTACCAAGGACAGAGTCAGTCTTTCTTGGTACCTACAGATGTTAGGATGGCCAATTGCCAGGAAAGCTCTGAAGGGGGTCTTTCCTGAGAAAGCAGGTAGTGGCTCACCCCTGGCTCCTGACAACTTCACAGATGGCCAAGGAGGCCAGATCTGAGACAAGACAGGCCATTCCGGGGGAACCTAGTATGGCCCACCAGTCAGAGGACACTGTGGGTAGTCACAGACGTCCTTGGGGGAAGGAGGTGGCTTTGTGGGTGTGGGTGTGAGTTTGTGGTTTGGTCTCATGTTTTGAGAAGAACTAGGAAAGGCGGTTTGTTTGGTTTGGAGTGGACTGTTTCTAGCAAGTCTTTTGACAAGGCGAGTGTTGCTATGTCTCTGTATCGCACTGTGTCCCTGGTTGTAGATATTAGAAAAGAGAATGCATCAATGGATGTGTCCTGTCAATTACAAAGGTTCCAGCATTCATCCTGCTCAACTTATGAATGGACTGCGGCTTGCCTTATCCATGGGCAAAACCTACTATCTTCCTAAATTCCTGCTTTCTTCCTGAATTCTGGCCACTCTTCAGAATAGGCTCATGGTTTTCTGTCCAAGATATGTACCACCTCCAAGCTTGGTGACATGGCCATGTACTAGATAGCTGAAAGGAATGGCGATCATCTCAGAAAACTCAGATATCAGTGGGCCCATTAAAGTCTCAGTGGAGAAACCCTGCTTTGGGCCTTTTGCTTACCTATTATTCTGTTTCCCTGGATGTCAGCAAGGTCTTTGCCTCAGGACACACCTTTGTGAAGCCTGAAGAAAACAGTTTTCAAATGCAAACGAATGGGCATCACTTGTGGCTCTTTGCTTAATTGCTTTGCAAAGGGATGTGTCTGAATCAGAATCTTGGCCCTGTGTGAGGCTGTTGCTTAGATTGTCAGCACCTGATGGATCTCAGGAAAGATCCCATATGTGCATCCAAAGCCAATATGGCAAAACAGCAGTCATTGTGGATGAAGTCTCTCGCCTTCCTCTGTAAGGTTCCTGACCTGCATCAAATGAGAATAGGGATTCTTTGGGTCAAATGAGTTTTCAAAGCCCTGCAGAGGCTAGCCATTATGTGCTTGTGTTTTCTCATGACTCCAATTTACACAAAAAATCTGTACCCCACCATCAGCAAGCCTCAAAGTTTAGAAGCTGAGCAGTATTAAAGGCAGGCCTATTTGATCACTCCTGGTTCAAAGAAGGGTGTCCACGCCACCCTGAAATTAGGCAAATGTGGGGCAAAGGAGTTTATTGTGGACACTGTCTTAGGCTGCGCCCCTCATGGAAACATCCAGCCAGAGGTTATGAGGATTGTCTATATGGAAGAAGTTGAGGGCCTTGTGGCAGTGTTTTGGTTTGAATTGTGGTCATTTGTATGGCGGTGGAAGAGATGACTGGGTCCGTCTGGGCTTGAACTCTGGTGTCATTCCCCTTAATGACTGAGTTCTGGAAGTGACCTCAGAGAAGTATTGCAATGAATTGAGTTGGGATTTTCCGAGGCCACGCATGAGAGTCCCCCCTGGAAACTTAGATGGAAACCCAGGGTGACTTTCCACAGAACACTGGGAATCTCAGCCTGGATATCACATGATTTTATTCTTAAAGACCTGGCAGCCATTTTTGAGAGTGAAAACACACATGGACCTCACATTGTAGACCTCAGTGGGCCTGGTTTCATGTGACGTTTTTTGGCCACTCTTTGGGAAGCCTTGTTTGTGAGAGTTCTCCAGAGCTTTCATTGAAATGATCTTTCTCACCATTAAATGGTTCCTGAATGAATGGAAACCCACAGTGCCTCCAACTCCATCCTTTAAAAATGGCTAGATAAATACCGTGCAATCTTTAAAATTCCCATGACCAGGTGGCACTGGAGAACCTTAGGATGTCCTGTTCCTGATCATGAGTTTACCAGACAGGTGCCTTGATTGACGGCTTTCATGAAAATGATGAAGAACAGAGATGCCAGTGAGGTGGGGCCGGCTGAGTAGTGGGCCTAGAGCAGTGGTGTGCAGGTGTGTGATAAAACATCTGTGTTGGGGCCATGTGGATCTGCCATGGGCTTCCAAATGTCTTGTGACTGACATGGTCCAGCCAGCAGACCCTTATATGTAAAGGCATCTTGTTATATGGAGAGGTTTCAGAACAATGTTCAGAATCAGGTTGCTATGGTCAAGGGGCCAAGCTCTGTGGGATAGATGCTTGCTTGGTGCTTTATCCTAAGACCCTGACACAACACACGTGACAGAACTCCCTACAGCACTGTGTCCCAGTTGAAGTCCTTGTATTTCGTGAAGCAAATACCAAACTCCCAGTGAAGCAGCAAGAAACACCACGAAAAATGGAGGATGACCAAATGGCTTCACAGTTCCCACGGGGAGATACTTAGCCCCCAGTGGCCACAGTTTACCCACAAAGAGAGAATTCAGCACTTCTGCCTCATGTTCATTGGAAAATCAGAATCCATGTCCTCCAGGTCACATAGATGCAGACCCAGCTTTGATGGTCTCACTACAAAGGAAGCTAATGCTCCTGACAACAACATATATTTCAAGAGCCCAACCTCAGAGGCGGTTTCTCAAGAAGTCTTTAGGCCAGCAGAGCTCCATGTTTGTGGAGTGTTTATCCTCTCCCTTACTTATGGAAACTCCTCTACCACCTCCAACGTTGTGAACTCCTGAGCATTTTTCATTCCACATATATATTCAAAGATTTTCTAACTCTTCTCCTTGAATTGCGTCTTACTTGGGACAAGGGTTTTCTCAAGGCATTTTTCTGGATGACAGTGGGAAGATTTTGTGTAGCACATATTTGCATACACATTGGATTCATTTTCCTATTTTCCATTCCAAATACTGAATCCCTGACACTAACCAATCCACAATTAGACTCTGAATACAAATACTAATATGATAAAAAAATAACCCAAACAGAATAGAAATACAAGGAGTTCAGAGGAAGCATGGTGTGTAGTTGGACAGTCATTTTGTATTATAAATTGTAGATGTTATGAATCTAGTCCAATGTAATAGTTCTCCATGTGTTTTTGAACTTAACAAATGTGTGAATTCCTGTCTCCCTTTCTCTGCAGCCTATTCAGCACATGTATTTTAACATTCACATAGAGAATCCTACGTGGTTTCCCAGCTACATTCTTGGGAGGTGGCTGACTTGGCAAATACAAACTGTGAGAAGAAATCACTCCTAAATGCTGTTGGAACTGAAAACTAACCTATGGGTGAGAGCTTCCTATTTCAACAACATGATACATACATCCATGTTCAGTAAAATAAATATTTCTTGATCTTGGAATGATATATATTTCATGATGAATTTCACTTGGTATATATATATATATATATATATATATATATATATATATATGTATATATACGCACACACACTCTCCAGATTTTTCAAAATATAAAATATGTGTGTCTTATTTTAAACTTTCTGAATTCATGTTCATGTATGTGGATTTATAATCAACTTTTCACAAGATTATTCTCAGAAATATTCATCCACCTGAAATACATATTTGTTTCCTAGTACTGAAAACTAACTTCAGTGAATGGTGCATAGAAATCCTAACATTTCTACAGTAACTGACCCTGTTTAACATCAATGCAAGTAGACTCCTATGGGACATGATGTGTATTTTGACATTTATTTTCATTCAAAACTGGTACATTACTATTTCTTTAGTTGATGCACATCATAGGATATATATTTCATCCTCAAGTACATATATATCTAGGCATTTGGTTCACTTTCAATCAAATCCTGCTTCAGAACACATGTATTCCTCCATGTTTCTTGACTGGTCTTTTCATGAGACTTCTTTCCAAACACATTATTTTGGATTTCCATAATCACTTTGGAACCAAAACTCACACACCCCTCATGGTAAACCATCACCCTAATATTACCATTAGATGTATAACTGGTTGGAATGAATGATCATGTATCAATATAAGATTTCTTATATGTTTTCAGATATCAATTCAATCCATTATTTTATTGGAACCAGGTATATTCTTTATTCACAGAATGGTCTTTTCATGCATTATCTCTATACTCATAGACCCAGGGTACACCTATTTGTACCCCCGAATTCTAATTTATACATCTTCAATGTATTGCTTCCAAAAATAGTGGAAGAAATACTCATGTCTCCTGATCTACATATATATTTTATCACAGTGATATTCTGAACACAAAATGCAAAGGTCACACTTATGATTGTACCTAAGCCTAATTGGAAAGTGAGCATGGATTACTAAAACCATCCTTGTCTAGGTTGGCTAATGCTCTCAAATGTCAATTCTATTGGTGACTACGTATTTGTTGCTGCCTAGGATTATATATTGAACCTCAACCCTTTTGAAAATGTCTAATCCTATCACTCACTTTATACTTTGCCTAATTTCCTAATGTCTATATTCATATCTGCTTTCCTACATATCTTCCCCAGTTCATCATTGTGACTGACTCTTCACATGTGCTGACATTTACATTCACTCTCTAACAGACACCCTATTGCTAAAAAAATTTTGGTCCAAATATTATATTCCCTCTTCTTCCTAAACCTAATGACTATCTTTCTAATCCTACCTACTATCTTTTTTTGACTTGATCTTCTCTTCCACATTCAATCATCCAATGTACAAGGTCCTATGCCATTGTATGTTGATTTATCAGAGACATCTGTACAGAATGTAATTCAAAGCTAAGTACCCCAATCAAGGGCCCAATGCACTTCTGGCCTTCAAATCTTACTTAGATTTTTGTTTTCATACATATATTTCACCTCTCTATTATTATAAATATCACAGGTTCCCAATACCATTCTTCATCCCGCAGAATGATTTCTAACCCAAATTGAACATGTTCTTTACCCCAAGCATTCACTGTTTCCTCAATCTCATTTTACAGAAGAGCAGGGACAGAGTTGGTCTTAAAATACAGGAATGTAGGGGATCTTCCACCTCCTGAGAACCTCCAAGGTCCATGCAGAAATGATCCCTGGAGAAGATGTAGGCAGCTAGGAAGGACCTGAGAGAGTAAAAGTCATCTTCCGTGGCAAACAACCTGGTCAGGATGAAGGGATGTGTCTGAATGAGCCTCTCTCTTCTTCATGTAGACAAGATGGACCAAACCAGGCCTGTGTGGAGAGCTTTTCCTGGGTGCCTATGGTTGATATACCATTCTAACTTGTGAAAGTGTCACAGGAAGCAGGGGCAGCCTCCATCTCATGGGACCCTTGGAAGCATCAGTTAGGACAAAGTGGTTTCCAAGGCAGTGACCTCATTAAGTTCCTGAAGGAAGTGACCTCACCACACTTCTTTGGTGATGGAAATCTCTGAACTTGGGATCCAGGAAGCCAGGCACCCAGAGGCAGTCCCAGTGCCAGTCCCAGTGGGCTCACTTGTTTGGATTTACCAAGGACAGAGTCAGTCTTTCTTGGTACCTACAGATGTGAGGATGGCCAATTGCCAGGAAAGCTCTGAAGGGAGTCTTTCCAGAGAAAGCAGGTAGTGGCTCACCCCTGGCTACTGACAACTTCACAGAATTGGCCAAAGAGGCCAGATGTGAGACAAGACAGGCCATTTCGGGAAATCCTAGTATGGCCCACCAGTCAGAGGACACTGCGGGTAGTCACAGACGTCCTTGGGGAAGGAGGTGGTTTTGGGGTTGTGGGTGTGAGTTTCTGGTTTGGTCTCATGGTATGAGAAGAGCTAGGAAAGGCCGTTTGTTTGGTTTGGAGTGGACTGTTTTTAGCAAGTCTTTTGACAAGGCGAGTGTTGCTTGGTCTGTGTATCTCACTGTGTCCGTGGTTGTAGACATTAGAAAAGAGAATGCATCAATGGATGTGTCCTGTCTAGTAGAAATCTTCCAGCATTCATCCTGCCCAATTTATGAATGGACTGCGGCTTGCATTATCCATGGGCAAAGCCTACTAACTTCCTAAATTCCTGTTTTCTTCCTGAATTCTGGCCACTCTTCAGAACAGGCTCATGGTTTTCTGTCCAAGATATGTACCACCTTCAAGCTTGGTGACATGGCCATGTACTAGATAGCTGAATGGAATGGCGAGCATCTCAAAAAACTCAGATATCAGTGGGCCCATTAAAGTCTCAGTGGAGAAAACCCTGCTTTGGGCCTTTTGCTTACCTATTGTTCTGTTTCCCTGGATGTCAGCAAGTTCTTTGCCTCAGGACAAACCTTTGTGAAGCCTGAAGAAAACAGTTTTCAAATGCAAACGAATGGGCATCACTTGTGGCTCTTTGCTTAATTGCTTTGCAAAGGGATGTGTCTGAATCAGCCTCTTGGCCCTGTGTGAGGCTGTGGCTTAGATTGTCAGCACCTGATGGATCTCAGGAAAGATCCCATATGTGCATCCAAAGCCAATTTGGCAAAACAGCAGTCATTGTGGATGAAGTCTCTCGCCTTCCTCTGTAAGGTCCCTGAACTGCATCAAGTGAGAATAGGGATCCTTTGGGTCAAATGAGTTTTTCAAAGCCCTGCAGAGGCTAGGCATTATGTGCTTGTGTTTTCTCATGACTCCAATTTACAGAAAAATTGTGTACCCCACCATCAGCAGGCCTCAAAGTTTAGAGGCTGAGCAGTATTAAAGGCAGGTCTATTTGATCACTCCTGTTTCAAAGAAGGGTGTCAAGGCCAACCTGACATTAGGCAAATGAGGGGCAAGGGAGCTTATTGTGGACACTGTCTTAGGCTACGACCCTCATGGAAACCTCCAGCCAGAGGTTATGAGGATTGTCTATATGCAAAAAGATGAGGGCCTTGTGGCAGTGTTTTGGTTTGAATTGTGGTATTTGTATGGCGGTGGAAGAGATGACTGGGTCCGCCTAGGCTTGAACTCTGGTGTGATTCCCCTTGGAGACTGAGTTCTGGAACGGACCTCAGAGAAGTATTGCCATGAATTGAGTTGGGATTTTCCGATCCATGCATGAGAGTCCCCCCTTGAAACTGAGATCAAAGCCCAGGGTGACTTTCCACCGAACACTGGGAATCTCAGCCAGGATATCACATGATTTTATTCTTAAAGACCTAGCAGCCATAGTTGAGAGTCAAAACACACATGGACCTCACATTGTAGACCTCAATGGGCCTGGTTTCATGTGACGTTTTTTGGCCACTCTTTGGGAAGCCTTGTTTGTAAGAGTTCTCCAGAGCTTTCTTTGAAATTATCTTTCTCATTATTAAATGGTTCCTGAATGAATGGAAACCCACAGTGCCTCCAACTTCATCTTTTACAAATGGGTAGATGAGTACTGTGCAATCTTTGAAATTTCCATGACCAGGTGGCACTGGAGAACCTTAGGATGTCCTGTTGCTGATCATGAGTTTACCAGACAGGTGCCTTGATTGTCGGCTTTCATGAAAATGATGAAGTACAGAGATGACAGTGAAGTGGGGCCTGCTGAGTAGTGGGCCTAGAGCAGTGGTGTGCAGGTGTGTGATAAAACATCTGTGGTGGGGCCATGAGGATCTGCAATGGGCTTCCAAATGTCTTGTGACTGACATGGTGCAGCCAGCAGACCCTTATATGTAAAGGCATCTTGTTACATGGAGAGGTTTCAGAACAATGTTCAGAATCAGGTTGCTATGGTCAAGGGGCCAAGCTCTTTGGGATAGAAGCATGGTTGGTGCATTCTCCTAGGACCCTGACACACCACACGTGACAGAACTCCCTCCAGCACTGTGTCCCAGTTGAAGTCCTTGTATTTCGTGAAGCAAATACCAAACTCCCAGTGAAGCAGCAAGAAACACCACGAAAAGTGGAGGATTACCAAATGGCTTCATAGTTCCTACGGGGAGATACTTAGCCCCCAGTGGCCACAGTTTACCCACAAAGAGAATTCAGCACTTCTGCCTCATGTTCATTGGAAAATTAGAAACCATGTCCCCCAGGTCACATAGATGCAGAACCAGCTTTGATGGTCTTACTACAAAGGAAGCTAATGCTCCTGACAACAACATATATTTCAAGAGCCCAACCTCAGAGGCAGTTTCTCAAAAAGTCTTTAGGCCAGCAGAACTCCATGTTTGTGGAGTGTTTATCCTCTCCCTTACTTATGGAAACTCCTCTACCACCTCCAAAGTTGTGAACTCCTGAGCATATTTTATTCCACATATGTATTCAAAGAATTTCTAACTCTTCTCCTCGAATTGCGTCTTACTTGGGGCAAGGGTATTGTCAAGGCATTTTTCTGGATGACAGTGGGAAGATTTTGTGTAGCACATATTTCCATACACACTGGATTCATTTTCTTATTTTCCATTCCAAATACTGAATCCCTGAAACTAACCCATACCCTACTAGACTCTGACTACAAATTCTAATATGACAGAAAAAAATAACCCAAACAGAATAGAAATACAAGCAGTTCAGAGGAGGCATGGTGTGTAGTTTGACAGGACTTTTGCATTATAAAGGGTAGATTTTATGAATCTAGTCCAATGTAAGAGTTCTCCATGTGTTTTTAAACTTAACAAATATGTGAATTCCTGTCTCCCTTTCTCTGCAGCCTATTCAGCACATGTATTTTTACATGCACATAGAGAATCCTACCTGGTTTCCCAGCTACATTCTTGTGAGGTGGCTGACTTGGCAGATACAAACTGTGAGAAGAAATCACTCCTCCTAAATGCTGTTGGAACTGAAAATCAACCTATGGGTGAGCTTCCTACTTCAACAACATGATACATACATCCATGTTCAGTAAAATAAATATTTCTTGATCTTGGAATGATATATATTTCATGATGAATTTCAATTGGCATATATATTTTTACTTTATAATGTCTCTCTGTGTGTGTTTTGTGTGTATATATATGTGTGTATATATATATACATATATATATATATATATATATATATATACATATATGTATATATACACACACACACTCTCCAGATTTTTCAAAATATGAAATATGTGTGTCTTATTTTACACTCCTTGAATTCATGTTCATGTATGTGGATTTATAATCAACTTTTCACAAGATTATTCTCAGAAATATTCATCCACCTGAAATACATATTAGTTTCCTAGTACTGAAAACTAACTTCAGTGAATGGTGCATAGAAATCCTAACATTTCTACAATAACTGACCCTGTTTAACATCAATGCAAGTAGACTCCTATGGGACATGATGTGTATTTTGACATTTATTTTTATTCAACACTGGTACATTGCTCTTTCTTCAGTTGATGCACATCATAGGATATATATTTCATCCTTAAGTTCACAAATTTCTAGGCATTTGGTTCAGTTTCAATCAAACCCTGCTTCAGAACACATGTTTTCCTCCATGTTTCTTGACTGGTCTTTTCATGAGACTTCTTTCCAAACACATTATTTTGGATTTCCATAATCACTTTGGAACCAAAACTCACACACCCCTCATGGTAAACCATCACCCTAATATTACCATTAGATGTATAAGTGGTTGGAATGAATGATCTTATATCAATATAAGATTTCTTATATATTTTCAGATATCAATTCAATCCATTATTAAAATTGGAACCAGTTATATTCTTTATTCACAGTATGGTCTATTCATGCATTATCTCTATACACATAGACCCAGGGTACACCTATTTAAACCCCCGAATTCTAATTTATACATCTTCAATGTATTGCTCCCAAAATAGTGGAAGAAATAATCATGTCACCTGAAATACATGTATATTTTATCACAGTGATATTCTGAACACAAAATGCAAAGTTCACACTTATGATTGTACCTAAGCCTAATTGTAAAGTGAACATGGATTACTAAAACCATCCTTGTCTAGGTTGGCTAATGCTCTCAAATGTCAATTCTACTGGTGACTACAGATTTGTTTCTGCCTAAGATTATATATTCAACCTCAACCCTGTTGAAAATGTCTAATCCTATCACTCACTTTATACTTTGCCTAATTTCCTAATGTCTATATTCATGTCTGCTTTCCTAAATATCTTCCCCACTTCATCATTGTGACTGACTCTTCACATGTGCTGACATTTACATTCACTCTCTAACAGAACCCTATTGCTAAAGAACTTTTGGTCCAAATATTATACTCACTCTTCTTCCTAAACCTACTGACTATCTTTCTAATCCTACCTACTATCCCTTTTTGACTTGATCTTCTCTTCTACATTCAATCATCCAAGGTACAAGGTCCTATGCCATTGTATATGGATTTATCAGAGACATCTGTACAGAATGTAATTCAAAGGTAAGTATCCCAATCAAGAGCCCAATGCGCTTCTGGCATTCAAATCTTACTTAGATTTCTGTTTTCATACATATATTTCACCTCTATATTATTATAAATATCACAGTTTCCCAATACCGTTCTTCATCCAGCAGAATGGTTTCTAACCCAAATTGAACATGTTCTTTACCCCAAGCATTCACTGTTTCCTCAATCGCACTTTACAGAACAGCAGGGACAGAGTTGGTCTTACAATACAGGAATGTAGGGGATCTTCCGCCTGCTGAGAACCTCCAAGGTCCATGCAGAAATGATCCCTCGAGAAGATGTAGGCAGCTAGGAAGGACCTGAGAGAGTGAAAGTCATCTTCCGTGGCAAACAACCTGGTCAGGATGAAGGGATGTGTCTGAATGAGCCTCTCTCTTCTTCATGTAGACAAGATGGACCAAACCAGGCCTGTGTGGAGAGCTTTTCCTGGGTGCCTATGGTTGATATACCATTCTAACTTGTGAAAGTGTCACAGGAAGCAGGGGCAGCCTCCATCTCATGGGACCCTTGGAAGCAACAGTTAGTACAAAGTGGTTTCCAAGGCAGTGACCTCATTCAGTTCCTGAAGGAAGTGACCTCACCACACTTCCTTGGTGATGGAACTCTCTGAACTTGGGATCCAGTAGCTAGGCACCCAGAGGCAGTCCCAGTGCCAGTCCCAGTGGGCTCACTTGTTTGGATTTACAAAGGACAGAGTCAGTCTTTCTTGGTACCTACAAATGTGAGGATGGCCAATTGCCAGGAAAGCTCTGAAGGGGGTCTTTCCTGAGAAAGCAGGCAGTGGCTCACCCCTGGCTAAAGACAACTTCACAGAATTGGCCAAGGAGGCCAGATGTGAGATAAGATAAGCCATTTCAGGGGAACCTAGTATGGCCCACCAGTCAGAGGACACTTCGGGTAGTCACAGACCTTTTTGGGGGAAGGAGGTGGCTTTGTGGTTGTGGGTGTGAGTTTCTGGTTTGGTCTCATGTTATGAGAAGAGCTAGGAAAGGCCGTTTGTTTGGTATGGAGTGGACAGTTTCTAGCAAGTCTTTTGACAAGGCGAGTGTTGCTTGGTCTGTGTATCTCACTGTGTCCGTGGTTGTAGACATTAGAAAAGAGAATGCATCAATGGATGTGTCCTGTCTAGTAGAAATTTTCCAGCATTCATCCTGCCCAATTTATGAATGGACTGCGGCTTGCATTATCCATGGGCAAAGCCTACTATCTTCCTAAATTCCTGTTTTCTTCCTGAATTCTGGCCACTCTTCAGAACAGGCTCATGGTTTTGTGTCCAAGATATGTACCACCTCCAAGCTTGGTGACATGGCTATGTACTAGATAGCTGAATGGAATGGCGAGCATCTCAGAAAACTCAGATATCAGTGGGGCCATAAAAGTCTCAGTGGAGAAACCCTGCTTTGCGCCTTTTGCTTACCTATTGTTCTGTTTCCCTGGATGTCAGCAAGGTCTTTGCCTCAGGACACACCTTTGTGAAGCCTGAAGAAAACAGTTTTCAAATGCAAACGAATGGGCATCACTTGTGGCTCTTTGCTTAATTGCTTTGCAAAGGGATGTGTCTGAATCAGCCTCTTGGCCCTGTGTGAGGCTGTGGCTTAGATTGTCAGCACCTGATGGATCTCAGGAAAGATCCCATATGTGCATCCAAAGCCAATATGGCAAAACAGCAGTCATTGTGGATGAAGTCTCTCGCCTTCCTCTGTAAGGTCCCTGACCTGCATCAAGTGAGAATAGGGATCCTTTGGGTCAAATGAGTTTTTCAAAGCCCTGCAGAGGCTAGCCATTATGTGCTTGTGTTTTCTCATGACTCCAATTTACACCAAAAATGTGCACCCCCCCAGCAACAGGCCTCAAAGTTTAGAGGCTGAGCAGTATTAAAGGCAGCCCTATTTGATCACTCCTGGTTCAAAGAAGGGTGTCCAGGCCACCCTGACATTAGGCAAATGAGGGGCAAGGGAGCTTATTGTGGACACTGTCTTAGGCTACGACCCTCATGGAAACCTCAAGCCAGAGGTTATGAGGATTGTCTATATGGAAGAAGTTGAGGGCCTTGTGGCAGTGTTTTGGTTTGAATTGTGGTCATTTGTATGGCGGTGGAATAGATGACTGGGTCCGCCTGGGCTTGAACTCTGGTGTGATTCCCCTTGGAGACTGAGTTCTGGAACTGACCTCAGAGAAGTATTGCCATGAATTGAGTTGGGATTTTCCGAGGACACGCATGAGAGTCCCCCCTGGATACTGAGATGGAAGCCCAGAGTGACTTTCCACAGAACACTGGGAATCTCAGCCAGGATATCGCATGATTTTATTCATAAAGACCTGGCAGCCATAGTTGAGAGTCAAAACACACATGGACCTCACATCGTAGACCTCAGTGGGCCTGGTTTCATGTGACGTTTTTTGGCCACTCTTTGGGAAGCCTTGTTTGTGAGAGTTCTCCAGAGCTTTCATTGAAATGATCTTTCTCACCATTAAATGGTTCCTGAATGAATGGAAACCCACAGTGCCTCCAACTTAATCCTTTAAAAATGGCTAGATAAATACCATGAAATCTTTGAAATTCTCATAACCAGGTGGTACTGGAGAACCTTAGGATGTCCTGTTGCTGATCATGAGTTTACAAGACAGGTGCCTTGATTGACGGCTTTTAATGAAAATGATGAAGAACAGAGATGCCAGTGAGGTGGGGCCTGATGAGTAGTGGGCCTAGAGCAGTGGTGTGCAGGTGTGTGATAAAACATCTGTGGTGGGGCCATGTGGATCTGCCATAGGCTTCCAAATGTCTTGTGACTGACATGGTGCAGCCAGCAGACCCTTATATGTAAAGGCATCTTGTTATATGGAGAGGTTTCAGAACAATGTTCAGAATCAGGTTGCTATGGTCAAGGGGCCAAGCTCTGTGGGATAAAAGCATGGTTGGAGCATTCTCCTAGGACCCTGACACACCACACGTGACAGAACTCCCTCCAGAACTGTGTCCCAGTTGATGTCCTTGTATTTCGTGAAGCAAATACCAAACTCCCAGTGAAGCAGCAAGAAACACCACGAAAAGTGGAGGATGACCAAATGGCTTCATAGTTCCCACGGGGAGATACTTAGCCCCCAGTGGCCACAGTTTACCTACAAAGAGAGAATTCAGCACTTCTGCCTCATGTTCATTGGAAAATCAGAAACCATGTCCCCCAGGTCACATAGATGCAGACCCAGCTTTGATGGTCTCACTACAAAAGAAGCTAATTCTCCTGACAACAACATATATTTCAAGAGCCCAACCTCAGAGGCAGTTTCTCAAGAAGTCTTTAGGCCAGCAGAGCTCCATGTTTGTGGAGTGTTTATCCTCTCCCTTACTTATGGAAACTCCTCTACCACCTCCAAAGTTGTGAACTCCTGAGCACTTTTCATTCCACATATGTATTCAAAGATTTTCTAACTCTTCTCCTCGAATTGCATCTTACTTGGGGAAAGGGTATTGTCAAGGCATTTTTCTGGATGACAGTGGGAAGATTTTGTGTAGCACATATTTGCATACACATTGGATTCATTTTCCTATTTTCCATTCCAAATACTGAATTTCAGACACTAACACATACCCTACTAGACTCTGACAACAAATCCTAATATGAGAGAAAAAAATAACCCAAACAGAATAGAAATACAAGCAGTTCAGAGGAGGCATGGTGTGTAGTTGGACAGGCCTTTTGCATTATAAAGGGGAGATGTTATGAATCTAGTCCAATTTAATCGTTCTCCATGTGTTTTTAAACTTAACAAATATGTGAATTCCTGTCTCCCTTTCTCTGCAGCCTATTCAGCACATTTATTTTTACATGCACATAGAGAATCCTACCTGGTTTTCCAGCTACATTCTTGTGAGGTGGCTCACTTGGCAGATACAAACTGTGAGAAGAAACCACTCCTCCTAAATGCTGTTGGAACTGAAAATCAACCTATGGGTGAGCTTCCGACTTCAACAACATGATACATACATCCATGTTCAGTAAAATAAATATTTCTGGATATTGGGATGATATATATTTCATGATGAATTTCAATTGGCATATATATTTTTACTTTTTAATGTCGCTCTGTGTGTGTTTTGTGTATATATATATATATATATATATATATATATATATATATACACACACACACACTCTCCAGAGTTTTCAAAATATAAAATATGTGTGTCTTATTTTACACTCCCTGAATTCATGTTCATGTATGTGGATTTATAATGAACTTTTCACAAGATTATTCTCAGAAATATTCATCCACCTGACATACATATTTGTTTCCTAGTACTGAAACTAACTTCAGTGAATGGTGCATAGAAATCCTAACATTTCTACAGTAACTGACCATGTTTAACATCAATGCAAGTAGACTCCTATGGGACATGATGTGTATTTTGACATTTATTTTTATTCAACACTGGTAGATTTCTCTTTCTTCAGTTGATGCACATCATAGGATATATATTTCCTCCTCAAGTTCACAAATTTCTAGGCATTTGGTTCAATTTCAATCAAATCCTGCTTCAGAACACATGTATTCCTCCATGTTTCTTGACTGGTCTTTTCATGAGACTTCTTTCCAAACACATTATTTTGGATTTCCATAATCACTTTGGAACCAAAACTCACACACCCCTCATGGTAAACCATCACCCTAATATTACCATTAGATGTATAACTGGTTGGAATGAATGATCGTGTATCAATATAAGATTTCTTATATGTTTTCAGATATCAGTTCAATCCATTATTTAAATTGGAACCAGTTATATTCTTTATTCACAGTATGGTCTATTCAAGCATTATCTCTATACTCATAGACCCAGGGTACGTTTATTTGTACCCCCGAATTCTAATTTATACGTCTTCAACGTATTGCTCCCAAAAATAGTAGAAGAAATACTCATGTCACCTGATGTACATATATATTTTATCACAGTGATATTCTGAACACAAAATGCAAAGGTCACACTTATGATTGTACCTAAGCCTAATTGGAAAGTATGCATGGATTACTAAAACCATCCTTGTCTACGTTGGCTAATGCTCTCAAATGTCAATTCTATTGGTGACTACACATTTGTTTCTGCCTAAGATTATATATTCAACCTCAACCCTGTTGAAAATGTCTAATCCTATCACTCACTTTATACTTTGCCTAATTTCCTAATGTCTATATTCATATCTGCTTTCCTACATATCTTCGCCAGTTCATCATTGTGACTGACTCTTCACATGTGCTGACATTTACATTCACTCTCTAACAGACATCCTATTGCTAAAGAAATTTTGGTCCAAATATTATACTCACTCTTCTTCCTAAACCTACTGACTATCTTTCTCATCCTACCTACTAACCCTTTTTGACTTGATCTTCTCTTCTACATTCAATCATCCAAGGTACAATGTCCTATGCCATTGTATGTTGATTTATCAGAGACATCTGTACAGAATGTAATTCAAAGCTAAGTATCCCAATCAAGGGCCCAATGCCCTTCTGGCCTTCAAATCTTACTTAGATTTCTGTTTTCATACATATATTTCACCTCTATATTATTATAAATATCACAGGTTCCCAATACCTTTCTTCATCCAGCAGAATGGTTTCTAACCCAAAATGAACATGTTCTTAACCCCAAGCATTCACTGTTTCCTCAATCTCACTTTACAGAAGTGCAGGGACAGAGTTGGTCTTACAATACAGGAATGTAGGGGATCTTCCACCTGCTGAGAACCTCCAAGGTCCATGCAGAAATGATCCCTGGATAAGATGTAGGCAGCTAGGAAGGACCTGAGAGAGTAAAAGTCATCTTTCGTGGCAAACAACCTGGTCAGGATGAAGGGATGTGTCTAAATGTGCCTCTCTCTTCTTAATGTAGACAAGATGGACCAAACCAGGCCTGTGTGGAGAGCTTTTCCTGGGTGCCTATGGTTGATATACCATTCTAACTGTGAAAGTGTCACAGGAAGCAGGGGCAGCCTCCATCTCATGGGACCCTTGGAAGCAACAGTTAGGACAAAGTGGTTTCCAAGGCAGTGACCTCATTCAGTTCCTGAAGGAAGTGACCTCACCACACTTCCTTGGTGATGGAACTCTCTGACCTTGGGATCCAGGAAGCCAGGCACACAGAGGCAGTCCCAGTTCCAGTCCCAGTGGGCTCACTTGTTTGGATTTACCAAGGACAGAGTCAGTCTTTCTTGGAACCTACAGATGTGAGGATGGCCAATTGCCAGGAAAGCTATGAAGGGGGTCTTTCCTGAGAAAGCAGGTAGTGTCTCACTCCTGGCTCCTGACAACTTCACAGAATTGGCCAAGGAGGACATTTCTGAGACAAGACAGGCCATTTCGGGGGAACCTAGTATGGCCCACCAGTCAGAGGACACTGCCTGTAGTTACAGACCTCCTTGGGGGAAGGAGGTGGCTTTGTGGGTGTGGGTGTGAGTTTGTGATTTGGTCTCATGTTTTGAGAAGAGCTAGGAAAGGCGGTTTGTTTGGTTTGGAGTGGACTCTTTCTAGCAAGACTTTTGACAAGGCAAGTGTTGCTTGGTCTGTGTATCTCACTGTGTCCGTGCTTATAGACATTAGAAAAGAGAATGCATCAATGGATGTGTCCTGTGTAGTAGAAATCTTCCAGCATTCATCCTGCCCAATTTATGAATGGACTGCGGCTTGCATTATCCATGGGCAAAGCCTACTATCTTCCTCAATTCCTGTTTTCTTCCTGAATTCTGGCCACTCTTCAGAAGAGGCTCATGGTTTTGTGTCCAAGATATGTACCACCTCTAAGCTTGGTGACATGGCCATGTACTAGATAGCTGAATGGAATGGCGAGTATCTCAGAAAACTCAGATATCAGTGGGCCCATAAAAGTCTCAGTGGAGAAAATTCTGCTTTGGGCCTTTGGCTTACCTATTGTTCTGTTTCCCTGGATGTCAGCAAGGTCTTTGCCTCAGGACACACCTTTGTGAAGCCTGAAGAAAACAGCTTTCAAATGCAAACGAATGGGCATCACTTGTGGCTCTTTGCTTAATTGCTTTGCAAAGGGATGTGTCTGAATCAGCCTCTTGGCCCTGTGTGAGGCTGTGGCTTAGATTGTCAGCACCTGATGGATCTCAGGAAAGATCCCATATGTCCATCCAAAGCCAATATAGCAAAACAGCAGTCATTGTGGATGAAGTATCTCGCCTTCCTCTGTAAGTTCCCTAACCTGCATCAAGTGAGAAAAGGGATCCTTTGGGTCAAATGAGTTTTTCAAAGCCCTGCAGAGGCTAGCCATTATGTGCTTGTGTTTTCTCATGACTCCAATTTACCACAAAAATGTGTACCCCACCATCAGCAGGCCTCAAAGTTTAGAGGCTGACCAGTATTAAAGGCAGGCCTATTTGATCACTCCTGGTTCAAAGAAGGGTTTCCAGGCCACCCTTACATTAGGCAAATGAGGGGCAAGGGAGCTTATTGTGGACACTGTCTTAGGCTATGACCCTCATGGAAACCTCCAGCCAGAGTTTATGAGGATGACTATCCTCATATGGAAGAAGTTGAGGGCCTTGTGGCAGTGTTTTGGTTTGAATTGTGGTCATTTGTATGGCGGTGGAAGAGATGACTGGGTCCGCCTGGGCTTGAACTCTGGTGTGATTCCCCTTGGAGACTGAGTTCTGGAACTGACCTCAGAGAAGTATTGCCATGAATTGAGTTGGGATTTTCCGAGGACACGCATGAGATTCCCCCCTGGATACTGAGATGGAAACCCAGGGTGACTTTCCACAGAACACTGGGAATCTCAGCCAGGATATCGCATGATTTTATTCATAAAGACCTGGCAGCCATAGTTGAGAGTCAAAACACACATGGACCTCACATCGTAGACCTCAGTGGGCCTGGTTTCATGTGACGTTTTTTGGCCACTCTTTGGGAAGCCTTGTTTGTGAGAGTTCTCCAGAGCTTTCATTGAAATGATCTTTCTCACCATTAAATGGTTCCTGAATGAATGGAAACCCACAGTGCCTCCAACTTAATCCTTTAAAAATGGCTAGATAAATACCATGAAATCTTTGAAATTCTCATAACCAGGTGGTACTGGAGAACCTTAGGATGTCCTGTTGCTGATCATGAGTTTACAAGACAGGTGCCTTGATTGACGGCTTTTAATGAAAATGATGAAGAACAGAGATGCCAGTGAGGTGGGGCCTGATGAGTAGTGGGCCTAGAGCAGTGGTGTGCAGGTGTGTGATAAAACATCTGTGGTGAAGCCATGTGGATCTGCCATGGGCTTCCAAATGTCTTGTGACTGACATGGTGCAGCCAGCAGACCCTTATATGTAAAGGCATCTTGTTATATGGAGAGGTTTCAGAACAATGTTCAGAATCAGGTTGCTATGGTCAAGGGGCCAAGCTCTGTGGGATAAAAGCATGGTTGGTGCATTCTCCTAGGACCCTGACACACCACACGTGACAGAACTCCCTCCAGAACTGTGTCCCAGTTGATGTCCTTGTATTTCGTGAAGCAAATACCAAACTCCCAGTGAAGCAGCAAGAAACACCACGAAAAGTGGAGGATTACCAAATGGCTTCACAGTTCCCACGGGGAGATACTTAGCCCCCAGTGGCCACAGTTTACCTACAAAGAGAGAATTCAGCACTTCTGCCTCATGTTCATTGGAAAATCAGAAACCATGTCCCCCAGGTCACATAGATGCAGACCCAGCTTTGATGGTCTCACTACAAAAGAAGCTAATTCTCCTGACAACAACATATATTTCAAGAGCCCAACCTCAGAGGCAGTTTCTCAAGAAGTCTTTAGGCCAGCAGAGCTCCATGTTTGTGGAGTGTTTATCCTCTCCCTTACTTATGGAAACTCCTCTACCACCTCCAAAGTTGTGAACTCCTGAGCACTTTTCATTCCACATATGTATTCAAAGATTTTCTAACTCTTCTCCTCGAATTGCATCTTACTTGGGGAAAGGGTATTGTCAAGGCATTTTTCTGGATGACAGTGGGAAGATTTTGTGTAGCACATATTTGCATACACATTGGATTCATTTTCCTATTTTCCATTCCAAATACTGAATTTCAGACACTAACACATACCCTACTAGACTCTGACAACAAATCCTAATATGAGAGAAAAAAATAACCCAAACAGAATAGAAATACAAGCAGTTCAGAGGAGGCATGGTGTGTAGTTGGACAGGCCTTTTGCATTATAAAGGGGAGATGTTATGAATCTAGTCCAATTTAATCGTTCTCCATGTGTTTTTAAACTTAACAAATATGTGAATTCCTGTCTCCCTTTCTCTGCAGCCTATTCAGCACATGTATTTTTACATGCACATAGAGAATCCTACCTGGTTTTCCAGCTACATTCTTGTGAGGTGGCTCACTTGGCAGATACAAACTGTGAGAAGAAACCACTCCTCCTAAATGCTGTTGGAACTGAAAATCAACCTATGGGTGAGCTTCCGACTTCAACAACATGATACATACATACATGTTCAGTAAAATAAATATTTCTGGATCTTGGGATGATATATATTTCATGATGAATTTCAATTGGCATATATATTTTTACTTTTTAATGTCTCTCTGTGTGTGTTTTGTGTGTATATATGTATATATATATATATATATATATATATATATATATATATATATATATATGTATATATACACACACACACTCTCCAGAGTTTTCAAAACATAAAATATGTGTGTCTTATTTTACACTCCCTGAATTCATGTTCATGTATGTGGATTTATAATGAACTTTTCACAAGATTATTCTCAGAAATATTCATCCACCTGAAATACATATTTGTTTCCTAGTACTGAAAACTAACTTCAGTGAATGGTGCATAGAAATCCTAACATTTCTACAGTAACTGACCCTGTTTAACATCAATGCAAGTAGACTCCTATGGGACATGATGTGTATTTTGACATTTATTTTTATTCAACACTGGTACATTACTCTTTCTTCAGTTGATGCACATCATAGGATATATATTTCTTCCTCAAGTTCACAAATTTCTAGGCATTTGGTTCACTTTCAATCAAATCCTGCTTCAGAACACATGAATTCCTCCATGTTTCCTGACTGGTCTTTTCATGAGACTTCTTTCCAAACACATTATTTTGGATTTCCATAATCACTTTGGAACCAAAACTCACACACCCCTCATGGTAAACCATCACCCTAATATTACCATTAGATGTATAACTGGTTGGAATGAATGATCGTGTATCAATATAAGATTTCTTATATGTTTTCAGATATCAATTCAATCCATTATTTAAATTGGAACCAGTTATATTCTTTATTCACAGTATGGTCTATTCAAGCATTATCTCTATACTCATAGACCCAGGATACGTTTATTTGTACCCCCGAATTCTAATTTATACGTCTTCAACGCATTGCTCCCAAAAATAGTGGAAGAAATACTCATGTCACCTGATGTACATATATATTTTATCACAGTGATATTCTGAACACAAAATGCAAAGGTCACACTTATGATTGTACCTAAGCCTAATTGGAAAGTGAGCATGGATTACTAAAACCATCCTTGTCTAGGTTGGCTAATGCTCTCAAATGTCCATTCTATTGGTGACTACACATTTGTTTCTGCATAAGATTATATATTCTACCTCAACCCTGTTGAAAATGTCTAATCCTATCACTCACTTTATACTTTGCCTAATTTCCTAATGTCTATATTCATATCTGCTTTCCTACATATCTTCCCCAGTTCATCATTGTGACTGACTCTTCACATGTGCTGACATTTACATT
Organism: Ictidomys tridecemlineatus; assembly: GCF_052094955.1. NCBI lineage: Eukaryota > Metazoa > Chordata > Mammalia > Rodentia > Sciuridae > Ictidomys > Ictidomys tridecemlineatus. The sequence goes on along the minus strand of NC_135480.1, from coordinate 124,259,357 downwards.
CACTCTCTAACAGACACCCTATTGCTAAAGAACTTTAGGTCCAAATATTATACTCACTCTTCTTCCTAAACCTACTGACTATCTTTCTAATCCTACCTGCTATCCCTTTTTGACTTGATCTTCTCTTCTACATTCAATCATCCAAGGTACATGGTCCTATGCCATTGTATGTTGATTTATCAGAGACATCTGTACAGAATGTAATTCAAAGCTAAGTATCCCAATCAAGGGCCCAATGCCCTTCTGGCCTTCAAATCTTACTTAGATTTCTGTTTTCATACATATATTTCACCTCTATATTATTATGAATATCACAGGTTCCCAATACCATTCTTCATCCAGCAGATTGATTTCTAACCCAAATTGAACATGTTCTTTACCCCAAGCATTCACTGTTTCCTCAATCTCACTTTGCAGAAGAGCAGGGACAGAGTTGGTCTTGCAATACAGGAATGTAGAGAATCTTCAACCTGCTGAGAACCTCCAAAGTCCAAGGAGAAATGATCCCTGGAGAAGATGTAGGCAGCTAGGAAGGACCTGAGAGAGTAAAAGTCATCTTCTGTGGCATACAACCTGGTCAGGATGAAGGGATGTGTCTGAATTAGCCTCTCTCTTCTTAATGAAGACAAGATGGACCAAACCAGGCCTGTGTGGAGAGCTTTTCCTGGGTGCCTATGGTTGATATACCATTCTAACTTGTGAAAGTTTCACATGAAGCAGGTTCAGCCTCCATCTCATGGGACCCTTGGAAGCAACAGTTAGGACAAAGTGGTTTCCAATGCAGTAACCTCATTCAGTTCCTGAAGGAAGTGACCTCACCACACTTCCTTGGTGATGGAACTCTCTGAACTTGGGATCCAGGAAGCCAGGCACCCAGAGGCAGTCCCAGTGCCACTCCCAGTGGGCTCAATTGTTTGGATTTACCAAGGACAGAGTCAGTCTTTCTTGGTACCTACAGATGTGAGGATAGCCAATTGCCAGGAAAGCTCTGAAGGGGGTCTTTTCTGAGAAAGCAGGTAGTGGCTCACCCCTGGCTCCTGACAACTTCAAAGAATTGGCCAAAGAGGCCAGATCTGAGACAAGACAGGCCATTTCGGGGGAACATAGTATGGCCCACAATTCAGAGGACACTGCGGGTAGTCACAGACTTCCTTGGGGGAAGGAGGTGGCTTTGTGGGTGTGGGTGTGTGTTTGTGGTTTGGTCTCATGTTCTGAGAAGAGCTAGGAAAGGCGGTTTGTTTGGTTCGGAGTGGACTGTTTCTATCAAGTCTTTTGACAAGGCGAGTGTTGCTTTGTCTGTGTATCGCACTGAGTCCGTGCTTGTAGACATTAGAAAAGAGAATGCATCAATGGATGTATCCTGTCTAGTAGAAAGCTTCCAGCATTCATCCTGCCCAATTTATAAATGGACTGCAGCTTGCCTTATCGATAGGCAAAACCTACTATCTTCCTATATTCCTGTTTTCTTCCTGAATTCTGGCCACTCTTCAGAATAGGCTCATGGTTTTGTGTCCAAGATATGCACCACCTCCAAGCTTGGTGACATTGTCATGTACTAGATAGCTGAAAAGAATGCGAGCATCTCAGACAACTCAGATATCAGTGGGCCCATTAAAGTCTCAGTGGAGAAACCCTGCTTTGGGCCTTTTGCTTACCTATTGTTCTGTTTCTCTGGATGTCAGCAAGGTCTTTGCCTCAGGACACACCTTTGTGAAGCCTGAAGAAAACAGTTTTCAAATGCAAACAAATGGGCATCACTTGTGGCTCTTTACTTAATTGCTTTGCAAAGGGATGTGTCTGAATCAGCCTCTTGGCTCTGTGTGACGCTGTGGATTAGATTATCAGCACCTGACAGATCTCAGGAAAGATCCCATATGTGCATCTAAAGCCAATATGGCAAAACAGCAGTCATTGTGGATGAAGTCTCTCGCCTTCCTCTGTAAGGTCCCTGACCTGCATCAAGTGAGAATAGGGATCCTTTGGGTCAAATGAGTTTTTCAAAGCCCTGCAGAGGCTAGCCATTATGTGCTTGTGTTTTCTCATGACTCCAATTTACACAAAAAATCTGTACCCCACCATCAGCAGGCCTCAACGTTTAGAAGGTGAGCAGTATTAAAGGCAGGCCTATTTGATCACTCCTGGTTCAATGAAGGGTGTCCAGGCCACCCTGACATTAGGCAAATGAGGGGCAAGGAAGCTTATTGTGGATACAGTCTTAGGCTGCCACCCTCATGGAAACCTCCAGCCAGAGGTTATGAGGATTGTCTATATGGAAGAAGTTGAGGGCCTTGTGGCAGTGTTTTGGTTTGAATTGTGGTCATTTGTATGGCGGTGGAAGAGATGACTGGGTCCGCCTGGGTTTGAACTCTGGTGTGATTCCCCCTGGAGACTGAGTTCTGGAACTGACCTCAGAGAAGTATTGCCATGAATTGAGTTGGGATTTTCCGAGGACACGCATGAGAGTCCCCCCTGGATACTGAGATCAAAACCCAGGGTGACTTTCCACAGAACACTGGGAATCTCAGACAGGATATCGCATGATTTTATTCATAAAGACCTGGCAGCCATAGTTGAGAGTCAAAACACACATGGACCTCCCATCGTAGACCTCAGTGGGCCTGGTTTCATGTGACGTTTTTTGGCCACTCTTTGGGAAGCCTTGTTTGTGAGAGTTCTCCAGAGCTTTCATTGAAATGATCTTTCTCACCATTAAATGGTTCCTGAATGAATGGAAACCCACAGTGCCTCCAACTTAATCCTTTAAAAATGGCTAGATAAATACCATGAAATCTTTGAAATTCTCATAACCAGGTGGTACTGGAGAACCTTAGGATGTCCTGTTGCTGATCATGAGTTTACAAGACAGGTGCCTTGATTGACGGCTTTTAATGAAAATGATGAAGAACAGAGATGCCAGTGAGGTGGGGCCTGCTGAGTAGTGGGCCTAGAGCAGTGGTGTGCAGGTGTGTGATAAAACATCTGTGGTGGGGCCATGTGGATCTGCCATGGGCTTCCAAATGTCTTGTGACTGACATGGTGCAGCCAGCAGACCCTTATATGTAAAGGCATCTTGTTATATGGAGAGGTTTCAGAACAATGTTCAGAATCAGGTTGCTATGGTCAAGGGGCCAAGCTCTGTGGGATAAAAGCATGGTTGGTGCATTCTCCTAGGACCCAGACACACCACACGTGACAGAACTCCCTCCAGAACTGTGTCCCAGTTGATGTCCTTGTACTTCGTGAAGCAAATACCAAACTCCCAGTGAAGCAGCAAGAAACAGCACGAAAAGTGGAGGATTTTCAAATGGCTTCACAGTTCCCACGGGGAGATACTTAGCCCCCAGTGGCCACAGTTTACCTACAAAGAGAGAATTCAGCACTTCTGCCTCATGTTCATTGGAAAATCAAAAACCATGTCCTCCAGGTAACATAGATGCAGACCCAGATTTGATGTTCTCACTACAAAGAAAGCTAATGCTCCTGACAACAACATATATTTCAAGAGCCCAACCTCAGAGGCAGTTTCTCAAGAAGTCTTTAGGCCAGCAGAGCTCCATGTTTGTGGAGTGTTTATCCTCTCCCTGACTTATGGAAACTCCTCTACCACCTCCAAAGTTGTGAACTCCTGAGCACTTTTCATTCCACATATGTATTCAAAGATTTTCTAACCCTTCTCCTCGAATTTCGTCTTACTTGGGGAAAGGGTATTGTCAAGGCATTTTTCTGGATGACAGTGGGAAGATTTTGTGTAGCACATATTTGCATACACATTGGATTCATTTTCCTATTTTCCATTCCAAATACTGAATTTCAGACACTAACACATACCCTACTAGACTCTGACAACAAATCCTAATATGAGAGAAAAAAATAACCCAAACAGAATAGAAATACAAGCAGTTCAGAGGAGGCATGGTGTGTAGTTGGACAGGCCTTTTGCATTATAAAGGGGAGATGTTATGAATCTAGTCCAATTTAATCGTTCTCCATGTGTTTTTAAACTTAACAAATATGTGAATTCCTGTCTCCCTTTCTCTGCAGCCTATTCAGCACATGTATTTTTACATGCACATAGAGAATCCTACCTGGTTTTCCAGCTACATTCTTGTGAGGTGGCTCACTTGGCAGATACAAACTGTGAGAAGAAACCACTCCTCCTAAATGCTGTTGGAACTGAAAATCAACCTATGGGTGAGCTTCCGACTTCAACAACATGATACATACATCCATGTTCAGTAAAATAAATATTTCTGGATATTGGGATGATATATATTTCATGATGAATTTCAATTGGCATATATATTTTTACTTTTTAATGTCGCTCTGTGTGTGTTTTGTGTATATATATATATATATATACACACACACACTCTCCAGATTTTTCAAAATATAAAATATGTGTGTCTTATTTTACACTCCCTGAATTCATGTTCATGTATGTGGATTTATAATCAACTTTTCACAAGATTATTCTCAGAAATATTCATCCACCTGACATACATATTTGTTTCCTAGTACTGAAAACTAACTTCAGTGAATGGTGCATAGAAATCCTAACATTTCTACAGTAACTGACCATGTTTAACATCAATGCAAGTAGACTCCTATGGGACATGATGTGTATTTTGACATTTATTTTTATTCAACACTGGTAGATTTCTCTTTCTTCAGTTGATGCACATCATAGGATATATATTTCTTCCTCAAGTTCACAAATTTCTAGGCATTTGGTTCAATTTCAATCAAATCCTGCTTCAGAACACATGTATTCCTCCATGTTTCTTGACTGGTCTTTTCATGAGACTTCTTTCCAAACACATTATTTTGGATTTTCATAATCACTTTGGAACCAAAACTCACACATCCCTCATGGTAAACCATCACCCTAATATTACCATTAGATGTATAACTGGTTGGAATGAATGATCGTGTATCAATATAAGATTTCTTATATGTTTTCAGATATCAATTCAATCCATTATTTAAATTGGAACCAGTTATATTCTTTATTCACAGTATGGTCTATTCATGCATTATCTCTATACTCATAGACCCAGGGTACACCTATTTGTACCCCCGAATTCTAATTTATACATCTTCAACGTATTGCTCCCAAAAATAGTGGAAGAAATACTCATGTCACCTGATCTACATATATATTTTATCCCAGTGATATTCTGAATACAAAATGCAAAGGTCACACTTATGATTGTACCTAAGCCTAATTGGAAAGTGAGCATGGATTACTAAAGCCATCCTTGTCTAGGTTGTCTAATGCTCTCAAATGTCAATTCTATGGGTGACTACACATTTGTTTCTGCCTAAGATTATATATTCAACCTCAACCCTGTTGAAAATGTCTAATCCTATCACTCACTTTATACTTTGCCTAATTTCCTAATGTCTATATTCATATCTGCTTTCCTACATATCTTCGCCAGTTCATCATTGTGACTGACTCTTCACATGTGCTGACATTTACATTCACTCTCTAACAGACACCCTATTGCTAAAGAACTTTTGGTCCAAATATTATACTCACTCTTCTTCCTAAACCTACTGACTATCTTTATAATCCTACCTACTATCCCTTTTTGACTTGATCTTCTCTTCTACATTCAATCATCCAAGGTACAAGGTCCTATGCCATTGTATGTTGATTTATCAGAGACATCTGTACAGAATGTAATTCAAAGCTAAGTATCCCAATCAAAAGCCCAATGCCCTTCTGGCCTTCAAATCTTACTTAGATTTCTGTTTTCATACATATATTTCACCTCTATATTATTATAAATATCACAGGTTCCCAATACCCTTCTTCATCCAGCAGAATGATTTCCAACCCAAATTGAACATGTTCTTAACCCCAAGCATTCACTGTTTCCTCAATCTCACTTTACAGAAGAGCAGGGACAGAGTTGGTCTTACAATACAGGAATGTAGGGGATCTTCCACCTTCTGAGAACCTTCAAGGTCCATGCAGAAATGATCCCTGGAAAAGATGTTGGAAGCTCGGAAGGTCCTGAGAGAGGACAAGTCATCTTCCGTGGCAAACAACCTGGTCAGGATGAAGGGATGTGTGTGAATGAGCCTCTGTCTTCTTAATGTAGACAAGATGGACCAAACCAGGCCTGTGTGGAGAACTTTTCCTTGGTGCCTAGGGTTGATATACCATTCTAACTTGTGAAAGTGTCACAGGAAGCAGGGGCAGCCTCCATCTCATGGGACCCTTGGAAACAACAGTTAGGACAAAGTGGATTCCAAGGCAGTGACCTCATTCAGTTCCTGAAGAAGTGACCTCACCACACTTCCTTGGTGATGGAACTCTCTGAACTTGGGATCCAGGAAGCTAGTCACCCAGAGGCAGTCCCAGTGCCAGTCCCAGTGGGCTCACTTGTTTGGATTTACCAAGGACAGAGTCAGTCTTTCTTGGTACCTACAGATGTGAGGATGGCCACTTGCCAGGAAAGCTCTGAAGGGGGTCTTTCCTGAGAAAGCAGGTAGTGGCTCACCCCTGGCTCCTGACAAAATCACAGATGGCCAAGTAAGCCAGATCTGAGACAAGACAGGCCATTTCGGGGGAACCTAGTATGGCCCACCAGTCAGAGGACACTGCGGGTAGTCACAGACCTCCTTGGGGGAAGGAGGTGGCTTTGTGGGTGTGGTTGTGAATTTGTGGTTTGGTCTCATGTTCTGAGAAGAGCTAGGAAAGGCGATTTGTTTGGTTTGGAGTGGACTGTTTCTAGCAAGTCTTTTCACAAGGCGAGTGTTGCTATGTCTCTGTATCGCACTGTGTCCCTGGTTGTAGATATTAGAAAAGAGAATTCATCAGTGGATGTGTCCTGTCAATTAGAAAGCTTCCAGCATTCATCCTGCCCAATTTATGAATGGACTGCAGCTTGCCTTATCCATGGGCAAAACCTACTATCTTCCTAAATTCCTGCTTTCTTCCTGAATTCTGGCCACTCTTCATAATAGGCTCATGGTTTTGTGTCCAAGATATGTACCACCTCTAAGCTTGGTGACATGGCCATGTACTAGATAGCTGAAAGGAATGGCGAGCATCTCAGAAAACTCAGATATCAGTGGGCCCATTAAAGTCTCAGTGGAGAAACCCTGCTTTGGGCCTTTTGCTTACCTATTGTTCTGTTTCCCTGGATGTCTGCAAGGTCTTTGCCTCAGGACACACCTTTGTGAAGCCTGAAGAAAACAGTTTTCAAATGCAAACGAATGGGCATCACTTGTGGCTCTTTGCTTAATTGCTTTGCAAAGGGATGTGTCTGAAATAGAATCTTGGCCCTGTGTGAGGCTGTTGCTTAGATTGTATGCACCTGATGAATCTCAGGAAAGATCCCATATGTGCATCCAAAGCCAATATGGCAAAACAGCAGTCATTGTGGATGAAGTCTCTTGCCTTTCTCTGTAAGGTTCCTGACCTGCATCAAGTGAGAATAGGGATTCTTTGGGTCAAATGAGTTTTCAAAGCCCTGCAGAGGCTAGCCATTATGTGCTTGTGTTTTCTCATGACTCCAATTTACACAAAAAATCTGCACACCACCATCAGCAAGCCTCAAAATTTAGAAGCTGAGCAGTATTAAAGGCAGGGCTATTTGATCACTCCTGGTTCAAAGAAGGGTGTCCAGGCCACGCTGACATTAGGCAAATGAGGGGAAAGGGAGTTTATTGTGGACACTGTCTTAGGCTGCGCCCCTCATGGAAACCTCCAGCCAGAGGTTATGAGGATTGTCTATATGGAAGAAGTTGAGGGCCTTGTGGCAGTGTTTTGGTTTGAATTGTGGTCATTTGTATGGCGGTGGAAGAGATGACTGGGTCTGCCTGGGCTTGAACTCTGGTGTGATTTACTTTGAGACTGAGTTCTGGAACTGACCTCAGAGAAGTATTGCAATGAATTGAGATGGGATTTTCCGAGGCCACGCATGAGAGTCCCCCCTGGAAACTGAGATGGAAAAACAGGGTGACTTTCCACAGAACACTGGGAATCTCAGCCTGGATATCACATGATTTTATTCTTAAAGACCTGGCAGCCATAGTTGAGAGTCAAAACACATGGACCTCACATTGTAGACCTCAGTGGGCCTGGTTTCATGTGACGTTTTTTGGCCACTCTTTGGGAAGCCTTGTTTGTGAGAGTTCTCCTGAGCTTTCATTGAAATGATCTTTCTCACCATTAAATGGTTCCTGAATGAATGGAAACCCACAGTTCCTCCAACTTCATCCTTTAAAAATGGCTAGATAAATACCGTGCAATCTTTGAAATTACCATGACCAGGTGGCACTGGAGAATCTTAGGATGTCCTGTTCCTGATCATGAGTTTACCAGACAGGTGCCTTGATTGATGGCTTTCATGAAAATGATGAAGAACAGAGATGCCAGTGAGGTGGGGCCTGCTGAGTAGTGGGCCTAGAGCAGTGTTGTGCAGGAGTATGATAAAACATCTGGGGTGGGGCCATGTGGATCTGCCATGGGCTTCCAAATGTCTTGTGACTGACATGTTGCAGCCAGCAGACCCTTATATGTAAAGGCATCTTGTTATATGGAGAGGTTTCTGAACAATGTTCAGAATCAGGTTGCTATGGTCAAGGGGCCAAGCTCTGTGAGATAGAAGCTTGCTTGGTGCTTTCTCCTAGGACCCTGACACACCACAAGTGACGGAACTCCCTCCAGCACTGTGTCCCAGTTGAAGTCCTTGTATTTCGTGAAGCAAATACTAAACTCCCAGTGAGGCAGCTAGAAACACCATGAAAAGTGGAGGATGACCAAATGGCTTCACAGTTCCCACGGGAGATACTTAGCCCCCAGTTGCCACAGTTTACCTACAAAGAGAGAATTCAGCACTTCTGCCTCATGTTCATTGGAAAATCAGAAACCATGTCCTCCAGGTCACATAGATGCAGACCCAGCTTTGATGGTCTAACTACAAAGGAAGCTAATGCTCCTGACAACAACATATATTTCAAGAGCCCAACCTCAGAGGCAGTTTCTCAAAAAGTCTTTAGGCCAGCAGAGCTCCATGTTTGTGGAGTGTTTATCCTCTCCCTTACTTATGGAAACTCCTCTACCACCTCCAAAGTTGTGAACTCCTGAGCATTTTTCATTCCACATATGTATTCAAAGATTTTCTACCTCTTGTCCTCGAATTGTGTCTCACTTGGGGCAAGGGTTTTGTCAAGTCATTTTCTGGATGACAGTAGGAAGATTTTGTGTAGCACATATTTGCATACACATTGGATTCATTTTCCTATTTTCCATTCCAAATACTGAATCCCTGACACTAACCAATCCCCAATTATACTCTGAATACAAATGCTAATATGATAAAAAAAATAACCCAAACAGAATAGAAATACAAGGAGTTCAGAGGAAGCATGGTGTGTAGTTGGACAGGTCTTTTGCATTATAAATTGTAGATGTTATGAATCTAGTCCAATTTAATAGTTCTCCATGTGTTTTTGAACTTAACAAATGTGTGAATTCCTGTCTCCCTTTCTCTGCAGCCTATTCAGCACATGTATTTTTACATTCACATAGAGAATCCTACCTGGTTTACCAGCTACATTCATGGGAGGTGGCTGACTTGGCAGATACAAACTGTGATAAGAAATCACTCCTAAATGCTGTTGGAACTGAAAACTAACCTATGGGTGAGCTTCCTATTTCAACAACATGATACATACATCCATGTTCAGTAAAATAAATATTTCTGGATCTTGGGATGATATATATTTAATGATGAATTTCACTGGGTATCTATACACACACACACACACACACACACACATATATATATATATATATATATATATATATATATATGTATATACACACACACACACTCTACAGATTTTTCAAAATATAAAATATGTGTGTCTTATTTTACACTCCCTGAATTCATGTTCATGTATGTGGATTTATAATCAACTTTTCACAAGATTATTCTCAGAAATATTCATCCACCTTAAATACATATTTGTTTCCTAGTACTGAAAACTAACTTCAGTGAATGGTGCATAGAAATCCTAACATTTCTACAGTAACTGACCCTGTTTAACATCAATGCAAGTAGACTCCTATGGGACATGATGTGTATTTTGACATTTATTTTTATTCAACACTGGTACATTACTCTTTCTTCAGTTGATGCACATCATAGGATATATATTTCATCCTCAAGTTCACAAATTTCTAGGCATTTGGTTCACTTTCAATCAAATCCTGCTTCAGAACACATGTATTCCTCCATGTTTCTTGACTGGTCTTTTCATGAGACTTCTTTCCAAACACATTATTTTGGATTTCCATAATCACTTTGGAACCAAAACTCACACACCCCTCATGGTAAACCATCACCCTAATATTACCATTAGATGTATAACTGGTTGGAATGAATCATCCTGTATCAATATAAGATTTCTTATATGTTTTCAGATATCAATTCAATCCATTATTTAAATTGGAACCAGTTATATTCTTTATTCACAGTATGGTCTATTCATGCATTATCTCTATACTCATAGACCCAGGGTACACCTATTTGTACCCCCGAATTCTAATTTATACGTCTTCAATGTATTGCTCCCAAAAATAGTGGAAGAAATACTCATGTCACCTGATCTACATATATATTTTATCACAGTGATATTCTGAACACAAAATGCAAAGGTCACACTTATGATTGTACCTAAGCCTAATAGGAAAGTGAGCATGGATTACAAAAACCATCCTTGTCTAGGTTGGCTAATGCTCTCAAATGTCAATTCTATTGGTGACTACACATTTGTTTCTGCCTAAGATTATATATTCAATCTCAACCCTGTTGAAAATGTCTAATCCTATCACTCACTTTATACTTTGCCTAATTTCCTAATGTCTATATTCATATCTGCTTTCCTACATATCTTCCCCAGTTCATCATTGTGACTGACTCTTCACATCTGCTGACATTTACATTCACTCTCTAACAGACACCCTATTGCTAAAGAACTTTTGGTCCAAATATTATACTCACTCTTCTTCCTAAACCTACTGACTATCTTTCTAATCCTACCTACTATCCCTTTTTGACTTGATCTTCTCTTCTACCTTCAATCATCCAAGGTACAAGGTCCTATGCCATTGTATGTTGATTTATCAGAGACATCTCTACAGAATGTAATTCAAAGCTAAGTATCCCAATCAAGGACCCAATGCGCTTCTGGCCTTCAAATCTTACTTAGATTTCTGTTTTCATACATATATTTCTCCTCTATATTATTATAAATATCACAGGTTCCCAATACTATTCTTCATCCAACAGAATGATTTCTAACCCAAATTGAACATGTTCTTAACCCCAAGCATTCACTGTTTCCTCAATCTCACTTTACAGGAGAGCAGGGACAGAGTTGGTCTTACAATACAGGAATGTAGGGGATCTTCCACCTGCTGAGAACCTCAAAGGTCCATGCAGAAATGATCCCTGGAGAAGATGTAGGCAGCTAGGAAGGACCTGAGAGAGTAAAAGTCATCTACCGTGGCAAACAACCTGGTCAGGATAAAGGGATGTGTCTGAATGATCCTCTCTCTTCTTAATGTAGACAAGATGGATCAAACCAGGCCTGTGTGGAGAGCTTTTCCTGGGTGCCTATGTTTGATATACCATTCTAACATGTGAAAGTGTCACAGGAAGCAGGGGCAGCATCCATCTCATGGGACACTTGAAAGCAACAGTTAGGACAAAGTGGTTTCCAAGGCAGTGACCTCATTCAGTTCCTGAAGGAAGTGACCTCACCACACTTCCTTGACCTCACCACAGTTCCAGTGTGGAACTATCTGAACTTGGGATCCAGGAAGTCAGGCAATCATAGGCAATCCCAGTGCCAGTCCCAGTGGGCTCACTTGTTTGGATTTACCAAGGACAGAGTCAGTCTTTCTTGGTACCTACAGATGTGAGGATGGCCAATTGCCAGGAAAGCTCTGAAGGGGGTCTTTCCTGAGAAAGCAGGTAGTGGCTCACCAATGGCTCCTGACAACTTCACAGAATTGGCCAAAGAGGCCAGATCTGAGACAAGACATGTCATTTCGGGGGAACCTAGTATGGCCCACCAGTCAGAGGACACTGTGGGTAGTCACAGACCTCCTTGGGGGAAGGAGGTGGCTTTGTGGGTGTGGGTGTGAGTTTGTGGTTTGGTCTCATGTTCTGAGAAGAGCTAGGAAAGGTGGTTTGTTTGGTTTGGAGTGCACTGTTTCTAGCAAGTCTTTTGACAAGGCGAGTGTTGCTTTTTCTGTGTATCGCACTGTGTCCGTGGTTGTAGACATTAGAAAAGAGAATGCATCAATGGATGTGTCCTGTCTAGTAGAAAGCTTCCAGCATTCATCCTGCCCAATTTATGAATGGACTGCGGCTTGCCTTATCCATGGGCAAAACCTACTATCTTCCTAAATTCCTGTTTTCTTCCTGAATTCTTGCCACTCTTCAGAATAGGCTCATGGTTTTGTGTCCAAGATATGTACCACCTCCAAGCTTGGTGACATGGCCATGTACTAGATAGCTGAAAGGAATGGCGAGCATCTCAGAAAACCTAGATATCAGTGGGCCCATTAAAGTCTCAGTGGAGAAACCCTGCTTTGGGCCTTTTGCTTACCTATTGTTCTGTTTCTCTGAATGTCAGCAAGGTCTTTGCCTCAGGACACACCTTTGTGAAGCCTGAAGAAAACAGTTTTCAAATGCAAACGAATGGGCATCACTTGTGGCTCTTTGCTTAATTGCTTTGCAAAGGGATGTGTCTGAATCAGCCTCTTGGCCCTGTGTAAGGCTGTGGTTTAGATTGTCAGCACCTGATGGATCTCAGGAAAGATCCCATATGTGCATCCAAAGCCAATATGGCAAAACAGAAGTCATTGTGGATGAAGTCTCTTGCCTTCCTCTGTAAGGTCCCTGACCTGCATCAAGTGAGAATAGGGATCCTTTGGGTCAAATGAGTTTTTCAAAGCCCTGCAGAGGCTAGCCATTATGTGCTTGTGTTTTCTCATGACTCCAATTTACACAAAAAATCTGTACCCCACCAACAGCAGGCCTCAAAGATTAGAAGCTGAGCAGTATTAAAGGCAGGCCTATTTGATCACTCCTGGTTCAAAGAAGGGTGTCCAGGCCACCCTGACATTAGGCAAATGAGTGGCAAGGGAGCTTATTGTTGATACTGTCTTAGGCTGCGCCCCTCATGGAAACCTCCAGCCAGAGGTTATGAGGATTGTCTATATGGAAGAATTTGAGGGCCTTGCGGCAGTGTTTTGGTTTGAATTGTGGTCATTTTTATGGCGGTGGAAGAGATGAGTGGGTCCGCCTGGGCTTGAACTCTGGTGTGATTCCCCTTGGAGACTGAGTTCTGGAACTGACCTCAGAGAAGTATTGCCATGAATTGAGTTGGGATTTTCCGAGGCCACGCATGAGAGACCCCCTGGAAACTGAGATCAAAGCCCAGGGTGACTTTCCAAAGAACATTGGGAATCTCAGCCAGGATATCACATGATTGTATTCTTAAAGACCTGGCAGCCATAGTTGAGAGTGAAAACACACATGGACCTCACATTGTAGACCTCAGTTGGCCTGGTTTCATGTGACGTTTTTTGGCCACTCTTTGGGAAGCCTTGTTTGTGAGAGTTCTCCAGAGCTTTCATTGAAATGATCTTTCTCACGATTAAATGGTTCCTGAATGTATGGAAACCCACAGTGCCTCCAACTTTATCCTTTAAAAGTGGCTAGATAAATACCGTGCAATCTTTGAAATTCCCATGACCAGGTGGCACTGGAGAACCTTAGGATGTCCTGTTGCTGATCATGAGTTTACCAGACAGGTGCCTTGATTGACGGCTTTCATGAAAATGATGAAGAACAGAGATGCCAGTGAGGTGGGGCCTGCTGAGTAGTGGGCCTAGAGCAGTGGTGTGCAGTTGTGTGATAAAACATCTGTGGTGGGGCCATGTGGATATGCCATGGGCTTCCAAATGTCTTGTGACTGACATGGTGCAGCCAGCAGACTCTTATATGTAAAGGCATATTGTTATATGGAGAGGTTTCAGAAAAATGTTCAGAATCAGGTTGCTATGGTCAAGGGGCCAAGCTCTGTGAGATAGAAGCATGGTTGGTGCATTCTCCTAGGACCCTGACACACCACACGTTACAGAACTCCCTCCAGCACTGTGTCCCAGTTGAAGTCCTTGTATTTCATGAAGCAAATATCAAACTCCCAGTGAAGCAGCAAGAAACACCACGAAAAGTGGAGGATGACCAAATGGCTTCAAGTTCCCACGGGAAGATACTTAGCCCCCAGTGGCCACAGTTTACCTACAAAGAGAGAATTCAGCACTTCTGCCTCATGTTCATTGGAAAATCAGAAACCATGTCCTCCAGGTCACATAGATGCAGACCCAGCTTTGATGGTCTCACTACAAAGGAAGCTAATGCTCCTGACAACAACATATATTTCAAGAGCCCAACCTCTGAGGCAGTTTCTCAAGAAGTCTTTAGGCCAGCAGAGCTCCATGTTTGTGGAGTGTTTATCCTCTCCCTTACTTATGGAAACTCCTCTACCACCTAAAAAGTTGTGAACTCCTTAGCACTTTTCATTTCACATATGTATTCAAAGATTTTCTAACTCTTCTCCTCGAATTGCGTCTTACTTGGGGCAAAGGTATTGTCAAGGCATTTTTCTGGATGACAGTGGGAAGTTTTTGTGTAGCACATATTTGCATACACATTGGATTCATTTTCCTATTTTCCATTTCAAATACTGAATCCCTGACACTAACCCATACCCTACTAGACTCTGACTACAAATCCTAATATGATAGAAAGAAATAACCCAAACAGAATAGAAATACAAGCAGTTCAGAGGAGGCATGGTGTGTAGTTGGACAGGCCTTTTGCATTATAAAGGGTATATGTTATGAATCTAGTCTAATGTAATAGTTTTCCATGTGTTTTTAAACTTAACAAATATGTGAATTCCTGTTTCCCTTTCTCTGCAGCCTATTCACCACATGTATTTTTACATGCACATAGAGAATCCTACCTGGTTTCCCAGCTACATTCTTGTGAGGTGGCTGAATTTGCAGATACAAACTGTGAGAAGAAATCACTCCTCCTAAATGCTGTTGGAACTGAAAATCAACCTATGGTTGAGCTTCCTACTTCAACAACATGATACATACATCCATGTTCAGTAAAATAAATATTTATGGATCTTGGGATGATATATATTTCACGATGAATTTCAATAGGCATATGTATATATACACACACACACTCTCCAGATTTTTCAAAATATAAAACATGTGTGTCTTATTTTACACTCCCTGAATTCATGTTCATGTATGTGGATTTATAATCAACTTTTCACAAGATTATTCTCAGAAATATTCATCCACCTGAAGTACATATTTGTTTCCTAGTACTGAAAACTAACTTCAGTGAAAGATGCATAGAAATCCTAACATTTCTACAGTAACTGACCCTGTTTAACATCAATGCAAGTAGACTCCTATGGGACATGATGTGTATTTTGACATTTATTATTATTCAACATTGGTAATTTACTATTTCTTCAGTTGATGCACATCATAGGATATATATTTCATCCTCAATTCACAAATTTCTAGGCATTTGGTTCACTTTCAATCAAATCCTGCTTCAGAACACATGTATTCCTTTATGTTTCTTGACTGGTCTTTTCATGAGACTTCTTTCCAAACACATTATTTTGGATTTCCATAATCACTCTGGAACCAAAACTCACACACCCCTCATGGTAAACCATCACCCTAATATTACCATTAGATGTATAACTGGTTGGAATGAATGATCGTGTATCAATATAAGATTTCTTATATGTTTTCAGATATCAATTCAATCCATTATTTAAATTGGAACCAATTATATTTTTTATTCACAGTATGGTCTATTCATGCATTACCTCTATACCCATAGACCCAGGGTACAGCTATTTGTACCCCCGAATTATAATTTATACGTCTTCAACGTATTGCTCCCAAAAATAGTGGAAGAAATACTCATGTCACCTGATCTACATATATATTTTATCACAGTGATATTCTGAACACAAAATGCAAAGGTCACACTTATGATTGTACCTAAGCCTAATTGGAAAGTGAGCATGGATTACTAAAACCATCCTTGTCTAGGTTGGCTAATGCTCTCAAATGTCAATTCTACTGGTGACTACACATTTGTTTCTGCCTAAAATTATATATTCAACCTCAACCCTGTTGAAAATGTCTAATCCTATCACTCACTTTATACTTTGCCTAATCTCCTAATGTCTATATTCATATCTGCTTTCCTACATATCTTCCCCAGTTCATCATTGTGACTGACTCTTCACATGTGCTGACATTTACATTCACTCTCTAACAGACACCCTATTGCTAAACAACTTTAGGTCCATATATTATACTCACTCTTCTTCCTAAACCTACTGACTATCTTTCTAATCCTACCTACTATCCCTTTTTGACTTGATCTTCTCTTCTACATTCAATCATCCAAGGTACAAGGTCCTATGCCATTGTATGTTGATTTATCAGAGAAATCTGTACAGAATGTAATTCAAAGCTAAGTATCCAAATCAAGGGCCCAATGCCCTTCTGGCCTTCAAATCTTACTTAGATTTCTGTTTTCATACATATATTTCACCTCTATATTATTATAAATATCACAGGTTCCCAATACCATTCTTCATTTAGCAGAATTATTTCTAACCCAAATTGAACATGTTCTTAACCCCAAGCATTCACTGTTTCCTCAATCTCACTTTACAGAAGAGCAGGGACAGAGTTGGTCTTACAATACAGGAATGTAGGGCATCCTCCACCTGCTGCGACCCTCAAAGGTCCATGCAAAAATGATCCCTGGAGAAGATGTAGGCAGCTAGGAAGGACCTGAGAGAGTAAAAATCATCTTCCGTGGCAAACAACGTGGTCAGGATGAAGGGATGTGTCTGAATGAGCCTCTCTCTTCTTAATGTAGACAAGATGGATCAAACCAGGCCTGTGTGAAGAGCTTTTCCTGGGTGCCTATGGTTGATATACCATTCTAACTTGTGAAAGTGTCAAAGAAAGCAGGGGCAGCCTCCATCTCATGGGACACTTGAAAGCAACAGTTAGGACAAAGTGGTTTACAAGGCAGTGACCTCATTCAGTTCCTGAGGATGTGACCTCACCACACTTCCTTGACCTCACCACAGTTCCAGTGATGGAACTCTCTGAACTTGGGATCCAGGAAGCCAGGCACCCAGAGGCAATCCCAGTGCCAGTCGCAGTGGGCTCACTTGTTCGGATTTACCAAGGAGAGAGTCAGTCTTTCTTGGTACCTACAGATGTGAGGATGGCCAATTGCCAGGAAAGCTCTGAAGGGGGTTTTTCCTGAGAAAGCAGGTACTGGCTCACCCCTGGCTCCTGACAACTTCACAGAATTGGCCAAACAGGCCAGATCTGAGACAAGACAGGCCATTTCAGGGGAACATAGTATGGCCCACCAGTCAGAGGACACTTCGGGTAGTCACAGACCTCCTTGGGGGAAGGAGGTGGCTTTGTGGGTGTGGGTGTGAGTTTGTGGTTTGGTCTCATGTTCTGAGAAGAGCTAGGAAAGGCGGTTTGTTGGGTTTGGAGTGCACTGTTTCTAGCAAGTCTTTTGACAAGGCGAGTGTTGCTTTGTCTGTGTATCGCACTGTGTCCCTGGTTGTAGACATTAGAAAAGAGAATGCATCAATGGATGTGTCCTGTCTAGTAGAAAGCTTCCAGCATTCATCCTGCCCAATTTATGAATGGACTGCGGCTTGCCTTATCCATGGGCAAAACCTACTATCTTTTTAAATTCCTGTTTTCTTCCTGAATTCTTGCCACTCTTCAGAATTGGCTCATGATTTTGTGTCCAAGATATGTAACACCTCCAATCTTGGTGACATGGCCATGTACTAGATAGCTGAAAGGAATGGCGAGCATCTCAGAAAACTCAGATAGCAGTGGGCCCATTAAAGTCTCATTGGAGAAACCCTGCTTTGGGCCTTTTGCTTACCTATTGTTCTGTTTCCCTGGATGTCAGCAAGGTCTTTGCCTCAGGACACACCTTTGTGAAGCCTGAAGAAAACAGTTTTCAAATGCAAACAAATGGGCATCACTTGTGGCTCTTTGCTTAATTGCTTTGCAAAGGGATGTGTCTGAATCAGCCTCTTGGCCCTGTGTAAGGCTGTGGTTTAGATTGTCAGCACCTGATGGATCTCAGGAAAGATCCCATATGTGTATCCAAAGCCAATATGGCAAAACAGCAGTCATTGTGGATGAAGTCTCTTGCCTTCCTCTGTAAGGTCCCTGACCTGCATCAAGTGAGAATAGGGATCCTTTGGGTCAAATGAGTTTTTCAAAGCCCTGCAGAGGCTAGCCATTATGTGCTTGTGTTTTCTCATGACTCCAATTTACACAAAAAATCTGTACCCCACCAACAGCAGGCCTCAAAGTTTAGAAGCTGAGCAGTATTAAAGGCAGGCCTATTTGATTACTCCTGGTTCAAAGAAGGGTGTCCAGGCCACCCTGACATTAGGCAAATGAGGGGCAAGGGAGCTTATTGTGGACAATGTCTTAGGCTGCGCCCCTCATGGAAACCTCCAGCCAGAGGTTATGAAGAATATGTATGAAAACATATTCTTCTATATGGAAGAAGTTGAGGGCCTTTTGGCAGTTTTTTGGTTTGAATTGTGGTCATTTGTATGGCGGTGGAAGAGATGAGTGGGTCCGCCTGGGCTTGAACTCTGGTGTGATTCCCCTTGGAGACTGAGTTCTAGAACTGACCTCAGAGAAGTATTGCCATGAATTGAGTTGGGATTTTCGGAGGCCCCTCATGAGAGTCCCCTCTGGAAACTGAGATCAAAGCCCAGGTGACTTTCCACAGAACACTGGGAATCTCAGGCAGGATATCACATGATTTTATTATTAAAGACCTGGCAGCCATAGTTTAGTGTCAAAACACACATGGACCTCACATTGTACACCTCAGTCGGCCTAGTTTCATGTGACCTTTTTTTTGCCACTCTTCGGGAAGCCTTGTTTGTGAGAGTTCTCCAGAGCTTTCATTGAAATGATCTCTCTCACCATTAAATGGTTCCTGAATGAATGGAAACCAACAGTGCCTCCAACTTCATCCTTGAAAAGTGGCTAGATAAATACCGTGCAATCTTTGAAATTTCCATCACCAGGTGGCACTGGAGAACCTTAGGATGTCCTGTTTCTGATCATGAGTTTACCAGACAGGTGCCTTGATTGACGGCTTTCATGAAAATGATGAAGAACAGAGATGCCAGTGAGGTGGGGCCTGCTGAGTAGTGGGCCTAGAGCAGTGGTGTGCAGGTGTGTGATAAAACATCTGTGGTGGGGCCATGTGGATCTGCCATGCGCTTCCAAATGTCTTGTGACTGACATGGTGCAGCCAGCAGAACCTTATATGTAAAGGCATCTTGTTATATGGAGAGGTTTCAGAACAATGTTCAGAATCAGGTTGCTATGGTCAAGGGGCCATGCTCTGTGGGATAGAAGCATGGTTGGTGCATTCTCCTAGGATCCTGACACACCACACGTGACAGAACTCCGTCCAGCACTGTGTCCCAGTTGAAGTCCTTGTATTTCGTGAAGCAAATACCAAACTTTCAGTGCAGCAGCAAGAATCACCACGAAAAGTGGAGGATGACCAAATGGCTTCACAGTTCCCACGGGGAGATACTTAGCCCCCAGTGGCCACAGTTTACCTACAAAGAGAGAATTCAGCACTTCTGCCTCATGTTCATTGGAAAATCAGAAACCATGTCCTCCAGGTCACATAGATGCAGACCCAGCTTTGATGGTCTCACTACAAAGGAAGCTAATGCTCCTGACAACAACATATATTTCAAGAGACCTACCTCAGAGGCAGTTTCACAAGAAGTCTTTAGGCCAGCAGAGCTCCATGTTTGTGGAGTGTTTATCCTCTCCCTTACTTATGGAAACTCCTCTACCACCTCCAAAGTTGTGAACTCCTGAGCATTTTTCATTCCACATATGTATTCAAAGATTTTCTAACTCTTCTCCTCGAATTGCGTCTTACTTGGGGCAAGGGTATTGTCAAGGCATTTTTCTGGATGACAGTGGGAAGATTTTGTGTAGCACATATTTGCATACACATTGGATTCATTTTCCTATTTTCCATTCCAAATACTGAATCCCTGACACTAACCCATACCCTACTAGACTCTGACTACAAATCCTAATATGATAGAAAGAAATAACCCAAACAGAATAGAAATACAAGCAGTTCAGAGGAGGCATGGTGTGTAGTTGGACAGGCCTTTTGCATTATAAAGGGTAGATGTTATGAATCTAGTGCAATGCAATAGTTCTCCATGTGTTTTTAAACTTAACCAATATGTGAATTCCCGTCTCCCTTTCTATTCAGCCTATTCAGCACACGTATTTTTACATGCACATAGAGAATCATACCTGCTTTCTTAGCTACATTGTTGTGAGGTGGCTGAATTGGCAGATAAAAACTGTGAGAAGAAATCACTCCTCCTAAATGCTGTTGGAACTGAAAATCAACCTATGGGTGAGCTTCCTACTTCAACAATATGATACATACATCCATGTCCAGTAAAATAAATATTTCTGGATCTTGGGATGATATATATTTCATGATGAATTTCAATTGGCATATATATTTTTACTTTTTAATGTCTCTCTGTGTGTGTTTTGTGTATATATATATATATATATATATATATATATATATATATATATATACACACACACACACACACACACTCTCTCTCTCTAGATTTTTGAAAATATAAAATATGTGTGTCTTATTTTACACTCCCTGAATTCATGTTCATGTATGTGGATTTATAATCAACTTTTCACAAGATTATTCTCAGAAATATTCATCCACCTGAAATACATATTTGTTTCCTAGTACTGAAAACTAACTTCAGTGAATGGTGCATAAAATCCTAACATTTCTTTTTTTTTTAAATTTATTTATTTTTTTTATTGTTAGTCGTTCAAAACCTTACACAGTTCTTAATACATCATATTTCACAGTTTGATTCAAGCGGGTTATGAACTCCCAACTTTACCCCGTATACAGATTGCTGTATCACATCATTTACCCTTCCATTGATTGATATATTGCCTTTCTAGTGTCTGATGTATTCTGCTGTAAGTCCTATTCTCTACTATCCCCCCTCCCCTCCCCTCCCCTCCCCTTTTCTCTCTCTACCCCTTCTACTGTAAATCATTTCTTCCATTTGTATTATCTTGTCTTACCCCTCCATTACATAGTTCTTGATATATCATATTTCACATTTTGATTCAAGTGGGTTATGCACTCCCATATTGCCCCTTATACAGATTGCAGAATCACATCAGTTTCACTTCCATTGCTTTACATATTGCCATCCTAGTGTCTGTTGTATTCTGCTGCCTTTCCTATCCTCTACTATCCCCCCTCCCCTCCCCTCCCCTCCCCTCTTCTCTCTCTACCCCCACTACTGCAATTCATTCCTCCCCCTTGTATTATTTTTCCCTTTCCCCTCACTTCCTCTTGTATGTAATTTTGTATAAACCTGAGGGTCTCATTCCATTTCCATGCTATTTCCCTTCTCTCTCCCTTTCCCTCCCACCTCCCAACCCTGTTTAATGATGGTCTTCTACTTGTGCTCTTCTTCCCTAGTCTGTTCTTAATTACTCTCCTTATATCAAAGAAGACATTTGGCATTTGTTTTTTAGGGCTTGGCTAGCTTCGCTTAGCATAATCTGCTCTAATGCCATCCATTTCCCTCCAAATTCTATGATTTTGTCATTTCTTAATGCAGAGTAATACTCCATTGTGTATAAATGCCACATTTTTTTTATCCATTCGTCTATTGAAGGGCATCTAGGTTGGTTCCACAGTCTTCCTATTGTGAATTGTGCTGCTATAAACATCGATGTAGCAGTGTCCCTGTAGCATGCTCTTTTTAGGTCTTTAGGGAATAGACCCAGAAGGGGGATAGCTGGGTCAAATGGTGGTTCCATTCCCAGCTTTCCAAGAAATCTCCATACTGCTTTCCAAATTGGCCGCACCAATTTGCAGTCCCACCAACAATGTACAAGTGTACCCTTTTCCCCACATCCTCGCCAGCACTTATTGTTGTTTGACTTCATAATGGCTGCCAATCTTACTGGAGTGAGATGGTATCTTAGGGTGGTTTTGATTTGCATTTCTCTGACTGCTAGAGATGGTGAGCATTTTTTCATGTACTTGTTGATTGATTGTATGTCCTCCTCTGAGAAGTGTCTGTTCAAGTCCTTGGCCCATTTGTTGATGGGATTATTTGTTATCTTATTGTCTAATTTTCTGAGTTCTTTATATACTCTGGATATTAGGGCTCTATCTGAAGTGTGAGGAGTAAAGATTTGTTCCCATGATGTAGGCTCCCTATTTACCTCTCTTATTGTTTCTTTTGCTGAGAAAAAACTTTTTAGTTTGAGTAAGTCCCAGTTGTTGATTCTAGATGTTAACTCTTGTGCTATGGGTGTCCTATTGAGGAATTTGGAGCCCCCGACCCCACAGCATGTAGGTCGTAGCCAACTTTCTCTTCTATCAGATGCCGTGTCTCTGATTTGATATCAAGCTCCTTGATCCATTTTGAGTTAACTTTTGTGCATGGCGAGAGAAAGGGATTCAATTTCAATTTGTTGCATATGGATTTCCAATTTTCCCAGCACCATTTGTTGAAGATGCTATTCTTCCTCCATTGCATGCTTTTAGCCCCTTTATCAAATATAAGAAAGTTGTAGTTTTGTGGGTTGGTTTCTGTGTCCTCTATTCTGTACCATTGGTCCACCCGCCTGTTTTGGTACCAGTACCATGCTGTTTTTGTTACTATTGCTCTGTAGTATAGTTTGAAATCTGGAATCGCTATACCACCTGATTCACACTTCCTGCTTAGTATTGTTTTTGCTATTCTGGGTCTTTTATTCTTCCATATGAATTTCATGATTGCTTTCTCCATTTCTACAAGAAATGCCGTTGGGATTTTGATTGGCATTGCATTAAACCTATAGAGAACTTTTGGTAATATCGCCATTTTGATGATGTTAGTTCTGCCTATCCATGAACAGGGTATATTTTTCCATCTTCTAAGGTCTTCTTCAATTTCTCTCTTTAGGGTTCTGTAGTTTTCATTGTATAAGTCTTTCACCTCTTTTGTTAGGTTGATTCCCAAGTATTTTATTCTTTTTGAGGATATTGTGAACGGGGTGGTTGTCCTCGTGTCCATTTCAGAGGATTTGTCGCTGATATACAGGAATGCCTTTGATTTATGCGTGTTGATTTTATAACCTGCCACTTTGCTGAATTCATTTATTAGCTCTAACAGTTTCTTTGTAGACCATATTGGGTCTGCTAGGTATAGAATCATGTCATCTGCAAATAGTGATAACTTAAGTTCTTCTTTTTTTATTTTTATGCCTTTAATTTCTTTCGTCTGTCTAATTGCTCTGGCCAGTGTTTCGAGAACTATGTTGAACAGGAGTGGTGAGAGAGGGCATCCCTGTCTTGTTCCAGATTTTAGAGGGAATGCCTTCAATTTTTCTCCATTCAGAATGATGCCAGCCTGAGGCTTAGCATAAATTGCTTTTACAATGTTGAGGTATGTTCCTGTTATCCCTAGTTTTTCGAGAGTTTTGAACATAAACGGATGCTGTACTTTGTCGAATGCTTTTTATGCATCTATCGAGATGATCATATGGTTCTTATTTTTAAGCCTATTGATGTGGTGAATAACATTTATTGATTTCCGTATATTGAACCAACCTTGCATACCAGGGATGAATCCTACTTGATCATGGTGCACAATTTTTTTGATATGTTTTTGTATCCGATTTGCCAGAATTTTATTGAGGATTTTTGCATCTAGGTTCATTAGAGATATTGGTCTGTAGTTTTCTTTCTTTGAAGTGTCTTTGTCTGGTTTCGGAATCAGGGTGATGTTGGCCTCGTAGAATGAATTTGGAAGTTCTCCCTCTTTTTCTATTTCCTGAAATAGCTTGAAAAGTATTGGTATTAGTTCCTCTTTAAAGGTTTTGTAAAACTCTGCTGTAAACCCATCCGGTCCTGGGCTTTTCTTAGATGGTAATCTTTTGATGTTTTCTTCTATTTCCTCAATTGATATTGGTCTGTTTAGGTTGTCTATATCCTCCTGACTCAATCTGGGCAGATTATATGACTTAAGAAATTTATCGATGCCTTCACTATCTTCTATTTTATTGGAGTATAAGGATTCAAAATAATTTCTGATTATCTTCTGTATTTCTGAAGTGTCTGTCATGATCTTGCCTTTTTCATCCCTTATGCTAGTAATTTGAGTTCTCTCTCTTCTTCTCTTCACTAGCATGGCTAAGGGTCTGTCAATTTTATTTATCTTTTCAAAGAACCAACTTTTCGTTTTGTCAATTTTTTCAATTGTTTCTTTTGTTTCGATTTCATTAATTTCAGCTCTGATTTTAATTATTTCTTGCCTTCTACTTCTTTTGCTGTTGTTTTGCTCTTCTTTTTCTAGAATTTTGAGATGAAGTATGAGATCATTTATTTGTTGGTTTTTTCTTTTTTTAAGGAATGAACTCCAAGCAATGAATTTTCCTCTTAGAACTGCTTTCAATGTGTCCCATAGATTCCGATATGTTGTGTCTGTGTTTTCATTAAACTCTAAGAATTTTTTAATTTCCTCCTTGATGTCTTCTAAAACCCATTGATCATTCAGTAACCTATTGTTCATTCTCCAAGTGATGCATGATTTTTCCTTGCTTCTTTTATGGTTGATTTTTAGTTTCATTCCATTATGATCAGATAAGATGCATGGTATTATCTCCGCTCCTTTATATTGTCTAAGAGTTGCCCTGTGACATAATATATGATCTGTTTTTGAGAAGGATCCATGTGCTGCTGAGAAAAAAGTGTAGCTGCTTGATGTTGGGTGGTATATTCTATATATGTCAATTAAGTCTAGGTTGTTAATTGTGTTATTGAGTTCTATAGTTTCCTTATTCAACTTTTGTTTGGAAGATCTGTCCAGTGGTGAGAGAGGTGTGTTGAAGTCTCCCATGATTATTGTATGGTGGTCTATTAGACTCTTGAACTTGAGAAGAGTTTGCTTGATGAACGCAGCAGCACCGTTGTTTGGGGCATATATATTTATGATTGTTATGTCTTGTTGGTGTATGGTTCCCTTGAGCAGTATGTAGTGTCCTTCTTTATCCCTTTTGATTAACTTTGGTTTGAAATCTATTTTATTTGATATGAGTATGGACACTCCTGCTTGTTTCCGCAGTCCATATGAGTGATATGATTTTTCCCAACCTTTCACCTTCAGTCTATGTATATCCTTTCCTATCAAATGCGTCTCCTGTAGGCAGCATATTGTTGGATCTTGTTTTGTGATCCATTCAACTAGCCTGTGTCTCTTAATTGGTGAGTTTAAGCCATTAACATTTAGGGTTATTATTGAGATATGGTTTGTTCTTCCAGCCATGTTTGTTTATTAATGCTGTTAAACCTGATTTGTTTTTCTCTTTGATTTTTCCCCCCTTTACTGTCCTACCTCCCACTGTTGGTTTTCATTGTTGTTTTCCATTTCCTCTTCCTGTAGTGTTTTGCCAAGGATTTTTTGAAGAGATGGTTTTCTAGCTGCAAATTCTTTTAACTTTTGTTTATCATGGAATGTTTTAATTTCATCTTCCATCCTGAAGCTTAATTTCGCCGGATACACGATTCTTGGTTGGAACCCATTTTCTTTTAGCGTTTGAAATATGTTATTCCAGGATCTTCTAGCTTTTAGAGTCTGTGTTGAGAGATCAGCTGTTATCCTGATTGGTTTACCCCTAAATGTAATCTGCTTCCTTTCTCTTGTAGCTTTTAAAATTCTCTCCTTATTCTGTATGTTGGACATCTTCATTATAATGTGTCTAGGTGTGGATCTCTTATGATTTTGCACATTCGGCGTCCTGTAGGCTTCTAGGATTTGGGGTTCTGTCTCATTCTTCAAGTCTGGGAAGTTTTCTCGTATTATTTCACTGAATAAATTGTCTATTCCTTTGGTTTGGAGCTCTGTGCCTTCCTGTATCCCAATGACTCTTAAGTTTGGTCTTTTGATATTATCCCATATTTCTTGGATGTTCTGCTCATGGTTTCTTAGCAGACTTGCTGAGCTGTCTATGCTCTTTTCAAGTTGAAATACTCTGTCTTCATTGTCTGATGTTCTATCTTCTAAGTGATCCACTCTGCTGGTAGTTTTCTCAATTGAGTTTTTAAGTTGGTTTATTGCTTCCTGCATTTCTAGGATTTCTATTTGTTTGTTTTTTATTTCCTCTATCTCCCTGTGAAATTGATCTTTTACTTCCTGGATTTGTTTATGAAGTTCCTTGTCAATGTGATCTTTCATTGTCTGATTTTGCTGTCTCATGTCTTCCTTGAGACTCCAGATCATCTGAAGCATGTATATCCTGACCTCTCTGTCTGACATTCCATCTGTTGCAGCTATTACCTCTTCTAGAGTTGAGTTGACCTGCATTGCCTGTGGTCCTTTCTTTCCTTGTCTTTTCATACTGCTGGCGTTTCTTTCTGCTTGGTGAAACTGTTGTGTTTTTGAAATTTTCCCTCTATTTATTCATATTGCTCTTGTATAGTTGAAAAGTCTCCCTTGCAGGTCAGATGGTGTCTGTGATCCTCCACCAATTGGTGCGATCTGTCTACCACGCTGGCGGGCCCTAGGTCTGCTCTGCTGGCCGGTCGAAGGTCCGCCTACCCAGCAGGCGCGAGGGGCACCTCTGTCTCTCCGTAGGTTGCTGGGCCTAACCTCCCGATGGGTCCCCAGTACGCCTACCTTGCAGGCACTGGGGGTGGGGCCGGCTCCGGCCCGCAACAAGCCGCAGGGCCTGATCTGCCACTGGTCACAGTCCCGCCTACCTTGCAGGCACTGAGGGAGGGGACTGTCCTGCCCCTCAGCAGGGCGCTAAGCCTGATCTGCTGGAGGTGACAATCCCGCCTACCTTGCAGGCACTGGGGGAGGGGACGGGCCTGCCCCACAGAAGGCCGCTGGTGGGTCACAGGACCCCGTTCCCTGCAGGCGCCTGTGTCAGCTCTGTCTCTCGGCAGATTGCTGGGCCTGACCTGCCCGTGGGTCGCCAGTTCTCCTACCTTGCAGGCACTGGGGGTGGGGCCGGCTCGGGCCACAACCAGCCGCTGGGCCTTCTCTGCCGGTGGTCCCTAACATTTCTATAGTAACTGACCCTGTTTAACATCAATGCAAGTAGACTCCTATGGGACATGATGTGTATTTTGACATTGATTTTTATTCAACACTGGTACATTACTATTTCTTCAGTTGATGCACATCATAGGATATATATTTCATCCTCAAGTTCACAAATTTCTAGGCATTTGGTTCACTTTCAATCAAAACCTGCTTCAGAACACATGTATTCCTTTATGTTTCTTGACTGGTCTTTTCGTGAGACTTCTTTCGAAACACATTATTTTGGATTTCCATAATCATTTTGGAACCAAAACTCACACACCCCTCATGGTAAACCATCACCCTAATATTACCATTAGATGTATAACTGGTTGGAATGAATGATCGTGTATCAATATAAGATTTCTTATATGTTTTCAGATATCAATTCAATCCATTATTTAAATTAAAACCAGTTATATTCTTTATTCAAAGTATGGTCTATTAATACATTATCTCTATACTCATAGACCCAGGGTACACCTATTTGTACCCCCGAATTCTAATTTATACTTCTTCAACATATTGCTCCCAAAAATAGTGGAAGAAATACTCATGTCACCTTATCTACATATATATTTTATCACAGTGATTCTGAACACAAAATGCAAAGGTCACACTTATGATTGTACCTAAGCCTAATTGGAAAGTGAGCATGGATTACTAAAACCATCCTTGTCTAGGTTGGCTAATGCTCTCAAATGTCAATTCTATTGGTGACTACACATTTGTTTCTGCCTAAGATTATATATTTTACCTCAACCGTGTTGAAAATGTCTAATCCTATCACTCACTTTATACTTTGCCTAATTTCCTAATGTCTATATTCATATCTGCTTTTCTACATATCTTCCCCAGTTCATCATTGTGACTGACTCTTCACATGTGTTGACATTTACATTCACTCTCTAACAGACACCCTATTGCTAAAGAACTTTTGGTCCAAATATTATACTCACTCTTCTTCCTAAACCTACTGACTATCTTTCTAATCCTACCTACTATCCCTTTTTGACTTGATCTTCTCTTCTACATTCAATCATCCAAGGTACAAGGTCCTATGAAATTGTATGTTGATTTATTAGAGACATCTGAACAGAATGTAATTCAAAGCTAAGTATCCCAATCAAGGGCCCAATGCCCTTCTGGCCTTCAAATCTTACTTAGATTTCTGTTTTCATACATATATTTCACCTCTATATTATTATAAATATCACAGGTTCCCAATACCATTCTTCATCCAGCATTATGATTTCTAACCCAAATTGAACATGTTCTTAACCCCAAGCATTCACTGTTTCCTCAATCTCACTTTACAGAAGAGCAGGGACAGAGTTGGTCTTACAATACAGGAATGTAGGGGATCTTCCACCTGCTGAGAACCTCCACGGTCCATGCAGAAATGAACCCTGGATAAGATGTAGGCAGCTAGGAAGGACCTGAGAGAGTAAAAGTCATCTTCCGTGGCAAACAACATGGTCAGGATAAAGAGATGTGTCTGAATGAGCGTCTTTCTTCTTCATGTAGACAAGATTGACCAAACCAGGCCTGTGTGGAGAGCTTTTCCAGGGTTCCTATGGTTGATATACCATTCTAACTTGTGAAATTGTCACAGGAAGCAGGGGCAGCCTCCATCTCATGGGACCCTTGGAAGCAACAGTTACGACAAAGTGGTTTCCAAGGCAGTGACCTCATTCAGTTCCTGAAGGAAGTGACCTCACCACAGTTCCTTGGTGATGGAACTCTCTGAAATTGGGATCCAGGAAGCCAGGCACCCAGAGGCAGTGCCAGTGCCAGTCCCAGTGGGCTCACTTGTTTGGATTTACCAAGGACAGAGTCAGTCTTTCTTGGTACCTACAAATGTGAGGATGGCCAATTGCCAGGAAAGCTCTGAAGGGGGTCTTTCCAGAGAAAGCAGGTAGTGGCTCACCCCTGGCTCCTGACAACTTCACAGAATTGGCCAAGGAGGCCAGATCTGTGACAAGACAGTCCAATTCGGGGGAACCTAGTATGGCCCACCAGTCAGAGGACACTGTGGGTAGTCACAGACCTCCTTGGGGGAAGGAGATGGCTTTGTTGGTGTGGGTGTGAGTTTGTGGTTTGGTCTCAGGTTCTGAGAAGAGCTAGGAAAGGCGAAAGGTTTGGTTGGGAGTGGACTGTTTCTAGCAAGTCTTTTGACAAGGCGAGTGTTGCTTTTTTTGTGTATGGCACTGTGTCCGTGGTTGTAGACATTAGAAAAGAGAATGCATCAATGGATGTGTCCTGTCTAGTAAAAAGATTCCAGCATTCATCCTGCCCAATTTATGAATTGACTGCGGCTTGCCTTATCCATGGGCAAAACCTACTATCTTCCTAAATTTCTGTTTTCTTCCTGAATTCTGGCCACTCTTCAGAATAGGCTCATGGTTTTGAGTCCATGATATGTACCACCTCCAAGCTTGGTGACATGGCCATGTACTAGATAGCTGAAAGGAATGGCGAGCATCTCAGACAACTCAGATATCAGTGGGCCCATTGAAGTCTCAGTGGAGAAACCCTGCTTTGCGACATTTGCTTACCTATTGTTCTGTTTCCCTGGATGTCAGCAAGGTCTTTGCCTCAGGACACAGCTTTGTGAAGCCTGAAGAAAACAGTTTTCAAATGCAAACGAATGGGCACCACTTGTGGCTCTTTGCTTAATTGCTTAGCAAAGGAATGTGTCTGAATCAGCCTCTTGGCCCTGTGTGAGGCTGTGGCTTAGATTGTCAGCACCTGATGGACCTCTGGAAAGATCCCATATGTGCACCCAAAGCCAATATGGCAAAACAGCAGTCATTGTGGATGAAGTCTCTTGCCTTCCTCTGTAAAGTTCCTGACCTGCATCAAGTGAGAATAGGGATCCTTTGGGTCAAATGAGTTTTTCAAAGCCCTGCAGAAGCTAGCCATTATGTGCTTGTGTTTTCTCATGACTCCAATTTACACAAAAATCTGTACCCCACCATCAGCAGGCCTCAAAGTTTAGAAGCCTAGCAGTATTAAAGGCAGGCCTATTTGATCACTCCTGGTTCAAAGAAGGGTGTACAGGCCACCCTGGAATTAGGCCAATGAGGGGCAAGGGAGCTTATTGTGGACACTGTCTTTGGCTGCGACCCTCAAAGAAACCTCAAGCCAGAGGTTATGAGGATTGTCTATATGGAAGAAGTTGAGGGCCTTGTGGCAGTGTTTTGGTTTGAATTGTGGTCATTTGTATGGCAGTGGAAGAGATGACTGGGTCCGCCTGGGCTTGAATTCTGGTGTGATTCCCCTTGGAGACTGAGTTTTGGAACGGACCTCAGAGAAGTATTGCCATGAATTGTGTTGGGATTTTCCAAGGCCACGCATGAGAGTCCCCCCTGGAAACTGAGATCGAATCCCAGGGTGACTTTCCACAGAACACTGGGAATCTCAGGCAGGATATCACATGATTTTATTCTTAAAGACCTGGCAGCCATAGTTGAGAGTTAAAACACACATGGACCTCACATTGTAGACCTCAGTGGGCCTGGTTTCATGTGACATTTTTTGGCCACTCTTTGGGAAGCCTTGTTTGTGAGAGTTCTCCAGAGCTTTCATTGAAATGATATTTCACACCTTTAAATGTTTCCTGAATGAATGGAAACCCACAGTGCCTCCAACTTCATCCTTTAAAAATGGCTAGATAAATACCGTGAAATCTTTGAAATTCCCATGACCAGGTGGCACTGGAGAACCTTAGGATGTCCTCTTGCTGATCATGAGTTTACCAGACAGGTGCCTTGATTGACGGCTTTCATGAAAATGATGAAGAACAGAGATGCCTGGGAGGTGGGGCCTGCTGAGTAGTGGGCCTAGAGCAGTGGTGTGCAGGTGTGTGATAAAACATCTGTGATGGGGCCATGTAGATCTGCCATGGGCTTCCAAATGTCTTGTGACTGACATGGTGCAGCCAGCAGACCCTTATATGTAAAGGCATCTTGTTATATGGAGAGGTTTCAGAACAATATTCAGAATCAGGTTGCTATGTTCAAGGGGCCAAGCTCTGTGGGATAGAAGCATGGTTGGTGCATTCTCCTAGGATCCTGACACACCACACGTGACAGAACTCCCTCCAGCACTGTGTCCCAGTTGAAGTACTTGTATTTCGTGAAGCAAATACCAAACTCCCAGTGAAGCAGCAAAAAACACCACAAAAAGTGAAGGATGACAAAATGGCTTCACAGTTCCCACGGGGAGATACTTAGACCCCAGTGGCCACGGTTTTCCTACAAAGAGAGAATTCAGCACTTCTGTCTCATGTTCATTGGAAAATAAGAAACCATGTCCTCCAGGTCACATAGATGCAGACCCAGCTTTGATCGTCTCACTACAAAGGAAGCTAATGCTCCTTACAACAACATATATTTCAAGAGCCCAACCTCAGAGGCAGTTTCTCAAGAAGTCTTTAGGCCAGCAGAGCTCCATGTTTGTGTAGTGTTTATCCTCTCCCTTACTTATGGAAACTCTTCTACCACCTCCAAAGTTGTGAATTCCTGAGCATTTTTCATTCCACATATGTATTCAAATTTTTTCTAACTCTTCTCCACGAATTGCGTCTTACTTGGGGCAAGGGTATTGTCAAGGCATTTTTTCTGGATGACAGTGGGAAGATTGTGTGTAGCACATATTTGCATACACATTGGATTCATTTTCCTATTTTCCATTCCAAATTCTGAATACCTGACACTAACCCATACCCTACTAGACTCTGACTACAAATCCTAATATGATAGAAAAAAATAACCCAAACAGAATAGAAATACAACCAGTTCAGAGGAGGCATGGTGTGTAGTTGGACAGGCCTTTTGCATTATAAAGGGTAGATGTTATGAATCTAGTTCAATATAATAGTTCTCCATGTGTTTTTAAACAGAACATATATGTGAATTCCTGTCTCACTTTTTTTGCAGCCTATTCAGCACATGTATTTTTACATGCACATAGAGAATCCTACCTGGTTTCCCAGCTACATTCTTGTGAGGTTGCTGACTTGGCAGATACAAACTGTGAGAAGAAATCACTCCTCTTAAATGCTGTTGGAACTGAATATCAACTTATGGGTGAGCTTCCTACTTAAACAACATGATACATACATCCATGTTCAGTAAAATAAATATTTCTAGATCTTGGGATGATATATATTGCATGATGAATTTCAATTGGCATATATATTTTTACTTTTTAATGTCTCTCTGTGTGTGTTTTGTGTTTATATATATATATATATATATACACACATATATATATGTATATATACACACACACACTCTCCAGATTTTTCAAAATATAAAATATGTGTGTCTTATTTTACACTCGCTGAATTCATGTTCATGTATGTGGATTTATAAACAACTTTTTACAAGATTACTCTCAGAAATAGTCATCCACCTGAAATACATATTTGTTTCCTAGTACTGAAAACTAACTTCAGTGAATGGTGCATAGAAATCCTAACATTTCTACAGTAACTGACCCTGTTTAACATCAATGCAAGTAGACTCCTATGGGACATGATGTGTATTTTGACATTGATTTTTATTCAACACTGGTACATTACTATTTCTTCAGTTGATGCACATCATAGGATATATATTTCATCCTCAAGTTCACAAATTTCTAGGCAGTTGGTTCACTTTCAATCAAATTCTGCTTCAGAACACATGTATTCCTCCATGTTTCTTGACTGGTCTTTTCATGAGACTTCTTTCCAAACACATTATTTTGGATTTCCATAATCACTTTGGAACCAAAACTCACACACCCCTCATGGTAAACCATCACTCTAATATTACCATTAGATGTATAACTGGTTGGAATGAATGATCATGTTTCAATATAAGATTTCTTATTTGTTTTCAGATATCATTTCAATCCATTATTTAAATTTGAACCAGTTATATTCTTTATTCACAGTATGGTCTATTCATGCATTATCTCTATACTCATAGACCCAGTGTACACCTACTTGTACCCCCTAATTCTAATTTATACATCTTCAATGTATTGCTCCCAAAAATACTGGAAGAAATACTCATGTCACCTTATCTACATATATATTTTATCACAGTGATATTCTGCACACAAAATGCAAAGGTCACACTTATGATTGTACCTAAGCCTACTTGGAAAGTGAGCATGGATTACTAAAACCATCCTTGTCTACGTTGGCTAATGCTCTCAAATGTCAATTCTATTGGTGACTACACATTTGTTTCTGCCTAAGATTATATATTCAACCTCAACCCTGATGAAAATGTCTAATCCTATCACTCACTTTATACTTTGCCTAATTTCCTAATGTCTATATTCATATCTGCTTCCCTACATATCTTCCCCAGTTCATCATTGTGACTGACTCTTCACATGTGCTGACATTTGCATTCACTCTCTAACAGACACCCTATTGCTAAAGAACTTTTGGTCCAAATATTATACTCACTCTTCCACCTAAACCTACTGACTATCTTTCTAATCCTACCTACTATCCCATTTTGACTTGATCTCCTATTCTACATTCAATCATTCAAGGTACAAGGTCCTATGAAATTGTGTGTTGTTTTATCAGAGACATCTGTACAGAATGTAATTCAAAGCTAAGTATCCCAATCAAGGGCCAATGCTCTTCTGGCCTTCAAACTTTACTTAGATTTTTGTTTTTACACATATATTTCACCTCTATATTATTATAAATATCACAGGTTCCCAGTACCATTCTTCATTTAGCAGAATTATTTCTAACCCTAATTGAACATGTTCTTAACCCCAAGCATTCACTGTTTCCTCAATCTCACTTTACAGAAGAGTAGGGACAGAGTTGGTCTTACAATACAGGAATGTAGGGGATCTTCCACCTAATGAGAACCTCAAAGGTCCATGCAGAAATGATCCCTGGAGAAGATGTAGGCAGCTAGGAAGGACCTGAGAGAGTAAAAGTCATCTTCCGTGGCAAACAACCTGGTCAGGATGAAGGGATGTGTCTGAATGAGCCTCTCTTTTCTTTACGTAGACAAGATGCACCAAACCAGGCCTGTGTGGAGAGCTTTTCCTGGGTGCCTATGGTTGATATACCATTCTAACTTGTGAAAGTGTCACAGAAAGTAGGGGCAGCCTCCATCTCATGGGACCCTTGGAAGCAACAGTTAGAACAAAGTGGTTTCCAAGGCTGTGACCTCATTCAGTTCCTGAAGGAAGTGACCTCACCACACTTCCTTGGTGATGGAACTCTCTGAACTTGGGATCCAGGAAGCCAGGCACCCAGAGGCAGTCCCAGTGCTCGTCCCAGTGGGCTCACTTGTTTGGATTTACCAAGGACAGAGTCAGTCTTTCTTGGTACCTACAGATGTGAGGATGGCCAATTGCCAGGAAAGCTCTGAAGGGAGTCTTTCCTGAGAAAGCAGGTAGTGGCTCACCCCTGGCTCCTGACAACTTCACAGAATTGGCCAAAAAGGCCAGATCTGAGACAAGACAGGCCATTTCGGGGGAACCTAGTATGGCCCACCAGTCAGAGGACACTGTGGGTAGTCACAGACCTCCTTGGGGGAAGGAGGTGGCTTTGTGGGTGTGGGTGTGAGTTTGTGGTTTGGTCTCATGTTCTGAGAAGAGCTAGGAAAGGCGGTTTGTTTGGTTTGGAGTGGACTGTTTCTAGAAAGTCTTTTGACAAGGCGAGTGTTGCTTTGTCTGTGTATCGCACTGTGTCCGTGGTTGCAGACATTAGAAAAGAGAATGCATCAATGGATGTGTCCTGTCTAGTAGAAAGCTTCCAGCATTCATCCTGCCCAATTTATGAATGGACTGCGGCTTGCCTTATCCATGGGGAAAACCTACTATCTTCCTTAATTCCTGTTTTCTTCCTGAATTCTGGCCACTCTTCAGAATAGGCTCATGGTTTTGTATCCAAGATATGTACCACCTCCAAGCTTGGTGACATGGCCATGTACTAGATAGCTGAAAGGAATGGCCAGCATCTCAGAAAAAGTCTCAGTGGAGAAACCTTGCTTTGGGCCTTTTGCTTACCTATTGTTCTGTTTCCCTGGATATCAGCAAGGTCTTTCCCTCAGGACACAACTTTGTGAAGCCTGAAAAAAACAGTTTTCAAATGCAAACGAATGGGCATCACTTGTGGCTCTTTGCTTAATTGCTTTGCAGAGGGATGTGTCTGAATCAGCCTCTTGGCCCTGTGTGAGGCTGTGGCTTAGATTGTCAGCACCTGATGGATCTCAGGAAAGATCCCATATGTGCATCCAAAGCCAATATGGCAAAACAGAAGTCATTGTGGATGAAGTCTCTCGCCTTCCTCTGTAAGGTCCCTGACCTGCATCAAGTGAGAATAGGGATCCTTTGGGTCAAATGAGTTTTTCAAAGCCCTGCAGAGGCTAGCCATTATGTGCTTGTGTTTTCTCATGACTCCAATTTACACAAAAAATGTGTACCCCACCATCAGCAGGCCTCAAAGTTTAGAAGCTGAGCAGTATTAAAGGCAGGCCTATTTGATCACTCCTGGTTCAAAGAAGGTTGTCCAGGCCACCCTGACATTAGGCAAATGAGGGGCAAGGGAGCTTATTGTGGACACTGTCTTAGGCTGGGCCCCTCATGGAAACCTCCAGCCAGAGGTTATGAGGATTGTCTATATAGAAGAATTTGAGGGCCTTGTGGCAGTGTTTTGGTTTGAATTGTGGTCATCTGTATGGCGGTGAAAGAGATGAGTGGGTCCGCCTGGGCTTGAACTCTGGTGTGATTCCTCTTGGAGACTGAGTTCTGGAACTGACCTCAGAGAAGTATTTCCATGAATTGAGTTGGGATTTTCCGAGGCCACGCATGAGAGTCCCCCCTGGAAACTGAGATCAAAGCCCAGGGTGACTTTCCACAGAACATTGGGAATCTCAGCCAGGATATCACATGATTGTATTCTTAAAGACCTGGCAGCCATAGTTGAGAGTGAAAACACACATGGACCTCACATTTTAGACCTCAGAGGGCCTGGTTTCATGTGACGTTTTTTGGCCACTCTTTGGGAAGCCTTGTTTGTGAGAGTTCTCCAGAGCTTTCATTGAAATGATCTTTCTCACCATTAAATGGTTCCTGAATGTATGGAAACCCACAGTGCCTCCAACTTCATCCTTTAAAAATGGCTAGATAAATACCGTGCAATCTTTGAAATTCCCATGACCAGGTGGCACTGGAGAACCTTAGGATGTCCTGTTGCTGATCATGAGTTTACCAGAGAGGTGCCTTGATTGACGGCTTTCATGAAAATGATGAAGAACAGAGATGCCAGTGAGGTGGGCCCGGCTGAGTAGTGGGCCTAGAGCAGTGGTGTGCAGGTGTGTGATAAAACATCTGTGGTGGGGCCATGTGGATGTGCCATGGGTTTCCAAATGTCTTGTGACTGACATGGTGCAGCCAGCAGACTCTTATATGTAAAGGCATCTTGTTATATGGAGAGTTTTCAGAACAATGTTCAGAATCAGGTTGCTATGGTCAAGGGGCCAAGCTCTGTGGGATAGAAGCTTGCTTGTTGCTTTCTCCTAGGACCCTGAAACACCACACGTGACAGAACTCCCTCCAGCACTGTGTCCCAGTTGAAGTCCTTGTATTTCGTGAAGCAAATACCAAACTCCCAGTGAAGCAGCAAGAAACACCACGAAAAGTGGAGGATGACCAAATGGCTTCACAGTTCCCACGGGGAGATACTTAGCCCCCAGTGGCCACAGTTTACCTACAAAGAGAGAATTCAGCACTTCTGCCTCATGTTCATAGGAAAATCAGAATCCGTGTCCTCCAGGTCACATAGATGCAGTCCCAGCTTTGATGGTCTCACTACAAAGGAAGCTAATGCTCCTGACAACAACATATATTTCAAGAGCCCAACCTCAGAGGCAGTTTCTCAAGAAGTCTTTAGGCCAGCAGAGCTCCATGTTTGTGGAGTGTTTATCCTCTCCCTTACTTATGGAAACTCCTCTACCACCTCCAAAGTTGTGAACTCCTGAGCATTTTTCATTCCACATATGTATTCAAAGATTTTCTATCTCTTCTTCTCGAATTGCGTCTTACTTGGGGTAAGGGTTTTGTCAAGGCATTTTTCTGGATGACAGTGGGAAGATTTTGTGTAGCACATATTTGCATACACATTGGATTCATTTTCCTACTTTCCATTCCAAATACTGAATCCCTGACACTAACCAATCCCAATTAGACTCTGAATACAAATGCTAATATGATAAAAAAAATAACCCAAACAGAATAGAAATACAAGGAGTTCAGAGGAAGCATGGTGTTTAGTTGGACAGGCCTTTTGCATTATAAATTGTAGATGTTATGAATCTAGTCAAATGTAATAGTTCTCCATGTGTTTTGGAACTTAACAAATGTGTGAATTCCTGTCTCCCTTTCTCTGCAGCCTATTCAGCACATTTATTTTTACATTCACATAGAGAATCCTACCTGGTTTCCCAGCTACATTCTTGGGAGGTGGCTGACTTGGCAGATACAAACTGTGAGAAGAAATCACTCCTAAATGTTGTTGGAACTGAAAACTAACCTATGGGTGAGCTTCCTATTTCAACAACATGATACATACATCCATGTTCAGTAAAATAAATATTTCTGGATCTTGGGATGATATATATTTCATGATGAATTTAACTTGGTATATATATATATATATATATATATATATGTATATAAACACACACACTCTCCAGATTTTTCAAAATATAAAATATGTGTGTCTTATTTTACACTGCCTGAATTCATATTCATGTATGTGGATTTATAATCAACTTTTCACAAGATTATTCTCAGAAATATTCATCCACCTGAAATACATATTTGTTTCCTAGTACTGAAAACTAACTTCAGTGAATGGTGCATAGAAATCCTAACATTTCTACAGTAACTGACCCTGTTTAACATCAATGCAAGTAGACTCCTATGGGACATGATGTGTATTTTGACATTTATTTTTATTCAACACTGGTACATTACTATTTCTTCAGTTGATGCACATCATAGGATATATATTTCATCCTCAAGTTCACAAATTTCTAGGCATTTGGTTCACTTTCAATCAAATCCTGCTTCAGAACACATGTATTCCTCCATGTTTCTTGACTGGTCTTTTCATGAGACTTCTTTCCAAACACATTATTTTGGATTTCCATAATCACTTTGGAACCAAAACTCACACACCCCTCATGGTAAACCATCACCCTAATATTACCATTAGATGTATAACTGGTTGGAATGAATCATCGTGTATCAATATAAGATTTCTTATATGTTTTCAGATATCAATTCAATCCATTATTTAAATTGGAACCAGTTATATTCTTTATTCACAGTATGGTCTATTCATGCATTATCTCTATACTCATAGACCCAGGGTACACCTATTTGTACCCCCGAATTCTAATTTATACGTCTTCAACGTATTGCTCCCAAAAATAGTGGAAGAAATACTCATGTCACCTGATCTACATATATATTTTATCAAATGATATTCTGAACACAAAATGCAAAGGTCACACTTATGATTGTACCTAAGCCTAATTGGAAAGTGAGCATGGATTACAAAAACCATCCTTGTCTAGGTTTGCTAATGCTCTCAAATGTAAATTCTATTGGTGACTACACATTTGTTTCTGCCTAAAATTATATATTCAACATCAACCCTGTTGAAAATGTCTAATCCTATCACTCACTTTATACTTTTCCTAATTGCCTTATGTCTATATTCATATCTGCTTTCCTACATATCTTCCCCAGTTCATCATTGTGACTGACACTTCACATGTGCTGACATTTACATTCACTCTCTAACAGACACCCTATTGCTAAAGAACTTTTGGTCCAAATATTATACTCACTCTTCTTCCTAAACCTACTGACTATCTTTCTAATCCTACCTACTATCCCTTTTTGACTTGATCTTCTCTTCTACATTCAATCATCCAAGGTACAAGGTCCTATGCCATTGTATGTTGATTTATCAGAGACATCTGTACAGAATGTAATTCAAAGGTAAGTATCCCAATCAAGGGCCCAATGCCCTTCTGGCCTTCAAATCTTACTTAGATTTTTGTTTTCATACATATATTTCACCTCTATATTATTATAAATATCACAGGTTCCCAATACCATTCTTCATCCAGCATTATGATTTCTAACCCAAATTGAACATGTTCTTAACCCCAAGCATTCACTGTTTCCTCAATCTCACTTTAAAAAAGAGCAGGGACAGAGTTTGTCTTACAATACAGGAATGTAGGGGATCTTTCACCTGCTGAGAACCTTCAAGGTCCATGCAGAAATGATCCCTGGAGAAGATGTTGGAAGCTCGGAAGGTCCTGAGAGAGTACAAGTCATCTTTCGTTTCAAACAACCTGGTCAGGATGAAGGGATGTGTCTGAATGAGCCTCTCTCTTCTTCATGTAGACAAGATGGACCAAACCAGGCCTGTGTGGAGAGCTTTTCCTGGGTGCCTATGGTTGATATACCATTCTAACTTGTGAAAGTGTCACAGGATGCAGGTTCAGCCTCCATCTCATGGGACCCTTGGAAGCAACAGTTAGGACAAAGTGGTTTCCAAGGCAGTGACCTCATTCAGTTCCTGAAGGAAGTGACCTCACCACACTTCCTTGGTGATGGAACTCTCTGAACTTGTGATCCAGGAAGCCAGGCACCCAGAGGCAATCCCAGTGCCAGTCCCAGTGGGCTCACTTGTTTGGATTTACCAAGGACAGAGTCAGACTTTCTTGGTACCTACAGATGTGAGGATGGCCAATTGCCAGGAAAGCTCTGAATGGGGTCTCTCCTGAGAAAGCAGGTAGTGGCTCACCCCTGGCTCCTGACAACTTCACAGAATTGGCCAAAAAGGCCAGATCTGAGACAAGACAGGCCATTTCGGGGGAACATTGTATGGCCCACCAGTCAGAGGACACTGCGGGTAGTCACAGACCTCCTCAGGGGACGGAGGTGACATTGTGGGTGTGGGTGTGAGTTTGTGGTTTGGTCTCATGTTCTGAGAAGAGCTAGGAAAGGCGGTTTGTTTGGTTTGGAGTGGACTGTTTCTATCAAGTCTTTTGACAAGGCGAGTGTTCCTTTGTCTGTGTATCGCACTGTGTCCGTGCTTGTAGACATTAGAAAAGAGAATGCATCAATGGATGTATCCTGTCTAGTAGAAAGCTTCCAGCATTCATCCTGCCAAATTTATAAATGGACTGAGGCTTGCCTTATCCATGGGCAAAACCTACTATCTTCCTATATTCCTGTTTTCTTCCTGAATTCTGGCCACGCTTCAGAATAGGCTCATTGTTTTGTGTCCAAGATATGTACCACCTCCAAGCTTGGTGACATGGCCATGTACTAGATAGCTGAAAAGAATGGCGAGCATCTCAGACAACTCAGATATCAGTGGGCCCATTAAAGTCTCAGTGGAGAAACCCGGCTTTGAGACTTTTGCTTACCAATTGTTCTGTTTCCCTGGATGTCAGCAAGGTCTTTGCCTCAGGACACACCTTTGTGAAGCCTGAAGAAAACAGTTTTCAAATGCAAACGAATGGGCATCACTTGTGGCTCTTTACTTAATTGCTTTGCAAAGGGATGTGTCTGATTCAGCCTCTTGGCCCTGTGTAAGGCTGTGGTTTAGATTGTCAGCACCTGATGGATCTCAGGAAAGATCCCATATGTGCATCTAAAGCCAATATGGCAAAACAGCAGTCATTGTGGATGAAGTCTCTCACCTTCCTCTGTAAGGTCCCTGACCTGCATCAACTGAGAATAGGGATCCTTTGGGTCAAATGAGGTTTTCAAAGCCCTGCAGAGGCTAGCCATTATGTGCTTGTGTTTTCTCATGACTCCAATTTACACAAAAAATCTGTACCCCACCATCAGCAGGCCTCAAAGTTTAGAAGGTGAGCAGTATTAAAGGCAGGCCTATTTGATCACTCCTGGTTCAAAGAAGGGTGTCCAGGCCACCCTGACATTAGGCAAATGAGGGGCAAGGGAGCTTATTGTGGACACAGTCTTAGGCTGCTCCCCTCATGGAAACCTCCAGCCAGACGTTATGAGGATTGTCTATATGGAAGAAGTTGAGGGCCTTGTGGCATTGTTTTGGTTTCAATTGTGGTCATTTGTATGGCGGTGGAAGAGATGACTGGGTCCGCCTGGGCTTGAACTCTGGTGTGATTCCCCTTGGAGACTGAGTTCTGGAACTGACCTCAGAGAAGTATTGCCATTAATTGAGTTGGGATTTTCCGAGGCCACGCATGAGAGTCCCCCCTGGAAACTGAGATCAAAGCCCAGGGTGACTTTCCACAGAACATTGGGAATCTCAGCCAGGATATCACATTATTTTATTCTTAAAGACCTGGAAGCCATAGTTGAGAGTCAAAACACACATGGACCTCACATTGTAGACCTCAGTGGGCCTGGTTTCATGTGACGTTTTTTGGCCACTCTTTGGGAAGCCTTGTTTGTGAGAGTTCTCCAGAGCTTTCATTGAAATAATCTCTGTCACCATTAAATGGTTCCTGAATGAATGGAAACCCACAGTTCCTCCAACTTCATCCTTTAAAAGTGGCTAGATAAATACCGTGCAATCTTTGAAATTTCCATCACCAGGTGGCACTGGAGAACCTTAGGATGTCCTGTTTCTGATCTGAGTGTACCAGACAGGTGCCTTGATTGACGGCTTTCATGAAAATGATGAAGAACAGAGATGCCAGTGAGGTGGGGCCAGCTGAGTAGTGGGCCTAGAGCAGTGGTGTGCAGGTGTGTGATAAAACATCTGTGGTGGGGCCATGTGGATCTGCCATGCGCTTTCAAATGTCTTGTGACTGACATGGTGCAGCCAGCAGACCCTTATATGTAAAGGCATCTTGTTATATGGAGAGGTTTCAGAACAATGTTCAGAATCAGTTTGCTATGGTCAAGGGGCCATTCTCTGTGGGATAGAAGCATGGTTGGTGCATTCTCCTAGGATCCTGACACACCACACGTGACAGAACTCCCTCCAGCACTGTGTCCCAGTTGAAGTCCTTGTATTTCGTGAAGCAAATACCAATCTTTCAGTGCAGCAGCAAGAATCACCACGAAAAATGGAGGATGACCAAATGGCTTTACAGTTCCCACGGTGAGATACTTAGCCCCCAGTGGCCACAGTTTACCTACAAAGAGAGAATTCAGCACTTCTGCCTCATGTTCATTGGAAAATAAGAAACCATGTCCTCCAGGTCACATAGACGCAGACCCAGCTTTGATGGTCTCACTACAAAGGAAGCTAATGCCCCTGACAACAACATATATTTCAAGATCCCAACCTCAGAGGCAGTTTCTCAAGAAGTCTTTAGGCCAGCAGAGCTCCATGTTTGTGGAGTGTTTATCCTCTCCCTTACTTATGGAAACTCCTCTACCACCTCCAAAGTTGTGAACTCCTGTGCATTTTTCATTCCACATATGTATTCAAAGATTTTCTAACTCTTCTCCTCCAATTGCTTCTTACTTGGGGCAAGGGTATTGTCAAGGCATTTTTCTGGATGACAGTGGGAAGATTTTGTGTAGCACATATTTGCATGCACATTGGATTCATTTTCCTATTTTCCATTCCAAATACTGAATCCCTGACACTAACCCATACCCTACTAGACTCTGACTACAAATCCTAATATGATAGAAAAAAATAACCCAAACAGAATAGAAATACAAGCAGTTCAGAGGAGGCATGGTGTGTAGTTGGACAGGCCTTTTGCATTATAAAGGGTAGATGTTATGAATCTAGTCCAATGTAATAGTTCTCCATGTGTTTTTAAACTTAACCAATATGTGAATTCCCGTCTCCCTTTCTATGCATCCTATTCAGCACACGTATTTTTACATGCACATAGAGAATCATACCTGCTTTCCCAGCTACATTGTTGTGAGGTGGCTGACTTGGCAGATAAAAACTGTGAGAAGAAATCACTCCTCCTAAATGCTGTTGGAACTGAAAATCAACCTATGGGTGAGCTTCCTACTTCAACAACATGATACATACATCCATGTCCAGTAAAATAAATATTTCTGGATCTTGGGATGATATATATTTCATGATGAATTTCAATTGGCATATATATTTTTACTTTTTAATGTCTCTCTGTGTGTGTGTTGTGTGTGTATGTATATATATATATATATATATATATATATATATATATATATACACACACACACACACTCTCTAGATTTTTGAACATATAAAATATGTGTGTCTTATTTTACACTCCCTGAATTCATGTTCATGTATGTGGATTTATAATCAACTTTTCACAAGATTGTTCTCAGAAATATTCATCCACCTGAAATACATATTTTTTTCCTAGTACTGAAAACTAACTTCAGTGAATGGTGCATAGAAATCCTAACATTTCTTTTTTTTTAATTTATTTATTTTTTTTATTGTTGGTCGTTCAAACCTTACACAGTTCTTAATACATCATATTTCACAGTTTGATTCAAGCGGGTTATGAACTCCCAACTTTACCCCGTATACAGATTGCTGTATCACATCATTTACCCTTCCATTGATTGACATATTGCCTTTCTAGTGTCTGATGTATTCTGCTGTAAGTCCTATTCTCTACTATCCCCCCTCCCCTCCCCTCCTCTCCCCTTTTCTCTCTCTACCCCTTCTACTGTAAATCATTTCTTCCATTTGTATTATCTTGTCTTACCCCTCCATTACATAGTTCTTGATATATCATATTTCACATTTTGATTCAAGTGGGTTATGCACTCCCATATTGCCCCTTATACAGATTGCAGAATCACATCAGTTTCACTTCCATTGCTTTACATATTAGCATCCTAGTGTCTGTTGTATTCTGCTGCCTTTCCTATCCTCTACTATCCCCCCTCCCCTCCCCTCCCCTCCCCTCTTCTCTCTCTACCCCCACTACTGCAATTCATTCCTCCCCCTTGTATTATTTTTCCCTTTCCCCTCACTTCCTCTTGTA
Source organism: Ictidomys tridecemlineatus (assembly GCF_052094955.1). NCBI lineage: Eukaryota > Metazoa > Chordata > Mammalia > Rodentia > Sciuridae > Ictidomys > Ictidomys tridecemlineatus. The sequence goes on along the minus strand of NC_135480.1, from coordinate 124,214,967 downwards.
TGTAATTTTGTATAAACCTGAGGGTCTCGTTCCATTTCCATGCTATTTCCCTTCTCTCTCCCTTTCCCTCCCACCTCCCAACCCTGTTTAATGATGGTCTTCTACTTGTGCTCTTCTTCCCTAGTCTGTTCTTAATTACTCTCCTTATATCAAAGAAGACATTTGGCATTTGTTTTTTAGGGCTTGGCTAGCTTCGCTTAGCATAATCTGCTCTAATGCCATCCATTTCCCTCCAAATTCTATGATTTTGTCATTTCTTAATGCAGAGTAATACTCCATTGTGTATAAATGCCACATTTTTTTATCCATTCGTCTATTGAAGGGCATCTAGGTTGGTTCCACAGTCTTCCTATTGTGAATTGTGCTGCTATAAACATCGATGTAGCAGTGTCCCTGTAGCATGCTCTTTTTAGGTCTTTAGGGAATAGACCCAGAAGGGGGATAGCTGGGTCAAATGGTGGTTCCATTCCCAGCTTTCCAAGAAATCTCCATACTGCTTTCCAAATTGGCCGCAACAATTTGCAGTCCCACCAACAATGTACAAGTGTACCCTTTTCCCCACATCCTCGCCAGCACTTATTGTTGTTTGACTTCATAATGGCTGCCAATCTTACTGGAGTGAGATGGTATCTTAGGGTGGTTTTGATTTTCATTTCTCTGACTGCTAGAGATGGTGAGCATTTTTTCATGTACTTGTTGATTGATTGTATGTCCTCCTCTGAGAAGTGTCTGTTCAAGTCCTTGGCCCATTTGTTGATGGGATTATTTGTTATCTTATTGTCTAATTTTCTGAGTTCTTTATATACTCTGGATATTAGGGCTCTATCTGAAGTGTGAGGAGTAAAGATTTGTTCCCATGATGTAGGCTCCCTATTTACCTCTCTTATTGTTTCTTTTGCTGAGAAAAAACTTTTTAGTTTGAGTAAGTCCCATTTGTTGATTCTAGATGTTAACTCTTGTGCTATGGGTGTCCTATTGAGGAATTTGGAGCCCGACCCCACAGCATGTAGGTCGTAGCCAACTTTCTCTTCTATCAGATGCCATGTCTCTGATTTGATATCAAGCTCCTTGATCCATTTTGAGTTAACTTTTGTGCATGGCGAGAGAAAGGGATTCAATTTCATTTTGTTGCATATGGATTTCCAATTTTCCCAGCACCATTTGTTGAAGATGCTATCCTTCCTCCATTGCATGCTTTTAGCCCCTTTATCAAATATAAGAAAGTTGTAGTTTTGTGGGTTGGTTTCTGTGTCCTCTATTCTGTACCATTTGTCCACCTGCCTGTTTTGGTACCAGTACCATGCTGTTTTTGTTACTATTGCTCTGTAGTATAGTTTGAAATCTGGAATCGCTATACCACCTGATTCACACTTCCTGCTTAGTATTGTTTTTGCTATTCTGGGTCTTTTATTCTTCCATATGAATTTCATGATTGCTTTCTCCATTTCTACAAGAAATGCCGTTGGGATTTTGATTGGCATTGCATTAAACCTATAGAGAACTTTTGGTAATATCGCCATTTTGATGATGTTAGTTCTGCCTATCCATGAACAGGGTATATTTTTCCAACTTCTAAGGTCTTCTTCAATTTCTCTCTTTAGGGTTCTGTAGTTTTCATTGTATAAGTCTTTCACCTCTTTTGTTAGGTTGCTTCCCAAGTATTTTATTCTTTTTGAGGATATTGTGAACGGGGTGGTTGTCCTCGTGTCCATTTCAGAGGATTTGTCGCTGATATACAGGAATGCCTTTGATTTATGCGTGTTGATTTTATAACCTGCCACTTTGCTGAATTCATTTATTAGCTCTAACAGTTTCTTTGTAGACCATATTGGGTCTGCTAGGTTTAGAATCATGTCATCTGCAAATAGTGATAACTTAAGTTCTTCTTTTTTTTATTTTCATGCCTTTAATTTCTTTCGTCTGTCTAATTGCTCTGGCCAGTGTTTTGAGAACTATGTTGAACAGGAGTGGTGAGAGAGGGCATCCCTGTCTTGTTCCAGATTTTAGAGGGAATGCCTTCAATTTTTCTCCATTCAGAATCATGCTAGCCTGAGGCTTAGCATAAATTGCTTTTACAATGTTGAGGTATGTTCCTGTTATCCCTAGTTTTTCGAGAGTTTTGAACATAAACGGATGCTGTACTTTGTCGAATGCTTTTTCTGCATCTATCGAGATGATCATATGGTTCTTATTTTTAAGCCTATTGATGTGGTGAATAACATTTATTGATTTCCGTATATTGAACCAACCTTGCATACCAGGGATGAATCCTACTTGATCATGGTGCACAATTTTTTTGATATGTTTTTGTATCTGATTTGCCAGAATTTTATTGAGGATTTTTGCATCTAGGTTCATTAGAGATATTGGTCTGTAGTTTTCTTTCTTTGAAGTGTCTTTGTCTGGTTTCGGAATCAGGGTGATGTTGGCCTCGTAGAATGAATTTGGAAGTTCTCCCTCTTTTTCTATTTCCTGAAATAGCTTGAAAAGTATTGGTATTAGTTCCTCTTTAAAGGTTTTGTAAAACTCTGCTGTAAACCCATCCGGTCCTGGGCTTTTCTTAGATGGTAATCTTTTGATGTTTTCTTCTATTTCCTCAATTGATATTGGTCTGTTTAGGTTGTCTATATCCTCCTGACTCAATCTGGGCAGATTATATGACTTAAGAAATTTATCGATGCCTTCACTATCTTCTATTTTATTGGAGTATAAGGATTCAAAATAATTTCTGATTATCTTCTGTATTTCTGAAGTGTCTGTCATGATCTTGCCTTTTTCATCCCTTATGCTAGTAATTTGAGTTCTCTCTCTTCTTCTCTTCGCTAGCATGGCTAAGGGTCTGTCAATTTTATTTATCTTTTCAAAGAACCAACTTTTCGTTTTGTCAATTTTTTCAATTGTTTCTTTTGTTTCGATTTCATTAATTTCAGCTCTGATTTTAATTATTTCTTGCCTTCTACTTCTTTTGCTGTTGTTTTGCTCTTCTTTTTCTAGAATTTTGAGATGAAGTATGAGATCATTTATTTGTTGGTTTTTTCTTTTTTTAAGGAATGAACTCCAAGCAATGAATTTTCCTCTTAGAACTGCTTTCAATGTGTCCCATAGATTCCGATATGTTGTGTCTGTGTTTTCATTAAACTCTAAGAATTTTTTAATTTCCTCCTTGATGTCTTCTAAAACCCATTGATCATTCAGTAACCTATTGTTCATTCTCCAAGTGATGCATGATTTTTCCTTGCTTCTTTTATGGTTGATTTTTAGTTTCATTCCATTATGATCAGATAAGATGCATGGTATTATCTCCGCTCCTTTATATTGTCTAAGAGTTGCCCTGTGACATAATATATGATCTATTTTTGAGAAGGATCCATGTGCTGCTGAGAAAAAAGTGTAGCTGCTTGATGTTGGGTGGTATATTCTATATATGTCAATTAAGTCTAGGTTGTTAATTGTGTTATTGAGTTCTATAGTTTCCTTATTCAACTTTTGTTTGGAAGATCTGTCCAGTGGTGAGAGAGGTGTGTTGAAGTCTCCCATGATTATTGTATGGTGGTCTATTAGACTCTTGAACTTGAGAAGAGTTTGCTTGATGAACGCAGCAGCACCGTTGTTTGGGGCATATATTTTATGATTGTTATGTCTTGTTGGTGTATGGTTCCCTTGAGCAGTATGTAGTATCCTTCTTTATCCGTTTTGATTAACTTTGGTTTGAAATCTATTTTATTTGATATGAGTATGGACACTCCTCTGCTTGTTTCCGCAGTCCATATGAGTGATATGATTTTTCCCAACCTTTCACCTTCAGTCTATGTATATCCTTTCCTATCAAATGCGTCTCCTGTAGGCAGCATATTGTTGGATCTTGTTTTGTGATCCATTCAACTAGCCTGTGTCTCTTAATTGGTGAGTTTAAGCCATTAACATTTAGGGTTATTATTGAGATATGGTTTGTTCTTCCAGCCATATTTGTTTATTAATGCTGTTAAACCTGATTTGTTTTTCTCTTTGATTTTTCCCCCCTTTACTGTCCTACCTCCCACTGTTGGTTTTCATTGTTGTTTTCCATTTCCTCTTCCTGTGTGTTTTGCCAAGGATTTTTTGAAGAGATGGTTTTCTAGCTGCAAATTCTTTTAACTTTTGTTTATCATGGAATGTTTTAATTTCATCTTCCATCCTGAAGCTTAATTTCGCCGGATACACGATTCTTGGTTGGAACCCATTTTCTTTTAGCGTTTGAAATATGTTATTCCAGGATCTTCTAGCTTTTAGAGTCTGTGTTGAGAGATCAGCTGTTATCCTGATTGGTTTACCCCTAAATGTAATCTGCTTCCCTTCTCTTGTAGCTTTTAAAAATCTCTCCTTATTCTGTATGTTGGACATCTTCATTATAATGTGTCTAGGTGTGGATCTCTTATGATTTTGCACATTCAGCGTCCTGTAGGCTTCTAGGATTTGGGGTTCTGTCTCATTCTTCAAGTCTGGGAAGTTTTCTCGTATTATTTCACTGAATAAATTGTCTATTCCTTTGGTTTGGAGCTCTGTGCCTTCCTGTATCCCAATGACTCTTAAGTTTGGTCTTTTGATATTATCCCATATTTCTTGGATGTTCTGCTCATGGTTTCTTAGCAGACTTGCTGAGCTGTCTATGCTCTTTTCAAGTTGAAATACTCTGTCTTCATTGTCTGATGTTCTATCTTCTAAGTGATCCACTCTGCTGGTAGTTTTCTCAATTGAGTTTTTAAGTTGGTTTATTGCTTCCTGCATTTCTAGGATTTCTATTTGTTTGTTTTTTATTTCCTCTATCTCCCTGTGAAATTGATCTTTTACTTCCTGGATTTGTTTATGAAGTTCCTTGTCAATGTGATCTTTCATTGTCTGATTTTGCTGTCTCATGTCTTCCTTGAGACTCCAGATCATCTGAAGCATGTATATCCTGACCTCTCTGTCTGACATTCCATCTGTTGCAGCTATTACCTCTTCTAGAGTTGAGTTGACCTGCATTGCCTGTGGTCCTTTCTTTCCTTGTCTTTTCATACTGCTGGCGTTTCTTTCTGCTTGGTGAAACTGTTGTGTTTTTGAAATTTTCCCTCTATTTATTTATATTGCTCTTGTATAGTTGAAAAGTCTCCCTTGCAGGACAGATGGTGGCTGTGATCCTCCACCAATTGGTGCGATCTGTCTACAACGCTGGCGGGCCCTAGGTCTGCTCTGCCGGCCGGTCGAAGGTCCGCCTACCCAGCAGGCGCGAGGGGCACCTCTGTCTCTCCGTAGGTTGCTGGGCCTAACCTCCCGATGGGTCCCCAGTACGCCTACCTTGCAGGCACTGGGGGTGGGGCCGGTTCCGGCCCGCAACAAGCCGGTGGGCCTGATCTGCCGCTGGTCACAGTCCCGCCTACCTTGCAGGCACTGGGGGAGGGGACGGTCCTGCCCCTCAGCAGGCCGCTAGGCCTGATCTGCTGGTGGTCACAGTCCCGCCTACCTTGCAGGCACTGGGGGAGGGGACGGTCCTGCCCCTCAGCAGGCCGCTAGGCCTGATCTGCTGGTGGTCACAGTCCCGCCTACCTTGCAGGCACTGGGGGAGGAGACGGGTCTGCCCCACAGAAGGCCACTGGTGGGTCGCAAGACCCCGTTCCTGCAGGCACGTGTGTCAGCTCTTTCTCTTCGCAGATTGCTGGGCCTGACCTGCTTATGGGTCGCCGGTTCTCCTACCTTGAGGCACTGGGTGTGGGGCCGGCTCCGGCCCGAAACCAGCCGCTGGGCCTGCTCTGCCAGTGGTCACAGTCCCGCCTACTTTGCAGGCACTGGGGGAGGGGACTGTCCTGCCCCTCAGCAGGCCGCTAAGCCTGATCTGCTGGAGGTGACAATCCCGCCTACCTTGCAGACACTGGGGGAAGGGACGGGCCTGCCCCACAGAAGGCCGCTGGTGGGTCACAGGACCCTGTTCCCTGCAGGCGCGTGTGTCAGCTCTGTCTCTCGGCAGATTGCTGGGCCTGACCTGCCCGTGGGTCGCCGGTTCTACTACCTTGCAGGCACTGGGGGTGGGGCCGGCTCGGGCCACAACCAGCCGCTGGGCCTTCTCTGCCGGTGGTCCCTAACATTTCTATAGTAACTGACCCTGTTTAACATCAATGCAAGTAGACTCCTATGGGACATGATGTGTATTTTGACATTGATTTTTATTCAACACTGGTACATTACTATTTCTTCAGTTGATGCACATCATAGGATATATATTTCATCCTCAAGTTCACAAATTTCTAGGCATTTGGTTCACTTTCAATCAAATCCTGCTTCAGAACACATGTATTCCACCATGTTTTTTGACTGGTCTTTTCATGAGACTTCTTTCCAAACACATTATTTTGGATTTCCATAATCATTTTGGAACCAAAACTAAAACACCCCTCATGGTAAACCATCACCCTAATATTACCATTAGATGTATAACTGGTTGGAATGAATGATCGTGTATCAATATAAGATTTCTTATATGTTTTCAGATATCAATTCAATCCATTATTTAAATTGGAACCAGTTATATTCTTTATTCAAAGTATGGTCTATTAATACATTATCTCTATACTCATAGACCCAGGGTACACCTATTTGTACCCCCGAATTCTAATTTATACTTCTTCAACATATTGCTCCCAAAAATAGTGGAAGAAATACTCATGTAACCTGATCTACATATATATTTTATCACAGTGATATTCTGAACACAAAATGCAAAGGTCACACTTATGATTGTACCTAAGCCTAATTGGAAAGTGAGCATGGATTACTAAAACCATCCTTGTCTACGTTGGCTAATGCTCTCAAATGTCAATTCTATTGGTGACTACACATTTGTTTCTGCCTAAGATTATATATTTTACCTCAACCTTGTTGAAAATGTCTAATCCTATCACTCACTTTATACTATGCCTAATTTCCTAATGTCTATATTCATATCTGCTTTTCTACATATCTTTCCCAGTTCATCATTGTGACTGACTCTTCACATGTGTTGACATTTACATTCACTCTCTAACGGACACCCTATTGGTAAAGAACTTTTGGTCCAAATATTATACTCACTCTTCTTCCTAAACCTACTGACTATCTTTCTAATCCTACCTACTGTCCCTTTTTGACTTGATCTTCTCTTCTACATTCAATCATCCAAGGTAAGGTGCTATACCTTTGTATGTTGATTTATCAAAGACATCTGAACAGAATGTAATTCAAAGCTAAGTATACCAATCAAGGTCCCAATGCCCTTATGACCTTCAAATCTTACTTACATTTCTGTTTTCATACATATATTTCACCTCTATATTATTATAAATATCACAGGTTCCCAATACCATTCTTCATCCAGCTGAATTATTTCTAACCCAAATTGAACATGTTCTTTACCCCAAGCATTCACTGTTTCCTCAATCTCACTTTACAGAAGAGCAGGGACAGAGTTGGTCTTACAATACAGGAATGTAGGTGATCTTCCACCTGCTGAGAACCTAAAAGGTCCATGCAGAAATGATCCCTGGAGAAGATGTAGGCAGCTAAGAAGGACCTGAGAGAGTAAAAGTCATCTTCTGTGGCAAACAACCTGGTCAGGATGAAGGGATATGTCTGAATGAGCCTCTTTCTTCTTCATGTAGACAAGATTGACCAAACCAGGCCTGTGTGGAGAGCTTTTCCAGGGTTCCTATGGTTGATATACCATTCTAACTTGTGAAATTGTCACAGGAAGAATGGGCAGCCTCCATATCATGGGACCCTTGGAAGGAACAGTTAGGACAAAGTGGTTTCCAAGGCAGTGACCTCATTCAGTTCCTGAAGGAAGTGACCTCACCACACTTCCTTGGTGATGGAACTCTCTGAACTTGGGATCCAGGAAGCCAGGCACCCAGAGGCAGTCCCAGTGCCAGTCCCAGTGGGCTCACTTGTTTGGATTTACCAAGGACAGAGTCAGTCTTTCCTGGTACCTACAGATGTGAGGATGGCCAATTGCCAGGAAAGCTCTGAAGGGGGTCTTTCCAGAGAAAGCAGGTAGTGGCTCACCCCTGGCTCCTGACAACTTCAAAGAATTGGCCAAGGAGGCCAGATCTGTGACAAGACAGGCCAATTCGGTGGAACCTACTATGGCCCACCAGTCAGAGGACACTGTGGGTAGTCACAGACCTTTTTGGGGGAAGGAGGTGGCTTTGTGGGTGTGGGTGTGAGTTTGTGGTTTGGTCTCATGTTCTGAGAAGAGCTAGGAAAGGCGAATTGTTTGATTGAAAGTGGACTGTTTCTAGCAAGTCTTTTGACAAGGCAAGTGTTGCTTTTTCTGTGTATCACACTGTGTCCGTGGTTGTAGACATTAGAAAAGAGAATGCATCAATGGATGAGTCCTGTCTTGTAAAAAGATTCCAGCATTCATCCTGCCCAATTTATGAATGGACTGCGGCTTGCCTTATCCATGGGGAAAACCTACTATCTTCCTAAATTTCTGTTTTCTTCCTGAATTCTGGCCACTCTTCAGAATAGGCTCATCGTTTTGTCTTCAAGATATGTACCACCTTGAAGCTTGGTGACATGGCCATGTACTAGATAGCTGAAAGGAATGGCGAGCATCTCAGAAAACTCAGATATCAGTGGGCCCATTAAAGTCTCAGTGGAGAAACCCTGCTTTGGGACATTTGCTTACCTATTGTTCTGTTTCCCTGGATGTCAGCAAGGTCTTTGCCTCAGGACACACCTTTGTGAAGCCTGAAGAAAACAGTTTTCAAATGCAAACGAATGGGCACCACTTGTGGCTCTTTGCTTAATTGCTTTGCAAAGGGATGTGTCTGAATCAGCCTCTTGGCCCTGTGTGAGGCTGTGGCTTAGATTGTCAGCACCTGATGGATCTCAGGAAAGATCCCATATGTGCATCCAAAGCCAATATGGCAAAACAGCAGTCATTGTGGATGAAGTCTCTCGCCTTCCTCTGTAAGGTCCCTGACCTGCATCAAGTGAGAATAGGGATCCTTTGGGTCAAATGAGTTTTTCAAAGCCCTGCAGAAGCTAGCCATTATGTGCTTGTGTTTTCTCAGGACTCCAATTTACACAAAAAATCTGTACCCCACCATCAGCAGGCCTCAAAGTTTAGAAGCCTAGCAGTATTAAAGGCAGGCCTATTTGATCACTTCTGGTTCAAAGAAGGGTGTACAGGCCACCCTGGAATTAGGCAAATGAGGGGCAAGGGAGCTTATTGTGGACACTGTCTTAGGCTGCGACCCTCAAAGAAACCTCAAGCCAGAGGTTATGAGGATTGTCTATATGGAAGAAGTTGAGGGCCTTGTGGCAGTGTTTTGGTTTGAATTCTGGTCATTTGTATGGCGGTGGAAGAGATGACTGGGTCCGCCTGGGCTTGAATTCTGGTGTGATTCCCCTTGGAGACTGAGTTCTGGAACTGACCTCAGAGAAGTATTGCCATGAATTGAGTTGGGATTTTCCAAGGCCACGCATGAGAGTCCCCCCGGGAAACTGAGATCGAATCCCAGGGTGACTTTCCACAGAACACTGAAAATCTCAGCCAGGATATCACATGATTTTATTCTTAAAGACCTGGCAGCCATAGTTGAGAGTGAAAACACACATGGACCTCACATTGTAGACCTTAGTTGGCCTGGTTTCATGTGACGTTTTTTGGCCACTCTTTGGGAAGCCTTGTTTGTGAGAGTTCTCCAGAGTGCCTCCAACTTCATTCTTTAAAAATGGCTAGATAAATACCGTGCAATCTTTGAAATTCCCATGACCAGGTGGCACTGGAGAACCTTAGGATGTCATGTTGCTGATCATGAGTTTACCATACAGGTGCCTTGATTGACGGCTTTCATGAAAATGATGAAGAACAGAGATGCCAGTGAGGTGGGGCCGGCTGAGTAGTGGGCCTAGAGCAGTGGTGTGCAGGTGTTTGATAATACATCTGTGGTGGGGCCATGTGGATCTGCCATGGGCTTCCAAATGTCTTGTGACTGACATGGTGCAGCCAGCAGACCCTTATATGTAAAGGCATCTTGTTATATGGAGAGGTTTCAGAACAGTGTTCAGAATCATGTTGCTATAGTCAAGGGGCCAAGCTCTGTGGGATAGAAGCATGGTTGGTGCATTCTCCTAGGACCCTGACACACCACACGTGACAGAACTCCCTCCAGCACTGTGTCCCAGTTGAAGTCCTTGTTTTTCATGAAGCAAATACCAAACTCCCAGTGAAGCAGCAAGAAACACCACGAAAATTGGAGGATGACAAAATGGCTTCACAGTTCCCACGGGGAGATACTTAGCCCCCAGTGGCCACGGTTTACCTACAAAGACAGAATTCAGCACTTCTGCCTCATGTTCATTGGAAAATCAGAAACCATGTTCTCCAGGTCACATAGATGCAGAACCAGCTTTGTTGGTCTCACTACAAAGGAAGCTAATGCTCCTGACAACAACATATATTTCAAGAGCGCAACCTCAGAGGCAGTTTCTCAAGAAGTCTTTAGGCCAGCAGAGCTTTATGTTTGTGGAGTGTTTATCCTCTCCCTTACTTATGGAAACTCCTCTACCACCTCCAAAGTTGTGAACTCCTGAGCACTTTTCATTCCACATATGTATTCAAAGATTTTCTAACTCTTCTCCTCGAATTGCGTCTTACTTGGGGCAAGGGTATTGTCAAGGCATTTTTCTGGATGACAGTGGGAAGATTTTGTGTAGCACATATTTGCATACACATTGGATTCATTTTCCTATTTTCCATTCCAAATACTGAATCCCTGACACAAACCCATACCCTACTAGACTCTGACTACAAATCCTAATATGATAGAAAGAAATAACCCAAACAGAATAGAAATACAAGCAGTTCAGAGGAGGTATGGTGTGTAGTTGGACAGGCCTTTTGCATTATAAAGGGTAGATGTTATGAATCTAGCCCAATGTAATAGTTCTCCATGTGTTTTTAAACTTAACAAATATGTGAATTCCTGTCTCCCTTTCTCTGCAGCCTATTCAGCACATGTATTTTTACATGCACATAGAGAATCCTACCTGGTTTCCAAGCTACTTGTTAGGTGGCTGACTTGGCAGATACAAACTGTGAGAAGAAACCACTCCTCCTAAATGCTGTTGGAACTAAAAATCAACCTATGGGTGAGCTTCCTACTACAACAACATGATACATACATCCATGTTCAGTAAAATAAATATTTCTGGATCTTGGGATGATATATATTTCATGAAGAATTTCAATTGGCATATATATTTTTACTTTTTAATGTCTCTCTGTGTGTGTTTTGTGTGTATATATATGTATATATACACACACACACTCTCCAGATTTTTCAAAATATAAAATATATGTGTCTTATTTTACACTCCCTGAATTCTTGTTCATGTATGTGGATTTATAATCAACTTTTCACAAGATTATTCTCAGAAATATTCATCCACCTGAAATACATATTTGTTTCCTAGTACTGAAAACTAACTTCAGTGAATGGTGCATAGAAATCCTAACATTTCTACAGTAACTGACCCTGTTTAACATCAATGTAAGTAGACTCCTATGGGACTTGATGTGTATTTTGACATTGATTTTTATTCAACACTGGTACATTACTATTTCTTCAGTTGATGCACATCATAGGATATATATTTCATCCTCAAGTTCACAAATTTCTAGGCATTTGGTTCACTTTCAATCAAATCCTGCTTCAGAACACATGTATTCCTCCATGTTTCTTGACTGGTCTTTTCATGAGACTTCTTTCCAAACACATTATTTTGGATTTCCATAATCACTTTGGAACCAAAACTCACACACCCCTCATGGTAAACCATCACTCTAATATTACCATTAGATGTATAACTGGTTGGAATGAATGATCGTCTATCAATATAAGATTTCTTATTTGTTTTCAGATATCATTTCAATCCATTATTTAAATTGGAACCAGTTATATTCTTTATTCACAGTATGGTCTATTCATGCATTATCTCTATACTCATAGACCCAGTGTACACCTACTTGTACCCCCTAATTCTAATTTATACATCTTCAACGTATTGCTCCCAAAAATAGTGGAAGAAATACTCATGTCACCTTATCTAAATATATATTTTATCACAGTGATATTCTGCACACAAAATGCAAAGGTCACACTTATGAATGTACCTAAGCCTACTTGGAAAGTGAGCATGGATTACTAAAACCATCCTTGTCTACGTTGGCCAATGCTCTCAAATGTCAATTCTATTGGTGACTACACATTTGTTTCTGCCTAAGATTATATAAAAACCTCAACCCTGTTGAAAATGTCTAATCAATCACTCACTTTATACTTTGCCTAATTTCCTAATGTCTATATTCATATCTACTTTCCTACATATCTTCCCCAGTTCATCATTGTGACTGACTCTTCACATGTGCTGACATTTGCATTCACTCTCTAACAGACACCCTATTGCTAAAGAACTTTTGGTCCAAATATTATACTCACTCTTCTTCCTAAACCTACAGACTATCTTTCTAATCCTACCTACTATCCCATTTTGACTTGATCTCCTATTCTACATTCAATCATTCAAGGTACAAGGTCCTATGAAATTGTATGTTGATTTATCAGAGACATCTGTACAGAATGTAATTCAAAGCTAAGTATCCCAATCAAGGGCCCAATGCTCTTCTGGCCTTCAACCTTTACTTAGATTTTTGTTTTCACACATATATTTCACCTCTATATTATTATAAATATCACAGGTTCCCAATACCATTCTTCATTTAGCAGAATTATTTCTAACCCAAATTGAACATGTTCTTAACCCCAAGCATTCACTGTTTCCTCAATCTCACTTTACAGAAGAGCAGGGACACAGTTGGTCTTACAATACAGGAATGTAGGGGATTTTCCACCTGGTGAGAACCTCCAAGGTCCATGCAGAAATGATCACTGGAGTAGATGTAGGCAGCTTGGAAGGACCTGAGAGAGTAAAAGTCATCTTCCGTGGCAAACAACCTGGTCAGGATGAAGGGATGTGTCTGAATGAGCCTCTCTTTTCTTAATGTAGACAGATGGACCAAACCAGGCCTGTGTGGAGAGCTTTTCCTGGGTGCCTATGGTTGATATACCATTCTAAGTTGTGAAAGTGTCACAGGAAGCAGGGGCAGCCTCCATCTCATGGGACCCTTGGAAGCAACAGTTAGGAAAAAGTGTTTTCCAAGGCAGTGACCTCATTCAGTTCCTGAAGGAAGTGACCTCACCACACTTCCTTGGTGATGGAACTCTCTGAACTTGGGATCCAGGAAGCCAGGCACCCAGAGGCAGTCCCAGTGCCTGTCCCAGTGGGCTCACTTGTTTGGATTTACCAAGGACAGAGTCAGTCTTTTTTGGGACCTACAGATGTGAGGATGGCCAATTGCCATAAAAGCTCTGAAAGGGGTCTTTCCTAAGAAAGCAGGTAGTGGCTCAACCCTGGATCCTGACAACTTCACAGAATTGGCCAAGGAGGCCAGATCTGAGACAAGAGAGGCCATTTTTTGGGAACCTAGTATGGCCCACCAGTCAGACGACACTGTGGGTAGTCACAGACCTCCTTGGGGGAAGGAGGAGGCTTTGTGGGTGAGGGTGTGGGTTTGTGGTTTGGTCTCATGTTCTGAGAAGATCCAGGAAAGGCGGTTTGTTTGGTTTGGAGTGGACTGTTTCTAGCAAGTCTTTTGAAAAGGCGAGTGTTGCTTTCTCTGTGTATCACACTGTGTCTGTGGTTGTAGACATTAAAAAAGAGAATGCATCAATGGATGTGTCCTGTCTAGTAGAAAGCTTCCAGCATTCATCCTGCCCAATTTATGAATGGACTGCGGCTTGCCTTTTCCATGGGCAAAACCTACTATCTTCCTAAATTCCTGTTTCCTTCCTAAATTCTTGCCACTCTTCAGAATAGGCTCATGGTTTTCTGTCCAAAATATGTACTACCTCCAAGCTTGGTGACATGGCCATGTACTAGATAGCTGAAAGGAATGGCGAGCATCTCAGAAAACTCAGATATCAGTGCGCCAATTAAAGTCTCAGTGGAGAAACCCTGCTTTGGGCCTTTTGCTTACCTATTGTTCTGTTTCCCTGGATGTCAGCAAGGTCTTTGCCTCAGGACACACCTTTGTGAAGCCTGAAGAAAACAGTTTTCAAATGCAAAATAATGGGCATCACTTGTGGCTCTTTGCTTACTTGCTTTGCAAAGGGATGTGTCTGAATCAGCCTCTTGGCCCTGTGTGAGGCTGTGGCTTAGATTGTCAGCACCTGATGGATCTCAGGAAAGATCCCGTATGTGCATCCAAAGCCAATATGGCAAAATAGCAGTGATTGTGGATGAAGTCTCTCGCCATCCTCTGTAAGGTCCCTGACCTGCATCAAGTGAGAATAGGGATCCTTTGGGTCAAATGAGTTTTTCAAAGCCCTGCAGAGGCTAGCCATTATGTGCTTGTGTTTTCTCATGACTCCAATATACACAAAAAATCTGTACCCTACCATCAGCAGGCCTCAAAGTTTAGAAGCTGAGCAGTATTAAAGGCAGGCCTATTTGATTACTCCTGGTTCAAAGAAGGGTGTCCAGGCTACCCTGACATTAGGCAAATGAGGGGCAAGGAAGCTTATTGTGGACACTGTCTTAGGCTGCGCCCCTCAGGGAAACCTCCAGCCAGAGGTTATGAGGATTGTGTATATGGAAGAAGTTGAGGGCCTGGTGGCAGTGTTTTGGTTTGAATTGTGGTCATTTGTATGGCATTGGAAGAGATGACTGGGTCCGCCTGGGCTTGAACTCTGGTGTTATTCCCCTTGGAGACTGAGTTCTGGAACTGAACTCAGAGAAGAATTGCCATGAATTGAGTTGGGATTTTCCGAGGCCACGCATGAGTGTCCCCCCTGGAAACTGAGATCGAAGCCCAGGGTGACTTTCCACAGAACACTGGGAATCTCAGCCAGGATATCACATGATTTTATTCTTAGAGACCTGGCAGCCATAGTTGAGTGTCAAAACACACATGGACCTCACATTGTAGACCTCAGTGGGCCTGGTTTCATGTGACGTTTTTTGGTCACTCTTTGGGAAGCCTTGTTTGTGAGAGTTCTCCAGAGCTTTCATTGAAATGATCTTTCTCACCATTAAATGGTTCCTGAATGAATGGAAACACACAGTGCCTCCAACTTCATCCTTTAAAATGGCTAGATAAATACCGTGCAATCTTTGAAATTCTCATGACCAGGTGGCACTGGAGAACCTTAGGATGTCCTGTTGCTGATCATGAGTTTACCAGACAGGTGCCTTGATTGACGGCTTTCATGAAAATGATGAAGAACAGAGATGCCAGTGAGGTGGGGCCGGCTGAGTAGTGGGCCTAGAGCAGTGGTGTGCAGGTGTGTGATAAAACATCTGTGTTGGGGCCATGTGGATCTGCCATGGGCTTCCAAATGTCTTGTGACTGACATGGTGCAGCCAGCAGACCCTTATATGTAAAGGCATCTTGTTATATGGAGAGGTTTCAGAACAATGTTCAGAATCAGGTTGCTATGGTCAAGGGGCCAAGCTCTGTGGGATAGAACCTTGCTTTGTGCTTTCTCCTAGGACCCTGACACACCACACGTGACAGAACTCTCTCCAGCACTGTGTCCCAGTTGAAGTCCTTGTATTTCGTGAAGCAAATACCAATCTCCCAGTGAAGCAGCAAGAAACACCCCGAAAAGTGGAGGATGACCAAATGGCTTCACAGTTCCCACGGGGAGATACTTAGCCCCCAGTGGCCACAGTTTACCCACAAAGAGAGAATTCAGCACTTCTGCCTCATGTTCATAGGAAAATCAGAATCCATGTCCTCCAGGTCACATAGATGCAGACCCAGCTTTGATGGTCTCACTACAAAGGAAGCTAATGCTCCTGACAACAACATATATTTCAAGAGCCCAACCTCAGAGGCAGTTTCTCAAGAAGTCTTTAGGCCAGCAGAGCTCCATGTTTGTGGAGTGTTTATCCTCTCCCTTACTGATGGAAACTCCTCTACCACCTCCAAAGTTGTGAACTCCTGAGCATTTTTCATTCCACATATGTATTCAAAGATTTTCTAACTCTTCTCCTCGAATTGCGTCTTACTTGGGGCAAGGGTTTTGTCAAGGCATTTTTCTGGATGACAGTGGGAAGATTTTGTGTAGCACATATTTGCATACACATTGGATTCATTTTCCTATTTTCCATTCCAAATACTGAATCCCTGACACTAACCAATCCCCAATTAGACTCTGAATAAAAATGCTAATATGATAAAAAAAATAACCCAAACAGAATAGAAATACAAGGAGTTCAGAGGAAGCATGGTGTGTAGTTGGACAGGCCTTTTGCATTATAAATTGTAGATATTATGAATCTAGTCCAATGTAATAGTTCTCCATGTGTTTTTGAACTTAACAAATGTGTGAATTCCTGTCTCCCTTTCTATGCAGCCTATTCAGCACATGTATTTTTACATTCACATAGAGAATCCTACCTGGTTTCCCAGCTACATTCTTGGGAGGTGGCTGACTTGGCAGATACAAACTGTGAGAAGAAATCACTCCTAAATGCTGTTGGAACTTAAAACTAACCTATGGGTGAGCTTCCTATTTCAACAACATGATACATACATCCATGTTCAGTAAAATAAATATTTCTGGATCTTGGAATGATATATATTTCGTGATGAATTTCAATTGGCATATATATTTTTATTTTTAATGTCAATCTGTGTGTGTTTTGTGTATATATATATATATATATATATATATATATATATATACACACACACACACACTATCCTGATTTTTCAAAATATAAAATATGTGTGTCTTATTTTACACTCTCTGAATTCATGTTCATGTATGTGGATTTATAATCAACTTTTCACAAGATTATTCTCAGAATTATTCATCCACCTGAAATACATAGTTGTTTTCTAGTACTGAAAACTAACTTCATTGAATGGTGCATAGAAATCCTAACATTTCAACAGTAATTTACCCTGTTTAACATCAATGCAAGTAGACTACTATGGGACATGATGTGTATTTTGACATTTATTTTTATTCAACACTGGTACACTACTATTTCTTCAGTTGATGCACATCATAGAATATATATGTTTCATCTTCAAGTTCACAAATTTCTAGGCATTTGGTTCACTTTCCATAAAATTCTGCTTCAGAACACATGTATTCCTCCATGTTTCTTGACTGGTCTTTTCATGAGACTTCTTTCCAAACACATTATTTTGGATTTCCATAATCACTTTGGAACCAAAACTCACACTCCCCTCATGGTAAATCATCACCCTAATATTACCATTAGATGTTTAACTGGTTGGAATGAATGATCGTGTATCAATATAGGATTTCTTATATGTTTTCAGATATCAATTCAATCCATTATTTAAATTAGAACTAGTTATATTCTTTATTCACAGTATGGTCTATTCATGCATTATGTCTATACTCATAGACCCATGGTACACCTATTTGTACCCCCGAATTCTAATTTATACGTCTTCAACGTATTGCTCCCAAAAATAGTGGAAGAAATACTCATGTCACCTGATCTACATATATATTTTATCACAGTGATATTCTGAACACAAAATGCAAAGGTCACACTTATGATTGTACGTAAGCCTAATTGGAAAGTGAGCATGGATTACTAAAACCATCCTTGTCTACCTTGGCTAATGCTCTCAAATGTCAATTCTATGGGTGACTACACATTTGTTTCTGCCTAAGATTATATATTCAACCTCAACCCTGTTGAAAATGTCTAATCCTATCACTCACTTTATACTTTGCCTAATTTCCTAATGTGTATATTCATATTTGCTTTCCTACATATCTGCCCCAGTTCATCATTGTGACTGACTCTTCACATGTGCTGACATTTACATTCACTCTCTAACAGACACCATATTGCTAAAGAACTTTTGGTCCAAATATTATACTCACTCTTCTGTATAAACCTACTGACTATCTTTATAATCCTACCTACTATCCCTTTTTGACTTGATCTTCTCTTCTACATTCAATCATCCAAGTTACAAGGTCTTATGCCATTGTATGTTGATTTATCAGAGACATCTGTACAGAATGTAATTCAAAGCTAAGTATCCCAATCAAGGGCCCAATGCCCCTCTGGCCTTCAAATCTTACTTAGATTTCTGTTTTCATACATATATTTCACCTCTATATTATTATAAATATCACAGGTTCCCAATACCATTCTTCATCCAGCAGAATGATTTCTAACCCAAATTGAACATGTTCTTACCCCAAGCATTCACTGTTTCCTCAATCTCACTTTACAGAAGAGCAGGGACAGAGTAGGTCTTACAATACAAGAATGTAGGGGATCTTCCACCTGCTGAGAACCTCAAAGGTCCATGCAGAAATGATCCCTGGATAAGATGTAGGCAGCTAGGAAGGACCTGAGAGAGTAAAAGTCACCTTTCGTGGCAAACAACCTGGTCAGGATGAAGGGATGTGTCTGAATGAGCCTCTCTCTTCTTCATGTAGACAAGATGGACCAAACCAGGCCTGTGTGGAGAGGTTTTCCTGGGTGCCTATGGTTGATATACCATTTTAACTTGTGAAAGTGTCATAGGAAGCAGGGGCAGCCTCCATCTCATGGGACCCTTGGAAGCAACAGTTAAAACAAAGTTTTTTCCAAAGAAGTGACCTCATTCAGTTTCTGAAGGAAGTGGCCTCACCACACTTTCTTGGTGATGGAACTCTCTGAACATGGGATCCAGGAACCCAGGCACCGAGAAGCAGTTTCAGTGCCAGTCCCCGTGCGCACACTTGTTTGGATTTACCAAGGACAGAGTCAGTCTTTCTTGGTACCTACAGATGTGAGGACGGCCAACTGCCAGGCAAAGCTCTGAAGGGGGTCTTTCCTGAGAAAGCAAGTAGTGGCTCAACCCTGGCTCCTGACAGCTTCACAGAATTGGCCAAGGAGTCCAGATCTGAAACAAGACACGCCATTTCGGGGGAACCTAGTATGGCCCAACAGTCAGAGGACACTGCGGGTAGTCACAGACCTCCTTGGGGGAAGGAGGTGGCTTTGTGGGTGTGGGTGTGAGTTTGTGGTTTGGTCTCCTGTTCTTAGTAGAGCTAGAAAAGGCTGTTTGTTTGGTTTTGAGTGGAATGTTTCTAACAAGACTTTTGACAAGGTTAGTGTTGCTTTGTCTGTGTATCGCACTGTGTCCGTGGTTGTAGACATTAGAAAAGAGAATGCATCAATGGATGTGTACTGTCTAGTAGAAAGCTTCCAGCATTCATCCTGCCCAATTTATGAATGGACTGCGGCTTGCCTTATCCATGGGCAAAACCTACTATCTTCCTAAATTCCTGTTTTCTTCCTGAATTCTGGCCACTCTTCAGAATAGGCTCATGGTTTTGTGTCCAAGACATGTACCACTTCCAAGCTTGGTGACATGGCGATGTATTAGATAGCTGAAAGAAATGGCAAGCATCTCAGAAAACTCAGATATCAGTGGGCCCATTAAAGTCTCAGTGGAGAAACCCTTCTTTGGGCCTTTTGCTTATCTATTGTTCAGTTTCCCTGGATGTCAGAAAGGGCTTTGCCTCAGGACACACATTTGTGAAGCCTGAAGAAAAGTTTTCAAATGCAAACGAATGGGCATCAATTGTGTCTCTTTGCTTAATTGCTTTGCAAAGGGATGTGTCTGAGTCAGCCTCCTTGACATATGTGAGGCTGTGGCTTAGATTGTCAGCACCTGATGGATCTCAGGAAAGATCCCATATGTGCATCCAAAGCCAATATTGCAAAACAGCAGTCATTGTGGATGAAGTCTCTCGCCTTCCTCTGTAAGGTCCCTGACGTGCATCCAGTGAGAATAGGGATCTTTTGGGTCAAATGAGTTTTTCAAAGCCCTTCAGAGGCTAGCCATTATGTGCTTGTGTTTTCTCATGACTCCAATTTAAAATAAAAATCTGTACACCACCATCAGCAGGCCTCAAAGTTTAGAAGCTGAGCAGTACTAAAGGCAGGCCTATTTGACCACTCCTGGTTCAAAGAATGGTGTCCAGGCCACCTTGACATTAGGCAAATGAGGGGCAAGGGAGCTTATTGTGGACACTGTCTTAGGCTGCACCCCTCATTGAAACCTCCAGCCAGAGGTTATGAGGATTGTCTATATGGAAGAAGTTGAGGGCCTTGTGGCAGTGTTTTGGTTTGAATTGTGGTCATTTGTATGGCGGTGGAATAGATGACTGGGTCCGCCTGGGCTTGAACTCTGGTGTGATTCCCCTTGGAGACTGAGTTCTGGAACTGACCTCAGAGAAGTATTGCCATGAATTGAGTTGAGATTTTCCGAGGCCATGCATGAGAGTCTCCCCTGGAAACTGAGATCAAAGCCCAGGGTGACTTTCCACAGAACACTGGGAATCTCAGCCAGGATATCACATGATTTTATTCTTAAAGACCTGGCAGCCTTAGTTGAGAGTCAAAACACACATTGACCTCACATTGTAGAACTGAGTGGGCCTGGTTTCATGTGACTTTTTTTGCCACTCTTTGGGAAGCCTTGTTTGTGAGAGTTCTCCAGAGCCTTCATTGAAATGATCTTTCTCACCATTAAATGGTTCCTGAATGAATGGAAACCCACAGTGCCTCCAACTTCATCCTTTTTCAAATGGCTAGATAAATACCGTGCAATCTTTGAAATTCCCATGACCAGGTGGCACTGGAGAACCTTAGGATGTCCTGTTGCTGATCATGAGTTTACCAGACAGGTGCCTTGATTGATGGCTTTCATGAAAATGATGAAGAACAGAGATGCCTGTGAGGTGGGGCTTGCTGAGTAGTGGGCCTAGAGCAGTGGTGTGCAGGTGTTTGATAAAACATCTGTGGTGGGGCCATGTGGATCTGCCATGGGCTTCCAAATGTCTTGTGACTGACATGGTGCAGCCAGCAGACCCTTATATGTAAAGGCATCTTGTTATATGGAGAGGTTTCAGAACAATGTTCAGAATCAGGTTGCTATGGTCAAGGGGCCAAGCTCTGTGGGATAGAAGCATGGTTGGTGCATTCTCCTAGGATCCTGACACACCACACGTGACAGAACTCCCTCCAGCACTGTGTCCCAGTTGAAGTCTTTGTATTTCGTGAAGCAAATACCAAACTCCCAGTGAAGCAGCAAAAAACACCACAAAAAGTGAAGGATGACAAAATGGCTTCACAGTTCCCACGGGGAGATACTTAGCCCCCAGTGGCCACGGTTTACCTACAAAGAGAGAATTCAGCACTTCTGCCTCATGTTCATTGGAAAATCAGAAACCATGTCCTCCAGGTCACATAGATGCAGACCCAGCTTTGATGGTCTCACTGCAAAGGAAGCTAATGCTCCTGACAACAACATATATTTCAAGAGCCCAACCTCAGAGGCAGTTTCTCAAGAAGTCTTTAGGCCAGCAGAGCTTTATGTTTATGGAGTGTTTATCCTCTCCCTTACTTATGGAAACTCCTCTACCACCTCCAAAGTTGTGAACTCCTGAGCATTTTTCATTCCACATATGTATTCAAAGATTTTCTAACTCTTCTCCTCGAATTGCGTCTTACTTGGGGCAAGGGTATTGTCAAGGCATTTTTCTGGATGACAGTTGGAAGATTTTGTGTAGCACATATTTCCATACACATTGGATTCATTTTCCTATTTTCCATTCCAAATACTGAATCCCTGACACTAACCCATACCCTACTAGACTCTGACTACAAATCCTAATATGATAGAAAGAAATAACCCAAACAGAATAGAAATACAAGCAGTTCAGAGGAGGCATGGTGTGTAGTTGGACAGGCCTTTTGCATTATAAAGGGTAGATGTTATGAATGTAGTCCAATGTAATAGTTCTCCATGTGTTTTTAAACTTAACAAATATGTGAATTCCTGTCTCCCTTTCTCTGCAGCCTATTCAGCACGTGTATTTTTACATGCACATATAGAATCCTACCTGGGTTCCCAGCTACATTCTTGTGAGGTTGCTGACTTGGCATATACAAACTATGAGAAGAAATTACTCCTCCTAAATGCTGTTGGAACTGAAAATCAACCTATGGGTGAGCTTCCTACTTGAACAACATGATACATACATCCATGTTCAGTAAAATAAATATTTTTGAATCTTGGGATGATATATATTTCATGATGAATTGCAATTGGCATATATATTTTTACTTTTTAATGTCTCTCTGTGTGTGCTTTGTGTGTATATATACATATATATACACACACACTCTCTAGATTTTTCAAAATATAAAATATGTGTGTCTTATTTTACACTCCCTGAATTCATGTTCATGTATGTGGATTTATAATCAACTTTTCACAAGATTATTCTCAGAAATAGTCATCCACCTGAAATACATATTTGTTTCCTAGTACTTAAAACTAACTTCAGTGAATGGTGCATAGAAATCCTAACATTTCTACAGTAACTGACCCTGTTTAACATCAATGCAAGTAGACTCCTATAGGACATGATGTATATTTTGACATTTATTTTCATTCAAAACTGGTACATTACTATTTCTTCAGTTGATGCACATCATAGGATATATATTTCATCTTCTAGTTCACAAATTTTGAGGCATTTTGTTCACTTTCAATCAAATCCTGCTTCAGAACACATGTATTCCTCCATGTTTCTTGACTGGTCTTTTTATGAGACTTCTTTCCAAACACATTATTTTGGATTTCCATAATCACCTTGGAACCAAAACTCACACACCCCTCATGGTAAACCATCACCCTAATATTACTAATAGATGTATAACTGGTTGGAATGAATGATCGTGTATCAATATAAAATTTCTTATATGTTTTCAGATATCAATTCAATCCATTATTTAAATTGGAACCAGTTATATTCTTTATTCACAGTATGGTCTATTCATCCATTATCTCTATACTCATAGACCCAGGGTACACCTATTTGTACCCCCGAATTCTAATTTATACGTCTTCAAAGTATTGCTCCCAAAAATAGTGGAAGAAATACTCATGTCACCAGATCTACATATATATTTTATCAAATGATATTCTGAACACAAAATGCAAAGGTCACACTTATGATTGTACCTAAGCCAAATTGGAAAGTGAGCTTGGATTACTAAAACCATTCTTGTCTATGTTGGCTAATGCTCTCAAATGTCAATTCTATGGGTGACTACACATTTGTTTCTGCCTAAGATTATATATTCAACCTAAACCCAGATGAAAATGTCTAATCCTATCACTCACTTTATACTTTGCCTAATTTCCTAATGTCTATATTCATATCTGCTTTCCTACATATCTTCCCCAGTTCTTCATTGTGACTGACTCTTCACATATGCTGACATTTACATTCACTCTCTAACAGACACGCTATTGCTAAAGAACTTTTGGTCCAAATATTATACTCACTCTTCTTCCTAAACCTACTGACTATCTTTCTAATCCTACCTACTATCCCTTTTTGACTTGATCTTCTCTTCTACATTCAATCATCCAAGGTACAAGGTCCTATGCCATTGCATGTTGATTTATCAGAGATATCTGTACAGAATGTAATTCAAAGGTAAGTATCCCAATCAAGGGCCCAATGCTTTTCTGGCCTTCAAATCTTACTTACATTTCTGTTTTCATACATATATTTCAAATCTATGTTATTATAAATATCACAGGTTCCCAATACCATTCTTCATCCAGCAGAATGATTTCTAACCCAAATTGAACATGTTCTTAACCCCAAGCATGCACTTTTTCCTCAATCTCACTTTACAGAAGAGCAGGGACAGAGTTGGTCTTACAATACAGGAATGTAGAGGATCTTCCACCTGCTGAGAACCTCCAAGGTCCATGCAGAAATGATCCCTGGAGAAGATGTAGGCAGCTAGGAAGGACCTGAGAGAGTACAAGTCATCTTTCGTTTCAAACAACCTGGTCAGGATGAAGGGATGTGTCTGAATGAGCCTCTCTCTTCTTCATGTAGACAAGATGGACCAAACCAGGCCTGTGTGGAGAGCTTTTCCTGGGTGCCTATGGTTGATATACCATTCTAACTTGTGAAAGTGTCACAGGATGCAGGTTCAGCCTCCATCTCATGGGACCCTTGGAAGCAACAGTTAGGACAAAGTGGTTTCCAAGGCAGTGACCTCATTCAGTTCCTGAAGGAAGTGACCTCACCACACTTCCTTGGTGATGGAACTCTCTGAACTTGTGATCCAGGAAGCCAGGCACCCAGAGGCAATCCCAGTGCCAGTCCCAGTGGGCTCACTTGTTTGGATTTACCAAGGACAGAGTCAGACTTTCTTGGTACCTACAGATGTGAGGATGGCCAATTGCCAGGAAAGCTCTGAATGGGGTCTCTCCTGAGAAAGCAGGTAGTGGCTCACCCCTGGCTCCTGACAACTTCACAGAATTGGCCAAAAAGGCCAGATCTGAGACAAGACAGGCCATTTCGGGGGAACATTGTATGGCCCACCAGTCAGAGGACACTGCGGGTAGTCACAGACCTCCTCAGGGGACGGAGGTGACATTGTGGGTGTGGGTGTGAGTTTGTGGTTTGGTCTCATGTTCTGAGAAGAGCTAGGAAAGGCGGTTTGTTTGGTTTGGAGTGGACTGTTTCTATCAAGTCTTTTGACAAGGCGAGTGTTGCTTTGTCTGTGTATCGCACTGTGTCCATGCTTGTAGACATTAGAAAAGAGAATGCATCAATGGATGTATCCTGTCTAGTAGAAAGCTTCCAGCATTCATCCTGCCAAATTTATAAATGGACTGAGGCTTGCCTTATCCATGGGCAAAACCTACTATCTTCCTATATTCCTGTTTTCTTCCTGAATTCTGGCCACGCTTCAGAATAGGCTCATTGTTTTGTGTCCAAGATATGTACCACCTCCAAGCTTGGTGACATGGCCATGTACTAGATAGCTGAAAAGAATGGCGAGCATCTCAGACAACTCAGATATCAGTGGGCCCATTAAAGTCTCAGTGGAGAAACCCGGCTTTGAGACTTTTGCTTACCAATTGTTCTGTTTCCCTGGATGTCAGCAAGGTCTTTGCCTCAGGACACACCTTTGTGAAGCCTGAAGAAAACAGTTTTCAAATGCAAACGAATGGGCATCACTTGTGGCTCTTTACTTAATTGCTTTGCAAAGGGATGTGTCTGATTCAGCCTCTTGGCCCTGTGTAAGGCTGTGGTTTAGATTGTCAGCACCTGATGGATCTCAGGAAAGATCCCATATGTGCATCTAAAGCCAATATGGCAAAACAGCAGTCATTGTGGATGAAGTCTCTCACCTTCCTCTGTAAGGTCCCTGACCTGCATCAACTGAGAATAGGGATCCTTTGGGTCAAATGAGGTTTTCAAAGCCCTGCAGAGGCTAGCCATTATGTGCTTGTGTTTTCTCATGACTCCAATTTACACAAAAAATCTGTACCCCACCATCAGCAGGCCTCAAAGTTTAGAAGGTGAGCAGTATTAAAGGCAGGCCTATTTGATCACTCCTGGTTCAAAGAAGGGTGTCCAGGCCACCCTGACATTAGGCAAATGAGGGGCAAGGGAGCTTATTGTGGACACAGTCTTAGGCTGCTCCCCTCATGGAAACCTCCAGCCAGACGTTATGAGGATTGTCTATATGGAAGAAGTTGAGGGCCTTGTGGCATTGTTTTGGTTTCAATTGTGGTCATTTGTATGGCGGTGGAAGAGATGACTGGGTCCGCCTGGGCTTGAACTCTGGTGTGATTCCCCTTGGAGACTGAGTTCTGGAACTGACCTCAGAGAAGTATTGCCATTAATTGAGTTGGGATTTTCCGAGGCCACGCATGAGAGTCCCCCCTGGAAACTGAGATCAAAGCCCAGGGTGACTTTCCACAGAACATTGGGAATCTCAGCCAGGATATCACATTATTTTATTCTTAAAGACCTGGAAGCCATAGTTGAGAGTCAAAACACACATGGACCTCACATTGTAGACCTCAGTGGGCCTGGTTTCATGTGACGTTTTTTGGCCACTCTTTGGGAAGCCTTGTTTGTGAGAGTTCTCCAGAGCTTTCATTGAAATAATCTCTGTCACCATTAAATGGTTCCTGAATGAATGGAAACCCACAGTTCCTCCAACTTCATCCTTTAAAAGTGGCTAGATAAATACCGTGCAATCTTTGAAATTTCCATCACCAGGTGGCACTGGAGAACCTTAGGATGTCCTGTTTCTGATCTGAGTGTACCAGACAGGTGCCTTGATTGACGGCTTTCATGAAAATGATGAAGAACAGAGATGCCAGTGAGGTGGGGCCAGCTGAGTAGTGGGCCTAGAGCAGTGGTGTGCAGGTGTGTGATAAAACATCTGTGGTGGGGCCATGTGGATCTGCCATGCGCTTTCAAATGTCTTGTGACTGACATGGTGCAGCCAGCAGACCCTTATATGTAAAGGCATCTTGTTATATGGAGAGGTTTCAGAACAATGTTCAGAATCAGTTTGCTATGGTCAAGGGGCCATTCTCTGTGGGATAGAAGCATGGTTGGTGCATTCTCCTAGGATCCTGACACACCACACGTGACAGAACTCCCTCCAGCACTGTGTCCCAGTTGAAGTCCTTGTATTTCGTGAAGCAAATACCAATCTTTCAGTGCAGCAGCAAGAATCACCACGAAAAATGGAGGATGACCAAATGGCTTTACAGTTCCCACGGTGAGATACTTAGCCCCCAGTGGCCACAGTTTACCTACAAAGAGAGAATTCAGCACTTCTGCCTCATGTTCATTGGAAAATAAGAAACCATGTCCTCCAGGTCACATAGACGCAGACCCAGCTTTGATGGTCTCACTACAAAGGAAGCTAATGCCCCTGACAACAACATATATTTCAAGATCCCAACCTCAGAGGCAGTTTCTCAAGAAGTCTTTAGGCCAGCAGAGCTCCATGTTTGTGGAGTGTTTATCCTCTCCCTTACCTCCAAAGTTGTGAACTCCTGTGCATTTTTCATTCCACATATGTATTCAAAGATTTTCTAACTCTTCTCCTCCAATTGCTTCTTACTTGGGGCAAGGGTATTGTCAAGGCATTTTTCTGGATGACAGTGGGAAGATTTTGTGTAGCACATATTTGCATGCACATTGGATTCATTTTCCTATTTTCCATTCCAAATACTCAATCCCTGACACTAACCCATACCCTACTAGACTCTGACTACAAATCCTAATATGATAGAAAAAAATAACCCAAACAGAATAGAAATACAAGCAGTTCAGAGGAGGCATGGTGTGTAGTTGGACAGGCCTTTTGCATTATAAAGGGTAGATGTTATGAATCTAGTCCAATGTAATAGTTCTCCATGTGTTTTTAAACTTAACCAATATGTGAATTCCCGTCTCCCTTTCTATGCATCCTATTCAGCACACGTATTTTTACATGCACATAGAGAATCATACCTGCTTTCCCAGCTACATTGTTGTGAGGTGGCTGACTTGGCAGATAAAAACTGTGAGAAGAAATCACTCCTCCTAAATGCTGTTGGAACTGAAAATCAACCTATGGGTGAGCTTCCTACTTCAACAACATGATACATACATCCATGTCCAGTAAAATAAATATTTCTGGATCTTGGGATGATATATATTTCATGATGAATTTCAATTGGCATATATATTTTTACTTTTTAATGTCTCTCTGTGTGTGTTTTGTGTGTGTATGTATATATATATATATATATATATATATATATATACACACACACACACTCTCTAGATTTTTGAACATATAAAATATGTGTGTCTTATTTTACACTCCCTGAATTCATGTTCATGTATGTGGATTTATAATCAACTTTTCACAAGATTGTTCTCAGAAATATTCATCCACCTGAAATACATATTTTTTTCCTAGTACTGAAAACTAACTTCAGTGAATGGTGCATAGAAATCCTAACATTTCTTTTTTTTTAATTTATTTATTTTTTTTATTGTTGGTCGTTCAAACCTTACACAGTTCTTAATACATCATATTTCACAGTTTGATTCAAGCGGGTTATGAACTCCCAACTTTACCCCGTATACAGATTGCTGTATCACATCATTTACCCTTCCATTGATTGACATATTGCCTTTCTAGTGTCTGATGTATTCTGCTGTAAGTCCTATTCTCTACTATCCCCCCTCCCCTCCCCTCCTCTCCCCTTTTCTCTCTCTACCCCTTCTACTGTAAATCATTTCTTCCATTTGTATTATCTTGTCTTACCCCTCCATTACATAGTTCTTGATATATCATATTTCACATTTTGATTCAAGTGGGTTATGCACTCCCATATTGCCCCTTATACAGATTGCAGAATCACATCAGTTTCACTTCCATTGCTTTACATATTAGCATCCTAGTGTCTGTTGTATTCTGCTGCCTTTCCTATCCTCTACTATCCCCCCTCCCCTCCCCTCCCCTCCCCTCTTCTCTCTCTACCCCCACTACTGCAATTCATTCCTCCCCCTTGTATTATTTTTCCCTTTCCCCTCACTTCCTCTTGTATGTAATTTTGTATAAACCTGAGGGTCTCGTTCCATTTCCATGCTATTTCCCTTCTCTCTCCCTTTCCCTCCCACCTCCCAACCCTGTTTAATGATGGTCTTCTACTTGTGCTCTTCTTCCCTAGTCTGTTCTTAATTACTCTCCTTATATCAAAGAAGACATTTGGCATTTGTTTTTTAGGGCTTGGCTAGCTTCGCTTAGCATAATCTGCTCTAATGCCATCCATTTCCCTCCAAATTCTATGATTTTGTCATTTCTTAATGCAGAGTAATACTCCATTGTGTATAAATGCCACATTTTTTTATCCATTCGTCTATTGAAGGGCATCTAGGTTGGTTCCACAGTCTTCCTATTGTGAATTGTGCTGCTATAAACATCGATGTAGCAGTGTCCCTGTAGCATGCTCTTTTTAGGTCTTTAGGGAATAGACCCAGAAGGGGGATAGCTGGGTCAAATGGTGGTTCCATTCCCAGCTTTCCAAGAAATCTCCATACTGCTTTCCAAATTGGCCGCAACAATTTGCAGTCCCACCAACAATGTACAAGTGTACCCTTTTCCCCACATCCTCGCCAGCACTTATTGTTGTTTGACTTCATAATGGCTGCCAATCTTACTGGAGTGAGATGGTATCTTAGGGTGGTTTTGATTTTCATTTCTCTGACTGCTAGAGATGGTGAGCATTTTTTCATGTACTTGTTGATTGATTGTATGTCCTCCTCTGAGAAGTGTCTGTTCAAGTCCTTGGCCCATTTGTTGATGGGATTATTTGTTATCTTATTGTCTAATTTTCTGAGTTCTTTATATACTCTGGATATTAGGGCTCTATCTGAAGTGTGAGGAGTAAAGATTTGTTCCCATGATGTAGGCTCCCTATTTACCTCTCTTATTGTTTCTTTTGCTGAGAAAAAACTTTTTAGTTTGAGTAAGTCCCATTTGTTGATTCTAGATGTTAACTCTTGTGCTATGGGTGTCCTATTGAGGAATTTGGAGCCCGACCCCACAGCATGTAGGTCGTAGCCAACTTTCTCTTCTATCAGATGCCATGTCTCTGATTTGATATCAAGCTCCTTGATCCATTTTGAGTTAACTTTTGTGCATGGCGAGAGAAAGGGATTCAATTTCATTTTGTTGCATATGGATTTCCAATTTTCCCAGCACCATTTGTTGAAGATGCTATCCTTCCTCCATTGCATGCTTTTAGCCCCTTTATCAAATATAAGAAAGTTGTAGTTTTGTGGGTTGGTTTCTGTGTCCTCTATTCTGTACCATTTGTCCACCTGCCTGTTTTGGTACCAGTACCATGCTGTTTTTGTTACTATTGCTCTGTAGTATAGTTTGAAATCTGGAATCGCTATACCACCTGATTCACACTTCCTGCTTAGTATTGTTTTTGCTATTCTGGGTCTTTTATTCTTCCATATGAATTTCATGATTGCTTTCTCCATTTCTACAAGAAATGCCGTTGGGATTTTGATTGGCATTGCATTAAACCTATAGAGAACTTTTGGTAATATCGCCATTTTGATGATGTTAGTTCTGCCTATCCATGAACAGGGTATATTTTTCCAACTTCTAAGGTCTTCTTCAATTTCTCTCTTTAGGGTTCTGTAGTTTTCATTGTATAAGTCTTTCACCTCTTTTGTTAGGTTGCTTCCCAAGTATTTTATTCTTTTTGAGGATATTGTGAACGGGGTGGTTGTCCTCGTGTCCATTTCAGAGGATTTGTCGCTGATATACAGGAATGCCTTTGATTTATGCGTGTTGATTTTATAACCTGCCACTTTGCTGAATTCATTTATTAGCTCTAACAGTTTCTTTGTAGACCATATTGGGTCTGCTAGGTTTAGAATCATGTCATCTGCAAATAGTGATAACTTAAGTTCTTCTTTTTTTTATTTTCATGCCTTTAATTTCTTTCGTCTGTCTAATTGCTCTGGCCAGTGTTTTGAGAACTATGTTGAACAGGAGTGGTGAGAGAGGGCATCCCTGTCTTGTTCCAGATTTTAGAGGGAATGCCTTCAATTTTTCTCCATTCAGAATCATGCTAGCCTGAGGCTTAGCATAAATTGCTTTTACAATGTTGAGGTATGTTCCTGTTATCCCTAGTTTTTCGAGAGTTTTGAACATAAACGGATGCTGTACTTTGTCGAATGCTTTTTCTGCATCTATCGAGATGATCATATGGTTCTTATTTTTAAGCCTATTGATGTGGTGAATAACATTTATTGATTTCCGTATATTGAACCAACCTTGCATACCAGGGATGAATCCTACTTGATCATGGTGCACAATTTTTTTGTTATGTTTTTGTATCTGATTTGCCAGAATTTTATTGAGGATTTTTGCATCTAGGTTCATTAGAGATATTGGTCTGTAGTTTTCTTTCTTTGAAGTGTCTTTGTCTGGTTTCGGAATCAGGGTGATGTTGGCCTCGTAGAATGAATTTGGAAGTTCTCCCTCTTTTTCTATTTCCTGAAATAGCTTGAAAAGTATTGGTATTAGTTCCTCTTTAAAGGTTTTGTAAAACTCTGCTGTAAACCCATCCGGTCCTGGGCTTTTCTTAGATGGTAATCTTTTGATGTTTTCTTCTATTTCCTCAATTGATATTGGTCTGTTTAGGTTGTCTATATCCTCCTGACTCAATCTGGGCAGATTATATGACTTAAGAAATTTATCGATGCCTTCACTATCTTCTATTTTATTGGAGTATAAGGATTCAAAATAATTTCTGATTATCTTCTGTATTTCTGAAGTGTCTGTCATGATCTTGCCTTTTTCATCCCTTATGCTAGTAATTTGAGTTCTCTCTCTTCTTCTCTTCGCTAGCATGGCTAAGGGTCTGTCAATTTTATTTATCTTTTCAAAGAACCAACTTTTCGTTTTGTCAATTTTTTCAATTGTTTCTTTTGTTTCGATTTCATTAATTTCAGCTCTGATTTTAATTATTTCTTGCCTTCTACTTCTTTTGCTGTTGTTTTGCTCTTCTTTTTCTAGAATTTTGAGATGAAGTATGAGATCATTTATTTGTTGGTTTTTTCTTTTTTTAAGGAATGAACTCCAAGCAATGAATTTTCCTCTTAGAACTGCTTTCAATGTGTCCCATAGATTCCGATATGTTGTGTCTGTGTTTTCATTAAACTCTAAGAATTTTTTAATTTCCTCCTTGATGTCTTCTAAAACCCATTGATCATTCAGTAACCTATTGTTCATTCTCCAAGTGATGCATGATTTTTCCTTGCTTCTTTTATGGTTGATTTTTAGTTTCATTCCATTATGATCAGATAAGATGCATGGTATTATCTCCGCTCCTTTATATTGTCTAAGAGTTGCCCTGTGACATAATATATGATCTATTTTTGAGAAGGATCCATGTGCTGCTGAGAAAAAAGTGTAGCTGCTTGATGTTGGGTGGTATATTCTATATATGTCAATTAAGTCTAGGTTGTTAATTGTGTTATTGAGTTCTATAGTTTCCTTATTCAACTTTTGTTTGGAAGATCTGTCCAGTGGTGAGAGAGGTGTGTTGAAGTCTCCCATGATTATTGTATGGTGGTCTATTAGACTCTTGAACTTGAGAAGAGTTTGCTTGATGAACGCAGCAGCACCGTTGTTTGGGGCATATATTTTATGATTGTTATGTCTTGTTGGTGTATGGTTCCCTTGAGCAGTATGTAGTATCCTTCTTTATCCGTTTTGATTAACTTTGGTTTGAAATCTATTTTATTTGATATGAGTATGGACACTCCTCTGCTTGTTTCCGCAGTCCATATGAGTGATATGATTTTTCCCAACCTTTCACCTTCAGTCTATGTATATCCTTTCCTATCAAATGCGTCTCCTGTAGGCAGCATATTGTTGGATCTTGTTTTGTGATCCATTCAACTAGCCTGTGTCTCTTAATTGGTGAGTTTAAGCCATTAACATTTAGGGTTATTATTGAGATATGGTTTGTTCTTCCAGCCATATTTGTTTATTAATGCTGTTAAACCTGATTTGTTTTTCTCTTTGATTTTTCCCCCCTTTACTGTCCTACCTCCCACTGTTGGTTTTCATTGTTGTTTTCCATTTCCTCTTCCTGTGTGTTTTGCCAAGGATTTTTTGAAGAGATGGTTTTCTAGCTGCAAATTCTTTTAACTTTTGTTTATCATGGAATGTTTTAATTTCATCTTCCATCCTGAAGCTTAATTTCGCCGGATACACGATTCTTGGTTGGAACCCATTTTCTTTTAGCGTTTGAAATATGTTATTCCAGGATCTTCTAGCTTTTAGAGTCTGTGTTGAGAGATCAGCTGTTATCCTGATTGGTTTACCCCTAAATGTAATCTGCTTCCCTTCTCTTGTAGCTTTTAAAAATCTCTCCTTATTCTGTATGTTGGACATCTTCATTATAATGTGTCTAGGTGTGGATCTCTTATGATTTTGCACATTCAGCGTCCTGTAGGCTTCTAGGATTTGGGGTTCTGTCTCATTCTTCAAGTCTGGGAAGTTTTCTCGTATTATTTCACTGAATAAATTGTCTATTCCTTTGGTTTGGAGCTCTGTGCCTTCCTGTATCCCAATGACTCTTAAGTTTGGTCTTTTGATATTATCCCATATTTCTTGGATGTTCTGCTCATGGTTTCTTAGCAGACTTGCTGAGCTGTCTATGCTCTTTTCAAGTTGAAATACTCTGTCTTCATTGTCTGATGTTCTATCTTCTAAGTGATCCACTCTGCTGGTAGTTTTCTCAATTGAGTTTTTAAGTTGGTTTATTGCTTCCTGCATTTCTAGGATTTCTATTTGTTTGTTTTTTATTTCCTCTATCTCCCTGTGAAATTGATCTTTTACTTCCTGGATTTGTTTATGAAGTTCCTTGTCAATGTGATCTTTCATTGTCTGATTTTGCTGTCTCATGTCTTCCTTGAGACTCCAGATCATCTGAAGCATGTATATCCTGACCTCTCTGTCTGACATTCCATCTGTTGCAGCTATTACCTCTTCTAGAGTTGAGTTGACCTGCATTGCCTGTGGTCCTTTCTTTCCTTGTCTTTTCATACTGCTGGCGTTTCTTTCTGCTTGGTGAAACTGTTGTGTTTTTGAAATTTTCCCTCTATTTATTTATATTGCTCTTGTATAGTTGAAAAGTCTCCCTTGCAGGACAGATGGTGGCTGTGATCCTCCACCAATTGGTGCGATCTGTCTACAACGCTGGCGGGCCCTAGGTCTGCTCTGCCGGCCGGTCGAAGGTCCGCCTACCCAGCAGGCGCGAGGGGCACCTCTGTCTCTCCGTAGGTTGCTGGGCCTAACCTCCCGATGGGTCCCCAGTACGCCTACCTTGCAGGCACTGGGGGTGGGGCCGGTTCCGGCCCGCAACAAGCCGGTGGGCCTGATCTGCCGCTGGTCACAGTCCCGCCTACCTTGCAGGCACTGGGGGAGGGGACGGTCCTGCCCCTCAGCAGGCCGCTAGGCCTGATCTGCTGGTGGTCACAGTCCCGCCTACCTTGCAGGCACTGGGGGAGGGGACGGTCCTGCCCCTCAGCAGGCCGCTAGGCCTGATCTGCTGGTGGTCACAGTCCCGCCTACCTTGCAGGCACTGGGGGAGGAGACGGGTCTGCCCCACAGAAGGCCACTGGTGGGTCGCAAGACCCCGTTCCTGCAGGCACGTGTGTCAGCTCTTTCTCTTCGCAGATTGCTGGGCCTGACCTGCTTATGGGTCGCCGGTTCTCCTACCTTGAGGCACTGGGTGTGGGGCCGGCTCCGGCCCGAAACCAGCCGCTGGGCCTGCTCTGCCAGTGGTCACAGTCCCGCCTACTTTGCAGGCACTGGGGGAGGGGACTGTCCTGCCCCTCAGCAGGCCGCTAAGCCTGATCTGCTGGAGGTGACAATCCCGCCTACCTTGCAGACACTGGGGGAAGGGACGGGCCTGCCCCACAGAAGGCCGCTGGTGGGTCACAGGACCCTGTTCCCTGCAGGCGCGTGTGTCAGCTCTGTCTCTCGGCAGATTGCTGGGCCTGACCTGCCCGTGGGTCGCCGGTTCTACTACCTTGCAGGCACTGGGGGTGGGGCCGGCTCGGGCCACAACCAGCCGCTGGGCCTTCTCTGCCGGTGGTCCCTAACATTTCTATAGTAACTGACCCTGTTTAACATCAATGCAAGTAGACTCCTATGGGACATGATGTGTATTTTGACATTGATTTTTATTCAACACTGGTACATTACTATTTCTTCAGTTGATGCACATCATAGGATATATATTTCATCCTCAAGTTCACAAATTTCTAGGCATTTGGTTCACTTTCAATCAAATCCTGCTTCAGAACACATGTATTCCACCATGTTTTTTGACTGGTCTTTTCATGAGACTTCTTTCCAAACACATTATTTTGGATTTCCATAATCATTTTGGAACCAAAACTCACACACCCCTCATGGTAAACCATCACCCTAATATTACCATTAGATGTATAACTGGTTGGAATGAATGATCGTGTATCAATATAAGATTTCTTATATGTTTTCAGATATCAATTCAATCCATTATTTAAATTGGAACCAGTTATATTCTTTATTCAAAGTATGGTCTATTAATACATTATCTCTATACTCATAGACCCAGGGTACACCTATTTGTACCCCCGAATTCTAATTTATACTTCTTCAACATATTGCTCCCAAAAATAGTGGAAGAAATACTCATGTAACCTGATCTACATATATATTTTATCACAGTGATATTCTGAACACAAAATGCAAAGGTCACACTTATGATTGTACCTAAGCCTAATTGGAAAGTGAGCATGGATTACTAAAACCATCCTTGTCTAGGTTGGCTAATGCTCTCAAATGTCAATTCTATTGGTGACTACACATTTGTTTCTGCCTAAGATTATATATTTTACCTCAACCTTGTTGAAAATGTCTAATCCTATCACTCACTTTATACTATGCCTAATTTCCTAATGTCTATATTCATATCTGCTTTTCTACATATCTTTCCCAGTTCATCATTGTGACTGACTCTTCACATGTGTTGACATTTACATTCACTCTCTAACGGACACCCTATTGGTAAAGAACTTTTGGTCCAAATATTATACTCACTCTTCTTCCTAAACCTACTGACTATCTTTCTAATCCTACCTACTGTCCCTTTTTGACTTGATCTTCTCTTCTACATTCAATCATCCAAGGTAAGGTGCTATACCTTTGTATGTTGATTTATCAAAGACATCTGAACAGAATGTAATTCAAAGCTAAGTATACCAATCAAGGTCCCAATGCCCTTATGACCTTCAAATCTTACTTACATTTCTGTTTTCATACATATATTTCACCTCTATATTATTATAAATATCACAGGTTCCCAATACCATTCTTCATCCAGCTGAATTATTTCTAACCCAAATTGAACATGTTCTTTACCCCAAGCATTCACTGTTTCCTCAATCTCACTTTACAGAAGAGCAGGGACAGAGTTGGTCTTACAATACAGGAATGTAGGTGATCTTCCACCTGCTGAGAACCTAAAAGGTCCATGCAGAAATGATCCCTGGAGAAGATGTAGGCAGCTAAGAAGGACCTGAGAGAGTAAAAGTCATCTTCTGTGGCAAACAACCTGGTCAGGATGAAGGGATATGTCTGAATGAGCCTCTTTCTTCTTCATGTAGACAAGATTGACCAAACCAGGCCTGTGTGGAGAGCTTTTCCAGGGTTCCTATGGTTGATATACCATTCTAACTTGTGAAATTGTCACAGGAAGAATGGGCAGCCTCCATATCATGGGACCCTTGGAAGGAACAGTTAGGACAAAGTGGTTTCCAAGGCAGTGACCTCATTCAGTTCCTGAAGGAAGTGACCTCACCACACTTCCTTGGTGATGGAACTCTCTGAACTTGGGATCCAGGAAGCCAGGCACCCAGAGGCAGTCCCAGTGCCAGTCCCAGTGGGCTCACTTGTTTGGATTTACCAAGGACAGAGTCAGTCTTTCCTGGTACCTACAGATGTGAGGATGGCCAATTGCCAGGAAAGCTCTGAAGGGGGTCTTTCCAGAGAAAGCAGGTAGTGGCTCACCCCTGGCTCCTGACAACTTCAAAGAATTGGCCAAGGAGGCCAGATCTGTGACAAGACAGGCCAATTCGGTGGAACCTACTATGGCCCACCAGTCAGAGGACACTGTGGGTAGTCACAGACCTTTTTGGGGGAAGGAGGTGGCTTTGTGGGTGTGGGTGTGAGTTTGTGGTTTGGTCTCATGTTCTGAGAAGAGCTAGGAAAGGCGAATTGTTTGATTGAAAGTGGACTGTTTCTAGCAAGTCTTTTGACAAGGCAAGTGTTGCTTTTTCTGTGTATCACACTGTGTCCGTGGTTGTAGACATTAGAAAAGAGAATGCATCAATGGATGAGTCCTGTCTTGTAAAAAGATTCCAGCATTCATCCTGCCCAATTTATGAATGGACTGCGGCTTGCCTTATCCATGGGGAAAACCTACTATCTTCCTAAATTTCTGTTTTCTTCCTGAATTCTGGCCACTCTTCAGAATAGGCTCATCGTTTTGTCTTCAAGATATGTACCACCTTGAAGCTTGGTGACATGGCCATGTACTAGATAGCTGAAAGGAATGGCGAGCATCTCAGAAAACTCAGATATCAGTGGGCCCATTAAAGTCTCAGTGGAGAAACCCTGCTTTGGGACATTTGCTTACCTATTGTTCTGTTTCCCTGGATGTCAGCAAGGTCTTTGCCTCAGGACACACCTTTGTGAAGCCTGAAGAAAACAGTTTTCAAATGCAAACGAATGGGCACCACTTGTGGCTCTTTGCTTAATTGCTTTGCAAAGGGATGTGTCTGAATCAGCCTCTTGGCCCTGTGTGAGGCTGTGGCTTAGATTGTCAGCACCTGATGGATCTCAGGAAAGATCCCATATGTGCATCCAAAGCCAATATGGCAAAACAGCAGTCATTGTGGATGAAGTCTCTCGCCTTCCTCTGTAAGGTCCCTGACCTGCATCAAGTGAGAATAGGGATCCTTTGGGTCAAATGAGTTTTTCAAAGCCCTGCAGAAGCTAGCCATTATGTGCTTGTGTTTTCTCAGGACTCCAATTTACACAAAAAATCTGTACCCCACCATCAGCAGGCCTCAAAGTTTAGAAGCCTAGCAGTATTAAAGTCAGGCCTATTTGATCACTTCTGGTTCAAAGAAGGGTGTACAGGCCACCCTGGAATTAGGCAAATGAGGGGCAAGGGAGCTTATTGTGGACACTGTCTTAGGCTGCGACCCTCAAAGAAACCTCAAGCCAGAGGTTATGAGGATTGTCTATATGGAAGAAGTTGAGGGCCTTGTGGCAGTGTTTTGGTTTGAATTCTGGTCATTTGTATGGCGGTGGAAGAGATGACTGGGTCCGCCTGGGCTTGAATTCTGGTGTGATTCCCCTTGGAGACTGAGTTCTGGAACTGACCTCAGAGAAGTATTGCCATGAATTGAGTTGGGATTTTCCAAGGCCACGCATGAGAGTCCCCCCGGGAAACTGAGATCGAATCCCAGGGTGACTTTCCACAGAACACTGAAAATCTCAGCCAGGATATCACATGATTTTATTCTTAAAGACCTGGCAGCCATAGTTGAGAGTGAAAACACACATGGACCTCACATTGTAGACCTTAGTTGGCCTGGTTTCATGTGACGTTTTTTGGCCACTCTTTGGGAAGCCTTGTTTGTGAGAGTTCTCCAGAGTGCCTCCAACTTCATTCTTTAAAAATGGCTAGATAAATACCGTGCAATCTTTGAAATTCCCATTACCAGGTGGCACTGGAGAACCTTAGGATGTCCTGTTGCTGATCATGAGTTTACCATACAGGTGCCTTGATTGACGGCTTTCATGAAAATGATGAAGAACAGAGATGCCAGTGAGGTGGGGCCGGCTGAGTAGTGGGCCTAGAGCAGTGGTGTGCAGGTGTTTGATAATACATCTGTGGTGGGGCCATGTGGATCTGCCATGGGCTTCCAAATGTCTTGTGACTGACATGGTGCAGCCAGCAGACCCTTATATGTAAAGGCATCTTGTTATATGGAGAGGTTTCAGAACAGTGTTCAGAATCATGTTGCTATAGGCAAGGGGCCAAGCTCTGTGGGATAGAAGCATGGTTGGTGCATTCTCCTAGGACCCTGACACACCACACGTGACAGAACTCCCTCCAGCACTGTGTCCCAGTTGAAGTCCTTGTTTTTCATGAAGCAAATACCAAACTGCCAGTGAAGCAGCAAGAAACACCACGAAAATTGGAGGATGACAAAATGGC
Organism: Ictidomys tridecemlineatus; assembly: GCF_052094955.1. Classification (NCBI taxonomy): domain Eukaryota; kingdom Metazoa; phylum Chordata; class Mammalia; order Rodentia; family Sciuridae; genus Ictidomys; species Ictidomys tridecemlineatus. Next base: position 124,176,125 of record NC_135480.1, on the reverse strand, counting down.
TTCACAGTTCCCACGGGGAGATACTTAGCCCCCAGTGGCCACGGTTTACCTACAAAGACAGAATTCAGCACTTCTGCCTCATGTTCATTGGAAAATCAGAAACCATGTTCTGCAGGTCACATAGATGCAGAACCAGCTTTGTTGGTCTCACTACAAAGGAAGCTAATGCTCCTGACAACAACATATATTTCAAGAGCGCAACCTCAGAGGCAGTTTCTCAAGAAGTCTTTAGGCCAGCAGAGCTTTATGTTTGTGGAGTGTTTATCCTCTCCCTTACTTATGGAAACTCCTCTACCACCTCCAAAGTTGTGAACTCCTGAGCACTTTTCATTCCACATATGTATTCAAAGATTTTCTAACTCTTCTCCTCGAATTGCGTCTTACTTGGGGCAAGGGTATTGTCAAGGCATTTTTCTGGATGACAGTGGGAAGATTTTGTGTAGCACATATTTGCATACACATTGGATTCATTTTCCTATTTTCCATTCCAAATACTGAATCCCTGACACAAACCCATACCCTACTAGACTCTGACTACAAATCCTAATATGATAGAAAGAAATAACCCAAACAGAATAGAAATACAAGCAGTTCAGAGGAGGTATGGTGTGTAGTTGGACAGGCCTTTTGCATTATAAAGGGTAGATGTTATGAATCTAGCCCAATGTAATAGTTCTCCATGTGTTTTTAAACTTAACAAATATGTGAATTCCTGTCTCCCTTTCTCTGCAGCCTATTCAGCACATGTATTTTTACATGCACATAGAGAATCCTACCTGGTTTCCAAGCTACTTGTTAGGTGGCTGACTTGGCAGATACAAACTGTGAGAAGAAACCACTCCTCCTAAATGCTGTTGGAACTAAAAATCAACCTATGGGTGAGCTTCCTACTACAACAACATGATACATACATCCATGTTCAGTAAAATAAATATTTCTGGATCTTGGGATGATATATATTTCATGAAGAATTTCAATTGGCATATATATTTTTACTTTTTAATGTCTCTCTGTGTGTGTTTTGTGTGTATATATATGTATATATACACACACACACTCTCCAGATTTTTCAAAATATAAAATATATGTGTCTTATTTTACACTCCCTGAATTCTTGTTCATGTATGTGGATTTATAATCAACTTTTCACAAGATTATTCTCAGAAATATTCATCCACCTGAAATACATATTTGTTTCCTAGTACTGAAAACTAACTTCAGTGAATGGTGCATAGAAATCCTAACATTTCTACAGTAACTGACCCTGTTTAACATCAATGTAAGTAGACTCCTATGGGACATGATGTGTATTTTGACATTGATTTTTATTCAACACTGGTACATTACTATTTCTTCAGTTGATGCACATCATAGGATATATATTTCATCCTCAAGTTCACAAATTTCTAGGCATTTGGTTCACTTTCAATCAAATCCTGCTTCAGAACACATGTATTCCTCCATGTTTCTTGACTGGTCTTTTCATGAGACTTCTTTCCAAACACATTATTTTGGATTTCCATAATCACTTTGGAACCAAAACTCACACACCCCTCATGGTAAACCATCACTCTAATATTACCATTAGATGTATAACTGGTTGGAATGAATGATCGTCTATCAATATAAGATTTCTTATTTGTTTTCAGATATCATTTCAATCCATTATTTAAATTGGAACCAGTTATATTCTTTATTCACAGTATGGTCTATTCATGCATTATCTCTATACTCATAGACCCAGTGTACACCTACTTGTACCCCCTAATTCTAATTTATACATCTTCAACGTATTGCTCCCAAAAATAGTGGAAGAAATACTCATGTCACCTTATCTAAATATATATTTTATCACAGTGATATTCTGCACACAAAATGCAAAGGTCACACTTATGAATGTACCTAAGCCTACTTGGAAAGTGAGCATGGATTACTAAAACCATCCTTGTCTACGTTGGCCAATGCTCTCAAATGTCAATTCTATTGGTGACTACACATTTGTTTCTGCCTAAGATTATATAAAAACCTCAACCCTGTTGAAAATGTCTAATCAATCACTCACTTTATACTTTGCCTAATTTCCTAATGTCTATATTCATATCTACTTTCCTACATATCTTCCCCAGTTCATCATTGTGACTGACTCTTCACATGTGCTGACATTTGCATTCACTCTCTAACAGACACCCTATTGCTAAAGAACTTTTGGTCCAAATATTATACTCACTCTTCTTCCTAAACCTACAGACTATCTTTCTAATCCTACCTACTATCCCATTTTGACTTGATCTCCTATTCTACATTCAATCATTCAAGGTACAAGGTCCTATGAAATTGTATGTTGATTTATCAGAGACATCTGTACAGAATGTAATTCAAAGCTAAGTATCCCAATCAAGGGCCCAATGCTCTTCTGGCCTTCAAACTTTACTTAGATTTTTGTTTTCACACATATATTTCACCTCTATATTATTATAAATATCACAGGTTCCCAATACCATTCTTCATTTAGCAGAATTATTTCTAACCCAAATTGAACATGTTCTTAACCCCAAGCATTCACTGTTTCCTCAATCTCACTTTACAGAAGAGCAGGGACACAGTTGGTCTTACAATACAGGAATGTAGGGGATTTTCCACCTGGTGAGAACCTCCAAGGTCCATGCAGAAATGATCACTGGAGTAGATGTAGGCAGCTTGGAAGGACCTGAGAGAGTAAAAGTCATCTTCCGTGGCAAACAACCTGGTCAGGATGAAGGGATGTGTCTGAATGAGCCTCTCTTTTCTTAATGTAGACAGATGGACCAAACCAGGCCTGTGTGGAGAGCTTTTCCTGGGTGCCTATGGTTGATATACCATTCTAAGTTGTGAAAGTGTCACAGGAAGCAGGGGCAGCCTCCATCTCATGGGACCCTTGGAAGCAACAGTTAGGAAAAAGTGTTTTCCAAGGCAGTGACCTCATTCAGTTCCTGAAGGAAGTGACCTCACCACACTTCCTTGGTGATGGAACTCTCTGAACTTGGGATCCAGGAAGCCAGGCACCCAGAGGCAGTCCCAGTGCCTGTCCCAGTGGGCTCACTTGTTTGGATTTACCAAGGACAGAGTCAGTCTTTTTTGGGACCTACAGATGTGAGGATGGCCAATTGCCATAAAAGCTCTGAAAGGGGTCTTTCCTAAGAAAGCAGGTAGTGGCTCAACCCTGGATCCTGACAACTTCACAGAATTGGCCAAGGAGGCCAGATCTGAGACAAGAGAGGCCATTTTTTGGGAACCTAGTATGGCCCACCAGTCAGACGACACTGTGGGTAGTCACAGACCTCCTTGGGGGAAGGAGGAGGCTTTGTGGGTGAGGGTGTGGGTTTGTGGTTTGGTCTCATGTTCTGAGAAGATCCAGGAAAGGCGGTTTGTTTGGTTTGGAGTGGACTGTTTCTAGCAAGTCTTTTGAAAAGGCGAGTGTTGCTTTCTCTGTGTATCACACTGTGTCTGTGGTTGTAGACATTAAAAAAGAGAATGCATCAATGGATGTGTCCTGTCTAGTAGAAAGCTTCCAGCATTCATCCTGCCCAATTTATGAATGGACTGCGGCTTGCCTTTTCCATGGGCAAAACCTACTATCTTCCTAAATTCCTGTTTCCTTCCTAAATTCTTGCCACTCTTCAGAATAGGCTCATGGTTTTCTGTCCAAAATATGTACTACCTCCAAGCTTGGTGACATGGCCATGTACTAGATAGCTGAAAGGAATGGCGAGCATCTCAGAAAACTCAGATATCAGTGCGCCAATTAAAGTCTCAGTGGAGAAACCCTGCTTTGGGCCTTTTGCTTACCTATTGTTCTGTTTCCCTGGATGTCAGCAAGGTCTTTGCCTCAGGACACACCTTTGTGAAGCCTGAAGAAAACAGTTTTCAAATGCAAAATAATGGGCATCACTTGTGGCTCTTTGCTTACTTGCTTTGCAAAGGGATGTGTCTGAATCAGCCTCTTGGCCCTGTGTGAGGCTGTGGCTTAGATTGTCAGCACCTGATGGATCTCAGGAAAGATCCCGTATGTGCATCCAAAGCCAATATGGCAAAATAGCAGTGATTGTGGATGAAGTCTCTCGCCATCCTCTGTAAGGTCCCTGACCTGCATCAAGTGAGAATAGGGATCCTTTGGGTCAAATGAGTTTTTCAAAGCCCTGCAGAGGCTAGCCATTATGTGCTTGTGTTTTCTCATGACTCCAATATACACAAAAAATCTGTACCCTACCATCAGCAGGCCTCAAAGTTTAGAAGCTGAGCAGTATTAAAGGCAGGCCTATTTGATTACTCCTGGTTCAAAGAAGGGTGTCCAGGCTACCCTGACATTAGGCAAATGAGGGGCAAGGAAGCTTATTGTGGACACTGTCTTAGGCTGCGCCCCTCAGGGAAACCTCCAGCCAGAGGTTATGAGGATTGTGTATATGGAAGAAGTTGAGGGCCTGGTGGCAGTGTTTTGGTTTGAATTGTGGTCATTTGTATGGCATTGGAAGAGATGACTGGGTCCGCCTGGGCTTGAACTCTGGTGTTATTCCCCTTGGAGACTGAGTTCTGGAACTGAACTCAGAGAAGAATTGCCATGAATTGAGTTGGGATTTTCCGAGGCCACGCATGAGTGTCCCCCCTGGAAACTGAGATCGAAGCCCAGGGTGACTTTCCACAGAACACTGGGAATCTCAGCCAGGATATCACATGATTTTATTCTTAGAGACCTGGCAGCCATAGTTGAGTGTCAAAACACACATGGACCTCACATTGTAGACCTCAGTGGGCCTGGTTTCATGTGACGTTTTTTGGTCACTCTTTGGGAAGCCTTGTTTGTGAGAGTTCTCCAGAGCTTTCATTGAAATGATCTTTCTCACCATTAAATGGTTCCTGAATGAATGGAAACACACAGTGCCTCCAACTTCATCCTTTAAAATGGCTAGATAAATACCGTGCAATCTTTGAAATTCCCATGACCAGGTGGCACTGGAGAACCTTAGGATGTCCTGTTGCTGATCATGAGTTTACCAGACAGGTGCCTTGATTGACGGCTTTCATGAAAATGATGAAGAACAGAGATGCCAGTGAGGTGGGGCCGGCTGAGTAGTGGGCCTAGAGCAGTGGTGTGCAGGTGTGTGATAAAACATCTGTGTTGGGGCCATGTGGATCTGCCATGGGCTTCCAAATGTCTTGTGACTGACATGGTGCAGCCAGCAGACCCTTATATGTAAAGGCATCTTGTTATATGGAGAGGTTTCAGAACAATGTTCAGAATCAGGTTGCTATGGTCAAGGGGCCAAGCTCTGTGGGATAGAACCTTGCTTTGTGCTTTCTCCTAGGACCCTGACACACCACACGTGACAGAACTCTCTCCAGCACTGTGTCCCAGTTGAAGTCCTTGTATTTCGTGAAGCAAATACCAATCTCCCAGTGAAGCAGCAAGAAACACCCCGAAAAGTGGAGGATGACCAAATGGCTTCACAGTTCCCACGGGGAGATACTTAGCCCCCAGTGGCCACAGTTTACCCACAAAGAGAGAATTCAGCACTTCTGCCTCATGTTCATAGGAAAATCAGAATCCATGTCCTCCAGGTCACATAGATGCAGACCCAGCTTTGATGGTCTCACTACAAAGGAAGCTAATGCTCCTGACAACAACATATATTTCAAGAGCCCAACCTCAGAGGCAGTTTCTCAAGAAGTCTTTAGGCCAGCAGAGCTCCATGTTTGTGGAGTGTTTATCCTCTCCCTTACTGATGGAAACTCCTCTACCACCTCCAAAGTTGTGAACTCCTGAGCATTTTTCATTCCACATATGTATTCAAAGATTTTCTAACTCTTCTCCTCGAATTGCGTCTTACTTGGGGCAAGGGTTTTGTCAAGGCATTTTTCTGGATGACAGTGGGAAGATTTTGTGTAGCACATATTTGCATACACATTGGATTCATTTTCCTATTTTCCATTCCAAATACTGAATCCCTGACACTAACCAATCCCCAATTAGACTCTGAATAAAAATGCTAATATGATAAAAAAAATAACCCAAACAGAATAGAAATACAAGGAGTTCAGAGGAAGCATGGTGTGTAGTTGGACAGGCCTTTTGCATTATAAATTGTAGATATTATGAATCTAGTCCAATGTAATAGTTCTCCATGTGTTTTTGAACTTAACAAATGTGTGAATTCCTGTCTCCCTTTCTATGCAGCCTATTCAGCACATGTATTTTTACATTCACATAGAGAATCCTACCTGGTTTCCCAGCTACATTCTTGGGAGGTGGCTGACTTGGCAGATACAAACTGTGAGAAGAAATCACTCCTAAATGCTGTTGGAACTTAAAACTAACCTATGGGTGAGCTTCCTATTTCAACAACATGATACATACATCCATGTTCAGTAAAATAAATATTTCTGGATCTTGGAATGATATATATTTCGTGATGAATTTCAATTGGCATATATATTTTTATTTTTAATGTCAATCTGTGTGTGTTTTGTGTATATATATATATATATATATATATATATATATATATATATACACACACACACACACACTATCCTGATTTTTCAAAATATAAAATATGTGTGTCTTATTTTACACTCTCTGAATTCATGTTCATGTATGTGGATTTATAATCAACTTTTCACAAGATTATTCTCAGAATTATTCATCCACCTGAAATACATAGTTGTTTTCTAGTACTGAAAACTAACTTCATTGAATGGTGCATAGAAATCCTAACATTTCAACAGTAATTTACCCTGTTTAACATCAATGCAAGTAGACTACTATGGGACATGATGTGTATTTTGACATTTATTTTTATTCAACACTGGTACACTACTATTTCTTCAGTTGATGCACATCATAGAATATATATGTTTCATCTTCAAGTTCACAAATTTCTAGGCATTTGGTTCACTTTCCATAAAATTCTGCTTCAGAACACATGTATTCCTCCATGTTTCTTGACTGGTCTTTTCATGAGACTTCTTTCCAAACACATTATTTTGGATTTCCATAATCACTTTGGAACCAAAACTCACACTCCCCTCATGGTAAATCATCACCCTAATATTACCATTAGATGTTTAACTGGTTGGAATGAATGATCGTGTATCAATATAGGATTTCTTATATGTTTTCAGATATCAATTCAATCCATTATTTAAATTAGAACTAGTTATATTCTTTATTCACAGTATGGTCTATTCATGCATTATGTCTATACTCATAGACCCATGGTACACCTATTTGTACCCCCGAATTCTAATTTATACGTCTTCAACGTATTGCTCCCAAAAATAGTGGAAGAAATACTCATGTCACCTGATCTACATATATATTTTATCACAGTGATATTCTGAACACAAAATGCAAAGGTCACACTTATGATTGTACGTAAGCCTAATTGGAAAGTGAGCATGGATTACTAAAACCATCCTTGTCTACCTTGGCTAATGCTCTCAAATGTCAATTCTATGGGTGACTACACATTTGTTTCTGCCTAAGATTATATATTCAACCTCAACCCTGTTGAAAATGTCTAATCCTATCACTCACTTTATACTTTGCCTAATTTCCTAATGTGTATATTCATATTTGCTTTCCTACATATCTGCCCCAGTTCATCATTGTGACTGACTCTTCACATGTGCTGACATTTACATTCACTCTCTAACAGACACCATATTGCTAAAGAACTTTTGGTCCAAATATTATACTCACTCTTCTGTATAAACCTACTGACTATCTTTATAATCCTACCTACTATCCCTTTTTGACTTGATCTTCTCTTCTACATTCAATCATCCAAGTTACAAGGTCTTATGCCATTGTATGTTGATTTATCAGAGACATCTGTACAGAATGTAATTCAAAGCTAAGTATCCCAATCAAGGGCCCAATGCCCCTCTGGCCTTCAAATCTTACTTAGATTTCTGTTTTCATACATATATTTCACCTCTATATTATTATAAATATCACAGGTTCCCAATACCATTCTTCATCCAGCAGAATGATTTCTAACCCAAATTGAACATGTTCTTACCCCAAGCATTCACTGTTTCCTCAATCTCACTTTACAGAAGAGCAGGGACAGAGTAGGTCTTACAATACAAGAATGTAGGGGATCTTCCACCTGCTGAGAACCTCAAAGGTCCATGCAGAAATGATCCCTGGATAAGATGTAGGCAGCTAGGAAGGACCTGAGAGAGTAAAAGTCACCTTTCGTGGCAAACAACCTGGTCAGGATGAAGGGATGTGTCTGAATGAGCCTCTCTCTTCTTCATGTAGACAAGATGGACCAAACCAGGCCTGTGTGGAGAGGTTTTCCTGGGTGCCTATGGTTGATATACCATTTTAACTTGTGAAAGTGTCATAGGAAGCAGGGGCAGCCTCCATCTCATGGGACCCTTGGAAGCAACAGTTAAAACAAAGTTTTTTCCAAAGAAGTGACCTCATTCAGTTTCTGAAGGAAGTGGCCTCACCACACTTTCTTGGTGATGGAACTCTCTGAACATGGGATCCAGGAACCCAGGCACCGAGAAGCAGTTTCAGTGCCAGTCCCCGTGCGCACACTTGTTTGGATTTACCAAGGACAGAGTCAGTCTTTCTTGGTACCTACAGATGTGAGGACGGCCAACTGCCAGGCAAAGCTCTGAAGGGGGTCTTTCCTGAGAAAGCAAGTAGTGGCTCAACCCTGGCTCCTGACAGCTTCACAGAATTGGCCAAGGAGTCCAGATCTGAAACAAGACACGCCATTTCGGGGGAACCTAGTATGGCCCAACAGTCAGAGGACACTGCGGGTAGTCACAGACCTCCTTGGGGGAAGGAGGTGGCTTTGTGGGTGTGGGTGTGAGTTTGTGGTTTGGTCTCCTGTTCTTAGTAGAGCTAGAAAAGGCTGTTTGTTTGGTTTTGAGTGGAATGTTTCTAACAAGACTTTTGACAAGGTTAGTGTTGCTTTGTCTGTGTATCGCACTGTGTCCGTGGTTGTAGACATTAGAAAAGAGAATGCATCAATGGATGTGTACTGTCTAGTAGAAAGCTTCCAGCATTCATCCTGCCCAATTTATGAATGGACTGCGGCTTGCCTTATCCATGGGCAAAACCTACTATCTTCCTAAATTCCTGTTTTCTTCCTGAATTCTGGCCACTCTTCAGAATAGGCTCATGGTTTTGTGTCCAAGACATGTACCACTTCCAAGCTTGGTGACATGGCGATGTATTAGATAGCTGAAAGAAATGGCAAGCATCTCAGAAAACTCAGATATCAGTGGGCCCATTAAAGTCTCAGTGGAGAAACCCTTCTTTGGGCCTTTTGCTTATCTATTGTTCAGTTTCCCTGGATGTCAGAAAGGGCTTTGCCTCAGGACACACATTTGTGAAGCCTGAAGAAAAGTTTTCAAATGCAAACGAATGGGCATCAATTGTGTCTCTTTGCTTAATTGCTTTGCAAAGGGATGTGTCTGAGTCAGCCTCCTTGACATATGTGAGGCTGTGGCTTAGATTGTCAGCACCTGATGGATCTCAGGAAAGATCCCATATGTGCATCCAAAGCCAATATTGCAAAACAGCAGTCATTGTGGATGAAGTCTCTCGCCTTCCTCTGTAAGGTCCCTGACGTGCATCCAGTGAGAATAGGGATCTTTTGGGTCAAATGAGTTTTTCAAAGCCCTTCAGAGGCTAGCCATTATGTGCTTGTGTTTTCTCATGACTCCAATTTAAAATAAAAATCTGTACACCACCATCAGCAGGCCTCAAAGTTTAGAAGCTGAGCAGTACTAAAGGCAGGCCTATTTGACCACTCCTGGTTCAAAGAATGGTGTCCAGGCCACCTTGACATTAGGCAAATGAGGGGCAAGGGAGCTTATTGTGGACACTGTCTTAGGCTGCACCCCTCATTGAAACCTCCAGCCAGAGGTTATGAGGATTGTCTATATGGAAGAAGTTGAGGGCCTTGTGGCAGTGTTTTGGTTTGAATTGTGGTCATTTGTATGGCGGTGGAATAGATGACTGGGTCCGCCTGGGCTTGAACTCTGGTGTGATTCCCCTTGGAGACTGAGTTCTGGAACTGACCTCAGAGAAGTATTGCCATGAATTGAGTTGAGATTTTCCGAGGCCATGCATGAGAGTCTCCCCTGGAAACTGAGATCAAAGCCCAGGGTGACTTTCCACAGAACACTGGGAATCTCAGCCAGGATATCACATGATTTTATTCTTAAAGACCTGGCAGCCTTAGTTGAGAGTCAAAACACACATTGACCTCACATTGTAGAACTGAGTGGGCCTGGTTTCATGTGACTTTTTTTGCCACTCTTTGGGAAGCCTTGTTTGTGAGAGTTCTCCAGAGCCTTCATTGAAATGATCTTTCTCACCATTAAATGGTTCCTGAATGAATGGAAACCCACAGTGCCTCCAACTTCATCCTTTTTCAAATGGCTAGATAAATACCGTGCAATCTTTGAAATTCCCATGACCAGGTGGCACTGGAGAACCTTAGGATGTCCTGTTGCTGATCATGAGTTTACCAGACAGGTGCCTTGATTGATGGCTTTCATGAAAATGATGAAGAACAGAGATGCCTGTGAGGTGGGGCTTGCTGAGTAGTGGGCCTAGAGCAGTGGTGTGCAGGTGTTTGATAAAACATCTGTGGTGGGGCCATGTGGATCTGCCATGGGCTTCCAAATGTCTTGTGACTGACATGGTGCAGCCAGCAGACCCTTATATGTAAAGGCATCTTGTTATATGGAGAGGTTTCAGAACAATGTTCAGAATCAGGTTGCTATGGTCAAGGGGCCAAGCTCTGTGGGATAGAAGCATGGTTGGTGCATTCTCCTAGGATCCTGACACACCACACGTGACAGAACTCCCTCCAGCACTGTGTCCCAGTTGAAGTCTTTGTATTTCGTGAAGCAAATACCAAACTCCCAGTGAAGCAGCAAAAAACACCACAAAAAGTGAAGGATGACAAAATGGCTTCACAGTTCCCACGGGGAGATACTTAGCCCCCAGTGGCCACGGTTTACCTACAAAGAGAGAATTCAGCACTTCTGCCTCATGTTCATTGGAAAATCAGAAACCATGTCCTCCAGGTCACATAGATGCAGACCCAGCTTTGATGGTCTCACTGCAAAGGAAGCTAATGCTCCTGACAACAACATATATTTCAAGAGCCCAACCTCAGAGGCAGTTTCTCAAGAAGTCTTTAGGCCAGCAGAGCTTTATGTTTGTGGAGTGTTTATCCTCTCCCTTACTTATGGAAACTCCTCTACCACCTCCAAAGTTGTGAACTCCTGAGCATTTTTCATTCCACATATGTATTCAAAGATTTTCTAACTCTTCTCCTCGAATTGCGTCTTACTTGGGGCAAGGGTATTGTCAAGGCATTTTTCTGGATGACAGTTGGAAGATTTTGTGTAGCACATATTTCCATACACATTGGATTCATTTTCCTATTTTCCATTCCAAATACTGAATCCCTGACACTAACCCATACCCTACTAGACTCTGACTACAAATCCTAATATGATAGAAAGAAATAACCCAAACAGAATAGAAATACAAGCAGTTCAGAGGAGGCATGGTGTGTAGTTGGACAGGCCTTTTGCATTATAAAGGGTAGATGTTATGAATGTAGTCCAATGTAATAGTTCTCCATGTGTTTTTAAACTTAACAAATATGTGAATTCCTGTCTCCCTTTCTCTGCAGCCTATTCAGCACGTGTATTTTTACATGCACATATAGAATCCTACCTGGGTTCCCAGCTACATTCTTGTGAGGTTGCTGACTTGGCATATACAAACTATGAGAAGAAATTACTCCTCCTAAATGCTGTTGGAACTGAAAATCAACCTATGGGTGAGCTTCCTACTTGAACAACATGATACATACATCCATGTTCAGTAAAATAAATATTTTTGAATCTTGGGATGATATATATTTCATGATGAATTGCAATTGGCATATATATTTTTACTTTTTAATGTCTCTCTGTGTGTGCTTTGTGTGTATATATACATATATATACACACACACTCTCTAGATTTTTCAAAATATAAAATATGTGTGTCTTATTTTACACTCCCTGAATTCATGTTCATGTATGTGGATTTATAATCAACTTTTCACAAGATTATTCTCAGAAATAGTCATCCACCTGAAATACATATTTGTTTCCTAGTACTTAAAACTAACTTCAGTGAATGGTGCATAGAAATCCTAACATTTCTACAGTAACTGACCCTGTTTAACATCAATGCAAGTAGACTCCTATAGGACATGATGTATATTTTGACATTTATTTTCATTCAAAACTGGTACATTACTATTTCTTCAGTTGATGCACATCATAGGATATATATTTCATCTTCTAGTTCACAAATTTTGAGGCATTTTGTTCACTTTCAATCAAATCCTGCTTCAGAACACATGTATTCCTCCATGTTTCTTGACTGGTCTTTTTATGAGACTTCTTTCCAAACACATTATTTTGGATTTCCATAATCACCTTGGAACCAAAACTCACACACCCCTCATGGTAAACCATCACCCTAATATTACTAATAGATGTATAACTGGTTGGAATGAATGATCGTGTATCAATATAAAATTTCTTATATGTTTTCAGATATCAATTCAATCCATTATTTAAATTGGAACCAGTTATATTCTTTATTCACAGTATGGTCTATTCATCCATTATCTCTATACTCATAGACCCAGGGTACACCTATTTGTACCCCCGAATTCTAATTTATACGTCTTCAAAGTATTGCTCCCAAAAATAGTGGAAGAAATACTCATGTCACCAGATCTACATATATATTTTATCAAATGATATTCTGAACACAAAATGCAAAGGTCACACTTATGATTGTACCTAAGCCAAATTGGAAAGTGAGCTTGGATTACTAAAACCATTCTTGTCTATGTTGGCTAATGCTCTCAAATGTCAATTCTATGGGTGACTACACATTTGTTTCTGCCTAAGATTATATATTCAACCTAAACCCAGATGAAAATGTCTAATCCTATCACTCACTTTATACTTTGCCTAATTTCCTAATGTCTATATTCATATCTGCTTTCCTACATATCTTCCCCAGTTCTTCATTGTGACTGACTCTTCACATATGCTGACATTTACATTCACTCTCTAACAGACACGCTATTGCTAAAGAACTTTTGGTCCAAATATTATACTCACTCTTCTTCCTAAACCTACTGACTATCTTTCTAATCCTACCTACTATCCCTTTTTGACTTGATCTTCTCTTCTACATTCAATCATCCAAGGTACAAGGTCCTATGCCATTGCATGTTGATTTATCAGAGATATCTGTACAGAATGTAATTCAAAGGTAAGTATCCCAATCAAGGGCCCAATGCTTTTCTGGCCTTCAAATCTTACTTACATTTCTGTTTTCATACATATATTTCAAATCTATGTTATTATAAATATCACAGGTTCCCAATACCATTCTTCATCCAGCAGAATGATTTCTAACCCAAATTGAACATGTTCTTAACCCCAAGCATGCACTTTTTCCTCAATCTCACTTTACAGAAGAGCAGGGACAGAGTTGGTCTTACAATACAGGAATGTAGAGGATCTTCCACCTGCTGAGAACCTCCAAGGTCCATGCAGAAATGATCCCTGGAGAAGATGTAGGCAGCTAGGAAGGACCTGAGAGAGTACAAGTCATCTTTCGTTTCAAACAACCTGGTCAGGATGAAGGGATGTGTCTGAATGAGCCTCTCTCTTCTTCATGTAGACAAGATGGACCAAACCAGGCCTGTGTGGAGAGCTTTTCCTGGGTGCCTATGGTTGATATACCATTCTAACTTGTGAAAGTGTCACAGGATGCAGGTTCAGCCTCCATCTCATGGGACCCTTGGAAGCAACAGTTAGGACAAAGTGGTTTCCAAGGCAGTGACCTCATTCAGTTCCTGAAGGAAGTGACCTCACCACACTTCCTTGGTGATGGAACTCTCTGAACTTGTGATCCAGGAAGCCAGGCACCCAGAGGCAATCCCAGTGCCAGTCCCAGTGGGCTCACTTGTTTGGATTTACCAAGGACAGAGTCAGACTTTCTTGGTACCTACAGATGTGAGGATGGCCAATTGCCAGGAAAGCTCTGAATGGGGTCTCTCCTGAGAAAGCAGGTAGTGGCTCACCCCTGGCTCCTGACAACTTCACAGAATTGGCCAAAAAGGCCAGATCTGAGACAAGACAGGCCATTTCGGGGGAACATTGTATGGCCCACCAGTCAGAGGACACTGCGGGTAGTCACAGACCTCCTCAGGGGACGGAGGTGACATTGTGGGTGTGGGTGTGAGTTTGTGGTTTGGTCTCATGTTCTGAGAAGAGCTAGGAAAGGCGGTTTGTTTGGTTTGGAGTGGACTGTTTCTATCAAGTCTTTTGACAAGGCGAGTGTTCCTTTGTCTGTGTATCGCACTGTGTCCGTGCTTGTAGACATTAGAAAAGAGAATGCATCAATGGATGTATCCTGTCTAGTAGAAAGCTTCCAGCATTCATCCTGCCAAATTTATAAATGGACTGAGGCTTGCCTTATCCATGGGCAAAACCTACTATCTTCCTATATTCCTGTTTTCTTCCTGAATTCTGGCCACGCTTCAGAATAGGCTCATTGTTTTGTGTCCAAGATATGTACCACCTCCAAGCTTGGTGACATGGCCATGTACTAGATAGCTGAAAAGAATGGCGAGCATCTCAGACAACTCAGATATCAGTGGGCCCATTAAAGTCTCAGTGGAGAAACCCGGCTTTGAGACTTTTGCTTACCAATTGTTCTGTTTCCCTGGATGTCAGCAAGGTCTTTGCCTCAGGACACACCTTTGTGAAGCCTGAAGAAAACAGTTTTCAAATGCAAACGAATGGGCATCACTTGTGGCTCTTTACTTAATTGCTTTGCAAAGGGATGTGTCTGATTCAGCCTCTTGGCCCTGTGTAAGGCTGTGGTTTAGATTGTCAGCACCTGATGGATCTCAGGAAAGATCCCATATGTGCATCTAAAGCCAATATGGCAAAACAGCAGTCATTGTGGATGAAGTCTCTCACCTTCCTCTGTAAGGTCCCTGACCTGCATCAACTGAGAATAGGGATCCTTTGGGTCAAATGAGGTTTTCAAAGCCCTGCAGAGGCTAGCCATTATGTGCTTGTGTTTTCTCATGACTCCAATTTACACAAAAAATCTGTACCCCACCATCAGCAGGCCTCAAAGTTTAGAAGGTGAGCAGTATTAAAGGCAGGCCTATTTGATCACTCCTGGTTCAAAGAAGGGTGTCCAGGCCACCCTGACATTAGGCAAATGAGGGGCAAGGGAGCTTATTGTGGACACAGTCTTAGGCTGCTCCCCTCATGGAAACCTCCAGCCAGACGTTATGAGGATTGTCTATATGGAAGAAGTTGAGGGCCTTGTGGCATTGTTTTGGTTTCAATTGTGGTCATTTGTATGGCGGTGGAAGAGATGACTGGGTCCGCCTGGGCTTGAACTCTGGTGTGATTCCCCTTGGAGACTGAGTTCTGGAACTGACCTCAGAGAAGTATTGCCATTAATTGAGTTGGGATTTTCCGAGGCCACGCATGAGAGTCCCCCCTGGAAACTGAGATCAAAGCCCAGGGTGACTTTCCACAGAACATTGGGAATCTCAGCCAGGATATCACATTATTTTATTCTTAAAGACCTGGAAGCCATAGTTGAGAGTCAAAACACACATGGACCTCACATTGTAGACCTCAGTGGGCCTGGTTTCATGTGACGTTTTTTGGCCACTCTTTGGGAAGCCTTGTTTGTGAGAGTTCTCCAGAGCTTTCATTGAAATAATCTCTGTCACCATTAAATGGTTCCTGAATGAATGGAAACCCACAGTTCCTCCAACTTCATCCTTTAAAAGTGGCTAGATAAATACCGTGCAATCTTTGAAATTTCCATCACCAGGTGGCACTGGAGAACCTTAGGATGTCCTGTTTCTGATCTGAGTGTACCAGACAGGTGCCTTGATTGACGGCTTTCATGAAAATGATGAAGAACAGAGATGCCAGTGAGGTGGGGCCAGCTGAGTAGTGGGCCTAGAGCAGTGGTGTGCAGGTGTGTGATAAAACATCTGTGGTGGGGCCATGTGGATCTGCCATGCGCTTTCAAATGTCTTGTGACTGACATGGTGCAGCCAGCAGACCCTTATATGTAAAGGCATCTTGTTATATGGAGAGGTTTCAGAACAATGTTCAGAATCAGTTTGCTATGGTCAAGGGGCCATTCTCTGTGGGATAGAAGCATGGTTGGTGCATTCTCCTAGGATCCTGACACACCACACGTGACAGAACTCCCTCCAGCACTGTGTCCCAGTTGAAGTCCTTGTATTTCGTGAAGCAAATACCAATCTTTCAGTGCAGCAGCAAGAATCACCACGAAAAATGGAGGATGACCAAATGGCTTTACAGTTCCCACGGTGAGATACTTAGCCCCCAGTGGCCACAGTTTACCTACAAAGAGAGAATTCAGCACTTCTGCCTCATGTTCATTGGAAAATAAGAAACCATGTCCTCCAGGTCACATAGACGCAGACCCAGCTTTGATGGTCTCACTACAAAGGAAGCTAATGCCCCTGACAACAACATATATTTCAAGATCCCAACCTCAGAGGCAGTTTCTCAAGAAGTCTTTAGGCCAGCAGAGCTCCATGTTTGTGGAGTGTTTATCCTCTCCCTTACCTCCAAAGTTGTGAACTCCTGTGCATTTTTCATTCCACATATGTATTCAAAGATTTTCTAACTCTTCTCCTCCAATTGCTTCTTACTTGGGGCAAGGGTATTGTCAAGGCATTTTTCTGGATGACAGTGGGAAGATTTTGTGTAGCACATATTTGCATGCACATTGGATTCATTTTCCTATTTTCCATTCCAAATACTCAATCCCTGACACTAACCCATACCCTACTAGACTCTGACTACAAATCCTAATATGATAGAAAAAAATAACCCAAACAGAATAGAAATACAAGCAGTTCAGAGGAGGCATGGTGTGTAGTTGGACAGGCCTTTTGCATTATAAAGGGTAGATGTTATGAATCTAGTCCAATGTAATAGTTCTCCATGTGTTTTTAAACTTAACCAATATGTGAATTCCCGTCTCCCTTTCTATGCATCCTATTCAGCACACGTATTTTTACATGCACATAGAGAATCATACCTGCTTTCCCAGCTACATTGTTGTGAGGTGGCTGACTTGGCAGATAAAAACTGTGAGAAGAAATCACTCCTCCTAAATGCTGTTGGAACTGAAAATCAACCTATGGGTGAGCTTCCTACTTCAACAACATGATACATACATCCATGTCCAGTAAAATAAATATTTCTGGATCTTGGGATGATATATATTTCATGATGAATTTCAATTGGCATATATATTTTTACTTTTTAATGTCTCTCTGTGTGTGTGTTGTGTGTGTATGTATATATATATATATATATATATATATATATATATATATATATATACACACACACACACACTCTCTAGATTTTTGAACATATAAAATATGTGTGTCTTATTTTACACTCCCTGAATTCATGTTCATGTATGTGGATTTATAATCAACTTTTCACAAGATTGTTCTCAGAAATATTCATCCACCTGAAATACATATTTTTTTCCTAGTACTGAAAACTAACTTCAGTGAATGGTGCATAGAAATCCTAACATTTCTTTTTTTTTAATTTATTTATTTTTTTTTATTGTTGGTCGTTCAAACCTTACACAGTTCTTAATACATCATATTTCACAGTTTGATTCAAGCGGGTTATGAACTCCCAACTTTACCCCGTATACAGATTGCTGTATCACATCATTTACCCTTCCATTGATTGACATATTGCCTTTCTAGTGTCTGATGTATTCTGCTGTAAGTCCTATTCTCTACTATCCCCCCTCCCCTCCCCTCCTCTCCCCTTTTCTCTCTCTACCCCTTCTACTGTAAATCATTTCTTCCATTTGTATTATCTTGTCTTACCCCTCCATTACATAGTTCTTGATATATCATATTTCACATTTTGATTCAAGTGGGTTATGCACTCCCATATTGCCCCTTATACAGATTGCAGAATCACATCAGTTTCACTTCCATTGCTTTACATATTAGCATCCTAGTGTCTGTTGTATTCTGCTGCCTTTCCTATCCTCTACTATCCCCCCTCCCCTCCCCTCCCCTCCCCTCTTCTCTCTCTACCCCCACTACTGCAATTCATTCCTCCCCCTTGTATTATTTTTCCCTTTCCCCTCACTTCCTCTTGTATGTAATTTTGTATAAACCTGAGGGTCTCGTTCCATTTCCATGCTATTTCCCTTCTCTCTCCCTTTCCCTCCCACCTCCCAACCCTGTTTAATGATGGTCTTCTACTTGTGCTCTTCTTCCCTAGTCTGTTCTTAATTACTCTCCTTATATCAAAGAAGACATTTGGCATTTGTTTTTTAGGGCTTGGCTAGCTTCGCTTAGCATAATCTGCTCTAATGCCATCCATTTCCCTCCAAATTCTATGATTTTGTCATTTCTTAATGCAGAGTAATACTCCATTGTGTATAAATGCCACATTTTTTTATCCATTCGTCTATTGAAGGGCATCTAGGTTGGTTCCACAGTCTTCCTATTGTGAATTGTGCTGCTATAAACATCGATGTAGCAGTGTCCCTGTAGCATGCTCTTTTTAGGTCTTTAGGGAATAGACCCAGAAGGGGGATAGCTGGGTCAAATGGTGGTTCCATTCCCAGCTTTCCAAGAAATCTCCATACTGCTTTCCAAATTGGCCGCAACAATTTGCAGTCCCACCAACAATGTACAAGTGTACCCTTTTCCCCACATCCTCGCCAGCACTTATTGTTGTTTGACTTCATAATGGCTGCCAATCTTACTGGAGTGAGATGGTATCTTAGGGTGGTTTTGATTTTCATTTCTCTGACTGCTAGAGATGGTGAGCATTTTTTCATGTACTTGTTGATTGATTGTATGTCCTCCTCTGAGAAGTGTCTGTTCAAGTCCTTGGCCCATTTGTTGATGGGATTATTTGTTATCTTATTGTCTAATTTTCTGAGTTCTTTATATACTCTGGATATTAGGGCTCTATCTGAAGTGTGAGGAGTAAAGATTTGTTCCCATGATGTAGGCTCCCTATTTACCTCTCTTATTGTTTCTTTTGCTGAGAAAAAACTTTTTAGTTTGAGTAAGTCCCATTTGTTGATTCTAGATGTTAACTCTTGTGCTATGGGTGTCCTATTGAGGAATTTGGAGCCCGACCCCACAGCATGTAGGTCGTAGCCAACTTTCTCTTCTATCAGATGCCATGTCTCTGATTTGATATCAAGCTCCTTGATCCATTTTGAGTTAACTTTTGTGCATGGCGAGAGAAAGGGATTCAATTTCATTTTGTTGCATATGGATTTCCAATTTTCCCAGCACCATTTGTTGAAGATGCTATCCTTCCTCCATTGCATGCTTTTAGCCCCTTTATCAAATATAAGAAAGTTGTAGTTTTGTGGGTTGGTTTCTGTGTCCTCTATTCTGTACCATTTGTCCACCTGCCTGTTTTGGTACCAGTACCATGCTGTTTTTGTTACTATTGCTCTGTAGTATAGTTTGAAATCTGGAATCGCTATACCACCTGATTCACACTTCCTGCTTAGTATTGTTTTTGCTATTCTGGGTCTTTTATTCTTCCATATGAATTTCATGATTGCTTTCTCCATTTCTACAAGAAATGCCGTTGGGATTTTGATTGGCATTGCATTAAACCTATAGAGAACTTTTGGTAATATCGCCATTTTGATGATGTTAGTTCTGCCTATCCATGAACAGGGTATATTTTTCCAACTTCTAAGGTCTTCTTCAATTTCTCTCTTTAGGGTTCTGTAGTTTTCATTGTATAAGTCTTTCACCTCTTTTGTTAGGTTGCTTCCCAAGTATTTTATTCTTTTTGAGGATATTGTGAACAGGGTGGTTGTCCTCGTGTCCATTTCAGAGGATTTGTCGCTGATATACAGGAATGCCTTTGATTTATGCGTGTTGATTTTATAACCTGCCACTTTGCTGAATTCATTTATTAGCTCTAACAGTTTCTTTGTAGACCATATTGGGTCTGCTAGGTTTAGAATCATGTCATCTGCAAATAGTGATAACTTAAGTTCTTCTTTTTTTTATTTTCATGCCTTTAATTTCTTTCGTCTGTCTAATTGCTCTGGCCAGTGTTTTGAGAACTATGTTGAACAGGAGTGGTGAGAGAGGGCATCCCTGTCTTGTTCCAGATTTTAGAGGGAATGCCTTCAATTTTTCTCCATTCAGAATCATGCTAGCCTGAGGCTTAGCATAAATTGCTTTTACAATGTTGAGGTATGTTCCTGTTATCCCTAGTTTTTCGAGAGTTTTGAACATAAACGGATGCTGTACTTTGTCGAATGCTTTTTCTGCATCTATCGAGATGATCATATGGTTCTTATTTTTAAGCCTATTGATGTGGTGAATAACATTTATTGATTTCCGTATATTGAACCAACCTTGCATACCAGGGATGAATCCTACTTGATCATGGTGCACAATTTTTTTGATATGTTTTTGTATCTGATTTGCCAGAATTTTATTGAGGATTTTTGCATCTAGGTTCATTAGAGATATTGGTCTGTAGTTTTCTTTCTTTGAAGTGTCTTTGTCTGGTTTCGGAATCAGGGTGATGTTGGCCTCGTAGAATGAATTTGGAAGTTCTCCCTCTTTTTCTATCTCCTGAAATAGCTTGAAAAGTATTGGTATTAGTTCCTCTTTAAAGGTTTTGTAAAACTCTGCTGTAAACCCATCCGGTCCTGGGCTTTTCTTAGATGGTAATCTTTTGATGTTTTCTTCTATTTCCTCAATTGATATTGGTCTGTTTAGGTTGTCTATATCCTCCTGACTCAATCTGGGCAGATTATATGACTTAAGAAATTTATCGATGCCTTCACTATCTTCTATTTTATTGGAGTATAAGGATTCAAAATAATTTCTGATTATCTTCTGTATTTCTGAAGTGTCTGTCATGATCTTGCCTTTTTCATCCCTTATGCTAGTAATTTGAGTTCTCTCTCTTCTTCTCTTCGCTAGCATGGCTAAGGGTCTGTCAATTTTATTTATCTTTTCAAAGAACCAACTTTTCGTTTTGTCAATTTTTTCAATTGTTTCTTTTGTTTCGATTTCATTAATTTCAGCTCTGATTTTAATTATTTCTTGCCTTCTACTTCTTTTGCTGTTGTTTTGCTCTTCTTTTTCTAGAATTTTGAGATGAAGTATGAGATCATTTATTTGTTGGTTTTTTCTTTTTTTAAGGAATGAACTCCAAGCAATGAATTTTCCTCTTAGAACTGCTTTCAATGTGTCCCATAGATTCCGATATGTTGTGTCTGTGTTTTCATTAAACTCTAAGAATTTTTTAATTTCCTCCTTGATGTCTTCTAAAACCCATTGATCATTCAGTAACCTATTGTTCATTCTCCAAGTGATGCATGATTTTTCCTTGCTTCTTTTATGGTTGATTTTTAGTTTCATTCCATTATGATCAGATAAGATGCATGGTATTATCTCCGCTCCTTTATATTGTCTAAGAGTTGCCCTGTGACATAATATATGATCTATTTTTGAGAAGGATCCATGTGCTGCTGAGAAAAAAGTGTAGCTGCTTGATGTTGGGTGGTATATTCTATATATGTCAATTAAGTCTAGGTTGTTAATTGTGTTATTGAGTTCTATAGTTTCCTTATTCAACTTTTGTTTGGAAGATCTGTCCAGTGGTGAGAGAGGTGTGTTGAAGTCTCCCATGATTATTGTATGGTGGTCTATTAGACTCTTGAACTTGAGAAGAGTTTGCTTGATGAACGCAGCAGCACCGTTGTTTGGGGCATATATTTTATGATTGTTATGTCTTGTTGGTGTATGGTTCCCTTGAGCAGTATGTAGTATCCTTCTTTATCCGTTTTGATTAACTTTGGTTTGAAATCTATTTTATTTGATATGAGTATGGACACTCCTCTGCTTGTTTCCGCAGTCCATATGAGTGATATGATTTTTCCCAACCTTTCACCTTCAGTCTATGTATATCCTTTCCTATCAAATGCGTCTCCTGTAGGCAGCATATTGTTGGATCTTGTTTTGTGATCCATTCAACTAGCCTGTGTCTCTTAATTGGTGAGTTTAAGCCATTAACATTTAGGGTTATTATTGAGATATGGTTTGTTCTTCCAGCCATATTTGTTTATTAATGCTGTTAAACCTGATTTGTTTTTCTCTTTGATTTTTCCCCCCTTTACTGTCCTACCTCCCACTGTTGGTTTTCATTGTTGTTTTCCATTTCCTCTTCCTGTGTGTTTTGCCAAGGATTTTTTGAAGAGATGGTTTTCTAGCTGCAAATTCTTTTAACTTTTGTTTATCATGGAATGTTTTAATTTCATCTTCCATCCTGAAGCTTAATTTCGCCGGATACACGATTCTTGGTTGGAACCCATTTTCTTTTAGCGTTTGAAATATGTTATTCCAGGATCTTCTAGCTTTTAGAGTCTGTGTTGAGAGATCAGCTGTTATCCTGATTGGTTTACCCCTAAATGTAATCTGCTTCCCTTCTCTTGTAGCTTTTAAAAATCTCTCCTTATTCTGTATGTTGGACATCTTCATTATAATGTGTCTAGGTGTGGATCTCTTATGATTTTGCACATTCAGCGTCCTGTAGGCTTCTAGGATTTGGGGTTCTGTCTCATTCTTCAAGTCTGGGAAGTTTTCTCGTATTATTTCACTGAATAAATTGTCTATTCCTTTGGTTTGGAGCTCTGTGCCTTCCTGTATCCCAATGACTCTTAAGTTTGGTCTTTTGATATTATCCCATATTTCTTGGATGTTCTGCTCATGGTTTCTTAGCAGACTTGCTGAGCTGTCTATGCTCTTTTCAAGTTGAAATACTCTGTCTTCATTGTCTGATGTTCTATCTTCTAAGTGATCCACTCTGCTGGTAGTTTTCTCAATTGAGTTTTTAAGTTGGTTTATTGCTTCCTGCATTTCTAGGATTTCTATTTGTTTGTTTTTTATTTCCTCTATCTCCCTGTGAAATTGATCTTTTACTTCCTGGATTTGTTTATGAAGTTCCTTGTCAATGTGATCTTTCATTGTCTGATTTTGCTGTCTCATGTCTTCCTTGAGACTCCAGATCATCTGAAGCATGTATATCCTGACCTCTCTGTCTGACATTCCATCTGTTGCAGCTATTACCTCTTCTAGAGTTGAGTTGACCTGCATTGCCTGTGGTCCTTTCTTTCCTTGTCTTTTCATACTGCTGGCGTTTCTTTCTGCTTGGTGAAACTGTTGTGTTTTTGAAATTTTCCCTCTATTTATTTATATTGCTCTTGTATAGTTGAAAAGTCTCCCTTGCAGGACAGATGGTGGCTGTGATCCTCCACCAATTGGTGCGATCTGTCTACAACGCTGGCGGGCCCTAGGTCTGCTCTGCCGGCCGGTCGAAGGTCCGCCTACCCAGCAGGCGCGAGGGGCACCTCTGTCTCTCCGTAGGTTGCTGGGCCTAACCTCCCGATGGGTCCCCAGTACGCCTACCTTGCAGGCACTGGGGGTGGGGCCGGTTCCGGCCCGCAACAAGCCGGTGGGCCTGATCTGCCGCTGGTCACAGTCCCGCCTACCTTGCAGGCACTGGGGGAGGGGACGGTCCTGCCCCTCAGCAGGCCGCTAGGCCTGATCTGCTGGTGGTCACAGTCCCGCCTACCTTGCAGGCACTGGGGGAGGGGACGGTCCTGCCCCTCAGCAGGCCGCTAGGCCTGATCTGCTGGTGGTCACAGTCCCGCCTACCTTGCAGGCACTGGGGGAGGAGACGGGTCTGCCCCACAGAAGGCCACTGGTGGGTCGCAAGACCCCGTTCCTGCAGGCACGTGTGTCAGCTCTTTCTCTTCGCAGATTGCTGGGCCTGACCTGCTTATGGGTCGCCGGTTCTCCTACCTTGAGGCACTGGGTGTGGGGCCGGCTCCGGCCCGAAACCAGCCGCTGGGCCTGCTCTGCCAGTGGTCACAGTCCCGCCTACTTTGCAGGCACTGGGGGAGGGGACTGTCCTGCCCCTCAGCAGGCCGCTAAGCCTGATCTGCTGGAGGTGACAATCCCGCCTACCTTGCAGACACTGGGGGAAGGGACGGGCCTGCCCCACAGAAGGCCGCTGGTGGGTCACAGGACCCTGTTCCCTGCAGGCGCGTGTGTCAGCTCTGTCTCTCGGCAGATTGCTGGGCCTGACCTGCCCGTGGGTCGCCGGTTCTACTACCTTGCAGGCACTGGGGGTGGGGCCGGCTCGGGCCACAACCAGCCGCTGGGCCTTCTCTGCCGGTGGTCCCTAACATTTCTATAGTAACTGACCCTGTTTAACATCAATGCAAGTAGACTCCTATGGGACATGATGTGTATTTTGACATTGATTTTTATTCAACACTGGTACATTACTATTTCTTCAGTTGATGCACATCATAGGATATATATTTCATCCTCAAGTTCACAAATTTCTAGGCATTTGGTTCACTTTCAATCAAATCCTGCTTCAGAACACATGTATTCCACCATGTTTTTTGACTGGTCTTTTCATGAGACTTCTTTCCAAACACATTATTTTGGATTTCCATAATCATTTTGGAACCAAAACTCACACACCCCTCATGGTAAACCATCACCCTAATATTACCATTAGATGTATAACTGGTTGGAATGAATGATCGTGTATCAATATAAGATTTCTTATATGTTTTCAGATATCAATTCAATCCATTATTTAAATTGGAACCAGTTATATTCTTTATTCAAAGTATGGTCTATTAATACATTATCTCTATACTCATAGACCCAGGGTACACCTATTTGTACCCCCGAATTCTAATTTATACTTCTTCAACATATTGCTCCCAAAAATAGTGGAAGAAATACTCATGTAACCTGATCTACATATATATTTTATCACAGTGATATTCTGAACACAAAATGCAAAGGTCACACTTATGATTGTACCTAAGCCTAATTGGAAAGTGAGCATGGATTACTAAAACCATCCTTGTCTAGGTTGGCTAATGCTCTCAAATGTCAATTCTATTGGTGACTACACATTTGTTTCTGCCTAAGATTATATATTTTACCTCAACCTTGTTGAAAATGTCTAATCCTATCACTCACTTTATACTATGCCTAATTTCCTAATGTCTATATTCATATCTGCTTTTCTACATATCTTTCCCAGTTCATCATTGTGACTGACTCTTCACATGTGTTGACATTTACATTCACTCTCTAACGGACACCCTATTGGTAAAGAACTTTTGGTCCAAATATTATACTCACTCTTCTTCCTAAACCTACTGACTATCTTTCTAATCCTACCTACTGTCCCTTTTTGACTTGATCTTCTCTTCTACATTCAATCATCCAAGGTAAGGTGCTATACCTTTGTATGTTGATTTATCAAAGACATCTGAACAGAATGTAATTCAAAGCTAAGTATACCAATCAAGGTCCCAATGCCCTTATGACCTTCAAATCTTACTTACATTTCTGTTTTCATACATATATTTCACCTCTATATTATTATAAATATCACAGGTTCCCAATACCATTCTTCATCCAGCTGAATTATTTCTAACCCAAATTGAACATGTTCTTTACCCCAAGCATTCACTGTTTCCTCAATCTCACTTTACAGAAGAGCAGGGACAGAGTTGGTCTTACAATACAGGAATGTAGGTGATCTTCCACCTGCTGAGAACCTAAAAGGTCCATGCAGAAATGATCCCTGGAGAAGATGTAGGCAGCTAAGAAGGACCTGAGAGAGTAAAAGTCATCTTCTGTGGCAAACAACCTGGTCAGGATGAAGGGATATGTCTGAATGAGCCTCTTTCTTCTTCATGTAGACAAGATTGACCAAACCAGGCCTGTGTGGAGAGCTTTTCCAGGGTTCCTATGGTTGATATACCATTCTAACTTGTGAAATTGTCACAGGAAGAATGGGCAGCCTCCATATCATGGGACCCTTGGAAGGAACAGTTAGGACAAAGTGGTTTCCAAGGCAGTGACCTCATTCAGTTCCTGAAGGAAGTGACCTCACCACACTTCCTTGGTGATGGAACTCTCTGAACTTGGGATCCAGGAAGCCAGGCACCCAGAGGCAGTCCCAGTGCCAGTCCCAGTGGGCTCACTTGTTTGGATTTACCAAGGACAGAGTCAGTCTTTCCTGGTACCTACAGATGTGAGGATGGCCAATTGCCAGGAAAGCTCTGAAGGGGGTCTTTCCAGAGAAAGCAGGTAGTGGCTCACCCCTGGCTCCTGACAACTTCAAAGAATTGGCCAAGGAGGCCAGATCTGTGACAAGACAGGCCAATTCGGTGGAACCTACTATGGCCCACCAGTCAGAGGACACTGTGGGTAGTCACAGACCTTTTTGGGGGAAGGAGGTGGCTTTGTGGGTGTGGGTGTGAGTTTGTGGTTTGGTCTCATGTTCTGAGAAGAGCTAGGAAAGGCGAATTGTTTGATTGAAAGTGGACTGTTTCTAGCAAGTCTTTTGACAAGGCAAGTGTTGCTTTTTCTGTGTATCACACTGTGTCCGTGGTTGTAGACATTAGAAAAGAGAATGCATCAATGGATGAGTCCTGTCTTGTAAAAAGATTCCAGCATTCATCCTGCCCAATTTATGAATGGACTGCGGCTTGCCTTATCCATGGGGAAAACCTACTATCTTCCTAAATTTCTGTTTTCTTCCTGAATTCTGGCCACTCTTCAGAATAGGCTCATCGTTTTGTCTTCAAGATATGTACCACCTGGAAGCTTGGTGACATGGCCATGTACTAGATAGCTGAAAGGAATGGCGAGCATCTCAGAAAACTCAGATATCAGTGGGCCCATTAAAGTCTCAGTGGAGAAACCCTGCTTTGGGACATTTGCTTACCTATTGTTCTGTTTCCCTGGATGTCAGCAAGGTCTTTGCCTCAGGACACACCTTTGTGAAGCCTGAAGAAAACAGTTTTCAAATGCAAACGAATGGGCACCACTTGTGGCTCTTTGCTTAATTGCTTTGCAAAGGGATGTGTCTGAATCAGCCTCTTGGCCCTGTGTGAGGCTGTGG
The DNA here is from genome assembly GCF_052094955.1 of Ictidomys tridecemlineatus. Lineage (NCBI taxonomy): Eukaryota > Metazoa > Chordata > Mammalia > Rodentia > Sciuridae > Ictidomys > Ictidomys tridecemlineatus. The sequence continues at coordinate 124,148,948 of NC_135480.1, read as the reverse complement.
CTTAGATTGTCAGCACCTGATGGATCTCAGGAAAGATCCCATATGTGCATCCAAAGCCAATATGGCAAAACAGCAGTCATTGTGGATGAAGTCTCTCGCCTTCCTCTGTAAGGTCCCTGACCTGCATCAAGTGAGAATAGGGATCCTTTGGGTCAAATGAGTTTTTCAAAGCCCTGCAGAAGCTAGCCATTATGTGCTTGTGTTTTCTCAGGACTCCAATTTACACAAAAAATCTGTACCCCACCATCAGCAGGCCTCAAAGTTTAGAAGCCTAGCAGTATTAAAGGCAGGCCTATTTGATCACTTCTGGTTCAAAGAAGGGTGTACAGGCCACCCTGGAATTAGGCAAATGAGGGGCAAGGGAGCTTATTGTGGACACTGTCTTAGGCTGCGACCCTCAAAGAAACCTCAAGCCAGAGGTTATGAGGATTGTCTATATGGAAGAAGTTGAGGGCCTTGTGGCAGTGTTTGGGTTTGAATTCTGGTCATTTGTATGGCGGTGGAAGAGATGACTGGGTCCGCCTGGGCTTGAATTCTGGTGTGATTCCCCTTGGAGACTGAGTTCTGGAACTGACCTCAGAGAAGTATTGCCATGAATTGAGTTGGGATTTTCCAAGGCCACGCATGAGAGTCCCCCCGGGAAACTGAGATCGAATCCCAGGGTGACTTTCCACAGAACACTGAAAATCTCAGCCAGGATATCACATGATTTTATTCTTAAAGACCTGGCAGCTATAGTTGAGAGTGAAAACACACATGGACCTCACATTGTAGACCTTAGTTGGCCTGGTTTCATGTGACGTTTTTTGGCCACTCTTTGGGAAGCCTTGTTTGTGAGAGTTCTCCAGAGTGCCTCCAACTTCATTCTTCAAAAATGGCTAGATAAATACCGTGCAATCTTTGAAATTCCCATGACCAGGTGGCACTGGAGAACCTTAGGATGTCCTGTTGCTGATCATGAGTTTACCATACATGTGCCTTGACTGACGGCTCTCATGAAAATGATGAAGAACAGAGATGCCAGTGAGGTGGGGCCTGCTGAGTAGTGGGCCTAGAGCAGTGGTGTGCAGGTGTTTGATAAAACATCTGTGGTGGGGCCATGTGGATCTGCCATGGGCTTCCAAATGTCTTGTGACTGACATGGTGCAGCCAGCAGACCCTTATATGTAAAGGCATCTTGTTATATGGAGAGGTTTCAGAACAGTGTTCAGAATCAGGTTGCTATAGTCAAGGGGCCAAGCTCTGTGGGATAGAAGCATGGTTGGTGCATTCTCCTAGGACCCTTACACACCACACGTGACAGAACTCCGTCCAGCACTGTCTCCCAGTTGAAGTCCTTGTTTTTCGTGAAGCAAATACCAAACTCCCAGTGAAGCAGCAAGAAACACCACGAAAAGTGGAGGATAACAAAATGGCTTCACAGTTCCCATGGGGAGATACTTAGCCCCCAGTGGCCACGGTTTACCTACAAAGACAGAATTCAGCACTTCTGCCTCATGTTCATTGGAAAATCAGAAACCATGTTCTCCAGGTCACATAGATGCAGAACCAGCTTTGTTGGTCTCACTACAAAGGAAGCTAATGCTCCTGACAACAACATATATTTCAAGAGCGCAACCTCAGAGGCAGTTTCTCAAGAAGTCTTTAGGCCAGCAGAGCTTTATGTTTGTGGAGTGTTTATCCTCTCCCTTACTTATGGAAACTCCTCTACCACCTCCAAAGTTGTGAACTCCTGAGCACTTATCATTCCACATATGTATTCAAAGATTTTCTAACTCTTCTCCTCGAATTGCGTCTTACTTGCGGCAAGGGTATTGTCAAGGCATTTTTCTGGATGACAGTGGGAAGATTTTGTGTAGCACATATTTGCATACACATTGGATTCATTTTCCTATTTTCCATTCCAAATACTGAATCCCTGACACAAACCCATACCCTACTAGACTCTGACTACAAATCCTAATATGATAGAAAGAAATAACCCAAACAGAATAGAAATACAAGCAGTTCAGAGGAGGTATGGTGTGTAGTTGGACAGGCCTTTTGCATTATAAAGGGTAGATGTTATGAATCTAGCCCAATGTAATAGTTCTCCATGTGTTTTTAAACTTAACAAATATGTGAATTCCTGTCTCCCTTTCTCTGCAGCCTATTCAGCACATGTATTTTTACATGCACATAGAGAATCCTACCTGGTTTCCAAGCTACTTGTTAGGTGGCTGACTTGGCAGATACAAACTGTGAGAAGAAACCACTCCTCCTAAATGCTGTTGGAACTAAAAATCAACCTATGGGTGAGCTTCCTACTACAACAACATGATACATACATCCATGTTCAGTAAAATAAATATTTCTGGATCTTGGGATGATATATATTTCATAAAGAATTTCAATTGGCATATATATTTTTACTTTTTAATGTCTCTCTGTGTGTGTTTTGTGTGTATATATATGTATATATACACACACACACTCTCCAGATTTTTCAAAATATAAAATATATGTGTCTTATTTTACACTCCCTGAATTCTTGTTCATGTATGTGGATTTATAATCAACTTTTCACAAGATTATTCTCAGAAATATTCATCCACCTGAAATACATATTTGTTTCCTAGTACTGAAAACTAACTTCAGTGAATGGTGCATAGAAATCCTAACATTTCTACAGTAACTGACCCTGTTTAACATCAATGTAAGTAGACTCCTATGGGACATGATGTGTATTTTGACATTGATTTTTATTCAACACTGGTACATTACTATTTCTTCAGTTGATGCACATCATAGGATATATATTTCATCCTCAAGTTCACAAATTTCTAGGCATTTGGTTCACTTTCAATCAAATCCTGCTTCAGAACACATGTATTCCTCCATGTTTCTTGACTGGTCTTTTCATGAGACTTCTTTCCAAACACATTATTTTGGATTTCCATAATCACTTTGGAACCAAAACTCACACACCCCTCATGGTAAACCATCACTCTAATATTACCATTAGATGTATAACTGGTTGGAATGAATGATCGTGTATCAATATAAGATTTCTTATTTGTTTTCAGATATCATTTCAATCCATTATTTTAATTGGAACCAGTTATATTCTTTATTCACAGTATGGTCTATTCATGCATTATCTCTATACTCATAGACCCAGTGTACACCTACTTGTACCCCCTAATTCTAATTTATACATCTTCAACGTATTGCTCCCAAAAATAGTGGAAGAAATACTCATGTCACCTTATCTAAATATATATTTTATCACAGTGATATTCTGCACACAAAATGCAAAGGTCACACTTATGAATGTACCTAAGCCTACTTGGAAAGTGAGCATGGATTACTAAAACCATCCTTGTCTACGTTGGCCAATGCTCTCAAATGTCAATTCTATTGGTGACTATACATTTGTTTCTGCCTAAGATTATATAAAAACCTCAACCCTGTTGAAAATGTCTAATCAATCACTCACTTTATACTTTGCCTAATTTCCTAATGTCTATATTCATATCTACTTTCCTACATATCTTCCCCAGTTCATCATTGTGACTGACTCTTCACATGTGCTGACATTTGCATTCACTCTCTAACAGACACCCTATTGCTAAAGAACTTTTGGTCCAAATATTATACTCACTCTTCTTCCTAAACCTACAGACTATCTTTCTAATCCTACCTACTATCCCATTTTGACTTGATCTCCTATTCTACATTCAATCATTCAAGGTACAAGGTCCTATGAAATTGTATGTTGATTTATCAGAGACATCTGTACAGAATGTAATTCAAAGCTAAGTATCCCAATCAAGGGCCCAATGCTCTTCTGGCCTTCAAACTTTACTTAGATTTTTGTTTTCACACATATATTTCACCTCTATATTATTATAAATATCACAGGTTCCCAATACCATTCTTCATTTAGCAGAATTATTTCTAACCCAAATTGAACATGTTCTTAACCCCAAGCATTCACTGTTTCCTCAATCTCACTTTACAGAAGAGCAGGGACACAGTTGGTCTTACAATACAGGAATGTAGGGGATTTTCCACCTGGTGAGAACCTCCAAGGTCCATGCAGAAATGATCACTGGAGTAGATGTAGGCAGCTTGGAAGGACCTGAGAGAGTAAAAGTCATCTTCCGTGGCAAACAACCTGGTCAGGATGAAGGGATGTGTCTGAATGAGCCTCTCTTTTCTTAATGTAGACAGATGGACCAAACCAGGCCTGTGTGGAGAGCTTTTCCTGGGTGCCTATGGTTGATATACCATTCTAACTTGTGAAAGTGTCACAGGAAGCAGGGGCAGCCTCCATCTCATGGGAACCTTGGAAGCAACAGTTAGAACAAAGTGGTTTCCAAGGCTGTGACCTCATTCAGTTCCTTAAGGAAGTGACCTCACCACACTTCCTTGGTGATGGAACTCTCTGAACTTGGGATCCAGGAAGCCAGGCACCCAGAGGCAGTCCCAGTGCCAGTCCCAGTGGGCTCACTTGTTTGGATTTACCAAGGACATAGTCAGTCTTTCTTGGTACCTACAGATGTGAGGATGGCCAATTGTCAGGAAAGCTCTGAAGGGAGTCTTTCCTGAGAAAGCAGGTAGTGGCTCACCCCTGGCTCCTGACAACTTCACAGAATTGGCCAAAAAGGCCAGATCTGAGACAAGACAGGCCAATTCGGGGGAACCTAGTATGGCCCACCAGTCAGAGGACACTGTGGGTAGTCACAGACCTCCTTGGGGGAAGGATGTGGCTTTGTGGGTGTGGGTGTGAGTTTGTGGTTTGGTCTCATGTTCTGAGAAGAGCTAGGAAAGGCGGTTTGTTTGGTTTGGAGTGGACTGTTTCTAGAAAGTCTTTTGACAAGGCGAGTGTTGCTTTTTATGTGTATCACACTGTGTCCGTGGTTGTAGACATTAGAAAAGAGAATGCATCAATGGATGTGTCCTGTCTAGTAGAAAGCTTCCAGCATTCATCCTGGCCAATTTATGAATGGACTGCGGCTTGCCTTATCCATGGGGAAAACCTACTATCTTCCTTAATTCCTGTTTTCTTCCTGAATTCTGGCCACTCTTCAGAATAGGCTCATGGTTTTGTGTCCAAGATATGTACCACCTCCAAGCTTGGTGACATGGATATGTACTAGATAGTTGAAAGGAATGGGGAGCATCTCAGAAAAAGTCTCAGTGGAGAAACCCTGCTTTGGGCCTTTTGCTTACCTATTGTTCTGTTTCCCTGGATGTCAGCAAGGTCTTTCCCTCAGGACACAACTTTGTGAAGCCTGAAGAAAACAGTTTTCAAATGCAAACGAATGGGCATCACTTGTGGCTCTTTGCTTAATTGCTTTGCAAAGGGATGTGTCTGAATCAGCCTCTTGGCCCTGTGTGAGGCTGTGGCTTAGATTGTCAGCACCTGATGGATCTCAGGAAAGATCCCATATGTGCATCCAAGTCAATATGGCAAAACATCAGTCATTGTGGATGAAGTCTCTCGCCTTCCTCTGTAAGGTCCCTGACCTGCATCAAGTGAGAATAGGGATCCTTTGGGTCAAATGAGTTTTTCAAAGCCCTGCAGAGGCTAGCCATTATGTGCTTGTGTTTTCTCATGACTCCAATTTACACAAAAAATCTGTACCCCACCATCAGCAGGCCTCAAAGTTTAGAAGCTGAGCAGTATTAAAGGCAGGCCTATTTGATCACTCCTGGTTCAAAGAAGGGTGTCCAGGCCACCCTGCATTAGGCAAATGAGGGGCAAGGGAGCTTATTGTGGACACTGTCTTAGGCTGCGCCCCTCATGGAAAACTCCAGCCAGAGGTTATGAGGATTGTCTATATGGAAGAATTTGAGGGCCTTGTGGCAGTGTTTTGGTTTGAATTGTGGTCATTTGTATGGCAGTGGAAGAGATGAGTGTGTCCACCTGGGCTTGAACTCTGGTGTGATTCCCCTTGGAGACTGAGTTCTGGAACTGACCTCAGAGAAGTATTGCCATGAATTGAGTTGGGATTTTCCGAGGCCAAGCATGAGAGTCCCCCCTGGAAACTGAGATCAAAGCCCAGGGTGACTTTCCACAGAACATTGGGAATCTCAGCCAGGATATCACATGATTGTATTCTTAAAGACCTGGCAGCCATAGTTGAGAGTGAAAACACACATGGACCTCACATTGTAGACCTCAGTTGGCCTGGTTTCATGTGACGTTTTTTGGCCACTCTTTGGGAAGCCTTGTTTGTGAGAGTTCTCCAGAGTTTTCGTTGAACTGATCTTTCTCATGATTAAATGGTTCCTGAATGTATGGAAACCCACAGTGCCTCCAACTTCATTCTTTAAAAATGGCTAGATAAATACCGTGCAATCTTTGAAATTCCCATGACCAGGTGGCACTGGAGAACCTTAGGATGTCCTGTTGCTGATCATGAGTTTAGCATACAGGTGCCGTGATTGACGGCTTTCATGAAAATGATGAAGAACAGAGATGCCAGTGAGGTGGGGCCTGCTGAGTAGTGGGCCTAGAGCAGTGGTGTGCAGGTGTTTGATAAAACATCTGTGTTGGTGCCATGTGGATCTGCCATGGGCTTCCAAATGTCTTGTGACTGACATGGTGCAGCCAGCAGACCCTTATATGTAAAGGCATCTTGTTACATGGAGAGGTTTCAGAACAGTGTTCAGAATCAGGTTGCTATAGTCAAGGGGCCAAGCTCTGTGGGATAGAAGCATGGTTGGTGCATTCTCATAGGACCCTGACACACCACACGTGACAGAACTCCCTCCAGCACTGTGTCCCAGTTGAAGTCCTTGTTTTTCGTGAAGCAAATACCAAACTCCCAGTGAAGCAGCAAGAAACACCACGAAAATTGGAGGATGACAAAATGGCTTCACAGTTCCCACGGGGAGATACTTAGCCCCCAGTGGCCACGGTTTACCTACAAAGACAGAATTCAGCACTTCTGCCTCATGTTCATTGGAAAATCAGAAACCATGTTCTCCAGGTCACCTAGATGCAGAACCAGCTTTGTTGGTCTCACTACAAAGGAAGCTAATGCTCCTGACAACAACATATATTTCAAGAGCCCAACCTCAGAGGCAGTTTCTCAAGAAGTCTTTAGGCCAGCAGAGCTTTATGTTTGTGGAGTGTTTATCCTCTCCCTTACTTATGGAAACTCCTCTACCACCTCCAAAGTTGTGAACTCCTGAGCACTTTTCATTCCACATATGTATTCAAAGATTTTCTAACTCTTCTCCTCGAATTGCGTCTTACTTGGAGCAAGGGTATTGTCAAGGCATTTTTCTGGATGACAGTGGGAAGATTTTGTGTAGCACATATTTGCATACACATTGGATTTATTTTCCTATTTTCCATTCCAAATACTGAATCCCTGACACAAACCCATACTCTACTAGACTCTGACTACAAATCCTAATATGATAGAAAGAAATAACCCAAACAGAATAGAAATACAAGCAGTTCAGAGGAGGTATGGTGTGTAGTTGGACAGGCCTTTTGCATTATAAAGGGTAGATGTTGTGAATCTAGCCCAATGTAATAGTTCTCCATGTGTTTTTAAACTTAACAAATATGTGAATTCCTGTCTCCCTTCCTCTGCAGCCTATTCAGCACATGTATTTTTACATGCACATAGAGAATCCTACCTGGTTTCCCAGCTACTTGTTAGGTGGCTCACTTGGCAGATACAAACTGTGAGAAGAAACCACTCCTCCTAAATGCTGTTAAAACTGATAATCAACCTATGGGTGAGCTTCCTACTTCAACAACATGATACATACATCCATGTTCAGTAAAATAAATATTTCTGGATCTTGGGATGATATATATTTCATGATGAATTTCAATTGGCATATATATTTTTACTTTTTAATGTCTCTCTGTGTTTGTTTTGTGTGTATATATATGTATATATACACACACACACTCTCCAGATTTTTCAAAATATAAAATATATGTGTCTTATTTTACACTCCCTAAATTCATGTTCATGTATGTGGATTTATAATCAAATTTTCACAAGATTATTCTCAGAAATATTTATCAACCTGAAATACATATTTGTTTCCTAGTATTGAAAACTAACTTCAGTGAATGGTTCCTAGAAATCCTAACATTTCTACAGTAACTGACCCTGTTTAACATCAATGCAAGTAGACTCCTATGGGACATGATGTGTTTTTTGACATTGATTTTTATTCAACACTGGTACATTACTATTTCTTCAGATGATGCACATCATAGGATATATATTTCATCCTCAAGTTCACAAATTTCTAGGCATTTGGTTCACTTTCAATCAAATCCTGCTTCAGAACACATGTATTCCTCCATGTTTCTTGACTGGTCTTTTCATGAGACTTCTTTGCAAACACATTATTTTGGATTTCCATAATCACTTTGGAACCAAAACTCACACACCCCTCATGGTAAACCATCACTCTAATATTACCATTAGATGTATAACTGGTTGGAATGAATGATCGTGTATCAATATAAGATTTCTTATTTGTTTTCAGATATCATTTCAATCCATTATTTTAATTGGAACCAGTTATATTCTTTATTCACAGTATGGTCTATTCATGCATTATCTCTATACTCATAGACCCAGTGTACACCTACTTGTACCCCCTAATTCTAATTTATACATCTTCAACGTATTGCTCCCAAAAATAGTGGAAGAAATACTCATGTCACCTTATCTACATATATATTTTATCACAGTGATATTCTGCACACAAAATGCAAAGGTCACACTTATGATTGTACCTAAGCCTACTTGGAAAGTGAGCATGGATTACTAAAACCATCCTTGTCTACGTTGGCTAATGCTCTCAAATGTCAATTCTATTGGTGACTACACATTTGTTTCTGCCTAAGATTATATATTCAACCTCAATCCTGTTGAAAATGTCTAATCAATCACTCACTTTATACTTTGCCTAATTTCCTAATGTCTATATTCATATCTACTTTCCTACATATCTTCCCCAGTTCATCCTTATGACTGACTCTTCACATGTGCTGACATTTGCATTCACTCTCTAACAGACACCCTATTGCTAAAGAACTTTTGGTCCAAATATTATACTCACTCTTCTTCCTAAACCTACTGACTATCTTTCTAATCCTACCTACTATCCCATTTTGACTTGATCTCCTATTCTACATTCAATCATTCAAGGTACAAGGTCCTATGAAATTGTATGTTGATTTATCAGAGACATCTGTACAGAATGTAATTCAAAGCTATGTATTCCAATCAAGGGCCCAATGCTCTTCTGGCCTTCAAACTTTACTTAGATTTTTGTTTTCACACATATATTTCACCTCTATATTATTATAAATATCACAGGTTCCCAATACCATTCTTCATTTAGCAGAATTATTTCTAACCCAAATTGAACATGTTCTTAACCCCAAGCATTCACTGTTTCCTCAATCTCACTTTAAGAAGAGCAGGGACACAGTTGGTCTTACAATACAGGAATGTAGGGGATTTTCCACCTGGTGAGAACCTCCAAGGTCCATGCAGAAATGATTTCTGGAGTAGATGTAGGCAGCTTGGAAGGACCTGAGAGAGTAAAAGTCATCTTCCGTGGCAAACAACCTGGTCAGGATGAAGGGATGTGTCTGAATGAGCCTCTCTTTTCTTCATGTAGACAAGATGGACCAAACCAGGCCTGTGTGGAGAGCTTTTCCTGGGTGCCTATGGTTGATATACCATTCTAACTTGTGAAAGTGTCACAGAAAGCAGGGGCAGCCTCCATCTCATGGGAACCTTGGAAGCAACAGTTAGGACAAAGTGGTTTCCAAGGATGTGACCTCATTCAGTCCCTGAAGGAAGTGACCTCACCACACTTCCTTGGTGATGGAACTCTCTGAACTTGGGATCCAGGAAGCTAGGCACCCAGAGGCAGTCCCAGTGCCAGTCCCAGTGGGCTCACTTGTTTGGATTTACCAAGGTCAGAGTCATTCTTTCTTGGTAACTACAGATGTGAGGATGGCCAATTGTCAGGAAAGCTCTGAAGGGAGTCTTTCCTGAGAAAGCAGGTAGTGGCTCACCCCTGGCTCCTGACAAATTCACAGAATTGGCCAAAAAGGCCAGATCTGAGACAAGACAGGCCAATTCGGGGGAACCTAGTATGGCCCACCAGTCAGAGGACACTGTGGGTAGTCACAGACCTCCTTGGGGGAAGGAGGTGGCTTTGTGGGTGTGGGTGTGAGTTTGTGGTTTGGTCTCATGTTCTGAGAAGAGCTAGGAAAGGCGGTTTGTTTGGTTTGGAGTGGACTGTTTCTAGAAAGTCTTTTGACAAGGCGAGTGTTGCTTTGTCTGTGTATCGCACTGTGTCCGTGGTTGTAGACATTAGAAAAGAGAATGCATCAATGGATGTGTCCTGTCTAGTAGAAAGCTTCCAGCATTCATCCTGGCCAATTTATGAATGGACTGCGGCTTGCCTTATCCATGGGGAAAACCTACTATCTTCCTTAATTCCTGTTTTCTTCCTGAATTCTGGCCACTCTTCGGAATAGGCTCATGGTTTTGTGTCCAAGATATGTACCACCTCCAAGCTTGGTGACATGGCCATGTACTAGATAGCTGAAAGGAATGGCGAGCATCTCAGAAAAAGTCTCAGTGGAGAAACCCTGCTTTGGGCCTTTTGCTTACCTATTGTTCTGTTTCCCTGGATGTCAGCAAGGTCTTTGCCTCAGGACACACCTTTGTGAAGCCTGAAGAAATCAGTTTTAAAATGCAAACGAATGGGCATCACTTGTGGCTCTTTCCTTAATTGCTTTGCAAAGGGATGTGTCTTAATAAGCCTCTTGGCCCTGTGTGAGGCTGTGGCTTAGATTGTCAGCACCTGATGGATCTCAGGAAAGATCCCATATGTGCATCCAAAGCCAATATGGCAAAACAGCAGTCATTGTGGATGAAGTCTCTCGCCTTCCTCTGTAAGGTCCCTGACCTGCATCAAGTGAGAATAGGGATCCTTTGGGGCACATGAGTTTTTCAAAGCCCTGCAGAGGCTAGCCATTATGTGCTTGTGTTTTCTCATGACTCCAATTTACACAAAAAATCTGTACCCCACCATCAGCAGGCCTCAAAGGTTAGAAGCTGAGCAGTATTAAAGGCAGGCCTATTTGATCACTCCTGGTTCAAAGAAGGGTGTCCAGGCCACCCTGACATTAGGCAAATGATGGGCAAGGGAGCTTATTGTGGACACTGTCTTAGGCTGCGCCCCTCATGGAAACCTCCAGCCAGAGGTTATGAGGATTGTCTATATGGAAGAATTTGAGGGCCTTGTGGCAGTGTTTTGGTTTGAATTGTGGTCATTTGTATGGCGGTGGAAGAGATGAGTGGGTCCGCCTGGGCTTGAACTCTGGTGTGATTCCCCTTGGAGACTGAGTTCTGGAACTGACCTCAGAGAAGTATTACCATGAATTGAGTTGGGATTTTCCGAGGCCTCGCATGAGAGTCCCCCCTGGAAACTGAGATCAAAGCCCAGGGTGACTTTCCACAGAACATTGGGAATCTCAGCCAGGATATCACATGATTGTATTCTTAAAGACCTGGCAGCCATAGTTGAGAGTGAAAACACACATGGACCTCACATTGTAGACCTCAGTTGGCCTGGTTTCATGTGACGTTTTTTGGCCACTCTTTGGGAAGCCTTGTTTGTGAGAGTTCTCCAGAGCTTTTATTGAAATGATCTTTCTCACGATTAAATGGTTCCTGAATGTATGGAAACCCACAGTGCCTCCAACTTCATCCTTCAAAAATGGCTAGATAAATACCGTGCAATCTTTGAAATTCCCATGACCAGGTGGCACTGGAGAACCTTAGGATGTCCTGTTGCTGATCATGAGTTTACCATACATGTGCCTTGACTGACGGCTCTCATGAAAATGATGAAGAACAGAGATGCCAGTGAGGTGGGGCCTGCTGAGTAGTGGGCCTAGAGCAGTGGTGTGCAGGTGTTTGATAAAACATCTGTGGTGGGGCCATGTGGATCTGCCATGGGCTTCCAAATGTCTTGTGACTGACATGGTGCAGCCAGCAGACCCTTATATGTAAAGGCATCTTGTTATATGGAGAGGTTTCAGAACAGTGTTCAGAATCAGGTTGCTATAGTCAAGGGGCCAAGCTCTGTGGGATAGAAGCATGGTTGGTGCATTCTCCTAGGACCCTTACACACCACACGTGACAGAACTCCGTCCAGCACTGTCTCCCAGTTGAAGTCCTTGTTTTTCGTGAAGCAAATACCAAACTCCCAGTGAAGCAGCAAGAAACACCACGAAAAGTGGAGGATAACAAAATGGCTTCACAGTTCCCATGGGGAGATACTTAGCCCCCAGTGGCCACGGTTTACCTACAAAGACAGAATTCAGCACTTCTGCCTCATGTTCATTGGAAAATCAGAAACCATGTTCTCCAGGTCACATAGATGCAGAACCAGCTTTGTTGGTCTCACTACAAAGGAAGCTAATGCTCCTGACAACAACATATATTTCAAGAGCGCAACCTCAGAGGCAGTTTCTCAAGAAGTCTTTAGGCCAGCAGAGCTTTATGTTTGTGGAGTGTTTATCCTCTCCCTTACTTATGGAAACTCCTCTACCACCTCCAAAGTTGTGAACTCCTGAGCACTTATCATTCCACATATGTATTCAAAGATTTTCTAACTCTTCTCCTCGAATTGCGTCTTACTTGCAGCAAGGGTATTGTCAAGGCATTTTTCTGGATGACAGTGGGAAGATTTTGTGTAGCACATATTTGCATACACATTGGATTCATTTTCCTATTTTCCATTCCAAATACTGAATCCCTGACACAAACCCATACCCTACTAGACTCTGACTACAAATCCTAATATGATAGAAAGAAATAACCCAAACAGAATAGAAATACAAGCAGTTCAGAGGAGGTATGGTGTGTAGTTGGACAGGCCTTTTGCATTATAAAGGGTAGATGTTGTGAATCTAGCCCAATGTAATAGTTCTCCATGTGTTTTTAAACTTAACAAATATGTGAATTCCTGTATCCCTTCCTCTGCAGCCTATTCAGCACATGTATTTTTACATGCACATAGAGAATCCTACCTGGTTTCCCAGCTACTTGTTAGGTGGCTCACTTGGCAGATACAAACTGTGAGAAGAAACCACTCCTCCTAAATGCTGTTAAAACTGATAATCAACCTATGGGTGAGCTTCCTACTTCAACAACATGATACATACATCCATGTTCAGTAAAATAAATATTTCTGGATCTTGGGATGATATATATTTCATGATGAATTTCAATTGGCATATATATTTTTACTTTTTAATGTCTCTCTGTGTTTGTTTTGTGTGTATATATATGTATATATACACACACACACTCTCCAGATTTTTCAAAATATAAAATATATGTGTCTTATTTTACACTCCCTAAATTCATGTTCATGTATGTGGATTTATAATCAACTTTTCACAAGATATTCTCAGAAATATTCACCCACCTGAAATACATATTTGTTTCCTAGTATTGAAAACTAACTTCAGTGAATGGTGCCTAGAAATCCTAACATTTCTACAGTAACTGACCCTGTTTAACATCAATGCAAGTAGACTCCTATGGGACATGATGTGTTTTTTGACATTGATTTTTATTCAACACTGGTACATTACTATTTCTTCAGTTGATGCACATCATAGGATATATATTTCATCCTCAAGTTCACAAATTTCTAGGAATTTGGTTCACTTTCAATCAAATCCTGCTTCAGAACACATGTATTCCTCCATGTTTCTTGACTGGTCTTTTCATGAGACTTCTTTGCAAACACATTATTTTGGATTTCCATAATCACTTTGGAACCAAAACTCACACACCCCTCATGGTAAACCATCACTCTAATATTACCATTAGATGTATAACTGGTTGGAATGAATGATCGTCTATCAATATAAGATTTCTTATTTGTTTTCAGATATCATTTCAATCCATTATTTTAATTGGAACCAGTTATATTCTTTATTCACAGTATGGTCTATTCATGCATTATCTCTATACTCATAGACCCAGTGTACACCTACTTGTACCCCCTAATTCTAATTTATACATCTTCAACGTATTGCTCCCAAAAATAGTGGAAGAAATACTCATGTCACCTTATCTACATATATATTTTATCACAGTGATATTCTGCACACAAAATGCAAAGGTCACACTTATGATTGTACCTAAGCCTACTTGGAAAGTGAGCATGGATTACTAAAACCATCCTTGTCTACGTTGGCTAATGCTCTCAAATGTCAATTCTATTGGTGACTACACATTTGTTTCTGCCTAAGATTATATATTCAACCTCAACCCTGTTGAAAATGTCTAATCAATCACTCACTTTATACTTTGCCTAATTCCTAATGTCTATATTCATATCTACTTTCCTACATATCTTCCCCAGTTCATCATTGTGACTGACTCTTCACATGTGCTGACATTTGCATTCACTCTCTAACAGACACCCTATTGCTAAAGAACTTTTGGTCCAAATATTATACTCACTCTTCTTCCTAAACCTACTGACTATCTTTCTAACCCTACCTACTATCCCATTTTGACTTGATCTCCTATTCTACATTCAATCATTCAAGGTACAAGGTCCTATGAAATTGTATGTTGATTTATCAGAGACATCTGTACAGAATGTAATTCAAAGCTATGTATTCCAATCAAGGGCCCAATGCTCTTCTGGCCTTCAAACTTTACTTAGATTTTTGTTTTCACACATATATTTCACCTCAATATTATTATAAATATCACAGGTTCCCAATACCATTCTTCATTTAGCAGAATTTTTTCTAACCCAAATTGAACTTGTTCTTAACCCCAAGCATTCACTGTTTCCTCAATCTCACTTTACAGAAGAGCAGGGACACAGTTGGTCTTACAATACAGGAATGTAGGGGATTTTCCACCTGGTGAGAACCTCCAAGGTCCATGCAGAAATGATCCCTGGAGTAGATGTAGGCAGCTTGGAAGGACCTGAGAGAGTAAAAGTCATCTTCCGTGGCAAATAACCTGGTCAGGATGAAGGGATGTGTCTGAATGAGCCTCTCTTTTCTTAATGTAGACAAGATGGACCAAACCAGGCCTGTGTGGAGAGCTTTTCCTGGGTGCCTATGGTTGATATACCATTCTAACTTGTGAAAGTGTCACAGAAAGCAGGGGCAGCCTCCATCTCATGGACCCTTGGAAGCAACAGTTAGGACAAAGTGGTTTCCAAGGCTGTGACCTCATTCAGTTCCTGAAGGAAGTGACCTCACCACACTTCCTTGGTGATGGAACTCTCTGAACTTGGGATCCAGGAAGCCAGGCACCCAGAGGCAGTCCCAGTGCCAGTCCCAGTGGGCTCACTTGTTTGGATTTACCAAGGACAGAGTCAGTCTTTCTTGGTACCTACAGATGTGAGGATGGCCAATTGTCAGGAAAGCTCTGAAGGGAGTCTTTCCTGAGAAAGCAGGTAGTGGCTCACCCCTGGCTCCTGACAACTTCACAGAATTGGCCAAAAAGGCCAGATCTGAGACAAGACAGGCCATTTCGGGGGAACCTAGTATGGCCCACCAGTCAGAGGACACTGTGGGTAGTCACAGACCTCCTTGGGGGAAGGTGGTGGCTTTGTGGGTGTGGGTGTGAGTTTGTGGTTTGGTCTCATGTTCTGAGAAGAGCTAGGAAAGGCGGTTTGTTTGGTTTGGAGTGGACTGTTTCTAGAAAGTCTTTTGACAAGGCGAGTGTTGCTTTGTCTGTGTATCACACTGTGTCCGTGGTTGTAGACATTAGAAAAGAGAATGCATCAATGGATGTGTCCTGTCTAGTAGAAAGCTTCCAGCATTCATCCTGGCCAATTTATGAATGGACTGCGGCTTGCCTTATCCATGGGGAAAACCTACTATCTTCCTTAATTCCTGATTTCTTCCTGAATTCTGGCCACTCTTCAGAATAGGCTCATGGTTTTGTGTCCAAGATATGTACCACCTCCAAGCTTGGTGACATGGCCATGTACTAGATAGCTGAAAGGAATGGCGAGCATCTCAGAAAAAGTCTCAGTGGAGAAACCCTGCTTTGGGCCTTTTGCTTACCTATTGTTCTGTTTCCCTGGATGTCAGCAAGGTCTTTGCCTCAGGACACACCTTTGTGAAGCCTGAAGAAAACAGTTTTCAAATGCAAACGAATGGGCATCACTTGTGGCTCTTTGCTTAATTGCTTTGCAAAGGGATGTGTCTGAATCAGCTTCTTGGCCCTGTGTGAGGCTGTTGCTTAGATTGTCAGCACCTGATGGATCTCAGGAAAGATCCCATATGTGCATCCAAAGCCAATATGGCAAAACAGCAGTCATTGTGAATGAAGTCTCTCGCCTTCCTCTGTAAGGTCCCTGACCTGCATCAAGTGAGAATAGGGATCCTTTGGGTCAAATGAGTTTTTCAAAGCCCTGCAGAGGCTAGCCATTATGTGCTTGTGTTTTCTCATGAATCCAATTTACACAAAAAATCTGTACCCCACCATCAGCAGACCTCAAAGTTTAGAAGCTGAGCAGTATTAAAGGCAGGCCTATTTGATCACTCCTGGTTCAAAGAAGGGTGTCCAGGCCACCCTGACATTAGGCAAATGAGGGGCAAGGGAGCTTATTGTGGACACTGTCTTAGGCTGCTCCCCTCATCTAAACCTCGAGCCAGAGGTTATGAGGATTGTCTATATGGAAGAATTTGAGGGCCTTGTGGCAGTGTTTTGGTTTGAATTGTGGTCATTTGTATGGCGGTGGAAGAGATGAGTGGGTCCGCCTGGGCTTGAACTCTGGTGTGATTCCCCTTGGAGACTGAGTTCTGGAACTGACCTCAGAGAAGTATTGCCATGAATTGAGTTGGGATTTTCTGAGGCCACGCATGAGAGTCCCCCCTGGAAACTGAGATCAAAGCCCAGGGTGACTTTCCACAGAACATTGGGAATCTCAGCCAGGATATCACATGATTGTATTCTTAAAGACCTGGCAGCCATACTTGAGAGTGAAAACACACATGGACCTCACATTGTAGACCTTAGTTGGCCTGGTTTCATGTGACGTTTTGTGGCCACTCTTTGGGAAGCCTTGTTTGTGAGAGTTCTCCAGAGCTTTAATTGAAATGATCTTTCTCACGATTAAATGGTTCCGAATGTATGGAAACCCACAGTGCCTCCAACTTCATTCTTTAAAAATGGCTAGATAAATACCGTGCAATCTTTGAAATTCCCATGACCAGGTGGCACTGGAGAACCTTAGGATGTCCTGTTGCTGATCATGAGTTTACCATACAGGTGCCTTGATTGACGGCTTTCATGAAAATGATGAAGAACAGAGATGCCAGTGAGGTGGGGCCTGCTGAGTAGTGGGCCTAGAGCAGTGGTGTGCAGGTGTTTGATAAAACATCTGTGGTGGGTCCATGTGGATCTGCCATGGGCTTCCAAATGTCTTGTGACTGACATGGTGCAGCCAGCAGACCCTTATATGTAAAGGCATCTTGTTATATGGAGAGGTTTCAGAACAGTGTTCAGAATCAAGTTGCTATAGTTAAGGGGCCAAGCTCTGTGGGATAGAAGCATGGTTGGTGCATTCTCCTAGGACCCTGACACACCACACGTGACAGAACTCCCTCCAGCACTGTGTCCCAGTTGAAGTCCTTGTTTTTCATGAAGCAAATACCAAACTCCCAGTGAAGCAGCAAGAAACACCACGAAAATTGGAGGATGACAAAATGGCTTCACAGTTCCCACGGGGAGATACTTAGCCCCCAGTGGCCACGGTTTACCTACAAAGACTGAATTCAGCACTTCTGCCTCATGTTCATTGGAAAATCAGAAACCATGTTCTCCAGGTCACATAGATGCAGAACCAGCTTTGTTGGTCTCACTACAAAGGAAGCTAATGCTCCTGACAACAACATATATTTCAAGAGCGCAACCTCAGAGGCAGTTTCTCAAGAAGTCTTTAGGCCAGCAGAGCTTTATGTTTGTGGAGTGTTTATCCTCTCCCTTACTTATGGAAACTCCTCTACCACCTCCAAAGTTGTGAACTCCTGAGCATTTTTCATTCCACATATGTATTCAAAGATTTTCTAACTCTTCTCCTCGAATTGCGTCTTACTTGCAGCAAGGGTATTGTCAAGGCATTTTTCTGGATGACAGTGGGAAGATTTTGTGTAGCACATATTTGCATACACATTGGATTCATTTTCCTATTTTCCATTCCAAATACTGAATCCCTGACACAAACCCATACCCTACTAGACTCTGACTACAAATCCTAATATGATAGAAAGAAATAACCCAAACAGAATAGAAATACAAGCAGTTCAGAGGAGGTATGGTGTGTAGTTGGACAGTCCTTTTGCATTATAAAGGGTAGATGTTATGAATCTAGCCCAATGTAATAGTTCTCCATGTGTTTTTAAACTTAACAAATATGTGAATTCCTGTCTCCCTTTCTCTGCAGCCTATTCAGCACATGTATTTTTACATGCACATAGAGAATCCTACCTGGTTTCCCAGCTACTTGTTAGGTGGCTCACTTGGCAGATACAAACTGTGAGAAGAAACCACTCCTCCTAAATGCTGTTAAAACTGATAATCAACCTATGGGTGAGCTTCCTACTTCAACAACATGATACATACATCCATGTTCAGTAAAATAAATATTTCTGGATCTTGGGATGATATATATTTCATGATGAATTTCAATTGGTTATATATTTTTACTTTTTAATGTTTCTCTGTGTGTGTTTTGTGTGTATATATATGTATATATACACACACACACTCTCCAGATTTTTCAAAATATAAAATATATGTGTCTTATTTTACACTCCCTAAATTCATGTTCATGTATGTGGATTTATAATCAACTTTTCACAAGATTATTCTCAGAAATATTCATCCACCTGAAATACATATTTGTTTCCTAGTACTGAAAACTAACTTCAGTGAATGGTGCATAGAAATCCTAACATTTCTACAGTAGCTGACCCTGTTTAACATCAATGCAAGTAGACTCCTATGGGACATGATGTGTATTTTGACATTTATTTTTATTCAACACTGGTACATTACTATTTCTTCAGATGATGCACATCATAAGATATATATTTCATCCTCAAGTTCACAAATTTCTAGGCATTTGGTTCACTTTCAATCAAATCCTGCTTCAGTACACATGTATTCCTCCATGTTTCTTAACTGGTCTTTTCATGAGACTTCTTTCCAAACACATTATTTTGGATTTCCATAATCACTTTGGAACCAAAACTCACACACCCCTCATGGTAAACCATCACTCTAATATTACCATTAGATGTATAACTGGTTGGAATGAATGATCGTCTATCAATATAAGATTTCTTATTTGTTTTCAGATATCATTTCAATCCATTATTTTAATTGGAACCAGTTATATTCTTTATTCACAGTATGGTCTATTCATGCATTATGTCTATACTCATAGACCCAGTGTACACCTACTTGTACCCCCTATTTCTAATTTATACATCTTCAACGTATTGCTCCCAAAAATAGTGGAAGAAATACTCATGTCACCTTATCTACATATATATTTTATCACAGTGATATTCTGCACACAAAATGCAAAGGTCACACTTATGAATGTACCTAAGCCTACTTGGAAAGTGAGCATGGATTACTAAAACCATCCTTGTCTACGTTGGCTAATGCTCTTAAATGTCAATTCTATTGGTGACTACACATTTGTTTCTGCCTAAGATTATATATTCAACCTCAACCCTGTTGAAAATGTCTAATCCTATCACTCACTTTATACTTTGCCTAATTTCCTAATGTCTATATTCATATCTACTTTCCTACATATCTTCCCCAGTTCATCATTGTGACTGACTCTTCACATGTGCTGACATTTGCATTCACTCTCTAACAGACACCTTATTGCTAAAGAACTTTTGGTCTAAATATTATACTCACTCTTCTTCCTAAACCTACTGACTATCTGTCTAATCCTACCTACTAACCCTTTTTGACTTGATCTCCTATTCTACATTCAATCATTGAAGGTACAAGGTCCTATGAAATTGTATGTTGATTTATCAGAGACATCTGTACAGAATGTAATTCAAAGCTAAGTATCACAATCAAGGGCCCAATGCTCTTCTGGCCTTCAAACTTTATTTAGATTTTTGTTTTCACACATATATTTCACCTCTATATTATTATAAATATCACAGGTTCCCAATACCATTCTTCATTTAGCAGAATTATTTCTAACCCAATTTGAACATGTTCTTAACCCCACGCATTCACTGTTTCCTCAATCTCACTTTACAGAAGAGCAGGGACAGAGTTGGTCTTACAATACAGGAATGTAGGGGATTTTCCACCTGGTGAGAACCTCCAAGGTCCATGCAGAAATGATCCCTGGAGAAGATGTAGGCAGCTTGGAGGGTCCTGAGAGAGTAAAAGTCATCTTCCGTGGCAAAAAACCTGGTCAGGATGAAGGGATGTGTCTGAATGAGCCTCTCTCTTCTTCATGTAGACAAGATGGACCAAACCAGGCCTGTGTGGAGAGATTTTCCTGGGTGCCTATGGTTGATATACCATTCTAACTTGTGAAAGTGTCACAGAAAGCAGGGGCAGCCTCCATCTCATGGGACCCTTGGAAGCAACAGTTAGAACAAAGTGGTTTCCAAGGCAGTGACCTCATTCAGTTCCTGAAGGAAGTGACCTCACCACACTTCCTTGGTGATGGAACTCTCTGAACGTGGGATCCAGGAAGCCAGGCACCCAGAGGCAGTCCCAGTGCGAGTCCCAGTGGGCTCACTTGTTTGGATTTACCAAGGACAGAGTCAGTCTTTCTTGGTACCTACAGATGTGAGGATGGCCAATTGCCAGGAAAGCTCTGAAGGGAGTCTTTCCTGAGAAAACAGGTAGTGGCTCACCCCTGGCTCCTGACAACTTCACAGAATTGGCCAAAAAGGCCAGATCTGAGACAAGACAGGCCATTTCGGGGGAACCTAGTATGGCCCACCAGTTTGAGGACACTGTGGGTAGTCACAGACCTCCTTGGGGGAAGGAGGTGGCTTTGTGGGTGTGGGTGTGAGTTTGTGGTTTGGTCTCATTTTCTGAAAAGAGCTAGGAAAGGCGGTTTGTTTGGTTTGGAGTGGACTGTTTCTAGCAAGTCTTTTGACAAGTCGAGTGTTGCTTTGTCTGTGTATCGCACTGTGTCCGTGGTTGTAGACATTAGTAAAGAGAATGCATCAATGGATGTGTCCTGTCTAGTAGAAAGCTTCCAGCATTCATCCTGCCCAATTCATGAACGGACTGCAGCTTGCCTTATCCATGGGGAAAACCTACTATCTTCCTTAATTCCTGTTTTCTTCATGAATTCTGGCCACTCTTCAGAATAGGCTCATGGTTTTGTGTCCAAGATATGTACCACCTCCAAGCTTGGTGACATGGCCACGTATTAGATAGCTGAAAGGAATGGCGAGCATCTCAGAAAAAGTCTCAGTGGAGAAACCCTGCTTTGAACCTTTTGCTTACCTATTGTTCTGTTTCCCTGGATGTCAGCAAGGTCTTTGCCTCAGGAAACAACTTTGTGAAGCCTGAAGAAAACAGTTTTCAAATGCAAACGAATGGGCACAACTTGTGGCTCTCTGCTTAATTGCTTTGCAAAGGGATGTGTCTGAATCAGCCTCTTGGCCCTGTGTGAGGCTTTGGCTTAGATTGTCAGCACCTGATGGATCTCAGGAAAGATCCCATATGTGCATCCAAAGCCAATATGGCAAAACAGCAGTCATTGTGGATGAAGTCTCTCGCCTTCCTCTGTAAGGTCCTTGACCTGCATCAAGTGAGAATAGGTATCCTTTGGGTCAAATGAGTTTTTCAAAGCCCTGCAGAGGCTAGCCATTATGTGCTTGTGTTTTCTCATGACTCCAATTTACACAAAAAATCTGTACCCCACCATCAGCAGGCCTCAAAGTTTAGAAGCTGAGCAGTATTAAAGGCAGGCCTATTTGATCACTCCTGGTTCAAAGATGGGTGTCCAGGCCACCCTGACATTAGGCAAATGAGGGGCAAGGGAGCTTATTGTGGACACTGTTTTAGGCTGCGCCCCTCATGAAAACCTCCAGCCAGAGGTTATGAGGATTGTCTATATGGAAGAAGTTGAGGGCCTTGTGGCAGTGTTTTGGTTTGAATTGTGGTCATATGTTTGGCGGTGGAAGAGATGACTGGGTACGCCTGGGCTTGAACTCTGGTGTGATTCCCCTTGGAGAATGAGTTCTGGAACTGACCTCAGAGAAGTATTGCCATGAATTGAGTTGGGATTTTCTGAGGCCACGCATGAGAGTCCTCCCTGGAAACTGAGATCAAAGCCCAGGGTGATTTTCCACAGAACACTGGGAATTTCAGCCAGGATATCACATGATTTTATTCTTAAAGACCTGGAAGCCATAGTTGAGAGTCAAAACACACATGGTCCTCACATTGTAGACCTCAGTGGGCCTGGTTTCATGTGACGTTTTTTGGCCACTCTTTGGGAAGCCTTGTTTGTGAGAGTTCTCCAGAGCTTTCATTGAAATGATCTCTCTCACCATTACATGGTTCCTGAATGAATGGAGACCCACAGTGCCTCCAACTTTATCCTTTAAAAATGGCTAGATAAATACCGTGCAATCTATGAAATTCCCATGACCAAGTGGCACTGGAGAACCTTAGGATGTCCTGTTGCTGATCATGAGTTTAGAAGACAGGTGCCTTGATTGACGGCTTTCATGAAAATGATGAAGAACAGAGATGCCAGTGAGGTGGGGCCTGCTGAGTAGTGGGCCTAGAGCAGTGGTGTGCATGTGTGTGATAAAACATCTGTGGTGGGGCCATGTGGATCTGCCATGGGCTTGCAAATGTCTTGTGACTGACATGGTGCAGCAAGCAGATGCTTATATGTAAAGGCATCTTGTTATATAGAGAGGTTTCAGAACAATGTTCAGAATCAGGTTGCTATGGTCAAGGGGCCAAGCTCTGTGGGATAGAAGCATGGTTGGTGCATTCTCCTAGGACCCTGACACACCACACGTGACAGAACTCCCTCCAGCACTGTGTCCCAGTTGAAGTCCTTGTATTTCGTGAAGCAAATACCAAACTCCCAGTGAAGCAGCAAGAAACACCACGAAAAGTGGAGGATGACCAAATGGCTTCACAGTTCCCACGGGGAGATACTTAGCCCCCAGTGGCCACAGTTTACCATAAAGAGAGAATTCAGCACTTCTGCCTCATGTTCATTGGAAAATCAGAAACCATGTCCTCCAGGTCACATAGATGCAGACCCAGCTTTGATGTTCTCACTACAAAAACAGCTAATGCTCCTGACAACAACATATATTTCAAGAGCCCAACTTTAGAGGCAGTTTCTCAAGAAGTCTTTAGGCCTGCAGAGCTCCATGTTTGTGGAGTGTTTATCCTCTCCCTTACTTATGGAAACTCCTCTACCACCTCCAAAGTTGTGAACTCCTGAGCATTTTTCATTCCACATATGTATTCAAAGATTTTGTAACTCTTCTCCTCGAATTGCGTCTTACTTGGGGCAAGGGTACTGTCAAGGCATTTTTCTGGATGAAAGTGGCAAGATTTTGTGTAGCACATATTCGCATACACATTGGATTCATTTTCCTATTTTCCATTCCAAATACTGAATCCCTGACACTAACCCATACCCTAGTAGACTCTGAATACAAATCCTAATATGATAGAAAAAAATAACCCAAAAAGAATAGAAATACAAGCAGTTCAGAGGAGGCATGGTGTGTAGTTGGACAAGCCTTTTGCATTATAAAAGGTAGATGTTATGAATTCAGTCCAATGTAATAGTTCTCCATGTGTATTTAAACTTAACCAATATGTGAATTCCAGTCTCCCTTTCTTTGCAGCCTATTCAGCACATGTATTTTTACATGCACATAGAGAATCCTACCTGGTTTCCCAGCTACATTCTTGTGAGGTTGCTGACTTGGCAGATACAAAATGTGAGAAGAAATCACTCCTCCTAAATGCTGATGGAACTGAATATTAACCTATGGGTGAACTTCCTACTTCAACAACATGATACATACATCCATGTTCAGTAAAGTAAATATTTCTGGATCTTGAGATGATATATATTTCATGATGAATTTCAATTGGCATATATATATTTACTTTTTCATGTCTCTCTGTGTGTGTTGTGTGTGTATATATATATATATATATATATATATATATATATATATATATATGAACATATACACACACACACTCTCCAGATTTTTCAAAATATAAAATATGTGTGCCTTATTTTACACTCCCTGAATTGATGTTCATGTATGTGGATTTATAATCAACTTTTCACAAGATTATTCTCAGAAATATTCATCCACCTGAAATACATATTCGTTTCCTAGTACTTCAAACTAACTTCAGTGAATGGTGCATAGAAATCCTAACATTTCTACAGTAACTGACCCTGTTTAACATCAATGCAAGTATACTCCTTTGGGACATGATGTATATTTTGACATTTATTTTTATTCAACACTGGCACATTACTCTTTCTTCAGTTGATGCACATCATAGGATATATATTTCATCCTCAAGTTCACAAATTTCTAGGCATTTGGTTCACTTTCAATCAAATCCTGCTTCAGAACACATGTATTCCTCCATGTTTCTTGACTGGTCTTTTCATGAGACTTCTTTCCAAACACATTATTTTGGATTTCCATAATCACTTTGGAACGAAAACTCACACACCCCTCATGGTAAACCATCACCCTAATATTACCATTAGATGTATAACTGGTTGGAATGAATGATCCTGTATCAATATAAGAATTCTTATATGTTTTCAGTTATCAATTCAATCCATTATTTAAATTGGAACCAGTTATAATCTTTATTCACAGTATGGTCTATTCATGCATTATCTGTATACTCATAGACCCAGCGTACACCTATTTGTACCCCCGAATTCTAATTTATACGACTTCAACATAATGCTCCCAAAAATAGTGGAAGAAATACTCATGTCACCTGATCTACATATATATTTTATCACAGTTATATTCTGAACACAAAATGAAAATGTCACACTTATTATTGTACCTAAGCCTAATTGGAAAGTGAGCATGGATTACTAAAACCATCCTTGTATAGGTTGGCTAATGCTCTCAAATGTCAATTCTACTGGTGACTACACATTTGTATCTGCCTAAGATTATATACTCAACCTCAACCCTGTTGAAAATGTCTAATCCTGTCACTCACTTTATACTTTGCCTAATTTCCTAATGTCTATATTCATATCTACTTTCCTACATATCTTCCCCAGTTCATCATTGTGACTGACGCTTCACATGTGCTGACATTTACATTCACTCTCTAACAGAAACCCTATTGCTAAAGAACTTTTGGTCCAAATATTATAGTCACTCTTCTTCCTAAACCTACTGACTATCTTTCTAATCCTACCTACTATCCATTTTTGACTTGATCTTCTCTTCTACATTCAATCATCCAAGGTACAAGGTCCTATGCCATTGTATGTTGATTTATCAGAGACATCTGTACAGAATGTAATTCAAAGCTAAGTATCCCAATCAAGGGCCCAATGCCCTTCTGGCCTTCAAATCTTACTTAGATTTCTGTTTTCATACATATATTTCACCTCTATATTATTATAACTATCACAGGTTCCCAATACCATTCTTAATCCAGCAGAATGATTTCTAACCCAAACTGAACATGTTCTTAACCCCAAGCATTCACTGTTTTTTCAATCTCACTTTACAGAAGAGCAGGGACAGGGTTGGTCTTACAATACAGGAATGTAGGGGATCTTCCACCTGCGGAGAACCTCCAAGGTCCATGCAGAAATGATCCCTGGAGAACATGTATGCAGGTAGGAAGGACCTGAGAGAGTAAAAGTCATCTTCCGTGGCAAACAACCTGGTCAGGATGAAGGGATGTGTCTGAATGAGCCTCTCTCTTCTTCATGTAGACAAGATGGACCAAACCAGGCCTGTGTGGAGAGCTTTTCCTGGGTGCCTATGGTTGATATACCATTCTAACTTGTGAAACTGTCACAGGAAGCAGGGGCAGCCTCCATCTCATGGGACTCTTGGACGCAACAGTTAAGACAAAGTGGTTTCCAAGGCAGTGATCTCATTCAGTTCCTGAAAAAAGTGACTTCACCACACTTCCTTGTTGATGGAACTCTCTGAACTTGGGATCCAGGAAGCCAGGCACCCAGAGGCAGTCCCAGTGCCAGTCCCAGTGGGCTCACTTGTTTGGATTTACCAAGGACAGAGTCAGTCTTTCTTGGTACCTACAGATGTGAGGATGGACAATTGCCAGGAAAGCTCTGAAGGGGGTCTTTTCTGAGAAAGCAGGTAGTGGCTCAGCCCTGGCTCCTGACAACTTCACAGAATTGGCCAAGGAGGCCAGATGTGAGACAAGACAGGCCATTTCGGGAGAACATAGTATGGCCCACAATTCAGAGGACACTGCGGGTAGTCACAGACCTTCTTGGGGGAAGGATTTGGCTTTGTGGGTGTGGGTATGAGTTTGTGGTTTGGTCTCATGTTCTGAGAAGAGCTAGGAAATGCGGTTTGTTTGGTTTGGAGTGGACTGTTTCTAGCAAGTCTTTTGACAAGGCGAGTGTTGCTTTGTCTGTGTATCGCACTGTGTCCATGGTTGTAGACATTAGAAAAGAGAATGCATCAATGGATGTGTCCTGTCTAGTAGAAAGCATCCAGCATTCATCCTGAACAATTTATGAATGGACTGTGGCTTACCTTAACCATGGGCAAAACCTACTATCTTCCTAAATTCCTGTTTTCTTCCTGAATTCTGGCCACTCTTCAGAATAGGCTCATGGTTTTGTGTCCAAGATATGTACCACCTCCAAGCTTCGTGACATGGCCATGTACTAGATAGCTGAAAGGAATGGCGAGCATCTCAGAAAACTCAGATATCAGTGGGCCCATTAAAGTCTCAGTGGAGAAACCCTGCTTTGGGCCTTTTGCTTACCTATTGTTCTGTTTCCCTGGATGTCAGCAAGGTCTTTGCCTCAGGACACACCTTTGTGAAGCCTGAAGAAAACAGTTTTCAAATGCAAAGGAATGGGCATCACTTGTGGCTCTTTGCTTAATTGCTTTGCAAAGGGATGTGTCTGAATCAGCCTCTTGGCCCTCTGTGAGGCTATGGCTTAGATTGTCAGCACCTGATGGATCTCAGGAATGATCCCATATGTGCATCCAAATCCAATATGGCAAAACAGCAGTCATTGTGGATGAAGTTTCTCGCCTTCCTCTGTAAGGTCTCTGACCTGCATCAAGTGAGAATAGGGATCCTTTGGGTCAAATGAGTTTTTCAAAGCCCTGCAGAGGCTAGCCATTATGTGCTTGTGTTTTCTCATGACTCCAATTTACACAAAAAATCTATAACCCAACATCAGCAGGGCTAAAAGTTGAGAAGCTGAGCAGTATTAAAGGCAGGCCTATTTGATCACTCCTGGTTCAAAGAAGGGTGTCAGGCCACCTTGACATTAGGCAAATGAGGGGCAAGGGAGCTTATTTTGGACACTGTCTTAGGCTGCGCCCCTCATGGAAACCTCCAGCCAGAGGTTATGAGTTTTGTCTATATGGAAGAATTTGAGGGCCTTGTGGCAGTGTTTTGGTTTGAATTGTGGTCATTTGTATGGCGGTGGAAGAGATGAGTGGGTCCGCCTGGGCTTGAACTCTGGTGTGATTCCCTTTGGAGACTGAGTTCTGGAACTGACCTCAGAGAAGTATTGCCATGAATTGAGTTGGGATTTTCCGAGGCCACGCATGAGAGTTCCCCCTGGAATCTGAGATCAAAGCCCAGGGTGACTTTCCACAGAACATTGGGATCTCAGCCAGGATATCACATGATTTTATTCTTAAAGACCTGGAAGCCATAGTTGAGAGTCAAAACACACATGGACCTCACATTGTAGACCTCAGTTGGCCTGGTTTCATGTGACGTTTTTTGGCCACTCTTTGGGAAGCCTTGTTTGTGAGAGTTCTCCAGAGCTTTCATTGAAATGATCTTTCTCACCATTAAATTGTTCCTGAATGAATGGAAACCCACAGTGCCTCCAACTTCATCCTTTAAAAGTGGCTAGATAAATACCGTGCAATCTTTGAAATGCCCATGACCAGGTGGCACTGGAGAACCTTAGGATGTCCTGTTGCTGATCATGAGTTTACCAGACAGGTGCCTTGATTGACGGCTTTCATGAAAATGATGAAGAACAAAGATGCCATTGAGTTGGTTCCTGCTGAGTAGTGGGCCTAGAACAGTGGTGTGCAGGTGTGTGATAAAACATCTGAAGTGGGGCCATGTGGATCTGCCATGGGCTTCCAAATGTCTTGTGACTGAGATGGTGCAGCCAGCAGACCCTTATATGTAAATGCATCTTGTTATGTGGAGAGGTTTCAGAACATTGTTCAGAATCCGGTTGCTATGGTCAAGGGGCCATGCACTGTGGGATAGAAGCATGGTTGGTGCATTCTCCTATGACCCTGACACACCACACGTGACAGAACTCCGTCCAGCACTGTGTCCCAGTTGAAGTCCTTGTATTTCGTGAAGCAAATACCAAACTCCCAGTGAAGCAGCAAGAAACACCACGAAATGTGGAGGATTACCAAATGGCTACACAGTTCCCACAGGGACATACTTAGCCCCGAGTTGCCACGGGTTACCTACAAAGACAGAATTCAGCACTTCTGCCTCATGTTCATTGGAAAATCAGAAACCATGTCCTCCAGGTCACATAGATGCAGACCCAGCTTTGATGGTCTCACTACAAAGGAAGCTAATGCTCCTGACAACAACATATATTTCAAGAGCCCAACCTCAGAGGCAGTTTCTCAAGAAGTCTTTAGGCCAGCAGAGCTCCATGTTTGTGGAGTGTTTATCCTCTCCCTTATTATGGAAACTCCTCTACCACCTCCAAAGTTGTGAACTCCTGAGCATTTTTCATTCCACATATGTATTCAAAGATTTTCTAACACTTCTCTTCGAATTGCATCTTACTTGGGGCAAGGGTGTTGTCAAGACATTTTTCTGGATGACAGTGGGAAGATTTTGTGTAGCACATATTTGCATACACATTGGATTCATTTTCCTATTTTCCATTCCAAATGCTGAATCCCTGACACTAACCCATACCCAACTAGACTCTGACTACAAATACTAATATGATAGAAAAAAATAACCCAAACAGAATAGAAATACAAGCAGTTCAGAGGAGGCATGGTGTGTAGTTGGACAGGCCTTTTGCATTATAAAGGATAGATGTTATGAATCTAGTCTAATGTAATAGTTCTCCATGTGTTTTTAAACTTAACAAATATGTAAATTCTTGTCTCCCTTTCTCTGCAGCCTATTCAGCACATGTATTTTTACATGCACATAGAGAATCCTACCTGGTTTACCAGCTACATTCTTGTGAGTTGGCTGACTTGGGAGATACAAACTGTGAGAAGAAATCACTCCTCCTAAATGCTGTTGGAACTGAAAATCAACCTATGGGTGAGCTCCCTACTTCAACAACATGATACAGGCATCCATGTTCAGTAAAATAAAGATTTCTAAATTTTGGGATGATATATATTTCATGATGAATTTCAATTGGCATATATATTTTTACTTTTTAATGTCTCTCTGTATGTGTTTTGTGTGTGTGTATATATACATACATATATATATATATATATATATATATATATATATATATGTATATATACACACACACACTCTCCAGATTTTTCAAAATATAAAATATGTGTGTCTTATTTTACACTCCCTGAATTCATGTTCCTGTATGTGGATTTATAATCAACTTTTCACAAGATTATTCTCAGAAATATTCATCCATCTGAAATACATATTTGTTTCCCAGTACTGAAAACTAACTTCAGTGAATGGTGCATAGAAATCCTAACATTTCTACAGTAACTGACCCTGTTTAACATCAATGCAAGTAGACTGCTATGGGACATGATGTGTATTTTGACATTGATTTTTATTCAACACTGGTACATTACTATTTCTTCAGTTGATGCACATCATAGGATATATATTTCATCCTCAAGTTCACAAATTTCTAGGCATTTGGTTCACTTTCAATCAAATCCTGTTTCAGAACATATGTATTCCTCCATGTTTCTTGACTGGTCTTTTCATGAGACTTCTTTCCAAACACATTATTTTGGATTTCCATAATCACTTTGGAACCAAAACTCACACACCGCTCATGGTAAACCATCACCCTAATATTACCATTAGATGTATAACTGGTTTTAATGAATGATCGTGTATCAATAAAAGATTTCTTATATGTTTTCAGACATCAATTCAATCCATTATTTAAATTGGAACCAGTTATATTCTTTATTCACAGTATGGTCTATTCATGCATTATCTCTGTACTCATACACCCAGGGTACAACTATTTGTACCCCCGAATTCTAATTTATACGTCTTCAATGTATTGCTCCCAAAAATAGTGGAAGAAATACTCATGTCACCTGATCTACGTATATATTTCATCATTGTGATATTCTGAACACAAAACGCAAAGGTCACACTAATGATTGTACCCAATCCTAATTGGAAAGTGAGCATGGATTACTAAAACCATCCTTGTCTAGGTTGGCTAATGCTCTCAAATGTCAATTCTATTGGTGACTACACATTTGTTTCTGCCTAAGATTATATATTCAAACTCAACCCTGTTGAAAATGTCTAATCCTGTCACTCACTTTATACTTTGCCTAATTTCCTAAAGTCTATATTCATATCTGCTTTCCTACATATCTTCCCCAGTTCATCATTGTGACTGACTCTTCACATGTGCTGACATTTACATTCACTCTCTAACAGACACCCTATTGCTAAAAAACTTTTTGTCTAAATATTGTACTCACTCTTCTTCCTAAACCTACTGACTATCTTTCTAATCCTACCTACTATCCCTTTTTGACTTGATATTCTCTTCTACATTCAATCATCCAAGGTACAAGGTCCTATGCCATTGTATGTTGATTTATCAGAGACATCTGTACAGAATGTAATTCAAAGCTAAGTATTCCAATCAAGGGCCCAATGCCCTTCTGGCCTTCAAATCTTACTTAGATTTCTGTTTTCATACATATATTTCACCTCTATATTATTATAAATATCACAGGTTCCCAATACCATTCTTCATCCAGCAGAATGATTTCTAACCCAAATTGAACATGTTCTTAACCCCAAGCATTCACTGTTTCCTCAATCTCACTTTACAGAAGAGCAGGGACAGAGTTGGTCTTACAATACCGGAATGTAGGGGATCTTCCACCTGCTGAGAACCTCCAAGGTCCATGGAGAAATGATCCCTGGAGAAGATGTAGGCAGCTAGGAAGAACCTGAGAGAGTAAAAGTCATTTTCCGTGGCAAACAACCTGGTCAGGATGAAGGGATGTGTCTGAATGAGCCTCTCTCTTCTTCATGTAGACAAGATGGACCAAACCAGGCCTGTGTGGAGAGCTTTCCCTGGGTGCCTATGGTTGAGATACCATTCTAACTTGTGAAAGTGTCACAGGAAGCAGGGGCAGCCTCCATCTCATGGGACCCTTGGAAGCAACAGTTAGGACAAAGTGGTTTCCAAGGCAGTGACCTCAGTCAGTTCATGAATGAAGTGACCTCACCACACTTCCTCAGTGATAGAACTCTCTGAACTTGGGATCCAGGAAGCCAGGCACCCAGAGGCAGTCCCAGTGCGAGTCCCAGTGGGCTCACTTGTTTGGATTTACCAAGGACAGAGTCAGTCTTTCTTGGTACCTACAGATGTGAGGATGGCCAATTGCCAGGAAAGCTCTGAAGGGAGTCTTTCCTGAGAAAGCAGGTAG
This sequence comes from Ictidomys tridecemlineatus, assembly GCF_052094955.1. Taxonomy (NCBI): domain Eukaryota; kingdom Metazoa; phylum Chordata; class Mammalia; order Rodentia; family Sciuridae; genus Ictidomys; species Ictidomys tridecemlineatus. The sequence goes on along the minus strand of NC_135480.1, from coordinate 124,116,958 downwards.
TGGCTCACCCCTGGCTCCTGACAACTTCACAGAATTGGCCAAAAAGGCCAGATCTGAGACAAGACAGGCCATTTCGGGGGAACCTAGTATGGCCCACCAGTCAGAGGACACTGTGGGTAGTCACAGACCTCCTTGGGGGAAGGAGGTGGCTTTGTGGGTGTGGGTGTGAGTTTGTGGTTTGGTCTCATTTTCTGAAAAGAGCTAGGAAAGGCGGTTTGTTTGGTTTGGAGTGGACTGTTTCTAGCAAGTCTTTTGACAAGTCGAGTGTTGCTTTGTCTGTGTATCGCACTGTGTCCGTGGTTGTAGACATTAGTAAAGAGAATGCATCAATGGATGTGTCCTGTCTAGTAGAAAGCTTCCAGCATTCATCCTGCCCAATTCATGAACGGACTGCAGCTTGCCTTATCCATGGGGAAAACCTACTATCTTCCTTAATTCCTGTTTTCTTCATGAATTCTGGCCACTCTTCAGAATAGGCTCATGGTTTTGTGTCCAAGATATGTACCACCTCCAAGCTTGGTGACATGGCCACGTATTAGATAGCTGAAAGGAATGGCGAGCATCTCAGAAAAAGTCTCAGTGGAGAAACCCTGCTTTGAACCTTTTGCTTACCTATTGTTCTGTTTCCCTGGATGTCAGCAAGTTCTTTGCCTCAGGACACAACTTTGTGAAGCCTGAAGAAAACAGTTTTCAAATGCAAACGAATGGGCACCACTTGTGGCTCTCTGCTTAATTGCTTTGCAAAGGGATGTGTCTGAATCAGCCTCTTGGCCCTGTGTGAGGCTTTGGCTTAGATTGTCAGCACCTGATGGATCTCAGGAAAGATCCCATATGTGCATCCAAAGCCAATATGGCAAAACAGCAGTCATTGTGGATGAAGTCTCTCGCCTTCCTCTGTAAGGTCCTTGACCTGCATCAAGTGAGAATAGGTATCCTTTGGGTCAAATGAGTTTTTCAAAGCCCTTCAGAGGCTAGCCATTATGTGCTTGTGTTTTCTCATGACTCCAATTTACACAAAAAATCTGTACCCCACCATCAGCAGGCCTCAAAGTTTAGAAGCTGAGCAGTATTAAAGGCAGGCCTATTTGATCAGTCCTGGTTCAAAGATGGGTGTCCAGGCCACCCTGACATTAGGCAAATGAGGGGCAAGGGAGCTTATTGTGGACACTGTTTTAGGCTGCGCCCCTCATGAAAACCTCCAGCCAGAGGTTATGAGGATTGTCTATATGGAAGAAGTTGAGGGCCTTGTGGCAGTGTTTTGGTTTGAATTGTGGTCATGTGTTTGGCGGTGGAAGAGATGACTGGGTACGCCTGGGCTTGAACTCTGGTGTGATTCCCCTTGGAGAATGAGTTCTGGAACTGACCTCAGAGAAGTATTGCCATGAATTGAGTTGGGATTTTCTGAGGCCACGCATGAGAGTCCTCCCTGGAAACTGAGATCAAAGCCCAGGGTGATTTTCCACAGAACACTGGGAATCTCAGCCAGGATATCACATGATTTTATTCTTAAAGACCTGGAAGCCATAGTTGAGTGTCAAAACACACATGGTCCTCACATTGTAGACCTCAGTGGGCCTGGTTTCATGTGACGTTTTTTGGCCACTCTTTGGGAAGCCTTGTTTGTGAGAGTTCTCCAGAGCTTTCATTGAAATGATCTCTCTCACCATTACATGGTTCCTGAATGAATGGAGACCCACAGTGCCTCCAACTTTATCCTTTAAAAATGGCTAGATAAATACCGTGCAATCTATGAAATTCCCATGACCAAGTGGCACTGGAGAACCTTAGGATGTCCTGTTGCTGATCATGAGTTTAGAAGACAGGTGCCTTGATTGACGGCTTTCATGAAAATGATGAAGAACAGAGATGCCAGTGAGGTGGGGCCTGCTGAGTAGTGGGCCTAGAGCAGTGGTGTGCATGTGTGTGATAAAACATCTGTGGTGGGGCCATGTGGATCTGCCATGGGCTTGCAAATGTCTTGTGACTGACATGGTGCAGCAAGCAGAGGCTTATATGTAAAGGCATCTTGTTATATAGAGAGGTTTCAGAACAATGTTCAGAATCAGGTTGCTATGGTCAAGGGGCCAAGCTCTGTGGGATAGAAGCATGGTTGGTGCATTCTCCTAGGACCCTGACACACCACACGTGACAGAACTCCCTCCAGCACTGTGTCCCAGTTGAAGTCCTTGTATTTCGTGAAGCAAATACCAAACTCCCAGTGAAGCAGCAAGAAACACTACGAAAAGTGGAGGATGACCAAATGGCTTCACAGTTCCCACGGGGAGATACTTAGCCCCCAGTGGCCACAGTTTACCATAAAGAGAGAATTCAGCACTTCTGCCTCATGTTCATTGGAAAATCAGAAACCATGTCCTCCAGGTCACATAGATGCAGACCCAGCTTTGATGTTCTCACTACAAAAACAGCTAATGCTCCTGACAACAACATATATTTCAAGAGCCCATCTTTAGAGGCAGTTTCTCAAGAAGTCTTTAGGCCTGCAGAGCTCCATGTTTGTGGAGTGTTTATCCTCTCCCTTACTTATGGAAACTCCTCTACCACCTCCAAAGTTGTGAACTCCTGAGCATTTTTCATTCCACATATGTATTCAAAGATTTTGTAACTCTTCTCCTCGAATTGCGTCTTACTTGGGGCAAGGGTACTGTCAAGGCATTTTTCTGGATGAAAGTGGCAAGATTTTGTGTAGCACATATTCGCATACACATTGGATTCATTTTCCTATTTTCCATTCCAAATACTGAATCCCTGACACTAACCCATACCCTAGTAGACTCTGACTACAAATCCTAATATGATAGAAAAAAATAACCCAAAAAGAATAGAAATACAAGCAGTTCAGAGGAGGCATGGTGTGTAGTTGGACAGGCCTTTTGCATTATAAAAGGTAGATGTTATGAATTCAGTCCAATGTAATAGTTCTCCATGTGTATTTAAACTTAACCAATATGTGAATTCCAGTCTCCCTTTCTTTGCAGCCTATTCAGCACATGTATTTTTACATGCACATAGAGAATCCTACCTGGTTTCCCAGCTACATTCTTGTGAGGTTGCTGACTTGGCAGATACAAAATGTGAGAAGAAATCACTCCTCCTAAATGCTGATGGAACTGAATATTAACCTATGGGTGAACTTCCTACTTCAACAACATGATACATACATCCATGTTCAGTAAAGTAAATATTTCTGGATCTTGAGATGATATATATTTCATGATGAATTTCAATTGGCATATATATATTTACTTTTTCATGTCTCTCTGTGTGTGTTGTGTGTGTATATATATATATATATATATATATATATATATATATATATATGAACATATACACACACACACTCTCCAGATTTTTCAAAATATAAAATATGTGTGCCTTATTTTACACTCCCTGAATTGATGTTCATGTATGTGGATTTATAATCAACTTTTCACAAGATTATTCTCAGAAATATTCATCCACCTGAAATACATATTCGTTTCCTAGTACTTCAAACTAACTTCAGTGAATGGTGCATAGAAATCCTAACATTTCTACAGTAACTGACCCTGTTTAACATCAATGCAAGTATACTCCTTTGGGACATGATGTATATTTTGACATTTATTTTTATTCAACACTGGCACATTACTCTTTCTTCAGTTGATGCACATCATAGGATATATATTTCATCCTCAATTCACAAATTTCTAGGCATTTGGTTCACTTTCAATCAAATCCTGCTTCAGAACACTTGTATTCCTCCATGTTTCTTGACTGGTCTTTTCATGAGACTTCTTTCCAAACACATTATTTTGGATTTCCATAATCACTTTGGAACGAAAACTCACACACCCCTCATGGTAAACCATCACCCTAATATTACCATTAGATGTATAACTGGTTGGAATGAATGATCCTGTATCAATATAAGAATTCTTATATGTTTTCAGTTATCAATTCAATCCATTATTTAAATTGGAACCAGTTATAATCTTTATTCACAGTATGGTCTATTCATGCATTATCTCTATACTCATAGACCCAGGGTACACCTATTTGTACCCCCGAATTCTAATTTATACGACTTCAACATAATGCTCCCAAAAATAGTGGAAGAAATACTCATGTCACCTGATCTACATATATATTTTATCACAGTTATATTCTGAACACAAAATGAAAAGGTCACACTTATTATTGTACCTAAGCCTAATTGGAAAGTGAGCATGGATTACTAAAACCATCCTTGTCTAGGTTGGCTAATGCTCTCAAATGTCAATTCTACTGGTGACTACACATTTGTATCTGCCTAAGATTATATACTCAACCTCAACCCTGTTGAAAATGTCTAATCCTGTCACTCACTTTATACTTTGCCTAATTTCCTAATGTCTATATTCATATCTACTTTCCTACATATCTTCCCCAGTTCATCATTGTGACTGACGCTTCACATGTGCTGACATTTACATTCACTCTCTAACAGAAACCCTATTGCTAAAGAACTTTTGGTCCAAATATTATAGTCACTCTTCTTCCTAAACCTACTGACTATCTTTCTAATCCTACCTACTATCCATTTTTGACTTGATCTTCTCTTCTACATTCAATCATCCAAGGTACAAGGTCCTATGCCATTGTATGTTGATTTATCAGAGACATCTGTACAGAATGTAATTCAAAGCTAAGTATCCCAATCAAGGGCCCAATGCCCTTCTGGCCTTCAAATCTTACTTAGATTTCTGTTTTCATACATATATTTCACCTCTATATTATTATAACTATCACAGGTTCCCAATACCATTCTTAATCCAGCAGAATGATTTCTAACCCAAACTGAACATGTTCTTAACCCCAAGCATTCACTGTTTTTTCAATCTCACTTTACAGAAGAGCAGGGACAGGGTTGGTCTTACAATACAGGAATGTAGGGGATCTTCCACCTGCGGAGAACCTCCAAGGTCCATGCAGAAATGATCCCTGGAGAACATGTATGCAGGTAGGAAGGACCTGAGAGAGTAAAAGTCATCTTCCGTGGCAAACAACCTGGTCAGGATGAAGGGATGTGTCTGAATGAGCCTCTCTCTTCTTCATGTAGACAAGATGGACCAAACCAGGCCTGTGTGGAGAGCTTTTCCTGGGTGCCTATGGTTGATATACCATTCTAACTTGTGAAACTGTCACAGGAAGCAGGGGCAGCCTCCATCTCATGGGACTCTTGGACGCAACAGTTAAGACAAAGTGGTTTCCAAGGCAGTGATCTCATTCAGTTCCTGAAAAAAGTGACTTCACCACACTTCCTTGTTGATGGAACTCTCTGAACTTGGGATCCAGGAAGCCAGGCACCCAGAGGCAGTCCCAGTGCCAGTCCCAGTGGGCTCACTTGTTTGGATTTACCAAGGACAGAGTCAGTCTTTCTTGGTACCTACAGATGTGAGGATGGACAATTGCCAGGAAAGCTCTGAAGGGGGTCTTTTCTGAGAAAGCAGGTAGTGGCTCAGCCCTGGCTCCTGACAACTTCACAGAATTGGCCAAGGAGGCCAGATGTGAGACAAGACAGGCCATTTCGGGAGAACATAGTATGGCCCACAATTCAGAGGACACTTCGGGTAGTCACAGACCTTCTTGGGGGAAGGATTTGGCTTTGTGGGTGTGGGTATGAGTTTGTGGTTTGGTCTCATGTTCTGAGAAGAGCTAGGAAATGCGGTTTGTTTGGTTTGGAGTGGACTGTTTCTAGCAAGTCTTTTGACAAGGCGAGTGTTGCTTTGTCTGTGTATCGCACTGTGTCCATGGTTGTAGACATTAGAAAAGAGAATGCATCAATGGATGTGTCCTGTCTAGTAGAAAGCATCCAGCATTCATCCTGAACAATTTATGAATGGACTGTGGCTTACCTTAACCATGGGCAAAACCTACTATCTTCCTAAATTCCTGTTTTCTTCCTGAATTCTGGCCACTCTTCAGAATAGGCTCATGGTTTTGTGTCCAAGATATGTACCACCTCCAAGCTTCGTGACATGGCCATGTACTAGATAGCTGAAAGGAATGGCGAGCATCTCAGAAAACTCAGATATCAGTGGGCCCATTAAAGTCTCAGTGGAGAAACCCTGCTTTGGGCCTTTTGCTTACCTATTGTTCTGTTTCCCTGGATGTCAGCAAGGTCTTTGCCTCAGGACACACCTTTGTGAAGCCTGAAGAAAACAGTTTTCAAATGCAAAGGAATGGGCATCACTTGTGGCTCTTTGCTTAATTGCTTTGCAAAGGGATGTGTCTGAATCAGCCTCTTGGCCCTCTGTGAGGCTATGGCTTAGATTGTCAGCACCTGATGGATCTCAGGAATGATCCCATATGTGCATCCAAATCCAATATGGCAAAACAGCAGTCATTGTGGATGAAGTTTCTCGCCTTCCTCTGTAAGGTCTCTGACCTGCATCAAGTGAGAATAGGGATCCTTTGGGTCAAATGAGTTTTTCAAAGCCCTGCAGAGGCTAGCCATTATGTGCTTGTGTTTTCTCATGACTCCAATTTACACAAAAAATCTATAACCCAACATCAGCAGGGCTAAAAGTTGAGAAGCTGAGCAGTATTAAAGGCAGGCCTATTTGATCACTCCTGGTTAAAAGAAGGGTGTCAGGCCACCTTGACATTAGGCAAATGAGGGGCAAGGGAGCTTATTTTGGACACTGTCTTAGGCTGCGCCCCTCATGGAAACCTCCAGCCAGAGGTTATGAGTTTTGTCTATATGGAAGAATTTGAGGGCCTTGTGGCAGTGTTTTGGTTTGAATTGTGGTCATTTGTATGGCGGTGGAAGAGATGAGTGGGTCCGCCTGGGCTTGAACTCTGGTGTGATTCCCTTTGGAGACTGAGTTCTGGAACTGACCTCAGAGAAGTATTGCCATGAATTGAGTTGGGATTTTCCGAGGCCACGCATGAGAGTTCCCCCTGGAATCTGAGATCAAAGCCCAGGGTGACTTTCCACAGAACATTGGGATCTCAGCCAGGATATCACATGATTTTATTCTTAAAGACCTGGAAGCCATAGTTGAGAGTCAAAACACACATGGACCTCACATTGTAGACCTCAGTTGGCCTGGTTTCATGTGACGTTTTTTGGCCACTCTTTGGGAAGCCTTGTTTGTGAGAGTTCTCCAGAGCTTTCATTGAAATGATCTTTCTCACCATTAAATGGTTCCTGAATGAATGGAAACCCACAGTGCCTCCAACTTCATCCTTTAAAAGTGGCTAGATAAATACCGTGCAATCTTTGAAATGCCCATGACCAGGTGGCACTGGAGAACCTTAGGATGTCCTGTTGCTGATCATGAGTTTACCAGACAGGTGCCTTGATTGACGGCTTTCATGAAAATGATGAAGAACAAAGATGCCATTGAGTTGGTTCCTGCTGAGTAGTGGGCCTAGAACAGTGGTGTGCAGGTGTGTGATAAAACATCTGAAGTGGGGCCATGTGGATCTGCCATGGGCTTCCAAATGTCTTGTGACTGAGATGGTGCAGCCAGCAGACCCTTATATGTAAATGCATCTTGTTATGTGGAGAGGTTTCAGAACATTGTTCAGAATCCGGTTGCTATGGTCAAGGGGCCATGCACTGTGGGATAGAAGCATGGTTGGTGCATTCTCCTATGACCCTGACACACCACACGTGACAGAACTCCGTCCAGCACTGTGTCCCAGTTGAAGTCCTTGTATTTCGTGAAGCAAATACCAAACTCCCAGTGAAGCAGCAAGAAACACCACGAAATGTGGAGGATTACCAAATGGCTACACAGTTCCCACAGGGACATACTTAGCCCCGAGTTGCCACGGGTTACCTACAAAGACAGAATTCAGCACTTCTGCCTCATGTTCATTGGAAAATCAGAAACCATGTCCTCCAGGTCACATAGATGCAGACCCAGCTTTGATGGTCTCACTACAAAGGAAGCTAATGCTCCTGACAACAACATATATTTCAAGAGCCCAACCTCAGAGGCAGTTTCTCAAGAAGTCTTTAGGCCAGCAGAGCTCCATGTTTGTGCAGTGTTTATCCTCTCCCTTATTATGGAAACTCCTCTACCACCTCCAAAGTTGTGAACTCCTGAGCATTTTTCATTCCACATATGTATTCAAAGATTTTCTAACACTTCTCTTCGAATTGCATCTTACTTGGGGCAAGGGTGTTGTCAAGACATTTTTCTGGATGACAGTGGGAAGATTTTGTGTAGCACATATTTGCATACACATTGGATTCATTTTCCTATTTTCCATTCCAAATGCTGAATCCCTGACACTAACCCATACCCAACTAGACTCTGACTACAAATACTAATATGATAGAAAAAAATAACCCAAACAGAATAGAAATACAAGCAGTTCAGAGGAGGCATGGTGTGTAGTTGGACAGGCCTTTTGCATTATAAAGGATAGATGTTATGAATCTAGTCTAATGTAATAGTTCTCCATGTGTTTTTAAACTTAACAAATATGTAAATTCTTGTCTCCCTTTCTCTGCAGCCTATTCAGCACATGTATTTTTACATGCACATAGAGAATCCTACCTGGTTTACCAGCTACATTCTTGTGAGTTGGCTGACTTGGGAGATACAAACTGTGAGAAGAAATCACTCCTCCTAAATGCTGTTGGAACTGAAAATCAACCTATGGGTGAGCTCCCTACTTCAACAACATGATACAGGCATCCATGTTCAGTAAAATAAAGATTTCTAAATTTTGGGATGATATATATTTCATGATGAATTTCAATTGGCATATATATTTTTACTTTTTAATGTCTCTCTGTATGTGTTTTGTGTGTGTGTATATATACACACACACACTCTCCAGATTTTTCAAAATATAAAATATGTGTGTCTTATTTTACACTCCCTGAATTCATGTTCCTGTATGTGGATTTATAATCAACTTTTCACAAGATTATTCTCAGAAATATTCATCCATCTGAAATACATATTTGTTTCCTAGTACTGAAAACTAACTTCAGTGAATGGTGCATAGAAATCCTAACATTTCTACAGTAACTGACCCTGTTTAACATCAATGCAAGTAGACTGCTATGGGACATGATGTGTATTTTGACATTGATTTTTATTCAACACTGGTACATTACTATTTCTTCAGTTGATGCACATCATAGGATATATATTTCATCCTCAAGTTCACAAATTTCTAGGCATTTGGTTCACTTTCAATCAAATCCTGTTTCAGAACATATGTATTCCTCCATGTTTCTTGACTGGTCTTTTCATGAGACTTCTTTCCAAACACATTATTTTGGATTTCCATAATCACTTTGGAACCAAAACTCACACACCGCTCATGGTAAACCATCACCCTAATATTACCATTAGATGTATAACTGGTTTTAATGAATGATCGTGTATCAATAAAAGATTTCTTATATGTTTTCAGACATCAATTCAATCCATTATTTAAATTGGAACCAGTTATATTCTTTATTCACAGTATGGTCTATTCATGCATTATCTCTGTACTCATACACCCAGGGTACAACTATTTGTACCCCCGAATTCTAATTTATACGTCTTCAATGTATTGCTCCCAAAAATAGTGGAAGAAATACTCATGTCACCTGATCTACGTATATATTTCATCATTGTGATATTCTGAACACAAAACGCAAAGGTCACACTAATGATTGTACCCAATCCTAATTGGAAAGTGAGCATGGATTACTAAAACCATCCTTGTCTAGGTTGGCTAATGCTCTCAAATGTCAATTCTATTGGTGACTACACATTTGTTTCTGCCTAAGATTATATATTCAAACTCAACCCTGTTGAAAATGTCTAAACCTGTCACTCACTTTATACTTTGCCTAATTTCCTAAAGTCTATATTCATATCTGCTTTCCTACATATCTTCCCCAGTTCATCATTGTGACTGACTCTTCACATGTGCTGACATTTACATTCACTCTCTAACAGACACCCTATTGCTAAAAAACTTTTTGTCTAAATATTGTACTCACTCTTCTTCCTAAACCTACTGACTATCTTTCTAATCCTACCTACTATCCCTTTTTGACTTGATATTCTCTTCTACATTCAATCATCCAAGGTACAAGGTCCTATGCCATTGTATGTTGATTTATCAGAGACATCTGTACAGAATGTAATTCAAAGCTAAGTATTCCAATCAAGGGCCCAATGCCCTTCTGGCCTTCAAATCTTACTTAGATTTCTGTTTTCATACATATATTTCACCTCTATATTATTATAAATATCACAGGTTCCCAATACCATTCTTCATCCAGCAGAATGATTTCTAACCCAAATTGAACATGTTCTTAACCCCAAGCATTCACTGTTTCCTCAATCTCACTTTACAGAAGAGCAGGGACAGAGTTGGTCTTACAATACCGGAATGTAGGGGATCTTCCACCTGCTGAGAACCTCCAAGGTCCATGGAGAAATGATCCCTGGAGAAGATGTAGGCAGCTAGGAAGAACCTGAGAGAGTAAAAGTCATTTTCCGTGGCAAACAACCTGGTCAGGATGAAGGGATGTGTCTGAATGAGCCTCTCTCTTCTTCATGTAGACAAGATGGACCAAACCAGGCCTGTGTGGAGAGCTTTCCCTGGGTGCCTATGGTTGATATACCATTCTAACTTGTGAAATTGTCACAGGAAGCCGGGGCAGCCTCCATCTCATGGGACCCTTGGAAGCAACAGTTAGGACAAAGTGGTTTCCAAGGCAGTGACCTCAGTCAGTTCATGAATGAAGTGACCTCACCACACTTCCTCAGTGATAGAACTCTCTGAACTTGGGATCCAGGAAGCCAGGCACCCAGAGGCAGTCCCAGTGCCAGTCCCAGTGGGCTCACTTGTTTTGATTTACCAAGGACAGAGTCAGTCGTTATTGGTACCTATAGATGTGAGTATGGCCAATTGCGGGGATAGCTCTGAAGAGGATCTTTCCTGAGGAAGCAGGTAGTGGCTCACCCCTGGCTCCTGACAACTTCACAGAATTGGCCAAGGAGGCCAGATCTGAGACAAGACATGTCATTTCGGGGGAACCTAGTATGGCCCACCAGTCAGAGGACACTGTGGGTAGTCCCAGACCTCCTTGAAGGGAAGGAGGTGGCTTTGTGGGTGTGGGTGTGAGTTTCTGGTTTGGTCTCATGTTCTGAGAAGAGCTAGGAAAGTCGGTTTGTTTGGTTTGGAGTGGACTGTTTCTAGCAAGTCTTTTGACAAGGCGAGTGTTGCTTGGTCTGTGTATCTCACTGTGTCCGTGGTTGTAGACATTAGAAAAGAGAATGCATCAATTGATGTGTCCTCTCTAGTAGAAATCTTCCAGCATTCATCCTGCCCAATTTATGAATGGACTGCGGCTTGCATTATCCATGGGCAAAGCCTACTATCTTCCTAAATTCCTGTTTTCTTCCTGAATTCTGGCCACTCTTCAGAACAGGCTCATGGTTTTGTGTCCAAGATATGCACCACCTCCAAGCTTGGTGACATGGCCATGTACTAGATAGCTGAATGGAATGGTGAGCATCTCAGAAAACTCAGATATCAGTGAACCCATTAAAGTCTCAGTGGAGAAAACCCTGCTTTGGGCCTTTTGCTTACCTATTGTTCTGTTTCCCTGGATGTCAGCAAGGTCTTTGCCTCAGGACACACCTTTGTGAAGCCTGAAGTAAACAGTTTTCAAATTCAAACGAATGGGCATCACTTGTGGCTCTTTGCTTAATTGCTTTGCAAAGGGATGTGTCTGAATCAGCCTCTTGGCCCTGTGTGAGGCTTTGGCTTAGATTGTCAGCACCTGATGGATCTCAGGAAAGATCCCATATGTGCATCCAAAGCCAATTTGGCAAAACAGCAGTCATTGTGGATGAAGTCTCTCGCCTTCCTCTGTAAGGTCCCTGAACTGCATCCAGTGAGAATAGGGATCCTTTGGGTCAAATGAGTTTTTCAAAGCCCTGCAGAGGCTAGGCATTATGTGCTTGTGTTTTCTCATGACTCCAATTTACAGAAAAATTGTGTACCCCACCATAAGCAGGCCTCAAAGTTTAGAGGCTGAGCAGTATTAAAGGCAGGCCTATTTGATCACTCCTGGTTCAAAGAAGGGTGTCAAGGCCAACCTGACATTAGGCAAATGAGGGGCAAGGGAGCTTATTGTGGACACTGTCTTAGGCTACAACCCTCATGGAAACCTCCAACCAGAGGTTATGAGGATTGTCTATATGGAAAAAGATGAGGGCCTTGTGGCAGTGTTTTGGTTTGAATTGTGGTATTTGTATGGCGGTGGAAGAGATGACTGGGTCCGCCTAGGCTTGAACTCTGGTGTGATTCCCCTTGGAGACTGAGTTCTGGAACGGACCTCAGAGAAGTATTGCCATAAATTGAGTTGGGATTTTCTGATCCATGCATGAGAGTCCCCCCTGGAAACTGAGATCAAAGCCCAGGGTGACTTTCCACTGAACACTGGGAATCTCAGCCAGGATATCACATGATTTTATTCTTAAAGACCTAGCAGCCATAGTTGAGAGTCAAAACACACATGGACCTCACATTGTAGACCTCAGTGGGCCTGGTTTCATGTGACGTTTTTTGGCCACTCTTTGGGAAGCCTTGTTTGTGAGAGTTCTCCAGAGCTTTCTTTGAAATTATCTTTCTCACCATTAAATGGTTCCTGAATGAATGGAAACCCACAGTGCCTCCAACTTCATCTTTTACAAATGGGTAGATGAGTACTGTGCAATCTTTGAAATTCCCATGACCAGGTGGCACTGGAGAACCTTAGGATGTCCTGTTGCTGATCATGAGTTTACCAGACAGGTGCCTTGATTGATGGCTTTCATGAAAATGATGAAGTACAGAGATGACAGTGAGGTGGGGCCTGCTGAGTAGTGGGCCTAGAGCAGTGGTGTGCAGGTGTGTGATAAAACATCTGTGGTGGGGCCATGAAAATCTGCAATGGGCTTCCAAATGTCTTGTGACTGACATGGTGCAGCCAGCAGACCCTTATATGTAAAGGCATCTTGTTACATGGAGAGGTTTCAGAACAATGTTCAGAATCAGGTTGCTATGGTCAAGGGGCCAAGCTCTTTGGGATAGAAGCATGGTTGGTGCATTCTCCTAGGACCCTGACACACCACACGTGACAGAACTCCCTCCAGCACTGTGTCCCAGTTGAAGTCGTTGTATTTCATGAAGCAAATACTAAACTTCCAGTGAAGCAGCAAGAAACACCACGAAAAGTGGAGGATGACCAAATGGCTTCATAGTTCCCACGGGGAGATACTTAGCCCCCAGTGGCCACAGTTTACCTACAAAGAGAGAATTCAGCACTTCTGCCTCATGTGCATTGGAAAATTAGAAACCATGTCCTCCAGGTCACATAGATGCAGAACCAGGTTTGATGGTCTCACTACAAAGGAAGCTAATGCTCCTGACAACAACATATATTTCAAGAGCCCAACCTCAGAGGCAGTTTCTCAAGAAGTCTTTAGGCCAGCAGAGCTTTATGTTTGTGGAGTGTTTATCCTCTCCCTTACTTATGGAAACACCTCTACCACCCCCAAAGTTGTGAACTCCTGAGCATTTTTTATTCCACATATGTATTCAAAGAATTTCTAACTCTTCTCCTCGAATTGCATCTTACTTGGGGCAAGGGTATTGTCAAGGCATTTTTCTGGATGACAGTGGGAAGATTTTGTGTAGCACATATTTCCATACACATTGGATTCATTTTCCTATTTTCCATTCCAAATACTGAATCCCTGACACTAACCCATACCCTACTAGACTCTGACTACAAATTCTAATATGACAGAAAAAAATAACCCAAACAGAATAGAAATACAAGCAGTTCAGAGGAGGCATGGTGTGTAGTTTGACAGGCCTTTTGCATTATAAAGGGTAGATTTTATGAATCTAGTCCAATGTAAGAGTTCTCCATGTGTTTTTAAACTTAACAAATATGTGAATTCCTGTCTCCCTTTCTCTGCAGCCTATTCAGCACATGTATTTTTACATGCACATAGAGAATCCTACCTGGTTTCCCAGCTACATTCTTGTGAGGTGGCTGACTTGGCAGATACAAACTGTGAGAAGAAATCACTCCTCCTAAATGCTGTTGGAACTGAAATTCAACCTATGGGTGAGCTTCCTACTTCAACAACATGATACATACATCCATGTTCAGTAAAATAAATATTTCTGGACCTTGGGATGATATATATTTCAGGATGAATTTCAATTGTCATATATATTTTTACTTTTTAATGTCTCTGTGTGTGTGTTTTGTGTATATATATGTATATATACACACACACACTCTCCAGATTTTTCAAAATATAAAATATGTGTGTCTTATTTTACACTCCCTGAATTTATGTTGATGTATGTGGATTTATAATCAGCTTTTCACAAGATTATTCTCAGAAATATTCTTCCACCTGAAATACATATTTCTTTCAAGTACTGAAACCTAACTTCAGTGAATGGTGCATACAAATCCTAACATTTCTACAGTAACTGACCCTGTTTAACATCAATGCAAGTAGACTCCTATGGGACATGATGTGTATTTTGACATTTATTTTTATTCAACACTGGTATATTACTATTTCTTTAGTTGATGCACATCATAGGATATATATTTCATCCTCTAGTTCACAAATTTCTAGGCATTTAGTTCACTTTCAATCAAATCCTACTTCAGCAAGAAACACCAGTAAAAGTGGAGGATTACCAAATGGCTTCACAGTTCCCACGGGGAGATACTTAGCCCCCAGTGGCCACAGTTTACCTACAAAGAGAGAATTCAGCCCTTTCGCCCCATGTTCATTGGAAAATCAGAAACCATGTCCTCCAAGTCACATAGATGCAGACCCAGCTTTGATGGTCTCACTACAAAGGAAGCTAATGCTCCTGACAACAACATATATTTCAAGAGCCCAACCTCAGAGGCAGTTTCTCAAGAAGTCTTTAGGCCAGCAAAGCTCCATGTTTGTGGAGTGTTTATCCTCTCCCTTACTTATGGAAACTCCTCTACCACCTCCAAAGTTGTGAACTTCTGAGCATTTTTCATTCCACATATATATTCAAAGATTTTCTAACTCTTCTCCTCGAATTGTGTCTTACTTGGGGCAAGGGTATTGTCAAGGCATTTTTCTGGATGACAGTGTGAAGATTTTGTGTAGCACATATTTCCATACACATTGGATTCATTTTCCTATTTTCCATTCCAAATACTGAATCCCTGACACTAACCCATACCCTACTAGACTCTGACTACAAATCCTAATATGATAAATAGAAATAACCCAAATGGAATAGAAATACAAGCAGTTCAGAGGAGGCATGGTGTGCCGTTGGACAGGCCTTTTGTGTAATAAAGGGTACATGTTATGAATCTAGTCCAATGTAATAGTTCTCCATGTGTTTTTAAACTTAACAAATATGTGAATTCCTGTCTCCCTTTCTCTGCACCCTATTCAGCACAGTTATTCTTACATGCACATATAGAATCCTACTTGGTTTCCCAGCTACTTTTTTGTGAGGTGGCTTAAATGGCAGATACAAACTGTGAGAGGAAATCACTCCTCCTAAATGCTGTTTCAACTGAAAATCAACCTATGGGTGAGCTTCCTACTTCAACAACATGATACATACATCCATGTTCAGTAAAATAAATATTTCTGGATCTCGGGATGATATATATTACATGATGAATTTCAATTGGCATATATATTTTTACTTTTTAATGTCTCTCTGTGTGTGTTTTGTGTGTATATATATATATATATATATATATATATATTTATATATATACACACACACACACTCTCCAGATTTTTCAAAATATAAAATATGTGTGTCTTATTTTACACTCTCTGAATTCATGCTCATGTATGTGGATTTATAATCAACTTTTCACAAGATTATTCTCAGAAATATTCATCCACCTGAAATACATATTTGTTTTCCAGTACTTAAAACTAACTTCAGTGAATGGTGCATAGATATCTTAACATTTCTAGAGTAACTGACCCTGTTTAACATAAATGCAAGTAGACTCCTATGGGACATGATGTGTATTTTGACATTTATTTTTATTCAACACTGGTACACTACTATTTCTTCAGTTGATGCACATCATAGAATATATATTTCATCCTCAAGTTCACAAATTTCTAGGCATTTGGTTCACTTTCCATAAAATCCTGCTTCAGAACACATGTATTCCTCCATGTTTCTTGACTGGTCTTTTCATGAGACTTCTTTCCAAACACATTATTTTGGATTTCCATAATCACTTTGGAACCAAAACTCACACACCCCTCATGGTAAATCATCACCCTAATATTACCATTAGATGTTTAACTGGTTGGAGTGAATGATCGTGTATCAATATAAGATTTCTTATATGTTTTCAGATATCAATTCAATCCATTATTTAAATTAGAACCAGTTATATTCTTTATTCACAGTATGGTCTATTCATGCATTATGCCTATACTCATAGACCCATGGTACACCTATTTGTACCCCCGAATTCTAATTTATACGTCTTCAACGTATTGCTCCCAAAAATAGTGGAAGAAATACTCATGTCACCTGATCTACATATATATTTTATCACAGTGAAATTCTGAACACAAAATTCAAAGGTCACACTTATGATTGTACCTAAGCCTAATTGGAAAGTGAGCATGGATTACTAAAGCCATCCTTGTCTAGGTTGACTAATGCTCTCAAATGTCAATTCTATGGGTGACTACACATTTGTTTCTGCCTAAGATTATATATTCAACCTCAACCCTGTTGAAAATGTCTAATCCTATCACTCACTTTATACTTTGCCTAATTTCCTAATGTCTATATTCATATTTGCTTTCCTACATATCTTCCCCAGTTCATCATTATGACTGACTCTTCACATGTGCTGACATTTACATTCACTCTGTAACAGACACCATATTGCTAAAGAACTTTTGGTCCAAATATTATACTCACTCTTCTGTATAAACCTACTGACTATCTTTCTAATCCTACCTACTATCCCTTTTTGACTTGATCTTCTCTTCTACTTTCAATCATTAAAGGTACAAGGTCTTATGCCATTGTATGTTGATTTATCAGAGACATCTGTACAGAATGTTATTCAAAGCTAAGTATTTCAATCAAGGGCCCAATGCCCTCTGGCCTTCAAATCTTACTTAGATTTCTGTTTTCATACATATATTACACCTCTATATTATTATAAAAATCACAGGTTCCCAATACCATTCTTCATCCAGCAGAATGATTTCTAACCCAAATTGAACATGTTCTTAACCCCAAGCATTCACTGTTTCCTCAATCTCACTTTACAGAAGAGTAGGGACAGAGTAGGTCTTACAATACAGGAATGTAGAGGATCGTCCACCTGCTGAGAACCTCAAAGGTCCATGCAGAAATGATCCCTGGAGAAGATGTAGGCAGCTAGGAAGGACCTGAGAGAGTAAAAGTCATCTTCCGTGGCAAACAACCTGGTCAGGATGAAGGGATGTGTCTGAATGAGCCTCTCTCTTCTTCATGTGGACAAGATGGACCAAACCAGGCCTGTGTGGAGAGCTTTTCCTGGGTGCCGATGGTTGAGATACCATTCTAACTTGTGAAAGTGTCATAGGAAGCAGGGGCAGCCTCCATCTCATGGGACCCTTGGAAGCAACAGTTAAAACAAAGTTTTTTCCAAAGAAGTGACCTCATTCAGTTTCTGAAGGAAGTGGCCTCACCACACTTTCTTGGTGATGGAACTCTCTGAACATGGGATCCAGGAACCCAGGCACCCAGAGGCAGTTTCAGTGCCAGTCCCAGTGCGCACACTTGTTTGGATTTACCAAGGACAGAGTAAGTCTTTCTTGGTACCTACAGATGTGAGGATGGCCAATTGCCAGGCAAAGCTCTGAAGGGGGTCTTTCCTGAGAAAGCAAGTAGTGGCTCAACCCTGGCTCCTGACAACTTCACAGAATTGGCCAAGAGGCCAGATCTGAGACAAGACACGCCATTTCGGGGGAACCTAGTATAGCCCACCAGTCAGAGGACACTGTGGGTAGTCACAGACCTCCTTGGGGGAAGGAGGTGGCTTTGTGGGTGTGGGTGTGAGTTTGTGGTTTGGTCTCCTGTTCTGAGTAGAGCTAGAAAAGTCTGTTTGTTTGGTTTTGAGTGGAATGTTTCTAGCAAGTCTTTTGACAAGGCGAGTGTTGCATTGTCTGTGTATCGCACTGTGTCCGTGGTTGTAGACATTAGAAAAGAGAATGCATCAATGGATGTGTCCTGTCTAGTAAAAAGCTTCCAGCATTCATCCTGCCCAATTTATGAATGGACTGCGGCTTGCCTTATCCATGGGCAAAACCTACTATCTTCCTAAATTCCTGTTTTCTTCCTGAATTCTGGCCACTCTTCAGAATAGGCTCATGGTTTTGTGTCCAAGACATGTACCACCTCCAAGCTTGGTGACATGGCCATGGACTAGATAGCTGAAAGAAATGGCAAGCATCTCAGAAAACTCAGATATCAGAGGGCCCATTAAAGTCTCAGTGGAGAAACCCTTCTTTGGGCCTTTTGCTTATCTATTGTTCAGTTTCCCTGGATGTCAGCAAGGTCTTTGCCTCAGGACACACCTTTGTGAAGCCTGAAGAAAACAGTTTTCAAATGCAAACGAATGGGCATCACTTGTGGCTCTTTGCTTAATTGCTTTGCAAAGGGATGTGTCTGAGTCAGCCTCCTTGACCTATGTGAGGCTGTGGCTTAAATTGTCAGCACCTGATGGATCTCAGGAAAGATCCCATATGTGCATCCAAAGCCAATATGGCAAACCAGCAGTCATTGTGGATGAAGTCTCTCGCCTTCCTCTGTAAGGTCCCTGACGTGCATCCAGTGAGAATAGGGATCTTTTGGGTCAAATGTGTTTTTCAAAGCCCTTCAGAGGCTAGCCATTATGTGCTTGTGTTTTCTCATGACTCCAATTTACAGAAAAAATCTGTACACCACCATCAGCAGGCCTCAAAGTTTAGAAGCTGAGCAGTATTAAAGGCAGGCCTATTTGATCACTCCTGGTTCAAAGAATGGTGTCCAGGCCACCTTGACATTAGGCAAATGAGGGGTAAGGGAGCTTATTGTGGACACTGTCTTAGGCTGCACCCCTCATTGAAACCTCCAGCCAGAGGTTATGAGGATTGTCTATATGGAAGAAGTTGAGGGCCTTGTGGCAGTGTTTTGGTTTGAATTGTGGTCATTTGTATGGCGGTGGAAGAGATGACTGGGTCCGCCTGGGCTTGAACTCTGGTGTGATTCCCCTTGGAGACTGAGTTCTGGAACTGACCTCAGAGAAGTATTGCCATGAATTGAGTTGGGATTTTCCGAGGCCACGAAAGAGAGTCCCCCCTGGAAACTGAGAACAAAGCCCAGGGTTACTTTCCACAGAACACTGGGAATCTCAGCCAGATTATCAGATGATTTTATTCTTAAAGACATGGAAGCCATAGTTGAGAGTCAAAACACACATCTACCTCACATTGTGGACCTCAGTGGGCCTGGTTTCATGTGACGTTTTTTGGCCACTCTTTGGGAAGCCTTGTTTGTGAGAGTTCTCCAGAGCTTTCATTGAAATGATCTTTCTCACCATTAAATGGTTCCTGAATGAATGGAAACCCACAGTGCCTCCAACTTAATCCTTTAAAAATAGCTAGATAAATACCGTGCAATCTTTGAAAGTCCCATGACCAGGTGGCACTGGAGAACCTTAGGATATCCTGTTGCTGATCATGGGTTTACCAGACAGGTGCCTTGATTGAAGGCTTTCATGAAAATGATGAAGAACAGAGATGCCAGTGAGGTGGGGCCTGCTGAGTAGTGGGCCTAGAGCAGTGGTGTGCAGGTGTGTGATAAAACATCTGTGGTGGGGCCATGTGGATCTTCCATGGGCTTGCAAATGTCTTGTGACTGACATGGTGCAGCCAGCAGACCCTTATATATAAAGGCATCTTGTTATATGGAGAGGTTTCAGAACAATGTTCAGAATCAGGTTGCTATGGTCAAGGGGCCAAGCTCTGTGGGATAGATGCTTGCTTGGTGCTTTCTCCTAGGACCCTGACACACCACACGTGACAGAACTCCGTCCAGCACTGTTTCCCAGTTGAAGTCCTTGTATTTCGTGAAGCAAATACCAAACTCCCAGTGAAGCAGCAAGAAACACCACGAAAATTGGAGGATGACCAAATGGCTTCACAGTTCCCACGGGGAGATACTTAGCCCCCAGTGGCCACAGTTTACCTACAAAGAGAGAATTCAGCACTTCTGCCTCATGTTCATTGGAAAATCAGAAACCATGTCCTCCAGGTCACATAGATGCAGACCCAGCTTTGATGGTCTCACTACAAAGGAAGCTAATGCTCCTGACAACAACATATATTTCAAGAGCCCAACCTCAGAGGCAGTTTCTCAAGAAGTCTTTAGGCCAGCAGAGCTCCATGTTTGTGGAGGTTTTATCCTCTCCCTTACTTATGGAAACTCATCTACCACCTCCAAAGTTGTTAACTCCTGAGCACTTTTCATTCCACATATGTATTCAAAGCTTTTCTAACTCTTCTCCTCGAATTGCGTCTTACTTGGGGCAAGGGTATTGTCAAGGCATTTTACTGGATGACAGTGGGAAGATTTTGTGTAGCACATATTTGCATACACATTGGATTCATTTTCCTATTATCATTTCCAAATACTGAATCTCTGACACTAACCCATACCCTACTAGACTCTGACTACAAATCCTAATATGATAGAAAGAAATAACCCAAACAGAATAGAAAACAAGCAGTTCAGAGGAGGCATGGTGTGTAGTTGCACAGGCCTTTTGCATTATAAAAGGTAGATGTTATGAATCTAGTCCAATGTGATAGTTCTCCATGTGTTTTTAAACTTAACAAATATGTGAATTCCTGTCTCCCTTTCTCTGCAGCCTATTCAGCACATGTATTTTTTCATGCACATAGAGAATCCTACCTGGTTTCCCAGCTACATTCTTGTGAGGTGGCTGACTTGGCAGATACAAACTGTGAGAAGAAATCACTCCTCCTAAATTCTGTTGGAACTGAAAATCAACCTATGGGTGAGCTTCCTACTTCAACAACATGATACATACATCCATGTTCAGTAAAATAATTATTTCTAGATCTTGGGATGACATATATTTCATGATGAATTTCAATTGGCATATATATTTTTACTTTTTAATGTCTCTCTGTGTGTGTTTTTTGTGTATATATATGTGTATATAAATATATATATATATATATATATATGTATGTATATTTACACACACACCCTCTGCAGATTTTTCAAAATATAAAATATGTGTGTCTTATTTTACACTCCCTGAATTCTTGTTCATGTATGTGGATTTATAATCAACATTTCACAAGATTATTCTCAGAAATATTCATCCACCTGAAATACATATTTGTTTCCTAGTACTGAAAACTAACTTCAGTGAATGGTGCAAAGAAATCCTAACATTTCTACGGTAACTGACCCTGTTTAACATCCATGCAAGTAGACTCCTATGGGACATGATGTGTATTTTGACATTTATTTTTATTCAACACTGGTATATTACTCTTTCTTAAGTTGATGAACATCATAGGATATATATTTCATCCTCAAGTTCACAAATTTCTAGGCATTTGGTTCACTTTTAATCAAATCCTGCTTCAGAACACATGTATTCCTCCACGTTTCTTGACTGGTCTTTTAATGAGACTTCTTTCCAAACACATTATTTTGGATTTCCATTATCACTTTGGAACCGAAACTCACACACCCCTCATGGTAAACCATCACCCTAATATTACCATTAGATTTATAACTGTTTGGAATGAATGATCTTGTATCAATATAAGATTTCTTATATGTTTTCAGATATCAATTCAATCCATTATTTAAATTGGAACAGTTATATTCTTTGTTAACAGTATGGTCTATTCATGCATTATCTCTATACTCATAGACCCAGGGTACACCTATTTGAACCCCCGAATTCTAATTTATACGTCTTCAACATATTGCTCCCAAAAATAGTGGAAGAAATACTCATGTCACCTGATGTACATATATATTTTATCACAGTGATATTCTGAACACAAAATGCAAAGGTCACACTTATGATTGTACCTAAGCCTAATTAGAAAGTGAGCATGGATTACTAAAGCCATCCTTGTCTAGGTTGGCTAATGCTCTCAAATGTCAATTCTATTGGTGACTACACATTTGTTTCTGCCTATGATTATATATTCAACCTCAACCCTGTTGAAAATGTCTAATCCTATCACTCACTTTATACTTTGCCTAATTTCCTAATGTCTATATTCATATCTGCTTTCCTACATATCTTCCCCAGTTCATCATTGTGACTGACTCTTCACATGTGCTGACATTTACATTCATTCTCTAACAGACACCCTATTGCTAAAGAACTTTTGAACCAATTATTATACTTACTCTTCTTCCTAAACCTACTGACTATCTTTCTAATCCTACCTACTATCTCTTTTTGACTTGATCTTCTCTTCTACATTCAATCTTCCAAGGTACAAGGTCCTATGCCATTGTATGTTGATTTATCACAGACATCTGTACAGAATGTAATTCAAAGCTAAGTATCCCAATCAAGGGCCCAATGCACTTCTGGCCTTCAAACTGTACTTAGATTTTTGTTTTCACACATATATTTCACCTCTATATTATTATAAATATCACAGGTTCCCAATACCATTCTTCATTTAGCAGAATTATTTCTAACCCAAATTGAACATGTTCTTAACCCCAAGCATTCACTGTTTCCTCAATCTCACTTTACAGAAGAGCAGGGACAGAGTTGGTCTTACAATACAGGAATGTAGGGGATTTTCCACCTGGTGAGAACCTCCAAGGTCCATGCAGAAATGATCCCTGGAGTAGATATAGGCAGCTTGGAAGGACCTGAGAGAGGAAAAGTCATCTTCCGTGGCAAACAACTTGGTCAGGATGAAGGGATGTGTCTGAATGAGCCTCTCCCTTCTTCATGTAGACAAGATGGACCAAACCAGGCCTGAGTGGAGAGCTTTTCCTGGGTGCCTATGGTTGATATACCATTCTAACTTGTGAAAGTGTCACAGAAAGCAGGGGCAGCCTCCATCTCATGGGAGTCTTGGAAGCAACAGTTAGAACAAAGTGGTTTCCAAGGCTGTGACGTCATTCAGTTCCTGAAGGAAGTGACCTCACCACACTTCCTTGGTGATGGAACTCTCTGAACTTGGGATCCAGGAAGCCAGGCACCCAGAGGCAGTCCCAGTGCCAGTCCCAGTGGGCTCACTTGTTTGGATTTACCAAGGACAGAGTCAGTCTTTCTTGGTACCTACAGATGTGAGGATGGCCAATTGCCAGGAAAGCTCTGAAGGGAGTATTTCCTGAGAAAGCAGGTAGTGGCTCACCCCTGGCTCCTGACAACTTCACAGAATTGGCCAAAAAGGCAAGATCTGAGACAAGACAGGCCATTTCGGGGGAACCTAGTATGGTCCACCAGTCAGAGGACACTGTGGGTAGTCACAGACCTTCTTGGGGGAAGGAGGTGGCTTTGTGGGTGTGGGTGTGAGTTTGTGGTTTGGTCTCATGTTCTGAGAAGAGCTTGGAAAGGTGGTTTGTTTGGTTTGGAGTGGACTGTTTCTAGATAATCTTTTGACAAGGCGAGTGTTGCTTTGTCTGTGTATCCCACTGTGTCCGTGGTTGTAGACATTAGAAAAGAGAATGCATCAATGGATGTGTCCTTCTAGTAGAAAGCTTCCAGCATTCATCCTGCCCAATTTATGAATGGACTGCGGCTTGCCTTATCCATGGGGAAAACCTACTATCTTCCTTAATTCCTGTTTTCTTCCTGAATTCTGGCCACTCTTCAGAATAGGCTCATGGTTTTGTGTCCAAGATATGTACCACCTCCAAGCTTCGTGACATGGCCATGTACTAGATAGCTGAAAGGAATGGCGAGCATCTCAGAAAATGTCTCAGTGGAGAAACCCTACTTTGGGCCTTTTGCTTTCCTATTGTTCTGTTTCCCTGGATGTCAGCAAGGTCTTTCCCTCAGGACACAACTTTGTGAAGCCTGAAGAAAACAGTTTTCAAATGCAAACGAATGGGCATCACTTGTGGCTCTTTGCTTAATTGCTTTGCAAAGGGATGTGTCTGAATCAGCCTCTTGGCCCTGTGTGAGGCTGTGGCTTAGCTTGTCAGCACGTGATGGATCTCAGGAAAGATCCCATATGTGCATCCAAAGCCAATATGGCAAAACAGCAGTCATTGTGGATGAAGTCCTTCGCCTTCCTCTGTAAGGTCCCTGACCTGCATCAAGTGAGAATAGGGATGCTTTGGGTCAAATGAGTTTTTCAAAGCCCTGCAGAGGCTAGCCATTATGTGCTTGTGTTTTCTCATGACTCCAATTTGCACAAAAAATCTGTACCCCATCATCAGCAGGCCTCAAAGTTTAGAAGCTGAGCAGTATTAAAGGCAGGCCTATTTGATCACTCCTGGTTCAAAGATGGATTTCCAGGCCACCCTGACATTAGGCAAATGAGGGGCAAGGGAGCTTATTGTGGACACTGTTTTAGGCTGCACCCCTCATGAAAACCTCCAGCCAGAGGTTATGAGGATTGTCTATATGGAAGAAGTTGAGGGCCTTGTGGCAGTGTTTTGGTTTGAATTGTGGTCATGTGTATGGCGGTAGAAGAGATGACTGGGTCGGCCTGGGCTTGAACTCTGGTGTGATTCCACTTGGAGAATGAGTTCTAGAACTGACCTCAGAGAATATTGCCATGAATTGTGTTGGGATTTTCTGAGGACACGCATGAGAGTCCTCCCTGCAAACTGAGATAAAAGCCCAGGGTGATTTTCCACAGAACACTGGGAATCTCAGCCAGGATATCACATGATTTTATTCTTAAAGACCTGGAAGCCATAGTTGGAAGTCAAAACACACATGGTCCTCACATTGTAGACCTCAGTGGGCCTGGTTTCATGTGACGTTTTTTGGCCACTCTTTGGGAAGCCTTGTTTGTGAGAGTTCTCCAGAGCTTTCATTGAAATGATCTCTCTCACCATTAAATGATTCCTGAATGAATGGAGACCCACAGTGCCTCCAACTTTATCCTTTAAAAATGGCTAGATAAATACCGTGCAATCTATGAAATTCCCATGACCAAGTGGCACTGGAGAACCTTAGGATGTCCTGTTGCTGATCATGAGTTTAGCAGACAGGTGCCTTGATTGACGGCTTTCATGAAAATGATGAAGAACAGAGATGCCAGTGAAGTGGGGCCTGCTGAGTAGTGGGCCTAGAGCAGTGGTGTGCAGATGTGTGATAAAACATCTGTGGTGGGGCCATGTGGATCTGCCATGGGCTTCCAAATGTCTTGTGACTGACATGGTGCAGCCAGCACATGCTAATATGTAAAGGCATCTTGTTATATGAAGAGGTTTCAGAACAATGTTCAGAATCAGGTTGCTATGGTCAAGGGTCCAAGCTCATTGGGATAGAAGCATGGTTGGTGCATTCTCCTAGGACCCTGACACACCACACGTGACAGAACTCCCTCCAGCACTGTGTCCCAGTTGAAGTCCTTGTATTTCGTGAAGCAAATACCAAACTCCCAGTGAAGCAGCAAGAAACACCACGAATAGTGGAGGATGACCAAATGGCTTCACAGTTCCCACGGGGAGATACTTAGCCCCCATTGGCCACAGTTTACCTACAAAGAGAGAATTCAGCACTTCTGCCTCATGTTCATTGGAAAATCAGAAACCATGTCCTCCAGGTCACATAGATGCAGACCCAGCTTTGATGGTCTCACTACAAAAAAAGCTAATGCTCCTTACAACAACATATATTTCAAGAGCCCAACCTCAGAGGCAGTTTCTCAAGAAGTCTTTAGGCCAGCAGAGCTCCATGTTTGTGGAGGGTTTATCCTCTCCCTTACTTATGGAAACTCCTCTACCACCTCCAAAGTTGTGAACTCCTGAGCATTTTTCATTCCACATATGTATTCAAAGATTTTCTAACTCTTCTCCTCGAATTGCGTCTTACTTGGGGCAAGGGTATTGTCAAGGCATTTTTCTGGATGACAGTGGGAAGATTTTGTGTAGCACATATTTGCATACACATTGGATTCATTTTCCTATTTTCCATTCCAAATACTGAATCCCTGACACTAACCCATACCCTAGTAGACTCTGACTACAAATCCTAATATGATAGAAAAAAATAACCCAAAAAGAATAGAAATACAAGCAGTTCAGAGGAGGCATGGTGTGTAGTTGGACAGGCCTTTTGCATTATAAAAGGTAGATGTTATGAATCCAGTCCAATGTAATAGTTCTCCATGTGTTTTTAAACTTAACCAATATGTGAATTCCTGTCTCCTTTTTTCTGCAGCCTATTAGGCACATGTATTTTTACATGCACACAGAGAATCCTATCTGGTTTCCCAGCTACATTCTTGTGAGGTTGCTGACTTGGCAGATACAAACTATGAGTAGAAATCACTCCTCCTAAATGTTGTTGGAACTGAAAATCAACCTATGGGTGAGCTTCCTACTTCAACAACATGATACATACATCCATGTTAAGTTAAATAAATATTTCTAGATCTTGGGATGATATATATTTCATGATGAATTTCGATTGGCATATATATTTTTACTTTTTAATGTCTTTCTGTGTGTGTTTTGTGTATGTATATATATGTATATATATATATATATATATATATATATATATATATATATATATGTGTGTGTGTGTGTGTATATATACACACACACACTCTCCAGATTTTTCAAAGTATAAAATATGGGTGTTTTATTTTACAATCCCTGAATTCATGTTCATGTATGTGGATTTATACTCAACTTTTCACAAGATTATTCTCAGAAATATTCATCCACTTGAAATACATATTTGTTTCCCACTACTGCAAACTAACTTCAGTGAATGGTGCATAGAAATCCTAACATTTCTACAGTTACTGACCCTGTTTAACATCAATGCAAGTAGACTCCTCTGGGATATGATGTGTATTTTGACATTTATTTTTATTCACCACTGGTACATTACTATTTCTTCAGTTGATGCACATCATAGGATATATATTTCATCCTCAAGTTAACAAATTTCTAGGCATTTGGTTCACTTTCAATCAAATCCTGCTTCAGAACACATGTATTCCTCCATGTTTCTTGACTGGTCTTTTCATGAGTGTTCTTTTCAAACACATTATTTTGAATTTCCATAATCACTTTGGAACCAAAACTCACACACCCCTCATGGTAAACCATCTCCTTAATATTACCATTAGATGTATAACTGGTTGGAATGTATGATCGTGTATCAATATAAGATTTCTTATATGTTTTCAGATATCAATTCAATCCATTATTTAAATTGGAACCAGTTATATTCTTTATTCACAGTATGGTCTATTCATGCATTATCTCTTTACTCATAGACCCAGGGTACACCTATTTGTACCCCCGAATTATAATTTATACGTCTTCAACATATTCCTCCCAAAAATAGTGGAAGAAATACTCATGTCAGCTGTTGTAAATATATATTTTATGACAGTGATATTCTGCACACAAAATGCAAATGTCACACTTATGATTGTACCTAAGCCTAATTGGAAAGTGAGCATGGATTACTAAAGCCATCCTTGTCTAGGTTGGCTAATGCTCTCAAATGTCAATTCTACTGGTGACTACACATTTGTTTCTGCCTAAGATTATATATTCAACCTCAACCCTGTTGAAAATGTCTATTTTTATCACTCACTTTATACTTTGCCTAATTTCCTAATGTCTATATTCATATCTGCTTTCCTACATATCTTCCCCAGTTCATCATTGTGACTGACTCTTCACATGTGCTGACATTTACATTCACTCTCTAAGGACACCCTATTGCTAAAGAACTTTTGGTCCAAATATTATATTCACTCTTCTTCCTTAACCTACTGACTATCTTTCTAATCCTACATACTATCCCTTTTTGACTTGATCTTCTCTTCTACATTCAATCATCCAAAGTACAAGGTCCTATGCCATTGTATGTTGATTTATCAGAGACATCTGTACAAAATGTAATTCAAAGCTAAGTATCCCAATCAAGGGCCAAATGCCCTTCTGGCCTTCAAATATTACTTAGATTTCTGTTTTCATACATATATTTCACCTCTATATTATTATAAATATCACAGGTTCCCAATACCATTCTTCATCCAGCAGAATAATTTGTAACCCAAATTGAACATGTTCTTAACCCCAAGCATTCACTGTTTCCTCAATCTCACTTTACAAAAGAGCAGGGACAGAGTTGGTCTTACAATACAGGAATGTAGGGGATCTTCCACCTGCTGCGAACCTCCAAGGTCCATGCAGAAATGATCTCTGGAGAAGATGTAGGCAGCTAGGAAGGACCTGAGAGAGTAAAAGTCATCTTCCGTGGCAAACAACCTGGTCAGGATGGAGGGATGTGTCTGAATGAGTCTCTTTTTTCTTCATGTAGATAAGATGGACCAAACCAGGCTTGTGTGGAGAGCTTTTCCTGGGTGCCTATGGTTGATATATCATTCTAACTTGTGAAAGTGTCACAGGCAGCAGGGGCAGCCTCCATCTCATGGACCCTTGGAAGCAACAGTTAGGACAAAGTGTTTTCCAAGGCAGTGACCTCATTCAGTTCCTGAAGGAAGTGACCTCACCACACTTCCTTGGTGATGGAACTCTCTGAACTTGTGATCCAGGAAGCCAGGCACCCAGATGCAGTCCCAGTAGTATTCCCACTGGGCTCACTTGTTTGGATTTACCAAGGACAGAGTCAGTCTTTCTTGGTACCTACAGATGTGAGGATGGCCAATTGCCAGGAAAGCTCTGAAGGGGGTCTTTCCTGAGAAAGCGGGTAGTGGCTTACACCTGGCTACTGACAACTTCACAGAATTGGCCAAGGAGGCCAGATGTGAGACAAGACAGGCCATTTCGGGACAAGCTAGTATGGCCCACCAGTCAGAGGACACTGCAGGTACTCACAGACCTCCTTGGGGGAAGGAGGTGAGTTTGTGGGTTTGGGTGTGATTTTGTGGTTTGGTCTCATGTTCTGAGAAGAGCTAGGAAAGGCGGTTTGTTTGGTTTGGAGTGGACTGTTTCTAGCAAGTCTTTTGACAAGGTGAGTGTTGCTTTGTCTGTGTATCGCACTGTGTCCCTGGTTGCAGACATTAGAAAAGAGAATGCATCAATGGATGTGTCCTGTCTAGTAGAAAGCTTGCAGCATTCATCGTGCCCATTTTATGAATGGACTGCGGCTTGCCTTATCCATGGGCAAAACCTACTATCTTCCTAAATTCCTGTTTACTTCCTGAATTCTGGCCACTCTTCAGAATAGGCTCATGGTTTGTGTCCAAGATATGTACCACCTCCAAGCTTGGTGACATGGCCATGTACTAGATAGCTGAAAGGAATGGCGAGCATCTCAGAAAACTCCGATATGAGTGGGCCCATTAAATTCTCAGTGGAGAAACCCTGCTTTGGGCCTTTTGCTTACCTATTGTTCTGTTTCCCTGGATGTCAGCAAGGTCTTTGCCTCAGGACACAACTTTGTGAAGCCTGAAGAAAACAGTTTTCAAATGCAAACGAATGGGCATCACTTGTGGCTCTTTGCTTAATTGCTTTGCAAAGGGATGTATCTGAATCAGCCTCTTGTCCCTGTGTGAGGCTGTGGCTTAGATTGTCAGGACCTGATGGATCTCAGGAAAGATCCCATATGTGCATCCAAAGCCAATATGGCAAAACAGCAGTCATTGTGGATGAAGTCTCTCGCCTTCCTCTGTAAGGTCCCTGACCTGCATCAAGTGAGAATAGGGATCCTTTGAGTCAAATGAGTTTTTCGAAGCCCTGCAGAGGCTAGCCATTATGTGCTTGTGTTTTCTCATGACTCCAATTTACACAAAAAATCTGTACACCACCATCAGCAGGCCTCAAAGTTTAGAAGCTGAGCAGTATTAAAGGCAGGCCTATTTGATCACTCCTGGTTCAAAGAAGGGTGTCCAGGCCACAATGAATTAGGCAAATGAGGGGCAAGGGAGGTTATTGTGGACACTGTCTTAGGCTGCGCCCCTCATGGAAACCTCTAGCAAAGGTTATGAGGATTGTCTATATGGAAGAAGTTGAGAGCCTTGTGGAAGTGTTTTGGTTTGAATTGTGGTCATTTGTATGGCGGTGTAAGGGATGACTGGGTCCGCCTGGGCTTGAACTCTGGTGTGATTCCCCTTGGAGACTGAGTTCTGGAACTGACCTCAGAGAAGTATTGCCATGAATTGAGTTAGGATTTTCCGAGGCCACGCAGGAGAGTCCCCCCTGAAAACTGAGATCGAAGCCCAGGGTGACTTGCCACAGAACACTGGGAATCTCAGCCAGGATATCACATGATTTTATTCTTAAAGACCTGGAAGCCATAGTTGAGAGTCAAAACACACATGGACCTCACATTGTAGACCTCAGAGGGCCTGGTTTCATGTGACGTTTTTTGGCCACTCTTTGGGAAGCCTTGTTTGTGAGAGTTCTCCAGAGCTTTCATTGACATGATCTTTCTCACCATTAAATGCTTCCTGAATGAACGGATACCCACAGTGCCTCCAACTTCATCCTTTAAAAATGGCTTGATAAATACTGTGCAATCATTGAAATTCCCATTACCAGGTGGCACTGGAGAACCTTAGTATGTCCTGTTGCTGATGATGAGTTTACCCGACAGGTGCCTTGATTGACGGCTTTCATGAAAATGATGAAGAACAGAGATGCCAGTGAGGTGAGGCCTGCTGAGTAGTGGGCCTAGAGCAGTGAAGTGCAGGTGTGTGATAAAACATCTGTGGTGGGGCCATGTGGATCTTCCATGGGCTTCCAAATGTCTTGTGACTGACATGGTGCAGCCAGCAGACCCTTATATATAAAGGCATCTTGTTATATGAAGAGGTTTCAGAACAATGTTCAGAATCAGGTTGCTATGGTCAAGGGGCCAAGCTCTGTGGGATAGAAGCATGGTTGGTGCATTCTCCTAGGACCCTGACACACCACACGTGACAGAACTCCCTCCAGCACTGTGTCTTAGTTGAAGTCCTTGTATTTTGTGAAGCAAATACCAAACTCCCAGTGCAGCAGCAAGAAACACCATGAAAAGTGGAGGATGACCAAATGGCTTCACAGTTCCCAAGGGGAGATACTTAGCCCCCAGTGGCCACAGTTTACCTACAAAGAGAGAATTCAGCACTTCTGCCTCATGTTCATTGGAAAATCAGAAACCATGTCCTCCAGGTCACATAGATGCAGACCCAGCTTTGATGGTCTCACTACAAAGGAAGCTAATGCTCCTCACTACAACATATATTTCAAGAGCCCAACCTCAGAGGCAGTTTCTCAAGAAGTCTTTAGGCCAGCAGAGCTCCAATTTTGTGGAGTGTTTATCCTCTCCCTTACTTATGGAAACTCCTCTACCACTTCCAAAGTTGTGAACTCCTGAGCATTTTTCATTCCACATATGTATTCAAAAATTTTCTAACCCTTCTTTTCGAAATGCGTCTTACTTGGGGCAAGGGTATTGTCAAGGCATTTTTCTGGATGACAGTGGGAAGATTTTGTGTAGCACATATTTGCATACACATTGGATTCATTTTCCTATTTTCCATTCCAAATACTGAATCCCTGACACTAACCCATACCCTACTAGACTCTGACTACAAATCCTAATATGATAGAGAAAATTAACCAAAACAGAATAGAAATACAAGCAGTTCAAAGGAGGCATGGTGTGTAGTTGGACAGGCCTTTTGCATTATAAAGGGTAGATGTTATGAATTTAGTCCAATGTAATAGTTCTCCATGTGTTTTTAAACTTAACCAATATGTGAATTCCTGTCTCCCTTTCTCTGCAGCCTATTTAGCACATGTATTTTTACATGCACATAGAGAATCCTACCTGGTTTCCCAGCTACATTCTTGTGAGGTGGCTGACTTGGCAGATACAAATTTTGAGAAGAAATCAGTCCTCCTAAATCCTGTTGGAACTGAAAATCAACCTATGGGTGAGCTTCCTACTTGAACAACATGATACATACATCCATGTTCAGTAAAATAAATATTTCTGGATCTTGGGATGATATATATTTCATTATGAATTTCAATTCGTATATATATTTTTACTTTTTAATGTCTCTCTGTGTGTGTTTTGTGTATATATATATATATATATATATATATATGTATATGTATATACACACTCACACATAGTCTCCAGATTTTTCAAAATATAAAATATGTGTGTCTTATTTTACACTCCCTGAATTCATGTACATGTATGTGGATTTATAATCAACTTTTCACAAGATTATTCTCAGAAATATTCATCCACCTGGAATACATATTTGTTTCCTAGTACTGAAAACTAACTTCAGTGAATGGTGCATAGAAATCCTAACATTTCTACAGTAGCTGACCCTGTTTAACATCAATGCAAGTAGACTCCTATGGGACATGATGTGTATTTTGACATTTATTTTTATTCAACACTGGTACATTACTGTTTCTTCAGTTGATGCACATCATAGGATATATATTTCATCCTCAAGTTCACAAATTTCTAGGCATTTGGTTCACATTCCATCAAATCCTGCTTCAGAACACATATATTCCTCCATGTTTCTTGACTGGTCTTTTTATGAGACTTCTTTCCAAACACATTATTTTGGATTTCCATAATCACTTTGGAACCAAAACTCACACACCCCTCATGGTAAACCATAACCCTAATATTACCATTAGATGTATAACTGGTTGGAATGAATTATCTTTATCAATATAAGATTTCTTATAAGTTTTCAGATATCAATTCAATCCATTATTTAAATTGGAACCAGTTATATTCTTTATTAACAGTATGGTCTATTCATGCATTATCTCTATACTCATAGACCCAGGGTACACCTATTTGTACCCCCGAATTATAATTTATACGTCTTCAACGTATTGCTCTCAAAAATAGTGGAAGAAATACTCATGTCACCTGATCTACATATATATTTTATCACAGTGATATTCTGCACACAAAATGCAAAGGTCACACTTATGATTGTACCTAAGCCTAATTGGAAAGTGAGCATGGATTACTAAAGCCATCCTTGTCTAAGTTGTCTAATGCTCTCAAATGTCAATTCTATTGGTGACTACACATTTGTTTCTGCCTAAGATTATATATTCAACCTCAACCCTGTTGAAAATGTCTAAAATTATCACAAATTTTATACTTTGCCTAAATTCCTAATGTCTATATTCATATTTGCTTTCCTACATATCTTCCCCAGTTCATCATTATGACTGACTCTTCACATGTGCTGACATTTACATTCACTCTGTGACAGACACCATATTGCTAAAGAACTTTTGGTCTAAATATTATACTCACTCTTCTTCCTAAACCTACTGACTATCTTTCTAATCCTACCTACTATCCCTTTTTGACTTGATCTTCTCTTCTACATTCAATCATCCAAGGTACAAGGTCTTATGCCATTGTATGTTGATTTATCAGAGACATCTGTACAGAATGTAATTCAAAGCTAAGTATCCCAATCAAGGACCCAATGCCCCTCTGGCCTTCAAATCTTACTTAGATTTCTGTTTTCATACATATATTTCACCTCTATATTATTATAAATATCACAGGTTCCCAATACCATTCTTCATCCAGCAGAATGATTTCTAACCCAAATTGAACATGTTCTTAACCCCAAGCATTCACTGTTTCCTCAATGTCACTTTACAGAACAGCAGGGACAGAGTAGGTCTTACAATACAGGAATTTAAAGGATCTTCCACCTGCTGAGAACCTCCAAGGTCCATGCAGAAATGATCCCTGGAGAAGATGTAGGCAGGTAGGAAGGACCTGAGAGAGTAAAAGTCATCTTCCGTGGCAAACAACCTGGACAGGATGAAGGGATGTGTCTGAATGAGCCTCTCTCTTCTTCATGTAGACAAGATGGACCAAACCAGGCCTGTGTGGAGAGCTTTTCCTGGGTGCCTATGGTTGATATACCAACTAACTTGTGAAAGTGTCACAGAAAGCAGGGGCAGCCTCCATCTAATGGGACCCTTGGAAGCAACAGTTAAAACAAAGTTTTTTTCAAGGAAGTGACCTCATTCAGTTTTTGAAGGAAGTGGCCTCACAACACTTCCTTGGTGATGGAACTCTCTGAACTTGGGATCCAGGTACCCAGGCACCCAGAGGCAGTCCCATTGCCAGTCCCAGTGCGCACACTTCTTTGGATTTACCAAGGATAGAGTCAGTCTTTCTTGGTACCTACAAATGTGAGGATGGCCAATTGCCAGGAAAGCTCTGAAGGGGGTCTTTCCTGAGAAAGCAGGTAGTGGCTCACCCCTGGCTCCTGACAACTTCACAGAATTGGCCAAGGAGGCCAGATCTGAGACAAGACACGCCATTTTGGGGTAACATAGTATGGCCCACCAGTCAGAGGACACTGCGGGTAGTCACAGACCTCCTTGGGGGAAGGAGGTGGCTTTGTGGGTGTGGGTGTGTTTGTGGTTTGGTCTCATGTTCTGAGTAGAGCTAGAAAAGGCTGTTTGTTTGGTTTTGAGTGGAATGTTTCTAGCAAGTCTTTTGACAAGGGGAGTGTTGCTTTGTCTGTGTATCGCACTGTGTCCGTGGTTGTAGACATTTGAAAAGAGAATGCATCAATGGATGTGTCCTGTCTAGTAGAAAGCTTCCAGCATTCATCCTGCCCCATTTATGAATGGACTGCGGCTTGCCTTATCCATTGGCAAAACCTACTATCTTCCTAAATTCCTGTTTTCTTCCTGAATTCTGGCCACTCTTCAGAATAGGCTCATGGTTTTGTGTCCAAGACATGTACCACCTCCAAGCTTGGTGACATGGCCATGGACTAGATAGCTGAAAGAAATGGCAAGCATCTCAGAAAACTCAGATATCAGAGGGCCCATTAAAGTCTCAGTGGAGAAACCCTTCTTTGGGCCTTTTGCTTATCTATTGTTCAGTTTCCCTGGATGTCAGCAAGGTCTTTGCCTCAGGACACACCTTTGTGAAGCCTGAAGAAAACAGTTTTCAAATGCAAACGAATGGGCATCACTTGTGGCTCTTTGCTTAATTGCTTTGCAAAGGGATGTGTCTGAGTCAGCCTCCTTGACCTATGTGAGGCTGTGGCTTAAATTGTCAGCACCTGATGGATCTCAGGAAAGATCCCATATGTGCATCCAAAGCCAATATGGCAAACCAGCAGTCATTGTGGATGAAGTCTCTCGCCTTCCTCTGTAAGGTCCCTGACGTGCATCCAGTGAGAATAGGGATCTTTTGGGTCAAATGTGTTTTTCAAAGCCCTTCAGAGGCTAGCCATTATGTGCTTGTGTTTTCTCATGACTCCAATTTACAGAAAAAATCTGTACACCACCATCAGCAGGCCTCAAAGTTTAGAAGCTGAGCAGTATTAAAGGCAGGCCTATTTGATCACTCCTGGTTCAAAGAATGGTGTCCAGGCCACCTTGACATTAGGCAAATGAGGGGTAAGGGAGCTTATTGTGGACACTGTCTTAGGCTGCACCCCTCATTGAAACCTCCAGCCAGAGGTTATGAGGATTGTCTATATGGAAGATGTTGAGGGCCTTGTGGCAGTGTTTTGATTTGAATTGTGGTCATTTGTATGGCGGTGGAAGAGATGACTGGGTCCGCCTGGGCTTGAACTCTGGTGTGATTCCCCTTGGAGACTGAGTTCTGGAACTGACCTCAGAGAAGTATTGCCATGAATTGAGTTGGGATTTTCCGAGGCCACGAAAGAGAGTCCCCCCTGGAAACTGAGATCGAAGCCCAGGGTGACTTTCCACAGAACACTGGGAATCTGAGTCAGGATATCACATGATTTTATTCTTAAAGATCTGGAAGCCATAGTTGAGAGTCAAAACACACATGGACCTCACATCGTAGACCTAAATGGGCCTGGTTTCATGTGACTTTTTTTTAGCCACTCTTTGAAAAGCCTTGTTTGTGAGAGTTCTCCAGAGTTTTCTTTGAAATGATCTTTCTCACCATTGAATGGTTCCTGAATGAATGGAAACCCACAGTGCCTCCAACTTCATCCTTTACAAATGGCTAGATAAATACCGTGCAATCTTTGAAATTCCCATGACCAGGTTGCACTGGAGAACCTTAGGATGTCCTGTTGCTGATCATGAGTTTACCATACAGGTGCCTTGATTGAGGGCTTTCATGAAAATGATGAAGAACAGAGATGCCAGTGAGGTGGGGCCTGCTGAGTAGTGGGCCTAGAGCAGTGGTGTGCAGGTGTCTGATAAAACATATGTTTTGGGGCCATGTAGATCTGCCATTGGCTTCCAAATGTCTTGTGACTGACATGGTGCAGCCAGCAGATCCTTATATGTAAAGGCATCTTGTTATATGGAGATGTTTCAGTACAATGTTCAGAATCAGGTTGCTATGATCAAGGGGCCAAGCTCTGTGGGATAGAAGCATGGTTGGTGCATTCTCCTAGGAACCTGACACACCACACGTGACAGAACTCCCTCCAGCACTGTATCCAGTTGAAGTCCTTGTATTTCGTGAAGCAAATACCAAACTCCCAGTGCAGCAGCAAGAAACACTACGAAAAATGTAGGATGACCAAATGGCTTCACAGTTCCCTCGGGGAGATACTTAGCCCCCAGTGGTCACAGTTTACCTACAAAAAGAGAATTCAGCAGTTCTGCCTCATGTTCATTGGAAAATCAGAAACCATGTCCTCCAGGTCACATAGATGCAGACCCAGCTTTGATGGTCTCACTACAAAGGAAGCTAATGCTCCTGATAACCACATATATTTCAAGAGCCCAACCTCAGAGGCAGTTTCACAAGAAATCTTTATGCCACAGAGCTCCATGTTTGTGGAGTGTTTATCCTCTCCCTTACTTATGGAAACTCCTCTACCACCTCCAAAGTTGTGAAATCCTGAGCATTTTTCATTCCACATATGTATTCAAAGATTTTCCAACTCTTCTCCTCGAATTGCATCTTACTTTGGGCAAGGCTATTGTCAAGGCATTTTTCTGGATGACAGTGGGAAGATTTTGTGTAGCACATTTTTGCATACACATTGGATTCATTTTCCTATTTTCCATTCCAAATACTGAATCCCTGACACTAATCCATACCCTACTAGACTCTGACTACAAATCCTAATATGATAGAAAAAAATAACCCAAACAGAATAGAAATACAAGCAGTTCAGAGGAGGCATGGTGTGTAGTTGGACAGGCCTTTTGCATTATAAAGGGTAGATGTTATGAATCTAGTCCAATGTAATAGTTCTCCATGTGTTTTTAAACTTAACAAATATGTGAATTCCTGTCTGCCTTTCTCTGCAGCCTATTCAGCACATGTATTTTTACATGCACTTAGAGAATCCTACCTGGTTTCCCAGCTACATTCTTGTGAGGTGTCTGACTTGGCAGATACAAACTGTGAGAAGTCAATTCTCCTAAATGCTGTTGGAACTGAAAATCAACCTATGGGTGAGCTTCCTACTTGAACAACATGATACATACATCCATGTTCAGTAAAATAAATATTTCTGCATGTTGGGATGATATATATTTCATGATGAATTTCAATTGGCATATATATTTTTACTTTTTAATGTCTCTCTGTGTGTGTTTTGTGTATGTGTATATATATATACATATATATATATATATATGTATATATATATATATATATATATATATATATATATATATACACACACACACACACTCTCTAGATTTTTGAACATATAAAATATGTGTGTCTTATTTTACACTCCCTGAATTCATGTTCATGTATGTGGATTTATAATCAACTTTTCACAAGATTATTCTCAGAAATATTCATCCACCTGAAATACATATTTGTTTCTTAGTACTGAAAACTAACTTCAGTGAATGGTGCATAGAAATCCTAACATTACTTTTTTTTTAATTTATTTATTTTTTTATTGTTGGTCGTTCAAACCTTACACTGTTCTTAATACATCATATTTCACAGTTTGATTCAAGCGGGTTATGAACTCCCAACTTTACCCCGTATACAGATTGCTGTATCACATCATTTACCCTTCCATTGATTGACATATTGCCTTTCTAGTGTCTGATGTATTCTGCTGTAAGTCCTATTCTCTACTATCCCCCCTCCCCTCCCCTCCCCTCCCCTTTTCTCTCTCTACCCCTTCTACTGTAAATCATTTCTTCCATTTGTATTATCTTGTCTTACCCCTCCATTACATAGTTCTTGATATATCATATTTACATTTTGATTCAAGTGGGTTATGCACTCCCATATTGCCCCTTATACAGATTGCAGAATCACATCAGTTTCACTTCCATTGCTTTACATATTGCCATCCTAGTGTCTGTTGTATTCTGCTGCCTTTCCTATCCTCTACTATCCCCCCTCCCCTCCCCTCCTTTCCCCTCTTCTCTCTCTACCCCCACTACTGCAATTCATTCCTCCCCCTTGTATTATTTTTCCCTTTCCCCTCACTTCCTCTTGTATGTAATTTTGTATAAACCTGAGGGTCTCGTTCCATTTCCATGCTATTTCCCTTCTCTCTCCCTTTCCCTCCCACCTCCCAACCCTGTTTAATGATGGTCTTCTACTTGTGCTCTTCTTCCCTAGTCTGTTCTTAATTACTCTCCTTATATCAAAGAAGACATTTGGCATTTGTTTTTTAGGGCTTGGCTAGCTTCGCTTAGCATAATCTGCTCTAATGCCATCCATTTCCCTCCAAATTCTATGATTTTGTCATTTCTTAATGCAGAGTAATACTCCATTGTGTATAAATGCCACATTTTTTTTATCCATTCGTCTATTGAAGGGCATCTAGGTTGGTTCCACAGTCTTCCTATTGTGAATTGTGCTGCTATAAACATCGATGTAGCAGTGTCCCTGTAGCATGCTCTTTTTAGGTCTTTAGGGAATAGACCCAGAAGGGGGATAGCTGGGTCAAATGGTGGTTCCATTCCCAGCTTTCCAAGAAATCTCCATACTGCTTTCCAAATTGGCCGCACCAATTTGCAGTCCCACCAACAATGTACAAGTGTACCCTTTTCCCCACATCCTCGCCAGCACTTATTGTTGTTTGACTTCATAATGGCTGCCAATTTTACTGGAGTGAGATGGTATCTTAGGGTGGTTTTGATTTGCATTTCTCTGACTGCTAGAGATGGTGAGCATTTTTTCATGTACTTGTTGATTGATTGTATGTCCTCCTCTGAGAAGTGTCTGTTCAAGTCCTTGGCCCATTTGTTGATGGGATTATTTGTTATCTTATTGTCTAATTTTCTGAGTTCTTTATATACTCTGGATATTAGGGCTCTATCTGAAGTGTGAGGAGTAAAGATTTGTTCCCATGATGTAGGCTCCCTATTTACCTCTCTTATTGTTTCTTTTGCTGAGAAAAAACTTTTTAGTTTGAGTAAGTCCCATTTGTTGATTCTAGATGTTAACTCTTGTGCTATGGGTGTCCTATTGAGGAATTTGGAGCCCGACCCCACAGCATGTAGGTCGTAGCCAACTTTCTCTTTTATCAGATGCCATGTCTCTGATTTGATATCAAGCTCCTTGATCCATTTTGAGTTAACTTTTGTGCATGGCGAGAGAAAGGGATTCAATTTCATTTTGTTGCATATGGATTTCCAATTTTCCCAGCACCATTTGTTGAAGATGCTATCCTTCCTCCATTGCATGCTTTTAGCCCCTTTATCAAATATAAGAAAGTTGTAGTTTTGTGGGTTGGTTTCTGTGTCCTCTATTCTGTACCATTGGTCCACCCGCCTGTTTTGGTACCAGTACCATGCTGTTTTTGTTACTATTGCTCTGTAGTATAGTTTGAAATCTGGAATCGCTATACCACCTGATTCACACTTCCTGATTAGTATTGTTTTTGCTATTCTGGGTCTTTTATTCTTCCATATGAATTTCATGATTGCTTTCTCCATTTCTACAAGAAATGCCGTTGGGATTTTGATTGGCATTGCATTAAACCTATAGAGAACTTTTGGTAATATCGCCATTTTGATGATGTTAGTTCTGCCTATCCATGAACAGGGTATATTTTTCCATCTTCTAAGGTCTTCTTCAATTTCTCTCTTTAGGGTTCTGTAGTTTTCATTGTATTAGTCTTTCACCTCTTTTGTTAGGTTGATTCCCAAGTATTTTATTCTTTTTGAGGATATTGTGAACGGGGTGGTTGTCCTCGTGTCCATTTCAGAGGATTTGTCGCTGATATACAGGAATGCCTTTGATTTATGCGTGTTGATTTTATAACCTGCCACTTTGCTGAATTCATTT
Source organism: Ictidomys tridecemlineatus (assembly GCF_052094955.1). NCBI lineage: Eukaryota > Metazoa > Chordata > Mammalia > Rodentia > Sciuridae > Ictidomys > Ictidomys tridecemlineatus. The sequence goes on along the minus strand of NC_135480.1, from coordinate 124,076,469 downwards.
ATTAGCTCTAACAGTTTCTTTGTAGACCATATTGGGTCTGCTAGGTATAGAATCATGTCATCTGCAAATAGTGATAACTTAAGTTCTTCTTTTTTTTATTTTCATGCTTTAATTTCTTTCGTCTGTCTAATTGCTCTGGCCAGTGTTTCGAGAACTATGTTGAACAGGAGTGGTGAGAGAGGGCATCCCTGTCTTGTTCCAGATTTTAGAGGGAATGCCTTCAATTTTTCTCCATTCAGAATGATGCTAGCCTGAGGCTTAGCATAAATTGCTTTTACAATGTTGAGGTATGTTCCTTTTATCCCTAGTTTTTCGAGAGTTTTGAACATAAACGGATGCTGTACTTTGTCGAATGCTTTTTCTGCATCTATCGAGATGATCATATGGTTCTTATTTTTAAGCCTATTGATGTGGTGAATAACATTTATTGATTTCCGTATATTGAACCAACCTTGCATACCAGGGATGAATCCTACTTGATCATGGTGCACAATTTTTTTGATATGTTTTTGTATCTGATTTGCCAGAATTTTATTGAGGATTTTTGCATCTAGGTTCATTAGAGATATTGGTCTGTAGTTTTCTTTCTTTGAAGTGTCTTTGTCTGGTTTCGGAATCAGGGTGATGTTGGCCTCGTAGAATGAATTTGGAAGTTCTCCCTCTTTTTCTATTTCCTGAAATAGCTTGAAAAGTATTGGTATTAGTTCCTCTTTAAAGGTTTTGTAAAACTCTGCTGTAAACCCATCCGGTCCTGGGCTTTTCTTAGATGGTAATCTTTTGATGTTTTCTTCTATTTCCTCAATTGATATTGGTCTGTTTAGGTTGTCTATATCCTCCTGACTCAATCTGGGCAGATTATATGACTTAAGAAATTTATCGATGCCTTCACTATCTTCTATTTTATTGGAGTATAAGGATTCAAAATAATTTCTGATTATCTTCTGTATTTCTGAAGTGTCTGTCATGATCTTGCCTTTTTCATCCCTTATGCTAGTAATTTGAGTTCTCTCTCTTCTTCTCTTCGCTAGCATGGCTAAGGGTCTGTCCATTTTATTTATCTTTTCAAAGAAACAACTTTTCGTTTTGTCAATTTTTTCAATTGTTTCTTTTGTTTTGATTTCATTAATTTCAGCTCTGATTTTAATTATTTCTTGCCTTCTACTTCTTTTGCTGTTGTTTTGCTCTTCTTTTTCTAGAATTTTGAGATGAAGTATGAGATCATTTATTTGTTGGTTTTTTCTTTTTTTAAGGAATGAACTCCAAGCAATGAATTTTCCTCTTAGAACTGCTTTCAATGTGTCCCATAGATTCCGATATGTTGTGTCTGTGTTTTCATTAAACTCTAAGAATTTTTTAATCTCCTCCTTGATGTCTTCTAAAACCCATTGATCATTCAGTAACCTATTGTTCATTCTCCAAGTGATGCATGATTTTTCCTTGCTTCTTTTATGGTTGATTTTTAGTTTCATTCCATTATGATCAGATAAGATGCATGGTATTATCTCCGCTCCTTTATATTGTCTAAGAGTTGCCCTGTGACATAATATATGATCTATTTTTGAGAAGGATCCATGTGCTGCTGAGAAAAAAGTGTAGCTGCTTGATGTTGGGTGGTATATTCTATATATGTCAATTAAGTCTAGGTTGTTAATTGTGTTATTGAGTTCTATAGTTTCCTTATTCAACTTTTGTTTGGAAGATCTGTCCAGTGGTGAGAGAGGTGTGTTGAAGTCTCCCATGATTATTGTATGGTGGTCTATTAGACTCTTGAACTTGAGAAGAGTTTGCTTGATGAACGCAGCAGCACCGTTGTTTGGGGCATATATTTTATGATTGTTATGTCTTGTTGGTGTATGGTTCCCTTGAGCAGTATGTAGTGTCCTTCTTTATCCCTTTTGATTAACTTTGGTTTGAAATCTATTTTATTTGATATGAGTATGGACACTCCTCTGCTTGTTTCCGCAGTCCATATGAGTGATATGATTTTTCCCAACCTTTCACCTTCAGTCTATGTATATCCTTTCCTATCAAATGCGTCTCCTGTAGGCAGCATATTGTTGGATCTTGTTTTGTGATCCATTCAACTAGCCTGTGTCTCTTAATTGGTGAGTTTAAGCCATTAACATTTAGGGTTATTATTGAGATATGGTTTGTTCTTCCAGCCATATTTGTTTATTAATGCTGTTAAACCTGATTTGTTTTTCTCTTTGATTTTTTCCCCCCTTTACTGTCCTACCTCCCACTGTTGGTTTTCATTGTTGTTTTCCATTTTCTCTTCCTGTGTGTTTTGCCAAGGATTTTTTGAAGAGATGGTTTTCTAGCTGCAAATTCTTTTAACTTTTGTTTATCATGGAATGTTTTAATTTCATCTTCCATCCTGAAGCTTAATTTCGCCGGATACACGATTCTTGGTTGGAACCCATTTTCTTTTAGCGTTTGAAATATGTTATTCCAGGATCTTCTAGCTTTTAGAGTCTGTGTTGAGAGATCAGCTGTTATCCTGATTGGTTTACCCCTAAATGTAATCTGCTTCCCTTCTCTTGTAGCTTTTAAAATTCTCTCCTTATTCTGTATGTTGGACATCTTCATTATAATGTGTCTAGGTGTGGATCTCTTATGATTTTGCACATTCGGCGTCCTGTAGGCTTCTAGGATTTGGGGTTCTGTCTCATTCTTCAAGTCTGGGAAGTTTTCTTGTATTATTTCACTGAATAAATTGTCTATTCCTTTGGTTTGGAGCTCTGTGCCTTCCTGTATCCCAATGACTCTTAAGTTTGGTCTTTTGATATTATCCCATATTTCTTGGATGTTCTGCTCATGGTTTCTTAGCAGACTTGCTGAGCTGTCTATGCTCTTTTCAAGTTGAAACACTCTGTCTTCATTGTCTGACCTTCTATCTTCTAAGTGATCCACTCTGCTGGTAGTTTTCTCAATTGAGTTTTTAAGTTGGTTTATTGCTTCCTGCATTTCTAGGATTTCTATTTGTTTGTTTTTTATTTCCTCTATCTCCCTGTGAAATTGATCTTTTACTTCCTGGATTTGTTTATGAAGTTCCTTGTCAATGTGATCTTTCATTGTCTGATTTTGCTGTCTCATGTCTTGCTTGAGACTCCAGATCATCTGAAGCATGTATATCCTGACCTCTCTGTCTGACATTCCATCTGTTGCAGCTATTACCTCTTCTAGAGTTGAGTTGACCTGCATTGCCTGTGGTCCTTTCTTTCCTTGTCTTTTCATACTGCTGGCGTTTCTTTCTGCTTGGTGAAACTGTTGTGTTTTTGAAATTTTCCCTCTATTTATTTATATTGCTCTTGTATAGTTGAAAAGTCTCCCTTGCAGGACAGATGGTGGCTGTGATCCTCCACCAATTGGTGCGATCTGTCTACCACGCTGGCGGGCCCTAGGTCTGCTCTGCTGGCCGGTCGAAGGTCCGCCTACCCAGCAGGCGCGAGGGGCACCTCTGTCTCTCCGTAGGTTGCTGGGCCTAACCTCCCGATGGGTCCCCAGTATGCCTACCTTGCAGGCACTGAGGGTGGGGCCGGTTCCGGCCCGCAACAAGCCGCTGGGCCTGATCTGCCGCTGGTCACAGTCCCGCCTACATTGCAGGCACTGGGGGAGGGGACGGTCCTGCCCCTCAGCAGGCCACTAGGCCTGATCTGCTGGTGGTCATAGTCCCGCCTACCTTGCAGGCACTGGGGGAGGGGACAGGCCTGCCCCACAGAAGGCCGCTGGTGGGTCACAGGACCCTGTTCCCTGCAGGCGCGTGTGTCAGCTCTGTCTCTCCGCAGATTGCTGGGCCTGGCCTGCCCGTGGGTCGCCGGTTCTCCTACCTTGCAGGCACTCGGGGTGGGGCCGGCTCTGGCCCAAAACCAGCCGCTTGGCCTGCTCTGTCGGTGGTCACAGTCCCGCCTACCTTGCAGGCACTGGGGGAGGAGACGGGCCTGCCCCACAGAAGGCCACTGGTGGGTCGCAAGACCCCGTTCCTGCAGGCGCGTGTGTCAGCTCTGTCTCTTCGCAGATTGCTGGGCCTGACCTGCCTGTTGGTCGCCGGTTCTCCTACCTTGCAGGCACTGGGGGTGGGGCCGGCTCCGGCCCGCAACCAGCCGCTGGACCTGCTCTGCTGGTGGTCACAGTCCCGCCTACCTTGCAGGCACTGTGGGAGGGGACTGTCCTGCCCCTCAGCAGGCCGCTAAGACTGATCTGCTGGAGGTGACAGTCCCGCCTACCTTGCAGGCACTGGGGGAGAAGACGGGCCTGCCCCACAGAAGGCGGCTGGTGGGTTGCAGGACCCCGTTCCCTGCAGGCGCGTGTGTCAGCTGTGTGTGTCCGCAGATTGCTGGGCCTGGCCTGCCCGTGGGTCGCCGGTTCTCCTACCATGCAGGCACTGGGGGTGGGGCCGGCTCTGGCCCCAACCAGCCGCTGGGCCTGCTCTGCCGGTGGTCACAGTCCCGCCTAACTTGCAGGCACTGGGGGAGGGGACGGGCCTGCCCCACAGAAGGCTGCTGGTGGGTCGCAGGACGCCGTTCCCTGCAGGCGCGTGTGTCAGCTCTGTCTCTCTGCAGATTGCTGGGCCTGACCTGCCCGTGGGTCGCCGGTTCTCCTACCTTGCAGGCACTGGGTGTGGGGCTGGCTCCGGCCCGCAACCAGCCGCTGGGCGTGCTCTGCCAGTGGTCACAGTCCCGCCTACTTTGCAGGCACTGGGGGAGGGGACTGTCCTGCCCATCAGCAGGCCGCTAAGCCTGATCTGCTGGAGGTGACAATCCCGCCTACCTTGCAGGCACTGGGGGAGGGGACGGGCTTGCCCCACAGAAGGCCGCTGGTGGGTCACAGGACCCTGTTCCCTGCAGGCGCGTGTGTCAGCTCTGTCTCTCGGCAGATTGCTGGGCCTGACCTGCCCGTGGGTCGCCGGTTCTCCTACCTTGCAGGCACTGGGGGTGGGGCCGGCTCGGGCCACAACCAGCCACTGGGCCTTCTATGCTGGTGGTCCCTAATATTTCTATGGTAACTGACCCTGTTTAACATCAATGCAAGTAGACTCCTATGGGACATGATGTGTATTTTGACATTTATTTTTATTCAACACTGGTACATTACTATTTCTTCAGTTGATGCACATCATAGGATATATATTTCATCCTCAAGTTCACAAATTTCTAGGCATTTGGTTCACTTTCAATCAAATCCTGCTTCAGAACACATGTATTCCTCCATGTTTTTTGACTGGTCTTTTCATGAGACTTCTTTCCAAACACATTATTTTGGATTTCCATAATCATTTTGGAACCAAAACTCACACACCCCTCATGGTAAACCATCACCCTAATATTACCATTAGATGTATAACTGGTAGGAATGAATGATCGTGTGTCAATATAAGATTTCTTATATGTTTTCAGATATCAATTCAATCCATTATTTAAATTGGAACCAGTTATATTCTTTATTCAAAGTATGGTCTATTAATACATTATCTCTATACTCATAGACCCAGGGTACACCTATTTGTACCCCCGAATTCTAATTTATACTTCTTCAACATATTGCTCCCAAAAATAGTGGAAGAAATACTCATGTCACCTGATCTACATATATATTTTATCACAGTGATATTCTGAACACAAAATGCAAAGGTCACACTTATGATTGTACCTAAGCCTAATTGGAAAGTGAGCATGGATTACTAAAACCATCCTTGTCTAGGTTGGCTAATGCTCTCAAATGTCAATTCTATTGGTGACTACACATTTGTTTCTGCCTAAGATTATATATTTTACCTCAACCTTGTTGAAAATGTCTAATCCTATCACTCACTTTATACTATGCCTAATTTCCTAATGTCTATATTCATATCTGCTTTTCTACATATCTTCCCCAGTTCATCATTGTGACTGACTCTTCACATGTGTTGACATTTATATTCACTCTCTAACGGACACCCTATTGCTAAAGAACTTTTGGTCCAAATATTATACTCACTCTTCTTCCTAAACCTACTATCTTTCTAATCCTACCTACTGTCCCTTTTTGACTTGATCTTCTTTTCTACATTCAATCATCCAAGGTAAGGTGCTATGCCATTGTATGTTGATTTATCAAAGACATCTGAACAGAATGTAATTCAAAGCTAAGTATACCAATCAAGGGCCCAATGCCCTTATGACCTTCAAATCTTACTTACATTTCTGTTTTCATACATATATTTCACCTCTATATTATTATAAATATCACAGGCTCCCAATACCATTCTTCATCCAGCTGAATGATTTCTAACCCAAATTGAACATGTTCTTTACCCCAAGCATTCACTGTTTCCTAAATCTCAATTTACAGAAGAGCAGGGACACAGTTGGTCTGACAATACAGGAATGTAGGGGATTTTCCACCTGGTGAGAACCTCCAAGGTCCATGCAGAAATGATCCCTGGAGAAGATGTAGGCAGCTAGGAAGGACCTGAGAGAGTAAAAGTCATCTTCCGTGGCAAACAACATGGTCAGGATGAAGGGATGTGTCTGAATGAGCCTCTTTCTTCTTCATGTAGACAAGATTGACCAAACCAGGCCTGTGTGGAGAGCTTTTCCAGGGTTCCTATGGTTGATATACCATTCTAACATGTGAAATTGTCACAGGAAGCAGGGGCAGCCTCCTTCTCATGGGACACTTGGAAGCAACAGTTAGAACAAAGTGGTTTCCAAGGCAGTGACCTCATTCAGTTCCTGAAGGAAGTGACCTCACCACACTTCCTTGGTGATGGAACTCTCTGAACTTGGGATCCAGGAAGCCAGGCACCCAGAGGCAGTCCCAGAGCCAGTCCCAGTGGGCTCACTTGTTTGGATTTACCAAGGACAGAGTCAGTCTTTCTTGGTACCTACAGATGTGAGGATGGCCAATTGCCAGTAAAGCTCTGAAGGGGGTCTTTCCAGAGAAAGCAGGTAGTGGCTCACCCATTTCTCCTGACAACTTCAAAGAATTGGCCAAGGAGGCCAGATCTGTGACAAGACAGGCCAATTCGGGGGAACCTACTATGGCTCACCAGTCAGAGGACACTGTGGGTAGTCACAGACCTCTTTGGGGGAAGGAGGTGGCTTTGTGGGTGTGGGTGTGAGTTTGTGGTTTGGTCTCATGTTCTGAGAAGAGCTAGGAAAGGCGAATTGTTTGATTGAAAGTGGACTGTTTCTAGCAAGTCTTTTGACAAGGCAAGTGTTGCTTTTTCTGTGTATCACACTGTGTCCGTGGTTGTAGACATTAGAACAGAGAATGCATCAATGGATGTGTCCTGTCTAGTAAAAAGATTCCAGCATTCATCCTGCCCAATTTATGAATGGACTGCGGCTTGCCTTATCCATGGGCAAAACCTACTATCTTCCTAAATTTCTGTTTTCTTCCTGAATTCTGGCCACTCTTCAGAATAGGCTCATCGTTTTGTGTTCAAGATATGTACCACCTCGAAGCTTGGTGACGTGGCCAAGTACTAGATAGCTGAAAGGAATGGCGAGCATCTCAGAAAACTCAGATATCAGTGGGCCCATTAAAGTCTCAGTGGAGAAACCCTGCTTTGGGATATTTGTTTACCTATTTTTCTGTTTCCCTTGATGTCAGCAAGGTCTTTGCCTCAGGACACACCTTTGTGAAGCCTGAAGAAAACAGTTTTCAAATGCAAACGAATGGGCACCACTTGTGGCTCTTTGCTTAATTGCTTTGCAAGGGGATGTGTCTGAATCAGCCTCTTGGCCCTGTGTGAGTCTGTGGCTTAGATTGTCAGCACCGATGGATCTCAGGAAAGATCCCATATGTGCATCCAAAGCCAATATGGCAAAACAGCAGTCATTGTGGATGAAGTCTCTCGCCTTCCTCTGTAAGGTCCCTGACCTGCATCAAGTGAGAATAGGGATCCTTTGGGTCAAATGAGTTTTTCAAAGCCCTGCAGAGGCTAGCCATTATGTGCTTGTGTTTTCTCATGACTCCAATTTACACAAAAAATCTGTACACCACCATCATCAGACCTCAAATTTTAGAAGCCTAGCAGTATTAAAGGCAGGCCTATTTGATCACTCCTGTTTCAAAGAAGGGTGTACAGGCCACCCTGGAATTAGGCAAATGAGGGGCAAAGGAGCTTATTGTGGACACTGTCTTAGGCTGCGACCCTCAAAGAAACCTCAAGCCAGAGGTTATGAGGATTGTCTATATGGAAGAAGTTGAGGGCCTTTTGGCAGTGTTTTGGTTTGAATTCTGGTCATTTGTATGGCGGTGGAAGAGATGACTGGGTCCGCCTGGGCTTGAATTCTGGTGTGATTCCCCTTGGAGACTGAGTTCTGGAACTGACCTCAGAGAAGTATTGCCATGAATTGAGTTGGGATTTTCCAAGGCCACGCATGAGAGTCCCCCCTGGAAACTGAGATCGAATCCCAGGGTGACTTTCAAAAGAACACTGAAAATCTCAGCCAGGATATCACATGATTTTATTCTTAAAGACCTGGCAGCCATAGTTGAGAGTCAAAACACACATGGACCTCACATTGTAGACCTCAGTGGGCCTGGTTTCATGTGACATTTTTTGGCCACTCTTTGGGAAGCCTTGTTTGTGAGAGATCTCCAGAGCTTTCATTGAAATGATATTTCACACCTTTAAGTGTTTCCTGAATGAATGGAAACCCACAGTGCCTCCAACTTCATCCTTTAAAAATGGCTAGATAAATACCGTGAAATCTTTGAAATTCCCATGACCAGGTGGCACTGGAGAACCTTAGGATGTCCTGTTGCTGATCATGAGTTTACCAGACAGGTGCCTTGATTGACGGCTTTCATGAAAATGATGAAGAACAGAGATGCCAGTGAGGTGGGGCCTGCTGAGTAGTGGGCCTAGAGCAGTGATGTGCAGGTGTGTGATAAAACATCTGTGGTGGGGCCATGTGGATCTGCCATGGGCTTCCAAATGTCTTGTGACTGACATGGTGCAGCCAGCAGACCCTTATATGTAAAGGCATCTTGTTATATGGAGAGGTTTCAGAACAATATTAAGAATCAGGTTGCTATGGTCAAGGGGCCAAGCTCTGTGGGATAGAAGGATGGTTGGTGCATTCTCCTAGGACCCTGTCACACCACACGTGACAGAACTCCCTCCAGCACTGTGTCCCAGTTGAAGTCCTTGTATTTCGTGAAGCAAATACCAAACTCCCAGTGAAGCAGCAAAAAACACCACAAAAAGTGAAGGATGACAAAATGGCTTCACAGTTCCCACGGGGAGATACTTATTCCCCAGTGGCCACGGTTTACCTACAAAGAGAGAATTCAGCACTTCTGCCTCATGTTCATTGGAAAATCAGAAACCATGTCCTCCAGGTCACATAGATGCAGACCCAGCTTTGATGGTCTCACTACAAAGGAAGCTAATGCTCCTGACAACAACATATATTTCAAGAGCCCAACCTCAGAGGCAGTTTCTCAAGAAGTCTTTAGGCCAGCAATGCTTTATGTTTGTGGAGTGTTCATCTTCTCCCTTACTTATGGAAACTCCTCTACCACGTCCAAAGTTGTGAACTCCTGAGCATTTTTCATTCCACATATCTATTCAAAGATTTTCTAACTCTTCTCCTCGAATTGCGTCTTACTTGGGGCAAGGCTATTGTCAAGGCATTTTTCTGGATGACAGTGGGAAGATTTTGTGTAGCACATATTTGCATACACATTGGATTCATTTTCCTATTTTCCATTCCAAATTCTGAATACCTGACACTAACCCATACCCTACTAGACTCTGACTACAAATCCTAATATGATAGAAAAAAATAACCCAAAGAGAATAGAAATACAAGAAGTTCAGAGGAGGCATGGTGTGTAGTTGGACAGGCCTTTTGCATTATAAAGGGTAGATGTTATGAATCTAGTCCAATGTAATAGTTCTCCATGTGTTTTTACACAGAACAAATATGTGAATTCCTGTCTCCCTTTTTCTACAGCCTATTCAGCACATGTATTTTTACATGCACATAGAGAATCCTACCTGGTTTCCCAGCACATTCTTGTGAGGTGGCTGACTTGGCAGATACAAACTGTGAGAAGAAATCACTCCTCTTAAATGCTGTTGGAACTGAAAATCAACTTATGGGTGAGCTTCCTACTTAAACAACATGATACATACATCCATGTTCAGTAAAATAAATATTTCTAGATCTTGGGATGATATATATTTCATGATGAATTTCAATTGGCATATATATTTTTACTTTTTAATGTCTCTCTGTGTGTGTTTTGTGTGTGTATATATATATATATATATATATATATATATATATATATATATATATACACACACACACTCTCCCGATTTTTCAAAATATAAAATATGTGTGTCTTATTTTACACTCCCTGAATTCATGTTCATGTATGTGGATTTCTAATCAACTTTTCACAAGATTATTCTCAGAAATATTCATCCACCTGAAATACATATTTGTTTCCTAGTACTGAAAACTAACTTCAGTGAATGGTGCATAGAAATCCTAACATTTCTACAGTAACTGACCCTGTTTAACATCAATGCAAGTAGACTCCTATGGGACATGATGTGTATTTTGACATTGATTTTTATTCAACACTGGTACATTACTATTTCTTCAGTTGATGCACATCATAGGATATATATTTCATCCTCAAGTTCACAAATTTCTAGGCATTTGGTTCACTTTCAATCAAATCCTGCTTCAGAACACATGTATTCCTCCATGTTTCTTGACTGGTCTTTTCATGAGGCTTCTTTCCAAACACATTATTATGGTTTTCCATAATCACTTTGAAACCGAAACTCACACACCCCTCATGGTAAACCATCACTCTAATATTACCATTAGATGTATAACTGGTTGGAATGAATGATCGTGTATCAATATAAGATTTCTTATTTGTTTTCAGATATCATTTCAATCCATTATTTAAATTGGAACCAGTTATATTCTTTATTCACAGTATGGTCTATTCATGCATTATCTCTATACTCATAGACCCAGTGTACACCTACTTGTACCCCCTAATTCTAATTTATACATCTTCAACGTATTGCTCCCAAAAATAGTGGAAGAAATACTCATGTCACCTTATCTACATATATATTTTATCACAGTGATATTCTGCACAGAAAATGCAAAGGTCACACTTATGAATGTACCTAAGCCTACTTGGAAAGTGAGCATGGATTACTAAAACCATCCTTGTCTACGTTGGCTAATGCTCTCAAATGTCAATTCTATTGGTGACTACACATTTGTTTCTGCCTAAGATTATATATTCAACCTCAACCCTGTTGAAAATGTCTAATCCTATCACTCACTTTATACTTTGCCTAATTTCCTAATGTCTATATTCATATCTACTTTCCTACATATCTTCCCCAGTTCATCATTGTGACTGACTCTTCACATGTGCTGACATTTGCATTCACTCTCTAACAGACACCCTATTGCTAAAGAACTTTTGGTCCAAATATTATACTCACTCTTCTTCCTAAACCTACAGACTATCTTTCTAATCTTACCTACTATCCCATTTTGACTTGATCTCCTATTCGACATTCAATCATTCAAGGTACAAGGTCCTATGAAATTGTATGTTGATTTATCAGAGACATCTGTACAGAATGTAATTCAAAGCTAAGTATCCCAATCAAGGGCCCAATGCTCTTCTGGCCTTCAAACTTTACTTAGATTTTTGTTTTCACACATATATTTCACCTCTATATTATTATAAATATCACAGGTTCCCAATTTTATTCTTCATTTAGCAGAATTATTTCTAACCCAAATTGAACATGTTCTTAACCCCAAGCATTCACTGTTTCCTCAATCTCACTTTACAGAAGAGCAGGGACACAGTTGGTCTTACAATACAGGAATGTAGGGGATTTTCCACCTGTGAGAACCTCCAAGTTCCATGCAGAAATGATCCCTGGAGTAGATGTAGGCAGCTTGGAAGGACCTGAGAGAGTAAAAGTCATCTTCCGTGGCAAACAACCTGGTCAGAATGAAGGGATGTGTCTGAATGAGCCTCTCTTTTCTTAATGTAGACAAGATGGACCAAACCAGGCCTGGTGGAGAGCTTTTCCTGGGTGCCTATGGTTGATATACCATTCTAACTTGTGAAAGTGTCACAGAAAGCAGGGGCAGCCTCCATCTCATGGGACCCTTGGAAGCAACTGTTAGAACAAAGTGGTTTCCAAGGCCGTGACCTCATTCAGTTCCTGAAGGAAGTGACCTCACCACACTTCCTTGGTGATGGAACTCTCTGAACTTGGGATCCAGGAAGCCAGGCACCCAGAGGCAGTGCCAGTGCCAGTCCCAGTGGGCTCACTTGTTTGGATTTACCAAGGACAGAGTCAGTCTTTCTTGGTACCTACAGATGTGAGGATGGCCAATTGCCAGGAAAGATCTGAAGGGAGTCTTTCCTGAGAAAGCAGGTAGTGGCTCACCCCTGGCTCCTGACAACTTCACAGAATTGGCCAAAAAGGCCAGATCTGAGACAAGACAGGCCATTTCGGGGGAACCTAGTATGGCCCACCAGTCAGAGGACACTGTGGGTAGTCACAGACCTCCTTGGGGGAAGGAGGTGGCTTTGTGGGTGTGGGTGTGAGTTTGTGGTTTGGTCTCATGTTCTGAGAAGAGCTAGGAAAGGCGGTTTGTTTGGTTTGGAGTGGACTGTTTCTAGAAAGTCTTTTGACAAGGCGAGTGTTGCTTTTTCTGTGTATCGCACTGTGTCCATGGTTGTAGACATTAGAAAAGAGAATGCATCAATGGATGTATCCTGTCTAGTAGAAAGCTTCCAGCATTCATCCTGCCCAATTTATGAATGGACTGTGGCTTGCCTTATCCATGGGGAAAACCTACTATCTTCCTTAATTCCTGTTTTCTTCCTGAATTCTGGACACTCTTCAGAATTGGCTCATGATTTTGTGTCCAAGATATGTACCACCTCCAAGCTTGGTGACATGGCCATGTACTAGATAGCTGAAAGGAATGGCGAGCATCTCAGAAAACTCAGATAGCAGTGGGCCCATTAAAGTCTCAGTGGAGAAACCCTGCTTTGGGCCTTTTGCTTACCTATTGTTCTGTTTCCCTGGATGTCAGCAAGGTCTTTGCCTCAGGACACACCTTTGTGAAGCCTGAAGAAAACAGTTTTCAAATGCAAACGAATGGGCATCACTTGTGGCTCTTTGCTTAATTGCTTTGCAAAGGGATGTGTCTGAATCAGCCTCTTGGCCCTGTGTAAGGCTGTGGTTTAGATTGTCAGCACCTGATGGATCTCAGGAAAGATCCCATATGTGTATCCAAAGCCAATATGGCAAAACAGCAGTCATTGTGGATGAAGTCTCTCGCCTTCCTCTGTAAGGTCCCTGACCTGCATCAAGTGAGAATAGGGATTCTTTGGGTCAAATTAGTTTTTCAAAGCCCTGCAGAGGCTAGCCATTTTGTGCTTGTGTTTTCTCATGACCCCAATTTACACAAAAAATCTGTACCCCACCAACAGCAGGCCTCAAAGTTTAGAAGCTGAGCAGTATTAAAGGCAGGTCTATTTGATTACTCCTGGTTCAAAGACGGGTGTCCAGGCCACCCTGACATTAGGCAAATGAGGGGCAAGGGAGCTTATTGTGGACAATGTCTTAGGCTGCACCCCTCATGGAAACCTCCAGCCAGAGGTTATGAGGATTGTCTATATGGAAGAATTTGAGGGCCTTGTGGCAGTGTTTTGGTTTGAATTGTTGTCATTTATATGGCGGTGGAAGAGATGACTGGGTCCGCCTGGGCTTGAACTCTGGTGTGATTCCCCTTGGAGACTGAGTTCTAGAACTGACCTCAGAGAAGTATTGCCATGAATTGAGTTGGGATTTTCCGAGGCCACGCATGAGAGTCCCCCCTGGAAACTGAGATCAAAGCCCAGGTATCTTTCCACAGAACACTGGGAATCTCAGGCAGGATATCATATGATTTTATTCTTAAAGACCTGGCAGCCATAGTTGAGTGTCAAAACACACATGGACCTCACATTGTACACCTCAGTGGGCCTAGTTTCATGTGACCTTTTTTTGCCACTCTTCGGGAAGCCTTGTTTGTGAGAGTTCTCCAGAGCTTTCATTGAAATGATCTCTCTCACCATTAAATGGTTCCTGAATGAATGGAAACCCACAGTGCCTCCAACTTCATTCTTTAAAAGTGGCTAGATAAATACCGTGCAATCTTTGAAATTTCCATCACCAGGTGGCACTGGAGAACCTTAGGATGTCCTCTTGCTGATCATGAGTTTACCAGACAGGTGCCTTGATTGATGGCTTTCATGAAAATGATGAAGAACAGAGATGCCAGTGAGGTGGGGCCGGCTGAGTAGTGGGCCTAGAGCAGTGGTGTGCAGGTGTGTGATAAAACATCTATGGTGGGGCCATGTGGATCTGCCATGGGCTTCCAAATGTCTTGTGACTGACATGGTGCAGCCAGCAGACCCTTATATGTAAAGGCATCTTGTTATATGGAGAGGTTTCAGAACAATGTTCAGAATCAGGTTGCTATGATCAAGTGGCCATGCTCTGTGGGATAGAAGCATGGTTGGTGCATTCTCCTAGGATCCTGACAAACCACACGTGACAGAACTCCGTCCAGCACTGTTTCCCAGTTGAAGTCCTTGTATTTCATGAAGCAAATACCAAACTTTCAGTGCAGCAGCAAGAATCACCACGAAAAGTGGAGGATGACCAAATGGCTTCACAGTTCCCACGGGGAGATACTTAGCCCCCAGTATCCACAGTTTAGCTACAAAGACAGAATTCAGCACTTCTGCCTCATGTTCATTGGAAAATAAGAAACCATGTCCTCCAGGTCACATAGATGCAGACCCAGCTTTGATGGTGTCACTACAAAGGAAGCTAATGCTCCTGGCAACATCATATATTTCAAGAGCCCAACCTCAGAGTCAGTTTCTCAAGAAGTCTTTAGGCCAGCAGAGCTCCATGTTTGTGGAGTGTTTATCCTCTCCCTTACTTATGGAAACTCCTCTACCACCTGCAAAGTTGTGAACTCCTGAGCATTTTTCATTCCACAGATGTATTCCAAGATTTTCTAACTCTTCTCCTCGAATTGCGTCTTACTTGGGGCAAGGGTATTGTCAAGGCATTTTTCTGGATGACAGTGGGAAGATTTTGTGTAGCACATATTTGCATACACATTGGATTCATTTTCCTATTTTCCATTCCAAATACTGAATCCCTGACACTAACCCATACCCTACTAGACTCTGACTACAAATCCTAATATGATAGAAAAAAATAACCCAAACAGAATAGAAATACAAGCAGTTCAGAGGAGGCATGGTGTGTAGTTGGACAGGCCTTTTGCATTATAAAGGGTAGATGTTATGAATCTAGTCCAATGTAATAGTTCTCCATGTGTTTTTAAACTTAACCAATATGTGAATTCCCGTCTCCCTTTCTATGCAGCCTATTCAGCACACGTATTTTTACATGCACATAGAGAATCCTACCTGGTTTCCCAGCTACATTGTTGTGAGGTGGCTGAATTGGCAGATACAAACTGTGAGAAGAAATCACTCCTCCTAAATGCTGTTGGAACTGAAAATCAAACTATGGGTGAGCTTCCTACTTCAACAACATGATACATACATCCATGTCCAGTAAAATAAATATTTCTGGATCTTGGGATGATATATATTTCATGATGAATTTCAATTGGCATATATATTTCTACTTTTTAATGTCTCTCTGTGTGTGTTTTGTGTATATATATATATATATATATATATATATATATATATATACACACACACACACACACACACACACACTCTCTCTAGATATTTGAAAATATAAAATATGTGTGTCTTATTTTACACTCCCTGAATTCATGTTCATGTATGTGGATTTATAATCAACTTTTCACAAGATTATTCTCAGAAATATTCATCCACCTGAAATACATATTTGTTTCCTAGTACTGAAAACTAACTTCAGTGAATGGTGCATAAAATCCTAACATTTCTTTTTTTTTTAATTAATTTATTTTTTTTATTGTTGGTCGTTCAAAACCTTACACAGTTCTTAATACATAATATTTCACAGTTTGATTCAAGCGGGTTATGAACTCCCAACTTTACCCCGTATACAGATTGCTGTATCACATCATTTACCCTTCCATTGATTGACATATTGCCTTTCTAGTGTCTGATGTATTCTGCTGTAAGTCCTATTCTCTACTATCCCCCCTCCCCTCCCCTCCCCTCCCCTTTTCTCTCTCTACCCCTTCTACTGTAAATCATTTCTTCCATTTGTATTATCTTGTCTTACCCCTCCATTACATAGTTCTTGATATATCATATTTCACATTTTGATTCAAGTGGGTTATGCACTCCCATTTTGCCCCTTATACAGATTGCAGAATCACATCAGTTTCACTTCCATTGCTTTACATATTGCCATCCTAGTGTCTGTTGTATTCTGCTGCCTTTCCTATCCTCTACTATCCCCCCTCCCCTCCCCTCCCCTCCCCTCTTCTCTCTCTACCCCCACTACTGCAATTCATTCCTCCCCCTTGTATTATTTTTCCCTTTCCCCTCACTTCCTCTTGTATGTAATTTTGTATAAACCTGAGGGTCTCGTTCCATTTCCATGCTATTTCCCTTCACTCTCCCTTTCCCTCCCACCTCCCAACCCTGTTTAATGATGGTCTTCTACTTGTGCTCTTCTTCCCTAGTCTGTTCTTAATTACTCTCCTTATATCAAAGAAGACATTTGGCATTTGTTTTTTAGGGCTTGGCTAGCTTCGCTTAGCATAATCTGCTCTAATGCCATCCATTTCCCTCCAAATTCTATGATTTTGTCATTTCTTAATGCAGAGTAATACTCCATTGTGTATAAATGCCACATTTTTTTATCCATTCGTCTATTGAAGGGCATCTAGGTTGGTTCCACAGTCTTCCTATTGTGAATTGTGCTGCTATAAACATCGATGTAGCAGTGTCCCTGTAGCATGCTCTTTTTAGGTCTTTAGGGAATAGACCCAGAAGGGGGATAGCTGGGTCAAATGGTGGTTCCATTCCCAGCTTTCCAAGAAATCTCCATACTGCTTTCCAAATTGGCCGCACCAATTTGCAGTCCCACCAACAATGTACAAGTGTACCCTTTTCCCCACATCCTCGCCAGCACTTATTGTTGTTTGACTTCATAATGGCTGCCAATCTTACTGGAGTGAGATGGTATCTTAGGGTGGTTTTGATTTGCATTTCTCTGACTGCTAGAGATGGTGAGCATTTTTTCATGTACTTGTTGATTGATTGTATGTCCTCCTCTGAGAAGTGTCTGTTCAAGTCCTTGGCCCATTTGTTGATGGGATTATTTGTTATCTTATTGTCTAATTTTCTGAGTTCTTTATATACTCTGGATATTAGGGCTCTATCTGAAGTGTGAGGAGTAAAGATTTGTTCCCATGATGTAGGCTCCCTATTTACCTCTCTTATTGTTTCTTTTGCTGAGAAAAAACTTTTTAGTTTGAGTAAGTCCCATTTGTTGATTCTAGATGTTAACTCTTGTGCTATGGGTGTCCTATTGAGGAATTTGGAGCCCGACCCCACAGCATGTAGGTCGTAGCCAACTTTCTCTTCTATCAGATGCCGTGTCTCTGATTTGATATCAAGCTCCTTGATCCATTTTGAGTTAACTTTTGTGCATGGCGAGAGAAAGGGATTCAATTTCATTTTGTTGCATATGGATTTCCAATTTTCCCAGCACCATTTGTTGAAGATGCTATTCTTCCTCCATTGCATGCTTTTAGCCCCTTTATCAAATATAAGAAAGTTGTAGTTTTGTGGGTTGGTTTCTGTGTCCTCTATTCTGTACCATTGGTCCACCCGCCTGTTTTGGTACCAGTACCATGCTGTTTTTGTTACTATTGCTCTGTAGTATAGTTTGAAATCTGGAATCGCTATACCACCTGATTCACACTTCCTGCTTAGTATTGTTTTTGCTATTCTGGGTCTTTTATTCTTCCATATGAATTTCATGATTGCTTTCTCCATTTCTACAAGAAATGCCGTTGGGATTTTGATTGGCATTGCATTAAACCTATAGAGAACTTTTGGTAATATCGCCATTTTGATGATGTTAGTTCTGCCTATACATGAACAGGGTATATTTTTCCATCTTCTAAGGTCTTCTTCAATTTCTCTCTTTAGGGTTCTGTAGTTTTCATTGTATAAGTCTTTCACCTCTTTTGTTAGGTTGATTCCCAAGTATTTTATTCTTTTTGAGGATATTGTGAACGGGGTGGTTGTCCTCGTGTCCATTTCAGAGGATTTGTCGCTGATATACAGGAATGCCTTTGATTTATGCGTGTTGATTTTATAACCTGCCACTTTGCTGAATTCATTTATTAGCTCTAACAGTTTCTTTGTAGACCATATTGGGTCTGCTAGGTATAGAATCATGTCATCTGCAAATAGTGATAACTTAAGTTCTTCTTTTTTTATTTTTATGCCTTTAATTTCTTTCGTCTGTCTAATTGCTCTGGCCAGTGTTTCGAGAACTATGTTGAACAGGAGTGGTGAGAGAGGGCATCCCTGTCTTGTTCCAGATTTTAGAGGGAATGCCTTCAATTTTTCTCCATTCAGAATCATGCTAGCCTGAGGCTTAGCATAAATTGCTTTTACAATGTTGAGGTATGTTCCTTTTATCCCTAGTTTTTCGAGAGTTTTGAACATAAACGGATGCTGTACTTTGTCGAATGCTTTTTCTGCATCTATCGAGATGATCATATGGTTCTTATTTTTAAGCCTATTGATGTGGTGAATAACATTTATTGATTTCCGTATATTGAACCAACCTTGCATACCAGGGATGAATCCTACTTGATCATGGTGCACAATTTTTTTGATATGTTTTTGTATCCGATTTGCCAGAATTTTATTGAGGATTTTTGCATCTAGGTTCATTAGAGATATTGGTCTGTAGTTTTCTTTCTTTGAAGTGTCTTTGTCTGGTTTCGGAATCAGGGTGATGTTGGCCTCGTAGAATGAATTTGGAAGTTCTCCCTCTTTTTCTATTTCCTGAAATAGCTTGAAAAGTATTGGTATTAGTTCCTCTTTAAAGGTTTTGTAAAACTCTGCTGTAAACCCATCCGGTCCTGGGCTTTTCTTAGATGGTAATCTTTTGATGTTTTCTTCTATTTCCTCAATTGATATTGGTCTGTTTAGGTTGTCTATATCCTCCTGACTCAATCTGGGCAGATTATATGACTTAAGAAATTTATCGATGCCTTCACTATCTTCTATTTTATTGGAGTATAAGGATTCAAAATAATTTCTGATTATCTTCTGTATTTCTGAAGTGTCTGTCATGATCTTGCCTTTTTCATCCCTTATGCTAGTAATTTGAGTTCTCTCTCTTCTTCTCTTCGCTAGCATGGCTAAGGGTCTGTCAATTTTATTTATCTTTTCAAAGAACCAACTTTTCGTTTTGTCAATTTTTTCAATTGTTTCTTTTGTTTCGATTTCATTAATTTCAGCTCTGATTTTAATTATTTCTTGCCTTCTACTTCTTTTGCTGTTGTTTTGCTCTTCTTTTTCTAGAATTTTGAGATGAAGTATGAGATCATTTATTTGTTGGTTTTTTCTTTTTTTAAGGAATGAACTCCAAGCAATGAATTTTCCTCTTAGAACTGCTTTCAATGTGTCCCATAGATTCCGATATGTTGTGTCTGTGTTTTCATTAAACTCTAAGAATTTTTTAATTTCCTCCTTGATGTCTTCTAAAACCCATTGATCATTCAGTAACCTATTGTTCATTCTCCAAGTGATGCATGATTTCTTCTTGCTTGTTTTATGGTTGATTTTTAGTTTCATTCCATTATGATCAGATAAGATGCATGGTATTATCTCCGCTCCTTTATATTGTCTAAGAGTTGCCCTGTGACATAATATATGATCTATTTTTGAGAAGGATCCATGTGCTGCTGAGAAAAAAGTGTAGCTGCTTGATGTTGGGTGGTATATTCTATATATGTCAATTAAGTCTAGGTTGTTAATTGTGTTATTGAGTTCTATAGTTTCCTTATTCAACTTTTGTTTGGAAGATCTGTCCAGTGGTGAGAGAGGTGTGTTGAAGTCTCCCATGATTATTGTATGGTGGTCTATTAGACTCTTGAACTTGAGAAGAGTTTGCTTGATGAACGCAGCAGCACCGTTGTTTGGGGCATATATTTTATGATTGTTATGTCTTGTTGGTGTATGGTTCCCTTGAGCAGTATGTAGTGTCCTTCTTTATCCCTTTTGATTAACTTTGGTTTGAAATCTATTTTATTTGATATGACTATGGACACTCCTGCTTGTTTCCGCAGTCCATATGAGTGATATGATTTTTCCCAACCTTTCACCTTCAGTCTATGTATATCCTTTCCTATCAAATGCGTCTCCTGTAGGCAGCATATTGTTGGATCTTGTTTTTTGATCCATTCAACTAGCCTGTGTCTCTTAATTGGTGAGTTTAAGCCATTAACATTTAGGGTTATTATTGAGATATGGTTTGTTCTTCCAGCCATGTTTGTTTATTAATGCTGTTAAACCTGATTTGTTTTTCTCTTTGATTTTTTCCCCCCTTTACTGTCCTACCTCCCACTGTTGGTTTTCATTGTTGTTTTCCATTTCCTCTTCCTGTAGTGTTTTGCCAAGGATTTTTTGAAGAGATGGTTTTCTAGCTGCAAATTCTTTTAACTTTTGTTTATCATGGAATGTTTTAATTTCATCTTCCATCCTGAAGCTTAATTTCGCCGGATACACGATTCTTGGTTGGAACCCATTTTCTTTTAGCGTTTGAAATATGTTATTCCAGGATCTTCTAGCTTTTAGAGTCTGTGTTGAGAGATCAGCTGTTATCCTGATTGGTTTACCCCTAAATGTAATCTGCTTCCTTTCTCTTGTAGCTTTTAAAATTCTCTCCTTATTCTGTATGTTGGACATCTTCATTATAATGTGTCTAGGTGTGGATCTCTTATGATTTTACACATTCGGCGTCCTGTAGGCTTCTAGGATTTGGGGTTCTGTCTCATTCTTCAAGTCTGGGAAGTTTTCTTGTATTATTTCACTGAATAAATTGTCTATTCCTTTGGTTTGGAGCTCTGTGCCTTCCTGTATCCCAATGACTCTTAAGTTTGGTCTTTTGATATTATCCCATATTTCTTGGATGTTCTGCTCATGGTTTCTTAGCAGACTTGCTGAGCTGTCTATGCTCTTTTCAAGTTGAAATACTCTGTCTTCATTGTCTGATGTTCTATCTTCTAAGTGATCCACTCTGCTGGTAGTTTTCTCAATTGAGTTTTTAAGTTGGTTTATTGCTTCCTGCATTTCTAGGATTTCTATTTGTTTGTTTTTTATTTCCTCTATCTCCCTGTGAAATTGATCTTTTACTTCCTGGATTTGTTTATGAAGTTCCTTGTCAATGTGATCTTTCATTGTCTGATTTTGCTGTCTCATGTCTTCCTTGAGACTCCAGATCATCTGAAGCATGTATATCCTGACCTCTCTGTCTGACATTCCATCTGTTGCAGCTATTACCTCTTCTAGAGTTGAGTTGACCTGCATTGCCTGTGGTCCTTTCTTTCCTTGTCTTTTCATACTGCTGGCGTTTCTTTCTGCTTGGTGAAACTGTTGTGTTTTTGAAATTTTCCCTCTATTTATTTATATTGCTCTTGTATAGTTGAAAAGTCTCCCTTGCAGGACAGATGGTGGCTGTGATCCTCCACCAATTGGTGCGATCTGTCTACCACGCTGGCGGGCCCTAGGTCTGCTCTGCTGGCCGGTCGAAGGTCCGCCTACCCAGCAGGCGCGAGGGGCACCTCTGTCTCTCCGTAGGTTGCTGGGCCTAACCTCCCGATGGGTCCCCAGTACGCCTACCTTGCAGGCACTGGGGGTGGGGCCGGCTCCGGCCCGCAACAAGCCGCTGGGCCTGATCTGCCACTGGTCACAGTCCCGCCTACCTTGTAGGCACTGTGGGAGGGGACGGTCCTGCCCCTCAGCAGGCCGCTAGGCCTGATCTGCTGGTGGTCACAGTCCCGCCTACCTTGCAGGCACTGGGGGAGGGGACAGGCCTGCCCCACAGAAGGCCGCTGGTGGGTCACAGGACCCCGTTCCCTGCAGGCGCGTGTGTCAGCTCTGTCTCTCCGCAGATTGCTGGGCCTGACTTGCCTGTGGGTCGCCAGTTCTCCTACCTTGCAGGCACTGGGGTTGGGGCCGGCTCCGGCCCCCAACCAGCCGCTGGACCTGCTCTGCCGGTGGTCACAGTCCCGACTACCTTGTAGGCACTGGGGGAGGGGACTGTCCTGCCCCTCAGCAGGCCGCTAAGACTGATCTGCTGGAGGTGACAGTCCCGCCTACCTTGCAGGCACTGGGGGAGAAGACGGGCCTGCCCCACAGAAGGCGGCTGGTGGGTCGCAGGACCCCGTTCCATGCAGGCGCGTGTGTCACCTCTGTCTGTCCGCAGATTGCTGGGCCTGGCCTGCCCGTGGGTCGCCGGTTCTCCTACCTTGCAGGCACTGGGGTTGGGGCCGGCTCCGGCCCACAACCAGCCGCTGGACCTGCTCTGCCGGTGGTCACAGTCCCGACTACCTTGTAGGCACTGGGGGAGGGGACTGTCCTGCCCCTCAGCAGGCCGCTAGGCCTGATCTTCTGGTGGTCACAGTCCCGCCTACCTTGCAGGCACTGGGGGAGGAGACGGGTCTGCCCCACAGAAGGCCACTGGTGGGTCGCAAGACCCCGTTCCTGCAGGCACGTGTGTCAGCTCTTTCTCTTCGCAGATTGCTGGGCCTGACCTGCTTATGGGTCGCCGGTTCTCCTACCTTGCAGGCACTGGGTGTGGGGCTGGCTCCGGCCCGAAACCAGCCGCTGGGCCTGCTCTGCCAGTGGTCACAGTCCCGCCTACTTTGCAGGCACTGGGGGAGGGGACTGTCCTGCCCCTCAGCAGGCCGCTAAGCCTGATCTGCTGGAGGTGACAATCCCGCCTACCTTGCAGACACTGGGGGAAGGGACGGGCCTGCCCCACAGAAGGCCGCTGGTGGGTCACAGGACCCTGTTCCCTGCAGGCGCGTGTGTCAGCTCTGTCTCTCGGCAGATTGCTGGGCCTGACCTGCCCGTGGGTCGCCGGTTCTACTACCTTGCAGGCACTGGGGGTGGGGCCGGCTCGGGCCACAACCAGCCGCTGGGCCTTCTCTGCCGGTGGTCCCTAACATTTCTATAGTAACTGACCCTGTTTAACATCAATGCAAGTAGACTCCTATGGGACATGATGTGTATTTTGACATTTATTTTTATTCAACACTGGTACATTACTATTTCTTCAGTTGATGCACATCATAGGATATATATTTCATCCTCAAGTTCACAAATTTCTAGGCATTTGGTTCACTTTCAATCAAATCCTGCTTCAGAACACATGTATTCCTCCATGTTTTTTGACTGGTCTTTTCATGAGACTTCTTTCCAAACACATTATTTTGGATTTCCATAATCATTTTGGAACCAAAACTCACACACCCCTCATGGTAAACCATCACCCTAATATTACCATTAGATGTATAACTGGTTGGAATGAATGATCCTGTATCAATATAAGATTTCTTATATGTTTTCAGATATCAATTCAATCAATTATTTAAATTGGAACCAGTTATATTCTTTATTCAAAGTATGGTCTATTAATACATTATCTCTATACTCATAGACCCAGGGTACACCTATTTGTACCCCCGAATTCTAATTTATACTTCTTCAACATATTGCACCCAAAAATAGTGGAAGAAATACTCATGTCACCTGATCTACGTATATATTTTATGACAGTGATATTCTGAACACAAAATGCAAAGGTCACACTTATGATTGTACCTAAGCCTAATTGGAAAGTGAGCATGGATTACTAAAACCATCCTTGTCTCGGTTGGCTAATGCTCTCAAATGTCAATTCTATTGGTGACTACACATTTGTTTCTGCCTAAGATTATATATTTTACCTCAACCGTGTTGAAAATGTCTAATCCTATCACTCACTTTATACTTTGCCTAATTTCCTAATGTCTATATTCATATCTGCTTTTCTACATATCTTCCCCAGTTCATCATTGTGACTGACACTTCACATGTGTTGACATTTACATTCACTCTCTAACAGACACCCTATTGCTAAAGAACTTTTGGTCCAAATATTATACTCACTCTTCTTCCTAAACCTACTGACTATCTTTCTAATCCTACCTACTATCCCTTTTTGACTTGATCTTCTCTTCTACATTCAATCATCCAAGGTACAAGGTCCTATGCCGTTGTATGTTGATTTATCAAAGACATCTGAACAGAATGTAATTCAAAGCTAAGTATCCCAATCAAGGGCCCAATGCCCTTATGACCTTCAAATCTTACTTACATTTCTGTTTTCATACATATATTTCACCTCTATATTATTATAAATATCACAGGTTCCCAATACCATTCTTCATCCAGCTGAATGATTTCTAACCCAAATTGAACATGTTCTTTACCCCAAGCATTCACTGTTTCCTCAATCTCACTTTACAGAAGAGCAGGGACAGAGTTGGTCTTACAATACAGGTATGTAGGGGATCTTCCACCTGCTGAGAACCTCCAAGGTCCATGCAGAAATGATCACTGGATAAGATGTAGGCAGCTAGGAAGGACCTGAGAGAGTAAAAGTCATCTTCCGTGGCAAACAACATGGTCAGGATGAAGGGATGTGTCTGAATGAGCTTCTTTCTTCTTCATGTAGACAAGATTGACCAATCCAGGCCTGTGTGGAGAGCTTTTCCAGGGTTCCTATGGTTGATATACCATTCTAACTTGTGAAATTGTCACAGGAAGCAGGGGCAGCCTCCATCTCATGGGACCCTTGGAAGCAACAGTTAGGAAAAAGTGGTTTCCAAGGCAGTGACCTCATTCAGTTCCTGAAGGAAGTGACCTCACCACCCTTCCTTGGTGATGGAACTCTCTGAACTTGGGATCCAGGAAGCCAGGCACCCAGAGGCAGTCCCAGTGCCAGTCCCAGTGGGCTCACTTGTTTGGATTTACCAAGGACAGAGTCAGTCTTTCTTGGTACCTACAGATGTGAGGATGGCCAATTGCCAGGAAAGCTCTGAAGGGGGTCTTTCCAGAGAAAGCAGGTAGTGGCTCACCCCTGGCTCCTGACAACTTCACAGAATTGGCCAAAAAGGCCAGATCTGTGACAAGACAGGCCAATTCGGGGGAACCTACTATGGCCCACCAGTCAGAGGACACTGTGGGTAGTCACAGACCTCTTTGGAGGAAGGAGGTGGCTTTGTGGGTGTGGGTGTGAGTTTGTGGTTTGGTCTCATGTTCTGAGAAGAGCTAGGAAAGGCGAATTGTTTGATTGAAAGTGGACTGTTTCTAGGAAGTCTTTTGACAAGGTGAGTGTTGATTTGTCTGTGTATCGCACTGTGTCCGTGGTTGTAGACATTAGAAAAGAGAATGCATCAATGGATGTGTCCTGTCTAGTAAAAAGATTCCAGCATTCATCCTGCCCAATTTATGAATGGACTGCGGCTTGCCTTATCCATGGGCAAAACCTACTATCTTCCTTAATTCCTGTTTTCTTCCTGAATTCTGGCCACTCTTCAGAATAGGCTCATGGTTTTGTGTCCAAGATATGTACCACCTCCAAGCTTGGTGACATGGCCATGTACTAGATAGCTGAAAGGAATGGCGAGCATCTCAGAAATAGTCTCAGTGGAGAAACTTTGCTATGGGCCTTTTGCTTACTTATTGTTCTGTTTCCCTGGATGTCAGCAAGGTCTTTGCCTCAGGACACACCTTTGTGAAGCTTGAAGAAAACAGTTTACAAATGCAAACGAATGGGCATCACTTGTGGCTCTTTGCTTAATTGCTTTGCAAAAGGATGTGTCTTAAACAGCCTCTAGGCCCTGTGTGAGGCTGTGGAATAGATTGTCAGCACCTGATGGATCTCAGGAAAGATCCCATATGTGCATCCAAAGCCAATATGGCAAAACAGCAGTCATTGTGGATGAAGTCTCTCGCCTTCCTCTGTAAAATCCCTGACCTGCAACAAGTGAGAATAGAGATCCTTTGGGTCAAATGAGTTTCTCAAAGCCCTGCAGAAGCTAGCCATTATGTGCTTGTGTTTTCTCATGACTCCAATTTACACAAAAAATCTGTACCCCACCATCAGCAGGCCTCAAAGTTTAGAAGCTGAGCAGTATTAAAGGCAGGCCTATTTGATCACTCCTGGTTCAAAGAAGGATGTCCAGGCCACCTTGACATTAGGCAAATGAGGGGCAAGGGAGCTTATTGTGGACACTGTCTTAGGCTGCGCCCCTCATGGAAACCTCCAGCGAGAGGTTATGAGGATTGTCTATATGGAAGAAGTTGAGGGCCTTGTGGCAGTGTTTTGGTTTGAATTGTGGTCATTTGTATGGCGGTGGAAGAGATGACTGGGTCCGCCTGGGCTTGAACTCTGGTGTGATTCCCCTTGGAGACTGAGTTCTGGAACTGACCTCAGAGAAGTATTGCCATGAATTGAGTTAGGATTCTCCGAGGCTACGCATGATAGTCCCCCCTGGAAACTGAGATCAAAGCCCAGGGTGACTTTCCACAGAACACTGGGAATCTCAGCCAGGATATCACATGATTTTATTCTTAAAGATATGGAAGCCATAGTTGAGAGTCAAAACACACTTGGACCTCACATTGTAGACCTCAGTGGGCCTGGTTTCATGTGACGTTTTTTGGCCACTCATTGGGAAGCCTTGTTTGTGAGAGTTCTCCAGAGCTTTCATTGAAATGATCTTTCTCACCATTAAATGGTTCCTGAATGAATGGAAACCCACAGTGCCTCCAACTTCATCCTTTAAAAATGGCTAGATAAATACCGTGCAATCTTTGAAATTCCCATGACCAGGTGGCACTGGAGAACCTTAGGATGTCCTGTTGCTGATCATGAGTTTACCAGACAGGTGCCTTGATTGATGGCTTTCATGAAAATGATGAAGAACAGAGATGCCAGTGAGGTGGGGCCTGCTGAGTAGTTTGCCTAGAGCAGTGGTGTGCAGGTGTGTGATAAAACATCTGTGGTGGGGCCATGTGGATCTGCCATGGGCTTCCAAATGTCTTGTGACAGACATGGTGCAGCCAGCAGACCCTTATATGTAAAGGCATCTTGTTATATGGATAGGTTTCAGAACAATGTTCAGAACCAGGTTGCTATGGTCAAGGGGCCAAGCTCTGTGGGATAGAAGCATGGTTGGTGCATTCTCCTAGGACCCTGACACACCACACGTGACAGAACTCCCTCCAGCACTGTGTCCCAGTTGAAGACTTTGTATTTCGTGAAGCAAATACCAAACTCACAGTGAAGCAGCAAGAAACACCATGAAAAGTGGAGGATGACCAAATGGTTTCACAGTTCCCACGGGGAGATACTTAGCCCCAGTGGCAAAAGTTTACCTACAAAGAGAGATTCAGCAATTCTGCCTCATGTTCATTGGAAAATCAGAAACCATGTCCTCCAGGTCACATAGATGCAGACCCAGCTTTGATGGTCTCACTACAAAGGAAGCTAATGCTCCTGACAACATATATTTCAACAGCCCAACCTCAGAGGCAGTTTCTCAAAAAGTCTTTCAGCCAGCAGAGCTCCATGTTTGTGGAGTGTTTATCCTCTCCCTTACTTATGGAAACTCCTCTACCACCTCCAAAGTTGTGAACTCCTGAGCATTTTTCATTCCACATATGTATTCAAAGATTTTCTAACTCTTCTCCTCGAATTGCGTCTTACTTAGGGCAAGGCTATTGTCAAGGCATTTTTCTGGATGACAGTGGGAATATTTTGTGTAGCACATATTTGCATACATATTGGATTCACTTTCCTATTTTCCATTCCAAATAATGAATCCCTGACACTAACCCATACCCTACTAGACTCTGACTACAAATTCTAATATGATAGAAAAAAATAACCCAAACAGAATAGAAATACAAGCAGTTCAGATGAGGCATGGTGTGTAGTTGGACAGGCCTTTTGTATTATAAAGGGTAGATATTATGAATCTAGTCCAATGTAATAGTTCTCCATGTGTTTTTAAACTTAACCAATATGTGAATTCCTGTCTCCCTTTCTCTGCAGACTATTCAGCACATGTATTTTTACATGCACATAGAGAATCCTACCTGGTTTCCCAGCTACATTCTTGTGAGGTGGCTGCCTTGGCAGATACAAACTGTGAGAAGAAATCACTCCTCCTAAATGCTGTTGGAACTGAAAATCAACCTATGCGTGAGCTTCCTACTTCAACAACATGATACATACATCCATGTTCAGTAAAATAAATATTTCTGGATCTTGGGATGATATATATTTCATGATGAATTTCAATTGGCATATATATTTTTACTTTTTAATGTCTCTCTGTGTGTGTTTTGTGTATATATATGTATATATACACACACACACTCTCCAGATTTTTCAAAATATAAAATATGTGTTTCTTATTTTACACTCTCTGAATTCATGCTCATGTATGTGGATTTATAATCAACTTTTCACAAGATTATTATCAGAAATATTCATCCACTGAAATACATATTTGTTTCCTAGTAGTGAAAACTAACTTCAGTGAATGGTGCATAGAAATCCTAACATTTCTACAGTAAATGACCCTGTTTAACATCAATGCAAGGAGACTCCTATGGGACATTATGTGTATTTTGACATTGATTTTTATTCAACACTGGTACATTACTATTTCTTCAGTTGATGCACATCATAGGATATATATTTCATCCTCAAATTCACAAATTTCTAGGCATTTGGTTCACTTTCAATCAAATCCTGCTTCAGAACACATGTATTCCTCCATGTTTCTTGACTGGTCTTTTCATGAGACTTCTTTGCAAACACATTATTTTGGATTTCCATAATCACTTTGGAACCGAAACTCACACATCCCTCATGGTAAACCATCACCCTAATATTACCATTAGATGTATAACTGGTTGGAATGAATGATCGTGTATCAATATAAGATTTCTTATATGTTTTCAGACATCAATTCAATCCATTATTTAAATTGGAACCAGTTATATTCTTTATTCACTGTATGGTCTATTCATGCATTATCTCTATACTCATAGACTCAGGGTACACCTATTTGTACCCCCGAATTCTAATTTATACATCTTCAACGTATTGCTCCCAAAAATAGTGGAAGAAATACTCATGTCACCTGATGTACATATATATTTTATCCCAGTGATTTTCTGAATACAAAATGTAAAGGTCACACTTATGATTGTACCTAAGCCTAATTGGAAAGTGAGCATGGATTACTGAAGCTATCCTTGTCTAGGTTGGCTAATGCTCTCAAATGTCAATTCTATGGGTGACTACACATTTGTTTCTGCCTAAGATTATATATTCAACCTCAACCCTGTTGAAAATGTCTAATCCTATCACTCACTTTATACTTTGCCTAATTTCCTAATGTCTATATTCATATCTGCTTTCCTACATATCTTCGCCAGTTCATCATTGTGACTGACTCTTCACATGTGCTTACATTTACATTCACTCTCTAACAGACATCCTATTGCTAAAGAAATTTTGGTCCAAATATTATACTCACTCTTCTTCCTAAACCTACTGACTATCTTTCTCATCCTACCTACTATCTCTTTTTGACTTGATCTTCTCTTCTACATTCAATCATCCAAGGTACAATGTCCTATGCCATTGTATGTTGATTTATCAGAGACATCTGTACAGAATGTAATTCAAAGCTAAGTATCCCAATCAAGGGCCCAATGCCCTTCTGGCCTTCAAATCTTACTTAGATTTCTGTTTTCATACATATATTTCACCTCTATATTATTATAAATATCACAGGTTCCCAATACCTTTCTTCATCCAGCAGAATGGTTTCTAACCCAAAATGAACATGTTCTTAACCCCAAGCATTCACTGTTTCCTCAATCTCACTTTACAGAAGTGCAGGGACAGAGTTGGTCTTACAATACAGGAATGTAGGGGATCTTCCACCTGCTGAGAACCTCCAAGGTCCATGCAGAAATGATCCCTGGAGAAGATGTAGGCAGCTAGGAAGGACCTGAGAGAGTAAAAGTCATCTTTCGTGGCAAACAACCTGGTCAGGATGAAGGGATGTGTCTAAATGTGCCTCTCTCTTCTTAATGTAGACAAGATGGACCAAACCAGGCCTGTGTGGAGAGCTTTTCCTGGGTGCCTATGGTTGATATACCATTCTAACTTGTGAAAGTGTCACAGGAAGCAGGGGCAGCCTCCATCTCATGGGACCCTTGGAAGCAACAGTTAGGACAAAGTGGTTTCCAAGGCAGTGACCTCATTCATTTCCTGAAGGAAGTGACCTCACCACACTTCCTTGGTGATGGAACTCTCTGACCTTGGGATCCAGGAAGCCAGGCACACAGAGGCAGTCCCAGTTCCAGTCCCAGTGGGCTCACTTGTTTGGATTTACCAAGGACAGAGTCAGTCTTTCTTGGAACCTACAGATGTGAGGATGGCCAATTGCCAGGAAAGCTATGAAGGGGGTCTTTCCTGAGAAAGCAGGTAGTGTCTCACTCCTGGCTCCTGACAACTTCACAGAATTGGCCAAGGAGGACATTTCTGAGACAAGACAGGCCATTTCGGGGGAACCTAGTATGGCCCACCAGTCAGAGGACACTGCCTGTAGTTACAGACCTCCTTGGGGGAAGGAGGTGGCTTTGTGGGTGTGGGTGTGAGTTTGTGATTTGGTCTCATGTTTTGAGAAGAGCTAGGAAAGGCGGTTTGTTTGGTTTGGAGTGGACTCTTTCTAGCAAGACTTTTGACAAGGCAAGTGTTGCTTGGTCTGTGTATCTCACTGTGTCCGTGCTTATAGACATTAGAAAAGAGAATGCATCAATGGATGTGTCCTGTGTAGTAGAAATCTTCCAGCATTCATCCTGCCCAATTTATGAATGGACTGCGGCTTGCCTTATCCATGGGCAAAGCCTACTATCTTCCTCAATTCCTGTTTTCTTCCTGAATTCTGGCCACTCTTCAGAAGAGGCTCATGGTTTTGTGTCCAAGATATGTACCACCTCTAAGCTTGGTGACATGGCCATGTACTAGATAGCTGAATGGAATGGCGAGTATCTCAGAAAACTCAGATATCAGTGGGCCCATAAAAGTCTCAGTGGAGAAAATTCTGCTTTGGGCCTTTGGCTTACCTATTGTTCTGTTTCCCTGGATGTCAGCAAGGTCTTTGCCTCAGGACACACCTTTGTGAAGCCTGAAGAAAACAGCTTTCAAATGCAAACGAATGGGCATCACTTGTGGCTCTTTGCTTAATTGCTTTGCAAAGGGATGTGTCTGAATCAGCCTCTTGGCTCTGTGTGAGGCTGTGGGTTAGATTGTCAGCACCTGATGGATCTCAGGAAAGATCCCATATGTCCATCCAAAGCCAATATAGCAAAACAGCAGTCATTGTGGATGAAGTATCTCGCCTTCCTCTGTAAGTTCCCTAACCTGCATCAAGTGAGAAAAGGGATCCTTTGGGTCAAATGAGTTTTTCAAAGCCCTGCAGAGGCTAGCCATTATGTGCTTGTGTTTTCTCATGACTCCAATTTACACCAAAAATGTGTACCCCACCATCAGCAGGCCTCAAAGTTTAGAGGCTGACCAGTATTAAAGGCAGGCCTATTTGATCACTCCTGGTTCAAAGAAGGGTTTCCAGGCCACCCTTACATTAGGCAAATGAGGGGCAAGGGAGCTTATTGTGGACACTGTCTTAGGCTATGACCCTCATGGAAACCTCCAGCCAGAGTTTATGAGGATGACTATCCTCATATAGAAGAAGTTGAGGGCCTTGTGGCAGTGTTTTGGTTTGAATTGTGGTCATTTGTATGGCGGTGGAAGAGATGACTGGGTCCGCCTGGGCTTGAACTCTGGTGTGATTCCCCTTGGAGACTGAGTTCTGGAACTGACCTCAGAGAAGTATTGCCATGAATTGAGTTGGGATTTTCCGAGGACACGCATGAGAGTCCCCCCTGGATACTGAGATGGAAGCCCAGAGTGACTTTCCACAGAACACTGGGAATCTCAGACAGGATATCGCATGATTTAATTCATAAAGACCTGGCAGCCATAGTTGAGAGTCAAAACACACATGGACCTCACATCGTAGACCTCAGTGGGCCTGGTTTCATGTGACGTTTTTTGGCCACTCTTTGGGAAGCCTTGTTTGTGAGAGTTCTCCAGAGCTTTCATTGAAATGATCTTTCTCACCATTAAATGGTTCCTGAATGAATGGAAACCCACAGTGCCTCCAACTTAATCCTTTAAAAATGGCTAGATAAATACCATGAAATCTTTGAAATTCTCATAACCAGGTGGTACTGGAGAACCTTACGATGTCCTGTTGCTGATCATGAGTTTACAAGACAGGTGCCTTGATTGACGGCTTTTAATGAAAATGATGAAGAACAGAGATGCCAGTGAGGTGGGGCCTGATGAGTAGTGGGCCTAGAGCAGTGGTGTGCAGGTGTGTGATAAAACATCTGTGGTGGGGCCATGTGAATCTGCCATGGGCTTCCAAATGTCTTGTGACTGACATGCTGCAGCCAGCAGACCCTTATATGTAAAGGCATCTTGTTATATGGAGAGGTTTCAGAACAATGTTCAGAATCAGGTTGCTATGGTCAAGGGGCCAAGCTCTGTGGGATAAAAGCATGGTTGGAGCATTCTCCTAGGACCCTGACACACCACACGTGACAGAACTCCCTCCAGAACTGTGTCCCAGTTGATGTCCTTGTATTTCGTGAAGCAAATACCAAACTCCCAGTGAAGCAGCAAGAAACACCACGAAAAGTGGAGGATGACCAAATGGCTTCATAGTTCCCACGGGGAGATACTTAGCCCCCAGTGGCCACAGTTTACCTACAAAGAGAGAATTCAGCACTTCTGCCTCATGTTCATTGGAAAATCAGAAACCATGTCCCCCAGGTCACATAGATGCAGACCCAGCTTTGATGGTCTCACTACAAAAGAAGCTAATTCTCCTGACAACAACATATATTTCAAGAGCCCAACCTCAGAGGCAGTTTCTCAAGAAGTCTTTAGGCCAGCAGAGCTCCATGTTTGTGGAGTGTTTATCCTCTCCCTTACTTATGGAAACTCCTCTACCACCTCCAAAGTTGTGAACTCCTGAGCACTTTTCATTCCACATATGTATTCAAAGATTTTCTAACTCTTCTCCTCGAATTGCGTCTTACTTGGGGAAAGGGTATTGTCAAGGCATTTTTCTGGATGACAGTGGGAAGATTTTGTGTAGCACATATTTGCATACACATTGGATTCATTTTCCTATTTTCCATTCCAAATACTGAATTTCAGACACTAACACATACCCTACTAGACTCTGACAACAAATCCTAATATGAGAGAAAAAAATAACCCAAACAGAATAGAAATACAAGCAGTTCAGAGGAGGCATGGTGTGTAGTTGGACAGGCCTTTTGCATTATAAAGGGGAGATGTTATGAATCTAGTCCAATATAATCGTTCTCCATGTGTTTTTAAACTTAACAAATATGTGAATTCCTGTCTCCCTTTCTCTGCAGCCTATTCAGCACATTTATTTTTACATGCACATAGAGAATCCTACCTGGTTTTCCAGCTACATTCTTGTGAGGTGGCTCACTTGGCAGATACAAACTGTGAGAAGAAACCACTCCTCCTAAATGCTGTTGGAACTGAAAATCAAACTATGGGTGAGCTTCCGACTTCAACAACATGATACATACATCCATGTTCAGTAAAATAAATATTTCTGGATATTGGGATGATATATATTTCATGATGAATTTCAATTGACATATATATTTTTACTTTTTAATGTCGCTCTGTGTGTGTTTTGTGTATATATATATATATATATATATATATATATATATACACACACACACTCTCCAGAGTTTTCAAAATATAAAATATGTGTGTCTTATTTTACACTCCCTGAATTCATGTTCATGTATGTGGATTTATAATGAACTTTTCACAAGATTATTCTCAGAAATATTCATCCACCTGACATACATATTTGTTTCCTAGTACTGAAAACTAACTTCAGTGAATGGTGCATAGAAATCCTAACATTTCTACAGTAACTGACCATGTTTAACATCAATGCAAGTAGACTCCTATGGGACATGATGTGTATTTTGACATTTATTTTTATTCAACACTGGTAGATTTCTCTTTCTTCAGTTGATGCACATCATAGGATATATATTTCTTCCTCAAGTTCACAAATTTCTAGGCATTTGGTTCAATTTCAATCAAATCCTGCTTCAGAACACATGTATTCCTCCATGTTTCTTGACTGGTCTTTTCATGAGACTTCTTCCAAACACATTATTTTGGATTTCCATAATCACTTTGGAACCAAAACTCACACACCCCTCATGGTAAACCATCACCCTAATATTACCATTAGATGTATAACAGGTTGGAATGAATGATCGTGTATCAATATAAGATTTCTTATATGTTTTCAAATATCAATTCAATCCATTATTTAAATTGGAACCAGTTATATTCTTTATTCACAGTATGGTCTATTCAAGCATTATCTCTATACTCATAGACCCAGGGTACGTTTATTTGTACCCCCGAATTCTAATTTATACGTCTTCAACGTATTGCTCCCAAAAATAGTAGAAGAAATACTCATGTCACCTGATGTACATATATATTTTATCACAGTGATATTCTGAACACAAAATGCAAAGGTCACACTTATGATTGTACCTAAGCCTAATTGGAAAGTATGCATGGATTACTAAAACCATCCTTGTCTACGTTGGCTAATGCTCTCAAATGTCAATTCTATTGGTGACTACACATTTGTTTCTGCATAAGATTATATATTCTACCTCAACCCTGTTGAAAATGTCTAATCCTATCACTCACTTTATACTTTGCCTAATTTCCTAATGTCTATATTCATATCTGCTTTCCTACATATCTTCCCCAGTTCATCATTGTGACTGACTCTTCACATGTGCTGACATTTACATTCACTCTCTAACAGACATCCTATTGCTAAAGAACTTTTGGTCCAAATATTATACTCACTCTTCTTCCTAAACCTACTGACTATCTTTCTAATCCTACCTGCTATCCCTTTTTGACTTGATCTTCTCTTCTACATTCAATCATCCAAGGTACAAAGTCCTATGCCATTGTATGTTGATTTATCAGAGACATCTGTACAGAATGTAATTCAAAGCTAAGTATCCCAATCAAGGGCCCAATGCCCTTCTGGCCTTCAAATCTTACTTAGATTTCTGTTTTCATACATATATTTCACCTCTATATTATTATGAATATCACAGGTTCCCAATACCATTCTTCATCCAGCAGATTGATTTCTAACCCAAATTGAACATGTTCTTTACCCCAAGCATTCACTGTTTCCTCAATCTCACTTTGCAGAAGAGCAGGGACAGAGTTGGTCTTGCAATACAGGAATGTAGAGGATCTTCAACCTGCTGAGAACCTCCAAAGTAAAAGGAGAAATGATCCCTGGAGAAGATGTAGGCAGCTAGGAAGGACCTGAGAGAGTAAAAGTCATCTTCTGTGGCATACAACCTGGTCAGGATGAAGGGATGTGTCTGAATTAGCCTCTCTCTTCTTAATGAAGACAAGATGGACCAAACCAGGCCTGTGTGGAGAGCTTTTCCTGGGTGCCTATGGTTGATATACCATTCTAACTTGTGAAAGTTTCACATGAAGCAGGTTCAGCCTCCATCTCATGGGACCCTTGGAAGCAACAGTTAGGACGAAGTGGTTTCCAAGGCAGTAACCTCATTCAGTTCCTGAAGGAAGTGACCTCACCACACTTCCTTGGTGATGGAACTCTCTGAACTTGGGATCCAGGAAGCCAGGCACCCAGAGGCAGTCCCAGTGCCACTCCCAGTGGGCTCAATTGTTTGGATTTACCAAGGACAGAGTCAGTCTTTCTTGGTACCTACAGATGTGAGGATAGCCAATTGCCAGGAAAGCTCTGAAGGGGGTCTTTTCTGAGAAAGCAGGTAGTGGCTCACCCCTGGCTCCTGACAACTTCAAAGAATTGGCCAAGGAGGCCAGATCTGAGACAAGACAGGCCATTTCGGGGGAACATAGTATGGCCCACAATTCAGAGGACACTGCGGGTAGTCACAGACTTCCTTGGGGAAAGGAGGTGGCTTTGTGGGTGTGGGTGTGTGTTTGTGGTTTGGTCTCATGTTCTGAGAAGAGCTAGGAAAGGCGGTTTGTTTGGTTTGGAGTGGACTGTTTCTATCAAGTCTTTTGACAAGGCGAGTGTTGCTTTGTCTGTGTATCGCACTGAGTTCGTGCTTGTAGACATTAGAAAAGAGAATGCATCAATGGATGTATCCTGTCTAGTAGAAAGCTTCTAGCATTCATCCTGCCCAATTTATAAATGGACTGCAGCTTGCCTTATTGATGGGCAAAACCTACTATCTTCCTATATTCCTGTTTTCTTCCTGAATTCTGGCCACTCTTCAGAATAGGCTCATGGTTTTGTGTCCAAGATATGCACCACCTCCAAGCTTGGTGACATTGTCATGTACTAGATAGCTGAAAAGAATGCGAGCATCTCAGACAACTCAGATATCAGTGGGCCCATTAAAGTCTCAGTGGAGAAACCCTGTTTGGGCCTTTTGCTTACCTATTGTTCTGTTTCTCTGGATGTCAGCAAGGTCTTTGCCTCAAGACACACCTTTGTGAAGCCTGAAGAAAACAGTTTTCAAATGCAAACAAATGAGCATCACTTGTGGCTCTTTACTTAATTGCTTTGCAAAGGGATGTGTCTGAATCAGCCTCTTGGCTCTGTGTGACGCTGTGGATTAGATTATCAGCACCTGACAGATCTCAGGAAAGATCCCATATGTGCATCTAAAGCCAATATGGCAAAACAGCAGTCATTGTGGATGAAGTCTCTCGCCTTCCTCTGTAAGGTCCCTGACCTGCATCAAGTGAGAATAGGGATCCTTTGGGTCAAATGAGTTTTTCAAAGCCCTGCAGAGGCTAGCCATTATGTGATGTGTTTTCTCATGACTCCAATTTACACAAAAAATCTGTACCCCACCATCAGCAGGCCTCAACGTTTAGAAGGTGAGCAGTATTAAAGGCAGGCCTATTTGATCACTCCTGGTTCAATGAAGGGTGTCCAGGCCACCCTGACATTAGGCAAATGAGGGGCAAGGAAGCTTATTGTGGATACAGTCTTAGGCTGCCACCCTCATGGAAACCTCCAGCCAGAGGTTATGAGGATTGTCTATATGGAAGAAGTTGAGGGCCTTGTGGCAGTGTTTTGGTTT
The DNA here is from genome assembly GCF_052094955.1 of Ictidomys tridecemlineatus. Classification (NCBI taxonomy): domain Eukaryota; kingdom Metazoa; phylum Chordata; class Mammalia; order Rodentia; family Sciuridae; genus Ictidomys; species Ictidomys tridecemlineatus. The sequence goes on along the minus strand of NC_135480.1, from coordinate 124,039,023 downwards.
GAATTGTGGTCATTTGTATGGCTGTGGAAGAGATGACTGGGTCCGCCTGGGCTTGAACTCTGGTGTGATTCCCCCTGGAGACTGAGTTCTGGAACTGACCTCAGAGAAGTATTGCCATGAATTGAGTTGGGATTTTCCGAGGACATGCATGAGAGTCCCCCCTGGATACTGAGATCAAAACCCAGGGTTACTTTCCACAGAACACTGGGAATCTCAGACAGGATATCGCATGATTTTATTCATAAAGACCTGGCAGCCATAGTTGAGAGTCAAAACACACATGGACCTCACATCGTAGACCTCAGTGGGCCTGGTTTCATGTGACGTTTTTTGGCCACTCTTTGGGAAGCCTTGTTTGTGAGAGTTCTCCAGACCATTCATTGAAATGATCTTTCTCACCATTAAATGGTTCCTGAATGAATGGAAACCCACAGTGCCTCCAACTTAATCCTTTAAAAATGGCTAGATAAATACCATGAAATCTTTGAAATTCTCATAACCAGGTGGTACTGGAGAACCTTAGGATGTCCTGTTGCTGATCATGAGTTTACAAGACAGGTGCCTTGATTGACGGCTTTTAATGAAAATGATGAAGAACAGAGATGCCAGTGAGGTGGGGCCTGCTGAGTAGTGGGCCTAGAGCAGTGGTGTGCAGGTGTGTGATAAAACATCTGTGGTGGGGCCATGTGGATCTGCAATGGGCTTCCAAATGTCTTGTGACTGACATGGTGCAGCCAGCAGACCCTTATATGTAAAGGCATCTTGTTATAGGGAGAGGTTTCAGAAAAATGTTCAGAATCAGGTTGCTATGGTCAAGGGGCCAAGCTCTGTGGGATAAAAGCATGGTTGGTGCATTCTCCTAGGACCCAGACACACCACACGTGACAGAACTCCCTCCAGAACTGTGTCCCAGTTGATGTCCTTGTACTTCGTGAAGCAAATACCAAACTCCCAGTGAAGCAGCAAGAAACAGCACGAAAAGTGGAGGATTTCCAAATGGCTTCACAGTTCCCACGGGGAGATACTTAGCCCCCAGTGGCCACAGTTTACCTACAAAGAGAGAATTCAGCACTTCTGCCTCATGTTCATTGGAAAATCAAAAACCATGTCCTCCAGGTAACATAGATGCAGACCCAGATTTGATGGTCTCACTACAAAGAAAGCTAATGCTCCTGACAACAACATATATTTCAACAGCCCAACCTCAGAGGCAGTTTCTCAAGAAGTCTTTAGGCCAGCAGAGCTCCATGTTTGTGGAGTGTTTATCCTCTCCCTGACTTATGGAAACTCCTCTACCACCTCCAAAGTTGTGAACTCCTGAGCACTTTTCATTCCACATATGTATTCAAAGATTTTCTAACTCTTCTCCTCGAATTTCGTCTTACTTGGGGAAAGGGTATTGTCAAGGCATTTTTCTGGATGACAGTGGGAAGATTTTGTGTAGCACATATTTGCATACACATTGGATTCATTTTCCTATTTTCCATTCCAAATACTGAATTTCAGACACTAACACATACCCTACTAGACTCTGACAACAAATCCTAATATGAGAGAAAAAAATAACCCAAACAGAATAGAAATACAAGCAGTTCAGAGGAGGCATGGTGTGTAGTTGGACAGGCCTTTTGCATTATAAAGGGGAGATGTTATGAATCTAGTCCAATTTAATCGTTCTCCATGTGTTTTTAAACTTAACAAATATGTGAATTCCTGTCTCCCTTTCTCTGCAGCCTATTCAGCACATGTATTTTTACATGCACATAGAGAATCCTACCTGGTTTTCCAGCTACATTCTTGTGAGGTGGCTCACTTGGCAGATACAAACTGTGAGAAGAAACCACTCCTCCTAAATGCTGTTGGAACTGAAAATCAACCTATGGGTGAGCTTCCGACTTCAACAACATGATACATACATCCATGTTCAGTAAAATAAATATTTCTGGATATTGGGATGATATATATTTCATGATGAATTTCAATTGGCATATATATTTTTACTTTTTAATGTCGCTCTGTGTGTGTTTTGTGTATATATATATATATATATACACACACACACTCTTCAGATTTTTCAAAATATAAAATATGTGTGTCTTATTTTACACTCCCTGAATTCATGTTCATGTATGTGGATTTATAATGAACTTTTCACAAGATTATTCTCAGAAATATTCATCCACCTGAAATACATATTTGTTTCCTAGTACTGAAAACTAACTTCAGTGAATGGTGCATAGAAATCCTAACATTTCTACAGTAACTGACCATGTTTAACATCAATGCAAGTAGACTCCTATGGGACATGATGTGTATTTTGACATTTATTTTTATTCAACACTGGTAGATTTCTCTTTTTTCAGTTGATGCACATCATAGGATATATATTTCTTCCTCAAGTTCACAAATTTCTAGGCATTTGGTTCAATTTCAATCAAATCCTGCTTCAGAACACATGTATTCCTCCATGTTTCTTGACTGGTCTTTTCATGAGACTTCTTTCCAAACACATTATTTTGGATTTCCATAATCACTTTGGAACCAAAACTCACACATCCCTCATGGTAAACCATCACCCTAATATTACCATTAGATGTATAACTGGTTGGAATGAATGATCGTGTATCAATATAAGATTTCTTATATGTTTTCAGATATCAATTCAATCCATTATTTAAATTGGAACCAGTTATATTCTTTATTCACAGTATGGTCTATTCATGCATTATCTCTATACTCATAGACCCAGGGTACACCTATTTGTACCCCCGAATTCTAATTTATACATCTTCAACGTATTGCTCCCAAAAATAGTGGAAGAAATACTCATGTCACCTGATCTACATATATATTTTATCCCAGTGATTTTCTGAATACAAAATGCAAAGGTCACACTTATGATTGTACCTAAGCCTAATTGGAAAGTGAGCATGGATTACTAAAGCCATCCTTGTCTAGGTTGTCTAATGCTCTCAAATGTCAATTCTATGGGTGACTACACATTTGTTTCTGCCTAAGATTATATATTCAACCTCAACCCTGTTGAAAATGTCTAATCCTATCACTCACTTTATACTTTGCCTAATTTCCTAATGTCTATATTCATATCTGCTTTCCTACATATCTTCGCCAGTTCATCATTGTGACTGACTCTTCACATGTGCTGACATTTACATTCACTCTCTAACAGACACCCTATTGCTAAAGAACTTTTGGTCCAAATATTATACTCACTCTTCTTCCTAAACCTACTGACTATCTTTCTAATCCTACCTACTATCCCTTTTTGACTTGATCTTCTCTTCTACATTCAATCATCCAAGGTACAAGGTCCTATGCCATTGTATGTTGATTTATCAGAGACATCTGTACAGAATGTAATTCAAAGCTAAGTATCCCAATCAAAAGCCCAATGCCCTTCTGGCCTTCAAATCTTACTTAGATTTCTGTTTTCATACATATATTTTACCTCTATATTATTATAAATATCACAGGTTCCCAATACCCTTCTTCATCCAGCAGAATGATTTCTAACCCAAATTGAACATGTTCTTAACCCCAAGCATTCACTGTTTCCTCAATCTCACTTTACAGAAGAGCAGGGACAGAGTTGGTCTTACAATACAGGAATGTAGGGGATCTTCCACCTTCTGAGAACCTTCAAGGTCCATGCAGAAATGATCCCTGGAAAAGATGTTGGAAGCTCGGAAGGTCCTGAGAGAGGACAAGTCATCTTCCGTGGCAAACAACCTGGTCAGGATGAAGGGATGTGTGTGAATGAGCCTCTGTCTTCTTAATGTAGACAAGATGGACCAAACCAGGCCTGTGTGGAGAGCTTTTCCTTGGTGCCTAGGGTTGATATACCATTCTAACTTGTGAAAGTGTCACAGGAAGCAGGGGCAGCCTCCATCTCATGGGACCCTTGGAAACAACAGTTAGGACAAAGTGGTTTCCAAGGCAGTGACCTCATTAAGTTCCTGAAGAAGTGACCTCACCACACTTCCTTGGTGATGGAACTCTCTGAACTTGGGATCCAGGAAGCCAGGCACCCAGAGGCAGTCCCAGTGCCAGTCCCAGTGGGCTCACTTGTTTGGATTTACCAAGGACAGAGTCAGTCTTTCTTGGTACCTACAGATGTGAGGATGGCCACTTGCCAGGAAAGCTCTGAAGGGGGTCTTTCCTGAGAAAGCAGGTAGTGGCTCACCCCTGGCTCCTGACAAAATCACAGATGGCCAAGTAAGCCAGATCTGAGACAAGACAGGCCATTTCGGGGGAACCTAGTATGGCCCACCAGTCAGAGGACACTGCGGGTAGTCACAGACCTCCTTGGGGGAAGGAGGTGGCTTTGTGGGTGTGGTTGTGAGTTTGTGGTTTGGTCTCATGTTCTGAGAAGAGCTAGGAAAGGCGGTTTGTTTGGTTTGGAGTGGACTGTTTCTAGCAAGTCTTTTCACAAGGAGAGTGTTGCTATGTCTCTGTATCGCACTGTGTCCCTGGTTGTAGATATTAGAAAATAGAATTCATCAGTGGATGTGTCCTGTCAATTAGAAAGCTTCCAGCATTCATCCTGCCCAATTTATGAATGGACTGCAGCTTGCCTTATCCATGGGCAAAACCTACTATCTTCCTAAATTCCTGCTTTCTTCCTGAATTCTGGCCACTCTTCAGAATAGGCTCATGGTTTTGTGTCCAAGATATGTACCACCTCTAAGCTTGGTGACATGGCCATGTACTAGATAGCTGAAAGGAATGGCGAGCATCTCAGAAAACTCAGATATCAGTGGGCCCATTAAAGTCTCAGTGGAGAAACCCTGCTTTGGGCCTTTTGCTTACCTATTGTTCTGTTTCCCTGGATGTCTGCAAGGTCTTTGCCTCAGGACACACCTTTGTGAAGCCTGAAGAAAACAGTTTTCAAATGCAAACGAATGGGCATCACTTGTGGCTCTTTGCTTAATTGCTTTGCAAAGGGATGTGTCTGAAATAGAATCTTGGCCCTGTGTGAGGCTGTTGCTTAGATTGTATGCACCTGATGAATCTCAGGAAAGATCCCATATGTGCATCCAAAGCCAATTTGGCAAAACAGCAGTCATTGTGGATGAAGTCTCTTGCCTTTCTCTGTAAGGTTCCTGACCTGCATCAAGTGAGAATAGGGATTCTTTGGGTCAAATGAGTTTTCAAAGCCCTGCAGAGGCTAGCCATTATGTGCTTGTGTTTTCTCATGACTCCAATTTACACAAAAAATCTGCACGCCACCATCAGCAAGCCTCAAAATTTAGATGCTGAGCAGTATTAAAGGCAGGGCTATTTGATCACTCCTGGTTCAAAGAAGGGTGTCCAGGCCACGCTGACATTAGGCAAATGAGGGGAAAGGGAGTTTATTGTGGACAGTGTCTTAGGCTGCGCCCCTCATGGAAACCTCCAGCCAGAGGTTATGAGGATTGTCTATATGGAAGAAGTTGAGGGCCTTGTGGCAGTGTTTTGGTTTGAATTGTGGTCATTTGTATGGCGGTGGAAGAGATGACTGGGTCTGCCTGGGCTTGAACTCTGGTGTGATTTACTTTGAGACTGAGTTCTGGAACTGACCTCAGAGAAGTATTGCAATGAATTGAGATGGGATTTTCCGAGGCCACGCATGAGAGTCCCCCCTGGAAACTGAGATGGAAAAACAGGGTGACTTTCCACAGAACACTGGGAATCTCAGCCTGGATATCACATGATTTTATTCTTAAAGACCTGGCAGCCATAGTTGAGAGTCAAAACACATGGACCTCACATTGTAGACCTCAGTGGGCCTGGTTTCAGGTGACGTTTTTTGGCCACTCTTTGGGAAGCCTTGTTTGTGAGAGTTCTCCTGAGCTTTCATTGAAATGATCTTTCTCACCATTAAATGGTTCCTGAATGAATGGAAACCCACAGTTCCTCCAACTTCATCCTTTAAAAATGGCTAGATAAATACCGTGCAATCTTTGAAATTACCATGACCAGGTGGCACTGGAGAATCTTAGGATGTCCTGTTCCTGATCATGAGTTTACCAGACAGGTGCCTTGATTGATGGCTTTCATGAAAATGATGAAGAACAGAGATGCCAGTGAGGTGGGGCCGGCTGAGTAGTGGGCCTAGAGCAGTGTTGTGCAGGTGTGTGATAAAACATCTGTGGTGGGGCCATGTGGATCTGCCATGGGCTTCCAAATGTCTTGTGACTGACATGGTGCAGCCAGCAGACCCTTATATGTAAAGGCATCTTGTTATGTGGAGAGGTTTCTGAACAATGTTCAGAATCAGGTTGCTATGGTCAAGGGGCCAAGCTCTGTGAGATAGAAGCTTGCTTGGTGCTTTCTCCTAGGACCCTGACACACCACAAGTGACGGAACTCCCTCCAGCACTGTGTCCCAGTTGAAGTCCTTGTATTTCGTGAAGCAAATACTAAACTCCCAGTGAGGCAGCTAGAAACACCATGAAAAGTGGAGGATGACCAAATGGCTTCACAGTTCCCACGGGAGATACTTAGCCCCCAGTTGCCACAGTTTACCTACAAAGAGAGAATTCAGCACTTCTGCCTCATGTTCATTGGAAAATCAGAAACCATGTCCTCCAGGTCACATAGATGCAGACCCAGCTTTGATGGTCTAACTACAAAGGAAGCTAATGCTCCTGACAACAACATATATTTCAAGAGCCCAACCTCAGAGGCAGTTTCTCAAGAAGTCTTTAGGCCAGCAGAGCTCCATGTTTGTGGAGTGTTTATCCTCTCCCTTACTTATGGAAACTCCTCTACCACCTCCAAAGTTGTGAACTCCTGAGCATTTTTCATTCCACATATGTATTCAAAGATTTTCTAACTCTTGTCCTCGAATTGTGTCTCACTTGGGGCAAGGGTTTTGTCAAGTCATTTTCTGGATGACAGTAGGAAGATTTTGTGTAGCACATATTTGCATACACATTGGATTCATTTTCCTATTTTCCATTCCAAATACTGAATCCCTGACACTAACCAATCCCCAATTATACTCTGAATACAAATGCTAATATGATAAAAAAAATAACCCAAACAGAATAGAAATACAAGGAGTTCAGAGGAAGCATGGTGTGTAGTTGGACAGGCCTTTTGCATTATAAATTGTAGATGTTATGAATCTAGTCCAATTTAATAGTTCTCCATGTGTTTTTGAACTTAACAAATGTGTGAATTCCTGTCTCCCTTTCTCTGCAGCCTATTCAGCACATGTATTTTTACATTCACATAGAGAATCCTACCTGGTTTACCAGCTACATTCATGGGAGGTGGCTGACTTGGCAGATACAAACTGTGATAAGAAATCACTCCTAAATGCTGTTGGAACTGAAAACTAACCTATGGGTGAGCTTCCTATTTCAACAACATGATACATACATCCATGTTCAGTAAAATAAATATTTCTGGATCTTGGGATGATATATATTTAATGATGAATTTCACTTGGTATCTATACACACACACACACACACACACACACATATATATATATATATATATATATGTATATGTATATACACACACACACACTCTACAGATTTTTCAAAATATAAAATATGTGTGTCTTATTTTACACTCCCTGAATTCATGTTCATGTATGTGGATTTATAATCAACTTTTCACAAGATTATTCTCAGAAATATTCATCCACCTTAAATACATATTTGTTTCCTAGTACTGAAAACTAACTTCAGTGAATGGTGCATAGAAATCCTAACATTTCTACAGTAACTGACCCTGTTTAACATCAATGCAAGTAGACTCCTATGGGACATGATGTGTATTTTGACATTGATTTTCATTCAACACTGGTACATTACTATTTCTTCAGTTGATGCACATCATAGGATATATATTTCATCCTCAAGTTCACAAATTTCTAGGCATTTGGTTCACTTTCAATCAAATCCTGCTTCAGAACACATGTATTCCTCCATGTTTCTTGACTGGTCTTTTCATGAGACTTCTTTCCAAACACATTATTTTGGATTTCCATAATCACTTTGGAACCAAAACTCACACACCCCTCATGGTATACCATCACCCTAATATTACCATTAGATGTATAACTGGTTGGAATGAATGATCGTGTATCAATATAAGATTTCTTATATGTTTTCAGATATCAATTCAATCCATTATTTAAATTGGAACCAGTTATATTCTTTATTCACAGTATGGTCTATTCATGCATTATCTCTATACTCATAGACCCAGGGTACACCTATTTGTACCCCCGAATTCTAATTTATACGTCTTCAATGTATTGCTCCCAAAAATAGTGGAAGAAATACTCATGTCACCTGATCTACATATATATTTTATCACAGTGATATTCTGAACACAAAATGCAAAGGTCACACTTATGATTGTACCTAAGCCTAATAGGAAAGTGAGCATGGATTACAAAAACCATCCTTGTCTAGGTTGGCTAATGCTCTCAAATGTCAATTCTATTGGTGACTACACATTTGTTTCTGCCTAAGATTATATATTCAACCTCAACCCTGTTGAAAATGTCTAATCCTATCACTCACTTTATAATTTGCCTAATTTCCTAATGTCTATATTCATATCTGCTTTCCTACATATCTTCCCCAGTTCATCATTGTGACTGACTCTTCACATCTGCTGACATTTACATTCACTCTCTAACAGACACCCTATTGCTAAAGAACTTTTGGTCCAAATATTATACTCACTCTTCTTCCTAAACCTACTGACTATCTTTCTAATCCTACCTACTATCCCTTTTTGACTTGATCTTCTCTTCTACCTTCAATCATCCAAGGTACAAGGTCCTATGCCATTGTATGTTGATTTATCAGAGACATCTCTACAGAATGTAATTCAAAGCTAAGTATCCCAATCAAGGACCCAATGCGCTTCTGGCCTTCAAATCTTACTTAGATTTCTGTTTTCATACATATATTTCTCCTCTATATTATTATAAATATCACAGGTTCCCAATACTATTCTTCATCCAACAGAATGATTTCTAACCCAAATTGAACATGTTCTTAACCCCAAGCATTCACTGTTTCCTCAATCTCACTTTACAGAAGAGCAGGGACAGAGTTGGTCTTACAATACAGGAATGTAGGGGATCTTCCACCTGCTGAGAACCTCAAAGGTCCATGCAGAAATGATCCCTGGAGAAGATGTAGGCAGCTAGGAAGGACCTGAGAGAGTAAAAGTCATCTACCGTGGCAAACAACCTGGTCAGGATAAAGGGATGTGTCTGAATGATCCTCTCTCTTCTTAATGTAGACAAGATGGATCAAACCAGGCCTGTGTGGAGAGCTTTTCCTGGGTGCCTATGTTTGATATACCATTCTAACATGTGAAAGTGTCACAGGAAGCAGGGGCAGCATCCATCTCATGGGACACTTGAAAGCAACAGTTAGGACAAAGTGGTTTCCAAGGCAGTGACCTCATTCAGTTCCTGAAGGAAGTGACCTCACCACACTTCCTTGACCTCACCACAGTTCCAGTGTGGAACTATCTGAACTTGGGATCCAGGAAGTCAGGCAATCATAGGCAATCCCAGTGCCAGTCTCAGTGGGCTCACTTGTTTGGATTTACCAAGGACAGAGTCAGTCTTTCTTGGTACCTACAGATGTGAGGATGGCCAATTGCCAGGAAAGCTCTGAAGGGGGTCTTTCCTGAGAAAGCAGGTAGTGGCTCACCAATGGCTCCTGACAACTTCACAGAATTGGCCAAAGAGGCCAGATCTGAGACAAGACATGTCATTTCGGGGGAACCTAGTATGGCCCACCAGTCAGAGGACACTGTGGGTAGTCACAGACCTCCTTGGGGGAAGGAGGTGGCTTTGTGGGTGTGGGTGTGAGTTTGTGGTTTGGTCTCATGTTCTGAGAAGAGCTAGGAAAGGTGGTTTGTTTGGATTGGAGTGCACTGTTTCTAGCAAGTCTTTTGACAAGGCGAGTGTTGCTTTTTCTGTGTATCGCACTGTGTCCGTGGTTGTAGACATTAGAAAAGAGAATGCATCAATGGATGTGTCCTGTCTAGTAGAAAGCTTCCAGCATTCATCCTGCCCAATTTATGAATGGACTGCGGCTTGCCTTATCCATGGGCAAAACCTACTATCTTCCTAAATTCCTGTTTTCTTCCTGAATTCTGGCCACTCTTCAGAATAGGCTCATGGTTTTGTGTCCAAGATATGTACCACCGCCAAGCTTGGTGACATGGCCATGTACTAGATAGCTGAAAGGAATGGCGAGCATCTCAGAAAACCTAGATATCAGTGGGCCCATTAAAGTCTCAGTGGAGAAACCCTGCTTTGGGCCTTTTGCTTACCTATTGTTCTGTTTCTCTGAATGTCAGCAAGGTCTTTGCCTCAGGACACACCTTTGTGAAGCCTGAAGAAAACAGTTTTCAAATGCAAACGAATGGGCATCACTTGTGGCTGTTTGCTTAATTGCTTTGCAAAGGGATGTGTCTGAATCAGCCTCTTGGCCCTGTGTAAGGCTGTGGTTTAGATTGTCAGCACCTGATGGATCTCAGGAAAGATCCCATATGTGCATCCAAAGCCAATATGGCAAAACAGAAGTCATTGTGGATGAAGTCTCTCGCCTTCCTCTGTAAGGTCCCTGACCTGCATCAAGTGAGTATAGGGATCCTTTGGGTCAAATGAGTTTTTCAAAGCCCTGCAGAGGCTAGCCATTATGTGCTTGTGTTTTCTCATGACTCCAATATACACAAAAAATCTGTACCCCACCAACAGCAGGCCTCAAAGATTAGAAGCTGAGCAGTATTAAAGGCAGGCCTATTTGATCACTCCTGGTTCAAAGAAGGGTGTCCAGGCCACCCTGACATTAGGCAAATGAGTGGCAAGGGAGCTTATTGTGGACACTGTCTTAGGCTGCACCCCTCATGGAAACCTCAAGCCAGAGGTTATGAGGATTGTCTATATGGAAGAATTTGAGGGCCTTGTGGCAGTGTTTTGGTTTGAATTGTGGTCATTTTTATGGCGGTGGAAGAGATGAGTGGGTCCGCCTGGGCTTGAACTCTGGTGTGATTCCCCTTGGAGACTGAGTTCTGGAACTGACCTCAGAGAAGTATTGCCATGAATTGAGTTGGGATTTTCCGAGGCCACGCATGAGAGTCCCCCCTGGAAACTGAGATCAAAGCCCAGGGTGACTTTCCAAAGAACATTGGGAATCTCAGCCAGGATATCACATGATTGTATTCTTAAAGACCTGGCAGCCATAGTTGAGAGTGAAAACACACATGGACCTCACATTGTAGACCTCAGTTGGCCTGGTTTCATGTGACGTTTTTTGGCCACTCTTTGGGAAGCCTTGTTTGTGAGAGTTCTCCAGAGCTTTCATTGAAATGATCTTTCTCACGATTAAATGGTTCCTGAATGTATGGAAACCCACAGTGCCTCCAACTTTATCCTTTAAAAGTGGCTAGATAAATACCGTGCAATCTTTGAAATTCCCATGACCAGGTGGCACTGGAGAACCTTAGGATGTCCTGTTGCTGATCATGAGTTTACCAGACAGGTGCCTTGATTGACGGCTTTCATGAAAATGATGAAGAACAGAGATGCCAGTGAGGTGGGGCCTGCTGAGTAGTGGGCCTAGAGCAGTGGTGTGCAGTTGTGTGATAAAACATCTGTGGTGGGGCCATGTGGATATGCCATGCGCTTCCAAATGTCTTGTGACTGACATGGTGCAGCCAGCAGACTCTTATATGTAAAGGCATCTTGTTATATGGAGAGGTTTCAGAAAAATATTCAGAATCAGGTTGCTATGGTCAAGGGGCCAAGCTCTGTGAGATAGAAGCATGGTTGGTGCATTCTCCTAGGACCCTGACACACCACACGTGACAGAACTCCCTCCAGCACTGTGTCCCAGTTGAAGTCCTTGTATTTCGTGAAGCAAATATCAAACTCCCAGTGAAGCAGCAAGAATCACCACGAAAAGTGGAGGATGACCAAATGGCTTCAAGTTCCCACGGGAAGATACTTAGCCCCCAGTGGCCACAGTTTACCTACAAAGAGAGAATTCAGCACTTCTGCCTCATGTTCATTGGAAAATCAGAAACCATGTCCTCCAGGTCACATAGATGCAGACCCAGCTTTGATGGTCTCACTACAAAGGAAGCTAATGCTCCTGACAACAACATATATTTCAAGAGCCCAACCTCTGAGGCAGTTTCTCAAGAAGGCTTTAGGCCAGCAGAGCTCCATGTTTGTGGAGTGTTTATCCTCTCCCTTACTTATGGAAACTCCTCTACCACCTAAAAAGTTGTGAACTCCTTAGCACTTTTCATTTCACATATGTATTCAAAGATTTTCTAACTCTTCTCCTCGAATTGCGTCTTACTTGGGGCAAAGGTATTTTCAAGGCATTTTTCTGGATGACAGTGGGAAGTTTTTGTGTAGCACATATTTGCATACACATTGGATTCATTTTCCTATTTTCCATTTCAAATACTGAATCCCTGACACTAACCCATACCCTACTAGACTCTGACTACAAATCCTAATATGATAGAAAGAAATAACCCAAACAGAATAGAAAACAAGCAGTTCAGAGGAGGCATGGTGTGTAGTTGGACAGGCCTTTTGCATTATAAAGGGTATATGTTATGAATCTAGTCTAATGTAATAGTTTTCCATGTGTTTTTAAACTTAACAAATATGTGAATTCCTGTTTCCCTTTCTCTGCAGCCTATTCACCACATGTATTTTTACATGCACATAGAGAATCCTACCTGGTTTCCCAGCTACATTCTTGTGAGGTGGCTGAATTTGCAGATACAAACTGTGAGAAGAAATCACTCCTCCTAAATGCTGTTGGAACTGAAAATCAACCTATGGTTGAGCTTCCTACTTCAACAACATGATACATACATCCATGTTCAGTAAAATAAATATTTCTGGATCTTGGGATGATATATATTTCACGATGAATTTCAATAGGCATATGTATATATACACACACACACTCTCCAGATTTTTCAAAATATAAAACATGTGTGTCTTATTTTACACTCCCTGAATTCATGTTCATGTATGTGGATTTATAATCAACTTTTCACAAGATTATTCTCAGAAATATTCATCCACCTGAAGTACATATTTGTTTCCTAGTACTGAAAACTAACTTCAGTGAAAGATGCATAGAAATCCTAACATTTCTACAGTAACTGACCCTGTTTAACATCAATGCAAGTAGACTCCTATGGGACATGATGTGTATTTTGACATTTATTATTATTCAACATTGGTAGATTACTATTTCTTCAGTTGATGCACATCATAGGATATATATTTCATCCTCAATTCACAAATTTCTAGGCATTTGGTTCACTTTCAATCAAATCCTGCTTCAGAACACATGTATTCCTTTATGTTTCTTGACTGGTCTTTTCATGAGACTTCTTTCCAAACACATTATTTTGGATTTCCATAATCACTCTGGAACCAAAACTCACACACCCCTCATGGTAAACCATCACCCTAATATTACCATTAGATGTATAACTGGTTGGAATGAATGATCGTGTATCAATATAAGATTTCTTATATGTTTTCAGATATCAATTCAATCCATTATTTAAATTGGAACCAATTATATTTTTTATTCACAGTATGGTCTATTCATGCATTACCTCTATACCCATAGACCCAGGGTACAGCTATTTGTACCCCCGAATTATAATTTATACGTCTTCAACGTATTGCTCCCAAAAATAGTGGAAGAAATACTCATGTCACCTGATCTACATATATATTTTATCACAGTGATATTCTGAACACAAAATGCAAAGGTCACACTTATGATTGTACCTAAGCCTAATTGGAAAGTGAGCATGGATTACTAAAACCATCCTTGTATAGGTTGGCTAATGTTCTCAAATGTCAATTCTACTGGTGACTACACATTTGTTTCTGCCTAAAATTATATATTCAACCTCAACCATGTTGAAAATGTCTAATCCTATCACTCACATTATACTTTGCCTAATCTCCTAATGTCTATATTCATATCTGCTTTCCTACATATCTTCCCCAGTTCTTCATTGTGACTGACTCTTCACATGTGCTGACATTTACATTCACTCTCTAACAGACACCCTATTGCTAAACAACTTTAGGTCCATATATTATACTCACTCTTCTTCCTAAACCTACTGACTATCTTTCTAATCCTACCTACTATCCCTTTTTGACTTGATCTTCTCTTCTACATTCAATCATCCAAGGTACAAGGTCCCATGCCATTGTATGTTGATTTATCAGAGAAATCTGTACAGAATGTAATTCAAAGCTAAGTATCCAAATCAAGGGCCCAATGCCCTTCTGGCCTTCAAATCTTACTTAGATTTCTGTTTTCATACATATATTTCACCTCTATATTATTATAAATATCACAGGTTCCCAATACCATTCTTCATTTAGCAGAATTATTTCTAACCCAAATTGAACATGTTCTTAACCCCAAGCATTCACTGTTTCCTCAATCTCACTTTACAGAAGAGCAGGGACAGAGTTGGTCTTACAATACAGGAATGTAGGGCATCCTCCACCTGCTGCAACCCTCAAAGGTCCATGCAAAAATGATCCCTGGAGAAGATGTAGGCAGCTAGGAAGGACCTGAGAGAGTAAAAGTCATCTTCCGTGGCAAACAACGTGGTCAGGATGAAGGGATGTGTCTGAATGAGCCTCTCTCTTCTTAATGTAGACAAGATGGATCAAACCAGGCCTGTATGAAGAGCTTTTCCTGGGTGCCTATGATTGATATACCATTCTAACTTGTGAAAGTGTCAAAGAAAGCAGGGGCAGCCTCCATCTCATGGGACACTTGAAAGCAACAGTTAGGACAAAGTGGTTTACAAGGCAGTGACCTCATTCAGTTCCTGAGGATGTGACCTCACCACACTTCCTTGACCTCACCACAGTTCCAGTGATGGAACTCTCTGAACTTGGGATCCAGGAAGCCAGGCACCCAGAGGCAATCCCAGTGCCAGTCCCAGTGGGCTCACTTGTTTGGATTTACCAAGGAGAGAGTCAGTCTTTCTTGGTACCTACAGATGTGAGGATGGCCAATTGCCAGGAAAGCTCTGAAGGGGGTTTTTCCTGAGAAAGCAGGTACTGGCTCACCCCTGGCTCCTGACAACTTCACAGAATTGGCCAAACAGGCCAGATCTGAGACAAGACAGGCCATTTCAGGGGAACATAGTATGGCCCACCAGTCAGAGGACACTTCGGGTAGTCACAGACCTCCTTGGGGGAAGGAGGTGGCTTTGTGGGTGTGGGTGTGAGTTTGTGGTTTGGTCTCATGTTCTGAGAAGAGCTAGGAAAGGCGGTTTGTTGGGTTTGGAGTGCACTGTTTCTAGCAAGTCTTTTGACAAGGCGAGTGTTGCTTTGTCTGTGTATCGCACTGTGTCCCTGGTTGTAGACATTAGAAAAGAGAATGCATCAATGGATGTGTCCTGTCTAGTAGAAAGCTTCCAGCATTCATCCTGCCCAATTTATGAATGGACTGCGGCTTGCCTTATCCATGGGCAAAACCTACTATCTTTTTAAATTCCTGTTTTCTTCCTGAATTCTTGCCACTCTTCAGAATTGGCTCATGATTTTGTGTCCAAGATATGTAACACCTCCAATCCTTGTGACATGGCCATGTACTAGATAGCTGAAAGGAATGGCGAGCATCTCAGAAAACTCAGATAGCAGTGGGCCCATTAAAGTCTCATTGGAGAAACCCTGCTTTGGGCCTTTTGCTTACCTATTGTTCTGTTTCCCTGGATGTCAGCAAGGTCTTTGCCTCAGGACACACCTTTGTGAAGCCTGAAGAAAACAGTTTTCAAATGCAAACGAATGGGCATCACTTGTGGCTCTTTGCTTAATTGCTTTGCAAAGGGATGTGTCTGAATCAGCCTCTTGGCCCTGTGTAAGGCTGTGGTTTAGATTGTCAGCACCTGATGGATCTCAGGAAAGATCCCATATGTGTATCCAAAGCCAATATAGCAAAACAGCAGTCATTGTGGATGAAGTCTCTTGCCTTCCTCTGTAAGGTCCCTGACCTGCATCAAGTGAGAATAGGGATCCTTTGGGTCAAATGAGTTTTTCAAAGCCCTGCAGAGGCTAGCCATTATGTGCTTGTGTTTTCTCATGACTCCAATTTACACAAAAAATCTGTACCCCACCAACAGCAGGCCTCAAAGTTTAGAAGCTGAGCAGTATTAAAGGCAGGCCTATTTGATTACTCCTGGTTCAAAGAAGGGTGTCCAGGCCACCCTGACATTAGGCAAATGAGGGGCAAGGGAGCTTATTGTGGACAATGTCTTAGGCTGCGCCCCTCATGGAAACCTCCAGCCAGAGGTTATGAAGAATATGTATGAAAACATATTCATCTATATGGAAGAAGTTGAGGGCCTTTTGGCAGTGTTTTGGTTTGAATTGTGGTCATTTGTATGGCGGTGGAAGAGATGAGTGGGTCCGCCTGGGCTTGAACTCTGGTGTGATTCCCCTTGGAGACTGAGTTCTAGAACTGACCTCAGAGAAATATTGCCATGAATTGAGTTGGGATTTTCGGAGGCCCCTCATGAGAGTCCCCTCTGGAAACTGAGATCAAAGCCCAGGTGACTTTCCACAGAACACTGGGAATCTCAGGCAGGATATCACATGATTTTATTATTAAAGACCTGGCAGCCATAGTTTAGTGTCAAAACACACATGGACTTCACATTGTACACCTCAGTCGGCCTAGTTTCATGTGACCTTTTTTTTGCCACTCTTCGGGAAGCCTTGTTTGTGAGAGTTCTCCAGAGCTTTCATTGAAATGATCTCTCTCACCATTAAATGGTTCCTGAATGAATGGAAACCAACAGTGCCTCCAACTTCATCCTTGAAAAGTGGCTAGATAAATACCGTGCAATCTTTGAAATTTCCATCACCAGGTGGCACTGGAGAACCTTAGGATGTCCTGTTTCGGATCATGAGTTTACCAGACAGGTGCCTTGATTGACGGCTTTCATGAAAATGATGAAGAACAGAGATGCCAGTGAGGTGGGGCCTGCTGAGTAGTGGGCCTAGAGCAGTGGTGTGCAGGTGTGTGATAAAACATCTGTGGTGGGGCCATGTGGATCTGCCATGCGCTTCCAAATGTCTTGTGACTGACATGGTGCAGCCAGCAGAACCTTATATGTAAAGGCATCTTGTTATATGGAGAGGTTTCAGAACAATGTTCAGAATCAGGTTGCTATGGTCAAGGGGCCATGCTCTGTGGGATAGAAGCATGGTTGGTGCATTCTCCTAGGATCCTGACACACCACACGTGACAGAACTCCGTCCAGCACTGTGTCCCAGTTGAAGTCCTTGTATTTCGTGAAGCAAATACCAAACTTTCAGTGCAGCAGCAAGAATCACCACGAAAAGTGGAGGATGACCAAATGGCTTCACAGTTCCCACGGGGAGATACTTAGCCCCCAGTGGCCACAGTTTACCTACAAAGAGAGAATTCAGCACTTCTGCCTCATGTTCATTGGAAAATCAGAAACCATGTCCTCCAGGTCACATAGATGCAGACCCAGCTTTGATGGTCTCACTACAAAGGAAGCTAATGCTCCTGACAACAACATATATTTCAAGAGCCCTACCTCAGAGGCAGTTTCTCAAGAAGTCTTTAGGCCAGCAGAGCTCCATGTTTGTGGAGTGTTTATCCTCTCCCTTACTTATGGAAACTCCTCTACCACCTCCAAAGTTGTGAACTCCTGAGCATTTTTCATTCCACATATGTATTCAAAGATTTTCTAACTCTTCTCCTCGAATTGCGTCTTACTTGGGGCCAGGGTATTGTCAAGGCATTTTTCTGGATGACAGTGGGAAGATTTTGTGTAGCACATATTTGCATGCACATTGGATTCATTTTCCTATTTTCCATTCCAAATACTGAATCCCTGACACTAACCCATACCCTACTAGACTCTGACTACAAATCCTAATATGATAGAAAAAAATAACCCAAACACAATAGAAATACAAGCAGTTCAGAGGAGGCATGGTGTGTAGTTGGACAGGCCTTTTGCATTATAAAGGGTAGATGTTATGAATCTAGTGCAATGTAATAGTTCTCCATGTGTTTTTAAACTTAACCAATATGTGAATTCCCGTCTCCCTTTCTATTCAGCCTATTCAGCACACGTATTTTTACATGCACATAGAGAATCATACCTGCTTTCTTAGCTACATTGTTGTGAGGTGGCTGAATTGGCAGATACAAACTGTGAGAAGAAATCACTCCTCCTAAATGCTGTTGGAACTGAAAATCAACCTATGGGTGAGCTTCCTACTTCAACAATATGATACATACATCCATGTCCAGTAAAATAAATATTTCTGGATCTTGGGATGATATATATTTCATGATGAATTTCAATTGGCATATATATTTTTACTTTTTAATGTCTCTCTGTGTGTGTTTTGTGTATATATATATATATATATATACACACACACACACACACACACACTCTCTCTAGATTTTTGAAAATATAAAATATGTGTGTCTTATTTTACACTCCCTGAATTCATGTTCATGTATGTGGATTTATAATCAACTTTTCACAAGATTATTCTCAGAAATATTCATCCACCTGAAATACATATTTGTTTCCTAGTACTGAAAACTAACTTCAGTGAATGGTGCATAAAATCCTAACATTTCTTTTTTTTTTAAATTTATTTATTTTTTTTATTGTTGGTCGTTCAAAACCTTACACAGTTCTTAATACATCATATTTCACAGTTTGATTCAAGCGGGTTATGAACTCCCAACTTTACCCCGTATACAGATTGCTGTATCACATCATTTACCCTTCCATTGATTGACATATTGCCTTTCTAGTGTCTGATGTATTCTGCTGTAAGTCCTATTCTCTACTATCCCCCCTCCCCTCCCCTCCCCTCCCCTTTTCTCTCTCTACCCCTTCTACTGTAAATCATTTCTTCCATTTGTATTATCTTGTCTTACCCCTCCATTACATAGTTCTTGATATATCATATTTCACATTTTGATTCAAGTGGGTTATGCACTCCCATATTGCCCCTTATACAGATTGCAGAATCACATCAGTTTCACTTCCATTGCTTTACATATTGCCATCCTAGTGTCTGTTGTATTCTGCTGCCTTTCCTATCCTCTACTATCCCCCCTCCCCTATCCCTCCCCTCCCCTCTTCTCTCTCTACCCCCACTACTGCAATTCATTCCTCCCCCTTGTATTATTTTTCCCTTTCCCCTCACTTCCTCTTGTATGTAAATTTGTATAAACCTGAGGGTCTCATTCCATTTCCATGCTATTTCCCTTCTCTCTCCCTTTCCCTCCCACCTCCCAACCCTGTTTAATGATGGTCTTCTACTTGTGCTCTTCTTCCCTAGTCTGTTCTTAATTACTCTCCTTATATCAAAGAAGACATTTGGCATTTGTTTTTTAGGGCTTGGCTAGCTTCGCTTAGCATAATCTGCTCTAATGCCATCCATTTCCCTCCAAATTCTATGATTTTGTCATTTCTTAATGCAGAGTAATACTCCATTGTGTATAAATGCCTCATTTTTTTTATCCATTCGTCTATTGAAGGGCATCTAGGTTGGTTCCACAGTCTTCCTATTGTGAATTGTGCTGCTATAAACATCGATGTAGCAGTGTCCCTGTAGCATGCTCTTTTTAGGTCTTTAGGGAATAGACCCAGAAGGGGGATAGCTGGGTCAAATGGTGGTTCCATTCCCAGCTTTCCAAGAAATCTCCATACTGCTTTCCAAATTGGCCGCACCAATTTGCAGTCCCACCAACAATGTACAAGTGTACCCTTTTCCCCACATCCTCGCCAGCACTTATTGTTGTTTGACTTCATAATGGCTGCCAATCTTACTGGAGTGAGATGGTATCTTAGGGTGGTTTTGATTTGCATTTCTCTGACTGCTAGAGATGGTGAGCATTTTTTCATGTACTTGTTGATTGATTGTATGTCCTCCTCTGAGAAGTGTCTGTTCAAGTCCTTGGCCCATTTGTTGATGGGATTATTTGTTATCTTATTGTCTAATTTTCTGAGTTCTTTATATACTCTGGATATTAGGGCTCTATCTGAAGTGTGAGGAGTAAAGATTTGTTCCCATGATGTAGGCTCCCTATTTACCTCTCTTATTGTTTCTTTTGCTGAGAAAAAACTTTTTAGTTTGAGTAAGTCCCAGTTGTTGATTCTAGATGTTAACTCTTGTGCTATGGGTGTCCTATTGAGGAATTTGGAGCCCCCGACCCCACAGCATGTAGGTCGTAGCCAACTTTCTCTTCTATCAGATGCCGTGTCTCTGATTTGATATCAAGCTCCTTGATCCATTTTGAGTTAACTTTTGTGCATGGCGAGAGAAAGGGATTCAATTTCAATTTGTTGCATATGGATTTCCAATTTTCCCAGCACCATTTGTTGAAGATGCTATTCTTCCTCCATTGCATGCTTTTAGCCCCTTTATCAAATATAAGAAAGTTGTAGTTTTGTGGGTTGGTTTCTGTGTCCTCTATTCTGTACCATTGGTCCACCCGCCTGTTTTGGTACCAGTACCATGCTGTTTTTGTTACTATTGCTCTGTAGTATAGTTTGAAATCTGGAATCGCTATACCACCTGATTCACACTTCCTGCTTAGTATTGTTTTTGCTATTCTGGGTCTTTTATTCTTCCATATGAATTTCATGATTGCTTTCTCCATTTCTACAAGAAATGCCGTTGGGATTTTGATTGGCATTGCATTAAACCTATAGAGAACTTTTGGTAATATCGCCATTTTGATGATGTTAGTTCTGCCTATCCATGAACAGGGTATATTTTTCCATCTTCTAAGGTCTTCTTCAATTTCTCTCTTTAGGGTTCTGTAGTTTTCATTGTATAAGTCTTTCACCTCTTTTGTTAGGTTGATTCCCAAGTATTTTATTCTTTTTGAGGATATTGTGAACGGGGTGGTTGTCCTCGTGTCCATTTCAGAGGATTTGTCGCTGATATACAGGAATGCCTTTGATTTATGCGTGTTGATTTTATAACCTGCCACTTTGCTGAATTCATTTATTAGCTCTAACAGTTTCTTTGTAGACCATATTGGGTCTGCTAGGTATAGAATCATGTCATCTGCAAATAGTGATAACTTAAGTTCTTCTTTTTTTATTTTTATGCCTTTAATTTCTTTCGTCTGTCTAATTGCTCTGGCCAGTGTTTCGAGAACTATGTTGAACAGGAGTGGTGAGAGAGGGCATCCCTGTCTTGTTCCAGATTTTAGAGGGAATGCCTTCAATTTTTCTCCATTCAGAATCATGCTAGCCTGAGGCTTAGCATAAATTGCTTTTACAATGTTGAGGTATGTTCCTTTTATCCCTAGTTTTTCGAGAGTTTTGAACATAAACGGATGCTGTACTTTGTCGAATGCTTTTTCTGCATCTATCGAGATGATCATATGGTTCTTATTTTTAAGCCTATTGATGTGGTGAATAACATTTATTGATTTCCGTATATTGAACCAACCTTGCATACCAGGGATGAATCCTACTTGATCATGGTGCACAATTTTTTTGATATGTTTTTGTATCCGATTTGCCAGAATTTTATTGAGGATTTTTGCATCTAGGTTCATTAGAGATATTGGTCTGTAGTTTTCTTTCTTTGAAGTGTCTTTGTCTGGTTTCGGAATCAGGGTGATGTTGGCCTCGTAGAATGAATTTGGAAGTTCTCCCTCTTTTTCTATTTCCTGAAATAGCTTGAAAAGTATTGGTATTAGTTCCTCTTTAAAGGTTTTGTAAAACTCTGCTGTAAACCCATCCGGTCCTGGGCTTTTCTTAGATGGTAATCTTTTGATGTTTTCTTCTATTTCCTCAATTGATATTGGTCTGTTTAGGTTGTCTATATCCTCCTGACTCAATCTGGGCAGATTATATGACTTAAGAAATTTATCGATGCCTTCACTATCTTCTATTTTATTGGAGTATAAGGATTCAAAATAATTTCTGATTATCTTCTGTATTTCTGAAGTGTCTGTCATGATCTTGCCTTTTTCATCCCTTATGCTAGTAATTTGAGTTCTCTCTCTTCTTCTCTTCACTAGCATGCCTAAGGGTCTGTCAATTTTATTTATCTTTTCAAAGAACCAACTTTTCGTTTTGTCAATTTTTTCAATTGTTTCTTTTGTTTTGATTTCATTAATTTCAGCTCTGATTTTAATTATTTCTTGCCTTCTACTTCTTTTGCTGTTGTTTTGCTCTTCTTTTTCTAGAATTTTGAGATGAAGTATGAGATCATTTATTTGTTGGTTTTTTCTTTTTTTAAGGAATGAACTCCAAGCAATGAATTTTCCTCTTAGAACTGCTTTCAATGTGTCCCATAGATTCCGATATGTTGTGTCTGTGTTTTCATTAAACTCTAAGAATTTTTTAATTTCCTCCTTGATGTCTTCTAAAACCCATTGATCATTCAGTAACCTATTGTTCATTCTCCAAGTGATGCATGATTTTTCCTTGCTTCTTTTATGGTTGATTTTTAGTTTCATTCCATTATGATCAGATAAGATGCATGGTATTATCTCCGCTCCTTTATATTGTCTAAGAGTTGCCCTGTGACATAATATATGATCTGTTTTTGAGAAGGATCCATGTGCTGCTGAGAAAAAAGTGTAGCTGCTTGATGTTGGGTGGTATATTCTATATATGTCAATTAAGTCTAGGTTGTTAATTGTGTTATTGAGTTCTATAGTTTCCTTATTCAACTTTTGTTTGGAAGATCTGTCCAGTGGTGAGAGAGGTGTGTTGAAGTCTCCCATGATTATTGTATGGTGGTCTATTAGACTCTTGAACTTGAGAAGAGTTTGCTTGATGAACGCAGCAGCACCGTTGTTTGGGGCATATATATTTATGATTGTTATGTCTTGTTGGTGTATGGTTCCCTTGAGCAGTATGTAGTGTCCTTCTTTATCCCTTTTGATTAACTTTGGTTTGAAATCTATTTTATTTGATATGAGTATGGACACTCCTGCTTGTTTCCGCAGTCCATATGAGTGATATGATTTTTCCCAACCTTTCACCTTCAGTCTATGTATATCCTTTCCTATCAAATGCGTCTCCTGTAGGCAGCATATTGTTGGATCTTGTTTTGTGATCCATTCAACTAGCCTGTGTCTCTTAATTGGTGAGTTTAAGCCATTAACATTTAGGGTTATTATTGAGATATGGTTTGTTCTTCCAGCCATGTTTGTTTATTAATGCTGTTAAACCTGATTTGTTTTTCTCTTTGATTTTTCCCCCCTTTACTGTCCTACCTCCCACTGTTGGTTTTCATTGTTGTTTTCCATTTCCTCTTCCTGTAGTGTTTTGCCAAGGATTTTTTGAAGAGATGGTTTTCTAGCTGCAAATTCTTTTAACTTTTGTTTATCATGGAATGTTTTAATTTCATCTTCCATCCTGAAGCTTAATTTCGCCGGATACACGATTCTTGGTTGGAACCCATTTTCTTTTAGCGTTTGAAATATGTTATTCCAGGATCTTCTAGCTTTTAGAGTCTGTGTTGAGAGATCAGCTGTTATCCTGATTGGTTTACCCCTAAATGTAATCTGCTTCCTTTCTCTTGTAGCTTTTAAAATTCTCTCCTTATTCTGTATGTTGGACATCTTCATTATAATGTGTCTAGGTGTGGATCTCTTATGATTTTGCACATTCGGCGTCCTGTAGGCTTCTAGGATTTGGGGTTCTGTCTCATTCTTCAAGTCTGGGAAGTTTTCTCGTATTATTTCACTGAATAAATTGTCTATTCCTTTGGTTTGGAGCTCTGTGCCTTCCTGTATCCCAATGACTCTTAAGTTTGGTCTTTTGATATTATCCCATATTTCTTGGATGTTCTGCTCATGGTTTCTTAGCAGACTTGCTGAGCTGTCTATGCTCTTTTCAAGTTGAAATACTCTGTCTTCATTGTCTGATGTTCTATCTTCTAAGTGATCCACTCTGCTGGTAGTTTTCTCAATTGAGTTTTTAAGTTGGTTTATTGCTTCCTGCATTTCTAGGATTTCTATTTGTTTGTTTTTTATTTCCTCTATCTCCCTGTGAAATTGATCTTTTACTTCCTGGATTTGTTTATGAAGTTCCTTGTCAATGTGATCTTTCATTGTCTGATTTTGCTGTCTCATGTCTTCCTTGAGACTCCAGATCATCTGAAGCATGTATATCCTGACCTCTCTGTCTGACATTCCATCTGTTGCAGCTATTACCTCTTCTAGAGTTGAGTTGACCTGCATTGCCTGTGGTCCTTTCTTTCCTTGTCTTTTCATACTGCTGGCGTTTCTTTCTGCTTGGTGAAACTGTTGTGTTTTTGAAATTTTCCCTCTATTTATTCATATTGCTCTTGTATAGTTGAAAAGTCTCCCTTGCAGGTCAGATGGTGTCTGTGATCTTCCACCAATTGGTGCGATCTGTCTACCACGCTGGCGGGCCCTAGGTCTGCTCTGCTGGCCAGTCGAAGGTCCGCCTACCCAGCAGGCGCGAGGGGCACCTCTGTCTCTCCGTAGGTTGCTGGGCCTAACCTCCCGATGGGTCCCCAGTACGCCTACCTTGCAGGCACTGGGGGTGGGGCCGGCTACGGCCCGCAACAAGCCGCAGGGCGTGATCTGCCACTGGTCACAGTCCCGCCTAACTTGCAGGCACTGACGGAGGGGACTGTCCTGCCCCTCAGCAGGGCGCTAAGCCTGATCTGCTGGAGGTGACAATCCCGCCTACCTTGCAGGCACTGGGGGAGGGGACGGGCCTGCCCCACAGAAGGCCGCTGGTGGGTCACAGGACCCCGTTCCCTGCAGGCGCCTGTGTCAGCTCTGTCTCTCGGCAGATTGCTGGGCCTGACCTGCCCATGGGTCGCCAGTTCTCCTACCTTGCAGGCACTGGGGGTGGGGCCAGCTCGGGCCACAACCAGCCGCTGGGCCTTCTCTGCCGGTGGTCCCTAACATTTCTATAGTAACTGACCCTGTTTAACATCAATGCAAGTAGACTCCTATGGGACATGATGTGTATTTTGACATTTATTTTTATTCAACACTGGTACATTACTCTTTCTTCAGTTGATGCACATCATAGGATATATATTTCATCCTCAAGTTCACAAATTTCTAGGCATTTGGTTCACTTTCAATCAAAACCTGCTTCAGAACACATGTATTCCTTTATGTTTCTTGACTGGTCTTTTCATGAGACTTCTTTCCAAACACATTATTTTGGATTTCCATAATCATTTTGGAACCAAAACTCACACACCCCTCATGGTAAACCATCACCCTAATATTACCATTAGATGTATAACTGGTTGGAATGAATGATCGTGTATCAATATAAGATTTCTTATATGTTTTCAGATATCAATTCAATCCATTATTTAAATTAAAACCAGTTATATTCTTTATTCAAAGTATGGTCTATTAATACATTATCTCTATACTCATAGACCCAGGGTACACCTATTTGTACCCCCGAATTCTAATTTATACTTCTTCTACATATTGCTCCCAAAAATAGTGGAAGAAATACTCATGTCACCTTATCTACATATATATTTTATCACAGTGATTCTGAACACAAAATGCAAAGGTCACACTTATGATTGTACCTAAGCCTAATTGGAAAGTGAGCATGGATTACTAAAACCATCCTTGTCTAGGTTGGCTAATGCTCTCAAATGTCAATTCTATTGGTGACTACACATTTGTTTCTGCCTAAGATTATATATTTTACCTCAACCGTGTTGAAAATGTCTAATCCTATCACTCACTTTAAACTTTGCCTAATTTCCTAATGTCTATATTCATATCTGCTTTTCTACATATCTTCCCCAGTTCATCATTGTGACTGACTCTTCACATGTGTTGACATTTACATTCACTCTCTAACAGACACCCTATTGCTAAAGAACTTTTGGTCCAAATATTATACTCACTCTTCTTCCTAAACCTACTGACTATCTTTCTAATCCTACCTACTATCCCTTTTTCACTTGATCTTCTCTTCTACATTCAATCATCCAAGGTACAAGGTCCTATGAAATTGTATGTTGATTTATTAGAGACATCTGAACAGAATGTAATTCAAAGCTAAGTATCCCAATCAAGGGCCCAATGCCCTTCTGGCCTTCAAATCTTACTTAGATTTCTGTTTTCATACATATATTTCACCTCTATATTATTATAAATATCACAGGTTCCCAATACCATTCTTCATCCAGCATTATGATTTCTAACCCAAATTGAACATGTTCTTAACCCCAAGCATTCACTGTTTCCTCAATCTCACTTTACAGAAGAGCAGGGACAGAGTTGGTCTTACAATTCAGGAATGTAGGGGATCTTCCACCTGCTGAGAACCTCCATGGTCCATGCAGAAATGAACCCTGGATAAGTTGTAGGCAGCTAGGAAGGACCTGAGAGAGTAAAAGTCATCTTCCGTGGCAAACAACATGGTCAGGATAAAGAGATGTGTCTGAATGAGCGTCTTTCTTCTTCATGTAGACAAGATTGACCAAACCAGGCCTGTGTGGAGAGCTTTTCCAGGGTTCCTATGGTTGATATACCATTCTAACTTGTGAAATTGTCACAGGAAGCAGGGGCAGCCTCCATCTCATGGGACCCTTGGAAGCAACAGTTACGACAAAGTGGTTTCCAAGGCAGTGACCTCATTCAGTTCCTGAAGAAAGTGACCTCACCACAGTTCCTTGGTGATGGAACTCTCTGAAATTGGGATCCAGGAAGCCAGGCACCCAGAGGCAGTCCCAGTGCCAGTCCCAGTGGGCTCACTTGTTTGGATTTACCAAGGACAGAGTCAGTCTTTCTTGGTACATACAGATGTGAGGATTGCCAATTGCCAGGAAAGCTCTGAAGGGGGTCTTTCCAGAGAAAGCAGGTAGTGGCTCACCCCTGGCTCCTGACAACTTCACAGAATTGGCCAAGGAGGCCAGATCTGTGACAAGACTGTCCAATTCGGGGGAACCTAGTATGGCCCACCAGTCAGAGGACACTGTGGGTAGTCACAGACCTCCTTGGGGGAAGCAGATGGCTTTGTTGGTGTGGGTGCGAGTTTGTGGTTTGGTCTCAGGTTCTGAGAAGAGCTAGGAAAGGCGAAAGGTTTGGTTGGGAGTGGACTGTTTCTAGCAAGTCTTTTGACAAGGCGAGTGTTGCTCTTTTTGTGTATGGCACTGTGTCCGTGGTTGTAGACATTAGAAAAGAGAATGCATCAATGGATGTGTCCTGTCTAGTAAAAAGATTCCAGCATTCATCCTGCCCAATTTATGAATTGACTGCGGCTTGCCTTATCCATGGGCAAAACCTACTATCTTCCTAAATTTCTGTTTTCTTCCTGAATTCTGGCCACTCTTCAGAATAGGCTCATGGTTTTGTGTCCATGATATGTACCACCTCCAAGCTTGGTGACATGGCCATGTACTAGATAGCTGAAAGGAATGGCGAGCATCTCAGACAACTCAGATATCAGTGGGCCCATTGAAGTCTCAGTGGAGAAACCCTGCTTTGCGACATTTGCTTACCTATTGTTCTGTTTCCCTGGATGTCAGCAAGGTCTTTGCCTCAGGACACACCTTTGTGAAGCCTGAAGAAAACAGTTTTCAAATGCAAACGAATGGGCACCACTTGTGGCTCTTTGCTTAATTGCTTAGCAAAGGAATGTGTCTGAATCAGCCTCTTGGCCCTGTGTGAGGCTGTGGCTTAGATTGTCAGCACCTGATGGACCTCAGGAAAGATCCCATATGTGCACCCAAAGCCAATATGGCAAAACAGCAGTCATTGTGGATGAAGTCTCTTGCCTTCCTCTGTAAAGTCCCTGATCTGCATCAAGTGAGAATAGGGATCCTTTGGATCAAATGAGTTTTTCAAAGCCCTGCAGAAGCTAGCCATTATGTGCTTGTGTTTTCTCATGACTCCAATTTACACAAAAAATCTGTACCCCACCATCAGCAGGCCTCAAAGTTTAGAAGCCTAGCAGTATTAAAGGCAGGCCTATTTGATCACTCCTGGTTCAAAGAAGGGTGTACAGGCCACCCTGCAATTAGGCCAATGAGGGGCAAGGGAGCTTATTGTGGACACTGTCTTTGGCTGCGACACTCAAAGAAATTTCAAGCCAGAGGTTATGAGGATTGTCTATATGGAAGAAGTTGAGGGCCTTGTGGCAGTGTTTTGGTTTGAATTGTGGTCATTTGTATGGCAGTGGAAGAGATGACTGGGTCCGCCTGGGCTTGAATTCTGGTGTGATTCCCCTTGGAGACTGAGTTTTGGAACGGACCTCAGAGAAGTATTGCCATGAATTGTGTTGGGATTTTCCAAGGCCACGCATGAGAGTCCCCCCTGGAAACTGAGATCGAATCCCAGGGTGACTTTCCACAGAACACTGGGAATCTCAGGCAGGATATCACATGATTTTATTCTTAAAGACCTGGCAGCCATAGTTGAGAGTCAAAACACACATGGACCTCACATTGTAGACCTCAGTGGGCCTGGTTTCATGTGACATTTTTTGGCCACTCTTTGGGAAGCCTTGTTTGTGAGAGTTCTCCAGAGCTTTCATTGAAATGATATTTCACACCTTTAAATGTTTCCTGAATGAATGGAAACCCACAGTGCCTCCAACTTCATCCTTTAAAAATGGCTAGATAAATACCGTGAAATCTTTGAAATTCCCATGACCAGGTGGCACTGGAGAACCTTAGGATGTCCTCTTGCTGATCATGAGTTTACCAGACAGGTGCCTTGATTGACGGCTTTCATGAAAATGATGAAGAACAGAGATGCCAGTGAGGTGGGGCCTGCTGAGTAGTGGGCCTAGAGCAGTGGTGTGCAGGTGTGTGATAAAACATCTGTGACGGGGCCATGTGGATCTGCCATGGGCTTCCAAATGTCTTGTGATTGACATGGTGCAGCCAGCAGACCCTTATATGTAAAGGCATCTTGTTATATGGAGAGGTTTCAGAACAATATTCAGAATCAGGTTGCTATGTTCAAGGGGCCAAGCTCTGTGGGATAGAAGCATGGTTGGTGCATTCTCCTAGGATCCTGACACACCACACGTGACAGAACTCCCTCCAGCACTGTGTCCCAGTTGAAGTACTTGTATTTCGTGAAGCAAATACCAAACTCCCAGTGAAGCAGCAAAAAACACCACAAAAAGTGAAGGATGACAAAATGGCTTCACAGTTCCCACGGGGAGATACTTAGCCCCCAGTGGCCACGGTTTTCCTACAAAGAGAGAATTCAGCACTTCTGCCTCATGTTCATTGGAAAATAAGAAACCATGTCCTCCAGGTCACATAGATGCAGACCCAGCTTTGATCGTCTCACTACAAAGGAAGCTAATGCTCCTTACAACAACATATATTTCAAGAGCCCAACCTCAGAGGCAGTTTCTCAAGAAGTCTTTAGGCCAGCAGAGCTCCATGTTTGTGTAGTGTTTATCCTCTCCCTTACTTATGGAAACTCCTCTACCACCTCCAAAGTTGTGAATTCCTGAGCATTTTTCATTCCACATATGTATTCAAATTTTTTCTAACTCTTCTCCACGAATTGCGTCTTACTTGGGGCAAGGCTATTGTCAAGGCATTTTTTCTGGATGACAGTGGGAAGATTGTGTGTAGCACATATTTGCATACACATTGGATTCATTTTCCTATTTTCCATTCCAAATTCTGAATACCTGACACTAACCCATACCCTACTAGACTCTGACTACAAATCCTAATATGATAGAAAAAAATAACCCAAACAGAATAGAAATACAAGCAGTTCAGAGGAGGCATGGTGTGTAGTTGGACAGGCCTTTTGCATTATAAAGGGTAGATGTTATGAATCTAGTTCAATATAATAGTTCTCCATGTGTTTTTAAAAAGAACAAATATGTGAATTCCTGTCTCACTTTTTTTGCAGCCTATTCAGCACATGTATTTTTACATGCACATAGAGAATCCTACCTGGTTTCCCAGCTACATTCTTGTGAGGTTGCTGACTTGGCAGATACAAACTGTGAGAAGAAATCACTCCTCTTAAATGCTGTTGGAACTGAATATCAACTTATGGGTGAGCTTCCTACTTAAACAACATGATACATACATCCATGTTCAGTAAAATAAATATTTCTAGATCTTGGGATGATATATATTGCATGATGAATTTCAATTGGCATATATATTTTTACTTTTTAATGTCTCTCTGTGTGTGTTTTGTGTGTATATATATATATATATATATATATATATATATATATATATATATATACACATATATATATGTATATATACACACACACACTCTCCAGATTTTTCAAAATATAAAATATGTGTGTCTTATTTTACACTCCCTGAATTCATGTTCATGTATGTGGATTTATAATCAACTTTTCACAAGGTTACTCTCAGAAATAGTCATCCACCTGAAATACATATTTGTTTCCTAGTACTTAAAACTAACTTCAGTGAATGGTGCATAGAAATCCTAACATTTCTACAGTAACTGACCCTGTTTAACATCAATGCAAGTAGACTCCTATGGGACATGATGTGTATTTTGACATTGATTTTTATTCAACACTGGTACATTACTATTTCTTCAGTTGATGCACATCATAGGATATATATTTCATCCTCAAGTTCACAAATTTCTAGGCAGTTGGTTCACTTTCAATCAAATTCTGCTTCAGAACACATGTATTCCTCCATGTTTCTTGACTGGTCTTTTCATGAGACTTCTTTCCAAACACATTATTTTGGATTTCCATAATCACTTTGGAACCAAAACTCACACACCCCTCATGGTAAACCATCACTCTAATATTACCATTAGATGTATAACTGGTTGGAATGAATGATCATGTTTCAATATAAGATTTCTTATTTGTTTTCAGATATCATTTCAATCCATTATTTAAATTTGAACCAGTTATATTCTTTATTCACAGTATGGTCTATTCATGCATTATCTCTATACTCATAGACCCAGTGTACACCTACTTGTACCCCCTAATTCTAATTTATACATCTTCAATGTATTGCTCCCAAAAATACTGGAAGAAATACTCATGTCACCTTATCTACATATATATTTTATCACAGTGATATTCTGCACACAAAATGCAAAGGTCACACTTATGATTGTACCTAAGCCTACTTGGAAAGTGAGCATGGATTACTAAAACCATCCTTGTCTACGTTGGCTAATGCTCTCAAATGTCAATTCTATTGGTGACTACACATTTGTTTCTGCCTAAGATTATATATTCAACCTCAACCCTGTTGAAAATGTCTAATCCTATCACTCACTTTATACTTTGCCTAATTTCCTAATGTCTATATTCATATCTGCTTTCCTATATATCTTCCCCAGTTCATCATTGTGACTGACTCTTCACATGTGCTGACATTTGCATTCACTCTCTAACAGACACCCTATTGCTAAAGAACTTTTGGTCCAAATATTATACTCACTCTTCCACCTAAACCCACTGACTATCTTTCTAATCCTACCTACTATCCCATTTTGACTTGATCTCCTATTCTACATTCAATCATTCAAGGTACAAGGTCCTATGAAATTGTGTGTTGTTTTATCAGAGACATCTGTACAGAATGTAATTCAAAGCTAAGTATCCCAATCAAGGGCCAATGCTCTTCTGGCCTTCAAACTTTACTTAGATTTTTGTTTTTACACATATATTTCACCTCTATATTATTATAAATATCACAGGTTCCCAGTACCATTCTTCATTTAGCAGAATTATTTCTAACCCTAATTGAACATGTTCTTAACCCCAAGCATTCACTGTTTCCTCAATCTCACTTTACAGAAGAGTAGGGACAGAGTTGGTCTTACAATACAGGAATGTAGGGGATCTTCCACCTGCTGAGAACCTCAAAGGTCCATGCAGAAATGATCCCTGGAGAAGATGTAGGCAGCTAGGAAGGACCTGAGAGAGTAAAAGTCATCTTCCGTGGCAAACAACCTGGTCAGGATGAAGGGATGTGTCTGAATGAGCCTCTCTTTTCTTTACGTAGACAAGATGGACCAAACCAGGCCTGTGTGGAGAGCTTTTCCTGGGTGCCTATGGTTGATATACCATTCTAACTTGTGAAAGTGTCACAGAAAGCAGGGGCAGCCTCCATCTCATGGGACCCTTGGAAGCAACAGTTAGAACAAAGTGGTTTCCAAGGCTGTGACCTCATTCAGTTCCTGAAGGAAGTGACCTCACCACACTTCCTTGGTGATGGAACTCTCTGAACTTGGGATCCAGGAAGCCAGGCACCCAGAGGCAGTCCCAGTGCTCGTCCCAGTGGGCTCACTTTTTGGATTTACCAAGGACAGAGTCAGTCTTTCTTGGTACCTACAGATGTGAGGATGGCCAATTGCCAGGAAAGCTCTGAAGGGAGTCTTTCCTGAGAAAGCAGGTAGTGGCTCACCCCTGGCTCCTGACAACTTCACAGAATTGGCCAAAAAGGCCAGATCTGAGACAAGACAGGCCATTTCGGGGGAACCTAGTATGGCCCACCAGTCAGAGGACACTGTGGGTAGTCACAGACCTCCTTGGGGGAAGGAGGTGGCTTTGTGGGTGTGGGTGTGAGTTTGTGGTTTGGTCTCATGTTCTGAGAAGAGCTAGGAAAGGCGGTTTGTTTGGTTTGGAGTGGACTGTTTCTAGAAAGTCTTTTGACAAGGCGAGTGTTGCTTTGTCTGTGTATCGCACTGTGTCCGTGGTTGCAGACATTAGAAAAGAGAATGCATCAATGGATGTGTCCTGTCTAGTAGAAAGCTTCCAGCATTCATCCTGCCCAATTTATGAATGGACTGCGGCTTGCCTTATCCATGGGGAAAACCTACTATCTTCCTTAATTCCTGTTTTCTTCCTGAATTCTGGCCACTCTTCAGAATAGGCTCATGGTTTTGTATCCAAGATATGTACCACCTCCAAGCTTGGTGACATGGCCATGTACTAGATAGCTGAAAGGAATGGCCAGCATCTCAGAAAAAGTCTCAGTGGAGAAACCTTGCTTTGGGCCTTTTGCTTACCTATTGTTCTGTTTCCCTGGATATCAGCAAGGTCTTTCCCTCAGGACACAACTTTGTGAAGCCTGAAAAAAACACTTTTCAAATGCAAACGAATGGGCATCACTTGTGGCTCTTTGCTTAATTGCTTTGCAAAGGGATGTGTCTGAATCAGCCTCTTGGCCCTGTGTGAGGCTGTGGCTTAGATTGTCAGCACCTGATGGATCTCAGGAAAGATCCCATATGTGCATCCAAAGCCAATATGGCAAAACAGAAGTCATTGTGGATGAAGTCTCTCGCCTTCCTCTGTAAGGTCCCTGACCTGCATCAAGTGAGAATAGGGGTCCTTTGGGTCAAATGAGTTTTTCAAAGCCCTGCAGAGGCTAGCCATTATGTGCTTGTGTTTTCTCATGACTCCAATTTACACAAAAAATGTGTACCCCACCATCAGCAGGCCTCAAAGTTTAGAAGCTGAGCAGTATTAAAGGCAGGCCTATTTGATCACTCCTGGTTCAAAGAAGGTTGTCCAGGCCACCCTGACATTAGGCAAATGAGGGGCAAGGGAGCTTATTGTGGACACTGTCTTAGACTGGGCCCCTCATGGAAACCTCCAGCCAGAGGTTATGAGGATTGTCTATATAGAAGAATTTGAGGGCCTTGTGGCAGTGTTTTGGTTTGAATTGTGGTCATCTGTATGGCGGTGAAAGAGATGAGTGGGTCCGCCTGGGCTTGAACTCTGGTGTGATTCCTCTTGGAGACTGAGTTCTGGAACTGACCTCAGAGAAGTATTTCCATGAATTGAGTTGGGATTTTCCGAGGCCACGCATGAGAGTCCCCCCTGGAAACTGAGATCAAAGCCCAGGGTGACTTTCCACAGAACATTGGGAATCTCAGCCAGGATATCACATGATTGTATTCTTAAAGACCTGGCAGCCATAGTTGAGAGTGAAAACACACATGGACCTCACATTTTAGACCTCAGAGGGCCTGGTTTCATGTGACGTTTTTTGGCCACTCTTTGGGAAGCCTTGTTTGTGAGAGTTCTCCAGAGCTTTCATTGAAATGATCTTTCGCACCATTAAATGGTTCCTGAATGTATGGAAACCCACAGTGCCTCCAACTTCATCCTTTAAAAATGGCTAGATAAATACCGTGCAATCTTTGAAATTCCCATGACCAGGTGGCACTGGAGAACCTTAGGATGTCCTGTTTCTGATCATGAGTTTACCATACAGGTGCCTTGATTGACGGCTTTCATGAAAATTATGAAGAACAGAGATGCCAGTGAGGTGGGGCCTGCTGAGTAGTGGGCCTAGAGCAGTGGTGTGCAGGTGTTTGATAAAACATCTGTGGTGGGGCCATGTGGATCTGCCATGGGCTTCCAAATGTCTTGTGACTGACATGGTGCAGCCAACAGACCCTTATATGTAAAGGCATCTTGTTATATGGAGAGGTTTCAGAACAGTGTTCAGAATCAGGTTGCTATAGTCAAGGGGCCAAGCTCTGTGGGATAGAAGCATGGTTGGTGCATTCTCCTAGGACCCTGACACACCACACGTGACAGAACTCCCTCCAGCACTGTGTCCCAGTTGAAGTCCTTGTTTTTCGTGAAGCAAATACCAAACTCCCAGTGAAGCAGCAAGAAACACCACGAAAAGTGGAGGATGACAAAATGGCTTCCCAGTTCCCATGGGGAGATACTTAGCCCCCAGTGGCCACGGTTTACCTACAAAGAGAGAATTCAGCACTTCTGCCTCATGTTCATTGGAAAATCAGAAACCATGTTCTCCAGGTCACATAGATGCAGAACCAGCTTTGTTGGTCTCACTACAAAGAAGCTAATGCTCCTGACAACAACATATATTTCAAGAGCCCAACCTCAGAGGCAGTTTCTCAAGAAGTCTTTAGGCCAGCAGAGCTTTATGTTTGTGGAGTGTTTATCCTCTCCCTTACTTATGGAAACTCCTCTACCACCTCCAAAGTTGTGAACTCCTGATCACTTGTCATTCCACATACGTATTCAAAGATTTTCTAACTCTTCTCCTCGAATTGCGTCTTACTTGGAGCAAGGGTATTGTCAAGGCATTTTTCTGGATGACAGTGGGAAGATTTTGTGTAGCACATATTTGCATACACATTGGATTCATTTTCCTATTTTCCATTCCAAATACTGAATCCCTGACACAAACCCATACCCTACTAGACTCTGACTACAAATCCTAATATGATAGAAAGAAATAACCCAAACAGAATAGAAATACAAGCAGTTCAGAGGAGGCATGGTGTGTAGTTGGACAGGCCTTTTGCATTATAAAGGGTAGATGTTATGAATCTAGCCCAATGTAATAGTTCTCCATGTGTTTTTAAACTTAACAAATATGTGAATTCCTGTCTCCCTTTCTCTGCAGCCTATTCAGCACATGTATTTTTACATGCACATAGAGAATCCTACCTGGTTTCCCAGCTACTTGTTAGGTGGCTGACTTGGCAGATACAAACTGTGAGAAGAAACCACTCCTCCTAAATGCTGTTGGAACTGAAAATCAACCTATGGGTGAGCTTCCTACTTCAACAACATGATACATACATCCATGTTCAGTAAAATAAATATTTCTGGATCTTGGGATGATATATATTTCATGATGAATTTCAATTGTCATATAAATTTTTCCTTTTTAATGTCTCTCTGTGTGTGTTTTGTGTGTATATATATGTATATATACACACACACACTCTCCAGATTTTTCAAAATATCAAATATATGTGTCTTATTTTACACTCCCTAAATTCATGTTCATGTATGTGGATTTATAATCAACTTTTCACAAGATTATTCTCAGAAATATTCATCCACCTGAAATACATATTTGTTTCCTAGAATTGAAAACTAACTTCAGTGAATGGTGCATAGAAATCCTAACATTTCTACAGTAACTGACCCTGTTTAACATCAATGCAAGTAGACTCCTATGGGACATGATGTGTATTTTGACATTTATTTTTATTCAACACTGGTACATTACTATTTCTTCAGATGATGCACATCATAGGATATATATTTCATCCTCAAGTTCACAAATTTCTAGGCATTTGGTTCACTTTCAATCAAATCCTGCTTCAGAACACATGTATTCCTCCATGTTTCTTGACTGGTCTTTTCATGAGACTTCTTTCCAAACACATTATTTTGGATTTCCATAATCACTTTGGAACCAAAACTCACACACCCCTCATGGTAAACCATCACTCTAATATTACCATTAGATATATAACTGGTTGGAATGAATGATCGTGTATCAATATAAGTTTTCTTATTTGTTTTCAGATATCATTTCAATCCATTATTTAAATTGGAACCAGTTATATTCTTTATTCACAGTATGGTGTATTCATGCATTATCTCTATACTCATAGACCCAGTTTACACCTACTTGTACCCCCGAATTCTAATTTATACATCTTCAACGTATTGCTCCCAAAAATAGTGGAAGAAATACTCATGTCACCTTATCTACATATATATTTTATCACAGTGATATTCTGCACACAAAATGCAAAGGTCACACTTATGATTGTACCTAAGCCTAATTGGAAAGTGAGCATGGATTACTAAAACCATCCTTGTATAGGTTGGCTAATGCTCTCAAATGTCAATTCTATTGGTGACTACACATTTGTTTCTGCCTAAGATTATATATTCAACCTCAACCCTGTTGAAAATGTCTAATCCTATCACTCACTTTATACTTTGCCTAATTTCCTAATGTCTATATTCATATCTGCTTTCCTACATATCTTTCCCAGTTCATCATTGTGACTGACTCTTCACATGTGCTGACATTTGCATTCACTCTCTAACAGACACCCTATTGCTAAAGAACTTTTGGTCCAAATATTATACTCACTCTTCTTCCTAAACCTACTGACTATCTTTCTAATCCTACCTACTATCCCATTTTGACTTGATCTCCTATTCTACATTCAATCATTCAAGGTACAAGGTCCTATGAAATTGTATGTTGATTTATCAGAGACATCTGTACAGAATGTAATTCAAAGCTAAGTATCCCAATCAAGGGCCCAATGCTCTTCTGGCCTTCAAACTTTACTTAGATTTTTGTTTTCACACATATATTTCACCTCTATATTATTATAAATATCACAGGTTCCCAATACCATTCTTCATTTAGCAGAATTATTTCTAACCCAAATTGAACATGTTCTTAACCCCAAGCATTCACTGTTTCCTCAATCTCACTTTACAGAAGAGCAGGGACAGTGTTGGTCTTCCAATACAGGAATGTAGGGGATTTTCCACC
This sequence comes from Ictidomys tridecemlineatus, assembly GCF_052094955.1. NCBI lineage: Eukaryota > Metazoa > Chordata > Mammalia > Rodentia > Sciuridae > Ictidomys > Ictidomys tridecemlineatus. Next base: position 124,001,628 of record NC_135480.1, on the reverse strand, counting down.
TGATGAGAACCTCCAAGGTCCATGCAGAAATGATCCCTGGATAAGATGTAGGCAGCTTGGAAGGACCTGATAGAGTAAAAGTCATCTTCCGTGGCAAACAACCTGGTCAGGATGAAGGGATGTGTCTGAATGAGCCTCTCTTTTCTTAATGTAGACAAGATGGACCAAACCAGGCCTGTGTGGAGAGCTTTTCCTGGGTGCCTATGGTTGATATACCATTCTAACTTGTGAAAGTGTCACAGGAAGCAGGGGCAGCCTCCATCTCATGGGACCCTTGGAAGCAACAGTTAGGACAAAGTGTTTTGCAAGGCAGTGACCTCATTCAGTTCCTGAAGGAAGTGACCTCACCACACTTTCTTGGTGATGGAACTCTCTGAACTTGGGATCCAGGAAGCCAGGCACCCAGAGGCAGTGCCAGTGCCAGTCCCAGTGGGCTCACTTGTTTGGATTTACCAAGGACAGAGTCAGTCTTTCTTGGTATCTACTGATGTGAGGATGGCCAATTGCCAGGAAAGCTCTGAAGGGGGTCTTTCCTGAGAAAGCAGGTAGTGGCTCACCCCTGGCTCCTGACAACTTCACTGATTTGGCCAACGAGGCCAGATCTGAGACAAGACAGGCCATTTCGGGGGAACCTAGTATGGCCCACAAGTCAGAGGACACTGGTGGTAATCACAGACCTCCTTGGGGGAAGGAGGTGGTTTTCTGGGTGTGGGTGTGAGTTTGTGGTTTGGTCTCATGTTCTGAGAAGAGCTAGGAAAGGCGGTTTGTTTGGTTTGGAGTGGACTTTTTCTCGCAAGTCTTTTGACATGGCGAGTGTTGTTTTGTATGTGTATCGCACTGTGTCCCTGTTTGTAGATATTAGAAAAGAGAATGCATCAATGGATGTGTCCTGTCTAGTAGAAAGCTTCCAGCATTCATCCTGCCCAATTTAGGAATGGACTGCGGCTTGCCTTATCCATGGGCAAAACCTACTATCTTTCTAAATTCCTGTTTTCTTCCTGAATTCTGGCCACTCTTCAGAATAGGCTCATGGTTTTGTGTCCAAGATATGTACAACCTCCAAGCTTGGTGACATGGCCATGTACTAGATAGCTGAAAGGAATGGCGAGCATCTCAGAAAACTCAGATATCAGTGGGCCCATTAAAGTTTCAGTGGAGAAACCCTGCTTTGGGCCTTTTGCTTACCTATTGTTCTGTTTCCCTGGATGTCAGCAAGGTCTTTGCCTCAGGACACACCTTTGTGAAGCCTGAAGAAAACAGTTTTCAAATGCAAACGAATGGGCATCACTTGTGGCTCTTTGCTTAATTGCTTTGCAAAGGGATGTGTCTGAATCAGCCTCTTGGCCCTGTGTGAGGCTGTGGCTTAGATTGTCAGCACCTGATGGATCTCAGGAAAGATCCCATATGTGCATCCAAAGCCAATATGGCAAAACAGCAGTCATTGTGGATGAAGTCTCTCGCCTTCCTCTGTAAGGTTCCTGACCTGCATCAAGTGAGAATAGGAATCCTTTGGGTCAAATGAGTTTTTCAAAGCCCTGCAGAGGCTAGCCATTATGTGCTTGTGTTTTCTCATAACTCCAATTTACACAAAAAATGTGTACCCCACCATCAGCAGGCCTCAAAGTTTAGAAGCTGAGCAGTATTAAAGGCAGGCCATTTTGATCACTCCTGGTTCAAAGAAGGGTGTCCAGGCCACCCTGACATTAGGTAAATGAGGGGCAAGGGAGCTTATTGTGGACACTGTCTTAGGCTGCGCCCCTCATGGAAACATCCAGCCAGAGGTTATGAGGATTGTCTATATGGAAGACATTGAGAGCCTTGTGGCAGTGTTTTGGTTTGAATTGTGGACATTTGTATGGCGGTGGAAGAGATGAGTGGGTCCGCTTGGGCTTGAACTCTGGTGTGATTCCCCTAAGAGACTGAATTCTGGAACTGACGTCAGAGCAGTATTGCCATGAATTGAGTTGGGATTTTCCGAGGCCACGCATGAGAGTACCCCTGAAAACTGAGATCAAAGCCCAGGATCACTTTCCACAGATCACTGGAAATCTCAGCCAGGATATCACATGATGTTATTCTTAAAGACCTGGAGGCAATAGTTGAGAGTCAAAACACAGATGTACCTTACATCGTAGAGCTCAGTGGCCCTGGTTTCATGTGACTTTTTTTGGCCACTCTTTGGGAAGCCTTGTTTGTGAGAGTTCTCCAGAGCTTTTATTGAAAAGATCTTTCTCACTATTAAATGGTTCCTTAATGAATGGAAACCCACAGTGCCTCCAACTTCATCCTTTACAAATGGCTAGATAAATACCGTGCCATCTTTGAAATTCCCATGACCAGGTGGCACTGGAGAACCTTAGGATGTCCTGTTGCTGATCATGAGTTTACCAGACAGGTGCCTTGATTGACGGCTTTCATGAAAATGATGAAGAACAGAGATGCCAGTGAGGTGGGGCCTGCTGAGTAGTGGGCCTAGAGCAGTGGTGTGCAGGTGTTTGATAAAACATCTGTGGTGGGGCCATGTGGATCTGCCATGGGCTTCCAAATGTCTTGTGACTGACATGGTGCAGCCAGCAGACCCTTATATGTAAAGGCATCTTGTTATATGGAGAGTTTCAGAACAATGTTCAGAATCAGGTTGCTATGGTCAAGGGACCAAGCTCTGTGAGATAGAAGCATGGTTGGTGCATTCTCCTAGGACCCTGACACACCACACGTGACAGAACTACCTCCAGCACTGTGTCCAGTTGAAGTCCTTGTATTTCGTGAAGCAAATACCAAACTCCCAGTGAAGCAGCAAGAAACAGCACGAAAAATGGCGGATGACCAAATGGCTTCACAGTTCCCACGGGGAGATACTTAGCCCCCAGTGGCCACAGTTTACCTACAAAAAGACAATTCAGCACTTCTGCCTCATGTTCATTGGAAAATCAGAAACCATGTCCTCCAGGTCACATAGATGCAGACCCAGCTTTGATGGTCTCACTACAAAGGAAGCTAATGCTCCTGACAACAACATATATTTCAAGAGCCCAACCTCAGAGGCAGTTTCTCAAGAAGTCTTTAGGCCAGCAGAGCTCCATGTTTGTGGAGTGTTTATCCTCTCCCTTACTTATGGAAACTCCTCTACCACCTCCAAAGTTGTGAACTCCTGAGCATTTTTCATTCCACATATGTATTCAAAGATTTTCTAACTCTTCTCCTCGAATTGCATCTTACTTGGGGCAAGGGTATTCTCAAGGCGTTTTTCTGGATGACAGTGGGAAGATTTTGTGTAGCACATATTTGCATACACATTGGATTCATTTTCCTATTTTCCATTCAAAATACTGAATCCCTGACACTAACCCATACCCTACTAGACTCTGACTACAAATCCTAATATGATAGAAAAAAATAACCCAAACAGAATAGAAATACAAGCAGTTCAGAGGAGGCATGGTGTGTAGTTGGACAGGCCTTTTGCATTATAAAGGGTAGATGTAATGAATCTAGTCCAATGTAATAGTTCTTCATGTGTTTTTAAACTTAACAAATATGTGAATTTCTGTCTCCCTTTCTCTGCAACCTATTCAGAACATGTATTTTTACATGCACATATAAAATCCTACCTGGTTTCCCAGCTACATTCTTGTGAGGTGGCTGACTTGGCAGATACAAACTGTGAGAAGAAATCACTCCTCCTAAATGCTTTTGGAACTGAAAATCAACCTATGGGTGAGCTTCCTACTTCAACAACATGATACATACATCCATGTTTAGTAAAATAAATATTTCTGGATCTTGGAATGATATATATTTCATGATGAATTTGAATTGGCATATATATTTTTACTTTTTAATGTCTCTCTGTGTGTGTTTTGTGTATATATATGTGTATATATACACACACAATCTCCAGATTTTTCAAAATATAAAATATGTGTGTCTTATTTTACACTCCCTGAATTCATGTTCATGTATGTGGATTTATAATCAACTTTTTACAAGATTATTCTCAGAAATATTAATCCTCCTGAAATACATATTTGTTTCCTAGTACTGAAAACTAACTTCAGTGAATGGTGCATAGAAATCCTAACATTTCTACAGTAACTGACCCTGTTTAACATCAATGCAAGTAGACTCCTATGGGACATGATGTGTATTTTGACATTTATTTTTATTCAACACTGGTACATTACTCTTTCTTCAGTTGATGCACATCATAGGATATATATTTCATCCTCAAGTTCACAAATTTCTAGGCATTTGGTTCACTTTCAATCAAATCCTGATTCAGAACACATGTATTCCTCCATGTTTCTTCACTGGTCTTTTCATGAGACTTCTTTCCAAACACATTATTTTGGATTTCCATAATCACTTTGGAACCAAAACTCACACACCCCTTATGGTAAACCATCACCCTAATATTACCATTTGATGTATAACTGGTTGGAATGAATGATCGTGTATCAATATAAGATTTCTTATATGTTTTCAGATATCAATTCAATCCATTATTTAAATTGGAACCAGTTATATTCTTTATTCACAGTATGGTCTATTCAAGCATTATCTCTATACTCATAGACCCAGGGTACGTTTATATTTCCCCCCGAATTCTAATTTATACGTCTTCAACATATTGCTCCCAAAAATAGTGGAAGAAATACTCATGTCACCTGATGTACATATATATTTTATCACAGTGATACTCTGAACACAAAATGCAAAGGTCACACTTATGATTGTACCTAAGCCTAATTGGAAAGTGAGCATGGATTACTAAAACCATCCTTGTCTAGGTTGTCTAATGCTCTCAAATGTCAATTCTATTGGTGTCTACACATTTGTTTCTGCCAAAGATTATATATTCTACCTCAACCCTGTTGAAAATGTCTAATCCTATCACTCACTTTATACTTTTCCTAATTTCTTAATGTCTATATTCATATCTGCTTTCCTACATATCTTCCCCAGTTCATCATTGTGACTGACTCTTCACATGTCCTGACATTTACATTCACTTTCTAACAGACACCCTATTGCTAAAGAACTTTTGGTCCAAATATTATACTCACTCTTCTTCCTAAACCTACTGACTATCTTTCTAATCCTACCTGATATCCCTTTTTGACTTGATCTTCTCTTCTACATTCAATAATCCAAGGTACAAGGTCCTATGCCATTGTATGTTGATTTATCAGAGACATCTGTACAGAATGTAATTCAAAGCTAAGTATCCCAATCAAGGGCCCAATGCCCTTCTGGCCTTCAAATCTTACTTAGATTTCTGTTTTCATACATATATTTCACCTCTATATTATTATGAATATCACAGGTTCCCAATACCATTCTTCATCCAGCAGAATGATTTCTAACCCAAATTGAACATGTTCTTAACCCCAAGCATTCACTGTTTTCTCAATCTCACTTTACAAAAGAGCAGGGACAGAGTTGGTCTTACAATACAGGAATGTAGGGGATCTTTCACCTGCTGAGAATCTTCAAGGTCCATGCAGGAATGATCCCTGGAGAAGATGTTGGAAGCTGGGATGGTCCTGAGAGAGGACAAGTCATCTTCCGTGGCAAACAACCTGGTCAGGATGAAGGGATGTGTCTGAATGAGCCTCTCTCTTCTTCATGTAGACAAGATGGACCAAACCAGGCCTGTGTGGAGAGCTTTTCCTGGGTGCCTATGGTTGATATACCATTCTAACTTGTGAAAGTGTCACAGGAAGCAGGGCAGCCTCCATCTCATGGGACCCTTGGAAACAACAGTTAGGACAAAGTGGTTTCCAAGGCAGTGACCTCATTAAGTTCCTGAAGGAAGTGACCTCACCACACTTCCTTGGTGATGGAACTGTCTGAACTTGGGATCCAGGAAGCCAGGCACCCAGAGGCAGTCCCAGTGCCAGTTCCAGTGGGCTCACTTGTTTGGATTTACCAAGGACAGAGTCAGTCTTTCTTGGTACCTACAGATGTGAGGATGGCCAAATGCCAGGAAAGCTCTGAATGGGGTCTCTCCTGAGAAAGCAGGTAGTGGCTCACCCCTGGCTCCTGACAACTTCACAGAATTGGCCAAGGAGGCCAGATCTGAGACAAGACAGGCCATTTCGTGGGAACATAGTATGGCACACCAGTCAGAAGACACTGCGGGTAGTCACAGACCTCCTTGGGGAAGGAGGAGGCTTTGTGGGTGAGGGTGTGTGTTTGTGGTTTGGTCTCATGTTCTGAGAAGAGGTAGGAAAGACGGTTTGTTTGGTTTGGAGTGGACTGTTTCTAGCAAGTCTTTTGAAAAGGCGAGTGTTGCTTTGTCTGTGTATCACACTGTGTCTGTGGTTGTAGACATTAAAAAAGAGAATGCATCAATGGATGTGTCCTGTCTAGTAGAAAGCTTCCAGCATTCATGCTGCCCAATTTATTAATGGACTGCAGCTTGCCTTTTCTATGGGCAAAACCTACTATCTTCCTAAATTCTTGTTTCCTTCCTAAATTCTTGCCACTCTTCAGAATAGGCTCATGGTTTTGTGTCCAAGATATGTACCACCTCCAAGCTTGGTGACATGGCCATGTACTAGATAGCTGAAAGGAATGGTGAGCATCTCAGAAAACTCAGATATCAGTGGGCCCATTAAAGTCTCAGTGGAGAAACCCTGCTTTGGGCCTTTTGCTTACCTATTGTTCTGTTTCCCTTGTTGTCAGCAAGGTCTTTTCCTCAGGACACACCTTTGTGAAGCCTGAAGAAAACAGTTTTCAAATGCAAACGAATGGGCATCACTTGTAGCTCTTTGCTTAATTGCTTTGCAAACGGATGTGTCTGAATCAGAATCTTGGCCCTGTGTGAGGCTGTGGCTTAGATTGTCAGCACCTGATGGATCTCAGGAAAGATCCCATATGTGCATCCAAAGCTAATATGGCAAAACAGCAGTGATTGTGGATGAAGTCTCTCGCCTTTCTCTATAAGTCCCTGACCTGCATCAAGTGAGAATAGGGATCCTTTGGGTCAAATGAGTTTTTCAAAGCCCTGCAGAGGCTAGCCATTATGTGCTTGTGTTTTCTCATGACTCCAATATACACAAAAAATCTGTACCCTACCATCAGCAGGCCTCAAAGTTTAGAAGTTGAGCAGTATTAAAAGCAGGCCTATTTGATCACTCCTGGTTCAAAGAAGGGTGTCCAGGCCACCCTGACATTAGGCAAATGATGGGCAAGGGAGCTTATTGTGGACACTGTCTTTAGCTGCGACCCTCATGGAAACCTCCAGCCAGAGGTTATGAGGATTGTCTATATGGAAGAAGTTGAGGGCCTGGTGGCAGTGTTTTGGTTTGACTTGTGGTCATTTGTATGGCATTGGAAGAGATGACTGGGTCCTCCTGGGCTTGAACTCTGGTGTGATTCCCCTTGGAGGCTGAGTTCTGGAACTGAACTCAGAGAAGTATTGCCATGAATTGAGTTGGGATTTTCCGAGGCCACGCATGAGAGTCCCCCCTGGAAACTGAGATCGAAGCCCAGGGTGACTTTCCACAGAACACTGGGAATCTCAGCCAGGATATCACATGATTTTATTCTTAGAGATCTGGCAGCAATATTTGAGAGTCAAAACACACATGGACCTCACATTGTAGACCTCAGTGGGCCTGGTTTCATGTGACGTTTTTTGGCCACTCTTTGGGAAGCCTTGTTTGTGAGAGTTCTCCAGAGCTTTCATTGAAATGATCTTTCTCACCATTAAATGGTTCCTGAATGAATGGAAACCCACAGTGCCTCCAACTTCATCCTTTAAAAATGGCTAGATAAATACCGTGCAATCTTTCAAATTCCCATGACCAGATGGCACTGGAGAATCGTAGGATGTCCTGTTTCTGATCATGAGTTTACCAGAGAGGTGCCTTGATTGACGGCTTTCATGAAAATGATGAAGAACAGAGATGCCAGTGAGGTGGGCCCGGCTGAATAGTGGGCCTAGAGCAGTGGTGTGCAGGTGTGTGATAAAACATCTGTGGTGGGGCCATGTGGATGTGCCATGGGTTTCCAAATGTCTTGTGACTGACATGGTGCAGCCAGCAGACCCTTATATGTAAAGGCATCTTGTTATATGGAGAGGTTTCAGAACAATGTTCAGAATCAGGTTGCTATGGTCAAGGGGCCAAGCTCTGTGGGATAGAAGCTTGCTTGGTGCTTTCTCCTAGGACCCTGAAACACCACACGTGAACGAACTCCCTCCAGCACTGTGTCCCAGTTGAAGTCCTTGTATTTTGTGAAGCAAATACCAAACTCCCAGTGAAGCAGCAAGAAACACCACGAAAAGTGGAGGATGACCAAATGGCTTCACAGTTCCCACGGGGAGATACTTAGCCCCCAGTGGCCACAGTTTACCTACAAAGAGAGAATTCAGCACTTCTGCCTCATGTTCATAGGAAAATCAGAATCCGTGTCCTCCAGGTCACATAGATGCAGTCCCAGCTTTGATGGTCTCACTACAAAGGAAGCTAATGCTCCTGACAACAACATATATTTCAAGAGCCCAACCTCAGAGGCAGTTTCTCAAGAAGTCTTTAGGCCAGCAGAGCTCCATGTTTGTGGAGTGTTTATCCTCTCCCTTACTTATGGAAACTCCTCTACCACCTCCAAAGTTGTGAACTCCTGAGCATTTTTCATTCCACATATGTATTCAAAGATTTTCTATCTCTTCTTCTCGAATTGCGTCTTACTTGGGGTAAGGGTTTTGTCAAGGCATTTTTCTGGATGACAGTGGGAAGATTTTGTGTAGCACATATTTGCATACACATTGGATTCATTTTCCTACTTTCCATTCCAAATACTGAATCCCTGACACTAACCAATCCCCAATTAGACTCTGAATACAAATGCTAATATGATAAAAAAAATAACCCAAACAGAATAGAAATACAAGGAGTTCAGAGGAAGCATGGTGTTTAGTTGGACAGGCCTTTTGCATTATAAATTGTAGATGTTATGAATCTAGTCAAATGTAATAGTTCTCCATGTGTTTTTGAACTTAACAAATGTGTGAATTCCTGTCTCCCTTTCTCTGCAGCCTATCCAGCACATTTATTTTTACATTCACATAGAGAATCCTACCTGGTTTCCCAGCTACATTCTTGGGAGGTGGCTGACTTGGCAGATACAAACTGTGAGAAGAAATCACTCCTAAATGCTGTTGGAACTGAAAACTAACCTATGGGTGAGCTTCCTGTTTCAACAACATGATACATACATCCATGTTCAGTAAAATAAATATTTCTGGATCTTGGGATGATATATATTTCATGATGAATTTAACTTGGTATATATATATATATATATGTATATAAACACACACACTCTCCAGATTTTTCAAAATATAAAATATGTGTGTCTTATTTTACACTGCCTGAATTCATATTCATGTATGTGGATTTATAATCAACTTTTCACAAGATTATTCTCAGAAATATTCATCCACCTGAAATACATATTTGTTTCCTAGTACTGAAAACTAACTTCAGTGAATGGTGCATAGAAATCCTAACATTTCTACAGTAACTGACCCTGTTTAACATCAATGCAAGTAGACTCCTATGGGACATGATGTGTATTTTGACATTTATTTTTATTCAACACTGGTACATTACTATTTCTTCAGTTGATGCACATCATAGGATATATATTTCATCCTCAAGTTCACAAATTTCTAGGCATTTGGTTCACTTTCAATCAAATCCTGCTTCAGAACACATGTATTCCTCCATGTTTCTTGACTGGTCTTTTCCTGAGACTTCTTTCCAAACACATTATTTTGGATTTCCATAATCACTTTGGAACCAAAACTCACACACCCCTCATGGTAAACCATCACCCTAATAATACCATTAGATGTATAACTGGTTGGAATGAATCATCGTGTATCAATATAAGATTTCTTATATGTTTTCAGATATCAATTCAATCCATTATTTAAATTGGAACCAGTTATATTCTTTATTCACAGTATGGTCTATTCATGCATTATCTCTATACTCATAGACCCAGGGTACACCTATTTGTACCCCCGAATTCTAATTTATACGTCTTCAACGTATTGCTCCCAAAAATAGTGGAAGAAATACTCATGTCACCTGATCTACATATATATTTTATCAAATGATATTCTGAACACAAAATGCAAAGGTCACACTTATGATTGTACCTAAGCCTAATTGGAAAGTGAGCATGGATTACAAAAACCATCCTTGTCTAGGTTTGCTAATGCTCTCAAATGTCAATTCTATTGGTGACTACAGATTTGTTTCTGCCTAAAATTATATATTCAACCTCAACCTTGTTGAAAATGTCTAATCCTATCACTCACTTTATACTTTTCCTAATTTCCTTATGTCTATATTCATATCTGCTTTCCTACATATCTTCCCCAGTTCATCATTGTGACTGACTCTTCACATGTGCTGACATTTACATTCACTCTCTAACAGACACCCTATTGCTAAAGAACTTTTGGTCCGAATATTATACTCACTCTTCTTCCTAAACCTACTGACTATCTTTCTAATCCTACCTACTATCCCTTTTTGACTTGATCTTCTCTTCTACATTCAATCATCCAAGGTACAAGGTCCTATGCCATTGTATGTTGATTTATCAGAGACATCTGTACAGAATGTAATTCAAAGGTAAGTATCCCAATCAAGGGCCCAATGCCCTTCTGGCCTTCAAATCTTACTTAGATTTTTGTTTTCATACATATATTTCACCTCTATATTATTATATATATCACAGGTTCCCAATAACATTCTTCATCCAGCATTATGATTTCTAACCCAAATTGAACATGTTCTTAACCCCAAGCATTCACTGTTTCCTCAATCTCACTTTAAAAAAGAGCAGGGACAGAGTTTCTCTTCCAATACAGGAATGTAGGGGATCTTTCACCTGCTGAGAACCTTCAAGGTCCATGCAGAAATGATCCCTGGAGAAGATGTTGGAAGCTCGGAAGTTCCTGAGAGAAGACAAGTCATCTTCTGTGGCAAACAACCTGGTCAGGATGAAGGGATGTGTCTGAATGAGCCTCTCTCTTCTTCATGTAGACAAGATGGAACAAACCAGGCCTGTGTGGAGAGCTTTTCCTGGGTGCCTATGGTTGATATACCATTCTAACATTTGAAAGTGTCACAGGAAGCAGGGGCAGCCTCCATCTCATGGGATCCTTGGAAACAACAGTTAGGACAAAGTGGTTTCCAAAGCAGTGACCTCATTCAGTTCCTGAAGGAAGTGACCTCACCACACTTCGTTGGTGATGGAACTTTCTGAACTTCGGATCCAGGAAGCCAGGCACCCAGAGGCAGTCCCAGTGCCAGTCCCAGTGGGCTCACTTGTTTGGATTTACCAAGGACAGAGTCAGTCTTTCTTGGTACCTACAGATGTTAGGATGGCCAATTGCCAGGAAAGCTCTGAAGGGGGTCTTTCCTGAGAAAGCAGGTAGTGGCTCACCCCTGGCTCCTGACAACTTCACAGATGGCCAAGGAGGCCAGATCTGAGACAAGACAGGCCATTCCGGGGGAACCTAGTATGGCCCACCAGTCAGAGGACACTGTGGGTAGTCACAGACGTCCTTGGGGGAAGGAGGTGGCTTTGTGGGTGTGGGTGTGAGTTTGTGGTTTGGTCTCATGTTCTGAGAAGAACTAGGAAAGGCGGTTTGTTTGGTTTGGAGTGGACTGTTTCTAGCAAGTCTTTTGACAAGGCGAGTGTTGCTATGTCTCTGTATCGCACTGTGTCCCTGGTTGTAGATATTAGAAAAGAGAATGCATCAATGGATGTGTCCTGTCAATTAGAAAGGTTCCAGCATTCATCCTGCTCAATTTATGAATGGACTGCGGCTTGCCTTATCCATGGGCAAAACCTACTATCTTCCTAAATTCCTGCTTTCTTCCTGAATTCTGGCCACTCTTCAGAATAGGCTCATGGTTTTCTGTCCAAGATATGTACCACCTCTAAGCTTGGTGACATGGCCATGTACTATATAGCTGAAAGGAATGGCGATCATCTCAGAAAACTCAGATATCAGTGGGCCCATTAAAGTCTCAGTGGAGAAACCCTGCTTTGGGCCTTTTGCTTACCTATTATTCTGTTTCCCTGGATGTCAGCAAGGTCTTTGCCTCAGGACACACCTTTGTGAAGCCTGAAGAAAACAGTTTTCAAATGCAAACGAATGGGCATCACTTGTGGCTCTTTGCTTAATTGCTTTGCAAAGGGATGTGTCTGAATCAGAATCTTGGCCCTGTGTGAGGCTGTTGCTTAGATTGTCAGCACCTGATGGATCTCAGGAAAGATCCCATATGTGCATCCAAAGCCAATATGGCAAAACAGCAGTCATTGTGGATGAAGTCTCTCGCCTTCCTCTGTAAGGTTCCTGACCTGCATCAAATGAGAATAGGGATTCTTTGGGTCAAATGAGTTTTCAAAGCCCTGCAGAGGCTAGCCATTATGTGCTTGTGTTTTCTCATGACTCCAATTTACACAAAAAATCTGTACCCCACCATCAGCAAGCCTCAAAGTTTAGAAGCTGAGCAGTATTAAAGGCAGGCCTATTTGATCACTTCTGGTTCAAAGAAGGGTGTCCAGGCCACCCTGAAATTAGGCAAATGTGGGGCAAAGGAGTTTATTGTGGACACTGTCTTAGGCTGCGCCCCTCATGGAAACATCCAGCCAGAGGTTATGAGGATTGTCTATATGGAAGAAGTTGAGGGCCTTGTGGCAGTGTTTTGGTTTGAATTGTGGTCATTTGTATGGCGGTGGAAGAGATGACTGGGTCCGTCTGGGCTTGAACTCTGGTGTCATTCCCCTTAATGACTGAGTTCTGGAACTGACCTCAGAGAAGTATTGCAATGAATTGAGTTGGGATTTTCCGAGGCCACGTATGAGAGTCCCCCCTGGAAACTTAGATGGAAACCCAGGGTGACTTTCCACAGAACACTGGGAATCTCAGCCTGGATATCACATGATTTTATTCTTAAAGACCTGGCAGCCATTTTTGAGAGTGAAAACACACATGGACCTCACATTGTAGACCTCAGTGGGCCTGGTTTCATGTGACGTTTTTTGGCCACTCTTTGGGAAGCCTTGTTTGTGAGAGTTCTCCAGAGCTTTCATTGAAATGATCTTTCTCACCATTAAATGGTTCCTGAATGAATGGAAACCCACAGTGCCTCCAACTCCATCCTTTAAAAATGGCTAGATAAATACCTTGCAATCTTTAAAATTCCCATGACCAGGTGGCACTGGAGAACCTTAGGATGTCCTGTTCCTGATCATGAGTTTACCAGACAGGTGCCTTGATTGACGGCTTTCATGAAAATGATGAAGAACAGAGATGCCAGTGAGGTGGGGCCGGCTGAGTAGTGGGCCTAGAGCAGTGGTGTGCAGGTGTGTGATAAAACATCTGTGTTGGGGCCATGTGGATCTGCCATGGGCTTCCAAATGTCTTGTGACTGACATGGTGCAGCCAGCAGACCCTTATATGTAAAGGCATCTTGTTATATGGAGAGGTTTCTGAACAATGTTCAGAATCAGGTTGCTATGGTCAAGGGGCCAAGCTCTGTGGGATAGATGCTTGCTTGGTGCTTTATCCTAAGACCCTGACACACCACACGTGACAGAACTCCCTCCAGCACTGTGTCCCAGTTGAAGTCCTTGTATTTCGTGAAGCAAATACCAAACTCCCAGTGAAGCAGCAAGAAACACCACGAAAAATGGAGGATGACCAAATGGCTTCACAGTTCCCACGGGGAGATACTTAGCCCCCAGTGGCCACAGTTTACCCACAAAGAGAGAATTCAGCACTTCTGCCTCATGTTCATTGGAAAATCAGAATCCATGTCCTCCAGGTCACATAGATGCAGACCCAGCTTTGATGGTCTCACTACAAAGGAAGCTAATGCTCCTGACAACAACATATATTTCAAGAGCCCAACCTCAGAGGCAGTTTCTCAAGAAGTCTTTAGGCCAGCAGAGCTCCATGTTTGTGGAGTGTTTATCCTCTCCCTTACTTATGGAAACTCCTCTACCACCTCCAAAGTTGTGAACTCCTGAGCATTTTTCATTCCACATATATATTCAAAGATTTTCTAACTCTTCTCCTTGAATTGCGTCTTACTTGGGACAAGGGTTTTCTCAAGGCATTTTTCTGGATGACAGTGGGAAGATTTTGTGTAGCACATATTTGCATACACATTGGATTCATTTTCCTATTTTCCATTCCAAATACTGAATCCCTGACACTAACCAATCCACAATTAGACTCTGAATACAAATACTAATATGATAAAAAAATAACCCAAACAGAATAGAAATACAAGGAGTTCAGAGGAAGCATGGTGTGTAGTTGGACAGTCCTTTTGTATTATAAATTGTAGATGTTATGAATCTAGTCCAATGTAATAGTTCTCCATGTGTTTTTGAACTTAACAAATGTGTGAATTCCTGTCTCCCTTTCTCTGCAGCCTATTCAGCACATGTATTTTAACATTCACATAGAGAATCCTACGTGGTTTCCCAGCTACATTCTTGGGAGGTGGCTGACTTGGCAGATACAAACTGTGAGAAGAAATCACTCCTAAATGCTGTTGGAACTGAAAACTAACCTATGGGTGAGAGATTCCTATTTCAACAACATGATACATACATCCATGTTCAGTAAAATAAATATTTCTTGATCTTGGGATGATATATATTTCATGATGGATTTCACTTGGTATATATATATATATATATATATATATATATATATATATATATATATATATGTATATATACGCACACATACTCTCCAGATTTTTCAAAATATAAAATATGTGTGTCTTATTTTAAACTTTCTGAATTCATGTTCATGTATGTGGATTTATAATCAACTTTTCACAAGATTATTCTCAGAAATATTCATCCACCTGAAATACATATTTGTTTCCTAGTACTGAAAACTAACTTCAGTGAATGGTGCATAGAAATCCTAACATTTCTACAGTAACTGACCCTGTTTAACATCAATGCAAGTAGACTCCTATGGGACATGATGTGTATTTTGACATTTATTTTCATTCAAAACTGGTACATTACTATTTCTTTAGTTGATGCACATCATAGGATATATATTTCATCCTCAAGTACATATATATCTAGGCATTTGGTTCACTTTCAATCAAATCCTGCTTCAGAACACATGTATTCCTCCATGTTTCTTGACTGGTCTTTTCATGAGACTTCTTTCCAAACACATTATTTTGGATTTCCATAATCACTTTGGAACCAAAACTCACACACCCCTCATGGTAAACCATCACCCTAATATTACCATTAGATGTATAACTGGTTGGAATGAATGATCATGTATCAATATAAGATTTCTTATATGTTTTCAGATATCAATTCAATCCATTATTTTATTGGAACCAGGTATATTCTTTATTCACAGAATGGTCTATTCATGCATTATCTCTATACTCATAGACCCACGGTACACCTATTTGTACCCCCGAATTCTAATTTATACATCTTCAATGTATTGCTTCCAAAAATAGTGGAAGAAATACTCATGTCTCCTGATCTACATATATATTTTATCACAGTGATATTCTGAACACAAAATGAAAAGGTCACACTTATGATTGTACCTAAGCCTAATTGGAAAGTGAGCATGGATTACTAAAACCATCCTTGTCTAGGTTGGCTAATGCTCTCAAATGTCAATTCTATTGGTGACTACGTATTTGTTGCTGCCTAGGATTATATATTGAACCTCAACCCTTTTGAAAATGTCTAATCCTATCACTCACTTTATACTTTGCCTAATTTCCTAATGTCTATATTCATATCTGCTTTCCTACATATCTTCCCCAGTTCATCATTGTGACTGACTCTTCACATGTGCTGACATTTACATTCACTCTCTAACAGACACCCTATTGCTAAAAAAATTTTGGTCCAAATATTATATTCCCTCTTCTTCCTAAACCTAATGACTATCTTTCTAATCCTACCTACTATCTTTTTTTGACTTGATCTTCTCTTCCACATTCAATCATCCAATGTACAAGGTCCTATGCCATTGTATGTTGATTTATCAGAGACATCTGTACAGAATGTAATTCAAAGCTAAGTACCCCAATCAAGGGCCCAATGCACTTCTGGCCTTCAAATCTTACTTAGATTTTTGTTTTCATACATATATTTCACCTCTCTATTATTATAAATATCACAGGTTCCCAATACCATTCTTCATCCAGCAGAATGATTTCTAACCCAAATTGAACATGTTCTTTACCCCAAGCATTCACTGTTTCCTCAATCTCATTTTACAGAAGAGCAGGGACAGAGTTGGTCTTAAAATACAGGAATGTAGGGCATCTTCCACCTTCTGAGAACTTCCAAGGTCCATGCAGAAATGATCACTGGAGAAGATGTAGGCAGCTAGGAAGGACGTGAGAGAGTAAAAGTCATCTTCCGTGGCAAACAACCTGGTCAGGATGAAGGGATGTGTCTGAATGAGCCTCTCTCTTCTTAATGTAGACAAGATGGACCAAACCAGGCCTGTGTGGAGAGCTTTTCCTGGGTGCCTATGGTTGATATACCATTCTAACTTGTGAAAGTGTCACAGGAAGCAGGGGCAGCCTCCATCTCATGGGACCTTTGGAAGCATCAGTTAGGACAAAGTGGTTTCCAAGGAAGTGACCTCATTAAGTTCCTGAAGGAAGTGACCTCACCACACTTCTTTGGTGATGGAACTCTCTGAACTTGGGATCCAGGAAGCCAGGCACCCAGAGGCAGTCCCAGTGCCAGTCCCAGTGGGCTCACTTGTTTGGATTTACCAAGGACAGAGTCAGTCTTTCTTGGTACCTACAGATGTGAGGATGGCCAATTGCCAGGAAAGCTCTGAAGGGGGTCTTTCCAGAGAAAGCAGGTAGTGGCTCACCCCTGGCTACTGACAACTTCACAGAATTGGCCAAAGAGGCCAGATGTGAGACAAGACAGGCCATTTTGGGAAATCCTAGTATGGCCCACCAGTCAGAGGACACTGCGGGTAGTCACAGACGTCCTTGGGGAAGGAGGTGGTTTTGGGGTTGTGGGTGTGAGTTTCTGGTTTGGTCTCATGGTATGAGAAGAGCTAGGAAAGGCCGTTTGTTTGGTTTGGAGTGGACTGTTTTTAGCAAGTCTTTTGACAAGGCGAGTGTTGCTTGGTCTGTGTATCTCACTGTGTCCGTTGTTGTAGACATTAGAAAAGAGAATGCATCAATGGATGTGTCCTGTCTAGTAGAAATCTTCCAGCATTCATCCTGCCCAATTTATGAATGGACTGCGGCTTGCATTATCCATGGGCAAAGCCTACTAACTTCCTAAATTCCTGTTTTCTTCCTGAATTCTGGCCACTCTTCAGAACAGGCTCATGGTTTTCTGTCCAAGATATGTACCACCTTCAAGCTTGGTGACATGGCCATGTACTAGATAGCTGAATGGAATGGCGAGCATCTCAAAAAACTCAGATATCAGTGGGCCCATTAAAGTCTCAGTGGAGAAAACCCTGCTTTGGGCCTTTTGCTTACCTATTGTTCTGTTTCCCTGGATGTCAGCAAGGTCTTTGCCTCAGGACAAACCTTTGTGAAGCCTGAAGAAAACAGTTTTCAAATGCAAACGAATGGGCATCACTTGTGGCTCTTTGCTTAATTGCTTTGCAAAGGGATGTGTCTGAATCAGCCTCTTGGCCCTGTGTGAGGCTGTGGCTTAGATTGTCAGCACCTGATGGATCTCAGGAAAGATCCCATATGTGCATCCAAAGCCAATTTGGCAAAACAGCAGTCATTGTGGATGAAGTCTCTCGCCTTCCTCTGTAAGGTCCCTGAACTGCATCAAGTGAGAATAGGGATCCTTTGGGTCAAGTGAGTTTTTCAAAGCCCTGCAGAGGCTAGGCATTATGTGCTTGTGTTTTCTCATGACTCCAATTTACAGAAAAATTGTGTACCCCACCATCAGCAGGCCTCAAAGTTTAGAGGCTGAGCAGTATTAAAGGCAGGTCTATTTGATCACTCCTGTTTCAAAGAAGGGTGTCAAGGCCAACCTGACATTAGGCAAATGAGGGGCAAGGGAGCTTATTGTGGACACTGTCTTAGGCTACGACCCTCATGGAAACCTCCAGCCAGAGGTTATGAGGATTGTCTATATGCAAAAAGATGAGGGCCTTGTGGCAGTGTTTTGGTTTGAATTGTGGTATTTGTATGGCGGTGGAAGAGATGACTGGGTCCGCCTAGGCTTGAACTCTGGTGTGATTCCCCTTGGAGACTGAGTTCTGGAACGGACCTCAGAGAAGTATTGCCATAAATTGAGTTGGGATTTTCCGATCCATGCATGAGAGTCCCCCCTGGAAACTGAGATCAAAGCCCAGGGTGACTTTCCACCGAACACTGGGAATCTCAGCCAGGATATCACATGATTTTATTCTTAAAGACCTAGCAGCCATAGTTGAGAGTCAAAACACACATGGACCTCACATTGTAGACCTCAATGGGCCTGGTTTCATGTGACGTTTTTTGGCCACTCTTTGGGAAGCCTTGTTTGTAAGAGTTCTCCAGAGCTTTCTTTGAAATTATCTTTCTCATTATTAAATGGTTCCTGAATGAATGGAAACCCACAGTGCCTCCAACTTCATCTTTTACAAATGGGTAGATGAGTACTGTGCAATCTTTGAAATTTCCATGACCAGGTGGCACTGGAGAACCTTAGGATGTCCTGTTGCTGATCATGAGTTTACCAGACAGGTGCCTTGATTGTCGGCTTTCATGAAAATGATGAAGTACAGAGATGACAGTGAAGTGGGGCCTGCTGAGTAGTGGGCCTAGAGCAGTGGTGTGCAGGTGTGTGATAAAACATCTGTGGTGGGGCCATGAGGATCTGCAATGGGCTTCCAAATGTCTTGTGACTGACATGGTGCAGCCAGCAGACCCTTATATGTAAAGGCATTTTGTTACATGGAGAGGTTTCAGAACAATGTTCAGAATCAGGTTGCTATGGTCAAGGGGCCAAGCTCTTTGGGATAGAAGCATGGTTGGTGCATTCTCCTAGGACCCTGACACACCACACGTGACAGAACTCCATCCAGCACTGTGTCCCAGTTGAAGTCCTTGTATTTCGTGAAGCAAATACCAAACTCCCAGTGAAGCAGCAAGAAACACCACGAAAAGTGGAGGATTACCAAATGGCTTCATAGTTCCTACGGGGAGATACTTAGCCCCCAGTGGCCACAGTTTACCTACAAAGAGAATTCAGCACTTCTGCCTCATGTTCATTGGAAAATTAGAAACCATGTCCTCCAGGTCACATAGATGCAGAACCAGCTTTGATGGTCTTACTACAAAGGAAGCTAATGCTCCTGACAACAACATATATTTCAAGAGCCCAACCTCAGAGGCAGTTTCTCAAGAAGTCTTTAGGCCAGCAGAACTCCATGTTTGTGGAGTGTTTATCCTCTCCCTTACTTATGGAAACTCCTCTACCACCTCCAAAGTTGTGAACTCCTGAGCATATTTTATTCCACATATGTATTCAAAGAATTTCTAACTCTTCTCCTCGAATTGCGTCTTACTTGGGGCAAGGGTATTGTCAAGGCATTTTTCTGGATGACAGTGGGAAGATTTTGTGTAGCACATATTTCCATACACACTGGATTCATTTTCTTATTTTCCATTCCAAATACTGAATCCCTGACACTAACCCATACCCTACTAGACTCTGACTACAAATTCTAATATGACAGAAAAAAATAACCCAAACAGAATAGAAATACAAGCAGTTCAGAGGAGGCATGGTGTGTAGTTTGACAGGCCTTTTGCAATATAAAGGGTAGATGTTATGAATCTAGTCCAATGTAAGAGTTCTCCATGTGTTTTTAAACTTAACAAATATGTGAATTCCTGTCTCCCTTTCTCTGCAGCCTATTCAGCACATGTATTTTTACATGCACATAGAGAATCCTACCTGGTTTCCCAGCTACATTCTTGTGAGGTGGCTGACTTGGCAGATACAAACTGTGAGAAGAAATCACTCCTCCTAAATGCTGTTGGAACTGAAAATCAACCTATGGGTGAGCTTCCTACTTCAACAACATGATACATACATCCATGTTCAGTAAAATAAATATTTCTGGATCTTGGGATGATATATATTTCATGATGAATTTCAAATGTCATATATATTTTTACTTTTTAATGTCTCTCTGTGTGTGTTTTGTGTATATATATGTATATATACACACACACACTCTACAGATTTTTCAAAATATAAAATATGTGTGTCTTATTTCAAACTCCCTGAATTTATGTTCATGTATGTGGATTTATAATCAGCTTTTCACAAGATTATTCTCAGAAATATTCATCCACCTGAAATACATATTTCTTTCAAGTACTGAAACCTAACTTCAGTCAATGGTGCATACAAATACTAACATTTCTACAGTAACTGACCCTGTTTAACATCAATGCAAGTAGACTCCTATGGGACATGATGTGTATTTTGACATTTATTTTTATTCAACACTGGTATATTAGTATTTCTTCAGTTGATGCACATCATAGGATATATATTTCATCCTCTACTTCACAAATTTCTAGGCATTTAGTTCACTTTCAATCAAATCCTGCTTCAGCAAGAAACACCAGTAAAAGTGGAGGATTACCAAATGGCTTCACAGTTCCCACGGGGAGATACTTAGCCCCCAGTGGCCACAGTTTACCTACAATGAGAGAATTCAGCCCTTTCGCCCCATGTTCATTGGAAAATCAGAAACCATGTCCTCCAAGTCACATAGATGCAGACCCAGCTTTGATGGTCTCACTATAAAGGAAGCTAATGCTCCTGACAACAACATATATTTCAAGAGCCCAACCTCAGAGGCAGTTTCTCAAGAAGTCTTTAGGCCAGCAGAGCTCCATGTTTGTGGAATGTTTATCCTCTCCCTTACTTATGGAAACTCCTCTACCACCTCCAAAGTTGTGAACTCCTGAGCATTTTTCATTCCACATATATATTCAAAGATTTTCTAACTCTTCTCCTCGAATTGTGTCTTACTTGGGGCAAGGGTATTGTCAAGGCATTTTTCTGGATGACAGTGGGAAGATTTTGTGTAGCACATATTTCCATACACATTGGATTCATTTTCCTATTTTCCATTCCAAATACTGAATCCCTGACACTAACCCATACCCTACTAGACTCTGACTACAAATCCTAATATGATAAAAAGAAATAACCCAAACGGAATAGAAATATAAGCAGTTCAGAGGAGGCATGGTGTGCAGTTGGACAGGCCTTTTGCGTTATAAAGTGTAGATGTTATGAATCTAGTCCAATGTAATAGTTCTCCATGTGTTTTTAAACTTAACAAATATGTGAATTCCTGTCTCCCTTTCTCTGCACCCTATTCAGCACAGTTATTCTTACATGCACATATAGAATCCTACTTGTTTTCCCAGCTACTTTTTTGTGAGGTGGCTTAAATGGCAGATACAAACTGTGAGAGGAAATCACTCCTCCTAAATGCTGTTTCAACTGAAAATCAAACTATGGGTGAGCTTTCTACTTCAACAACATGATACATACATCCATGTTCAGTAAAATAAATATTTCTGGATCTTGGGATGATATATATTTCATGATGAATTTCAATTGGCATATATATTTTTACTTTTTAATGTCTCTCTGTGTGTGTTTTGTGTATATATATATATATATATACATATATATATATATATATATATATATATATATATATATATATATATGTTTATATACACACACAGTCTCCAGATTTTTCAAAATATAAAATATGTGTGTCTTATTTTACACTCCCTGAATTCATGTTCATGTATGTGGATTCATAATCAACTTTTCACAAGATTATTCTCAGAAATATTCATCCACCTGAAATACATATTTGTTTCCTAGTATTGAAAACTAACTTCAGTGAATGGTGCATAGAAATCCTAACATTTCTACAGTAACTGACCCTGTTTAACATCAATGTAAGTAGACTCCTATGGGACATGATGTGTATTTTGACATTGATTTTTATTCAACACTGGTACATTATTCTTTCTTAAGTTGATGTACATCATAGGATATATATTTCATCCTCAAGTTCACAAATTTCAAGGCATTTGGTTCACTTTCAATCAAATCCTGCTTCAGAACACATGTGTTTCTCCATGTTTCTTGACTGGTCTTTTCATGAGACTTCTTTCCAAACACATAATTTTGGATTTCCATAATCACTTTGGAACCAAAACTCACACACCCCTCATGGTAAACCATCACCCTAATATTACCATTAGATGTATAACTGGTTGGAAAGAATGATCGTGTATCAATATAAGATTTCTTATATGTTTTCAGATATCAATTCAATCCATTATTAAAATTGGAACCAGTTATATTCTTTATTCACAGTATGGTCTATTCATGCATTATCTCTATACTCATAGACCCAGGGTACACCTATTTAAACCCCCGAATTCTAATTTATAAGTCTTCAACGTATTGCTCCCAAAAATAGTGGAAGATATACTCATGTCACCTGATCTACATATATATTTTATCACAGTGATATTCTGAACTCAAAATGCAAATGTCACACTTATGATTCTACCTAAACCTAATTGGAAAGTGAGCATGGATTACTAAAACCATCCTTGTCTAGGTTGGCTAATGCTCTCAAATGTCAATTCTACTGGTGACTACACATTTGTTTCTGCCTAGTATTATATATTCAAACTCAACCCTGTTGAAAACGTCTAATCCTATCACTCACTTTATACTTTGCCTAATTTCCTAATGTCTATATTCATGTCTGCTTTCCTAAATATCTTCCCCACTTCATCATTGTGACTGACTCTTCACATGTGCTGACATTTACATTCACTCTCTAACAGACACCCTATTGCTAAAGAACTTTTGGTCCAAATATTATACTCACTGTTCTTCCTAAACCTACTGACTATCTTTCTCATCCTACCCACTATCCCTTTTTGACTTGATCTTCTCTTCTACATTCAATCATCCAAGGTACAAGGTCCTATGCCATTGTATATGGATTTATCAGAGACATCTGTACATAATGTAATTCAAAGCTAAGTATCCCAATTAAGAGCCCAATGCGCTTCTGGCATTCAAATCTTACTTAGATTTCTGTTTTCATATATATATTTCACCTCTATATTATTAAAAATATCACAGTTTCCCAATACCATTCTTCATCCAGCAGAATGGTTTCTAACCCAAATTGAACATGTTCTTTACCCCAAGCATTCACTGTTTCCTCAATCTCACTTTACAGAACAGCAGGGACAGAGTTGGTATTACAATACAGGAATGTAGGGGATCTTCCACCTGCTGAGAACCTCCAAGGTCCATGCAGAAATGATCCCTGGAGAAGATGTAAGCAGCTAGGAAGGACCTGAGAGAGTAAAAGTCATCTTCCGTGGCAAACAACCTGGTCAGGATGAAGGGATGTGTCTGAATGAGCCTCTCTCTTCTTAATGTAGACAAGATGGACCAAACCAGGCCTGTGTGGAGAGCTTTTCCTGGGTGCCTATGGTTGATATACCATTCTAACTTTTGAAAGTATCACAGGAAGCAGGGGCAGCCTCTATCTCATGGGACCCTTGGAAGCAACAGTTAAAACAAGTGGTTTCCAAGGCAGTGACCTCATTCATTTCCTGAAGGAAGTGACCTCAGCACACTTCCTTGGTGATGGAACTGTCTGAACTTGGGATCCAGGAAGCCAGGCACCCAGAGGCAGTCCCAGTGCCAGTCCCAGTGGGCTCACTTGTTTGGATTTACCAAGGACAGAGTCAGTCTTTCTTGGTACCTACAGATGTGAGGATGGCCAATTGCCAGGAAAGCTCTGAATTGGGTCTTTCCTGAGAAAGCAGGTAGTGGCTCACCCCTGGCTCCTGACAACTTCACAGAATTGGCCAATGAGGCCAGATCTGAGACAAGACAGGCCATTTAGGGGGAACCTAGTATGGTCCACCAGTCAGAGGACACTGCCTGTAGTTACAGACCTCCTTAGGGGAAGGAGGTGGCTTTGTGGGTGTGGGTGTGAGTTTGTGGTTTGGTCTCATGTTCTGAGAAGAGCTAGGAAAGGCGGTTTGTTTGGTTTGGAGTGGACTCTTTCTAGCAAGTCTTTTGACAAGGCAAGAGTTGCTTTGTCTGTGTATCGCACTGTGTCTGTGCTTGTAGACATTAGAAAAGAGAATGCATCAATGGATGTGTCCTGTCAATTAGAAAGCTTCCAGCATTCATCCTGCCCAATTTATGAATGGACTGCGGCTTGCCTTATCCATGGGCAAAACCTACTATCTTCCTAAATTCCTGCTTTCTTCCTGAATTCTGGCCACTCTTCAGAATAGGCTCATGGTTTTGTGTCCAAGATATGTACAACCTCCAAGCTTGGTTACATGGCCCTGTACAAGATAGCTGAAAGGAATGGCGAGCATCTCAGAAAACTCAGATATCAGTGGGCCAATTAAAGTCTCAGTGGAGAAACCCTGCTTTGGGCATTTTGCTTAAATATTGTTCTGTTTCCCTGGAAGTCAGCAAGGTCTTTGCTTCAGGACACACCTTTGTGAAGCCTGAAGAAAACAGTTTTCAAATGCAAACGAATGGGCATCACTTGTGGCTCTTTGCTTAATTGCTTTGCAAAGGGATGTGTCTGAATCAGCCTCTTGGCCCTGTGTGAGGCTGTGGCTTAGATTGTCAGCACCTGATGGATCTCAGGAAAGATCCCATATGTGCATCCACAGCCAAATTGGCAAAACAGAAGTCATTGTGAATGAAGTCTCTTGCCTTCCTCTGTAAGGTCCCTGACCTGCATCAATTGAGAATAGGGATCCTTTGGGTCAAATGAGTTTTTCTAAGCCCTGCAGAAGCTAGCCATTATGTGCTTGTGTTTTCTCATGACTCCAATTTACACAAAAAATGTGTACCCAACCATCAGCAGGCCTCAAAGTTTAGAAGCTGAGCAGTATTAAAGGCAGGCCTATTTGATCACTCCTGGTTAAAAGAAGGGTGCCCAGGCCACCCTGACATTAGGCAAATGAGTGGCAAGGGAGCTTATTGTGGACACTGTCTTAGGCTGTGCCCCTCATGGAAAACTCCAGCCAGAGGTTATAAGGATTGTCTGTATGGAAGAAGTTGAAGGCCTTGTGGCAGTGTTTTGGTTTGAATTGTGGTCATTTGTATGGCAGTGGAAGAGATGACTGGGTCCGCCTGGGCTTGATCTCTGGTGTGATTCCCCTTTGAAACTGAGTTCTGGAACTGACCTCAGAGAAGTATTGCCATTAATTGAGTTGGGATTTTCCAAGGCCATTCATGAGAGTCCCCCCTGAAAACTGAGATGGAAGCCCAGGGTGACTTTCCACAGAACACTGGAAATCTCAGCCAGGATATCACATGATTTTATTCTTAAAGACCTGGCAGCCATAGTTGAGAGTCAAAACACACATGGACCTCACATTGTAGACCTCAGTAGGCCTGGTTTCATGTGACGTTTTTTGGCCACTCTTTGGGAAGCCTTGTTTGTGAGAGTTCTCCAGAGCTTTCATTGAAATGATCTTTCTCACCATTAAATGGTTCCTGAATGAATGGAAACCCACAGTGCCTCCAACTTCATCCTTAAAAATGGCTAGATAAATACCGTGCAATCTTTGAAATTCCCATGACCAGGTGGCACTGGAGAATCGTAGGATGTCCTGTTGCTGATCATGAGTTTACCAGAGAGGTGCCTTGATTGACGGCTTTCATGAAAATGATGAAGAACAGAGATGCCAGTGAGGTGGGGCGTGCTGAGTAGTGGGCCTAGAGCAGTGGTGTACAGGTTTGTGATAAAACATCTGTGGTGGGGCCATGTGGATCTGCCATGGGCTTCCAAATGTCTTGTGACTAACATGGTGCAGCCAGCAGACTTTTATATGTAAAGGCATCTTGTTATATGGAGAGGTTTCAGAACAATGTTCAGAATCAGGTTGCTATGGTCAAGCGGCCAAGCTCTGTGAAATAGAAGAATGGTTGGTGCATTCTCCTAGGACCCTGACACACCACACGTGACAGAACTCCGTCCAGCACTGTGTCCCAGTTGAAGTCCTTGTATTTTGTGAAGCAAATACAAAACTCCCAGTGAAGCAGCAAGAAACACCACGAAAAGTGGAAAATGACCAAATGGCTTCACAGTTCCCACGGGAAGATACTTAGCCCCCAGTGGCCACAGTTTACCTACAAAGAAAGAATTCAGCTCTTCTGCCTCATGTTCATTGGAAAATCAGAAACCATGTCCTCCAGGTCACATAGATGCAGACCCAGCTTTGATGGTCTCACTACAGAGGAAGCTAATGCTCCTGACAACAACATATATTTCAAGAGCCCAACCTCAGAGGCAGTTTCTCAAGAAGTCTTTAGGCCAGCAGAACTCCATGTTTATGGAGGTTTTATCCTCTCCCTTACTTATGGAAACTCCTCTACCACCTCCAAAGTTGTGAACTCCTGAGCACTTTTCATTCCACATATGTATTCAAAGATTTTCTAACTCTTCTCCTCGAATTGTGTCTTACATGGGGAAAGGGTATTGTCAAGGTATTTTTCAGGATGACAGTGGGAAGATTTTGTGTAGCACATATTTGCATACACATTGGATTCATTTTCCTATTTTCCATTCCAAATACTGAATCTCTGACACTAACCCATACCCTACTACACTCTGACTACAAATCCTTATATGATAGAAAGAAATAACCCAAACAGAATAGAAAACAAGCAGTTCCGAGGAGGCATGGTGTGTAGTTGGACAGGCCTTTTGCATTATAAAGGGTAGATGTTATGAATCTAGTCCAATGTAATAGTTCTCCATGTGTTTTTAAACGTAACAAATATGTGAATTCCTGTCTCCCTTTCTCTGCAGCCTATTCAGCACATGTGTTTTTACATGCACATAGAGAATCCTACCTGGTTTCCCAGCTACATTCTTGTGAGGTTGCTGACTTGGCAGATACAAACTGTGAGAAGAAATCACTCCTCCTAAATGCTGTTGGAACTGAAAATCAACCTATGGGTGAGCTTCCTACTTCAACAACATGATACATACATCCATGTTCAGTAAAATAAATATTTCTTGATCTTGGAATGATATATATTTCATGATGAATTTCAATTGGCATATATATTTTTACTTTATAATGTCTCTCTGTGTGTGTTTTGTGTGTATATATATGTGTGTATATATACATATATATATATATATATATATATATACATATATGTATATATACACACACACACTCTCCAGATTTTTCAAAATATGAAATATGTGTGTCTTATTTTACACTCCTTGAATTCATGTTCATGTATGTGGATTTATAATCAACTTTTCACAAGATTATTCTCAGAAATATTCATCCACCTGAAATACATATTAGTTTCCTAGTACTGAAAACTAACTTCAGTGAATGGTGCATAGAAATCCTAACATTTCTACAATAACTGACCCTGTTTAACATCAATGCAAGTAGACTCCTATGGGACATGATGTGTATTTTGACATTTATTTTTATTCAACACTGGTACATTGCTCTTTCTTCAGTTGATGCACATCATAGGATATATATTTCATCCTTAAGTTTACAAATTTCTAGGCATTTGGTTCAGTTTCAATCAAACCCTGCTTCAGAACACATGTTTTTCTCCATGTTTCTTGACTGGTCTTTTCATAAGACTTCTTTCCAAACACATTATTTTGGATTTCCATAATCACTTTGGAACCAAAACTCACACACCCCTCATGGTAAACCATCACCCTAATATTACCATTAGATGTATAAGTGGTTGGAATGAATGATCATATATCAATATAAGATTTCTTATATATTTTCAGATATCAATTCAATCCATTATTAAAATTGGAAACAGTTATATTCTTTATTCACAGTATGGTCTATTCATGCATTATCTCTATACTCATAGACCCAGGGTACACCTATTTAAACCCCCGAATTCTAATTTATACATCTTCAATGTATTGCTCCCAAAATAGTGGAAGAAATAATCATGTCACCTGAAATACATGTATATTTTATCACAGTGATATTCTGAACACAAAATGCAAAGTTCACACTTATGATTGTACCTAAGCCTAATTGTAAAGTGAACATGGATTACTAAAACCATCCTTGTCTAGGTTGGCTAATGCTCTCAAATGTCAATTCTACTGGTGACTACAGATTTGTTTCTGCCTAAGATTATATATTCAACCTCAACCCTGTTGAAAATGTCTAATCCTATCACTCACTTTATACTTTGCCTAATTTCCTAATGTCTATATTCATGTCTGCTTTCCTAAATATCTTCCCCACTTCATCATTGTGACTGACTCTTCACATGTGCTGACATTTACATTCACTCTCTAACAGAACCCTATTGCTAAAGAACTTTTGGTCCAAATATTATACTCACTCTTCTTCCTAAACCTACTGACTATCTTTCTCATCCTACCTACTATCCCTTTTTGACTTGATCTTCTCTTCTACATTCAATCATCCAAGGTACAAGGTCCTATGCCATTGTATATGGATTTATCAGAGACATCTGTACAGAATGTAATTCAAAGGTAAGTATCCCAATCAAGAGCCCAATGCGCTTCTGGCATTCAAATCTTACTTAGATTTCTGTTTTCATACATATATTTCACCTCTATATTATTATAAATATCACAGTTTCCCAATACCGTTCTTCATCCAGCAGAATGGTTTCTAACCCAAATTGAACATGTTCTTTACCCCAAGCATTCACTGTTTCCTCAATCGCACTTTACAGAACAGCAGGGACAGAGTTGGTCTTACAATACAGGAATGTAGGGGATCTTCCACCTGCTGAGAACCTCTAAGGTCCATGCAGAAATGATCCCTCGAGAAGATGTAGGCAGCTAGGAAGGACCTGAGAGAGTAAAAGTCATCTTCCGTGGCAAACAACCTGGTCAGGATGAAGGGATGTGTCTGAATGAGCCTCTCTCTTCTTCATGTAGACAAGATGGACCAAACCAGGCCTGTGTGGAGAGCTTTTCCTGGGTGCCTATGGTTGATATACCATTCTAACTTGTGAAAGTGTCACAGGAAGCAGGGGCAGCCTCCATCTCATGGGACCCTTGGAAGCAACAGTTACGACAAAGTGGTTTCCAAGGCAGTGACCTCATTCAGTTCCTGAAGGAAGTGACCTCACCACACTTCCTTGGTGATGGAACTCTCTGAACTTGGGATCCAGTAGCTAGGCACCCAGAGGCAGTCCCAGTGCCAGTCCCAGTGGGCTCACTTGTTTGGATTTACAAAGGACAGAGTCAGTCTTTCTTGGTACCTACAGATGTGAGGATGGCCAATTGCCAGGAAAGCTCTGAAGGGGGTCTTTCCTGAGAAAGCAGGCAGTGGCTCACCCCTGGCTAAAGACAACTTCACAGAATTGGCCAAGGAGGCCAGATGTGAGACAAGATAAGCCATTTCAGGGGAACCTAGTATGGCCCACCAGTCAGAAGACACTTCGGGTAGTCACAGACCTTTTTGGGGGAAGGAGGTGGCTTTGTGGTTGTGGGTGTGAGTTTCTGGTTTGGTCTCATGTTATGAGAAGAGCTAGGAAAGGCCGTTTGTTTGGTATGGAGTGGACAGTTTCTAGCAAGTCTTTTGACAAGGCGAGTGTTGCTTGGTCTGTGTATCTCACTGTGTCCGTGGTTGTAGACATTAGAAAAGAGAATGCATCAATGGATGTGTCCTGTCTAGTAGAAATCTTCCAGCATTCATTCTGCCCAATTTATGAATGGACTGCGGCTTGCATTATCCATGGGCAAAGCCTACTATCTTCCTAAATTCCTGTTTTCTTCCTGAATTCTGGCCACTCTTCAGAACAGGCTCATGGTTTTGTGTCCAAGATATGTACCACCTCCAAGCTTGGTGACATGGCTATGTACTAGATAGCTGAATGGAATGGCGAGCATCTCAGAAAACTCAGATATCAGTGGGGCCATAAAAGTCTCAGTGGAGAAACCCTGCTTTGCGCCTTTTGCTTACCTATTGTTCTGTTTCCCTGGATGTCAGCAAGGTCTTTGCCTCAGGACACACCTTTGTGAAGCCTGAAGAAAACAGTTTTCAAATGCAAAGGAATGGGCATCACTTGTGGCTCTTTGCTTAATTGCTTTGCAAAGGGATGTGTCTGAATCAGCCTCTTGGCCCTGTGTGAGGCTGTGGCTTAGATTGTCAGCACCTGATGGATCTCAGGAAAGATCCCATATGTGCATCCAAAGCCAATATGGCAAAACAGCAGTCATTGTGGATGAAGTCTCTCGCCTTCCTCTGTAAGGTCCCTGACCTGCATCAAGTGAGAATAGGGATCCTTTGGGTCAAATGAGTTTTTCAAAGCCCTGCAGAGGCTAGCCATTATGTGCTTGTGTTTTCTCATGACTCCAATTTACACCAAAAATGTGCACCCCCCCAGCAACAGGCCTCAAAGTTTAGAGGCTGAGCAGTATTAAAGGCAGCCCTATTTGATCACTCCTGGTTCAAAGAAGGGTGTCCAGGCCACCCTGACATTAGGCAAATGAGGGGCAAGGGAGCTTATTGTGGACACTGTCTTAGGCTACGGCCCTCATGGAAACCTCAAGCCAGAGGTTATGAGGATTGTCTATATGGAAGAAGTTGAGGGCCTTGTGGCAGTGTTTTGGTTTGAATTGTGGTCATTTGTATGGCGGTGGAATAGATGACTGGGTCCGCCTGGGCTTGAACTCTGGTGTGATTCCCCTTGGAGACTGAGTTCTGGAACTGACCTCAGAGAAGTATTGCCATGAATTGAGTTGGGATTTTCCGAGGACACGCATGAGATTCCCCCCTGGATACTGAGATGGAAACCCAGGGTGACTTTCCACAGAACACTGGGAATCTCAGCCAGGATATCGCATGATTTTATTCATAAAGACCTGGCAGCCATAGTTGAGAGTCAAAACACACATGGACCTCACATCGTAGACCTCAGTGGGCCTGGTTTCATGTGACGTTTTTTGGCCACTCTTTGGGAAGCCTTGTTTGTGAGAGTTCTCCAGAGCTTTCATTGAAATGATCTTTCTCACCATTAAATGGTTCCTGAATGAATGGAAACCCACAGTGCCTCCAACTTAATCCTTTAAAAATGGCTAGATAAATACCATGAAATCTTTGAAATTCTCATAACCAGGTGGTACTGGAGAACCTTAGGATGTCCTGTTGCTGATCATGAGTTTACCAGACAGGTGACTTGATTGACGGCTTTCATGAAAATGATGAAGAATAGAGATGCCAGTGAGGTGGGGCCTGATGAGTAGTGGGCCTAGAGCAGTGGTGTCCAGGTGTGTGATAAAACATCTGTGGTGAAGCCATGTGGATCTGCCATGGGCTTCCAAATGTCTTGTGACTGACATGGTGCAGCCAGCAGACCCTTATATGTAAAGGCATCTTGTTATATGGAGAGGTTTCAGAACTATATTCAGAATCAGGTTGCTATGGTCAAGGGGCCAAGCTCTGTGGGATAAAAGCATGGTTGGTGCATTCTCCTAGGACCCTGACACACCACACGTGACAGAACTCCCTCCAGAACTGTGTCCCAGTTGATGTCCTTGTATTTCATGAAGCAAATACCAAACTCCCAGTGAAGCAGCAAGAAACACCACGAAAAGTGGAGGATTACCAAATGGCTTCACAGTTCCCACGGGGAGATACTTAGCCCCTAGTGGCCACAGTTTACCTACAAAGAGAGAATTCAGCACTTCTGCCTCATGTTCATTGGAAAATCAAAAACCATGTCCTCTAGGTAACATAGATGCAGACCCAGATTTGATGGTCTCACTACAAAGAAAGCTAATGCTCCTGACAACAACATATATTTCAAGAGCCCAACCTCAGAGGCAGTTTCTCAAGAAGTCTTTAGGCCAGCAGAGCTCCATGATTGTGGAGCGTTTATCCTCTCACTGACTTATGGAAACTCCTCTACCACCTCCAAAGTTGTGAACTCCTGAGCATTTTTCATTCCACATATGTATTCAAAGATTTTATAACTCTTCTCCTAGAATTGGGTCTTACTTGGGGCAAGGGTATTGTCAAGGCATTTTTCTGGATGACAGTGGGAAGATTTTGTGTAGCACATATTTGCATACACATTGGATTCAATTTCCTATTTTCCATTCCAAATACTGAATTTCAGACACTAACACATACCCTACTAGACTCTGACAACAAATCCTAATATGAGACAAAAAAATAACCCAAACAGAATAGAAATACAAGCAGTTCAGAGGAGTCATGGTGTGTAGTTGGCTAAACCTTTTGCAGTATAAATGGGAGATGTTATGAATCTAGTCCAATTTAATCGTTCTCCATGTGTTTTTAAACTTAACAAATATGTGAATTCCTGTCTCCCTTTTTCTGCAGCCTATTCAGCACATGTATTTTTACATTCACATAGAGAATCCTACCTGGTTTTCCAGCTACATTCTTGTGAGGTGGCTGACTTGGCAGATAAAAACTGTGAGAAGAAATCACTCCTCCTAAATGCTGTTGGAACTGAAAATCAACCTATGGGTGAGCTTCCTACTTCAACAACATGATACATACATACATGTTCAGTAAAATAAATATTTCTGGATCTTGGGATGATATATATTTCATGATGAATTTCAATTGGCATATATATTTTTACTTTTTAATGTCTCTCTGTGTGTGTTTTGTGTGTATATATGTATATATATATATATATATATATATATATATATATATATATATATATGTATATATACACACACACACTCTCCAGAGTTTTCAAAACATAAAATATGTGTGTCTTATTTTACACTCCCTGAATTCATGTTCATGTATGTGGATTTATAATGAACTTTTCACAAGATTATTCTCAGAAATATTCATCCACCTGAAATACATATTTGTTTCCTAGTACTGAAAACTAACTTCAGTGAATGGTGCATAGAAATCCTAACATTTCTACAGTAACTGACCCTGTTTAACATCAATGCAAGTAGACTCCTATGGGACATGATGTGTATTTTGACATTTATTTTTATTCAACACTGGTACATTACTCTTTCTTCAGTTGATGCACATCATAGGATATATATTTCTTCCTCAAGTTCACAAATTTCTAGGCATTTGGTTCACTTTCAATCAAATCCTGCTTCAGAACACATGTATTCCTCCATGTTTCCTGACTGGTCTTTTCATGAGACTTCTTTCCAAACACATTATTTTGGATTTCCATAATCACTTTGGAACCAAAACTCACACACCCCTCAAGGTAAACCATCACCCTAATATTACCATTAGATGTATAACTGGTTGGAATGAATGATCGTGTATCAATATAAGATTTCTTATATGTTTTCAGATATCAATTCAATCCATTATTTAAATTGGAACCAGTTATATTCTTTATTCACAGTATGGTCTATTCAAGCATTATCTCTATACTCATAGACCCAGGATACGTTTATTTGTACCCCCGAATTCTAATTTATACGTCTTCAACGTATTGCTCCCAAAAATAGTGGAAGAAATACTCATGTCACCTGATGTACATATATATTTTATCACAGTGATATTCTGAACACAAAATGCAAAGGTCACACTTATGATTGTACCTAAGCCTAATTGGAAAGTGAGCATGGATTACTAAAACCATCCTTGTCTAGGTTGGCTAATGCTCTCAAATGTCAATTCTATTGGTGACTACACATTTGTTTCTGCATAAGATTATATATTCTACCTCAACCCTGTTGAAAATGTCTAATTCTATCACTCACTTTATACTTTGCCTAATTTCCTAATGTCTATATTCATATCTGCTTTCCTACATATCTTCCCCAGTTCATCATTGTGACTGACTCTTCACATGTGCTGACATTTACATTCACTCTCTAACAGACACCCTATTGCTAAAGAACTTTAGGTCCAAATATTATACTCACTCTTCTTCCTAAACCTACTGACTATCTTTCTAATCCTACCTGCTATCCCTTTTTGACTTGATCTTCTCTTCTACATTCAATCATCCAAGGTACATGGTCCTATGCCATTGTATGTTGATTTATCAGAGACATCTGTACAGAATGTAATTCAAAGCTAAGTATCCCAATCAAGGGCCCAATGCCCTTCTGGCCTTCAAATCTTACTTAGATTTCTGTTTTCATACATATATTTCACCTCTATATTATTATGAATATCACAGGTTCCCAATACCATTCTTCATCCAGCAGATTGATTTCTAACCCAAATTGAACATGTTCTTTACCCCAAGCATTCACTGTTTCCTCAATCTCGCTTTACAGAAGAGCAGGGACAGAGTTGGTCTTGCAATACAGGAATGTAGAGGATCTTCCACCTGCTGAGAACCTCCAAAGTCCAAGGAGAAATGATCCCTGGAGAAGATGTAGGCAGCTAGGAAGGACCTGAGAGAGTAAAAGTCATCTTCTGTGGCAAACAACCTGGTCAGGATGAAGGGATGTGTCTGAATTAGCCTCTCTCTTCTTAATGAAGACAAGATGGACCAAACCAGGCCTGTGTGGAGAGCTTTTCCTGGGTGCCTATGGTTGGTATACCATTCTAACTTGTGAAAGTTTCACATCAAGCAGGTTCAGCCTCCATCTCATCGGACCCTTGGAAGCAACAGTTAGGACAAAGTGGTTTCCAAGGCAGTAACATCATTCAGTTCCTTAAGGAAGTGACCTCACCACACTTCCTTGGTGATGGAACTCTCTGAACTTGGGATCCAGGAAGCCAGGCACCCAGAGGCAGTCCCAGTGCCAGTCCCAGTGGGCTCACTTATTTGGATTTACCAAGGACAGAGTCAGTCTTTCTTGGTACCTACAGATGTGAGGATGGCCAATTGCCAGGAAAGCTATGAATTGGGTATCTCCTGAGAAAGCACGTAGTGGCTCACCCCTGGCTACTGACAACTTCACAGAATTGGCCAAGGAGGCCAGATCTGAGACAAGACAGGCCATTTCGGGGGAACATTGTATGGTGCACCAGTCAGAGGACACTGTGGGTAGTCACAGACCTCCTTGGGGGAAGGAGGTGGCTTTGTGGGTGTGGGTGTGAGTTTGTGGTTTGGTCTCATGTTCTGAGAAGAGCTAGGAAAGGCGGTTTGTTTGGTTTGGAGTGGACTGTTTCTATCAAGTCTTTTGACAAGGCGAGTGTTGCTTTGTCTGTGTATCGCACTGTGTCCGTGCTTGTAGACATTAGAAAAGAGAATGCATCAATGGATGTATCCTGTCTAGTAGAAAGCTTCCAGCATTCATCCTGCCCAATTTATAAATGGACTGCAGCTTGCCTTATTGATGGGCAAAACCTACTATCTTCCTATATTCCTGTTTTCTTCCTGAATTCTGGCCACTCTTCAGAATAGGCTCATGGTTTTGTGTCCAAGATATGCACCACCTCCAAGCTTGGTGACAGGGCCATGTACTAGATAGCTGAAAAGAATGGCAAGCATCTCAGACAACTCAGATATCAGTGGGCCCATTAAAGTCTCAGTGGAGAAACCCTACTTTGGGCCTTTTGCTTACCTATTGTTCTGTTTCCCTGGATGTCAGCAAGGTCTTTGCCTCAGGACACACCTTGGTGAAGCCTGAAGAAAACAGTTTTCAAATGCAAACGAATGGGCATCACTTGTGGCTCTTTACTTAATTGCTTTGCAAAGGGATGTGTCTGAATCAGCCTCTTGGCTCTGTGTGAAGCTGTGGATTAGATTATCAGCACCTGATGGATCTCAGGAAAGATCCCATATGTGCATCTAAAGCCAATATGGCAAAACAGCAGTCATTGTGGATGAAGTCTCTCGCCTTCCTCTGTAAGGTCCCTGACCTGCATCAACTGAGAATAGGGATCCTTTGGGTCAAATGAGATTTTCAAAGCCCTGCAGAGGCTAGCCATTATGTGCTTGTGTTTTCTCATGACTCCAATTTACACAAAAAATCTGTACCCCACCATCAGCAGGCCTCAAAGTTTAGAAGGTGAGCAGTATTAAAGGCAGGCCTATTTGATCACTCCTGGTTCAATGAAGGGTGTCCAGGCCACCCTGACATTAGGCAAATGAGTGGCAAGGAAGCTTATTGTGGACACAGTCTTAGGCTGCCACCCTCATGGAAACCTCCAGCCAGAGGTTATGAGGATTGTCTATATGGAAGAAGTTGAGGGCCTTGGGGCAGTGTTTTGGTTTGAATTGTGGTCATTTGTATGGTGGTGGAAGAGATGAGTGGGTCCGCCTGGGCTTGAACTCTGGTGTGATTCCCCTTGGAGACTGAGTTCTGGAACTGACCTCAGAGAAGTATTGCCATGAATTGAGTTGGGATTTTCCGAGGCAACGCATGAGAGTCCCCCCTGGAAACTGAGATCAAAGCCCAGGGTGACTTTCCACAGAACATTGGGAATCTCAGCCAGGATATAACATGATTTTATTCTTAAAGACCTGGAAGCCATAGTTCATAGTCAAAACACACATGAACCTCAAATTGTAGACCTCAGTTGGCCTGGTTTCATGTGACGTTTTTTGGCCACTCTTTGGGAAGCCTTGTTTGTGAGAGTTCTCCAGAGCTTTCATTGAAATAATCTCTGTCACCATTAAATGGTTCCTGAATGAATGGAAACCCACAGTGCCTCCAACTTCATCCTTTAAAAGTGGCTAGATAAATACCGTGCAATCTTTGAAATTCCCATGACCAGGTGGCACTGGAGAACCTTAGGATGTCCTGTTGCTGATCATGAGTTTACCAGACAGGTGCCTTGATTGACGGCTTTCATGAAAATGATGAAGAACAGAGATGCCAGTGAGGTGGGGCCTGCTGAGTAGTGGGCCTAGAGCAGTGGTGTGCAGGTGTGTGATAAAACATCTGTGGTGGGGCCATGTGGATCTGCCATGGGCTTCCAAATGTCTTGTGACTGACATGGTGCAGCCAGCAGACCCTTATATGTAAAGGCATCTTGTTATATAGAGAGGTTTCAGAAAAATGTTCAGAATCAGGTTGCTATGGTCAAGGGGCCAAGCTCTGTGGGATAGAAGAATGGTTGGTGCATTCTCCTAGGATCCTGACACAACACACGTGACAGAACTCCCTCCAGCACTGTGTCCCAGTTGAAGTCCTTGTATTTCATGAAGCAAATACCAAACTTTCAGTGCAGCAGCAAGAATCACCACGAAAAGTGGAGGATGACCAAATGGCTTCACAGTTCCCACGGGGAGATACTTAGCCCCCAGTGGCCACAGTTTACCTACAAAGAGAGAATTCAGCACTTCTGCCTCATGTTCATTTGAAAATAGGAAACCATGTCCTCCAGGTCACATAGATGCAGACCCAGCTTTGATGGTCTCACTACAAAGGAAGCTAATGCTCCTGACAACAACATATATTTCAAGAGCCCAACCTCAGAGGCAGTTTCTCAAGAAGTCTTTAGGCCAGCAGAGCTCCATGTTTGTGGAGTGTTTATCCTCTCCCTTACTTATGGAAACTCCTCTACCACCTCCAAAGTTGTGAACTCCTGAGCATTTTTCATTCCACATATGTATTCAAAGATTTTCTATCTCTTCTCCTCGAATTGCGTCTTACTTGGGGCAAGGGTATTGTCAAGGCATTTTTCTGGATGACAGTGGGAAGATTTTGTGTAGCACATATTTGCATGCACATTGGATTCATTTTCCTATTTTCCATTCCAAATACTGAATCCCTGACACCTACCCATACCCTACTAGACTCTGACTACAAATCCTAACATGATAGAAAGAAATAACCCAAACAGAATAGAAAACAAGCAGTTCAGAGGAGGCATGGTGTGTAGTTGGACAGGCCTTTTGCATTATAAAGGGTAGATGTTATGAATCTAGTCCAATGTAATAGTTTTCCATGTGTTTTTAAACTTAACAAATATGTGAATTCCTGTCTCCCTTTCTCTGCAGCCTATCACCACATGTATTTTTACATGCACATAGAGAATCCTACCTGGTTTCCCAGCTACATTCTTGTGAGGTGGCTGAATTTGCAGATACAAACTGTGAGAAGAAATCACTCCTCCTAAATGCTGTTGGAACTGAAAATCAACCTATGGTTGAGCTTCCTACTTAAACAAAAGGATACATACATCCATGTTCAGTAAAATAAATATTTCTGGATCTTGGGATGATATATATTTCACGATGAATTTCAATTGGCATATGTATATATACACACACACACTCTCCAGATTTTTCAAAATATAAAACATGTGTGTCTTATTTTACACTCCCTGAATTCATGTTCATGTATGTGGATTTATAATCAACTTTTCACAAGATTATTCTCAGAAATATTCATCCACCTGAAGTACATATTTGTTTCCTAGTACTGAAAACTAACTTCAGTGAAAGATGCATAGAAATCCTAACATTTCTACAGTAACTGACCCTGTTTAACAT
This sequence comes from Ictidomys tridecemlineatus, assembly GCF_052094955.1. Lineage (NCBI taxonomy): Eukaryota > Metazoa > Chordata > Mammalia > Rodentia > Sciuridae > Ictidomys > Ictidomys tridecemlineatus. The sequence continues at coordinate 123,963,096 of NC_135480.1, read as the reverse complement.
CAATGCAAGTAGACTCCTATGGGACATGATGTGTATTTTGACATTTATTATAATTCAACATTGGTAGATTACTATTTCTTCAGTTGATGCACATCATAGGATATATATTTCATCCTCAATTCACAAATTTCTAGGCATTTGGTTCACTTTAAATCAAATCCTGCTTCAGAACACATGTATTCCTCCATGTTTCTTGACTGGTCTTTTCATGAGACTTCTTTCCAAACACATTATTTTGGATTTCCATAATCACTTTGGAACCAAAACTCACACACCCCTCATGGTAAACCATCACCCTAATATTACCATTAGATGTATAACTGGTTGGAATGAATGATCGTGTAGCAATATAAGATTTCTTATATGTTTTCAAATATCAATTCAATCCATTATTTAAATTGGAACCAGTTATATTCTTTATTCACAGTATGGTCTATTCATGCATTATCTCTATACCGATAGACCCAGGGTACACCTATTTGTACCCCCGAATTCTAATTTATACGTCTTCAACGTATTGCTCCCAAAAATAGTGGAAGAAATACTCATGTCACCTAATCTACATATATATTTTATCACAGTGATATTCTGAACACAAAATGCAAAGGTCATACTTATGATTGTACCTAAGCCTAATTGGAAAGTGAGCATGGATTACTAAAACCATCCTTGTCTAGGTTGGCTAATGCTCTCAAATGTCAATTCTACTGGTGACTACACATTTGTTTCTGCCTAAGATTATATATTCAACCTCAACCCTGTTGATAAAGTCTAATCCTATCACTCACTTTATACTTTGCCTAATTTCCTAATGTCTATATTCATATCTGCTTTCCTACATATCTTCCCCCGTACTTCAAATAAATATTTCTGGATCTTGGGATGATATATATTTCATGATGAATTTCAATTGGCATATATATTTTTACTTTTTAATGTCTCTCTGTGTGTGTTTTGTATATATATATATATATATATATATATATATATATATATATATATATATACACACACACACACACTCTCCAGATTTTTGAAAATATAAAATATGTGTGTCTTATTTTACACTCCCTGTATTCATGTTCATGTGTGTGGATTTATAATCAACTTTTCAGAAGATTATTCTCAGAAATATTCATCCACCTGAAATACATATTTGTTTCCTAGTACTGAAAACTAACTTCAGTGAATGGTGCATAGAAATCCTAACATTTCTTTTTTTTTTAATTTATTTATTTTTTTTATTGTTGGTCGTTCAAAACCTTACACAGTTCTTAATACATCATATTTCACAGTTTGATTCAAGCGGGTTAATAACTCCCAACTTTACCCCGTATACAGATTGCTGTATCACATCATTTACCCTTCCATTGATTGACATATTGCCTTTCTAGTGTCTGATGTATTCTGCTGTAAGTCCTATTCTCTACTATCACCCCTCCCCTCCCCTCCCCTTTTCTCTCTCTACCCCTTCTACTGTAAATCATTTCTTCCATTTGTATTATCTTGTCTTACCCCTCCATTACATAGTTCTTGATATATCATATTTTACATTTTGATTCAAGTGGGTTATGCACTCCCATATTGCCCCTTATACAGATTGCAGAATCACATCAGTTTCACTTCCATTGCTTTACATATTGCCATCCTAGTGTCTGTTGTATTCTGCTGCCTTTCCTATCCTCTACTATCCCCCCTCCCCTCCCCTCCCCTCCCCTCTTCTCTCTCTACCCCCACTACTGCAATTCATTCCTCCCCCTTGTATTATTTTTCCCTTTCCCCTCACTTCCTCTTGTATGTAATTTTGAATAAACCTGAGGGTCTCGTTCCATTTCCATGCTATTTCCCTTCTCTCTCCCTTTCCCTCCCACCTCCCAACCCTGTTTAATGATGGTCTTCTACTTGTGCTCTTCTTCCCTAGTCTGTTCTTAATTACTCTCCTTATATCAAAGAAGACATTTGGCATTTGTTTTTTAGGGCTTGGCTAGCTTCGCTTAGCATAATCTGCTCTAATGCCATCCATTTCCCTCCAAATTCTATGATTTTGTCATTTCTTAATGCAGAGTAATACTCCATTGTGTATAAATGCCACATTTTTTTTATCCATTCGTCTATTGAAGGGCATCTAGGTTGGTTCCACAGTCTTCCTATTGTGAATTGTGCTGCTATAAACATCGATGTAGCAGTGTCCCTGTAGCATGCTCTTTTTAGGTCTTTAGGGAATAGACCCAGAAGGGGGATAGCTGGGTCAAATGGTGGTTCCATTCCCAGCTTTCCAAGAAATCTCCATACTGCTTTCCAAATTGGCCGCACCAATTTGCAGTCCCACCAACAATGTACAAGTGTACCCTTTTCCCCACATCCTCGCCAGCACTTATTGTTGTTTGACTTCATAATGGCTGCCAATCTTACTGGAGTGAGATGGTATCTTAGGGTGGTTTTGATTTGCATTTCTCTGACTGCTAGAGATGGTGAGCATTTTTTCATGTACTTGTTGATTGATTGTATGTCCTCCTCTGAGAAGTGTCTGTTCAAGTCCTTGGCCCATTTGTTGATGGGATTATTTGTTATCTTATTGTCTAATTTTCTGAGTTCTTTATATACTCTGGATATTAGGGCTCTATCTGAAGTGTGAGGAGTAAAGATTTGTTCCCATGATGTAGGCTCCCTATTTACCTCTCTTATTGTTTCTTTTGCTGAGAAAAAACTTTTTAGTTTGAGTAAGTCCCATTTGTTGATTCTAGATGTTAACTCTTGTGCTATGGGTGTCCTATTGAGGAATTTGGAGCCCGACCCCACAGCATGTAGGTCGTAGCCAACTTTCTCTTCTATCAGATGCCGTGTCTCTGATTTGATATCAAGCTCCTTGATCCATTTTGAGTTAACTTTTGTGCATGGCGAGAGAAAGGGATTCAATTTCATTTTGTTGCATATGGATTTCCAATTTTCCCAGCACCATTTGTTGAAGATGCTATTCTTCCTCCATTGCATGCTTTTAGCCCCTTTATCAAATATAAGAAAGTTGTAGTTTTGTGGGTTGGTTTCTGTGTCCTCTATTCTGTACCATTTGTCCACCTGCCTGTTTTGGTACCAGTACCATGCTGTTTTTGTTACTATTGCTCTGTAGTATAGTTTGAAATCTGGAATCGCTATACCACCTGATTCACACTTCCTGCTTAGTATTGTTTTTGCTATTCTGGGTCTTTTATTCTTCCATATGAATTTCATGATTGCTTTCTCCATTTCTACAAGAAATGCCGTTGGGATTTTGATTGGCATTGCATTAAACCTATAGAGAACTTTTGGTAATATCGCCATTTTGATGATGTTAGTTCTGCCTATCCATGAACAGGGTATATTTTTCCATCTTCTAAGGTCTTCTTCAATTTCTCTCTTTAGGGTTCTGTAGTTTTCATTGTATAAGTCTTTCACCTCTTTTGTTAGGTTGATTCCCAAGTATTTTATTCTTTTTGAGGATATTGTGAACGGGGTGGTTGTCCTCGTGTCCATTTCAGAGGATTTGTCGCTGATATACAGGAATGCCTTTGATTTATGCGTGTTGATTTTATAACCTGCCACTTTGCTGAATTCATTTATTAGCTCTAACAGTTTCTTTGTAGACCATATTGGGTCTGCTAGGTATAGAATCATGTCATCTGCAAATAGTGATAACTTAAGTTCTTCTTTTTTTATTTTTATGCCTTTAATTTCTTTCGTCTGTCTAATTGCTCTGGCCAGTGTTTCGAGAACTATGTTGAACAGGAGTGGTGAGAGAGGGCATCCCTGTCTTGTTCCAGATTTTAGAGGGAATGCCTTCAATTTTTCTCCATTCAGAATGATGCTAGCCTGAGGCTTAGCATAAATTGCTTTTACAATGTTGAGGTATGTTCCTGTTATCCCTAGTTTTTCGAGAGTTTTGAACATAAACGGATGCTGTACTTTGTCGAATGCTTTTTCTGCATCTATCGAGATGATCATATGGTTCTTATTTTTAAGCCTATTGATGTGGTGAATAACATTTATTGATTTCCGTATATTGAACCAACCTTGCATACCAGGGATGAATCCTACTTGATCATGGTGCACAATTTTTTTGATATGTTTTTGTATCCGATTTGCCAGAATTTTATTGAGGATTTTTGCATCTAGGTTCATTAGAGATATTGGTCTGTAGTTTTCTTTCTTTGAAGTGTCTTTGTCTGGTTTCGGAATCAGGGTGATGTTGGCCTCGTAGAATGAATTTGGAAGTTCTCCCTCTTTTTCTATTTCCTGAAATAGCTTGAAAAGTATTGGTATTAGTTCCTCTTTAAAGGTTTTGTAAAACTCTGCTGTAAACCCATCCGGTCCTGGGCTTTTCTTAGATGGTAATCTTTTGATGTTTTCTTCTATTTCCTCAATTGATATTGGTCTGTTTAGGTTGTCTATATCCTCCTGACTCAATCTGGGCAGATTATATGACTTAAGAAATTTATCGATGCCTTCACTATCTTCTATTTTATTGGAGTATAAGGATTCAAAATAATTTCTGATTATCTTCTGTATTTCTGAAGTGTCTGTCATGATCTTGCCTTTTTCATCCCTTATGCTAGTAATTTGAGTTCTCTCTCTTCTTCTCTTCGCTAGCATGGCTAAGGGTCTGTCAATTTTATTTATCTTTTCAAAGAACCAACTTTTCGTTTTGTCAATTTTTTCAATTGTTTCTTTTGTTTCGATTTCATTAATTTCAGCTCTGATTTTAATTATTTCTTGCCTTCTACTTCTTTTGCTGTTGTTTTGCTCTTCTTTTTCTAGAATTTTGAGATGAAGTATGAGATCATTTATTTGTTGGTTTTTTCTTTTTTTAAGGAATGAACTCCATGCAATGAATTTTCCTCTTAGAACTGCTTTCAATGTGTCCCATAGATTCCGATATGTTGTGTCTGTGTTTTCATTAAACTCTAAGAATTTTTTAATTTCCTCCTTGATGTCTTCTAAAACCCATTGATCATTCAGTAACCTATTGTTCATTCTCCAAGTGATGCATGATTTTTCCTTGCTTCTTTTATGGTTGATTTTTAGTTTCATTCCATTATGATCAGATAAGATGCATGGTATTATCTCCGCTCCTTTATATTGTCTAAGAGTTGCCCTGTGACATAATATATGATCTGTTTTTGAGAAGGATCCATGTGCTGCTGAGAAAAAAGTGTAGCTGCTTGATGTTGGGTGGTATATTCTATATATGTCAATTAAGTCTAGGTTGTTAATTGTGTTATTGAGTTCTATAGTTTCCTTATTCAACTTTTGTTTGGAAGATCTGTCCAGTGGTGAGAGAGGTGTGTTGAAGTCTCCCATGATTATTGTATGGTGGTCTATTAGACTCTTGAACTTGAGAAGAGTTTGCTTGATGAACGCAGCAGCACCGTTGTTTGGGGCATATATATTTATGATTGTTATGTCTTGTTGGTGTATGGTTCCCTTGAGCAGTATGTAGTGTCCTTCTTTATCCCTTTTGATTAACTTTGGTTTGAAATCTATTTTATTTGATATGACTATGGACACTCCTGCTTGTTTCCGCAGTCCATATGAGTGATATGATTTTTCCCAACCTTTCACCTTCAGTCTATGTATATCCTTTCCTATCAAATGCGTCTCCTGTAGGCAGCATATTGTTGGATCTTGTTTTGTGATCCATTCAACTAGCCTGTGTCTCTTAATTGGTGAGTTTAAGCCATTAACATTTAGGGTTATTATTGAGATATGGTTTGTTCTTCCAGCCATGTTTGTTTATTAATGCTGTTAAACCTGATTTGTTTTTCTCTTTGATTTTTCCCCCCTTTACTGTCCTACCTCCCACTGTTGGTTTTCATTGTTGTTTTCCATTTCCTCTTCCTGTAGTGTTTTGCCAAGGATTTTTTGAAGAGATGGTTTTCTAGCTGCAAATTCTTTTAACTTTTGTTTATCATGGAATGTTTTAATTTCATCTTCCATCCTGAAGCTTAATTTCGCCGGATACACGATTCTTGGTTGGAACCCATTTTCTTTTAGCGTTTGAAATATGTTATTCCAGGATCTTCTAGCTTTTAGAGTCTGTGTTGAGAGATCAGCTGTTATCCTGATTGGTTTACCCCTAAATGTAATCTGCTTCCTTTCTCTTGTAGCTTTTAAAATTCTCTCCTTATTCTGTATGTTGGACATCTTCATTATAATGTGTCTAGGTGTGGATCTCTTATGATTTTGCACATTCGGCGTCCTGTAGGCTTCTAGGATTTGGGGTTCTGTCTCATTCTTCAAGTCTGGGAAGTTTTCTCGTATTATTTCACTGAATAAATTGTCTATTCCTTTGGTTTGGAGCTCTGTGCCTTCCTGTATCCCAATGACTCTTAAGTTTGGTCTTTTGATATTATCCCATATTTCTTGGATGTTCTGCTCATGGTTTCTTAGCAGACTTGCTGAGCTGTCTATGCTCTTTTCAAGTTGAAATACTCTGTCTTCATTGTCTGATGTTCTATCTTCTAAGTGATCCACTCTGCTGGTAGTTTTCTCAATTGAGTTTTTAAGTTGGTTTATTGCTTCCTGCATTTCTAGGATTTCTATTTGTTTGTTTTTTATTTCCTCTATCTCCCTGTGAAATTGATCTTTTACTTCCTGGATTTGTTTATGAAGTTCCTTGTCAATGTGATCTTTCATTGTCTGATTTTGCTGTCTCATGTCTTCCTTGAGACTCCAGATCATCTGAAGCATGTATATCCTGACCTCTCTGTCTGACATTCCATCTGTTGCAGCTATTACCTCTTCTAGAGTTGAGTTGACCTGCATTGCCTGTGGTCCTTTCTTTCCTTGTCTTTTCATACTGCTGGCGTTTCTTTCTGCTTGGTGAAACTGTTGTGTTTTTGAAATTTTCCCTCTATTTATTTATATTGCTCTTGTATAGTTGAAAAGTCTCCCTTGCAGGACAGATGGTGGCTGTGATCCTCCACCAATTGGTGCGATCTGTCTACCACGCTGGCGGGACCTAGGTCTGCTCTGCTGGCCGGTCGAAGGTCCGCCTACCCAGCAGGCGCGAGGGGCACATCTGTCTCTCCGTAGGTTGCTGGGCCTAACCTCCCGATGGGTCCCCAGTACGCCTACCTTGCAGGCACTGGGGGTGGGGCCGGCTCCGGCCCGCAACAAGCCGCTGGGCCTGATCTGCCACTGGTCACAGTCCCGCCTACCTTGTAGGCACTGTGGGAGGGGACGGTCCTGCCCCTCAGCAGGCCGCTAGGCCTGATCTGCTGGTGGTCACAGTCCCGCCTACCTTGCAGGCACTGGGGGAGGGGACAGGCCTGCCCCACAGAAGGCCGCTGGTGGGTCACAGGACCCCGTTCCCTGCAGGCGCGTGTGTCAGCTCTGTCTCTCCGCAGATTGCTGGGCCTGGCCTGCCCGTGGGTCGCCGGTTCTCCTACCTTGCAGGCACTGGGGGTGGGGCCGGCTCTGGCCCGAAACCAGCCGCTGGACCTGCTCTGTCGGTGGTCACAGTCCCGCCTACCTTGCAGGCACTGGGGGAGGAGACGACGGGCCTGCCCCACAGAAGGCCACTGGTAAGTCGCAAGACCCCGTTCCCTGCAGGCGCGTGTGTCAGCTCTGTCTCTTCGCAGATTGCTGGGCCTGACCTGCCTGTGGGTCGCCAGTTCTCCTACCTTGCAGGCACTGGGGTTGGGGCCGGCTCCGGCCCCCAACCAGCCGCTGGACCTGCTCTGCCGGTGGTCACAGTCCCGACTACCTTGTAGGCACTGGGGGAGGGGACTGTCCTGCCCCTCAGCAGGCCGCTAAGACTGATCTGCTGGAGGTGACAGTCCCGCCTACCTTGCAGGCACTCGGGGAGAAGACGGGCCTGCCCCACAGAAGGCGGCTGGTGGGTCGCAGGACCCCGTTCCATGCAGGCGCGTGTGTCACCTCTGTCTGTCCGCAGATTGCTGGGCCTGGCCTGCCCGTGGGTCGCCGGTTCTCCTACCTTGCAGGCACTGGGGGTGGGGCCGGCTCTGGCCCCAACCAGCCTCTGGGCCTGCTCTGCTGGTGGTCACAGTCCCGCCTACCTTGCAGGCACTGGGGGAGGGGACGGGCCTGCCCCACAGAAGGCTGCTGGTGGGTCGCAGGACCCCTTTCCCTGCAGGCGCGTGTGTCAGCTCTGTCTCTCCGCAGATTGCTGGGCCTGACCTGCCTGTGGGTCGCCAGTTCTCCTACCTTGCAGGCACTGGGTGTGGGGCCGGCTCCGGCCCGCAACCAGCCGCTGGGCCTGCTCTGCTGGTGGTCACAGTCCCGCCTACTTTGCAGGCACTGGGGGAGGGGACTGTCCTGCCCCTCAGCAGGCCACTAAGCCTGATCTGCTGGAGGTGACAATCCCGCCTACCTTGCAGGCACTGGGGGAGGGGACGGGCCTGCCCCACAGAAGGCCTCTGGTGGGTCACAGGACCCCGATCCCTGCAGGCGCGTGTGTCAGCTCTGTCTCTCGGCAGATTGCTGGGCCTGACCTGCCCGTGGGTCGCCGGTTCTCCTACCTTGCAGGCACTGGGGGTGGGGCCAGCTCGGGCCACAACCAGCCGCTGGGCCTTCTCTGCCGGTGGTCCCTAACATTTCTATAGTAACTGACCCTGTTTAACATCAATGCAAGTAGACTCCTATGGGACATGATGTGTATTTTGACATTGATTTTTATTCAACACTGGTACATTACTATTTCTTCAGTTGATGCACATCATAGGATATATATTTCATCCTCAAGTTCACAAATTTCTAGGCATTTGGTTCACTTTCAATCAAATCCTGCTTCAGAACACATGTATTCCTCCATGTTTTTTGACTGGTCTTTTCATGAGACTTCTTTCCAAACACATTATTTTGGATTTCCATAATCATTTTGGAACCAAAACTCACACACCCCTCATGGTAAACCATCACCCTAATATTACCATTAGATGTATAACTGGTTGGAATGAATGATCCTGTATCAATATAAGATTTCTTATATGTTTTCAGATATCAATTCAATCCATTATTTAAATTGGAACCAGTTATATTCTTTATTCAAAGTATGGTCTATTAATACATTATCTCTATACTCATAGACCCAGGGTACACCTATTTGTACCCCCGAATTCTAATTTATACTTCTTCAACATATTGCACCCAAAAATAGTGGAAGAAATACTCATGTCACCTGATCTACGTATATATTTTATGACAGTGATATTCTGAACACAAAATGCAAAGGTCACACTTATGATTGTACCTAAGCCTAATTGGAAAGTGAGCATGGATTACTAAAACCATCCTTGTCTCGGTTGGCTAATGCTCTCAAATGTCAATTCTATTGGTGACTACACATTTGTTTCTGCCTAAGATTATATATTTTACCTCAACCGTGTTGAAAATGTCTAATCCTATCACTCACTTTATACTTTGCCTAATTTCCTAATGTCTATATTCATATCTGCTTTTCTACATATCTTCCCCAGTTCATCATTGTGACTGACTCTTCACATGTGCTGACATTTACATTCACTCTCTAACAGACACCCTATTGCTAAAGAACTTTTGGTCCAAATATTATACTCACTCTTCTTCCTAAACCTACTGACTATCTTTCTAATCCTACCTACTATCCCTTTTTGACTTGATCTTCTCTTCTACATTCAATCATCCAAGGTACAAGGTCCTATGCCGTTGTATGTTGATTTATCAAAGACATCTGAACAGAATGTAATTCAAAGCTAAGTATCCCAATCAAGGGCCCAATGCCCTTATGACCTTCAAATCTTACTTACATTTCTGTTTTCATACATATATTTCACCTCTATATTATTATAAATATCACAGGTTCCCAATACCATTCTTCATCCAGCTGAATGATTTCTAACCCAAATTGAACATGTTCTTTACCCCAAGCATTCACTGTTTCCTCAATCTCACTTTACAGAAGAGCAGGGACAGAGTTGGTCTTACAATACCGGAATGTAGGGGATCTTCCACCTGCTGAGAACCTCCAAGGTCCATGCAGAAATCATCCCTGGATAAGATGTAGGCAGCTAGGAAGGACCTGAGAGAGTAAAAGTCATCTTCCATGGCAAACAACAAGCTCAGGATGAAGGGATGTGTCTGAATGAGCCTCTTTCTTCTTCATGTAGACAAGATTGACCAATCCAGGCCTGTGTGGAGAGCTTTTCCAGGGTTCCTATGGTTGATATACCATTCTAACTTGTGAAATTGTCACAGGAAGCAGGGGCAGCCTCCATCTCATGGGACCCTTGGAAGCAACAGTTAGGAAAAAGTGGTTTCCAAGGCAGTGACCTCATTCAGTTCCTGAAGGAAGTGACCTCACCACACTTCCTTGGTGATGGAACTCTCTGAACTTGGAATCCAGGAAGCCAGGCACCCAGAGGCAGTCCCAGTGCCAGTCCCAGTGGGCTCACTTGTTTGGATTTACCAAGGACAGAGTCAGTCTTTCTTGGTACCTACAGATGTGAGGATGGCCAATTGCCAGGAAAGCTCTGAAGGGGGTCTTTCCAGAGAAAGCAGGTAGTGGCTCACCCCTGGCTCCTGACAACTTCACAGAATTGGCCAAAAAGGCCAGATCTGTGACAAGACAGGCCAATTCGGGGGAACCTACTATGGCCCACCAGTCAGAGGACACTGTGGGTAGTCACAGACCTCTTTGGAGGAAGGAGGTGGCTTTGTGGGTGTGGGTGTGAGTTTGTGGTTTGGTCTCATGTTCTGAGAAGAGCTAGGAAAGGCGAATTGTTTGATTGAAAGTGGACTGTTTCTAGCAAGTCTTTTGACAAGGCGAGTGTTGATTTGTCTGTGTATCGCACTGTGTCCGTGGTTGTAGACATTAGAAAAGAGAATGCATCAATGGATGTGTCCTGTCTAGTAAAAAGATTCCAGCATTCATCCTGCCCAATTTATGAATGGACTGCGGCTTGCCTTATCCATGGGCAAAACCTACTATCTTCCTTAATTCCTGTTTTCTTCCTGAATTCTGGCCACTCTTCAGAATAGGCTCATGGTTTTGTGTCCAATATATGTACCACCTCCAAGCTTGGTGACATGGCCATGTACTAGATAGCTGAAAGGAATGGCGAGCATCTCAGAAATAGTCTCAGTGGAGAAACTTTGCTATGGGCCTTTTGCTTACTTATTGTTCTGTTTCCCTTGATGTCAGCAAGTTCTTTGCCTCAGGACACACCTTTGTGAAGCCTGAAGAAAACAGTTTACAAATGCAAACGAATGGGCATCACTTGTGGCTCTTTGCTTAATTGCTTTGCAAAGGGATGTGTCTTAAACAGCCTCTAGGCCCTGTGTGAGGCTGTGGAATAGATTGTCAGCACCTGATGGATCTCAGGAAAGATCCCATATGTGCATCCAAAGCCAATATGGCAAAACAGCAGTCATTGTGGATGAAGTCTCTCGCCTTCCTCTGTAAAATCCCTGACATGCAACAAGTGAGAATAGAGATCCTTTGGGTCAAATGAGTTTCTCAAAGCCCTGCAGAAGCTAGCCATTATGTGCTTGTGTTTTCTCATGACTCCAATTTACACAAAAAATCTGTACCCCACCATCAGCAGGCCTCAACGTTTAGAAGCTGAGCAGTATTAAAGGCAGGCCTATTTGATCACTCCTGGTTCAAAGAAGGATGTCCAGGCCACCTTGACATTAGGCAAATGAGGGGCAAGGGAGCTTATTGTGGACACTGTCTTAGGCTGCGCCCCTCATGGAAACCTCCAGCGAGAGGTTATGAGGATTGTCTATATGGAAGAAGTTGAGGGCCTTGTGGCAGTGTTTTGGTTTGAATTGTGGTCATTTGTATGGCGGTGGAAGAGATGACTGGGTCCGCCTGGGCTTGAACTCTGGTGTGATTCCCCTTGGAGACTGAGTTCTGGAACTGACCTCAGAGAAGTATTGCCATGAATTGAGTAAGGATTCTCCGAGGCTACGCATGATAGTCCCCCCTGGAAACTGATATCAAAGCCCAGGGTGACTTTCCACAGAACACTGGGAATCTCAGCCAGGATATCACATGATTTTATTCTTAAAGATATGGAAGCCATAGTTGAGAGTCAAAACACACTTGGACCTCACATTGTAGATCTCAGTGGGCCTGGTTTCATGTGACGTTTTTTGGCCACTCATTGGGAAGCCTTGTTTGTGAGAGTTCTCCAGAGCTTTCATTGAAATGATCTTTCTCACCATTAAATGGTTCCTGAATGAATGGAAACCCACAGTGCCTCCAACTTCATCCTTTAAAAATGGCTAGATAAATACCGTGCAATCTTTGAAATTCCCATGACCAGGTGGCACTGGAGAACCTTAGGATGTCCTCTTGCTGATCATGAGTTTACCAGACAGGTGCCTTGATTGATGGCTTTCATGAAAATGATGAAGAACAGAGATGCCAGTGAGGTGGGGCCTGATGAGTAGTGGGCCTAGAGCAGTGGTGTGCAGGTGTGTGATAAAACATCTGTGGTGGGGCCATGTGGATCTGCCATGGGCTTCCAAATGTCTTGTGACAGACATGGTGCAGCCAGCAGACCCTTATATGTAAAGGCATCTTGTTATATGGATAGGTTTCAGAACAATGTTCAGAACCAGGTTGCTATGGTCAAGGGGCCAAGCTCTGTGGGATAGAAGCATGGTTGGTGCATTCTCCTAGGACCCTGACACACCACACGTGACAGAACTCCCTCCAGCACTGTGTCCCAGTTGAAATCTTTGTATTTCGTGAAGCAAATACCAAACTCCCAGTGAAGCAGCAAGAAACACCATGAAAAGTGGAGGATGACCAAATGGCTTCACAGTTCCCACGGGGAGATACTTAGCCCCCAGTGGCCAAAGTTTACCTACAAAGAGAGATTCAGCAATTCTGCCTCATGTTCATTGGAAAATCAGAAACCATGTCCTCCAGGTCACATAGATGCAGACCCAGCTTTGATGGTCTCACTACAAAGGAAGCTAATGCTCCTGACAACAACATATATTTCAACAGCCCAACCTCAGAGGCAGTTTCACAAAAAGTCTTTCGGCCAGCAGAGCTCCATGTTTGTGGAGTGTTTATCCTCTCCCTTACTTATGGAAACTCCTCTACCACCTCCAAAGTTGTGAACTCCTGAGCATTTTTCATTCCACATATGTATTCAAAGATTTTCTAACTCTTCTCCTCGAATTGCGTCTTACTTAGGGCAAGGCTATTGTCAAGGCATTTTTCTGGGTGACAGTGGGAATATTTTGTGTAGCACATATTTGCATACATATTGGATTCACTTTCCTATTTTCCATTCCAAATAATGAATCCCTGACACTAACCCATACCCTACTAGACTCTGACTACAAATTCTAATATGATAGAAAAAAATAACCCAAACAGAATAGAAATACAAGCAGTTCAGATGAGGCATGGTGTGTAGTTGGACAGGCCTTTTGTATTATAAAGGGTAGATATTATGAATCTAGTCCAATGTAATAGTTCTCCATGTGTTTTTAAACTTAACCAATATGTGAATTCCTGTCTCCCTTTCTCTGCAGACTATTCAGCACATGTATTTTTACATGCACATAGAGAATCCTACCTGGTTTCCCAGCTACATTCTTGTGAGGTGGCTGCCTTGGCAGATACAAACTGTGAGACGAAATCACTCCTCCTAAATGCTGTTGGAACTGAAAATCAACCTATGGGTGAGCTTCCTACTTCAACAACATGATACATACATCCATGTTCAGTAAAATAAATATTTCTGGATCTTGGGATGATATATATTACATGATGAATTTCAAATGGCATATATATTTTTACTTTTTAATGTCTCTCTGTGTGTGTTTTGTGTATATATACATAAACATATATGTATATATACACACACACACTCTCCAGATTTTTCAAAATATAAAATATGTGTGTCTTATTTTACACTCCCTGAATTCATGCTCATGTATGTGGATTTATAATCAACTTTTCACAAGATTATTCTCAGAAATATTCATCCACCTGAAATACATATATGTTTCCTAGTAGTGAAAACTAACTTCAGTGAATGGTGCATAGAAATCCTAACATTTCTACAGTAAATGACCCTGTTTAACATCAATGCAAGGAGACTCCTATGGGACATTATGTGTATTTTGACATTGATTTTTATTCAACACTGGTACATTACTATTTCTTCAGTTGATGCACATCATAGGATATATATTTCATTCTCAAATTCACAAATTTCTAGGCATTTGGTTCACTTTCAATCAAATCCTGCTTCAGAACACATGTATTCCTCCATGTTTCTTGACTGGTCTTTTCATGAGACTTCTTTCCAAACACATTATTTTGGATTTCCATAATCACTTTGGAACCGAAACTCACACATCCCTCATGGTAAACCATCACCCTAATATTACCATTAGATGTATAACTGGTTGGAATGAATGATCGTGTATCAATATAAGATTTCTTATATGTTTTCAGATATCAATTCAATCCATTATTTAAATTGGAACCAGTTATATTCTTTATTCACAGTATGGTCCATTCATGCATTATCTCTATACTCATAGACCCAGGGTACACCTATTTGTACCCCCGAATTCTAATTTATACATCTTCAACGTATTGCTCCCAAAAATAGTGGAAGAAATACTCATGTCACCTGATCTACATATATATTTTATCCCAGTGATTTTTTGAATACAAAATGTAAAGGTCACACTTATGATTGTACCTAAGCCTAATTGGAAAGTGAGCATGGATTACTGAAGCTATCCTTGTCTAGGTTGGCTAATGCTCTCAAATGTCAATTCTATGGGTGACAACACATTTGTTTCTGCCTAAGATTATATATTCAACCTCAACCCTGTTGAAAATGTCTAATCCTATCACTCACTTTATACTTTGCCTAATTTCCTAATGTCTATATTCATATCTGCTTTCCTACATATCTTCGCCAGTTCATCATTGTGACTGACTCTTCACATGTGCTGACATTTACATTCACTCTCTAACAGACACCCTATTGCTAAAGAACTTTTGGTCCAAATATTATACTCACTCTTCTTCCTAAACCTACTGACTATCTTTCTAATCCTACCTACTAACCCTTTTTGACTTGATCTTCTCTTCTACATTCAATCATCCAAGGTACAATGTCCTATGCCATTGTATGTTGATTTATCAGAGACATCTGTACAGAATGTAATTCAAAGCTAAGTACCCCAATCAAGGGCCCAATGCCCTTCTGGCCTTCAAATCTTACTTAGAATTCTGTTTTCATACATATATTTCACCTCTATATTATTATAAATATCACAGGTTCCCAATACCCTTCTTCATCCAGCAGAATGATTTCTAACCCAAATTGAACATGTTCTTAACCCCAAGCATTCACTGTTTCCTCAATCTCACTTTACAGAAGTGCAGGGACAGAGTTGGTCTTACAATACAGGAATGTAGGGGATCTTCCACCTGCTGAGAACCTCCAAGGTCCATGCAGAAATGATCCCTGGAGAAGATGTACGCAGCTAGGAAGGACCTGAGAGAGTAAAAGTCATCTTTCCTGGCAAACAACCTGGTCAGGATGAAGGGATGTGTCTAAATGAGCCTCTCTCTTCTTAATGTAGACAAGATGGACCAAACCAGGCCTGTGTGGAGAGCTTTTCCTGTGTGCCTATGGTTGATATACCATTCTAACTTGTGAAAGTGTCACAGGAAGCAGGGGCAGCCTCCATCTAATGGGACCCTTGGAAGCATCAGTTAGGACGAAGTGGTTTCCAAGGCTGTGACCTCATTCAGTTCCTGAAGGAAGTGACCTCACCACACTTCCTTGGTGATGGAACTCTCTGAACTTGGGGTCCAGGAAGCCAGGCACCCAGAGGCAGTCCCAGTGCCAGTCCCAGTGGGCTCAGTTGTTTGGATTTACCAAGGACAGAGTCAGTCTTTCTTGGAACCTACAAATGTGAGGATGGCCTATTGCCAGGAAAGCTATGAAGGGGGTCTTTCCTGAGAAAGCAGGTAGTGTCTCACTCCTGGCTCCTGACAACTTCACAGAATTGGCCAAGGAGGCCAGATCTGAGACAAGACACGCCATTTCGGGGTAACATAGTATGGCCCACCAATCAGAGGAAACTGCGGTTAGTCACAGACCTCCTTGGAAGAAGGAGGTGGCATTGTGGGTGTGGGTGTGAGTTTGTGGTTTGGTCTCATGTTCTGAGAGGAGGTAGGAAAGGTGGCTTGTTTGGTTTAGAGTGGACTGTTTTTAGCAATTCTTTTGACAAGGCGAGTGTTGCTTTTTCTGTGTATCGCACTGTGTCCGTGGTTGTAGACATTAAAAAAGAGAATGCATCAATGGATGTGTCCTGTCTAGTAGAAAGCTTCCAGCATTCATCCTGCCCAATTTATGAATGGACTGAGGCTTGCCTTATCCATAGTCAAAACCTACTATCTTCCTAAATTCCTGTTTTCTTCCTGAATTCTGGCCACTCTTTAGAATAGTCTCATGGTTTTGTGTCCACGATATGTACCACCTCCACGCTTGGTGACATGGCCATGTACTAGATAGCTGAAAGGAATGGAGAGCATCTCAGAAAACTCAGATATCAGTGGGCCCATTAAAGTCTCAGTGGAGAAACCCTGCATTGGGCCTTTTGCTTACCTATTGTTCTGTTTCCCTGGATGTCAGCAAGGTCTTTGCCTCAGGACACACCTTTGTGAAGCCTGAAGAAAACAGTTTTCAAATCCAAAGGAATGGGCATCACTTGTGGCTCTTTTCTTAATTGCTTTGCAAAGAAATGTGTCTGAATCAGCCTCTTGGCCCTGTGTGAGGCTGTGGGTTAGATTGTCAGCACCTGATGGATCTCAGGAAAGATCCCATATGTGCATCCAAAGCCAATATGGCAAAACAGCAGTCATTGTGGATGAAGTATCTCGCCTTCCTCTGTAAAGTCTCTGACCTGCATCAAGTGAGAATAGGGATCCTTTGGGTCAAATGAGTTTTTCAAAGCCCTGCAGAGGCTAGCCATTATGTGCTTGTGTTTTCTCATGACTCCAATTTACACAAAAAAATCTGTACCCCACCATCAGCAGGCCTCAAATTTTAGAAGCTGAGCAGTATTAAAGGCAGACCTACTTGATCACTCTTGGATCAAAGGAATGGTGTCCAGGCCACTCTAACATTAGGCAAATGAGGGTCAAGGGAGCTTATTGTGGACACTGTCTTAGGCTGCGCCCCTCATGAAAACCTCCAGCCAGAGTTTATGTGGATGACTATCCTCATATGGAAGAAGTTGAGGGCCTTGTGGCAGTGTTTTGGTTGGAATTGTGGTCATTTGTATGGCGGTGGAATAGATGACTGGGTCCGCCTGGGCTTGAACTCTGGTGTGATTCCCCTTGGAGACTGAGTTCTGGAACTGACCTCAGAGATGTATTGCCATGAATTGAGTTGGGATTTTCTGAGGCCACGCATGAGAGTCCCCCCTGGAAACTGAGATGGAAGCCCAGGGTGACTTTCCACAGAACACTGGGAATCTCACCCTGGATATCACATGATTTTATTTTTAAAGACCTGGCAGCCATAGTTGAGAGTCAAAACACACATGGACCTCACATTGTAGACCTCAGTGGGCCTGGATTCATGTGACGTTTTTTGGCCACTCTTTAGGAAGCCTATTTTGTGAGAGTTCTCCAGAGCTTTCATTGAAATGATCTTTCTCACCATTAAATGGTTCCTGAATGAATGGAAACCCACAGTGCCTCCAACTTTATCCTTTAAAAATAGCTAGATAAATACCGTGCAATCTTTGATATTCCCATGACCAGGTGGCACTGGAGAACCTTAGGATAACCTGATGCTGATCATGAGTTTACCAGACAGGTGCCTTGATTGAAGGCTTTCATGAAAATGATGAAGAACAGAGATGTCAGTGAGGTGGAGCCTGCTGAGTAGTGGGCCTAGAGCAGTGGTGTGCAGGCGTGTGATAAAACATCTGTGGTGGGGCCATGTGGATCTCCCATGGGCTTCCAAATGTCTTGTGACTGACATGGTGCAGCCAGCAGACCCTTACATGTAAAGGCATCGTGTTATACGAAGAGGTTTCAGAACAATGTTCAGAACCAGGTTGCTATGGTCAAGGGGCAAAGCTCTGTGGGATAGAAGCATGGTTGGTGCATTCTCCTAGGACCCTGACACACCACACGTGACAGAGCTCCCTCTAGCACTGTGTGCCAGTTGAAGTCCTTGTATTTCGTGAAGCAAATACCAAACTCCCAGTGAAGCAGCAAGAAACACCACGAAAAGTGGAGGATGACAAAATGGCTTCACAGTTCCCACGGGGAGATACTTAGCCTCCAGTGGCCACGGTTTACCTTAAAAGAGACTATTCAGCACTTCTGCCTCATGTTCATTGGAAAATCAGAAACCAAGTCCTCTAGGTCACATAGATGCAGACCCAGCTTTGATGGTCTCACTACAAAGGAAGCTAATGCTCCTGAAAACAACATATATTTCAAGAGCCCAACCTCAGAGGCAGTTTCTCAAGAAGTCTTTAGGCCAGCAGAGCTCCATGTTTGTGGAGTGTTTATCCTCTCCCTTACTTATGGAAACTCCGCTACCACCTCCAAAGTTGTGAACTCCTGAGCATTTTTCATTCCACATATGTTTTCAAAGATTTTCTAACTCTTCACCTCGAATTGCGTCTTACTTGGGGCAAGGGTATTGTCAAGGCATTTTTCTGGATGACAGTGGGAAGATTTTGTGTAGCACATAGTTGCATACACATTGGATTCATTTTCCTATTTCCATTCCAAATACTGAATCCCTGACACTAACCCATACCCTACTAGACTCTGACTACAAATCCTAATATGATAGAAAAAAAATAAACCAAACAGAATAGAAATACAAGCAGTTCAGAGGAAGCATGGTGTGTAGTTGGACAGGCCTTTTGCCTTATAAAGGGTAGATGTTATGAATCTAGTCCAATGTAATAGTTCTCCATGTGTTTTTAAACTTAACAAATATGTGAAATCCTGTCTCTCTTTCTCTGCAGCCTATTCAGCACACGTACTCTTACATGCACATATAGAATCCTACCTGGTTTCCCAGCTACATTCTTGTGAGGTGGCTGACTTGTCAGATACAAACTGTGAGAAGAAATCACTCCTCCTAAATGCTGTTAAAACTGAAAATCAACCTATGCGTGAGCTTCTTACTTCAACAACATGATACATACATCCATGTTCAGTAAAATAAATATTTCTGGATCTTGGGATGATATATATTTCATGATGAAATTCAATTGGCATATATATTTTTACTTTTAAATGTCTCTCTGTATGTGTTTTGTGTGTGTATATATATATATATATATATATATATATATATATATATATATACACACACACACTCTGCAGATTTTTCTAAATATAAAATATGTGTGTCTTATTTTACACTCCCTGAATTCTTGTTCATGTATGTGGATTTATAATCAACTTTCACAAATTATTCTCAGAAATATTCATCCACCTGTAATACATATTTGTTTCCTAGTACTCAAAACCAACTTCAGTGAATGGTGCAAAGTAATCCTAACATTTCTACAGAAACTGACCCTGTTTAACATCAATGCAAGTAGACTCCTATGGGACATGATGTGTATTTTGACATTTATTTTTATTCAACACTGGTACATTACTCTTTCTTAAGTTGATTCACATCATAGGATATATATTTCATCCTCAAGTTCACAAATTTCTAGGCATTTGGTTCACTTTCAATCAAATCTTGCTTCAGAACACATGTAGTCCTCCACGTTTCTTGACTTGTCTTTTCATGAGACTTCATTCCAAACACACTATTTTGGATTTCCATAATCACTTTGGAACCAAAACTCACACACCCCTCATGGTAAACCATCACCCTAATATTACCATTATATGTAAAACTGTTTGGAATGAATGATCGTGTATCAATATAAGATTTCTTATATGTTTTCAGATATCAATTCAATCCATTATTTAAATTGGAACCAGTTATATTCTTTATTCACAGCATGGTCTATTCATGCATTATCTATATACTCATAGACCCAGGGTACACCTATTTGTACCCCCGAATTCTAATTTATACGTCTTCAATGCATTGCTCCCAAAAATAGTGGAAGAAATACTCATGTCACCTGATCTACATATATATTTTATCACAGTGATATTCTGAACACAAAATGCAAAGGTCACACTTATGATTGTACCTAAGCCTAATTAGAAAGTGAGCATGGATTACTAAAAGCATCCTTGTCTAGGTTGGCTAATGCTCTCAAATGTCAATTCTATTGGTGACTACACATTTGTTTCTGCCTAAGATTATATATTCAACCTCAACCCTGTTGAAAATGTCTATTCCTATCACTCACTTTATACTTTGCCTAATTTCCTAATGTCTATATTCATATCTGCTTTCCTACATATCTTCGCCAGTTCATCATTGTGACTGACTCTTCACATGTGCTGACATTTACATTCACTCTCTAACAGACACCCTATTGCTAAAGAACTTTTGGTCCAAATATTATACTCACTCTTCTTTCTATAACTACTGACTATCTTTCTAATCCTACCTACTATCTCTTTTTGACTTGATCTTCACTTCTACATTCAATCATCCAAGGTACAAGGTCCTATGCCATTGTATGTTGATTTATCAGAGACATCTGTACAGAATGTAATTCAAAGCTAAGTATCCCAATCAAAGGCCCAATGCCCTTCTGGCCTTCAAATCATACTTAGATTTCTGTTTTCATACATATATTTCACCTCTATATTATTATAAATATCACAGGTTCCCAATACCATTCTTCATCCAGCAGAATGATTTCTAACCCAAATTGAACATGTTCTTAACCCCAAGCATTCACTGATTCCTCAATCTCACTTTACAGAAGAGCAGTGAAAGAGTTGGTCTTACAATACAGGAATGTAGGGGATCTTCCACCTGCTGAGAACCTCCAAGGTCCATGCAGAAATGATCCCTGGAGAAGATGTACGCAGCTAGGAAGGACCTGAGAGAGTAAAAGTCATCTTCCCTGGCAAACAACCTGGTCAGGATGAAGGGATATGTCTGAATGAGCCTCTCTCTTCTTAATGTAGACAAGATGGACCAAACCAGGCCTGTGTGGAGAGCTTTTTTTGGGTGCCTATGGTTGATATACCATTCTAACTTGTGAAAGTGTAACAGGAACCAGGGGCAGCCTCCATCTCATGGGACCCTTGGAAGCAACAGTTAGGACAAAGCGGTTTCCAAGGCAGTGACCTCATTCAGTTCCTGAAGGAAGTGACCTCACCACACTTCCTTGGTGATGAAACTCTCTGACCTTGGGATCCAGGAAGCCAGGCACCCAGAGGCAGTCCCAGTGCCAGTCCCAGTGGGCTCACTTGTTTGGATTTACCAAGGACAGAGTCAGTCTTTCTTGGTACCTACAGATATGAGGATGGCCAATTGCCAGGAAAGCTCTGAAGGGAGTCTTTCCTGAGAAAGCAGGTAGTGGCTCACCCCTGGCTCCTGACAACTTCACAGAATTGGCCAAGGAGGCCAGATCTGAGACAAGACAGGCCATTTCGGGAGAAGCTAGTATGGCCCACCAGTCAGAGGACACTGCAGGTACTCACAGACCTCCTTGGGGGAAGGAGGTGGCTTTGTGGGTGTGGGTGTGATCTTGTGGTTTTGTCTAGGTTCTGAGAAGAGCTAAGAAAGGCGGTTTGTTTGGTTTGGAGAGGACTGTTTCTAGCAAGACTTTTGACAAGGCGAGTGTTGCTTTGTCTGTGTATCGCACTGTGTCCCTGGTTGCAGACATTAGAAAAGAGAATGCATCAATGGATGTGTCCTGTCTAGTAGAAAGCTTGCAGAATTCATTGTGCCCAATTTATGAATGGACTGCGGCTTGCCTTATCCATGGGCAAAACCTACTATCTTCCTAAATTCCTGTTTACTTCCTGAATTCTGGCCACTCTTCAGAATAGGCTCATGGTTTGTGTCCAAGATAAGTACCACCTCCAAGCTTGGTGACATGGCCATGTACTATATAGCTGAAAGGAATGGCGAGCATCTCAGAAAACTCAGATATCAGTGGGCCCATTAAAGTCTCAGTGGAGAAACCCTGCTTTGGGCCTTTTGCTTACCTATTGTTCTGCTTCCCTGGATGTCAGCAAGGTCTTTGCCTCAGGACACACCTTTGTGAAGCCTGAAGAAAACAGTTTTCAAATGCAAACGAATGGGCATCACTTGTGGCTCTTTACTTAATTTCTTTGCAAAGGGATGTATCTGAATCAGCCTCTTGGCCCTGTGTGAGGCTGTGGCTTAGATTGTCAGCACCTGATGAATCTCAGGAAAGATCCCATATGTGCATCCAAAGCCAATATGGCAAAACAGCAGTCATTGTGGATGAAGTCTTTCGCCTTCCTCTGTAAGGTCCCTGACCTGCATCAAGTGAGAATAGGGATCCTTTGGGTCAAATGAGTTTTTTGAAGCCCTGCAGAGGCTAGCCATTATGTGCTTGTGTTTTCTCATGACTCCAATTTACACAAAAAATCTGTACCGAACCAACAGCAGGCCTCAAAGTTTAGAAGCTGAGCAGTATTAAAGGCAGGCCTATTTGATCACTCCTGGTTCAAAGAAGGGTGTCCAGGCCACCCTGACATTAGGCAAATGAGGGGCAAGGGAGCTTATTGTGGACACTGTCTTAGGCTGCGCCCCTCATGGAAACCTCCAGCAAAGGTTATGAGGATTGTCTATATGGAAGAAGTTGAGAGCCTTGTGGCAGTGTTTTGGTTTGAATTGTGGTCATTTGTATGGCAGTGGAAGGGATGACTGGGTCCGCCTGGGCTTGAACTCTGATGTGATTCCCCTTATAGAGTGAGTTCTGGAACTGACCTCAGAGAAGTATTGCCATGAATTGAGTTGGGATTTTCCGAGGCCACGCATGAGAGTCCCCCCTGAAAACTAAGATCGAAGCCCAGGGTGACTTTCCACAGAACACTGGGAATCTCAGCCAGGATATCACATGATTTTATTCTTAAAGACCTGGAAGCCATAGTTGAGAGTCAAAACACACATGGACCTCACATTGTAGACCTCAGTGGGCCTGGTTTCATGTGACGTTTTTTGGCCACTCTTTGGGAAGCCTTGTTTGTGAGAGTTCTCCAGAGCTTTCATTGAAATGAACTTTCTCACCATTAAAAGCTTCCTGAATGAATGGATACCCACAGTGCCTCCAAATTCATCCTTTCAAAAATGGCTAGATAAATATCTTTCAATCTTTCAAATTCCCATGACCAGGTGGCACTGGAGAACCTTAGGATGTCCTGTTGCTGATCATGAGTTTACCAGACAGGTGCCTTGATTGTCGGCTTTCATGAAAATGATGAAGAACAGAGATGCCAGTAAGGTGGGGCCTGCTGAGTAGTGGGCCTAGAGTAGTGGTTTTGCAGGTGTGTGATAAAACATCTGAGGTGGGGCCATGAGGATCTGCCATGCGCTTCCAAATGTCTTGTGACTGACATGGTGCAGCCAGCAGACCCTTATATGTAAAGGCATCTTGTTATATGGAGTGGTTTCACAACAATGTTCAGAACCAGGTTGCTATGGTCAAGGGGCCCAGCTCTGTGGGATAGAAGCATGGTTGGTGCATTCTCCTAGGACCCTGACACACCACACATGACAGAACTCCCTCCAGCACTGTGTCCCAGGTGAAGTTTTTGTATTTTATAAAGCAAATACCAAACTCCCAGTGAAGCAGAAAGAAACACCACGAAAAGTGGAGGATGACCAAATGGCTTCAAAAAAAAAAAGTTCCCATGGGTAGATAATTAGCCCCCAGTGTCCACAGTTTACCTACAAAGAGAGAATTCTGCACTTCTGCCTCATGTTCATTGGAAAATCAGAAACCATGTCTTCCAGGTCACATAGATGCAGACCCAGCTTTGTTGGTCTCACTACAAAGGAAGCTAATGCTCCTGACAACAACATATATTTCAAGAGCCCAACCTCAGAGGCAGTTTCGCAAGAAGTCTTTAGGCCAGCAGAGCTCCATGTTTGTGGAGGGTTTATCCTCTCCCTTACTTATGGAAACTCTTCTACCACCTCCAAAGTTGTGAACTCCTGAGCATTTTTCATTCCACATATGTATTAAAAGATTTTCTAACTCTTCTCCTCGAATTGCGTCTTAACTTTGGGCAAGGGTATTGTCAAGGCATTTTTCTGGATGACAGTGGGAAGATTTTGTGTAGCACATATTTGCATACACATTGGATTCATTTTCCTATTTTCCATTCCAAATAGTGAATCCCTGACACTAACCCATACCCTACTAGACTCTGACTACAAATTCTAATATGACAGAAAAAAATAACCCAAACAGAATAGAAATACAAGCAGTTCAAAGGAGGCATGGTGTGTAGTTGGACAGGCCTTTTGCATTATAAAGGGTAGATGTTATGAATCTAGTCCAATGTAATTGTTCTCCATGTGTTTTTAAACTTAACCAATATGTGAATTCCTGTCTCCCTTTCTCTGCAGCCTATTTAGCACATGTATTTTTACATGCACATAGAGAATCCTACCTGGTTTCCCAGCTACATTCTTGTGAGGTTGCTGACTTGGCAGATACAAATTTTGAGAAGATATCACTCCTCCTAAATGCTGTTGGAACTGAAAATCAACCTATGAGTGAGCTTCCTACTTGAACAACATGATACATACATCCTTGTTCAGTAAAATAAATATTTCTGGATCTTTGGATGATATATATTTCATGATGAATTTCAATTGGCATATATATTTTTACTTTTTAATGTCTTTCTGTGTGTGTTTTGTATATATATATATATATATATATATATATATATATATATATACATATATATATGTGTATATGTATATACACACTCACACATACTCTCCAGATTTTTCAAAATATAAAATATGTGTGTCTTATTTTACACTTCCTGAATTCATGTACATGTATGTGGATTTATAATCAACTTTTCACAAGATTATTCTCAGAAATATTCATCCACCTGGAATACATATTTGTTTCCTAGTACTGAAAACTAACTTCAGTGAATGGTGCATAGAAATCCTAACATTTCTACAGTAGCTTACCCTGTTTAACATCAATGCAAGTAGACTCCTATGGGACATGATGTGTATTTTGACATTTATTTTTATTCAAAACTGGTACATTACTGTTTCTTCAGTTGATGCACATCATAGGATATATATTTCATCCTTAAGTTCACAAATTTCTAGGCATTTGGTTCAGTTTCAATCAAACCCTGCTTCAGAAAACATGTTTTCCTCCATGTTTCTTGACTGGTCTTTTCATGAGACTTCTTTCCAAACACATTATTTTGGATTTCCATAATCACTTTGGAACCAAAACTCACACACCCCTCATGGTATACCATCACCCTAATATTACCATTAGATGTATAACTGGTTGGAATGAATTATCTTTATCAATATAAGATTTCTTATAAGTTTTCAGATATCAATTCAATCCATTATTTAAATTGGAACCAGTTATATTCTTTATTCACAGTATGGTCTATTCATGCATTATCTCTATACTCATAGACCCAGGGTACATCTATTTGTACACCCGAATTCTAATTTATATGTCTTCAACGTATTGCTCCCCAAAATAGGGGAAGGAATACTCATGTGACCTGATGTACATATATATTTTATCACAGTGATATTCTGGACACAAAATGCAAAGGTCACACTTATGATTGTACCTAAGCCTAATTGGAAAGTGAGCAAGGATTACTAAAACCTATCTTGTCTTGTTTGCCTAATGCTCTCTAATGTCAATCCTATTGTTGACTACACATTTGTTTCTGCCTAAGATTATATATTCAACCTCAACCCTGTTGACAGTGTCTAATCTTATCTCTCACTTTATACTTTGTCTAATTTCTAATGTCTATATTCATATCTGCTTTCCTACATATCTTCCCCAGTTCATCATTGTGACTGACTCTTCACATGTGCTGACATTTACATTCACTCTCTTACAGACACCCTACTGCTAAAGAACTTTTCCTCCAAATATAATACTCACTCGTCTTCCTAAACCTACTGACTATCTTTCTAATCCTACCTACTATCCCTTTTTGACTGGATCTTCTCTTCTACATTCAATCATCCAAGGTTCAAGGTCCTATGCCATTGTATATGGATTTATCAGAGACATCTGTGCAGAATGTAACTCAAAGCTAAGTATCCCAATCGAGGGCCCAATGCCCTTCTGGCCTTCAAATCTTACTTAGATTTCTGTTTTCATACATATATTTCACCTCTATATTATTATAAATATCACAGGTTCCCAATACCATTCTTCATCCAGCAGAATGATTTCTATCCCTAATCGAACATGTTCTTAACCCCAAGCATTCACCATTTCCTCAATCTCACTTTACAGAAGAGCAGGGACAGAGTTGGTTTTACAATACAGGAATGTAGGGGATCTTCCACCTGCTGAGAACCTCCAAGGTCCATGCAGAAATGATCCCTGGAGAAAATGTACGCAGCTAGGAAGGACCTGAGAGAGTAAAAGTCATCTTCCGTGGCAAACAACCTGGTCAGGATGAAGGGATGTGTCTGAATAAGCCTCTCTCTTCTTCATGTAGACAAGATGGACCAAACCAGGCCTGTGTGGAGAGCTTTTCCTGGGTGCCTATGGTTGATATACCATTCTAACTTTTGAAAGTGTCACAGGAAGCAGGGGCAGTCTCCATTTCATGGGACCCTTGGAAGCAACAGTTAGGACAAAGTGCTTTCCAAGGCAGTGACCTCATTCAGTTCCTGCAGGAAGTGACCTCACCACACTTCCTTGGTGATGGAACTCTCTGAACTTGGAATCCAGGAAGCCAGGCACCCAGAGGCAGTCCCAGTGCCAGTCCCAGTGGGCTCACTTGTTTGAATTTACCAAGGACAGAGTCAGTCTTTCTTGGTAACTACAGATGTGAGGATGGCCTATTGCCAGGAAAGCTCTGAAGGGGGTCTTTCCTGAGAAAGCAGGTAGTGGCTCACACCTGGCTCCTGACAACTTCACAGAATTGCCCAAGGAGGCCACATCTGACACAAGACAGGCCATTTCAAGGAAACATAGTATGGCCCACCAGTCAGAGGACACTTCGTGTAGTCACAGACCTCCTTGGGGGAAGGAGGTTTCTTTGTGGGTGTGGATGTGATTTTGTGGTTTGGTCTCATGTTCTAGGAAAGGCGGTTTGTTTGGTTTGGAGTGGACTGTTTCTAGCAAGTCTTTTGACAAGACGAGTGTTGCTTTGTCTGTGTGTCTGTTGTAGACATTAGAAAAGAGAATGCATCAATGAATGTGTCCTGTTTAGTAGAAATCTTCCAGCATTCATCCTGCCCAATTTATGAATGGACTGCGGCTTGCATTATCCATGGGCAAAGCCTACTATCTTCCTAAATTCCTGTTTTCTTCCTGAATTCTGGCCACTCTTCAGAATAGGCTCATGGTTTTGTGTCCAAGATATGTACCACCTCCAAGCTTGGTGACATGGCCATGTAGTAGATAGGTGAAAGGAATGGCGAGCATCTCAGAAAACTCAGATATCAGTGGGCCCATTAAAGTCTCAGTGGAGAAACCCTGCTTTGGGCCTTTTGCTTACCTATTGTTCTGCTTCCCTGGATGTCAGCAAGGTCTTTGCCTCAGGACACACCTTTGTGAAGCCTGAAGAAAACAGTTGTCAAATGCAAACAAATGGGCATCACTTGTGGCGCTTTGCTTAATTGCTTTGCAAAGGGATGTGTCTGAATCAGCCTCTTGGCCCTGTGTGAGGCTGTGGCTTAGATTGTCAGCACCTGATGGATCTCAGGAAAGATCCCATATGTGCATCCAAAGCCAATATGGCAAAACAGCAGTCATTGTGGATGAAGTCTCTTGCAATCCTCTGTAAGGTCCCTGACCTGCATCAAGTGAGAATAGGGATCCTTTGGGTCAAATGAGTTTTTCAAAGCCCTGCAGAGGCTAGCCATTATGTGCTTGTGTTTTCTCATGACTCCAATTTACACAAAAAATCTGTACCCCACCATCAGCAGGCCTCAAAGTTTAGAAGCTGAGCAGTATTAAAGGCAGGCCTATTTGATCACTCCTGGTTCAAAGAAGGGTGTCCAGGCAACCCTGACATTAGGGAAATGAAGGGCAAGGGAGCTTATTGTGGACACTGTCTTAGGCTGCGCCCCTCATGGAAACCTCCAGCCAGAAGTTATGAGGATTGTTTATATGGAAGAAGTTGAGGGCCTTGTGGCAGTGTTTTGGTTTGAATTGTGGTCATTTGTATGGCGGTGAAAGAGATGACTGGGTCCGCCTGGGCTTGAACTCTGGTGTCATTCCCCTTAAAGACTGAATTCTGGAACTGACCTCAGAGAAGTATTGCCATGAATTGAGTTGAGATTTACTGAGGCCACACATGAGAGTCCCCCCTGGAAACTGAGAACAAAGCCCAGGGTTACTTTCCACAGAACACTGGGAATCTCAGCCAGATTATCAGATGATTTTATCCTTAAAGACATGGAAGCCATAGTTGAGAGTCAAAACACACATCTACCTCACATTGTAGACCTCAGTGGGCCTGGTTTCATGTGACGTTTTTTGGCTACTCTTTGGGAAGCCTTGTTTGTGAGAGTTCTCCAGAGCTTTCATTGAAATGATCTTTCTCACCATTAAATGGTTCCTGAATGAATGGAAACCCACAGTGCCTCCAACTTAATCCTTTAAAAATAGCTAGACAAATATTGTGCAATCTTTGAAATTGCCATGACCAGGTGGCACTGGAGAACCTTAGGATATCCTGTTGCTGATCATGAGTTTACCAGACAGGTGCCTTGATTGACGGCTTTCATGAAAATGATGAAGAACAGAGATGCCAGTGAGGTGGGGCCTGCTGAGTAGTGGGCCTAGAGCAGTGGTGTGCAGGTGTGTGATAAAACATCTGTGGTGGGGCCAAGTGGATCTTCCATGAGCTTCCAAATGTCTTGTGACTGACATGGTGCAGCCAGCAGTCCCTTATATATAAAGGCATCTTGTTATATGGAGAGGTTTCAGAACAATGTTCAGAATCAGGTTGCTATGGTCAAGGGGCCAAGCTCTGTGGGATAGAAGCATTGTTGGTACATTCTTTTAGGACCCTAACACACCACACGTGACAGAACTCCCTACAGCACTGTGTCCCAGTTGAAGTCCTTGTATTTCGTGAAGCAAATACCAAACTCCCAATGAAGCAGCAAGAAACACCACGAAAATTGGAGGATGACCAAATGGCTTCACAGTTCCCACGGGGAGATACTTAGCCCCCAGTGGCCACAGTTTACCTACAAAGAGAGAATTCAGCACTTCTGCCTCATGTTCATTGGAAAATCAGAAACCATGTCGTTCAGGTCACATAGATGCAGACCCAGCTTTGATGGTCTCACTACAAAGGAAGCTAATGCTCCTGACAACAACATATATTTCAAGAGCCCAACCTCAGAGGCAGTTTCTCAAGAAGTCTTTAGGCCAGCAGAGCTCCATTTTTGTGGAGGTTTTATCCTCTCCCTTACTTATGGAAACTCCTCTACCACCTCCAAAGTTGTGAACTCCTGAGCACTTTTCATTCCACATATGTATTCAAAGATTTTCTAACTCTTCTCCTCGAATTTCGTCTTACTTGGGGCAAGGGTATTGTCAAGGCATTTTTCTGGATGACAGTGGGAAGATTTTGTGTAGCACATATTTGCATACACATTGGATTCATTTTCCTACTATCCTTTCCAAATATTGAATCTCTGACACTAACCCATACCCTACTAGACTCTGACTACAAATCCTAATATGATAGAAAGTAATAACCCAAACAGAATAGAAAACAAGCAGTTCAGAGGAGGCATGGTGTGTAGTTGGACAGGCCTTTTGCATTATAAAGGGTAGATGTTATGAATCTAGTCCAATGTGATAGTTCTCCATGTGTTTTTAAACTTAACAAATATGTGAATTCCTGTCTCCCTTTCTCTGCAGCCTATTCAGCACATGTATTTTTACATGCACATAGAGAATCCTACGTGGTTTCCCAGCTACATTCTTGTGAGGTGGCTGACTTGGCAGATACAAACTGTGAGAAGAAATCACTCCTCCTAAATGCTGTTGGAACTGAAAATCAACATATGGGTGAGCTTCCTACTTCAACAACATGATACATACATCCATGTTCAGTAAAATAAATATTTCTAGATCTTGGGATGATATATATTTCATGATGAATATCAATTGGCATATATATTTTTACTTTTTAATGTCTCTCTGTGTGTGTTTTGTGTGTATATATATGTGTATATAAATATATATATATATATATATATATATAAATATATATATATATATATATATATATACACACACACACACACTCTCCAGATTTTTCAAAATATAAAATATGTGTGTCTTATTTTACACTCCCTGAATTCTTGTTCATGTATGTGGATTTATAATCAACTTTTCACAAGATTATTCTCAGAAATATTCATCCACCTGAAATACATATTTGTTTCCTAGTACTGAAAACTAACTTCAGTGAATGGTGCAAAGAAATCCTAACATTTCTACAGTAACTGACCCTGTTTAACATCAATGCAAGTAGACTCCTTTTGGACATTATGTGTATTTTGACATTGATTTTTATTCAACACTGGTACATTCCTCTTTCTTCAGTTGATGAACATCATAGGATATATATTTCATCCTCAAGTTCACAAATTTCTAGGCATTTGGTTCACTTTCCATAAAATTCTGCTTCAGAGCACATGTATTACTCCACGTTTCTTGACTGGTCTTATCATGAGACTTCTTTCCAAACACATTATTTTGGATTTCCATAATCACTTTGGAACCAAAACTCACACACCCCTCATGGTAAACCATCACCCTAATATTACCATTAGATGTATAACTGTTTGGAATGAATGATCGTGTATCAATATAAGATTTCTTTTATGTTTTCAGATATCAATTCAATCCATTATTTAAATTGGACCAGTTATATTCTTTATTCACAGTATGGTCTATTCATGCATTATCTCTATACTCATAGACCCAGGGTACACCTATTTGTACCCCCGAATTCTAATTTATACGTCTTCAACGAATTGCTCCCAAAAATAGTGGAAGAAATACTCATGTCACCTGATCTACATATATATTTTATCACAGTGATATTCTGAACACAAAATGCAAAGGTCACACTTATGATTGTACCTAAGCCTAATTAGAAAGTGAGCATGGATTACTAAAACCATCCTTGTCTAGGTTGGCTAATGCTCTCAAATATCAATTCTATTGGTGACTACACATTTGTTTCTGCCTAAGATTATATATTCAACCTCAACCCTGTTGAAAATGTCTAATCCTATCACTCACTTTATACTTTGCCTAATTTCCTAATGTGTATATTCATATCTGCTTTCCTACATATCTTCCCCAGTTCATCATTGTGACTGACTCTTCACATGTGCTGACATTTACATTCACTCTCTAACAGACACCCTATTGCTAAAGAACATTTGGTCCAAATATTATACTCACTCTTCTTCCTAAACCTACTGACAATCTTTCTAATCCTACCTACTATCTCTTTTTGACTTGATCTTCTCTTCTACATTCAATCATCCAAGGTACAAGGTCCTATGCCATTGTATGTTGATTTATCACAGACATCTGTACAGAATGTAATTCAAAGCTAAGTATCCCAATCAAGGGCCCAATGCCCTTCTGGCCTTCAAATCTTACTTAGATTTCTGTTTTCATACATATATTTCACCTCTATATTATTATAAATATCAAAGTTTCCCAATACACTTCTTCATCTAGCAGCATGATTTCTAACCCAAATTGAACATGTTCTTAACCCCAAGCATTCACTGTTTCCTCAATCTCACTTTACAGAACAGCAGGGACAGAGTTGGTCTTACAATACAGGAATGTAGGGGATCTTCCACCTGCTGAGAACCTCCAAGGTCCATGCAGAAATGATCTCTGGAGAAGATGTAGGCAGCTAGGTAGGACATCAGAGAGTAAAAGTCGTCTACCGTGGCAAACAACCTGGTCAGGATAAAGGGATGTGTCTGAATGAGCCTCTCTCTTCTTAATGTAGACAAGATAGACCAAACAAGGTCTGTGTGGAGAGCTTTTCTTGGGTGCTTATGGTTGATATACCATTCTAAGTTGTGAAAGTGTCACAGGAAGCAGGGGCAGCCTCCATCTCATGGGACCCTTGGAAGCAACAGTTAGGAAAAAGTGTTTTCCAAGGCAGTGACCTCATTCAGTTCCTGAAGGAAGTGACCTCACCACACTTCCTTGGTGATGGAACTCTCTGAACTTGGGATCCAGGAAGCCAGGCACCCAGAGGCAGTCCCAGTGCCTGTCCCAGTGGGCTCACTTGTTTGGATTTACCAAGGACAGAGTCAGTCTTTTTTGGGACCTACAGATGTGAGGATGGCCAATTGCCATAAAAGCTCTGAAAGGGGTCTTTCCTAAGAAAGCAGGTAGTGGCTCAACCCTGGATCCTGACAACTTCACAGAATTGGCCAAGGAGGCCAGATCTGAGACAAGAGAGGCCATTTTTTGGGAACCTAGTATGGCCCACCAGTCAGAGGACACTGTGGGTAGTCACAGACCTCCTTGGGGGAAGGAGGAGGCTTTGTGGGTGAGGGTGTGGGTTTGTGGTTTGGTCTCATGTTCTGAGAAGATCCAGGAAAGGCGGTTTGTTTGGTTTGGAGTGGACTGTTTCTAGCAAGTCTTTTGAAAAGGCGAGTGTTGCTTTCTCTGTGTATCACACTGTGTCTGTGGTTGTAGACATTAAAAAAGAGAATGCATCAATGGATGTGTCCTGTCTAGTAGAAAGCTTCCAGCATTCATCCTGCCCAATTTATGAATGGACTGCGGCTTGCCTTTTCCATGGGCAAAACCTACTATCTTCCTAAATTCCTGTTTCCTTCCTAAATTCTTGCCACTCTTCAGAATAGGCTCATGGTTTTCTGTCCAAAATATGTACTACCTCCAAGCTTGGTGACATGGCCATGTACTAGACAGCTGAAAGGAATGGCGAGCATCTCAGAAAACTCAGATATCAGTGCGCCAATTAAAGTCTCAGTGGAGAAACCCTGCTTTGGGCCTTTTGCTTACCTATTGTTCTGTTTCCCTGGATGTCAGCAAGGTCTTTGCCTCAGGACACACCTTTGTGAAGCCTGAAGAAAACAGTTTTCAAATGCAAACGAATGGGCATCACTTGTGGCTCTTTGCTTACTTGCTTTGCAAAGGGATGTGTCTGAATCAGCCTCTTGGCCCTGTGTGAGGCTGTGGCTTAGATTGTCAGCACCTGATGGATCTCAGGAAAGATCCCGTATGTGCATCCAAAGCCAATATGGCAAAATAGCAGTGATTGTGGATGAAGTCTCTCGCCATCCTCTGTAAGGTCCCTGACCTGCATCAAGTGAGAATAGGGATTCTTTGGGTCAAATGAGTTTTTCAAAGCCCTGCAGAGGCTAGCCATTATGTGCTTGTGTTTTCTCATGACTCCAATATACACAAAAAATCTGTACCCTACCATCAGCAGGCCTCAAAGTTTAGAAGCTGAGCAGTATTAAAGGCAGGCCTATTTGATTACTCCTGGTTCAAAGAAGGGTGTCCAGGCTACCCTGACATTAGGCAAATGAGGGGCAAAGAAGCTTCTTGTGGACACTGTCTTAGGCTGCGCCCCTCAGGGAAACCTCCAGCCAGAAGTTATGAGGATTGTGTATATGGAAGAAGTTGAGGGCCTGGTGGCAGTGTTTTGGTTTGAATTGTGGTCATTTGTATGGCATTGGAAGAGATGACTGGGTCCGCCTGGGCTTGAACTCTGGTGTTATTCCCCTTGGAGACTGAGTTCTGGAACTGAACTCAGAGAAGAATTGCCATGAATTGAGTTGGGATTTTCCGAGGCCACGCATGAGTGTCCCCCCTGGAAACTGAGATCAAAGCCCAGGGTGACTTTCCACAGAACACTGGGAATCTCAGCCAGGATATCACATGATTTTATTCTTAGAGACCTGGCAGCCATAGTTGAGTGTCAAACCACACATGGACCTCACATTGTAGACCTCAGTGGGCCTGGTTTCATGTGACGTTTTTTGGTCACTCTTTGGGAAGCCTTGTTTGTGAGAGTTCTCCAGAGCTTTCATTGAAATGATCTTTCTCACCATTAAATGGTTCCTGAATGAATGGAAACACACAGTGCCTCCAACTTCATCCTTTAAAATGGCTAGATAAATACCGTGCAATCTTTGAAATTCCCATGACCAGGTGGCACTGGAGAACCTTAGGATGTCCTCTTGCTGATCATGAGTTTACCAGACAGGTGCCTTGATTGACGGCTTTCATGAAAATGATGAAGAACAGAGATGCCAGTGAGGTGGGGCCGGCTGAGTAGTGGGCCTAGAGCAGTGGTGTTTAGGTGTGTGATAAAACATCTGTGGTGGGGCCATGTGGATCTGCCATTGGCTTCCAAATGTCTTGTGACTGACATGGTGCAGCCAGCAGACCCTTATATGTAAAGGCATCTTGTTATATGGAGAGGTTTCAGAACAATGTTCAGAATCAGGTTGCTATGGTCAAGGGGCCAAGCTCTGTGGGAGAGAACCTTGCTTTGTGCTTTCTCCTAGGACCCTGACACACCACACGTGACAGAACTCTCTCCAGCACTGTGTCCCAGTTGAAGTCCTTGTATTTCGTGAAGCAAATACCAATCTCCCAGTGAAGCAGCAAGAAACACCCCGAAAAGTGGAGGATGACCAAATGGCTTCACAGTTCCCACGGGGAGATACTTAGCCCCCAGTGGCCACAGTTTACCCACAAAGAGAGAATTCAGCACTTCTGCCTCATGTTCATAGGAAAATCAGAATCCATGTCCTCCAGGTCACATAGATGCAGACCCAGCTTTGATGGTCTCACTACAAAGGAAGCTAATGCTCCTGACAACAACATATATTTCAAGAGCCCAACCTCAGAGGCAGTATCTCAAGAAGTCTTTAGGCCAGCAGAGCTCCATGTTTGTGGAGTGTTTATCCTCTCCCTTACTGATGGAAACTCCTCTACCACCTCCAAAGTTGTGAACTCCTGAGCATTTTTCATTCCACATATGTATTCAAAGATTTTCTAACTCTTCTCCTCGAATTGCGTCTTACTTGGGGCAAGGGTTTTGTCAAGGCATTTTTCTGGATGACAGTGGGAAGATTTTGTGTAGCACATATTTGCATACACATTGGATTCATTTTCCTATTTTCCATTCCAAATACTGAATCCCTGACACTAACCAATCCCCAATTAGACTCTGAATAAAAATGCTAATATGATAAAAAAAATAACCCAAACAGAATAGAAATACAAGGAGTTCAGAGGAAGCATGGTGTGTAGTTGGACAGGCCTTTTGCATTATAAATTGTAGATATTATGAATCTAGTCCAATGTAATAGTTCTCCATGTGTTTTTGAACTTAACAAATGTGTGAATTCCTGTCTCCCTTTCTATGCAGCCTATTCAGCACATGTATTTTTACATTCACATAGAGAATCCTACCTGGTTTCCCAGCTACATTCTTGGGAGGTGGCTGACTTGGCAGATACAAACTGTGAGAAGAAATCACTCCTAAATGCTGTTGGAACTTAAAACTAACCTATGGGTGAGCTTCCTATTTCAACAACATGATACATACATCCATGTTCAGTAAAATAAATATTTCTGGATCTTGGAATGATATATATTTCGTGATGAATTTCAATTGGCATATATATTTTTATTTTTAATGTCAATCTGTGTGTGTTTTGTGTGTATATATATATATATATATATATATATATATATATATATATATATATACACACACACACACACACTATCCTGATTTTTCAAAATATAAAATATGTGTGTCTTATTTTACACTCTCTGAAATCATGTTCATGTATGTGGATTTATAATCAACTTTTCACAAGATTATTCTCAGAAATATTCATCCACCTGAAATACATAGTTGTTTTCTAGTACTGAAAACTAACTTCATTGAATGGTGCATAGAAATCCTAACATTTCTACAGTAATTTACCCTGTTTAACATCAATGCAAGTAGACTACTATGGGACATGATGTTTATTTTGACATTTATTTTTATTCAACACTGGTACACTACTATTTCTTCAGTTGATGCACATCATAGAATATATATGTTTCATCTTCAAGTTCACAAATTTCTAGGCATTTGGTTCACTTTCCATAAAATTCTGCTTCAGAACACATGTATTCCTCCATGTTTCTTGACTGGTCTTTTCATGAGACTTCTTTCCAAACACATTATTTTGGATTTCCATAATCACTTTGGAACCAAAACTCACACTCCCCTCATGGTAAATCATCACCCTAATATTACCATTAGATGTTTAACTGGTTGGAATGAATGATCGTGTATCAATATAGGATTTCTTATATGTTTTCAGATATCAATTCAATCCATTATTTAAATTAGAACTAGTTATATTCTTTATTCACAGTATGGTCTATTCATGCATTATGTCTATACTCATAGACCCATGGTACACCTATTTGTACCCCCGAATTCTAATTTATACGTCTTCAACGTATTGCTCCCAAAAATAGTGGAAGAAATACTCATGTCACCTGATCTACATATATATTTTATCACAGTGATATTCTGAACACAAAATGCAAAGGTCACACTTATGATTGTACGTAAGCCTAATTGGAAAGTGAGCATGGATTACTAAAACCATCCTTGTCTACCTTGGCTAATGCTCTCAAATGTCAATT
Source organism: Ictidomys tridecemlineatus (assembly GCF_052094955.1). Taxonomy (NCBI): domain Eukaryota; kingdom Metazoa; phylum Chordata; class Mammalia; order Rodentia; family Sciuridae; genus Ictidomys; species Ictidomys tridecemlineatus. Next base: position 123,926,205 of record NC_135480.1, on the reverse strand, counting down.
CTATGGGTGACTACACATTTGTTTCTGCCTAAGATTATATATTCAACCTCAACCCTGTTGAAAATGTCTAATCCTATCACTCACTTTATACTTTGCCTAATTTCCTAATGTGTATATTCATATTTGCTTTCCTACATATCTGCCCCAGTTCATCATTGTGACTGACTCTTCACATGTGCTGACATTTACATTCACTCTCTAACAGACACCATATTGCTAAAGAACTTTTGGTCCAAATATTATACTCACTCTTCTTCCTAAACCTACTGACTATCTTTCTAATCCTACCTACTATCCCTTTTTGACTTGATCTTCTCTTCTACATTCAATCATCCAAGTTACAAGGTCTTATGCCATTGTATGTTGATTTATCAGAGACATCTGTACAGAATGTAATTCAAAGCTAAGTATCCCAATCAAGGGCCCAATGCCCCTCTGGCCTTCAAATCTTACTTAGATTTCTGTTTTCATACATATATTTCACCTCTCTATTATTATAAATATCACAGGTTCCCAATACCATTCTTCATCCAGCAGAATGATTTCTAACCCAAATTGAACATGTTCTTACCCCAAGCATTCACTGTTTCCTCAATCTCACTTTACAGAAGAGCAGGGACAGAGTAGGTCTTACAATACAAGAATGTAGGGGATCTTCCACCTGCTGAGAACCTCAAAGGTCCATGCAGAAATGATCTCTGGATAAGATGTAGGCAGCTAGGAAGGACCTGAGACAGTAAAAGTCACCTTCCGTGGCAAACAACCTGGTCAGGATGAAGGGATGTGTCTGAATGAGCCTCTCTCTTCTTCATGTAGACAAGATGGACCAAACCAGGCCTGTGTGGAGAGGTTTTCCTGGGTGCCTATGGTTGATATACCATTCTAACTTGTGAAAGTGTCATAGGAAGCAGGGGCAGCCTCCATCTCATGGGACCCTTGGAAGCAACAGTTAAAACAAAGTTTTTTCCAAAGAAGTGACCTCATTCAGTTTCTGAAGGAAGTGGCCTCACCACACTTTCTTGGTGATGGAACTCTCTGAACATGGGATCCAGGAACCCAGGCACCGAGAAGCAGTTTCAGTGCCAGTCCCCGTGCGCACACATGTTTGGATTTACCAAGGACAGAGTCAGTCTTTCTTGGTACCTACAGATGTGAGGACGGCCAACTGCCAGGCAAAGCTCTGAAGGGGGTCTTTCCTGAGAAAGCAAGTAGTGGCTCAACCCTGGCTCCTGACAGCTTCACGGAATTGGCCAAGGAGTCCAGATCTGAGACAAGACACGCCATTTCGGGGGAACCTAGTATGGCCCAACAGTCAGAGGACACTGCGGGTAGTCACAGACCTCCTTGGGGGAAGGAGGTGGCTTTGTGGGTGTGGGTGTGAGTTTGTGGTTTGGTCTCCTGTTCTTAGTAGAGCTAGAAAAGGCTGTTTGTTTGGTTTTGAGTGGAATGTTTCTAACAAGACTTTTGACAAGGTTAGTGTTGCTTTGTCTGTGTATCGCACTGTGTCCGTGGTTGTAGACATTAGAAAAGAGAATGCATCAATGGATGTGTCCTGTCTAGTAGAAAGCTTCCAGCATTCATCCTGCCCAATTTATGAATGGACTGCGGCTTGCCTTATCCATGGGCAAAACCTACTATCTTCCTAAATTCCTGTTTTCTTCCTGAATTCTGGCCACTCTTCAGAATAGGCTCATGGTTTTGTGTCCAAGACATGTACCACTTCCAAGCTTGGTGACATGGCGATGTATTAGATAGCTGAAAGAAATGGCAAGCATCTCAGAAAACTCAGATATCAGTGGGCCCATTAAAGTCTCAGTGGAGAAACCCTTCTTTGGGCCTTTTGCTTATCTATTGTTCAGTTTCCCTGGATGTCAGAAAGGGCTTTGCCTCAGGACACACATTTGTGAAGCCTGAAAAAGTTTTCAAATGCAAACGAATGGGCATCAATTGTGGCTCTTTGCTTAATTGCTTTGCAAAGGGATGTGTCTGAGTCAGCCTCCTTGACATATGTGAGGCTGTGGCTTAGATTGTCAGCACCTGATGGATCTCAAGAAAGATCCCATATGTGCATCCAAAGCCAATATTGCAAAACAGCAGTCATTGTGGATGAAGTCTCTCGCCTTCCTCTGTAAGGTCCCTGACGTGCATCCAGTGAGAATAGGGATCTTTTGGGTCAAATGAGTTTTTCAAAGCCCTTCAGAGGCTAGCCATTATGTGCTTGTGTTTTCTCATGACTCCAATTTAAAATAAAAATCTGTACACCACCATCAGCAGGCCTCAAAGTTTAGAAGCTGAGCAGTACTAAAGGCAGGCCTATTTGACCACTCCTGGTTCAAAGAATGGTGTCCAGGCCACCTTGACATTAGGCAAATGAGGGGCAAGGGAGCTTATTGTGGACACTGTCTTAGGCTGCACCCCTCATTGAAACCTCCAGCCAGAGGTTATGAGGATTGTCTATATGGAAGAAGTTGAGGGCCTTGTGGCAGTGTTTTGGTTTGAATTGTGGTCATTTGTATGGCGGTGGAATAGATGACTGGGTCCGCCTGGGCTTGAACTCTGGTGTGATTCCCCTTGGAGACTGAGTTCTGGAACTGACCTCAGAGAAGTATTGCCATGAATTGAGTTGAGATTTTCCGAGGCCATGCATGAGAGTCTCCCCTGGAAACTGAGATCAAAGCCCAGGGTGACTTTCCACAGAACACTGGGAATCTCAGCCAGGATATCACATGATTTTATTCTTAAAGACCTGGCAGCCTTAGTTGAGAGTCAAAACACACATTGACCTCACATTGTAGAACTGGGTGGGCCTGGTTTCATGTGACTTTTTTTGCCACTCTTTGGGAAGCCTTGTTTGTGAGAGTTCTCCAGAGCCTTCATTGAAATGATCTTTCTCACCATTAAATGGTTCCTGAATGAATGGAAACCCACAGTGCCTCCAACTTCATCCTTTTTCAAATGGCTAGATAAATACCGTGCAATCTTTGAAATTCCCATGACCAGGTGGCACTGGAGAACCTTAGGATGTCCTGTTGCTGATCATGAGTTTACCAGACAGGTGCCTTGATTGATGGCTTTCATGAAAATGATGAAGAACAGAGATGCCTGTGAGGTGGGGCTTGCTGAGTAGGGGGCCTAGAGCAGTGGTGTGCAGGTGTTTGATAAAACATCTGTGGTGGGGCCATGTGGATCTGCCATGGGCTTCCAAATGTCTTGTGACTGACATGGTGCAGCCAGCAGACAGTTATATGTAAAGGCATCTTGTTATATGGAGAGGTTTCAGAACAATGTTCAGAATCAGGTTGCTATGGTCAAGGGGCCAAGCTCTGTGGGATAGAAGCATGGTTGGTGCATTCTCCTAGGATCCTGACACACCACACGTGACAGAACTCCCTCCAGCACTGTGTCCCAGTTGAAGTCTTTGTATTTCGTGAAGCAAATACCAAACTCCCAGTGAAGCAGCAAAAAACACCACAAAAAGTGAAGGATGACAAAATGGCTTCACAGTTCCCACGGGGAGATACTTAGCCCCCAGTGGCCACGGTTCACCTACAAAGAGAGAATTCAGCACTTCTGCCTCAGGTTCATTGGAAAATCAGAAACCATGTCCTCCAGGTCACATAGATGCAGACCCAGCTTTGATGGTCTCACTACAAAGGAAGCTAATGCTCCTGACAACAACATATATTTCAAGAGCCCAACCTCAGAGGCAGTTTCTCAAGAAGTCTTTAGGCCAGCAGAGCTTTATGTTTGTGGAGTGTTTATCCTCTCCCTTACTTATGGAAACTCCTCTACCACCTCCAAAGTTGTGAACTCCTGAGCATTTTTCATTCCACATATGTATTCAAAGATTTTCTAACTCTTCTCCTCGAATTGCGTCTTACTTGGGGCAAGGGTATTGTCAAGGCATTTTTCTGGATGACAGTTGGAAGATTTTGTGTAGCACATATTTCCATACACATTGGATTCATTTTCCTATTTTCCATTCCAAATACTGAATCCCTGACACTAACCCATACCCTACTAGACTCTGACTACAAATCCTAATATGATAGAAAGAAATAACCCAAACAGAATAGAAATACAAGCAGTTCAGAGGAGGCATGGTGTGTAGTTGGACAGGCCTTTTGCATTATAAAGGGTAGATGTTATGAATGTAGTCCAATGTAATAGTTCTCCATGTGTTTTTAAACTTAACAAATATGTGAATTCCTGTCTCCCTTTCTCTGCAGCCTATTCAGCACGTGTATTTTTACATGCACATATAGAATCCTACCTGGATTCCCAGCTACATTCTTGTGAGGTTGCTGACTTGGCATATACAAACTATGAGAAGAAATCACTCCTCCTAAATGCTGTTGGAACTGAAAATCAACCTATGGGTGAGCTTCCTACTTGAACAACATGATACATACATCCATGTTCAGTAAAATAAATATTTTTGAATCTTGGGATGATATATATTTCATGATGAATTGCAATTGGCATATATATTTTTACTTTTTAATGTCTCTCTGTGTGTGCTTTGTGTGTATATATACATATATATACACACACACTCTCTAGATTTTTCAAAATATAAAATATGTGGGTCTTATTTTACACTCCCTGAATTCATGTTCATGTATGTGGATTTATAATCAACTTTTCACAAGATTATTCTCAGAAATAGTCATCCACCTGAAATACATATTTGTTTCCTAGTACTTAAATCTAACTTCAGTGAATGGTGCATAGAAATCCTAACATTTCTACAGTAACTGACCCTGTTTAACATCAATGCAAGTAGACTCCTATAGGACATGATGTATATTTTGACATTTATTTTCATTCAAAACTGGTACATTACTATTTCTTCAGTTGATGCACATCATAGGATATATATTTCATCTTCTAGTTCACAAATTTTGAGGCATTTTGTTCACTTTCAATCAAATCCTGCTTCAGAACACATGTATTCCTCCATGTTTCTTGACTGGTCTTTTTATGAGACTTCTTTCCAAACACATTATTTTGGATTTCCATAATCACCTTGGATCCAAAACTCACACACCCCTCATGGTAAACCATCACCCTAATATTACTAATAGATGTATAACTGGTTGGAATGAATGATCGTGTATCAATATAAAATTTCTTATATGTTTTCAGATATCAGTTCAATCCATTATTTAAATTGGAACCAGTTATATTCTTTATTCACAGTATGGTCTATTCATCCATTATCTCTATACTCATAGACCCAGGGTACACCTATTTGTACCCCCGAATTCTAATTTATACGTCTTCAAAGTATTGCTCCCAAAAATAGTGGAAGAAATACTCATGTCACCAGATCTACATATATATTTTATCAAATGATATTCTGAACACAAAATGCAAAGGTCACACTTATGATTGTACCTAAGCCAAATTGGAAAGTGAGCTTGGATTACTAAAACCATTCTTGTCTATGTTGGCTAATGCTCTCAAATGTCAATTCTATGGGTGACTACACATTTGTTTCTGCCTAAGATTATATATTCAACCTAAACCCTGATGAAAATGTCTAATCCTATCACTCACTTTATACTTTGCCTAATTTCCTAATGTCTATATTCATATCTGCTTTCCTACATATCTTCCCCAGTTCTTCATTGTGACTGACTCTTCACATGTGCTGACATTTACATTCACTCTCTAACAGACACGCTATTGCTAAAGAACTTTTGGTCCAAATATTATACTCACTCTTCTTCCTAAACCTACTGACTATCTTTCTAATCCTACCTACTATCCCTTTTTGACTTGATCTTCTCTTCTACATTCAATCATCCAAGTTACAAGGTCCTATTCCATTGCATGTTGATTTATCAGAGATATCTGTACAGAATGTAATTCAAAGGTAAGTATCCCAATCAAGGGCCCAATGCTTTTCTGGCCTTCAAATCTTACTTACATTTCTGTTTTCATACATATATTTCACTTCTATGTTATTATAAATATCACAGGTTCCCAATACCATTCTTCATCCAGCAGAATGATTTCTAACCCAAATTGAACATGTTCTTAACCCCAAGCATGCACTTATTCCTCAATATCACTTTACAGAAGAGCAGGGACAGAGTTGGTCTTACAATACAGGAATGTAGAGGATCTTCCACCTTCTGAGAACCTCCAAGGTCCATGCAGAAATGATCCCTGGAGAAGATGTAGGCAGCTAGGAAGGACCTGAGAGAGTACAAGTCATCTTTCGTTGCAAACAACCTGGTCAGGATGAAGGGATGTGTCTGAATGAGCCTCTCTCTTCTTCATGTAGACAAGATGGACCAAACCAGGCCTGTGTGGAGAGCTTTTCCTGGGTGCCTATGGTTGATATACCATTCTAACTTGTGAAAGTGTCACAGGATGCAGGTTCAGCCTCCATCTCATGGGACCCTTGGAAGCAACAGTTAGGACAAAGTGGTTTCCAAGGCAGTGACCTCATTCAGTTCCTGAAGGAAGTGACCTCACCACACTTCCTTAGTGATGGAACTCTCTGAACTTGTGATCCAGGAAGCCAGGCACCCAGAGGCAATCCCAGTGCCAGTCCCAGTGGGCTCACTTGTTTGGATTTACCAAGGACAGAGTCAGACTTTCTTGGTACCTACAGATGTGAGGATGGCCAATTGCCAGGAAAGCTCTGAATGGGGTCTCTCCTGAGAAAGCAGGTAGTGGCTCACCCCTGGCTCCTGACAACTTCACAGAATTGGCCAAGGAGGCCAGATCTGAGACAAGACAGGCCATTTCGGGGGAACATTGTATGGCCCACCAGTCAGAGGACACTGCGGGTAGTCACAGACCTCCTCAGGGGACGGAGGTGACATTGTGGGTGTGGGTGTGAGTTTGTGGTTTGGTCTCATGTTCTGAGAAGAGCTAGGAAAGGCGGTTTGTTTGGTTTGGAGTGGACTGTATCTATCAAGTCTTTTGACAAGGCGAGTGTTCCTTTGTCTGTGTATCGCACTGTGTCCGTGCTTGTAGACATTAGAAAAGAGAATGCATCAATGGATGTATCCTGTCTAGTAGAAAGCTTCCAGCATTCATCCTGCCCAATTTATAAATGGACTGAGGCTTGCCTTATCCATGGGCAAAACCTACTATCTTCCTATATTCCTGTTTTCTTCCTGAATTCTGGCCACGCTTCAGAATAGGCTCATTGTTTTGTGTCCAAGATATGTACCACCTCCAAGCTTGGTGACATGGCCATGTACTAGATAGCTGAAAAGAATGGCGAGCATCTCAGACAACTCAGATATCAGTGGGCCCATTAAAGTCTCAGTGGAGAAACCCGGCTTTGAGACTTTTGCTTACTAATTGTTCTGTTTCCCTGGATGTCAGCAAGGTCTTTGCCTAAGGACACACCTTTGTGAAGCCTGAAGAAAACAGTTTTCAAATGCAAACGAATGGGCATCACTTGTGGCTCTTTACTTAATTGCTTTGCAAAGGGATGTGTCTGATTCAGCCTCTTGGCCCTGTGTAAGGCTGTGGTTTAGATTGTCAGCACCTGATGGATCTCAGGAAAGATCCCATATGTGCATCTAAAGCCAATATGGCAAAACAGCAGTCATTGTGGATGAAGTCTCTCACCTTCCTCTGTAAGGTCCCTGACCTGCATCAACTGAGAATAGGGATCCTTTGGGTCAAATGAGTTTTTCAAAGCCCTGCAGAGGCTAGCCATTATGTGCTTGTGTTTTCTCATGACTCCAATTTACACAAAAAATCTGTACCCCACCATCAGCAGGCCTCAAAGTTTAGAAGGTGAGCAGTATTAAAGGCAGGCCTATTTGATCACTCCTGGTTCAAAGAAGGGTGTCCAGGCCACCCTGACATTAGGCAAATGAGGGGCAAGGGAGCTTATTGTGGACACAGTCTTAGGCTGCTCCCCTCATGGAAACCTCCAGCCAGAGGTTATGAGGATTGTCTATATGGAAGAAGTTGAGGGCCTTGTGGCATTGTTTTGGTTTCAATTGTGGTCATTTGTATGGCGGTGGAAGAGATGACTGGGTCCGCCTGGGCTTGAACTCTGGTGTGATTCCCCTTGGAGACTGAGTTCTGGAACTGACCTCAGAGAAGTATTGCCATTAATTGAGTTGGGATTTTCCGAGGCCACGCATGAGAGTCCCCCCTGGAAACTGAGATCAAAGCCCAGGGTGACTTTCCACAGAACATTGGGAATCTCAGCCAGGATATCACATGATTTTATTCTTAAAGACCTGGAAGCCATAGTTGAGAGTCAAAACACACATGGACCTCACATTGTAGACCTCAGTGGGCCTGGTTTCATGTGACGTTTTTTGGCCACTCTTTGGGAAGCCTTGTTTGTGAGAGTTCTCCAGAGCTTTCATTGAAATAATCTCTGTCACCATTAAATGGTTCCTGAATGAATGGAAACCCACAGTTCCTCCAACTTCATCCTTTAAAAGTGGCTAGATAAATACCGTGCAATCTTTGAAATTTCCATCACCAGGTGGCACTGGAGAACCTTAGGATGTCCTGTTTCTGATCTGAGTGTACCAGACAGGTGCCTTGATTGACGGCTTTCATGAAAATGATGAAGAACAGAGATGCCAGTGAGGTGGGGCCAGCTGAGTAGTGGGCCTAGAGCAGTGGTGTGCAGGTGTGTGATAAAACATCTATGGTGGGGCCATGTGGATCTGCCATGCGCTTTCAAATGTCTTGTGACTGACATGGTGCAGCCAGCAGACCCTTATATGTAAAGGCATCTTGTTATATGGAGAGGTTTCAGAACAATGTTCAGAATCAGGTTGCTATGGTCAAGGGGCCATTCTCTGTGGGATAGAAGCATGGTTGGTGCATTCTCCTAGGATCCTGACACACCACACGTGACAGAACTCCCTCCAGCACTGTGTCCCAGTTGAAGTCCTTGTATTTCGTGAAGCAAATACCAATCTTTCAGTGCAGCAGCAAGAATCACCACGAAAAATGGAGGATGACCAAATGGCTTTACAGTTCCCACGGGGAGATACTTAGCCCCCAGTGGCCACAGTTTACCTACAAAGAGAGAATTCAGCACTTCTGCCTCATGTGCATTGGAAAATTAGAAACCATGTCCTCCAGGTCACATAGATGCAGACCCAGCTTTGATGGTCTCACTACAAAGGAAGCTAATGCCCCTGACAACAACATATATTTCAAGATCCCAACCTCAGAGGCAGTTTCTCAAGAAGTCTTTAGGCCAGCAGAGCTCCATGTTTGTGGAGTGTTTATCCTCTCCCTTACTTATGGAAACTCCTCTACCACCTCCAAAGTTGTGAACTCCTGTGCATTTTTCATTCCACATATGTATTCAAAGATTTTCTAACTCTTCTCCTCCAATTGCTTCTTACTTGGGGCAAGGGTATTGTCAAGGCATTTTTCTGGATGACAGTGGGAAGATTTTGTGTAGCACATATTTGCATGCACATTGGATTCATTTTCCTATTTTCCATTCCAAATACTCAATCCCTGACACTAACCCATACCCTACTAGACTCTGACTACAAATCCTAATATGATAGAAAAAAATAACCCAAACAGAATAGAAATACAAGCAGTTCAGAGGAGGCATGGTGTGTAGTTGGACAGGCCTTTTGCATTATAAAGGGTAGATGTTATGAATCTAGTCCAATGTAATAGTTCTCCATGTGTTTTTAAACTTAACCAATATGTGAATTCCCGTCTCCCTTTCTATGCATCCTATTCAGCACACGTATTTTTACATGCACATAGAGAATCATACCTGCTTTCCCAGCTACATTGTTGTGAGGTGGCTGACTTGGCAGATAAAAACTGTGAGAAGAAATCACTCCTCCTAAATGCTGTTGGAACTGAAAATCAACCTATGGGTGAGCTTCCTACTTCAACAACATGATACATACATCCATGTCCAGTAAAATAAATATTTCTGGATCTTGGGATGATATATATTTCATGATGAATTTCAATTGGCATATATATTTTTACTTTTTAATGTCTCTCTGTGTGTGTTTTGTGTGTGTATGTATATATATATATATATATATATATATATATATATATATATATATATATATATATACACACACACACACACACACTCTCTAGATTTTTGAACATATAAAATATGTGTGTCTTATTTTACACTCCCTGAATTCATGTTCATGTATGTGGATTTATAATCAACTTTTCACAAGATTATTCTCAGAAATATTCATCCACCTGAAATACATATTTTTTTCCTAGTACTGAAAACTAACTTCAGTGAATGGTGCATAGAAATCCAAACATTTCTTTTTTTTTTTAAATTTATTTATTTTTTTTATTGTTGGTCGTTCAAACCTTACACAGTTCTTAATACATCATATTTCACAGTTTGATTCAAGCGGGTTATGAACTCCCAACTTTACCCCGTATACAGATTGCTGTATCACATCATTTACCCTTCCATTGATTGACATATTGCCTTTCTAGTGTCTGATGTATTCTGCTGTAAGTCCTATTCTCTACTATCCCCCCTCCCCTCCCCTCCTCTCCCCTTTTCTCTCTCTACCCCTTCTACTGTAAATCATTTCTTCCATTTGTATTATCTTGTCTTACCCCTCCATTACATAGTTCTTGATATATCATATTTCACATTTTGATTCAAGTGGGTTATGCACTCCCATATTGCCCCTTATACAGATTGCAGAATCACATCAGTTTCACTTCCATTGCTTTACATATTGCCATCCTAGTGTCTGTTGTATTCTGCTGCCTTTCCTATCCTCTACTATCCCCCCTCCCCTCCCCTCCTTTCCCCTCTTCTCTCTCTACCCCCACTACTGCAATTCATTCCTCCCCCTTGTATTATTTTTCCCTTTCCCCTCACTTCCTCTTGTATGTAATTTTGTATAAACCTGAGGGTCTCGTTCCATTTCCATGCTATTTCCCTTCTCTCTCCCTTTCCCTCCCACCTCCCAACCCTGTTTAATGATGGTCTTCTACTTGTGCTCTTCTTCCCTAGTCTGTTCTTAATTACTCTCCTTATATCAAAGAAGACATTTGGCATTTGTTTTTTAGGGCTTGGCTAGCTTCGCTTAGCATAATCTGCTCTAATGCCATCCATTTCCCTCCAAATTCTATGATTTTGTCATTTCTTAATGCAGAGTAATACTCCATTGTGTATAAATGCCACATTTTTTTTATCCATTCGTCTATTGAAGGGCATCTAGGTTGGTTCCACAGTCTTCCTATTGTGAATTGTGCTGCTATAAACATCGATGTAGCAGTGTCCCTGTAGCATGCTCTTTTTAGGTCTTTAGGGAATAGACCCAGAAGGGGGATAGCTGGGTCAAATGGTGGTTCCATTCCCAGCTTTCCAAGAAATCTCCATACTGCTTTCCAAATTGGCCGCACCAATTTGCAGTCCCACCAACAATGTACAAGTGTACCCTTTTCCCCACATCCTCGCCAGCACTTATTGTTGTTTGACTTCATAATGGCTGCCAATCTTACTGGAGTGAGATGGTATCTTAGGGTGGTTTTGATTTGCATTTCTCTGACTGCTAGAGATGGTGAGCATTTTTTCATGTACTTGTTGATTGATTGTATGTCCTCCTCTGAGAAGTGTCTGTTCAAGTCCTTGGCCCATTTGTTGATGGGATTATTTGTTATCTTATTGTCTAATTTTCTGAGTTCTTTATATACTCTGGATATTAGGGCTCTATCTGAAGTGTGAGGAGTAAAGATTTGTTCCCATGATGTAGGCTCCCTATTTACCTCTCTTATTGTTTCTTTTGCTGAGAAAAAACTTTTTAGTTTGAGTAAGTCCCATTTGTTGATTCTAGATGTTAACTCTTGTGCTATGGGTGTCCTATTGAGGAATTTGGAGCCCGACCCCACAGCATGTAGGTCGTAGCCAACTTTCTCTTCTATCAGATGCCATGTCTCTGATTTGATATCAAGCTCCTTGATCCATTTTGAGTTAACTTTTGTGCATGGCGAGAGAAAGGGATTCAATTTCATTTTGTTGCATATGGATTTCCAATTTTCCCAGCACCATTTGTTGAAGATGCTATCCTTCCTCCATTGCATGCTTTTAGCCCCTTTATCAAATATAAGAAAGTTGTAGTTTTGTGGGTTGGTTTCTGTGTCCTCTATTCTGTACCATTTGTCCACCTGCCTGTTTTGGTACCAGTACCATGCTGTTTTTGTTACTATTGCTCTGTAGTATAGTTTGAAATCTGGAATCGCTATACCACCTGATTCACACTTCCTGCTTAGTATTGTTTTTGCTATTCTGGGTCTTTTATTCTTCCATATGAATTTCATGATTGCTTTCTCCATTTCTACAAGAAATGCCGTTGGGATTTTGATTGGCATTGCATTAAACCTATAGAGAACTTTTGGTAATATCGCCATTTTGATGATGTTAGTTCTGCCTATCCATGAATAGGGTATATTTTTCCAACTTCTAAGGTCTTCTTCAATTTCTCTCTTTAGGGTTCTGTAGTTTTCATTGTATAAGTCTTTCACCTCTTTTGTTAGGTTGCTTCCCAAGTATTTTATTCTTTTTGAGGATATTGTGAACGGGGTGGTTGTCCTCGTGTCCATTTCAGAGGATTTGTCGCTGATATACAGGAATGCCTTTGATTTATGCGTGTTGATTTTATAACCTGCCACTTTGCTGAATTCATTTATTAGCTCTAACAGTTTCTTTGTAGACCATATTGGGTCTGCTAGGTTTAGAATCATGTCATCTGCAAATAGTGATAACTTAAGTTCTTCTTTTTTTTATTTTCATGCCTTTAATTTCTTTCGTCTGTCTAATTGCTCTGGCCAGTGTTTTGAGAACTATGTTGAACAGGAGTGGTGAGAGAGGGCATCCCTGTCTTGTTCCAGATTTTAGAGGGAATGCCTTCAATTTTTCTCCATTCAGAATCATGCTAGCCTGAGGCTTAGCATAAATTGCTTTTACAATGTTGAGGTATGTTCCTGTTATCCCTAGTTTTTCGAGAGTTTTGAACATAAACGGATGCTGTACTTTGTCGAATGCTTTTTCTGCATCTATCGAGATGATCATATGGTTCTTATTTTTAAGCCTATTGATGTGGTGAATAACATTTATTGATTTCCGTATATTGAACCAACCTTGCATACCAGGGATGAATCCTACTTGATCATGGTGCACAATTTTTTTGATATGTTTTTGTATCTGATTTGCCAGAATTTTATTGAGGATTTTTGCATCTAGGTTCATTAGAGATATTGGTCTGTAGTTTTCTTTCTTTGAAGTGTCTTTGTCTGGTTTCGGAATCAGGGTGATGTTGGCCTCGTAGAATGAATTTGGAAGTTCTCCCTCTTTTTCTATTTCCTGAAATAGCTTGAAAAGTATTGGTATTAGTTCCTCTTTAAAGGTTTTGTAAAACTCTGCTGTAAACCCATCCGGTCCTGGGCTTTTCTTAGATGGTAATCTTTTGATGTTTTCTTCTATTTCCTCAATTGATATTGGTCTGTTTAGGTTGTCTATATCCTCCTGACTCAATCTGGGCAGATTATATGACTTAAGAAATTTATCGATGCCTTCACTATCTTCTATTTTATTGGAGTATAAGGATTCAAAATAATTTCTGATTATCTTCTGTATTTCTGAAGTGTCTGTCATGATCTTGCCTTTTTCATCCCTTATGCTAGTAATTTGAGTTCTCTCTCTTCTTCTCTTCGCTAGCATGGCTAAGGGTCTGTCAATTTTATTTATCTTTTCAAAGAACCAACTTTTCGTTTTGTCAATTTTTTCAATTGTTTCTTTTGTTTCGATTTCATTAATTTCAGCTCTGATTTTAATTATTTCTTGCCTTCTACTTCTTTTGCTGTTGTTTTGCTCTTCTTTTTCTAGAATTTTGAGATGAAGTATGAGATCATTTATTTGTTGGTTTTTTCTTTTTTTAAGGAATGAACTCCAAGCAATGAATTTTCCTCTTAGAACTGCTTTCAATGTGTCCCATAGATTCCGATATGTTGTGTCTGTGTTTTCATTAAACTCTAAGAATTTTTTAATTTCCTCCTTGATGTCTTCTAAAACCCATTGATCATTCAGTAACCTATTGTTCATTCTCCAAGTGATGCATGATTTTTCCTTGCTTCTTTTATGGTTGATTTTTAGTTTCATTCCATTATGATCAGATAAGATGCATGGTATTATCTCCGCTCCTTTATATTGTCTAAGAGTTGCCCTGTGACATAATATATGATCTATTTTTGAGAAGGATCCATGTGCTGCTGAGAAAAAAGTGTAGCTGCTTGATCTTGGGTGGTATATTCTATATATGTCAATTAAGTCTAGGTTGTTAATTGTGTTATTGAGTTCTATAGTTTCCTTATTCAACTTTTGTTTGGAAGATCTGTCCAGTGGTGAGAGAGGTGTGTTGAAGTCTCCCATGATTATTGTATGGTGGTCTATTAGACTCTTGAACTTGAGAAGAGTTTGCTTGATGAACGCAGCAGCACCGTTGTTTGGGGCATATATTTTATGATTGTTATGTCTTGTTGGTGTATGGTTCCCTTGAGCAGTATGTAGTATCCTTCTTTATCCGTTTTGATTAACTTTGGTTTGAAATCTATTTTATTTGATATGAGTATGGACACTCCTCTGCTTGTTTCCGCAGTCCATATGAGTGATATGATTTTTCCCAACCTTTCACCTTCAGTCTATGTATATCCTTTCCTATCAAATGCGTCTCCTGTAGGCAGCATATTGTTGGATCTTGTTTTGTGATCCATTCAACTAGCCTGTGTCTCTTAATTGGTGAGTTTAAGCCATTAACATTTAGGGTTATTATTGAGATATGGTTTGTTCTTCCAGCCATATTTGTTTATTAATGCTGTTAAACCTGATTTGTTTTTCTCTTTGATTTTTCCCCCCTTTACTGTCCTACCTCCCACTGTTGGTTTTCATTGTTGTTTTCCATTTCCTCTTCCTGTGTGTTTTGCCAAGGATTTTTTGAAGAGATGGTTTTCTAGCTGCAAATTCTTTTAACTTTTGTTTATCATGGAATGTTTTAATTTCATCTTCCATCCTGAAGCTTAATTTCGCCGGATACACGATTCTTGGTTGGAACCCATTTTCTTTTAGCGTTTGAAATATGTTATTCCAGGATCTTCTAGCTTTTAGAGTCTGTGTTGAGAGATCAGCTGTTATCCTGATTGGTTTACCCCTAAATGTAATCTGCTTCCCTTCTCTTGTAGCTTTTAAAAATCTCTCCTTATTCTGTATGTTGGACATCTTCATTATAATGTGTCTAGGTGTGGATCTCTTATGATTTTGCACATTCAGCGTCCTGTAGGCTTCTAGGATTTGGGGTTCTGTCTCATTCTTCAAGTCTGGGAAGTTTTCTCGTATTATTTCACTGAATAAATTGTCTATTCCTTTGGTTTGGAGCTCTGTGCCTTCCTGTATCCCAATGACTCTTAAGTTTGGTCTTTTGATATTATCCCATATTTCTTGGATGTTCTGCTCATGGTTTCTTAGCAGACTTGCTGAGCTGTCTATGCTCTTTTCAAGTTGAAATACTCTGTCTTCATTGTCTGATGTTCTATCTTCTAAGTGATCCACTCTGCTGGTAGTTTTCTCAATTGAGTTTTTAAGTTGGTTTATTGCTTCCTGCATTTCTAGGATTTCTATTTGTTTGTTTTTTATTTCCTCTATCTCCCTGTGAAATTGATCTTTTACTTCCTGGATTTGTTTATGAAGTTCCTTGTCAATGTGATCTTTCATTGTCTGATTTTGCTGTCTCATGTCTTCCTTGAGACTCCAGATCATCTGAAGCATGTATATCCTGACCTCTCTGTCTGACATTCCATCTGTTGCAGCTATTACCTCTTCTAGAGTTGAGTTGACCTGCATTGCCTGTGGTCCTTTCTTTCCTTGTCTTTTCATACTGCTGGCGTTTCTTTCTGCTTGGTGAAACTGTTGTGTTTTTGAAATTTTCCCTCTATTTATTTATATTGCTCTTGTATAGTTGAAAAGTCTCCCTTGCAGGACAGATGGTGGCTGTGATCCTCCACCAATTGGTGCGATCTGTCTACAACGCTGGCGGGCCCTAGGTCTGCTCTGCCGGCCGGTCGAAGGTCCGCCTACCCAGCAGGCGCGAGGGGCACCTCTGTCTCTCCGTAGGTTGCTGGGCCTAACCTCCCGATGGGTCCCCAGTACGCCTACCTTGCAGGCACTGGGGGTGGGGCCGGTTCCGGCCCGCAACAAGCCGGTGGGCCTGATCTGCCGCTGGTCACAGTCCCGCCTACCTTGCAGGCACTGGGGGAGGGGACGGTCCTGCCCCTCAGCAGGCCGCTAGGCCTGATCTGCTGGTGGTCACAGTCCCGCCTACCTTGCAGGCACTGGGGGAGGGGACGGTCCTGCCCCTCAGCAGGCCGCTAGGCCTGATCTGCTGGTGGTCACAGTCCCGCCTACCTTGCAGGCACTGGGGGAGGAGACGGGTCTGCCCCACAGAAGGCCACTGGTGGGTCGCAAGACCCCGTTCCTGCAGGCACGTGTGTCAGCTCTTTCTCTTCGCAGATTGCTGGGCCTGACCTGCTTATGGGTCGCCGGTTCTCCTACCTTGAGGCACTGGGTGTGGGGCCGGCTCCGGCCCGAAACCAGCCGCTGGGCCTGCTCTGCCAGTGGTCACAGTCCCGCCTACTTTGCAGGCACTGGGGGAGGGGACTGTCCTGCCCCTCAGCAGGCCGCTAAGCCTGATCTGCTGGAGGTGACAATCCCGCCTACCTTG
Organism: Ictidomys tridecemlineatus; assembly: GCF_052094955.1. Taxonomy (NCBI): domain Eukaryota; kingdom Metazoa; phylum Chordata; class Mammalia; order Rodentia; family Sciuridae; genus Ictidomys; species Ictidomys tridecemlineatus. The sequence continues at coordinate 123,909,454 of NC_135480.1, read as the reverse complement.
CAGACACTGGGGGAAGGGACGGGCCTGCCCCACAGAAGGCCGCTGGTGGGTCACAGGACCCTGTTCCCTGCAGGCGCGTGTGTCAGCTCTGTCTCTCGGCAGATTGCTGGGCCTGACCTGCCCGTGGGTCGCCGGTTCTACTACCTTGCAGGCACTGGGGGTGGGGCCGGCTCGGGCCACAACCAGCCGCTGGGCCTTCTCTGCCGGTGGTCCCTAACATTTCTATAGTAACTGACCCTGTTTAACATCAATGCAAGTAGACTCCTATGGGACATGATGTGTATTTTGACATTGATTTTTATTCAACACTGGTACATTACTATTTCTTCAGTTGATGCACATCATAGGATATATATTTCATCCTCAAGTTCACAAATTTCTAGGCATTTGGTTCACTTTCAATCAAATCCTGCTTCAGAACACATGTATTCCACCATGTTTTTTGACTGGTCTTTTCATGAGACTTCTTTCCAAACACATTATTTTGGATTTCCATAATCATTTTGGAACCAAAACTCACACACCCCTCATGGTAAACCATCACCCTAATATTACCATTAGATGTATAACTGGTTGGAATGAATGATCGTGTATCAATATAAGATTTCTTATATGTTTTCAGATATCAATTCAATCCATTATTTAAATTGGAACCAGTTATATTCTTTATTCAAAGTATGGTCTATTAATACATTATCTCTATACTCATAGACCCAGGGTACACCTATTTGTACCCCCGAATTCTAATTTATACTTCTTCAACATATTGCTCCCAAAAATAGTGGAAGAAATACTCATGTAACCTGATCTACATATATATTTTATCACAGTGATATTCTGAACACAAAATGCAAAGGTCACACTTATGATTGTACCTAAGCCTAATTGGAAAGTGAGCATGGATTACTAAAACCATCCTTGTCTAGGTTGGCTAATGCTCTCAAATGTCAATTCTATTGGTGACTACACATTTGTTTCTGCCTAAGATTATATATTTTACCTCAACCTTGTTGAAAATGTCTAATCCTATCACTCACTTTATACTATGCCTAATTTCCTAATGTCTATATTCATATCTGCTTTTCTACATATCTTTCCCAGTTCATCATTGTGACTGACTCTTCACATGTGTTGACATTTACATTCACTCTCTAACGGACACCCTATTGGTAAAGAACTTTTGGTCCAAATATTATACTCACTCTTCTTCCTAAACCTACTGACTATCTTTCTAATCCTACCTACTGTCCCTTTTTGACTTGATCTTCTCTTCTACATTCAATCATCCAAGGTAAGGTGCTATACCTTTGTATGTTGATTTATCAAAGACATCTGAACAGAATGTAATTCAAAGCTAAGTATACCAATCAAGGTCCCAATGCCCTTATGACCTTCAAATCTTACTTACATTTCTGTTTTCATACATATATTTCACCTCTATATTATTATAAATATCACAGGTTCCCAATACCATTCTTCATCCAGCTGAATTATTTCTAACCCAAATTGAACATGTTCTTTACCCCAAGCATTCACTGTTTCCTCAATCTCACTTTACAGAAGAGCAGGGACAGAGTTGGTCTTACAATACAGGAATGTAGGTGATCTTCCACCTGCTGAGAACCTAAAAGGTCCATGCAGAAATGATCCCTGGAGAAGATGTAGGCAGCTAAGAAGGACCTGAGAGAGTAAAAGTCATCTTCTGTGGCAAACAACCTGGTCAGGATGAAGGGATATGTCTGAATGAGCCTCTTTCTTCTTCATGTAGACAAGATTGACCAAACCAGGCCTGTGTGGAGAGCTTTTCCATGGTTCCTATGGTTGATATACCATTCTAACTTGTGAAATTGTCACAGGAAGCAGGGGCAGCCTCCATATCATGGGACCCTTGGAAGGAACAGTTAGGACAAAGTGGTTTCCAAGGCAGTGACCTCATTCAGTTCCTGAAGGAAGTGACCTCACCACACTTCCTTGGTGATGGAACTCTCTGAACTTGGGATCCAGGAAGCCAGGCACCCAGAGGCAGTCCCAGTGCCAGTCCCAGTGGGCTCACTTGTTTGGATTTACCAAGGACAGAGTCAGTCTTTCCTGGTACCTACAGATGTGAGGATGGCCAATTGCCAGGAAAGCTCTGAAGGGGGTCTTTCCAGAGAAAGCAGGTAGTGGCTCACCCCTGGCTCCTGACAACTTCAAAGAATTGGCCAAGGAGGCCAGATCTGTGACAAGACAGGCCAATTCGGTGGAACCTACTATGGCCCACCAGTCAGAGGACACTGTGGGTAGTCACAGACCTTTTTGGGGGAAGGAGGTGGCTTTGTGGGTGTGGGTGTGAGTTTGTGGTTTGGTCTCATGTTCTGAGAAGAGCTAGGAAAGGCGAATTGTTTGATTGAAAGTGGACTGTTTCTAGCAAGTCTTTTGACAAGGCAAGTGTTGCTTTTTCAGTGTATCACACTGTGTCCGTGGTTGTAGACATTAGAAAAGAGAATGCATCAATGGATGAGTCCTGTCTAGTAAAAAGATTCCAGCATTCATCCTGCCCAATTTATGAATGGACTGCGGCTTGCCTTATCCATGGGCAAAACCTACTATCTTCCTAAATTTCTGTTTTCTTCCTGAATTCTGGCCACTCTTCAGAATAGGCTCATCGTTTTGTGTTCAAGATATGTACCACCTGGAAGCTTGGTGACATGGCCATGTACTAGATAGCTGAAAGGAATGGCGAGCATCTCAGAAAACTCAGATATCAGTGGGCCCATTAAAGTCTCAGTGGAGAAACCCTGCTTTGGGACATTTGCTTACCTATTGTTCTGTTTCCCTGGATGTCAGCAAGGTCTTTGCCTCAGGACACACCTTTGTGAAGCCTGAAGAAAACAGTTTTCAAATGCAAACGAATGGGCACCACTTGTGGCTCTTTGCTTAATTGCTTTGCAAAGGGATGTGTCTGAATAAGCCTCTTGGCCCTGTGTGAGGCTGTGGCTTAGATTGTCAGCACCTGATGGATCTCAGGAAAGATCCCATATGTGCATCCAAAGCCAATATGGCAAAACAGCAGTCATTGTGGATGAAGTCTCTCGCCTTCCTCTGTAAGGTCCCTGACCTGCATCAAGTGAGAATAGGGATCATTTGGGTCAAATGAGTTTTTCAAAGCCCTGCAGAAGCTAGCCATTATGTGCTTGTGTTTTCTCAGGACTCCAATTTACACAAAAAATCTGTACCCCACCATCAGCAGGCCTCAAAGTTTAGAAGCCTAGCAGTATTAAAGGCAGGCCTATTTGATCACTTCTGGTTCAAAGAAGGGTGTACAGGCCACCCTGGAATTAGGCAAATGAGGGGCAAGGGAGCTTATTGTGGACACTGTCTTAGGCTGCGACCCTCAAAGAAACCTCAAGCCAGAGGTTATGAGGATTGTCTATATGGAAGAAGTTGAGGGCCTTGTGGCAGTGTTTTGGTTTGAATTCTGGTCATTTGTATGGCGGTGGAAGAGATGACTGGGTCCGCCTGGGCTTGAATTCTGGTGTGATTCCCCTTGGAGACTGAGTTCTGGAACTGACCTCAGAGAAGTATTGCCATGAATTGAGTTGGGATTTTCCAAGGCCACGCATGAGAGTCCCCCCGGGAAACTGAGATCGAATCCCAGGGTGACTTTCCACAGAACACTGAAAATCTCAGCCAGGATATCACATGATTTTATTCTTAAAGACCTGGCAGACATAGTTGAGAGTGAAAACACACATGGACCTCATATTGTAGACCTCAGTGGGCCTGGTTTCATGTGACATTTTTTGGCCACTCTTTGGGAAGCCTTGTTTGTGAGAGTTCTCCAGAGCTTTCATTGAAATGATACTTCACACCTTTAAGTGTTTCCTGAATGAATGGAAACCCACAGTGCCTCCAATTTCATCCTTTAAAAATGGCTAGATAAATATTGTGAAATCTTTGAAATTCCCATGACCAGGTGGCACTGGAGAACCTTAGGATGTCATCTTGCTGATCATGAGTTTACCAGACAGGTGCCTTGATTGACGGCTTTCATGAAAATGATGAAGAACAGAGATGCCAGTGAGGTGGGGCCTGCTGAGTAGTGGGCCTAGAGCAGTGGTGTGCAGGTGTGTGATAAAACACACCTGGGACCATGTGGATCTGCCATGCGCTTCCAAATGTCTTGTGACTGACATGGTGCAGCCAGCAGAACCTTATATGTAAAGGCATCTTGTTATATGGAGAGGTTTCAGAACAATGTTCAGAATCAGGTTGCTATGGTCAAGGGGCCATGCTCTGTGGGATAGAAGCATGGTTGGTGCATTCTCCTAGGATCCTGACACACCACACGTGACAGAACTCCGTCCAGCACTGTGTCCCAGTTGAAGTCCTTGTATTTCGTGAAGCAAATACCAAACTTTCAGTGCAGCAGCAAGAATCACCACGAAAAGTGGAGGATGACCAAATGGCTTCACAGTTCCCACGGGGAGATACTTAGCCCCCAGTGGCCACAGTTTACCTACAAAGAGAGAATTCAGCACTTCTGCCTCATGTTCATTGGAAAATCAGAAACCATGTCCTCCAGGTCACATAGATGCAGACCCAGCTTTGATGGTCTCACTACAAAGGAAGCTAATGCTCCTGACAACAACATATATTTCAAGAGCCCAACCTCAGAGGCAGTTTCTCAAGAAGTCTTTAGGCCAGCAGAGCTTTATGTTTGTGGAGTGTTTATCCTCTCCCTTACTTATGGAAACTCCTCTACCACCTCCAAAGTTGTGAAATCCTGAGCATTTTTCATTCCACATATCTATTCAAAGATTTTCTAACTCTTCTCCTCGAATTGCGTCTTACTTGGGGCAAGGCTATTGTCAAGGCATTTTTCTGGATGACAGTGGGAAGATTTTGTGTAGCACATATTTGCATACACATTGGATTCATTTTCCTATTTTTTATTCCAAATTCTGAATACCTGACACTAACCCATACCCTACTAGACTCTGACTACAAATCCTAATATGATAGAAAAAATAACCCAAACAGAATAGAAATACAAGCAGTTCAGAGGAGGCATGGTGTGTAGTTGGACAGGCCTTTTGCATTATAAAGGGTAGATGTTATGAATCTAGTCCAATGAAATATTCTCCATGTGTTTTTACACAGAACAAATATGTGAATTCCTGTCTCCCTTTTTCTGCAGCCTATTCAGCACATGTATTTTTACATGCACATAGAGAATCCTACCTGGTTTCCCAGCTACATTCTTGTGAGGTTGCTGACTTGGTAGATACAAACTGTGAGAAGAAATCACTCCTCTTTATTGCTGTTGGAACTGAAAATCAACTTATGGGTGAGCTTCCTACTTAAACAACATGATACATACATCCATGTTCAGTAAAATAAATATTTCTAGATCTTGGGATGATATATATTTCATGATGAATTTCAATTGGCATATATATTTTTACTTTTTAATGTCTCTCTGTGTGTGTTTTGTGTGTGTATATATACATATATATATATATATATACACACACACACTCTCCCGATTTTTCTAAATATAAAATATGTGTGTCTTATTTTACACTCCCTGAATTCATGTTCATGTATGTGGATTTATAATCAACTTTTCACAAGATTATTCTCAGAAATATTCATCTACCTGAAATACATATTTGTTTCCTAGTACTGAAAACTAACTTCAGTGAATGGTGCATAGAAATCCTAACATTTCTACAGTAACTGACCCTGTTTAACATCAATGCAAGTAGACTCCTATGGGACATGATGTGTATTTTGACATTGATTTTTTTCAACACTGGTACATTACTATTTCTTCAGTTGATGCACATCATAGGATATATATTTCATCCTCAAGTTCACAAATTTCTAGGCATTTGGTTCACTTTCAATCAAATCCTGCTTCAGAACACATGTATTCCTCCATGTTTCTTGACTGGTCTTTTCATGAGGCTTCTTTCCAAACACAATATTTTGGATTTCCATAATCACTTTGGAAACAAAACTCACACACCCCTCATGGTAAACCATCACTCTAATATTACCATTAGATGTATAACAGGTTGGAATGAATGATCGTGTATCAATATAAGATTTCTTATTTGTTTTCAGATATCATTTCAATCCATTATTTAAATTGGAACCAGTTATATTCTTTATTCACAGTATGGTCTATTCATGCATTATCTCTATACTCATAGACCCAGTGTAAACCTACTTGTACCCCCTAATTCTAATTTATACATCTTCAACGTATTGCTCCCAAAAATAGTGGAAGAAATACTCATGTCACCTTATCTACATATATTTTTTATCACAGTGATATTCTGCACACAAAATGCAAAGGTCACACTTATGATTGTACCTAAGCCTACTTGGAAAGTGAGCATGGATTACTAAAACCATCCTTGTCTACGTTGGCTAATGCTCTCAAATGTCAATTCTATTGGTGACTACACATTTGTTTCTGCCTATGATTATATATTCATCCTCAACCCTGTTGAAAATGTCTAATCCTATCACTCACTTTATACTTTGCCTAATTTCCTAATGTCTATATTCATATCTACTTTCCTACATATCTTCCCCAGTTCATCATTGTGACTGACTCTTCACATGTGCTGACATTTGCATTCACTCTCTAACAGACACCCTATTGCTAAAGAACTTTTGGTCCAAATATTATACTCACTCTTCTTCTTAAACCTACAGACTATCTTTCTAATCCTACCTACTATCCCATTTTGACTTGATCTCCTATTCTACATTCAATCATTCAAGGTACAAGGTCCTATGAAATTGTATGTTGATTTATCAGAGACATCTGTACAGAATGTAATTCAAAGCTAAGTATCCCAATAAAGGGCCCAATGCTCTTCTGGCCTTCAAACTTTACTTAGATTTTTGTTTTCACACATATATTTCACCTCTATATTATTATAAATATCAAAGGTTCCCAATACCATTCTTCATTTAGCAGAATTATTTCTAACCCAAATTGAACATGTTCTTAACCCCAAGCATTCACTGTTTCCTCAATCTCACTTTACAGAAGAGCAGGGACAGAGTTGGTCTTACAATACAGGAATGTAGGGGATTTTCCACCTGGTGAGAACCTCCAAGGTCCATGCAGAAATGATCCCTGGAGTAGATGTAGGCAGCTTGGAAGGACCTGAGAGAGTAAAAGTCATCTTCCGTGGCAAACAACCTGGTCAGGATGAAGGGATGTGTCTGAATGAGCCTCTCTTTTCTTAATGTAGACAAGATGGACCAAACCAGGCCTGTGTGGAGAGCTTTTCCTGGGTGCCTATGGTTGATATACCATTCTAACTTGTGAAAGTGTCACAGGAAGCAGGGGCAGCCTCCATCTCATGGGACCCTTGGAAGCAACAGTTAGAACAAAGTAGTTTCCAAGGCTGTGACCTCATTCAGTTCCTTAAGGAAGTGACCTCACCACACTTCCTTGGTGATGGAACTCTCTGAACTTGGGATCCAGGAAGCCAGGCACCCAGAGGCAGACCCAGTGCCAGTCCCAGTGGGCTCAATTGTTTGGATTTACAAGGAAAGATTCAGTCTTTCTTGGTACCTACAGATGTGAGGATGGCCAATTGCCATGAAAGCTCTGAAGGGAGTCTTTCCTGAGAAATCAGGCAGTGGCTCACCCCTGGCTCCTGACAACTTCACAGAATTGGCCAAAAAGGCCAGATCTGAGACAAGACAGGCCATTTCGGGGGAACCCACCAGTCAGAGGACACTGTGGGTAGTCACAGACCTCCTTGGGGGAAGGAGGTGGCTTTGTGGGTGTGGGTGTGAGTTTGTGGTTTGGTCTCATGTTCTGAGAAGAGCTAGGAAAGGCGGTTTGTTTGGTTTGGAGTGGACTGTTTCTAGAAAGTCTTTTGACAAGGCGAGTGTTGCTTTGTCTGTGTATCGCACTGTGTCCGTGGTTGTAGACATTAGAAAAGAGAATGCATCAATGGATGTGTCCTCTCTAGTAGAAAGCTTCCAGCATTCATCCTGCCCAATTTATGAATGGACTGCTGCTTGCCTTATCCATGGGGAAAACCTACTATCTTCCTTAATTCCTGTTTACTTCCTGAATTCTGGCCACTCTTCAGAATAGGCTCATGGTTTTGTGTCCAAGATATGTACCACCTCCAAGCTTGGTGACATGGCCATGTACTAGATAGCTGAAAGGAATGGCGAGCATCTCAGAAAAAGTCTCAGTGGAGAAACCCTGCTTTGGGCCTTTTGCTTACCTATTGTTCTGTTTCCCTGGATGTCAGCAAGGTCTTTCCCTCAGGACACAACTTTGTGAAGCCTGAAGAAAACAGTTTTCAAATGCAAACGAATGGGCATCACTTGTGGCTCTTTGCTTAATTGCTTTGCAAAGGGATGTGTCTGAATCAGCCTCCTGGCCCTGTGTGAGGCTGTGGCTTAGATTGTCAGCACCTGATGGATCTCAGGAAAGATCCCATATGTGCATCCAAAGCCAATATGGCAAAACAGCAGTCATTGTGGATGAAGTCTCTCGCCTTCCTCTGTAAGGTCCCTGACCTGCATCAAGTGAGAATAGGGATCCTTTGGGTCAAATGAGTTTTTCAAAGCCCTGCAGAGGCTAGCCATTATGTGCTTGTGTTTTCTCATGACTCCAATTTACACAAAAAATCTGTACCCCACCATCAGCAGGCCTCAAAGTTTAGAAGCTGAGCAGTATTAAAGGCAGGCCTATTTGATCACTCCTGGTTCAAAGAAGGGTGTCCAGGCCACCCTGACATTAGGCAAATGAGGGGCAAGGGAGCTTATTGTGGACACTGTCTTAGGCTGCGCCCCTCATGGAAACTTTTAGCCAGAGGTTATGAGGATTGTCTATATGGAAGAAGTTGAGGGCCTTGTGGCAGTGTTTTGGTTTGAATTGTGGTCATTTGTATGGCGGTGGAAGAGATGAGTGGGTCCGCCTGGGCTTGAACTCTGGTGTGATTCCCCTTGGAGACTGAGTTCTGGAACTGACCTCAGAGAAGTATTGCCATGAATTGAGTTGGGATTTTCCGAGGCCACGCATGAGAGTCCCCCCTGGAAACTGAGATCAAAGCCCAGGGTGACTTTCCACAGAACATTGGGAATCTCAGCCAGGATATCACATGATTGTATTCTTAAAGACCTGGCAGCCATAGTTGAGAGTGAAAACACACATGGACCTCACATTGTAGACCTCAGTTGGCCTTGTTTCATGTGACGTTTTTTGGCCACTCTTTGGGAAGCCTTGTTTGTGAGAGTTCTCCAGAGCTTTTATTGAAATGATCTTTCTCACGATTAAATGGTTCCTGAATGTATGGAAACCCACAGTGCCTCCAACTTCATCCTTCAAAAATGGCTAGATAAATACCGTGCAATCTTTGAAATTCCCATGACCAGGTGGCACTGGAGAACCTTAGGATGTCCTGTTGCTGATCATGAGTTTACCATACATGTGCCTTGACTGACGGCTCTCATGAAAATGATGAAGAACAGAGATGCCAGTGAGGTGGGGCCTGCTGAGTAGTGGGCCTAGAGCAGTGGTGTGCAGGTGTTTGATAAAACATCTGTGGTGGGGCCATGTGGATCTGCCATGGGCTTCCAAATGTCTTGTGACTGACATGGTGCAGCCAGCAGACCCTTATATGTAAAGGCATCTTGTTATATGGAGAGGTTTCAGAACAGTGTTCAGAATCAGGTTGCTATAGTCAAGGGACCAAGCTCTGTGGGATAGAATCATGGTTGGTGCATTCTCCTAGGACCCTGACACACCACACGTGACAGAACTCCGTCCAGCACTGTGTCCCAGTTGAAGTCCTTGTTTTTCGTGAAGCAAATACCAAACTCACAGTGAAGCAGCAAGAAACACCACGAAAAGTGGAGGATGACAAAATGGCTTCACAGTTCCCACGGGGAGATACTTAGCCCCCAGTGGCCACGGTTTACCTACAAAGACAGAATTCAGCACTTCTGCCTCATGTTCATTGGAAAATCAGAAACCATGTTCTCCAGGTCACATAGATGCAGAACCAGCTTTGTTGGTCTCACTACAAAGGAAGCTAATGCTCCTGACAACAACATATATTTCAAGAGCCCAACCTCAGAGGCAGTTTCTCAAGAAGTCTTTAGGCCAGCAGAGCTTTATGTTTGTGGAGTGTTTATCCACTCCCTTACTTATGGAAACTCCTCTACCACCTCCAAAGTTGTGAACTCCTGAGCACTTTTCATTCCACATATGTATTCAAAGATTTTCTAACTCTTCTCCTCGAATTGCGTCTTACTTAAAGCAAGGGTATTGTCAAGGCATTTTTCTGGATGACAGTGGGAAGATTTTGTGTAGCACATATTTGCATACACATTGGATTCATTTTCCTATTTTCCATTCCAAATACTGTATCCCTGACACAAACCCATACCCTACTAGACTCTGACTACAAATCCTAATATGATAGAAAGAAATAACCCAAACAGAATAGAAATACAAGCAGTTCAGAGGAGGTATGTTGTGTAGTTGGACAGGCCTTTTTCATTATAAAGGGTAGATGTTGTGAATCTAGCCCAATGTAATAGTTCTCCATGTGTTTTTAAACTTAACAAATATGTGAATTCCTGTCTCCCTTCCTCTGCAGCCTCTTCAGCACATGTATTTTTACATGCACATAGAGAATCCTACCTGGTTTCCCAGCTACTTGTTAGGTGGCTCACATGGCAGATACAAACTGTGAGAAGAAACCACTCCTCCTAAATGCTTTTAAAACTGATAATCAACCTATGGGTGAGCTTCCTACTTCAACAACATGATACATACATCCATGTTCAGTAAAATAAATATTTCTGGATCTTGGGATGATATATATTTCATGATGAATTTCAATTGGCATATATATTTTTACTTTTTAATGTCTCTCTGTGTTTGTTTTGTGTGTATATATATGTATATATACACACACACACTATCCAGATTTTTCAAAATATAAAATATATGTGTCTTATTTTACACTCCCTAAATTCATGTTCATGTATGTGGATTTATAATCAACTTTTCACAAGATTATTCTCAGAAATATTCATCCACCTGAAATACATATTTGTTTCCTAGTATTGAAAACTAACTTCAGTGAATGGTGCCTAGAAATCCTAACATTTCTACAGTAACTGACCCTGTTTAACATCAATGCAAGTAGACTCCTATGGGACATGATGTGTTTTTTGACATTGATTTTTATTCAACACTGGTACATTACTATTTCTTCAGATGATGCACATCATAGGATATATATTTCATCCTCAAGTTCACAAATTTCTAGGCATTTGGTTCACTTTCAATCAAATCCTGCTTCAGAACACATGTATTCCTCCATGTTTCTTGACTGGTCTTTTCATGAGACTTCTTTCCAAACACATTATTTTGGATTTCCATAATCACTTTGGAACCAAAACTAACACACCCCTCATGATAAACCATCACTCTAATATTACCATTAGATGTATAACTGGTTGGAATGAATGATCGTGTATCAATATAAGATTTCTTATTTGTTTTCAGATATCATTTCTATCCATTATTTTAATTGGAACCAGTTATATTCTTTATTCACAGTATGGTCTATTCATGCATTATCTCTATACTCATAGACCCAGTGTACACCTACTTGTACCCCCTAATTCTAATTTATACATCTTCAACGTATTGCTCCCAAAAATATTGGAAGAAATACTCATGTCACCTTATCTACATATATATTTTATCACAGTGATATTCTGCACACTAAATGCAAAGGTCACACTTATGAATGTACCTAAGCCTACTTGGAAAGTGAGCATGGATTACTAAAACCATCCTTGTCTAGGTTGGCTAATGCTCTCAAATGTCAATTCTATTGGTGACTACACATTTGTTTCTGCCTAAGATTATATATTCAACCTCAACCCTGTTGAAAATGTCTAATCAATCACTCACTTTATACTTTGCCTAATTCCTAATGTCTATATTCATATCTACTTTCCTACATATCTTCCCCAGTTCATCATTGTGACTGACTCTTCACATGTGCTGACATTTGCATTCACTCTCTAACAGACACCCTATTGCTAAAGAACTTTTGGTCCAAATATTATACTCACTCTTCTTCCTAAACCTACTGACTATCTTTCTAATCCTACCTACTATCCCATTTTGACTTGATCTCCTATTCTACATTCAATCATTCAAGGTACAAGGTCCTATGAAATTGTATGTTGATTTATCAGAGACATCTGTACAGAATGTAATTCAAAGCTATGTATTCCAATCAAGGGCCCAATGCTCTTCTGGCCTTCAAACTTTACTTAGATTTTTGTTTTCACACATATATTTCACCTCAATATTATTATAAGTATCACAGGTTCCCAATACCATTCTTCATTTAGCAGAATTTTTTCTAACCCAAATTGAACTTGTTCTTAACCCCAAGCATTCACTGTTTCCTCAATCTCACTTTACAGAAGAGCAGGGACACAGTTGGTCTTACAATACAGGAATGTAGGGGATTTTCCACCTGGTGAGAACCTCCAAGGTCCATGCAGAAATGATCCCTGGAGTAGATGTAGGCAGCTTGGAAGGACCAGAGAGAGTAAAAGTCATCTTCCGTGGCAAATAACCTGGTCAGGATGAAGGGATGTGTCTGAATGAGCCTCTCTTTTCTTAATGTAGACAAGATGGACCAAACCAGGCCTGTGTGGAGAGTTTTTCCTGGGTGCCTATGGTTGATATACCATTCTAACTTGTGAAAGTGTCACAGAAAGCAGGGGCAGCCTCCATCTCATGGACCCTTGGAAGCAACAGTTAGGACAAAGTGGTTTCCAAGGCTGTGACCTCATTCAGTTCCTTAAGGAAGTGACCTCACCACACTTCCTTGGTGATGGAACTCTCTGAACTTGGGATCCAGGAAGCCAGGCACCCAGAGGCAGTCCCAGTGCCAGTCCCAGTGGGCTCAATTGTTTGGATTTACCAAGGACAGAGTCAGTCTTTCTTGGTACCTACAGATGTGAGGATGGCCAATTGTCAGGAAAGCTCTGAAGGGAGTCTTTCCTGAGAAAGCAGGTAGTGGCTCACCCCTGGCTCCTGACAACTTCACAGAATTGGCCAAAAAGGCCAGATCTGAGACAAGACAGGCCATTTCGGGGGAACCTAGTATGGCCCACCAGTCAGAGGACACTGTGGGTAGTCACAGACCTCCTTGGGGGAAGGAGGTGGCTTTGTGGGTGTGGGTGTGAGTTTGTGGTTTGGTCTCATGTTCTGAGAAGAGCTAGGAAAGGCGGTTTGTTTGGTTTGGAGTGGACTGTTTCTAGAAAGTCTTTTGACAAGGTGAGTGTTGCTTTGTCTGTGTATCGCACTGTGTCCGTGGTTGTAGACATTAGAAAAGAGAATGCATCAATGGATGTGTCCTGTCTAGTAGAAAGCTTCCAGCATTCATCCTGGCCAATTTATGAATGGACTGCGGCTTGCCTTATCCATGGGGAAAACCTACTATCTTCCTTAATTCCTGTTTTCTTCCTGAATTCTGGCCACTCTTCCGAATAGGCTCATGGTTTTGTGTCCAAGATATGTACCACCTCCAAGCTTGGTGACATGGCCATGTACTAGATAGCTGAAAGGAATGGCGAGCATCTCAGAAAAAGTCTCAGTGGAGAAACCCTGCTTTGGGCCTTTTGCTTACCTATTGTTCTGTTTCCCTGGATGTCAGCAAGGTCTTTGCCTCAGGACACACCTTTGTGAAGCCTGAAGAAAACAGTTTTCAAATGCAAACGAATGGGCATCACTTGTGGCTCTTTGCTTAATTGCTTTGCAAAGGGATGTGTCTGAATCAGCCTCTTGGCCCTGTGTGAGGCTGTGGCTTAGATTGTCAGCACCTGATGGATCTCAGGAAAGATCCCATATGTGCATCCAAAGCCAATATGGCAAAACAGCAGTCATTGTGAATGAAGTCTCTCGCCTTCCTCTGTAAGGTCCCTGACCTGCATCAAGTGAGAATAGGGATCCTTTGGGTCAAATTAGTTTTTCAAAGCCCTGCAGAGGCTAGCCATTATGTGCTTGTGTTTTCTCATGACTCCAATTTACACAAAAAATCTGTACCCCACCATCAGCAGGCCTCAAAATTTAGAAGCTGAGCAGTATTAAAGGCAGGCCTATTTGATCACTCCTGGTTCAAAGAAGGGTGTCCAGGCCACCCTGACATTAGGCAAATGAGGGGCAAGGGAGCTTATTGTGGACACTGTCTTAGGCTGCTCCCCTCATGGAAACCTCCAGCCAGAGGTTATGAGGATTGTCTATATGGAAGAATTTGAGGGCCTTGTGGCAGTGTTTTGGTTTGAATTGTGGTCATTTGTATGGCGGTGGAAGAGATGAGTGGGTCCGCCTGGGCTTGAACTCTGGTGTGATTCCCCTTGGAGACTGAGTTCTGGAACTGACCTCAGAGAAGTATTGCCATGAATTGAGTTGGGATTTTCCGAGGCTATGCATGAGAGTCCCCCCTGGAAACTGAGATCAAAGCCCAGGGTGACTTTCCACAGAACATTGGGAATCTCAGCCAGGATATCACATGATTGTATTCTTAAAGACCTGGCAGCCATAGTTGAGAGTGAAAACACACATGGACCTCACATTGTAGACCTTAGTTGGCCTGGTTTCATGTGACGTTTTTTGGCCACTCTTTGGGAAGCCTTGTTTGTGAGAGTTCTCCAGAGTTTTCTTTGAAATGATCTTTCTCACGATTAAATGGTTCCTGAATGTATGGAAACCCACAGTGCCTCCAACTTCATTCTTTAAAAATGGCTAGATAAATACCGTGCAATCTTTGAAATTCCCATGACCAGGTGGCACTGGAGAACCTTAGGATGTCCTGTTGCTGATCATGAGTTTACCATACAGGTGCCTTGATTGAAGGCTTTCATGAAAATGATGAAGAACAGAGATGCCAGTGAGGTGGGGCCGGCTGAGTAGTGGGCCTAGAGCAGTGGTGTGCAGGTGTTTGATAAAACATCTGTGGTGGGGACATGTGGATCTGCCATGGGCTTCCAAATGTCTTGTGACTGAGATGGTGCAGCCAGCAGACCCTTATATGTAAATGCATCTTGTTATGTGGAGAGGTTTCAGAACATTGTTCAGAATCCGGTTGCTATGGTCAAGGGGCCATGCACTGTGGGATAGAAGCATGGTTGGTGCATTCTCCTATGACCCTGACACACCACACGTGACAGAACTCCCTCCAGCACTGTGTCCCAGTTGAATTCCTTGTATTTCGTGAAGCAAATACCAAACTCCCAGTGAAGCAGCAAGAAACACCACGAAAAGTGGAGGATGACAAAATGGCTTCACAGTTCCCACAGGGAGATACTTAGCCCCCAGTGGCCACGGTTTACCTACAAAGACAGAATTCCGCACTTCTGCCTCATGTTCATTGGAAAATCAGAAACCATGTCCTCCAGTTCACATAGATGCAGACCCAGCTTTGATGGTCTCACTACAAAGGAAGCTAATGCTCCTGACAACAACATATATTTCAAGAGCCCAACCTCAGAGGCAGTTTCTCAAGAAGTCTTTAGGCCAGCAGAGCTCCATGTTTGTGGAGTGTTTATCCTCTCCCTTACTTATGGAAACTCCTCTACCACCTCCAAAGTTGTGAACTCCTCAGCATTTTTCATTCCACATATGTATTCAAAGATTTTCTAACTCTTCTCCTCGAATTTCGTCTTACTTGGGGCAAGGGTATTGTCAAGGCATTTTTCTGGAGGACAGTGGGAAGATTTTGTGTAGCACATATTTGCATACACATTGGATTCAATTTCCTATTTTCCATTCCAAATACTGAATCCCTGACACTAACCCATACCCTACTAGACTCTGACTACAAATCCTAATATGATAGAAAAAAATAACCCAAACATAATAGAAATACAAGCAGTTCAGAGGAGGCATGGTGTGTAGTTGGACAGGCCTTTTGCATTATAAAGGGTAGATGTTATGAATCTAGTCCAATGTAATAGTTCTCCATGTGTTTTTAAACTTAACAAATATGTGAATTCCTGTCTCCCTTTCTCTGCAGCCTATTCAGCACATGTATTTTTACATGCACATAGAGAATCCTACCTGGTTTCCCAGCTACATTCTTGTGAGGTTGCTGACTTGGCAGATACAAATTATGAGAAGAAATCACTCCTCCTAAATGCTGTTGGAACTGAAAATCAACCTATGGGTGAGCTTCCTACTTCAACAACATGATACATACATCCATGTTCAGTAAAATAAATATTTCTGGATCTTGGGATGATATATATTTCATGATGAATTTCAATTGGCATATATATTTTTACTTTTTAATGTCTCTCTCTGTGTGTTTTGTGTATATATATATATATATATATATATATATATATATGTATATGTATATATACACACACACACTCTCCAGATTTTTCAAAATATAAAATATGTCTTATTTTACACTCCCTGAATTCATGTTCATGTATGTGGATTTATACTCAACTTTTCACAAGATTATTCTCAGAAATATTCATCCACTTGAAATACATATTTGTTTCCTAGTACTGCAAACTAACTTCAGTGAATGGTGCATAGAAATCCTAACATTTCTACAGTAACTGACCCTGTTTAACATCAATGCAAGTAGACTCCTATGGGATATGATGGGTATTTTGACATTTATTTTTATTCAACACTGGTACATTACTATTTCTTCAGTTGATGCACATCATAGGATATATATTTCATCCTCAAGTTCACAAATTTCTAGGCATTTGGTTCACTTTCAATCAAATCCTGATTCAGAACACATGTATTCCTCCATGTTTCTTGACTGGACTTTTCATGAGACTTTTTTCCAAACACATTGTTTTGGATTTCCATAATCACTTTGGAACCAAAACTCACACACCCCTCATGGTAAACCCTCACCCTAATATTACCATTAGATGTATAACTGATTGGAATGAGTGATCGTGTATCAATATAAGATTTCTTATATGTTTTCATATATCAATTCAATCCATTATTTAAATTGGAACCAGTTATGTTCTTTATTCACAGTATGATCTATTCATGCATTGTCTCTATACTCATAGACCCAGGTACACCTATTTGTACCCCCGAATTCTAATTTATACATCTTCAACGTATTGCTCCCAAAAATAGTGGAAGAAATATTCATGTCACCTGATCTACATATATATTTTATCACAGTGATATTCTGAACACAAAATGCAAAGGTCACACTTATGATTGTACCTAAGCCTAATTGGAACATGAGCATGGATTACTAAAACCATCATTGTATAGGTTGGCTAATGCTCTCAAATGTCATTTCTATTGGTGACAACACATTTGTTTCTGCCTACGGTTATACATTCAACCTCAACCTTGTTGAAAATGTCTAATCCTATCACTCACTTTATACTTTGCCTAATTTCCTAATGTCTATATTCATATCTGCTTTCCTACATATCTTCCCCAGTTCATCATTGTGACTGACTCTTCACATGTGCTGACATTTACATTCACTCTCTAACGGACACCCTATTGCTAAAGAACTTTTGGTCCAAATATTATACTCACTCTTCTCCCTAAACCTACTGACTATCTTTCTATTTTTAACTACTATCCATTTTTGACTTGATCTTCTCTTCTACATTCAATCATCCATCGTACAAGGTCCTATGCCATTGTATGTTGATTTATCAAAGACATCTGTACAGAATGTAATTCAAAGCTAAGTATCCCAATCAAGGGCCCAATGCCCTTCTGGCCTTCAAATCTTACTTAGATTTCTGTTTTCATATATATATTTCACCTCTATATTATTATAAATATCACAGGTTCCCAAAACCATTCTTCATCCAGAAGAATGATTTCTAACCCAAATAGAACATGTTCTTAACCCCAAGCATTCACTGTTTCCTCAATCTCAGTTTACATAAGAGCAGGGACATAGTTGGTCTTACAATACAGGAATGTAGGGGATCTTACACCTGCTGAGAACCTCCAAGGTCCATGCAGACATGATCCCTGGAGAAGATGTAGGCAGCTAGGAAAAACCTGAGAGAGGAAAAGTTATCCTCCGTGACAAACAATCTGGTCAGGATGAAGGGATGTGTCTGAATGAGCCTCTCTCTTCTTCATGTAGACAAGATGGACCAAACCAGGCCTGTGTGGAGAGCTTTTCCTGGGTGCCTATGGTTGATATACCATTCTAACTTGTGAAACTGTCACAGGAAGCAGGGGCAGCCTCTATCTCTGGTGACCCTTGGAAGCAACAGTTAGGACAAAGTGGTTTCCAAGGCAGTGACCTCATTCAGTTCCTGAAGGAAGTGACCTCACCACACTTCCTTGGTGATGGAACTCTCTGAACTTGGGATCCAGGAAGCTAGGCACCAAGAGGCAGTCCCAGTGCCAGTCCCAGTGGGCTCACTTGTTTGGATTTACCAAGGACAGAGTCAGTCTTTCTTGGTACCTACAGATGTGAGGATGGCCAATTGCCAGGAAAGCTCTGAAGGGGGTCTTTCCTGAGAAAGCAGGTAGTGGCTCACCCCTGGCTCCTGACAACTTCACAGAATTGGCCAAAAAGGCCAGATCTGAGACAAGACAGGCCATTTCGGGGGAACCTAGTATGGCCCACCAGTCAGAGGACACTGTGGGTAGTCACAGACCTCCTTGGGGGAAGGAGGTGGCTTTTTGGGTGTGGGTGTGAGTTTGTGGTTTGGTCTCATGTTCTGAGAAGAGCTAGGAAAGGCGGTTTGTTTGGTTTGGAGTGGACTGTTTCTAGAAAGTCTTTTGACAAGGCGAGTGTTGCTTTGTCTGTGTATCGCACTGTGTCCATGGTTGTAGACATTAGAAAAGAGAATGCATCAATGGATGTATCCTGTCTAGTAGAAAGCTTCCAGCATTCATCCTGCCCAATTTATGAATGGACTGTGGCTTGCCTTATCCATGGGGAAAACCTACTATCTTCCTTAATTCCTGTTTTCTTCCTGAATTCTGGCCACTCTTCAGAATTGGCTCATGATTTTGTGTCCAAGATATGTACCACCTCCAAGCTTGGTGACATGGCCATGTACTAGATAGCTGAAAGGAATGGCGAGCATCTCAGAAAACTCAGATAGCAGTGGGCCCATTAAAGTCTCAGTGGAGAAACCCTGCTTTGGGCCTTTGCTTACCTATTGTTCTGTTTCCCTGGATGTCAGCAAGGTCTTTGCCTCAGGACACACCTTTGTGAAGCCTGAAGAAAACAGTTTTCAAATGCAAACGAATGGGCATCACTTGTGGCTCTTTGCTTAATTGCTTTGCAAAGGGATGTGTCTGAATCAGCCTCTTGGCCCTGTGTAAGGCTGTGGTTTAGATTGTCAGCACCGATGGATCTCAGGAAAGATCCCATATGTGTATCCAAAGCCAATATGGCAAAACAGCAGTCATTGTGGATGAAGTCTCTCGCCTTCCTCTGTAAGGTCCCTGACCTGCATCAAGTGAGAATAGGGATACTTTGGGTCAAATTAGTTTTTCAAAGCCCTGCAGAGGCTAGCCATTTTGTGCTTGTGTTTTCTCATGACTCCAATTTACACAAAAAATCTGTACCCCACCATCAGCAGGCCTCAAAGTTTAGAAGCTGAGCAGTATTAAAGGCAGGTCTATTTAATTACTCCTGGTTCAAAGACGGGTGTCCAGGCCACCCTGACATTAGGCAAATGAGGGGCAAGGGAGCTTATTGTGGACAATGTCTTAGGCTGCACCCCTCATGGAAACCTCCAGCCAGAGGTTATGAGGATTGTCTATATGGAAGAATTTGAGGGCCTTGTGGCAGTGTTTTGGTTTGAATTGTTGTCATTTATATGGCGGTGGAAGAGATGACTGGGTCCGCCTGGGCTTGAACTCTGGTGTGATTCCCCTTGGAGACTGAGTAGAACTGACCTCAGAGAAGTATTGCCATGAATTGAGTTGGGATTTTCCGAGGCCACGCATGAGAGTCCCCCCTGGAAACTGAGATCAAAGCCCAGGTATCTTTCCACAGAACACTGGGAATCTCAGGCAGGATATCACATGATTTTATTCTTAAAGACCTGGCAGCCATAGTTGAGTGTCAAAACACACATGGACCTCACATTGTACACCTCAGTGGGCCTAGTTTCATGTGACCTTTTTTTGCCACTCTTCGGGAAGCCTTGTTTGTGAGAGTTCTCCAGAGCTTTCATTGAAATGATCTCTCTCACCATTAAATGGTTCCTGAATGAATGGAAACCCACAGTGCCTCCAATTTCATTCTTTAAAAGTGGCTAGATAAATACCGTGCAATCTTTGAAATTTCCATCACCAGGTGGCACTGGAGAACCTTAGGATGTCCTGTTTCTCATCATGAGTTTACCAGACAGGTGCCTTGATTGACGGCTTTCATGAAAATGATGAAGAACAGAGATGCCAGTGAGGTGGGGCCTGCTGAGTAGTGGGCCTAGAGCAGTGGTGTGCAGGTGTGTGATAAAACATCTGTGGTGGGGCCATGTGGATCTGCCATGCGCTTCCAAATGTCTTGTGACTGACATGGTGCAGCCAGCAGACCCTTATATGTAAAGGCATCTTGTTATATGGAGAGGTTTCAGAACAATGTTCAGAATCAGGTTGCTATGATCAAGGGGCCATGCTCTGTGGGATAGAAGCATGGTTGGTGCATTCTCCTAGGATCCTGACAAACCACACGTGACAGAACTCCGTCCAGCACTGTTTCCCAGTTGAAGTCCTTGTATTTCATGAAGCAAATACCAAACTTTCAGTGCAGCAGCAAGAATCACCACGAAAAGTGGAGGATGACCAAATGGCTTCACAGTTCCCACGGGGAGATACTTAGCCCCCAGTATCCACAGTTTACCTACAAAGACAGAATTCAGCACTTCTGCCTCATGTTCATTGGAAAATCAGAAACCATGTCCTCCAGGTCACATAGATGTAGACCCAGCTTTGATGGTGTCACTACAAAGGAAGCTAATGCTCCGGGCAACATCATATATTTCAAGAGCCCAACCTCAGAGGCAGTTTCTCAAGAAGTCTTTAGGCCAGCAGAGCTCCATGTTTGTGGAGTGTTTATCCTCTCCCTTACTTATGGAAACTCCTCTACCACCTCCAAAGTTGTGAACTCCTGAGCATTTTTCATTCCACAGATGTATTCCAAGATTTTCTAACTCTTCTCCTCGAATTGCGTCTTACTTGGGGCAAGGGTATTGTCAAGGCATTTTTCTGGATGACAGTGGGAAGATTTTGTGTAGCACATATTTGCATACACATTGGATTCATTTTCCTATTTTCCATTCCAAATACTGAATCCCTGACACTAACCCATACCCTACTAGACTCTGACTACAAATCCTAATATGATAGAAAAAAATAACCCAAACACAATAGAAATACAAGCAGTTCAGAGGAGGCATGGTGTTTAGTTGGACAGGCCTTTTGCATTATAAAGGGTAGATGTTATGAATCTAGTCCAATGTAATAGTTCTCCATGTGTTTTTAAACTTAACCAATATGTGAATTCCCGTCTCCCTTTCTATGCAGCCTATTCAGCACATGTATTTTTACATGCACATAGAGAATCCTACCTGGTTTCCCAGCTACATTGTTGTGAGGCGGCTGAATTGGCAGATACAAACTGTGAGAAGAAATCACTCCTCCTAAATGCTGTTGGAACTGAAAATCAACCTATGGGTGAGCTTCCTACTTCAACAACATGATACATACATCCATGTCCAGTAAAATAAATATTTCTGGATCTTGGGATGATATATATTTCATGATGAATTTCAATTGGCATATATATTTCTACTTTTTAATGTCTCTCTGTGTGTGTTTTGTGTATATATATATATATATATATATATATATATATATATATATATACACACACACACACACACACACTCTCTCTAGATTTTTGAAAATATAAAATATGTGTGTCTTATTTTACACTCCCTGAATTCATGTTCATGTATGTGGATTTATAATCAACTTTTCACAAGATTATTCTCAGAAATATTCATCCACCTGAAATACATATTTGTTTCCTAGTACTGAAAACTAACTTCAGTGAATGGTGCATAAAATCCTAACATTTCTTTTTTTTTTAATTAATTTATTTTTTTTATTGTTGGTCGTTCAAAACCTTACACAGTTCTTAATACATAATATTTCACAGTTTGATTCAAGCGGGTTGTGAACTCCCAACTTTACCCCGTATACAGATTGCTGTATCACATCATTTACCCTTCCATTGATTGACATATTGCCTTTCTAGTGTCTGATGTATTCTGCTGTAAGTCCTATTCTCTACTATCCCCCCTCCCCTCCCCTCCCCTCCCCTTTTCTCTCTCTACCCCTTCTACTGTAAATCATTTCTTCCATTTGTATTATCTTGTCTTACCCCTCCATTACATAGTTCTTGATATATCATATTTCACATTTTGATTCAAGTGGGTTATGCACTCCCATATTGCCCCTTATACAGATTGCAGAATCACATCAGTTTCACTTCCATTGCTTTACATATTGCCATCCTAGTGTCTGTTGTATTCTGCTGCCTTTCCTATCCTCTACTATCCCCCCTCCCCTCCCCTCCCCTCCCCTCCCCTCTTCTCTCTCTACCCCCACTACTGCAATTCATTCCTCCCCCTTGTATTATTTTTCCCTTTCCCCTCACTTCCTCTTGTATGTAATTTTGTATAAACCTGAGGGTCTCGTTCCATTTCCATGCTATTTCCCTTCTCTCTCCCTTTCCCTCCCACCTCCCAACCCTGTTTAATGATGGTCTTCTACTTGTGCTCTTCTTCCCTAGTCTGTTCTTAATTACTCTCCTTATATCAAAGAAGACATTTGGCATTTGTTTTTTAGGGCTTGGCTAGCTTCGCTTAGCATAATCTGCTCTAATGCCATCCATTTCCCTCCAAATTCTATGATTTTGTCATTTCTTAATGCAGAGTAATACTCCATTGTGTATAAATGCCACATTTTTTTATCCATTCGTCTATTGAAGGGCATCTAGGTTGGTTCCACAGTCTTCCTATTGTGAATTGTGCTGCTATAAACATCGATGTAGCAGTGTCCCTGTAGCATGCTCTTTTTAGGTCTTTAGGGAATAGACCCAGAAGGGGGATAGCTGGGTCAAATGGTGGTTCCATTCCCAGCTTTCCAAGAAATCTCCATACTGCTTTCCAAATTGGCCGCACCAATTTGCAGTCCCACCAACAATGTACAAGTGTACCCTTTTCCCCACATCCTCGCCAGCACTTATTGTTGTTTGACTTCATAATGGCTGCCAATCTTACTGGAGTGAGATGGTATCTTAGGGTGGTTTTGATTTGCATTTCTCTGACTGCTAGAGATGGTGAGCATTTTTTCATGTACTTGTTGATTGATTGTATGTCCTCCTCTGAGAAGTGTCTGTTCAAGTCCTTGGCCCATTTGTTGATGGGATTATTTGTTATCTTATTGTCTAATTTTCTGAGTTCTTTATATACTCTGGATATTAGGGCTCTATCTGAAGTGTGAGGAGTAAAGATTTGTTCCCATGATGTAGGCTCCCTATTTACCTCTCTTATTGTTTCTTTTGCTGAGAAAAAACTTTTTAGTTTGAGTAAGTCCCATTTGTTGATTCTAGATGTTAACTCTTGTGCTATGGGTGTCCTATTGAGGAATTTGGAGCCCGACCCCACAGCATGTAGGTCGTAGCCAACTTTCTCTTCTATCAGATGCCGTGTCTCTGATTTGATATCAAGCTCCTTGATCCATTTTGAGTTAACTTTTGTGCATGGCGAGAGAAAGGGATTCAATTTCATTTTGTTGCATATGGATTTCCAATTTTCCCAGCACCATTTGTTGAAGATGCTATCCTTCCTCCATTGCATGCTTTTAGCCCCTTTATCAAATATAAGAAAGTTGTAGTTTTGTGGGTTGGTTTCTGTGTCCTCTATTCTGTACCATTGGTCCACCTGCCTGTTTTGGTACCAGTACCATGCTGTTTTTGTTACTATTGCTCTGTAGTATAGTTTGAAATCTGGAATCGCTATACCACCTGATTCACACTTCCTGCTTAGTATTGTTTTTGCTATTCTGGGTCTTTTATTCTTCCATATGAATTTCATGATTGCTTTCTCCATTTCTACAAGAAATGCCGTTGGGATTTTGATTGGCATTGCATTAAACCTATAGAGAACTTTTGGTAATATCGCCATTTTGATGATGTTAGTTCTGCCTATCCATGAACAGGGTATATTTTTCCATCTTCTAAGGTCTTCTTCAATTTCTCTCTTTAGGGTTCTGTAGTTTTCATTGTATAAGTCTTTCACCTCTTTTGTTAGGTTGATACCCAAGTATTTTATTCTTTTTGAGGATATTGTGAACGGGGTGGTTGTCCTCGTGTCCATTTCAGAGGATTTGTCGCTGATATACAGGAATGCCTTTGATTTATGCGTGTTGATTTTATAACCTGCCACTTTGCTGAATTCATTTATTAGATCTAACAGTTTCTTTGTAGACCATATTGGGTCTGCTAGGTATAGAATCATGTCATCTGCAAATAGTGATAACTTAAGTTCTTCTTTTTTTATTTTTATGCCTTTAATTTCTTTCGTCTGTCTAATTGCTCTGGCCAGTGTTTCGAGAACTATGTTGAACAGGAGTGGTGAGAGAGGGCATCCCTGTCTTGTTCCAGATTTTAGAGGGAATGCCTTCAATTTTTCTCCATTCAGAATGATGCTAGCCTGAGGCTTAGCATAAATTGCTTTTACAATGTTGAGGTATGTTCCTGTTATCCCTAGTTTTTCGAGAGTTTTGAACATAAACGGATGCTGTACTTTGTCGAATGCTTTTTCTGCATCTATCGAGATGATCATATGGTTCTTATTTTTAAGCCTATTGATGTGGTGAATAACATTTATTGATTTCCGTATATTGAACCAACCTTGCATACCAGGGATGAATCCTACTTGATCATGGTGCACAATTTTTTTGATATGTTTTTGTATCCGATTTGCCAGAATTTTATTGAGGATTTTTGCATCTAGGTTCATTAGAGATATTGGTCTGTAGTTTTCTTTCTTTGAAGTGTCTTTGTCTGGTTTCGGAATCAGGGTGATGTTGGCCTCGTAGAATGAATTTGGAAGTTCTCCCTCTTTTTCTATTTCCTGAAATAGCTTGAAAAGTATTGGTATTAGTTCCTCTTTAAAGGTTTTGTAAAACTCTGCTGTAAACCCATCCGGTCCTGGGCTTTTCTTAGATGGTAATCTTTTGATGTTTTCTTCTATTTCCTCAATTGATATTGGTCTGTTTAGGTTGTCTATATCCTCCTGACTCAATCTGGGCAGATTATATGACTTAAGAAATTTATCGATGCCTTCACTATCTTCTATTTTATTGGAGTATAAGGATTCAAAATAATTTCTGATTATCTTCTGTATTTCTGAAGTGTCTGTCATGATCTTGCCTTTTTCATCCCTTATGCTAGTAATTTGAGTTCTCTCTCTTCTTCTCTTCGCTAGCATGGCTAAGGGTCTGTCAATTTTATTTATCTTTTCAAAGAACCAACTTTTCGTTTTGTCAATTTTTTCAATTGTTTCTTTTGTTTCGATTTCATTAATTTCAGCTCTGATTTTAATTATTTCTTGCCTTCTACTTCTTTTGCTGTTGTTTTGCTCTTCTTTTTCTAGAATTTTGAGATGAAGTATGAGATCATTTATTTGTTGGTTTTTTCTTTTTTTAAGGAATGAACTCCAAGCAATGAATTTTCCTCTTAGAACTGCTTTCAATGTGTCCCATAGATTCCGATATGTTGTGTCTGTGTTTTCATTAAACTCTAAGAATTTTTTAATTTCCTCCTTGATGTCTTCTAAAACCCATTGATCATTCAGTAACCTATTGTTCATTCTCCAAGTGATGCATGATTTTTCCTTGCTTCTTTTATGGTTGATTTTTAGTTTCATTCCATTATGATCAGATAAGATGCATGGTATTATCTCCGCTCCTTTATATTGTCTAAGAGTTGCCCTGTGACATAATATATGATCTGTTTTTGAGAAGGATCCATGTGCTGCTGAGAAAAAAGTGTAGCTGCTTGATGTTGGGTGGTATATTCTATATATGTCAATTAAGTCTAGGTTGTTAATTGTGTTATTGAGTTCTATAGTTTCCTTATTCAACTTTTGTTTGGAAGATCTGTCCAGTGGTGAGAGAGGTGTGTTGAAGTCTCCCATGATTATTGTATGGTGGTCTATTAGACTCTTGAACTTGAGAAGAGTTTGCTTGATGAACGCAGCAGCACCGTTGTTTGGGGCATATATATTTATGATTGTTATGTCTTGTTGGTGTATGGTTCCCTTGAGCAGTATGTAGTGTCCTTCTTTATCCCTTTTGATTAACTTTGGTTTGAAATCTATTTTATTTGATATGACTATGGACACTCCTGCTTGTTTCCGCAGTCCATATGAGTGATATGATTTTTCCCAACCTTTCACCTTCAGTCTATGTATATCCTTTCCTATCAAATGCGTCTCCTGTAGGCAGCATATTGTTGGATCTTGTTTTGTGATCCATTCAACTAGCCTGTGTCTCTTAATTGGTGAGTTTAAGCCATTAACATTTAGGGTTATTATTGAGATATGGTTTGTTCTTCCAGCCATGTTTGTTTATTAATGCTGTTAAACCTGATTTGTTTTTCTCTTTGATTTTTCCCCCCTTTACTGTCCTACCTCCCACTGTTGGTTTTCATTGTTGTTTTCCATTTCCTCTTCCTGTAGTGTTTTGCCAAGGATTTTTTGAAGAGATGGTTTTCTAGCTGCAAATTCTTTTAACTTTTGTTTATCATGGAATGTTTTAATTTCATCTTCCATCCTGAAGCTTAATTTCGCCGGATACACGATTCTTGGTTGGAACCCATTTTCTTTTAGCGTTTGAAATATGTTATTCCAGGATCTTCTAGCTTTTAGAGTCTGTGTTGAGAGATCAGCTGTTATCCTGATTGGTTTACCCCTAAATGTAATCTGCTTCCTTTCTCTTGTAGCTTTTAAAATTCTCTCCTTATTCTGTATGTTGGACATCTTCATTATAATGTGTCTAGGTGTGGATCTCTTATGATTTTGCACATTCGGCGTCCTGTAGGCTTCTAGGATTTGGGGTTCTGTCTCATTCTTCAAGTCTGGGAAGTTTTCTCGTATTATTTCACTGAATAAATTGTCTATTCCTTTGGTTTGGAGCTCTGTGCCTTCCTGTATCCCAATGACTCTTAAGTTTGGTCTTTTGATATTATCCCATATTTCTTGGATGTTCTGCTCATGGTTTCTTAGCAGACTTGCTGAGCTGTCTATGCTCTTTTCAAGTTGAAATACTCTGTCTTCATTGTCTGATGTTCTATCTTCTAAGTGATCCACTCTGCTGGTAGTTTTCTCAATTGAGTTTTTAAGTTGGTTTATTGCTTCCTGCATTTCTAGGATTTCTATTTGTTTGTTTTTTATTTCCTCTATCTCCCTGTGAAATTGATCTTTTACTTCCTGGATTTGTTTATGAAGTTCCTTGTCAATGTGATCTTTCATTGTCTGATTTTGCTGTCTCATGTCTTCCTTGAGACTCCAGATCATCTGAAGCATGTATATCCTGACCTCTCTGTCTGACATTCCATCTGTTGCAGCTATTACCTCTTCTAGAGTTGAGTTGACCTGCATTGCCTGTGGTCCTTTCTTTCCTTGTCTTTTCATACTGCTGGCGTTTCTTTCTGCTTGGTGAAACTGTTGTGTTTTTGAAATTTTCCCTCTATTTATTTATATTGCTCTTGTATAGTTGAAAAGTCTCCCTTGCAGGACAGATGGTGGCTGTGATCCTCCACCAATTGGTGCGATCTGTCTACCACGCTGGCGGGACCTAGGTCTGCTCTGCTGGCCGGTCGAAGGTCCGCCTACCCAGCAGGCGCGAGGGGCACATCTGTCTCTCCGTAGGTTGCTGGGCCTAACCTCCCGATGGGTCCCCAGTACGCCTACCTTGCAGGCACTGGGGGTGGGGCCGGCTCCGGCCCGCAACAAGCCGCTGGGCCTGATCTGCCACTGGTCACAGTCCCGCCTACCTTGTAGGCACTGTGGGAGGGGACGGTCCTGCCCCTCAGCAGGCCGCTAGGCCTGATCTGCTGGTGGTCACAGTCCCGCCTACCTTGCAGGCACTGGGGGAGGGGACAGGCCTGCCCCACAGAAGGCCGCTGGTGGGTCACAGGACCCCGTTCCCTGCAGGCGCGTGTGTCAGCTCTGTCTCTCCGCAGATTGCTGGGCCTGGCCTGCCCGTGGGTCGCCGGTTCTCCTACCTTGCAGGCACTGGGGGTGGGGCCGGCTCTGGCCCGAAACCAGCCGCTGGACCTGCTCTGTCGGTGGTCACAGTCCCGCCTACCTTGCAGGCACTGGGGGAGGAGACGACGGGCCTGCCCCACAGAAGGCCACTGGTAAGTCGCAAGACCCCGTTCCCTGCAGGCGCGTGTGTCAGCTCTGTCTCTTCGCAGATTGCTGGGCCTGACCTGCCTGTGGGTCGCCAGTTCTCCTACCTTGCAGGCACTGGGGTTGGGGCCGGCTCCGGCCCCCAACCAGCCGCTGGACCTGCTCTGCCGGTGGTCACAGTCCCGACTACCTTGTAGGCACTGGGGGAGGGGACTGTCCTGCCCCTCAGCAGGCCGCTAAGACTGATCTGCTGGAGGTGACAGTCCCGCCTACCTTGCAGGCACTCGGGGAGAAGACGGGCCTGCCCCACAGAAGGCGGCTGGTGGGTCGCAGGACCCCGTTCCATGCAGGCGCGTGTGTCACCTCTGTCTGTCCGCAGATTGCTGGGCCTGGCCTGCCCGTGGGTCGCCGGTTCTCCTACCTTGCAGGCACTGGGGGTGGGGCCGGCTCTGGCCCCAACCAGCCTCTGGGCCTGCTCTGCTGGTGGTCACAGTCCCGCCTACCTTGCAGGCACTGGGGGAGGGGACGGGCCTGCCCCACAGAAGGCTGCTGGTGGGTCGCAGGACCCCTTTCCCTGCAGGCGCGTGTGTCAGCTCTGTCTCTCCGCAGATTGCTGGGCCTGACCTGCCTGTGGGTCGCCAGTTCTCCTACCTTGCAGGCACTGGGTGTGGGGCCGGCTCCGGCCCGCAACCAGCCGCTGGGCCTGCTCTGCTGGTGGTCACAGTCCCGCCTACTTTGCAGGCACTGGGGGAGGGGACTGTCCTGCCCCTCAGCAGGCCACTAAGCCTGATCTGCTGGAGGTGACAATCCCGCCTACCTTGCAGGCACTGGGGGAGGGGACGGGCCTGCCCCACAGAAGGCCTCTGGTGGGTCACAGGACCCCGATCCCTGCAGGCGCGTGTGTCAGCTCTGTCTCTCGGCAGATTGCTGGGCCTGACCTGCCCGTGGGTCGCCGGTTCTCCTACCTTGCAGGCACTGGGGGTGGGGCCAGCTCGGGCCACAACCAGCCGCTGGGCCTTCTCTGCCGGTGGTCCCTAACATTTCTATAGTAACTGACCCTGTTTAACATCAATGCAAGTAGACTCCTATGGGACATGATGTGTATTTTGACATTGATTTTTATTCAACACTGGTACATTACTATTTCTTCAGTTGATGCACATCATAGGATATATATTTCATCCTCAAGTTCACAAATTTCTAGGCATTTGGTTCACTTTCAATCAAATCCTGCTTCAGAACACATGTATTCCTCCATGTTTTTTGACTGGTCTTTTCATGAGACTTCTTTCCAAACACATTATTTTGGATTTCCATAATCATTTTGGAACCAAAACTCACACACCCCTCATGGTAAACCATCACCCTAATATTACCATTAGATGTATAACTGGTTGGAATGAATGATCCTGTATCAATATAAGATTTCTTATATGTTTTCAGATATCAATTCAATCCATTATTTAAATTGGAACCAGTTATAATCTTTATTCAAAGTATGGTCTATTAATACATTATCTCTATACTCATAGACCCAGGGTACACCTATTTGTACCCCCGAATTCTAATTTATACTTCTTCAACATATTGCACCCAAAAATAGTGGAAGAAATACTCATGTCACCTGATCTACGTATATATTTTATGACAGTGATATTCTGAACACAAAATGCAAAGGTCACACTTATGATTGTACCTAAGCCTAATTGGAAAGTGAGCATGGATTACTAAAACCATCCTTGTCTCGGTTGGCTAATGCTCTCAAATGTCAATTCTATTGGTGACTACACATTTGTTTCTGCCTAAGATTATATATTTTACCTCAACCGTGTTGAAAATGTCTAATCCTATCACTCACTTTATACTTTGCCTAATTTCCTAATGTCTATATTCATATCTGCTTTTCTACATATCTTCCCCAGTTCATCATTGTGACTGACACTTCACATGTGTTGACATTTACATTCACTCTCTAACAGACACCCTATTGCTAAAGAACTTTTGGTCCAAATATTATACTCACTCTTCTTCCTAAACCTACTGACTATCTTTCTAATCCTACCTACTATCCCTTTTTGACTTGATCTTCTCTTCTACATTCAATCATCCAAGGTACAAGGTCCTATGCCGTTGTATGTTGATTTATCAAAGACATCTGAACAGAATGTAATTCAAAGCTAAGTATCCCAATCAAGGGCCCAATGCCCTTATGACCTTCAAATCTTACTTACATTTCTGTTTTCATACATATATTTCACCTCTATATTATTATAAATATCACAGGTTCCCAATACCATTCTTCATCCAGCTGAATGATTTCTAACCCAAATTGAACATGTTCTTTACCCCAAGCATTCACTGTTTCCTCAATCTCACTTTACAGAAGAGCAGGGACAGAGTTGGTCTTACAATACCGGAATGTAGGGGATCTTCCACCTGCTGAGAACCTCCAAGGTCCATGCAGAAATCATCCCTGGATAAGATGTAGGCAGCTAGGAAGGACCTGAGAGAGTAAAAGTCATCTTCCATGGCAAACAACAAGCTCAGGATGAAGGGATGTGTCTGAATGAGCCTCTTTCTTCTTCATGTAGACAAGATTGACCAATCCAGGCCTGTGTGGAGAGCTTTTCCAGGGTTCCTATGGTTGATATACCATTCTAACTTGTGAAATTGTCACAGGAAGCAGGGGCAGCCTCCATCTCATGGGACCCTTGGAAGCAACAGTTAGGAAAAAGTGGTTTCCAAGGCAGTGACCTCATTCAGTTCCTGAAGGAAGTGACCTCACCACACTTCCTTGGTGATGGAACTCTCTGAACTTGGGATCCAGGAAGCCAGGCACCCAGAGGCAGTCCCATTGCCAGTCCCAGTGGGCTCACTTGTTTGGATTTACCAAGGACAGAGTCAGTCTTTCTTGGTACCTACAGATGTGAGGATGGCCAATTGCCAGGAAAGCTCTGAAGGGGGTCTTTCCAGAGAAAGCAGGTAGTGGCTCACCCCTGGCTCCTGACAACTTCACAGAATTGGCCAAAAAGGCCAGATCTGTGACAAGACAGGCCAATTCGGGGGAACCTACTATGGCCCACCAGTCAGAGGACACTGTGGGTAGTCACAGACCTCTTTGGAGGAAGGAGGTGGCTTTGTGGGTGTGGGTGTGAGTTTGTGGTTTGGTCTCATGTTCTGAGAAGAGCTAGGAAAGGCGAATTGTTTGATTGAAAGTGGACTGTTTCTAGCAAGTCTTTTGACAAGGCGAGTGTTGATTTGTCTGTGTATCGCACTGTGTCCGTGGTTGTAGACATTAGAAAAGAGAATGCATCAATGGATGTGTCCTCTCTAGTAGAAAGATTCCAGCATTCATCCTGCCCAATTTATGAATGGACTGCGGCTTGCCTTATCCATGGGCAAAACCTACTATATTCCTTAATTCCTGTTTTCTTCCTGAATTCTGGCCACTCTTCAGAATAGGCTCATGGTTTTGTGTCCAAGATATGTACCACCTCCAAGCTTGGTGACATGGCCATGTACTAGATAGCTGAAAGGAATGGCGAGCATCTCAGAAATAGTCTCAATGGAGAAACTTTGCTATGGGCCTTTTGCTTACTTATTGTTCTGTTTCCCTTGATGTCAGCAAGTTCTTTGCCTCAGGACACACCTTTGTGAAGCCTGAAGAAAACAGTTTACAAATGCAAACGAATGGGCATCACTTGTGGCTCTTTGCTTAATTGCTTTGCAAAGGGATGTGTCTTAAACAGCCTCTAGGCCCTGTGTGAGGCTGTGGAATAGATTGTCAGCACCTGGTGGATCTCAGGATAGATCCCATATGTGTATCCAAAGCCAATATGGCAAAACAGCAGTCATTGTGGATGAAGTCTCTCGCCTTCCTCTGTAAAATCCCTGACCTGCAACAAGTGAGAATAGAGATCCTTTGGGTCAAATGAGTTTCTCAAAGCCCTGCAGAAGCTAGCCATTATGTGCTTGTGTTTTCTCATGACTCCAATTTACACAAAAAATCTGTACCCCACCATCAGCAGGCCTCAAAGTTTAGAAGCTGAGCAGTATTAAAGGCAGGCCTATTTGATCACTCCTGGTTCAAAGAAGGATGTCCAGGCCACCTTGACATTAGGCAAATGAGGGGCAAGGGAGCTTATTGTGGACACTGTCTTAGGCTGCGCCCCTCATGGAAACCTCCAGCGAGAGGTTATGAGGATTGTCTATATGGAAGAAGTTGAGGGCCTTGTGGCAGTGTTTTGGTTTGAATTGTGGTCATTTGTATGGCGGTGGAAGAGATGAGTGGGTCCGCCTGGGCTTGAACTCTGGTGTGATTCCCCTTGGAGACTGAGTTCTGGAACTGACCTCAGAGAAGTATTGCCATGAATTGAGTTAGGATTCTCCGAGGCTATGCATGATAGTCCCCCCTGGAAACTGAGATCAAAGCCCAGGGTGACTTTCCACAGAACACTGGGAATCTCAGCCAGGATATAACATGATTTTATTCTTAAATATATGGAAGCCATAGTTGAGAGTCAAAACACACTTGGACCTCACATTGTAGACCTCAGTGGGCCTGGTTTCATGTGACGTTTTTTGGCCACTCATTGGGAAGCCTTGTTTGTGAGAGTTCTCCAGAGCTTTCATTGAAATGATCTTTCTCACCATTAAATGGTTCCTGAATGAATGGAAACCCACAGTGCCTCCAACTTCATCCTTTAAAAATGGCTAGATAAATACCGTGCAATCTTTGAAATTCCCATGACCAGGTGGCACTGGAGAACCTTAGGATGTCCTGTTGCTGATCATGAGTTTACCAGACAGGTGCCTTGATTGATGGCTTTCATGAAAATGATGAAGAATAGAGATGCCAGTGAGGTGGGGCCTGCTGAGTAGTTTGACTAGAGCAGTGGTGTGCAGGTGTGTGATAAAACATCTGTGGTGGGGCCATGTGGATCTGCCATGGGCTTCCAAATGTCTTGTGACAGACATGGTGCAGCCAGCAGACCCTTATATATAAAGGCATCTTGTTATATGGATAGGTTTCAGAACAATGTTCAGAACCAGGTTGCTATGGTCAAGGGACCAAGCTCTGTGGGATAGAAGCATGGTTGGTGCATTCTCCTAGGACCCTGACACACCACACGTGACAGAACTCCCTCCAGCACTGTGTCCCAGTTGAAGTCCTTGTTTTTCGTGAAGCAAATACCAAACTCACAGTGAAGCAGCAAGAAACACCATGAAAAGTGGAGGATGACCAAATGGTTTCACAGTTCCCACGGGGAGATACTTAGCCCCCAGTGGCAAAAGTTTACCTACAAAGAGAGATTCAGCAATTCTGCCTCATGTTCATTGGAAAATCAGAAACCATGTCCTCCAGGTCACATAGATGCAGACCCAGCTTTGATGGTCTCACTACAAAGGAAGCTAATGCTCCTGACAACAACATATATTTCAACAGCCCAACCTCAGAGGCAGTTTCTCAAAAAGTCTTTCGGCCAGCAGAGCTCCATGTTTGTGGAGTGTTTATCCTCTCCCTTACTTATGGAAACTCCTCTACCACCTCCAAAGTTGTGAACTCCTGAGCATTTTTCATTCCACATATGTATTCAAAGATTTTCTAACTCTTCTCCTCGAATTGCGTCTTACTTAGGGCAAGGCTATTGTCAAGGCATTTTTCTGGGTGACAGTGGGAATATTTTGTGTAGCACATATTTGCATACATATTGGATTCACTTTCCTATTTTCCATTCCAAATAATGAATCCCTGACACTAACCCATACCCTACTAGACTCTGACTACAAATTCTAATATGATAGAAAAAAATAACCCAAACAGAATAGAAATACAAGCAGTTCAGATGAGGCATGGTGTGTAGTTGGACAGGCCTTTTGTATTATAAAGGGTAGATATTATGAATCTAGTCCAATGTAATAGTTCTCCATGTGTTTTTAAACTTAACCAATATGTGAATTCCTGTCTCCCTTTCTCTGCAGACTATTCAGCACATGTATTTTTACATGCACATAGAGAATCCTACCTGGTTTCCCAGCTACATTCTTGTGAGGTGGCTGCCTTGGCAGATACAAACTGTGAGACGAAATCACTCCTCCTAAATGCTGTTGGAACTGAAAATCAACCTATGGGTGAGCTTCCTACTTCAACAACATGATACATACATCCATGTTCAGTAAAATAAATATTTCTGGATCTTGGGATGATATATATTACATGATGAATTTCAAATGGCATATATATTTTTACTTTTTAATGTCTCTCTGTGTGTGTTTTGTGTATATATACATAAACATATATGTATATATACACACACACACTCTCCAGATTTTTCAAAATATAAAATATGTGTGTCTTATTTTACACTCCCTGAATTCATGCTCATGTATGTGGATTTATAATCAACTTTTCACAAGATTATTCTCAGAAATATTCATCCACCTGAAATACATATATGTTTCCTAGTAGTGAAAACTAACTTCAGTGAATGGCGCATAGAAATCCTAACATTTCTACAGTAAATGACCCTGTTTAACATCAATGCAAGGAGACTCCTATGGGACATTATGTGTATTTTGACATTGATTTTTATTCAACACTGGTACATTACTATTTCTTCAGTTGATGCACATCATAGGATATATATTTCATTCTCAAATTCACAAATTTCTAGGCATTTGGTTCACTTTCAATCAAATCCTGCTTCAGAACACATGTATTCCTCCATGTTTCTTGACTGGTTTTTTCATGAGACTTCTTTGCAAACACATTATTTTGGATTTCCATAATCACTTTGGAACCGAAACTCACACATCCCTCATGGTAAACCATCACCCTAATATTACCATTAGATGTATAACTGGTTGGAATGAATGATCGTGTATCAATATAAGATTTCTTATATGTTTTCAGATATCAATTCAATCCATTATTTAAATTGGAACCAGTTATATTCTTTATTCACAGTATGGTCTATTCATGCATTATCTCTATACTCATAGACTCAGGGTACACCTATTTGTACCCCCGAATTCTAATTTATACATCTTCAACGTATAGCTCCCAAAAATAGTGGAAGAAATACTCATGTCACCTGATCTACATATATATTTTATCCCAGTGATTTTCTGAATACAAAATGTAAAGGTCACACTTATGATTGTACCTAAGCCTAATTGGAAAGTGAGCATGGATTACTGAAGCTATCCTTGTCTAGGTTGGCTAATGCTCTCAAATGTCAATTCTATGGGTGACTACACATTTGTTTCTGCCTAAGATTATATATTCAACCTCAACCCTGTTGAAAATGTCTAATCCTATCACTCACTTTATACTTTGCCTAATTTCCTAATGTCTATATTCATATCTGCTTTCCTACATATCTTCGCCAGTTCATCATTGTGACTGACTCTTCACATGTGCTTACATTTACATTCACTCTCTAACAGACATCCTATTGCTAAAGAAATTTTGGTCCAAATATTATACTCACTCTTCTTCCTAAACCTACTGACTATCTTTCTCATCCTACCTACTAACCCTTTTTGACTTCATCTTCTCTTCTACATTCAATCATCCAAGGTACAATGTTCTATGCCATTGTATGTTGATTTATCAGAGACATCTGTACAGAATGTAATTCAAAGCTAAGTATCCCAATCAAGGGCCCAATGCCCTTCTGGCCTTCAAATCTTACTTAGATTTCTGTTTTCATACATATATTTCACCTCTATATTATTATAAATATCACAGGTTCCCAATACCTTTCTTCATCCAGCAGAATGGTTTCTAACCCAAAATGAACATGTTCTTAACCCCAAGCATTCACTGTTTCCTCAATCTCACTTTACAGAAGTGCAGGGACAGAGTTGGTCTTACAATACAGGAATGTAGGGGATCTTCCACCTGCTGAGAACCTCCAAGGTCCATGCAGAAATGATCCCTGGATAAGATGTAGGCAGCTAGGAAGGACCTGAGAGAGTAAAAGTCATCTTTCGTGGCAAACAACCTGGTCAGGATGAAAGGATGTGTCTAAATGTGCCTCTCTCTTCTTAATGTAGACAAGATGGACTAAACCAGGCCTGTGTGGAGAGCTTTTCCTGGGTGCCTATGGTTGATATACCATTCTAACTTGTGAAAGTGTCACAGGAAGCAGGGGCAGCCTCCATCTCATGGGACCTTTGGAAGCAACAGTTAGGACAAAGTGGTTTCCAAGGCAGTGACCTCATTCATTTCCTGAAGGAAGTGACCTCACCACACTTCCTTGGTGATGGAACTCTCTGACCTTGGGATCCAGGAAGCCAGGCACACAGAGGCAGTCCCAGTTCCAGTCCCAGTGGGCTCACTTGTTTGGATTTACCAAGGACAGAGTCAGTCTTTCTTGGAACCTACAGATGTGAGGATGGCCAATTGCCAGGAAAGCTATGAAGGGGGTCTTTCCTGAGAAAGCAGGTAGTGTCTCACTCCTGGCTCCTGACAACTTCACAGAATTGGCCAAGGAGGACATTTCTGAGACAAGACAGGCCATTTCGGGGGAACCTAGTATGGCCCACCAGTCAGAGGACACTGCCTGTAGTTACAGACCTCCTTGGGGGAAGGAGGTGGCTTTGTGGGTGTGGGTGTGAGTTTGTGATTTGGTCTCATGTTTTGAGAAGAGCTAGGAAAGGCGGTTTGTTTGGTTTGGAGTGGACTCTTTCTAGCAAGACTTTTGACAAGGCAAGTGTTGCTTGGTCTGTGTATCTCACTGTGTCCGTGCTTATAGACATTAGAAAAGAGAATGCATCAATGGATGTGTCCTGTGTAGTAGAAATCTTCCAGCATTCATCCTGCCCAATTTATGAATGGACTGCGGCTTGCATTATCCATGGGCAAAGCCTACTATCTTCCTCAATTCCTGTTTTCTTCCTGAATTCTGGCCACTCTTCAGAAGAGGCTCATGGTTTTGTGTCCAAGATATGTACCACCTCTAAGCTTGGTGACATGGCCATGTACTAGATAGCTGAATGGAATGGCGAGTATCTCAGAAAACTCAGATATCAGTGGGCCCATAAAAGTCTCAGTGGAGAAAATTCTGCTTTGGGCCTTTGGCTTACCTATTGTTCTGTTTCCCTGGATGTCAGCAAGGTCTTTGCCTCAGGACACACCTTTGTGAAGCCTGAAGAAAACAGCTTTCAAATGCAAACGAATGGGCATCACTTGTGGCTCTTTGCTTAATTGCTTTGCAAAGGGATGTGTCTGAATCAGCCTCTTGGCCCTGTGTGAGGCTGTGGCTTAGATTGTCAGCACCTGATGGATCTCAGGAAAGATCCCATATGTCCATCCAAAGCCAATATAGCAAAACAGCAGTCATTGTGGATGAAGTATCTCGCCTTCCTCTGTAAGTTCCCTAACCTGCATCAAGTGAGAAAAGGGATCCTTTGGGTCAAATGAGTTTTTCAAAGCCCTGCAGAGGCTAGCCATTATGTGCTTGTGTTTTCTCATGACTCCAATTTACACCAAAAATGTGTACCCCACCATCAGCAGGCCTCAAAGTTTAGAGGCTGACCAGTATTAAAGGCAGGCCTATTTGATCACTCCTGGTTCAAAGAAGGGTTTCCAGGCCACCCTTACATTAGGCAAATGAGGGGCAAGGGAGCTTATTGTGGACACTGTCTTAGGCTATGACCCTCATGGAAACCTCCAGCCAGAGTTTATGAGGATGACTATCCTCATATGGAAGAAGTTGAGGGCCTTGTGGCAGTGTTTTGGTTTGAATTGTGGTCATTTGTATGGCGGTGGAAGAGATGACTGGGTCCGCCTGGGCTTGAACTCTGGTGTGATTCCCCTTGGAGACTGAGTTCTGGAACTGACCTCAGAGAAGTATTGCCATGAATTGAGTTGGGATTTTCCGAGGACACGCATGAGAGTCCCCCCTGGATACTGAGATGGAAGCCCAGAGTGACTTTCCACAGAACACTGGGAATCTCAGACAGGATATCGCATGATTTTATTCATAAAGACCTGGCAGCCATAGTTGAGAGTCAAAACACACATGGACCTCACATCGTAGAACTCAGTGGGCCTGGTTTCATGTGACGTTTTTTGGCCACTCTTTGGGAAGCCTTGTTTGTGAGAGTTCTCCAGAGCTTTCATTGAAATGATCTTTCTCACCATTAAATGGTTCCTGAATGAATGGAAACCCACAGTGCCTCCAACTTAATCCTTTAAAAATGGCTAGATAAATACCATGAAATCTTTGAAATTCTCATAACCAGGTGGTACTGGAGAACCTTAGGATGTCCTGTTGCTGATCATGAGGTTACAAGACAGGTGCCTTGATTGACGGCTTTTAATGAAAATGATGAAGAACAGAGATGCCAGTGAGGTGGGGCCTGATGAGTAGTGGGCCTAGAGCAGTGGTGTGCAGGTGTGTGATAAAACATCTGTGGTGGGGCCATGTGAATCTGCCATGGGCTTCCAAATGTCTTGTGACTGACATGGTGCAGCCAGCAGACCCTTATATGTAAAGGCATCTTGTTATATGGAGAGGTTTCAGAACAATGTTCAGAATCAGGTTGCTATGGTCAAGGGGCCAAGCTCTGTGGGATAAAAGCATGGTTGGAGCATTCTCCTAGGACCCTGACACACCACACGTGACAGAACTCCCTCCAGAACTGTGTCCCAGTTGATGTCCTTGTATTTCGTGAAGCAAATACCAAACTCCCAGTGAAGCAGCAAGAAACACCACGAAAAGTGGAGGATGACCAAATGGCTTCATAGTTCCCACGGGGAGATACTTAGCCCCCAGTGGCCACAGTTTACCTACAAAGAGAGAATTCAGCACTTCTGCCTCATGTTCATTGGAAAATCAGAAACCATGTCCCCCAGGTCACATAGATGCAGACCCAGCTTTGATGGTCTCACTACAAAAGAAGCTAATTCTCCTGACAACAACATATATTTCAAGAGCCCAACCTCAGAGGCAGTTTCTCAAGAAGTCTTTAGGCCAGCAGAGCTCCATGTTTGTGGAGTGTTTATCCTCTCCCTTACTTATGGAAACTCCTCTACCACCTCCAAAGTTGTGAACTCCTGAGCACTTTTCATTCCACATATGTATTCAAAGATTTTCTAACTCTACTCCTCAAATTGCGTCTTACTTGGGGAAAGGGTATTGTCAAGGCATTTTTCTGGATGACAGTGGGAAGATTTTGTGTAGCACATATTTGCATACACATTGGATTCATTTTCCTATTTTCCATTCCAAATACTGAATTTCAGACACTAACACATAACCTACTAGACTCTGACAACAAATCCTAATATGAGAGAAAAAAATAACCCAAACAGAATAGAAATACAAGCAGTTCAGAGGAGGCATGGTGTGTAGTTGGACAGGCCTTTTGCATTATAAAGGGGAGATGTTATGAATCTAGTCCAATTTAATCGTTCTCCATGTGTTTTTAAACTTAACAAATATGTGAATTCCTGTCTCCCTTTCTCTGCAGCCTATTCAGCACATGTATTTTTACATGCACATAGAGAATCCTACCTGGTTTTCCAGCTACATTCTTGTGAGGTGGCTCACTTGGCAGATACAAACTGTGAGAAGAAACCACTCCTCCTAAATGCTGTTGGAACTGAAAATCAACCTATGGGTGAGCTTCCGACTTCAACAACATGATACATACATCCATGTTCAGTAAAATAAATATTTCTGGATATTGGGATGATATATATTTCATGATGAATTTCAATTGGCATATATATTTTTACTTTTTAATGTCGCTCTGTGTGTGTTTTGTGTATATATATATATATATATATATATATATATATATATATATATATATATACACACACACACTCTCCAGAGTTTACAAAATATAAAATATGTGTGTCTTATTTTACACTCCCTGAATTCATGTTCATGTATGTGGATTTATAATGAACTTTTCACAAGATTATTCTCAGAAATATTCATCCACCTGACATACATATTTGTTTCCTAGTACTGAAAACTAACTTCAGTGAATGGTGCATAGAAATCCTAACATTTCTACAGTAACTGACCATGTTTAACATCAATGCAAGTAGACTCCTATGGGACATGATGTGTATTTTGACATTTATTTTTATTCAACACTGGTAGATTTCTCTTTCTTCAGTTGATGTACATCATAGGATATATATTTCCTCCTCAAGTTCACAAATTTCTAGGCATTTGGTTCAATTTCAATCAAATCCTGCTTCAGAACACATGTATTCCTCCATGTTTCTTGACTGGTCTTTTCATGAGACTTCTTTCCAAACACATTATTTTGGATTTCCATAATCACTTTGGAACCAAAACTCACACACCCCTCATGGTAAACCATCACCCTAATATTACCATTAGATGTATAACTGGTTGGAATGAATGATCGTGTATCAATATAAGATTTCTTATATGTTTTCAGATATCAATTCAATCCATTATTTAAATTGGAACCAGTTATATTCTTTATTCACAGTATGGTCTATTCAAGCATTATCTCTATACTCATAGACCCAGGGTACGTTTATTTGTACCCCCGAATTCTAATTTATACGTCTTCAACGTATTGCTCCCAAAAATAGTAGAAGAAATACTCATGTCACCTGATGTACATATATATTTTATCAAAGTGATATTCTGAACACAAAATGCAAAGGTCACACTTATGATTGTACCTAAGCCTAATTGGAAAGTATGCATGGATTACTAAAACCATCCTTGTCTACGTTGGCTAATGCTCTCAAATGTCAATTCTATTGGTGACTACACATTTGTTTCTGCATAAGATTATATATTCTACCTCAACCCTGTTGAAAATGTCTAATCCTATCACTCACTTTATACTTTGCCTAATTTCCTAATGTCTATATTCATATCTGCTTTTCTACATATCTTCCCCAGTTCATCATTGTGACTGACTCTTCACATGTGCTGACATTTACATTCACTCTGTAACAGACACGCTATTGCTAAAGAACTTTTGGTCCAAATATTATAGTCACTCTTCTTCCTAAACCTACTGACTATCTTTCTAATCCTACCTGCTATCCCTTTTTGACTTGCTCTTCTCTTCTACATTCAATCATCCAAGGTACAAAGTCCTATGCCATTGTATGTTGATTTATCAGAGACATCTGTACAGAATGTAATTCAAAGCTAAGTATCCCAATCAAGGGCCCAATGCCCTTCTGGCCTTCAAATCTTACTTAGATTTCTGTTTTCATACATATATTTCACCTCTATATTATTATGAATATCACAGGTTCCCAATACCATTCTTCATCCAGCAGATTGATTTCTAACCCAAATTGAACATGTTCTTTACCCCAAGCATTCACTGTTTCCTCAATCTCACTTTGCAGAAGAGCAGGGACAGAGTTGGTCTTGCAATACAGGAATGTAGAGGATCTTCAACCTGCTGAGAACCTCCAAAGTCCAAGGAGAAATGATCCCTGGAGAAGATGTAGGCAGCTAGGAAGGACCTGAGAGAGTAAAAGTCATCTTCTGTGGCATACAACCTGGTCAGGATGAAGGGATGTGTCTGAATTAGCCTCTCTCTTCTTAATGAAGACAAGATGGACCAAACCAGGCCTGTGTGGAGAGCTTTTCCTGGGTGCCTATGGTTGATATACCATTATAACTTGTGAAAGTTTCACATGAAGCAGGTTCAGCCTCCATCTCATGGGACCCTTGGAAGCAACAGTTAGGACGAAGTGGTTTCCAAGGCAGTAACCTCATTCAGTTCCTGAAGGAAGTGACCTCACCACACTTCCTTGGTGATGGAACTCTCTGAACTTGGGATCCAGGAAGCCAGGCACCCAGAGGCAGTCCCAGTGCCACTCCCAGTGGGCTCAATTGTTTGGATTTACCAAGGACAGAGTCAGTCTTTCTTGGTACCTACAGATGTGAGGATAGCCAATTGCCAGGAAAGCTCTGAAGGGGGTCTTTTCTGAGAAAGCAGGTAGTGGCTCACCCCTGGCTCCTGACAACTTCAAAGAATTGGCCAAGGAGGCCAGATCTGAGACAAGACAGGCCATTTCGGGGGAACATAGTATGGCCCACAATTCAGAGGACACTGCGGGTAGTCACAGACTTCCTTGGGGGAAGGAGGTGGCTTTGTGGGTGTGGGTGTGTGTTTGTGGTTTGGTCTCATGTTCTGAGAAGAGCTAGGAAAGGCGGTTTGTTTGGTTTGGAGTGGACTGTTTCTATCAAGTCTTTTGACAAGGCGAGTGTTGCTTTGTCTGTGTATCGCACTGAGTCCATGCTTGTAGACATTAGAAAAGAGAATGCATCAATGGATGTATCCTGTCTAGTAGAAAGCTTCCAGCATTCATCCTGCCCAATTTATAAATGGACTGCAGCTTGCCTTATCGATGGGCAAAACCTACTATCTTCCTATATTCCTGTTTTCTTCCTGAATTCTGGCCACTCTTCAGAATAGGCTCATGGTTTTGTGTCCAAGATATGCACCACCTCCAAGCTTGGTGACATTGTCATGTACTAGATAGCTGAAAAGAATGCGAGCATCTCAGACAACTCAGATATCAGTGGGCCCATTAAAGTCTCAGTGGAGAAACCCTGCTTTGGGCCTTTTGCTTACCTATTGT
This sequence comes from Ictidomys tridecemlineatus, assembly GCF_052094955.1. Taxonomy (NCBI): domain Eukaryota; kingdom Metazoa; phylum Chordata; class Mammalia; order Rodentia; family Sciuridae; genus Ictidomys; species Ictidomys tridecemlineatus. The sequence continues at coordinate 123,866,334 of NC_135480.1, read as the reverse complement.
TCTGTTTCTCTGGATGTCAGCAAGGTCTTTGCCTCAAGACACACCTTTGTGAAGCCTGAAGAAAACAGTTTTCAAATGCAAACAAATGGGCATCACTTGTGGCTCTTTACTTAATTGCTTTGCAAAGGGATGTGTCTGAATCAGGCTCTTGGCTCTGTGTGACGCTGTGGATTAGATTATCAGCACCTGACAGATCTCAGGAAAGATCCCATATGTGCATCTAAAGCCAATATGGCAAAACAGCAGTCATTGTGGATGAAGTCTCTCGCCTTCCTCTGTAAGGTCCCTGACCTGCATCAAGTGAGAATAGGGATCCTTTGGGTCAAATGAGTTTTTCAAAGCCCTGCAGAGGCTCGCCATTATGTGCTTGTGTTTTCTCATGACTCCAATTTACACAAAAAATCTGTACCCCACCATCAGCAGGCCTCAACGTTTAGAAGGTGAGCAGTATTAAAGGCAGGCCTATTTGATCACTCCTGGTTCAATGAAGGGTGTCCAGGCCACCCTGACATTAGGCAAATGAGGGGCAAGGAAGCTTATTGTGGATACAGTCTTAGGCTGCCACCCTCATGGAAACCTCCAGCCAGAGGTTATGAGGATTGTCTATATGGAAGAAGTTGAGGGCCTTGTGGCAGTGTTTTGGTTTGAATTGTGGTCATTTGTATGGCGGTGGAAGAGATGACTGGGTCCGCCTGGGCTTGAACTCTGGTGTGATTCCCCCTGGAGACTGAGTTCTGGAACTGACCTCAGAGAAGTATTGCCATGAATTGAGTTGGGATTTTCCGAGGACACGCATGAGAGTCCCCCCTGGATACTGAGATCAAAACCCAGGGTGACTTTCCACAGAACACTGGGAATCTCAGACAGGATATCGCATGATTTTATTCATAAAGACCTGGCAGCCATAGTTGAGAGTCAAAACACACATGGACCTCACATCGTAGACCTCAGTGGGCCTGGTTTCATGTGACGTTTTTTGGCCACTCTTTGGGAAGCCTTGTTTTTGAGAGTTCTCCAGACCTTTCATTGAAATGATCTTTCTCACCATTAAATGGTTCCTGAATGAATGGAAACCCACAGTGCCTCCAACTTAATCCTTTAAAAATGGCTAGATAAATACCATGAAATCTTTGAAATTCTCATAACCAGGTGGTACTGGAGAACCTTAGGATGTCCTGTTGCTGATCATGAGTTTACAAGACAGGTGCCTTGATTGACGGCTTTTAATGAAAATGATGAAGAACAGAGATGCCAGTGAGGTGGGGCCTGCTGAGTAGTGGGCCTAGAGCAGTGGTGTGCAGGTGTGTGATAAAACATCTGTGGTGGGGCCATGTGGATCTGCCATGGGCTTCCAAATGTCTTGTGACTGACATGGTGCAGCCAGCAGACCCTTATATGTAAAGGCATCTTGTTATATGGAGAGGTTTCAGAACAATGTTCAGAATCAGGTTGCTATGGTCAAGGGGCCAAGCTCTGTGGGATAAAAGCATGGTTGGTGCATTCTCCTAGGACCCAGACACACCACACGTGACAGAACTCCCTCCAGAACTGTGTCCCAGTTGATGTCCTTGTACTTCGTGAAGCAAATACCAAACTCCCAGTGAAGCAGCAAGAAACAGCACGAAAAGTGGAGGATTTCCAAATGGCTTCACAGTTCCCACGGGGAGATACTTAGCCCCCAGTGGCCACAGTTTACCTACAAAGAGAGAATTCAGCACTTCTGCCTCATGTTCATTGGAAAATCAAAAACCATGTCCTCCAGGTAACATAGATGCAGACCCAGACTTGATGGTCTCACTACAAAGAAAGCTAATGCTCCTGACAACAACATATATTTCAAGAGCCCAACCTCAGAGGCAGTTTCTCAAGAAGTCTTTAGGCCAGCAGAGCTCCATGTTTGTGGAGTGTTTATCCTCTCCCTGACTTATGGAAACTCCTCTACCACCTCCAAAGTTGTGAACTCCTGAGCACTTTTCATTCCACATATGTATTCAAAGATTTTCTAACTCTTCTCCTCGAATTTCGTCTTACTTGGGGAAAGGGTATTGTCAAGGCATTTTTCTGGATGACAGTGGGAAGATTTTGTGTAGCACATATTTGCATACACATTGGATTCATTTTCCTATTTTCCATTCCAAATACTGAATTTCAGACACTAACACATACCCTACTAGACTCTGACAACAAATCCTAATATGAGAGAAAAAAATAACCCAAACAGAATAGAAATACAAGCAGTTCAGAGGAGGCATGGTGTGTAGTTGGACAGGCCTTTTGCATTATAAAGGGGAGATGTTATGAATCTAGTCCAATTTAATCGTTCTCCATTTGTTTTTAAACTTAACAAATATGTGAATTCCTGTCTCCCTTTCTCTGCAGCCTATTCAGCACATGTATTTTTACATGCACATAGAGAATCCTACCTGGTTTTCCAGCTACATTCTTGTGAGGTGGCTCACTTGGCAGATACAAACTGTGAGAAGAAACCACTCCTCCTAAATGCTGTTGGAACTGAAAATCAACCTATGGGTGAGCTTCCGACTTCAACAACATGATACATACATCCATGTTCAGTAAAATAAATATTTCTGGATATTGGGATGATATATATTTCATGATGAATTTCAATTGGCATATATATTTTTACTTTTTAATGTCGCTCTGTGTGTGTTTTGTGTATATATATATATATATATATATACACACAAACACTCTCCAGATTTTTCAAAATATAAAATATGTGTGTCTTATTTTACACTCCCTGAATTCATGTTCATGTATGTGGATTTATAATGAACTTTTCACAAGATTATTCTCAGAAATATTCATCCACCTGAAATACATATTTGTTTCCTAGTACTGAAAACTAACTTCAGTGAATGGTGCATAGAAATCCTAACATTTCTACAGTAACTGACCATGTTTAACATCAATGCAAGTAGACTCCTATGGGACATGATGTGTATTTTGACATTTATTTTTATTCAACACTGGTAGATTTCTCTTTCTTCAGTTGATGCACATCATAGGATATATATTTCTTCCTCAAGTTCACAAATTTCTAGGCATTTGGTTCAATTTCAATCAAATCCTGCTTCAGAACACATGTATTCCTCCATGTTTCTTGACTGGTCTTTTCATGAGACTTCTTTCCAAACACATTATTTTGGATTTCCATAATCACTTTGGAACCAAAACTCACACATCCCTCATGGTAAACCATCACCCTAATATTACCATTAGATGTATAACTGGTTGGAATGAATGATCGTGTATCAATATAAGATTTCTTATATGTTTTCAGATATCAATTCAATCCATTATTTAAATTGGAACCAGTTATATTCTTTATTCACAGTATGGTCTATTCATGCATTATCTCTATACTCATAGACCCAGGGTACACCTATTTGTACCCCCGAATTCTAATTTATACATCTTCAACGTATTGCTCCCAAAAATAGTGGAAGAAATACTCATGTCACCTGATCTACATATATATTTTATCCCAGTGATTTTCTGAATACAAAATGCAAAGGTCACACTTATGATTGTACCTAAGCCTAATTGGAAAGTGAGCATGGATTACTAAAGCCATCCTTGTCTAGGTTGTCTAATGCTCTCAAATGTCAATTCTATGGGTGACTACACATTTGTTTCTGCCTAAGATTATATATTCAACCTCAACCCTGTTGAAAATGTCTAATCCTATCACTCACTTTATACTTTGCCTAATTTCCTAATGTCTATATTCATATCTGCTTTCCTACATATCTTCGCCAGTTCATCATTGTGACTGACTCTTCACATGTGCTGACATTTACATTCACTCTCTAACAGACACCCTATTGCTAAAGAACTTTTGGTCCAAATATTATACTCACTCTTCTTCCTAAACCTACTGACTATCTTTCTAATCCTACCTACTATCCCTTTTTGACTTGATCTTCTCTTCTACATTCAATCATCCAAGGTACAAGGTCCTATGCCATTGTATGTTGATTTATCAGAGACATCTGTACAGAATGTAATTCAAAGCTAAGTATCCCAATCAAAAGCCCAATGCCCTTCTGGCCTTCAAATCTTACTTAGATTTCTGTTTTCATACATATATTTCACCTCTATATTATTATAAATATCACAGGTTCCCAATACCCTTCTTCATCCAGCAGAATGATTTCTAACCCAAATTGAACATGTTCTTAACCCCAAGCATTCACTGTTTCCTCAATCTCACTTTACAGAAGAGCAGGGACAGAGTTGGTCTTACAATACAGGAATGTAGGGGATCTTCCACCTTCTGAGAACCTTCAAGGTCCATGCAGAAATGATCCCTGGAAAAGATGTTGGAAGCTCGGAAGGTTCTGAGAGAGGACAAGTCATCTTCCGTGGCAAACAACCTGGTCAGGATGAAGGGATGTGTGTGAATGAGCCTCTGTCTTCTTAATGTAGACAAGATGGACCAAACCAGGCCTGTGTGGAGAGCTTTTCCTTGGTGCCTAGGGTTGATATACCATTCTAACTTGTGAAAGTGTCACAGGAAGCAGGGGCAGCCTCCATCTCATGGGACACTTGGAAACAACAGTTAGGACAAAGTGGTTTCCAAGGCAGTGACCTCATTCAGTTCCTGAAGAAGTGACCTCACCACACTTCCTTGGTGATGGAACTCTCTGAACTTGGGATCCAGGAAGCCAGGCACCCAGAGGCAGTCCCAGTGCCAGTCCCAGTGGGCTCACTTGTTTGGATTTACCAAGGACAGAGTCAGTCTTTCTTGGTACCTACAGATGTGAGGATGGCCACTTGCCAGGAAAGCTCTGAAGGTGGTCTTTCCTGAGAAAGCAGGTAGTGGCTCACCCCTGGCTCCTGACAAAATCACAGATGGCCAAGTAAGCCAGATCTGAGACAAGACAGGCCATTTCGGGGGAACCTAGTATGGCCCACCAGTCAGAGGACACTGCGGGTAGTCACAGACCTCCTTGGGGGAAGGAGGTGGCTTTGTGGGTGTGGGTGTGAGTTTGTGGTTTGGTCTCATGTTCTGAGAAGAGCTAGGAAAGGCGGTTTGTTTGGTTTGGAGTGGACTGTTTCTAGCAAGTCTTTTCAAAAGGCGAGTGTTGCTATGTCTCTGTATCGCACTGTGTCCCTGGTTGTAGATATTAGAAAAGAGAATTCATCAGTGGATGTGTCCTGTCAATTAGAAAGCTTCCAGCATTCATCCTGCCCAATTTATGAATGGACTGCAGCTTGCCTTATCCATGGGCAAAACCTACTATCTTCCTAAATTCCTGCTTTCTTCCTGAATTCTGGCCACTCTTCATAATAGGCTCATGGTTTTGTGTCCAAGATATGTACCACCTCTAAGCTTGGTGACATGGCCATGTACTAGATAGCTGAAAGGAATGGCGAGCATCTCAGAAAACTCAGATATCAGTGGGCCCATTAAAGTCTCAGTGGAGAAACCCTGCTTTGGGCCTTTTGCTTAACTATTGTTCTGTTTCCCTGGATGTCTGCAAGGTCTTTGCCTCAGGACACACCTTTGTGAAGCCTGAAGAAAACAGGTTTCAAATGCAAACGAATGGGCATCACTTGTGGCTCTTTGCTTAATTGCTTTGCAAAGGGATGTGTCTGAAATAGAATCTTGTCCCTGTGTGAGGCTGTTGCTTAGATTGTATGCACCTGATGAATCTCAGGAAAGATCCCATATGTGCATCCAAAGCCAATTTGGCAAAACAGCAGTCATTGTGGATGAAGTCTCTTGCCTTTCTCTGTAAGGTTCCTGACCTGCATCAAGTGAGAATAGGGATTCTTTGGGTCAAATGAGTTTTCAAAGCCCTGCAGAGGCTAGCCATTATGTGCTTGTGTTTTCTCATGACTCCAATTTACACAAAAAATCTGCACGCCTCCATCAGCAAGCCTCAAAATTTAGAAGCTGAGCAGTATTAAAGGCAGGGCTATTTGATCACTCCTGGTTCAAAGAAGGGTGTCCAGGCCACGCTGACATTAGGCAAATGAGGGGAAAGGGAGTTTATTGTGGACACTGTCTTAGGCTGCGCCCCTCATGGAAACCTCCAGCCAGAGGTTATGAGGATTGTCTATATGGAAGAAGTTGAGGGCCTTGTGGCAGTGTTTTGGTTTGAATTGTGGTCATTTGTATGGCGGTGGAAGAGATGACTGGGTCTGCCTGGGCTTGAACTCTGGTGTGATTTACTTTGAGACTGAGTTCTGGAACTGACCTCAGAGAAGTATTGCAATGAATTGAGATGGGATTTTCCGAGGCCACGCATGAGAGTCCCCCCTGGAAACTGAGATGGAAAAACAGGGTGACTTTCCACAGAACACTGGGAATCTCAGCCTGGATATCACATGATTTTATTCTTAAAGACCTGGAAGCCATAGTTGAGAGTCAAAACACATGGACCTCACATTGTAGACCTCAGTGGGCCTGGTTTCATGTGACGTTTTTTGGCCACTCTTTGGGAAGCCTTGTTTGTGAGAGTTCTCCTGAGCTTTCATTGAAATGATCTTTCTCACCATTAAATGGTTCCTGAATGAATGGAAACCCACAGTTCCTCCAACTTCATCCTTTAAAAATGGCTAGATAAATACCGTGCAATCTTTGAAATTACCATGACCAGGTGGCACTGGAGAATCTTAGGATGTCCTGTTCCTGATCATGAGTTTACCAGACAGGTGCCTTGATTTATGGCTTTCATGAAAATGATGAAGAACAGAGATGCCAGTGAGGTGGGGCCGGCTGAGTAGTGGGCCTAGAGCAGTGTTGTGCAGGTGTGTGATAAAACATCTGTGGTGGGGCCATGTGGATCTGCCATGGGCTTCCAAATGTCTTGTGACTGACATGGTGCAGCCAGCAGACCCTTATATGTAAAGGCATCTTGTTATATGGAGAGGTTTCTGAACAATGTTCAGAATCAGGTTGCTATGGTCAAGGGGCCAAGCTCTGTGAGATAGAAGCTTGCTTGGTGCTTTCTCCTAGGACCCTGACACACCACAAGTGACGGAACTCCCTCCAGCACTGTGTCCCAGTTGAAGTCCTTGTATTTCGTGAAGCAAATACTAAACTCCCAGTGAGGCAGCTAGAAACACCATGAAAAGTGGAGGATGACCAAATGGCTTCACAGTTCCCACGGGAGATACTTAGCCCCCAGTTGCCACAGTTTACCTACAAAGAGAGAATTCAGCACTTCTGCCTCATGTTCATTGGAAAATCAGAAACCATGTCCTCCAGGTCACATAGATGCAGACCCAGCTTTGATGGTCTCACTACAAAGGAAGCTAATGCTCCTGACAACAACATATATTTCAAGAGCCCAACCTCAGAGGCAGTTTCTCAAGAAGTCTTTAGGCCAGCAGAGCTCCATGTTTGTGGAGTGTTTATCCTCTCCCTTACTTATGGAAACTCCTCTACCACCTCCAAAGTTGTGAACTCCTGAGCATTTTTCATTCCACATATGTATTCAAAGATTTTCTAACTCTTGTCCTCGAATTGTGTCTCACTTGGGGCAAGGGTTTTGTCAAGTCATTTTCTGGATGACAGTAGGAAGATTTTGTGTAGCACATATTTGCATACACATTGGATTCATTTTCCTATTTTCCATTCCAAATACTGAATCCCTGACACTAACCAATCCCCAATTATACTCTGAATACAAATGCTAATATGATAAAAAAATAACCCAAATAGAATAGAAATACAAGGAGTTCAGAGGAAGCATGGTGTGTAGTTGGACAGGCCTTTTGCATTATAAATTGTAGATGTTATGAATCTAGTCCAATTTAATAGTTCTCCATGTGTTTTTGAACTTAACAAATGTGTGAATTCCTGTCTCCCTTTCTCTGCAGCCTATTCAGCACATGTATTTTTACATTCACATAGAGAATCCTACCTGGTTTACCAGCTACATTCATGGGAAGTGGCTGACTTGGCAGATACAAACTGTGATAAGAAATCACTCCTAAATGCTGTTGGAACTGAAAACTAACCTATGGGTGAGCTTCCTATTTCAACAACATGATACATACATCCATGTTCAGTAAAATAAATATTTCTGGATCTTGGGATGATATATATTTAATGATGAATTTCACTTGGTATCTATATACACACACACACACACACACACACATATATATATATATATATATATATATATATGTATATACACACACACACACTCTACAGATTTTTCAAAATATAAAATATGTGTGTCTTATTTTACACTCCCTGAATTCATGTTCATGTATGTGGATTTATAATCAACTTTTCACAAGATTATTCTCAGAAATATTCATCCACCTTAAATACATATTTGTTTCCTAGTACTGAAAACTAACTTCAGTGAATGGTGCATAGAAATCCTAACATTTCTACAGTAACTGACCCTGTTTAACATCAATGCAAGTAGACTCCTATGGGACATGATGTGTATTTTGACATTGATTTTTATTCAACACTGGTACATTACTATTTCTTCAGTTGATGCACATCATAGGATATATATTTCATCCTCAAGTTCACAAATTTCTAGGCATTTGGTTCACTTTCAATCAAATCCTGCTTCAGAACACATGTATTCCTCCATGTTTCTTGACTGGTCTTTTCATGAGACTTCTTTCCAAACACATTATTTTGGATTTCCATAATCACTTTGGAACCAAAACTCACACACCCCTCATGGTATACCATCACCCTAATATTACCATTAGATGTATAACTGGTTGGAATGAATCATCCTGTATCAATATAAGATTTCTTATATGTTTTCAGATATCAATTCAATCCATTATTTAAATTGGAACCAGTTATATTCTTTATTCACAGTATGGTCTATTCATGCATTATCTCTATACTCATAGACCCAGGGTACACCTATTTGTACCCCCGAATTCTAATTTATACGTCTTCAATGTATTGCTCCCAAAAATAGTGGAAGAAATACTCATGTCACCTGATCTACATATATATTTTATCACAGTGATATTCTGAACACAAAATGCAAAGGTCACACTTATAATTGTACCTAAGCCTAATAGGAAAGTGAGCATGGATTACAAAAACCATCCTTGTCTAGGTTGGCTAATGCTCTCAAATGTCAATTCTATTGGTGACTACACATTTGTTTCTGCCTAAGATTATATATTCAACCTCAACCCTGTTGAAAATGTCTAATCCTATCACTCACTTTATACTTTGCCTAATTTCCTAATGTCTATATTCATATCTGCTTTCCTACATATCTTCCCCAGTTCATCATTGTGACTGACTCTTCACATCTGCTGACATTTACATTCACTCTCTAACAGACACCCTATTGCTAAAGAACTTTTGGTCCAAATATTATACTCACTCTTCTTCCTAAACCTACTGACTATCTTTCTAATCCTACCTACTATCCCTTTTTGACTTGATCTTCTCTTCTACCTTCAATCATCCAAGGTACAAGGTCCTATGCCATTGTATGTTGATTTATCAGAGACATCTCTACAGAATGTAATTCAAAGCTAAGTATCCCAATCAAGGACCCAATGCGCTTCTGGCCTTCAAATCTTACTTAGATTTCTGTTTTCATACATATATTTCTCCTCTATATTATTATAAATATCACAGGTTCCCAATACTATTCTTCATCCAACAGAATGATTTCTAACCCAAATTGAACATGTTCTTAACCCCAAGCATTCACTGTTTCCTCAATCTCACTTTACAGAAGAGCAGGAACAGAGTTGGTCTTACAATACAGGAATGTAGGGGATCTTCCACCTGCTGAGAACCTCAAAGGTCCATGCAGAAATGATCCCTGGAGAAGATGTAGGCAGCTAGGAAGGACCTGAGAGAGTAAAAGTCATCTACCGTGGCAAACAACCTGGTCAGGATAAAGGGATGTGTCTGAATGATCCTCTCTCTTCTTAATGTAGACAAGATGGATCAAACCAGGCCTGTGTGGAGAGCTTTTCCTGGGTGCCTATGTTTGATATACCATTCTAACATGTGAAAGTGTCACAGGAAGCAGGGGCAGCATCCATCTCATGGGACACTTGAAAGCAACAGTTAGGACAAAGTGGTTTCCAAGGCAGTGACCTCATTCAGTTCCTGAAGGAAGTGACCTCACCACACTTTCTTGACCTCACCACAGTTCCAGTGTGGAACTATCTGAACTTGGGATCCAGGAAGTCAGGCAATCATAGGCAATCCCAGTGCCAGTCCCAGTGGGCTCACTTGTTTGGATTTACCAAGGACAGAGTCAGTCTTTCTTGGTACCTACAGATGTGAGGATGGCCAATTGCCAGGAAAGCTCTGAAGGGGGTCTTTCCTGAGAAAGCAGGTAGTGGCTCACCAATGGCTCCTGACAACTTCACAGAATTGGCCAAAGAGGCCAGATCTGAGACAAGACATGTCATTTCGGGGGAACCTAGTATGGCCCACCAGTCAGAGGACACTGTGGGTAGTCACAGACCTCCTTGGGGGAAGGAGGTGGCTTTGTGGGTGTGGGTGTGAGTTTGTGGTTTGGTCTCATGTTCTGAGAAGAGCTAGGAAAGGTGGTTTGTTTGGTTTGGAGTGCACTGTTTCTAGCAAGTCTTTTGACAAGGCGAGTGTTGCTTTTTCTGTGTATCGCACTGTGTCCGTGGTTGTAGACATTAGAAAAGAGAATGCATCAATGGATGTGTCCTGTCTAGTAGAAAGCTTCCAGCATTCATTCTGCCCAATTTATGAATGGACTGCGGCTTGCCTTATCCATGGGCAAAACCTACTATCTTCCTAAATTCCTGTTTCCTTCCTGAATTCTTGCCACTCTTCAGAATAGGCTCATGGTTTTGTGTCCAAGATATGTACCACCGCCAAGCTTGGTGACATGGCCATGTACTAGATAGCTGAAAGGAATGGCGAGCATCTCAGAAAACCTAGATATCAGTGGGCCCATTAAAGTCTCAGTGGAGAAACCCTGCTTTGGGCCTTTTGCTTACCTATTGTTCTGTTTCTCTGAATGTCAGCAAGGTCTTTGCCTCAGGACACACCTTTGTGAAGCCTGAAGAAAACAGTTTTCAAATGCAAACGAATGGGCATCACTTGTGGCTCTTTGCTTAATTGCTTTGCAAAGGGATGTGTCTGAATCAGCCTCTTGGCCCTGTGTAAGGCTGTGGTTTAGATTGTCAGCACCTGATGGATCTCAGGAAAGATCCCATATGTGCATCCAAAGCCAATATGGCAAAACAGAAGTCATTGTGGATGAAGTCTCTCGCCTTCCTCTGTAAGGTCCCTGACCTGCATCAAGTGAGTATAGGGATCCTTTGGGTCAAATGAGTTTTTCAAAGCCCTGCAGAGGCTAGCCATTATGTGCTTGTGTTTTCTCATGACTCCAATATACACAAAAAATCTGTACCCCACCAACAGCAGGCCTCAAAGATTAGAAGCTGAGCAGTATTAAAGGCAGGCCTATTTGATCACTCCTGGTTCAAAGAAGGGTATCCAGGCCACCCTGACATTAGGCAAATGAGTGGCAAGGGAGCTTATTGTGGACACTGTCTTAGGCTGCGCCCCTCATGGAAACCTCCAGCCAGAGGTTATGAGGATTGTCTATATGGAAGAATTTGAGGGCCTTGTGGCAGTGTTTTGGTTTGAATTGTGGTCATTTTTATGGCGGTGGAAGAGATGAGTGGGTCCGCCTGGGCTTGAACTCTGGTGTGATTCCCCTTGGAGACTGAGTTCTGGAACTGACCTCAGAGAAGTATTGCCATGAATTGAGTTGGGATTTTCCGAGGCCACGCATGAGAGTCCCCCCTGGAAACTGAGATCAAAGCCCAGGGTGACTTTCCAAAGAACATTGGGAATCTCAGCCAGGATATCACATGATTGTATTCTTAAAGACCTGGCAGCCATAGTTGAGAGCGAAAACACACATGGACCTCACATTGTAGACCTCAGTTGGCCTGGTTTCATGTGACGATTTTTGGCCACTCTTTGGGAAGCCTTGTTTGTGAGAGTTCTCCAGAGCTTTCATTGAAATGATCTTTCTCACGATTAAATGGTTCCTGAATGTATGGAAACCCACAGTGCCTCCAACTTTATCCTTTAAAAGTGGCTAGATAAATACCGTGCAATCTTTGAAATTCCCATGACCAGGTGGCACTGGATAACCTTAGGATGTCCTGTTGCTGATCATGAGTTTACCAGACAGGTGCCTTGATTGACGGCTTTCATGAAAATGATGAAGAACAGAGATGCCAGTGAGGTGGGGCCTGCTGAGTAGTGGGCCTAGAGCAGTGGTGTGCAGTTGTGTGATAAAACATCTGTGGTGGGGCCATGTGGATATGCCATGCGCTTCCAAATGTCTTGTGACTGACATGGTGCAGCCAGCAGACTCTTATATGTAAAGGCATCTTGTTATATGGAGAGGTTTCAGAAAAATGTTCAGAATCAGGTTGCTATGGTCAAGGGGCCAAGCTCTGTGAGATAGAAGCATGGTTGGTGCATTCTCCTAGGACCCTGACACACCACACGTGACAGAACTCCCTCCAGCAATGTGTCCCAGTTGAAGTCCTTGTATTTCGTGAAGCAAATATCAAACTCCCAGTGAAGCAGCAAGAAACACCACGAAAAGTGGAGGATGACCAAATGGCTTCAAGTTCCCACGGGAAGATACTTAGCCCCCAGTGGCCACAGTTTACCTACAAAGAGAGAATTCAGCACTTCTGCCTCATGTTCATTGGAAAATCAGAAACCATGTCCTCCAGGTCACATAGATGCAGACCCAGCTTTGATGGTCTCACTACAAAGGAAGCTAATGCTCCTGACAACAACATATATTTCAAGAGCCCAACCTCTGAGGCAGTTTCTCAAGAAGTCTTTAGGCCAGCAGAGCTCCATGTTTGTGGAGTGTTTATCCTCTCCCTTACTTATGGAAACTCCTCTACCACCTAAAAAGTTGTGAACTCCTTAGCACTTTTCATTTCACATATGTATTCAAAGATTTTCTAACTCTTCTCCTCGAATTGCGTCTTACTTGGGGCAAAGGTATTGTCAAGGCATTTTTCTGGATGACAGTGGGAAGTTTTTGTGTAGCACATATTTGCATACTCATTGGATTCATTTTCCTATTTTCCATTTCAAATACTGAATCCCTGACACTAACCCATACCCTACTAGACTCTGACTACAAATCCTAATATGATAGAAAGAAATAACCCAAACAGAATAGAAAACAAGCAGTTCAGAGGAGGCATGGTGTGTAGTTGGACAGGCCTTTTGCATTATAAAGGGTATATGTTATGAATCTAGTCTAATGTAATAGTTTTCCATGTGTTTTTAAACTTAACAAATATGTGAATTCCTGTTTCCCTTTCTCTGCAGCCTATTCACCACATGTATTTTTACATGCACATAGAGAATCCTACCTGGTTTCCCAGCTACATTCTTGTGAGGTGGCTGAATTTGCAGATACAAACTGTGAGAAGAAATCACTCCTCCTAAATGCTGTTGGAACTGAAAATCAACCTATGGTTGAGCTTCCTACTTCAACAACATGATACATACATCCATGTTCAGTAAAATAAATATTTATGGATCTTGGGATGATATATATTTCACGATGAATTTCAATAGGCATATGTATATATACACACACACACTCTCCAGATTTTTCAAAATATAAAACATGTGTGTCTTATTTTACACTCCCTGAATTCATGTTCATGTATGTGGATTTATAATCAACTTTTCACAAGATTATTCTCAGAAATATTCATCCACCTGAAGTACATATTTGTTTCCTAGTACTGAAAACTAACTTCAGTGAAAGATGCATAGAAATCCTAACATTTCTACAGTAACTGACCCTGTTTAACATCAATGCAAGTAGACTCCTATGGGACATGATGTGTATTTTGACATTTATTATTATTCAACATTGGTAGATTACTATTTCTTCAGTTGATGCACATCATAGGATATATATTTCATCCTCAATTCACAAATTTCTAGGCATTTGGTTCACTTTCAATCAAATCCTGCTTCAGAACACATGTATTCCTTTATGTTTCTTGACTTGAATTTTCATGAGACTTCTCTCCAAACACATTATTTTGGATTTCCATAATCACTCTGGAACCAAAACTCACACACCCCTCATGGTAAACCATCACCCTAATATTACCATTAGATGTATAACTTTTTGGAATGAATGATCGTGTATCAATATAAGATTTCTTATATGTTTTCAGATATCAATTCAATCCATTATTTAAATTGGAACCAATTATATTTTTTATTCACAGTATGGTCTATTCATGCATTACCTCTATACCCATAGACCAGGGTACAGCTATTTGTACCCCCGAATTATAATTTATACGTCTTCAACGTATTGCTCCCAAAAATAGTGGAAGAAATACTCATGTCACCTGATCTACATATATATTTTATCACAGTGATATTCTGAACACAAAATGCAAAGGTCACACTTATGATTGTACCTAAGCCTAATTGGAAAGTGAGCATGGATTACTAAAACCATCCTTGTATAGGTTGGCTAATGCTCTCAAATGTCAATTCTACTGGTGACTACACATTTGTTTCTGCCTAAAATTATATATTCAACCTCAACCATGTTGAAAATGTCTAATCCTATCACTCACTTTATACTTTGCCTAATCTCCTAATGTCTATATTCATATCTGCTTTCCTACATATCTTCCCCAGTTCTTCATTGTGACTGACTCTTCACATGTGCTGACATTTACATTCACTCTCTAACAGACACCCTATTGCTAAACAACTATAGGTCCATATATTATACTCACTCTTCTTCCTAAACCTACTGACTATCTTTCTAATCCTACCTACTATCCCTTTTTGACTTGATCTTCTCTTCTACATTCAATCATCCAAGGTACAAGGTCCTATGCCATTGTATGTTGATTTATCAGAGAAATCTGTACAGAATGTAATTCAAAGCTAAGTATCCAAATCAAGGGCCAAATGCCCTTCTGGCCTTCAAATCTTACTTAGATTTCTGTTTTCATACATATATTTCACCTCTATATTATTATAAATATCACAGGTTCCCAATACCATTCTTCATTTAGCAGAATTATTTCTAACCCAAATTGAACATGTTCTTAACCCCAAGCATTCACTGTTTCCTCAATCTCACTTTACAGAAGAGCAGGGACAGAGTTGGTCTTACAATACAGGAATGTAGGGCATCCTCCACCTGCTGCGACCCTCAAAGGTCCATGCAAAAATGATCCCTGGAGAAGATGTAGGCAGCTAGGAAGGACCTGAGAGAGTAAAAGTCATCTTCCGTGGCAAACAACGTGGTCAGGATGAAGGGATGTGTCTGAATGAGCCTCTCTCTTCTTAATGTAGACAAGATGGATCAAACCAGGCCTGTATGAAGAGCTTTTCCTGGGTGCCTATGGTTGATATACCATTCTAACTTGTGAAAGTGTCAAAGAAAGCAGGGGCAGCCTCCATCTCATGGGACACTTGAAAGCAACAGTTAGGACAAAGTGGTTTACAAGGCAGTGACCTCATTCAGTTCCTGAGGATGTGACCTCACCACACTTCCTTGACCTCACCACAGTTCCAGTGATGGAACTCTCTGAACTTGGGATCCAGGAAGCCAGGCACCCAGAGGCAATCCCAGTGCCAGTCCCAGTGGGCTCACTTGTTTGGATTTACCAAGGAGAGAGTCAGTCTTTCTTGGTACCTACAGATGTGAGGATGGCCAATTGCCAGGAAAGCTCTGAAGGGGGTTTTTCCTGAGAAAGCAGGTACTGGCTCACCCCTGGCTCCTGACAACTTCACAGAATTGGCCAAACAGGCCAGATCTGAGACAAGACAGGACATTTCAGGGGAACATAGTATGGCCCACCAGTCAGAGGACACTTCGGGTAGTCACAGACCTCCTTGGGGGAAGGAGGTGGCTTTGTGGGTGTGGGTGTGAGTTTGTGGTTTGGTCTCATGTTCTGAGAAGAGCTAGGAAAGGCGGTTTGTTGGGTTTGGAGTGCACTGTTTCTAGCAAGTCTTTTGACAAGGCGAGTGTTGCTTTGTCTGTGTATCGCACTGTGTCCCTGGTTGTAGACATTAGAAAAGAGAATGCATCAATGGATGTGTCCTGTCTAGTAGAAAGCTTCCAGCATTCATCCTGGCCAATTTATGAATGGACTGCGGCTTGCCTTATCCATGGGCAAAACCTACTATCATTTTAAATTCCTGTTTTCTTCCTGAATTCTTGCCACTCTTCAGAATTGGCTCATGATTTTGTGTCCAAGATATGTAACACCTCCAATCCTGGTGACATGGCCATGTACTAGATAGCTGAAAGGAATGGCGAGCATCTCAGAAAACTCAGATAGCAGTGGGCCCATTAAAGTCTCATTGGAGAAACCCTGCTTTGGGCCTTTTGCTTACCTATTGTTCTGTTTCCCTGGATGTCAGCAAGGTCTTTGCCTCAGGACACACCTTTGTGAAGCCTGAAGAAAACAGTTTTCAAATGCAAACGAATGGGCATCACTTGTGGCTCTTTGCTTAATTGCTTTGCAAAGGGATGTGTCTGAATCAGCCTCTTGGCCCTGTGTAAGGCTGTGGTTTAGATTGTCAGCACCTGATGGATCTCAGGAAAGATCCCATATGTGTATCCAAAGCCAATATAGCAAAACAGCAGTCATTGTGGATGAAGTCTCTTGCCTTCCTCTGTAAGGTCCCTGACCTGCATCAAGTGAGAATAGGGATCCTTTGGGTCAAATGAGTTTTTCAAAGCCCTGCAGAGGCTAGCCATTATGTGCTTGTGTTTTCTCATGACTCCAATTTACACAAAAACTCTGTACCCCACCAACAGCAGGCCTCAAAGTTTAGAAGCTGAGCAGTATTAAAGGCAGGCCTATTTGATTACTCCTGGTTCAAAGAAGGGTGTCCAGGCCACCCTGACATTAGGCAAATGAGGGGCAAGGGAGCTTATTGTGGACAATGTCTTAGGCTGCGCCCCTCATGGAAACCTCCAGCCAGAGGTTATGAAGAATATGTATGAAAACATATTCATCTATATGGAAGAAGTTGAGGGCCTTTTGGCAGTGTTTTGGTTTGAATTGTGGTCATTTGTATGGCGGTGGAAGAGATGAGTGGGTCCGCCTGGGCTTGAACTCTGGTGTGATTCCCCTTGGAGACTGAATTCTAGAACTGTCCTCAGAGAAGTATTGCCATGAATTGAGTTGGGATTTTCGGAGGCCCCTCATGAGAGTCCCCTCTGGAAACTGAGATCAAAGCCCAGCTGACTTTCCACAGAACACTGGGAATCTCAGGCAGGATATCACATGATTTTATTATTAAAGACCTGGCAGCCATAGTTTAGTGTCAAAACACACATGGACCTCACATTGTACACCTCAGTCGGCCTAGTTTCATGTGACCTTTTTTTTGCCACTCTTCGGGAAGCCTTGTTTGTGAGAGTTCTCCAGAGCTTTCATTGAAATGATCTCTCTCACCATTAAATGGTTCCTGAATGAATGGAAACCAACAGTGCCTCCAACTTCATCCTTGAAAAGTGGCTAGATAAATACCGTGCAATCTTTGAAATTTCCATCACCAGGTGGCACTGGAGAACCTTAGGATGTCCTGTTTCGGATCATGAGTTTACCAGACAGGTGCCTTGATTGACGGCTTTCATGAAAATGATGAAGAACAGAGATGCCAGTGAGGTGGGGCCTGCTGAGTAGTGGGCCTAGAGCAGTGGTGTGCAGGTGTGTGATAAAACATCTGTGGTGGGGCCATGTGGATCTGCCATGCGCTTCCAAATGTCTTGTGACTGACATGGTGCAGCCAGCAGAACCTTATATGTAAAGGCATCTTGTTATATGGAGAGGTTTCAGAACAATGTTCAGAATCAGGTTGCTATGGTCAAGGGGCCATGCTCTGTGGGATAGAAGCATGGTTGGTGCATTCTCCTAGGATCCTGACACACCACACGTGACAGAACTCCGTCCAGCACTGTGTCCCAGTTGAAGTCCTTGTATTTCGTGAAGCAAATACCAAACTTTCAGTGCAGCAGCAAGAATCACCACGAAAAGTGGAGGATGACCAAATGGCTTCACAGTTCCCACGGGGAGATACTTAGCCCCCAGTGGCCACAGTTTACCTACAAAGAGAGAATTCAGCACTTCTGCCTCATGTTCATTGGAAAATCAGAAACCATGTCCTCCAGGTCACATAGATGCAGACCCAGCTTTGATGGTCTCACTACAAAGGAAGCTAATGCTCCTGACAACAACATATATTTCAAGAGCCCTACCTCAGAGGCAGTTTCTCAAGAAGTCTTTAGGCCAGCAGAGCTCCATGTTTGTGGAGTGTTTATCCTCTCCCTTACTTATGGAAACTCCTCTACCACCTCCAAAGTTGTGAACTCCTGAGCATTTTTCATTCCACATATGTATTCAAAGATTTTCTAACTCTTCTCCTCGAATTGCGTCTTACTTGGGGCCAGGGTATTGTCAAGGCATTTTTCTGGATGACAGTGGGAAGATTTTGTGTAGCACATATTTGCATGCACATTGGATTCATTTTCCTATTTTCCATTCCAAATACTGAATCCCTGACACTAACCCATACCCTACTAGACTCTGACTACAAATCCTAATATGATAGAAAAAAATAACCCAAACACAATAGAAATACAAGCAGTTCAGAGGAGGCATGGTGTGTAGTTGGACAGGCCTTTTGCATTATAAAGGGTAGATGTTATGAATCTAGTGCAATGTAATAGTTCTCCATGTGTTTTCAAACTTAACCAATATGTGAATTCCCGTCTCCGTTTCTATTCAGCCTATTCAGCACACGTATTTTTACATGCACATAGAGAATCATACCTGCTTTCTTAGCTACATTGTTGTGAGGTGGCTGAATTGGCAGATACAAACTGTGAGAAGAAATCGCTCCTCCTAAATGCTGTTGGAACTGAAAATCAACCTATGGGTGAGCTTCCTACTTCAACAACATGATACATACATCCATGTCCAGTAAAATAAATATTTCTGGATCTTGGGATGATATATATTTCATGATGAATTTCAATTGGCATATATATTTTTACTTTTTAATGTCTCTCTGTGTGTGTTTTGTGTATATATATATATATATATATATATATATATACACACACACACACACACACTCTCTCTCTAGATTTTTGAAAATATAAAATATGTGTGTCTTATTTTACACTCCCTGAATTCATGTTCATGTATGTGGATTTATAATCAACTTTTCACAAGATTATTCTCAGAAATATTCATCCACCTGAAATACATATTTGTTTCCTAGTACTGAAAACTAACTTCAGTGAATGGTGCATAAAATCCTAACATTTCTTTTTTTTTTAAATTTATTTATTTTTTTTATTGTTGGTCGTTCAAAACCTTACACAGTTCTTAATACATCATATTTCACAGTTTGATTCAAGCGGGTTATGAACTCCCAACTTTACCCCGTATACAGATTGCTGTATCACATCATTTACCCTTCCATTGATTGACATATTGCCTTTCTAGTGTCTGATGTATTCTGCTGTAAGTCCTATTCTCTACTATCACCCCTCCCCTCCCCTCCCCTCCCCTCCCCTTTTCTCTCTCTACCCCTTCTACTGTAAATCATTTCTTCCATTTGTATTATCTTGTCTTACCCCTCCATTACATAGTTGTTGATATATCATATTTCACATTTTGATTCAAGTGGGTTATGCACTCCCATATTGCCCCTTATACAGATTGCAGAATCACATCAGTTTCACTTCCATTGCTTTACATATTGCCATCCTAGTGTCTGTTGTATTCTGCTGCCTTTCCTATCCTCTACTATCCCCCCTCCCCTCCCCTCCCCTCCCCTCTTCTCTCTCTACCCCCACTACTGCAATTCATTCCTCCCCCTTGTATTATTTTTCCCTTTCCCCTCACTTCCTCTTGTATGTAATTTTGTATAAACCTGAGGGTCTCATTCCATTTCCATGCTATTTCCCTTCTCTCTCCATTTCCCTCCCACCTCCCAACCCTGTTTAATGATGGTCTTCTACTTGTGCTCTTCTTCCCTAGTCTGTTCTTAATTACTCTCCTTATATCAAAGAAGACATTTGGCATTTGTTTTTTAGGGCTTGGCTAGCTTCGCTTAGCATAATCTGCTCTAATGCCATCCATTTCCCTCCAAATTCTATGATTTTGTCATTTCTTAATGCAGAGTAATACTCCATTGTGTATAAATGCCACATTTTTTTTATCCATTCGTCTATTGAAGGGCATCTAGGTTGGTTCCACAGTCGTCCTATTGTGAATTGTGCTGCTATAAACATCGATGTAGCAGTGTCCCTGTAGCATGCTCTTTTTAGGTCTTTAGGGAATAGACCCAGAAGGGGGATAGCTGGGTCAAATGGTGGTTCCATTCCCAGCTTTCCAAGAAATCTCCATACTGCTTTCCAAATTGGCCGCACCAATTTGCAGTCCCACCAACAATGTACAAGTGTACCCTTTTCCCCACATCCTCGCCAGCACTTATTGTTGTTTGACTTCATAATGGCTGCCAATCTTACTGGAGTGAGATGGTATCTTAGGGTGGTTTTGATTTGCATTTCTCTGACTGCTAGAGATGGTGAGCATTTTTTCATGTACTTGTTGATTGATTGTATGTCCTCCTCTGAGAAGTGTCTGTTCAAGTCCTTGGCCCATTTGTTGATGGGATTATTTGTTATCTTATTGTCTAATTTTCTGAGTTCTTTATATACTCTGGATATTAGGGCTCTATCTGAAGTGTGAGGAGTAAAGATTTGTTCCCATGATGTAGGCTCCCTATTTACCTCTCTTATTGTTTCTTTTGCTGAGAAAAAACTTTTTAGTTTGAGTAAGTCCCATTTGTTGATTCTAGATGTTAACTCTTGTGCTATGGGTGTCCTATTGAGGAATTTGGAGCCTGACCCCACAGCATGTAGGTCGTAGCCAACTTTCTCTTCTATCAGATGCCGTGTCTCTGATTTGATATCAAGCTCCTTGATCCATTTTGAGTTAACTTTTGTGCATGGCGAGAGAAAGGGATTCAATTTCAATTTGTTGCATATGGATTTCCAATTTTCCCAGCACCATTTGTTGAAGATGCTATTCTTCCTCCATTGCATGCTTTTAGCCCCTTTATCAAATATAAGAAAGTTGTAGTTTTGTGGGTTGGTTTCTGTGTCCTCTATTCTGTACCATTGGTCCACCCGCCTGTTTTGGTACCAGTACCATGCTGTTTTTGTTACTATTGCTCTGTAGTATAGTTTGAAATCTGGAATCGCTATACCACCTGATTCACACTTCCTGCTTAGTATTGTTTTTGCTATTCTGGGTCTTTTATTCTTCCATATGAATTTCATGATTGCTTTCTCCATTTCTACAAGAAATGCCGTTGGGATTTTGATTGGCATTGCATTAAACCTATAGAGAACTTTTGGTAATATCGCCATTTTGATGATGTTAGTTCTGCCTATCCATGAACAGGGTATATTTTTCCATCTTCTAAGGTCTTCTTCAATTTCTCTCTTTAGGGTTCTGTAGTTTTCATTGTATAAGTCTTTCACCTCTTTTGTTAGGTTGATTCCCAAGTATTTTATTCTTTTTGAGGATATTGTGAACGGGGTGGTTGTCCTCGTGTCCATTTCAGAGGATTTGTCGCTGATATACAGGAATGCCTTTGATTTATGCGTGTTGATTTTATAACCTGCCACTTTGCTGAATTCATTTATTAGCTCTAACAGTTTCTTTGTAGACCATATTGGGTCTGCTAGGTATAGAATCATGTCATCTGCAAATAGTGATAACTTAAGTTCTTCTTTTTTTATTTTTATGCCTTTAATTTCTTTCGTCTGTCTAATTGCTCTGGCCAGTGTTTCGAGAACTATGTTGAACAGGAGTGGTGAGAGAGGGCATCCCTGTCTTGTTCCAGATTTTAGAGGGAATGCCTTCAATTTTTCTCCATTCAGAATCATGCTAGCCTGAGGCTTAGCATAAATTGCTTTTACAATGTTGAGGTATGTTCCTTTTATCCCTAGTTTTTCGAGAGTTTTGAACATAAACGGATGCTGTACTTTGTCGAATGCTTTTTCTGCATCTATCGAGATGATCATATGGTTCTTATTTTTAAGCCTATTGATGTGGTGAATAACATTTATTGATTTCCGTATATTGAACCAACCTTGCATACCAGGGATGAATCCTACTTGATCATGGTGCACAATTTTTTTGATATGTTTTTGTATCCGATTTGCCAGAATTTTATTGAGGATTTTTGCATCTAGGTTCATTAGAGATATTGGTCTGTAGTTTTCTTTCTTTGAAGTGTCTTTGTCTGGTTTCGGAATCAGGGTGATGTTGGCCTCGTAGAATGAATTTGGAAGTTCTCCCTCTTTTTCTATTTCCTGAAATAGCTTGAAAAGTATTGGTATTAGTTCCTCTTTAAAGGTTTTGTAAAACTCTGCTGTAAACCCATCCGGTCCTGGGCTTTTCTTAGATGGTAATCTTTTGATGTTTTCTTCTATTTCCTCAATTGATATTGGTCTGTTTAGGTTGTCTATATCCTCCTGACTCAATCTGGGCAGATTATATGACTTAAGAAATTTATCGATGCCTTCACTATCTTCTATTTTATTGGAGTATAAGGATTCAAAATAATTTCTGATTATCTTCTGTATTTCTGAAGTGTCTATCATGATCTTGCCTTTTTCATCCCTTATGCTAGTAATTTGAGTTCTCTCTCTTCTTCTCTTCACTAGCATGCCTAAGGGTCTGTCAATTTTATTTATCTTTTCAAAGAACCAACTTTTCGTTTTGTCAATTTTTTCAATTGTTTCTTTTGTTTTGATTTCATTAATTTCAGCTCTGATTTTAATTATTTCTTGCCTTCTACTTCTTTTGCTGTTGTTTTGCTCTTCTTTTTCTAGAATTTTGAGATGAAGTATGAGATCATTTATTTGTTGGTTTTTTCTTTTTTTAAGGAATGAACTCCAAGCAATGAATTTTCCTCTTAGAACTGCTTTCAATGTGTCCCATAGATTCCGATATGTTGTGTCTGTGTTTTCATTAAACTCTAAGAATTTTTTAATTTCCTCCTTGATGTCTTCTAAAACCCATTGATCATTCAGTAACCTATTGTTCATTCTCCAAGTGATGCATGATTTTTCCTTGCTTCTTTTATGGTTGATTTTTAGTTTCATTCCATTATGATCAGATAAGATGCATGGTATTATCTCCGCTCCTTTATATTGTCTAAGAGTTGCCCTGTGACATAATATATGATCTGTTTTTGAGAAGGATCCATGTGCTGCTGAGAAAAAAGTGTAGCTGCTTGATGTTGGGTGGTATATTCTATATATGTCAATTAAGTCTAGGTTGTTAATTGTGTTATTGAGTTCTATAGTTTCCTTATTCAACTTTTGTTTGGAAGATCTGTCCAGTGGTGAGAGAGGTGTGTTGAAGTCTCCCATGATTATTGTATGGTGGTCTATTAGACTCTTGAACTTGAGAAGAGTTTGCTTGATGAACGCAGCAGCACCGTTGTTTGGGGCATATATATATATGATTGTTATGTCTTGTTGGTGTATGGTTCCCTTGAGCAGTATGTAGTGTCCTTCTTTATCCCTTTTGATTAACTTTGGTTTGAAATCTATTTTATTTGATATGAGTATGGACACTCCTGCTTGTTTCCGCAGTCCATATGAGTGATATGATTTTTCCCAACCTTTCACCTTCAGTCTATGTATATCCTTTCCTATCAAATGCGTCTCCTGTAGGCAGCATATTGTTGGATCTTGTTTTGTGATCCATTCAACTAGCCTGTGTCTCTTAATTGGTGAGTTTAAGCCATTAACATTTAGGGTTATTATTGAGATATGGTTTGTTCTTCCAGCCATGTTTGTTTATTAATGCTGTTAAACCTGATTTGTTTTTCTCTTTGATTTTTCCCCCCTTTACTGTCCTACCTCCCACTGTTGGTTTTCATTGTTGTTTTCCATTTCCTCTTCCTGTAGTGTTTTGCCAAGGATTTTTTGAAGAGATGGTTTTCTAGCTGCAAATTCTTTTAACTTTTGTTTATCATGGAATGTTTTAATTTCATCTTCCATCCTGAAGCTTAATTTTGCCGGATACACGATTCTTGGTTGGAACCCATTTTCTTTTAGCGTTTGAAATATGTTATTCCAGGATCTTCTAGCTTTTAGAGTCTGTGTTGAGAGATCAGCTGTTATCCTGATTGGTTTACCCCTAAATGTAATCTGCTTCCTTTCTCTTGTAGCTTTTAAAATTCTCTCCTTATTCTGTATGTTGGACATCTTCATTATAATGTGTCTAGGTGTGGATCTCTTATGATTTTGCACATTCGGTGTCCTGTAGGCTTCTAGGATTTGGGGTTCTGTCTCATTCTTCAAGTCTGGGAAGTTTTCTCGTATTATTTCACTGAATAAATTGTCTATTCCTTTGGTTTGGAGCTCTGTGCCTTCCTGTATCCCAATGACTCTTAAGTTTGGTCTTTTGATATTATCCCATATTTCTTGGATGTTCTGCTCATGGTTTCTTAGCAGACTTGCTGAGCTGTCTATGCTCTTTTCAAGTTGAAATACTCTGTCTTCATTGTCTGATGTTCTATCTTCTAAGTGATCCACTCTGCTGGTAGTTTTCTCAATTGAGTTTTTAAGTTGGTTTATTGCTTCCTGCATTTCTAGGATTTCTATTTGTTTGTTTTTTATTTCCTCTATCTCCCTGTGAAATTGATCTTTTACTTCCTGGATTTGTTTATGAAGTTCCTTGTCAATGTGATCTTTCATTGTCTGATTTTGCTGTCTCATGTCTTCCTTGAGACTCCAGATCATCTGAAGCATGTATATCCTGACCTCTCTGTCTGACATTCCATCTGTTGCAGCTATTACCTCTTCTAGAGTTGAGTTGACCTGCATTGCCTGTGGTCCTTTCTTTCCTTGTCTTTTCATACTGCTGGCGTTTCTTTCTGCTTGGTGAAACTGTTGTGTTTTTGAAATTTTCCCTCTATTTATTCATATTGCTCTTGTATAGTTGAAAAGTCTCCCTTGCAGGTCAGATGGTGTCTGTGATCCTCCACCAATTGGTGCGATCTGTCTACCACGCTGGCGGGCCCTAGGTCTGCTCTGCTGGCCGGTCGAAGGTCCGCCTACCCAGCAGGCGCGAGGGGCACCTCTGTCTCTCCGTAGGTTGCTGGGCCTAACCTCCCGATGGGTCCCCAGTACGCCTACCTTGCAGGCACTGGGGGTGGGGCCGGCTCCGGCCCGCAACAAGCCGCAGGGCCTGATCTGCCACTGGTCACAGTCCCGCCTACCTTGCAGGCACTGACGGAGGGGACTGTCCTGCCCCTCAGCAGGGCGCTAAGCCTGATCTGCTGGAGGTGACAATCCCGCCTACCTTGCAGGCAATGGGGGAGGGGACGGGCCTGCCCCACAGAAGGCCGCTGGTGGGTCACAGGACCCAGTTCCCTGCAGGCGCCTGTGTCAGCTCTGTCTCTCGGCTGATTGCTGGGCCTGACCTGCCCGTGGGTCGACAGTTCTCCTACCTTGCAGGCACTGGGGGTGGGGCCGGCTCGGGCCACTACCAGCCGCTGGGCCTTCTCTGCCGGTGGTCCCTAACATTTCTATAGTAACTGACCCTGTTTAACATCAATGCAAGTAGACTCCTATGGGACATGATGTGTATTTTGACATTGATTTTTATTCAACACTGGTACATTACTATTTCTTCAGTTGATGCACATCATAGGATATATATTTCATCCTCAAGTTCACAAATTTCTAGGCATTTGGTTCACTTTCAATCAAAACCTGCTTCAGAACACATGTATTCCTTTATGTTTCTTGACTGGTCTTTTCATGAGACTTCTTTCGAAACACATTATTTTGGATTTCCATAATCATTTTGGAACCAAAACTCACACACCCCTCATGGTAAACCATCACCCTAATATTACCATTAGATGTATAACTGGTTGGAATGAATGATCGTGTATCAATATAAGATTTCTTATATGTTTTCAGATATCAATTCAATCCATTATTTAAATTAAAACCAGTTATATTCTTTATTCAAAGTATGGTCTATTAATACATTATCTCTATACTCATAGACCCAGGGTACACCTATTTGTACCCCCAAATTCTAATTTATACTTCTTCAACATATTGCTCCCAAAAATAGTGGAAGAAATACTCATGTCACCTTATCTACATATATATTTTATCACAGTGATTCTGAACACAAAATGCAAAGGTCACACTTATGATTGTACCTAAGCCTAATTGGAAAGTGAGCATGGATTACTAAAACCATCCTTGTCTAGGTTGGCTAATGCTCTCAAATGTCAATTCTATTGGTGACTACACATTTGTTTCTGCCTAAGATTATATATTTTACCTCAACCGTGTTGAAAATGTCTAATCCTATCACTCACTTTATACTTTGCCTAATTTCCTAATGTCTATATTCATATCTGCTTTTCTACATATCTTCCCCAGTTCATCATTGTGACTGACTCTTCACATGTGTTGACATTTACATTCACTCTCTAACAGACACCCTATTGCTAAAGAACTTTTGGTCCAAATATTATACTCACTCTTCTTCCTAAACCTACTGACTATCTTTCTAATCCTACCTACTATCCCTTTTTGACTTGATCTTCTCTTCTACATTCAATCATCCAAGGTACAAGGTCCTATGAAATTGTATGTTGATTTATTAGAGACATCTGAACAGAATGTAATTCAAAGCTAAGTATCCCAATCAAGGGCCCAATGCCCTTCTGGCCTTCAAATCTTACTTAGATTTCTGTTTTCATACATATATTTCACCTCTATATTAGTATAAATATCACAGGTTCCCAATACCATTCTTCATCCAGCATTATGATTTCTAACCCAAATTGAACATGTTCTTAACCCCAAGCATTCACTGTTTCCTCAATCTCACTTTACTGAAGAGCAGGGACAGAGTTGGTCTTACAATACAGGAATGTAGGGGATCTTCCACCTGCTGAGAACCTCCACGGTCCATGCAGAAATGAACCCTGGATAAGATGTAGGCAGCTAGGAAGGACCTGAGAGAGTAAAAGTCATCTTCCGTGGCAAACAACCTGGTCAGGATGAAGGGATGTGTCTGAATGAGCCTCTCTTTTCTTTACGTAGACAAGATGGACCAAACCAGGCCTGTGTGGAGAGCTTTTCCTGGGTGCCTATGGTTGATATACCATTCTAACTTGTGAAAGTGTCACAGAAAGCAGGGGCAGCCTCCATCTCATGGGACCCTTGGAAGCAACAGTTAGGACAAAGTGGTTTCCAAGGCAGTGACCTCATTCAGTTCCTGAAGGAAGTGACCTCACCACAGTTCCTTGGTGATGGAACTCTCTGAAATTGGGATCCAGGAAGCCAGGCACCCAGAGGCAGTCCCAGTGCCAGTCCCAGTGGGCTCACTTGTTTGGATTTACCAAGGACAGAGTCAGTCTTTCTTGGTACCTACAGATGTGAGGATGGCCAATTGCCAGGAAAGCTCTGAAGGGGGTCTTTCCAGAGAAAGCAGGTAGTGGCTCACCCCTGGCTCCTGACAACTTCACAGAATTGGCCAAGGAGGCCAGATCTGTGACAAGACAGTCCAATTCGGTGGAACCTAGTATGGCCCACCAGTCAGAGGACACTGTGGGTAGTCACAGACCTCCTTGGGGGAAGGAGATGGCTTTGTTGGTGTGGGTGTGAGTTTGTGGTTTGGTCTCAGGTTCTGAGAAGAGCTAGGAAAGGCGAAAGGTTTGGTTGGGAGTGGACTGTTTCTAGCAAGTCTTTTGACAAGGCGAGTGTTGCTTTTTTTGTGTATGGCACTGTGTCCGTGGTTGTAGACATTAGAAAAGAGAATGCATCAATGGATGTGTCCTGTCTAGTAAAAAGATTCCAGCATTCATCCTGCCCAATTTATGAATTGACTGCGGCTTGCCTTATCCATGGGCAAAACCTACTATCTTCCTAAATTTCTGTTTTCTTCCTGAATTCTGGCCACTCTTCAGAATAGGCTCATGGTTTTGTGTCCATGATATGTACCACCTCCAAGCTTGGTGACATGGCCATGTACTAGATAGCTGAAAGGAATGGCGAGCATCTCAGACAACTCAGATATCAGTGGGCCCATTGAAGTCTCAGTGGAGAAACCCTGCTTTGCGACATTTGCTTACCTATTGTTCTGTTTCCCTGGATGTCAGCAAGGTCTTTGCCTCAGGACACACCTTTGTGAAGCCTGAAGAAAACAGTTTTCAAATGCAAACGAATGGGCACCACTTGTGGCTCTTTGCTTAATTGCTTAGCAAAGGAATGTGTCTGAATCAGCCTCTTGGCCCTGTGAGGCTGTGGCTTAGATTGTCAGCACCTGATGGACCTCAGGAAAGATCCCATATGTGCACCCAAAGCCAATATGGCAAAACAGCAGTCATTGTGGATGAAGTCTCTTGCCTTCCTCTGTAAAGTCCCTGACCTGCATCAAGTGAGAATAGGGATCCTTTGGGTCAAATGAGTTTTTCAAAGCCCTGCAGAAGCTAGCCATTATGTGCTTGTGTTTTCTCATGACTCCAATTTACACAAAAAATGTGCACCCCCCCAGCAACAGGCCTCAAAGTTTAGAAGCCTAGCAGTATTAAAGGCAGGCCTATTTGATCACTCCTGGTTCAAAGAAGGGTGTCCAGGCCACCCTGACATTAGGCAAATGAGGGGCAAGGGAGCTTATTGTGGACACTGTCTTAGGCTACGACACTCAAAGAAACCTCAAGCCAGAGGTTATGAGGATTGTCTATATGGAAAAAGTTGAGGGCCTTGTGGCAGTGTTTTGGTTTGAATTATGGTCATTTGTATGGCAGTGGAAGAGATGACTGGGTCCGCCTGGGCTTGAATTCTGGTGTGATTCCCCTTGGAGACTGAGTTTTGGAACGGACCTCAGAGAAGTATTGCCATGAATTGAGTTGGGATTTTCCAAGGCCACGCATGAGATTCGCCCCTGGAAACTGAGATCGAATCCCAGGGTGACTTTCCACAGAACACTGGGAATCTCAGGCAGGATATCGCATGATTTTATTCATAAAGACCTGGCAGCCATAGTTGAGAGTCAAAACACACATGGACCTCACATCATAGACCTCAGTGGGCCTGGTTTCATGTGACATTTTTTGGCCACTCTTTGGGAAGCCTTGTTTGTGAGAGTTCTCCAGAGCTTTCATTGAAATGATATTTCACACCTTTAAATGTTTCCTGAATGAATGGAAACCCACAGTGCCTCCAACTTCATCCTTTAAAAATGGCTAGATAAATACCGTGAAATCTTTGAAATTCCCATGACCAGGTGGCACTGGAGAACCTTAGGATGTCCTCTTGCTGATCATGAGTTTACCAGACAGGTGCCTTGATTGACGGCTTTCATGAAAATGATGAAGAACAGAGATGCCTGGGAGGTGGGGCCTGCTGAGTAGTGGGCCTAGAGCAGTGGTGTGCAGGTGTGTGATAAAACATCTGTGACGGGGCCATGTGGATCTGCCATGGGCTTCCAAATGTCTTGTGACTGACATGGTGCAGCCAGCAGACCCTTATATGTAAAGGCATCTTGTTATATGGAGAGGTTTCAGAACAATGTTCAGAATCAGGTTGCTATGGTCAAGGGGCCAAGCTCTGTGGGATAAAAGCATGGTTGGTGCATTCTCCTAGGACCCTGACACACCACACGTGACAGAACTCCCTCCAGAACTGTGTCCCAGTTGATGTCCTTGTATTTCATGAAGCAAATACCAAACTCCCAGTGAAGCAGCAAGAAACACCACGAAAAGTGGAGGATTACCAAATGGCTTCACAGTTCCCACGGGGAGATACTTAGCCCCTAGTGGCCACAGTTTACCTACAAAGAGAGAATTCAGCACTTCTGCCTCATGTTCATTGGAAAATCAAAAACCATGTCCTCTAGGTAACATAGATGCAGACCCAGATTTGATGGTCTCACTACAAAGAAAGCTAATGCTCCTGACAACAACATATATTTCAAGAGCCCAACGTCAGAGGCAGTTTCTCAAGAAGTCTTTAGGCCAGCAGAGCTCTATGATTGTGGAGCGTTTATCCTCTCACTGACTTATGGAAACTCCTCTACCACCTCCAAAGTTGTGAACTCCTGAGCATTTTTCATTCCACATATGTATTCAAAGATTTTATAACTCTTCTCCTAGAATTGGGTCTTACTTGGGGCAAGGGTATTGTCAAGGCATTTTTCTGGATGACAGTGGGAAGATTTTGTGTAGCACATATTTGCATACACATTGGATTCAATTTCCTATTTTCCATTCCAAATACTGAATTTCAGACACTAACACATACCCTACTAGACTCTGACAACAAATCCTAATATGAGACAAAAAAATAACCCAAACAGAATAGAAATACAAGCAGTTCAGAGGAGGCATGGTGTGTAGTTGGCTAAACCTTTTGCAGTATAAATGGGAGATGTTATGAATCTAGTCCAATTTAATCGTTCTCCATGTGTTTTTAAACTTAACAAATATGTGAATTCCGGTCTCCCTTTCTCTGCAGCCTATTCAGCACATGTATTTTTACATGCACATAGAGAATCCTACCTGGTTTTCCAGCTACATTCTTGTGAGGTGGCTGACTTGGCAGATAAAAACTGTGAGAAGAAATCACTCCTCCTAAATGCTGTTGGAACTGAAAATCAACCTATGGGTGAGCTTCCTACTTCAACAACATGATACATACATACATGTTCAGTAAAATAAATATTTCTGGATCTTGGGATGATATATATTTCATGATGAATTGCAATTGGCATATATATTTTTACTTTTTAATGTCTCTCTGTGTGTGTTTTGTGTGTATATATGTATATATATATATGTATATATACACACACACACTCTCCAGAGTTTTCAAAACATAAAATATGTGTGTCTTATTTTACACTCCCTGAATTCATGTTCATGTATGTGGATTTATAATCAACTTTTCACAAGATTATTCTCAGAAATATTCATCCAGCTGAAATACATATTTGTTTCCTAGTACTGAAAACTAACTTCAGTGAATGGTGCATAGAAATCCTAACATTTCTACAGTAACTGACCCTGTTTAACATCAATGCAAGTAGACTCCTATGGGACATGATGTGTATTTTGACATTTATTTTTATTCAACACTGGTACATTACTCTTTCTTCAGTTGATGCACATCATAGGATATATATTTCTTCCTCAAGTTCACAAATTTCTAGGCATTTGGTTCACTTTCAATCAAATCCTGCTTCAGAACACATGTATTCCTCCATGTTTCCTGACTGGTCTTTTCATGAGACTTCTTTCCAAACACATTATTTTGGATTTCCATAATCACTTTGGAACCAAAACTCACACACCCCTCATGGTAAACCATCACCCTAATATTGCCATTAGATGTATAACTGGTTGGAATGAATGATCGTGTATCAATATAAGATTTCTTATATGTTTTCAGATATCAATTCAATCCATTATTTAAATTGGAACCAGTTATATTCTTTATTCACAGTATGGTCTATTCAAGCCTTATCTCTATACTCATAGACCCAGGATACGTTTATTTGTACCCCCGAATTCTAATTTATACGTCTTCAACGTATTGCTCCCAAAAATAGTGGAAGAAATACTCATGTCACCTGATGTACATATATATTTTATCACAGTGATATTCTGAACACAAAATGCAAAGGTCACACTTATGATTGTACCTAAGCCTAATTGGAAAGTGAGCATGGATTACTAAAATCATCCTTGTCTAGGGTGGCTAATGCTCTCAAATGTCAATTCTATTGGTGACTACACATTTGTTTCTGCATAAGATTATATATTCTACCTCAACCCTGTTGAAAATGTCTAATCCTATCACTCACTTTATACTTTGCCTAATTTCCTAATGTCTATATTCATATCTGCTTTCCTACATATCTTCCCCAGTTCATCATTGTGACTGACTCTTCACATGTGCTGACATTTACATTCACTCTCTAACAGACACCCTATTGCTAAAGAACTTTAGGTCCAAATATTATACTCACTCTTCTTCCTAAACCTACTGACTATCTTTCTAACCCTACCTGCTATCCCTTTTTGACTTGATCTTCTCTTCTACATTCAATCATCCAAGGTACATGGTCCTATGCCATTGTATGTTGATTTATCAGAGACATCTGTACAGAATGTAATTCAAAGCTAAGTATCCCAATCAAGGGCCCAATGCCCTTCTGGCCTTCAAATCTTACTTAGATTTCTGTTTTCATACATATATTTCACCTCTATATTATTATGAATATCACAGGTTCCCAATACCATTCTTCATCCAGCAGATTGATTTCTAACCCAAATTGAACATGTTCTTTACCCCAAGCATTCACTGTTTCCTCAATCTCGCTTTACAGAAGAGGAGGGACAGAGTTGGTCTTGCAATACAGGAATGTAGAGGATCTTCCACCTGCTGAGAACCTCCAAAGTCCAAGGAGAAATGATCCCTGGAGAAGATGTAGGCAGCTAGGAAGGACCTGAGAGAGTAAAAGTCATCTTCTGTGGCAAACAACCTTGTCAGGATGAACGGATGTGTCTGAATTAGCCTCTCTCTTCTTAATGAAGACAAGATGGACCAAACCAGGCCTGTGTGGAGAGCTTTTCCTGGGTGCCTATGGTTGATATACCATTCTAACTTGTGAAAGTTTCACATGAAGCAGGTTCAGCCTCCATCTCATCGGACCCTTGGAAGCAACAGTTAGGACAAAGTGGTTTCCAAGGCCGTAACATCATTCAGTTCCTGAAGGAAGTGACCTCACCACACTTCCTTGGTGATGGAACTCTCTGAACTTGGGATCCAGGAAGCCAGGCACCCAGAGGCAGTCCCAGTGCCAGTCCCAGTGGGCTCACTTATTTGGATTTACCAAGGACAGAGTCAGTCTTTCTTGGTACCTACAGATGTGAGGATGGCCAATTGCCAGGAAAGCTATGAATTGGGTATCTCCTGAGAAAGCACGTAGTGGCTCACCCCTGGCAACTGACAACTTCACAGAATTGGCCAAGGAGGCCAGATCTGAGACAAGACAGGCCATTTCGGGGGAACCTAGTATGGTCCACCAGTCAGAGGACACTGTGGGTAGTCACAGACCTCCTTGGGGGAAGGAGGTGGCTTTGTGGGTGTGGGTGTGAGTTTGTGGTTTGGTCTCATGTTCTGAGAAGAGCTAGGAATGGCGGTTTGTTTCGTTTGGAGTGGACTGTTTCTATCAAGTCTTTTGACAAGGCGAGTGTTGCTTTGTCTGTGTATCGCACTGTGTCCGTGCTTGTAGACATTAGAAAAGAGAATGCATCAATGGATGTATCCTGTCTAGTAGAAAGCTTCCAGCATTCATCCTGCCCAATTTATAAATGGACTGCAGCTTGCCTTATTGATGGGCAAAACCTACTATCTTCCTATATTCCTGTTTTCTTCCTGAATTCTGGCCACTCTTCAGAATAGGCTCATGGTTTTGTGTCCAAGATATGCACCACCTCCAAGCTTGGTGACATGGCCATGTACTAGATAGCTGAAAAGAATGGCGAGCATCTCAGACAACTCAGATATCAGTGGGCCCATTAAAGTCTCAGTGGAGAAACCCTACTTTGGGCCTTTTGCTTACCTATTGTTCTGTTTCCCTGGATGTCAGCAAGGTCTTTGCCTCAGGACACACCTTGGTGAAGCCTGAAGAAAACAGTTTTCAAATGCAAACGAATGGGCATCACTTGTGGCTCTTTACTTAATTGCTTTGCAAAGGGATGTGTCTGAATCAGCCTCTTGGCTCTGTGTGAAGCTGTGGATTAGATTATCAGCACCTGATGGATCTCAGGAAAGATCCCATATGTGCATCTAAAGCCAATATGGCAAAACAGCAGTCATTGTGGATGAAGTCTCTCGCCTTCCTCTGTAAGGTCCCTGACCTGCATCAACTGAGAATAGGGATCCTTTGGGTCAAATGAGATTTTCAAAGCCCTGCAGAGGCTAGCCATTATGTGCTTGTGTTTTCTCATGACTCCAATTTACACAAAAAATCTGTACCCCACCATCAGCACGCCTCAAAGTTTAGAAGGTGAGCAGTATTAAAGGAAGGCCTATTTGATCACTCCTGGTTCAATGAAGGGTGTCCAGGCCACCCTGACATTAGGCAAATGAGTGGCAAGGAAGCTTATTGTGGACACAGTCTTAGGCTGGCACCCTCATGGAAACCTCCAGCCAGAGGTTATGAGGATTGTCTATATGGAAGAAGTTGAGGGCCTTGGGGCAGTGTTTTGGTTTGAATTGTGGTCATTTGTATGGTGGTGGAAGAGATGAGTGGGTCCGCCTGGGCTTGAACTCTGGTGTGATTCCCCTTGGAGACTGAGTTCTGGAACTGACCTCAGAGAAGTATTGCCATGAATTGAGTTGGGATTTTCCGAGGACACGCATGAGAGTCCCCCCTGGAAACTGAGATCAAAGCCCAGGGTGACTTTCCACAGAACATTGGGAATCTCAGCCAGGATATAACATGATTTTATTCTTAAAGACCTGGAAGCCATAGTTCATAGTCAAAACACACATGAACCTCAAATTGTAGACCTCAGTTGGCCTGGTTTCATGTGACGTTTTTTGGCCACTCTTTGGGAAGCCTTGTTTGTGAGAGTTCTCCAGAGCTTTCATTGAAATAATCTCTGTCACCATTAAATGGTTCCTGAATGAATGGAAACCCACAGTGCCTCCAACTTCATCCTTTAAAAGTGGCTAGATAAATACCGTGCAATCTTTGAAATTCCCATGACCAGGTGGCACTGGAGAACCTTAGGATGTCCTGTTGCTGATCATGAGTTTACCAGACAGGTGCCTTGATTGACGGCTTTCATGAAAATGATGAAGAACAGAGATGCCAGTGAGGTGGGGCCTGCTGAGTAGTGGGCCTAGAGCAGTGGTGTGCAGGTGTGTGATAAAACATCTGTGGTGGGGCCATGTGGATCTGCCATGGGCTTCCAAATGTCTTGTGACTG
Organism: Ictidomys tridecemlineatus; assembly: GCF_052094955.1. Lineage (NCBI taxonomy): Eukaryota > Metazoa > Chordata > Mammalia > Rodentia > Sciuridae > Ictidomys > Ictidomys tridecemlineatus. The sequence continues at coordinate 123,831,218 of NC_135480.1, read as the reverse complement.
ACATGGTGCAGCCAGCAGACCCTTATATGTAAAGGCATCTTGTTATATGGAGAGGTTTCAGAAAAATGTTCAGAATCAGGTTGCTATGGTCAAGGGGCCAAGCTCTGTGGGATAGAAGCATGGTTGGTGCATTCTCCTAGGATCCTGACACAACACACGTGACAGAACTCCCTCCAGCACTGTGTCCCAGTTGAAGTCCTTGTATTTCATGAAGCAAATACCAAACTTTCAGTGCAGCAGCAAGAATCACCACGAAAAGTGGAGGATGACCAAATGGCTTCACAGTTCCCACGGGGAGATACTTAGCCCCCAGTGGCCACAGTTTACCTACAAAGAGAGAATTCAGCACTTCTGCCTCATGTTCATTTGAAAATAGGAAACCATGTCCTCCAGGTCACATAGATGCAGACCCAGCTTTGATGGTCTCACTACAAAGGAAGCTAATGCTCCTGACAACAACATATATTTCAAGAGCCCAACCTCAGAGGCAGTTTCTCAAGAAGTCTTTAGGCCAGCAGAGCTCCATGTTTGTGGAGTGTTTATCCTCTCCCTTACTTATGGAAACTCCTCTACCACCTCCAAAGTTGTGAACTCCTGAGCATTTTTCATTCCACATATGTATTCAAAGATTTTCTATCTCTTCTCCTCGAATTGCGTCTTACTTGGGGCAAGGGTATTGTCAAGGCATTTTTCTGGATGACAGTGGGAAGATTTTGTGTAGCACATATTTGCATGCACATTGGATTCATTTTCCTATTTTCCATTCCAAATACTGAATCCCTGACACCTACCCATACCCTACTAGACTCTGACTACAAATCCTAACATGATAGAAAGAAATAACCCAAACAGAATAGAAAACAAGCAGTTCAGAGGAGGCATGGTGTGTAGTTGGACAGGCCTTTTGCATTATAAAGGGTAGATGTTATGAATCTAGTCCAATGTAATAGTTTTCCATGTGTTTTTAAACTTAACAAATATGTGAATTCCTGTCTCCCTTTTTCTGCAGCCTATCACCACATGTATTTTTACATGCACATAGAGAATCCTACCTGGTTTCCCAGCTACATTCTTGTGAGGTGGCTGAATTTGCAGATACAAACTGTGAGAAGAAATCACTCCTCCTAAATGCTGTTGGAACTGAAAATCAACCTATGGTTGAGCTTCCTACTTAAACAAAAGGATACATACATCCATGTTCAGTAAAATAAATATTTCTGGATCTTGGGATGATATATATTTCACGATGAATTTCAATTGGCATATGTATATATACACACACACACTCTCCAGATTTTTCAAAATATAAAACATGTGTGTCTTATTTTACACTCCCTGAATTCATGTTCATGTATGTGGATTTATAATCAACTTTTCACAAGATTATTCTCAGAAATATTCATCCACCTGAAGTACATATTTGTTTCCTAGTACTGAAAACTAACTTCAGTGAAAGATGCATAGAAATCCTAACATTTCTACAGTAACTGACCCTGTTTAACATCAATGCAAGTAGACTCCTATGGGACATGATGTGTATTTTGACATTTATTATAATTCAACATTGGTAGATTACTATTTCTTCAGTTGATGCACATCATAGGATATATATTTCATCCTCAATTCACAAATTTCTAGGCATTTGGTTCACTTTCAATCAAATCCTGCTTCAGAACACATGTATTCCTCCATGTTTCTTGACTGGTCTTTTCATGAGACTTCTTTCCAAACACATTATTTTGGATTTCCATAATCACTTTGGAACCAAAACTCACACACCCCTCATGGTAAACCATCACCCTAATATTACCATTAGATGTATAACTGGTTGGAATGAATGATCGTGTAGCAATATAAGATTTCTTATATGTTTTCAGATATCAATTCAATCCATTATTTAAATTGGAACCAGTTATATTCTTTATTCACAGTATGGTCTATTCATGCATTATCTCTATACCGATAGACCCAGGGTACACCTATTTGTACCCCCGAATTATAATTTATACGTCTTCAACGTATTGCTCCCAAAAATAGTGGAAGAAATACTCATGTCACCTAATCTACATATATATTTTATCACAGTGATATTCTGAACACAAAATGCAAAGGTCACACTTATGATTGTACCTAAGCCTAATTGGAAAGTGAGCATGGATTACTAAAACCATCCTTGTCTAGGTTGGCTAATGCTCTCAAATGTCAATTCTACTGGTGACTACACATTTGTTTCTGCCTAAGATTATATATTCAACCTCAACCCTGTTGATAAAGTCTAATCCTATCACTCACTTTATACTTTGCCTAATTTCCTAATGTATATATTCATATCTGCTTTCCTACATATCTTCCCCTGTAATTCAAATAAATATTTCTGGATCTTGGGATGATATATATTTCATGATGAATTTCAATTGGCATATATATTTTTACTTTTTAATGTCTCTCTGTGTGTGTTTTGTGTATATATATATATATATATATATATATATATATATACACACACACACACACTCTCTAGATTTTTGAAAATATAAAATATGTGTGTCTTATTTTACACTCCCTGTATTCATGTTCATGTGTGTGGATTTATAATCAACTTTTCAGAAGATTATTCTCAGAAATATTCATCCACCTGAAATACATATTTGTTTCCTAGTACTGAAAACTAACTTCAGTGAATGGTGCATAGAAATCCTAACATTTCTTTTTTTTTTAATTTATTTATTTTTTTTATTGTTGGTCGTTCAAAACCTTACACAGTTCTTAATACATCATATTTCACAGTTTGATTCAAGCGGGTTATGAACTCCCAACTTTACCCCGTATACAGATTGCTGTATCACATCATTTACCCTTCCATTGATTGACATATTGCCTTTCTAGTGTCTGATGTATTCTGCTGTAAGTCCTATTCTCTACTATCACCCCTCCCCTCCCCTCCCCTTTTCTCTCTCTACCCCTTCTACTGTAAATCATTTCTTCCATTTGTATTATCTTGTCTTACCCCTCCATTACATAGTTCTTGATATATCATATTTCACATTTTGATTCAAGTGGGTTATGCACTCCCATATTGCCCCTTATACAGATTGCAGAATCACATCAGTTTCACTTCCATTGCTTTACATATTGCCATCCTAGTGTCTGTTGTATTCTGCTGCCTTTCCTATCCTCTACTATCCCCCCTCCCCTCCCCTCCCCTCCCCTCTTCTCTCTCTACCCCCACTACTGCAATTCATTCCTCCCCCTTGTATTATTTTTCCCTTTCCCCTCACTTCCTCTTGTATGTAATTTTGTATAAACCTGAGGGTCTCATTCCATTTCCATGCTATTTCCCTTCTCTCTCCCTTTCCCTCCCACCTCCCAACCCTGTTTAATGATGGTCTTCTACTTGTGCTCTTCTTCCCTAGTCTGTTCTTAATTACTCTCCTTATATCAAAGAAGACATTTGGCATTTGTTTTTTAGGGCTTGGCTAGCTTCGCTTAGCATAATCTGCTCTAATGCCATCCATTTCCCTCCAAATTCTATGATTTTGTCATTTCTTAATGCAGAGTAATACTCCATTGTGTATAAATGCCACATTTTTTTTATCCATTCGTCTATTGAAGGGCATCTAGGTTGGTTCCACAGTCTTCCTATTGTGAATTGTGCTGCTATAAACATCGATGTAGCAGTGTCCCTGTAGCATGCTCTTTTTAGGTCTTTAGGGAATAGACCCAGAAGGGGGATAGCTGGGTCAAATGGTGGTTCCATTCCCAGCTTTCCAAGAAATCTCCATACTGCTTTCCAAATTGGCCGCACCAATTTGCAGTCCCACCAACAATGTACAAGTGTACCCTTTTCCCCACATCCTCGCCAGCACTTATTGTTGTTTGACTTCATAATGGCTGCCAATCTTACTGGAGTGAGATGGTATCTTAGGGTGGTTTTGATTTGCATTTCTCTGACTGCTAGAGATGGTGAGCATTTTTTCATGTACTTGTTGATTGATTGTATGTCCTCCTCTGAGAAGTGTCTGTTCAAGTCCTTGGCCCATTTGTTGATGGGATTATTTGTTATCTTATTGTCTAATTTTCTGAGTTCTTTATATACTCTGGATATTAGGGCTCTATCTGAAGTGTGAGGAGTAAAGATTTGTTCCCATGATGTAGGCTCCCTATTTACCTCTCTTATTGTTTCTTTTGCTGAGAAAAAACTTTTTAGTTTGAGTAAGTCCCAGTTGTTGATTCTAGATGTTAACTCTTGTGCTATGGGTGTCCTATTGAGGAATTTGGAGCCCGACCCCACAGCATGTAGGTCGTAGCCAACTTTCTCTTCTATCAGATGCCGTGTCTCTGATTTGATATCAAGCTCCTTGATCCATTTTGAGTTAACTTTTGTGCATGGCGAGAGAAAGGGATTCAATTTCATTTTGTTGCATATGGATTTCCAATTTTCCCAGCACCATTTGTTGAAGATGCTATCCTTCCTCCATTGCATGCTTTTAGCCCCTTTATCAAATATAAGAAAGTTGTAGTTTTGTGGGTTGGTTTCTGTGTCCTCTATTCTGTACCATTGGTCCACCTGCCTGTTTTGGTACCAGTACCATGCTGTTTTTGTTACTATTGCTCTGTAGTATAGTTTGAAATCTGGAATCGCTATACCACCTGATTCACACTTCCTGCTTAGTATTGTTTTTGCTATTCTGGGTCTTTTATTCTTCCATATGAATTTCATGATTGCTTTCTCCATTTCTACAAGAAATGCCGTTGGGATTTTGATTGGCATTGCATTAAACCTATAGAGAACTTTTGGTAATATCGCCATTTTGATGATGTTAGTTCTGCCTATCCATGAACAGGGTATATTTTTCCATCTTCTAAGGTCTTCTTCAATTTCTCTCTTTAGGGTTCTGTAGTTTTCATTGTATAAGTCTTTCACCTCTTTTGTTAGGTTGATTCCCAAGTATTTTATTCTTTTTGAGGATATTGTGAACGGGGTGGTTGTCCTCGTGTCCATTTCAGAGGATTTGTCGCTGATATACAGGATTGCCTTTGATTTATGCGTGTTTATTTTATAACCTGCCACTTTGCTGAATTCATTTATTAGCTCTAACAGTTTCTTTGTAGACCATATTGGGTCTGCTAGGTATAGAATCATGTCATCTGCAAATAGTGATGACTTAAGTTCTTCTTTTTTTATTTTTATGTCTTTAATTTCTTTCGTCTGTCTAATTGCTCTGGCCAGTGTTTTGAGAACTATGTTGAACAGGAGTGGTGAGAGAGGGCATCCCTGTCTTGTTCCAGATTTTAGAGGGAATGCCTTCAATTTTTCTCCATTCAGAATGATGCTAGCCTGAGGCTTAGCATAAATTGCTTTTACAATGTTGAGGTATGTTCCTGTTATCCCTAGTTTTTCGAGAGTTTTGAACATAAATGGATGCTGTACTTTGTCGAATGCTTTTTCTGCATCTATCGAGATGATCATATGGTTCTTATTTTTAAGTCTATTGATGTGGTGAATAACATTTATTGATTTCCGTATATTGAACCAACCTTGCATACCAGGGATGAATCCTACTTGATCATGGTGCACAATTTTTTTGATATGTTTTTGTATCCGATTTGCCAGAATTTTATTGAGGATTTTTGCATCTAGGTTCATTAGAGATATTGGTCTGTAGTTTTCTTTCTTTGAAGTGTCTTTGTCTGGTTTCGGAATCAGGGTGATGTTGGCCTCGTAGAATGAATTTGGAAGTTCTCCCTCTTTTTCTATTTCCTGAAATAGCTTGAAAAGTATTGGTATTAGTTCCTCTTTAAAGGTTTTGTAAAACTCTGCTGTAAACCCATCCGGTCCTGGGCTTTACTTAGATGGCAATCTTTTGATGTTTTCTTCTATTTCCTCAATTGATATTGGTCTGTTTAGGTTGTCTATATCCTCCTGACTCAATCTGGGCAGATTATATGACTTAAGAAATTTATCGATGCCTTCACTATCTTCTATTTTATTGGAGTATAAGGATTCAAAATAATTTCTGATTATCTTCTGTATTTCTGAAGTGTCTGTCATGATCTTGCCTTTTTCATCCCTTATGCTAGTAATTTGAGTTCTCTCTCTTCTTCTCTTCGCTAGCATGGCTAAGGGTCTGTCAATTTTATTTATCTTTTCAAAGAACCAACTTTTCGTTTTGTCAATTTTTTCAATTGTTTCTTTTGTTTCGATTTCATTAATTTCAGCTCTGATTTTAATTATTTCTTGCCTTCTACTTCTTTTGCTGTTGTTTTGCTCTTCTTTTTCTAGAATTTTGAGATGAAGTATGAGATCATTTATTTGTTGGTTTTTTCTTTTTTTAAGGAATGAACTCCAAGCAATGAATTTTCCTCTTAGAACTGCTTTCAATGTGTCCCATAGATTCCGATATGTTGTGTCTGTGTTTTCATTAAACTCTAAGAATTTTTTAATTTCCTCCTTGATGTCTTCTAAAACCCATTGATCATTCAGTAACCTATTGTTCATTCTCCAAGTGATGCATGATTTTTCCTTGCTTCTTTTATGGTTGATTTTTAGTTTCATTCCATTATGATCAGATAAGATGCATGGTATTATCTCCGCTCCTTTATATTGTCTAAGAGTTGCCCTGTGACATAATATATGATCTGTTTTTGAGAAGGATCCATGTGCTGCTGAGAAAAAAGTGTAGCTGCTTGATGTTGGGTGGTATATTCTATATATGTCAATTAAGTCTAGGTTGTTAATTGTGTTATTGAGTTCTATAGTTTCCTTATTCAACTTTTGTTTGGAAGATCTGTCCAGTGGTGAGAGAGGTGTGTTGAAGTCTCCCATGATTATTGTATGGTGGTCTATTAGACTCTTGAACTTGAGAAGAGTTTGCTTGATGAACGCAGCAGCACCGTTGTTTGGGGCATATATATTTATGATTGTTATGTCTTGTTGGTGTATGGTTCCCTTGAGCAGTATGTAGTGTCCTTCTTTATCCCTTTTGATTAACTTTGGTTTGAAATCTATTTTATTTGATATGAGTATGGACACTCCTGCTTGTTTCCGCAGTCCATATGAGTGATATGATTTTTCCCAACCTTTCACCTTCAGTCTATGTATATCCTTTCCTATCAAATGCGTCTCCTGTAGGCAGCATATTGTTGGATCTTGTTTTGTGATCCATTCAACTAGCCTGTGTCTCTTAATTGGTGAGTTTAAGCCATTAACATTTAGGGTTATTATTGAGATATGGTTTGTTCTTCCAGCCATGTTTGTTTATTAATGCTGTTAAACCTGATTTGTTTTTCTCTTTGATTTTTCCCCCCTTTACTGTCCTACCTCCCACTGTTGGTTTTCATTGTTGTTTTCCATTTCCTCTTCCTGTAGTGTTTTGCCAAGGATTTTTTGAAGAGATGGTTTTCTAGCTGCAAATTCTTTTAACTTTTGTTTATCATGGAATGTTTTAATTTCATCTTCCATCCTGAAGCTTAATTTTGCCGGATACACGATTCTTGGTTGGAACCCATTTTCTTTTAGCGTTTGAAATATGTTATTCCAGGATCTTCTAGCTTTTAGAGTCTGTGTTGAGAGATCAGCTGTTATCCTGATTGGTTTACCCCTAAATGTAATCTGCTTCCTTTCTCTTGTAGCTTTTAAAATTCTCTCCTTATTCTGTATGTTGGACATCTTCATTATAATGTGTCTAGGTGTGTATCTCTTATGATTTTGCACATTCGGCGTCCTGTAGGCTTCTAGGATTTGGGGTTCTGTCTCATTCTTCAAGTCTGGGAAGTTTTCTCGTATTATTTCACTGAATAAATTGTCTATTCCTTTGGTTTGGAGCTCTGTGCCTTCCTGTATCCCAATGACTCTTAAGTTTGGTCTTTTGATATTATCCCATATTTCTTGGATGTTCTGCTCATGGTTTCTTAGCAGACTTGCTGAGCTGTCTATGCTCTTTTCAAGTTGAAATACTCTGTCTTCATTGTCTGATGTTCTATCTTCTAAGTGATCCACTCTGCTGGTAGTTTTCTCAATTGAGTTTTTAAGTTGGTTTATTGCTTCCTGCATTTCTAGGATTTCTATTTGTTTGTTTTTTATTTCCTCTATCTCCCTGTGAAATTGATCTTTTACTTCCTGGATTTGTTTATGAAGTTCCTTGTCAATGTGATCTTTCATTGTCTGATTTTGCTGTCTCATGTCTTCCTTGAGACTCCAGATCATCTGAAGCATGTATATCCTGACCTCTCTGTCTGACATTCCATCTGTTGCAGCTATTACCTCTTCTAGAGTTGAGTTGACCTGCATTGCCTGTGGTCCTTTCTTTCCTTGTCTTTTCATACTGCTGGCGTTTCTTTCTGCTTGGTGAAACTGTTGTGTTTTTGAAATTTTCCCTCTATTTATTCATATTGCTCTTGTATAGTTGAAAAGTCTCCCTTGCAGGACAGATGGTGGCTGTGATCCTCCACCAATTGGTGCGATCTGTCTACCACGCTGGCGGGCCCTAGGTCTGCTCTGCTGGCCGGTCGAAGGTCCGACTACCCAGCAGGCGCGAGGGGCACCTCTGTCTCTCCGTAGGTTGCTGGGCCTAACCTCCCGATGGGTCCCCAGTATGCCTACCTTGCAGGCACTGGGGGTGGGGCCGGCTCCGGCCCACAACAAGCCGCAGGGCCTGATCTGCCACTGGTCACAGTCCCGCCTACCTTGCAGGCACTGGGGGAGGGTACGGTCATTCAATCATCCAAGGTACAAGGTCCTATGAAATTGTATGTTGATTTATTAGAGACATCTGAACAGAATGTAATTCAAAGCTAAGTATCCCAATCAAGGGCCCAATGCCCTTCTGGCCTTCAAATCTTACTTAGATTTCTGTTTTCATATATATATTTCACCTCTATATTATTATAAATATCACAGGTTCCCAAAACCATTCTTCATCCAGCAGAATGATTTCTAACTCAAATAGAACATGTTCTTAACCCCAAGCATTCACTGTTTCCTCAATCTCAGTTTACATAAGAGCAGGGACATAGTTGGTCTTACAATACAGGAATGTAGGGGATCTTCCACCTGCTGAGAACCTCCACGGTCCATGCAGAAATGGTGTGATTCACCTTGGTGACTGAGTTTTGGAACGGACCTCAGAGAAGTATTGCAATGAATTGTGTTGGGATTTTCCAAGGCCACGCATGAGAGTCCCCCCTGGAAACTGAGATCGAATCCCAGGGTGACTTTCCACAGAACAATGGGAATCTCAGCCAGGATATCACATGATTTTATGCTTAAAGACCTGGCAGCCATAGTTGAGAGTCAAAACACACATGGACCTCACATTGTAGACCTCAGTGGGCCTGGTTTCATGTGACATTTTTTGGCCACTCTTTGGGAAGCCTTGTTTGTGAGAGTTCTCCAGAGCTTTCATTGAAATGATATTTCACACCTTTAAATGTTTCCTGAATGAATGGAAACCCACAGTGCCTCCAAATTCATCCTTTAAAAATGGCTAGATAAATACCGTGAAATCTTTGAAATTCCCATGACCAGGTGGCACTGGAGAACCTTAGGATGTCCTCTTGCTGATCATGAGTTTACCAGACAGGTGCCTTGATTGACGGCTTTCATGAAAATGATGAAGAACAGAGATGCCTGGGAGGTGGGGCCTGCTGAGTAGTGGGCCTAGAGCAGTGGTGTGCAGGTGTGTGATAAAACATCTGTGATGGGGCCATGTGGATCTGCCATGGGCTTCCAAATGTCTTGTGACTGACATGGTGCAGCCAGCAGACCCTTATATGTAAAGGCATCTTGTTATATGGAGAGGTTTCAGAACAATATTCAGAATCAGGTTGCTATGTTCAAGGGGCCAAGCTCTGTGGGATAGAAGCATGGTTGGTGCATTCTCCTAGGATCCTGACACACCACACGTGACAGAACTCCCTCCAGCACTGTGTCCCAGTTGAAGTCCTTGTATTTCGTGAATCAAATACTAAACTTCCAGTGAAGCAGCAAGAAACACCACGAAAAGTGGAGGATTACCAAATGGCTTCATAGTTCCTACGGGGAGATACTTAGCCCCCAGTGGCAACAGTTTACCTACAAAGAGAATTCAGCACTTCTGCCTCATGTTCATTGGAAAATTAGAAACCATGTCCTCCAGGTCACATAGATGCAGACCCAGCTTTGATGGTCTCACTACAAAGGAAGCTAATGCTCCTGACAACAACATATATTTCAAGAGCCCAACCTCAGAGGCAGTTTCTCAAGAAGTCTTTAGGCCAGCAGAACTCCATGTTTGTGGAGTGTTTATCCTCCCCCTTACTTATGGAAACTCCTCTACCACCTCCAAAGTTGTGAACTCCTGAGCATTTTTCATTCCACATATGTATTCAAAGATTTTCTAACTCTTCTCCTCGAATTGCGTCTTACTTGGGGCAAGGGTATTGTCAAGGCATTTTTCTGGATGACAGTGGGAAGATTTTGTGTAGCACATATTTCCATACACACTGGATTCATTTCCTTATTTTCCATTCCAAATACTGAATCCCTGACACTAACCCATACCCTACTAGACTCTGACTACAAATTCTAATATGACAGAAAAAAATAACCCAAACAGAATAGAAATACAAGCAGTTCAGAGGAGGCATGGTGTGTAGTTTGACAGGCCTTTTGCATTATAAAGGGTAGATGTTATGAATCTAGTCCAATGTAAGAGTTCTCCATGTGTTTTTAAACTTAACAAATATGTGAATTCCTGTCTCCCTTTCTCTGCAGCCTATTCAGCACATGTATTTTTACATGCACATAGAGAATCCTACCTGGTTTCCCAGCTACATTCTTGTGAGGTGGCTGACTTGGCAGATACAAACTGTGAGAAGAAATCACTCCTCCTAAATGCTGTTGAAACTGAAAATCAACCTATGGGTGAGCTTCCTACTTCAACAACAAGATACATACATCCATGTTCAGTAAAATAAATATTTCTGGATCTTGGGATGATATATATTTCATGATGAATTTCAATTGTCATATATATTTTTACTTTTTAATGTCTCTCTGTGTGTGTTTTGTGTATATATATGTATATATACACACACACACTCTCCAGATTTTTCAAAATATAAAATATGTGTGTCTTATTTTACACTCCCTGAATTTATGTTCATGTATGTGGATTTATAATCAGCTTTTCACAAGATTATTCTCAGAAATATTCATCCACCTGAAATACATATTTATTTCAAGTACTGAAACCTAACTTCAGTCAATGGTGCATACAAATCCTAACATTTCTACAGTAACTGACCCTGTTTAACATCAATGCAAGTAGACTCCTATGGGACATGATGTGTATTTTGACATTTATTTTTATTCAACACTGGTGTATAACTATTTTTTAAGTTGATGCCCATCATAGGATATATATTTCATCCTCTAGTTCACAAATTTCTAGGCATTTAGTTCACTTTCAATCAAATCCTGCTTCAGCAAGAAACACCAGTAAAAGTGGAGGATTACCAAATGGCTTCACAGTTCCCACGGGGAGATACTTAGCCCCCAGTGGCCACAGTTTACCTACAATGAGAGAATTCATCCCTTTCGCCCCATGTTCATTGGAAAATCAGAAACCATGTCCTCCAAGTCACATAGATGCAGACCCAGCTTTGATGGTCTCACTATAAAGGAAGCTAATGCTCCTGACAACAACATATATTTCAAGAGCCCAACCTCAGAGGCAGTTTCTCAAGAAGTCTTTAGGCCAGCAGAGCTCCATGTTTGTGGAATGTTTATCCTCTCCCTTACTTATGGAAACTCCTCTACCACCTCCAAAGTTGTGAACTCCTGAGCATTTTTCATTCCACATATGTATTCAAAGATTTTCTAACTCTTCTCCTCGAATTGTGTCTTACTTGGGGCAAGGGTATTGTCAAGGCATTTTTCTGGATGACAGTGGGAAGATTTTGTGTAGCACATATTTCCATACACATTGGATTCATTTTCCTATTTTCCATTCCAAATACTGAATCCCTGACACTAACCAATACCCTACTAGACTCTGACTACAAATCCTAATATGATAAAAAGAAATAACCCAAACGGAATAGAAATATAAGCAGTTCAGAGGAGGCATGATGTGCAGTTGGACAGGCCTTTTGCGTTATAAAGTGTAGATGTTATGAATCTAGTCCAATGTAATAGTTCTCCATGTGTTTTTAAACTTAACAAATATGTGAATTCCTGTCTCCCTTTCTCTGCACCCTATTCAGCACAGTTATTCTTACATGCACATATAGAATCCTACTTGGTTTCCCAGCTACTTTTTTGTGAGGTGGCTTAAATGGCAGATACAAACTGTGAGAGGAAATCACTCCTCCTAAATGCTGTTTCAACTGAAAATCAAACTATGGGTGAGCTTTCTACTTCAACAACATGATACATACATCCATGTTCAGTAAAATAAATATTTCTGGATCTTGGGATGATATATATTTCATGATGAATTTCAATTGGCATATATATTTTTACTTTTTAATGTCTCTCTGTGTGTGTTTTGTGTATATATATATATATATACATATATATATATATGTTTATATACACACACAGTATCCAGATTTTTCAAAATATAAAATATGTGTGTCTTATTTTACACTCCCTGAATTCATGTTCATGTATGTGGATTCATAATCAACTTTTCACAAGATTATTCTCAGAAATATTCATCCACCTGAAATACATATTTGTTTCCTAGTATTGAAAACTAACTTCAGTGAATGGTGCATAGAAATCCTAACATTTCTACAGTAACTGACCCTGTTTAACATCAATGCAAGTAGACTCCTATGGGACATGATGTGTATTTTGACATTGATTTTTATTCAACACTGGTACATTATTCTTTCTTAAGTTGATGTACATCATAGGATATATATTTCATCCTCAAGTTCACAAATTTCAAGGCATTTGGTTAACTTTCAATCAAATCCTGCTTCAGAACACATGTGTTTCTCCATGTTTCTTGACTGGTCTTTTCATGAGACTTCTTTCCAAACACATAATTTTGGATTTCCATAATCACTTTGGAACCAAAACTCACACACCCCTCATGGTAAACCATCACCCTAATATTACCATTAGATGTATAACTGGTTGGAATGAATGATCGTGTATCAATATAAGATTTCTTATATGTTTTCAGTTATCAATTCAATCCATTATTAAAATTGGAACCAGTTATATTCTTTATTCACAGTATGGTCTATTCATGCATTATCTCTATACTCATAGACCCAGGGTACACCTATTTAAACCCCCGAATACTAATTTATACGTCTTCAACGTATTGCTCTCAAAAAAAGTGGAAGATATACTCATGTCACCTGATCTACATATATATTATATCACAGTGATATTCTGAACTCAAAATGCAAATGTCACACTTATGATTGTACCTAAGCCTAATTGGAAAGTGAGCATGGATTACTAAAACCATCCTTGTCTAGGTTGGCTAATGCTCTCAAATGTCAATTCTACTGGTGACTACACATTTGTTTCTGCCTAGTATTATATATTCAAACTCAACCCTGTTGAAAACGTCTAATCCTATCACTCACTTTATATTTGCCTAATATCCTAATGTCTATATTCATGTCTGCTTTCCTAAATATCTTCCCCACTTCATCATTGTGACTGACTCTTCACATGTGCTGACATTTACATTCACTCTCTAACAGACACCCTATTGCTAAAGAACTTTTGGTCCAAATATTATACTCACTCTTCTTCCTAAACCTACTGACTATCTTTCTCAACCTACCTACTATCCCTTTTTGACTTGATCTTCTCTTCTACATTCAATCATCCAAGGTACAAGGTCCTATGCCATTGTGTATGGATTTATCAGAGACATCTGTACAAAATGTAATTCAAAGCTAAGTATCCCAATCAAGAGCCCAATGCGCTTCTGGCATTCAAATCATACTTAGATTTCTGTTTTCATATATATATTTCACCTCTATATTATTAAAAATATCACAGTTTCCCAATACCATTCTTCATCCAGCAGAATGGTTTCTAACCCAAATTGAACATGTTCTTTACCCCAAGCATTCACTGTTTCCTCAATCTCACTTTACAGAACAGCAGGGACAGAGTTGGTATTACAATACAGGAATGTAGGGGATCTTCCACCTGCTGAGAACCTCCAAGGTCCATGCAGAAATGATCCCTGGAGAAGATGTAAGCAGCTAGGAAGGACCTGAGAGAGTAAAAGTCATCTTCCCTGGCAAACAACCTGGTCAGGATGAAGGGATGTGTCTGAATGAGCCTCTCTCTTCTTAATGTAGACAAGATGGACCAAACCAGGCCTGTGTGGGAGCTTTTCCTGGGTGCCTATGGTTGATATACCATTCTAACTTTTGAAAGTGTCACAGGAAGCAGGGGCAGCCTCTATCTCATGGGACCCTTGGAAGCAACAGTTAGGACAAAGTGTTTTGCAAGGCAGTGACCTCATTCAGTTCCTGAAGGAAGTGACCTCAGCACACTTCCTTGGTGATGGAACTGTCTGAACTTGGGATCCAGGAAGCCAGGCACCCAGAGGCAGTCCCAGTGCCAGTCCCAGTGGGCTCACTTGTTTGGATTTAAGAAGGACAGAGTCAGTCTTTCTTGGTACCTACAGATGTGAGGATGGCCAATTGCCAGGAAAGCTCTGAATTGGGTCTTTCCTGAGAAAGCAGGTAGTGGCTCACCCCTGGCTCCTGACAACTTCACAGAATTGGCCAAGGAGGCCAGATCTGAGACAAGACAGGCCATTTAGGGGGAACCTAGTATGGTCCACCAGTCAGAGGACACTGCCTGTAGTTACAGACCTCCTTGGGGGAAGGAGGTGGCTTTGTGGGTGTGGGTGTGAGTTTGTGGTTTGGTCTCATGTTCTGAGAAGAGCTAGGAAAGGCGGTTTGTTTGGTTTGGAGTGGACTCTTTCTAGCAAGTCTTTTGACAAGGCAAGTGTTGATTTGTCTGTGTATCGCACTGTGTCTGTGCTTGTAGACATTAGAAAAGAGAATGCATCAATGGATGTGTCCTGTCAATTAGAAAGCTTCCAGCATTCATCCTGCCCAATTTATGAATGGACTGCGGCTTGCCTTATCCATGAGCAAAACCTACTATCTTCCTAAATTCCTGCTTTCTTCCTGAATTCTGGCCACTCTTCAGAATAGGCTCATGGTTTTGTGTCCAAGATATGTACAACCTCCAAGCTTGGTTACATGGCCCTGTACAAGATAGCTGAAAGGAATGGCGAGCATCTCAGAAAACTCAGATATCAGTGGGCCAATTAAAGTCTCAGTGGAGAAACCCTGCTTTGGGCATTTTGCTTAAATATTGTTCTGTTTCCCTGGAAGTCAGCAAGGTCTTCGCTTCAGGACACACCTTTGTGAAGCCTGAAGAAAACAGTTTTCAAATGCAAACGAATGGGCATCACTTGTGGCTCTTTGCTTAATTGCTTTGCAAAGGGATGTGTCTGAATCAGGCTCTTGGCCCTGTGTGAGGCTGTGGCTTAGATTGTCAGCACCTGATGGATCTCAGGAAAGATCCCATATGTGCATCCACAGCCAAATTGGCAAAACAGAAGTCATTGTGAATGAAGTCTCTTGCCTTCCTCTGTAATGTCCCTGACCTGCATCAAGTGAGAATAGGGATCCTTTGGGTCAAATGAGTTTTTCTAAGCCCTGCAGAAGCTAGCCATTATGTGCTTGTGTTTTCTCATGACTCCAATTTACACAAAAAATGTGTACCCCACCATCAGCAGGCCTCAAAGTTTAGAAGCTGAGCAGTATTAAAGGCAGGCCTATTTGATCACTCCTGGTTCAAAGAAGGGTGCCCAGGCCACCCTGACATTCGGCAAATGAGGGGCAAGGGAGCTTATTGTGGACACTGTCTTAGGCTACGACCCTCATGGAAACCTCAAGCCAGAGGTTATGAGGATTGTCTATATGGAAGAAGTTGAGGGCCTTGTGGCAGTGTTTTGGTTTGAATTGTGGTCATTTGTATGGCAGTGGAATAGATGACTGGGTCCGCCTGGGCTTGAACTCTGGTGTGATTCCCCTTGGAGACTGAGTTCTGGAACTGACCTCAGAGAAGTATTGCCATGAATTGAGTTGGGATTTTCCGAGGACACGCATGAGAGTCCCCCCTGGATACTGAGATCGAAACCCAGGGTGACTTTCCACAGAACACTGGTAATCTCAGCCAGGATATCACATGATTTTATTCATAAAGACCTGGCAGCCATAGTTGAGAGTCAAAACACACATGGACCTCACATCATAGACCTCAGTGGGCCTGGTTTCATGTGACGTTTTTTGGCCACTCTTTGGGAAGCCTTGTTTGTGAGAGTTCTCCAGAGCTTTCATTGAAATGATCTTTCTCACCATTAAATGGTTCCTGAATGAATGGAAACCCACAGTGCCTCCAACTTAATCCTTTAAAAATGGCTAGATAAATACCATGAAATCTTTGAAATTCTCATAACCAGGTGATACTGGAGAACCTTAGGATGTCCTGTTGCTGATCATGAGTTTACCAGACAGGTGCCTTGATTGACGGCTTTCATGAAAATGATGAAGAATAGAGATGCCAGTGAGGTGGGTCCTGATGAGTAGTGGGCCTAGAGCAGTGGTGTGCAGGTGTGTGATAAAACATCTGTGGTGAAGCCATGTGGATCTGCCATGGGCTTCCAAATGTCTTGTGACTGACATGGTGCAGCCAGCAGACCCTTATATGTAAAGGCATCTTGTTATATGGAGAGGTTTAAGAACAATGTACAGAATCAGGTTGCTATGGTCAAGGGGCCAAGCTCTGTGGGATAAAAGCATGGTTGGTGCATTCTCCTAGGACCCTGACACACCACACGTGACAGAACTCCCTCCAGAACTGTGTCCCAGTTAATGTCCTTGTATTTCGTGAAGCAAATACCAAACTCCCAGTGAAGCAGCAAGAAACACCACGAAAAGTGGAGGATAACCAAATGGCTTCACAGTTCCCACGGGGAGATACTTAGCCCCCAGTGGCCACGGTTTACCTACAAAGAGAGAATTCAGCACTTCTGCCTCATGTTCATTGGAAAATCAAAAACCATGTCCTCCAGGTAACATAGATGCAGACCCAGATTTGATGGTCTCACTACAAAGAAAGCTAATGCTCCTGACAACAACATATATTTCAAGAGCCCAACGTCAGAGGCAGTTTCTCAAGAAGTCTTTAGGCCAGCAGAGCTCCATGATTGTGGAGCGTTTATCCTCTCACTGACTTATGGAAACTCCTCTACCACCTCCAAAGTTGTGAACGCCTGAGCATTTTTCATTCCACATATGTATTCAAAGATTTTATAACTCTTCTCCTAGAATTGGGTCTTACTTGGGGCAAGGGTATTGTCAAGGCATTTTTCTGGATGACAGTGGGAAGATTTTGTGTAGCACATATTTGCATACACATTGGATTCAATTTCCTATTTTCCATTCCAAATACTGAATTTCAAACACTAACACATACCCTACTAGACTCTGACAACAAATCCTAATATGAGACAAAAAAATAACCCAAACAGAATAGAAATACAAGCAGTTCAGAGGAGGCATGCTGTGTAGTTGGACAGGCCTTTTGCAGTATAAATGGGAGATGTTATGAATCTAGTCCAATTTAATCATTTTCCATGTGTTTTTAAACTTAACAAATATGTGAATTCCTGTATCCCTTTCTCTGCAGCCTATCACCACATGTATTTTTACATGCACATAGAGAATCCTACCTGGTTTCCCAGCTACATTCTTGTGAGGTGGCTGAATTTGCAGATACAAACTGTGAGAAGAAATCACTCCTCCTAAATGCTGTTGGAACTGAAAATCAACCTATGGTTGAGCTTCCTACTTCAACAACAGGATACATACATCCATGTTCAGTAAAATAAATATTTTTGGATCTTGGGATGATATATATTTCACGATGAATTTCAATTGGCATATGTATATATACACACACACACTCTCCAGATTTTTCAAAATATAAAACATGTGTGTCTTATTTTACACTCCCTGAATTCATGTTCATGTATGTGGATTTATAATCAACTTTTCACAAGATTATTCTCAGAAATATTCATCCACCTGAAGTACATATTTGTTTCCTAGTACTGAAAACTAACTTCATTGAAAGATGCATAGAAATCCTTACATTTCTACAGTAACTGACCCTGTTTAACATCAATGCAAGTAGACTCCTATGGGACATGATGTGTATTTTGACATTTATTATAATTCAACATTGGTAGATTACTATTTCTTCAGTTGATGCACATCATAGGATATATATTTCATCCTCAATTCACAAATTTCTAGGCATTTGGTTCACTTTCAATCAAATCCTGCTTCAGAACACATGTATTCCTCCATGTTTCTTGACTGGTCTTTTCATGAGACTTCTTTCCAAACACATTATTTTGGATTTCCATAATCACTTTGGAACCAAAACTCACACACCCCTCATGGTAAACCATCACCCTAATAATACCATTAGATGTATAACTGGTTGGAATGAATGATCGTGTAGCAATATAAGATTTCTTATATGTTTTCAGATATCAATTCAATCCATTATTTAAATTGGAACCAGTTATATTCTTTATTCACAGTATGGTCTATTCATGCATTATCTCTATACTCATAGACCCAGGGTACACCTATTTAAACCCCCGAATTCTAATTTATACGTCTTCAACGTATTGCTCCCAAAAATAGTGGAAGAAATACTCATGTCACCTAATCTACATATATATTTTATCACAGTGATATTCTGAACACAAAATGCAAAGGTCACACTTATGATTGTACCTAAGCCTAATTGGAAAGTGAGCATGGATTACTAAAACCATCCTTGTCTAGGTTGGCTAATGCTCTCAAATGTCAATTCTACTGGTGACTACACATTTGTTTCTGCCTAAGATTATATATTCAACCTCAACCCTGTTGATAAAGTCTAATCCTATCACTCACTTTATACTTTGCCTAATTTCCTAATGTCTATATTCATATCTGCTTTCCTACATATCTTCCCCCGTACTTCAAATAAATATTTCTGGATCTTGGGATGATATATATTTCATGATGAATTTCAATTGGCATATATATTTTTACTTTTTAATGTCTCTCTGTGTGTGTTTTGTGTATATATATATATATATATATATATATATATATATATACACACACACACACACTCTCTAGATTTTTGAAAATATAAAATATGTGTGTCTTATTTTACACTCCCTGAATTCATGTTCATGTATGTGGATTTATAATCAACTTTTCAGAAGATTATTCTCAGAAATATTCATCCACCTGAAATACATATTTGTTTCCTAGTACTGAAAACTAACTTCAGTGAATGGTGCATAGAAATCCTAACATTTCTTTTTTTTTTTTAATTTATTTATTTTTTTTATTGTTGGTCGTTCAAAACCTTACACAGTTCTTAATACATCATATTTCACAGTTTGATTCAAGCGGGTTATGAACTCCCAACTTTACCCCGTATACAGATTGCTGTATCACATCATTTACCCTTCCATTGATTGACATATTGCCTTTCTAGTGTCTGATGTATTCTGCTGTAAGTCCTATTCTCTACTATCCCCCCTCCCCTCCCCTCCCCTCCCCTTTTCTCTCTCTACCCCTTCTACTGTAAATCATTTCTTCCATTTGTATTATCTTGTCTTACCCCTCCATTACATAGTTCTTGATATATCATATTTCACATTTTGATTCAAGTGGGTTATGCACTCCCATATTGCCCCTTATACAGATTGCAGAATCACATCAGTTTCACTTCCATTGCTTTACATATTGCCATCCTAGTGTCTGTTGTATTCTGCTGCCTTTCCTATCCTCTACTATCCCCCCTCCCCTCCCCTCCCCTCCCCTCCCCTCTTCTCTCTCTACCCCCACTACTGCAATTCATTCCTCCCCCTTGTATTATTTTTCCCTTTCCCCTCACTTCCTCTTGTATGTAATTTTGTATAAACCTGAGGGTCTCGTTCCATTTCCATGCTATTTCCCTTCTCTCTCCCTTTCCCTCCCACCTCCCAACCCTGTTTAATGATGGTCTTCTACTTGTGCTCTTCTTCCCTAGTCTGTTCTTAATTACTCTCCTTATATCAAAGAAGACATTTGGCATTTGTTTTTTAGGGCTTGGCTAGCTTCGCTTAGCATAATCTGCTCTAATGCCATCCATTTCCCTCCAAATTCTATGATTTTGTCATTTCTTAATGCAGAGTAATACTCCATTGTGTATAAATGCCACATTTTTTTATCCATTCGTCTATTGAAGGGCATCTAGGTTGGTTCCACAGTCTTCCTATTGTGAATTGTGCTGCTATAAACATCGATGTAGCAGTGTCCCTGTAGCATGCTCTTTTTAGGTCTTTAGGGAATAGACCCAGAAGGGGGATAGCTGGGTCAAATGGTGGTTCCATTCCCAGCTTTCCAAGAAATCTCCATACTGCTTTCCAAATTGTCCGCACCAATTTGCAGTCCCACCAACAATGTACAAGTGTACCCTTTTCCCCACATCCTCGCCAGCACTTATTGTTGTTTGACTTCATAATGGCTGCCAATCTTACTGGAGTGAGATGGTATCTTAGGGTGGTTTTGATTTGCATTTCTCTGACTGCTAGAGATGGTGAGCATTTTTTCATGTACTTGTTGATTGATTGTATGTCCTCCTCTGAGAAGTGTCTGTTCAAGTCCTTGGCCCATTTGTTGATGGGATTATTTGTTATCTTATTGTCTAATTTTCTGAGTTCTTTATATACTCTGGATATTAGGGCTCTATCTGAAGTGTGAGGAGTAAAGATTTGTTCCCATGATGTAGGCTCCCTATTTACCTCTCTTATTGTTTCTTTTGCTGAGAAAAAACTTTTTAGTTTGAGTAAGTCCCAGTTGTTGATTCTAGATGTTAACTCTTGTGCTATGGGTGTCCTATTGAGGAATTTGGAGCCCGACCCCACAGCATGTAGGTCGTAGCCAACTTTCTCTTCTATCAGATGCCGTGTCTCTGATTTGATATCAAGCTCCTTGATCCATTTTGAGTTAACTTTTGTGCATGGCGAGAGAAAGGGATTCAATTTCATTTTGTTGCATATGGATTTCCAATTTTCCCAGCACCATTTGTTGAAGATGCTATCCTTCCTCCATTGCATGCTTTTAGCCCCTTTATCAAATATAAGAAAGTTGTAGTTTTGTGGGTTGGTTTCTGTGTCCTCTATTCTGTACCATTGGTCCACCTGCCTGTTTTGGTACCAGTACCATGCTGTTTTTGTTACTATTGCTCTGTAGTATAGTTTGAAATCTGGAATCGCTATACCACCTGATTCACACTTCCTGCTTAGTATTGTTTTTGCTATTCTGGGTCTTTTATTCTTCCATATGAATTTCATGATTGCTTTCTCCATTTCTACAAGAAATGCCGTTGGGATTTTGTTTGGCATTGCATTAAACCTATAGAGAACTTTTGGTAATATCGCCATTTTGATGATGTTAGTTCTGCCTATCCATGAACAGGGTATATTTTTCCATCTTCTAAGGTCTTCTTCAATTTCTCTCTTTAGGGTTCTGTAGTTTTCATTGTATAAGTCTTTCACCTCTTTTGTTAGGTTGATTCCCAAGTATTTTATTCTTTTTGAGGATATTGTGAACGGGGTGGTTGTCCTCGTGTCCATTTCAGAGGATTTGTCGCTGATATACAGGAATGCCTTTGATTTATGCGTGTTGATTTTATAACCTGCCACTTTGCTGAATTCATTTATTAGCTCTAACAGTTTGTTTGTAGACCATATTGGGTCTGCTAGGTATAGAATCATGTCATCTGCAAATAGTGATAACTTAAGTTCTTCTTTTTTTATTTTTATGCCTTTAATTTCTTTCGTCTGTCTAATTGCTCTGGCCAGTGTTTCGAGAACTATGTTGAACAGGAGTGGTGAGAGAGGGCATCCCTGTCTTGTTCCAGATTTTAGAGGGAATGCCTTCAATTTTTCTCCATTCAGAATGATGCTAGCCTGAGGCTTAGCATAAATTGCTTTTACAATGTTGAGGTATGTTCCTGTTATCCCTAGTTTTTCGAGAGTTTTGAACATAAACGGATGCTGTACTTTGTTGAATGCTTTTTCTGCATCTATCGAGATGATCATATGGTTCTTATTTTTAAGTCTATTGATGTGGTGAATAACATTTATTGATTTCCGTATATTGAACCAACCTTGCATACCAGGGATGAATCCTACTTGATCATGGTGCACAATTTTTTTGATATGTTTTTGTATCCGATTTGCCAGAATTTTATTGAGGATTTTTGCATCTAGGTTCATTAGAGATATTGGTCTGTAGTTTTCTTTCTTTGAAGTGTCTTTGTCTGGTTTCGGAATCAGGGTGATGTTGGCCTCGTAGAATGAATTTGGAAGTTCTCCCTCTTTTTCTATTTCCTGAAATAGCTTGAAAAGTATTGGTATTAGTTCCTCTTTAAAGGTTTTGTAAAACTCTGCTGTAAACCCATCCGGTCCTGGGCTTTTCTTAGATGGTAATCTTTTGATGTTTTCTTCTATTTCCTCAATTGATATTGGTCTGTTTAGGTTGTCTATATCCTCCTGACTCAATCTGGGCAGATTATATGACTTAAGAAATTTATCGATGCCTTCACTATCTTCTATTTTATTGGAGTATAAGGATTCAAAATAATTTCTGATTATCTTCTGTATTTCTGAAGTGTCTGTCATGATCTTGCCTTTTTCATCCCTTATGCTAGTAATTTGAGTTCTCTCTCTTCTTCTCTTCGCTAGCATGGCTAAGGGTCTGTCAATTTTATTTATCTTTTCAAAGAACCAACTTTTCGTTTTGTCAATTTTTTCAATTGTTTCTTTTGTTTCGATTTCATTAATTTCAGCTCTGATTTTAATTATTTCTTGCCTTCTACTTCTTTTGCTGTTGTTTTGCTCTTCTTTTTCTAGAATTTTGAGATGAAGTATGAGATCATTTATTTGTTGGTTTTTTCTTTTTTTAAGGAATGAACTCCAAGCAATGAATTTTCCTCTTAGAACTGCTTTCAATGTGTCCCATAGATTCCGATATGTTGTGTCTGTGTTTTCATTAAACTCTAAGAATTTTTTAATTTCCTCCTTGATGTCTTCTAAAACCCCTTGATCATTCAGTAACCTATTGTTCATTCTCCAAGTGATGCATGATTTTTCCTTGCTTCTTTTATGGTTGATTTTTAGTTTCATTCCATTATGATCAGATAAGATGCATGGTATTATCTCCGCTCCTTTATATTGTCTAAGAGTTGCCCTGTGACATAATATATGATCTGTTTTTGAGAAGGATCCATGTGCTGCTGAGAAAAAAGTGTAGCTGCTTGATGTTGGGTGGTATATTCTATATATGTCAATTAAGTCTAGGTTGTTAATTGTGTTATTGAGTTCTATAGTTTCCTTATTCAACTTTTGTTTGGAAGATCTGTCCAGTGGTGAGAGAGGTGTGTTGAAGTCTCCCATGATTATTGTATGGTGGTCTATTAGACTCTTGAACTTGAGAAGAGTTTGCTTGATGAACGCAGCAGCACCGTTGTTTGGGGCATATATATTTATGATTGTTATGTCTTGTTGGTGTATGGTTCCCTTGAGCAGTATGTAGTGTCCTTCTTTATCCCTTTTGATTAACTTTGGTTTGAAATCTATTTTATTTGATATGAGTATGGACACTCCTGCTTGTTTCCGCAGTCCATATGAGTGATATGATTTTTCCCAACCTTTCACCTTCAGTCTATGTATATCCTTTCCTATCAAATGCGTCTCCTGTAGGCAGCATATTGTTGGATCTTGTTTTGTGATCCATTCAACTAGCCTGTGTCTCTTAATTGGTGAGTTTAAGCCATTAACATTTAGGGTTATTATTGAGATATGGTTTGTTCTTCCAGCCATATTTGTTTATTAATGCTGTTAAACCTGATTTGTTTTTCTCTTTGATTTTTTCCCCCCTTTACTGTCCTACCTCCCACTGTTGGTTTTCATTGTTGTTTTCCATTTCCTCTTCCTGTGTGTTTTGCCAAGGATTTTTTGAAGAGATGGTTTTCTAGCTGCAAATTCTTTTAACTTTTGTTTATCATGGAATGTTTTAATTTCATCTTCCATCCTGAAGCTTAATTTCGCCGGATACACGATTCTTGGTTGGAACCCATTTTCTTTTAGCGTTTGAAATATGTTATTCCAGGATCTTCTAGCTTTTAGAGTCTGTGTTGAGAGATCAGCTGTTATCCTGATTGGTTTACCCCTAAATGTAATCTGCTTCCTTTCTCTTGTAGCTTTTAAAATTCTCTCCTTATTCTGTATGTTGGACATCTTCATTATAATGTGTCTAGGTGTGGATCTCTTATGATTTTGCACTTCGGCGTCCTGTAGGCTTCTAGGATTTGGGGTTCTGTCTCATTCTTCAAGTCTGGGAAGTTTTCTCGTATTATTTCACTGAATAAATTGTCTATTCCTTTGGTTTGGAGCTCTGTGCCTTCCTGTATCCCAATGACTCTTAAGTTTGGTCTTTTGATATTATCCCATATTTCTTGGATGTTCTGCTCATGGTTTCTTAGCAGACTTGCTGAGCTGTCTATGCTCTTTTCAAGTTGAAATACTCTGTCTTCATTGTCTGATGTTCTATCTTCTAAGTGATCCACTCTGCTGGTAGTTTTCTCAATTGAGTTTTTAAGTTGGTTTATTGCTTCCTGCATTTCTAGGATTTCTATTTGTTTGTTTTTTATTTCCTCTATCTCCCTGTGAAATTGATCTTTTACTTCCTGGATTTGTTTATGAAGTTCCTTGTCAATGTGATCTTTCATTGTCTGATTTTGCTGTCTCATGTCTTCCTTGAGACTCCAGATCATCTGAAGCATGTATATCCTGACCTCTCTGTCTGACATTCCATCTGTTGCAGCTATTACCTCTTCTAGAGTTGAGTTGACCTGCATTGCCTGTGGTCCTTTCTTTCTTTGTCTTTTCATACTGCTGGCATTTCTTTCTGCTTGGTGAAACTGTTGTGTTTTTGAAATTTTCCCTCTATTTATTTATATTGCTCTTGTATAGTTGAAAAGTCTCCCTTGCAGGACAGATGGTGGCTGTGATCCTCCACCAATTGGTGCGATCTGTCTACCACGCTGGCGGGCCCTAGGTCTGCTCTGCTGGCCGGTCGAAGGTCCGCCTACCCAGCAGGCGCGAGGGGCACCTCTGTCTCTCCGTAGGTTGCTGGGCCTAACCTCCCGATGGGTCCCCAGTACGCCTACCTTGCAGGCACTGGGGGTGGGGCCGGCTCCGGCCCGCAACAAGCCGCTGGGCCTGATCTGCCACTGGTCACAGTCCCGCCTACCTTGTAGGCACTGTGGGAGGGGACGGTCCTGCCCCTCAGCAGGCCGCTAGGCCTGATCTGCTGGTGGTCACAGTCCCGCCTACCTTGCAGGCACTGGGGGAGGGGACAGGCCTGCCCCACAGAAGGCCGCTGGTGGGTCACAGGACCCCGTTCCCTGCAGGCGCGTGTGTCAGCTCTGTCTCTCCGCAGATTGCTGGGCCTGGCCTGCCCGTGGGTCGCCGGTTCTCCTACCTTGCAGGCACTGGGGGTGGGGCCGGCTCTGGCCCGAAACCAGCCGCTGGACCTGCTCTGTCAGTGGTCACAGTCCCGCCTACCTTGCAGGCACTGGGGGAGGAGACGGGCCTGCCCCACAGAAGGCCACTGGTAAGTCGCAAGACCCCGTTCCCTGCAGGCGCGTGTGTCAGCTCTGTCTCTTCGCAGATTGCTGGGCCTGACCTGCCTGTGGGTCGCCGGTTCTCCTACCTTGCAGGCACTGGGGTTGGGGCCGGCTCCGGCCCCCAACCAGCCGCTGGACCTGCTCTGCCGGTGGTCACAGTCCCGACTACCTTGTAGGCACTGGGGGAGGGGACTGTCCTGCCCCTCAGCAGGCCGCTAAGACTGATCTGCTGGAGGTGACAGTCCCGCCTACCTTGCAGGCACTGGGGGAGAAGACGGGCCTGCCCCACAGAAGGCGGCTGGTGGGTCGCAGGACCCCTTTCCCTGCAGGCGCGTGTGTCACCTCTGTCTGTCCGCAGATTGCTGGGCCTGGCCTGCCCGTGGGTCGCCGGTTCTCCTACCTTGCAGGCACTGGGGGTGGGGCCGGCTCTGGCCCCAACCAGCCGCTGGGCCTGCTCTGCTGGTGGTCACAGTCCCGCCTACCTTGCAGGCTCTGGGGGAGGGGACGGGCCTGCCCCACAGAAGGCTGCTGGTGGGTCGCAGGACCCCTTTCCCTGCAGGCGCGTGTGTCAGCTCTGTCTCTCCGCAGATTGTTGGGCCTGACCTGCCTGTGGGTCGCCAGTTCTCCTACCTTGCAGGCACTGGGTGTGGGGCCGGCTCCGGCCCGCAACCAGCCGCTGGGCCTGCTCTGCCGGTGGTCACAGTCCCGCCTACTTTGCAGGCACTGGGGGAGGGGACTGTCCTGCCCCTCAGCAGGCCACTAAGCCTGATCTGCTGGAGGTGACAATCCCGCCTACCTTGCAGGCACTGGGGGAGGGGACGGGCCTGCCCCACAGAAGGCCTCTGGTGGGTCACAGGACCCTGATCCCTGCAGGCGCGTGTGTCAGCTCTGTCTCTCGGCAGATTGCTGGGCCTGACCTGCCCGTGGGTCGCCAGTTCTCCTACCTTGCAGGCACTGGGGGTGAGGCCAGCTCGGGCCACAACCAGCCGCTGGGCCTTCTCTGCCGGTGGTCCCTAACATTTCTATAGTAACTGACCCTGTTTAACATCAATGCAAGTAGACTCCTATGGGACATGATGTGTATTTTGACATTGATTTTTATTCAACACTGGTACATTACTGTTTCTTCAATTGATGCACATCATAGGATATATATTTCATTCTTAAGTTCACAAATTTCTAGGCATTTGGTTCAGTTTTAATCAAACCCTGCTTCAGAAAACATGTTTTCCTCCATGTTTCTTGACTGGTCTTTTCATGAGACTTCTTTGCAAACACATTATTTTGGATTTCCATAATCACTTTGGAACCAAAACTCACACACCCCTCATGGTATACCATCACCCTAATATTACCATTAGATGTATAACTGGTTGGAATGAATTATCTTTATCAATATAAGATTTCTTATAAGTTTTCAGATATCAATTCAATCCATTATTTAAATTGGAACCAGTTATATTCTTTATTCACAGTATGGTCTATTCATGCATTATCTCTATACTCATAGACCCAGGGTACATCTATTTGTACACCCGAATTCTAATTTATATGTCTTAAACGTATTGCTCCCCAAAATAGGGGAAGGAATACTCATGTGACCTGATGTACATATATATTTTATCACAGTGATATTCTGGACACAAAATGCAAAGGTCACACTTATGATTGTACCTAAGCCTAATTGGAAAGTGAGCAAGGATTACTAAAACCTATCTTGTCTAGTTTGCCTAATGCTCTCTAATGTCAATCTTATTGTTGACTACACATTTGTTTCTGCCTAAGATTATATATTCAACCTCAACCCTGTTGACAGTGTCTAATCTTATCACTCACTTTATACTTTGTCTAATTTCTAATGTCTATATTCATATCTGCTTTCCTACATATCTTCCCCAGTTCATCATTGTGACTGACTCTTCACATTGCTGACATTTACATTCACTCTCTTACAGACACCCTACTGCTAAAGAACTTTTCCTCCAAATATAATACTCACTCGTCTTCCTAAACCTACTGACTATCTTTCTAATCCTACCTACTATCCCTTTTTGACTGGATCTTCTCTTCTACATTCAATCATCCAAGGTACAAGTTCCTATGCCATTGTATATGGATTTATCAGAGACATCTGTGCAGAATGTAACTCAAAGCTAAGTATCCCAATCAAGGGCCCAATGCCCTTCTGGCCTTCAAATCTTACTTAGATTTCTGTTTTCATACATATATTTCACCTCTATATTTTTATAAATATCACAGGTTCCCAATACCATTCTTCATCCAGCAGAATGATTTCTATCCCTAATCGAACATGTTCTTAACCCCAAGCATTCACCATTTCCTCAATCTCACTTTACAGAAGAGCAGGGACAGAGTTGGTTTTACAATACAGGAATGTAGGGGATCTTCCACCTGTTGAGAACCTCCAAGGTCCATGCAGAAATGATCCCTGGAGAAAATGTACGCAGCTAGGAAGGACCTGAGAGAGTAAAAGTCATCTTCCGTGGCAAACAACCTGGTCAGGATGAAGGGATGTGTCTGAATAAGCCTCTCTCTTCTTCATGTAGACAAGATGGACCAAACAAGGCCTGTGTGGAGAGCTTTTCCTGGGTGCCTATGGTTGATATACCATTCTAACTTTTGAAAGTGTCACAGGAAGCAGGGGCAGCCTCCATTTCATGGGACCCTTGGAAGCAACAGTTAGGACAAAGTGCTTTCCAAGGCAGTGACCTCATTCAGTTCCTGAAGGAAGTGACCTCACCACACTTCCTTGGTGATGGAACTCTCTGAACTTGGAATCCAGGAAGCCAGGCACCCAGAGGCAGTCCCAGTGCCAGTCCCAGTGGGCTCACTTGTTTGAATTTACCAAGGACAGAGTCAGTCTTTCTTGGTAACTACAGATGTGAGGATGTCCTATTGCCAGAAAAGCTCTGAAGGGGGTCTTTCCTGAGAAAGCAGGTAGTGGCTCACCCCTGGCTCCTGACAACTTCACAGAATTGGCCAAGGAGGCCACATCTGACACAAGACAGGCCATTTCAAGGAAACATAGTATGGCCCACCAGTCAGAGGACACTTCGTGTAGTCACAGACCTCCTTGGGGGAAGGAGGTTTCTTTGTGGGTGTGGATGTGATTTTGTGGTTTGGTCTCATGTTCTAGGAAAGGCGGTTTGTTTGGTTGGGAGTGGACTGTTTCTAGCAAGTCTTTTGACAAGACGAGTGTTGCTTTGTCTGTGTGTCGCACTCGGTCCGTGGTTGTAGACATTAGAAAAGAGAATGCATCAATGAATGTGTCCTGTTTAGTAGAAATCTTCCAGCATTCATCCTGCCCAATTTATGAATGGACTGCGGATTGCATTATCCATGGGCAAAGCCTACTATCTTCCAAAATTCCTGTTTTCTTCCTGAATTCTGGCCACTCTTCAGAATAGGCTCATGGTTTTGTGTCCAAGATATGTACCACCTCCAACTTGGTGACATGGCCATGTAGTAGATAGGTGAAAGGAATGGCGAGCATCTCAGAAAACTCAGATATCAGTGGGCCCATTAAAGTCTCAGTGGAGAAACCCTGCTTTGGGCCTTTTGCTTACCTATTGTTCTGTTTTTCTGGATGTCAGCAAGGTCTTTGCCTCAGGACACACCTTTGTGAAGCTGAAGAAAACAGTTGTCAAATGCAAACAAATGGGCATCACTTGTGGCGCTTTGCTTAATTGCTTTGCAAAGGGATGTGTCTGAATCAGCCTCTTGGCCCTGTGTGAGGCTTTGGCTTAGATTGTCAGCACCTGATGGATCTCAGGAAAGATCCCATATGTGCATCCAAAGCCAATATGGCAAAACAGCAGTCATTGTGGATGAAGTCTCTCGCCTTCCTCTGTAAGGTCCTTGACCTGCATCAAGTGAGAATAGGTATCCTTTGGGTCAAATGAGTTTTTCAAAGCCCTGCAGAGGCTAGCCATTATGTGCTTGTGTTTTCTCATGACTCCAATTTACACAAAAAATCTGTACCCCACCATCAGCAGGCCTCAAAGTTTAGAAACTGAGCAGTATTAAAGGCAGGCCTATTTGATCACTCCTGGTTCCAAGAAGGGTGTCCAGGCAACCCTGACATTAGGGAAATGAACGGCAAGGGAGCTTATTGTGGACACTGTCTTAGGCTGCGCCCCTCATGGAAACCTCCAGCCAGAAGTTATGAGGATTGTTTATATGGAAGAAGTTGAGGGCCTTGTGGCAGTGTTTTGGTTTGAATTGTGGTCATTTGTATGGCGGTGAAAAAGATGACTGGGTCCGCCTGGGCTTGAACTCTGGTGTCATTCCCCTTAAAGACTGAATTCTGGAACTCACCTCAGAGAAGTATTGCCATGAATTGAGTTGAGATTTACTGAGGCCACACATGAGAGTCCCCCCTGGAAACTGAGAACAAAGCCCAGGGTTACTTTCCACAGAACACTGGGAATCTCAGCCAGATTATCAGATGATTTTATCCTTAAAGACATGGAAGCCATAGTTGAGAGTCAAAACACACATCTACCTCACATTGTGGACCTCAGTGGGCCTGGTTTCATGTGACGTTTTTTGGCTACTCTTTGGGAAGCCTTGTTTGTGAGAGTTCTCCAGAGCTTTCATTGAAATGATCTTTCTCACCATTAAATGGTTCCTGAATGAATGGAAACCCACAGTGCCTCCAACTTAATCCTTTAAAAATAGCTAGACAAATACTGTGCAATCTTTGAAATTCCCATGACCAGGTGGCACTGGAGAACCTTAGGATATCCTGTTGCTGATCATGAGTTTACCAGACAGGTGCCTTGATTGACGGCTTTCATGAAAATGATGAAGAACAGAGATGCCAGTGAGGTGGGGCCTGCTGAGTAGTGGGCCTAGAGCAGTGGTGTGCAGGTGTGTGATAAAACATCTGTGGTTGGGCCATGTGGATCTTCCATGAGATTCCAAATGTCTTGTGACTGACATGGTGCAGCCAGCAGACCCTTATATATAAAGGCATCTTGTTATATGGAGAGGTTTCAGAACAATGTTCAGAATCAGGTTGCTATAGTCAAGGGGCCAAGCTCTGTGGGATAGAAGCATTGTTGGTACATTCTTTTAGGACCCTGACACACCACACGTGACAGAACTCCCGCCAGCACTGTGTCCCAGTTGAAGTCCTTGTATTTCGTGAAGCAAATACCAAACTCCCAGTGAAGCAGCAAGAAACACCACGAAAATTGGAGGATGACCAAATGGCTTCACAGTTCCCACTGTGAGATACTTAGCCCCCAGTGGCCACAGTTTACCTACAAAGAGAGAATTCAGCACTTCTGCCTCATGTTCATTGGAAAATCAGAAACCATGTCGTTCAGGTCACATAGATGCAGACCCAGCTTTGATGGTCTCACTACAAAGGAAGCTAATGCTCCTGACAACAACATATATTTCAAGAGCCCAACCTCAGAGGCAGTTTCTCAAGAAGTCTTTAGGCCAGCAGAGCTCCATTTTTGTGGAGGTTTTATCCTCTCCCTTACTTATGGAAACTCCTCTACCACCTCCAAAGTTGTGAACTCCTGAGCACTTTTCATTCCACATATGTATTCAAAGATTTTCTAACTCTTCTCCTCGAATTTCGTCTTACTTGGGGCAAGGGTATTGTCAAGGCATTTTTCTGGATGACAGTGGGAAGATTTTGTGTAGCACATATTTGCATACACATTGGATTCATTTTCCTACTATCCTTTCCAAATATTGAATCTCTGACACTAACCCATACCCTACTAGACTCTGACTACAAATCCTAATATGATAGAAAGTAATAACCCAAACAGAATAGAAAACAAGCAGTTCAGAGGAGGCATGGTGTGTAGTTGGACAGGCCTTTTGCATTATAAAGGGTAGATGTTATGAATCTAGTCCAATGTGATAGTTCTCCATGTGTTTTTAAACTTAACAAATATGTGAATTCCTGTCTCCCTTTCTCTGCAGCCTATTCAGCACATGTATTTTTACATGCACATAGAGAATCCTACGTGGTTTCCCAGCTACATTCTTATGAGGTGGCTGACTTGGCAGATACAAACTGTGAGAAGAAATCACTCCTCCTAAATGCTGTTGGAACTGAAAATCAACATATGGGTGAGCTTCCTACTTCAACAATATGATACATACATCCATGTTCAGTAAAATAAATATTTCTAGATCTTGCGATGATATATATTTCATGATGAATATCAATTGGCATATATATTTTTACTTTTTAAAGTCTCTCTGTGTGTGTTTTGTGTGTATATATATGTGTATATAAATATATATATATATATAAATATATATATATATATATATATATATATATATATATATATATATACACACACACACTCTCCAGATTTTTCAAAATATAAAATATGTGTGTCTTATTTTACACTCCCTGAATTCTTGTTCATGTATGTGGATTTATAATCAACTTTTCACAAGATTATTCTCAGAAATATTCATCCACCTGAAATACATATTTGTTTCCTAGTACTGAAAACTAACTTCAGTGAATGGTGCAAAGAAATCCTAACATTTCTACAGTAACTGACCCTGTTTAACATCAATGCAAGTAGACTCCTTTTGGACATGATGTGTATTTTGACATTGATTTTTATTCAACACTGGTACATTCCTCTTTCTTCAGTTGATGAACATCATAGGATATATATTTCATCCTCAAGTTCACAAATTTCTAGGCATTTGGTTCACTTTCCATAAAATTCTGCTTCAGAACACATGTATTACTCCACGTTTCTTGACTGGTCTTATCATGAGACTTCTTTCCAAACACATTATTTTGGATTTCCATAATCACTTTGGAACCAAAACTCACACACCCCTCATGGTAAACCATCACCCTAATATTACCATTAGATGTATAACTGTTTGGAATGAATGATCGTGTATCAATATAAGATTTCTTATATATTTTCAGATATCAATTCAATCCATTATTTAAATTGGACCAGTTATATTCTTTATTCACAGTATGGCCTATTCATGCATTATCTCTATACTCATAGACCCAGGGTACACCTATTTGTACCCCCGAATTCTAATTTATACGTCTTCAACGAATTGCTCCCAAAAATAGTGGAAGAAATACTCATGTCACCTGATCTACATATATATTTTATCACAGTGATATTCTGAACACAAAATGCAAAGGTCACACTTATGATTGTACCTAAGCCTAATTAGAAAGTGAGCATGGATTACTAAAACCATCCTTGTCTAGGTTGGCTAATGCTCTCAAATATCAATTCTATTGGTGACTACACATTTGTTTCTGCCTAAGATTATATATTCAACCTCAACCCTGTTGAAAATGTCTAATCCTATCACTCACTTTATACTGTGCCTAATTTCCTAATGTGTATATTCATATCTGCTTTCCTACATATCTTCCCCAGTTCATCATTGTGACTGACTCTTCACATGTGCTGACATTTACATTCACTCTCTAACAGACACCCTATTGCTAAAGAACATTTGGTCCAAATATTATACTCACTCTTCTTCCTAAACCTACTGACAATCTTTCTAATCCTACCTACTATCTCTTTTTGACTTGATCTTCTCTTCTACATTCAATCTTCCAAGGTACAAGGTCCTATGCTATTGTATGTTGATTTATCAGAGACATCTGTACAGAATGTAATTCAAAGCTAAGTATCCCAATCAAGGGCCCAATGCCCTTCTGGCCTTCAAATCTTACTTAGATTTCTGTTTTCATACATATATTTCACCTCTATATTATTATAAATATCACAGGTTCCCAATACACTTCTTCATCTAGCAGCATGATTTCTAACCCAAATTGAACATGTTCTTAACCCCAAGCATTCACTGTTTCCTCAATCTCACTTTACAGAAGACCAGGGACAGAGTTGGTCTTACAATACAGGAATGTAGGGGATCTTCCACCTGCTGAGAACCTCCAAGGTCCATGCAGAAATGATCTCTGGAGAAGATGTAGGCAGCTAGGTAGGACCTGATAGAGTAAAAGTCGTCTTCCGTGGCAAACAACCTGGTCAGGATAAAGGGATGTGTCTGAATGAGCCTCTCTCTTCTTAATGTAGACAAGATAGACCAAACAAGGTCTGTGTGGAGAGCTTTTCTTGGGTGCTTATGGTTGATATACCATTCTAAGTTGTGAAAGTGTCACAGGAAGCAGGGGCAGCCTCCATCTCATGGGACCCTTGGAAGCAACAGTTAGGACAAAGTGTTTTCCAAGGCAGTGACCTCATTCAGTTCCTGAAGGAAGTGACCTCACCACACTTCCTTGGTGATGGAACTCTCTGAACTTGGGATCCAGGAAGCCAGGCACCCAGAGGCAGTCCCAGTGCCTGTCCCAGTGGGCTCACTTGTTTGGATTTACCAAGGACAGAGTCAGTCTTTTTTGGGACCTACAGATGTGAGGATGGCCAATTGCCATAAAAGCTCTGAAAGGGGTCTTTCCTAAGAAAGCAGGTAGTGGCTCAACCCTGGATCCTGACAACTTCACAGAATTGGCCAAGGAGTCCAGATCTGAGACAGAGAGGCCATTTCGGGGCAACCTAGTATGGCCCACCAGTCAGAGGACACTGTGGGTAGTCACAGACCTCCTTGGGGGAAGGAGGAGGCTTTGTGGGTGAGGGTGTGGGTTTGTGGTTTGGTCTCATGTTCTGAGAAGATCCAGGAAAGGCGGTATGTTTGGTTTGGAGTGGACTGTTTCTAGCAAGTCTTTTGAAAAGGCGAGTGTTGCTTTCTCTGTGTATCACACTGTGTCTGTGGTTGTAGACATTAAAAAAGAGAATGCATCAATGGATGTGTCCTGTCTAGTAGAAAGCTTCCAGCATTCATCCTGCCCAATTTATGAATGGACTGCGGCTTGCCTTTTCCATGGGCAAAACCTACTATCTTCCTAAATTCCTGTTTCCTTCCTAAATTCTTGCCACTCTTCAGAATAGGCTCATGGTTTTCTGTCCAAAATATGTACTACCTCCAAGCTTGGTGACATGGCCATGTACTAGATAGCTGAAAGGAATGGCGAGCATCTCAGAAAACTCAGATATCAGTGCGCCAATTAAAGTCTCACTGGAGAAACCCTGCTTTGGGCCTTTTGCTTACCTATTGTTCTGTTTCCCTGGATGTCAGCAAGGTCTTTGCCTCAGGACACACCTTTGTGAAGCCTGAAGAAAACAGTTTTCAAATGCAAAATAATGGGCATCACTTGTGGCTCTTTGCTTACTTGCTTTGCAAAGGGATGTGTCTGAATCAGCCTCTTGGCCCTGTGTGAGGCTGTGGCTTAGATTGTCAGCACCTGATGGATCTCAGGAAAGATCCCGTATGTGCATCCAAAGCCAATATGGCAAAATAGCAGTGATTGTGGATGAAGTCTCTCGCCATCCTCTGTAAGGTCCCTGACCTGCATCAAGTGAGAATAGGGATCCTTTGGGTCAAATGAGTTTTTCAAAGCCCTGCAGAGGCTAGCCATTATGTGCTTGTGTTTTCTCATGACTCCAATATACACAAAAAATCTGTACCCTACCATCAGCAGGCCTCAAAGTTTAGAAGCTGAGCCGTATTAAAGGCAGGCCTATTTGATTACTCCTGGTTCAAAGAAGGGTGTCCAGGATACCCTGACATTAGGCAAATGAGGGGCAAGGGAGCTTATTGTGGACACTGTCTTAGGCTGCGCCCCTCAGGGAAACCTCCAGCCAGAGGTTATGAGGATTGTCTATATGGAAGAAGTTGAGGGAGGGCCTGGTGGCAGTGTTTTGGTTTGAATTGTGGTCATTTGTATGGCATTGGAAGAGATGACTGGGTCCGCCTGGGCTTGAACTCTGGTGTTATTCCCCTTGGAGACTGAGTTCTGGAACTGAACTCAGAGAAGAATTGCCATGAATTGAGTTGGGATTTTCCGAGGCCACGCATGAGTGTCCCCCCTGGAAACTGAGATCGAAGCCCAGGGTGACTTTCCACAGAACACTGGGAATCTCAGCCAGGATATAACATGATTTTATTCTTAGAGATCTGGCAGCCATAGTTGAGTGTCAAAACACACATGGACCTCACATTGTAGACCTCAGTGGGCCTGGTTTCATGTGACGTTTTTTGGTCACTCTTTGGGAAGCCTTGTTTGTGAGAGTTCTCCAGAGCTTTCACTGAAATGATCTTTCTCACCATTAAATGGTTCCTGAATGAATGGAAACACACAGTGCCTCCAACTTCATCCTTTAAAATGGCTAGATAAATACCGTGCAATCTTTGAAATTCCCATGACCAGGTGGCACTGGAGAACCTTAGGATGTCCTCTTGCTGATCATGAGTTTACCAGACAGGTGCCTTGATTGACGGCTTTCATGAAAATGATGAAGAACAGAGATGCCAGTGAGGTGGGGCCGGCTGAGTAGTGGGCCTAGAGCAGTGGTGTGCAGGTGTTTGATAAAACATCTGTGGTGGGGCCATGTGGATCTGCCATGGGCTTCCAAATGTCTTGTGACTGACATGGTGCAGCCAGCAGACCCTTATATGTAAAGGCATCTTGTTATATGGAGAGGTTTCAGAACAATGTTCAGAATCATGTTGCTATGGTCAAGGGGCCAAGCTCTGTGGGATAGAACCTTGCTTGGTGCTTTCTCCTAGGACCCTGACACACCACACGTGACAGAACTCTCTCCAGCACTGTGTCCCAGTTGAAGTCCTTGTATTTCGTGAAGCAAATACCAATCTCCCAGTGAAGCAGCAAGAAACACCACGAAAAGTGGAGGATGACCAAATGGCTTCACAGTTCCCACGGGGAGATACTTAGCCCCCAGTGGCCACAGTTTACCCACAAAGAGAGAATTCAGCACTTCTGCCTCATGTTCATAGGAAAATCAGAATCCATGTCCTCCAGGTCACATAGATGCAGACCCAGCTTTGATGGTCTCACTACAAAGGAAGCTAATGCTCCTGACAACAACATATATTTCAAGAGCCCAACCTCAGAGGCAGTTTCTCAAGAAGTCTTTAGGCCAGCAGAGCTCCATGTTTGTGGAGTGTTTATCCTCTCCCTTACTGATGGAAACTCCTCTACCACCTCCAAAGTTGTGAACTCCTGAGCATTTTTCATTCCACATATGTATTCAAAGATTTTCTAACTCTTCTCCTCGAATTGCGTCTTACCTGGGGCAAGGGTTTTGTCAAGGCATTTTTCTGGATGACAGTGGGAAGATTTTGTGTAGCACATATTTGCATACACATTGGATTCATTTTCCTATTTTCCATTCCAAATACTGAATCCCTGACACTAACCAATCCCCAATTAGACTCTGAATAAAAATGCTAATATGATAAAAAAATAACCCAAACAGAATAGAAATACAAGGAGTTCAGAGGAAGCATGGTGTGTAGTTGGACAGGCCTTTTGCATTATAAATTGTAGATATTATGAATCTAGTCCAATGTAATAGTTCTCCATGTGTTTTTGAACTTAACAAATGTGTGAATTCCTGTCTCCCTTTCTATGCAGCCTATTCAGCACATGTATTTTTACATTCACATAGAGAATCCTACCTGGTTTCCCAGCTACATTCTTGGGAGGTGGCTGACTTGGCAGATACAAACTGTGAGAAGAAATCACTCCTAAATGCTGTTGGAACTGAAAACTAACCTATGGGTGAGCTTCCTATTTCAACAACATGATACATACATCCATGTTCAGTAAAATAAATATTTCTGGATCTTGGAATGATATATATTTCGTGATGAATTTCAATTGGCATATATATTTTTATTTTTAATGTCAATCTGTGTGTGTTTTGTGTGTGTATATATATATATATATATATATATATATATATATATATACACACACACACACACTATCCTGATTTTTCAAAATATAAAATATGTGTGTCTTATTTTACACTCTCTGAATTCATGTTCATGTATGTGGATTTATAATCAACTTTTCACAAGATTATTCTCAGAAATATTCATCCACCTGAAATACATAGTTGTTTTCTAGTACTGAAAACTAACTTCATTGAATGGTGCATAGAAATCCTAACATTTCTACAGTAATTTACCCTGTTTAACATCAATGCAAGTAGACTACTATGGGACATGATGTGTATTTTGACATTTATTTTTATTCAACACTGGTACACTACTATTTCTTCAGTTGATGCACATCATAGAATATATATGTTTCATCTTCAAGTTCACAAATTTCTAGGCATTTGGTTCAATTTCAATCAAATCCTGCTTCAGAACACATGTATTCCTCCATGTTTCTTGACTGGTCTTTTCATGAGACTTCTTTCCAAACACATTATTTTGGATTTCCATAATCACTTTGGAACCAAAACTCACACTCCCCTCATGGTAAATCATCACCGTAATATTACCATTAGATGTTTAACTGGTTGGAATAATGATCGTGTATCAATATAGGATTTCTTATATGTTTTCAGATATGAATTCAATCCATTATTTAAATTAGAACTAGTTATATTCTTTATTCACAGTATGGTCTATTCATGCATTATGTCTATACTCATAGACCCATGGTACACCTATTTGTACCCCCGAATTCTAATTTATACGTCTTCAACGTATTGCTCCCAAAAATAGTGGAAGAAATACTCAAGTCACCTGATCTACATATATATTTTATCACAGTGATATTCTGAACACAAAATGCAAAGGTCACACTTATGATTGTACCTAAGCCTAATTGGAAAGTGAGCATGGATTACTAAAACCATCCTTGTCTACCTTGGCTAATGCTCTCAAATGTCAATTCTATGGGTGACTACACATTTGTTTCTGCCTAAGATTATATATTCAACCTCAACCCTGTTGAAAATGTCTAATCCTATCACTCACTTTATACTTTGCCTAATTTCCTAATGTCTATATTCATATTTGCTTTCCTACATATCTTCCCCAGTTCATCATTGTGACTGACTCTTCACATGTGCTGACATTTACATTCACTCTCTAACAGACACCATATTGCTAAAGAACTTTTGGTCCAAATATTATACTCACTCTTCTGTATAAACCTACTGACTATCTTTCTAATCCTACCTACTATCCATTTTTGACTTGATCTTCTCTTCTACATTCAATCATCCAAGTTACAAGGTCTTATGCCATTGTATGTTGATTTATCAGAGACATCTGTACAGAATGTAATTCAAAGCTAAGTATCCCAATCAAGGGCCCAATGCCCCTCTGGCCTTCAAATCTTACTTAGATTTCTGTTTTCATACATATATTTCACCTCTATATTATTATAAATATCACAGGTTCCCAATACCATTCTTCATCCAGCAGAATGATTTCTAACCCAAATTGAACATGTTCTTACCCCAAGCATTCACTGTTTCCTCAATCTCACTTTACAGAAGAGCAGGGACAGAGTAGGTCTTACAATACAAGAATGTAGGGGATCTTCCACCTGCTGAGAACCTCAAAGGTCCATGCAGAAATCATCCCTGGATAAGATGTAGGCAGCTAGGAAGGACCTGAGAGAGTAAAAGTCACCTTCCATGGCAAACAACCTGGTCAGGATGAAGGGATGTGTCTGAATGAGCCTCTCTCTTCTTCATGTAGACAAGATGGACCAAACCAGGCCTGTGTGGAGAGCTTTTCCTGGGTGCCTATGGTTGATATACCATTCTAACTTGTGAAAGTGTCTTAGGAAGCAGGGGCAGCCTCCATCTCATGGGACCCTTGGAAGCAACAGTTAAAACAAAGTTTTTTCCAAAGAAGTGACCTCATTCAGTTTCTGAAGGAAGTGGCCTCACCACACTTTCTTGGTGATGGAACTCTCTGAACATGGGATCCAGGAACCCAGGCACCCAGAGGCAGTCCCAGTGCCAGTCCCCGTGCGCACACTTGTTTGGATTTACCAAGGACAGAGTCAGTCTTTCTTGGTACCTACAGATGTGAGGATGGCCAACTGCCAGGCAAAGCTCTGAAGGGGGTCTTTCCTGAGAAAGCAAGTAGTGGCTCAACCCTGGCTCCTGACAGCTTCACAGAATTGGCCAAGGAGGCCAGATCTGAAACAAGACACGCCATTTCGGGGGAACCTAGTATGGCCCAACAGTCAGAGGACACTGCGGGTAGTCACAGACCTCCTTGGGGGAAGGAGGTGGCTTTGTGGGTGTGGGTGTGAGTTTGTGGTTTGGTCTCCTGTTCTGAGTAGAGCTAGAAAAGGCTGTTTGTTTGGTTTTGAGTGGAATGTTTCTAACAAGACTTTTGACAAGGCTAGTGTTGCTTTGTCTGTGTATCGCACTGTGTCCGTGGTTGTAGACATTAGAAAAGAGAATGCATCAATGGATGTGTCCTGTCTAGTAGAAAGCTTCCAGCATTCATCCTGCCCAATTTATGAATGGACTGCGGCTTGCCTTATCCATGGGCAAAACCTACTATCTTCCTAAATTCCTGTTTTCTTCCTGAATTCTGGCCACTCTTCAGAATAGGCTCATGGTTTTGTGTCAAAGACATGTACCACTTCCAAGCTTGGTGACATGGCGATGTAGTAGATAGCTGAAAGGAATGGCGAGCATCTCAGAAAAAGTCTCAGTGGAGAAACCCTGCTTTGGGCCTTTTGCTTACCTATTGTTCTGTTTCCCTGGATGTCAGCAAGGTCTTTGCCTCAGGACACACCTTTGTGAAGCCTGAAGAAAACAGTTTTCAAATGCAAACGAATGGGCATCACTTGTGGCTCTTTGCTTAATTGCTTTGCAAAGGGATGTGTCTGAATCAGCCTCTTGGCCCTGTGTGAGGCTGTGGCTTAGATTGTCAGCACCTGATGGATCTCAGGAAAGATCCCATATGTGCATCCAAAGCCAATATGGCAAAACAGCAGTCATTGTGAATGAAGTCTCTCGCAATCCTCTGTAAGGTCCCTGACCTGCATCAAGTGAGAATAGGGATCCTTTGGGTCAAATGAGTTTTTCAAAGCCCTGCAGAGGCTAGCCATTATGTGCTTGTGTTTTCTCATGACTCCAATTTACAGAAAAAATCTGTACCCCACCATCAGCAGGCCTCAAAGTTTAGAAGCTGAGCAGTATTAAAGGCAGGCCTATTTGATCACTCCTGGTTCAAAGAAGGGTGTCCAGGCCACCCTGACATTAGGCAATGAGGGGCAAGGGAGCTTATTGTGGACACTGTCTTAGGCTGCTCCCCTCATGGAAACCTCCAGCCAGAGGTTATGAGGATTGTCTATATGGAAGAATTTGAGGGCCTTGTGGCAGTGTTTTGGTTTAAATTGTGGTCATTTGTATGGAGGTGGAAGAGATGAGTGGGTCCGCCTGGGCTTGAACTCTGGTGTGATTCCCCTTGGAGACTGAGTTCTGGAACTGACCTCAGAGAAGTATTGCCATGAATTGAGTTGGGATTTTCCGAGGCCACGCATGAGGGTCCCCCCTGGAAACTGAGATCAAAGCCCAGGGTGACTTTCCACAGAACATTGGGAATCTCAGCCAGGATATCACATGATTGTATTCTTAAAGACCTGGCAGCCATAGTTGAGAGTGAAAACACACATGGACCTCACATTGTAGACCTCAGTTGGCCTGGTTTCATGTGACGTTTTTTGGCCACTCTTTGGGAAGCCTTGTTTGTGAGAGTTCTCCAGAGTTTTCGTTGAAATGATCTTTCTCACGATTAAATGGTTCCTGAATGTATGGAAACCCACAGTGCCTCCAACTTCATTCTTTAAAAGTGGCTAGATAAATACCGTGCAATCTTTGAAATTCCCATGACCAGGTGGCACTGGAGAACCTTAGGATGTCCTGTTGCTGATCATGAGTTTACCATACAGGTGCCTTGATTGATGGCTTTCATGAAAATGATGAAGAACAGAGATGCCAGTGAGGTGGGGCCTGCTGAGTAGTGGGCCTAGAGCAGTGGTGTGCAGGTGTTTGATAAAACATCTTTGTTGGGGCCATTTGGATCTGCCATGGGCTTCCAAATGTCTTGTGACTGACATGGTGCAGCCAGCAGACCCTTATATGTCAAGGCATCTTGTTATATGGAGAGGTTTCAGAACAGTGTTCAGAATCAGGTTGCTATAGTCAAGGGGCCAAGCTCTGTGGGATAGAAGCATGGTTGGTGCATTCTCCTAGGACCCTGACACACCACACGTGACAGAACTCCCTCCAGCACTGTGTCCCAGTTGAAGTCCTTGTTTTTCCTGAAGCAAATACCAAACTCCCAGTGAAGCAGCAAGAAACAACACGAAAAGTGGATGATGACAAAATGGCTTCACAGTTCCCACGGGGAGATACTTAGCCCCCAGTGGCCACGGTTTACCTACAAAGACAGAATTCAGCACTTCTGCCTCATGTTCATTGGAAAATCAGAAACCATGTTCTCCAGGTCACATAGATGCAGAACCAGCTTTGTTGGTCTCACTACAAAGGAAGCTAATGCTCCTGACAACAACATATATTTCAAGAGCCCAACCTCAGAGGCAGTTTCTCAAGAAGTCTTTAGGCCAGCAGAACTTTATGTTTGTGGAGTGTTTATCCTCTCCCTTACTTATGGAAACTCCTCTACCAACTCCAAAGTTGTGAACTCCTGAGCACTTTTCATTCCACATATGTATTCAAAGATTTTCTAACTCTTCTCCTCGAATTGCGTCTTACTTGGAGCAAGGGTATTGTCAAGGCATTTTTGTGGATGACAGTGGGAAGATTTTGTGTAGCACATATTTGCATACACATTGGATTCATTTTCCTATTTTCCATTCCAAATACTGAATCCCTGACACAAACCCATACCCTACTAGACTCTGACTACAAATCCTAATATGATAGAAAGAAATAACCCAAACAGAATAGAAATACAAGCAGTTCAGAGGAGGTATGGTGTGTAGTTGGACAGGCCTTTTGCATTATAAAGGGTAGATGTTATGAATCTAGCCCAATGTAATAGTTCTCCATGTGTTTTTAAACTTAACAAATATGTGAATTCCTGTCTCCCTTTCTCTGCAGCCTATTCAGCACATGTATTTTTACATGCACTTAGAGAATCCTACCTGGTTTCCAAGCTACTTGTTAGGTGGCTGACTTTGCAGATACAAACTGTGAGAAGAAACCACTCCTCCTAAATGCTGTTGGAACTAAAAATCAACCTATGGGTGAGCTTCCTACTACAACAACATGATACATACATCCATGTTCAGTAAAATAAATATTTCTGGATCTTGGGATGATATATATTTCATGAAGAATTTCAATTGGCATATATATTTTTACTTTTTAATGTCTCTCTGTGTGTGTTTTGTGTGTATATATATGTATATATACACACACACACTCTCCAGATTTTTCAAAATATAAAATATATG
The DNA here is from genome assembly GCF_052094955.1 of Ictidomys tridecemlineatus. NCBI lineage: Eukaryota > Metazoa > Chordata > Mammalia > Rodentia > Sciuridae > Ictidomys > Ictidomys tridecemlineatus. The sequence goes on along the minus strand of NC_135480.1, from coordinate 123,788,055 downwards.
TGTCTTATTTTACACTCCCTGAATTCTTGTTCATGTATGTGGATTTATAATCAACTTTTCACAAGATTATTCTCAGAAATATTCATCCACCTGAAATACATATTTGTTTCCTAGTACTGAAAACTAACTTCAGTGAATGGTGCATAGAAATCCTAACATTTCTACAGTAACTGACCCTGTTTAACATCAATGTAAGTAGACTCCTATGGGACATGATGTGTATTTTGACATTGATTTTTATTCAACACTGGTACATTACTATTTCTTCAGTTGATGCACATCATAGGATATATATTTCATCCTCAAGTTCACAAATTTCTAGGCATTTGGTTCACTTTCAATCAAATCCTGCTTCAGAACACATGTATTCCTCCATGTTTCTTGACTGGTCTTTTCATGAGACTTCTTTCCAAACACATTATTTTGGATTTCCATAATCACTTTGGAACCAAAACTCACACACCCCTCATGGTAAACCATCACTCTAATATTACCATTAGATGTATAACTGGTTGGAATGAATGATCGTGTATCAATATAAGATTTCTTATTTGTTTTCAGATATCATTTCAATCCATTATTTAAATTTTAACCAGTTATATTCTTTATTCACAGTATGGTCTATTCATGCATTATCTCTATACTCATAGACCCAGTGTACACCTACTTGTACCCCCTATTTCTAATTTATACATCTTCAACGTATTGCTCCCAAAAATAGTGGAAGAAATACTCATGTCACCTTATCTACATATATATTTTATCACAGTGATATTCTGCACACAAAATGCAAAGGTCACACTTATGAATGTACCTAAGCCTACTTGGAAAGTGAGCATGGATTACTAAAACCATCCTTGTCTACGTTGGCTAGTGCTCTCAAATGTCAATTCTATTGGTGACTACACATTTGTTTCTGCCTAAGATTATATATTCAACCTCAACCCTGTTGAAAATGTCTAATCCTATCACTCACTTTATACTCTGCCTATATTCTATATTCATATCTACTTTCTATATTCATATCTACTTTCCTACATATCTTCCCCAGTTCATCATTGTGACTGACTCTTCACATGTGCTGACATTTGCATTCACTCTCTAACAGACACCCTATTGCTAAAGAAATTTTGGTCCAAATATTATACTCACTCTTCATCCTAAACCTACAGACTATCTTTCTAATCCTACCTACTATCCCTTTTTGACTTGATCTTCTATTCTACATTCAATCATCAAAGGTACAAGGTCTTATGCCATTGTATGTTGATTTATCAGAGACATCTGTACAGAATGTAATTCAAAGCTAAGTATCCCAATCAAGGGCCCAATGCTCTTCTGGCCTTCAAACTTTACTTAGATTTTTGTTTTCACACATATATTTCACCTCTATATTATTATAAATATCACAGGTTCCCAATACCATTCTTCATTTAGCAGAATTATTTCTAACCCAAATTGAACATGTTCTTAACCCCAAGCATTCACTGTTTCCTCAATCTCACTTTACAGAAGAGCAGGGACACAGTTGGTCTTACAATACAGGAATGTAGGGGATTTTCCACCTGGTGAGAACCTCCAAGGTCCATGCAGAAATGATCCCTGGAGTAGATGTAGGCAGCTTGGAAGGACCTGAGAGAGTAAAAGTCATCTTCCGTGGCAAACAACCTGGTCAGGATGAAGGGATGTGTCTGAATGAGCCTCTCTTTTCTTAATGTAGACAAGATGGACCAAACCAGGCCTGTGTGGAGAGCTTTTCCTGGGTGCCTATGGTTGATATACCATTCTAACTTGTGAAAGTGTCACAGAAAGCAGGGGCAGCCTCCATCTCATGGGACCCTTGGAAGCAACAGTTAGGACAAAGTGGTTTCCAAGGCTGTGACCTCATTCAGTTCCTGAAGGAAGTGACCTCACCACACTTCCTTGGTGATGGAACTCTCTGAACTTGGGATCCAGGAAGCCAGGCACCCAGAGGCAGTCCCAGTGCCAGTCCCAGTGGGCTCACTTGTTTGGATTTACCAAGGACAGAGTCAGGCTTTCTTGGTACCTACAGATGTGAGGATGGCCAATTGTCAGGAAAGCTCTGAAGGGAGTCTTTCCTGAGAAAGCAGGTAGTGGCTCACCCCTGGCTCCTGACAATTTCACAGAATTGGCCAAAAAGGCCAGATCTGAGACAAGACAGGCCATTTCGGGGGAACCTAGTATGGCCCACCAGTCAGAGGACACTATGGGTTGTCACAGACCTCCTTGGGGGAAGGAGGTGGCTTTGTGGGTGTGGGTGTGAGTTTGTGGTTTGGTCTCATGTTCTGAGAAGAGCTAGTAAAGGCGGTTTGTTTGGTTTGGAGTGGACTGTTTCTAGAAAGTCTTTTGACAAGGCGAGTGTTGCTTTGTCTGTGTATTGCACTGTGTCCGTGGTTGTAGACATTAGAAAAGAGAATGCATCAATGGATGTGTCCTGTCTAGTAGAAAGCTTCCAGCATTCATCCTGCCCAATTTATGAATGGACTGCGGCTTGCCTTATCCATGGGGAAAACCTACTATCTTCCTTAATTCCTGTTTTCTTCCTGAATTCTGGCCACTCTTCAAAATAGGCTCATGGTTTTGTGTCCAAGATATGTACCACCTCCACGCTTGGTGACATGGCCATGTACTAGATAGTTGAAAGGAATGGCGAGCATCTCAGAAAAAGTCTCAGTGGAGAAACCCTGCTTTGGGCCTTTTGCTTACCTATTGTTCTGTTTCCCTGGATGTCAGCAAGGTCTTTCCCTCAGGACACAACTTTGTGAAGCCTGAAGAAAACAGTTTTCAAATGCAAACGAATGGGCATCACTTGTGGCTCTTTGCTTAATTGCCTTGCAAAGGGATGTGTCTGAATCAGCCTCTTGGCCCTGTGTGAGGCTGTGGCTTAGATTGTCAGCACCTGATGGATCTCAGTAAAGATCCCATATGTGCATCCAAGTCAATATGGCAAAACAGCAGTCATTGTGGATGAAGTCTCTCGCCTTCCTCTGTAAGGTCCCTGACCTGCATCAAGTGAGAATAGGGATCCTTTGGGTCAAATGAGTTTTTCAAAGCCCTGCAGAGGCTAGCCATTATGTGCTTGTGTTTTCTCATGACTCCAATTTACACAAAAAATCTGTACCCCACCATCAGCAGGCCTCAAAGTTTAGAAGCTGAGCAGTATTAAAGGCAGGCCTATTTGATCACTCCTGGTTCAAAGAAGGGTGTCCAGGCCACCCTGACATTAGGCAAATGAGGGGCAAGGGAGCTTATTGTGGACACTGTCTTAGGCTGCGCCCCTCATGGAAACCTCCAGCCAGAGGTTATGAGGATTGTCTATATGGAAGAATTTGAGGGCCTTGTGGCAGTGTTTTGGTTTGAATTGTGGTCATTTGTATGGCAGTGGAAGAGATGAGTGTGTCCGCCTGGGCTTGAACTCTGGTGTGATTCCCCTTGGAGACTGAGTTCTGGAACTGACCTCAGAGAAGTATTGCCATGAATTGAGTTGGGATTTTCCGAGGCCACGCATGAGAGTCCCCCCTGGAAACTGAGATCAAAGCCCAGGGTGACTTTCCACAGAACATTGGGAATCTCAGCCAAGATATCACATGATTGTATTCTTAAAGACCTGGCAGCCATAGTTGAGAGTGAAAACACACATGGACCTCACATTGTAGACCTCAGTTGGCCTGGTTTCATGTGACGTTTTTTGGCCACTCTTTGGGAAGCCTTGTTTGTGAGAGTTCTCCAGAGTTTTCGTTGAAATGATCTTTCTCACGATTAAATGGTTCCTGAATGTATGGAAACCCACAGTGCCTCCAACTTCATTCTTTAAAAATGGCTAGATAAATACCGTGCAATCTTTGAAATTTCCATGACCAGGTGGCACTGGAGAACCATAGGATGTCCTGTTGCTTATCATGAGTTTACCATACAGGTGCCTTGATTGACGGCTTTCATGAAAATGATGAAGAACAGAGATGCCAGTGAGGTGGGGCCTGCTGAGTAGTGGGCCTAGACCAGTGGTGTGCAGGTGTGTGAAAAATCATCTGAGGTGGGGCCATGTGGATCTGCCATGGGCTTCCAAATGTCTTGTGACTGACATGGTGCAGCCAGCAGACCCTTATATGTAAAGGCATCTTGTTATATGGAGAGGTTTCAGAACAATGTTCAGAATCAGGTTGCTATGGTCAAGGGGCCAAGCTCTGTGTGATAGAAGCATGGTTGGTGCATTCTCCTAGGACCCTGACACACCACACGTGACAGAACTCCCTCCAGCACTGTGTCCCAGTTGAAGTCCTTGTTTTTCGTGAAGCAAATACCAAACTCCCAGTGAAGCAGCAAGAAACACCACGAAAAGTGGAGGATAACAAAATGGCTTCACATTTCCCACGGGGAGATACGTAGCCCCCAGTGGCCACGGTTTACCTACAAAGACAGAATTCAGCACTTCTGCCTCATGTTCATTGGAAAATCAGAAACCATGTCCTCCAGGTCACATAGATGCAGACCCAGCTTTGATGGTCTCACTACAAAGGAAGCTAATGCTCCTGACAACAACATATATTTCAAGAGCCCAACCTCAGAGGCAGTTTCTCAAGAAGTCTTTAGGCCAGCAGAGCTTTATGTTTGTGGAGTGTTTATCCTCTCCCTTACTTATGGAAACTCCTCTACCACCTCCAAAGTTGTGAACTCCTGAGCGCTTTTCATTCCACATATGTATTCAAAGATTTTCTAACTCTTCTCCTCGAATTGCGTCTTACTTGGAGCAAGGGTATTGTCAAGGCATTTTTCTGGATGACAGTGGGAAGATTTTGTGTAGCACATATTTGCATACACATTGGATTCATTTTCCTATTTTCCATTCCAAATACTGAATCCCTGACCCTAACCCATACCCTACTAGACTCTGACTACAAATCCTAATATGATAGAAAGAAATAACCCAAACAGAATAGAAATACAAGCAGTTCAGAGGAGGCATGGTGTGTAGTTGGAGACTCCTTTTGCATTATAAAGGGTATATGTTATGAATCTAGCCCAATGTAAGAGTTCTCCATGTGTTTTTAAACTTAACAAATATGTGAATTCCTGTCTCCCTTTCTCTGCAGCCTATTCAGCACATGTATTTATACATGCACATAGAGAATCCTACCTGGTTTCCCAGCTACTTTTTAGGTGGCTGACTTGGCAGATACAAAGTGTGAGAAGAAACCACTCCTCCTAAATGCTGTTGGAACTGAAAATCAACCTATGCGTGAGCTTCCTACTTCAACAACATGATACATACATCCATGTTCAGTAAAATAAATATTTCTGGATCTTGGGATGATATATATTTCATGATGAATTTCAATTGGCATATATATTTTTACTTTTTAATGTCTCTCTGTGTGTGTTTTGTGTGTATATATATGTATATATACACACACACACTCTCCAGATTTTTCAAAATATAAAATATATGTGTCTTATTTTACACTCCCTAAATTCATGTTCATGTATGTGGATTTATAATCAACTTTTCACAAGATTATTCTCAGAAATATTCATCCACCTGAAATACATATTTGTTTCCTAGTACTGAAAACTAACTTCAGTGAATGGTGCATAGAAATCCTAACATTTCTACAGTAACTGACCCTGTTTAACATCAATGTAAGTAGACACCTATGGGACATGATGTGTATTTTGACATTTATTTTTATTCAACACTGGGACATTACTATTTCTTCAGTTGATGCACATCATAAAATATATATTTCATCCTCAAGTTCACAAATTTCTAGGCATTTGGTTCACTTTCCATCAAATCCTGCTTCAGAACACATGTATTCTTCCATGTTTCTTGACTGGTCTTTTCATGAGACTTCTTTTCAAACACATTATTTTGGATTTCCATAATCACTTTGGAACCAAAACTCACACACCCCTCATGGTAAACCATCACCCTAATATTACCATTAGATGTATAACTGGTTGGAATGAATGATCCTGTATCAATATAAGATTTCTTATATGTTTTCAGATATCAATTCAATCCATTATTTAAATTGGAACCATTATATTCTTTATTCACAGTATGATCTATTCATGCATTATCTCTATACTTATAGATCCAGGGTACACCTATTTGTACCCCCGAATTTTAATTTATTCATCTTCAATGTATTGCTCCCAAAAATAGTGGAAGAAATACCCATGTCACCTGATGTACATATATATTTTATCACAGTGATATTCTGAACACAAAATGCAAAGGTCACACTTATGATTCTACCTAAGCCTAATTGGAAAGTGAGCATGGATTACTAAAACCATCCTTGTCTAGGTTGGCTAATGCTCTCAAATGTCAATTCTATTGGTGACTACACATTTGTTTCTGCCTAAGATTATATATTCAACCTCAACCCTGTTGAAAATGTCTAATCCTATCACTCACTTTATACTTTCCCTAATTTCCTAATGTCTATATTCATATCTGCTTTCCTACATATCTTCCCCAGTTCGTCATTGTGACTGACTCTTCACATGTGCTGACATTTATATTCACTCTCTAACAGACACCCTATTGCTAAAGAACTTTTGGTCCAAATATTGTACTCACTCTTCTCCCTAAACCTACTGACTATCTTTCTAATCCTACCTACTATCCCTTTTTGACTTTATCTTCTCTTCTACATTCAATCTTCCAAGGTACAAGGTCCTATGCCATTGTATGTTGATTTATCTGAGACAACTGTACAGAATGTAATTCAAAGCTAAGTATCCCAATCAAGGGCCCAATGCCCTTCTGGCCTTCAAATCTTACTTAGATTTCTGTTTTCTTACATATATTTCACCTCTATATTATTATAAATATCAAGGTTCCCAATACCCTTCCTCATCCAGCAGAATGATTTGTAACCCAAATTGAACATGTTCTTAACCCCAAGCATTCACTCTTTCCTCAATCTCACTTTACATAAGAGCAGGGACAGAGTTGATCTTAAAATACAGGAATGTAGGGGATCTTCCTCCTGCTGAGAACGTCCAAGGTCCATGCAGAAATGATCCCTGGAGAAGATGTAGGCAGCTAGGAAGGACCTGAGAGAGTAAAAGTCATCTTCCATGGCAAACAACCTGGTCAGGATGAAGGGATGTGTCTGAATGAGCCTCTCTCTTCTTAATGTAGACAAGATGGACCAAACCAGGCCTGTGTGGAGAGCTTTTCCTGGGTGCCTATGGTTGATATACCAATCTAACTTGTGAAAGTGTCACAGGAAGCAGGGGCAGCCTCCATCTCATGGGACCCTTGGAAGCAACAGTTAGGACAAAGTGGTTTCAAAGGCAGTGACCTCATTCAGTTCCTGAAGGAAGTGACCTCACCACACTTCCTTGGTGATGGAACTCTCTGAACTTGGGATCCAGAAAGCCAGGCACCCAGAGGCATTCCCAGTGCCAGTCCCAGGGGGCTCACTTGTTTGGATTTACCAAGGCCAGAGTCAGTCTTTCTTGGTACCTACAGATGTGAGAATGGCCAATTGCCAGGAAAGCTCTGAAGGGGGTCTTTCCTGAGAAAGCAGGTCATGGCTCACCCCTGGCTCCTGACAACTTCACAGATGGCCAAGTATGCCAGATCTGAGACAAGACAGGCCGTTTCGGGGGAACCTAGTATGGCCCACCATTCAGAGGACACTGCGGGTAGTCACAGACGTCCTTGGGGGAAGGAGGTGTCTTTGTGGGTGTGGGTGTGAGTTTGTGGTTTGGTCTCATGTTCTGAGAAGAGCTAGGAAAGGCGGATTGTTTGGATTGGAGTGGACTGTTTCTAGTAAGTCTTTTGACAATGCGAGTGTTGCTTTGTCTGTGTATCCCACTGTGTCCGTGGTTGTAGACATTAGAAAAGAGAATGCATCAATGGATGTGTCCTGTCAATTAGAAAGCTTCCAGCATTCATCCTGCCCAATTTATGAATGGACTGTGGCTTGCCTTATCCATGGGCAAAACCTACTATCTTCCTAAATTCCTGTTTTCTTCCTGAATTCTGGCCACTCTTCAGAATAGGCTCATGGTTTTGTGTCCAAGATATGTACCACCTCCAAGCTTGGTGACATGGCCACGTACTAGATAGCTGAAAGGAATGGCGAGCATCTCAGAAAACTCAGATATCAGTGGGCCCATTAAAGTCTCAGGGCAGAAACCTTACTTTGGGCCTTTTGCTTACCTATTGTTCTGTTTCCCTGGATGTCAGCAAGGTCTTTGCCTCAGGACACACCTTTGTGAAGCCTGAAGAAAACAGTTTTCAAATGCAAACGAATGGGCATCACTTGTGGCTCTTTGCTTAATTGCTTTGCAAAGGGATGTGTCTGAATCAGCCTCTTGGACCTGTGTGAGGCTGTGGCTTAGATTTTCAGCACCTGATGGATCTCAGGAAAGATCCCATATGTGCATCCAAAGCCAATATGGCAAAACAGCAGTCATTGTGGATGAATTCTCTCGCCTTCCTCTGTAAGGTTCCTGAACTGCATCAAGTAAGAATAGGGATTCTTTGGGTCAAATGAGTTTTTCAAAGACCGGAAGAGGCTAGCCATTATGTGCTTGTGTTTTCTCATGACTCCAATATACACAAAAAATCTGTACCCCACCATCAGCAGGCCTCAAAGTTTAGAAGCTGAGCTTTATTAAAGGCAGGCCTATTTGATCACTCCTGGTTCTAAAAAGGGTGTCCAGGCCACCCTGACATTAGGCAAATGAGGGGCAAGGAAGCTTATTGTGGACACTCTCTTAGGCTGCGCCCGTCATGGAAACCTCCAGTCAGAGGTTATGAGGATTGTCTATATGGAAGAATTTGAGGGCCTTGTGGCATTGTTTTGGTTTGAATTGTGGTCATTTGTATGGCGGGGAAAGAGATGACTGGGTCGGCCTGGGCTTGAACTCTGGTGTGATTCCCTTTGTAGACTGAGTTCTGGAACTGACCTCAGAGAAGTATTGCCATGAATTGAGTTGGGTTTTCCAAGGCCACGCATGAGAGTCCCTTCTGAAAACTGAGATCAAAGACCAGGGGACTTTTCAAAGAACACTGGGAATCTCAGCCTAAATATCACATGATTTTATTCTTAAAGACCTGGAAGCCATAGTTGAGAGTCCAAACACACATGGACCTCACATTGTTGACCTCAGTGGGCCTGGTTTCATATGACGTTTTTTGGCCACTCTTTGTGAGAGTTCTCCAGAGCTTTCATTGAAATGATCTTTCTCACCATTAAATGGCTCCTGAATGAATGGAAACCCACAGTGCCTCCAACTTCATCCTTTAAAAATGGCTAGATAAATACCGTGCAATCTTTGAAATTCCCATGACCAGGTGGCACTGGAGAACCTTAGGATATCCTGTTTCTGATCATGAGTTTACCAGACAGGTGCCTTGATTGACGGCTTTCATGAAAATGATGAAGAACAGAGATGCCAGTGAGGTGGGGCCTGCTGAGTAGTGGGCCTAGAGCAGTTGTGTACAGGTGTGTGATAAAACATCTATGGTGGGGTAATGTGGATCTGCCATTTGCTTCCAAATGTCTTGTGACTGACGTGATGCAGCAAGCAGACTCTTATATGTAAAGGCATCTTGTTATATGGAGAGGTTTCAGAACAATGTTCAGAATCAGGTGGGGTCAAGGGGCCAAGATCTGTGGGATAGAAGCATTGTTGGTGAATTCTCCTAGGACCCTGACATACCACACGTGACAGAACTCCCTTCAGCAATGTGTCCCAATTGAAGTCCTTGTATTTCGTGAAGCAAATACCAAACTCCCAGTGAAGAAGCAAGAAACACCAGGAAAAATGGAGGATGACCAAATGGCTTCACAGTCCCCACGGGGAGACACTTAGCTCCCAGTGGCCACAGTTTACCTAAAAAGAGAGAATTCTGCACTTCTGCCTCATGTTCATTGGAAAATCAGAAACCATGTCCTCCAAGTCACATAGATGCAGACCCAGCTTTGATGGTCTCACTATAAAGGAAGCTAATGCTCTTGACAACAACATATATTTCAAGAGCCCAACCTCAGAGGCAGTTTCTCAAGAAGTCTTTTGGCCAGCAGACCTTCATGTTTGTGGAGGGTTTATCCTTTTTCTTACGTATGGAAACTCCTCTACCACCACCAAACTTGTGAACTCCTGAGAATTTTTCATTCTACATCTGTATTCAAAGATTTTCTAACTCTTCTCCTCGAATTGCTTCTTACTTGGGGCAAGGGTATGGTCAAGACATTTTTGTGGATGACAGTGAGAAGATTTTCTGTAGCACATATTTGCATACACATTGGATTCATTTTCCTATTTTCCATTCCAAATTCTGAATCCCTGAGACTAACCCAAACCCTACTAGACTCTGATTATGAATCTTAGTAAGATAGAGAAAAGTAACCCAAACAGAATAGAAATACAAGCAGTTCAGAGCAGGCATGGTGTGTAGTTGGACAGGCCTTTTGCATTATAAATGGTAGATGTTATGAATCTAGTCCAATGTAATAGTTCTCCATGTGTTTTTAAACTTAACAAATATTTGAATTCCTGTCTCCCTTTCTCTGCAGCCTATTCAGCACATGTATTTTTACATGCACATATAAAATCCTACCTGGTTTCCCAGCTACATTCTTGTGAGGTTGCTGACTTGGCATATACAAACTATGAGAAGAAATCACTCTTCCTAAATGCTGTTGGAACTGAAAATCAACCTATGGGGAGCTTCCTACTTGAACAACATGATACATACATCCATGTTCAGTAAAATAAATATTTCTGGATCTTGGAATGATATATATTTCATGATGAATTTCAATTGGCATATATATTTTTACTTTTTAATGTCTCTCTGTGTGTGTTTTGTGTATATATATATATATATATATATATATATATATACACACACACACACACTCTCTAGATTTTTGAAAATATAAAATATGTGTGTCTTATTTTACACTCCGTGAATTCATGTTCATGTATGTGGATTTATAATCAACTTTTCACAAGATTATTCTCAGAAATATTCATCCACCTGAAATACATATTTGTTTCCTAGTACTGAAAACTAACTTCAGTGAATGGTGCATAGAAATCCTAACATTTCTACAGTAACTGACCCTATTTAACATCAATGCAAGTAGACTCCTATGGAACATGATGTGTATTTTGACATTTATTTTTATTCAACACTGGTACATTACTATTTCTTCAGTCGATGCACATCATAGGATATATATTTCATCCTCAAGTTCACAAATTTCTAGGCATTTGGTTCACTTTCAATCAAATCCTGCTTCAGAACACATGTATTCCTCCATGTTTCTTGACTGGTCTTTTCATGAGACTTCTTTCCAAACACATTATTTTGGATTTCCATAATCACTTTGGAACCAAAACTCACACACCCCTCATGGTAAACCATCACCCTAATATTACCATTAGATGTATAACTGGTTGGAATGAATGATTGTGTATCCATATGAGATTTCTTATATGTTTTCAGACATCAATTCAATCCATTATTTAAATTGGAACCAGTTATATTCTTTATTCAAAGTATGATCTATTCATGCATTATCTCTATACTCATAGACCCAGGGTACACCTATTTGTACCCCCGAATTCTAATTTATACATCTTCAAAGTATTGCTCCTAAAAATAGTGGAAGAAATACTCATGTCACCTGATGTACATATATATTTTATCACAGTGATATTCTGAACACAAAATGCAAAGGTCACACTTATGATTGTACCTAAGCCTAATTGGAAAGTGAGCATGGATTACTAAAACCATCCTTGTCTAGGTTGGCTAATGCTCTCAAATGTCAATTCTATTGGTGACTACACATTTGTTTCTGCCTAAGATTATATATTCAACCTCAACCCTGTTGAAAATGTCTAATCCTATCACTCACTTTATACTTTGCCTAATTTCCTAATGTCTATATTCATATCTACTTTCCTACATATCTTCCCCAGTTCATCATTGTGACTGACTCTTCACATGTGCTGACGTTTACGTTCACTCTCTAACAGACACCCTATTGGTAAAAAACTTTTGGTCCAAATATTATACTCACTCTTCTTCCTAAACCTAATGACTGTCTTTCTATTCCTACCTATTATCCCTTTTTGACTCGATCTTCTCTTCCACTTTCAATCATCCAAGGTACAAGGTCCTATGCCATTGTATGTTGATTTATCAGAGACATCTGTACAGAATGTATTTCAAAGCTAAGTATCCCAATCAAGGGCCCAATGCCCTTCTGGCCTTCAAATCTTACTTAGATTTCTGTTTTCATACATATATTTCACCTCTATATTATTATAAATATCACAGGTTCCCAATACCATTCTTCATCCAGCAGAATGATTTCTAACCCAAATTGAACATGTTCTTTACCCCAAGCATTCACTGTTTCCTCAATCTCACTTTACAAAAGAGCAGGGACAGAGTTGGTCTTACAATACAGGAATGTAGGGGATCTTCCACATGCTGAGAACTTCCAAGGTCCATGCAGAAATGATCACTGGAGAAGACGTAGGCAGCTAGGAAGAACCTGAGAGAGTAAAAGTCATCTTCCGTGGCAAACAACCTGGTCAGGATGAAGGGATGTGTCTGAATGCGCCTCTCTCTTCTTAATGTAGACAAGATGGACCAAACCAGGCCTGTGTGGAGAGCTTTTCCTTGGTGCCTATGAATGATATACCATCCTAGAATGATATACCATTCTAACTTGTGAAAGTGTCACAGGAAGCAGGGGCAGCCTCCATCTCATGGGACCCTTGGAAGCAACTGTTAGGACAAAGTGGTTTCCAAGGCAGTGACCTCATTCAGTTCCTGAAGGAAGTGACCTCACCACACTTCCTTGGTGATGGAACTCTCTGAACTTGGGATCCAGGAAGCTAGGCACCCAGAGGCAGTCCCAGTGCCAGTCCCAGTGGGCTCACTTGTTTGGATTTACAAAGGACAGAGTCAGTCTTTCTTGGTACCTACAGATGTGAGGATGGCCAATTGCCAGGAAAGCTCTGAAGGGGGTCTTTCCTGAGAAAGCAGGTAGTGGCTCACCCCTGGCTACTGACAACTTCACAGAATTGGCCAAGGAGGCCAGATGTGAGACAAGACAAGCCATTTCGGGGGAACCTAGTATGGCCCACCAGTCAGAGGACACTGCGGGTAGTCACAGACCTTTTTGGGGGAAGGAGGTGGCTTTGTGGTTGTGGGTGTGAGTTTCTGGTTTGGTCTCATGTTATTAGAAGAGCTAGGAAAGGCCGTTTGTTTGGTTTCGAGTGGACTGTTTCTAGCAAGTCTTTTGACAAGGCGAGTGTTGCTTGGTCTGTGTATCTCACCGTGTCCGTGGTTGTAGACATTAGAAAAGAGAATGCATCAATGGATGTGTCCTCTCTAGTAGAAATCTTCCAACATTCATCCTGCCCAATTTATGAATGGACTGCGGCTTGCATTATCCATGGGCAAAGCCTACTCTCTTCCTAAATTCCTGTTTTCTTCCTGAATTCTGGCCACTCTTCAGAACAGGCTCATGGTTTTGTGTCCAAGATATGTACCACCTCCAAGCTTGGTGACATGGCCATGTACTAGATAGCTGAATGGAATGGCGAGCATCTCAGAAAACTCAGATATCAGTGGGCCCATTAAAGTCTCAGTGGAGAAAATTCTGCTTTGGGCCTTTTGCTTACCTATTGTTCTGTTTCCCTGCATGTCAGCAAGGTCTTTGCCTCAGGACACACCTTTGTGAAGCCTGAAGAAAACAGTTTTCAAATAGAAACGAATGGGCATCACTTGTGGCTCTTTGCTTAATTGCTTTGCAAAGGGATGTGTCTGAATCAGCCTCTTGGCCCTGTGTGAGGCTGTGGCTTAGATTGTCAGCACCTGATGGATCTCAGGAAAGATCCCATATGTGCATCCAAAGCCAATATGGCAAAACAGCAGTCATTTTGGATGAAGTCTCTCGCCTTCCTCTGTAAGGTCCCTGAACTGCATCAAGTGAGAATACGGATCCTTTGGGTCAAATGAGTTTTTCAAAGCCCTGCAGAGGCTAGCCATTATGTGCTTGTGTTTTCTCATGACTCCAATTTACACAAAAAATGTGTACCCCACCATCAGCAGGCCTCAAAGTTTAGAGGCTGAGCAGTATTAAAGGCAGGCCTATTTGATCACTCCTGGTTCAAAGAAGGGTGTCGTGGCCACCCTGACATTAGGCAAATGAGGAGCAAGGGAGCTTATTGTGGACACTGTCTTAGGCTACGACCCTCATGGAAACCTCCAGCCAGAGGTTATGAGGATTGTCTATATGGAAGAAGTTGAGGGCTTTGTGGCAGTGTTTTGGTTTGAATTGTGGTCATTTGTATGGCGGTGGAAGAGATGACTGGGTCCCCCTGGGCTTGAACTCTGGTGTGATTCCCCTTGGAGACTGAGTTCTGGAACTGACCTCAGTGAAGTATTGCCATGAATTGAGTTGGGATTTTCCGAGGACAGGCATGAGAGTCCCCCCTGGATACTGAGATCGAAACCCAGTGTGACTTTCCACAGAACACTGGGAATCTCAGCCAGGATATCACATGATTTTATTCATAAAGATCTGGCAGCCATATTTGAGAGTCAAAACACACATGGACCTCACATCGTAGACCTCAGTGGGCCTGGTTTCATGTGACGTTTTTTGGCCACTCTTTGGGAAGCCTTGTTTGTGAGAGTTCTCCAGAGCTTTCATTGAAATGATCTTTCTCACCATTAAATGGTTCCTGAATGAATGGAAACCCACAGTGCCTCCAACTTAATCCTTTAAAAATGGCTAGATAAATACCATGAAATCTTTGAAATTCTCATAACCAGGTGGTACTGGAGAACCTTAGGATGTCCTGTTGCTGATCAAGAGTTTACCAGACAGGTGCCTTGAATGACGGCTTTCATGAAAATGATGAAGAACAGAGATGCCAGTGAGGTGGGTCCTGCTGAGTAGTGGGGTTAGAGCAGTGGTGTGCAGGTGTGTGATAAAACATCTGTGGTGGGGCCATGTGGATCTGCCATGCGCTTCCAAATGTCTTGTGACTGACATGGTGCAGCCAGCAGACCCTTATATGTAAAGGCATCTTGTTATATGGAGAGGTTTCAGAACAATGTTCAGAATCAGGTTGCTATGGTCAAGGGGCCAAGCTCTGTGGGATAAAAGCATGGTTGGTGCATTCTCCTAGGACCCTGACACACCACACGTGACAGAACTCCCTTCAGAACTGTGTCCCAGTTGATGTCCTTGTATTTCGTGAAGCAAATACCAAACTGCCAGTGAAGCACCAAGAAACACCACGAAAAGTGGAGGATGACAAAATGGCTTCACAGTTTCCATGGGGAGATACTTAGCCCCGAGTGGCCACAGTTTACCTACAAAGAGAGAATTCAGCACTTCTGCCTCATGTTCATTTGAAAATAGGAAACCATGTCCTCCAGGTCACATAGATGCAGACCCAGCTTTGATGGTCTCACTACAAAGGAAGCTAATGCTCCTGACAACAACATATATTTCAAGAGCCCAACCTCAGAGGCAGTTTCTCAAGAAGTCTTTAGGCCAGCAGAGCTCCATGTTTGTGGAGTGTTTATCCTCTCCCTGACTTATGGAAACTCCTCTACCACCTCCAAAGTTGTGAACTCCTGAGCATTTTTCATTCCACATATGTATTCAAAGATTTTCTAACACTTCTCCTCGAATTTGGTCTTACTTGGGGCAAGGGTATTGTCAAGGCATTTTTCTGGATGACAGTGGGAAGATTTTGTGTAGCACATATTTGCATACACATTGGATTCATTTTCCAATTTTCCATTCCAAATACTGAATTTCAGACACTAACACATACCCTACTAGACTCTGACAACAAATCCTAATATGATAGAAAAAAATAACCGAAACAGAATAGAAATACAAGCAGTTCAGAGGAGGCATGGTGTGTAGTTGGACAGGCCTTTTGCATTATAAAGGGTAGATGTTATGAATCTAGTCCAATTTAATCGTTCTCTATGTGTTTTTAATCTTAACAAATATGTGAATTCCTGTCTCCCTTTCTCTGCAGCCTATACAGCACATGTATTTTTACATGCACATAGAGAATCCTACCTGGTTTTTCAGCTACATTCTTGTGAGGTGGCTGACTTGGCAGATACAATCTGTGAGAAGAAATCACTCCTCCTAAATGCTGTTGGAACTGAAAATCAACCTATGGGTGAGCTTCCTACTTCAACAACATGATTCATACATCCATGTTCAGTAAAATAAATATTTCTGGATCTTGGGATGATATATATTTCATGATGAATTTAAATTGGCATATATATTTTTAATTTTTAATGTCGCTCTGTGTGTGTTTTGTGTATATATATATATATATATATATATATATATATATATATATATATATATATATATACATGTATATATACACACAAACACTCTCCAGATTTTTCAAAATATAAAATATGTGTGTCTTATTTTACACTCCCTGAATTCATGTTCATGTATGTGGATTTATAATGAACTTTTCACAAGATTATTCTCAGAAATATTCATCCACCTGAAATACATATTTGTTTCCTAGTACTGAAAACTAACTTCAGTGAATGGTGTATAGAAATCCTAACATTTCTACAGTAACTGACCATGTTTAACATCAATGCAAGTAGACTCCTATGGGACATGATGTGTATTTTGACATTTATTTTTATTCAACACTGGTACATTCCTCTTTCTCCAGTTGATGCACATCATAGGATATATATTTTATCCTCAAGTTCACAAATTTCTAGGCATTTGGTTCACTTTCAATCAAATCCTGCTTCAGAACACATGTATTCCTCCATGTTTCTTGACTGGTCTTTTCATGAGACTTCTTTCCAAACACATTATTTTGGATTTCCATAATCACTTTGGAACCAAAACTCACATACCCCTCATGGTAAACCATCAACCTAATATTACCATTAGATGTATAACTGGTTGGAATGAATGATCGTGTATCAATATAAGATTTCTTATATGTTTTCAGATATCATTTCAATCCATTATTTAAATTGGAACCAGTTATATTCTTTATTCACAGTATGGTCTATTCATGCATTATCTCTATACTCATAGACCCAGTGTACACCTACTTGTACCCCCTATTTCTAATTTATACATCTTCAACGTATTGCTCCCAAAAATAGTGGAAGAAATACTCATGTCACCTTATCTACATATATATTTTATCACAGTGATATTCTGCACACAAAATGCAAAGGTCACACTTATGAATGTACCTAAGCCTACTTGGAAAGTGAGCATGGATTACTAAAACCATCCTTGTCTACGTTGGCTAATGCTCTCAAATGTGAATTCTATTGGTGACTACACATTTGTTTCTGCCTAAGATTATATATTCAACCTCAACCCTGTTGAAAATGTCTAATCCTATCACTCACTTTATACTTTGCCTAATTTCCTAATGTCTATATTCATATCTACTTTCCTACATATCTTCCCCAGTTCATCATTGTGACTGACTCTTCACATGTGCTGACATTTGCATTCACTCTCTAACAGACACCTTATTGCTAAAGAACTTTTGGTCTAAATATTATACTCACTCTTCTTCCTAAACCTACAGACTATCTGTCTAATCCTACCTACTAACCCTTTTTGACTTGATCTCCTATTCTACATTCAATCATTGAAGGTACAAGGTCCTATGAAATTGTATGTTGATTTATCAGAGACATCTGTACAGAATGTAATTCAAAGCTAAGTATCACAATCAAGGGCCCAATGCTCTTCTGGCCTTCAAACTTCATTTAGATTTTTGTTTTCACACATATATTTCACCTCTATATTATTATAAATATCACAGGTTCCCAATACCATTCTTCATTTAGCAGAATTATTTCTAACCCAATTTGAACATGTTCTTAACCCCAAGCATTCACTGTTTTTTCAATCTCACTTTACAGAAGAGCAGGGACACAGTTGGTCTTACAATACAGGAATGTAGGGGATTTTCCACCTGGTGAGAACCTCCAAGGTCCATGCAGAAATGATCCCTGGAGTAGATATAGGCAGCTTGGAAGGTCTTGAGAGAGCAAAAGTCATCTTCCGTGGCAAACAACTTGGTCAGGATGAAGGGATGTGTCTGAATGAGCCTCTCCCTTCTTCATGTAGACAAGATGGACCAAACCAGGCCTGAGTGCAGAGCTTTTCCTGGGTGCCTATGGTTGATATACCATTCTAACTTGTGAAAGTGTCACAGAAAGCAGGGGCAGCCTCCATCTCATGGGACCCTTGGAAGCAACAGTTAGAACAAAGTGGTTTTCAAGGCTGTGACCTCATTCAGTTCCTGAAGGAAGTGACCTCACCACACTTCCTTGGTGATGGAACTCTCTGAACTTGGGATCCAGGAAGCCAGGCACCCAGAGGCAGTCCCAGTGCCAGTCCCAGTGGGCTCACTTGTTTGGATTTACCAAGGACAGAGTCAGTCTTTCTTGGTACCTACAGATGTGAGGATGGCCAATTGCCAGGAAAGCTCTGAAGGGAGTCTTTCCTGAGAAAGCAGGTAGTGGCTCACCCCTGGCTCCTGACAACTTCACAGAATTGGCCAAAAAGGCAAGATCTGAGACAAGACAGGCCATTTCGGGGGAACCTAGTATGGCCCACCAGTCAGAGGACACTGTGGGTAGTCACAGACCTCCTTGGGGGAAGGAGGTGGCTTTGTGGGTGTGGGTGTGAGTTTGTGGTTTGGTCTCCTGTTCTGAGTAGATAAATTCTGGTTAGATAAATACCGTGCAATCTTTGAAATTCCCATGACCAGGTGGCACTGGAGAACCTTAGGATGTCCTGTTGCTGATCATGAGTTTAGCATACAGGTGCCTTGATTGACGGCTTTCATGAAAATGATGAAGAACAGAGATGCCAGTGAGGTGGGGCCTGCTGAGTAGTGGGCCTAGAGCAGTGGTGTGCAGGTGTGTGATAAAACATCTGTGGTGGGTCCATGTGCATCTGCCATGGGCTTCCAAATGTCTTGTGACTGACATGGTGCAGCCAGCAGACCCTTATATGTAAAGGCATCTTGTTATATGGAGACGTTTCAGAACAATGTTCAGAATCAGGTTGCTATGGTCAAGGGGCCATGCTCTGTGGGATAGAAGCATGGTTGGTGCATTCTCCTAGGATCCTGACACACCACACGTGACAGAACTCCGTCCAGCACTGTGTGCCAGTTGAAGTCCTTGTATTTTATGAAGCAAATACCAAACTTTCAGTGCAGCAGCAAGAATCACCACGAAAAGTTGGGGATGACCAAATGGCTTCACAGTTCCCACGGGGAGATACTTAGCCCCCAGTATCCACAGTTTACCTACAAAGAGAGAATTCAGCACTTCTGCCTCATGTTCATTGGAAAATCAGAAACCATGTCCTCCAGGTCACATAGATGCAGACCCAGCTTTGATGGTCTCACTACAAAGGAAGCTAATGCTCCTGACAACAACATATATTTCAAGAGCCCAACCTAAGAGGCAGTTTCTCAAGAAGTCTTTAGGCCAGCAGAGCTCCATGTTTGTGGAGTGTTTATCCTCTCCCTTACTTATGGAAACTCCTCTACCACCTCCAAAGTTGTGAACTCCTGAGCATTTTTCATTCCACATATGTATTCAAAGATTTTCTAACTCTTCACCTCGAATTGCGTCTTACTTGGGGCAAGGGTATTGTCAAGGCATTTTTTGGATGACAGTGGGAAGATTTTGTGTAGCACATTTTTGCATACACATTGGATTCATTTTCCTATTTTCCATTCCAAATACTGAATCCCTGACACTAACCCATACCCTACTAGACTCTGACTACAAATCCTAATATGATAGAAAGAAATAACCCAAACAGAATAGAAATACAAGCAGTTCAGAGGAGGCATGGTGTGTAGTTGGACAGGCCTTTTGCATTATAAAGGGTAGATGTTATGAATCTAGTCCAATGTAATAGTTCTCCATGTGTTTTTAAACTTAACAAATATGTGAATTCCTGTCTCCCTTTCTCGCAGCGTATTCAGCACATGTATTTTTACATGCACATATAGAATCCTACCTGGTTTCCCAGCTACATTCTTGTGAGGTTGCTGATTTGGCAGATACAAACTGTGAGAAGAAATCACTCCTCCTAAATGCTGTTGGAACTGAAAATCAACCTATGGGTGAGCTTCCTACTTGAACAACATGATACATACATCCATGTTCAGTAAAATAAATATTTCTGGATTTTGGGATGATATATATTTCATGATGAATTGCAATTGGCATATGTATTTTTACTTTTTAATGTCTCTCTTTGTGTGTTTTGTGTTTGTATATATATATATATATATATATATATATATATATATATATATATATATATATACACACACACACACACTCTCCAGATTTTTCAAAATATAAAATATGTGTGTCTTATTTTACACTCCCTGAATTCATGTTCATGTATGTGGATTTATAATCAACTTTTCACAAGATTATTCTCAGAAATATTCATCCACCTGAAATACATATTTGTTTCCTAGTACTGAAAACTAACTTCAGTGAATGGTGTATAGAAATCCTAACATTTCTACAGTAACTGACCATGTTTAACATCAATGCAAGTAGACTCCTATGGGACATGATGTGTACTTTGACATTTATTTTTATTCAACACTGGTACACTACTATATCTTCAGTTGATGCACATCATAGGATATATATTTCATCCTCAAGTTCACAATTTTCTAGGAATTTGGTTCACTTTCAATCAAATCCTGCTTCAGAACACATGTATTCCTCCATGTTTCTTGACTTGTCTTTTCATGAGACTTCTTTCCAAACACATTATTTTGGATTTCCATAATCACTTTGGAACCAAAACTCACACACCCCTCATGGTAAACCATCACCCTAATATTACCATTAGATGTATAACTGGTTGGAATGAATGATCGTGTATCAATATAAGATTTCTTATATGTTTTCAGATATCAATTCAATCCATTATTTAAATTAGAACCAGTTATACTCTTTATTCGCAGTATGGTCTATTCATGCATTATGTCTATACTCATAGACCCGGGGTACACCTATTTGTACCCCCGAATTATAATTTATACGTCTTCAACGTATTGCTCTCAAAAATAGTGGAAGAAATACTCATGTCACCTGATCTACATATATATTTTATCACAGTGATATTCTGAACACAAAATGCAAAGGTCACACTTATGATTGTACCTAAGCCTAATTGGAAAGTGAGCATGGATTACTAAAGCCATCCTTGTCTAAGTTGTCTAATGCTCTCAAATGTCAATTCTATTGGTGACTACACATTTGTTTCTGCCTAAGATTATATATTCAACCTCAACCCTGTTGAAAATGTCTAAAATTATCACAAATTTTATACTTTGCCTAAATTCCTAATGTCTATATTCATATTTGCTTTCCTACATATCTTCCCCAGTTCATCATTATGACTGACTCTTCACATGTGCTGACATTTACATTCACTCTGTGACAGACACCATATTGCTAAAGAACTTTTGGTCCAAATATTATACTCACTCTTCTTCCTAAACCTACTGACTATCTTTCTAATCCTACCCACTATCCCTTTTTGACTTGATCTTCTCTTCTACATTCAATCATCCAAGGTACAAGGTCTTATGCCATTGTATGTTGATTTATCAGAGACATATGTACAGAATGTAATTCAAAGCTAAGTATCCCAATCAAGGACCCAATGCCCCTCTGGCCTTCAAATCTTACTTAGATTTCTGTTTTCATACATATATTTCACCTCTATATTATTATAAATATCACAGGTTCCCAATACCATTCTTCATCCAGCAGAATGATTTCTAACCCAAATTGAACATGTTCTTAACCCCAAGCATTCACTGTTTCCTCAATGTCACTTTACAGAACAGCAGGGACAGAGTAGGTCTTACAATACAGGAATTTAAAGGATCTTCCACCTGCTGAGAACCTCCAAGGTCCATGCAGAAATGATCCCTGGAGAAGATGTAGGCAGGTAGGAAGGACCTGAGAGAGTAAAAGTCATCTTCCGTGGCAAAAAACCTGGACAGGATGAAGGGATGTGTCTGAATGAGCCTCTCTCTTCTTAATGTAGACAAGATGGACCAAACCAGGCCTGTGTGGAGAGCTTTTCCTGGGTGCCTATGGTTGATATACCATTCTAACTTGTGAAAGTGTCACAGAAAGCAGGGGCAGCCTCCATCTCATGGGACCCTTGGAAGCAACAGTTAAAACAAAGTTTTTTTCAAGGAAGTGACCTCATTCAGTTCCTGAAGGAAGTGGCCTCACAACACTTCCTTGGTGATGGAACTCTCTGAACTTGGGATCCAGGTACCCAGGCACCCAGAGGCAGTCCCAGTGCCAGTCCCAGTGCGCACACTTCTTTGGATTTACCAAGGATAGAGTCAGTCTTTCTTGGTACCTACAAATGTGAGGATGGCCAATTGCCAGGAAAGCTCTGAAGGGGGTCTTTCCTGAGAAAGCAAGTAGTGGCTCACCCCTGGCTCCTGACAACTTCACAGAATTGGCCAAGGAGGCCAGATCTGAGACAAGACACGCCATTTTGGGGTAACATAGTATGGCCCACCAGTCAGAGGACACTGCGGGTAGTCACAGACCTCCTTGGGGGAAGGAGGTGGCTTTGTGGGTGTGGGTGTGTTTGTGGTTTGGTCTCATGTTCTGAGTAGAGCTAGAAAAGGCTGTTTGTTTGGTTTTGAGTGGAATGTTTCTAGCAAGTCTTTTGACAAGGGGAGTGTTGCTTTGTCTGTGTATCGCACTGTGTCCGTGGTTGTAGACATTTGAAAAGAGAATGCATCAATGGATGTGTCCTGTCTAGTAGAATGCTTCCAGCATTCATCCTGCCCAATTTATGAATGGACTGCGGCTTGCCTTATCCATTGGCAAAACCTACTATCTTCCTAAATTCCTGTTTTCTTCCTGAATTCTGGCCATTCTTCAGAATAGGCTAATGGTTTTGTGTCCAAGACATGTACCACCTCCAAGCTTGGTGACATGGCCATGTAGTAGATAGCTGAAAGAAATGGCAAGCATCTCAGAAAACTCAGATATCAGAGGGCCCATTAAAGTCTCAGTGGAGAAACCCTGCTTTGGGCCTTTTGCTTATCTATTGTTCTGTTTCCCTGGATGTCAGCAAGGTCTTTGCCTCAGGACACACCTTTGTGAAGCCTGAAGAAAACAGTTTTCAAATGCAAACGAATGGGCATCACTTGTGGCTCTTTGCTTAATTGCTTTGCAAAGGGATGTGTCTGAGTCAGCCTCCTTGACCTGTGTGAGGCTGTGGCTTAGATTGTCAGCACCTGATGGATCTCAGGAAAGATCCCATATGTGCATCCAAAGCCAATATGGCAAAACAGCAGTCATTGTGGATGAAGTCTCTCGCCTTCCTCTGTAAGGTCCCTGACCTGCATCCAGTGAGAATAGGGATCTTTTGGGTCAAATGAGTTTTTCAAAGCCCTGCAGAGGCTAGCCATTATGTGCTTGTGTTTTCTCATGACTCCAATTTACAAAAAATATCTGTACACCACCATCAGCAGGACTCAAAGTTTAGAAGCTGAGCAGTATTAAAGGCAGGCCTATTTGATCACTCCTGGTTCAAAGAAGGGTGTCCAGGCCACCTTGACATTAGGCAAATGAGGGGCAAGGGAGCTTATTGTGGACAGTGTCTTAGGCTGAACCCTTCATGGAAACCTCCAGCCAGAGGTTATGAGGATTGTCTATATGGAAGGAGTTGAGGGCCTTGTGGCAGTGTTTTGGTTTGAATTGTGGTTATTTGTATCGAGGTGAAAGAGATGAGTGTGTCCGCCTGGGCTTGAACTCTGGTGTGATTCCCCTTGGAGACTGAGTTCTGGAACTGACCTCAGAGAAGTATTGCCATGAATTGAGTTGGAATTTTTCGAGGCCACGCATGAGAGTCCCCCCTGGAAACTGAGATCAAAGCCCAGGGTGACTTTCCACAGAACACTGAAAATCTGAGCCAGGATATCACATGATTTTATTCTTAAAGATCTGGAAGCCATAGTTGAGAGTCAAAACACACATGGACCTCACATTGTAGAGCTCAGTGGGCCTGGTTTCATGTGACGTTTTTTGGCCACTCTTTGGGAAGTCTTGTTTGTGAGAGTTCTCCAGAGCTTTCATTGAAATAATCTCTCTCACCATTAAATGGTTCCTGAATGAATGGAAACCCACAGTGCCTCCAACTTCATCCTTTAAAAGTGGCTAGATAAATACCGTGCAATCTTTGAAATTTACATCACCAGGTGGCACTGGAGAACCTTAGGATGTCCTGTTTCTGATCTGAGTTTACCAGACAGGTGCCTTGATTGACGGCTTTCATGAAAATGATGAAGAACAGAGATGCCAGTGAGGTGGGGCCAGCTGAGTAGTGGGCCTAGAGCAGTGGTGTGCAGGTGTGTGATAAAACATCTGTGGTGGGGCCATGTGGATCTGCCATGCGCTTTCAAATGTCTTGTGACTGACATGGTGCAGCCAGCAGACCCTTATATGTAAAGGCATCTTGTTATATGGAGAGGTTTCAGAACAATGTTCAGAATCAGGTTGCTATGGTCAAGGGGCCATTCTCTGTGGGATAGAAGCATGGTTGGTGCATTATCCTAGGATCCTGACACACCACACGTGACAGAACTCCCTCCAGCACTGTGTCCCAGTTGAAGTCCTTGTATTTCCTGAAGCAAATACCAATCTTTCAGTGCAGCAGCAAGAATCACCACGAAAAATGGAGGATGACCAAATGGCTTCACAGTTCCCAAGGGGAGATACTTAGCCCCCAGTGGCCACAGTTTACCTACAAAGAGAGAATTCAGCACTTCTGCCTCATGTTAATTGGAAAATATGAAACCATGTCCTCCAGGTCACATAGATGCAGACCCAGCTTTGATGGTCTCACTACAAAGGAAGCTAATGCCCCTGACAACAACATATATTTCAAGAGCCCAACCTCAGAGGCAGTTTCTCAAGAAGTCTTTAGGCCAGCAGAGCTCCATGTTTGTGGAGTGTTTATCCTCTCCCTTACTTATGGAAACTCCTCTACCACCTCCAAAGTTGTGAACTCCTGAGCATTTTTCATTCCACATATGTATTCATAGATTTTCTAACTCTTCTCCTCCAATTGCTTCTTACTTGGGGCAAGGGTATTGTCAAGGCATTTTTCTGGAAGACAGTGGGAAGATTTTGTGTAGCACATATTTGCATGCACATTGGATTCATTTTCCTATTTTCCATTCAAAATACTCAATCCCTGACAGTAACCCATACCCTACTAGACTCTGACTACAAATCCTAATATGATAGAAAAAAATAACCCAAACAGAATAGAAATACAAGCAGTTCAGAGGAGCCATGGTGTGTAGTTGGACAGGCCTTTTGCATTATAAAGGGTAGATGTTATGAATCTAGTTTAATGTAATAGTTCTCCATGTGTTTTTAAACTTAACCAATATGTGAATTCCCGTCTCCCTTTCTATGCATCCTATTCAGCACACGTATTTTTACATGCACATAGAGAATCATACCTGCTTTCCCAGCTACATTGTTGTGAGGTGGCTGACTTGGCAGATACAAACTGTGAGAAGAAATCACTCCTCCTAAATGCTGTTGGAACTGAAAATCAACCTATGGGTGAGCTTCCTACTTCAACCACATGATACATACATCCATGTCCAGTAAAATAAATATTTCTGGATCTTGGGATGATATATATTTCATGATGAATTTCAATTGGCATATATATTTTTACTTTTTAATGTCTCTCTGTGTGTTTTTTGTGTATATATATATATATATATATATATATATATATATACACACACACACTCTCTAGATTTTTGAACATATAAAATATGAGTGTCTTATTTTACACTCCCTGAATTCATGTTCATGTATGTGGATTTATAATCAACTTTTCACAAGATTATTCTCAGAAATATTCATCCACCTGAAATACATATTTGTTTCTTAGTACTGAAAACTAACTTCAGTGAATGGTGCATAGAAATCCTAACATTTCTTTTTTTTCTTATTTAATTTATTTTTTTATTGTTGGTCGTTCAAACCTTACACTGTTCTTAATACATCATATTTCACAGTTTGATTCAAGCGGGTTATGAACTCCCAACTTTACCCCGTATACAGATTGCTGTATCACATCATTTACCCTTCCATTGATTGACATATTGCCTTTCTAGTGTCTGATGTATTCTGCTGTAAGTCCTATTCTCTACTATCCCCCCTCCCCTCCCCACCCCTCCACTTTTCTCTCTCTACCCCTTCTACTGTAAATCATTTCTTCCATTTGTATTATCTTGTCTTACCCCTCCATTACATAGTTCTTGATATATCATATTTACATTTTGATTCAAGTGGGTTATGCACTCCCATATTGCCCCTTATACAGATTGCAGAATCACATCAGTTTCACTTCCATTGCTTTACATATTGCCATCCTAGTGTCTGTTGTATTCTGCTGCCTTTCCTATCCTCTACTATCCCCCCTCCCCTCCCCTCCCCTCCCCTCTTCTCTCTCTACCCCCACTACTGCAATTCATTCCTCCCCCTTGTATTATTTTTCCCTTTCCCCTCACTTCCTCTTGTATGTAATTTTGTATAAACCTGAGGGTCTCGTTCCATTTCCATGCTATTTCCCTTCTCTCTCCCTTTCCCTCCCACCTCCCAACCCTGTTTAATGATGGTCTTCTACTTGTGCTCTTCTTCCCTAGTCTGTTCTTAATTACTCTCCTTATATCAAAGAAGACATTTGGCATTTGTTTTTTAGGGCTTGGCTAGCTTCGCTTAGCATAATCTGCTCTAATGCCATCCATTTCCCTCCAAATTCTATGATTTTGTCATTTCTTAATGCAGAGTAATACTCCATTGTGTATAAATGCCACATTTTTTTTATCCATTCGTCTATTGAAGGGCATCTAGGTTGGTTCCACAGTCTTCCTATTGTGAATTGTGCTGCTATAAACATCGATGTAGCAGTGTCCCTGTAGCATGCTCTTTTTAGGTCTTTAGGGAATAGACCCAGAAGGGGGATAGCTGGGTCAAATGGTGGTTCCATTCCCAGCTTTCCAAGAAATCTCCATACTGCTTTCCAAATTGGCCGCACCAATTTGCAGTCCCACCAACAATGCACAAGTGTACCCTTTTCCCCACATCCTCGCCAGCACTTATTGTTGTTTGACTTCATAATGGCTGCCAATCTTACTGGAGTGAGATGGTATCTTAGGGTGGTTTTGATTTGCATTTCTCTGACTGCTAGAGATGGTGAGCATTTTTTCATGTACTTGTTGATTGATTGTATGTCCTCCTCTGAGAAGTGTCTGTTCAAGTCCTTGGCCCATTTGTTGATGGGATTATTTGTTATCTTATTGTCTAATTTTCTGAGTTCTTTATATACTCTGGATATTAGGGCTCTATCTGAAGTGTGAGGAGTAAAGATTTGTTCCCATGATGTAGGCTCCCTATTTACCTCTCTTATTGTTTCTTTTGCTGAGAAAAAACTTTTTAGTTTGAGTAAGTCCCATTTGTTGATTCTAGATGTTAACTCTTGTGCTATGGGTGTCCTATTGAGGAATTTGGAGCCCGACCCCACAGCATGTAGGTCGTAGCCAACTTTCTCTTCTATCAGATGCCGTGTCTCTGATTTGATATCAAGCTCCTTGATCCATTTTGAGTTAACTTTTGTGCATGGCGAGAGAAAGGGATTCAATTTCATTTTGTTGCATATGGATTTCCAATTTTCCCAGCACCATTTGTTGAAGATGCTATCCTTCCTCCATTGCATGCTTTTAGCCCCTTTATCAAATATAAGAAAGTTGTAGTTTTGTGGGTTGGTTTCTGTGTCCTCTATTCTGTACCATTGGTCCACCCGCCTGTTTTGGTACCAGTACCATGCTGTTTTTGTTACTATTGCTCTGTAGTATAGTTTGAAATCTGGAATCGCTATACCACCTGATTCACACTTCCTGCTTAGTATTGTTTTTGCTATTCTGGGTCTTTTATTCTTCCATATGAATTTCATGATTGCTTTCTCCATTTCTACAAGAAATGCCGTTGGGATTTTGATTGGCATTGCATTAAACCTATAGAGAACTTTTGGTAATATCGCCATTTTGATGATGTTAGTTCTGCCTATCCATGAACAGGGTATATTTTTCCATCTTCTAAGGTCTTCTTCAATTTCTCTCTTTAGGGTTCTGTAGTTTTCATTGTATAAGTCTTTCACCTCTTTTGTTAGGTTGATTCCCAAGTATTTTATTCTTTTTGAGGATATTGTGAACGGGGTGGTTGTCCTCGTGTCCATTTCAGAGGATTTGTCGCTGATATACAGGAATGCCTTTGATTTATGCGTGTTGATTTTATAACCTGCCACTTTGCTGAATTCATTTATTAGCTCTAACAGTTTCTTTGTAGACCATATTGGGTCTGCTAGGTATAGAATCATGTCATCTGCAAATAGTGATGACTTAAGTTCTTCTTTTTTTTATTTTCATGCCTTTAATTTCTTTCGTCTGTCTAATTGCTCTGGCCAGTGTTTCGAGAACTATGTTGAACAGGAGTGGTGAGAGAGGGCATCCCTGTCTTGTTCCAGATTTTAGAGGGAATGCCTTCAATTTTTCTCCATTCAGAATGATGCTAGCCTGAGGCTTAGCATAAATTGCTTTTACAATGTTGAGGTATGTTCCTGTTATCCCTAGTTTTTCGAGAGTTTTGAACATAAACGGATGCTGTACTTTGTCGAATGCTTTTTCTGCATCTATCGAGATGATCATATGGTTCTTATTTTTAAGCCTATTGATGTGGTGAATAACATTTATTGATTTCCGTATATTGAACCAACCTTGCATACCAGGGATGAATCCTACTTGATCATGGTGCACAATTTTTTTGATATGTTTTTGTATCCGATTTGCCAGAATTTTATTGAGGATTTTTGCATCTAGGTTCATTAGAGATATTGGTCTGTAGTTTTCTTTCTTTGAAGTGTCTTTGTCTGGTTTCGGAATCAGAGTGATGTTGGCCTCGTAGAATGAATTTGGAAGTTCTCCCTCTTTTTCTATTTCCTGAAATAGCTTGAAAAGTATTGGTATTAGTTCCTCTTTAAAGGTTTTGTAAAACTCTGCTGTAAACCCATCCGGTCCTGGGCTTTTCTTAGATGGTAATCTTTTGATGTTTTCTTCTATTTCCTCAATTGATATTGGTCTGTTTAGGTTGTCTATATCCTCCTGACTCAATCTGGGCAGATTATATGACTTAAGAAATTTATCGATGCCTTCACTATCTTCTATTTTATTGGAGTATAAGGATTCAAAATAATTTCTGATTATCTTCTGTATTTCTGAAGTGTCTGTCATGATCTTGCCTTTTTCATCCCTTATGCTAGTAATTTGAGTTCTCTCTCTTCTTCTCTTCGCTAGCATGGCTAAGGGTCTGTCAATTTTATTTATCTTTTCAAAGAACCAACTTTTCGTTTTGTCAATTTTTTCAATTGTTTCTTTTGTTTTGATTTCATTAATTTCAGCTCTGATTTTAATTATTTCTTGCCTTCTACTTCTTTTGCTGTTGTTTTGCTCTTCTTTTTCTAGAATTTTGAGATGAAGTATGAGATCATTTATTTGTTGGTTTTTTCTTTTTTTAAGGAATGAACTCCAAGCAATGAATTTTCCTCTTAGAACTGCTTTCAATGTGTCCCATAGATTCCGATATGTTGTGTCTGTGTTTTCATTAAACTCTAAGAATTTTTTAATTTCCTCCTTGATGTCTTCTAAAACCCATTGATCATTCAGTAACCTATTGTTCATTCTCCAATTGATGCATGATTTTTCCTTGCTTCTTTTATGGTTGATTTTTAGTTTCATTCCATTATGATCAGATAAGATGCATGGTATTATCTCCGCTCCTTTATATTGTCTAAGAGTTGCCCTGTGACATAATATATGATCTATTTTTGAGAAGGATCCATGTGCTGCTGAGAAAAAAGTGTAGCTGCTTGATGTTGGGTGGTATATTCTATATATGTCAATTAAGTCTAGGTTGTTAATTGTGTTATTGAGTTCTATAGTTTCCTTATTCAACTTTTGTTTGGAAGATCTGTCCAGTGGTGAGAGAGGTGTGTTGAAGTCTCCCATGATTATTGTATGGTGGTCTATTAGACTCTTGAACTTGAGAAGAGTTTGCTTGATGAACGCAGCAGCACCGTTGTTTGGGGCATATATTTTATGATTGTTATGTCTTGTTGGTGTATGGTTTCCTTGAGCAGTATGTAGTGTCCTTCTTTATCCCTTTTGATTAACTTTGGTTTGAAATCTATTTTATTTGATATGAGTATGGACACTCCTCTGCTTGTTTCCGCAGTCCATATGAGTGATATGATTTTTCCCAACCTTTCACCTTCAGTCTATGTATATCCTTTCCTATCAAATGCGTCTCCTGTAGGCAGCATATTGTTGGATCTTGTTTTGTGATCCATTCAACTAGCCTGTGTCTCTTAATTGGTGAGTTTAAGCCATTAACATTTAGGGTTATTATTGAGATATGGTTTGTTCTTCCAGCCATATTTGTTTATTAATGCTGTTAAACCTGATTTGTTTTTCTCTTTGATTTTTCCCCCCTTTACTGTCCTACCTCCCACTGTTGGTTTTCATTGTTGTTTTCCATTTCCTCTTCCTGTGTGTTTTGCCAAGGATTTTTTGAAGAGATGGTTTTCTAGCTGCAAATTCTTTTAACTTTTGTTTATCATGGAATGTTTTAATTTCATCTTCCATCCTGAAGCTTAATTTCGCCGGATACACGATTCTTGGTTGGAACCCATTTTCTTTTAGCGTTTGAAATATGTTATTCCAGGATCTTCTAGCTTTTAGAGTCTGTGTTGAGAGATCAGCTGTTATCCTGATTGGTTTACCCCTAAATGTAATCTGCTTCCCTTCTCTTGTAGCTTTTAAAATTCTCTCCTTATTCTGTATGTTGGACATCTTCATTATAATGTGTCTAGGTGTGGATCTCTTATGATTTTGCACATTCGGCGTCCTGTAGGCTTCTAGGATTTGGGGTTCTGTCTCATTCTTCAAGTCTGGAAAGTTTTCTCGTATTATTTCACTGAATAAATTGTCTATTCCTTTGGTTTGGAGCTCTGTGCCTTCCTGTATCCCAATGACTCTTAAGTTTGGTCTTTTGATATTATCCCATATTTCTTGGATGTTCTGCTCATGGTTTCTTAGCAGACTTGCTGAGCTGTCTATGCTCTTTTGAAGTTGAAACACTCTGTCTTCATTGTCTGACCTTCTATCTTCAAAGTGATCCACTCTGCTGGTAGTTTTCTCAATTGAGTTTTTAAGATGGTTTATTGCTTCCTGCATTTCTAGGATTTCTATTTGTTTGTTTTTTATTTCCTCTATCTCCCTGTGAAATTGATCTTTTACTTCCTGGATTTGTTTATGAAGTTCCTTGTCAATGTGATCTTTCATTGTCTGATTTTGCTGTCTCATGTCTTCCTTGAGACTCCAGATCATCTGAAGCATGTATATCCTGACCTCTCTGTCTGACATTCCATCTGTTGCAGCTATTACCTCTTCTAGAGTTGAGTTGACCTGCATTGCCTGTGGTCCTTTCTTTCTTTGTCTTTTCATACTGCTGGCATTTCTTTCTGCTTGGTGAAACTGTTGTGTTTTTGAAATTTTCCCTCTATTTATTTATATTGCTCTTGTATAGTTGAAAAGTCTCCCTTGCAGGACAGATGGTGGCTGTGATCCTCCACCAATTGGTGCGATCTGTCTACCACGCTGGCGGGCCCTAGGTCTGCTCTGCTGGCCGGTCGAAGGTCCGCCTACCCAGCAGGCGCGAGGGGCACCTCTGTCTCTCCGTAGGTTGCTGGGCCTAACCTCCCGATGGGTCCCCAGTACGCCTACCTTGCAGGCACTGGGGGTGGGGCCGGCTCCGGCCCGCAACAAGCCGCTGGGCCTGATCTGCCACTGGTCACAGTCCCGCCTACCTTGTAGGCACTGTGGGAGGGGACGGTCCTGCCCCTCAGCAGGCCGCTAGGCCTGATCTGCTGGTGGTCACAGTCCCGCCTACCTTGCAGGCACTGGGGGAGGGGACAGGCCTGCCCCACAGAAGGCCGCTGGTGGGTCACAGGACCCCGTTCCCTGCAGGCGCGTGTGTCAGCTCTGTCTCTCCGCAGATTGCTGGGCCTGGCCTGCCCGTGGGTCGCCGGTTCTCCTACCTTGCAGGCACTGGGGGTGGGGCCGGCTCTGGCCCGAAACCAGCCGCTGGACCTGCTCTGTCAGTGGTCACAGTCCCGCCTACCTTGCAGGCACTGGGGGAGGAGACGGGCCTGCCCCACAGAAGGCCACTGGTAAGTCGCAAGACCCCGTTCCCTGCAGGCGCGTGTGTCAGCTCTGTCTCTTCGCAGATTGCTGGGCCTGACCTGCCTGTGGGTCGCCGGTTCTCCTACCTTGCAGGCACTGGGGTTGGGGCCGGCTCCGGCCCCCAACCAGCCGCTGGACCTGCTCTGCCGGTGGTCACAGTCCCGACTACCTTGTAGGCACTGGGGGAGGGGACTGTCCTGCCCCTCAGCAGGCCACTAAGCCTGATCTGCTGGAGGTGACAATCCCGCCTACCTTGCAGGCACTGGGGGAGGGGACGGGCCTGCCCCACAGAAGGCCTCTGGTGGGTCACAGGACCCCGATCCCTGCAGGCGCGTGTGTCAGCTCTGTCTCTCGGCAGATTGCTGGGCCTGACCTGCCCGTGGGTCGCCGGTTCTCCTACCTTGCAGGCACTGGGGGTGGGGCCAGCTCGGGCCACAACCAGCCGCTGGGCCTTCTCTGCCGGTGGTCCCTAACATTTCTATAGTAACTGACCCTGTTTAACATCAATGCAAGTAGACTCCTATGGGACATGATGTGTATTTTGACATTGATTTTTATTCAACACTGGTACATTACTATTTCTTCAGTTGATGCACATCATAGGATATATATTTCATCCTCAAGTTCACAAATTTCTAGGCATTTGGTTCACTTTCAATCAAATCCTGCTTCAGAACACATGTATTCCTCCATGTTTTTTGACTGGTCTTTTCATGAGACTTCTTTCCAAAAACATTATTTTGGATTTCCATAATCATTTTGGAACCAAAACTCACACACCCCTCATGGTAAACCATCACCCTAATATTACCATTAGATGTATAACTGGTTGGAATGAATGATCCTGTATCAATATAAGATTTCTTATATGTTTTCAGATATCAATTCAATCCATTATTTAAATTGGAACCAGTTATATTCTTTATTCAAAGTATGGTCTATTAATACATTATCTCTATACTCATAGACCCAGGGTACACCTATTTGTACCCCCGAATTCTAATTTATACGACTTCAACATATTGCACCCAAAAATAGTGGAAGAAATACTCATGTCACCTGATCTACATATATATTTTATGACAGTGATATTCTGAACACAAAATGCAAAGGTCACACTTATGATTGTACCTAAGCCTAATTGGAAAGTGAGCATGGATTACTAAAACCATCCTTGTCTCGGTTGGCTAATGCTCTCAAATGTCAATTCTATTGGTGACTACACATTTGTTTCTGCCTAAGATTATATATTTTACCTCAACCGTGTTGAAAATGTCTAATCCTATCACTCACTTTATACTTTGCCTAATTTCCTAATGTCTATATTCATATCTGCTTTTCTACATATCTTCCCCAGTTCATCATTGTGACTGACTCTTCACATGTGTTGACATTTACATTCACTCTCTAACAGACACCCTATTGCTAAAGAACTTTTGGTCCAAATATTATACTCACTCTTCTTCCTAAACCTACTGACTATCTTTCTAATCCTACCTACTATCCCTTTTTGACTTGATCTTCTCTTCTACATTCAATCATCCAAGGTACAAGGTCCTATGCCGTTGTATGTTGATTTATCAAAGACATCTGAACAGAATGTAATTCAAAGCTAAGTATCCCAATCAAGGGCCCAATGCCCTTATGACCTTCAAATCTTACTTACATTTCTGTTTTCATACATATATTTCACCTCTATATTATTATAAATATCACAGGTTCCCAATACCATTCTTCATCCAGCTGAATGATTTCTAACCCAAATTGAACATGTTCTTTACCCCAAGCATTCACTGTTTCCTCAATCTCACTTTACAGAAGAGCAGGGACAGAGTTGGTCTTACAATACAGGTATGTAGGGGATCTTCCACCTGCTGAGAACCTCCAAGGTCCATGCAGAAATGATCCCTGGATAAGATGTAGGCAGCTAGGAAGGACCTGAGAGAGTAAAAGTCATCTTCCGTGGCAAACAACATGGTCAGGATGAAGGGATGTGTCTGAATGAGAGTCTTTCTTCTTCATGTAGACAAGATTGACCAATCCAGGCCTGTGTGGAGAGCTTTTCCAGGGTTCCTATGGTTGATATACCATTCTAACTTGTGAAATTGTCACAGGAAGCAGGGGCAGCCTCCATCTCATGGGACCCTTGGAAGCAACAGTTAGGAAAAAGTGGTTTCCAAGGCAGTGACCTCATTCAGTTCCTGAAGGAAGTGACCTCACCACACTTCTTGGTGATGGAACTCTCTGAACTTGGGATCCAGGAAGCCAGGCACCCAGAGGCAGTCCCAGTGCCAGTCCCAGTGGGCTCACTTGTTTGGATTTACCAAGGACAGAGTCAGTCTTTCTTGGTACCTACAGATGTGAGGATGGCCAATTGCCAGGAAAGCTCTGAAGGGGGTCTTTCCAGAGAAAGCAGGTAGTGGCTCACCCCTGGCTCCTGACAACTTCACAGAATTGGCCAAAAAGGCCAGATCTGTGACAAGACAGGCCAATTCGTGGGAACCTACTATGGCCTACCAGTCAGAGGACACTGTGGGTAGTCACAGACCTCTTTGGAGGAAGGAGGTGGCTTTGTGGGTGTGGGTGTGAGTTTGTGGTTTGGTCTCATGTTCTGAGAAGAGCTAGGAAAGGCGAATTGTTTGATTGAAAGTGGACTGTTTCTAGCAAGTCTTTTGACAAGGCGAGTGTTGATTTGTCTGTGTATCGCACTGTGTCCGTGGTTGTAGACATTAGAAAAGAGAATGCATCAATGGATGTGTCCTGTCTAGTAAAAAGATTCCAGCATTCATCCTGCCCAATTTATGAATGGACTGCGGCTTGCCTTATCCATGGGCAAAACCTACTATCTTCCTTAATTCCTGTTTTCTTCCTGAATTCTGGCCACTCTTCAGAATAGGCTCATGGTTTTGTGTCCAAGATATGTACCACCTCCAAGCTTGGTGACATGGCCATGTACTAGATAGCTGAAAGGAATGGCGAGCATCTCAGAAATAGTCTCAGTGGAGAAATTTTGCTATGGGCCTTTTGCTTACTTATTGTTCTGTTTCCCTTGATGTCAGCAAGTTCTTTGCCTCAGGACACACCTTTGTGAAGCCTGAAGAAAACAGTTTACAAATGCAAACGAATGGGCATCACTTGTGGCTCTTTGCTTAATTGCTTTGCAAAGGGATGTGTCTTAAACAGCCTCTAGGCCCTGTGTGAGGCTGTGGAATAGATTGTCAGCACCTGATGGATCTCAGGAAAGATCCCATATGTGCATCCAAAGCCAATATGGCAAAACAGCAGTCATTGTGGATGAAGTCTCTCGCCTTCCTCTGTAAAATCCCTGACCTGCAACAAGTGAGAATAGAGATCCTTTGGGTCAAATGAGTTTCTCAAAGCCCTGCAGAAGCTAGCCATTATGTGCTTGTGTTTTCTCATGACTCCAATTTACACAAAAAATCTGTATCCCACCATCAGCAGGCCTCAAAGTTTAGAAGCTGAGCAGTATTAAAGGCAGGCCTATTTGATCACTCCTGGTTCAAAGTAGGATGTCCAGGCCACCTTGACATTAGGCAAATGAGGGGCAAGGGACCTTATTGTGGACACTGTCTTTGGCTGCGCCCCTCATGGAAACCTCCAGCGAGAGGTTATGAGGATTGTCTATATGGAAGAAGTTGAGGGCCTTGTGGCAGTGTTTTGGTTTGAATTGTGGTCATTTGTATGGCGGTGGAAGAGATGACTGGGTCCGCCTGGGCTTGAACTCTGGTGTGATTCCCCTTGGAGACTGAGTTCTGGAACTGACCTCAGAGAAGTATTGCCATGAATTGAGTTAGGATTCTCCGAGGCTACACATGATAGTCCCCCCTGGAAACTGAGATCAAAGCCCAGGGTGACTTTCCACAGAACACTGGGAATCTCAGCCAGGATATCACATGATTTTATTCTTAAAGATATGGAAGCCATAGTTGAGAGTCAAAACACATTTGGACCTCACATTGTAGACCTCAGTGGGCCTGGTTTCATGTGACGTTTTTTGGCCACTCATTGGGAAGCCTTGTTTGTGAGAGTTCTCCAGAGCTTTCATTGAAATG
Source organism: Ictidomys tridecemlineatus (assembly GCF_052094955.1). Taxonomy (NCBI): domain Eukaryota; kingdom Metazoa; phylum Chordata; class Mammalia; order Rodentia; family Sciuridae; genus Ictidomys; species Ictidomys tridecemlineatus. Next base: position 123,751,483 of record NC_135480.1, on the reverse strand, counting down.
ATCTTTCTCACCATTAAATGGTTCCTGAATGAATGGAAACCCACAGTGCCTCCAACTCCATCCTTTAAAAATGGCTAGATAAATACCGTGCAATCTTTGAAATTCCCATGACCAGGTGGCACTGGAGAACCTTAGGATGTCCTGTTGCTGATCATGAGTTTACCAGACAGGTGCCTTGATTGATGGCTTTCATGAAAATGATGAAGAACAGAGATGCCAGTGAGGTGGGGCCTGCTGAGTAGTTTGCCTAGAGCAGTGGTGTGCAGGTGTGTGATAAAACATCTGTGGTGGGGCCATGTGGATCTGCCATGGGCTTCCAAATGTCTTGTGACAGACATGGTGCAGCCAGCAGACCCTTATATGTAAAGGCATCTTGTTATATGGATAGGTTTCAGAACAATGTTCAGAACCAGGTTGCTATGGTCAAGGGGCCAAGCTCTGTGGGATAGAAGCATGGTTGGTGCATTCTCCTAGGACCCTGACACACCACACGTGACAGAACTCCCTCCAGCACTGTGTCCCAGTTGAAGTCTTTGTATTTCGTGAAGCAAATACCAAACTCACAGTGAAGCAGCAAGAAACACCATGAAAAGTGGAGGATGACCAAATGGTTTCACAGTTCCCACGGGGAGATACTTAGCCCCCAGTGGCAAAAGTTTACCTACAAAGAGAGATTCAGCAATTCTGCATCATGTTCATTGGAAAATCAGAAACCATGTCCTCCAGGTCACATAGATGCAGAACCAGCTTTGATGGTCTCACTACAAAGGAAGCTAATGCTCCTGACAACAACATATATTTCAACAGCCCAACCTCAGAGGCAGTTTCTCAAGAAGTCTTTAGGCCAGCAGAGCTCCATGTTTGTGGAGTGTTTATCCTCTCCCTTACTTATGGAAACTCCTCTACCACCTCCAAAGTTGTGAACTCCTGAGCATTTTTCATTCCACATATGTATTCAAAGATTTTCTAACTCTTCTCCTCGAATTGCGTCTTACTTAGGGAAAGGCTATTGTCAAGGCATTTTTCTGGATGACAGTGGGAATATTTTGTGTAGCACATATTTGCATACATATTGGATTCACTTTCCTATTTTCCATTCCAAATAATGAATCCTTGACACTAACCCATACCCTACTAGACTCTGACTACAAATTCTAATATGATAGAAAAAAATAACCCAAACAGAATATAAATACAAGCAGTTCAGATGAGGCATGGTGTGTAGTTGGACAGGCCTTTTGTATTATAAAGGGTAGATATTATGAATCTAGTCCAATGTAATAGTTCTCCATGTGTTTTTAAACTTAACCAATATGTGAATTCCTGTCTCCCTTTCTCTGCAGACTATTCAGCACATGTATTTTTACATGCACATAGAGAATCCTACCTGGTTTCCCAGCTACATTCTTGTGAGGTGGCTGCCTTGGCAGATACAAACTGTGAGAAGAAATCACTCCTCCTAAATGCTGTTGGAACTGAAAATCAACCTATGCGTGAGCATCCTACTTCAACAACATGATACATACATCGATGTTCAGTAAAATAAATATTTCTGGATCTTGGGAAGATATATATTTCATGATGAATTTCAATTGGCATATATATTTTTACTTTTTAATGTCTCTCTGTGTGTGTTTTGTGTATATATATGTATATATACACACACACACTCTCCAGATTTTTCAAAATATAAAATATGTGTTTCTTATTTTACACTCCTTGAATTCATGCTCATGTATGTGGATTTATAATCAACTTTTCACAAAATTATTCTCAGAAATATTCATCCACTGAAATACATATTTGTTTCCTAGTAGTGAAAACTAACTTCAGTGAATGGTGCATAGAAATCCTAACATTTCTACAGTAAATGACCCTGTTTAACATCAATGCAAGGAGACTCCTATGGGACATGATGTGTATTTTGACATTGATTTTTATTCAACACTGGTACATTACTATTTCTTCAGTTGATGCACATCATAGGATATATATTTCAGCCTCAAGTTCACAAATTTCTAGGCATTTGGTTCACTATCAATCAAATCCTGCTTCAGCACACATGTATTCCTCCATGTTTCTTGACTGGTCTTTTCATGAGACTTCTTTGCAAACACATTATTTTGGATTTCCATAATCACTTTGGAACCAAAACTCACACATCCCTCATGGTAAACCATCACCCTAATATTACCATTAGATGTATAACTGGTTGGAATGAATGATCGTGTATCAATATAAGATTTCTTATATGTTTTCAGATATCAATTCAATCCATTATTTAAATTGGAACCAGTTATATTCTTTATTCACAGTATGGTCTATTCATGCATTATCTCTATACTCATAGACCCAGGGTACACCTATTTGTTCCCCCGAATTCTAATTTATACATCTTCTACGTATTGCTCCCAAAAATAGTGGAAGAAATACTCATGTCACCTGATGTACATATATATTTTATCCCAGTGATTTTCTGAATACAAAATGTAAAGGTCACACTTATGATTGTACCTAAGCCTAATTGGAAAGTGAGCATGGATTACTGAAGCTATCCTTGTCTAGGTTGGCTAATGCTCTCAAATGTCAATTCTATGGGTGACTACACATTTGTTTCTGCCTAAGATTATATATTCAACCTCAACCCTGTTGAAAATGTCTAATCCTATCACTCACTTTATACTTTGCCTAAATTCCTAATGTCTATATTCATATCTGCTTTCCTACATATCTTCGCCAGTTCATCATTGTGACTGACTCTTCACATGTGCTTACATTTACATTCACTCTCTAACAGACACCCTATTGCTAAAGAACTTTTGGTCCAAATATTATACTCACTCTTCTTCCTAAACCTACTGACTATCTGTCTCATCCTACCTACTAACCCTTTTTGACTTGATCTTGTCTTCTACATTCAATCATCCAAGGTAGAATGTCCTATGCCATTGTATGTTGATTTATCAGAGACATCTGTACAGAATGTAATTCAAAGCTAAGTATCCCAATCAAGGGCCCAATGCCCTTCTGGCCTTCAAATCTTACTTAGATTTCTGTTTTCATACATATATTTCACCTCTATATTATTATAAATATCACAGGTTCCCAATACCCTTCTTCATCCAGCAGAATGGTTTCTAACCCAAAATGAGCATGTTCTTAACCCCAAGCATTCACTGTTTCCTCAATCTCACTTTACAGAAGTGCAGGGACAGAGTTGGTCTTACAATACAGGAATGTAGGGGATCTTCCACCTGCTGAGAACCTCCAAGGTCCATGCAGAAATGATCCCTGGATAAGATGTAGGCAGCTAGGAAGGACCTGAGAGAGTAAAAGTCATCTTTCGTGGCAAACAACCTGGTCAGGATGAAGGGATGTGTCTAAATGTGCCTCTCTCTTCTTAATGTAGACAAGATGGACCAAACCAGGCCTGTGTGGAGAGCTTTTCCTGGGTGCCTATGGTTGATATATCATTCTAACTTGTGAAAGTGTCACAGGAAGCAGGGGCAGCCTCCATCTCATGGGACCCTTGGAAGCAACAGTTAGGACAAAGTGGTTTCCAAGGCAGTGACCTCATTCATTTCCTGAAGGAAGTGACCTCACCACACTTCCTTGGTGATGGAACTCTCTGACCTTGGGATCCAGGAAGCCAGGCACACAGAGGCAGTCCCAGTTCCAGTCCCAGTGGGCTCACTTGTTTGGATTTACCAAGGACAGAGTCAGTCTTTCTTGGAACCTACAGATGTGAGGATGGCCAATTGCCAGGAAAGCTATGAAGGGGGTCTTTCCTGAGAAAGCAGGTAGTGTCTCACTCCTGGCTCCTGACAACTTCACAGAATTGGCCAAGGAGGACATTTCTGAGACAAGACAGGCCATTTCGGGGGAACCTAGTATGGCCCACCAGTCAGAGGACACTGCCTGTAGTTACAGACCTCCTTGGGGGAAGGAGGTGGCTTTGTGGGTGTGGGTGTGAGTTTGTGATTTGGTCTCATGTTTTGAGAAGAGCTAGGAAAGGCGGTTTGTTTGGTTTGGAGTGGACTCTTTCTAGCAAGACTTTTGACAAGGCAAGTGTTGCTTGGTCTGTGTATCTCACTGTGTCCGTGCTTATAGACATTAGAAAAGAGAATGCATCAATGGATGTGTCCTGTGTAGTAGAAATCTTCCAGCATTCATCCTGCCCAATTTATGAATGGACTGCGGCTTGCATTATCCATGGGCAAAGCCTACTATCTTCCTAAATTCCTGTTTTCTTCCTGAATTCTGGCCACTCTTCAGAAGAGGCTCATGGTTTTGTGTCCAAGATATGTACCACCTCTAAGCTTGGTGACATGGCCATGTACTAGATAGCTGAATGGAATGGCGACTATCTCAGAAAACTCAGATATCAGTGGGCCCATAAAAGTCTCAGTGGAGAAAATTCTGCTTTGGGCCTTTGGCTTACCTATTGTTCTGTTTCCCTGGATGTCAGCAAGGTCTTTGCCTCAGGACACACTTTTGTGAAGCCTGAAGAAAACAGCTTTCAAATGCAAACGAATGGGCATCACTTGTGGCTCTTTGCTTAATTGCTTTGCAAAGGGATGTGTCTGAATCAGCCTCTTGGCCCTGTGTGAGGCTGTGGCTTAGATTGTCAGCACCTGATGGATCTCAGGAAAGATCCCATATGTCCATCCAAAGCCAATATAGCAAAACAGCAGTCATTGTGGATGAAGTATCTCGCCTTCCTCTGTAAGTTCCCTAACCTGCATCAAGTGAGAAAAGGGATCCTTTGGGTCAAATGAGTTTTTCAAAGCCCTGCAGAGGCTAGCCATTATGTGCTTGTGTTTTCTCATGACTCCAATTTACACCAAAAATGTGTACCCCACCATCAGCAGGCCTCAAAGTTTAGAGGCTGACCAGTATTAAAGGCAGGCCTATTTGATCACTCCTGGTTCAAAGAAGGGTTTCCAGGCCACCCTTACATTAGGCAAATGAGGGGCAAGGGAGCTTATTGTGGACACTGTCTTAGGCTATGACCCTTATGGAAACCTCCAGCCAGAGTTTATGAGGATGACTATCCTCATATGGAAGAAGTTGAGGGCCTTGTGGCAGTGTTTTGGTTTGAATTGTGGTCATTTGTATGGCGGTGGAAGAGATGACTGGGTCCGCCTGGGCTTGAACTCTGGTGTGATTCCCCTTGGAGACTGAGTTCTGGAACTGACCTCAGAGAAGTATTTCCATGAATTGAGTTGGGATTTTCCGAGGACACGCATGAGAGTCCCCCCTGGATACTGAGATGGAAGCCCAGAGTGACTTTCCACAGAACACTGGGAATCTCAGACAGGATATCGCATGATTTTATTCATAAAGACCTGGCAGCCATAGTTGAGAGTCAAAACACACATGGACCTCACATCGTAGACCTCAGTGGGCCTGGTTTCATGTGACGTTTTTTGGCCACTCTTTGGGAAGCCTTGTTTGTGAGAGTTCTCCAGAGCTTTCATTGAAATGATCTTTCTCACCATTAAATGGTTCCTGAATGAATGGAAACCCACAGTGCCTCCAACTTAATCCTTTAAAAATGGCTAGATAAATACCATGAAATCTTTGAAATTCTCATAACCAGGTGGTACTGGAGAACCTTAGGATGTCCTGTTGCTGATCATGAGTTTACAAGACAGGTGCCTTGATTGACGGCTTTTAATGAAAATAATGAAGAACAGAGATGCCAGTGAGGTGGGGCCTGATGAGTAGTGGGCCTAGAGCAGTGGTGTGCAGGTGTGTGATAAAACATCTGTGGTGGGGCCATGTGAATCTGCCATGGGCTTCCAAATGTCTTGTGACTGACATGGTGCAGCCAGCAGACCCTTATATGTAAAGGCATCTTGTTATATGGAGAGGTTTCAGAACAATGTTCAGAATCAGGTTGCTATGGTCAAGGGGCCAAGCTCTGTGGGATAAAAGCATGGTTGGAGCATTCTCCTAGGACCCTGACACACCACACGTGACAGAACTCCCTCCAGAACTGTGTCCCAGTTGATGTCCTTGTATTTCGTGAAGCAAATACCAAACTCCCAGTGAAGCAGCAAGAAACACCACGAAAAGTGGAGGATGACCAAATGGCTTCATAGTTCCCACGGGGAGATACTTAGCCCCCAGTGGCCACAGTTTACCTACAAAGAGAGAATTCAGCACTTCTGCCTCATGTTCATTGGAAAATCAGAAACAGAGGCCCCCAGGTCACATAGATGCAGACCCAGCTTTGATGGTCTCACTACAAAAGAAGCTAATTCTCCTGACAACAACATATATTTCAAGAGCCCAACCTCAGAGGCAGTTTCTCAAGAAGTCTTTAGGCCAGCAGAGCTCCATGTTTGTGGAGTGTTTATCCTCTCCCTTACTTATGGAAACTCCTCTACCACCTCCAAAGTTGTGAACTCCTGAGCACTTTTCATTCCACATATGTATTCAAAGATTTTCTAACTCTTCTCCTCGAATTGCATCTTACTTGGGGAAAGGGTATTGTCCAGGCATTTTTCTGGATGACAGTGGGAAGATTTTGTGTAGCACATATTTGCATACACATTGGATTCATTTTCCTATTTTCCATTCCAAATACTGAATTTCAGACACTAACACATACCCTACTAGACTCTGACAACAAATCCTAATATGAGAGAAAAAAATAACCCAAACAGAATACAAATACAAGCAGTTCAGAGGAGGCATGGTGTGTAGTTGGACAGGCCTTTTGCATTATAAAGGGGAGATGTTATGAATCTAGTCCAATGTAATAGTTCTCCATGTGTTTTTAAACTTAACAAATATGTGAATTCCTGTCTCCCTTTCTCTGCAGCCTATTCAGCACATTTATTTTTACATGCACATAGAGAATCCTACCTGGTTTTCCAGCTACATTCTTTTGAGGTGGCTCACTTGGCAGATACAAACTGTGAGAAGAAACCACTCATACTAAATGCTGTTGGAACTGAAAATCAACCTATGGGTGAGCTTCCGACTTCAACAACATGATACATACATCCATGTTCAGTAAAATAAATATTTCTGGATATTGGGATGATATATATTTCATGATGAATTTCAATTGGCATATATATTTTTACTTTTTAATGTCGCTCTGTGTGTGTTTTGTATATATATATATATATATATATATATATATATATATATATATACACACACACACACTCTCCAGATTTTTCAAAATATAAAATATGTGTGTCTTATTTTAAACTCCCTGAATTCATGCTCATGTATGTGGATTTATAATCAACTTTTCACAAGATTATTCTCAGAAATATTCATCCACTGAAATACATATTTGTTTCCTGGTAGTGAAAACTAACTTCAGTGAATGGTGCCTAGAAATCCTAACATTTCTACAGTAACTGACCATGTTTAACATCAATGCAAGTAGACTCCTATGGGACATGATGTGTTTTTTGACATTGATTTTTATTCAACACTGGTACATTAATATTTCTTCAGATGATGCACATCATAGGATATATATTTCATCCTCAAGTTCACAAATTTCTAGGCATTTGGTTCACTTTCAATCAAATCCTGCTTCAGAACACATGTATTCCTCCATGTTTCTTGACTGGTCTTTTCATGAGACTTCTTTCCAAACACATTATTTTGGATTTCCATAATCACTTTGGAACCAAAACTCACACACCCCTCATGGTAAACCATCACTCTAATATTACCATTTGATGTATAACTGGTTGGAATGAATGATCGTGTATCAATATAAGATTTCTTATTTGTTTTCAGATATCATTTCAATCCATTATTTTAATTGGAACCAGTTATATTCTTTACTCACAGTATGGTCTATTCATGCATTATCTCTATACTCATAGACCCAGTGTACACCTACTTGTACCCCCTAATTCTAATTTATACATCTTCAACGTATTGCTCCCAAAAATAGTGGAAGAAATACTCATGTCACCTTATCTACATATATATTTTATCACAGTGATATTCTGCACACAAAATGCAAAGGTCACACTTATGAATGTACCTAAGCCTACTTGGAAAGTGAGCATGGATTACTAAAACCATCCTTGTCTACGTTGGCTAATGCTCTCAAATGTCAATTCTATTGGTGACTACACATTTGTTTCTGCCTATGATTATATATTCATCCTCAACCCTGTTGAAAATGTCTAATCAATCACTCACTTTATACTTTGCCTAATTTCCTAATGTCTATATTCATATCTACTTTCCTACATATCTTCCCCAGTTCATCATTGTGACTGACTCTTCACATGTGCTGACATTTGCATTCACTCTCTAACAGACACCCTATTGCTAAAGAATTTTGGTCCAAATATTATACTCACTCTTCTTCCTAAACCTACAGACTATCTTTCTAATCCTACCTACTATCCCATTTTGACTAGATCTCCTATTCTACATTCAATCATTCAAGGTACAAGGTCCTATGAAATTGTATGTTGATTTATCAGAGACATCTGTACAGAATGTAATTCAAAGCTCAGTATACCAATCAAGGGCCCAATGCTCTATTGGCCTTCAAACTTTACTTAGATTTTTGTTTTCACACATATATTTCACCTCTATATTATTATAAATATCACAGGTTCCCAATACCATTCTTCATTTAGCAGAATTATTTCTAACCCAAATTGAACATGTTCTTAACCCCAAGCATTCACTGTTTCCTCAATCTCACTTTACAGAAGAGCAGGGACAGAGTTGGTCTTACAATATAGGAATGTAGGGGATTTTCCACCTGGTGAGAACCTCCAAGGTCCATGCAGAAATGATCCCTGGAGTAGATGTAGGCAGCTTGGAAGGACCTGAGAGAGTAAAAGTCATCTTCCGTGGCAAACAACCTGGTCAGGATGAAGGGATGTGTCTGAATGAGCCTCTCTTTTCTTAATGTAGACAAGATGGACCAAACCAGGCCTGTGTGGAAAGCTTTTCCTGGGTGCCTATGGTTGATATACCATTCTAACTTGTGAAAGTGTCACAGGAAGCAGGGGCAGCCTCCATCTCATGGGACCCTTGGAAGCAACAGTTAGAATAAAGTAGTTTCCAAGGCTGTGACCTCATTCAGTTCCTTAAGGAAGTGACCTCACCACACTTCCTTGGTGATGGAACTCTCTGAACTTGGGATCCAGGAAGCCAGGCACCCAGAGGCAGACCCAGTGCCAGTCACAGTGGGCTCACTTGTTTGGATTTACAAGGACAGATTCAGTCTTTCTTGGTACCTACAGATGTGAGGATGGCCAATTGCCATGAAAGCTCTGAAGGGAGTCTTTCCTGAGAAATCAGGCAGTGGCTCAGCCCTGGCTCCTGACAACTTCACAGAATTGGCCAAAAAGGCCACATCTGAGACAAGACAGGCCATTTCGGGGGAACCTAGTATGGCCCACCAGTCAGAGGACACTGTGGGTAGTCACAGACCTCCTTGGGGGAAGGAGGTGGCTTTGTGGGTGTGGGTGTGAGTTTGTGGTTTGGTCTCATGTTCTGAGAAGAGCTAGGAAAGGCGGTTTGTTTGGTTTGGAGTGGACTGTTTCTAGAAAGTCTTTTGACAAGGCGAGTGTTGCTTTTTCTGTGTATCACACTGTGTCCGTGGTTGTAGACATTAGAAAAGAGAATGCATCAATGAATGTGTCCTGTCTAGTAGAAAGCTTCCAGCATTCATCCTGCCCAATTTATGAATGGACTGCAGCTTGCCTTATCCATGGGGAAAACCTACTATCTTCCTTAATTCCTGTTTTCTTCCTGAATTCTGGCCACTCTTCAGAATAGGCTCATGGTTTTGTGTCCAAGATATGTACCACCTCCAAGCTTGGTGACATGGCCATGTACTAGATAGTTGAAAGGAATGGCGAGCATCTCAGAAAAAGTCTCAGTGGAGAAACCCTGCTTTGGGCCTTTTGCTTACCTATTGTTCTGTTTCCCTGGATGTCAGCAAGGTCTTTCCCTCAGGACACAACTTTGTGAAGCCTGAAGAAAACAGTTTTCAAATGCAAACGAATGGGCATCACTTGTGGCTCTTTGCTTAATTGCTTTGCAAAGGGATGTGTCTGAATAAGCCTCTTGGCCCTGTGTGAGGCTGTGGCTTAGATTGTCAGCACCTGATGGATCTCAGGAAAGATCCCATATGTGCATCCAAAGCCAATATGGCAAAACAGCAGTCATTGTGGATGAAGTCTCTCGCCTTCCTCTGTAAGGTCCCTGACATGCATCAAGTGAGAATAGGGATCCTTTGGGTCAAATGAGTTTTTCAAAGCCCTGCAGAGGCTAGCCATTATGTGCTTGTGTTTTCTCATGACTCCAATTTACACAAAAAATCTGTACCCCACCATCAGCAGGCCTCAAAGGTTAGAAGCTGAGCAGTATTAAAGGCAGGCCTATTTGATCACTCCTGGTTCAAAGAAGGGTGTCCAGGCCACCCTGATATTAGGCCACTGAGGGGTAAGGGAGCTTATTGTGGACACTGTCTTAGGCTGCGCCCCTCATGGAAACCTCCAGCCAGAGGTTATGAGGATTGTCTATATGGAAGAATTTGAGGGCCTTGTGGCAGTGTTTTGGTTTGAATTGTGGTCATTTGTATGGCGGTGGAAGAGATGAGTGGGTCCGCCTGGGCTTGAACTCTGGTGTGATTCCCCTTGGAGACTGAGTTCTGGAACTGACCTCAGAGAAGTATTGCCATGAATTGAGTTGGGATTTTCCGAGGCCACGCATGAGAGTCCCCCCTGGAAACTGAGATCAAAGCCCAGGGTGACTTTCCACAGAACACTGGGAATCTCAGCCAGGATATCACATGATTTTATTCTTAAAGACCTTGCAGCCATAGTTGAGAGTGAAAACACACATGGACCTCACATTGTAGACCTCAGTTGGCCTGGTTTCATGTGACGTTTTTTGGCCACTCTTTGGGAAGCCTTGTTTGTGAGAGTTCTCCAGAGCTTTTATTGAAATGATCTTTCTCACGATTAAATGGTTCCTGAATGTATGGAAACCCACAGTGCCTCCAACTTCATCCTTCAAAAATGGCTAGATAAATACCGTGCAATCTTTGAAATTCCCATGACCAGGTGGCACTGGAGAACCTTAGGATGTCCTGTTGCTGATCATGAGTTTACCATACATGTGCCTTGTCTGACGGCTCTCATGAAAATGATGAAGAACAGAGATGCCAGTGAGGTGGGGCCTGCTGAGTAGTGGGCCTAGAGCAGTGGTGTGCAGGTGTGTGATAAAACATCTGTGGTGGGGCCATGTGGATCTGCCATGGGCTTCCAAATGTCTTGTGACTGACATGGTGCAGCCAGCAGACCCTTATATGTAAAGGCATCTTGTTATATGGAGAGGTTTCAGAACAGTGTTCAGAATCAGGTTGCTATAGTCAAGGGGCCAAGCTCTGTGGGATAGAAGCATGGTTGGTGCATTCTCCTAGGACCCTGACACACCACACGTGACAGAACTCCATCCAGCACTGTGTCCCTGTTGAAGTCCTTGTTTTTCGTGAAGCAAATACCAAACTCCCAGTGAAGCAGCAAGAAACACCATGAAAAGTGGAGGATGACAAAATGGCTTCACAGTTCCCACGGGGAGATACTTAGTCCCCAGTGGCCACGGTTTACCTACAAAGACAGAATTCAGCACTTCTGCCTCATGTTCATTGGAAAATCAGAAACCATGTTCTCCAGGTCACATAGATGCAGAAGCAGCTTTGTTGGTCTCACTACAAGGAAGCTAATGCTCCTGACAACAACATATATTTCAAGAGCCCAACGTCAGAGGCAGTTTCTCAAGAAGTCTTTAGGCCAGCAGAGCTTTATGTTTGTGGAGTGTTTATCCTCTCCCTTACTTATGGAAACTCCTCTACCACCTCCAAAGTTGTGAACTCCTGAGCACTTTTCATTCCACATATGTATTCAAAGATTTTCTAACTCTTCTCCTCGAATTGCGTCTCACTTAAAGCAAGGGTATTGTCAAGGCATTTTTCTGGATGACAGTGGGAAGATTTTGTGTAGCACATATTTGCATACACATTGGATTCATTTTCCTATTTTCCATTCCAAATACTGAATCCCTGACACAAACCCATACCCTACTAGACTCTGACTACAAATCCTAATATGATAGAAAGAAATAACCCAAACAGAATAGAAATACAAGCAGTTCAGAGGAGGTATGGTGTGTAGTTGGACAGGCCTTTTGCATTATAAAGGGTAGATGTTGTGAATCTAGCCCAATGTAATAGTTCTCCATGTGTTTTTAAACTTAACAAATATGTGAATTCCTGTCTCCCTTCCTCTGCAGCCTATTCAGCACATGTATTTTTACATGCACATAGAGAATCCTACCTGGTTTCCCAGCTACTTGTTAGGTGGCTCACTTGGCAGATACAAACTGTGAGAAGAAACCACTCCTCCTAAATTCTGTTAAAACTGATAATCAACCTATGGGTGAGCTTCCGACTTCAACAACATGATACATACATCCATGTTCAGTAAAATAAATATTTCTGGATCTTGGGATGATATATATTTCATGATGAATTTCAATTGGCATATATATTTTTACTTTTTAATGTCTCTCTGTGTTTGTTTTGTGTGTATATATATGTATATATACACACACACACTCTCCAGATTTTTCAAAATATAAAATATATGTGTCTTATTTTACACTCCCTAAATTCATGTTCATGTATGTGGATTTATAATCAACTTTTCACAAGATTATTCTCAGAAATATTCATCCACCTGAAATACATATTTGTTTCCTAGTATTGAAAACTAACTTCAGTGAATGGTGCCTAGAAATCCTAACATTTCTACAGTAACTGACCCTGTTTAACATCAATGCAAGTAGACTCCTATGGGACATCATGTGTTTTTTGACATTGATTTTTATTCAACACTGGTACATTACTATTTCTTCAGATGATGCACATCATAGAATATATATTTCATCCTCAAGTTCACAAATTTCTAGGCATTTGGTTCACTTTCAATCAAATCCTGCTTCAGAACACATGTATTCCTCCATGTTTCTTGACTGGTCTTTTCATGAGACTTCTTTCCAAACACACTATTTTGGATTTCCATAATCACTTTGGAACCAAAACTCACACACCCCTCATGGTAAACCATCACTCTAATATGACCATTAGATGTATAACTGGTTGGAATGAATGATCTTGTATCAATATAAGATTTCTTATTTGTTTTCAGATATCATTTCAATCCATTATTTAAATTTTAACCAGTTATATTCTTTATTCAAAGTATGGTCTATTCATGCATTATCTCTATACTCATAGTCCCAGTGTACACCTACTTGTACCCCCTAATTCTAATTTATACACCTTCAACGTATTGCTCCCAAAAATAGTGGAAGAAATACTCATGTCACCTTATCTACATATATATTTTATCACAGTGATATTCTGCACACAAAATGCAAAGGTCACACTTATGAATGTACCTAAGCCTACTTGGAAAATGAGCATGGATTACTAAAACCATCCTTGTCTACGTTGGCTAATGCTCTCAAATGTCAATTCTACTGGTGACTACACATTTGTTTCTGCCTAAGATTATATATTCAACCTCAACCCTGTTGAAAATGTCTAATCGATCACTCACTTTATACTTTGCCTAATTCCTAATGTCTATATTCATATCTACTTTCCTACATATCTTCCCCAGTTCATCATTGTGACTGACTCTTCACATGTGCTGACATTTGCATTCACTCTCTAACAGACACCCTATTGCTAAAGAACTTTTGGTCCAAATATTATACTCACTCTCCTTCCTAAACCTACTGACTATCTTTCTAATCCTACCTACTATCCCATTTTGACTTGATCTCCTATTCTACATTCAATCATTCAAGGTACAAGGTCCTATGAAATTGTATGTTGATTTATCAGAGACATCTGTACAGAATGTAATTCAAAGCTATGTATTCCAATCAAGGGCCCAATGCTCTTCTGGCCTTCAAACTTTACTTAGATTTTTGTTTTCACACATATATTTCAACTCAATATTATTATAAATATCACAGGTTCCCAATACCATTCTTCATTTAGCAGAATTTTTTCTAACCCAAATTGAACTTGTTCTTAACCCCAAGCATTCACTGTTTCCTCAATCTCACTTTACAGAAGAGCAGGGACACAGTTGGTCTTACAATACAGGAATGTAGGGGATTTTCCACCTGGTGAGAACCTCCAAGGTCCATGCAGAAATGATCCCTGGAGTAGATGTAGGCAGCTTGGAAGGACCTGAGAGAGTAAAAGTCATCTTCCGTGGCAAATAACCTGGTCAGGATGAAGGGATGTGTCTGAATGAGCCTCTCTTTTCTTAATGTAGACAAGATGGACCAAACCAGGCCTGTGTGGAGAGCTTTTCCTGGGTGCCTATGGTTGATATACCATTCTAACTTGTGAAAGTGTCACAGAAAGCAGGGGCAGCCTCCATCTCATGGACCCTTGGAAGCAACAGTTAGGACAAAGTGGTTTCCAAGGCTGTGACCTCATTCAGTTCCTGAAGGAAGTGACCTCACCACACTTCCTTGGTGATGGAACTCTCTGAACTTGGGATCCAGGAAGCCAGGCACCCAGAGGCAGTCCCAGTGCCAGTCCCAGTGGGCTCACTTGTTTGGATTTACCAAGGACAGAGTCAGTCTTTCTTGGTACCTACAGATGTGAGGATGGCCAATTGTCAGGAAAGCTCTGAAGGGAGTCTTTCCTGAGAAAGCAGGTAGTGGCTCACCCCTGGCTCCTGACAACTTCACAGAATTGGCCAAAAAGGCCAGATCTGAGACAAGACAGGCCATTTCGGGGGAACCTAGTATGGCCCACCAGTCAGAGGACACTGTGGGTAGTCACAGACCTCCTTGGGGGAAGGAGGTGGCTTTGTGGGTGTGGGTGTGAGTTTGTGGTTTGGTCTCATGTTCTGAGAAGAGCTAGGAAAGGCGGTTTGTTTGGTTTGGAGTGGACTGTTTCTAGAAAGTCTTTTGACAAGGCGAGTGTTGCTTTGTCTGTGTATCGCACTGTGTCCGTGCTTGTAGACATTAGAAAAGAGAATGCATCAATGGATGTGTCCTGTCTAGTAGAAAGCTTCCAGCATTCATCCTGGCCAATTTATGAATGGACTGCGGCTTGCCTTATCCATGGGGAAAACCTATTATCTTCCTTAACTCCTGTTTTCTTCCTGAATTCTGGCCACTCTTCAGAATAGGCTCATGGTTTTGTGTCCAAGATATGTACCACCTCCAAGCTTGGTGACATGGCCATGTACTAGATAGCTGAAAGGAATGGCGAGCATCTCAGAAAAAGTCTCAGTGGAGAAACCCTGCTTTGGGCCTTTTGCTTACCTATTGTTCTGTTTCCCTGGATGTCAGCAAGGTCTTTGCCTCAGGACACACCTTTGTGAAGCCTGAAGAAAACAGTTTTCAAATGCAAACGAATGGGCATCACTTGTGGCTCTTTGCTTAATTGCTTTGCAAAGGGATGTGTCTGAATCAGCCTCTTGGCCCTGTGTGAGGCTGTGGCTTAGATTGTCAGCACCTGATGGATCTCAGGAAAGATCCCATATGTGCATCCAAAGCCAATATGGCAAAACAGCAGTCATTGTGAATGAAGTCTCTCGCAATCCTCTGTAAGGTCCCTGACCTGCATCAAGTGAGAATAGGGATCCTTTGGGTCAAATGAGTTTTTCAAAGCCCTGCAGAGGCTAGCCATTATGTGCTTGTGTTTTCTCATGACTCCAATTTACAGAAAAAATCTGTACCCCACCATCAGCAGGCCTCAAAGTTTAGAAGCTGAGCAGTATTAAAGGCAGGCCTATTTGATCACTCCTGGTTCAAAGAAGGGTGTCCAGGCCACCCTGACATTAGGCAATGAGGGGCAAGGGAGCTTATTGTGGACACTGTCTTAGGCTGCTCCCCTCATGGAAACCTCCAGCCAGAGGTTATGAGGATTGTCTATATGGAAGAATTTGAGGGCCTTGTGGCAGTGTTTTGGTTTAAATTGTGGTCATTTGTATGGAGGTGGAAGAGATGAGTGGGTCCGCCTGGGCTTGAACTCTGGTGTGATTCCCCTTGGAGACTGAGTTCTGGAACTGACCTCAGAGAAGTATTGCCATGAATTGAGTTGGGATTTTCCGAGGCCACGCATGAGGGTCCCCCCTGGAAACTGAGATCAAAGCCCAGGGTGACTTTCCACAGAACATTGGGAATCTCAGCCAGGATATCACATGATTGTATTCTTAAAGACCTGGCAGCCATAGTTGAGAGTGAAAACACACATGGACCTCACATTGTAGACCTCAGTTGGCCTGGTTTCATGTGACGTTTTTTGGCCACTCTTTGGGAAGCCTTGTTTGTGAGAGTTCTCCAGAGTTTTCGTTGAAATGATCTTTCTCACGATTAAATGGTTCCTGAATGTATGGAAACCCACAGTGCCTCCAACTTCATTCTTTAAAAGTGGCTAGATAAATACCGTGCAATCTTTGAAATTCCCATGACCAGGTGGCACTGGAGAACCTTAGGATGTCCTGTTGCTGATCATGAGTTTACCATACAGGTTCCTTGATTGATGGCTTTCATGAAAATGATGAAGAACAGAGATGCCAGTGAGGTGGGGCCTGCTGAGTAGTGGGCCTAGAGCAGTGGTGTGCAGGTGTTTGATAAAACATCTGTGTTGGGGCCATTTGGATCTGCCATGGGCTTCCAAATGTCTTGTGACTGACATGGTGCAGCCAGCAGACCCTTATATGTAAAGGCATCTTGTTATATGGAGAGGTTTCAGAACAGTGTTCAGAATCAGGTTGCTATAGTCAAGGGGCCAAGCTCTGTGGGATAGAAGCATGGTTGGTGCATTCTCCTAGGACGCTGACACACCACACGTGACAGAACTCCCTCCAGCACTGTGTCCCAGTTGAAGTCCTTGTTTTTCGTGAAACAAATACCAAACTCCCAGTGAAGCAGCAAGAAACAACACGAAAAGTGGATGATGACAAAATGGCTTCACAGTTCCCACGGGGAGATACTTAGCCCCCAGTGGCCACGGTTTACCTACAAAGACAGAATTCAGCACTTCTGCCTCATGTTCATTGGAAAATCAGAAACCATGTTCTCCAGGTCACATAGATGCAGAACCAGCTTTGTTGGTCTCACTACAAAGGAAGCTAATGCTCCTGACAACAACATATATTTCAAGAGCCCAACCTCAGAGGCAGTTTCTCAAGAAGTCTTTAGGCCAGCAGAACTTTATGTTTGTGGAGTGTTTATCCTCTCCCTTACTTATGGAAACTCCTCTACCAACTCCAAAGTTGTGAACTCCTGAGCACTTTTCATTCCACATATGTATTCAAAGATTTTCTAACTCTTCTCCTCGAATTGCGTCTTACTTGGAGCAAGGGTATTGTCAAGGCATTTTTCTGGATGACAGTGGGAAGATTTTGTGTAGCACATATTTGCATACACATTGGATTCATTTTCCTATTTTCCATTCCAAATACTGAATCCCTGACACAAACCCATACCCTACTAGACTCTGACTACAAATCCTAATATGATAGAAAGAAATAACCCAAACAGAATAGAAATACAAGCAGTTCAGAGGAGGTATGGTGTGTAGTTGGACAGGCCTTTTGCATTATAAAGGGTAGATGTTGTGAATCTAGCCCAATGTAATAGTTCTCCATGTGTTTTTAAACTTAACAAATATGTGAATTCCTGTCTCCCTTCCTCTGCAGCCTATTCAGCACATGTATTTTTACATGCACATAGAGAATCCTACCTGGTTTCCCAGCTACTTGTTAGGTGGCTCACTTGGCAGATACAAACTGTGAGAAGAAACCACTCCTCCTAAATTCTGTTAAAACTGATAATCAACCTATGGGTGAGCTTCCGACTTCAACAACATGATACATACATCCATGTTCAGTAAAATAAATATTTCTGGATCTTGGGATGATATATATTTCATGATGAATTTCAATTGGCATATATATTTTTACTTTTTAATGTCTCTCTGTGTGTGTTTTGTGTGTATATATATGTATATATACACACACACACTCTCCAGATTTTTCAAAATATAAAATATATGTGTCTTATTTTACACTCCCTGAATTCTTGTTCATGTATGTGGATTTATAATCAACTTTTCACAAGATTATTCTCAGAAATATTCATCCACCTGAAATACATATTTGTTTCCTAGTACTGAAAACTAACTTCAGTGAATGGTGCATAGAAATCCTAACATTTCTACAGTAACTGACCCTGTTTAACATCAATGTAAGTAGACTCCTATGGGACATGATGTGTATTTTGACATTGATTTTTATTCAACACTGGTACATTACTATTTCTTCAGTTGATGCACATCATAGGATATATATTTCATCCTCAAGTTCACAAATTTCTAGGCATTTGGTTCACTTTCAATCAAATCCTGCTTCAGAACACATGTATTCCTCCATGTTTCTTGACTGGTCTTTTCATGAGACTTCTTTCCAAACACATTATTTTGGATTTCCATAATCACTTTGGAACCAAAACTCACACACCCCTCATGGTAAACCATCACTCTAATATTACCATTAGATGTATAACTGGTTGGAATGAATGATCGTGTATCAATATAAGATTTCTTATTTGTTTTCAGATATCATTTCAATCCATTATTTAAATTTTAACCAGTTATATTCTTTATTCACAGTATGGTCTATTCATGCATTATCTCTATACTCATAGACCCAGTGTACACCTACTTGTACCCCCTAATTCTAATTTATACATCTTCAACGTATTGCTCCCAAAAATAGTGGAAGAAATACTCATGTCACCTTATCTACATATATATTTTATCACAGTGATATTCTGCACACAAAATGCAAAGGTCACACTTATGAATGTACCTAAGCCTACTTGGAAAGTGAGCATGGATTACTAAAACCATCCTTGTCTACGTTGGCTAGTGCTCTCAAATGTCAATTCTATTGGTGACTACACATTTGTTTCTGCCTAAGATTATATATTCAACCTCAACCCTGTTGAAAATGTCTAATCCTATCACTCACTTTATACTCTGCCTAATTTCCTAATGTCTATATTCATATCTACTTTCCTACATATCTTCCCCAGTTCATCATTGTGACTGACTCTTCACATGTGCTGACATTTGCATTCACTCTCTAACAGACACCCTATTGCTAAAGAAATTTTGGTCCAAATATTATACTCACTCTTCATCCTAAACCTACAGACTATCTTTCTAATCCTACCTACTATCCCTTTTTGACTTGATCTTCTATTCTACATTCAATCATCAAAGGTACAAGGTCTTATGCCATTGTATGTTGATTTATCAGAGACATCTGTACAGAATGTAATTCAAAGCTAAGTATCCCAATCAAGGGCCCAATGCTCTTCTGGCCTTCAAACTTTACTTAGATTTTTGTTTTCACACATATATTTCACCTCTATATTATTATAAATATCACAGGTTCCCAATACCATTCTTCATTTAGCAGAATTATTTCTAACCCAAATTGAACATGTTCTTAACCCCAAGCATTCACTGTTTCCTCAATCTCACTTTACAGAAGAGCAGGGACACAGTTGGTCTTACAATACAGGAATGTAGGGGATTTTCCACCTGGTGAGAACCTCCAAGGTCCATGCAGAAATGATCCCTGGAGTAGATGTCGGCAGCTTGGAAGGACCTGAGAGAGTAAAAGTCATCTTCCGTGGCAAACAACCTGGTCAGGATGAAGGGATGTGTCTGAATGAGCCTCTCTTTTCTTAATGTAGACAAGATGGACCAAACCAGGCCTGTGTGGAGAGCTTTTCCTGGGTGCCTATGGTTGATATACCATTCTAACTTGTGAAAGTGTCACAGAAAGCAGGGGCAGCCTCCATCTCATGGGACCCTTGGAAGCAACAGTTAGGACAAAGTGGTTTCCAAGGCTGTGACCTCATTCAGTTCCTGAAGGAAGTGACCTCACCACACTTCCTTGGTGATGGAACTCTCTGAACTTGGGATCCAGGAAGCCAGGCACCCAGAGGCAGTCCCAGTGCCAGTCCCAGTGGGCTAACTTGTTTGGATTTACCAAGGACAGAGTCAGGCTTTCTCGGTACCTACAGATGTGAGGATGGCCAGTTGTCAGGAAAGCTCTGAAGGGAGTCTTTCCTGAGAAAGCAGGTAGTGGCTCACCCCTGGCTCCTGACAATTTCACAGAATTGGCCAAAAAGGCCAGATCTGAGACAAGACAGGCCATTTCGGGGGAACCTAGTATCCCCACCAGTCAGAGGACACTATGGGTTGTCACAGACCTCCTTGGGGGAAGGAGGTGGCTTTGTGGGTGTGGGTGTGAGTTTGTGGTTTGGTCTCATGTTCTGAGAAGAGCTAGTAAAGGCGGTTTGTTTGGTTTGGAGTGGACTGTTTCTAGAAAGTCTTTTGACAAGGTGAGTGTTGCTTTGTCTGTGTATCGCACTGTGTCCGTGGTTGTAGACATTAGAAAAGAGAATGCATCAATGGATGTGTCCTGTCTAGTAGAAAGCTTCCAGCATTCATCCTGCCCAATTTATGAATGGACTGCGGCTTGCCTTATCCATGGGGAAAACCTACTATCTTCCTTAATTCCTGTTTTCTTCCTGAATTCTGGCCACTCTTCAAAATAGGCTCATGGTTTTGTGTCCAAGATATGTACCACCTCCAAGCTTGGTGACATGGCCATGTACTAGATAGTTGAAAGGAATGGCGAGCATCTCAGAAAAAGTCTCAGTGGAGAAACCCTGCTTTGGGCCTTTTGCTTACCTATTGTTCTGTTTCCCTGGATGTCAGCAAGGTCTTTCCCTCAGGACACAACTTTGTGAAGCCTGAAGAAAACAGTTTTCAAATGCAAACGAATGGGCATCACTTGTGGCTCTTTGCTTAATTGCCTTGCAAAGGGATGTGTCTGAATCAGCCTCTTGGCCCTGTGTGAGGCTGTGGCTTAGATTGTCAGCACCTGATGGATCTCAGTAAAGATCCCATATGTGCATCCAAGTCAATATGGCAAAACAGCAGTCATTGTGGATGAAGTCTCTCGCCTTCCTCTGTAAGGTCCCTGACCTGCATCAAGTGAGAATAGGGATCCTTTGGGTCAAATGAGTTTTTCAAAGCCCTGCAGAGGCTAGCCATTATGTGCTTGTGTTTTCTCATGACTCCAATTTACACAAAAAATCTGTACCCCACCATCAGCAGGCCTCAAAGTTTAGAAGCTGAGCAGTATTAAAGGCAGGCCTATTTGATCACTCCTGGTTCAAAGAAGGGTGTCCAGGCCACCCTGACATTAGGCAAATGAGGGGCAAGGGAGCTTATTGTGGACACTGTCTTAGGCTGCGCCCCTCATGGAAACCTCCAGCCAGAGGTTATGAGGATTGTCTATATGGAAGAATTTGAGGGCCTTGTGGCAGTGTTTTGGTTTGAATTGTGGTCATTTGTATGGCAGTGGAAGAGATGAGTGTGTCCGCCTGGGCTTGAACTCTGGTGTGATTCCCCTTGGAGACTGAGTTCTGGAACTGACCTCAGAGAAGTATTGCCATGAATTGAGTTGGGATTTTCCGAGGCCACGCATGAGAGTCCCCCCTGGAAACTGAGATCAAAGCCCAGGGTGACTTTCCACAGAACATTGGGAATCTCAGCCAAGATATCACATGATTGTATTCTTAAAGACCTGGCAGCCATAGTTGAGAGTGAAAACACACATGGACCTCACATTGTAGACCTCAGTTGGCCTGGTTTCATGTGACGTTTTTTGGCCACTCTTTGGGAAGCCTTGTTTGTGAGAGTTCTCCAGAGTTTTCGTTGAAATGATCTTTCTCACGATTAAATGGTTCCTGAATGTATGGAAACCCACAGTGCCTCCAACTTCATTCTTTAAAAATGGCTAGATAAATACCGTGCAATCTTTGAAATTTCCATGACCAGGTGGCACTGGAGAACCATAGGATGTCCTGTTGCTTATCATGAGTTTACCATACAGGTGCCTTGATTGACGGCTTTCATGAAAATGATGAAGAACAGAGATGCCAGTGAGGTGGGGCCTGCTGAGTAGTGGGCCTAGAGCAGTGGTGTGCAGGTGTTTGATAAAACATCTGTGTTGGGGCCATGTGGATCTGCCATGGGCTTCCAAATGTCTTGTGACTGACATGGTGCAGCCAGCAGACCCTTATATGTAAAGGCATCTTGTTATATGGAGAGGTTTCAGAACAGTGTTCAGAATCAGGTTGCTATAGTCAAGGGGCCAAGCTCTGTGGGATAGAAGCATGGATGGTGCATTCTCCTAGGACCCTGACACACCACACGTGACAGAACTCCCTCCAGCACTGTGTCCCAGTTGAAGTCCTTGTTTTTCGTGAAGCAAATACCAAACTCCCAGTGAAGCAGCAAGAAACACCAGGAAAATTGGAGGATGACAAAATGGCTTCACAGTTCCCACGGGGAGATACTTAGCCCCCAGTGGCCACGGTTTACCTACAAAGACAGAATTCAGCACTTCTGCCTCATGTTCATTGGAAAATCAGAAACCATGTTCTCCAGGTCACATAGATGCAGAACCAGCTTTGTTGGTCTCACTACAAAGGAAGCTAATGCTCCTGACAACAACATATATTTCAAGAGCCCAACCTCAGAGGCAGTTTCTCAAGAAGTCTTTAGGCCAGCAGAGCTTTATGTTTGTGGAGTGTTTATCCTCTCCCTTACTTATGGAAACTCCTCTACCACCTCCAAAGTTGTGAACTCCTGAGCACTTTTCATTCCACATATGTATTCAAAGATTTTCTAACTCTTCTCCTGGAATTGCGTCTTACTTGGAGCAAGGGTATTGTCAAGGCATTTTTCTGGATGACAGTGGGAAGATTTTGTGTAGCATATATTTGCGTACACATTGGATTCATTTTCCTATTTTCCATTCCAAATACTGAATCCCTGACACAAACCCATACCCTACTAGACTCTGACTACAAATCCTAATATGATAGAAAGAAATAACCGAAACAGAATAGAAATACAAGCAGTTCAGAGAAGGTATGGTGTGTAGTTGGACAGGCCTTTTGCATTATAAAGGGTAGATGTTGTGAATCTAGCCCAATGTAATAGTTCTCCATGTGTTTTAAACTTAACAAATATGTGAATTCCTGTCTCCCTTCCTCTGCAGCCTATACAGCACATGTATTTTTACATGCACATAGAGAATCCTACCTGGTTTCCCAGCTACTTGTTAGGTGGCTGACTTGGCAGATACAAACTGTGAGAAGAAACCACTCCTCCTAAATGCTGTTAAAACTGATAATCAGCCTATGGGTGAGCTTCCTACTTCAACAACATGATACATACATCCATGTTCAGTAAAATAAATATTTCTGGATCTTGGGATGATATATATTTCATGATGAATTTCAATTGGCATATATATTTTTACTTTTTAATGTCTCTCTGTGTTTGTTTTGTGTGTATATATATGTATATATACACACACACACTCTCCAGATTTTTCAAAATATCAAATATATGTGTCTTATTTTACACTCCCTAAATTCATGTTCATGTATGTGGATTTATAATCAACTTTTCACAAGATTATTCTCAGAAATATTCATCCACCTGAAATACATATTTGTTTCCTAGTATTGAAAACTAACTTCAGTGAATGGTGCCTAGAAATCCTGACATTTCTACAGTAACTGACCATGTTTAACATCAATGCAAGTAGACTCCTATGGGACATGATGTGTTTTTTGACATTGATTTTTATTCAACACTGGTACATTACTATTTCTTCAGATGATGCACATCATAGGATATATATTTCATCCTCAAGTTCACAAATTTCTAGGCATTTGGTTCACTTTCAATCAAATCCTGCTTCAGAACACATGTATTCCTCCATGTTTCTTGACTGGTCTTTTCATGAGACTTCTTTCCAAACACATTATTTTGGATTTCCATAATCACTTTGGAACCAAAACTCACACACCCCTCATGGTAAACCATTACTCTAATATTACCATTAGATGTATAACTGGTTGGAATGAATGATCTTGTATCAATATAAGATTTCTTATTTGTTTTCAGATATCATTTCAATCCATTATTTTAATTGGAACCAGTTATATTCTTTACTCACAGCATGGTCTATTCATGCATTATCTCTATACTCATAGACCCAGTGTACACCTACTTGTACCCCCTAATTCTAATTTATACATCTTCAACGTATTGCTCCCAAAAATAGTGGAAGAAATACTCATGTCACCTTATCTACATATATATTTTATCACAGTGATATTCTGCACACAAAATGCAAAGGTCACACTTATGATTGTACCTAAGCCTACTTGGAAAGTGAGCATGGATTACTAAAACCATCCTTGTCTACGTTGGCTAATGCTCTCAAATGTCAATTCTATTGGTGACTACACATTTGTTTCTGCCTAAGATTATATATTCAACCTCAACCCTGTTGAAAATGTCTAATCAATCACTCACTTTATACTTTGCCTAATTTCCTACTGTCTATATTCATATCTACTTTCCTACATATCTTCCCCAGTTCATCATTGTGACTGACTCTTCACATGTGCTGACATTTGCATTCACTCTCTAACAGACACCCTATTGCTAAAGAACTTTTGGTCCAAATATTATACTCACTCTTCTTCCAAAACCTACTGACTATCTTTCTAATCCTACCTACTATCCCATTTTGACTTGATCTCCTATTCTACATTCAATCACTCAAGGTACAAGGTCCTATGAAATTGTATGTTGATTTATCAGAGACATCTGTACAGAATGTAATTCAAATCTATGTATTCCAATCAAGGGCCCAATGCTCTTCTGGCCTTCAAATCTTACTTAGATTTCTGTTTTCATACATATATTTCACCTCTATATTATTATAAATATCACAGGTTCCCAATACCATTCTTCATTTAGCAGAATTATTTCTAACCCAAATTGAACATGTTCTTAACCCCAAGCATTCACTGTTTCCTCAATCTCACTTTACAGAAGAGCAGGGACAGAGTTGGTCTTACAATACAGGAATGTAGGGCATCCTCCACCTGCTGCGACCCTCAAAGGTCCATGCAAAAATGATCCCTGGAGAAGATGTAGGCAGCTAGGAAGGACCTGAGAGAGTAAAAGTCATCTTCCGTGGCAAACAACGTGGTCAGGATGAAGGGATGTGTCTGAATGAGCCTCTCTCTTCTTAATGTAGACAAGATGGATCAAACCAGGCCTGTGTGAAGAGCTTTTCCTGGGTGCCTATGGTTGATATACCATTCTAACTTGTGAAAGTGTCAAAGAAAGCAGGGGCAGCCTCCATCTCATGGGACACTTGAAAGCAACAGTTAGGACAAAGTGGTTTACAAGGCAGTGACCTCATTCAGTTCCTGAGGATGTGACCTCACCACACTTCCTTGACCTCACCACAGTTCCAGTGATGGAACTCTCTGAACTTGGGATCCAGGAAGCCAGGCACCCAGAGGCAATCCCAGTGCCAGTCCCAGTGGGCTCACTTGTTCGGATTTACCAAGGAGAGAGTCAGTCTTTCTTGGTACCTACAGATGTGAGGATGGCCAATTGCCAGGAAAGCTCTGAAGGGGGTTTTTCCTGAGAAAGCAGGTACTGGCTCACCCCTGGCTCCTGACAACTTCACAGAATTGGCCAAACAGGCCAGATCTGAGACAAGACAGGCCATTTCAGGGGAACATAGTATGGCCCACCAGTCAGAGGACACTTCGGGTAGTCACAGACCTCCTTGGGGGAAGGAGGTGGCTTTGTGGGTGTGGGTGTGAGTTTGTGGTTTGGTCTCATGTTCTGAGAAGAGCTAGGAAAGGCGGTTTGTTGTGTTTGGAGTGCACTGTTTCTAGCAAGTCTTTTGACAAGGCGAGTGTTGCTTTGTCTGTGTATCGCACTGTGTCCCTGGTTGTAGACATTAGAAAAGAGAATGCATCAATGGATGTGTCCTGTCTAGTAGAAAGCTTCCAGCATTCATCCTGCCCAATTTATGAATGGACTGCGGCTTGCCTTATCCATGGGCAAAACCTACTATCTTTTTAAATTCCTGTTTTCTTCCTGAGTTCTTGCCACTCTTCAGAATTGGCTCATGATTTTGTGTCCAAGATATGTAACACCTCCAATCTTGGTGACATGGCCATGTACTAGATAGCTGAAAGGAATGGCGAGCATCTCAGAAAACTCAGATAGCAGTGGGCCCATTAAAGTCTCAGTGGAGAAACCCTGCTTTGGGCCTTTTGCTTACCTATTGTTCTGTTTCCCTGGATGTCAGCAAGGTCTTTGCCTCAGGACACACCTTTGTGAAGCCTGAAGAAAACAGTTTTCAAATGCAAACAAATGGGCATCACTTGTGGCTCTTTGCTTAATTGCTTTGCAAAGGGATGTGTCTGAATCAGCCTCTTGGCCCTGTGTAAGGCTGTGGTTTAGATTGTCAGCACCTGATGGATCTCAGGAAAGATCCCATATGTGTATCCAAAGCCAATATAGCAAAACAGCAGTCATTGTGGATGAAGTCTCTCGCCTTCCTCTGTAAGGTCCCTGACCTGCATCAAGTGAGAATAGGGATCCTTTGGGTCAAATGAGTTTTTCAAAGCCCTGCAGAGGCTAGCCATTATGTGCTTGTGTTTTCTCATGACTCCAATTTACACAAAGAATCTGTACCCCACCAACAGCAGGCCTCAAAGTTTAGAAGCTGAGCAGTATTAAAGGCAGGCCTATTTGATTACTCCTGGTTCAAAGAAGGGTGTCCAGGCCACCCTGACATTAGGCAAATGAGGGGCAAGGGAGCTTATTGTGGACAATGTCTTAGGCTGCGCCCCTCATGGAAACCTCCAGCCAGAGGTTATGAAGAATATGTATGAAAACATATTCTTCTATATGGAAGAAGTTGAGGGCCTTTTGGCAGTGTTTTGGTTTGAATTGTGGTCATTTGTATGGCGGTGGAAGAGATGAGTGGGTCCGCCTGGGCTTGAACTCTGGTGTGATTCCCCTTGGAGACTGAGTTCTAGAACTGACCTCAGAGAAGTATTGCCATGAATTGAGTTGGGATTTTCGGAGGCCCCTCATGAGAGTCCCCTCTGGAAACTGAGATCAAAGCCCAGGTGACTTTCCACAGAACACTGGGAATCTCAGGCAGGATATCACATGATTTTATTATTAAAGACCTGGCAGCCATAGTTTAGTGTCAAAACACACATGGACCTCACATTGTACACCGCAGTCGGCCTAGTTTCATGTGACCTTTTTTTTCCCACTCTTCGGGAAGCCTTGTTTGTGAGAGTTCTCCAGAGCTTTCATTGAAATGATCTCTCTCACCATTAAATGGTTCCTGAATGAATGGAAACCAACAGTGCCTCCAACTTCATCCTTGAAAAGTGGCTAGATAAATACCGTGCAATCTTTGAAATTTCCATCACCAGGTGGCACTGGAGAACCTTAGGATGTCCTGTTTCTGATCATGAGTTTACCAGACAGGTGCCTTGATTGACAGCTTTCATGAAAATGATGAAGAACAGAGATGCCAGTGAGGTGGGGCCTGCTGAGTAGTGGGCCTAGAGCAGTGGTGTGCAGGTATGTGATAAAACATCTGTGGTGGGGCCATGTGGATCTGCCATGCGCTTCCAAATGTCTTGTGACTGACATGGTGCAGCCAGCAGAACCTTATATGTAAAGGCATCTTGTTATATGGAGAGGTTTCAGAACAATGTTCAGAATCAGGTTGCTATGGTCAAGGGGCCATGCTCTGTGGGATAGAAGCATGGTTGGTGCATTCTCCTAGGATCCTGACACACCACACGTGACAGAACTCCGTCCAGCACTGTGTCCCAGTTGAAGTCCTTGTATTTCGTGAAGCAAATACCAAACTTTCAGTGCAGCAGCAAGAATCACCACGAAAAGTGGAGGATGACCAAATGGCTTCACAGTTCCACGGGGAGATACTTAGCCCCCAGTGGCCACAGTTTACCTACAAAGAGAGAATTCAGCACTTCTGCCTCATGTTCATTGGAAAATCAGAAACCATGTCCTCCAGGTCACATAGATGCAGACCCAGCTTTGATGGTCTCACTACAAAGGAAGCTAATGCTCCTGACAACAACATATATTTCAAGAGCCCTACCTCAGAGGCAGTTTCTCAAGAAGTCTTTAGGCCAGCAGAGCTCCATGTTTGTGGAGTGTTTATCCTCTCCCTTACTTATGGAAACTCCTCTACCACCTCCAAAGTTGTGAACTCCTGAGCATTTTTCATTCCACATATGTATTCAAAGATTTTCTAACTCTTCTCCTCGAATTGCGTCTTACTTGGGGCAAGGGTATTGTCAAGGCATTTTTCTGGATGACAGTGGGAAGATTTTGTGTAGCACATATTTGCATGCACATTGGATTCATTTTCC
Source organism: Ictidomys tridecemlineatus (assembly GCF_052094955.1). NCBI lineage: Eukaryota > Metazoa > Chordata > Mammalia > Rodentia > Sciuridae > Ictidomys > Ictidomys tridecemlineatus. Next base: position 123,723,007 of record NC_135480.1, on the reverse strand, counting down.
TATTTTCCATTCCAAATACTGAATCCCTGACACTAACCCATACCCTACTAGACTCTGACTACAAATCCTAATATGATAGAAAAAAATAACCCAAACAGAATAGAAATACAAGCAGTTCAGAGGAGGCATGGTGTGTAGTTGGACAGGCCTTTTGCATTATAAAGGGTAGATGTTATGAATCTAGTGCAATGTAATAGTTGTCCATGTGTTTTTAAACTTAACCAATATGTGAATTCCCGTCTCCCTTTCTATTCAGCCTATTCAGCACATGTATTTTTACATGCACATAGAGAATCATACCTGCTTTCTTAGCTACATTGTTGTGAGGTGGCTGAATTGGCAGATACAAACTGTGAGAAGAAATCACTCCTCCTAAATGCTGTTGGAACTGAAAATCAACCTATGGGTGAGCTTCCTACTTCAACAATATGATACATACATCCATGTCCAGTAAAATAAATATTTCTGGATCTTGGGATGATATATATTTCATGATGAATTTCAATTGGCATATATATTTTTACTTTTTAATGTCTCTCTGTGTGTGTTTTGTGTATATATATATATATATATATATATATATATACACACACACACACACACACACTCTCTCTCTAGATTTTTGAAAATATAAAATATGTGTGTCTTATTTTACACTCCCTGAATTCATGTTCATGTATGTGGATTTATAATCAACTTTTCACAAGATTATTCTCAGAAATATTCATCCACCTGAAATACATATTTGTTTCCTAGTACTGAAAACTAACTTCAGTGAATGGTGCATAAAATCCTAACATTTCTTTTTTTTTTAATTTTATTTATTTTTTTTATTGTTGGTCGTTCAAAACCTTACACAGTTCTTAATACATCATATTTCACAGTTTGATTCAAGCGGGTTATGAACTCCCAACTTTACCCCGTATACAGATTGCTGTATCACATCATTTACCCTTCCATTGATTGACATATTGCCTTTCTAGTGTCTGATGTATTCTGCTGTAAGTCCTATTCTCTACTATCCCCCCTCCCCTCCCCTCCCCTCCCCTTTTCTCTCTCTACCCCTTCTACTGTAAATCATTTCTTCCATTTGTATTATCTTGTCTTACCCCTCCATTACATAGTTCTTGATATATCATATTTCACATTTTGATTCAAGTGGGTTATGCACTCCCATATTGCCCCTTATACAGATTGCAGAATCACATCAGTTTCACTTCCATTGCTTTACATATTGCCATCCTAGTGTCTGTTGTATTCTGCTGCCTTTCCTATCCTCTACTATCCCCCCTCCCCTCCCCTCCCCTCCCCTCCCCTCTTCTCTCTCTACCCCCACTACTGCAATTCATTCCTCCCCCTTGTATTATTTTTCCCTTTCCCCTCACTTCCTCTTGTATGTAATTTTGTATAAACCTGAGGGTCTCGTTCCATTTCCATGCTATTTCCCTTCTCTCTCCCTTTCCCTCCCACCTCCCAACCCTGTTTAATGATGGTCTTCTACTTGTGCTCTTCTTCCCTAGTCTGTTCTTAATTACTCTCCTTATATCAAAGAAGACATTTGGCATTTGTTTTTTAGGGCTTGGCTAGCTTCGCTTAGCATAATCTGCTCTAATGCCATCCATTTCCCTCCAAATTCTATGATTTTGTCATTTCTTAATGCAGAGTAATACTCCATTGTGTATAAATGCCACATTTTTTTATCCATTCGTCTATTGAAGGGCATCTAGGTTGGTTCCACAGTCTTCCTATTGTGAATTGTGCTGCTATAAACATCGATGTAGCAGTGTCCCTGTAGCATGCTCTTTTTAGGTCTTTAGGGAATAGACCCAGAAGGGGGATAGCTGGGTCAAATGGTGGTTCCATTCCCAGCTTTCCAAGAAATCTCCATACTGCTTTCCAAATTGTCCGCACCAATTTGCAGTCCCACCAACAATGTACAAGTGTACCCTTTTCCCCACATCCTCGCCAGCACTTATTGTTGTTTGACTTCATAATGGCTGCCAATCTTACTGGAGTGAGATGGTATCTTAGGGTGGTTTTGATTTGCATTTCTCTGACTGCTAGAGATGGTGAGCATTTTTTCATGTACTTGTTGATTGATTGTATGTCCTCCTCTGAGAAGTGTCTGTTCAAGTCCTTGGCCCATTTGTTGATGGGATTATTTGTTATCTTATTGTCTAATTTTCTGAGTTCTTTATATACTCTGGATATTAGGGCTCTATCTGAAGTGTGAGGAGTAAAGATTTGTTCCCATGATGTAGGCTCCCTATTTACCTCTCTTATTGTTTCTTTTGCTGAGAAAAAACTTTTTAGTTTGAGTAAGTCCCAGTTGTTGATTCTAGATGTTAACTCTTGTGCTATGGGTGTCCTATTGAGGAATTTGGAGCCCGACCCCACAGCATGTAGGTCGTAGCCAACTTTCTCTTCTATCAGATGCCGTGTCTCTGATTTGATATCAAGCTCCTTGATCCATTTTGAGTTAACTTTTGTGCATGGCGAGAGAAAGGGATTCAATTTCATTTTGTTGCATATGGATTTCCAATTTTCCCAGCACCATTTGTTGAAGATGCTATCCTTCCTCCATTGCATGCTTTTAGCCCCTTTATCAAATATAAGAAAGTTGTAGTTTTGTGGGTTGGTTTCTGTGTCCTCTATTCTGTACCATTGGTCCACCTGCCTGTTTTGGTACCAGTACCATGCTGTTTTTGTTACTATTGCTCTGTAGTATAGTTTGAAATCTGGAATCGCTATACCACCTGATTCACACTTCCTGCTTAGTATTGTTTTTGCTATTCTGGGTCTTTTATTCTTCCATATGAATTTCATGATTGCTTTCTCCATTTCTACAAGAAATGCCGTTGGGATTTTGTTTGGCATTGCATTAAACCTATAGAGAACTTTTGGTAATATCGCCATTTTGATGATGTTAGTTCTGCCTATCCATGAACAGGGTATATTTTTCCATCTTCTAAGGTCTTCTTCAATTTCTCTCTTTAGGGTTCTGTAGTTTTCATTGTATAAGTCTTTCACCTCTTTTGTTAGGTTGATTCCCAAGTATTTTATTCTTTTTGAGGATATTGTGAACGGGGTGGTTGTCCTCGTGTCCATTTCAGAGGATTTGTCGCTGATATACAGGAATGCCTTTGATTTATGCGTGTTGATTTTATAACCTGCCACTTTGCTGAATTCATTTATTAGCTCTAACAGTTTGTTTGTAGACCATATTGGGTCTGCTAGGTATAGAATCATGTCATCTGCAAATAGTGATGACTTAAGTTCTTCTTTTTTTATTTTTATGCCTTTAATTTCTTTCGTCTGTCTAATTGCTCTGGCCAGTGTTTCGAGAACTATGTTGAACAGGAGTGGTGAGAGAGGGCATCCCTGTCTTGTTCCAGATTTTAGAGGGAATGCCTTCAATTTTTCTCCATTCAGAATGATGCTAGCCTGAGGCTTAGCATAAATTGCTTTTACAATGTTGAGGTATGTTCCTGTTATCCCTAGTTTTTCGAGAGTTTTGAACATAAACGGATGCTGTACTTTGTCGAATGCTTTTTCTGCATCTATCGAGATGATCATATGGTTCTTATTTTTAAGTCTATTGATGTGGTGAATAACATTTATTGATTTCCGTATATTGAACCAACCTTGCATACCAGGGATGAATCCTACTTGATCATGGTGCACAATTTTTTTGATATGTTTTTGTATCCGATTTGCCAGAATTTTATTGAGGATTTTTGCATCTAGGTTCATTAGAGATATTGGTCTGTAGTTTTCTTTCTTTGAAGTGTCTTTGTCTGGTTTCGGAATCAGGGTGATGTTGGCCTCGTAGAATGAATTTGGAAGTTCTCCCTCTTTTTCTATTTCCTGAAATAGCTTGAAAAGTATTGGTATTAGTTCCTCTTTAAAGGTTTTGTAAAACTCTGCTGTAAACCCATCCGGTCCTGGGCTTTACTTAGATGGTAATCTTTTGATGTTTTCTTCTATTTCCTCAATTGATATTGGTCTGTTTAGGTTGTCTATATCCTCCTGACTCAATCTGGGCAGATTATATGACTTAAGAAATTTATCGATGCCTTCACTATCTTCTATTTTATTGGAGTATAAGGATTCAAAATAATTTCTGATTATCTTCTGTATTTCTGAAGTGTCTGTCATGATCTTGCCTTTTTCATCCCTTATGCTAGTAATTTGAGTTCTCTCTCTTCTTCTCTTCGCTAGCATGGCTAAGGGTCTGTCAATTTTATTTATCTTTTCAAAGAACCAACTTTTCGTTTTGTCAATTTTTTCAATTGTTTCTTTTGTTTCGATTTCATTAATTTCAGCTCTGATTTTAATTATTTCTTGCCTTCTACTTCTTTTGCTGTTGTTTTGCTCTTCTTTTTCTAGAATTTTGAGATGAAGTATGAGATCATTTATTTGTTGGTTTTTTCTTTTTTTAAGGAATGAACTCCAAGCAATGAATTTTCCTCTTAGAACTGCTTTCAATGTGTCCCATAGATTCCGATATGTTGTGTCTGTGTTTTCATTAAACTCTAAGAATTTTTTAATTTCCTCCTTGATGTCTTCTAAAACCCATTGATCATTCAGTAACCTATTGTTCATTCTCCAAGTGATGCATGATTTTTCCTTGCTTCTTTTATGGTTGATTTTTAGTTTCATTCCATTATGATCAGATAAGATGCATGGTATTATCTCCGCTCCTTTATATTGTCTAAGAGTTGCCCTGTGACATAATATATGATCTGTTTTTGAGAAGGATCCATGTGCTGCTGAGAAAAAAGTGTAGCTGCTTGATGTTGGGTGGTATATTCTATATATGTCAATTAAGTCTAGGTTGTTAATTGTGTTATTGAGTTCTATAGTTTCCTTATTCAACTTTTGTTTGGAAGATCTGTCCAGTGGTGAGAGAGGTGTGTTGAAGTCTCCCATGATTATTGTATGGTGGTCTATTAGACTCTTGAACTTGAGAAGAGTTTGCTTGATGAACGCAGCAGCACCGTTGTTTGGGGCATATATATTTATGATTGTTATGTCTTGTTGGTGTATGGTTCCCTTGAGCAGTATGTAGTGTCCTTCTTTATCCCTTTTGATTAACTTTGGTTTGAAATCTATTTTATTTGATATGAGTATGGACACTCCTGCTTGTTTCCGCAGTCCATATGAGTGATATGATTTTTCCCAACCTTTCACCTTCAGTCTATGTATATCCTTTCCTATCAAATGCGTCTCCTGTAGGCAGCATATTGTTGGATCTTGTTTTGTGATCCATTCAACTAGCCTGTGTCTCTTAATTGGTGAGTTTAAGCCATTAACATTTAGGGTTATTATTGAGATATGGTTTGTTCTTCCAGCCATATTTGTTTATTAATGCTGTTAAACCTGATTTGTTTTTCTCTTTGATTTTTTTCCCCCTTTACTGTCCTACCTCCCACTGTTGGTTTTCATTGTTGTTTTCCATTTCCTCTTCATGTAGTGTTTTGCCAAGGATTTTTTGAAGAGATGGTTTTCTAGCTGCAAATTCTTTTAACTTTTGTTTATCATGGAATGTTTTAATTGCATCTTCCATCCTGAAGCTTAATTTCGCCGGATACACGATTCTTGGTTGGAACCCATTTTCTTTTAGCGTTTGAAATATGTTATTCCAGGATCTTCTATCTTTTAGAGTCTGTGTTGAAGAAAAGCTGTTATCCTGATTGGTTTACCCCTAAATGTAATCTGCTTCCTTTCTCTTGTAGCTTTTAAAATTCTCTCCTTATTCTGTATGATGGACATCTTCATTTTAATATGTCTAGGTGTGGATCTCTTATGATTTTGCACATTCGGCGTCCTGTAGGCTTCTAGGATTTGGGGTTCTGTCTCATTCTTCAAGTCTGGGAAGTTTTCTCGTATTATTTCACTGAATAAATTGTCTATTCCTTTGGTTTGGAGCTCTGTGCCTTCCTGTATCCCAATGACTCTTAAGTTTGGTCTTTTGATATTATCCCATATTTCTTGGATGTTCTGCTCATGGTTTCTTAGCAGACTTGCTTAGCTGTCTATGCTCTTTTCAAGTTGAAATACTCTGTCTTCATTGTCTGATGTTCTATCTTCTAAGTGATCCACTCTGCTGGTAGTTTTCTCAATTGAGTTTTTAAGTTGGTTTATTGCTTCCTGCATTTCTAGGATTTCTATTTGTTTGTTTTTTATTTCCTCTATCTCCCTGTGAAATTGATCTTTTACTTCCTGGATTCGTTTATGAAGTTCCTTGTCAATGTGATCTTTCATTGTCTGATTTTGCTGTCTCATGTCTTCCTTGAGACTCCAGATCATCTGAAGCATGTATATCCTGACCTCTCTGTCTGACATTCCATCTGTTGCAGCTATTACCTCTTCTAGAGTTGAGTTGACCTGCATTGCCTGTGGTCCTTTCTTTCCTTGTCTTTTCATACTGCTGGCGTTTCTTTCTGCTTGGTGAAACTGTTGTGTTTTTGAAATTTTCCCTCTATTTATTTATATTGCTCTTGTATAGTTGAAAAGTCTCCCTTGCAGGACAGATGGTGGCTGTGATCCTCCACCAATTGGTGCGATCGGTCTACCACACTGGCGGGCCCTAGGTCTGCTCTGCTGGCCGGTCGAAGGTCCGCCTACCCAGCAGGCGCGAGGGGCACTTCTGTCTCTCCGTAGGTTGCTGGGCCTAACCTCCCGATGGGTCCCCAGTACGCCTACCTTGCAGGCACTGGGGGTGGGGCCGGCTCCGGCCCGCAACAAGCCGCTGGGCCTGATCTGCCACTGGTCACAGTCCCGCCTACCTTGCAGGCACTGGGGGAGGGGACGGTCCTGCCGCTCAGCAGGCCGCTAGGCCTGATCTGCTGGTGGTCACAGTCCCGCCTACCTTGCAGGCACTGGGGGAGGGGACAGGCCTGCCCCACAGAAGGCCGCTGGTGGGTCACAGGACCCCGTTCCCTGCAGGCGCGTGTGTCAGCTCTGTCTCTCCGCAGATTGCTGGGCCTGGCCTGCCCGTGGGTCGCCGGTTCTCCTACCTTGCAGGCACTCGGGGTGGGGCCGGCTCTGGCCCGAAACCAGCCACTGGGCCTGCTCTGCTGGTGGTCACAGTCCCGCCTACCTTGCAGGCACTGGAAGAGGAGACGGGCCTGCCCCACAGAAGGCTGCTGGTGGGTCGCAGGACCCCGTTTCCTTCAGGCGCGTTTGTCAGCTCTGCCTCTCCGCAGATTGCTGTGCCTGACCTGCCCGTGGGTCGCAGGTTCTCCTACCTTGCAGGCACTGGGTGTAGGGCCGGCTCCGGCCCGCAACCAGCCGCTGGGCCTGCTCTGCCAGTGGTCACAGTCCCGCCTACTTTGCAGGCACTGGGGGAGGGGACTGTCCTGCCCCTCAGCAGGCCGCTAAGCCTGATCTGCTGGAGGTGACAATCCCGCCTAAAACTCACACACCCCTCATGGTAAACCATCACCCTAATATTACCATTAGATGTATAACTGGTTGGAATGAATGATCGTGTATCAATATAAGATTTCTTATATGTTTTCACATATCAATTCAATCCATTATTTAAATTGGAACCAGTTATATTCTTTATTCACAGTATGGTCTATTCATGCATTATCTCTTTACTCATAGACCCAGGGTACACCTATTTGTACCCGCGAATTCTAATTTATACTTCTTCAACATATTGCTCCCTAAAATAGTGGAAGAAATACTCATGTCACTTGATCTACATATATATTTTATCACAGTGATATTCTGAACACAAAATGCAAAGGTCACACTTATGATTGTACCTAAGCCTAATTGGAAAGTGAGCATGGATTACTAAAACCATCCTTGTCTAGGTTCGCTAATGCTCTCAAATGTCAATTCTACTGGTGACTACACATTTGTTTCTGCCTAAGATTATATATTCAACCTCAACCCTGTTGAAAATGTCTATTTTTATCACTCACTTTATACTTTGCCTAATTTCCTAATGTCTATATTCATATCTGCTTTCCTACATATCTTCCCCAGTTCATCATTGTGACTGACTCTTCACATGTGTTGACATTTACATTCACTCTCTAACAGACACCTTTGGTAAACAACTTTTGGTCCAAATATTATACTCACTCTTCTTCCTAAACCTACTGACTATCTTTCTAATCCTACCTACTATCCCTTTTTGACTTGATCTTCTCTTCTACATTCAATCATCCAAGGTACAAGGTCCTATGAAATTGTATGTTGATTTATCAGAGACATCTGTACAGAATGTAATTCAAAGCTAAGTATCCCAATCAAGGGCCCAATGCCCTTCTGGCCTTCAAATCTTACTTAGATTTCTGTTGTCATACATATATTTCACCTCTATATTATTATAAATATCACAGGTTCCCAATACCATTCTTCATCCAGCAGAATGATTTCTAACCCAAATTGAACATGTTCTTAACCGCAAGCATTCACTGTTTCCTCAATCTCACTTTACAGAAGAGCAGGTACAGAGTTGGTCTTACAATACAGGAATGTAGGGGATCTTCCACCTGCTGAGAACCTCCACGGTCCATGCCGAAATGATCCCTGGATAAGATGTAGGCAGCTAGGAAGGACCTGAGAGAGTAAAAGTCATCTTCCGTGGCAAACAACATGGTCAGGATGAAGGGATGTGTCTGAATGAGCCTCTTTCTTCTTCATGTAGACAAGATTGACCAAACCAGGCCTGTGTGGAGAGCTTTTCCAGGGTTCCTATGGTTGATATACCATTCTAACTTGTGAAATTGTCACAGGAAGCAGGGGCAGCCTCCATCTCATGGGACCCTTGGAAGCAACAGTTAGGACAAAGTGGTTTCCAAGGCAGTGACCTCATTCAGTTTCTGAAGGAAGTGACCTCACCACACTTCCTTGGTGATGGAACTCTCTGAACTTGGGATCCAGGAAGCCAGGCACCCAGAGGCAGTCCCAGTGCCACTCCCAGTGGGCTCACTTGTTTGGATTTACCAAGGACAGAGTCAGACTTTCTTGGTACCTACAGATGTGAGGATGGCCAATTGCCAGGAAACCTCTGAAGGGGGTCTTTCCAGAGAAAGCAGGTAGTGGCTCACCCCTGGCTCCTGACAACTTGACAGAATTGGCCAAGGAGGCCAGATCTGAGACAAGACAGGCCATTTCGAAGGAACCTAGTATGGCCCACCAGTCAGAGGACACTGCAGGTAGTCACAGACCTCCTTGGGGGAAGGAGGTGGCTTTGTGGGTGTTGGTATGAGTTTGTGGTTTGGTCTCATGTTCCTAGAAGAGCTAAGAAAGGCGGTTTGTTTGGATTGAAGTGGACTGTTTCTAGCAAGTCTTTTGACAAGGCGAGTGTTGCTTTGTCTGTGTATTGCACTGTGTCCCTGGTTGTAGATATTAGAAAAGAGAATGCATCAATGGATGTGTCCTGTCTAGTAGAAAGCTTCCAGCATTCATACTGCCCAATTTATGAATGGACTGCGGCTTGCCTTATCCATGGGCAAAACCTACTATCTTCCTAAATTCCTGTTTTCTTCCTGAATTCTGGCCACTCTTCAGAATAGGCTCATGGTTTTGTGTCCAAATATGTACCACCTCCACGCTTGGTGACATGGCCATGTACTAGATAGCTGAAAGGAATGGCGAGCATCTCAGAAAACTCAGATATCAGTGGGCCCATTAAAGTCTCAGTGGAGAAACCCTGCTTTGAGCCATTTGCTTACCTATTGTTCTGTTTCCCTGGATGTCAGCAACGTCTTTGCCTCAGGACACACCTTTGTGAAGCCTGGAGAAAACAGTTTTCAAATGCAAAATAATGGGCATCACTTGTGGCTCTTTTCTTAATTGCTTTGCAAAGGGATGTGTCTGAGTCAGCCTCTGGCCCTGTGTGAGGCTGTGGCTTAGATTGTCAGCACCTGATGGATCTCTGGAAAGATCCCATATGTGCATCCAAAGCCAATATGGCAAAACAGCAGTCATTGTGAATGAAGTCTCTCGCCTTCCTCGGTAAGGTCCCTGACCTGCATCAACTGAGAATAGGGATCCTTTGGGTCAAATGAGTTTTTCAAAGCCCTGCAGAGGCTAGCCATTATGTGCTTGTGTTTTCTCATGACTCCAATTTACACAAAAAATCTGTACCCCACCATAAACAGGCCTCAAAGTTTAGAGGCTGAGCAGTATTAAAGGCAGGCCTATTTGATCACTCCTGGTTCAAAGAAGGGTGTCCAGGCCACCCTGACATTAGGCAAATGAGGGGCAAGGGAGCTTATTTTGGACACTGTCTTAGGCTACGACCCTCATGGAAACCTCAAGCCAGAGGTTATGAGGATTGTCTATATGGAAGAAGTTGAGGGCCTTGTGGTAGTGTTTTGGTTTGAATTGTGGTCATTTGTATGGCAGTGGAAGAGATGAGTGGGTCCGCCTGGGCTTGAACTCTGGTGTGATTCCCCTTGGAGACTGAGTTCTGGAACTGACCTCAGAGAAGTATTGCCATGAATTGAGTTGGGATTTTCCGAGGACACGCATGAGAGTCCCCCCTGTATACTGAGATCGAAACCCAGGGTGACTTTAAACAGAACACTGGGAATCTCAGCCAGGATATCACATGATTTTATTCATAAAGACCTGGCAGCCATAGTTGAGAGTCAAAACACACATGGACCTCACATTGTAGACCTCAGTGTGCCTGGTTTCATGTGACGTTATTTGGCCACTCTTTGGGAAGCCTTGTTTGTGAGAGTTCTCCAGAGCTTTCATTGAAATGAACTTTCTCACCATTAAATGGTTCCTGAATGAATGGAAACCCACAGTGCTTCCAATTTCATCCTTTAAAAATGGCTAGATAAATACCATGCAATCTTTGAAATTCCCATGACCAGGTGGCACTGGAGAACCTTAGGATGTCCTGTTGCTGATCATGAGTTTACCAGACAGGTGCGTTAATTGACGGCTTTCATGAAAATGATGAAGAACAGAGATGCCAGTGAGCTGGGGCCTGCTGAGTAGTGGGCTTAAAGCAGTGGTGTGCAGGTGTGTGATAAAACATCTGTGGTGGGGCCATGTGGATCTGCCATGGGCTTCCAAATGTCTTGTGACTGACATGGTGCAGCCAGCAGACCCTTATATGTAAAGGCATCTTGTTATATGGAGAGGTTTCAGAACGATATTCAGAATCAGGTTGCGATGGTCAAGGGGCCAAGCTCTGTGGGATAGAAGCATGGTTGGTGCATTCTCCTAGGACCCTGACACACCACACGTGACAGAACTCCCTCCAGCACTGTTTCCCTGTTGAAGTCCTTGTATTTCGTGAAGCAAATACCAAACTCCCAGTGAAGCAGCAAGAAACACCACGAAAAGTGGAGGATGACCAAATGGCTTCACAGTTCCCACGGGGAGATACTTGGCCCCCAGTGGCCAAGGATTACCTACAAAGAGAGAATTCAGCACTTCTGCCTCATGTTCATTGGAAAATCAGAAACCATGTCCTCCAGGTCACATAGATGCAGACCCAGCTTTGATGGTCTCACTACAAAGGAAGCTAATGCTCCTGACAACAACATATATTTCAAGAGCCCTACCTCAGAGGCAGTTTCTCAAGAAGTCTTTAGGCCAGCAGAGCTCCATGTTTGTGGAGTGTTTATCCTCTCCCTTACTTATGGAAACTCCTCTACCACCTCCAAAGTTGTGAACTCCTGAGCATTTTTCATTCCACATATGTATTCAAAGATTTTCTAACTCTTCTCCTCGAATTGCGTCTTACTTGGGGCAAGGGTATTTTCAAGGCATTTTTCTGGATGACAGTGGGAAGATTTTGTGTAGCACATATTTGCGTACACATTGGATTCATTTTCCTATTTTCCATTCCAAATACTGAATCCCTGACACTAACCCATACCCTACTAGACTCTGACTACAAATCCTAATATGATAGAAAAAAATAATCCAAACAGAATAGAAATACAAGCAGTTCAGAGGAGGCATGGTGTGTAGTTGGACAGGCCTTTTGCATTATAAAGGGTAAATATTATGAATCTAGTCCAATGTAATAGTTCTCCATGTGTTTTTAAACTTAACCAACATGTGAATTCCTGTCTCCCTTTCTCTGCAGCCTATTCAGCACATGTATTTTTACATGCACATAGAGAATCCTACCTGGATTCCCAGCTACATTCTTGTGAGGTTGCTGACTTGGCAGATTCAAACTATCAGAAGAAATCACTCCTCCTAAATGCTGTTGGAACTGAAAATCAACTTATGGGTGAGCTTCCTACTTCAACAACATGATACATACATCCATGTTCAGTAAAATAAATATTTCTGGATCTTGGGATGATATATATTTCATGATGAATTTCATTTGGCTTATATATTTTTACTTTTCAATGTCTCTCTGTGTGTGTTTTGTGTATGTATATATATATATATATATATATATATATATATATATATATATATGTGTGTGTGTGTGTGTATATGTATATATACACACACACACTCTCCAGATTTTTCAAAATATAAAATATGTGTGTCTTATTTTACACTCCCTGAATTCATGTTCATGTATGTGGATTTATACTCAACTTTCACAAGATTATTCTCAGAAATATTCATCCACTTGAAATACATATTTGTTTCCTAGTACTGCAAACTAACTTCAGTGAATGGTGCATAGAAATCCTAACATTTCTACAGTAACTGACCCTGTTTAACATCAATGCAAGTAGACTCCTATGGGATATGATGTGTATTTTGACATTTATTTTTATTCAACACTGGTACATTACTATTTCTTCAGTTGATGCACATCATAGGATATATATTTCATCCTCAAGTTCACAAATTTCTAGGCATTTGGTTAACTTTCAATCAAATCCTGCTTCAGAACACATGTATTCCTCCATGTTTCTTGACTGGTCTTTTCATGAGACTTCTTTTCAAACACATTATTTAGAATTTCCATAATCACTTTGGTACCAAAACTCACACACCCCTCATGGTAAACCATCCCCTTAATATTACCATTAGATGTATAACTGGTTGGAATGAATGATCGTGAATCAATATAAGATTTCTTATATGTTTTCAGATATCAATTCAATCCATTATTTAAATTGGAACCAGTTATATTCTTTATTCACAGTATGGTCTATTCATGCATTATCTCTATACTCATAGACCCAGGGTACACCTATTTGTACACACGAATTCTAATTTAAACGTCTTCAACATATTCCTCCCAAAAATAGTGGAAGAAATACTCATGTCAGCTGTTGTACATATATATTTTATCACAGTGATATTCTGAACACAAAATGCAAAGGTCACACTTATGATTGTACCTAAGCCTAATTGGAAAGTGAGCATGGATTACTAAAACCATCCTTGTCTAGGTTCGCTAATGCTCTCAAATGTCAATTCTACTGGTGACTACACATTTGTTTCTGCCTAAGATTATATATTCAACCTCAACCCTGTTGAAAATGTCTAATCCTATCACTCACTTTATACTTTGCCTAATTTCCTAATGTCTATATTCATATCTGCTTTCCTACATATCTTCCCCAGTTCATCATTGTGACTGACTCTTCACATATGCTGACATTTACATTCACTCTCTAACAGACACCCTATTGCTAAAGAACTTTTGGTCCAAATATTATACTCACTCTTCTTCCTAAACCTACTGACTATCTTTCGAATCCTACCTACTATATCTTTTTGACTTGATCTTCTCTTCTACATTCAATCATCCAAGGTACAAGGTCCTATGCCATTGTATGTTGATGTATCAGAGACATCTTTACAGAATGTAATTCAAAGCTAAGTATCCTAATCAAGGGCCCAATGCCCTTCTGGCCTTCAAATCTTACTTAGATTTCTGTTTTCATACATATATTTCACCTCTATATTATTATAAATATCACAGGTTTCCAATACCATTCTTCATTCAAGCAGAATGATTTCTAACCCAAATTGAACATGTTCTTAACCCCAAGCATTCACTGTTTCCTCAATCTCACTTTACAGAAGAGCAGGGACAGAGTTGGTCTCACAATACAGGAATGTAGGGGATCTTCCACCTGCTGAGAACCTCAAAGTCCATGCAGAAATGATCCCTGGAGGAGATGTATGCAGGTAGGAAGGACCTGAGAGAGTAAAAGTCATCTTCCGTGGCAAACAACCTGGTCAGGATGAAGGGATGTGTCTGAATGAGCCTCTCTCTTCTACATGTAGACAAGATGGACCAAACCAGGCATGTGTGGAGAGCTTTTCATGGGTGCCTATGGTTGATATACCATTCTAACTTGTGAAAGTGTCACAGGAAGCAGGGGCAGCCTCCATCTCATGGGACCCTTGGAAGCAACAGTGAGGACAAAGTGGTTTCCAAGGCTGTGACCTCATTCAGTTCCTGAAGGAAATGACATCACCACACTTCCTTGGTGATGGAACTCTCTGAACTTGGGATCCAGGAAGCCAGGCACCCAGAGGCATTCCCAGTGCCAGTCCCAGGGGACTCACTTGTTTGGATTTACTAAGGATAGAGTCAGGCTTTCTTGGTACCTACAGATATGAGGATGGCCAATTGCCAGGAAAGCTCTGAAGGGGTTCTTTCCTGAAAAAGCAGGTAGTGGCTCACCCCTGGCTCCTGACAACTTCACAGAATTGGCCAAGGAGGCCAGATCTGAGACAAGACAGGCCATTTCGGGGGATCCTAGTATGGATGACTAGTCAGAGGACACTGCGGGTAGTCACAGACCTCCTTGGGGGAATGAGGTGGCTTTGTGGGTGTGGGTGTGAGTTTGTGGTTTGGTCTCATGTTCTGAGAAGAGCTAGGAAAGGCGGTTTGTTTGGTTTGGAGTGGACTGTTTCTACCATGTCTTTTGACAAGGCGAGTGTTGCTTTGTCTGTGTATTGCACTGTGTCCGTGCTTGTAGACATTAGAAAAGAGAATGCATCAATGGATGTGTCCTGTCTAGTAGAAAGCTTCCAGCATTCATCCTGCCCAATTTATGAATGGACTGTGGCTTGCCTTGTCAGTGGTCAAAACCTGCTATCTTTCTAAATTCCTGTTTACTTCCTGAATTCTAGCTACTCTTCAGAATAGGCTAATGGTTTTGTGTCCAAGACATGTACCACCTCCAAGCTTGGTGACATGGCCATGTACTAGATAGCTGAAAGAAATGGCAAGCATCTCAGAAAACTCAGATATCAGAGGGCCCATTAAAGTCTCAGTGGAAAAACCCTGCTTTGGGCCTTTTGCTTATCTATTGTTCTGTTTCCCTGGATGTCAGCAAGGTCTTTGCCTCAGGACACACATTTGTGAAGCCTGAAGAAAACAGTTTTCAAATGCAAACGAATGGGCATCACTTGTGGCTCTTTGCTTAATTGCTTTGCAAAGGGATGTGTCTGAGTCAGCCTCCTTGACCTGTGTCAGGCTGTGGCTAAGATTGTCAGCACCTGATGGATCTCAGGAAAGATCCCATATGTGCATCCAAAGCCAATATGGCAAAACAGCAGTCATTGTGGATGAAGTCTCTCGCCTTCCTCTGTAAGGTCCCTGACCGGCATCCAGTAAGAATAGGGATCTTTTGGGTAAAATGAGTTTGTCAAAGCCCTGCAGAGGCTAGCCATTATGTGCTTGTGTTTTCTCATGACTCCAATTTACACAAAAAATCTGTACACCACCATCAGCAGGCCTCAAAGTTTAGAAGCTGAGCAGTATTAAAGGCAGGCCTATTTGATCACTCCTGGTTCAAAGAAGGGTTTCCAGGCCACCTTGACATTAGGCAAATGAGGGGCAAGGGAGCTTATTGTGGACACTGTCTTAGGCTACGACCCTTATGGAAACCTCCAGCCAGAAGTTATGAGGATTGTCTATATGGAAGAAGTTGAGGGCCTTGTGGCAGTGTTTTGGTTTGAATTGTGGTCATTTGTATGGCGGTGGAAGAGATGAGTGGGTCCGCCTGGGCTTGAACTCTGGTGTGATTCCCCTTGGAGACTGAGTTCTGGAACTGACCTCAGAGAAGTATTGCCATGAATTGAGTTGGAATTTTCTGAGGCCACGCATGAGAGTCCCCCCTGGAAACTGAGATCAAAGCCCAGGGTGACTTTCCACAGAACACTGGGAATCTCAGCCAGGATATCACATGATTTTATTCTTAAAGACCTGGAAGCCATAGTTGAGAGTCAAAACACACAAAACACATGGACCTCACATTGTAGAGCTCAGTGGGCCTGGTTTCATGTGACTTTTTTGGCCACTCTTTGGGAAGCCTTGTTTGTGAGAGTTCTCCAGAGCTTTCATTGAAATGATCTTTCTCACCATTAAATGGTTCCTGAATGAATGGAAACCCACAGTGCCTCCAACTTCATCCTTTAAAAATGGCTAGATAAATACCGTGCAATCTTTAAAATTCCCATGACCAGGTGGCACTGGAGAACCTTAGGATGTCCAGTTGCTGATCATGAGTTTATGAGACAGGTGCCTTGATTGATGGCTTTCATGAAAATGATGAAGAACAGAGATGCCAGTGAGGTGGGGCCTGCTGAGTAGTGGGCCTAGAGCAGTGGTGTGCAGGTGTGTGATAAAACATCTGTGGTGGGGCCATGTGGATATGCCATGGGCTTCCAAATGTCTTGTGACTGACATGGTGCAGCCAGCAGACCCTTATATGTAAAGGCATCTTGTTATATGGAGAGGTTTCAGAACAATGTTCAGAATCAGGATGCTATGGTCAAGGGGCCAAGCTCTGTGGGATAGAAGCATGGTTGGTGCATTCTCCTAGGACCCTGACACACCACACGTGACAGAACTCCCTCCAGCACTGTGTCCCAGTTGAAGTCTTTGTATTTCATGAAGCAAATACTAAACTCCCAGTGAAGCAGCAAGAAACACCATGAAAAGTGGAGGATGACCAAATGGCTTCACAGTTCCCACGGGGAGATACTTAGCCCCCAGTTGCCACAGTTTACCTACAAAGAGAGAATTCAGCACTTCTGCCTCATGTTCATTGGAAAACCAGAAACCGTGTCCTCCAGGTCACATAGATGCAGACCCAGCTTTAATGGTCTCACTACAAAGGAAGCTAATGCTCCTGACAACAACATATATTTCAAGAGCCCAACCTCAGAGGCAGTTTCTCAAGAAGTCTTTAGGCCAGCAGAGCTTCATGTTTGTGGAGTGTTTATCCTCTCCCTTACTTATGGAAACTCCTCTACCACTTCCAAAGTTGTGAACTCCTGAGCATTTTTCATTCCACATATGTATTCAAAGATTTTCTAACTCTTCTCCTCAAATTGTGTCTTACTTGGGGCAAGGGAATTGTCAAGGAATTTTTCTGGATGACAGTGGGAAGATTTTGTGTAGCACATATTTGCATACACATTGGATTCATTTTCCTATTTTGCATTCCACATACTGAATCACTGACACTAACCCATACCATACTGAGACTCGGACTACAAATCCTAATATGACAGAAAAAAATTACCCAAACAGAATAAAAATACAAGCAGTCCAGAACAGGCATAGTGTGTAGTTGGACAGGTTTTTTGCATTATAAAGGGTAGATGTTATGAATCTAGTCCAATGTAATAGTTCTCCATGTGTTTTTAAACTTAACCAATATGTGAATTCCTGTCTCCCTTTCTCTGCAGCCTATTCAGCACATGTATTTTTACATGCACATAGAGAATCCTACCTGGTTTCCCAGCTACATTCTTGTGAGGTAGCTGACTTGGCAGATACAAACTGTGAGAAGAAATCAGTCCTCTTAAATGCTGTTGGAACTGAAAATCAACCTATGGGTGAGCTTCCTAATTCAACAACATGATACATACATCCATGTTCAGTAAAATAAATATTTCTTGATTTTGGGATTGTATATATTTCATGATGAATTTAAATTGGCATATATATTTTTACTTTTTCATGTCTCTCTGTGTGTTTTGTGTATATATATATATATACTCTCCAGATTTCTCAAACTATAAAATATGTGTGTCTTATTTTACACTCCCTGAATTCATGTTCATGTATGTGGATTTATAATCAACTTTTCACAAGATTATTCTCAGAAATATTCATCCACCTGAAATACATGTTTGTTTCCTAGTACTGAAAACTAACTTCAGTGAATGGTGCATAGAAATCCTAACATTTCTACACTAAATGACCCTGTTTCACATCAATGCAAGTAGACTCCTATGGGACATGATGTGTATTTTGACAGTTATTTTTATTCAACACTGGTACATTACTATTTCTTCAGTTGATGCACATCATAGGATATATATTTCATCCTCAAATTCACAAATTTCTAGGCATTTGGTTCACTTTCATTCAAATCCTGCTTCAGAACACACGTATTTCTCCATGTTTCTTGACTGGTCTTTTCATGAGACTTCTTTCCAAACACATTATTTTGGATTTCCATAATCACTTTGGAACCAAAACTCACACACCCCTCGTGGTAAACCATCACCCTATAATTAACATTAGATGTATAACTGGTTGGAATGAATGATCGTGTATCAATATAAGATTTCTTATATGTTTTCACATATCAATTCAATACATTATTTAACTTGGAACCAGTTATATTCTTTATTCACAGTATGGTCTATTCATGCATTATCTCTTTACTCATATACCCAGGGTACACCTATTTGTACCCCCGAATTCTAATTTATATGTCTTCAACATATTGCTCCCAAAAATAGTGGAAGAAATACTCATGTCACCTTATCTACATATATATTTTATCACAGTGATATTCTGAACACAAAATGCAAAGGTCACACTTATGATTGTACCTAAGCCTAATTGGAAAGTATGCATGGATTACTAAAACCATCCTTGTCTAGGTTGGCTAATGCTCTCAAATGTCAATTCTATTGGTGACTACATATTTGTTTCTGCCTAAGATTATATATTCAACCTCAACCCTGTTGAAAATGTCTAATCCTATCACTCACTTTATACTTTGCCTAATTTCCTAATGTCTATATTCATATCTGCTTTCCTACAAATCTTCCTCAGTTCATCATTGTGACTGACTCTTCACATGTGCTGACATTTACATTCACTCTCTAACAGACACCCTATTGCTAAAGAACTTTTGGTCCAAATATTATACTTACTCTTCTTCCTAAACCTACTGACTATCTTTCTAATCCTACCTACTATCCCTTTTTGAATTGATCTTCTCTTCTACATTCAACCATCCAAGGTATAAGGTCCTATGCCATTGTATGTTGATTTATCAGAGACATCTGTACAGAATGTAATTCAAAGCTAAGTATCCCAATCAAGAGCTCAATGCCCTTCTGGCCTTCAAATCTTACTTACATTTCTGTTTTCATACATATATTTCACCTCTATATTATTATAAATATCACAGGTTCCCAATACCATTCTTCATCCAGCAGAATGATTTCTAACCCAAATTGAACATGTTCTTAACCCCAAGCATTCACTGTTTTCTCAATCTCACTTTACAGAACAGCAGGGACAGAGTTGGTCTTACAATACAGGAATGTAGAGGATCTTCCACCTGCTGAGAACCTCCAAGGTCCATGCAGAAATGATCCCTGGAGAAGATGTAGGCAGCTAGGAAAGACCTGAGAGAGTAAAAGTCATCTTCCTTGGCAAACAACCTGGTCAGGATGAAGGGATGTGTCTGAATGAGCCTCTCTCTTTTTCATGTAGACAAGATCGACCAAACCAGGCCTGTGTGTAGAGCTTTTCCTGGGTGCCTATCGTTGATATACCATTCTAAATTGTGAATCACCTCATTCATTTCCTGAAGGAAGTGATCTCAGCACACTTCCTTGGTGATGGAACTCTCTGAACTTGGGATCCAGGAAGCCAGGCACCCAGAGGCAGTCCCAGTGCCAGTCCCAGTGGGCTCACTTGTTTGGATTTACAAAGGACAGAGTCAGTCTTTCTTGGAACCTACAGATGTGAGGATCGCCAATTGCCAAAAAATCTCTGAAGGGGGTCTTTCCTGAGAAAGCAGGTAGTGGCTCATCCCTGGCTCCTGACAACTTAACAGAATTGGCCAAGGACGCCACATCTGAGACAGGACAGGACATTTCGAGGGAACCTAGTATGGCCCACCAGTCAGAGGACACTGCGGGTAGTCACAGACATCCTTGGGGTAAGGAGGTGGCTTTGTGGGTGTGGGTGTGAGTTTGTGGTTTGGTCTAATGTTCTGAGAAATGCTAGGAAAGGCGGTTTGTTTGGTTTGGAGTGGACTGTTTCTAGCAAGTCTTTTGACAAGGCGAGTGTTGCTTTGTCTGTGTATCGCACTGTGTCCGTGGTTGTAGACATTAGAAAAGAGAATGCATCAATGGATGTGTCCTGTCTAGTAGAAAGCTTCCAGAATTCATCCTGCCCAATTTATGAATGGACTGCGGCTTGCCTCTTCAATGGGGAAAACATACTATCTTCCTAAATTCCTGTTTTCTTCCTAAATTCTGGCCACTCTTCAGAATAGGCTTATGGTTTTGTGTCCAAGATATGTACCACCTCCAAGTTTGGTGACATGGCCATGTACTAGATAGCTGAAAGGAATGGCGAGCATCTCAGAAAACTCAGATATAAGTGGGCCAATTAAAGTCTCAGTGGAGAAACCCTGCTTTGGGCCTTTTGCTTACCTATTGTTCTCTTTCCCTGGATGTCAGCAAGGTCTTTGCCTCAGGACACACTTTTGTGAAGCCTGAAGAAAACAGTTTTCAAATGCAAACGAATGGGCATCACTTGTGGCTCTTTGCTTAATTGCTTTGCAAAGGGATGTGTCTGAATCAGCCTCTTGGCCCTATGTGAGGCTGTGGCTTAGATTGTCAGCACCTGATGGATCTCTGGAAGGATCCCATATGTGCATCCAAAGCCAATATGGCAAAACAGCAGTCATTGTGGATGAAGTCTCTCGCCTTCCTCTGTAAGGTCCCTGACCTGCATCAAGTGAGAATAGGGATCTTTTGGGTCAAATGAGTTTTTCAAAGCCCTGCAGAGGCTAGCCATTATGTGCTTGTGTTTTCTCATGTCTCCAATTTACACAAAAAATCTCTACCCCACAATCAGCAGGCCTCAAAGTTTAGAAGCTGAGCAGTATTAAAGGCAGGCCTATTTGATCACTCCTGGTTCAAAGAAGGGTGTCCAGGCCACCCTGACATTAGGCAAATGAGGGGCAAGGGAGCTTATTGTGGACACTGTCTTAGGCTGCACTCCTCATGGAAACCTCCAGCCAGAGGATATGAGGATTGTCTATATGGAAGTAGTTGAGGGCCTTGTGGCAGTGTTTTGGTTTGAATTGTGGTCATTTGTATGGCGGTGTAAGAGATGACTGGGTCCGCCTGGGCTTGAACTCTGATGTGATTCCCCTTGGAGACTGAGTTCTGGAACTGACCTCAGAGAAGTAATGCCATGAAGGGGATTTTCTGAGGCCACGCACGAGAGTCCCCCTTGAAAACTGAGATCGAAGCCCAGGGTGACTTTCCACAGAACACTGGGAATCTCAGCCAGGATATCACATAATTTTATTCTTAAAGACCTGGCAGCCTTAGTTGAGAGTCAAAACACACATGGACCTCACATTGTAGACCTCAATGGGCCTGGTTTCATGTGACGTTTTTTGGCCACTCTTTGGGAAGCCTTGTTTGTGAGAGTTCTCCAGAGCTTTCATTGAAATGACCTTTCTCACCATTAAATGGTTCCTGAATGAATGGAAACCCACAGTGCCTCCAACTTCATCCTTTAAAAATGGCTAGATAAATACCATGCAATCTTTGAAATTCCCATGACCAGGTGGCACTGGAGAACCTTAGGATGTCCTGTTTCAGATCATGAGTTTACGAGACAGGTGCCTTGATTGATGGCTTTCATGAAAATGATGAAGAACAGAGATGCCATTGAGGTGGGGCCTGCTGAGTAGTGGGACTAGAGGAGTGCTGTGCAGGTGTGTGATAAAACATCTGTGGTGGGGCCATGTGGATCTGCCATGGGCTTTCAAATGTCTTGTGACTGACATGGTGCAGCCAGCAGACCCTTATATGTAAAGGCATCTTGTTATATGGAGAGGTTTCAGAACAATGTTCAGAATCACGTTGCTATGGTCAATGGGCAAGCTCTGTGGGATAGAAGCATGGTTGGTGCATTCTCCTAGGATCCTGACACACCACACGTGACAGAACTCCCTCCAGCCCTGTGTCCCAGTTGAAGTCTTTGTATTTCGTGAACCAAATACCAAACTCCCAGTGAAGCAGCAAGAAACACCATGAAAAGTGGAGGATGACCAAATGGCTTCACAGTTCCCACGGGGAGATACTTAGCCCCCAGTGGCCACAGTTTACCTACAAAGAGAGAATTCAGCACTTCTGCCTCATGTTCATTAAAAAATCAGAAACCATGTCCTCCAGGTCACATAGATGCAGACCCAGCTTTGATGGTCTCACTATAAAGGAAGCTAATGCTCCTGACAACAACATATATTTCAAGAGCCCAACCTCAGAGGCAGTTTCTCAAGAAGTCTTTAGGCCAGCAGAGCTCCATGTTTGTGGAGTGTTTATCTTCTCCCTTACTTATGGAAACTCATTTACCACCTCCAAAGTTGTGAACTCCTGAGCATTTTTCATTCCACATATGTATTCAAAGATTTTCTAACTCTTCTCCTCGAATTGCGTCTTACTTGGGGCAAGGGTATTGTCAAGGCATTTTTCTGGATGACAGTGGGAAGATTTTGTGTAGCACATATTTGCGTACACATTGGATTCATTTTCCTATTTTCCATTCCAAATACTGAATCCCTGACACTAACCCATACCCTACTAGACTCTGACTACAAATCCTAATATGATAGAAAGAAATAACCCAAACAGAATAGAAATACAAGCAATTCAGAGGAGGCATGGTGTGTAGTTGGACAGGCCTTTTGCATTATAAAGGGTAGATGTTACGAATCTAGTCCAAAGTAATAGTTCTCCATGTGTTTTTAAACTTAACAAATATGTGAATTCCTGTCTCCCTTTCTCTGCAGCCTATTCAGCACATGTATTTTTACATGCACATATAGAATCCTACATGGGATCCCAGCTACATTCTTGTGAGGTTGTTGATTTGGCAGATACAAACTGTGAGAAGAAATCCCTCCTCCTAAATGCTTTTGGAACTGAAAATCAACCTATGGGTGAGCTTCCTACTTGAACAACATGATACATACATCCATGTTCAGTAAAATAAATATTTCTGGATCTTGGGATGATATATATTTCATGATGAATTTCAATTGTCATATATATTTTTACATTTTAATGTCTCTCTGTGTGTGTTTTGTTTGTGTGTATATATATATATATATATATATATATACACACACACTCTCCAGGTTTTTCAAAATATAAAATATGTGGGTCTTATTTTACACTCCCTGAATTCATGTTCATGTATGTGGATTTATAATCAACTTTTCTCAAGATTATTCTCAGAAATATTCATCCACCTGAAGTACATATTTGTTTTCTAGTACTGAAAACTAACTTCAGTGAATGGTGCATAGAAATCCTAACATTTCTACAGTAACTGACCCTGTTTAACATCAATGCAAGTACACTCCTATAAGACATGATGTGTATTTTGACATTTATTTTCATTCAAAACTGGTACATTACTATTTCTTTAGTTGATGGACATCATAGGATATATATTTCAGCCTCAAGTTCACAAATTTCTAGGCATTTGGTTCACTATCAATCAAATCCTGCTTCAGCACACATGTATTCCTCCATGTTTCTTGACTGGTCTTTTCATGAGACTTCTTTCCAAACACATTATTTTGGATTTCCATAATCACTTTGGAACCAAAACTCACACACCCCTTATGGTAAACCATCACCCTAATATTACCATTAGATGTATAACTGGTTGGAATGAATGATCGTGTATCAATATAAGATTTCTTATATGTTTTAAGATATCAATTCAATCCATTATTTAAATTGTAACCAGTTATATTCTCTATTCACAGTATGGTCTATTCATCCATTATCTCTATACTCATAGACCCAGGGTACACCTATTTGTACGCCCGAATTCTAATTTATACGTCTTCAACGTATTGCTCCCAAAAATAGTGGAAGAAATACTCATGTCACCTGATCTACATATATATTTTATCACAGTGATATTCTGAACACAAAATGCAAATGTCACACTTATGATTGTACCTAAGCCTTATTGGAAAGTGAGCTTGGATTACTAAAACCATCCTTGTCTAGGTTGGCTAATGCTCTCAAATGTCAATTCTATTGGTGACTACACATTTGTTTCTGCCTAAGATTATATATTCAAACTCAACCCTGTTGAAAATGTCTAATCCTATCACTCACTTTATACTTTGCCTAATTTCCTAATGTCTATATTCATATCTGCTTTCCTACATATCTTCCCCAGTTCATCATTGTGACTGACTCTTCACATCTGCTGACATTTACATTCACTCTCTAACAGACACCCTATTGCTAAAGAACTTTTGGTCCAAATATTATACTCACTCTTCTTCCTAAACCTACTGACTATCTTTCTAATCCTACCTGCTATCCCTATTTGACTTGATCTTCTCATCTACATTCAATCATCCAAGGTACAAGGTCCTATGCCATTGTATGTTGATTTATCAGAGACATCTGTACAGAATGTAATTCAAAGCTAAGTATCCCAATCAAGGGCCCAATGCCCTTCTGGCCTTCAAATCTTACTTAGATTTCTGTTTTCATACATATATTTCAACTCTATATTATTATGAATATCACAGGTTCCCAATACCATTCTTCATCCAGCAGATAGATTTCTAACCCAAATTGAACATGTTCTTTACCACAAGCATTCACTGTTTCCTCAATCTCACTTTACAGAAGAGCAGGGACAGAGTTGGTCTTGCAATGCAGGACTGTAGAGGATCTTCCACCTGCTGAGAACCTCAAAGGTCCAAGATGAAATGATCCCTGGACAAGATGTAGGCAGCTAGGAAGGACCTGAGAGAGTAAAAGTCATCTTCCGTGGCAAACAACCTGGTCAGGATGAAGGGATGTGTCTGAATGAGCCTCTCTCTTCTTAATGAAGACAAGATGGACCAAACCAGGCCTGTGTGGAGAGCTTTTCCTGGGTGCCTATGGTTGATATACCATTCTAACTTGTGCAAGTGTCACAGGAAGCAGGGGCAGCCTCCATCTCATGGGACACTTGAAAGCAACAGTTAGGACAAAGTGGTTTCCAAGGCAGTGACCTCATTCAGTTCCTGAAGGAAGTGACCTCACCACACTTCCTGGACCTCAACACAGTTACAGTGATGGAACTCTCTGAACTTGGGATCCAGGAAGCCAGGCACCCAGAGGCAATCCCAGTGCCAGTCCCAGTGGGCTCACTTGTTTGGATTTACCAAGAACAGAGTCAGTCTTTCTTGGTACCTACAGATGTGAGGATGGCAAATTGCCAGGAAAGCTCTAAAGGGGGTTTTTCCTGAGAAAGCAGGTAGTGGCTCACCCCGGCTCCTGACAACTTCACAGAATTGGCCAAAGAGGCCAGATCTGAGACAAGACAGGCCATTTCAGGGGAACATAGTATGGCCCACCAGTCAGAGGACACTGCGGGTAGTCACAGACCTCCTTGGGTGAAGGAGGTGGCTTTGTGGGTGTGGGTGTGAGTTTGTGGTTTGGTCTCATGTTCTGAGAAGAGCTAGGAAAGGTGTTTTGTTTGGTTTGGAGTGCACTGTTTCTAGCAAGTCTTTTGACAAGGCGAGTGTTGCTTTGTCTGTGTATCGCACTGTGTCCGTGGTTGTAGACATTAGAAAAGAGAATGCATCAATGGATGTGTCCTGTCTAGTAGAAAGCTTCCAGCATTCATCCTGCCCAATTTATGAATGGACTGTGGCTTGCCTTATCCATGGGCAAAACCTACTATCTTTTTAAATTCCTGTTTTCTTCCTGAATCCTTGCCACTCTTCAGAATTGGCTCATGGTTTTGTGTCCAAGATATGTACCAACTCCAAGCTTGGTGACATGGCCATGTACTAGATAGCTGAAAGGAATGGCGAGCATGTCAGAAAACTCAGATATCAGTGGGCCCATTAAAGTCTCAGTGGAGAAACCCTGCTTTGGGCCTTTTGCTTACATATTGTTCTGTTTCCCTGGATGTCAGCAACGTCTTTGCCTCAGGACACACCTTTGTGAAGCCTGAAGAAAACAGTTTTCAAATGCAAACGAATGGGCATCACTTGTGGCTCTTTGCTTAATTGCTTTGCAAAGGGATGTGTCTGAATCAGCCTCTTGGCCCTGTGTAAGGCTGTGGTTTAGATTGTCAGCACCTGATGGATCTCAGGAAAGATCCCATATGTGCATCCAAAGCCAATATGGCAAAACAGCAGTCATTGTGAATGAAGTCTCTCGCCTTCCTCTGTAAGGTCCCTGACCTGCATCAAGTGAGAATAGGGATCCTTTGGGTCAAATGAGTTTTTCAAAGCCCTGCAGAAGCTAGCCATTATGTGCTTGTGTTTTCTCATGACTCCAATTTACACAAAAAATCTGTACCCCACCATCAGCAGGCCTCAAAGTTTAGAAGCCTAGCAATATTAAAGGCAGGCCTATTTGATCACTTCTGGTTCAAAGAAGGGTGTACAGGCCACCCTGGAATTAGGCAAATGAGGGGCAAGGGAGCTTATTGTGGACACTGTCTTAGGCTGCGACCCTCAAAGAAACCTCAAGCAAGAGGTATGAGGATTGTCTATATGGAAGAAGTTGAGGGCCTTGTGGCAGTGTTTTGGTTTGAATTCTGGTCATTTGTATGGCGGTGGAAGAGATGACTGGGTCCGCCTGGGCTTGAATTCTGGTGTGATTCCCCTTGGAGACTGAGTTCTGGAACTGACCTCAGAGAAGTATTGCCATGAATTGAGTTGGGATTTTCCAAGGCCACGCATGAGAGTCCCCCCGGGAAACTGAGATCGAATCCCAGGGTGACTTTCCACAGAACACTGAAAATCTGAGCCAGGATATCACATGATTTTATTCTTAAAGACCTGGCAGCCATAGTTGAGAGTGAAAACACACATGGACCTCACATTGTAGACCTCAGTGGGCCTGGTTTCATGTGACATTTTTTGGCCACTCTTTGGGAAGCCTTGTTTGTGAGAGTTCTCCAGAGCTTTCATTGAAATGATATTTCACACCTTTAAGTGTTTCCTGAATGAATGGAAACCCACAGTGCCTCCAATTTCATCCTTTAAAAATGGCTAGATAAATACCGTGAAATCTTTGAAATTCCCATGACCAGGTGGCACTGGAGAACCTTAGGATGTCATCTTGCTGATCATGAGTTTACCAGACAGGTGCCTTGATTGACGGCTTTCATGAAAATGATGAAGAACAGAGATGCCAGTGAGGTGGGGCCTGCTGAGTAGTGGGCCTAGAGCAGTGGTGTGCAGGTGTGTGATAAAACATCTGTGGTGGGGCCATGTGGATCTGCCATGGGCTTCCAAATGTCTTGTGACTGACATGGTGCAGCCAGCAGACCCTTATATGTAAAGGCATCCTGTTATATGGAGAGGTTTCAGAACAATATTAAGAATCAGGTTGCTATGGTCAAGGGGCCAAGCTCTGTGGGATAGAAGCATGGTTGGTGCATTCTCCTAGGACCCTGACACACCCCACGTGACAGAACTCCCTCCAGCACTGTGTCCCAGTTAAAGTCCTTGTATTTCGTGAAGCAAATACCAAACTCCCAGTGATGCAGCAAAAAACACCACAAAAAGTGAAGGATGACAAAATGGCTTCACAGTTCCCACGGGGAGATACTTAGCCCCCAGTGGCCACGGTTTACCTACAAAGACAGAATTCAGCACTTCTGCCTCATGTTCATTGGAAAATCAGAAACCATGTCCTCCAGGTCACATAGATGCAGACCCAGCTTTGATGGTCTCACTACAAAGGAAGCTAATGCTCCTGACAACAACATATATTTCAAGAGCCCAACCTCAGAGGCAGTTTCTCAAGAAGTCTTTAGGCCAGCAGAGCTTTATGTTTGTGGAGTGTTTATCCTCTCCCTTACTTATGGAAACTCCTCTACCACCTCCAAAGTTGTGAAATCCTGAGCATTTTTCATTCCACATATCTATTCAAAGATTTTCTAACTCTTCTCCTCGAATTGCGTCTTACTTGGGGCAAGGCTATTGTCAAGGCATTTTTCTGGATGACAGTGGGAAGATTTTGTGTAGCACATATTTGCATACACATTGGATTCATTTTCCTATTTTTTATTCCAAATTCTGAATACCTGACACTAACCCATACCCTACTAGACTCTGACTACAAATCCTAATATGATAGAAAAAAATAACCCAAACAGAATAGAAATACAAGCAGTTCAGAGGAGACATGGTGTGTAGTTGGACAGGCCTTTTGCATTATAAAGGGTAGATGTTATGAATCTAGTCCAATGTAATAGTTCTCCATGTGTTTTTACACAGAACAAATATGTGAATTCCTGTCTCCCTTTCTCTGCAGCCTATTCAGCACATGTATTTTTACATGCACATAGAGAATTTTACCTGGTTTCCCAGCTACATTCTTGTGAGGTTGCTGACTTGGTAGATACAAACTGTGAGAAGAAATCACTCCTCTTTAATGCTGTTGGAACTGAAAATCAACTTATGGGTGAGCTTCCTACTTAAACAACATGATACATACATCCATGTTCAGTAAAATAAATATTTCTAGATCTTGGGATGATATATATTTCACGATGAATTTCAATTGGCATATATATTTTTACTTTTTAATGTCTCTCTGTGTGTGTTTTGTGTGTGTATATATACATATATATATATATATATATGTATATATACACACACACACTCTCCCGATTTTTCAAAATATAAAATATGTGTGTCTTATTTTACACTCCATGAATTCATGTTCATGTATGTGGATTTATAATCAACTTTTCACAAGATTATTCTCAGAAATATTCATCCACCTGAAATACATATTTGTTTCCTAGTACTGAAAACTAACTTCAGTGAATGGTGCATAGAAATCCTAACATTTCTACCGTAACTGACCCTGTTTAACATCAATGCAAGTAGACTCCTATGGGACATGATGTGTATTTTGACATTTATTTTCATTCAAAACTGGTACATTACTATTTCTTTAGTTGATGCACATCATAGGATATATATTTCATCCTCAAGTACATATATATCTAGGCATTTGGTTCACTTTCAATCAAATCCTGCTTCAGAACACATGTATTCCTCCATGTTTCTTGACTGGTCTTTTCATGAGGCTTCTTTCCAAACACATTATTTTGGATTTCCATAATCACTTTGGAACCAAAACTCACACACCCCTCATGGTAAACCATCACTCTAATATTACCATTAGATGTATAACTGGTTGGAATGAATGATCGTCTATCAATATAAGATTTCTTATTTGTTTTCAGATATCATTTCAATCCATTATTTAAATTGGAACCAGTTATATTCTTTATTCACAGTATGGTCTATTCATGCATTATCTCTATACTCATAGACCCAGTGTAAACCTACTTGTACCCCCTAATTCTAATTTATACATCTTCAACGTATTGCTCCCAAAAATAGTGGAAGAAATACTCATGTCACCTTATCTACATATATATTTTTTATCACAGTGATATTCTGCACACAAAATGCAAAGGTCACACTTATGATTGTACCTAAGCCTACTTGGAAAGTGAGCATGGATTACTAAAACCATCCTTGTCTACGTTGGCTAATGCTCTCAAATGTCAATTCTATTGGTGACTACACATTTGTTTCTGCCTATGATTATATATTCATCCTCAACCCTGTTGAAAATGTCTAATCCTATCACTCACTTTATACTTTGCCTAATTTCCTAATGTCTATATTCATATCTACTTTCCTACATATCTTCCCCAGTTCATCATTGTGACTGACTCTTCACATGTGCTGACATTTGCATTCACTCTCTAACAGACACCCTATTGCTAAAGAACTTTTGGTCCAAATATTATAATCACTCTTCTTCCTAAACCTACAGACTATCTTTCTAATCCTACCTACTATCCCATTTTGACTTGATCTCCTATTCTACATTCAATCATTCAAGGTACAAGGTCCTATGAAATTGTATGTTGATTTATCAGAGACATCTGTACAGAATGTAATTCAAAGCTAAGTATCCCAATAAAGGGCCCAATGCTCTTCTGGCCTTCAAACTTTACTTAGATTTTTGTTTTCACACATATATTTCACCTCTATATTATTATAAATATCACAGGTTCCCAATACCATTCTTCATTTAGCAGAATTATTTCTAACCCAAATTGAACATGTTCTTAACCCCAAGCATTCACTGTTTCCTCAATCTCACTTTACAGAAGAGCAGGGACAGAGTTGGTCTTACAATACAGGAATGTAGGGGATTTTACACCTGGTGAGAACCTCCAAGGACTATGCAGAAATGATCCCTGGAGTAGATGTAGGCAGCTTGGAAGGACCTGAGAGAGTAAAAGTCATCTTCCGTGGCAAACACCCTGGTCAGGATGAAGGGATGTGTCTGAATGAGCCTCTCTTTTCTTAATGTAGACAAGATGGACCAAAGCAGGCCTGTGTGGAGAGCTTTTCCTGGGTGCCTATGGTTGATATACCATTCTAACTTGTGAAAGTGTCACAGGAAGCAGGGGCAGCCTCCATCTCATGGGACCCTTGGAAGCAACAGTTAGGACAAAGCGTTTTCCAAGGCTGTGACCTCATTCAGTTCCTTAAGGAAGTGACCTCACCTCACTTCCTTGGTGATGGAACTCTCTGAACTTGGGATCCAGGAAGCCAGGCACCCAGAGGCAGACCCAGTGCCAGTCCCAGTGGGCTCACTTGTTTGGATTTACAAGGACAGATTCAGTCTTTCTTGGTACCTACAGATGTGAGGATGGCCAATTGCCATGAAAGCTCTGAAGGGAGTCTTTCCTGAGAAATCAGGCAGTGGCTCACCCCTGGCTCCTGACAACTTCACAGAATTGGCCAAAAAGGCCAGATCTGAGACAAGACAGGCCATTTCGGGGGAACCTAGTATGGCCCACCAGTCAGAGGACACTGTGGGTAGTCACAGACCTCCTTGGGGGAAGGAGGTGGCTTTGTGGGTGTGGGTGTGAGTTTGTGGTTTGGTCTCATGTTCTGAGAAGAGCTAGGAAAGGCGGTTTGTTTGGTTTGGAGTGGACTGTTTCTAGAAAGTCTTTTGACAAGGCGAGTGTTGCTTTTTATGTGTATCACACTGTGTCCGTGGTTGTAGACATTAGAAAAGAGAATGCATCAATGAATGTGTCCTGTCTAGTAGAAAGCTTCCAGCATTCATCCTGCCCAATTTATGAATGGACTGCGGCTTGCCTTATCCATGGGGAAAATCTACTATCTTCCTTAATTCCTGTTTTCTTCCTGAATTCTGGCCACTCTTCAGAATAGGCTCATGGTTTTGTGTCCAAGATATGTACCACCTCCAAGCTTGGTGACATGGCCATGTACTAGATAGTTGAAAGGAATGGCGAGCATCTCAGAAAAAGTCTCAGTGGAGAAACCCTGCTTTGGGCCTTTTGCTTACCTATTGTTCTGTTTCCCTGGATGTCAGCAAGGTCTTTCCCTCAGGACACAACTTTGTGAAGCCTGAAGAAAACAGTTTTCAAATGCAAACGAATGGGCATCACTTGTGGCTCTTTGCTTAATTGCTTTGCAAAGGGATGTGTCTGAATCAGCCTCTTGGCCCTGTGTGAGGCTGTGGCTTAGATTGTCAGCACCTGATGGATCTCAGGAAAGATCCCATATGTGCATCCATAGCCAATATGGCAAAACAGCAGTCATTGTGGATGAAGTCTCTCGCCTTCCTCTGTAAGGTCCCTGACCTGCATCAAGTGAGAATAGGGATCCTTTGGGTCAAATGAGTTTCTCAAAGCCCTGCAGAGGCTAGCCATTATGTGCTTGTGTTTTCTCATGACTCCAATTTACACAAAAAATCTGTACCCCACCATCAGCAGGCCTCAAAGGTTAGAAGCTGAGCAGTATTAAAGGCAGGCCTATTTGATCACTCCTGGTTCAAAGAAGGGTGTCCAGGCCACCCTGACATTAGGCAAATGAGGGGCAAGGGAGCTTATTGTGGACACTGTCTTAGGCTGCGCCCCTCATGGAAACCTCCAGCCAGAGGTTATGAGGATTGTCTATATGGAAGAATTTGAGGGCCTTGTGGCAGTGTTTTGGTTTGAATTGTGGTCATTTGTATGGCGGTGGAAGAGATGAGTGGGTCCGCCTGGGCTTGAACTCTGGTGTGATTCCCCTTGGAGACTGAGTTCTGGAACTGACCTCAGAGAAGTATTGCCATGAATTGAGTTGGGATTTTCCGAGACCACGCATGAGAGTCCCCCCTGGAAACTGAGATCAAAGCCCAGGGTGACTTTCCACAGAACATTGGGAATCTCAGCCAGGATATCACATGATTGTATTCTTAAAGACCTGGCAGCCATAGTTGAGAGTGAAAACACACATGGACCTCACATTGTAGACCTCAGTTGGCCTGGTTTCATGTGACGTTTTTTGGCCACTCTTTGGGAAGCCTTGTTTGTGAGAGTTCTCCAGAGTTTTCGTTGAAATGATCTTTCTCATGATTAAATGGTTCCTGAATGTATGGAAACCCACAGTGCCTCCAACTTCATTCTTTAAAAATGGCTAGATAAATACCGTGCAATCTTTGAAATTCCCATGACCAGGTGGCACTGGAGAACCTTAGGATGTCCTGTTGCTGATCATGAGTTTAGCATACAGGTGCCGTGATTGACGGCTTTCATGAAAATGATGAAGAACAGAGATGCCAGTGAGGTGGGGCCTGCTGAGTAGTGGGCCTAGAGCAGTGGTGTGCAGGTGTTTGATAAAACATCTGTGTTGGGGCCATGTGGATCTGCCATGGGCTTCCAAATGTCTTGTGACTGACATGGTGCAGCCAGCAGACCCTTATATGTAAAGGCATCTTGTTACATGCAGAGGTTTCAGAACAGTGTTCAGAATCAGGTTGCTATACTCAAGGGGCCAAGCTCTGTGGGATAGAAGCATGGTTGGTGCATTCTCATAGGACCCTGACACACCACACGTGACAGAACTCCCTCCAGCACTGTGTCCCAGTTGAAGTCCTTGTTTTTCATGAAGCAAATACCAAACTCCCAGTGAAGCAGCAAGAAACACCATGAAAAGTGGAGGATGACAAAATGGCTTCACAGTTCCCACGGGGAGATACTTAGCCCCCAGTGGCCACGGTTTACCTACAAAGACAGAATTCAGCACTTCTGCCTCATGTTCATTGGAAAATCAGAAACCATGTTCTCCAGGTCACCTAGATGCAGAACCAGCTTTGTTGGTCTCACTACAAAGGAAGCTAATGCTCCTGACAACAACATATATTTCAAGAGCCCAACCTCAGAGGCAGTTTCTCAAGAAGTCTTTAGACCAGCAGAGCTTTATATTTGTGGAGTGTTTATCCTCTCCCTTACTTATGGAAACACCTCTACCACCTCCAAAGTTGTGAACTCCTGAGCACTTTTCATTCCACATATGTATTCAAAGATTTTCTAACTCTTCTCCTCGAATTGCGTCTTACTTGGGGCAAGGGTATTGTCAAGGCATTTTTCTGGATGACAGTGGGAAGATTTTGTGTAGCACATATTTGCATACACATTGGATTCATTTTCCTATTTTCCATTCCAAATACTGAATCCCTGACACAAACCCATACCCTACTAGACTCTGACTACAAATCCTAATATGATAGAAAGAAATAACCCAAACAGAATAGAAATACAAGCAGTTCAGAGGAGGTATGGTGTGTAGTTGGACAGGCCTTTTGCATTATAAAGGGTAGATGTTATGAATCTAGCCCAATGTAATAGTTCTCCATGTGTTTTTAAACTTAACAAATATGTGAATTCCTGTCTCCCTTTCTCTGCAGCCTATTCAGCACATGTATTTTTACATGCACATAGAGAATCCTACCTGGTTTCCAAGCTACTTGTTAGGTGGCTGACTTGGCAGATACAAACTGTGAGAAGAAACCACTCCTCCTAAATGCTGTTGGAACTGAAAATCAACCTATGGGTGAGATTCCGACTTCAACAACATGATACATACATTCATGTTCAGTAAAATAAATATTTCTGGATCTTGGGATGATATATATTTCATGAAGAATTTCAATTGGCATATATATTTTTACTTTTTAATGTCTCTCTGTGTGTGTTTTGTGTGTGTATATGTATATATACACACACACACTCTCCAGATTTTTCAAAATATAAAATATATGTGTCTTATTTTACACTCCCTAAATTCATGTTCATGTATGTGGATTTATAATCAACTTTTCACAAGATTATTCTCAGAAATATTCATCCACCTGAAATACATATTTGTTTCCTAGTACTGAAAACTAACTTCAGTGAATGGTGCATAGAATTCCTAACATTTCTACAGTAACTGACCCTGTTTAACATCAATGCAAGTAGACTCCTATGGGACATGATGTGTTTTTTGACATTGATTTTTATTCAACACTGGTACATTACTATTTCTTCAGATGATGCACATCATAGGATATATATTTCATCCTCAAGTTCACAAATTTCAAGGCATTTGGTTCACTTTCAATCAAATCCTGCTTCAGAACACATGTATTCCTCCATGTTTCTTGACTGGTCTTTTCATGAGATTTCTTTCCAAACACATTATTTTGGATTTCCATAATCACTTTGGAACCAAAACTCACACACTCCTCATGGTAAACCATCACTCTAATATTACCATTAGATGTATAACTGGTTGGAATGAATGATCGTCTATCAATATAAGATTTCTTATTTGTTTTCAGATATCATTTCAATCCATTATTTTAATTGGAACCAGTTATATTCTTTATTCACAGTATGGTCTATTCATGCATTATCTCTATACTCATAGACCCAGTGTACACCTACTTGTACCCCCTAATTCTAATTTATACATCTTCAATGTATTGCTCCCAAAAATAGTGGAAGAAATACTCATGTCACCTTATCTACATATATATTTTATCACAGTGATATTCTGCACACAAAATGCAAAGGTCACACTTATGATTGTACCTATGCCTACATGGAAAGTGAGCATGGATTACTAAAACCATCCTTGTCTACGTTGGCTAATGCTCTCAAATGTCAATTCTATTGGTGACTACACATTTGTTTCTGCCTAAGATTATATATTCAACCTCAACCCTGTTGAAAATGTCTAATCAATCACTCACTTTATACTTTGCCTAATTTCCTAATGTCTATATTCATATCTACTTTCCTACATATCTTCCCCAGTTCATCCTTGTGACTGACTCTTCACATGTGCTGACATTTGCATTCACTCTCTAACAGACACCCTATTGCTAAAGAACTTTTGGTCCAAATATTATACTCACTCTTCTTCCAAAACCTACTGACTATCTTTCTAATCCTAACTACTATCCCATTTTGACTTGATCTCCTATTCTACATTCAATCATTCAAGGTACAAGGTCCTATGAAATTGTAATTTGATTTATCAGAGACATCTGTACAGAATGTAATTCAAAGCTATGTATTCCAATCAAGGGCCCAATGCTCTTCTGGCCTTCAAACTTTACTTAGATTTTTGTTTTCACACATATATTTCACCTCTATATTATTATAAATATCACATGTACCCAATACCATTCTTCATCCAGCAGAATGATTTCTAACCCAAATTGAACATGTTATTAACCCCAAGCATTCACTGTTTCCTCAATCTCACTTTACAGAAGAGCAGGGACACAGTTGGTCTTACAATACAGGAATGTAGGGGATTTTCCACCTGGTGAGAACCTCCAAGGTCCATGCAGAAATGATCCCTGGAGTAGATGTAGGCAGCTTGGAAAGACCTGAGAGAGTAAAAGTCATCTTCCGTGGCAAACAACCTGGTCAGGATGAAGGGATGTGTCTGAATGAGCCTCTCTTTTCTTAATGTAGACAAGATGGACCAAACCAGGCCTGCGTGGAAAGCTTTTCCTGGGTGCCTATGGTTGATATACCATTCTAACTTGTGAAAGTGTCACAGAAAGCAGGGGCAGCCTCCATCTCATGGGACCCTTGGAAGCAACAGTTAGGACAAAGTGGTTTCCAAGGCTGTGACCTCATTCAGTTCCTGAAGGAAGTGACCTCACCACACTTCCTTGGTGATGGAACTCTCTGAACTTGGGATCCAGGAAGCCAGGCACCCAGAGGCAGTCCCAGTGCCAGTCCCAGTGGGCTCACTTGTTTGGATTTACCAAGGTCAGAGTCAGTCTTTCTTGGTACCTACAGATGTGAGGATGGCCAATTGTCAGGAAAGCTCTGAAGGGAGTCTTTCCTGAGAAAGCAGGTAGTGGCTCACCCCTGGCTCCTGACAACTTCACAGAATTGGCCAAAAAGGCCAGATCTGAGACAAGACAGGCCATTTCGGGGGAACCTAGTATGGCCCACCAGTCAGAGGACACTGTGGGTAGTCACAGACGTCCTTGGGGGAAGGAGGTGGCTTTGTGGGTGTGGGTGTGAGTTTGTGGTTTGGTCTCATGTTCTGAGAAGAGCTAGAAAAGGCGGTTTGTTTGGTTTGGAGTGGACTGTTTCTAGAAAGTCTTTTGACAAGGCGAGTGTTGCTTTGTCTGTGTATCGCACTGTGTCCGTGGTTGTAGACATTAGAAAAGAGAATGCATCAATGGATGTGTCCTGTCTAGTAGAAAGCTTCCAGCATTCATCCTGGCCAATTTATTAATGGACTGCGGCTTGCCTTATCCATGGGGAAAACCTACTATCTTTCTTAATTCCTGTTTTCTTCCTGAATTCTGGCCACTCTTCAGAATAGGCTCATGGTTTTGTGTCCAAGATATGTACCACCTCCAAGCTTGGTGACATGGCCATGTACTAGATACCTGAAAGGAATGGCGAGCATCTCAGAAAAAGTCTCAGTGGAGAAACCCTGCTTTGGGCCTTTTGCTTACCTATTGTTCTGTTTCCCTGGATGTCAGCAAGGTCTTTGCCTCAGGACACACCTTTGTGAAGCCTGAAGAAAACAGTTTTCAAATGCAAACAAATGGGCATCACTTGCGGCTCTTTGCTTAATTGCTTTGCAAAGGGAGGTGTCTGAATCAGCCTCTTGGCCCTGTGTGAGGCTGTGGCTTAGATTGTCAGCACCTGATGGATCTCAGGAAAGATCCCATATGTGCATCCAAAGCCAATATGGCAAAACAGCAGTCATTGTGGATGAAGTCTCTCGCCTTCCTCTGTAAGGTCCCTGACCTGCATCAAGTGAGAATAGGGATCCTTTGGGTCAAATGAGTTTTTCAAAGCCCTGCAGAGGCTAGCCATTATGTGCTTGTGTTTTCTCATGACTCCAATTTACACAAAAAATCTGTACCCCACCATCAGCAGGCCTCAAAGTTTAGAAGCTGAGCAGTATTAAAGGCAGGCCTATTTGATCACTCCTGTTTCAAAGAAGGGTGTCCAGGCCACCCTGCATTAGGCAAATGAGGGGCAAGGGAGCTTATTGTGGACACTGTCTTAGGCTGTGCCCCTCATGGAAACCTCCAGCCAGAAGTTATGAGGATTGTCTATATGGAAGAATTTGAGGGCCTTGTGGCAGTGTTTTGGTTTGAATTGTGGTCATTTGTATGGCAGTGGAAGAGATGAGTGGGTCCGCCTGGGCTTGAACTCTGGTGTGATTCCCCTTGGAGACTGAGTTCTGGAACTGACCTCAGAGAAGTATTGCCATGAATTGAGTTGGGATTTTCCGAGGCCACGCATGAGAGTCCCCCCTGGAAACTGAGATCAAAGCCCAGGGTGACTTTCCACAGAACATTGGGAATCTCAGCCAGGATATCACATGATTGTATTCTTAAAGACCTGGCAGCCATAGTTGAGAGTGAAAACACACATGGACCTCACATTGTAGACCTCAGTTGGCCTGGTTTCATGTGACGTTTTTTGGCCACTCTTTGGGAAGCCTTGTTTGTGAGAGTTCTCCAGAGCTTTTATTGAAATGATCTTTCTCACGATTAAATGGTTCCTGAATGTATGGAAACCCACAGTGCCTCCAACTTCATCCTTCAAAAATGGCTAGATAAATACCGTGCAATCTTTGAAATTCCCATGACCAGGTGGCACTGGAGAACCTTAGGATGTCCTGTTGCTGATCATGAGTTTACCATACAGGTGCCTTGATTGACGGCTTTCATGAAAATGATGAAGAACAGAGATGCCAGTGAGGTGGGGCCTGCTGAGTAGTGGGCCTAGAGCAGTGGTGTGCAGGTGTTTGATAAAACATCTGTGGTGGGGCCATGTGGATCTGCCATGGGCTTCCAAAAGTCTTGTGACTGACATGGTGCAGCCAGCAGACCCTTATATGTAAAGGCATCTTGTTATATGGAGAGGTTTCAGAACAGTGTTCAGAATCAGGTTGCTATAGTCAAGGGGCCAAGCTCTGTGGGATAGAAGCATGGTTGGTGCATTCTCCTAGGACCCTGACACACCACACGTGACAGAACTCACTCCAGCACTGTGTCCCAGTTGAAGTCCTTGTTTCTCGTGAAGCAAATACCAAACTCCCAGTGAAGCAGCAAGAAACACCACGAAAAGTGGAGGATGACAAAATGGCTTCACAGTTCCCACGGGGAGATACTTAGCCCCCAGTGGCCACGGTTTACCTACAAAGAGAGAATTCAGCACTTCTGCCTCATGTTCATTGGAAAATCAGAAACCATGTTCTCCAGGTCACATAGATGCAGAACCAGCTTTGTTGGTCTCACTACAAAGGAAGCTAATGCTCCTGACAACAACATATATTTCAAGAGCCCAACCTCAGAGGCAGTTTCTCAAGAAGTCTTTAGGCCAGCAGAGCTTTATGTTTGTGGAGTGTTTATCCACTCCCTTACTTATGGAAACTCCTCTACCACCTCCAAAGTTGTGAACTCCTGAGCACTTTTCATTCCACATATGTATTCAAAGATTTTCTAACTCTTCTCCTCGAATTGCGTCTTACTTGGAGCAAGGGTATTGTCAAGGCATTTTTCTGGATGACAGTGGGAAGATTTTGTGTAGCACATATTTGCATACACATTGGATTCATTTTCCTATTTTCCATTCCAAATACTGAATCCCTGACCCTAACCCATACCCTACTAGACTCTGAATACAAATCCTAATATGATAGAAAGAAATAACCCAAACAGAATAGAAATACAAGCAGTTCAGAGGAGGCATGGTGTGTAGTTGGACAGGCCTTTTGCATTATAAAGGGTATATGTTATGAATCTAGCCCAATGTAATAGTTCTCCATGTGTTTTTAAACGTAACAAATATGTGAATTCCTGTCTCCCTTTCTCTGCAGCCTATTCAGCACATGTATTTTTACATGCACATAGAGAATCCTACCTGGTTTCCCAGCTACTTGTTAGGTGGCTGACTTGGCAGATACAAACTGTGAGAAGAAACCACTCCTCCTAAATGCTGTTGGAACTGAAAATCAACCTATGGGTGAGCTTCCTACTTCAACAACATGATACATACATCCATGTTCAGTAAAATAAATATTTCTGGATCTTCGGATGATATATATTTCATGACGAATTTCAATTGGTTATATATTTTTACTTTTTAATGTCTCTCTGTGTGTGTTTTGTGTGTATATATATGTATATATACACACACACACTCTCCAGATTTTTCAAAATATAAAATATATGTGTCTTATTTTACACTCCCTAAATTCATGTTCATGTATGTGGATTTATAATCAACTTTTCACAAGATTATTCTCAGAAATATTCATCCACCTGAAATACATATTTGTTTCCTAGTACTGAAAACTAACTTCAGTGAATGGTGCATAGAAATCCTAACATTTCTACAGTAAATGACCCTGTTTAACATCAATGCAAGTAGACTCCTATGGGACATGATGTGTATTTTGACATTTATTTTTATTCAACACTGGTACATTACTATTTCTTCAGATGATGCACATCATAAGATATATATTTCATCCTCAAGTTCACAAATTTCTAGGCATTTGGTTCACTTTCAATCAAATCCTTCTTCAGAACACATGTATTCCTCCATGTTTCTTGACTGGTCTTTTCATGAGACTTCTTTCCAAACACATTATTTTGGATTTCCATAATCACTTTGGAACCAAAACTCACACACCCCTCATGGTAAACCATCACTCTAATATTACCATTAGATGTATAACTGGTTGGAATGAATGATCGTCTATCAATATAAGATTTCTTA
Organism: Ictidomys tridecemlineatus; assembly: GCF_052094955.1. Taxonomy (NCBI): domain Eukaryota; kingdom Metazoa; phylum Chordata; class Mammalia; order Rodentia; family Sciuridae; genus Ictidomys; species Ictidomys tridecemlineatus. Next base: position 123,682,635 of record NC_135480.1, on the reverse strand, counting down.
TTTGTTTTCAGATATCATTTCAATCCATTATTTAAATTGGAACCAGTTATATTCTTTATTCACAGTATGGTCTATTCATGCATTATCTCTATACTCATAGACCCAGTGTACACCTACTTGTACCCCCTAATTCTAATTTATACATCTTCAACGTATTGCTCCCAAAAATAGTGGAAGAAATACTCATGTCACCTTATCTACATATATATTTTATCACAGTGATATTCTGCACACAAAATGCAAAGGTCACACTTATGACTGTACCTAAGCCTACTTGGAAAGTGAGCATGGATTACTGAAACCATCCTTGTCTACGTTGGCTAATGCTCTCAAATGTCAATTCTATTAGTGACTACACATTTGTTTCTGCCTAAGATTATATATTCAACCTCAACCCTGTTGAAAATGTCTAATCCTATCACTCACTTTATACTTTGCCTAATTACCTAATGTCTATATTCGTATCTACTTTCCTGCATATCTTCCCCAGTTCATCATTGTGACTGACTCTTCACATGTGCTGACATTTGCATTCACTCTCTAACAGACACCCTATTGCTAAAGACCTTTTGGTCCAAATATTATACTCACTCTTCTTCCTAAACCTACTGACTATCTTTCTAATCCTACCTACTATTCCATTTTGACTTGATCTCCTATTCTACATTCAATCATTCAAGGTACAAGGTCCTATGAAATTGTATGTTGATTTATCAGAGACATCTGTAGGGGAAGCCTCCATCTCATGGGACCCTTGGAAGCAACAGTTAGAACAAAGTGGTTTCCAAGGCAGTAACCTCATTCAGTTCCTGAAGGAAGTGACCTCACCACACTTCCTTGGTGAAGGAACTCTCTGAACTTGGGATCCAGGAAGCCAGGCACCCAGAGGCAGTCCCAGTGCCAGTCCCAGTTGGCTCACTTGTTTGGATTTACCAAGGACAGTGTCAGTCTTTCTTGGTACCTACAGATGTGAGAATGGCCAATTGCCAGGAAAGTTCTGAAGGGGGTCTTTCCTGAGAAAGCAGGTAGTGGCTCACCCCTGGCTCCTGACAACTTCACAGATGGCCAAGTAGGCCACATCTGAGACAAGACAGGCCATTTCCGGGGAACCTAGTATGGCCCACCAGTCAGAGGACACTGTGGGTAGTCACAGACGTCCTTGGGGGAAGGAGGTGGCTTTGTGGGTGTGGGTGTGAGTTTGTGGTTTGGTCTCATGTTCTGAGAAGAGCTAGGAAAGGCGGTTTGTTTGGTTTGCAGTGGACTGTTTCTAGCAAGGCGAGTGTTGCTATGTCTCTGTATCGCACTGTGTCCCTGGTTGTAGATATTAGAAAAGAGAATGCATCAATGGATGTGTCCTGTCAATTAGAAAGCTTCCAGCATTCATCCTGCCCAATTTCTGAATGGACGGCGGCTTGCCTTATCCATGGGCAAAACCTACTAACTTCCTAAATTCCTGCTTTCTTCCTGAATTCTGGCCACTCTTCAGAATAGGCTCATGGTTTTGTGTCTAAGATATGTACCACCTCTAAGCTTGGTGACATGGCCATGTACTAGATAGCTGAAAGGAATGGTGAGCATCTCAGAAAACTCAGATATCAGTGGGCCCATTAAAGTCTCAGTGGAGAAACCCTGATTTGGGCCTTTTGCTTACCTATTGTTCTTTTTCCCTGGATGTCAGCAAGGTCTTTGCCTCAGGACACACTTTTGTGAAGCCTGAAGAAAACAGTTTTCAAATGCAAACGAATGGGCATCACTTGTGGCTCTTTGCTTAATTGCTTTGCAAAGGGATGTGTCTGAATCAGCCTCTTGGCCCTGTGTGAGGCTGTGGCTTAGATTGTCAGCACCTGATGTATCTCAGGAAAGATACCATATGTGCATCCAAAGCCAATATGGCAAAACAGCAGTCATTGTGGATGAAGTCTCTCGCCTTCCTCTGTAAGTTTCCTGACCTACATCAAGTGAGAATAGGGATTCTTTTGGTCAAATGAGTTTTCAAAGCCCTGCAGAGGCTAGCCATTATGTGCTTGTGTTTCCTCATGACTCCAATTTACACAAAAAATATGTACCCCACCATCAGCAAGCCTCAAAGTTTAGAAGCTGAGCAGTATTAAAGGCAGGCCTATTTGATCACTCCTGGTTCAAAGAAGGGTGTCCAGGCCACCCTGAAATTAGGCCAATGAGGGGCAAATGAGTTTATTGTGGACACTGTCTTAGGCTGCGCCCCTCATGGAAACCTCCAGCCAGAGGTTATGAGGATTGTGTATATTGAAGAAGTTGAGGTCCTTGTGGCAGTGTTTTGGTTTGAATTGTGGTCATTTGTATGGCGATGGAAGAGATGACTGGGTCCGTCTGGGCTTGAACTCTGGTGTCATTCTCCTTAATGACTGAGTTCTCAAACTGACCTCAGAGAAGTATTGCAATGAACTGAGTTCGGATTTTCCGAGGCCACGCATGAGAGTCCCCCCTGAAAACTGAGATGAAAACCCAGGGTGACTTTCCACAGAACACTGGGAATCTCAGCCTGGATATCACATAATTTTATTCTTAAAGACCTGGCAGCCATTTTTGAGAGTCAAAACACACATGGACCTCTCATTGTAGACCTCAGTGGGCCTGGTTTCATGTGACGTTTTTTGGCCACTCTTTGTGAAGCCTTGTTTGTGAGAGTTCTCCAGAGCTTTCATTGAAATGATCTTTCTCACCATTAAATGGTTCCTGAATGAATGGAAACCCACAGTGCCTCCAACTCCATCCTTTAAAAATGGCTAGATAAATACCATGCAATCTTTAAAATTCCCATGACCAGGTGTCACTGGAGAACCTTAGGATGTCCTCTGGCTGATCATGAGTTTACCATACAGGTGCCTTGATTGATGGCTTTCATGAAAATGATGAAGAACAGAGATGCCAGTGAGGTGGGGCCGGCTGAGTAGTGGGCCTAGAGCTGTGGTGTGCAGGTGTGTGATAAAACATCTGTGTTGGGGCCATGTGGATCTGCCATGGGCTTCCAAATGTCTTGTGACTGACATGGAGCAGCCAGCAGACACTTATATGTAAAGGCATCTTGTTATATGGAGACGTTTTAGAACAATGTTCAGAATCAGGTTGCTATGGTCAAGGGGCCAAGCTCTGTGGGATAGATGCTTGCTTGGTGCTTTCTCCTAAGACCCTGACACACCACACGTGACAGAACCTCCTCCAGCACTGTGTCCCAGTTGAAGTCCTTGTATTTCGTGAAGCAAATACCAAACTCCCAGTGAAGCAGCAAGAAACACCACGAAAAATGGAGGATGACCAAATGGATTCACAGTTCCCACAGGGAGATACTTAGCCCCCAGTGGCCACAGTTTACCCACAAAGAGAGAATTCAGCACTTCTGCCTCATGTTCATTGGAAAATCAGAATCCATGTTTTCCAGGTCACATAGATGCAGACCCAGCTTTGATGGTCTCACTACAAAGGAAGCTAATGCTCCTGACAACAACATATATTTCAAGAGCCCAACCTCAGAGGCAGTTTCTCAAGAAGTCTTTAGGCCAGCAGAGCTCCATGTTTGTGGAGTGTTTATCCTCTCTCTTACTTATGGAAACTCCTCTACCACCTCCAAAGTTGTGAACTCCTGAGCATTTTTCATTCCACATATGTATTCAAAGATTTTCTAACTCTTCTCCTCGAATTGCGTCTTACTTGGGACAAGGGTTTTGTCAAGGCATTTTTCTGGATGACAGTGGGAAGATTTTGTGTAGCACATATTTGCATACACATTGGATTCATTTTCCTATTATCCATTCCAAATACTGAATCCCTGACACTAACCAATCCACAATTAGACTCTGAATACAAATGCTAATATGATAAAAAAATAACCCAAACAGAATAGAAATACAAGGAGTTCAGAGGAAGCATGGTGTGTAGTTGGATAGTCCTTTTGCATTATAAATTGTAGATGTTATGAATCTAGTCCAATGTGATAGTTCTCCAAGTGTTTTTGAACTTAACAAATGTGTGAATTCCTGTCTCCCTTTCTCTGCAGCCTATTCAGCACATGTATTTTTACATTCACATAGAGAATCCTACGTGGTTTCCAAGCTACATTCTTGGGAGATGGCTGACTTGGCAGATACAAACTGTGAGAAGAAATCACTCCTAAATGCTGTTGGAACTGAAAACTAACCTATGGGTGAGCTTCCTATTTCAACAACATGATACATACATCCATGTTCAGTAAAATAAATATTTCTGGATGTTGGGATGATGTATATTTCATGATGAATTTCACTTGGTATATATATATATATATATATATATATATATATATATATATATATATATATACACACACACACACACTCCAGATTTTTCAAAATATAAAATATGTATGTCTTATTTTACACTTTCTGAATTCATGTTCATGTATGTGGATTTATAATCAACTTTTCACAAGATTATTCTCAGAAATATTCATCCACCTGAAATACATATTACTTTCCTAGTACTGAAAACTAACTTCAGTGAATGGTGCATAGAAATCCTAACATTTCTACAGTAACTGGCCCTGTTTAACATCAATGCAAGTAGACTCCTATGGGACATGATGTGAATTTTGACATTGATTTTTATTCAACACTGGTACATTACTATTTCTTCAGATGATGCACATCATAAGATATATATTTCATTCTCAAGTTCACAAATTTCTAGGCATTTGGTTCACTTTCAATCAAATCCTGCTTCAGAACACATGTATTCCTCCATGTTTCTTGACTGGTCTTTTCATGAGACTTCTTTCCAAACACATTATTTTGGATTTCCATAATAACTTTGGAACCAAAACTCACACACCCCTCATGGTAAACCATCACTCTAATATTACCATTAGATGTATAACTGGTTGGAATGAATGATCGTGTATCAATATAATATTTCTTATTTGTTTTCAGATATCATTTCAATCCATTATTTAAATTGGAACCAGTTATATTCTTTATTCACAGTATGGTCTATTCATGCATTATCTCTATACTCATAGACCCAGTGTACACCTACTTATACCCCCTAATTCTAATTTATACATCTTCAACGTATTGCTCCCAAATACAGTGGAAGAAATACTCATGTCACCTTATCTACATATATATTTTATCACAGTGATATTCTGCACACAAAATGCAAAGGTCACACTTATGAATGTACCTAAGCCTACTTGGAAAGTGAGCATGGATTACTAAAACCAACCTTGTCTAGGTTGGCTAATGCTCTCAAATGTCAATTCTATTGGTGAGTACACATTTGTTTCTGCCTAAGATTATATATTCAACCTCAACCCTGTTGAAAATGTCTAATCCTATCACTCACTTTATACTTTGCCTAATTTCCTAATGTCTATATTCATATCTACTTTCCTACATATCTTCCCCAGTTCATCATTGTGACTGACTCTTCACATGTGCTGACATTTGCATTCACTCTCTAACAGACACCCTATTGCTAAAGAACTTTTGGTCCAAATATTATACTCACTCTTCTTCCTAAACCTACAGACTATCTTTCTAATCCTACCTACTATCCCATTTTGACTTGATCTCCTATTCTACATTCAATCATTCAAGGTACAAGGTCCTATGAAATTGTATGTTGATTTATCAGAGACATCTGTACAGAATGTAATTCAAAGCTAAGTATCCCAATCAAGGGCCCAATGCTCTTCTGGCCTTCAAACTTTACTTAGATTTTTTTTTCACACATATATTTCACCTCTATATTATTATAAATATCACAGGTTCCCAATACCATTCTTCATTTAGCAGAATTATTTCTAACCCAAATTGAACATGTTCTTAACACCAAGCATTCACTGTTTCCTCAATCTCACTTTACAGAAGAGCAGGGACACAGTTGGTCTTACAATACAGGAATGTAGGGGATTTTCCACCTGGTGAGAACCTCCAAGGTCCCTGCAGAAATGATCCCTGGAGTAGATGTAGGCAGCTTGGAAGGACCTGAGAGAGTAAAAGTCATCTTCCGTGGCAAACAACCTGGTCAGGATGAAGGGATGTGTCTGAATGAGCCTCTCTTTTCTTAATGTAGACAAGATGGACCAAACCAGGCCTGTGTGGAGAGCTTTTCCTGGGTGCCTATGGTTGATATACCATTCTAACTTGTGAAAGTGTCACAGAAAGCAGGGGCAGCCTCCATCTCATGGGACCCTTGGAAGCAACAGTTAGAACAAAGTGGTTTCCAAGGTAGTGACCTCATTCAGTTCCTGAAGGAAGTGACCTCACCACACTTCCTTGGTGATGGAACTCTCTGAACTTGGGATCCAGGAAGCCAGGCACCCAGAGGCAGTCCCAGTGCCAGTCCCAGTGGGCTCACTTGTTTGGAATTACCAAGGACAGAGTCAGTATTTCTTGGTACCTACAGATGTGAGGATGGCCAATTGCCAGGAAAGCTCTGAAGGGAGTCTTTCCTGAGAAAGCAGGTAGTGGCTCACCCCTGGCTCCTGACAACTTCACAGAATTGGCCAAAAAGGCCAGATCTGAGGCAAGACAGGCCATTTCGGGGGAACCTAGTATGGCCCACCAGTCAGAGGACACTGTGGGTAGTCACAGACCTCCTTGGGGGAAGGAGGTGGCTTTGTGGGTGTGGGTGTGAGTTTGTGGTTTGGTCTCATGTTCTGAGAAGAGCTAGGAAAGGCGGTTTGTTTGGTTTGGAGTGGACTGTTTCTAGCAAGTCTTTTGACAAGGCGAGTGTTGCTTTTTCTGTGTATCACACTGTGTCCGTGGTTGTAGACATTAGAAAAGAGAATGCAACAATGGATGTGTCCTGTCTAGTTGAAAGCTTCCAGCATTCAACCTGACCAATTTATGAATGGAATGCAGCTTGCCTTATCCATGGGGAAAACGTACTATCTTCCTTAATTCCTGTTTTCTTCCTGAATTCTGGCCACTCTTCAGAATAGGCTCATGGTTTTGTGTCCAAGATATGTACCACCTCCAAGCTTGGTGACATGGCCATGTACTAGATAGCTGAAAGGAATGGCGAGCATCTCAGAAAAAGTCTCAGTGGAGAAACCCTGCTTTGAACCTTTTGCTTACCTATTGTTCTGTTTCCCTGGATGTCAGCAAGGTCTTTGCCTCAGGACACAACTTTGTGAAGCCTGAAGAAAACAGTTTTCAAATGCAAACGATTGGGCACCACTTGTGGCTCTCTGCTTAATTGCTTTGCAAAGGGATGTGTCTGAATCAGCCTCTTGGCCCTGTGTGAGGCTGTGGCTTAGATTGTCAGCACCTGATGGATCTCAGGAAAGATCCCATATGTGCATCCAAAGCCAATATGGCAAAACAGCAGTCATTGTGGATGAAGTCTCTCGCCTTCCTCTGTAAGGTCCTTGACCTGCATCAAGTGAGAATAGGGATCCTTTGGGTCAAATGAGTTTTTCAAAGCCCTGCAGAGGCTAGCCATTATGTGCTTGTGTTTTCTCATGACTCCAATTTACACAAAAAGTCTGTACCCCACCATCAGCAGGCCTCAAAGTTTAGAAGCTGAGCAGTATTAAAGGCAGGCCTATTTGATCACTCCTGGTTCAAAGATGGGTGTCCAGGCCACCCTGACATTAGGCAAATGAGGGGCAAGGGAGCTTATTGTGGACACTGTTTTAGGCTGCGCCCCTCATGAAAACCTCCAGCCAGAGGTTATGAGGATTTTCTATATGGAAGAAGTTGAGGGCCTTGTGGCAGTGTTTTGGTTTGAATTGTGGTCATGTGTTTGGCGGTGGAAGAGATGACTGGGTCCGCCTGGGCTTGAACTCTGGTGTGATTCCCCTTGGAGACTGAGTTCTGGAACTGACCTCAGAGAAGTATTGCCATGAATTGAGTTGGGATTTTCTGAGGCCACGCATGAGAGTCCTCCCTGGAAACTGAGATCAAAGCCCAGGGTGATTTTCCACAGAACACTGGGAATCTCAGCCAGGATATCACATGATTTTATTCTTAAAGACCTGGAAGCCATAGTTGAGAGTCAAAACACACATGGTCCTCACATTGTAGACCTCAGTGGGCCTGGTTTCATGTGACGTTTTTTGGCCACTGTTTGGGAAGCCTTGTTTGTGAGAGTTCTCCAGAGCTTTCATTGAAATGATCTCTCTCAACATTACATGGTTCCTGAATGAATGGAGAACCACAGTGCCTCCAACTTTATCCTTTAAAAATGGCTAGATAAATACCGTGCAATCTATGAAATTCCCATGACCAAGTGGCACTGGAGAACCTTAGGATGTCCTGTTGCTGATCATGAGTTTAGAAGACAGGTGCCTTGATTGACGGCTTTCATGAAAATGATGAAGAACAGAGATGCCAGTGAGGTGGGGCCTGCTGAGTAGTGGGCCTAGAGCAGTGGTGTGCATGTGTGTGATAAAACATCTGTGGTGGGGCCATGTGGATCTGCCATGGGCTTGCAAATGTCTTGTGACTGACATGGTGCAGCCAGCAGATGCTTATATGTAAAGGCATCTTGTTATATAGAGAGGTTCAGAACAATGTTCAGAATCAGGTTGCTATGGTCAAGGGGCCAATCTCTGTGGGATAGAAGCATGATTGGTGCATTCTCCTAGGACCCTGACACACCACACGTGACAGAACTCCCTCCAGCACTGAGTCCCAGTTGAAGTCCTTGTATTTCGTGAAGCAAATACCAAACTTCCAGTGAAGCAGCAAGAAACACCACGAAAAGTGGAGGATGACCAAATGGCTTCACAGTTCCCACGGGGAGATACTTAGCCCCCAGTGGCCACAGTTTACCATAAAGAGAGAATTCAGCACTTCTGCCTCATGTTCATTGGAAAATCAGAAACCATGTCCTCCAGGTCACATAGATGCAGACCCAGCTTTGATGGTCTCACTACAAAAACAGCTAATGCTCCTGACAACAACATATATTTCAAGAGCCCAACTTTAGAGGCAGTTTCTCAAGAAGTCTTTAAGCCAGCAGAGCTCCATGTTTTTGGAGTGTTTATCCTCTCCCTTACTTATGGAAACTCCTCTACCACCTCCAAAGTTGTGAACTCCTGAGCATTTTTCATTCCACATATGTATTCAAAGATTTTCTAACTCTTCTCCTCGAATTGCGTCTTACTTGGGGCAAGGGTATTGTCAAGGCATTTTTCTGGATGACAGTGGGAAGATTTTGTGTAGCACATATTCGCATACACATTGGATTCATTTTCCTATTTTCCATTCCAAATACTGAATCCCTGACACTAACCCATACCCTAGTAGACTCTGACTACAAATCCTAATATGATAGAAAAAAATAACCCAAAAAGAATAGAAATACAAGCAGTTCAGAGGAGGCATGGTGTGTAGTTGGACAGGCCTTTTGCATTATAAAAGGTAGATGTTATGAATCCAGTCCAATGTAATAGTTCTCCATGTGTATTTAAACTTAACCAATATGTGAATTCCAGTCTCCCTTTCTTTGCAGCCTATTCAGCACATGTATTTTTACATGCACATAGAGAATCCTACCTGGTTTCCCAGCTACATTCTTGTGAGGTTGCTGACTTGGCAGATACAAAATGTGAGAAGAAATCACTCCTCATAAATGCTGCTGGAACTGAATATTAACCTATGGGTGAACTTCCTACTTCAACAACATGATACATACATCCATGTTCAGTAAAGTAAATATTTCTGGATCTTGAGATGATATATATTTCATGATGAATTTCAATTGGCATATATATATATTTACTTTTTCATGTCTCTCTGTGTGTGTTTTGTGTGTATATATATATATATATATATATATATATGAACATATACACACACACACTCTCCAGATTTTTCAAAATATAAAATATGTGTGCCTTATTTTACACTCCCTGAATTGATGTTCATGTATGTGGATTTATAATCAACTTTTCACAAGATTATTCTCAGAAATATTCATCCACCTGAAATACATATTCGTTTCCTAGTACTTCAAACTAACTTCAGTGAATGGTGCATAGAAATCCTAACATTTCTACAGTAACTGACCCTGTTTAACATCAATGCAAGTATACTCCTTTGGGACATGATGTATATTTTGACATTTATTTTTATTCAACACTGGCACATTACTCTTTCTTCAGTTGATGCACTTCATAGGATATATATTTCATCCTCAAGTTCACAAATTTCTAGGCATTTGGTTCACTTTCAATCAAATCCTGCTTCAGAACACATGTATTCCTCCATGTTTCTTGACTGGTCTTTTCATGAGACTTCTTTCCAAACACATTATTTTGGATTTCCATAATCACTTTGGAACCAAAACTCACACACCCCTCATGGTAAACCATCACCCTAATATTACCATTAGATGTATAACTGGTTGGAATGAGTGATCGTGTATCAATATAAGATTTCTTATATGTTTTCAGATATCAATTCAATCCATTATTTAAATTGGAACCAGTTATGTTCTTTATTCACAGTATGATCTATTCATGCATTATCTCTGTACTCATACACCCAGGGTACAACTATTTGTACCCCCGAATTCTAATTTATACGTCTTCAATGTATTGCTCCCAAAAATAGTGGAAGAAATACTCATGTCACCTGATCTACGTATATATTTCATCATTGTGATATTCTGAACACAAAATGCAAAGGTCACACTAATGATTGTACCCAATCCTAATTGGAAAGTGAGCATGGATTACTAAAACCATCCTTGTCTAGGTTGGCTAATGCTCTCAAATATCAATTCTATTGGTGACTACACATTTGTTTCTGCCTAAGATTATATATTCAAACTCAACCCTGTTGAAAATGTCTAATCCTGTCACTCACTTTATATTTTGCCTAATTTCCTAAAGTCTATATTCATATCTGCTTTCCTACATATCTTCCCCAGTTCATCATTGTGACTGACTCTTCACATGTGCTGACATTTACATTCACTCTCTAACAGACACCCTATTGCTAAAAAACTTTTTGTCTAAATATTGTACTCACTCTTCTTCCTAAACCTACTGACTATCTTTCTAATCCTACCTACTATCCCTTTTTGACTTGATATTCTCTTCTACATTCAATCATCCAAGGTACAAGGTCCTATGCCATTGTATGTTGATTTATCAGAGACATCTGTATAGAATGTAATTCAAAGCTAAGTATTCCATTCAAGGGCCCAATGCCCTTCTGGCCTTCAAATCTTACTTAGATTTCTGTTTTCATACATATATTTCACCTCTATATTATTATAAATATCACAGGTTCCCAATACTATTCTTCATCCAGCAGAATGATTTCTAACCCAAATTGAAAATGTTCTTAACCCCAAGCATTCACTGTTTCCTCAATCTCACTTTACAGAAGAGCAGGGACCGAGTTGGTCTTACAATACCTGAATGTAGGGGATCTTCCACCTGCTGAGAACCTCCAAGGTCCATGGAGAAATGATCCCTGGAGAAGATGTAGGCAGCTAGGAAGAACCTGAGAGAGTAAAAGTCATTTTCCGTGGCAAACAACCTGGTCAGGATGAAGGGATGTGTCTGAATGAGCCTCTCTCTTCTTCATGTAGACAAGATGGACCAAACCAGGCCTGTGTGGAGAGCTTTCCCTGGGTGCCTATGGTTGATATACCATTCTAACTTGTGAAAGTGTCACAGGAAGCAGGGGCAGCCTCCATCTCATGGGACCCTTGGAAGCAACAGTTAGGACAAAGTGGTTTCCAAGGCAGTGACCTCAGTCAGTTCATGAATGAAGTGACCTCACCACACTTCCTCAGTGATGGAACTCTCTGAACTTGGGATCCAGGAAGCCAGGCACCCAGAGGCAGTCCCAGTGCCAGTCCCAGTGGGCTCACTTGTTTTGATTTACCAAGGATAGAGTCAGTCGTTATTGGTACCTATAGATGTGAGTATGGCCAATTGCGGGGATAGCTCTGAAGAGGATCTTTCCTGAGGAAGCAGGTAGTGGCTCACCCCTGGGTCCTGACAACTTCACAGAATTGGCCAAGGAGGCCAGATCTGAGACAAGACAAGTCATTTCGGGGGAACCTAGTATGGCCCACCAGTCAGAGGACACTGTGGGTAGTCACAGACCTCCTTGAAGGGAAGGAGGTGGCTTTGTGGGTGTGGGTGTGAGTTTCTGGTTTGGTCTCATGTTCTGAGAAGAGCTAGGAAAGTCGGTTTGTTTGGTTTGGAGTGGACTGTTTCTAGCAAGTCTTTTGACAAGGCGAGTGTTGCTTGGTCTGTGTATCTCACTGTGTCCGTGGTTGTAGACATTAGAAAAGAGAATGCATCAATTGATGTGTCCTCTCTAGTAGAAATCTTCCAGCATTCATCCTGCCCAATTTATGAATGGACTGCGGCTTGCATTATCCATGGGCAAAGCCTACTATCTTCCTAAATTCCTGTTTTCTTCCTGAATTCTGGCCACTCTTCAGAACAGGCTCATGGTTTTGTGTCCAAGATATGTACCACCTCCAAGCTTGGTGACATGGCCATGTACTAGATAGCTGAATGGAATGGCGAGCATCTCAGAAAACTCAGATATCAGTGAACCCATTAAAGTCTCAGTGGAGAAAACCCTGCTTTGGGCCTTTTGCTTACCTATTGTTCTGTTTCCCTGGATGTCAGCAAGGTCTTTGCCTCAGGACACACCTTTGTGAAGCCTGAAGTAAACAGTTTTCAAATGCAAACGAATGGGCATCACTTGTGGCTCTTTGCTTAATTGCTCTGCAAAGGGATGTGTCTGAATCAGCCTCTTGGCCCTGTGTGAGGCTGTGGCTTAGATTGTCAGCACCTGATGGATCTCAGGAAAGATCCCATATGTGCATCCAAAGCCAATTTGGCAAAACAGCAGTCATTGTGGATGAAGTCTCTCGCCTTCCTCTGTAAGGTCCCTGAACTGCATCAAGTGAGAATAGGGATCCTTTGGGTCAAATGAGTTTTTCAAAGCCCTGCAGAGGCTAGGCATTATGTGCTTGTGTTTTCTCATGACTCCAATTTACAGAAAAATTGTGTACCCCACCATAAGCAGGCCTCAAAGTTTAGAGGCTGAGCAGTATTAAAGGCAGGCCTATTTGATCACTCCTGGTTCAAAGAAGGGTGTCAAGGCCAACCTGACATTAGGCAAATGAGGGGCAAGGGAGCTTATTGTGGACACTGTCTTAGGCTACAACCCTCATGGAAACCTCCAACCAGAGGTTATGAGGATTGTCTATATGGAAAAAGATGAGGGCCTTGTGGCAGTGTTTTGGTTTGAATTGTGGTATTTGTATGGCGGTGGAAGAGATGACTGGGTCCGCCTAGGCTTGAACTCTGGTGTGATTCCCCTCGGAGACTGAGTTCTGGAACGGACCTCAGAGAAGTATTGCCATAAATTGAGTTGGGATTTTCCGATCCATGCATGAGAGTCCCCCCTGGAAACTGAGATCAAAGCCCAGGGTGACTTTCCACTGAACACTGGGAATCTCAGCCAGGATATCACATGATTTTATTCTTAAAGACCTAGCAGCCATAGTTGAGAGTCAAAACACACATGGACCTCACATTGTAGACCTCAGTGGGCCTGGTTTCATGTGACGTTTTTTGGCCACTCTTTGGGAAGCCTTGTTTGTGAGAGTTCTCCAGAGCTTTCTTTGAAATTATCTTTCTCACCATTAAATGGTTCCTGAATGAATGGAAACCCACAGTGCCCCCAACTTCATCTTTTACAAATGGGTAGATGAGTACTGTGCAATCTTTGAAATTTCCATGACCAGGTGGCACTGGAGAACCTTAGGATGTCCTGTTGCTGATCATGAGTTTACCAGACAGGTGCCTTGATTGATGGCTTTCATGAAAATGATGAAGTACAGAGATGACAGTGAGGTGGGGCCTGCTGAGTAGTGGGCCTAGAGCAGTGGTGTGCATGTGTGTGATAAAACATCTGTGGTGGGGCCATGAAAATCTGCAATGGGCTTCCAAATGTCTTGTGACTGACATGGTGCAGCCAGCAGACCCTTATATGTAAAGGCATCTTGTTACATGGAGAGGTTTCAGAACAATGTTCAGAATCAGGTTGCTATGGTCAAGGGGCCAAGCTCTTTGGGATAGAAGCATGGTTGGTGCATTCTCCTAGGACCCTGACACACCACACGTGACAGAACTCCCTCCAGCACTGTGTCCCAGTTGAAGTCGTTGTATTTCGTGAAGCAAATACTAAACTTCCAGTGAAGCAGCAAGAAACACCACGAAAAGTGGAGGATGACCAAATGGCTTCATAGTTCCCACGGGGAGTTACTTAGCCCCCAGTGGCCACAGTTTACCTACAAAGAGAGAATTCAGCACTTCTGCCTCATGTGCATTGGAAAATTAGAAACCATGTCCTCCAGGTCACATAGATGCAGAACCAGGTTTGATGGTCTCACTACAAAGGAAGCTAATGCTCCTGACAACAACATATATTTCAAGAGCCCAACCTCAGAGGCAGTTTCTCAAGAAGTCTTTAGGCCAGCAGAACTCCATGTTTGTGGAGTGTTTATCCTCTCCCTTACTGATGGAAACTCCTCTACCACCTCCAAAGTTGTGAACTCCTTAGCATTTTTTATTCCACATATGTATTCAAAGAATTTCTAACTCTTCTCCTCGAATTGCGTCTTACTTGGGGCAAGGGTATTGTCAAGGAATTTTTCTGGATGACAGTGGGAAGATTTTGTGTAGCACATATTTCCATACACATTGGATTCATTTTCCTATTTTCCATTCCAAATACTGAATCCCTGACACTAACCCATACCCTACTAGACTCTGACTACAAATTCTAATATGACAGAAAAAAATAACCCAAACAGAATAGAAATACAAGCAGTTCAGAGGAGGCATGGTGTGTAGTTTGACAGGCCTTTTGCATTATAAAGGGTAGATTTTATGAATCTAGTCCAATGTAAGAGTTCTCCATGTGTTTTTAAACTTAACAAATATGTGAATTCCTGTCTCCCTTTCTCTGCAGCCTATTCAGCACATGTATTTTTACATGCACATAGAGAATCCTACCTGGTTTCCCAGCTACATTCTTGTGAGGTGGCTGACTTGGCAGATACAAACTGTGAGAAGAAATCACTCCTCCTAAATGCTGTTGGAACTGAAAATCAACCTATGGGTGAGCTTCCTACTTCAACAACATGATACATACATCCATGTTCAGTAAAATAAATATTTCTGGACCTTGGGATGATATATATTTCAGGATGAATTTCAATTGTCATATATATTTTTACTTTTTAATGTCTCTGTGTGTGTGTTTTGTGTATATATATGTATATATACACACACACACTCTCCAGATTTTTCAAAATATAAAATATGTGTGTCTTATTTTACACTCCCTGAATTTATGTTGATGTATGTGGATTTATAATCAGCTTTTCACAAGATTATTCTCAGAAATATTCTTCCACCTGAAATACATATTTCTTTCAAGTACTGAAACCTAACTTCAGTGAATGGTGCATACAAATCCTAACATTTCTACAGTAACTGACCCTGTTTAACATGAATGCAAGTAGACTCCTATGGGACATGATGTGTATTTTGACATTTATTTTTATTCAACACTGGTATATTACTATTTCTTTAGTTGATGCACATCATAGGATATATATTTCATCCTCTAGTTCACAAATTTCTAGGCATTTAGTTCACTTTCAATCAAATCCTGCTTCAGCAAGAAACACCAGTAAAAGTGTAGGATTACCAAATGGCTTCACAGTTCCCACGGGGAGATACTTAGCCCCCAGTGGCCACAGTTTACCTACAAAGAGAGAATTCAGCCCTTTCACCCCATGTTCATTGGAAAATCAGAAACCATGTCCTCCAAGTCACATAGATGCAGACCCAGCTTTGATGGTCTCACTACAAAGGAAGCTAATGCTCCTGACAACAACATATATTTCAAGAGCCCAACCTCAGAGGCAGTTTCTCAAGAAGTCTTTAGGCCAGCAAAGCTCCATGTTTGTGGAGTGTTTATCCTCTCCCTTACTTATGGAAACTCCTCTACCACCTCCAAAGTTGTGAACTCCTGAGCATTTTTCATTCCACATATATATTCAAAGATTTTCTAACTCTTCTCCTCGAATTGTGTCTTACTTGGGGCAAGGGTATTGTCAAGGCATTTTTCTGGATGACAGTGTGAAGATTTTGTGTAGCACATATTTCCATACACATTGGATTCATTTTCCTATTTTCCATTCCAAATACTGAATCCCTGACACTAACCCATACCCTACTAGACTCTGACTACAAATCCTAATATGATAAAAAGAAATAACCCAAACGGAATAGAAATACAAGCAGTTCAGAGGAGGAATGGTGTGCCGTTGGACACGCCTTTTGTGTAATAAAGGGTACATGTTATGAATCTACTCCAATGTAATAGTTCTCCATGTGTTTTTAAACTTAACAAATATGTGAATTCCTGTCTCCCTTTCTCTGCACCCTATTCAGCACAGTTATTCTTACATGCACATATAGAATCCTACTTGGTTTCCCAGCTACTTTTTTGTGAGGTGGCTTAAATGGCAGATACAAACTGTGAGAGGAAATCACTCCTCCTAAATGCTGTTTCAACTGAAAATCAACCTATGGGTGAGCTTTCTACTTCAACAACATGATACATACATCCATGTTCAGTAAAATAAATATTTCTGGATCTTGGGATGATATATATTTCATGATGAATTTCAATTGGCATATATATTTTTACTTTTTAATGTCTCTCTGTGTGTGTTTTGTGTATATATATATATATATATATATATATACATATATATATATATATATATGTTTATATACACACACACAGTCTCCAGATTTTTCAAAATATAAAATATGTGTGTCTTATTTTACACTCCCTAAATTCATGTTCATGTCTGTGGATTCATAATCAACTTTTCACAAGATTATTCTCAGAAATATTCATCCACCTGAAATACATATTTGTTTCCTAGTATTGAAAACTAACTTCGGTGAATGGTGCATAGAAATCCTAACATTTCTACAGTAACTGAAACTGTTTAACATCAATGCAAGTAGACTCCTATGGGACATGATGTGTATTTTGACATTTATTTTTATTCAACACTGGTACACTACTATTTCTTCAGTTGATGCACATCATAGAATATATATTTCATCCTCAAGTTCACAAATTTCTAGGCATTTGGTTCACTTTCCATAAAATCCTGCTTCAGAACACATGTATTCCTCCATGTTTCTTGACTGGTCTTTTCATGAGACTTCTTTCCAAACACATTATTTTGGATTTCCATAATCACTTTGGAACCAAAACTCACACACAACTCATGGTAAATCATCACCCTAATATTACCATTAGATGTTTAACTGGTTGGAGTGAATGATCGTGTATCAATATAAGATTTCTTATATGTTTTCAGATATCAATTCAATCCATTATTTAAATTGGAACCAGTTATATTCTTTATTCACAGTATGGTCTATTCATGCATTATGCCTATACTCATAGACCCATGGTACACCTATTTGTACCCCCGAATTCTAATTTATATGTCTTCATCGTATTGCCCCCAAAAATAGTGGAAGAAATACTCATGTCACCTGATCTACATATATATTTTATCACAGTGATATTCTGAACACAAAATTCAAAGGTCACACTTATGATTGTACCTAAGCCTAATTGGAAAGTGAGCATGGATTACTAAAGCCATCCTTGTCTAGGTTGACTAATGCTCTCAAATGTCAATTCTATGGGTGACTACACATTTGTTTCTGCCTAAGATTATATATTCAACCTCAACCCTGTTGAAAATGTCTATTCCTATCACTCACTTTATACTTTGCCTAATTTCCTAATGTCTATATTCATATTTGCTTTCCTACATATCTTCCCCAGTTCATCATTATGACTGACTCTTCACATGTGCTGACATTTACATTCACTCTGTAACAGACACCATATTGCTAAAGAACTTTTGGTCCAAATATTATACTCACTCTTCTGTATAAACCTACTGACTATCGTTCTAATCCTACCTACTATCCCTTTTTGACTTGATCTTCTCTTCTACATTCAATCCTCCAAGGTACAAGGTCTTATGCCATTGTATGTTGATTTATCAGAGACATCTGTACAGAATGTAATTCAAAGCTAAGTATCCCAATCAAGGGCCCAATGCCCCTCTGGCCTTCAAATCTTACTTAGATTTCTGTTTTCATACATATATTTCACCTCTATATTATTATAAATATCACAGGTTCTCAATACCATTCTTCATCCAGCAGAATGTTTTCTAACCAAAATTGAACATGTTCTTAACCCCAAGCATTCACTGTTTCCTCAATCTCACTTTACAGAAGAGTAGGGACAGAGTAGGTCTTACAATACAGGAATGTAGAGGATCTTCCACCTGCTGAGAACCTCAAAGGTCCATGCAGAAATGATCCCTGGAGAAGATGTAGGCAGCTAGGAAGGACCTGAGAGAGTAAAAGTCATCTTCCGTGGCAAACAACCTTGTCAGGATGAAGGGATGTGTCTGAATGAGCCTCTCTCTTCTTCATGTGGACAAGATGGACCAAACCAGGCCTGTGTGGAGAGCTTTTCCTGGGTGCCGATGGTTGAGATACCATTCTAACTTGTGAAAGTGTCATAGGAAGCAGGGGCAGCCTCCATCTCATGGGACCCTTGGAAGCAACAGTTAAAACAAAGTTTTTTCCAAAGAAGTGACCTCATTCAGTTTCTGAAGGAAGTGGCCTCACCACACTTTCTTGGTGATGGAACTCTCTGAACATGGGATCCAGGAACCCAGGCACCCAGAGGCAGTTTCAGTGCCAGTCCCAGTGCGCACACTTGTTTGGATTTACCAAGGACAGAGTCAGTCTTTCTTGGTACCTACAGATGTGAGGATGGCCAATTGCCAGGCAAAGCTCTGAAGGGGGTCTTTCCTGAGAAAGCAAGTAGTGGCTCAACCCTGGCTCCTGACAACTTCACAGAATTGGCCAAGAGGCCAGATCTGAGACAAGACACGCCATTTCGGGGGAACCTAGTATAGCCCACCAGTCAGAGGACACTGTGGGTAGTCACAGACCTCCTTGGGGGAAGGAGGTGGCTTTGTGGGTGTGGGTGTGAGTTTGTGGTTTGGTCTCCTGTTCTGAGTAGAGCTAGAAAACTCTGTTTGTTTGGTTTTGAGTGGAATGTTTCTAGCAAGTCTTTTGACAAGGCGAGTGTTGCATTGTCTGTGTATCGCACTGTGTCCGTGGTTGTAGACATTAGAAAAGAGAATGCATAAATGGATGTGTCCTGTCTAGTAGAAAGCTTCCAACATTCATCCTGCCCAATTTATGAATGGACTGAGGCTTGCCTTATCCATGGGCAAAACCTACTATCTTCCTAAATTCCTGTTTTCTTCCTGAATTCTGGCCACTCTTCAGAATAGGCTCATGGTTTTGTGTCCAAGACATGTACCACCTCCAAGCTTGGTGACATGGCCATGTACTAGATAGCTGAAAGAAATGGCAAGCATCTCAGAAAACTCAGATATCAGAGGGCCCATTAAAGTCTCAGTGGAGAAACCCTTCTTTGGGCCTTTTGCTTATCTATTGTTCAGTTTCCGTGGATGTCAGCAAGGTCTTTGCCTCAGGACACACCTTTGTGAAGCCTGAAGAAAACAGTTTTCAAATGCAAACGAATGGGCATCACTTGTGGATCTTTGCTTAATTGCTTTGCAAAGGGATGTGTCTGAGTCAGCCTCCTTGACATATGTGAGGCTGTGGCTTAGATTGTCAGCACCTGATGGATCTCAGGAAAGATCCCATATGTGCATCCAAAGCGAATATGGCAAAACAGCAGTCATTGTGGATGAAGTCTCTCGCCTTCCTCTGTAGGTCCCTGACGTGCATCCAGTGAGAATAGGGATCTTTTGGGTCAAATGTGTTTTTCAAAGCCCTTCAGAGGCTAGCTATTATGTGCTTGTGTTTTCTCATGACTCCAATTTACAGAAAAAGTCTGTACACCACCATCAGCAGGCCTCAAAGTTTAGAAGCTGAGCAGTATTAAAGGCAGGCCTATTTGATCACTCCTGGTTCAAAGAATGGTGTCCAGGCCACCTTGACATTAGGCAAATGAGGGGCAAGGGAGCTTATTGTGGACACTGTCTTAGGCTGCACCCCTCATTGAAACCTCCAGCCAGAGGTTATGAGGATTGTCTATATGGAA
This sequence comes from Ictidomys tridecemlineatus, assembly GCF_052094955.1. Taxonomy (NCBI): domain Eukaryota; kingdom Metazoa; phylum Chordata; class Mammalia; order Rodentia; family Sciuridae; genus Ictidomys; species Ictidomys tridecemlineatus. Next base: position 123,662,410 of record NC_135480.1, on the reverse strand, counting down.
GAAGTTGAGGGCCTTGTGGCAGTGTTTTGGTTTGAATTGTGGTCATTTGTATGGCGGTGGAAGAGATGACTGGGTCCGCCTGGGCTTGAACTCTGGTGTGATTCCCCTTGGAGACTGAATTCTGGAACTGACCTCAGAGAAGTATTGCCATGAATTGAGTTGGGATTTTCCGAGGCCACGAAAGAGAGTCCCCCCTGGAAACTGAGAACAAAGCCCAGGGTTACTTTCCACAGAACACTGGGAATCTCAGCCAGATTATCAGATGATTTTATTCTTAAGGACATGGAAGCCATAGTTGAGAGTCAAAACACACATCTACCTCACATTGTGGACCTCAGTGGGCCTGGTTTCATGTGACGTTTTTTGGCCCCTCTTTGGGAAGCCTTGTTTGTGAGAGTTCTCCAGAGCTTTCATTGAAATGATCTTTCTCACCATTAAATTGTTCCTGAATGAATGGAAACCCACAGTGCCTCCAACTTAATCCTTTAAAAATAGCTAGATAAATACCGTGCAATCTTTGAAATTCCCATGACCAGGTGGCACTGGAGAACCTTAGGATATCCTGTTGCTGATCATGAGTTTACCAGACAGGTGCCTTGATTGACGGCTTTCATGAAAATGATGAAGAACAGAGATGCCAGTGAGGTGGGGCCTGCTGAGTAGTGGGCCTAGAGCAGTGGTGTGCAGGTGTGTGATAAAACATCTGTGGTGGAGCCATGTGGATCTTCCATGGGCTTCCAAATGTCTTGTGACTGACATGGTGCAGCCAGCAGACCCTTATATATAAAGGCATCTTGTTATATGGAGAGGTTTCAGAACAATGTTCAGAATCAGGTTGCTATGGTCAAGGGGCCAAGCTCTGTGGGATAGATGCTTGCTTGGTGCTTTCTCCTAGGACCCTGACACACCACACGTGACAGAACTCCCTCCAGCACTGTGTCCCAGTTGAAGTCCTTGTATTTCGTGAAGCAAATACCAAACTCCCAGTGAAGCAGCAAGAAACACCACGAAAAGTGGAGGATGACCAAATGGCTTCACAGTTCCTACGGGGAGATACTTAGCCCCCATTGGCACAGTTTACCTTCAAAGAGAGAATTCAGCACTTCTGCCTCATGTTCATTGGAAAATCAGAAACCATGTCCTCCAGGTCACATAGATGCAGACCCAGCTTTGATGGTCTCACTACAAAGGAAGCTAATGCTCCTGACAACAACATATATTTCAAGAGCCCAACCTTAGAGGCAGTTTCTCAAGAAGTCTTCAGGCCAGCAGAGCTCCATGTTTGTGGAGTGTTTATCCTCTCCCTTACTTATGGAAACTCATCTACCACCTCCAAAGTTGTGAACTCCTGAGCATTTTTCATTTCACATATGTATTCAAAGATTTTCTAACTCTTCTCCTCGAATTGCGTCTTACTTGTGGCAAGGGTATTGTCAAGGCATTTTTCTGGAGGACAGTGGGAAGATTTTGTGTAGCACATATTTCCATACACCTTGGATTCATTTTCCTATTTTCCATTCCAAATACTTAATCCCTGACACTAACCCATACCCTACTAGACTCTGACTACAAATCCTAATATGATAGAAAAAATAACCCAATCAGAATATAAATACAAGCAGTTCAGAGGAGGCATGGTGTGTAGTTGGACAGGCCTTTTGCATTATAAAGGGTAGATGTTATGAATCTAGTCCAATGTAATAGTTCTCCATGTGTTTTTAAACTTAAAACATATGTGAATTCCTGTCTCCCTTTCTCTGCAGCCTATTCAGCACATGTATTTTTACATGCACATAGAGAATCCTACCTGGTTTCCCAGCTACATTCTTGTGAGGTGGCTGACTTGGCAGATACAAACTGTGAGAAGAAATCACTCCTCCTAAATGCTGTTGAAACTGAAAATCAACCTATGGGTGAGCTTCCTACTTCAACAACATGATACATACATCCATGTTCAGTAAAATAAATATTTCTGGATCACGGGATGATATATATTACATGATGAATTTCAATTGGCATATATATTTTTACTTTTTAATGTCTCTCTGTGTGTGTTTTGTGTGTGTATATATAAATATATATATATATATATATATATATATATATATATATATTTATATATATACACACACACACACTCTCCAGATTTTTCAAAATATAAAATATGTGTGTCTTATTTTACACTCTCTGAATTCATGCTCATGTATGTGGATTTATAATCAACTTTTCACAAGATTATTCTCAGAAATATTCATCCACCTGAAATACATATTTGTTTTCCAGTACTTAAAACTAACTTCAGTGAATGGTGCATAGATATCTTAACATTTCTAGAGTAACTGACCCTGTTTAACATAAATGCAAGTAGACTCCTATGGGACATGATGTGTATTTTGACATTTATTTTTATTCAACACTGGTACACTACTATTTCTTCAGTTGATGCACATCATAGAATATATATTTCATCCTCAAGTTCACAAATTTCTAGGCATTTGGTTCACTTTCCATAAAATCCTGCTTCAGAACACATGTATTCCTCCATGTTTCTTGACTGGTCTTTTCATGAGACTTCTTTCCAAACACATTTTTTGGATTTCCATAATCACTTTGGAACCAAAACTCACACACCCCTCATGGTAAATCATCACCCTAATATTACCATTAGATGTTTAACTGGTTGGAGTGAATGATCGTGTATCAATATAAGATTTCTTATATGTTTTCAGATATCAATTCAATCCATTATTTAAATTAGAACCAGTTATATTCTTTATTCACAGTATGGTGTATTCATGCATTATGCCTATACTCATAGACCCATGGTACACCTATTTGTACCCCCGAATTCTAATTTATACGTCTTCAACGTATTGCTCCCAAAAATAGTGGAAGAAATACTCATGTCACCTGATCTACATATATATTTTATCACAGTGATATTCTGAACACAAAATTCAAAGGTCACACTTATGATTGTACCTAAGCCTAATTGGAAAGTGAGCATGGATTACTAAAGCCATCCTTGTCTAGGTTGACTAATGCTCTCAAATGTCAATTCTATGGGTGACTACACATTTGTTTCTGCCTAAGATTATATATTCAACCTCAACCCTGTTGAAAATGTCCAATCCTATCATTCACTTTATACTTTGCCTAATTTCCTAATGTCTATATTCATATTTGCTTTCCTACATATCTTCCCCAGTTCATCATTATGACTGACTCTTCACATGTGCTGACATTTACATTCACTCTGTAACAGACACCATATTGCTAAAGAACTTTTGGTCCAAATATTATACTCACTCTTCTGTATAAACCTACTGACTATCTTTCTAATCCTACCTACTATCCCTTTTTGACTTGATCTTCTCTTCTACATTCAATCATCCAAGGTACAAGGTCTTATGCCATTGTATGTTGATTTATCAGAGACATCTGTACAGAATGTAATTCAAAGCTAAGTATCCCAATCAAGGGCCCAATGCCCCTCTGGCCTTCAAATCTTACTTAGATTTCTGTTTTCATACATATATTACACCTCTATATTATTATAAAAATCACAGGTTCCCAATACCATTCTTCATCCAGCAGAATGATTTCTAACCCAAATTGAACATGTTCTTAACCCCAAGCATTCACTGTTTCCTCAATCTCACTTTACAGAAGAGTAGGGACAGAGTAGGTCTTACAATACAGGAATGTAGAGGATCGTCCACCTGCTGAGAACCTCAAAGGTCCATGCAGAAATGATCCCTGGAGAAGATGTAGGCAGCTAGGAAGGACCTGAGAGAGTAAAAGTCATCTTCCGTGGCAAACAACCTTGTCAGGATGAAGGGATGTGTCTGAATGAGCCTCTCTCTTCTTCATGTGGACAAGATGGACCAAACCAGGCCTGTGTGGAGAGCTTTTCCTGGGTGCCGATGGTTGAGATACCATTCTAACTTGTGAAAGTGTCATAGGAAGCAGGGGCAGCCTCCATCTCATGGGACCCTTGGAAGCAACAGTTAAAACAAAGTTTTTTCCAAAGAAGTGACCTCATTCAGTTTCTGAAGGAAGTGGCCTCACCACACTTTCTTGGTGATGGAACTCTCTGAACATGGGATCCAGGAACCCAGGCACCTAGAGGCAGTTTCAGTGCCAGTCCCAGTGCGCACACTTGTTTGGATTTACCAAGGACAGAGTCAGTCTTTCTTGGTACCTACAGATGTGAGGATGGCCAATTGCCAGGCAAAGCTCTGAAGGGGGTCTTTCCTGAGAAAGCAAGTAGTGGCTCAACCCTGGCTCCTGACAACTTCACAGAATTGGCCAAGGAGGCCAGATCTGAGACAAGACATGCCATTTCGGGGGAACCTAGTATAGCCCAACAGTCGGAGGACACTGTGGGTAGTCACAGACCTCCTTGGGGGAAGGAGGTGGCTTTGTGGGTGTGGGTGTGAGTTTGTGGTTTGGTCTCCTGTTCTGAGTAGAGCTAGAAAAGTCTGTTTGTTTGGTTTTGAGTGGAATGTTTCTAGCCATTCTTTTGACAAGGCGAGTGTTGCATTGTCTGTGTATCGCACTGTGTCCGTGGTTGTAGACATTAGAAAAGAGAATGCATCAATGGATGTGTCCTGTCTAGTAGAAAGCTTCCAGCATTCATCCTGCCCAATTTATGAATGGATGTGGCTTGCCTTATCCATGGGCAAAACCTACTATCGTCCTAAATTCCTGTTTTCTTCCTGAATTCTTGCCACTCTTCAGAATAGGCTCATGGTTTTGTTTCCAAGACATGTACCACCTCCAAGCTTGGTGACATGGCCATGTACTAGATAGCTGAAAGAAATGGCAAGCATCTCAGAAAACTCAGATATCAGTGGGCCCATTAAAGACTCAGTGGAGAAACCCTTCTTTGGGCCTGTTGCTTATCTATTGTTCAGTTTCCCTGGATGTCAGCAAGGTCTTTCCCTCAGGACACAACTTTGTGAAGCCTGAAGAAAACAGTTTTCAAATGCAAACGAATGGGCATCACTTGTGGCTCTTTGCTTAATTGCTTTGCAAAGGGATGTGTCTGAGTCAGCCTCCTTGACATATGTGAGGCTGTGGCTTAGATTGTCAGCACCTGATGGATCTCAGGAAAGATCCCATATGTGCATCCAAAGCGAATATGGCAAAACAGCAGTCATTGTGGATGAAGTCTCTCGCCTTCCTCTATAAGGTCCCTGACGTGCAACCAGTGAGAATAGGGATCTTTTGGGTCAAATGTGTTTTTCAAAGCCCTTCAGAGGCTAGCCATTATGTGCTTGTGTTTTCTCATGACTCCAATTTACAGAAAAAATCTGTACACCACCATCAGCAGGCCTCAAAGTTTAGAAGCTGAGCAGTATTAAAGGCAGGCCTATTTGATCACTCCTGGTTCAAAGAATGGTGTCCAGGCCACCTTGACATTAGGCAAATGAGGGGCAAGGGAGCTTATTGTGGACACTGTCTTAGGCTGCACCCCTCATTGAAACCTCCAGCCAGAGGTTATGAGGATTGTCTATATGGAAGAAGTTGAGGGCCTTGTGGCAGTGTTTTGGTTTGAATTGTGGTCATTTGTATGGCGGTGGAAGAGATGACTGGGTCCGCCTGGGTTTGAACTCTGGTGTGATTCCCCTTGGAGACTGAGTTCTGGAACTGACCTCAGAGAAGTATTGCCATGAATTGAGTTGGGATTTTCCGAGGCCACGAAAGAGAGTCCCCCCTGGAAACTGAGAACAAAGCCCAGGGTTACTTTCCACAGAACACTGGGAATCTCAGCCAGATTATCAGATGATTTTATTTTAACATGGAAGCCATAGTTGAGAGTCAAAACACACATCTACCTCACATTGTGGACCTCAGTGGGCCTGGTTTCATGTGACGTTTTTTGGCCCCTCTTTGGGAAGCCTTGTTTGTGAGAGTTCTCCAGAGCTTTCATTGAAATGATCTTTCTCACCATTAAATTGTTCCTGAATGAATGGAAACCCACAGTGCCTCCAACTTAATCCTTTAAAAATAGCTAGATAAATACCGTGCAATCTTTGAAATTCCCATGACCAGGTGGCACTGGAGAACCTTAGGATATCCTGTTGCTGATCATGGGTTTACCAGACAGGTGCCTTGATTGAAGGCTTTCATGAAAATGATGAAGAACAGAGATGCCAGTGAGGTGGGGCCTGCTGAGTAGTGGGCCTAGAGCAGTGCTGTGCAGGTGTGTGATAAAACATCTGTGGTGGGGCCATGTGGATCTTCCATGGGCTTGCAAATGTCTTGTGAGTGACATGGTGCAGCCAGCAGACCCTTATATATAAAGGCATCTTGTTATATGGAGAGGTTTCAGAACAATGTTCAGAATCAGGTTGCTATGGTCAGGGGGCCAGGCTCTGTGGGATAGATGCTTGCTTGGTGCTTTCTCCTAGGACCCTGACACACCACACGTGACAGAACTCCCTCCAGCACTGTGTCCCAGTTGAAGTCCTTGTATTTTGTGAAGCAAATACCAAACTCCCAGTGCAGCAGCAAGAAACACCACGAAAATTGGAGGATGACCAAATGGCTTCACAGTTCCCACGGGGAGATACTTAGCCCCCAGTGGCCACAGTTTACCTACAAAGAGAGAATTCAGCACTTCTGCCTCATGTTCATTGGAAAATCAGAAACTATGTCCTCCAGGTCACATAGATGCAGACCCAGCTTTGATGGTCTCACTACAAAGGAAGCTAATGCTCCTGACAACAACATATATTTCAAGAGCCCAACCTCAGAGGCAGTTTCTCAAGAAGTCTTTAGGCCAGCAGAGCTCCATGTTTGTGGAGGTTTTATCCTCTCCCTTACTTATGGAAACTCATCTACCACCTCCAAAGTTGTGAACTCCTGAGCACTTTTCATTCCACATATGTATTCAAAGATTTTCTAACTCTTCTCCTGGAATTGCGTCTTACTTGGGGCAAGGGTATTGTCAAGGAATTTTTCTGGATGACAGTGGGAAGATTTTGTGTAGCACATATTTCCATACACATTGGATTCATTTTCCTATTATCCATTCCAAATACTGAATCTCTGACACTAACCCATACCCTACTAGACTCTGACTACAAATCCTAATATGATAGAAAAAAATAACCCAAACAGAATAGAAAACAAGCAGTTCAGAGGAGGCATGGTGTGTAGTTGCACAGGCCTTTTGCATTATAAAAGGTAGATGTTATGAATCTAGTCCAATGTGATAGTTCTCCATGTGTTTTTAAATTTAACAAATATGTGAATTCCTGTCTCCCTTTCTCTGCAGCCTATTCAGCACATGTATTTTTACATGCACATAGAGAATCCTACCTGGTTTCCCAGCTACATTCTTGTGAGGTGGCTGACTTGGCAGATACAAACTGTGAGAAGAAATCACTCCTCCTAAATTGTGTTGGAACTGAAAATCAACCTATGGGTGAGCTTCCTACTTCAACAACATGATACATACATCCATGTTCAGTAAAATAAATATTTCTAGATCTTGGGATGACATATATTTCATGATGAATTTCAATTGGCATATATATTTTTACTTTTTAATGTCTCTCTGTGTGTGTTTTTTGTGTATATATATGTGTATATAAATATATATATATATATATATATATATATATGTATATTTACACACACACCCTCTGCAGATTTTTCAAAATATAAAATATGTGTGTCTTATTTTACACTCCCTGAATTCTTGTTCATGTATGTGGATTTATAATCAACATTTCACAAGATTATTCTCAGAAATATTCATCCACCTGAAATACATATTTGTTTCCTAGTACTGAAAACTAACTTCAGTGAATGGTGCAAAGAAATCCTAACATTTCTACGGTAACTGACCCTGTTTAACATCCATGCAAGTAGACTCCTATGGGACATGATGTGTATTTTGACATTTATTTTTATTCAACACTGGTACATTACTCTTTCTTAAGTTGATGAACATCATAGGATATATATTTCATCCTCAAGTTCACAAATTTCTAGGCATTTGGTTCACTTTCAATCAAATCCTGCTTCAGAACACATGTATTCCTCCACGTTTCTTGACTGGTCTTTTCATGAGACTTCTTTCCAAACACATTATTTTGGATTTCCATTATCACTTTGGAACCGAAACTCACACACCCCTCATGGTAAACCATCACCCTAATATTACCATTAGATGTATAACTGTTTGGAATGAATGATCTTGTATCAATATAAGATTTCTTATATGTTTTCAGATATCAATTCAATCCATTATTTAAATTGGAACAGTTATATTCTTTATTAACAGTATGGTCTATTCATGCATTATCTCTATACTCATAGACCCAGGGTACACCTATTTGAACCCCCGAATTCTAATTTATACGTCTTCAACATATTGCTCCCAAAAATAGTGGAAGAAATACTCATGTCACCTGATGTACATATATATTTAATCACAGTGATATTCTGAACACAAAATGCAAAGGTCACACTTATGATTGTACCTAAGCCTAATTAGAAAGTGAGCATGGATTACTAAAGCCATCCTTGTCTAGGTTGGCTAATGCTCTCAAATGTCAATTCTATTGGTGACTACACATTTGTTTCTGCCTATGATTATATATTCAACCTCAACCCTGTTGAAAATGTCTAATCCTATCACTCACTTTATACTTTGCCTAATTTCCTAATGTCTATATTCATATCTGCTTTCCTACATATCTTCCCCAGTTCATCATTGTGACTGACTCTTCACATGTGCTGACATTTACATTCACTCTCTAACAGACACCCTATTGCTAAAGAACTTTTGATCCAAATATTATACTTACTCTTCTTCCTAAACCTACTGACTATCTTTCTAATCCTACCTACTATCTCTTTTTGACTTGATCTTCTCTTCTACATTCAATCTTCCAAGGTACAAGGTCCTATGCCATTGTATGTTGATTTATCACAGACATCTGTACAGAATGTAATTCAAAGCTAAGTATCCCAATCAAGGGCCCAATGCCCTTCTGGCCTTCAAATCTTACTTAGATTTCTGTTTTCATACATATATTTCACCTCTATATTATTATAAAAATCACAGGTTCCCAATACCCTTCTTCATCCAGCAGAATGATTTCTAACCCAAATTGAACATGTTCTTAACCCCAAGCATTCACTGTTTTCTCAATCTCACTTTACAGAAGAGCAGGGACAGAGTTGGTCTTACAATACAGGAATATAGGGAATCTTCCACCTTCTGTGAACCTTCAAGGTCCATGCAGAAATGATCCCTGGAGAAGATGTAGGCAGCTAGCAAGGACCTGAGAGAGTAAAAGTCATCTTCCGTGGCAAACAACCTGGTCAGGATGAAGGGATGTGTCTGAATGAGCCTCTCTCTTCTTCATGTAGACAAGATGGACCAAACCAGGCCTGTGTGGAGAGCTTTTCCTGGGTGCCTATGGTTGATATACCATTCTAACTTGTGAAAGTGTCACAGGAAGCAGGGGCAGCCTCCATCTCATGGGACCCTTTGAAGCAACAGTTCGGACAAAGTGTTTTGCAAGGCAGTGACCTCATTCAGTTCCTGAAGGAAGTGACCTCACCACACTTCCTTGGTGATGGAACTCTCTGAACTTGGGATCCAGGAAGCCAGGCACCCAGAGGCAGTCCCAGTGCCAGTCCCAGTGGGCTCACTTGTTTGGATTTACCAAAGACAGAGTCAGTCTTTCTTGGTACCTACAGATGTGAGGATGGCCAATTGCCAGGAAAGCTCTGAAGGGAGTCTTTCCTGAGAAAGCAGGTAGTGGCTCACCCCTGGCTCCTGACAACTTAACAGAATTGGCCAAAAAGGGCCAGATCTGAGACAAGAAGGCCATTACGGGGGAACCGAGTATGGCCCACCATTCAGAGGACACTGTGGGTAGTCACAGACCTCTTTGGGTGAAGGAGGTGGCTTTGTGGGTGTGGGTGTGAGTTTGTGGTTTGGTCTCATGTTCTGAGAAGAGCTAGGAAAGGCGGTTTGTTTGGTTTGGAGTGGACTGTTTCTAGAAAGTCTTTTGACAAGGCGAGTGTTCTTTTTCTGTGTATCACACTGTGTCCGTGGTTGTAGACATTAGAAAAGAGAATGCATCAATGGATGTGTCCTGTCTAGTAGAAAGCTTCCAGCATTCATCCTGCCCAATTTATGAATGGAATGCAGCTTGCCTTATCCATGGGGAAAACCTACTATCTTCCTTAATTCCTGTTTTCTTCCTGAATTCTGGCCACTCTTCAGAATAGGCTCATGGTTTTGTGTCCAAGATATGTACCACCTCCAAGCTTCGTGACATGGCCATGTACTAGATAGCTGAAAGGAATGGCGAGCATCTCAGAAAATGTCTCAGTGGAGAAACCCTACTTTGGGCCTTTTGCTTTCCTATTGTTCTGTTTCCCTGGATGTCAGCAAGGTCTTTCCCTCAGGACACAACTTTGTGAAGCCTGAAGAAAACAGTTTTCAAATGCAAACGAATGGGCATCACTTGTGGCTCTTTGCTTAATTGCTTTGCAAAGGGATGTGTCTGAATCAGCCTCTTGGCCCTGTGTGAGGCTGTGGCTTAGATTGTCAGCACTTGATGGATCTCAGGAAAGATCCCATATGTGCATCCAAAGCCAATATGGCAAAACAGCAGTCATTGTGGATGAAGTCTCTCGCCTTCCTCTGTAAGGTCCCTGACCTGCATCAAGTGAGAATAGGGATGCTTTGGGTCAAATGAGTTTTTCAAAGCCCTGCAGAGGCTAGCCATTATGTGCTTGTGTTTTCTCATGACTCCAATTTGCACAAAAAATCTGTACCCCACCATCAGCAGGCCTCAAAGTTTAGAAGCTGAGCAGTATTAAAGGCAGGCCTATTTGATCACTCCTGGTTCAAAGACGGGTTTCCAGGCCACCCTGACATTAGGCAAATGAGGGGCAAGGGAGCTTATTGTGGACACTGTTTTAGGCTGCGCCCCTCATGAAAACCTCCAGCCAGAGGTTATGAGGATTGTCTATATGGAAGAAGTTGAGAGCCTTGTGGAAGTGTTTTGGTTTGAATTGTGGTCATTTGTATGGCCGTGTAAGGGATGACTGGGTCCGCCTGGGCTTGAACTCTGGTGTGATTCCCCTTGGAGACTGAGTTCTGGAACTGACCTCAGAGAAGTATTGCCATGAATTGAGTTAGGATTTTCCGAGGCCACGCATGAGAGTCCCCCCTGAAAACTGAGATCGAAGCCCAGGGTGACTTGCCACAGAACACTGGGAATCTCAGCCAGGATATCACATGATTTTATTCTTAAAGACCTGGAAGCCATAGTTGAGAGTCAAAACACACATGGACCTCACATTGTAGACCTCAGAGGGCCTGGTTTCATGTGACGTTTTTTGGCCACTCTTTGGGAAGCCTTGTTTGTGAGAGTTCTCCAGAGCTTTCATTGACATGATCTTTCTCACCATTAAATGCTTCCTGAATGAACGGATACTCACAGTGCCTCCAACTTCATCCTTTAAAAATGGCTTGATAAATACTGTGCAATCATTGAAATTCCCATAACCAGGTGGCACTGGAGAACCTTAGGATGTCCTGTTGCTGATGATGAGTTTACCCGACAGGTGCCTTGATTGACGGCTTTCATGAAAATGATGAAGAACAGAGATGCCAGTGAGGTGAGGCCTGCTGAGTAGTGGGCCTAGAGCAGTGAAGTGCAGGTGTGTGATAAAACATCTGTGGTGGGGCCATGTGGATCTGCCATGGGCTTCCAAATGTCTTGTGACTGACATGGTGCAGCCAGCAGACCCTTATATATAAAGGCATCTTGTTATATGGAGAGGTTTCAGAACAATGTTCAGAATCAGGTTGCTATGGTCAAGGGGCCAAGCTCTGTGGGATAGAAGCATGGTTGGTGCATTCTCCTAGGACCCTGACACACCACACGTGACAGAACTCCCTCCAGCACTGTGTCTTAGTTGAAGTCCTTGTATTTTGTGAAGCAAATACCAAACTCCCAGTGCAGCAGCAAGAAACACCACGAAAAGTGGAGGATGACCAAATGGCTTCACAGTTCCCAAGGGGAGATACTTAGCCCCCAGTGGCCACAGTTTACCTACAAAGAGAGAATTCAGCACTTCTGCCTCATGTTCATTGGAAAATCAGAAACCATGTCCTCCAGGTCACATAGATGCAGACCCAGCTTTGATGGTCTCACTACAAAGGAAGCTAATGCTCCTGACTACAACATATATTTCAAGAGCCCAACCTCAGAGGCAGTTTCTCAAGAAGTCTTTAGGCCAGCAGAGCTCCAATTTTGTGGAGTGTTTATCCTCTCCCTTACTTATGGAAACTCCTCTACCACTTCCCAAGTTGTGAACTCCTGAGCATTTTTCATTCCACATATGTATTCAAAAATTTTCTAACCCTTCTTCTCGAAATGCGTCTTACTTGGGGCAAGGGTATTGTCAAGGCATTTTTCTGGATGACAGTGGGAAGATTTTGTGTAGCACATATTTCCATACACATTGGATTCATTTTTCTATTTTCCATTCCAAATACTGAATCCCTGACACTAACCCATACCCTACTAGACTCTGACTACAAATCCTAATATGATAGAGAAAATTAACCAAAACAGAATAGAAATACAAGCAGTTCAAAGGAGGCATGGTGTGTAGTTGGACAGGCCTTTTGCATTATAAAGGGTAGATGTTATGAATTTAGTCCAATGTAATAGTTCTCCATGTGTTTTTAAACTTAACCAATATGTGAATTCCTGTCTCCCTTTCTCTGCAGCCTATTTAGCACATGTATTTTTACATGCACATAGAGAATCCTACCTGGTTTCCCAGCTACATTCTTGTGAGGTGGCTGACTTGGCAGATACAAATTTTGAGAAGAAATCAGTCCTCCTAAATGCTGTTGGAACTGAAAATCAACCTATGGGTGAGCTTCCTACTTGAACAACATGATACATACATCCATGTTCAGTAAAATAAATATTTCTGGATCTTGGGATGATATATATTTCATTATGAATTTCAATTTGTATATATATTTTTACTTTTTAATGTCTCTCTGTGTGTGTTTTGTGTATATATATATATATATATATATATATATATATATATGTTTATATACACACACACAGTCTCCAGATTTTTCAAAATATAAAATATGTGTGTCTTATTTTACACTCCCTAAATTCATGTTCATGTCTGTGGATTCATAATCAACTTTTCACAAGATTATTCTCAGAAATATTCATCCACCTGAAATACATATTTGTTTCCTAGTATTGAAAACTAACTTCAGTGAATGGTGCATAGAAATCCTAACATTTCTACAGTAACTGAAACTGTTTAACATCAATGCAAGTAGACTCCTATGGGACATGATGTGTATTTTGACATTTATTTTTATTCAACACTGGTACACTACTATTTCTTCAGTTGATGCCCATCATAGAATATATATTTCATCCTCAAGTTCACAAATTTCTAGGCATTTGGTTCACTTTCCATAAAATCCTGCTTCAGAACACATGTATTCCTCCATGTTTCTTGACTGGTCTTTTCATGAGACTTCTTTCCAAACACATTATTTTGGATTTCCATAATCACTTTGGAACCAAAACTCACACACAACTCATGGTAAATCATCACCCTAATATTACCATTAGATGTTTAACTGGTTGGAGTGAATGATCGTGTATCAATATAAGATTTCTTATATGTTTTCAGATATCAATTCAATCCATTATTTAAATTGGAACCAGTTATATTCTTTATTCACAGTATGGTCTATTCATGCATTATGCCTATACTCATAGACCCAGGGTACACCTATTTGTACCCCCGAATTCTAATTTATATGTCTTCAACGTATTGCCCCCAAAAATAGTGGAAGAAATACTCATGTCACCTGATCTACATATATATTTTATCACAGTGATATTCTGAACACAAAATTCAAAGGTCACACTTATGATTGTACCTAAGCCTAATTGGAAAGTGAGCATGGATTACTAAAGCCATCCTTGTCTAGGTTGACTAATGCTCTCAAATGTCAATTCTATGGGTGACTACACATTTGTTTCTGCCTAAGATTATATATTCAACCTCAACCCTGTTGAAAATGTCTATTCCTATCACTCACTTTATACTTTGCCTAATTTCCTAATGTCTATATTCATATTTGCTTTCCTACATATCTTCCCCAGTTCATCATTATGACTGACTCTTCACATGTGCTGACATTTACATTCACTCTGTAACAGACACCATATTGCTAAAGAACTTTTGGTCCAAATATTATACTCACTCTTCTGTATAAACCTACTGACTATCGTTCTAATCCTACCTACTATCCCTTTTTGACTTGATCTTCTCTTCTACATTCAATCCTCCAAGGTACAAGGTCTTATGCCATTGTATGTTGATTTAACAGAGACATCTGTACAGAATGTAATTCAAAGCTAAGTATCCCAATCAAGGGCCCAATGCCCCTCTGGCCTTCAAATCTTACTTAAATTTCTGTTTTCATACATATATTTCACCTCTATATTATTATAAATATCACAGGTTCTCAATACCATTCTTCATCCAGCAGAATGTTTTCTAACCCAAATTGAACATGTTCTTAACCCCAAGCATTCACTGTTTCCTCAATCTCACTTTACAGAAGAGTAGGGACAGAGTAGGTCTTACAATACAGGAATGTAGAGGATCTTCCACCTGCTGAGAACCTCAAAGGTCCATGCAGAAATGATCCCTGGAGAAGATGTAGGCAGCTAGGAAGGACCTGAGAGAGTAAAAGTCATCTTCCGTGGCAAACAACCTTGTCAGGATGAAGGGATGTGTCTGAATGAGCCTCTCTCTTCTTCATGTGGACAAGATGGACCAAACCAGGCCTGTGTGGAGAGCTTTTCCTGGGTGCCGATGGTTGAGATACCATTCTAACTTGTGAAAGTGTCATAGGAAGCAGGGGCAGCCTCCATCTCATGGGACCCTTGGAAGCAACAGTTAAAACAAAGTTTTTTCCAAAGAAGTGACCTCATTCAGTTTCTGAAGGAAGTGGCCTCACCACACTTTCTTGGTGATGGAACTCTCTGAACATGGGATCCAGGTACCCAGGCACCCAGAGGCAGTTTCAGTGCCAGTCCCAGTGCGCACACTTGTTTGGATTTACCAAGGACAGAGTCAGCCTTTCTTGGTACCTACAGATGTGAGGATGGCCAATTGCCAGGCAAAGCTCTGAAGGGGGTCTTTCCTGAGAAAGCAAGTAGTGGCTCAACCCTGGCTCCTGACAACTTCACAGAATTGGCCAAGGAGGCCAGATCTGAGACAAGACACGCCATTTCGGGGGAACCTAGTATAGCCCAACAGTCAGAGGACACTGCGGGTAGTCACAGACCTCCTTGGGGGAAGGAGGTGGCTTTGTGGGTGTGGATGTGAGTTTGTGGTTTGGTCTCCTGTTCTGAGTAGAGCTAGAAAAGTCTGTTTGTTTGGTTTTGAGTGGAATGTTTCTAGCAAGTCTTTTGACAAGGCGAGTGTTGCATTGTCTGTGTATCGCACTGTGTCCGTGGTTGTAGACATTAGAAAAGAGAATGCATCAATGGATGTGTCCTGTCTAGTAGAAAGCTTCCAGCATTCATCCTGCCCAATTTATGAATGGACTGCGGCTTGCCTTATCCATGGGCAAAACCTACTATCTTCCTAAATTCCTGTTTTCTTCCTGAATTCTGGCCACTCTTCAGAATAGGCTCATGGTTTTGTGTCCAAGACATGTACCACCTCCAAGCTTGGTGACATGGCCATGTACTAGATAGCTGAAAGAAATGGCAAGCATCTCAGAAAACTCAGATATCAGAGGGCCCATTAAAGTCTCAGTGGAGAAACCCTTCTTTGGGCCTTTTGCTTATCTATTGTTCAGTTTCCCTGGATGTCAGCAAGGTCTTTGCCTCAGGACACACCTTTGTGAAGCCTGAAGAAAACAGTTTTCAAATGCAAACGAATGGGCATCACTTGTGGCTCTTTGCTTAATTGCTTTGCAAAGGGATGTGTCTGAGTCAGCCTCCTTGACATATGTGAGGCTGTGGCTTAGATTGTCAGCACCTGATGGATCTCAGGAAAGATCCCATATGTGCATCCAAAGCCAATATGGCAAACCAGCAGTCATTGTGGATGAAGTCTCTCGCCTTCCTCTGTAAGGTCCCTGACGTGCATCCAGTGAGAATAGGGATCTTTTGGGTCAAATGTGTGTTTCAAAGCCCTTCAGAGGCTAGCCATTATGTGCTTGTGTTTTCTCATGACTCCAATTTACAGAAAAAATCTGTACACCACCATCAGCAGGCCTCAAAGTTTAGAAGCTGAGCAGTATTAAAGGCAGGCCTATTTGATCACTCCTGGTTCAAAGAATGGTGTCCAGGCCACCTTGACATTAGGCAAATGAGGGGCAAGGGAGCTTATTGTGGACACTGTCTTAGGCTACACCCCTCATTGAAACCTCCAGCCAGAGGTTATGAGGATTGTCTATATGGAAGAAGTTGAGGGCCTTGTGGCAGTGTTTTGGTTTGAATTGTGGTCATTTGTATGGCGGTGGAAGAGATGACTGGGTCCGCCTGGGCTTGAACTCTGGTGTGATTCCCCTTGGAGACTGAGTTCTGGAACTGACCTCAGAGAAGTATTGCCATGAATTGAGTTGGGATTTTCCGAGGCCACGAAAGAGAGTCCCCCCTGGAAACTGAGAACAAAGCCCAGGGTTACTTTCCACAGAACACTGGGAATCTCAGCCAGATTATCAGATGATTTTATTCTTAAGGACATGGAAGCCATAGTTGAGAGTCAAAACACACATCTACCTCACATTGTGGACCTCAGTGGGCCTGGTTTCATGTGACGTTTTTTGGCCACTCTTTGTGAAGCCTTGTTTGTGAGAGTTCTCCAGAGCTTTCATTGAAATGATCTTTCTCACCATTAAATGGTTTCTGAATTAATGGAAACCCACAGTGCCTCCAACTTAATCCTTTAAAAATAGCTAGATAAATACCGTGCAATCTTTGAAATTCCCATGACCAGGTGGCACTGGAGAACCTTAGGATATCCTGTTGCTGATCATGAGTTTACCAGACAGGTGCCTTGATTGACGGCTTTCATGAAAATGATGAAGAACAGAGATGCCAGTGAGGTGGGGCCTGCTGAATAGTGGGCCTAGAGCAGTGGTGTGCAGGTGTGTGATAAAACATCTGTGGTGGGGCCATGTGGATCTTCCATGGGCTTCCAAATGTCTTGTGACTGACATGGTGCAGCCAGCAGACCCTTATATATAAAGGCATCTTGTTATATGGAGAGGTTTCAGAACAATGTTCAGAATCAGGTTGCTATGGTCAAGGGGCCAAGCTCTGTGGGATAGAAGTATGGTTGGTGCTTTCTCCTAGGACCCTGACACACCACACGTGACAGAACTCCCTCCAGCACTGTGTCCCAGTTGAAGTCCTTGTATTTCGTGAAGCAAATACCAAACTCCCAGTGAAGCAGCAAGAAACACCACGAAAAGTGGAGGATGACCAAATGGCTTCACAGTTCCTACGGGGAGATACTTAGCCCCCATTGGCCACAGTTTACCTTCAAAGAGAGAATTCAGCACTTCTGCCTCATGTTCATTGGAAAATCAGAAACCATGTCCTCCAGGTCACATAGATGCAGACCCAGCTTTGATGGTCTCACTACAAAGGAAGCTAATGCTCCTGACAACAACATATATTTCAAGAGCCCAACCTTAGAGGCAGTTTCTCAAGAAGTCTTTAGGCCAGCAGAGCTCCATGTTTGTGGAGTGTTTATCCTCTCCCTTACTTATGGAAACTCCTCTACCACCTCCAAAGTTGTGAACTCCTGAGCATTTTTCATTTCACATATGTATTCAAAGATTTTCTAACTCTTCTCCTCGAATTGCGTCTTACTTGTGGCAAGGGTATTGTCAAGGCATTTTTCTGGATGACAGTGGGAAGATTTTGTGTAGCACATATTTGCATACACCTTGGATTCATTTTCCTATTTTCCATTCCAAATACTTAATCCCTGACACTAACCCATACCCTACTAGACTCTGACTACAAATCCTAATATGATAGAAAAAATAACCCAATCAGAATATAAATACAAGCAGTTCAGAGGAGGCATGGTGTGTAGTTGGACAGGCCTTTTGCATTATAAAGGGTAGATGTTATGAATGTAGTCCAATTTAATAGTTCTCCATGTGTTTTTAAACTTAAAACATATGTGAATTCCTGTCTCCCTTTCTCTGCAGCCTATTCAGCACATGTATTTTTACATGCACATAGAGAATCCTACCTGGTTTCCCAGCTACATTCTTGTGAGGTGGCTGACTTGGCAGATACAAACTGTGAGAAGAAATCACTCCTCCTAAATGCTGTTGAAACTGAAAATCAACCTATGGGTGAGCTTCCTACTTCAACAACATGATACATACATCCATGTTCAGTAAAATAAATATTTCTGGATCTCGGGATGATATATATTACATGATGAATTTCAATTGGCATATATATTTTTACTTTTTAATGTCTCTCTGTGTGTGTTTTGTGTGTATATATATAAATATATATATATATATATTTATATATATACACACACACACACTCTCCAGATTTTTCAAAATATAAAATATGTGTGTCTTATTTTACACTCTCTGAATTCATGCTCATGTATGTGGATTTATAATCAACTTTTCACAAGATTATTCTCAGAAATATTCATCCACCTGAAATACATATTTGTTTTCCAGTACTTAAAACTAACTTCAGTGAATGTTGCATAGATATCTTAACATTTCTAGAGTAACTGACCCTGTTTAACATAAATGCAAGTAGACTCCTATGGGACATGATGTGTATTTTGACATTTATTTTTATTCAACACTGGTACACTACTATTTCTTCAGTTGATGCACATCATAGAATATATATTTCATCCTCAAGTTCACAAATTTCTAGGCATTTGGTTCACTTTCCATAAAATCCTGCTTCAGAACACATGTATTCCTCCATGTTTCTTGACTGGTCTTTTCATGAGACTTCTTTCCAAACACATTATTTTGGATTTCCATAATCACTTTGGAACCAAAACTCACACACCCCTCATGGTAAATCATCACCCTAATATTACCATTAGATGTTTAACTGGTTGGAGTGAATGATCGTGTATCTATATAAGATTTCTTATATGTTTTCAGATATCAATTCAATCCATTATTTAAATTAGAACCAGTTATATTCTTTATTCACAGTATGGTGTATTCATGCATTATGCCTATACTCATAGACCCATGGTACACCTATTTGTACCCCCGAATTCTAATTTATACGTCTTCAACGTATTGCTCCCAAAAATAGTGGAAGAAATACTCATGTCACCTGATCTACATATATATTTTATCACAGTGATATTCTGAACACAAAATTCAAAGGTCACACTTATGATTGTACCTAAGCCTAATTGGAAAGTGAGCATGGATTACTAAAGCCATCCTTGTCTAGGTTGACTAATGCTCTCAAATGTCAATTCTATGGGTGACTACACATTTGTTTCTGCCTAAGATTATATATTCAACCTCAACCCTGTTGAAAATGTCCAATCCTATCATTCACTTTATACTTTGCCTAATTTCCTAATGTCTATATTCATATTTGCTTTCCTACATATCTTCCCCAGTTCATCATTATGACTGACTCTTCACATGTGCTGACATTTACATTCACTCTGTAACAGACACCATATTGCTAAAGAACTTTTGGTCCAAATATTATACTCACTCTTCTGTATAAACCTACTGACTATCTTTCTAATCCTACCTACTATCCCTTTTTGACTTGATCTTCTCTTCTACATTCAATCATCCAAGGTACAAGGTCTTATGCCATTGTATGTTGATTTATCAGAGACATCTGTACAGAATGTAATTCAAAGCTAAGTATCCCAATCAAGGGCCCAATGCCCCTCTGGCCTTCAAATCTTACTTAGATTTCTGTTTTCATACATATATTACACCTCTATATTATTATAAAAATCACAGGTTCCCAATACCATTCTTCATCCAGCAGAATGATTTCTAACCCAAATTGAACATGTTCTTAACCCCAAGCATTCACTGTTTCCTCAATCTCACTTTACAGAAGAGTAGGGACAGAGTAGGTCTTACAATACAGGAATGTAGAGGATTGTCCACCTGCTGAGAACCTCAAAGGTCCATGCAGAAATGATCCCTGGAGAAGATGTAGGCAGCTAGGAAGGACCTGAGAGAGTAAAAGTCATCTTCCGTGGCAAACAACCTGGTCAGGATGAAGGGATGTGTCTGAATGAGCCTCTCTCTTCTTCATGTGGACAAGATGGACCAAACCAGGCCTGTGTGGAGAGCTTTTCCTGGGTGCCGATGGTTGAGATACCATTCTAACTTGTGAAAGTGTCATAGGAAGCAGGGGCAGCCTCCATCTCATGGGACCCTTGGAAGCAACAGTTAAAACAAAGTTTTTTCCAAAGAAGTGACCTCATTCAGTTTCTGAAGGAAGTGGCCTCACCACACTTTCTTGGTGATGGAACTCTCTGAACATGGGATCCAGGAACCCAGGCACCTAGAGGCAGTTTCAGTGCCAGTCCCAGTGCGCACACTTGTTTGGATTTACCAAGGACAGAGTCAGTCTTTCTTGGTACCTACAGATGTGAGGATGGCCAATTGCCAGGCAAAGCTCTGAAGGGGGTCTTTCCTGAGAAAGCAAGTAGTGGCTCAACCCTGGCTCCTGACAACTTCACAGAATTGGCCAAGGAGGCCAGATCTGAGACAAGACATGCCATTTCGGGGGAACCTAGTATAGCCCAACAGTCGGAGGACACTGTGGGTAGTCACAGACCTCCTTGGGGGAAGGAGGTGGCTTTGTGGGTGTGGGTGTGAGTTTGTGGTTTGGTCTCCTGTTCTGAGTAGAGCTAGAAAAGTCTGTTTGTTTGGTTTTGAGTGGAATGTTTCTAGCAAGTCTTTTGACAAGGCGAGTGTTGCATTGTCTGTGTATCGCACTGTGTCAGTGGTTGTAGACATTAGAAAAGAGAATGCATCAATGGATGTGTCCTGTCTAGTAGAAAGCTTCCAGCATTCATCCTGCCCAATTTATGAATGGATGTGGCTTGCCTTATCCATTGGCAAAACCTACTATCGTCCTAAATTCCTGTTTTCTTCCTGAATTCTGGCCACTCTTAAGAATAGGCTCATGGTTTTGTGTCCAAGACATGTACCACCTCCAAGCTTGGTGACATGGCCATGTACTAGATAGCTGAAAGAAATGGCAAGCATCTCAGAAAACTCAGATATCAGTGGGCCCATTAAAGTCTCAGTGGAGAAACCCTTCTTTGGGCCTTTTGCTTATCTATTGTTCAGTTTCCCTGGATGTCAGCAAGGTCTTTCCCTCAGGACACAACTTTGTGAAGCCTGAAGAAAACAGTTTTCAAATGCAAACGAATGGGCATCACTTGTGGCTCTTTGCTTAATTGCTTTGCAAAGGGATGTGTCTGAGTCAGCCTCCTTGACATATGTGAGGCTGTGGCTTAGATTGTCAGCACCTGTTGGATCTCAGGAAAGATCCCATATGTGCATCCAAAGCGAATATGGCAAAACAGCAGTCATTGTGGATGAAGTCTCTCGCCTTCCTCTATAAGGTCCCTGACGTGCAACCAGTGAGAATAGGGATCTTTTGGGTCAAATGTGTTTTTCAAAGCCCTTCAGAGGCTAGCCATTATGTGCTTGTGTTTTCTCATGACTCCAATTTACAGAAAAAATCTGTACACCACCATCAGCAGGCCTCAAAGTTTAGAAGCTGAGCAGTATTAAAGGCAGGCCTATTTGATCACTCCTGGTTCAAAGAATGGTGTCCAGGCCACCTTGACATTAGGCAAATGAGGGGCAAGGGAGCTTATTGTGGACACTGTCTTAGGCTGCACCCCTCATTGAAACCTCCAGCCAGAGGTTATGAGGATTGTCTATATGGAAGATGTTGAGGGCCTTGTGGCAGTGTTTTGATTTGAATTGTGGTCATTTGTATGGCGGTGGAAGAGATGACTGGGTCCGCCTGGGCTTGAACTCTGGTGTGATTCCCCTTGGAGTCTGAGTTCTGGAACTGACCTCAGAGAAGTATTGCCATGAATTGAGTTGGGATTTTCCGAGGCCACGAAAGAGAGTCCCCCCTGGAAACTGAGAACAAAGCCCAGGGTTACTTTCCACAGAACACTGGGAATCTCAGCCAGATTATCAGATGATTTTATTCTTAAAGACATGGAAGCCATAGTTGAGAGTCAAAACACACATCTACCTCACATTGTGGACCTCAGTGGGCCTGGTTTCATGTGACGTTTTTTGGCCACTCTTTGGGAAGCCTTGTTTGTGAGAGTTCTCCAGAGCTTTCATTGAAATGATCTTTCTCACCATTAAATGGTTCCTGAATGAATGGAAACCCACAGTGCCTCCAACTTAATCCTTTAAAAATAGCTAGATAAATACCGTGCAATCTTTGAAATTCCCATGACCAGGTGGCACTGGAGAACCTTAGGATATCCTGTTGCTGATCATGGGTTTACCAGACAGGTGCCTTGATTGAAGGCTTTCATGAAAATGATGAAGAACAGAGATGCCAGTGAGGTGGGGCCTGCTGATTAGTGGGCCTAGAGCAGTGCTGTGCAGGTGTGTGATAAAACATCTGTGGTGGGGCCATGTGGATCTTCCATGGGCTTGCAAATGTCTTGTGAGTGACATGGTGCAGCCAGCAGACCCTTATATATAAAGGCATCTTGTTATATGGAGAGGTTTCAGAACAATGTTCAGAATCAGGTTGCTATGGTCAAGGGGCCAAGCTCTGTGGGATAGATGCTTGCTTGGTGCTTTCTCCTAGGACCCTGACACACCACACGTGACAGAACTCCCTCCAGCACTGTGTCCCAGTTGAAGTCCTTGTATTTCGTGAAGCAAATACCAAACTCCCAGTGAAGCAGCAAGAAACACCACGAAAATTGGAGGATGACCAAATGGCTTCACAGTTCCCACGGGGAGATACTTAGCCCCCAGTGGCCACAGTTTACCTACAAAGAGAGAATTCAGCACTTCTGCCTCATGTTCATTGGAAAATCAGAAACCATGTCCTCCAGGTCACATAGATGCAGACCCAGCTTTGATGGTCTCACTACAAAGGAAGCTAATGCTCCTGACAACAACATGTATTTCAAGAGCCCAACCTCAGAGGCAGTTTCTCAAGAAGTCTTTAGGCCAGCAGAGCTCCATGTTTGTGGAGGTTTTATCCTCTCCCTTACTTATGGAAACTCATCTACCACCTCCAAAGTTGTGAACTCCTGAGCACTTTTCATTCCACATATGTATTCAAAGATTTTCTAACTCTTCTCCTCGAATTG
This sequence comes from Ictidomys tridecemlineatus, assembly GCF_052094955.1. Lineage (NCBI taxonomy): Eukaryota > Metazoa > Chordata > Mammalia > Rodentia > Sciuridae > Ictidomys > Ictidomys tridecemlineatus. The sequence continues at coordinate 123,638,959 of NC_135480.1, read as the reverse complement.
CGTCTTACTTGGGGCAAGGGTATTGTCAAGGCATTTTTCTGGATGACAGTGGGAAGATTTTGTGTAGCACATATTTGCATACACATTGGATTCATTTTCCTATTATCCATTCCAAATACTGAATCTCTGACACTAACCCATACCCTACTAGACTCTGACTACAAATCCTAATATGATAGAAAGAAATAACCCAAACAGAATAGAAAACAAGCAGTTCAGAGGAGGCATGGTGTGTAGTTGCACAGGCCTTTTGCATTATAAAAGGTAGATGTTATGAATCTAGTCCAATGTGATAGTTCTCCATGTGTTTTTAAACTTAACAAATATGTGAATCCCTGTCTCCCTTTCTCTGCAGCCTATTCAGCACATGTATTTTTACATGCACATAGAGAATCCTACCTGGTTTCCCAGCTACATTCTTGTGAGGTGGCTGACTTGGCAGATACAAACTGTGAGAAGAAATCACTCCTCCTAAATTGTGTTGGAACTGAAAATCAACCTATGGGTGAGCTTCCTACTTCAACAACATGATACATACATCCATGTTCAGTAAAATAAATATTTCTAGATCTTGGGATGACATATATTTCATGATGAATTTAAATTGGCATATATATTTTTACTTTTTAATGTCTCTCTGTGTGTGTTTTTTGTGTATATATATGTGTATATAAATATATATATATATATGTATATTTACACACACACCCTCTGCAGATTTTTCAAAATATAAAATATGTGTGTCTTATTTTACACTCCCTGAATTCTTGTTCATGTATGTGGATTTATAATCAACATTTCACAAGATTATTCTCAGAAATATTCATCCACGTGAAATACATATTTGTTTCCTAGTACTGAAAACTAACTTCAGTGAATGGTGCAAAGAAATCCTAACATTTCTACGGTAACTGACCCTGTTTAACATCCATGCAAGTAGACTCCTATGGGACATGATGTGTATTTTGACATTTATTTTTATTCAACACTGGTACATTACTCTTTCTTAAGTTGATGAACATCATAGGATATATATTTCATCCTCAAGTTCACAAATTTCTAGGCATTTGGTTCACTTTCAATCAAATCCTGCTTCAGAACACATGTATTCCTCCACGTTTCTTGACTGGTCTTTTCATGAGACTTCTTTCCAAACACATTATTTTAGATTTCCATTATCACTTTGGAACCGAAACTCACACACCCCTCATGGTAAACCATCACCCTAATATTACCATTAGATGTATAACTGTTTGGAATGAATGATCTTGTATCAATATAAGATTTCTTATATGTTTTCAGATATCAATTCAATCCATTATTTAAATTGGAACAGTTATATTCTTTATTAACAGTATGGTCTATTCATGCATTATCTCTATACTCATAGACCCAGGGTACACCTATTTGAACCCCCGAATTCTAATTTATACGTCTTCAACATATTGCTCCCAAAAATAGTGGAAGAAATACTCATGTCACCTGATGTACATATATATTTTATCACAGTGATATTCTGAACACAAAATGCAAAGGTCACACTTATGATTGTACCTAAGCCTAATTAGAAAGTGAGCATGGATTACTAAAGCCATCCTTGTCTATGTTGGCTAATGCTCTCAAATGTCAATTCTATTGGTGACTACACATTTGTTTCTGCCTATGATTATATATTCAACCTCAACCCTGTTGAAAATGTCTAATCCTATCACTCACGTTATACTTTGCCTAATTTCCTAATGTCTATATTCATATCTGCTTTCCTACATATCTTCCCCAGTTCATCATTGTGACTGACTCTTCACATGTGCTGACATTTACATTCACTCTCTAACAGACACCCTATTGCTAAAGAACTTTTGATCCAAATATTATACTTACTCTTCTTCCTAAACCTACTGACTATCTTTCTAATCCTACCTACTATCTCTTTTTGACTTGATCTTCTCTTCTACATTCAATTTTCCAAGGTACAAGGTCCTATGCCATTGTATGTTGATTTATCACAGACATCTGTACAGAATGTAATTCAAAGCTAAGTATCCCAATCAAGGGCCCAATGCCCTTCTGGCCTTCAAATCTTACTTAGATTTCTGTTTTCATACATATATTTCACCTCTATATTATTATAAATATCACAGGTTCCCAATACCCTTCTTCATCCAGCAGAATGATTTCTAACCCAAATTGAACATGTTCTTAACCCCAAGCATTCACTGTTTCCTCAATCTCACTTTACAGAAGAGCAGGGACAGAGTTGGTCTTACAATACAGGAATATAGGGAATCTTCCACCTTCTGTGAACCTTCAAGGTCCATGCAGAAATGATCCCTGGAGAAGATGTAGGCAGCTAGGAAGGACCTGAGAGAGTAAAAGTCATCTTCGGTGGCAAACAACCTGGTCAGGATGAAGGGATGTGTCTGAATGAGCCTCTCTCTTCTTCATGTAGACAAGATGGACCAAACCAGGCCTGTGTGGAGAGCTTTTCCTGGGTGCCTATGGTTGATATACCATTCTAACTTGTGAAAGTGTCACAGGAAGCAGGGGCAGCCTCCATCTCATGGGACCCTTGGAAGCAACAGTTAGGACAAAGTGTTTTCCAAGGCAGTGACCTCATTCAGTTCCTGAAGGAAGTGACCTCACCACACTTCCTTGGTGATGGAACTCTCTGAACTTGGGATCCAGGAAGCCAGGCACCCAGAGGCAGTCCCAGTGCCAGTCCCAGTGGGCTCACTTGTTTGGATTTACCAAAGACAGAGTCAGTCTTTCTTGGTACCTACAGATGTGAGGATGGCCAATTGCCAGGAAAGCTCTGAAGGGAGTCTTTCCTGAGAAAGCAGGTAGTGGCTCACCCCTGGCTCCTGACAACTTAACAGAATTGGCCAAAAAGGGCCAGATCTGAGACAAGAAGGCCATTTCGGGGGAACGGAGTATGGCCCACCATTCAGAGGACACTGTGGGTAGTCACAGACCTCTTTGGGTGAAGGAGGTGGCTTTGTGGGTGTGGGTGTGAGTTTGTGGTTTGGTCTCATGTTCTGAGAAGAGCTAGGAAAGGCGGTTTGTTTGGTTTGGAGTGGACTGTTTCTAGAAAGTCTTTTGACAAGGCGAGTGTTCTTTTTCTGTGTATCGCACTGTGTCCGTGGTTGTAGACATTAGAAAAGAGAATGCATCAATGGATGTGTCCTGTCTAGTAGAAAGCTTCCAGCATTCATCCTGCCCAATTTATGAATGGACTGCGGCTTGCCTTATCCATGGGGAAAACCTACTATCTTCCTTAATTCCTGTTTTCTTCCTGAATTCTGGCCACTCTTCAGAATAGGCTCATGGTTTTGTGTCCAAGATATGTACCACCTCCAAGCTTCGTGACATGGCCATGTACTAGATAGCTGAAATTAATGGCGAGCATCTCAGAAAATGTCTCAGTGGAGAAACCCTACTTTGAGCCTTTTGCTTTCCTATTGTTCTGTTTCCCTGGATGTCAGCAAGGTCTTTCCCTCAGGACACAACTTTGTGAAGCCTGAAGAAAACAGTTTTCAAATGCAAACGAATGGGCATCACTTGTGGCTCTTTGCTTAATTGCTTTGCAAAGGGATGTGTCTGAATCAGCCTCTTGGCCCTGTGTGAGGCTGTGGCTTAGATTGTCAGCACTTGATGGATCTCAGGAAAGATCCCATATGTGCATCCAAAGCGAATATGGCAAAACAGCAGTCATTGTCGATGAAGTCTCTCGCCTTCCTCTGTAAGGTCCCTGACCTGCATCAAGTGAGAATAGGGATGCTTTGGGTCAAATGAGTTTTTCAAAGCCCTGCAGAGGCTAGCCATTATGTGCTTGTGTTTTCTCATGACTCCAATTTGCACAAAAAATCTGTACCCCACCATCAGCAGGCCTCAAAGTTTAGATGCTGAGCAGTATTAAAGGCAGGCCTATTTGATCACTCCTGGTTCAAAGACGGGTTTCCAGGCCACCCTGACATTAGGCAAATGAGGGGCAAGGGAGCTTATTGTGGACACTGTTTTAGGCTGCGCCCCTCATGAAAACCTCCAGCCAGAGGTTATGAGAATTGTCTATATGGAAGAAGTTGAGAGCCTTGTGGAAGTGTTTTGGTTTGAATTGTGGTCATTTGTATGGCGGTGTAAGGGATGACTGGGTCCGCCTGGACTTGAACTCTGGTGTGATTCCCCTTGGAGACTGAGTTCTGGAACTGACCTCAGAGAAGTATTGCCATGAATTGAGTTAGGATTTTCCGAGGCCACGCATGAGAGTCCCCCCTGAAAACTGAGATCGAAGCCCAGGGTGACTTGCCACAGAACACTGGGAATCTCAGCCAGGATATCACATGATTTTATTCTTAAAGACCTGGAAGCCATAGTTGAGAGTCAAAACAAACATGGACCTCACATTGTAGACCTCAGAGGGCCTTGTTTCATGTGACGTTTTTTGGCCACTCTTTGGGAAGCCTTGTTTGTGAGAGTTCTCCAGAGCTTTCATTGACATGATCTTTCTCACCATTAAATGCTTCCTGAATGAACGGATACTCACAGTGCCTCCAACTTCATCCTTTAAAAATGGCTTGATAAATACTGTGCAATCATTGAAATTCCCATAACCAGGTGGCACTGGAGAACCTTAGGATGTCCTGTTGCTGATGATGAGTTTACCCGACAGGTGCCTTGATTGACGGCTTTCATGAAAATGATGAAGAACAGAGATGCCAGTGAGGTGAGGCCTGCTGAGTAGTGGGCCTAGAGCAGTGAAGTGCAGGTGTGTGATAAAACATCTGTGGTGGGGCCATGTGGATCTGCCATGGGCTTCCAAATGTCTTGTGACTGACATGGTGCAGCCAGCAGACCCTTATATATAAAGGCATCTTGTTATATGGAGAGGTTTCAGAACAATGTTCAGAATCAGGTTGCTATGGTCAAGGGGCCAAGCTCTGTGGGATAGAAGCATGGTTGGTGCATTCTCCTAGGACCCTGACACACCACACGTGACAGAACTCCCTCCAGCACTGTGTCTTAGTTGAAGTCCTTGTATTTTGTGAAGCAAATACCAAACTCCCAGTGCAGCAGCAAGAAACACCACGAAAAGTGGAGGATGACCAAATGGCTTCACAGTTCCCAAGGGGAGATACTTAGCCCCCAGTGGCCACAGTTTACCTACAAAGAGAGAATTCAGCACTTCTGCCTCATGTTCATTGGAAAATCAGAAACCATGTCCTCCAGGTCACATAGATGCAGACCCAGCTTTGATGGTCTCACTACAAAGGAAGCTAATGCTCCTGACTACAACATATATTTCAAGAGCCCAACCTCAGAGGCAGTTTCTCAAGAAGTCTTTAGGCCAGCAGAGCTCCAATTTTGTGGAGTGTTTATCCTCTCCCTTACTTATGGAAACTCCTCTACCACTTCCAAAGTTGTGAACTCCTGAGCATTTTTCATTCCACATATGTATTCAAAAATTTTCTAACCCTTCTTCTCGAAATGCGTCTTACTTGGGGCAAGGGTATTGTCAAGGCATTTTTCTGGATGACAGTGGGAAGATTTTGTGTAGCACATATTTGCATACACATTGGATTCATTTTCCTATTTTCCATTCCAAATACTGAATCCCTGACACTAACCCATACCCTACTAGACTCTGACTACAAATCCTAATATGATAGAGAAAATTAACCAAAACAGAATAGAAATACAAGCAGTTCAAAGGAGGCATGGTGTGTAGTTGGACAGGCCTTTTGCATTATAAAGGGTAGATGTTATGAATTTAGTCCAATGTAATAGTTCTCCATGTGTTTTTAAACTTAACCAATATGTGAATTCCTGTCTCCCTTTCTCTGCAGCCTATTTAGCACATGTATTTTTACATGCACATAGAGAATCCTACCTGGTTTCCCAGCTACATTCTTGTGAGGTGGCTGACTTGGCAGATACAAATTTTGAGAAGAAATCAGTCCTCCTAAATGCTGTTGGAACTGAAAATCAACCTATGGGTGAGCTTCCTACTTGAACAACATGATACATACATCCATGTTCAGTAAAATAAATATTTCTGGATCTTGGGATGATATATATTTCATTATGAATTTCAATTCGTATATATATTTTTACTTTTTAATGTCTCTCTGTGTGTGTTTTGTGTATATATATATATATATATATGTATATGTATATACACACTCACACATAGTCTCCAGATTTTTCAAAATATAAAATATGTGTGTCTTATTTTACACTCCCTGAATTCATGTACATGTATGTGGATTTATAATCAACTTTTCACAAGATTATTCTCAGAAATATTCATCCACCTGGAATACATATTTGTTTCCTAGTACTGAAAACTAACTTCAGTGAATGGTGCATAGAAATCCTAACATTTCTACAGTAGCTGACCCTGTTTAACATCAATGCAAGTAGACTCCTATGGGACATGATGTGTATTTTGACATTTATTTTTATTCAACACTGGTACATTACTGTTTCTTCAGTTGATGCACATCATAGGATATATATTTCATCCTCAAGTTCACAAATTTCTAGGCATTTGGTTCACATTCCATCAAATCCTGCTTCAGAACACATATATTCCTCCATGTTTCTTGACTGGTCTTTTTATGAGACTTCTTTCCAAACACATTATTTTGGATTTCCATAATCACTTTGGAACCAAAACTCACACACCCCTCATGGTAAACCATAACCCTAATATTACCATTAGATGTATAACTGGTTGGAATGAATTATCTTTATCTATATAAGATTTCTTATAAGTTTTCAGATATCAATTCAATCCATTATTTAAATTGGAACCAGTTATATTCTTTATTAACAGTATGGTCTATTCATGCATTATCTCTATACTCATAGACCCAGGGTACACCTATTTGTAAGCCCGAATTCTAATTTATACATCTTCAACGTATTGCTCCCCAAAATAGGGGAAGGAATACTCATGTGACCTGATGTACATATATATTTTATCACAGTAATATTCTGGACACAAAATGCAAAGGTCACACTTATGATTGTACCTAAGCCTAATTGGAGAGTGAGCAAGGATTACTAAAACCTATCTTGTCTAGGTTGCCTAATGCTCTCTAATGTCAATCCTATTGGTGACTACACATTTGTTTCTGCCTAAGATTATATATTCAACCTCAACCCTGTTGACAGTGTCTAATCTTATCACTCACTTTATACTTTGTCTAATTTCTAATGTCTATATTCATATCTGCTTTCCTACATATCTTCCCCAGTTCATTATTGTCACTGACTCTTCACAGGTGCTGACATTTACATTCACTCTCTAACAGACACCCTATTACTAAAGAACTTTTCATCCAAATATAATACTCACTCGTCTTCCTAAACCTACTGACTATCTTTCTAATCCTACCTACTATCCCTTTTTGACTGGATCTTCTCTTCTACATTCAATCATCCAAGGTATAAGGTCCTATGCCATTGTACATGGATTTATCAGAGACATCTGTGCAGAATGTAACTCAAAGCTAAGTATCCCAATCAAGGGCCCAATGCCCTTCTGGCCTTCAAATCTTACTTAGATTTCTGTTTTCATACATATATTTCACCTCTATATTATTATAAATATCACAGGTTCTCAATACCATTCTTCATCCAGCAGAATGGTTTCTATCCCTAATCGAACATGTTCTTAACCCCAAGCATTCACCGTTTCCTCAATCTCACTTTACAGAAGTGCAGGGACAGAGTTGGTCTTACAATACAGGAATGTAGGGGATCTTCCACCTGCTGAGAACCTCCAAGGTCCATGCAGAAATGATCCCTGGAGAAGATGTAGGCAGCTAGGAAAAACCTGAGAGAGGAAAAGTCATCTTCCGTGGCAAACAACCTGGACAGGATGAAGGGATGTGTCTGAATGAGCCTCTATCTTCTTAATGTAGACAAGATGGACCAAACCAGGCCTGTGTGGAGAGCTTTTCTTGGGTGCCTATCGTTGATATACCATTCTATCTTGTGAAAGTGTCACAGAAAGCAGGGGCAGCCTCCATCTCATGGGACCCTTGGAAGCAACAGTTAGGACAAAGTGGTTTCCAAGGCAGTGACCTCATTCAGTTCCTGAAGGAAGTGACCTCACCACACTTCCTTGGTGATGGAACTCTCTAAACGTGGGATCCAGGAAGACAGGGACCCAGAGGCAGTCCAGTGTCAGTCCCAGTGGGCTCACTTGTTTGGATTTACCTAGGACAGAGTCAGTCTTTCTTGGTACCTACAGATGTGAGGATGGCCAATTGCCAGGAAATCTCTGAAGGGGGTCTTTCCTAAGAAAGCAGGTAGTGGCTCATCCCTGGCTCCTGAAAACTTCACAGAATTGGCCAAGGAGGCCACATCTGAGACAGGACAGGACATTTCGAGGGAACCTAGTATGGCCCACCAGTCAGAGGACACTGCGGGTAGTCACAGACGTCCTTAGGGTAAGGAGGTGGCTTTGTGGGTGTGTGGGGGAGTTTGTGGTTTGGTCTCATGTTCTGAGAAATGCTAGGAAATGCGGTTTGTTTGGTTTGGAGTGGACTGTTTCTAGCAAGTCTTTTGACAAGGCGAGTGTTGCTTTGTCTGTGTGTCACACTCTGTCCGTGGTTGTAGACATTAGAAAAGAGAATGCATCAATGGATCCGTCCTGTCTAGTAGAAATCTTCCAGCATTCATCCTGCCCAATTTATGAATGGACTGCGGCTTGCATTATCCATTAGCACAGCCTACTATCTTCCTAAATTCCTGTTTTCTTCCTAAATTCTGGCCACTCTTCAGAATAGGCTCATGGTTTTGTGTCCAAGATATGTACCACCTGCAAGCTTGGTGACATGGCCATGTACTAGATAGCTGAAAGGTATGGCGAGCATCTCAGAAAACTCAGATATCAGTGGGCCCATTAAAGTCTCAGTGGAGAAACCCTGCTTTGGGCCTTTTGCTTACCTATTGTTCTCTTTCCCTGGATGTCAGCAAGGTCTTTGCCTCAGGACACACCTTTGTGAAGCCTGAAGAAAACAGTTTTCAAATGCAAACGAATGGGCATCACTTGGGTCTCTTTGCTTAACTGCTTTGCAAAGGGATGTGTCTGAATCAGCCTCTTTGCCCTGTGTGAGGCTGTGGCTTAGATTGTCAGCACCTGATGGATCTCAGGAAAGATCCCATATGTGCATCCAAAGCCAATATGGCAAAACAGCAGTCATTGTGGATGAAGTCTCTCGGCTTCCTTTGTAAGGTCCCTGACCTGCATCAAGTGAGAATAGGGATCCTTTGGGTCAAATGAGTTTTTCAAAGCCCTGCAGAGGCTAGCCATTATGTGCTTGTGTTTTCTCATGACTCCAATTTACACAAAAAATCTGTACCCCACCATCAGCAGGCCTCAAAGTTTAGAATCTGAGCAGTATTAAAGGCAGGCCTATTTGATCACTCCTGGTTCAAAGAAGAGTGTCCAGGAAACCCTGACATTAGGGAAATGAAGGGCAAGGGAGCTTATTGTGGACACTGTCTTAGGCTGCGCCCCTCATGGAAACCTCCAGCCAGAAGTTATGAGGATTGTCTATATGGAAGAAGTTGAGAGCCTTGTGGCAGTGTTTTGTTTGAATTGTGGTCATTTGTATGGCGGTGGAAGAGATGACTGGGTCCGCCTGGGCTTGAACTCTGGTGTGATTCCCCTTAAAGTCTGAATTCTGGAACTCAACTCAGAGAAGTATTGCCATGAATTGAGTTGAGATTTACTGAGGCCACGCATGAGAGTCCCTCCTGGAAACTGAGAACAAAGCCCAGGGTTACTTTTCACAGAACACTGGGAATCTCAGCCAGATCATCAGATGATTTTATTCTTAAAGACATGGAAGCCATAGTTGAGAGTCAAAACACACATCTACCTCACATTGTGGACCTCAGTGGGCCTGGTTTCATGTGACGTTTTTTGGCCCCTCTTTGGGAAGCCTTGTTTGTGAGAGTTCTCCAGAGCTTTCATTGAAATGATCTTTCTCACCATTAAATGGTTCCTGAATGAATGGAAACCCACAGTGCCTCCAACTTAATCCTTTAAAAATAGCTAGATAAATACCGTGCAATCTTTGAAATTCCCATGACCAGGTGGCACTGGAGAACCTTAGGATATCCTGTTGCTGATCATGGGTTTACCAGACAGGTGCCTTGATTGAAGGCTTTCATGAAAATGATGAAGAACAGAGATGCCAGTGAGGTGGGGCCTGCTGAGTAGTGGGCCTAGAGCAGTGGTGTGCAGGTGTGTGATAAAACATCTATGGTGGGGACATGTGGATCTTCCACGGGCTTCCAAATGTCTTGTGACTGACATGGTGCAGCCAGCAGAACCTTATATATAAAGGCATCTTGTTATATGGAGAGGTTTCAGAACAATGTTCAGAATCAGGTTGCTATGGTCAAGGGGCCAAGCTCTGTGGGATAGAAGCATGGTTGGTACATTCTTTTAGGACCCTGACACACCACACGTGACAGAACTCCCTCCAGCACTGTGTCCCAGTTGAAGTCCTTGTATTTCGTGAAGGAAATATCAAACTCCCAGTGAAGCAGCAAGAAACACCACGAAAATTGGAGGATGACCAAATGGCTTCACAGTTTCCACGGTGAGATACTTAGCCCCCAGTGGCCACAGTTTACCTACAAAGAGAGAATTCAGCACTTCTGCCTCATGTTCATTGGAAAATCTGAAACCATGTCCTCCAGGTCACATAGATGCAGACCCAGCTTTGATGGTCTCACTACAAAGGAAGCTAATTCTCCTGACAACAACATATATTTCAAGAGCCCAACCTCAGAGGCAGTTTCTCAAGAAGTCTTTTGGCCAGCAGAGCTCCATGTTTGTGGAGGTTTTATCCTCTCCCTTACTTATGGAAACTCATCTACCACCTCCAAAGTTGTGAACTCCTGAGCACTTTTCATTCCACATATGTATTCAAAGATTTTCTAACTCTTCTCCTCGAATTGCGTCTTACTTGTGGCAAGGGTTTTGTCAAGGAATTTTTCTGGATGACAGTGGGAAGATTTTGTGTAGCACATATTTGCATACACATTGGATTCATTTTCCTATTATCCATTCCAAATACTGAATCTCTGACACTAACCCATACCCTACTAGACTCTGACTACAAATCCTAGTATGATAGAAAGAAATAACCCAAACAAAATAGAAAACAAGCAGTTCAGAGGAGGCATGGTGTTTAGTTGGACAGGCCTTTTGCATTAAAAAGGGTAGATGTTATGAATCTAGTCCAATGTAATAGTTCTCCATGTGTTTTTAAACTTAACAAATATGTGAATTCCTGTCTCCCTTTCTCTGCAGCCTATTCAGCACATGTATTTTTACATGCACATAGAGAATTCTACCTGGTTTCCCAGCTACATTCTTGTGAGGTGGCTGACTTGGCAGATATAAACTGTGAGAAGAAATCACTCCTCCTAAATTCTGTTGGATCTGAAAATCAACCTATGGGTGAGCTTCCTACTTCAACAACATGATACATACATCCATGTTCTGTAAAATAAATATTTCTAGATCTTGGGATGATATATATTTCATGATGAATTTCAATTGGCATATATATTTTTACTTTTTAATGTCTCTCTGTGTGTTTTGTGTGTATATATATGTGTATATAAATATATATATATATATATATATATATATATATATATATATGTATATTTACACACACACCCTCTCCAGATTTTTCAAAATATAAAATATGTGTGTCTTATTTTACACTTTCTGAATTCTTGTTCATGAATGTGGATTTATAATCAACTTTTCACAAGATTATTCTCAGAAATATTCATCCACCTGAAATACATATTTGTTTCCTAGTACTGAAAACTAACTTCAGTGAATGGTGCAAAGAAATCCTAACATTTCTACAGTAACTGACCCTGTTTAACATCCATGCAAGTAGAATCCTATGGGACATGATGTGTATTTTGACATTTACTTTTATTCAACACTGGTATATTACTCTTTCTTAAGTTGATGAACATCATAGGATATATATTTCATCCTCAAGTTCACAAATTTCTAGGCATTTGGTTCACTTTCAATCAAATCCTGCTTCAGAACACATGTATTCCTCCACGTTTCTTGACTGGTCTTTTCATGAGACTTCTTTCCAAACACATTATTTTGGATTTCCATAATCACTTTGGAACCAAAACTCACACACCCCTCATGGTAAACCATCACCCTAATATTACCATTAGATGTATAACTGGTTGGAATGAATGATCATGTATCAATATAAGATTTCTTATATGTTTTCAGATATCAATTCAATCCATTATTTAAATTGGAACAGTTATATTCTTTATTCACAGTATGGTCTATTCATGCATTATCTCTATACTCATAGACCCAGGGTACACCTATTTGTACCCCCGAATTCTAATTTATACGTCTTCAACGTATTGCTCCCAAAAATAGTGGAAGAAATACTCATGTCACCTGATCTACATATATATTTTATCACAGTGATATTCTGCACACAAAATGCAAAGGTCACACTTATGATTGTACCTAAGCATAATTGGAAAGTGAGCATGGATTACTAAAACAATCCTTGTCTAGGTTGGCTAATGCTCTCAAATGTCAATTCTATTGGTTACTACACATTTGTTTCTGCCTAAGATTATATATTCAACCTCAACCCTGTTGAAAATGTCTAATCCTATCACTCACTTTATACTTTGCCTAATTTCCTAAAGTCTATATTCATATCTGCTTTCCTACATATCTTCCCCAGTTCATCATTGTGACTGACTCTTCACATGTGCTGACATTTACATTCACTCTCTAACAGACACCCTATTGCTAAAGAACTTTTGGTCCAAATATTATACTCACTCTTCTTCCTAAACCTACTGACTATCTTTCTAATCCTACCTAGTATCTCTTTTTGACTTGATCTTCTCTTCTACATTTAATCATCCAAGGTACAAGGTCCTATGCCATTGTATGTTGATTTATCACAGACATCTGTATAGAATGTAATTCAAAGCTAAGTATCCCAATCAAGGGCCCAATGCCCTTCTGGCCTTCAAATCTTACTTAGATTTCTGTTTTCATACATATATTTCACCTCTATATTATTATAAATATCACAGGTTCCCAATACCATTCTTCATCCAGCAGAATGATTTCTAACCCAAATTGAACATGTTCTTAACCCCAAGCATTCACTGTTTCCTCAATCTCACTTTACAGAAGAGCAGGGACAGAGTTGGTCTTACAATACCGGAATGTAGGGGATCTTCCACCTGCTGAGAACCTCCAAGGTCCATGGAGAAATGATCCCTGGAGAAGATGTAGGCAGCTAGGAAGAACCTGAGAGAGTAAAAGTCATTTTCCGTGGCAAACAACCTGGTCAGGATGAAGGGATGTGTCTGAATGAGCCTCTCTCTTCTTCATGTAGACAAGATGGACCAAACCAGGCCTGTGTGGAGAGCTTTCCCTGGGTGCCTATGGTTGATATACCATTCTAACTTGTGTCACAGGAAGCAGGGGCAGCCTCCATCTCATGGGACCCTTGGAAGCAACAGTTAGGACAAAGTGGTTTCCAAGGCAGTGACCTCAGTCAGTTCATGAATGAAGTGACCTCACCACACTTCCTCAGTGATGGAACTCTCTGAACTTGGGATCCAGGAAGCCAGGCACCCAGAGGCAGTCCCAGTGCCAGTCCCAGTGGGCTCACTTGTTTTGATTTACCAAGGATAAAGTCAGTCGTTATTGGTACCTATGGATGTGAGTATGGCCAATTGCGGGGATAGCTCTGAAGAGGATCTTTCCTGAGGAAGCAGGTAGTGGCTCACCCCTGGCTCCTGACAACTTCACAGAATTGGCCAAGGAGGCCAGATCTGAGACAAGACATGTCATTTCGGGGGAACCTAGTATGGCCCACCAGTCAGAGGACACTGTGGGTAGTCACAGACCTCCTTGAAGGGAAGGAGGTGGCTTTGTGGGTGTGGGTGTGAGTTTCTGGTTTGGTCTCATGTTCTGAGAAGAGCTAGGAAAGTCGGTTTGTTTGGTTTGGAGTGGACTGTTTCTAGCAAGTCTTTTGACAAGGCGAGTGTTGCTTGGTCTGTGTATCTCACTGTGTCCGTGGTTGTAGACATTAGAAAAGAGAATGCATCAATTGATGTGTCCTCTCTAGTAGAAATCTTCCAGCATTCATCCTGCCGAATTTATGAATGGACTGCGGCTTGCATTATCCATGGGCAAAGCCTACTATCTTCCTAAATTCCTGTTTTCTTCCTGAATTCTGGCCACTCTTCAGAACAGGCTCATGGTTTTGTGTCCAAGATATGTACCACCTCCAAGCTTGGTGACATGGCCATGTACTAGATAGCTGAATGGAATGGCGAGCATCTCAGAAAACTCAGATATCAGTGAACCCATTAAAGTCTCAGTGGAGAAAACCCTGCTTTGGGCCTTTTGCTTACCTATTGTTCTGTTTCCCTGGATGTCAGCAAGGTCTTTGCCTCAGGACACACCTTTGTGAAGCCTGAAGTAAACAGTTTTCAAATGCAAACGAATGGGCATCACTTGTGGCTCTTTGCTTAATTGCTCTGCAAAGGGATGTGTCTGAGTCAGCCTCTTGGCCCTGTGTGAGGCTGTGGCTTAGATTGTCAGCACCTGATGGATCTCAGGAAAGATCCCATATGTGCATCCAAAGCCAATTTGGCAAAACAGCAGTCATTGTGGATGAAGTCTCTCGCCTTCCTCTGTAAGGTCCCTGAACTGCATCAAGTGAGAATAGGGATCCTTTGGGTCAAATGAGTTTTTCAAAGCCCTGCAGAGGCTAGGCATTATGTGCTTGTGTTTTCTCATGACTCCAATTTACAGAAAAATTGTGTACCCCACCATAAGCAGGCCTCAAAGTTTAGAGGCTGAGCAGTATTAAAGGCAGGCCTATTTGATCACTCCTGGTTCAAAGAAGGGTGTCAAGGCCAACCTGACATTAGGCAAATGAGGGGCAAGGGAGCTTATTGTGGACACTGTCTTAGGCTACAACCCTCATGGAAACCTCCAACCAGAGGTTATGAGGATTGTCTATATGGAAAAAGATGAGGGCCTTGTGGCAGTGTTTTGGTTTGAATTGTGGTATTTGTATGGCGGTGGAAGAGATGACTGGGTCCGCCTAGGCTTGAACTCTGGTGTGATTCCCCTTGGAGACTGAGTTCTGGAACGGACCTCAGAGAAGTATTGCCATAAATTGAGTTGGGATTTTCCGATCCATGCATGAGAGTCCCCCCTGGAAACTGAGATCAAAGCCCAGGGTGACTTTCCACTGAACACTGGGAATCTCAGCCAGGATATCACATGATTTTATTCTTAAAGACCTAGCAGCCATAGTTGAGAGTCAAAACACACATGGACCTCACATTGTAGACCTCAGTGGGCCTGGTTTCATGTGACGTTTTTTGGCCACTCTTTGGGAAGCCTTGTTTGTGAGAGTTCTCCAGAGCTTTCTTTGAAATTATCTTTCTCACCATTAAATGGTTCCTGAATGAATGGAAACCCACAGTGCCCCCAACTTCATCTTTTACAAATGGGTAGATGAGTACTGTGCAATCTTTGAAATTTCCATGACCAGGTGGCACTGGAGAACCTTAGGATGTCCTGTTGCTGATCATGAGTTTACCAGACAGGTGCCTTGATTGATAACTTTCATGAAAATGATGAAGTACAGAGATGACAGTGAGGTGGGGCCTGCTGAGTAGTGGGCCTAGAGCAGTGGTGTGCATGTGTGTGATAAAACATCTGTGGTGGGGCCATGAAAATCTGCAATGGGCTTCCAAATGTCTTGTGACTGACATGGTGCAGCCAGCAGACCCTTATATGTAAAGGCATCTTGTTACATGGAGAGGTTTCAGAACAATGTTCAGAATCAGGTTGCTATCGTCAAGGGGCCAAGCTCTTTGGGATAGAAGCATGGTTGGTGCATTCTCCTAGGACCCTGACACACCACACGTGACAGAACTCCCTCCAGCACTGTGTCCCAGTTGAAGTCCTTGTATTTCGTGAAGCAAATACTAAACTTCCAGTGAAGCAGCAAGAAACACCACGAAAAGTGGAGGATGACCAAATGGCTTCATAGTTCCCACGGGGAGTTACTTAGCCCCCAGTGGCCACAGTTTACCTACAAAGAGAGAATTCAGCACTTCTGCCTCATGTGCATTGGAAAATTAGAAACCATGTCCTCCAGGTCACATAGATGCAGAACCAGGTTTGATGGTCTCACTACAAAGGAAGCTAATGCTCCTGACAACAACATATATTTCAAGAGCCCAACCTCAGAGGCAGTTTCTCAAGAAGTCTTTAGGCCAGCAGAACTCCATGTTTGTGGAGTGTTTATCCTCTCCCTTACTGATGGAAATTCCTCTACCACCTCCAAAGTTGTGAACTCCTGAGCATTTTTTATTCCACATATGTATTCAAAGAATTTCTAACTCTTCTCCTCGAATTGCGTCTTACTTGGGGCAAGGGTATTGTCAAGGCATTTTTCTGGATGACAGTGGGAAGATTTTGTGTAGCACATATTTCCATACACATTGGATTCATTTTCCTATTTTCCATTCCAAATACTGAATCCCTGACACTAACCCATACCCTACTAGACTCTGACTACAAATTCTAATATGACAGAAAAAAATAACCCAAACAGAATAGAAATACAAGCAGTTCAGAGGAGGCATGGTGTGTAGTTTGACAGGCCTTTTGCATTATAAAGGGTAGATTTTATGAATCTAGTCCAATGTAAGAGTTCTCCATGTGTTTTTAAACTTAACAAATATGTGAATTCCTGTCTCCCTTTCTCTGCAGCCTATTCAGCACATGTATTTTTACATGCACATAGAGAATCCTACCTGGTTTCCCAGCTACATTCTTGTGAGGTGGCTGACTTGGCAGATACAAACTGTGAGAAGAAATCACTCCTCCTAAATTCTGTTGGAACTGAAAATCAACCTATGGGTGAGCTTCCTACTTCAACAACATGATACATACATCCATGTTCAGTAAAATAAATATTTCTGGACCTTGGGATGATATATATTTCAGGATGAATTTCAATTGTCATATATATTTTTACTTTTTAATGTCTCTGTGTGTGTGTTTTGTGTATATATATGTATATATACACACACACCCTCTCAAGATTTTTCAAAATATAAAATATGTGTGTCTTATTTTACACTCCCTGAATTTATGTTGATGTATGTGGATTTATAATCAGCTTTTCACAAGATTATTCTCAGAAATATTCTTCCACCTGAAATACATATTTCTTTCAAGTACTGAAACCTAACTTCAGTGAATGGTGCATACAAATCCTAACATTTCTACAGTAACTGACCCTGTTTAACATCAATGCAAGTAGACTCCTATGGGACATGATGTGTATTTTGACATTTATTTTTATTCAACACTGGTATATTACTATTTCTTTAGTTGATGCACATCATAGGATATATATTTCATCCTCTAGTTCACAAATTTCTAGGCATTTAGTTCACTTTCAATCAAATCCTGCTTCAGCAAGAAACACCAGTAAAAGTGGAGGATTACCAAATGGCTTCACAGTTCCCACGGGGAGATACTTAGCCCCCAGTGGCCACAGTTTACCTACAAAGAGAGAATTCAGCCCTTTCGCCCCATGTTCATTGGAAAATCAGAAACCATGTCCTCCAAGTCACATAGATGCAGACCCAGCTTTGATGGTCTCACTACAAAGGAAGCTAATGCTCCTGACAACAACATATATTTCAAGAGCCCAACCTCAGAGGCAGTTTCTCAAGAAGTCTTTAGGCCAGCAAAGCTCCATGTTTGTGGAGTGTTTATCCTCTCCCTTACTTATGGAAACTCCTCTACCACCTCCAAAGTTGTGAACTCCTGAGCATTTTTCATTCCACATATATATTCAAAGATTTTCTAACTCTTCTCCTCGAATTGTGTCTTACTTGGGGCAAGGGTATTGTCAAGGCATTTTTCTGGATGACAGTGTGAAGATTTTGTGTAGCACATATTTCCATACACATTGGATTCATTTTCCTATTTTCCATTCCAAATACTGAATCCCTGACACTAACCCATACCCTACTAGACTCTGACTACAAATCCTAATATGATAAAAAGAAATAACCCAAACGGAATAGAAATACAAGCAGTTCAGAGGAGGCATGGTGTGCCGTTGGACAGGCCTTTTGTGTAATAAAGGGTACATGTTATGAATCTACTCCAATGTAATAGTTCTCCATGTGTTTTTAAACTTAACAAATATGTGAATTCCTGTCTCCCTTTCTCTGCACCCTATTCAGCACAGTTATTCTTACATGCACATATAGAATCCTACTTGGTTTCCCAGCTACTTTTTTGTGAGGTGGCTTAAATGGCAGATACAAACTGTGAGAGGAAATCACTCCTCCTAAATGCTGTTTCAACTGAAAATCAACCTGTGGGTGAGCTTTCTACTTCAACAACATGATACATACATCCATGTTCAGTAAAATAAATATTTCTGGATCTTGGGATGATATATATTTCATGATGAATTTAAATTGGCATATATATTTTTACTTTTTAATGTCTCTCTGTGTGTGTTTTGTGTATGTATATATATATATATATATATATATACATATATATATATATGTTTATATACACACACACAGTCTCCAGATTTTTCAAAATATAAAATATGTGTGTCTTATTTTACACTCCCTAAATTCATGTTCATGTCTGTGGATTCATAATCAACTTTTCACAAGATTATTCTCAGAAATATTCATCCACCTGAAATACATATTTGTTTCCTAGTATTGAAAACTAACTTCAGTGAATGGTGCATAGAAATCCTAACATTTCTACAGTAACTGAAACTGTTTAACATCAATGCAAGTAGACTCCTATGGGACATGATGTGTATTTTGACATTTATTTTTATTCAACACTGGTACACTACTATTTCTTCAGTTGATGCACATCATAGAATATATATTTCATCCTCAAGTTCACAAATTTCTAGGCATTTGGTTCACTTTCCATAAAATCCTGCTTCAGAACACATGTATTCCTCCATGTTTCTTGACTGGTCTTTTCATGAGACTTCTTTCCAAACACATTATTTTGGATTTCCATAATCACTTTGGAACCAAAACTCACACACAACTCATGGTAAACCATCACCCTAATATTACCATTAGATGTTTAACTGGTTGGAGTGAATGATCGTGTATCAATATAAGATTTCTTATATGTTTTCAGATATCAATTCAATCCATTATTTAAATTGGAACCAGTTATATTCTTTATTCACAGTATGGTCTATTCATGCATTATGCCTATACTCATAGACCCATGGTACACCTATTTGTACCCCCGAATTCTAATTTATATGTCTTCAACTTATTGCCCCCAAAAATAGTGGAAGAAATACTCATGTCACCTGATCTACATATATATTTTATCACAGTGATATTCTGAACACAAAATTCAAAGGTCACACTTATGATTGTACCTAAGCCTAATTGGAAAGTGAGCATGGATTACTAAAGCCATCCTTGTCTAGGTTGACTAATGCTCTCAAATGTCAATTCTATGGGTGACTACACATTTGTTTCTGCCTAAGATTATATATTCAACCTCAACCCTGTTGAAAATGTCTATTCCTATCACTCACTTTATACTTTGCCTAATTTCCTAATGTCTATATTCATATTTGCTTTCCTACATATCTTCCCCAGTTCATCATTATGACTGACTCTTCACATGTGCTGACATTTACATTCACTCTGTAACAGACACCATATTGCTAAAGAACTTTTGGTCCAAATATTATACTCACTCTTCTGTATAAACCTACTGACTATCTTTCTAATCCTACCTACTATCCCTTTTTGACTTGATCTTCTCTTCTACATTCAATCCTCCAAGGTACAAGGTCTTATGCCATTGTATGTTGATTTATCAGAGACATCTGTACAGAATGTAATTCAAAGCTAAGTATCCCAATCAAGGGCCCAATGCCCCTCTGGCCTTCAAATCTTACTTAGATTTCTGTTTTCATACATATATTTCACCTCTATATTATTATAAATATCACAGGTTCTCAATACCATTCTTCATCCAGCAGAATGTTTTCTAACCCAAATTGAACATGTTCTTAACCCCAAGCATTCACTGTTTCCTCAATCTCACTTTACAGAAGAGTAGGGACAGAGTAGGTCTTACAATACAGGAATGTAGAGGATCTTCCACCTGCTGAGAACCTCAAAGGTCCATGCAGAAATGATCCCTGGAGAAGATGTAGGCAGCTAGGAAGGACCTGAGAGAGTAAAAGTCATCTTCCGTGGCAAACAACCTGGTCAGGATGAAGGGATGTGTCTGAATGAGCCTCTCTCTTCTTCATGTGGACAAGATGGACCAAACCAGGCCTGTGTGGAGAGCTTTTCCTGGGTGCCGATGGTTGAGATACCATTCTAACTTGTGAAAGTGTCATAGGAAGCAGGGGCAGCCTCCATCTCATGGGACCCTTGGAAGCAACAGTTAAAACAAAGTTTTTTCCAAAGAAGTGACCTCATTCAGTTTCTGAAGGAAGTGGCCTCACCACACTTTCTTGGTGATGGAACTCTCTGAACATGGGATCCAGGAACCCAGGCACCCAGAGGCAGTTTCAGTGCCAGTCCCAGTGCGCACACTTGTTTGGATTTACCAAGGACAGAGTCAGCCTTTCTTGGTACCTACAGATGTGAGGATGGCCAATTGCCAGGCAAAGCTCTGAAGGGGGTCTTTCCTGAGAAAGCAAGTAGTGGCTCAACCCTGGCTCCTGACAACTTCACAGAATTGGCCAAGGAGGCCAGATCTGAGACAAGACACGCCATTTCGGGGGAACCTAGTATAGCCCAACAGTCAGAGGACACTGCGGGTAGTCACAGACCTCCTTGGGGGAAGGAGGTGGCTTTGTGGGTGTGGGTGTGAGTTTGTGGTTTGGTCTCCTGTTCTGAGTAGAGCTAGAAAAGTCTGTTTGTTTGGTTTTGAGTGGAATGTTTCTAGCAAGTCTTTTGACAAGGCGAGTGTTGCATTGTCTGTGTATTGCACTGTGTCCGTGGTTGTAGACATTAGAAAAGAGAATGCATCAATGGATGTGTCCTGTCTAGTAGAAAGCTTCCAGCATTCATCCTGCCCAATTTATGAATGGACTGCGGCTTGCCTTATCCATGGGCAAAACCTACTATCTTCCTAAATTCCTGTTTTCTTCCTGAATTCTGGCCACTCTTCAGAATAGGCTCATGGTTTTGTGTCCAAGACATGTACCACCTCCAAGCTTGGTGACATGGCCATGTACTAGATAGCTGAAAGAAATGGCAAGCATCTCAGAAAACTCAGATATCAGAGGGCCCATTAAAGTCTCAGTGGAGAAACCCTTCTTTGGGCCTTTTGCTTATCTATTGTTCAGTTTCCCTGGATGTCAGCAAGGTCTTTGCCTCAGGACACACCTTTGTGAAGCCTGAAGAAAACAGTTTTCAAATGCAAACGAATGGGCATCACTTGTGGCTCTTTGCTTAATTGCTTTGCAAAGGGATGTGTCTGAGTCAGCCTCCTTGACATATGTGAGGCTGTGGCTTAGATTGTCAGCACCTGATGGATCTCAGGAAAGATCCCATATGTGCATCCAAAGCCAATATGGCAAACCAGCAGTCATTGTGGATGAAGTCTCTCGCCTTCCTCTGTAAGGTCCCTGACGTGCATCCAGTGAGAATAGGGATCTTTTGGGTCAAATGTGTTTTTCAAAGCCCTTCAGAGGCTAGCCATTATGTGCTTGTGTTTTCTCATGACTCCAATTTACAGAAAAAATCTGTACACCACCATCAGCAGGCCTCAAAGTTTAGAAGCTGAGCAGTATTAAAGGCAGGCCTATTTGATCACTCCTGGTTCAAAGAATGGTGTCCAGGCCACCTTGACATTAGGCAAATGAGGGGCAAGGGAGCTTATTGTGGACACTGTCTTAGGCTACACCCCTCATTGAAACCTCCAGCCAGAGGTTATGAGGATTGTCTATATGGAGGAAGTTGAGGGCCTTGTGGCAGTGTTTTGGTTTGAATTGTGGTCATTTGTATGGCGGTGGAAGAGATGACTGGGTCCGCCTGGGCTTGAACTCTGGTGTGATTCCCCTTGGAGACTGAGTTCTGGAACTGACCTCAGAGAAGTATTGCCATGAATTGAGTTGGGATTTTCCGAGGCCACGAAAGAGAGTCCACCCTGGAAACTGAGAACAAAGCCCAGGGTTACTTTCCACAGAACACTGGGAATCTCAGCCAGATTATCAGATGATTTTATTCTTAAGGACATGGAAGCCATAGTTGAGAGTCAAAACACACATCTACCTCACATTGTGGACCTCAGTGGGCCTGGTTTCATGTGACGTTTTTTGGCCACTCTTTGGGAAGCCTTGTTTGTGAGAGTTCTCCAGAGCTTTCATTGAAATGATCTTTCTCACCGTTAAATGGTTTCTGAATTAATGGAAACCCACAGTGCCTCCAACTTAATCCTTTAAAAATAGCTAGATAAATACCGTGCAATCTTTGAAATTCCCATGACCAGGTGGCACTGGAGAACCTTAGGATATCCTGTTGCTGATCATGAGTTTACGAGACAGGTGCCTTGATTGAAGGCTTTCATGAAAATGATGAAGAACAGAGATGCCAGTGAGGTGGGGCCTGCTGAGTAGTGGGCCTAGAGCAGTGGTGTGCAGGTGTGTGATAAAACATCTGTGGTGGGGCCATGTGGATCTTCCATGGGCTTCCAAATGTCTTGTGACTGACATGGTGCAGCCAGCAGACCCTTATATATAAAGGCATCTTGTTATATGGAGAGGTTTCAGAACAATGTTCAGAATCAGGTTGCTATGGTCAAGGGGCCAAGCTCTGTGGGATAGATGCTTGCTTGGTGCTTTCTCCTAGGACCCTGACACACCACACGTGACAGAACTCCCTCCAGCACTGTGTCCCAGTTGAAGTCCTTGTATTTCGTGAAGCAAATACCAAACTCCCAGTGAAGCAGCAAGAAACACCACGAAAAGTGGAGGATGACCAAATGGCTTTACAGTTCCCACGGGGAGATACTTAGCCCCCATTGGCCACAGTTTACCTTCAAAGAGAGAATTCAGCACTTCTGCCTCATGTTCATTGGAAAATCAGAAACCATGTCCTCCAGGTCACATAGATGCAGACCCAGCTTTGATGGTCTCACTACAAAGGAAGCTAATGCTCCTGACAACAACATATATTTCAAGAGCCCAACCTTAGAGGCAGTTTCTCAAGAAGTCTTTAGGCCAGCAGAGCTCCATGTTTGTGGAGTGTTTATCCTCTCCCTTACTTATGGAAACTCCTCTACCACCTCCAAAGTTGTGAACTCCTGAGCATTTTTCATTCCACATATGTATTCAAAGATTTTCTAACTCTTCTCCTCGAATTGCGTCTTACTTCTGGCAAGGGTATTGTCAAGGCATTTTTCTGGAGGACAGTGGGAAGATTTTGTGTAGCACATATTTGCATACACATTGGATTCATTTTCCTATTTTCCATTCCAAATACTTAATCCCTGACACTAACCCATACCCTACTAGACTCTGACTACAAATCCTAATATGATAGAAAAAATAACCCAATCAGAATATAAATACAAGCAGTTCAGAGGAGGCATGGTGTGTAGTTGGACAGGCCTTTTGCATTATAAAGGGTAGATGTTATGAATCTAGTCCAATGTAATAGTTCTCCATGTGTTTTTAAACTTAAAACATATGTGAATTCCTGTCTCCCTTTCTCTGCAGCCTATTCAGCACATGTATTTTTACATGCACATAGAGAATCCTACCTGGTTTCCCAGCTACATTCTTGTGAGGTGGCTGACTTGGCAGATAAAAACTGTGAGAAGAAATCACTCCTCCTAAATGCTGTTGAAACTGAAAATCAACCTATGGGTGAGCTTCCTACTTCAACAACATGATACATACATCCATGTTCAGTAAAATAAATATTTCTGGATCTCGGGATGATATATATTACATGATGAATTTCAATTGGCATATATATTTTTACTTTTTAATGTTTCTCTGTGTGTGTTTTGTTTGTATATATATATATATATATATATATTTATATATATATATATATATACACACACACACTCTCCAGATTTTTCAAAATATAAAATATGTGTGTCTTATTTTACACTTTCTGAATTCATGCTCATGTATGTGGATTTATAATCAACTTTTCACAAGATTATTCTCAGAAATATTCATCCACCTGAAATACATAGTTGTTTTCCAGTACTTAAAACTAACTTCAGTGAATGGTGCATAGAAATCCTAACATTTCTACAGTAACTGACCCTGTTTAACATCAATGCAAGTAGACTCCTATGGGAAATGATGTGTATATTGACATTTATTTTTATTCAACACTGGTACACTACTATTTCTTCAGTTGATGCACATCATAGAATATATATTTCATCCTCAAGTTCACAAATTTCTAGGCATTTGGTTCACTTTCCATAAAATCCTGCTTCAGAACACATGTATTCCTCCATGTTTCTTGACTGGTCTTTTCATGAGACTTCTTTCCAAACACATTATTTTGGATTTCCATAATCACTTTGGAACCAAAACTCACACACAACTCATGGTAAATCATCACCCTAATATTACCATTAGATGTTTAACTGGTTGGAGTGAATGATCGTGTATCAGTATAAGATTTCTTATATGTTTTCAGATATCAATTCAATCCATTATTTAAATTAGAACCAGTTATATTCTTTATTCACAGTATGGTCTATTCATGCATTATGCCTATACTCATAGACCCATGGTACACCTATTTGTACTCCCGAATTCTAATTTATATGTCTTCAACGTATTGCTCACAAAAATAGTGGAAAAAATACTCATGTCACCTGATCTACATATATATTTTATCACAGTGATATTCTGAACACAAAATTCAAAGGTCACACTTATGATTGTACCTAAGCCTAATTGGAAAGTGAGCATGGATTACTAAAGCCATCCTTGTCTAGGTTGACTAATGCTCTCAAATGTCAATTCTATGGGTGACTACACATTTGTTTCTGCCTAAGATTATATATTCAACCTCAACCCTGTTGAAAATGTCTATTCCTATCACTCACTTTATACTTTGCCTAATTTCCTAATATCTATATTCATATTTGCTTTCCTACATATCTTCCCCAGTTCATCATTATGACTGACTCTTCACATGTGCTGACATTTACATTCACTCTGTAACAGACACCATATTGCTAAAGAACTTTTGGTCCAAATATTATACTCACTCTTCTGTATAAACCTACTGACTATCTTTCTAATCCTACCTACTATCCCTTTTTGACTTGATCTTCTCTTCTACATTCAATCCTCCAAGGTACAAGGTCTTATGCCATTGTATGTTGATTTATCAGAGACATCTGTACAGAATGTAATTCAAAGCTAAGTATCCCAATCAAAGGCCCAATGCCCCTCTGGCCTTCAAATCTTACTTAGATTTCTGTTTTCATACATATATTACACCTCTATATTATTATAAAAATCACAGGTTCCCAATACCATTCTTCATCCAGCAGAATGATTTCTAACCCAAATTGAACATGTTCTTAACCCCAAGCATTCACTGTTTCCTCAATCTCACTTTACAGAAGAGTAGGGACAGAGTAGGTCTTACAATACAGGAATGTAGAGGATCTTCCACCTGCTGAGAACCTCAAAGGTCCATGCAGAAATGATCCCTGGGGAAGATGTAGGCAGCTAGGTAGGACCTGAGAGAGTAAAAGTCATCTTCCGTGGCAAACAACCTGGTCAGGATGAAGGGATGTGTCTGAATGAGCCTCTCTCTTCTTCATGTGGACAAGATGGACCAAACCAGGCCTGTGTGGAGAGCTTTTCCTGGGTGCCGATGGTTGAGATACCATTCTAACTTGTGAAAGTGTCATAGGAAGCAGGGGCAGCCTCCATCTCATGGGACCCTTGGAAGCAACAGTTAAAACAAAGTTTTTTCCAAAGAAGTGACCTCATTCAGTTTCTGAAGGAAGTGGCCTCACCACACTTTCTTGGTGATGGAACTCTCTGAACATGGGATCCAGGAACCCAGGCACCCAGAGGCAGTTTCAGTGCCAGTCCCAGTGCGCACACTTGTTTGGATTTACCAAGGACAGAGTCAGTCTTTCTTGGTACCTACAGATGTGAGGATGGCCAATTGCCAGGCAAAGCTCTGAAGGGGGTCTTTCCTGAGAAAGCAAGTAGTGGCTCAACCCTGGCTCCTGACAACTTCACAGAATTGGCCAAGAGGCCAGATCTGAGACAAGGCACGCCATTTCGGGGGAACCTAGTATAGCCCACCAGTCAGAGGACACTGTGGGTAGTCACAGACCTCCTTGGGGGAAGGAGGTGGCTTTGTGGGTGTGGGTGTGAGTTTGTGGTTTGGTCTCCTGTTCTGAGTAGAGCTAGAAAAGTCTGTTTGTTTGGTTTTGAGTGGAATGTTTCTAGCAAGTCTTTTGACAAGGCGAGTGTTGCATTGTCTGTGTATCGCACTGTGTCCGTGGTTGTAGACATTAGAAAAGAGAATGCATCAATGGATGTGTCCTGTCTAGTAGAAAGCTTCCAGCATTCATCCTGCCCAATTTATGAATGGACTGCGGCTTGCCTTATCCATGGGCAAAACCTACTATCTTCCTAAATTCCTGTTTTCTTCCTGAATTCTGGCCACTCTTCAGAATAGGCTCATGGTTTTGTGTCCAAGACATGTACCACCTCCAAGCTTGGTGACATGGCCATGTACTAGATAGCTGAAAGAAATGGCAAGCATCTCAGAAAACTCAGATATCAGAGGGCCCATTAAAGTCTCAGTGGAGAAACCCTTCTTTGGGCCTTTTGCTTATCTATTGTTCAGTTTCCCTGGATGTCAGCAAGGTCTTTGCCTCAGGACACACCTTTGTGAAGCCTGAAGAAAACAGTTTTCAAATGCAAACGAATGGGCATCACTTGTGGCTCTTTGCTTAATTGCTTTGCAAAGGGATGTGTCTGAGTCAGCCTCCTTGACATATGTGAGGCTGTGGCTTAGATTGTCAGCACCTGATGGATCTCAGGAAAGATCCCATATGTGCATCCAAAGCGAATATGGCAAAACAGCAGTCATTGTGGATGAAGACTCTCGCCTTCCTCTATAAGGTCCCTGACGTGCATCCAGTGAGAATAGGGATCTTTTGGGTCAAATGTGTTTTTCAAAGCCCTTCAGAGGCTAGCTATTATGTGCTTGTGTTTTCTCATGACTCCAATTTACAGAAAAAGTCTGTACACCACCATCAGCAGGCCTCAAAGTTTAGAAGCTGAGCAGTATTAAAGGCAGGCCTATTTGATCACTCCTGGTTCAAAGAATGGTGTCCAGGCCACCTTGACATTAGGCAAATGAGGGGCAAGGGAGCTTATTGTGGACACTGTCTTAGGCTGCACCCCTCATTGAAACCTCCAGCCAGAGGTTATGAGGATTGTCTATATGGAAGAAGTTGAGGGCCTTGTGGCAGTGTTTTGGTTTGAATTGTGGTCATTTGTATGGCGGTGGAAGAGATGACTGGGTCCGCCTGGGCTTGAACTCTGGTGTGATTCCCCTTGGAGACTGAGTTCTGGAACTGACCTCAGAGAAGTATTGCCATGAATTGAGTTGGGATTTTCCGAGGCCACGAAAGAGAGTCCCCCCTGGAAACTGAGAACAAAGCCCAGGGTTACTTTCCACAGAACACTGGGAATCTCAGCCAGATTATCAGATGATTTTATTCTTAAGGACATGGAAGCCATAGTTGAGAGTCAAAACACACATCTACCTCACATTGTGGACCTCAGTGGGCCTGGTTTCATGTGACGTTTTTTGGCCCCTCTTTGGGAAGCCTTGTTTGTGAGAGTTCTCCAGAGCTTTCATTGAAATGATCTTTCTCACCATTAAATTGTTCCTGAATGAATGGAAACCCACAGTGCCTCCAACTTAATCCTTTAAAAATAGCTAGATAAATACCGTGCAATCTTTGAAATTCCCATGACCAGGTGGCACTGGAGAACCTTAGGATATCCTGTTGCTGATCATGAGTTTACCAGACAGGTGCCTTGATTGACGGCTTTCATGAAAATGATGAAGAACAGAGATGCCAGTGAGGTGGGGCCTGCTGAATAGTGGGCCTAGAGCAGTGGTGTGCAGGTGTGTGATAAAACATCTGTGGTGGGGCCATGTGGATCTTCCATGGGCTTCCAAATGTCTTGTGACTGACATGGTGCAGCCAGCAGACCCTTATATATAAAGGCATCTTGTTATATGGAGAGGTTTCAGAACAATGTTCAGAATCAGGTTGCTATGGTCAAGGGGCCAAGCTCTGTGGGATAGATGCTTGCTTGGTGCTTTCTCCTAGGACCCTGACACACCACACGTGACAGAACTCCCTCCAGCACTGTGTCCCAGTTGAAGTCCTTGTATTTCGTGAAGCAAATACCAAACTCCCAGTGAAGCAGCAAGAAACACCACGAAAAGTGGAGGATGACCAAATGGCTTCACAGTTCCTACGGGGAGATACTTAGCCCCCATTGGCCACAGTTTACCTTCAAAGAGAGAATTCAGCACTTCTGCCTCATGTTCATTGGAAAATCAGAAACCATGTCCTCCAGGTCACATAGATGCAGACCCAGCTTTGATGGTCTCACTACAAAGGAAGCTAATGCTCCTGACAACAACATATATTTCAAGAGCCCAACCTTAGAGGCAGTTTCTCAAGAAGTCTTCAGGCCAGCAGAGCTCCATGTTTGTGGAGTGTTTATCCTCTCCCTTACTTATGGAAACTCCTCTACCACCTCCAAAGTTGTGAACTCCTGAGCATTTTTCATTTCACATATGTATTCAAAGATTTTCTAACTCTTCTCCTCGAATTGCGTCTTACTTGTGGCAAGGGTATTGTCAAGGCATTTTTCTGGAGGACAGTGGGAAGATTTTGTGTAGCACATATTTGCATACACCTTGGATTCATTTTCCTATTTTCCATTCCAAATACTTAATCCCTGACACTAACCCATACCCTACTAGACTCTGACTACAAATCCTAATATGATAGAAAAAATAACCCAATCAGAATATAAATACAAGCAGTTCAGAGGAGGCATGGTGTGTAGTTGGACAGGCCTTTTGCATTATAAAGGGTAGATGTTATGAATCTAGTCCAATGTAATAGTTCTCCATGTGTTTTTAAACTTAAAACATATGTGAATTCCTGTCTCCCTTTCTCTGCAGCCTATTCAGCACATGTATTTTTACATGCACATAGAGAATCCTACCTGGTTTCCCAGCTACATTCTTGTGAGGTGGCTGACTTGGCAGATACAAACTGTGAGAAGAAATCACTCCTCCTAAATGCTGTTGAAACTGAAAATCAACCTATGGGTGAGCTTCCTACTTCAACAACATGATACATACATCCATGTTCAGTAAAATAAATATTTCTGGATCTCGGGATGATATATATTACATGATGAATTTCAATTGGCATATATATTTTTACTTTTTAATGTCTCTCTGTGTGTGTTTTGTGTATGTATATATATATATATATATTTATATATATACACACACACACACTCTCCAGATTTTTCAACATATAAAATATGTGGGTCTTATTTTACACTCTCTGAATTCATGCTCATGTATGTGGATTTATAATCAACTTTTCACAAGATTATTCTCAGAAATATTCATCCACCTGAAATACATATTTGTTTTCCAGTACTTAAAACTAACTTCAGTGAATGGTGCATAGATATCTTAACATTTCTAGAGTAACTGACCCTGTTTAACATAAATGCAAGTAGACTCCTATGGGACATGATGTGTATTTTGACATTTATTTTTATTCAACACTGGTACACTACTATTTCTTCAGTTGATGCACATCATAGAATATATATTTCATCCTCAAGTTCACAAATTTCTAGGCATTTGGTTCACTTTCCATAAAATCCTGCTTCAGAACACATGTATTCCTCCATGTTTCTTGACTGGTCTTTTCATGAGACTTCTTTCCAAACACATTATTTTGGATTTCCATAATCACTTTGGAACCAAAACTCACACACCCCTCATGGTAAATCATCACCCTAATATTACCATTAGATGTTTAACTGGTTGGAGTGAATGATCGTGTATCAATATAAGATTTCTTATATGTTTTCAGATATCAATTCAATCCATTATTTAAATTGGAACCAGTTATATTCTTTATTCACAGTATGGTGTATTCATGCATTATGCCTATACTCATAGACCCATGGTACACCTATTTGTACCCCCGAATTCTAATTTATACGTCTTCAACGTATTGCTCCCAAAAATAGTGGAAGAAATACTCATGTCACCTGATCTACATATATATTTTATCACAGTGATATTCTGAACACAAAATTCAAAGGTCACACTTATGATTGTACCTAAGCCTAATTGGAAAGTGAGCATGGATTACTAAAGCCATCCTTGTCTAGGTTGACTAATGCTCTCAAATGTCAATTCTATGGGTGACTACACATTTGTTTCTACCTAAGATTATATATTCAACCTCAACCCTGTTGAAAATGTCCAATCCTATCATTCACTTTATACTTTGCCTAATTTCCTAATGTCTATATTCATATTTGCTTTCCTACATATCTTCCCCAGTTCATCATTATGACTGACTCTTCACATGTGCTGACATTTACATTCACTCTGTAACAGACACCATATTGCTAAAGAACTTTTGGTCCAAATATTATACTCACTCTTCTGTATAAACCTACTGACTATCTTTCTAATCCTACCTACTATCCCTTTTTGACTTGATCTTCTCTTCTACATTCAATCCTCCAAGGTACAAGGTCTTATGCCATTGTATGTTGATTTATCAGAGACATCTGTACAGAATGTAATTCAAAGCTAAGTATTTCAATCAAGGGCCCAATGCCCCTCTGGCCTTCAAATCTTACTTAGATTTCTGTTTTCATACATATATTACACCTCTATATTATTATAAAAATCACAGGTTCCCAATACCATTCTTCATCCAGCAGAATGATTTCTAACCCAAATTGAACATGTTCTTAACCCCAAGCATTCACTGTTTCCTCAATCTCACTTTACAGAAGAGTAGGGACAGAGTAGGTCTTACAATACAGGAATGTAGAGGATTGTCCACCTGCTGAGAACCTCAAAGGTCCATGCAGAAATGATCCCTGGAGAAGATGTAGGCAGCTAGGAAGGACCTGAGAGAGTAAAAGTCATCTTCCGTGGCAAACAACCTGGTCAGGATGAAGGGATGTGTCTGAATGAGCCTCTCTCTTCTTCATGTGGACAAGATGGACCAAACCAGGCCTGTGTGGAGAGCTTTTCCTGGGTGCCGATGGTTGAGATACCATTCTAACTTGTGAAAGTGTCATAGGAAGCAGGGGCAGCCTCCATCTCATGGGACCCTTGGAAGCAACAGTTAAAACAAAGTTTTTTCCAAAGAAGTGACCTCATTCAGTTTCTGAAGGAAGTGGCCTCACCACACTTTCTTGGTGATGGAACTCTCTGAACATGGGATCCAGGAACCCAGGCACCCAGAGGCAGTTTCAGTGCCAGTCCCAGTGCGCACACTTGTTTGGATTTACCAAGGACAGAGTCAGTCTTTCTTGGTACCTACAGATGTGAGGATGGCCAATTGCCAGGCAAAGCTCTGAAGGGGGTCTTTCCTGAGAAAGCAAGTAGTGGCTCAACCCTGGCTCCTGACAACTTCACAGAATTGGCCAAGGAGGCCAGATCTGAGACAAGACATGCCATTTCGGGGGAACCTAGTATAGCCCAACAATCGGAGGACACTGTGGGTAGTCACAGACCTCCTTGGGGGAAGGAGGTGGCTTTGTGGGTGTGGGTGTGAGTTTGTGGTTTGGTCTCCTGTTCTGAGTAGAGCTAGAAAAGTCTGTTTGTTTGGTTTTGAGTGGAATGTTTCTAGCAATTCTTTTGACAAGGCGAGTGTTGCATTGTCTGTGTATCGCACTGTGTCCGTGGTTGTAGACATTAGAAAAGAGAATGCATCAATGGATGTGTCCTGTCTAGTAGAAAGCTTCCAGCATTCATCCTGCCCAATTTATGAATGGATGTGGCTTGCCTTATCCATGGGCAAAACCTACTATCGTCCTAAATTCCTGTTTTCTTCCTGAATTCTGCCCACTCTTCAGAATAGGCTCATGGTTTTGTGTCCAAGACATGTACCACCTCCAAGCTTGGTGACATGGCCATGTACTAGATAGCTGAAAGAAATGGCAAGCATCTCAGAAAACTCAGATATCAGTGGGCCCATTAAACTCTCAGTGGAGAAACCCTTCTTTGGGCCTTTTGCTTATCTATTGTTCAGTTTCCCTGAATGTCAGCAAGGTCTTTCCCTCAGGACACAACTTTGTGAAGCCTGAAGAAAACAGTTTTCAAATGCAAACGAATGGGCATCACTTATGGCTCTTTGCTTAATTGCTTTGCAAAGGGATGTGTCTGAGTCAGCCTCCTTGACATATGTGAGGCTGTGGCTTAGATTGTCAGCACCTGATGGATCTCAGGAAAGATCCCATATGTGCATCCAAAGCGAATATGGCAAAACAGCAGTCATTGTGGATGAAGTCTCTCGCATTCCTCTATAAGGTCCCTGACATGCAACCAGTGAGAATAGGGATCTTTTGGGTCAAATGTGTTTTTCAAAGCCCTTCAGAGGCTAGCCATTATGTGCTTGTGTTTTCTCATGACTCCAATTTACAGAAAAAATCTGTACACCACCATCAGCAGGCCTCAAAGTTTAGAAGCTGAGCAGTATTAAAGGCAGGCCTATTTGATCACTCCTGGTTCAAAGAATGGTGTCCAGGCCACCTTGACATTAGGCAAATGAGGGGCAAGGGAGCTTATTGTGGACACTGTCTTAGGCTGCACCCCTCATTGAAACCTCCAGCCAGAGGTTATGAGGATTGTCTATATGGAAGATGTTGAGGGCCTTGTGGCAGTGTTTTGATTTGAATTGTGGTCATTTGTATGGCGGTGGAAGAGATGACTGGGTCCGCCTGGGCTTGAACTCTGGTGTGATTCCCCTTGGAGACTGAGTTCTGGAACTGACCTCAGAGAAGTATTGCCATGAATTGAGTTGGGATTTTCCGAGGCCACGAAAGAGAGTCCCCCCTGGAAATTGAGAACAAAGCCCAGGGTTACTTTCCACAGAACACTGGGAATCTCAGCCAGATTATCAGATGATTTTATTCTTAAAGACATGGAAGCCATAGTTGAGAGTCAAAACACACATCTACCTCACATTGTGGACCTCAGTGGGCCGGGTTTCATGTGACGTTTTTTGGCCACTCTTTGGGAAGCCTTGTTTGTGAGAGTTCTCCAGAGCTTTCATTGAAATGATCTTTCTCACCATTAAATGGTTCCTGAATGAATGGAAACCCACAGTGCCTCCAACTTAATCCTTTAAAAATAGCTAGATAAATACCGTGCAATCTTTGAAATTCCCATGACCAGGTGGCACTGGAGAACCTTAGGATATCCTGTTGCTGATCATGGGTTTACCAGACAGGTGCCTTGATTGAAGGCTTTCATGAAAATGATGAAGAACAGAGATGCCAGTGAGGTGGGGCCTGCTGAGTAGTGGGCCTAGAGCAGTGCTGTGCAGGTGTGTGATAAAACATCTGTGGTGGGGCCATGTGGATCTTCCATGGGCTTGCAAATGTCTTGTGAGTGACATGGTGCAGCCAGCAGACCCTTATATATAAAGCCATCTTGTTATATGGAGAGGTTTCAGAACAATGTTCAGAATCAGGTTGCTATGGTCAAGGGGCCAAGCTCTGTGGGATAGATGCTTGCTTGGTGCTTTCTCCTAGGACCCTGACACACCACACGTGACAGAACTCCCTCCAGCACTGTGTCCCAGTTGAAGTCCTTGTATTTCGTGAAGCAAATACCAAACTCCCAGTGAAGCAGCAAGAAACACCACGAAAATTGGAGGATGACCAAATGGCTTCACAGTTCCCACGGGGAGATACTTAGCCCCCAGTGGCCACAGTTTACCTACAAAGAGAGAATTCAGCACTTCTGCCTCATGTTCATTGGAAAATCAGAAACCATGTCCTCCAGGTCACATAGATGCAGACCCAGCTTTGATGGTCTCACTACAAAGGAAGCTAATGCTCCTGACAACAACATATATTTCAAGAGCCCAACCTCAGAGGCAGTTTCTCAAGAAGTCCTTAGGCCAGCAGAGCTCCATGTTTGTGGAGGTTTTATCCTCTCCCTTACTTATGGAAACTCATCTACCACCTCCAAAGTTGTGAACTCCTGAGCACTTTTCATTCCACATATGTATTCAAAGATTTTCTAACTCTTCTCCTGGAATTGCGTCTTACTTGGGGCAAGGGTATTGTCAAGGCATTTTTCTGGATGACAGTGGGAAGATTTTGTGTAGCACATATTTGCATACACATTGGATTCATTTTCCTATTATCCATTCCAAATACTGAATCTCTGACACTAACCCATACCCTACTAGACTCTGACTACAAATCCTAATATGATAGAAAGAAATAACCCAAACAGAATAGAAAACAAGCAGTTCAGAGGAGGCATGGTGTGTAGTTGCACAGGCCTTTTGCATTATAAAAGGTAGATGTTATGAATCTAGTCCAATGTGATAGTTCTCCATGTGTTTTTAAACTTAACAAATATGTGAATTCCTGTCTCCCTTTCTCTGCAGCCTATTCAGCACATGTATTTTTACATGCACATAGAGAATCCTACCTGGTTTCCCAGCTACATTCTTGTGAGGTGGCTGACTTGGCAGATACAAACTGTGAGAAGAAATCACTCCTCCTAAATTCTGTTGGAACTGAAAATCAACCTATGGGTGAGCTTCCTACTTCAACAACATGATACATACATCCATGTTCAATAAAATAAATATTTCTAGATCTTGGGATGACATATATTTCATGATGAATTTCAATTGGCATATATATTTTTACTTTTTAATGTCTCTCTGTGTGTGTTTTTTGTGTATATATATGTGTATATAAATATATATATATATATATATATATATATATATGTATATTTACACACACACCCTCTGCAGATTTTTCAAAATATAAAATATGTGTGTCTTATTTTACACTCCCTGAATTCTTGTTCATGTATGTGGATTTATAATCAACATTTCACAAGATTATTCTCAGAAATATTCATCCACCTGAAATACATATTTGTTTCCTAGTACTGAAAACTAACTTCAGTGAATGGTGCAAAGAAATCCTAACATTTCTACGGTAACTGACCCTGTTTAACATCCATGCAAGTAGACTCCTATGGGACATGATGTGTATTTTGATATTTATTTTTATTCAACACTGGTACATTACTCTTTCTTAAGTTGATGAACATCATAGGATATATATTTCATCCTCAAGTTCACAAATTTCTAGGCATTTGGTTCACTTTCAATCAAATCCTGCTTCAGAACACATGTATTCCTCCACGTTTCTTGACTGGTCTTTTCATGAGACTTCTTTCCAAACACATTATTTTGGATTTCCATTATCACTTTGGAACCGAAACTCACACACCCCTCATGGTAAACCATCACCCTAATATTACCATTAGATGTATAACTGTTTGGAATGAATGATCTTGTATCAATATAAGATTTCTTATATGTTTTCAGATATCAATTCAATCCATTATTTAAATTGGAACAGTTATATTCTTTATTAACAGTATGGTCTAATCATGCATTATCTCTATACTCATAGACCCAGGGTACACCTATTTGAACCCCCGAATTCTAATTTATACGTCTTCAACATATTGCTCCCAAAAATAGTGGAAGAAATACTCATGTCACCTGATGTACATATATATTTTATCACAGTGATATTCTGAACACAAAATGCAAAGGTCACACTTATGATTGTACCTAAGCCTAATTAGAAAGTGAGCATGGATTACTAAAGCCATCCTTGTCTAGGTTGGCTAATGCTCTCAAATGTCAATTCTATTGGTGACTACACATTTGTTTCTGCCTATGATTATATATTCAACCTCAACCCTGTTGAAAATATCTAATCCTATCACTCACTTTATACTTTGCCTAATTTCCTAATGTCTATATTCATCTGCTTTCCTACATATCTTCCCCAGTTCATCATTGTGACTGACTCTTCACATGTGCTGACATTTACATTCACTCTCTAAAAGACACCCTATTGCTAAAGAACTTTTGATCCAAATATTATACTTACTCTTCTTCCTAAACCTACTGACTATCTTTCTAATCCTACCTACTATCTTTTTTTGACTTGATCTTCTCTTCTACATTCAATCTTCCAAGGTACAAGGTCCTATGCCATTGTATGTTGATTTATCACAGACATCTGAACAGAATGTAATTCAAAGCTAAGTATCCCAATCAAGGGCCCAATGCCCTTCTGGCCTTCAAATCTTACTTAGATTTCTGTTTTCATACATATATTTCACCTCTATATTATTATAAATATCACAGGTTCCCAATACCCTTCTTCATCCAGCAGAATGATTTCTAACCCAAATTGAACATGTTCTTAACCCCAAGCATTCACTGTTTCCTCAATCTCACTTTACAGAAGAGCAGGGACAGAGTTGGTCTTACAATACAGGAATATAGGGAATCTTCCACCTTCTGTGAACCTTCAAGGTCCATGCAGAAATGATCCCTGGAGAAGATGTAGGCAGCTAGGAAGGACCTGAGAGAGTAAAAGTCATCTTCCGTGGCAAACAACCTGGTCAGGATGAAGGGATGTGTCTGAATGAGCCTATCTCTTCTTCATGTAGACAAGATGGACCAAACCAGGCCTGTGTGGAGAGCTTTTCCTGGGTGCCTATGGTTGATATACCATTCTAACTTGTGAAAGTGTCACAGGAAGCAGGGGCAGCCTCCATCTCATGGGACCCTTTGAAGCAACAGTTAGGACAAAGTGTTTTCCAAGGCAGTGACCTCATTCAGTTCCTGAAGGAAGTGACCTCACCACACTTCCTTGGTGATGGAACTGTCTGAACTTGGGATCCAGGAAGCCAGGCACCCAGAGGCAGTCCCAGTGCCAGTCCCAGTGGGCTCACTTGTTTGGATTTACCAAAGACAGAGTCAGTCTTTCTTGGTACCTACAGATGTGAGGATGGCCAATTGCCAGGAAATCTCTGAAGGGAGTCTTTCCTGAGAAAGCAGGTAGTGGCTCACCCCTGGCTCCTGACAACTTAACAGAATTGGCGAAAAAGGGCCAGATCTGAGACAAGAAGTCCATTTCGGGGGAACCGAGTATGGCCCACCATTCAGAGGACACTGTGGGTAGTCACAGACCTCTTTGGGTGAAGGAGGTGGCTTTGTGTGTGTGGGTGTGAGTTTGTGGTTTGGTCTCATGTTCTGAGAAGAGCTAGGAAAGGCGGTTTGTTTGGTTTGGAGTGGACTGTTTCTAGAAAGTCTTTTGACAAGGCGAGTGTTCTTTTTCTGTGTATCGCACTGTGTCCGTGGTTGTAGACATTAGAAAAGAGAATGCATCAATGGATGTGTCCTGTCTAGTAGAAAGCTTCCAGCATTCATCCTGCCCAATTTATGAATGGACTGCGGCTTGCCTTATCCATGGGGAAAACCTACTATCTTCCTTAATTCCTGTTTTCTTCCTGAATTCTGGCCACTCTTCAGAATAGGCTCATGGTTTTGTGTCCAAGATATGTACCACCTCCAAGCTTCGTGACATGGCCATGTACTAGATAGCTGAAAGGAATGGCGAGCATCTCAGAAAATGTCTCAGTGGAGAAACCCTACTTTGGGCCTTTTGCTTTCCTATTGTTCTGTTTCCCTGGATGTCAGCAAGGTCTTTCCCTCAGGACACAACTTTGTGAAGCCTGAAGAAAACAGTTTTCAAATGCAAACGAATGGGCATCACTTGTGGCTCTTTGCTTAATTGCTTTGCAAAGGGATGTGACTGAATCAGCCTCTTGGCCCTCTGTGAGGCTGTGGCTTAGATTGTCAGCACTTGATGGATCTCAGGAAAGATCCCATATGTGCATCCAAAGCCAATATGGCAAAACAGCAGTCATTGTGGATGAAGTCTCTCGCCTTCCTCTGTAAGGTCCCTGACCTGCATCAAGTGAGAATAGGGATCCTTTGGGTCAAATGAGTTTTTCAAAGCCCTGCAGAGGCTAGCCATTATGTGCTTGTGTTTTCTCATGACTCCAATTTGCACAAAAAATCTGTACCCCACCATCAGCAGGCCTCAAAGTTTAGAAGCTGAGCAGTATTAAAGGCAGGCCTATTTGATCACTCCTGGTTCAAAGACGGGTTTCCAGGCCACCCTGACATTAGGCAAATGAGGGGCAATGGAGCTTATTGTGGACACTGTTTTAGGCTGCGCCCCTCATGAAAACCTCCAGCCAGAGGTTATGAGGATTGTCTATATGGAAGAAGTTGATAGCCTTGTGGAAGTGTTTTGGTTTGAATTGTGGTCATTTGTATGGCGGTGTAAGGGATGACTGGGTCCGCCTGGGCTTGAACTCTGGTGTGATTCCCCTTGGAGACTGAGTTCTGGAACTGACCTCAGAGAAGTATTGCCATGAATTGAGTTAGGATTTTCCGAGGCCACGCATGAGAGTCCCCCCTGAAAACTGAGATCGAAGCCCAGGGTGACTTGCCACAGAACACTGGGAATCTCAGCCAGGATATCACATGATTTTATTCTTAAAGACCTGGCAGCCATAGTTGAGAGTCAAAACACACATGGACCTCACATTGTAGACCTCAGAGGGCCTGGTTTCATGTGACGTTTTTTGGCCACTCTTTGGGAAGCCTTGTTTGTGAGAGTTCTCCAGAGCTTTCATTGACATGATCTTTCTCACCATTAAATGCTTCCTGAATGAACGGATACTCACAGTGCCTCCAACTTCATCCTTTAAAAATGGCTTGATAAATACTGTGCAATCATTGAAATTCCCATAACCAGGTGGCACTGGAGAACCTTAGGATGTCCTGTTGCTGATGATGAGTTTACCCGACAGGTGCCTTGATTGACGGCTTTCATGAAAATGATGAAGAACAGAGATGCTAGTGAGGTGAGGCCTGCTGAGTAGTGGGCCTAGAGCAGTGAAGTGCAGGTGTGTGATAAAACATCTGTGGTGGGGCCATGTGGATCTGCCATGGGCTTCCAAATGTCTTGTGACTGACATGGTGCAGCCAGCAGACCCTTATATATAAAGGCATCTTGTTATATGGAGAGGTTTCAGAACAATGTTCAGAATCAGGTTGCTATGGTCAAGGGGCCAAGCTCTGTGGGATAGATGCATGGTTGGTGCATTCTCCTAGGACCCTGACACACCACACGTGACAGAACTCCCTCCAGCACTGTGTCTTAGTTGAAGTCCTTGTATTTTGTGAAGCAAATACCAAACTCCCAGTGCAGCAGCAAGAAACACCACGAAAAGTGGAGGATGACCAAATGGCTTCACAGTTCCCAAGGGGAGATACTTAGCCCCCAGTGGCCACAATTTACCTACAAAGAGAGAATTCAGCACTTCTGCCTCATGTTCATTGGAAAATCAGAAACCATGTCCTCCAGGTCACATAGATGCAGACCCAGCTTTGATGGTCTCACTACAAAGGAAGCTAATGCTCCTGACTACAACATATATTTCAAGAGCCCAACCTCAGAGGCAGTTTCTCAAGAAGTCTTTAGGCCAGCAGAGCTCCAATTTTGTGGAGTGTTTATCCTCTCCCTTACTTATGGAAACTCCTCTACCACTTCCAAAGTTGTGAACTCCTGAGCATTTTTCATTCCACATATGTATTCAAAAATTTTCTAACCCTTCTTCTCGAAATGCGTCTTACTTGGGGCAAGGGTATTGTCAAGGCATTTTTCTGGATGACAGTGGGAAGATTTTGTGTAGCACATATTTGCATACACATTGGATTCATTTTCCTATTTTCCATTCCAAATACTGAATCCCTGACACTAACCCATACCCTACTAGACTCTGACTACAAATCCTAATATGATAGAGAAAATTAACCAAAACAGAATAGAAATACAAGCAGTTCAAAGGAGGCATGGTGTGTAGTTGGACAGGCCTTTTGCATTATAAAGGGTAGATGTTATGAATTTAGTCCAATGTAATAGTTCTCCATGTGTTTTTAAACTTAACCAATATGTGAATTCCTGTCTCCCTTTCTCTGCAGCCTATTTAGCACATGTATTTTTACATGCACATAGAGAATCCTACCTGGTTTCCCAGCTACATTCTTGTGAGGTGGCTGACTTGGCAGATACAAATTTTGAGAAGAAATCAGTCCTCCTAAATGCTGTTGGAACTGAAAATCAACCTATGGGTGAGCTTCCTACTTGAACAACATGATACATACATCCATGTTCAGTAAAATAAATATTTCTGGATCTTGGGATGATATATATTTCATTATGAATTTCAATTCGTATATATATTTTTACTTTTTAATGTCTCTCTGTGTGTGTTTTGTGTATATATATATATATATATGTATATGTATATACACACTCACACATAGTCTCCAGATTTTTCAAAATATAAAATATGTGTGTTTTATTTTACACTCCCTGAATTCATGTACATGTATGTGGATTTATAATCAACTTTTCACAAGATTATTCTCAGAAATATTCATCCACCTGGAATACATATTTGTTTCCTAGTACTGAAAACTAACTTCAGTGAATGGTGCATAGAAATCCTAACATTTCTACAGTAGCTGACCCTGTTTAACATCAATGCAAGTAGACTTCTATGGGACATGATGTGTATTTTGACATTTATTTTTATTCAACACTGGTACATTACTGTTTCTTCAGTTGATGCACATCATAGGATATATATTTCATCCTCAAGTTCACAAATTTCTAGGCATTTGGTTCACATTCCATCAAATCCTGCTTCAGAACACATATATTCCTCCATGTTTCTTGACTGGTCTTTTTATGAGACTTCTTTCCAAACACATTATTTTGGATTTCCATAATCACTTTGGAACCAAAACTCACACACCCCTCATGGTAAACCATAACCCTAATATTACCATTAGATGTATAACTGGTTGGAATGAATTATCTTTATCAATATAAGATTTCTTATAAGTTTTCAGATATCAATTCAATCCATTATTTAAATTGGAACCAGTTATATTCTTTATTAACAGTATGGTCTATTCATGCATTATCTCTATACTCATAGACCCAGGGTACACCTATTTGTAAGCCCGAATTCTAATTTATACATCTTCAACGTATTGCTCCCCAAAATAGGGGAAGGAATACTCATGTGACGTGATGTACATATATATTTTATCACAGTAATATTCTGGACACAAAATGCAAAGGTCACACTTATGATTGTACCTAAGCCTAATTGGAGAGTGAGCAAGGATTACTAAAACCTATCTTGTCTAGGTTGCCTAATGCTCTCTAATGTCAATCCTATTGGTGACTACACATTTGTTTCTGCCTAAGATTATATATTCAACCTCAACCCTGTTGACAGTGTCTAATCTTATCACTCACTTTATACTTTGTCTAATTTCTAATGTCTATATTCATATCTGCTTTCCTACATATCTTCCCCAGTTCATTATTGTCACTGACTCTTCACAGGTGCTGACATTTACATTCACTCTCTAACAGACACCCTATTACTAAAGAACTTTTCGTCCAAATATAATACTCACTCGTCTTCCTAAACCTACTGACTATCTTTCTAATCCTACCTACTATCCCGTTTTGACTGGATCTTCTCTTCTACATTCAATCATCCAAGGTATAAGGTCCTATGCCATTGTACATGGATTTATCAGAGACATCTGTGCAGAATGTAACTCAAAGCTAAGTATCCCACTCAAGGGCCCAATGCCCTTCTGGCCTTCAAATCTTACTTAGATTTCTGTTTTCATACATATATTTCACCTCTATATTATTATAAATATCACAGGTTCCCAATACCATTCTTCATCCAGCAGAATGGTTTCTATCCCTAATCGAACATGTTCTTAACCCCAAGCATTCACCGTTTCCTCAATCTCACTTTACAGAAGTGCAGGGACAGAGTTGGTCTTACAATACAGGAATGTAGGGGATCTTCCACCTGCTGAGAACCTCCAAGGTCCATGCAGAAATGATCCCTGGAGAAGATGTAGGCAGCTAGGAAAAACCTGAGAGAGGAAAAGTCATCTTCCGTGGCA
Organism: Ictidomys tridecemlineatus; assembly: GCF_052094955.1. Taxonomy (NCBI): domain Eukaryota; kingdom Metazoa; phylum Chordata; class Mammalia; order Rodentia; family Sciuridae; genus Ictidomys; species Ictidomys tridecemlineatus. Next base: position 123,596,556 of record NC_135480.1, on the reverse strand, counting down.
AACAACCTGGACAGGATGAAGGGATGTGTCTGAATGAGCCTCTATCTTCTTAATGTAGACAAGATGGACCAAACCAGGCCTGTGTGGAGAGCTTTTCTTGGGTGCCTATCGTTGATATACCATTCTAACTTGTGAAAGTGTCACAGAAAGCAGGGGCAGCCTCCATCTCATGGGACCCTTGGAAGCAACAGTTAGGACAAAGTGGTTTCCAAGGCAGTGACCTCATTCAGTTCCTGAAGGAAGTGACCTCACCACACTTCCTTGGTGATGGAACTCTCTAAACGTGGGATCCAGGAAGACAGGGACCCAGAGGCAGTCCAGTGTCAGTCCCAGTGGGCTCACTTGTTTGGATTTACCTAGGACAGAGTCAGTCTTTCTTGGTACCTACAGATGTGAGGATGGCCAATTGCCAGGAAATCTCTGAAGGGGGTCTTTCCTGAGAAAGCAGGTAGTGGCTCATCCCTGGCTCCTGAAAACTTCACAGAATTGGCCAAGGAGGCCACATCTGAGACAGGACAGGACATTTCGAGGGAACCTAGTATGGCCCACCAGTCAGAGGACACTGCGGGTAGTCACAGACTTCCTTAGGGTAAGGAGGTGGCTTTGTGGGTGTGTGGGGGAGTTTGTGGTTTGGTCTCATGTTCTGAGAAATGCTAGGAAATGCGGTTTGTTTGGTTTGGAGTGGACTGTTTCCTAGCAAGTCTTTTGACAAGGCGAGTGTTGCTTTGTCTGTGTGTCACACTCTGTCCGTGGTTGTAGACATTAGAAAAGAGAATGCATCAATGGATCCGTCCTGTCTAGTAGAAATCTTCCAGCATTCATCCTGCCCAATTTATGAATGGACTGTGGCTTGCATTATCCATTAGCACAGCCTACTATCTTCCTAAATTCCTGTTTTCTTCCTAAATTCTGGCCACTCTTCAGAATAGGCTCATGGTTTTGTGTCCAAGATATGTACCACCTGCAAGCTTGGTGACATGGCCATGTACTAGATAGCTGAAAGGTATGGCGAGCATCTCAGAAAACTCAGATATCAGTGGGCCCATTAAAGTCTCAGTGGAGAAACCCTGCTTTGGGCCTTTTGCTTACCTATTGTTCTCTTTCCCTGGATGTCAGCAAGGTCTTTGCCTCAGGACACACCTTTGTGAAGCCTGAAGAAAACAGTTTTCAAATGCAAACGAATGGGCATCACTTGGGTCTCTTTGCTTAACTGCTTTGCAAAGGGATGTGTCTGAATCAGCCTCTTTGCCCTGTGTGAGGCTGTGGCTTAGATTGTCAGCACCTGATGGATCTCAGGAAAGATCCCATATGTGCATCCAAAGCCAATATGGCAAAACAGCAGTCATTGTGGATGAAGTCTCTCGGCTTCCTCTGTAAGGTCCCTGACCTGCATCAAGTGAGAATAGGGATCCTTTGGGTCAAATGAGTTTTTCAAAGCCCTGCAGAGTCTAGCCATTATGTGCTTGTGTTTTCTCATGACTCCAATTTACACAAAAAATCTGTACCCCACCATCAGCAGGCCTCAAAGTTTAGAAGCTGAGCAGTATTAAAGGCAGGCCTATTTGATCACTCCTGGTTCAAAGAAGAGTGTCCAGGAAACCCTGACATTAGGGAAATGAAGGGCAAGGGAGCTTATTGTGGACACTGTCTTAGGCTGCGCCCCTCATGGAAACCTCCAGCCAGAAGTTATGAGGATTGTCTATATGGAAGAAGTTGAGAGCCTTGTGGCAGTGTTTTGTTTGAATTGTGGTCATTTGTATGGCGGTGGAAGAGATGACTGCGTCTGCCTGGGCTTGAACTCTGCTGTGATTCCCCTTAAAGTCTGAATTCTGGAACTCAACTCAGAGAAGTATTGCCATGAATTGAGTTGAGATTTACTGAGGCCACGCATGAGAGTCCCTCCTGGAAACTGAGAACAAAGCCCAGGGTTACTTTTCACAGAACACTGGGAATCTCAGCCAGATCATCAGATGATTTTATTCTTAAAGACATGGAAGCCATAGTTGAGAGTCAAAACTCACATCTACCTCACATTGTGGACCTCAGTGCGCCTGGTTTCATGTGACGTTTTTTGACCACTCTTTGGGAAGCGTTGTTTGAGAGAGTTCTCCAGAGCTTTCATTGAAATGATCTTTCTCACCATTAAATGGTTCCTGAATGAATGGAAACCCACAGTGCCTCCAACTTAATCCTTTAAAAATAGCTAGATAAATACCGTGCAATCTTTGAAATTCCCATGACCAGGTGGCACTGGAGAACCTTAGGATATCCTGTTGCTGATCATGGGTTTACCAGACAGGTGCCTTGATTGAAGGCTTTCATGAAAATGATGAACAACAGAGATGCCAGTGAGGTGGGGCCTGCTGAGTAGTGGGCCTAGAGCAGTGGTGTGCAGGTGTGTGATAAAACATCTATGGTGGGGACATGTGGATCTTCCACGGGCTTCCAAATGTCTTGTGACTGACATGGTGCAGCCAGCAGAACCTTATATATAAAGGCATCTTGTTATATGGAGAGGTTTCAGAACAATGTTCAGAATCAGGTTGCTATGGTCAAGGGGCCAAGCTCTGTGGGATAGAAGCATGGTTGGTACATTCTCCTAGGACCCTGACACACCACACGTGACAGAACTCCCTCCAGCACTGTGTCCCAGTTGAAGTCCTTGTATTTCGTGAAGGAAATATCAAACTCCCAGTGAAGCAGCAAGAAACACCACGAAAATTGGAGGATGACCAAATGGCTTCACAGTTTCCACCGTGAGATACTTAGCCCCCAGTGGCCACAGTTTACCTACAAAAAGAGAATTCAGCACTTCTGCCTCATGTTCATTGGAAAATCTGAAACCATGTCCTCCAGGTCACATAGATGCAGACCCAGCTTTGATGGTCTCACTACAAAGGAAGCTAATTCTCCTGACAACAACATATATTTCAAGAGCCCAACCTCAGAGGCAGTTTCTCAAGAAGTCTTTTGGCCAGCAGAGCTCCATGTTTGTGGAGGTTTTATCCTCTCCCTTACTTATGGAAACTCATCTACCACCTCCAAAGTTGTGAACTCCTGAGCACTTTTCATTCCACATATGTATTCAAAGATTTTCTAACTCTTCTCCTCGAATTGCGTCTTACTTGTGGCAAGGGTTTTGTCAAGGAATTTTTCTGGATGACAGTGGGAAGATTTTGTGTAGCACATATTTGCATACACATTGGATTCATTTTCCTATTATCCATTCCAAATACTGAATCTCTGACACTAACCCATACCCTACTAGACTCTGACTACAAATCCTAGTATGATAGAAAGAAATAACCCAAACAAAATAGAAAACAAGCAGTTCAGAGGAGGCATGGTGTTTCGTTGGACAGGCCTTTTGCATTAAAAAGGGTAGATGTTATGAATCTAGTCCAATGTAATAGTTCTCCATGTGTTTTTAAACTTAACAAATATGTGAATTCCTGTCTCCCTTTCTCTGCAGCCTATTCAGCACATGTATTTTTACATGCACATAGAGAATTCTACCTGGTTTCCCAGCTACATTCTTGTGAGGTGGCTGACTTGGCAGATATAAACTGTGAGAAGAAATCACTCCTCCTAAATTCTGTTGGATCTGAAAATCAACCTATGGGTGAGCTTCCTACTTCAACAACATGATACATACATCCATGTTCAGTAAAATAAATATTTCTAGATCTTGGGATGATATATATTTCATGATGAATTTCAATTGGCATATATATTTTTACTTTTTAATGTCTCTCTGTGTGTTTTGTGTGTATATATATGTGTATATAAATATATATATATATATATATATATATATATATATATATATGTATATTTACACACGCACCCTCTCCAGATTTTTCAAAATATAAAATATGTGTGTCTTATTTTACACTTTCTGAATTCTTGTTCATGAATGTGGATTTATAATCAACTTTTCACAAGATTATTCTCAGAAATATTCATCCACCTGAAATACATATTTGTTTCCTAGTACTGAAAACTAACTTCAGTGAATGGTGCAAAGAAATCCTAACATTTCTACAGTAACTGACCCTGTTTAACATCCATGCAAGTAGACTCCTATGGGACATGATGTGTATTTTGACATTTACTTTTATTCAACACTGGTACATTACTCTTTCTTAAGTTGATGAACATCATAGGATATATATTTCATCCTCAACTTCACAAATTTCTAGGCATTTGGTTCACTTTCAATCAAATCCTGCTTCAGAACACATGTATTCCTCCACGTTTCTTGACTGGTCTTTTCATGAGACTTCTTTCCAAACACATTATTTTGGATTTCCATAATCACTTTGGAACCAAAACTCACACACCCCTCATGGTAAACCATCACCCTAATATTACCATTAGATGTATAACTGGTTGGAATGAATGATCGTGTATCAATATAAGATTTCTTATATGTTTTCAGATATCAATTCAATCCATTATTTAAATTGGAACAGTTATATTCTTTATTCACAGTATGGTCTATTCATGCATTATCTCTATACTCATAGACCCAGGGTACACCTATTTGTACCCCCGAATTCTAATTTATACGTCTTCAACGTATTGCTCCCAAAAATAGTGGAAGAAATACTCATGTCACCTGATCTACATATATATTTTATCACAGTGATATTCTGCACACAAAATGCAAAGGTCACACTTATGATTGTACCTAAGCATAATTGGAAAGTGAGCATGGATTACTAAAACAATCCTTGTCTAGGTTGGCTAATGCTCTCAAATGTCAATTCTATTGGTTACTACACATTTGTTTCTGCCTAAGATTATATATTCAACCTCAACCCTGTTGAAAATGTCTAATCCTATCACTCACTTTATACTTTGCCTAATTTCCTAATGTCTATATTCATATCTGCTTTCCTACATATCTTCCCCAGTTCATCATTGTGACTGACTCTTCACATGTGCTGACATTTACATTCACTCTCTAACAGACACCCTATTGCTAAAGAACTTTTGGTCCAAATATTATACTCACTCTTCTTCCTAAACCTACTGACTATCTTTCTAATCCTACCTAGTATCTCTTTTTGACTTGATCTTCTCTTCTACATTTAATCATCCAAGGTACAAGGTCCTATGCCATTGTATTTTGATTTATCACAGACATCTGTACAGAATGTAATTCAAAGGTAAGTATCCCAATCAAGGGCCCAATGCCCTTCTGGCCTTCAAATCTTACTTAGATTTCTGTTTTCATACATATATTTCACCTCTATATTATTATAAATATCACAGGTTCTCAATATCCTTCTTCATCCAGCAGAATGTTTTCTAACCCAAATTGAACATGTTCTTAACCCCACGCATTCACTGTTTCCTCAATCTCACTTTACAGAAGAGCAGGGACAGAGTTGGTCTTACAATACAGGAATGTAGGGAATCTTCCACCTTCTGAGAACCTTCAAGGTCCATGCAGAAATGATCCCTGGAGAAGATGTAGGCAGCTAGGAAGGACCTGAGAGAGTAAAAGTCATCTTCCGTGGCAAACAACCTGGTCAGGATGAAGGGATGTGTCTGAATGAGCCTCTCTCTTCTTCATGTAGACAAGATGGACCAAACCAGGCCTGTGTGGAGAGCTTTTCCTGGGTGCCTATGGTTGATATACCATTCTAACTTGTGAAACTGTCATAGGAAGCAGGGGCAGACTCCATCTCATGGGACACTTGGAAGCAATCTTTAAAACAAAGTGGTTTCCAGGCAGTGACCTCATTCAGTTCCTGAAAGAAGTGACCTCACCACACTTCCTTGGTGATGGAACTCTCTGAACTTGGGATCCAGTAAGCCAGGCACCCAGGGGCAGTCCCAGTGCCAGTCCCAGTGGATTTGGATTTACCAAGGACAGAGTCAGACTTTCTTGGTACCTACAGATGTGAGGATGGCCAATTGCCAGGAAAGCTCTGAAGGGGGACTTTCCTGAGAAAGCAGTTTGTGGCTCACCCCTGGCTCCTGACAACTTCACAGAATTGGCAAAGGAGGCCATATCTGAGACAAGACAGGCCATTTCAGGGGAAGCTAGTATGGCCCCCCAATCAGAGGACACTGCGGGTAGTCACAGAACTCCTTGGGGGAAGGAAGTGGCTTTGTGGGTGTGGGTGTGAGTTTGTGGTATGGTCTCATGTTCTGAGAAGAGCTAGGAAAGGCGGTTTGTATGGTTTGGAGTGGACTGTTGCTAGCAAGTCTTTTGACAACGTGAGTGTTGCTTTGTTTGTGTATCGCCCTGTATCCATGGTTGTAGACATTTAAAAAGAGAATGTATGAATGGATGTGTCCTGTCTAGAAGAAAGATTCCAGCATTCATCCTGCCCAATTTATGAATGGACTGTGGCTTGCCTTATCCATGGGCAAAACCTACTATCTTCCTACGTTCCTGTTTTCTTCCTGAATTCTGGCCACTCTTCAGAATAGGCTCATGTTTTTTTGTCCAAGATATGTACCACCTCCAAGCTTGGTGATATGGCCATGTATTAGATAGTCTCTCTGTGTGTGTTTTGTGTATATATATATATATATATATATATATATATATATATATATGTATATTTACACACACACCCTCTCCAGATTTTTCAAAATATAAAATATGTGTGTCTTATTTTACACTCCCTGAATTCATGTTCATGTATGTGGATTTATAATCAACTTTTCACAAATTATTCTCAGAAATATTCATCCACCTGAAATACATATTTGTTTCCTAGTACTGAAAACTAACTTCAGTGAATGGTGCATAGAAATCCTAACATTTCTACAGTAACTGACCCTGTTTAACATCAATGCAAGTAGACTCCTATGGGACATGATGTGTATTTTGACATTTATTTTTATTCAACACTGGTACATTACTATTTCTTCAGTTGATGCACATCATAGGATATATATTTCATCCTCAAGTTCACAATTTTCTAGGAATTTGGTTCACTTTCAATCAAATCCTGCTTCAGAACACATATATTCCTCCTCGTTTCTTGACTGGTCTTTTCATGAGACTTCTTTCCAAACACATTATTTTGGATTTCCATAATCACTTTGGAACCAAAACTCACACACCCCTCATGGTAAATCATCACCCTAATATTACCATTAGATGTATAATTGGTTGGAATGAATGATCATGTATCAATATAAGATTTCTTATGTTTTCAGATATCAATTCAATCCATTATTTAAATTGGAACCAATTATATTCTTTATTCAAAGTGTGATCTATTCAAGCATTATCTCTATACTCATAGACCCAGGGTACACCTATTTGTACCCACGAATTCTAATTTATACGTCTTCAACGTATTCCTCCTAAAAATAGTGGAAGAAATACTCATGTCACCTGATCTACATATATATTTTATCACAGTGATATTCTGAACACAAAATGCAAAGGTCACACTTATGATTGTACCTAAGCCTAATTGGAAAGTGAGCAGGGATTACTAAAACTATCCTTGTCTAGGTTGGCTAATGCTCTCAAATGTCAATTCTATTGGTGACTACACATTTGTTTCTGCCTAAGATTATATATTCAACCTCAACCCTGTTGAAAATGTCTAATCCTATCACTCACTTTATACTTTGCCTAATTTCCTAATGTCTATATTCATATCTGCTTTCCTACATATCTTCCCCAGTTCATCATTGTGACTGACTCTTCACATGTGCTGACATTTACTTCACTCTCTAACAGACACCCTATTGCTTAAGAACTTTTGGTCCAAATATTATACTCACTCTTCTTCCTAAACCTACTGACTATCTTTCTAATCGTACCTACTATCCCTTTTTGACTTGATCTTCTCTTGTACATTCAATCATCCAAGGTACAAGGTCCTATGCCATTGTATGTTGATTTATCAGAGACATCTGTACCGAATTTCAAAGGTAAGTATCCCAATCAAGGGCCCAATACCCATCTGGCCTTCAAATCTTACTTAGATTTCTGTTTACATACATATATTTCACCTCTATATTATAATAAATATCACAGGTTCCCAATACCATTCTTCATCCAGCAGAATGATTTCTAACCCAAATTGAACATGTTCTTAACCCCAAGCATTCACTTTTTCCTCAATCTCACTTTACAGAACAGCAGGGACAGAGTTGGTCTTACAATACAGGAATGTAGGGGATCTTCCACCTGCTGAGAACCTCCAAGGTCCATGCAGAAATGATCCCTGGAGAAGATGTAGGCAGCTAGGAAGGACCTGAGAGAGTAAAAGTCATCTTCCTTGGCAAACAACCTGGTCAGGATGAAGGGATGTGTCTGAATGAGCCTCTCTCTTCTTCATGTAGACAAGATGGACCAAACCAGGCCTGTGTGGAGAGCTTTTCCTGGGTGCCTATGGTTGATATACCATTCTAACTTATGAAAGTGTCACAGGAAGCAGGGGCAGCCTCCATCTCATGGGACCCTTGGAAGCAACAGTTAGGACAACATGGTATCCAAGGCAGTGACCTCATTCAGTTCCTGAAGGAAGTGACTTCACCACACTTCCTTGGTGATGGAACTCTATGAACTTGGGATCCAGGAATCCAGGCACTCAGAGGCAGTTCCAGTGCCAGTCCCAGTGGGCTCACTTGTTTGGATTTACCAAGGACAGAGTCAGTCTTTCTTGATACCTACAGATATGAGGATGGCCAATTGCCAGGAAAGCTCTGAAGGGGGACTTTCCTGAGAAAGCAGGTAGTGGCTCACCCCTGGCTCCTGACAACCTCAAAGAATTGGCCAAGGAGGCCAGATCTGAGACAAGACAGGCCATTTTGAAGGAACATAGTATGGCCCACCAGTCAGAGGACACTGTGGGTAGTCACAGACCTCCTTGGGGGAAGGAGGTGGCTTTGTGGGTGTATGTGTGAGTTTGTGGTTTGGTCTCATGTTCTGAGAAGAGCTAGGAAAGGCGGTTTGTTTGGTTTGGAGTAGACCATTTCTAGCAAGTCTTTTGAAAAGGCGAGTGTTCCTTTGTCTGTGTATCACACTGTGTCCGTGGTTGTAGACATTAGAAAAGAGAATGCATCAATGGATGTGTCCTGTCTAGTAGAAAGCGTCCAGCATTCATCCTGCCCAATTCATGAATGGACTGCGGCTTTCCTTATCCATGGGCAAAACCTACTATCTTCCTAAATTCCTGTTTTCTTCCTGAATTCTGGCCTCTCTTAAGAATAGGCTCATGATTTTGTGTCCAAGATATGTACCACCTCCAAGCTTGGTGACATGGCCATGTACTAGATAGCTGAAAGAAATGGCGAGCTTCTCAGAAAACTCAGATATCAGTGGGCCCATTAAAGTCTCAGTGGAGAAACCCTGCTTTGGGCCTTTTGCTTACCTATTGTTCTGTTTCCCTGGATGTCAGCAAGGTCTTTGCCTCAGGACATACCTTTGTGAAGCCTGAAGAAAACAGTTTTCAAATGCAAACGAATGGGCACCACTTGTGGCTCTTTGCTTAATTGCTTTGCAAGGGGATGTGTCTGAATCAGCCTCTTGGCCCTGTTGAGGCTGTGGCTTAGATTGTTAGCATCTGATGGATCTCAGGAAAGATCCCATATGTGCATCCAAAGCCAATATGGCAAAACAGCAGTCATTGTGGATGAAGTCTCTCGCCTTCCTCTGTAAGGTCCCTGACTGTCATCAAAAGAGAATAGATATCCTTTGGGTCAAATGAGTTTTTCAAAGCCCTGCAGAGGCTAGCCATTATGTGCTTGTGTTTTCTCATGACTCCAATTTACACAAAAAAATCTGTACACCACCATCAGAAGGCCTCAAAGTTTAGAAGCTGAGCAGTATTAAAGGCAGGCCTATTTGATCACTCCTGGTTCAAAGAAGGGTGTCCAGGCCACCCTGACATTAGGCAAATGAGGGGCAAGGGAGCTTATTGTGGACACTGTCTTAGGCTGTGCCCCTCATGGAAACCTCCAGCCAGAGGTTATGAGGATTGTCTATATGGAAGAAGTTGAGGACCTTGTGGCAGTGTTTTGGTTTGAATTGTGGTGATTTGTAGGCGGTGAAAGAGATGACTGGGTCTGCCTGGGCTTAAACTATGGTGTTATTCCCCTTGGAGACTGAGTTCTGGAACTGACCTCAGAGAAGTATTGCCTTGAATTGAGTTGGAATTTTCCGAGGCCATGCATGAGAGTCCCCCCTAAAAACTGAGATCAAAGCCCAGGGTGACTTTCCACAGAACACTGGGAATCTCAGACAGGATATCACATGATTTTATTCTTAAAGACCTGGAAGCCATAGTTGAGAGTCAAAACACAAATGGACCTCACATCATAGACCTCAGTGGGCCTGGTTTCATGGGACTTTTTTGGCCACTCTTTGTTAAGCCTTGTTTGTGAAAGTTCTCCAGAGATTTCATTGAAATGATCTTTCTCACCATTAAATGGTTCCTGATTGAATGGAAACACACAGTGCCTCCAACTTCATCCTTTTTTAAATGGCTAGATAAATACCATGCCATCTTTGAAATTCCCATGACCAGGTGGCACTGGAGAACCTTAGGATGTCCTGTTGCTGATCATGAGTTTACCATACAGGTGCCTTGATTGATGGCTTTCATGAAAATGATGAAGAACAGAGATGCCAGTGAGGTGGGGCCTGCTGAGTAGTTTGCCTAGAGCAGTGGTGTGCAGGTGTGTGATAAAACATCTGTGGTGGGTCCATGTGGATCTGCCATGGGCTTCCAAATGTCTTGTGACTGACATGGTGCAGCCAGCAGACCCTTATATGTAAAGGCATCTTGTTATATGGAGACGTTTCAGAACAATGTTCAGAATCAGGTTGCTATGGTCAAGGGGCCATGCTCTGTGGGATAGAAGCATGGTTGGTGCATTCTCCTAGGATCCTGACACACCACACGTGACAGAACTCCGTCCAGCACTGTGTGCCAGTTGAAGTCCTTGTATTTTATGAAGCAAATACTAAACTTTCAGTGCAGCAGCAAGAATCACCACGAAAAGTTGGGGATGACCAAATGGCTTCACAGTTCCCACGGGGAGATACTTAGCCCCCAGTATCCACAGTTTACCTACAAAGAGAGAATTCAGCACTTCTGCCTCATGTTCATTGGAAAATCAGAAACCATGTCCTCCAGGTCACATAGATGCAGACCCAGCTTTGATGGTCTCACTACAAAGGAAGCTAATGCTCCTGACAACAACATATATTTCAAGAGCCCAACCTCAGAGGCAGTTTCTCAAGAAGTCTTTAGGCCAGCAGAGCTCCATGTTTGTGGAGTGTTTATCCTCTCCCTTACTTATGGAAACTCCTCTACCACCTCCAAAGTTGTGAACTCCTGAGCATTTTTCATTCCACATATGTATTCAAAGATTTTCTAACTCTTCTCCTCGAATTGCGTCTTACCTGGGGCAAGGGTATTGTCAAGGCATTTTTGGATGACAGTGGGAAGATTTTGTGTAGCACATTTTTGCATACACATTGGATTCATTTTTCTATTTTCCATTCCAAATACTGAATCCCTGACACTAACCCATACCCTACTAGACTCTGACTACAAATCCTAATATGATAGAAAGAAATAACCCAAACACAATAGAAATACAAGCAGTTCAGAGGAGGCATGGTGTGTAGTTGGACAGGCCTTTTGCATTATAAAGGGTAGATGTTATGAATCTAGTCCAATGTAATAGTTCTCCATGTGTTTTTAAACTTAACAAATATGTGAATTCCTGTCTCCCTTTCTCGCAGCATATTCAGCACATGTATTTTTACATGCACATATAGAATGCTACCTGGTTGACCAGCTACATTCTTGTGAGGTTGCTGATTTGGCAGATACAAACTGTGAGAAGAAATCACTCCTCCTAAATGCTGTTGGAACTGAAAATCAACCTATGGGTGAGCTTCCTACTTGAACAACATGATACATACATCCATGTTCAGTAAAATAAATATTTCTGGATTGTGGGATGATATATATTTCATGATGAATTTCAATTGGCATATGTATTTTTACTTTTTAATGTCTCTCTTTGTGTGTTTTGTGTTTGTATATATATATATATATATATATATATACACACACACACACACTCTCCAGATTTTTCAAAATATAAAATATGTGTGTCTTATTTTACACTCCCTGAATTCATGTTCATGTATGTGGATTTATAATCAACTTTTCACAAGATTATTCTCAGAAATATTCAACAACCTGAAATACATATTTGTTTCCTAGTACTGAAAACTAACTTCAGTGAATGGTGCATAGAAATCCTAACATTTCTACATTAACTTACCCTGTTTAACATCAATGCATGTAGACTCCTATGGGACATGATGTGTACTTTGACATTTATTTTTATTCAACACTGGTACACTACTATTTCTTCAGTTGATGCACATCATAGGATATATATTTCATCCTCAAGTTCACAATTTTCTAGGAATTTGGTTCACTTTCAATCAAATCCTGCTTCAGAACACATGTATTCCTCCATGTTTCTTGACTTGTCTTTTCATGAGACTTCTTTCCAAACACATTATTTTGGATTTCCATAATCACTTTGGAACCAAAACTCACACACCCCTCATGGTAAACCATCACCCTGATATTACCATTAGATGTATAACTGGTTGGAATGAATGATCGTGTATCAATATAAGATTTCTTATATGTTTTCAGATATCAATTCAATCCATTATTTAAATTAGAACCAGTTAAACTCTTTATTCACAGTATGGTCTATTCATGCATTATGTCTATACTCATAGACCCGGGGTACACCTATTTTTACCCCCGAATTATAATTTATACGTCTTCAACGTATTGCTCTCAAAAATAGTGGAAGAAATACTCATGTCACCTGATCTACATATATATTTTATCACAGTGATATTCTGAACACAAAATGCAAAGGTCACACTTATGATTGTACCTAAGCCTAATTGGAAAGTGAGCATGGATTACTAAAGCCATCCTTGTCTAAGTTGTCTAATGCTCTCAAATGTCAATTCTATTGGTGACTACACATTTGTTTCTGCCTAAGATTATATATTCAACCTCAACCCTGTTGAAAATGTCTAAAATTATCACAAATTTTATACTTTGCCTAAATTCCTAATGTCTATATTCATATTTGCTTTCCTACATATCTTCCCCAGTTCATCATTATGACTGACTCTTCACATGTGCTGACATTTACATTCACTCTGTGACAGACACCATATTGCTAAAGAACTTTTGGTCCAAATATTATACTCACTCTTCTTCCTAAACCTACTGACTATCTTTCTAATCCTACCTACTATCCCTTTTTGACTTGATCTTCTATTCTACATTCAATCATCAAAGGTACAAGGTCTTATGCCATTGTATGTTGATTTATCAGAGACATATGTACAGAATGTAATTCAAAGCTAAGTATCCCAATCAAGGACCCAATGCCCCTCTGGCCTTCAAATCTTACTTAGATTTCTGTTTTCATACATATATTTCACCTCTATATTATTATAAATATCACAGGTTCCCAATACCATTCTTCATCCAGCAGAATGATTTCTAACCCAAATTGAACATGTTCTTAACCCCAAGCATTCACTGTTTCCTCAATGTCACTTTACAGAACAGCAGGGACAGAGTAGGTCTTACAATACAGGAATTTAAAGGATCTTCCACCTGCTGAGAACCTCCAAGGTCCATGCAGAAATGATCCCTGGAGAAGATGTAGGCAGGTAGGAAGGACCTGAGAGAGTAAAAGTCATCTTCCGTGGCAAACAACCTGGACAGGATGAAGGGATGTGTCTGAATGAGCCTCTCTCTTCTTCATGTAGACAAGATGGACCAAACCAGGCCTGTGTGGAGAGCTTTTCCTGGGTGCCTATGGTTGATATACCATTCTAACTTGTGAAAGTGTCACAGAAAGCAGGGGCAGCCTCCATCTCATGGGACCCTTGGAAGCAACAGTTAAAACAAAGTTTTTTTCAAGGAAGTGACCTCATTCAGTTCCTGAAGGAAGTGGCCTCACAACACTTCCTTGGTGATGGAACTCTCTGAACTTGGGATCCAGGTACCCAGGCACCCAGAGGCAGTCCCAGTGCCAGTCCCAGTGCACACACTTCTTTGGATTTACCAAGGATAGAGTCAGTCTTTCTTGGTACCTACAAATGTGAGGATGGCCAATTGCCAGGAAAGCTCTGAAGGGGGTCTTTCCTGAGAAAGCAAGTAGTGGCTCACCCCTGGCTCCTGACAACTTCACAGAATTGGCCAAGGAGGCCAGATCTGAGACAAGACACGCCATTTTGGGGTAACATAGTATGGCCCACCAGTCAGAGGACACTGCGGGTAGTCACAGACATCCTTGGGGGAAGGAGGTGGCTTTGTGGGTGTGGGTGTGTTTGTGGTTTGGTCTCATGTTCTGAGTAGAGCTAGAAAAGGCTGTTTGTTTGGTTTTGAGTGGAATGTTTCTAGCAAGTCTTTTGACAAGGGGAGTGTTGCTTTGTCTGTGTATCGCACTGTGTCCGTGGTTGTAGACATTTGAAAAGAGAATGCATCAATGGATGTGTCCTGTTTAGTAGAAACCTTCCAGCATTCATCCTTCCCAATTTATGAATGGACTGCGGCTTGCCTTATCCATTGGCAAAACCTACTATCTTCCTAAATTCCTGTTTTCTTCCTGAATTCTGGCCATTCTTCAGAATAGGCTAATGGTTTTGTGTCCAAGACATGTACCACCTCCAAGCTTGGTGACACGGCCATGTAGTAGATAGCTGAAAGAAATGGCAAGCATCTCAGAAAACTCAGATATCAGAGGGCCCATTAAAGTCTCAGTGGAGAAACCCTGCTTTGGGCCTTTTGCTTATCTATTGTTCTGTTTCCCTGGATGTCAGCAAGGTCTTTGCCTCAGGACACACCTTTGTGAAGCCTGAAGAAAACAGTTTTCAAATGCAAACGAATGGGCATCACTTGTGGCTCTTTGCTTAATTGCTTTGCAAAGGGATGTGTCTGAGTCAGCCTCCTTGACCTGTGTGAGGCTGTGGCTTAGATTGTCAGCACCTGATGGATCTCAGGAAAGATCCCATATGTGCATCCAAAGCCAATATGGCAAAACAGCAGTCATTGTGGATGAAGTCTCTCGCCTTCCTCTGTAAGGTCCCTGACCTGCATCCAGTGAGAATAGGGATCTTTTGGGTCAAATGAGTTTTTCAAAGCCCTGCAGAGGCTAGCCATTATGTGCTTGTGTTTTCTCATGACTCCAATTTACAAAAAATATCTGTACACCACCATCAGCAGGACTCAAAGTTTAGAAGCTGAGCAGTATTAAAGGCAGGCCTATTTGATCACTCCTGGTTCAAAGAAGGGTGTCCAGGCCACCTTGACATTAGGCAAATGAGGGGCAAGGGAGCTTATTGTGGACAGTGTCTTAGGCTGAACCCTTCATGGAAACCTCCAGCCAGAGGTTATGAGGATTGTCTATATGGAAGGAGTTGAGGGCCTTGTGGCAGTGTTTTGGTTTGAATTGTGGTTATTTGTATCGAGGTGAAAGAGATGAGTGTGTCCGCCTGGGCTTGAACTCTGGTGTGATTCCCCTTGGAGACTGAGTTCTGGAACTGACCTCAGAGAAGTATTGCCATGAATTGAGTTGGAATTTTTTGAGGCCACGCATGAGAGTCCCCCCTGGAAACTGAGATCAAAGCCCAGGGTGACTTTCCACAGAACACTGGGAATCTGAGTCAGGATATCACATGATTTTATTCTTAAAGATCTGGAAGCCATAGTTGAGAGTCAAAACACACATGGACCTCACATCGTAGACCTAAATGGGCCTGGTTTCATGTGACTTTTTTTTAGCCACTCTTTGAAAAGCCTTGTTTGTGAGAGTTCTCCAGAGTTTTCTTTGAAATGATCTTTCTCACCATTGAATGGTTCCTGAATGAATGGAAACCCACAGTGCCTCCAACTTCATCCTTTACAAATGGCTAGATAAATACCGTGCAATCTTTGAAATTCCCATGACCAGGTTGCACTGGAGAACCTTAGGATGTCCTGTTGCTGATCATGAGTTTACCATACAGGTGCCTTGATTGAGGGCTTTCATGAAAATGATGAAGAACAGAGATGCCAGTGAGGTGGGGCCTGCTCAGTAGTGGGCCTAGAGCAGTGGTGTGCAGGTGTCTGATAAAACATATGTTTTGGGACCATGTAGATCTGCCATTGGCTTCCAAATGTCTTGTGACTGACATGGTGCAGCCAGCAGATCCTTATATGTAAAGGCATCTTGTTATATGGAGATGTTTCAGTACAATGTTCAGAATCAGGTTGCTATGATCAAGGGGCCAAGCTCTGTGGGATAGAAGCATGGTTGGTGCATTCTCCTAGGAACCTGACACACCACACGTGACAGAACTCCCTCCAGCACTGTATCCAGTTGAAGTCCTTGTATTTCGTGAAGCAAATACCAAACTCCCAGTGCAGCAGCAAGAAACACCACGAAAAATGTAGGATGACCAAATGGCTTCACAGTTCCCTCGGGGAGATACTTAGCCCCCAGTGGTCACAGTTTACCTACAAAAAGAGAATTCAGCAGTTCTGCCTCATGTTCATTGGAAAATCAGAAACCATGTCCTCCAGGTCACATAGATGCAGACCCAGCTTTGATGGTCTCACTACAAAGGAAGCTAATGCTCCTGATAACCACATATATTTCAAGAGCCCAACCTCAGAGGCAGTTTCACAAGAAATCTTTATGCCACAGAGCTCCATGTTTGTGGAGTGTTTATCCTCTCCCTTACTTATGGAAACTCCTCTACCACCTCCAAAGTTGTGAAATCCTGAGCATTTTTCATTCCACATATGTATTCAAAGATTTTCTAACTCTTCTCCTCGAATTGCGTCTTACTTGGGGCAAGGCTATTGTCAAGGCATTTTTCTGGATGACAGTGGGAAGATTTTGTGTAGCACATTTTTGCATACACATTGGATTCATTTTCCTATTTTCCATTCCAAATACTGAATCCCTGACACTAATCCATACCCTACTGGACTCTGACTACAAATTCTAATATGATAGCAAAAATAACCCAAACAGAATAGAAATACAAGCAGTTCAGAGGAGGCATGGTGTGTAGTTGGACAGGCCTTTTGCATTATAAAGGGTAGATGTTATGAATCTAGTCCAATGTAATAGTTCTCCATGTGTTTTTAAACTTAACAAATATGTGAATTCCTGTCTTCCTTTCTCTGCAGCCTATTCAGCACATGTATTTTTACATGCACTTAG
Organism: Ictidomys tridecemlineatus; assembly: GCF_052094955.1. Taxonomy (NCBI): domain Eukaryota; kingdom Metazoa; phylum Chordata; class Mammalia; order Rodentia; family Sciuridae; genus Ictidomys; species Ictidomys tridecemlineatus. Next base: position 123,579,282 of record NC_135480.1, on the reverse strand, counting down.
AGAATCCTACCTGGTTTCCCAGCTACATTCTTGTGAGGTGTCTGACTTGGCAGATACAAACTGTGAGAAGAAGTCAATTCTCCTAAATGCTGTTGGAACTGAAAATCAACCTATGGGTGAGCTTCCTACTTGAACTACATGATACATACATCCATGTTCAGTAAAATAAATATTTCTACATGTTGGGATGATATATATTTCATGATGAATTTAAATTGGCATATATATTTTTACTTTTTAATGTCTCTCTGTGTGTGTTTTGTATATGTGTATATATATATACATATATATATATGTATATATATATATATATATATATATATATATATATATATATATATATATATATACACACACACTCTCTAGATTTTTGAACATGTAAAATATGTGTGTCTTATTTTACACTCCCTGAATTCATGTTCATGTATGTGGATTTATAATCAACTTTTCACAAGATTATTCTCAGAAATATTCATCCACCTGAAATACATATTTGTTTCTTAGTACTGAAAACTAACTTCAGTGAATGGTGCATAGAAATCCTAACATTTCTTTTTTTTTAATTTATTTATTTTTTTATTGTTGGTCGTTCAAACCTTACACTGTTCTTAATACATCATATTTCACAGTTCGATTCAAGCAGGTTATGAACTCCCAACTTTACCCCGTATACAGATTGCTGTATCACATCATTTACCCTTCCATTGATTGACATATTGCCTTTCTAGTGTCTGATGTATTCTGCTGTAAGTCCTATTCTCTACTATCCCCCCTCCCCTCCCCTCCCCTCCCCTTTTCTCTCTCTACCCCTTCTACTGTAAATCATTTCTTCCATTTGTATTATCTTGTCTTACCCCTCCATTACATAGTTCTTGATATATCATATTTACATTTTGATTCAAGTGGGTTATGCACTCCCATATTGCCCCTTATACAGATTGCAGAATCACATCAGTTTCACTTCCATTGCTTTACATATTGCCATCCTAGTGTCTGTTGTATTCTGCTGCCTTTCCTATCCTCTACTATCCCCCCTCCCCTCCCCTCCTTTCCCCTCTTCTCTCTCTACCCCCACTACTGCAATTCATTCCTCCCCCTTGTATTATTTTTCCCTTTCCCCTCACTTCCTCTTGTATGTAATTTTGTATAAACCTGAGGGTCTCGTTCCATTTCCATGCTATTTCCCTTCTCTCTCCCTTTCCCTCCCACCTCCCAACCCTGTTTAATGATGGTCTTCTACTTGTGCTCTTCTTCCCTAGTCTGTTCTTAATTACTCTCCTTATATCAAAGAAGACATTTGGCATTTGTTTTTTAGGGCTTGGCTAGCTTCGCTTAGCATAATCTGCTCTAATGCCATCCATTTCCCTCCAAATTTTATGATTTTGTCATTTCTTAATGCAGAGTAATACTCCATTGTGTATAAATGCCACATTTTTTTTATCCATTCGTCTATTGAAGGGCATCTAGGTTGGTTCCACAGTCTTCCTATTGTGAATTGTGCTGCTATAAACATCGATGTAGCAGTGTCCCTGTAGCATGCTCTTTTTAGGTCTTTAGGGAATAGACCCAGAAGGGGGATAGCTGGGTCAAATGGTGGTTCCATTCCCAGCTTTCCAAGAAATCTCCATACTGCTTTCCAAATTGGCCGCACCAATTTGCAGTCCCACCAACAATGTACAAGTGTACCCTTTTCCCCACATCCTCGCCAGCACTTATTGTTGTTTGACTTCATAATGGCTGCCAATCTTACTGGAGTGAGATGGTATCTTAGGGTGGTTTTGATTTGCATTTCTCTGACTGCTAGAGATGGTGAGCATTTTTTCATGTACTTGTTGATTGATTGTATGTCCTCCTCTGAGAAGTGTCTGTTCAAGTCCTTGGCCCATTTGTTGATGGGATTATTTGTTATCTTATTGTCTAATTTTCTGAGTTCTTTATATACTCTGGATATTAGGGCTCTATCTGAAGTGTGAGGAGTAAAGATTTGTTCCCATGATGTAGGCTCCCTATTTACCTCTCTTATTGTTTCTTTTGCTGAGAAAAAACTTTTTAGTTTGAGTAAGTCCCATTTGTTGATTCTAGATGTTAACTCTTGTGCTATGGGTGTCCTATTGAGGAATTTGGAGCCCGACCCCACAGCATGTAGGTCGTAGCCAACTTTCTCTTCTATCAGATGCCGTGTCTCTGATTTGATATCAAGCTCCTTGATCCATTTTGAGTTAACTTTTGTGCATGGCGAGAGAAAGGGATTCAATTTCATTTTGTTGCATATGGATTTCCAATTTTCCCAGCACCATTTGTTGAAGATGCTATCCTTCCTCCATTGCATGCTTTTAGCCCCTTTATCAAATATAAGAAAGTTGTAGTTTTGTGGGTTGGTTTCTGTGTCCTCTATTCTGTACCATTGGTCCACCCGCCTGTTTTGGTACCAGTACCATGCTGTTTTTGTTACTATTGCTCTGTAGTATAGTTTGAAATCTGGAATCGCTATACCACCTGATTCACACTTCCTGATTAGTATTGTTTTTGCTATTCTGGGTCTTTTATTCTTTCATATGAATTTCATGATTGCTTTCTCCATTTCTACAAGAAATGCCGTTGGGATTTTGATTGGCATTGCATTAAACCTATAGAGAACTTTTGGTAATATCGCCATTTTGATGATGTTAGTTCTGCCTATCCATGAACAGGGTATATTTTTCCATCTTCTAAGGTCTTCTTCAATTTCTCTCTTTAGGGTTCTGTAGTTTTCATTGTATTAGTCTTTCACCTCTTTTGTTAGGTTGATTCCCAAGTATTTTATTCTTTTTGAGGATATTGTGAACGGGGTGGTTGTCCTCGTGTCCATTTCAGAGGATTTGTCGCTGATATACAGGAATGCCTTTGATTTATGCGTGTTGATTTTATAACCTGCCACTTTGCTGAATTCATTTATTAGCTCTAACAGTTTCTTTGTAGACCATATTGGGTCTGCTAGGTATAGAATCATGTCATCTGCAAATAGTGATAACTTAAGTTCTTCTTTTTTTTATTTTCATGCTTTAATTTCTTTCGTCTGTCTAATTGCTCTGGCCAGTGTTTCGAGAACTATGTTGAACAGGAGTGGTGAGAGAGGGCATCCCTGTCTTGTTCCAGATTTTAGAGGGAATGCCTTCAATTTTTCTCCATTCAGAATGATGCTAGCCTGAGGCTTAGCATAAATTGCTTTTACAATGTTGAGGTATGTTCCTTTTATCCCTAGTTTTTCGAGAGTTTTGAACATAAACGGATGCTGTACTTTGTCGAATGCTTTTTCTGCATCTATCGAGATGATCATATGGTTCTTATATTTAAGCCTATTGATGTGGTGAATAACATTTATTGATTTCCGTATATTGAACCAACCTTGCATACCAGGGATGAATCCTACTTGATCATGGTGCACAATTTTTTTGATATGTTTTTGTATCCGATTTGCCAGAATTTTATTGAGGATTTTTGCATCTAGGTTCATTAGAGATATTGGTCTGTAGTTTTCTTTCTTTGAAGTGTCTTTGTCTGGTTTCGGAATCAGGGTGATGTTGGCCTCGTAGAATGAATTTGGAAGTTCTCCCTCTTTTTCTATTTCCTGAAATAGCTTGAAAAGTATTGGTATTAGTTCCTCTTTAAAGGTTTTGTAAAACTCTGCTGTAAACCCATCCGGTCCTGGGCTTTTCTTAGATGGTAATCTTTTGATGTTTTCTTCTATTTCCTCAATTGATATTGGTCTGTTTAGGTTGTCTATATCCTCCTGACTCAATCTGGGCAGATTATATGACTTAAGAAATTTATCGATGCCTTCACTATCTTCTATTTTATTGGAGTATAAGGATTCAAAATAATTTCTGATTATCTTCTGTATTTCTGAAGTGTCTGTCATGATCTTGCCTTTTTCATCCCTTATGCTAGTAATTTGAGTTCTCTCTCTTCTTCTCTTCGCTAGCATGGCTAAGGGTCTGTCAATTTTATTTATCTTTTCAAAGAACCAACTTTTCGTTTTGTCAATTTTTTCAATTGTTTCTTTTGTTTCGATTTCATTAATTTCAGCTCTGATTTTAATTATTTCTTGCCTTCTACATCTTTTGCTGTTGTTTTGCTCTTCATTTTCTAGAATTTTGAGATGAAGTATGAGATCATTTATTTGTTGGTTTTTTCTTTTTTTAAGGAATGAACTCCAAGCAATGAATTTTCCTCTTAGAACTGCTTTCAATGTGTCCCATAGATTCCGATATGTTGTGTCTGTGTTTTCATTAAACTCTAAGAAATTTTAATTTCCTCCTTGATGTCTTCTAAAACCCATTGATCATTCAGTAACCTATTGTTCATTCTCCAAGTGATGCATGATTTTTCCTTGCTTCTTTTATGGTTGATTTTTAGTTTCATTCCATTATGATCAGATAAGATGCATGGTATTATCTCCGCTCCTTTATATTGTCTAAGAGTTGCCCTGTGACATAATATATGATCTATTTTTGAGAAGGATCCATGTGCTGCTGAGAAAAAAGTGTAGCTGCTTGATGTTGGGTGGTATATTCTATATATGTCAATTAAGTCTAGGTTGTTAATTGTGTTATTGAGTTCTATAGTTTCCTTATTCAACTTTTGTTTGGAAGATCTGTCCAGTGGTGAGAGAGGTGTGTTGAAGTCTCCCATGATTATTGTATGGTGGTCTATTAGACTCTTGAACTTGAGAAGAGTTTGCTTGATGAACGCAGCAGCACCGTTGTTTGGGGCATATATTTTATGATTGTTATGTCTTGTTGGTGTATGGTTCCCTTGAGCAGTATGTAGTGTCCTTCTTTATCCCTTTTGATTAACTTTGGTTTGAAATCTATTTTATTTGATATGAGTATGGACACTCCTCTGCTTGTTTCCGCAGTCCATATGAGTGATATGATTTTTCCCAACCTTTCACCTTCAGTCTATGTATATCCTTTCCTATCAAATGCGTCTCCTGTAGGCAGCATATTGTTGGATCTTGTTTTGTGATCCATTCAACTAGCCTGTGTCTCTTAATTGGTGAGTTTAAGCCATTAACATTTAGGGTTATTATTGAGATATGGTTTGTTCTTCCAGCCATATTTGTTTATTAATGCTGTTAAACCTGATTTGTTTTTCTCTTTGATTTTTTCCCCCCTTTACTGTCCTACCTCCCACTGTTGGTTTTCATTGTTGTTTTCCATTTCCTCTTCCTGTGTGTTTTGCCAAGGATTTTTTGAAGAGATGGTTTTCTAGCTGCAAATTCTTTTAACTTTTGTTTATCATGGAATGTTTTAATTTCATCTTCCATCCTGAAGCTTAATTTCGCCGGATACACGATTCTTGGTTGGAACCCATTTTCTTTTAGCGTTTGAAATATGTTATTCCAGGATCTTCTAGCTTTTAGAGTCTGTGTTGAGAGATCAGCTGTTATCCTGATTGGTTTACCCCTAAATGTAATCTGCTTCCCTTCTCTTGTAGCTTTTAAAATTCTCTCCTTATTCTGTATGTTGGACATCTTCATTATAATGTGTCTAGGTGTGGATCTCTTATGATTTTGCACATTCGGCGTCCTGTAGGCTTCTAGGATTTGGGGTTCTGTCTCATTCTTCAAGTCTGGGAAGTTTTCTCGTATTATTTCACAGAATAAATTGTCTATTCCTTTGGTTTGGAGCTCTGTGCCTTCCTGTATCCCAATGACTCTTAAGTTTGGTCTTTTGATATTATCCCATATTTCTTGGATGTTCTGCTCATGGTTTCTTAGCAGACTTGCTGAGCTGTCTATGCTCTTTTCAAGTTGAAATACTCTGTCTTCATTGTCTGACCTTCTATCTTCAAAGTGATCCACTCTGCTGGTAGTTTTCTCAATTGAGTTTTTAAGTTGGTTTATTGCTTCCTGCATTTCTAGGATTTCTATTTGTTTGTTTTTTATTTCCTCTATCTCCCTGTGAAATTGATCTTTTACTTCCTGGATTTGTTTATGAAGTTCCTTGTCAATGTGATCTTTCATTGTCTGATTTTGCTGTCTCATGTCTTCCTTGAGACTCCAGATCATCTGAAGCATGTATATCCTGACCTCTCTGTCTGACATTCCATCTGTTGCAGCTATTACCTCTTCTAGAGTTGAGTTGACCTGCATTGCCTGTGGTCCTTTCTTTCCTTGTCTTTTCATACTGCTGGTGTTTCTTTCTGCTTGGTGAAACTGTTGTGTTTTTGAAATTTTCCCTCTATTTATTTATATTGCTCTTGTATAGTTGAAAAGTCTCCCTTGCAGGACAGATGGTGGCTGTGATCCTCCAACAATTGGTGCGATCTGTCTACCACGCTGGCGGGCCCTAGGTCTGCTCTGCTGGCCGGTCGAAGGTCCGCCTACCCAGCAGGCGCGAGGGGCACCTCTGTCTCTCCGTAGGTTGCTGGGCCTAACCTCCCGATGGGTCCCCAGTACGCCTACCTTGCAGTCACTGAGGGTGGGGCCGGTTCCGGCCCGCAACAAGCCGCTGGGCCTGATCTGCCACTGGTCACAGTCCCGCCTACCTTGCAGGCACTGGGGGAGGGGACGGTCCTGCCCCTCAGCAGGCCGCTAGGCCTGATCTGCTGGTGGTCACAGTCCCGCCTACCTTGCAGGCACTGGGGGAGGGGACAGGCCTGCCCCACAGAAGGCCACTGGTGGGTCGCAAGACCCCGTTCCTGCAGGCGCGTGTGTCAGCTCTGTCTCTTCGCAGATTGCTGGGCCTGACCTGCCTGTTGGTCACCGGTTCTCCTACCTTGCAGGCACTGGGGGTGGGGCCGGCTCCGGCCCGCAACCAGCCGCTGGACCTGCTCTGCCGGTGGTCACAGTCCCGCCTACCTTGCAGGCACTGGGGGAGGGGACTGTCCTGCCCCTCAGCAGGCCGCTAAGACTGATCTGCTGGAGGTGACAGTCCCGCCTACCTTGCAGGCACTGGGGGAGAAGACGGGCCTGCCCCACAGAAGGCGGCTGGTGGGTTGCAGGACCCCGTTCCCTGCAGGCGCGTGTGTCAGCTCTGTCTGTCCGCAGATTGCTGGGCCTGGCCTGCCCGTGGGTCGCCGGTTCTCCTACCTTGCAAGCACTGGGGATGGGGCCGGCTCTGGCCCCAACCAGCCGCTGTTCCTGCTCTGCCGGTGGTCACAGTCCCGCCTACCTTGCAGGCACTGGGGGAGGGGACGGGCCTGCCCCACAGAAGGCTGCTGGTGGGTCGCAGGACGCCGTTCCCTGCAGGCGCGTGTGTCAGCTCTGTCTCTCCGCAGATTGCTGGGCCTGACCTTCCCGTGGGTCGCCGGTTCTCCTACCTTGCAGGCACTGGGTGTGGGGCTGGCTCCGGCCCGCAACCAGCCGCTGGGCGTGCTCTGCCAGTGGTCACAGTCCCGCCTACTTTGCAGGCACTGGGGGAGGGGACTGTCCTGCCCATCAGCAGGCCGCTAAGCCTGATCTGCTGGAGGTGACAATCCCGCCTACCTTGCAGGCACTGGGGGAGGTGACGGGCTTGCCCCACAGAAGGCCGCTGGTGGGTCACAGGACCCTGTTCCCTGCAGGCGCATGTGTCAGCTCTGTCTCTCGGCAGATTGCTGGGCCTGACCTGCCCGTGGGTCGCCGGTTCTCCTACCTTGCAGGCACTGGGGGTGGGGCCGGCTCGGGCCACAACCAGCCGCTGGGCCTTCTCTGCCGGTGGTCCCTAACATTTCTATGGTAACTGACCCTGTTTAACATCAATGCAAGTAGACTCCTATGGGACATGATGTGTATTTTGACATTTATTTTTATTCAACACTGGTACATTACTATTTCTTCAGTTGATGCACATCATAGGATATATATTTCATCCTCAAGTTCACAAATTTCTAGGCATTTGGTTCACTTTCAATCAAATCCTGCTTCAGAACACATGTATTCCTCCATGTTTTTTGACTGGTCTTTTCATGAGACTTCTTTCCAAACACATTATTTTGGATTTCCATAATCATTTTGGAACCAAAACTCACACACCCCTCATGGTAAACCATCACCCTAATATTACCATTAGATGTATAACTGGTTGGAATGAATGATCGTGTGTCAATATAAGATTTCTTATATGTTTTCAGATATCAATTCAATCCATTATTTAAATTGGAACCAGTTATATTCTTTATTCAAAGTATGGTCTATTAATACATTATCTCTATACTCATAGACCCAGGGTACACCTATTTGTACCCCCGAATTCTAATTTATACTTCTTCAACATATTGCTCCCAAAAATAGTGGAAGAAATACTCATGTCACCTGATCTACATATATATTTTATCACAGTGATATTCTGAACACAAAATGCAAAGGTCACACTTATGATTGTACCTAAGCCTAATTGGAAAGTGAGCATGGATTACTAAAACCATCCTTGTCTAGGTTGGCTAATGCTCTCAAATGTCAATTCTATTGGTGACTACACATTTGTTTCTGCCTAAGATTATATATTTTACCTCAACATTGTTGAAAATGTCTAATCCTATCACTCACTTTATACTATGCCTAATTTCCTAATGTCTATATTCATATCTGCTTTTCTACATATCTTCCCCAGTTCATCATTGTGACTGACTCTTCACATGTGTTGACATTTATATTCACTCTCTAACGGACACCCTATTGCTAAAGAACTTTTGGTCCAAATATTATACTCACTCTTCTTCCTAAACCTACTGACTATCTTCCTAATCCTACCTACTGTCCCTTTTTGACTTGATCTTCTTTTCTACATTCAATCATTTAAGGTAAGGTGCTATGCCATTGTATGTTGATTTATCAAAGACATCTGAACAGAATGTAATTCAAAGCTTAGTATACCAATCAAGGGCCCAATGCCCTTATGACCTTCAAATCTTACTTACATTTCTGTTTTCATACATATATTTCACCTCTATATTATTATAAATATCACAGGCTCCCAATACCATTCTTCATCCAGCTGAATGATTTCTAACCCAAATTGAACATGTTCTTTACCCCAAGCATTCACTGTTTCCTAAATCTCACTTTACAGAAGAGCAGGGACAGAGTTGGTCTTACAATACAGGAATATAGGGGATTTTCCACCTGGTGAGAACCTCCAAGGTCCATGCAGAAATGATCCCTGGAGAAGATGTAGGCAGCTAGGAAGGACCTGAGAGAGTAAAAGTCATCTTCCGTGGCAAACAACATGGTCAGGATGAAGGGATGTGTCTGAATGAGCCTCTTTCTTCTTCATGTAGACAAGATTGACCAAACCAGGCCTGTGTGGAGAGCTTTTCCAGGGTTCCTATGGTTGATATACCATTCTAAGGTGTGAAATTGTCACAGGAAGCAGGGGCAGCCTCCATCTCATTGGACCCTTGGAAGCAACAGTTACGACAAAGTGGTTTCCAAGGCAGTGACCTCATTCAGTTCCTGAAGGAAGTGACCTCACCACACTTCCTTGGTGATGGAACTCTCTGAACTTGGGATCCAGGAAGCCAGGCACCCAGAGGCAGTCCCAGTGCCAGTCCCAGTGGGCTCACTTGTTTGGATTTACCAAGGACAGAGTCAGTCTTTCTTGGTACCTACAGATGTGAGGATGGCCAATTGCCAGTAAAGCTCTGAAGGGGGTCTTTCCAGAGAAAGCAGGTAGTGGCTCACCCGTTTCTCCTGACAACTTCAAAGAATTGGCCAAGGAGGCCAGATCTGTGACAAGACAGGCCAATTCGGGGGAACCTACTATGGCTCACCAGTCAGAGGACACTGTGGGTAGTCACAGACCTCTTTGGGGGAAGGAGGTGGCTTTGTGGGTGTGGGTGTGAGTTTGTGGTTTGGTCTCATGTTCTGAGAAGAGCTAGGAAAGGCGAATTGTTTGATTGAAAGTGGACTGTTTCTAGCAAGTCTTTTGACAAGGCAAGTGTTGCTTTTTCTGTGTATCACACTTTGTCCGTGGTTGTAGACATTAGAAAAGAGAATGCATCAATGGATGTGTCCTGTCTAGTAAAAAGATTCCAGCATTCATCCTGCCCAATTTATGAATGGACTGCGGCTTGCCTTATCCATGGGCAAAACCTACTATCTTCCTAAATTTCTGTTTTCTTCCTGAATTCTGGCCACTCTTCAAAATAGGCTCATCGTTTTGTGTTCAAGATATGTACCACCACGAAGCTTGGTGACTTGGCCATGTACTAGATAGCTGAAAGGAATGGCGAGCATCTCAGAAAACTCAGATATCAGTGGGCCCATTAAAGTCTCAGTGGAGAAACCCTGCTTTGGGATATTTGTTTACCTATTTTTCTGTTTCCCTTGATGTCAGCAAGGTCTTTGCCTCAGGACACACCTTTGTGAAGCCTGAAGAAAACAGTTTTCAAATGCAAACGAATGGGCATCACTTGTGGCTCTTTGCTTAATTGCTTTGCAAGGGGATGTGTCTGAATCAGCCTCTTGGCCCTGTGTGAGTCTGTGGCTTAGATTGTCAGCACCGATGGATCTCAGGAAAGATCCCATATGTGCATCCAAAGCGAATATGGCAAAACAGCAGTCATTGTGGATGAAGTCTCTCGCCTTCCTCTGTAAGGTCCCTGACCTGCATCAAGTGAGAATAGGGATCCTTTGGGTCAAATGAGTTTTTCAAAGCCCTGCAGAGGCTAGCCATTATGTGCTTGTGTTTTCTCATGACTCCAATTTACACAAAAAATCTGTACCCCACCATCAGCAGGCCTCAAATTTTAGAAGCCTAGCAGTATTAAAGGCAGGCCTATTTGATCACTCCTGGTTCAAAGAAGGGTGTACAGGCCACCCTGGAATTAGGCAAATGAGGGGCAAAGGAGCTTATTGTGGACACTGTCTTAGGCTGCGACCCTCAAAGAAACCTCAAGCCAGAGGTTATGAGGATTGTCTATATGGAAGAAGTTGAGGGCCTTGTGGCAGTGTTTTGGTTTGAATTCTGGTCATTTGTATGTCGGTGGAAGAGATGACTGGGTCCGCCTGGGCTTGAATTCTGGTGTGATTCCCCTTGGAGACTGAGTTCTGGAACTGACCTCAGAGAAGTATTGCCATGAATTGAGTTGGGATTTTCCAAGGCCACGCATGAGAGTCCCCCCTGGAAACTGAGATCGAATCCCAGGGTGACTTTCAAAAGAACACTGAAAATCTCAGCCAGGATATCAAATGATTTTATTCTTAAAGACCTGGCAGCCATAGTTGAGAGTCAAAACACACATGGACCTCACATTGTAGACCTCAGTGGGCCTGGTTTCATGTGACATTTTTAGGCCACTCTTTGGGAAGCCTTGTTTGTGAGAGATCTCCAGAGCTTTCATTGAAATGATATTTCACACCTTTAAGTGTTTCCTGAATGAATGGAAACCCACAGTGCCTCCAACTTCATCCTTTAAAAATGGCTAGATAAATACCGTGAAATCTTTGAAATTCCCATGACCAGGTGGCACTGGAGAACCTTAGGATGTCCTGTTGCTGATCATGAGTTTACCAGACAGGTGCCTTCATTGACGGCTTTCATGAAAATGATGAAGTACAGAGATGCCAGTGAGGTGGGGCCTGCTGAGTAGTGGGCCTAGAACAGTGATGTGCAGGTGTGTGATAAAACATCTGTGGTGGGGCCATGTGGATCTGCCATGGGCTTCCAAATGTCTTGTGACTGACATGGTGCAGTCAGCAGACCCTTATATGTAAAGGCATCTTGTTATATGGAGAGGTTTCAGAACAATATTAAGAATCAGGTTGCTATGGTCAAGGGGCCAAGCTCTGTGGGATAGAAGGATTGTTGGTGCATTCTCCTAGGACCCTGACACACCACACGTGACAGAACTCCCTCCAGCACTGTGTCCCAGTTGAAGTCCTTGTATTTCGTGAAGCAAATACCAAACTCCCAGTGAAGCAGCAAAAAACACCACAAAAAGTGAAGGATGACAAAATGGCTTCACAGTTCCCACGGGGAGATACTTAGCCCCCAGTGGCCACGGTTTACCTACAAAGAGAGAATTCAGCACTTCTGCCTCATGTTCATTGGAAAATCAGAAACCATGTCCTCCAGGTCACATAGATGCAGACCCAGCTTTGATGGTCTCACTACAAAGGAAGCTAATGCTCCTGACAACAACATATATTTCAAGAGCCCAACCTCAGAGGCAGTTTCTCAAGAAGTCTTTAGGCCAGCAGAGCTCCATGTTTGTGGAGTGTTTATCCTCTCCCTTACTTATGGAAACTCCTCTACCACCTCCAAAGTTGTGAACTCCTGAGCATTTTTCATTCCACATATCTATTCAAAGATTTTCTAACTCTTCTCCTCGAATTGCGTCTTACTTGGGGCAAGGCTATTGTCAAGGCATTTTTCTGGATGACAGTGGGAAGATTTTGTGTAGCACATATTTGCATACACATTGGATTCATTTTCCTATTTTCCATTCCAAATTCTGAATACCTGACACTAACCCATACCCTACTAGACTCTGACTACAAATACTAATATGATAGAAAAAAATAACCCAAACAGAATAGAAATACAAGCAGTTCAGAGGAGGCATGGTGTGTAGTTGGACAGGCCTTTTGCATTATAAAGGGTAGATGTTATGAATCTAGTCCAATGTAATAGTTCTCCATGTGTTTTTACACAGAACAAATATGTGAATTCCTGTCTCCCTTTTTCTGCAGCCTATTCAGCACATGTATTTTTACATGCACATAGAGAATCCTACCTGGTTTCCCAGCTACATTCTTGTGAGGTTGCTGACTTGGCAGATACAAACTGTGAGAAGAAATCACTCCTCTTAAATGCTGTTGGAACTGAAAATCAACTTATGGGTGAGCTTCCTACTTAAACAACATGATACATACATCCATGTTCAGTAAAATAAATATTTCTAGATCTTGGGATGATATATATTTCATGATGAATTTCAATTGGCATATATATTTTTACTTTTTAATGTCTCTCTGTGTGTGTTTTGTGTGTGTATATATATATATATATATATATATATATATATATATATATATATATATACACACACACACACTCTCCCGATTTTTCAAAATATAAAATATTTGTGTCTTATTTTACACTCCCTGAATTCATGTTCATGAATGTGGATTTCTAATCAACTTTTCACAAGATTATTCTCAGAAATATTCATCCACCTGAAATACATATTTGTTTCCTAGTACTGAAAACTAACTTCAGTGAATGGTGCATAGAAATCCTAACATTTCCACAGTAACTGACCCTGTTTAACATCAATGCAAGTAGACTCCTATGGGACATGATGTGTATTTTGACATTGATTTTTATTCAACACTGGTACATTACTATTTCTTCAGTTGATGCACATCATAGGATATATATTTCATCCTCAAGTTCACAAATTTCTAGGCATTTGGTTCACTTTCAATCAAATCCTGCTTCAGAACACATGTATTCCTCCATGTTTCTTGACTGGTCTTTTCATGAGGCTTCTTTCCAAACACATTATTTGGATTTCCATAATCACTTTGAAACCGAAACTCACACACCCCTCATGGTAAACCATCACTCTAATATTACCATTAGATGTATAACTGGTTGGAATGAATGATCGTGTATCAATATAAGATTTCTTATTTGTTTTCAGATATCATTTCAATCCATTATTTAAATTGGAACCAGTTATATTCTTTATTCACACTATGGTCTATTCATGCATTATCTCTATACTCATAGACCCAGTGTACACCTACTTGTACCCCCTAATTCTAATTTATACATCTTCAATGTATTGCTCCCAAAAATAGTGGAAGAAATACTCATGTCACCTTATCTACATATATTTTTTATCACAGTGATATTCTGCACACAAAATGCAAAGGTCACACTTATGATTGTACCTAAGCCTACTTGGAAAGTGAGCATGGATTACTAAAACCATCCTTGTCTACGTTGGCTAATGCTCTCAAATGTCAATTCTATTGGTGACTACACATTTGTTTCTGCCTAAGATTATATATTCAACCTCAACCCTGTTGAAAATGTCTAATCCTATCACTCACTTTATACCTTGCCTAATTTCCTAATGTCTATATTCATATGTACTTTCCTACATATCTTCCCCAGTTCATCATTGTGTCTGACTCTTCACATGTGCTGACATTTGCATTCACTCTCTAACAGACACCCTATTGCTAAAGAACTTTTGGTCCAAATATTATACTCACTCTTCTTCCTAAACCTACAGACTATCTTTCTAATCCTACCTACTATCCCATTTTGACTTGATCTCCTATTCTACATTCAATCATTCAAGGTACAAGGTCCTATGAAATTGTATTTTGATTTATCAGAGACATCTGTACAGAATGTAATTCAAAGCTAAGTATCCCAATCAAGGGCCCAATGCTCTTCTGGCCTTCAAACTTTACTTAGATTTTTGTTTTCACACATATATTTCACCTCTATATTATTATAAATATCACAGGTTCCCAATTTTATTCTTCATTTAGCAGAATTATTTCTAACCCAAATTGAACATGTTCTTAACCCCAAGCATTCACTGTTTCCTCAATCTCACTTTACAGAAGAGCAGGGACACAGTTGGTCTTACAATACAGGAATGTAGGGGATTTTCCACCTGGTGAGAACCTCCAAGTTCCATGCAGAAATGATCCCTGGAGTAGATGTAGGCAGCTTGGAAGGACCTGAGAGAGTAAAAGTCATCTTTCGTGGCAAACAACCTGGTCAGAATGAAGGGATGTGTCTGAATGAGCCTCTCTTTTCTTAATGTAGACAAGATGGACCAAACCAGGCCTGTGTGGAGAGCTTTTCCTGGGTGCCTATGGTTGATATACCATTCTAACTTGTGAAAGTGTCACAGAAAGCAGGGGCAGCCTCCATCTCATTGGACCCTTGGAAGCAACTGTTAGAACAAAGTGGTTTCCAAGGCCGTGACCTCATTCAGTTCCTGAAGGAAGTGACCTCACCACACTTCCTTGGTGATGGAACTCTCTGAACTTGGGATCCAGGAAGCCAGGCACCCAGAGGCAGTCCCAGTGCCAGTCCCAGTGGGCTCACTTGTTTGGATTTACCAAGGACAGAGTCAGTCTTTCTTGGTACCTACAGATGTGAGGATGGCCAATTGCCAGGAAAGCTCTGAAGGGAGTCTTTCCTGAGAAAGCAGGTAGTGGCTCACCCCTGGCTCCTGACAACTTCACAGAATTGGCCAAAAAGGCCAGATCTGAGACAAGACAGGCCATTTCGGGGGAACCTAGTATGGCCCACCAGTCAGAGGACACTGTGGGTAGTCACAGACCTCCTGGGGGGAAGGAGGTGGCTTTGTGGGTGTGGGTGTGATTTTGTTGTTTGGTCTCATGTTCTGAGAAGAGCTAGGAAAGGCGGTTTGTTTGGTTTGGAGTGGATTGTTTCTAGAAAGTCTTTTGACAAGGCTAGTGTTGCTTTGTCTGTGTATCGCACTGTGTCCGTGGTTGTAGACATTAGAAAAGAGAATGCATCAATGGATGTGTCCTGTCTAGTAGAAAGCTTCCAGCATTCATCCTGGCCAATTTATGAATGGACTGCTGCTTGCCTTATCCATGGGGAAAACCTACTATCTTCGTTAATTCCTGTTTTCTTCCTGAATTCTGGCCACTCTTCAGAATAGGCTCATGGTTTTGTGTCCAAGATATGTACCACCTCCAAGCTTGGTGACATGGCCATGTACTAGATAGCTGAAAGGAATGGGGAGCATCTCAGAAAAAGTCTCAGTGGAGAAACCCCACTTTGGGCTTTTGCTACCTATTGTTCTGTTTCCCTGGATGTCAGCAAGGTCTTTCCCTCAGGATACAACTTTGTGAAGCCTGAAGAAAACAGTTTTCAAATGCAAACGAATGGGCATCACTTGTGGCTCTTTGCTTAATTGCTTTGCAAAGGGATGTGTCTGAATCAGCCTCTTGGCCCTGTGTGAGGCTGTGGCTTAGATTGTCAGCACCTGATGGATCTCAGGAACGATCCCATATGTGCATCCAATGCCAATATGGCAAAACAGCAGTCATTGTGGATGAAGTCTCTCGCCTTCCTCTGTAATGTCCCTGACCTGCATCAAGTGACAATAGGGATCCTTTGGGTCAAATGAGTTATTCAAAGCCCTGCAGAGGCTAGCCATTATGTGCTTGTGTTTTCTCATGACTCCAATTTACACAAAAAATCTGTACCCCACCATCAGCAGGCCTCAAAGTTTAGAAGCTGAGCAGTATTAAAGGCAGGCCTATTTGATCACTCCTGGTTCAAAGAAGGGTGTCCAGGCCACCCTGACATTAGGCAAATGAGGGGCAAGGGAGCTTATTGTTTACACTGTCTTAGGCTGTGCCCCTCATGGAAACCTCTAGTCAGAGGTTATGAGGATTGTCTATATGGAAGAAGTTGAGGGCCTTGTGGCAGTGTTTTGGTTTGAATTCTGGTCATTTGTATGGCAGTGGAAGAGATGAGTGGGTCCGCGTGGGCTTGAACTCTGGTGTGATTCCCCTTGGAGACTCAGTTCTGGAACTGACCTCAGAGAAGTATTGCCATGAATTGAGTTGGGATTTTCCGAGGCCACGCATGAGAGTTCCCCCTGGAAACTGAGATCAAAGCCCAGGGTGACTTTCCACAGAACATTGGGAATCTCAGCCAGGATATCACATGATTGTATTCTTAAAGACCTGGCAGCCATAGTTGAGAGTCAAAACACACATGGACCTCACATTGTAGACCACAGTTGGCCTGGTTTCATGTGACGTTTTTTGGCCACTCTTTGGGAAGCCTTGTTTGTGAGAGTTCTCCAGAGCTTTCATTGAAATGATCTTTCTCACGATTAAATGGTTCCTGAATGTATGGAAACCCACAGTGCCTCCAACTTCATCCTTTAAAAATGGCTAGATAAATACCGTGCAATCTTTGAAATTCCCATGACCAGGTGGCCCTGGAGAACCTTAGGATGTCCTGTTGCTGATCATGAGTTTACCATACAGGTGCCTTGATTGATGGCTTTCATGAAAATAATGAAGAACAGAGATGCCAGTAAGGTGGGGCGTGCTGAATAGTGGGCCTAGACCAGTGGTGTGCAGGTGTGTGAAAAATCATCTGAGGTGGGGCCATGTGGATCTGCCATGGGCTTCCAAATGTCTTGTGACTGACATGGTGCAGCCAGCAGACCCTTATATGTAAAGGCATCTTGTTATATGGAGAGGTTTCAGAACAATGTTCAGAATCAGGTTGCTATGGTCAAGGGGCCAAGCTCTGTGTGATAGAAGCATGGTTGGTGCATTCTCCTAGGACCCTGACACACCACACGTGACAGAACTCCCTCCAGCACTGTGTCCCAGTTGAAGTCCTTGTTTTTCGTGAAGCAAATACCAAACTCCCAGTGAAGCAGCAAGAAACACCACGAAAAGTGGAGGATAACAAAATGGCTTCACATTTCCCACGGGGAGATACGTAGCCCCCAGTGGCCACGGTTTACCTAAAAAGACAGAATTCAGCACTTCTGCCTCATGTTCATTGGAAAATCAGAAACCATGTTCTCCAGGTCACATAGATGCAGAACCAGCTTTGTTGGTCTCACTACAAAGGAAGCTAATGCTCCTGACAACAACATATATTTCAAGAGCCCAACCTCAGAGGCAGTTTCTCAAGAAGTCTTTAGGCCAGCAGAGCTTTATGTTTGTGGAGTGTTTATCCTCTCCCTTACTTATGGAAACTCCTCTACCACCTCCAAAGTTGTGAACTCCTGAGCGCTTTTCATTCCACATATGTATTCAAAGATTTTCTAACTCTTCTCCTCGAATTGCGTCTTACTTGGAGCAAGGGTATTGTCAAGGAATTTTTCTGGATGACAGTGGGAAGATTTTGTGTAGCACATATTTGCATACACATTGGATTCATTTTCCTATTTTCCATTCCAAATACTGAATCCCTGACCCTAACCCATACCCTACTAGACTCTGACTACAAATCCTAATATGATAGAAAGAAATAACCCAAACAGAATAGAAATACAAGCAGTTCAGAGGAGGCATGGTGTGTAGTTGGAGACTCCTTTTGCATTATAAAGGGTATATGTTATGAATCTAGCCCAATGTAAGAGTTCTCCATGTGTTTTTAAACTTAACAAATATGTGAATTCCTGTCTCCCTTTCTCTGCAGCCTATTCAGCACATGTATTTTTACATGCACATAGAGAATCCTACCTGGTTTCCCAGCTACTTTTTAGGTGGCTGACTTGGCAGATACAAAGTGTGAGAAGAAACCACTCCTCCTAAATGCTGTTGGAACTGAAAATCAACCTATGCGTGAGCTTCCTACTTCAACAACATGATACATACATCCATGTTCAGTAAAATAAATATTTCTGGATCTTGGGATGATATATATTTCATGATGAATTTCAATTGGCATATATATTTTTACTTTTTAATGTCTCTCTGTGTGTGTTTTGTGTGTATATATATGTATATATACACACACACACTCTCCAGATTTTTCAAAATATAAAATATATGTGTCTTATTTTACACTCCCTAAATTCATGTTCATGTATGTGGATTTATAATCAACTTTTCACAAGATTATTCTCAGAAATATTCATCCACCTGAAATACATATTTGTTTCCTAGTACTGAAAACTAACTTCAGTGAATGGTGCATAGAAATCCTAACATTTCTACAGTAACTGACCCTGTTTAACATCAATGTAAGTAGACACCTATGGGACATGATGTGTATTTTGACATTTATTTTTATTCAACACTGGGACATTACTATTTCTTCAGTTGATGCACATCATAAAATATATATTTCATCCTCAAGTTCACAAATTTCTAGGCATTTGGTTCACTTTCCATCAAATCCTGCTTCAGAACACATGTATTCTTCCATGTTTCTTGACTGGTCTTTTCATGAGACTTCTTTTCAAACACATTATTTTGGATTTCCATAATCACTTTGGAACCAAAACTCACACACCCCTCATGGTAAACCATCACCCTAATATTACCATTAGATGTATAACTGGTTGGAATGAATGATCCTGTATCAATATAAGATTTCTTATATGTTTTCAGATATCAATTCAATCCATTATTTAAATTGGAACCATTATATTCTTTATTCACAGTATGATCTATTCATGCATTATCTCTATACTTATAGATCCAGGGTACACCTATTTGTACCCCCGAATTTTAATTTATTCATCTTCAATGTATTGCTCCCAAAAATAGTGGAAGAAATACCCATGTCACCTGATGTACATATATATTTTATCACAGTGATATTCTGAACACAAAATGCAAAGGTCACACTTATGATTCTACCTAAGCCTAATTGGAAAGTGAGCATGGATTACTAAAACCATCCTTGTCTAGGTTGGCTAATGCTCTCAAATGTCAATTCTATTGGTGACTACACATTTGTTTCTGCCTAAGATTATATATTCAACCTCAACCCTGTTGAAAATGTCTAATCCTATCACTCACTTTATATTTTCCCTAATTTCCTAATGTCTATATTCATATCTGCTTTCCTACATATCTTCCCCAGTTCGTCATTGTGACTGACTCTTCACATGTGCTGACATTTATATTCACTCTCTAACAGACACCCTATTGCTAAAGAACTTTTGGTCCAAATATTGTACTCACTCTTCTCCCTAAACCTACTGACTATCTTTCTAATCCTACCTACTATCCCTTTTTGACTTTATCTTCTCTTCTACATTCAATCTTCCAAGGTACAAGGTCCTATGCCATTGTATGTTGATTTATCTGAGACAACTGTACAGAATGTAATTCAAAGCTAAGTATCCCAATCAAGGGCCCAATGCCCTTCTGGCCTTCAAATCTTACTTAGATTTCTGTTTTCTTACATATATTTCACCTCTATATTATTATAAATATCAAGGTTCCCAATACCCTTCCTCATCCAGCAGAATGATTTGTAACCCAAATTGAACATGTTCTTAACCCCAAGCATTCACTCTTTCCTCAATCTCACTTTACATAAGAGCAGGGACAGAGTTGATCTTAAAATACAGGAATGTAGGGGATCTTCCTCCTGCTGAGAACGTCCAAGGTCCATGCAGAAATGATCCCTGGAGAAGATGTAGGCAGCTAGGAAGGACCTGAGAGAGTAAAAGTCATCTTCCATGGCAAACAACCTGGTCAGGATGAAGGGATGTGTCTGAATGAGCCTCTCTCTTCTTAATGTAGACAAGATGGACCAAACCAGGCCTGTGTGGAGAGCTTTTCCTGGGTGCCTATGGTTGATATACCAATCTAACTTGTGAAAGTGTCACAGGAAGCAGGGGCAGCCTCCATCTCATGGGACCCTTGGAAGCAACAGTTAGGACAAAGTGGTTTCAAAGGCAGTGACCTCATTCAGTTCCTGAAGGAAGTGACCTCACCACACTTCCTTGGTGATGGAACTCTCTGAACTTGGGATCCAGAAAGCCAGGCACCCAGAGGCATTCCCAGTGCCAGTCCCAGGGGGCTCACTTGTTTGGATTTACCAAGGCCAGAGTCAGTCTTTCTTGGTACCTACAGATGTGAGAATGGCCAATTGCCAGGAAAGCTCTGAAGGGGGTCTTTCCTGAGAAAGCAGGTCATGGCTCACCCCTGGCTCCTGACAACTTCACAGATGGCCAAGTATGCCAGATCTGAGACAAGACAGGCCGTTTCGGGGGAACCTAGTATGGCCCACCATTCAGAGGACACTGCGGGTAGTCACAGACGTCCTTGGGGGAAGGAGGTGTCTTTGTGGGTGTGGGTGTGAGTTTGTGGTTTGGTCTCATGTTCTGAGAAGAGCTAGGAAAGGCGGATTGTTTGGATTGGAGTGGACTGTTTCTAGTAAGTCTTTTGACAATGCGAGTGTTGCTTTGTCTGTGTATCCCACTGTGTCCGTGGTTGTAGACATTAGAAAAGAGAATGCATCAATGGATGTGTCCTGTCAATTAGAAAGCTTCCAGCATTCATCCTGCCCAATTTATGAATGGACTGTGGCTTGCCTTATCCATGGGCAAAACCTACTATCTTCCTAAATTCCTGTTTTCTTCCTGAATTCTGGCCACTCTTCAGAATAGGCTCATGGTTTTGTGTCCAAGATATGTACCACCTCCAAGCTTGGTGACATGGCCACGTACTAGATAGCTGAAAGGAATGGCGAGCATCTCAGAAAACTCAGATATCAGTGGGCCCATTAAAGTCTCACGGCAGAAACCTTACTTTGGGCCTTTTGCTTACCTATTGTTCTGTTTCCCTGGATGTCAGCAAGGTCTTTGCCTCAGGACACACCTTTGTGAAGCCTGAAGAAAACAGTTTTCAAATGCAAACGAATGGGCATCACTTGTGGCTCTTTGCTTAATTGCTTTGCAAAGGGATGTGTCTGAATCAGCCTCTTGGCCCTGTGTGAGGCTGTGGCTTAGATTTTCAGCACCTGATGGATCTCAGGAAAGATCCCATATGTGCATCCAAAGCCAATATGCCAAAACAGCAGTCATTGTGGATGAATTCTCTCGCCTTCCTCTGTAAGGTTCCTGAACTGCATCAAGTAAGAATAGGGATTCTTTGGGTCAAATGAGTTTTTCAAAGACCGGAAGAGGCTAGCCATTATGTGCTTGTGTTTTCTCATGACTCCAATATACACAAAAAATCTGTACCCCACCATCAGCAGGCCTCAAAGTTTAGAAGCTGAGCTTTATTAAAGGCAGGCCTATTTGATCACTCCTGGTTCTAAAAAGGGTGTCCAGGCCACCCTGACATTAGGCAAATGAGGGGCAAGGAAGCTTATTGTGGACACTCTCTTAGGCTGCGCCCGTCATGGAAACCTCCAGTCAGAGGTTATGAGGATTGTCTATATGGAAGAATTTGAGGGCCTTGTGGCATTGTTTTGGTTTGAATTGTGGTCATTTGTATGGCGGGGAAAGAGATGACTGGGTCGGCCTGGGCTTGAACTCTGGTGTGATTCCCTTTGTAGACTGAGTTCTGGAACTGACCTCAGAGAAGTATTGCCATGAATTGAGTTGGGTTTTCCAAGGCCACGCATGAGAGTCCCTTCTGAAAACTGAGATCAAAGACCAGGGGACTTTTCAAAGAACACTGGGAATCTCAGCCTAAATATCACATGATTTTATTCTTAAAGACCTGGAAGCCATAGTTGAGAGTCCAAACACACATGGACCTCACATTGTTGACCTCAGTGGGCCTGGTTTCATATGACGTTTTTTGGCCACTCTTTGTGAGAGTTCTCCAGAGCTTTCATTGAAATGATCTTTCTCACCATTAAATGGCTCCTGAATGAATGGAAACCCACAGTGCCTCCAACTTCATCCTTTAAAAATGGCTAGATAAATACCGTGCAATCTTTGAAATTCCCATGACCAGGTGGCACTGGAGAACCTTAGGATATCCTGTTTCTGATCATGAGTTTAGAAGACAGGTGCCTTGATTGACGGCTTTCATGAAAATGATGAAGAACAGAGATGCCAGTGAGGTGGGGCCTGCTGAGTAGTGGGCCTAGAGCAGTTGTGTACAGGTGTGTGATAAAACATCTATGGTGGGGCAATGTGGATCTGCCATTTGCTTCCAAATGTCTTGTGACTGACGTGATGCAGCAAGCAGACTCTTATATGTAAAGGCATCTTGTTATATGGAGAGGTTTCAGAACAATGTTCAGAATCAGGTGGGGTCAAGGGGCCAAGATCTGTGGGATAGAAGCATTGTTGGTGAATTCTCCTAGGACCCTGACATACCACACGTGACAGAACTCCCTTCAGCAATGTGTCCCAATTGAAGTCCTTGTATTTCGTGAAGCAAATACCAAACTCCCAGTGAAGAAGCAAGAAACACCAGGAAAAATGGAGGATGACCAAATGGCTTCACAGTCCCCACGGGGAGACACTTAGCTCCCAGTGGCCACAGTTTACCTAAAAAGAGAGAATTCTGCACTTCTGCCTCATGTTCATTGGAAAATCAGAAACCATGTCCTCCAAGTCACATAGATGCAGACCCAGCTTTGATGGTCTCACTATAAAGGAAGCTAATGCTCTTGACAACAACATATATTTCAAGAGCCCAACCTCAGAGGCAGTTTCTCAAGAAGTCTTTTGGCCAGCAGACCTTCATGTTTGTGGAGGGTTTATCCTTTTTCTTACGTATGGAAACTCCTCTACCACCACCAAACTTGTGAACTCCTGAGAATTTTTCATTCTACATCTGTATTCAAAGATTTTCTAACTCTTCTCCTCGAATTGCTTCTTACTTGGGGCAAGGGTATGGTCAAGACATTTTTGTGGATGACAGTGAGAAGATTTTCTGTAGCACATATTTGCATACACATTGGATTCATTTTCCTATTTTCCATTCCAAATTCTGAATCCCTGAGACTAACCCAAACCCTACTAGACTCTGATTATGAATCTTAGTAAGATAGAGAAAAGTAACCCAAACAGAATAGAAATACAAGCAGTTCAGAGCAGGCATGGTGTGTAGTTGGACAGGCCTTTTGCATTATAAATGGTAGATGTTATGAATCTAGTCCAATGTAATAGTTCTCCATGTGTTTTTAAACTTAACAAATATTTGAATTCCTGTCTCCCTTTCTCTGCAGCCTATTCAGCACATGTATTTTTACATGCACATATAAAATCCTACCTGGTTTCCCAGCTACATTCTTGTGAGGTTGCTGACTTGGCATATACAAACTATGAGAAGAAATCACTCTTCCTAAATGCTGTTGGAACTGAAAATCAACCTATGGGGAGCTTCCTACTTGAACAACATGATACATACATCCATGTTCAGTAAAATAAATATTTCTGGATCTTGGAATGATATATATTTCATGATGAAATTCAATTGGCATATATATTTTTACTTTTTAATGTCTCTCTGTGTGTGTTTTGTGTATATATATATATATATATATATATATATACACACACACACACTCTCTAGATTTTTGAAAATATAAAATATGTGTGTCTTATTTTACACTCCGTGAATTCATGTTCATGTATGTGGATTTATAATCAACTTTTCACAAGATTATTCTCAGAAATATTCATCCACCTGAAATACATATTTGTTTCCTAGTACTGAAAACTAACTTCAGTGAATGGTGCATAGAAATCCTAACATTTCTACAGTAACTGACCCTATTTAACATCAATGCAAGTAGACTCCTATGGAACATGATGTGTATTTTGACATTTATTTTTATTCAACACTGGTACATTACTATTTCTTCAGTCGATGCACATCATAGGATATATATTTCATCCTCAAGTTCACAAATTTCTAGGCATTTGGTTCACTTTCAATCAAATCCTGCTTCAGAACACATGTATTCCTCCATGTTTCTTGACTGGTCTTTTCATGAGACTTCTTTCCAAACACATTATTTTGGATTTCCATAATCACTTTGGAACCAAAACTCACACACCCCTCATGGTAAACCATCACCCTAATATTACCATTAGATGTATAACTGGTTGGAATGAATGATTGTGTATCCATATGAGATTTCTTATATGTTTTCAGACATCAATTCAATCCATTATTTAAATTGGAACCAGTTATATTCTTTATTCAAAGTATGATCTATTCATGCATTATCTCTATACTCATAGACCCAGGGTACACCTATTTGTACCCCCGAATTCTAATTTATACATCTTCAAAGTATTGCTCCTAAAAATAGTGGAAGAAATACTCATGTCACCTGATGTACATATATATTTTATCACAGTGATATTCTGAACACAAAATGCAAAGGTCACACTTATGATTGTACCTAAGCCTAATTGGAAAGTGAGCATGGATTACTAAAACCATCCTTGTCTACGTTGGCTAATGCTCTCAAATGTCAATTCTATTGGTGACTACACATTTGTTTCTGCCTAAGATTATATATTCAACCTCAACCCTGTTGAAAATGTCTAATCCTATCACTCACTTTATACTTTGCCTAATTTCCTAATGTCTATATTCATATCTACTTTCCTACATATCTTCCCCAGTTCATCATTGTGACTGACTCTTCACATGTGCTGACGTTTACGTTCACTCTCTAACAGACACCCTATTGGTAAAAAACTTTTGGTCCAAATATTATACTCACTCTTCTTCCTAAACCTAATGACTGTCTTTCTATTCCTACCTATTATCCCTTTTTGACTCGATCTTCTCTTCCACTTTCAATCATCCAAGGTACAAGGTCCTATGCCATTGTATGTTGATTTATCAGAGACATCTGTACAGAATGTATTTCAAAGCTAAGTATCCCAATCAAGGGCCCAATGCCCTTCTGGCCTTCAAATCTTACTTAGATTTCTGTTTTCATACATATATTTCACCTCTATATTATTATAAATATCACAGGTTCCCAATACCATTCTTCATCCAGCAGAATGATTTCTAACCCAAATTGAACATGTTCTTTACCCCAAGCATTCACTGTTTCCTCAATCTCACTTTACAAAAGAGCAGGGACAGAGTTGGTCTTACAATACAGGAATGTAGGGGATCTTCCACATGCTGAGAACTTCCAAGGTCCATGCAGAAATGATCACTGGAGAAGACGTAGGCAGCTAGGAAGAACCTGAGAGAGTAAAAGTCATCTTCCGTGGCAAACAACCTGGTCAGGATGAAGGGATGTGTCTGAATGCGCCTCTCTCTTCTTAATGTAGACAAGATGGACCAAACCAGGCCTGTGTGGAGAGCTTTTCCTTGGTGCCTATGAATGATATACCATCCTAGAATGATATACCATTCTAACTTGTGAAAGTGTCACAGGAAGCAGGGGCAGCCTCCATCTCATGGGACCCTTGGAAGCAACTGTTAGGACAAAGTGGTTTCCAAGGCAGTGACCTCATTCAGTTCCTGAAGGAAGTGACCTCACCACACTTCCTTGGTGATGGAACTCTCTGAACTTGGGATCCAGGAAGCTAGGCACCCAGAGGCAGTCCCAGTGCCAGTCCCAGTGGGCTCACTTGTTTGGATTTACAAAGGACAGAGTCAGTCTTTCTTGGTACCTACAGATGTGAGGATGGCCAATTGCCAGGAAAGCTCTGAAGGGGGTCTTTCCTGAGAAAGCAGGTAGTGGCTCACCCCTGGCTACTGACAACTTCACAGAATTGGCCAAGGAGGCCAGATGTGAGACAAGACAAGCCATTTCGGGGGAACCTAGTATGGCCCACCAGTCAGAGGACACTGCGGGTAGTCACAGACCTTTTTGGGGGAAGGAGGTGGCTTTGTGGTTGTGGGTGTGAGTTTCTGGTTTGGTCTCATGTTATTAGAAGAGCTAGGAAAGGCCGTTTGTTTGGTTTGGAGTGGACTGTTTCTAGCAAGTCTTTTGACAAGGCGAGTGTTGCTTGGTCTGTGTATCTCACCGTGTCCGTGGTTGTAGACATTAGAAAAGAGAATGCATCAATGGATGTGTCCTCTCTAGTAGAAATCTTCCAACATTCATCCTGCCCAATTTATGAATGGACTGCGGCTTGCATTATCCATGGGCAAAGCCTACTCTCTTCCTAAATTCCTGTTTTCTTCCTGAATTCTGGCCACTCTTCAGAACAGGCTCATGGTTTTGTGTCCAAGATATGTACCACCTCCAAGCTTGGTGACATGGCCATGTACTAGATAGCTGAATGGAATGGCGAGCATCTCAGAAAACTCAGATATCAGTGGGCCCATTAAAGTCTCAGTGGAGAAAATTCTGCTTTGGGCCTTTTGCTTACCTATTGTTCTGTTTCCCTGCATGTCAGCAAGGTCTTTGCCTCAGGACACACCTTTGTGAAGCCTGAAGAAAACAGTTTTCAAATAGAAACGAATGGGCATCACTTGTGGCTCTTTGCTTAATTGCTTTGCAAAGGGATGTGTCTGAATCAGCCTCTTGGCCCTGTGTGAGGCTGTGGCTTAGATTGTCAGCACCTGATGGATCTCAGGAAAGATCCCATATGTGCATCCAAAGCCAATATGGCAAAACAGCAGTCATTTTGGATGAAGTCTCTCGCCTTCCTCTGTAAGGTCCCTGAACTGCATCAAGTGAGAATACGGATCCTTTGGGTCAAATGAGTTTTTCAAAGCCCTGCAGAGGCTAGCCATTATGTGCTTGTGTTTTCTCATGACTCCAATTTACACAAAAAATGTGTACCCCACCATCAGCAGGCCTCAAAGTTTAGAGGCTGAGCAGTATTAAAGGCAGGCCTATTTGATCACTCCTGGTTCAAAGAAGGGTGTCGTGGCCACCCTGACATTAGGCAAATGAGGAGCAAGGGAGCTTATTGTGGACACTGTCTTAGGCTACGACCCTCATGGAAACCTCCAGCCAGAGGTTATGAGGATTGTCTATATGGAAGAAGTTGAGGGCTTTGTGGCAGTGTTTTGGTTTGAATTGTGGTCATTTGTATGGCGGTGGAAGAGATGACTGGGTCCCCCTGGGCTTGAACTCTGGTGTGATTCCCCTTGGAGACTGAGTTCTGGAACTGACCTCAGTGAAGTATTGCCATGAATTGAGTTGGGATTTTCCGAGGACAGGCATGAGAGTCCCCCCTGGATACTGAGATCGAAACCCAGTGTGACTTTCCACAGAACACTGGGAATCTCAGCCAGGATATCACATGATTTTATTCATAAAGATCTGGCAGCCATATGTGAGAGTCAAAACACACATGGACCTCACATCGTAGACCTCAGTGGGCCTGGTTTCATGTGACGTTTTTTGGCCACTCTTTGGGAAGCCTTGTTTGTGAGAGTTCTCCAGAGCTTTCATTGAAATGATCTTTCTCACCATTAAATGGTTCCTGAATGAATGGAAACCCACAGTGCCTCCAACTTAATCCTTTAAAAATGGCTAGATAAATACCATGAAATCTTTGAAATTCTCATAACCAGGTGGTACTGGAGAACCTTAGGATGTCCTGTTGCTGATCAAGAGTTTACCAGACAGGTGCCTTGAATGACGGCTTTCATGAAAATGATGAAGAACAGAGATGCCAGTGAGGTGGGTCCTGCTGAGTAGTGGGGTTAGAGCAGTGGTGTGCAGGTGTGTGATAAAACATCTGTGGTGGGGCCATGTGGATCTGCCATGCGCTTCCAAATGTCTTGTGACTGACATGGTGCAGCCAGCAGACCCTTATATGTAAAGGCATCTTGTTATATGGAGAGGTTTCAGAACAATGTTCAGAATCAGGTTGCTATGGTCAAGGGGCCAAGCTCTGTGGGATAAAAGCATGGTTGGTGCATTCTCCTAGGACCCTGACACACCACACGTGACAGAACTCCCTTCAGAACTGTGTCCCAGTTGATGTCCTTGTATTTCGTGAAGCAAATACCAAACTGCCAGTGAAGCAGCAAGAAACACCACGAAAAGTGGAGGATGACAAAATGGCTTCACAGTTTCCATGGGGAGATACTTAGCCCCGAGTGGCCACAGTTTACCTACAAAGAGAGAATTCAGCACTTCTGCCTCATGTTCATTGGAAAATCAAAAACCATGTCCTCCAGGTCACATAGATGCAGACCCAGCTTTGATGGTCTCACTACAAAGGAAGCTAATGCTCCTGACAACAACATATATTTCAAGAGCCCAACCTCAGAGGCAGTTTCTCAAGAAGTCTTTAGGCCAGCAGAGCTCCATGTTTGTGGAGTGTTTATCCTCTCCCTGACTTATGGAAACTCCTCTACCACCTCCAAAGTTGTGAACTCCTGAGCATTTTTCATTCCACATATGTATTCAAAGATTTTCTAACACTTCTCCTCGAATTTGGTCTTACTTGGGGCAAGGGTATTGTCAAGGCATTTTTCTGGATGACAGTGGGAAGATTTTGTGTAGCACATATTTGCATACACATTGGATTCATTTTCCAATTTTCCATTCCAAATACTGAATTTCAGACACTAACACATACCCTACTAGACTCTGACAACAAATCCTAATATGATAGAAAAAAATAACCGAAACAGAATAGAAATACAAGCAGTTCAGAGGAGGCATGGTGTGTAGTTGGACAGGCCTTTTGCATTATAAAGGGTAGATGTTATGAATCTAGTCCAATTTAATCGTTCTCTATGTGTTTTTAATCTTAACAAATATGTGAATTCCTGTCTCCCTTTCTCTGCAGCCTATACAGCACATGTATTTTTACATGCACATAGAGAATCCTACCTGGTTTTTCAGCTACATTCTTGTGAGGTGGCTGACTTGGCAGATACAATCTGTGAGAAGAAATCACTCCTCCTAAATGCTGTTGGAACTGAAAATCAACCTATGGGTGAGCTTCCTACTTCAACAACATGATACATACATCCATGTTCAGTAAAATAAATATTTCTGGATCTTGGGATGATATATATTTCATGATGAATTTAAATTGGCATATATATTTTTAATTTTTAATGTCGCTCTGTGTGTGTTTTGTGTATATATATATATATATATATATATATATATATATATATATATATATATATACATGTATATATACACACAAACACTCTCCAGATTTTTCAAAATATAAAATATGTGTGTCTTATTTTACACTCCCTGAATTCATGTTCATGTATGTGGATTTATAATGAACTTTTCACAAGATTATTCTCAGAAATATTCATCCACCTGAAATACATATTTGTTTCCTAGTACTGAAAACTAACTTCAGTGAATGGTGTATAGAAATCCTAACATTTCTACAGTAACTGACCATGTTTAACATCAATGCAAGTAGACTCCTATGGGACATGATGTGTATTTTGACATTTATTTTTATTCAACACTGGTACATTCCTCTTTCTCCAGTTGATGCACATCATAGGATATATATTTTATCCTCAAGTTCACAAATTTCTAGGCATTTGGTTCACTTTCAATCAAATCCTGCTTCAGAATACATGTATTCCTCCATGTTTCTTGACTGGTCTTTTCATGAGACTTCTTTCCAAACACATTATTTTGGATTTCCATAATCACTTTGGAACCAAAACTCACATACCCCTCATGGTAAACCATCAACCTAATATTACCATTAGATGTATAACTGGTTGGAATGAATGATCGTGTATCAATATAAGATTTCTTATATGTTTTCAGATATCATTTCAATCCATTATTTAAATTGGAACCAGTTATATTCTTTATTCACAGTATGGTCTATTCATGCATTATCTCTATACTCATAGACCCAGTGTACACCTACTTGTACCCCCTATTTCTAATTTATACATCTTCAACGTATTGCTCCCAAAAATAGTGGAAGAAATACTCATGTCACCTTATCTACATATATATTTTATCACAGTGATATTCTGCACACAAAATGCAAAGGTCACACTTATGAATGTACCTAAGCCTACTTGGAAAGTGAGCATGGATTACTAAAACCATCCTTGTCTACGTTGGCTAATGCTCTCAAATGTGAATTCTATTGGTGACTACACATTTGTTTCTGCCTAAGATTATATATTCAACCTCAACCCTGTTGAAAATGTCTAATCCTATCACTCACTTTATACTTTGCCTAATTTCCTAATGTCTATATTCATATCTACTTTCCTACATATCTTCCCCAGTTCATCATTGTGACTGACTCTTCACATGTGCTGACATTTGCATTCACTCTCTAACAGACACCTTATTGCTAAAGAACTTTTGGTCTAAATATTATACTCACTCTTCTTCCTAAACCTACAGACTATCTGTCTAATCCTACCTACTAACCCTTTTTGACTTGATCTCCTATTCTACATTCAATCATTGAAGGTACAAGGTCCTATGAAATTGTATGTTGATTTATCAGAGACATCTGTACAGAATGTAATTCAAAGCTAAGTATCACAATCAAGGGCCCAATGCTCTTCTGGCCTTCAAACTTCATTTAGATTTTTGTTTTCACACATATATTTCACCTCTATATTATTATAAATATCACAGGTTCCCAATACCATTCTTCATTTAGCAGAATTATTTCTAACCCAATTTGAACATGTTCTTAACCCCAAGCATTCACTGTTTTTTCAATCTCACTTTACAGAAGAGCAGGGACAGAGTTGGTCTTACAATACAGGAATGTAGGGGATTTTCCACCTGGTGAGAACCTCCAAGGTCCATGCAGAAATGATCCCTGGAGTAGATATAGGCAGCTTGGAAGGTCTTGAGAGAGCAAAAGTCATCTTCCGTGGCAAACAACTTGGTCAGGATGAAGGGATGTGTCTGAATGAGCCTCTCCCTTCTTCATGTAGACAAGATGGACCAAACCAGGCCTGAGTGCAGAGCTTTTCCTGGGTGCCTATGGTTGATATACCATTCTAACTTGTGAAAGTGTCACAGAAAGCAGGGGCAGCCTCCATCTCATGGGACCCTTGGAAGCAACAGTTAGAACAAAGTGGTTTTCAAGGCTGTGACCTCATTCAGTTCCTGAAGGAAGTGACCTCACCACACTTCCTTGGTGATGGAACTCTCTGAACTTGGGATCCAGGAAGCCAGGCACCCAGAGGCAGTCCCAGTGCCAGTCCCAGTGGGCTCACTTGTTTGGATTTACCAAGGACAGAGTCAGTCTTTCTTGGTACCTACAGATGTGAGGATGGCCAATTGCCAGGAAAGCTCTGAAGGGAGTCTTTCCTGAGAAAGCAGGTAGTGGCTCACCCCTGGCTCCTGACAACTTCACAGAATTGGCCAAAAAGGCAAGATCTGAGACAAGACAGGCCATTTCGGGGGAACCTAGTATGGCCCACCAGTCAGAGGACACTGTGGGTAGTCACAGACCTCCTTGGGGGAAGGAGGTGGCTTTGTGGGTGTGGGTGTGAGTTTGTGGTTTGGTCTCCTGTTCTGAGTAGATAAATTCTGGTTAGATAAATACCGTGCAATCTTTGAAATTCCCATGACCAGGTGGCACTGGAGAACCTTAGGATGTCCTGTTGCTGATCATGAGTTTAGCATACAGGTGCCTTGATTGACGGCTTTCATGAAAATGATGAAGAACAGAGATGCCAGTGAGGTGGGGCCTGCTGAGTAGTGGGCCTAGAGCAGTGGTGTGCAGGTGTGTGATAAAACATCTGTGGTGGGTCCATGTGCATCTGCCATGGGCTTCCAAATGTCTTGTGACTGACATGGTGCAGCCAGCAGACCCTTATATGTAAAGGCATCTTGTTATATGGAGACGTTTCAGAACAATGTTCAGAATCAGGTTGCTATGGTCAAGGGGCCATGCTCTGTGGGATAGAAGCATGGTTGGTGCATTCTCCTAGGATCCTGACACACCACACGTGACAGAACTCCGTCCAGCACTGTGTGCCAGTTGAAGTCCTTGTATTTTATGAAGCAAATACCAAACTTTCAGTGCAGCAGCAAGAATCACCACGAAAAGTTGGGGATGACCAAATGGCTTCACAGTTCCCACGGGGAGATACTTAGCCCCCAGTATCCACAGTTTACCTACAAAGAGAGAATTCAGCACTTCTGCCTCATGTTCATTGGAAAATCAGAAACCATGTCCTCCAGGTCACATAGATGCAGACCCAGCTTTGATGGTCTCACTACAAAGGAAGCTAATGCTCCTGACAACAACATATATTTCAAGAGCCCAACCTAAGAGGCAGTTTCTCAAGAAGTCTTTAGGCCAGCAGAGCTCCATGTTTGTGGAGTGTTTATCCTCTCCCTTACTTATGGAAACTCCTCTACCACCTCCAAAGTTGTGAACTCCTGAGCATTTTTCATTCCACATATGTATTCAAAGATTTTCTAACTCTTCTCCTCGAATTGCGTCTTACTTGGGGCAAGGGTATTGTCAAGGCATTTTTTGGATGACAGTGGGAAGATTTTGTGTAGCACATTTTTGCATACACATTGGATTCATTTTCCTATTTTCCATTCCAAATACTGAATCCCTGACACTAACCCATACCCTACTAGACTCTGACTACAAATCCTAATATGATAGAAAGAAATAACCCAAACAGAATAGAAATACAAGCAGTTCAGAGGAGGCATGGTGTGTAGTTGGACAGGCCTTTTGCATTATAAAGGGTAGATGTTATGAATCTAGTCCAATGTAATAGTTCTCCATGTGTTTTTAAACTTAACAAATATGTGAATTCCTGTCTCCCTTTCTCGCAGCGTATTCAGCACATGTATTTTTACATGCACATATAGAATCCTACCTGGTTTCCCAGCTACATTCTTGTGAGGTTGCTGATTTGGCAGATACAAACTGTGAGAAGAAATCACTCCTCCTAAATGCTGTTGGAACTGAAAATCAACCTATGGGTGAGCTTCCTACTTGAACAACATGATACATACATCCATGTTCAGTAAAATAAATATTTCTGGATTTTGGGATGATATATATTTCATGATGAATTTCAATTGGCATATGTATTTTTACTTTTTAATGTCTCTCTTTGTGTGTTTTGTGTTTGTATATATATATATATATATATATATATATATATATATATATATATATACACACACACACACTCTCCAGATTTTTCAAAATATAAAATATGTGTGTCTTATTTTACACTCCCTGAATTCATGTTCATGTATGTGGATTTATAATCAACTTTTCACAAGATTATTCTCAGAAATATTCATCCACCTGAAATACATATTTGTTTCCTAGTACTGAAAACTAACTTCAGTGAATGGTGTATAGAAATCCTAACATTTCTACAGTAACTGACCATGTTTAACATCAATGCAAGTAGACTCCTATGGGACATGATGTGTACTTTGACATTTATTTTTATTCAACACTGGTACACTACTATATCTTCAGTTGATGCACATCATAGGATATATATTTCATCCTCAAGTTCACAATTTTCTAGGAATTTGGTTCACTTTCAATCAAATCCTGCTTCAGAACACATGTATTCCTCCATGTTTCTTGACTTGTCTTTTCATGAGACTTCTTTCCAAACACATTATTTTGGATTTCCATAATCACTTTGGAACCAAAACTCACACACCCCTCATGGTAAACCATCACCCTAATATTACCATTAGATGTATAACTGGTTGGAATGAATGATCGTGTATCAATATAAGATTTCTTATATGTTTTCAGATATCAATTCAATCCATTATTTAAATTAGAACCAGTTATACTCTTTATTCGCAGTATGGTCTATTCATGCATTATGTCTATACTCATAGACCCGGGGTACACCTATTTGTACCCCCGAATTATAATTTATACGTCTTCAACGTATTGCTCTCAAAAATAGTGGAAGAAATACTCATGTCACCTGATCTACATATATATTTTATCACAGTGATATTCTGAACACAAAATGCAAAGGTCACACTTATGATTGTACCTAAGCCTAATTGGAAAGTGAGCATGGATTACTAAAGCCATCCTTGTCTAAGTTGTCTAATGCTCTCAAATGTCAATTCTATTGGTGACTACACATTTGTTTCTGCCTAAGATTATATATTCAACCTCAACCCTGTTGAAAATGTCTAAAATTATCACAAATTTTATACTTTGCCTAAATTCCTAATGTCTATATTCATATTTGCTTTCCTACATATCTTCCCCAGTTCATCATTATGACTGACTCTTCACATGTGCTGACATTTACATTCACTCTGTGACAGACACCATATTGCTAAAGAACTTTTGGTCCAAATATTATACTCACTCTTCTTCCTAAACCTACTGACTATCTTTCTAATCCTACCTACTATCCCTTTTTGACTTGATCTTCTCTTCTACATTCAATCATCCAAGGTACAAGGTCTTATGCCATTGTATGTTGATTTATCAGAGACATATGTACAGAATGTAATTCAAAGCTAAGTATCCCAATCAAGGACCCAATGCCCCTCTGGCCTTCAAATCTTACTTAGATTTCTGTTTTCATACATATATTTCACCTCTATATTATTATAAATATCACAGGTTCCCAATACCATTCTTCATCCAGCAGAATGATTTCTAACCCAAATTGAACATGTTCTTAACCCCAAGCATTCACTGTTTCCTCAATGTCACTTTACAGAACAGCAGGGACAGAGTAGGTCTTACAATACAGGAATTTAAAGGATCTTCCACCTGCTGAGAACCTCCAAGGTCCATGCAGAAATGATCCCTGGAGAAGATGTAGGCAGGTAGGAAGGACCTGAGAGAGTAAAAGTCATCTTCCGTGGCAAAAAACCTGGACAGGATGAAGGGATGTGTCTGAATGAGCCTCTCTCTTCTTAATGTAGACAAGATGGACCAAACCAGGCCTGTGTGGAGAGCTTTTCCTGGGTGCCTATGGTTGATATACCATTCTAACTTGTGAAAGTGTCACAGAAAGCAGGGGCAGCCTCCATCTCATGGGACCCTTGGAAGCAACAGTTAAAACAAAGTTTTTTTCAAGGAAGTGACCTCATTCAGTTCCTGAAGGAAGTGGCCTCACAACACTTCCTTGGTGATGGAACTCTCTGAACTTGGGATCCAGGTACCCAGGCACCCAGAGGCAGTCCCAGTGCCAGTCCCAGTGCGCACACTTCTTTGGATTTACCAAGGATAGAGTCAGTCTTTCTTGGTACCTACAAATGTGAGGATGGCCAATTGCCAGGAAAGCTCTGAAGGGGGTCTTTCCTGAGAAAGCAAGTAGTGGCTCACCCCTGGCTCCTGACAACTTCACAGAATTGGCCAAGGAGGCCAGATCTGAGACAAGACACGCCATTTTGGGGTAACATAGTATGGCCCACCAGTCAGAGGACACTGCGGGTAGTCACAGACCTCCTTGGGGGAAGGAGGTGGCTTTGTGGGTGTGGGTGTGTTTGTGGTTTGGTCTCATGTTCTGAGTAGAGCTAGAAAAGGCTGTTTGTTTGGTTTTGAGTGGAATGTTTCTAGCAAGTCTTTTGACAAGGGGAGTGTTGCTTTGTCTGTGTATCGCACTGTGTCCGTGGTTGTAGACATTTGAAAAGAGAATGCATCAATGGATGTGTCCTGTCTAGTAGAAAGCTTCCAGCATTCATCCTGCCCAATTTATGAATGGACTGCGGCTTGCCTTATCCATTGGCAAAACCTACTATCTTCCTAAATTCCTGTTTTCTTCCTGAATTCTGGCCATTCTTCAGAATAGGCTAATGGTTTTGTGTCCAAGACATGTACCACCTCCAAGCTTGGTGACATGGCCATGTAGTAGATAGCTGAAAGAAATGGCAAGCATCTCAGAAAACTCAGATATCAGAGGGCCCATTAAAGTCTCAGTGGAGAAACCCTGCTTTGGGCCTTTTGCTTATCTATTGTTCTGTTTCCCTGGATGTCAGCAAGGTCTTTGCCTCAGGACACACCTTTGTGAAGCCTGAAGAAAACAGTTTTCAAATGCAAACGAATGGGCATCACTTGTGGCTCTTTGCTTAATTGCTTTGCAAAGGGATGTGTCTGAGTCAGCCTCCTTGACCTGTGTGAGGCTGTGGCTTAGATTGTCAGCACCTGATGGATCTCAGGAAAGATCCCATATGTGCATCCAAAGCCAATATGGCAAAACAGCAGTCATTGTGGATGAAGTCTCTCGCCTTCCTCTGTAAGGTCCCTGACCTGCATCCAGTGAGAATAGGGATCTTTTGGGTCAAATGAGTTTTTCAAAGCCCTGCAGAGGCTAGCCATTATGTGCTTGTGTTTTCTCATGACTCCAATTTACAAAAAATATCTGTACACCACCATCAGCAGGACTCAAAGTTTAGAAGCTGAGCAGTATTAAAGGCAGGCCTATTTGATCACTCCTGGTTCAAAGAAGGGTGTCCAGGCCACCTTGACATTAGGCAAATGAGGGGCAAGGGAGCTTATTGTGGACAGTGTCTTAGGCTGAACCCTTCATGGAAACCTCCAGCCAGAGGTTATGAGGATTGTCTATATGGAAGGAGTTGAGGGCCTTGTGGCAGTGTTTTGGTTTGAATTGTGGTTATTTGTATCGAGGTGAAAGAGATGAGTGTGTCCGCCTGGGCTTGAACTCTGGTGTGATTCCCCTTGGAGACTGAGTTCTGGAACTGACCTCAGAGAAGTATTGCCATGAATTGAGTTGGAATTTTTCGAGGCCACGCATGAGAGTCCCCCCTGGAAACTGAGATCAAAGCCCAGGGTGACTTTCCACAGAACACTGAAAATCTGAGCCAGGATATCACATGATTTTATTCTTAAAGATCTGGAAGCCATAGTTGAGAGTCAAAACACACATGGACCTCACATTGTAGAGCTCAGTGGGCCTGGTTTCATGTGACGTTTTTTGGCCACTCTTTGGGAAGTCTTGTTTGTGAGAGTTCTCCAGAGCTTTCATTGAAATAATCTCTCTCACCATTAAATGGTTCCTGAATGAATGGAAACCCACAGTGCCTCCAACTTCATCCTTTAAAAGTGGCTAGATAAATACCGTGCAATCTTTGAAATTTACATCACCAGGTGGCACTGGAGAACCTTAGGATGTCCTGTTTCTGATCTGAGTTTACCAGACAGGTGCCTTGATTGACGGCTTTCATGAAAATGATGAAGAACAGAGATGCCAGTGAGGTGGGGCCAGCTGAGTAGTGGGCCTAGAGCAGTGGTGTGCAGGTGTGTGATAAAACATCTGTGGTGGGGCCATGTGGATCTGCCATGCGCTTTCAAATGTCTTGTGACTGACATGGTGCAGCCAGCAGACCCTTATATGTAAAGGCATCTTGTTATATGGAGAGGTTTCAGAACAATGTTCAGAATCAGGTTGCTATGGTCAAGGGGCCATTCTCTGTGGGATAGAAGCATGGTTGGTGCATTATCCTAGGATCCTGACACACCACACGTGACAGAACTCCCTCCAGCACTGTGTCCCAGTTGAAGTCCTTGTATTTCCTGAAGCAAATACCAATCTTTCAGTGCAGCAGCAAGAATCACCACGAAAAATGGAGGATGACCAAATGGCTTCACAGTTCCCAAGGGGAGATACTTAGCCCCCAGTGGCCACAGTTTACCTACAAAGAGAGAATTCAGCACTTCTGCCTCATGTTAATTGGAAAATATGAAACCATGTCCTCCAGGTCACATAGATGCAGACCCAGCTTTGATGGTCTCACTACAAAGGAAGCTAATGCCCCTGACAACAACATATATTTCAAGAGCCCAACCTCAGAGGCAGTTTCTCAAGAAGTCTTTAGGCCAGCAGAGCTCCATGTTTGTGGAGTGTTTATCCTCTCCCTTACTTATGGAAACTCCTCTACCACCTCCAAAGTTGTGAACTCCTGAGCATTTTTCATTCCACATATGTATTCATAGATTTTCTAACTCTTCTCCTCCAATTGCTTCTTACTTGGGGCAAGGGTATTGTCAAGGCATTTTTCTGGAAGACAGTGGGAAGATTTTGTGTAGCACATATTTGCATGCACATTGGATTCATTTTCCTATTTTCCATTCAAAATACTCAATCCCTGACAGTAACCCATACCCTACTAGACTCTGACTACAAATCCTAATATGATAGAAAAAAATAACCCAAACAGAATAGAAATACAAGCAGTTCAGAGGAGCCATGGTGTGTAGTTGGACAGGCCTTTTGCATTATAAAGGGTAGATGTTATGAATCTAGTTTAATGTAATAGTTCTCCATGTGTTTTTAAACTTAACCAATATGTGAATTCCCGTCTCCCTTTCTATGCATCCTATTCAGCACACGTATTTTTACATGCACATAGAGAATCATACCTGCTTTCCCAGCTACATTGTTGTGAGGTGGCTGACTTGGCAGATACAAACTGTGAGAAGAAATCACTCCTCCTAAATGCTGTTGGAACTGAAAATCAACCTATGGGTGAGCTTCCTACTTCAACCACATGATACATACATCCATGTCCAGTAAAATAAATATTTCTGGATCTTGGGATGATATATATTTCATGATGAATTTCAATTGGCATATATATTTTTACTTTTTAATGTCTCTCTGTGTGTTTTTTGTGTATATATATATATATATATATATATATATACACACACACACTCTCTAGATTTTTGAACATATAAAATATGAGTGTCTTATTTTACACTCCCTGAATTCATGTTCATGTATGTGGATTTATAATCAACTTTTCACAAGATTATTCTCAGAAATATTCATCCACCTGAAATACATATTTGTTTCTTAGTACTGAAAACTAACTTCAGTGAATGGTGCATAGAAATCCTAACATTTCTTTTTTTTCTTATTTAATTTATTTTTTTATTGTTGTTCGTTCAAACCTTACACTGTTCTTAATACATCATATTTCACAGTTTGATTCAAGCGGGTTATGAACTCCCAACTTTACCCCGTATACAGATTGCTGTATCACATCATTTACCCTTCCATTGATTGACATATTGCCTTTCTAGTGTCTGATGTATTCTGCTGTAAGTCCTATTCTCTACTATCCCCCCTCCCCTCCCCACCCCTCCACTTTTCTCTCTCTACCCCTTCTACTGTAAATCATTTCTTCCATTTGTATTATCTTGTCTTACCCCTCCATTA
This sequence comes from Ictidomys tridecemlineatus, assembly GCF_052094955.1. NCBI lineage: Eukaryota > Metazoa > Chordata > Mammalia > Rodentia > Sciuridae > Ictidomys > Ictidomys tridecemlineatus. The sequence continues at coordinate 123,539,810 of NC_135480.1, read as the reverse complement.
CATAGTTCTTGATATATCATATTTACATTTTGATTCAAGTGGGTTATGCACTCCCATATTGCCCCTTATACAGATTGCAGAATCACATCAGTTTCACTTCCATTGCTTTACATATTGCCATCCTAGTGTCTGTTGTATTCTGCTGCCTTTCCTATCCTCTACTATCCCCCCTCCCCTCCCCTCCCCTCCCCTCTTCTCTCTCTACCCCCACTACTGCAATTCATTCCTCCCCCTTGTATTATTTTTCCCTTTCCCCTCACTTCCTCTTGTATGTAATTTTGTATAAACCTGAGGGTCTCGTTCCATTTCCATGCTATTTCCCTTCTCTCTCCCTTTCCCTCCCACCTCCCAACCCTGTTTAATGATGGTCTTCTACTTGTGCTCTTCTTCCCTAGTCTGTTCTTAATTACTCTACTTATATCAAAGAAGACATTTGGCATTTGTTTATTAGGGCTTGGCTAGCTTCGCTTAGCATAATCTGCTCTAATGCCATCCATTTCCCTCCAAATTCTATGATTTTGTCATTTCTTAATGCAGAGTAATACTCCATTGTGTATAAATGCCACATTTTTTTTATCCATTCGTCTATTGAAGGGCATCTAGGTTGGTTCCACAGTCTTCCTATTGTGAATTGTGCTGCTATAAACATCGATGTAGCAGTGTCCCTGTAGCATGCTCTTTTTAGGTCTTTAGGGAATAGACCCAGAAGGGGGATAGCTGGGTCAAATGGTGGTTCCATTCCCAGCTTTCCAAGAAATCTCCATACTGCTTTCCAAATTGGCCACACCAATTTGCAGTCCCACCAACAATGTACAAGTGTACCCTTTTCCCCACATCCTCGCCAGCACTTATTGTTGTTTGACTTCATAATGGCTGCCAATCTTACTGGAGTGAGATGGTATCTTAGGGTGGTTTTGATTTGCATTTCTCTGACTGCTAGAGATGGTGAGCATTTTTTCATGTACTTGTTGATTGATTGTATGTCCTCCTCTGAGAAGTGTCTGTTCAAGTCCTTGGCCCATTTGTTGATGGGATTATTTGTTATCTTATTGTCTAATTTTCTGAGTTCTTTATATACTCTGGATATTAGGGCTCTATCTGAAGTGTGAGGAGTAAAGATTTGTTCCCATGATGTAGGCTCCCTATTTACCTCTCTTATTGTTTCTTTTGCTGAGAAAAAACTTTTTAGTTTGAGTAAGTCCCATTTGTTGATTCTAGATGTTAACTCTTGTGCTATGGGTGTCCTATTGAGGAATTTGGAGCCCGACCCCACAGCATGTAGGTCGTAGCCAACTTTCTCTTCTATCAGATGCCGTGTCTCTGATTTGATATCAAGCTCCTTGATCCATTTTGAGTTAACTTTTGTGCATGGCGAGAGAAAGGGATTCAATTTCATTTTGTTGCATATGGATTTCCAATTTTCCCAGCACCATTTGTTGAAGATGCTATTCTTCCTCCATTGCATGCTTTTAGCCCCTTTATCAAATATAAGAAAGTTGTAGTTTTGTGGGTTGGTTTCTGTGTCCTCTATTCTGTACCATTGGTCCACCCGCCTGTTTTGGTACCAGTACCATGCTGTTTTTGTTACTATTGCTCTGTAGTATAGTTTGAAATCTGGAATCGCTATACCACCTGATTCACACTTCCTGCTTAGTATTGTTTTTGCTATTCTGGGTCTTTTATTCTTCCATATGAATTTCATGATTGCTTTCTCCATTTCTACAAGAAATGCCGTTGGGATTTTGATTGGCATTGCATTAAACCTATAGAGAACTTTTGGTAATATCGCCATTTTGATGATGTTAGTTCTGCCTATCCATGAACAGGGTATATTTTTCCATCTTCTAAGGTCTTCTTCAATTTCTCTCTTTAGGGTTCTGTAGTTTTCATTGTATAAGTCTTTCACCTCTTTTGTTAGGTTGATTCCCAAGTATTTTATTCTTTTTGAGGATATTGTGAACGGGGTGGTTGTCCTCGTGTCCATTTCAGAGGATTTGTCGCTGATATACAGGAATGCCTTTGATTTATGCGTGTTGATTTTATAACCTGCCACTTTGCTGAATTCATTTATTAGCTCTAACAGTTTCTTTGTAGACCATATTGGGTCTGCTAGGTATAGAATCATGTCATCTGCAAATAGTGATAACTTAAGTTCTTCTTTTTTTTATTTTCATGCCTTTAATTTCTTTCGTCTGTCTAATTGCTCTGGCCAGTGTTTCGAGAACTATGTTGAACAGGAGTGGTGAGAGAGGGCATCCCTGTCTTGTTCCAGATTTTAGAGGGAATGCCTTCAATTTTTCTCCATTCAGAATGATGCTAGCCTGAGGCTTAGCATAAATTGCTTTTACAATGTTGAGGTATGTTCCTGTTATCCCTAGTTTTTCGAGAGTTTTGAACATAAACGGATGCTGTACTTTGTCGAATGCTTTTTCTGCATCTTTCGAGATGATCATATGGTTCTTATTTTTAAGCCTATTGATGTGGTGAATAACATTTATTGATTTCCGTATATTGAACCAACCTTGCATACCAGGGATGAATCCTACTTGATCATGGTGCACAATTTTTTTGATATGTTTTTGTATCCGATTTGCCAGAATTTTATTGAGGATTTTTGCATCTAGGTTCATTAGAGATATTGGTCTGTAGTTTTCTTTCTTTGAAGTGTCTTTGTCTGGTTTCGGAATCAGAGTGATGTTGGCCTCGTAGAATGAATTTGGAAGTTCTCCCTCTTTTTCTATTTCCTGAAATAGCTTGAAAAGTATTGGTATTAGTTCCTCTTTAAAGGTTTTGTAAAACTCTGCTGTAAACCCATCCGGTCCTGGGCTTTTCTTAGATGGTAATCTTTTGATGTTTTCTTCTATTTCCTCAATTGATATTGGTCTGTTTAGGTTGTCTATATCCTCCTGACTCAATCTGGGCAGATTATATGACTTAAGAAATTTATCGATGCCTTCACTATCTTCTATTTTATTGGAGTATAAGGATTCAAAATAATTTCTGATTATCTTCTGTATTTCTGAAGTGTCTGTCATGATCTTGCCTTTTTCATCCCTTATGCTAGTAATTTGAGTTCTCTCTCTTCTTCTCTTCGCTAGCATGGTTAAGGGTCTGTCAATTTTATTTATCTTTTCAAAGAACCAACTTTTCGTTTTGTCAATTTTTTCAATTGTTTCTTTTGTTTTGATTTCATTAATTTCAGCTCTGATTTTAATTATTTCTTGCCTTCTACTTCTTTTGCTGTTGTTTTGCTCTTCTTTTTCTAGAATTTTGAGATGAAGTATGAGATCATTTATTTGTTGGTTTTTTCTTTTTTTAAGGAATGAACTCCAAGCAATGAATTTTCCTCTTAGAACTGCTTTCAATGTGTCCCATAGATTCCGATATGTTGTGTCTGTGTTTTCATTAAACTCTAAGAATTTTTTAATTTCCTCCTTGATGTCTTCTAAAACCCATTGATCATTCAGTAACCTATTGTTCATTCTCCAATTGATGCATGATTTTTCCTTGCTTCTTTTATGGTTGATTTTTAGTTTCATTCCATTATGATCAGATAAGATGCATGGTATTATCTCCGCTCCTTTATATTGTCTAAGAGTTGCCCTGTGACATAATATATGATCTATTTTTGAGAAGGATCCATGTGCTGCTGAGAAAAAAGTGTAGCTGCTTGATGTTGGGTGGTATATTCTATATATGTCAATTAAGTCTAGGTTGTTAATTGTGTTATTGAGTTCTATAGTTTCCTTATTCAACTTTTGTTTGGAAGATCTGTCCAGTGGTGAGAGAGGTGTGTTGAAGTCTCCCATGATTATTGTATGGTGGTCTATTAGACTCTTGAACTTGAGAAGAGTTTGCTTGATGAACGCAGCAGCACCGTTGTTTGGGGCATATATTTTATGATTGTTATGTCTTGTTGGTGTATGGTTTCCTTGAGCAGTATGTAGTGTCCTTCTTTATCCCTTTTGATTAACTTTGGTTTGAAATCTATTTTATTTGATATGAGTATGGACACTCCTCTGCTTGTTTCCGCAGTCCATATGAGTGATATGATTTTTCCCAACCTTTCACCTTCAGTCTATGTATATCCTTTCCTATCAAATGCGTCTCCTGTAGGCAGCATATTGTTGGATCTTGTTTTGTGATCCATTCAACTAGCCTGTGTCTCTTAATTGGTGAGTTTAAGCCATTAACATTTAGGGTTATTATTGAGATATGGTTTGTTCTTCCAGCCATATTTGTTTATTAATGCTGTTAAACCTGATTTGTTTTTCTCTTTGATTTTTTCCCCCCTTTACTGTCCTACCTCCCACTGTTGGTTTTCATTGTTGTTTTCCATTTCCTCTTCCTGTGTGTTTTGCCAAGGATTTTTTGAAGAGATGGTTTTCTAGCTGCAAATTCTTTTAACTTTTGTTTATCATGGAATGTTTTAATTTCATCTTCCATCCTGAAGCTTAATTTCGCCGGATACACGATTCTTGGTTGGAACCCATTTTCTTTTAGCGTTTGAAATATGTTATTCCAGGATCTTCTAGCTTTTAGAGTCTGTGTTGAGAGATCAGCTGTTATCCTGATTGGTTTACCCCTAAATGTAATCTGCTTCCCTTCTCTTGTAGCTTTTAAAATTCTCTCCTTATTCTGTATGTTGGACATCTTCATTATAATGTGTCTAGGTGTGGATCTCTTATGATTTTGCACATTCGGCGTCCTGTAGGCTTCTAGGATTTGGGGTTCTGTCTCATTCTTCAAGTCTGGAAAGTTTTCTCGTATTATTTCACTGAATAAATTGTCTATTCCTTTGGTTTGGAGCTCTGTGCCTTCCTGTATCCCAATGACTCTTAAGTTTGGTCTTTTGATATTATCCCATATTTCTTGGATGTTCTGCTCATGGTTTCTTAGCAGACTTGCTGAGCTGTCTATGCTCTTTTCAAGTTGAAACACTCTGTCTTCATTGTCTGACCTTCTATCTTCAAAGTGATCCACTCTGCTGGTAGTTTTCTCAATTGAGTTTTTAAGATGGTTTATTGCTTCCTGCATTTCTAGGATTTCTATTTGTTTGTTTTTTATTTCCTCTATCTCCCTGTGAAATTGATCTTTTACTTCCTGGATTTGTTTATGAAGTTCCTTGTCAATGTGATCTTTCATTGTCTGATTTTGCTGTCTCATGTCTTCCTTGAGACTCCAGATCATCTGAAGCATGTATATCCTGACCTCTCTGTCTGACATTCCATCTGTTGCAGCTATTACCTCTTCTAGAGTTGAGTTGACCTGCATTGCCTGTGGTCCTTTCTTTCCTTGTCTTTTCATACTGCTGGCGTTTCTTTCTGCTTGGTGAAACTGTTGTGTTTTTGAAATTTTCCCTCTATTTATTTATATTGCTCTTGTATAGTTGAAAAGTCTCCCTTGCAGGACAGATGGTGGCTGTGATCCTCCACCAATTGGTGCGATCTGTCTACCATGCTGGCGGGCCCTAGGTCTGCTCTGCTGGCCGGTCGAAGGTCCGCCTACCCAGCAGGCGCGAGGGGCACCTCTGTCTCTCCGTAGGTTGCTGGGCCTAACCTCCCGATGGGTCCCCAGTATGCCTACATTGCAGGCACTGAGGGTGGGGCCGGTTCCGGCCCGCAACAAGCCGGTGGGCCTGATCTGCTGCTGGTCACAGTCCCGCCTACCTTGCAGGCACTGGGGGAGGGGACGGTCCTGCCCCTCAGCAGGCCGCTAGGCCTGATCTGCTGGTGGTCACAGTCCCGCCTACCTTGCAGGCACTGGGGGAGCGGACAGGCCTGCCCCACAGAAGGCCGCTGGTGGGTCACAGGACCCCGTTCTCTGCAGGCGCGTGTGTCAGCTCTGTCTCTCCACAGATTGCTGGGCCTGGCCTGCCCGTGGGTCGCCGGTTCTCCTACCTTGCAGGCACTCGGGGTGGGGCCGGCTCTGGCCCAAAACCAGCCACTTGGCCTGCTCTGTCGGTGGTCACAGTCCCGCCTACCTTGCAGGCACTGGGGGAGGAGACGGGCCTGCCCCACAGAAGGCCACTGGTGGGTCGCAAGACCCCGTTCCTGCAGGCACGTGTTTCAGCTCTGTCTCTTCGCAGATTGCTGGGCCTGACCTGCCTGTGGGTCGCCGGTTCTCCTTCCTTGCAGGCACTGGGGGTGGGGCCGGCTGCGGCCCGCAACCAGCCGCTGGACCTGCTCTGCCGGTGGTCACAGTCCCGCCTACCTTGCAGGCACTGGGGGAGGGGACTGTCCTGCCCCTCAGCAGGCCGCTAAGACTGATCTGCTGGAGGTGACAGTCCCGCCTACCTTGCAGGCACTGGGGGAGAAGACGGGCCTGCCCCACAGAAGGAGGCTGGTGGGTTGCAGGACCCCGTTCCCTGCAGGCGCGTGTGTCAGCTCTGTCTGTCCGCAGATTGCTGGGCCTGGCCTGCCCGTGGGTCGCCGGTTCTCCTACCTTGCAAGCACTGGGGGTGGGGCCGGCTCTGGCCCCAACCAGCCGCTGGGCCTGCTCTGCTGGTGGTCACAGTCCCGCCTAACTTGCAGACACTGGGGGAGGGGACGGGCCTGCCCCACAGAAGGCTGATGATGGGTCGCAGGACGCCGTTCCCTGCAGGCGCGTGTGTCAGCTCTGTCTCTCCGCAGATTGCTGGGCCTGACCTGCCCGTGGGTCGCCGGTTCTCCTACCTTGCAGGCACTGGGTGTGGGGCTGGCTCCGGCCCGCAACCAGCCACTGGGCGTGCTCTGACAGTGGTCACAGTCCCGCCTACTTTGCAGGCACTGGGGGAGGGGACTGTCCTGCCCCTCAGCAGGCCGCCAAGCCTGATCTGCTGGAGGAGACAATCCCGCCTACCTTGCAGGCACTGGGGGAGGGGACGGGCCTGCCCCACAGAAGGCCGCTGGTGGGTCACAGGACCCTGTTCCCTGCAGGCGCGTGTGTCAGCTCTGTCTCTCGGCAGATTGCTGGGCCTGACCTGCCCGTGGGTCGCCGGTTCTCCTACCTTGCAGGCACTGGGGGTGGGGCCGGCTCGGGCCCCAACCAGCCGCTGGGCCTTCTCTGCCGGTGGTCCCTAACATTTCTATGGTAACTGACCCTGTTTAACATCAATGCAAGTAGACTCCTATGGGACATGATGTGTACTTTGACATTTATTTTTATTCAACACTGGTACATTACTATTTCTTCAGTTGATGCACATCATAGGATATATATTTCATCCTCAAGTTCACAAATTTCTAGGCATTTGGTTCACTTTCAATCAAATCCTGCTTCAGAACACATGTATTCCTCCATGTTTTTTGACTGGTCTTTTCATGAGACTTCTTTCCCAACACATTATTTTGGATTTCCATAATCTTTTTGGAACCAAAACTCACACACCCCTCATGGTAAACCATCACCCTAATATTACCATTAGATGTATAACTGGTTGGAATGAATGATCGTGTATCAATATAAGATTTCTTATATGTTTTCAGATATCAATTCAATCCATTATTTAAATTGGAACCAGTTATATTCTTTATTCACAGTATGGTCTATTCATGCATTATCTCTATACTCATAGACCCATGGTACACCTATTTGTACCCCCGAATTCTAATTTATAAGTCTTCAACGTTTTGCTCCCAAAAATAGTGGAAGAAATCCTCATGTCACCTGATCTACATATACATTTTATCACAGTGATATTCTGAACATAGAATGCAAAGTCACACTTATGATTGTACCTAAGCCTAATTGAAAAGTGAGCATGGATTACTAAAACCATCCTTGTCTACGTTGGCTAATGCTCTCAAATGTCAATTCTATTGGTGACTACACATTTGTTTCTGCCTAAGATTATATATTCAACCTCAACCCTGTTGAAAATGTCTAATCAATCACTCACTTTATACTTTGCCTAATTTCCTAATGTCTATATTCATATCTACTTTCCTACATATCTTCCCCAGTTCATCATTGTGACTGACTCTTCACATGTGCTGACATTTGCATTCACTCTCTAACAGACACCCTATTGCTAAAGAACTTTTGGTCCAAATATTATACTCACTCTTCTTCCAAAACCTACTGACTATATTTCTAATCCTACCTACTATCCCATTTTGACTTGATCTCCTATTCTACATTCAATCATTCATGGTACAAGGTCCTATGAAATTGTATGTTGATTTATCAGAGACATCTGTACAGAATGTAATTCAAAGCTATGTATTCCAATCAAGGGCCCAATGCTCTTCTGGCCTTCAAACTTTACTTAGATTTTTGTTTTCACACATATATTTCACCTCTATATTATTATAAATATCACAGGTTAAGAATACCATTCTTCATTTAGCAGAATTATTTCTAACCCAAATTGAACATGTTCTTAACCCCAAGCATTCACTGTTTCCTCAATCTCACTTTACAGAAGAGCAGGGACACAGTTGGTCTTACAATACAGGAATGTAGGGGATTTTCCACCTGGTGAGAACCTCCAAGGTCCATGCAGAAATGATCCCTGGAGTAGATGTAGGCAGCTTGGAAGGACCTGAGAGAGTAAAAGTCATCTTCCGTGGCAAACAACCTGGTCAGGATGAAGGGATGTGTCTGAATGAGCCTCTCTTTTCTTAATGTAGACAAGATGGACCAAACCAGGCCTGTGTGGAGAGCTTTTCCTGGGTGCCTATGGTTGATATACCATTCTAACTTGTGAAAGTGTCACAGAAAGCAGGGGCAGCCTCCATCTCATGGGACCCTTGGAAGCAACAGTTAGGACAAAGTGGTTTCCAAGGCTGTGACCTCATTCAGTTCCTGAAGGAAGTGACCTCACCACACTTCCTTGGTGATGGAACTCTCTGAACTTGGGATCCAGGAAGCCAGGCACACAGAGGCAGTCCCAGTGCCAGTCCCAGTGGGCTCACTTGTTTGGATTTACCAAGGACAGAGTCAGTCTTTCTTGGTACCTACAGATGTGAGGATGGCCAATTGTCAGGAAAGCTCTGAAGGGAGTCTTTCCTGAGAAAGCAGGTAGTGGCTCACCCCTGGTTCCTGACAACTTCACAGAATTGGCCAAAAAGGCCAGATCTGAGACAAGACAGGCCATTTCGGAGGAACCTAGTATGGCCCACCAGTCAGAGGACACTGTGGGTAGTCACAGACCTCCTTGGGGGAAGGAGGTGGCTTTGTGGGTGTGGGTGTGAGTTTGTGGTTTGGTCTCATGTTCTGAGAAGAGCTAGGAAAGGCGGTTTGTTTGGTTTGGAGTGGACTGTTTCTAGCAAGTCTTTTGACAAGGCGAGTGTTGCTTTGACTGTGTATCGCACTGTGTCCGTGGTTGTAGACATTAGAAAAGAGAATGCATCAATGGATGTGTCCTGTCTAGTAGAAAGCTTCCAGCATTCATCCTGGCCAATTTATGAATGGACTGCAGCTTGCCTTATCCATTGGGAAAACCTACTATCTTCCTTAATTCCTGTTTTCATCCTGAATTCTGGCCACTCTTCAGAATAGGCTCATGGTTTTGTGTCCAAGATATGTACCACCTCCAAGCTTGGTGACATAGCCATGTACTAGATAGCTGAAAGGAATGGCGAGCATCTCAGAAAAAGTCTCAGTGGAGAAACCCTGCTTTGGGCCTTTTGCTTACCTATTGTTTTGTTTCCCTGGATGTCAGCAAGGTCTTTGCCTCAGGACACACCTTTGTGAAGCCTGAAGAAAACAGTTTTCAAATGCAAACGAATGGGCATCACTTGTGGCTCTTTGCTTAATTGCTTTGCAAAGGGATGTGTCTGAATCAGCCTCTTGGCCCTGTGTGAGGCTGTGGCTTAGATTGTCAGCACCTGATGGATCTCAGGAAAGATCCCATATGTGCATCCAAAGCCAATATGGCAAAACAGCAGTCATTGTGAATGAAGTCTCTCGCCTTCCTCTGTAATGTCCCTGACCTGCATCAAGTGAGAATAGGGATCCTTTGGGTCAAATGAGTTTTTCAAAGCCCTGCAGAGGCTAGCCATTATGTGCTTGTGTTTCTCATGACTCCAATTTACACAAAAAATCTGTACCCCACCATCAGCAGGCCTCAAAGTTTAAAAGCTCAGCAGTATTAAAGGCAGGCCTATTTGATCACTCCTGGTTCAAAGAAGGGTGTCCAGGCCACCCTGACATTAGGCAAATGAGGGGCAAGGGAGCTTATTGTGGACACTGTCTTAGGCTGCGCCCCTCATGGAAACCTCCAGCCAGAGGTTATGAGGATTGTCTATATGGAAGAATTTGAGGGCCTTGTGGCAGTGTTTTGGTTTGAATTGTGGTCATTTGTATGGCGGTGGAAGAGATGAGTGGGTCCGCCTGGGCTTGAACTCTGGTGTGATTCCCCTTGGAGACTGAGTTCTGGAACTGACCTCAGAGAAGTATTGCCATGAATTGAGTTGGGATTTTCCGAGGCCATGCATGAGAGTCCCCCCTGGAAACTGAGATCAAAGCCCAGGGTGACTTTCCACAGAACATTGGAAATCTCAGCCAGGATATCACATGATTGTATTCTTAAAGACCTGGCAGCCATAGTTGAGAGTGAAAACACACATGGACCTCACATTGTAGACCTCAGTTGGCCTGGTTTCATGTGACGTTTTTAGGCCACTCTTTGGGAAGCCTTGTTTGGGAGAGTTCTCCAGAGCTTTCATTGAAATGATCTTTCTCACGATTAAATGGTTCCTGAATGTATGGAAACCCACAGTGCCTCCAACTTCATTCTTTAAAAATGGCTAGATAAATACCGTGCAATCTTTGAAATTCCCATGACCAGGTGGCACTGGAGAACCTTAGAATGTCCTTTTGCTGATCATGAGTTTACCATACAGGTGCCTTGATTGACGACTTTCATGAAAATGATGAAGAACAGAGATTCCAGTGAGGTGGGGCCTGCTGAGTAGTGGGCCTAGAGCAGTGGTGTGCAGGTGTTTGATAAAACATCTGTGGTGGGGCCATGTGGATCTGCCATGGGCTTCCAAATGTCTTGTGACTGACATGGTGCAGCCAGCAGACCCTTATATGTAAAGGCATCTTGTTATATGGAGAGGTTTCAGAACAGTGTTCAGAATCATGTTGCTATAGTCAAGGGGCCAAGCTCTGTGGGATAGAAGCATGGTTGGTGCATTCTCCTAGGACCCTGACACACCACACGTGACAGAACTCCGTCCAGCACTGTGTCCCAGTTGAAGTCCTTGTTTTTCGTGAAGCAAGTACCAAACCCAGTGAAGCAGCAAGAAACACAACGAAAAGTGGAGGATGACAATATGGCTTCACAGTTCCCACGGGGAGATACTTAGCCCCCAGTGGCTACGGTTTACCTACAAAGACAGAATTCAGCACTTCTGCCTCATGTTCATTGGAAAATCAGAAACCATGTCCTCCAGGTCACATAGATGCAGAACCAGCTTTGTTGGTCTCACTACAAAGGAAGCTAATGCTCCTGACAACAACATATATTTCAAGAGCCCAACCTCAGAGGCAGTTTCTCAAGAAGTCTTTAGACCAGCAGAGCTTTATGTTTGTGGAGTGGTTATCCTCTCCCTTACTTATGGAAACTCCTCTACCACCTCCAAAGTTGTGAACTCCTGAGCACTTTTCATTCCACATATGTATTCAAAGATTTTCTAACTCTTCTCCTTGAATTGCGTCTTACTTGGAGCAAGGGTATTGTCAAGGCAATTTTCTGGATGACAGTGGGAAGATTTTGTGCAGCACATATTTGCATACACATTGGATTCATTTTCCTATTTTCCATTCCAAATACTGAATCCCTGACACAAACCCATACCCTACTAGACTCTGACTACAAATCCTAATATGATAGAAAGAAATAACCCAAACAGAATAGAAATACAAGCAGTTCAGAGGAGGTATGGTGTGTAGTTGGACAGGCCTTTTGCATTATAAAGGGTAGATGTTGTGAATCTAGCCCAATGTAATAGTTCTCCATGTGTTTTTAAACTTAACCAATATGTGAATTCCTGTCTCCCTTCCTCTGCAGCCTATTCAGCACATGTATTTTTACATGCACATAGAGAATCCTACCTGGTTTCCCAGCTACTTGTTAGGTGGCTGACTTGGAAGATACAAACTGTGAGAAGAAACCACTCCTCCTAAATGCTGTTAAAACTGATAATCAACCTATGGGTGAGCTTCCTACTTCAACAACATGATACATACATCCATGTTCAGTAAAATAAATATTTCTGGATCTTAGGATGATATATATTTCATGAAGAATTTCAATTGGCATATATATTTTTACTTTTTAATGTCTCTCTGTGTGTGTTTTGTGTGTATATATATGTATATATACACACACACACTCTCCAGATTTTTCAAAATATAAAATATATGTGTCTTATTTTACACTCCCTAAATTCATGTTCATGTATGTGGATTTATAATCAACTTTTCACAAGATTATTCTCAGAAATATTCATCCACCTGAAATACATATTTGTTTCCTAGTACTGAAAACTAACTTCAGTGAATGGTGCATAGAAATCCTAACATTTGTACAGTAACTGACCCTGTTTAACATCAATGTAAGTAGACTCCTATGGGACATGATGTGTATTTTGACATTGATTTTTATTCAACACTGGTACATTACTATTTCTTCAGTTGATGCACATCATAGGATATATATTTCATCCTCACGTTCACAAATTTCTAGGCATTTGGTTCACTTTCAATCAAATCCTGCTTCAGAACACATGTATTCCTCCATGTTTCTTGACTGGTCTTTTCATGAGACTTCTTTCCAAACACATTATTTTGGATTTCCATAATCACTTTGGAACCAAAATTCACACACCTCTCATGGTAAACCATCACTCTAATATTACCATTAGATGTATAACTGGTTGGAATGAATGATCGTGTATCAATATAAGATTTCTTATTTGTTTTCAGATATCATTTCAATCCATTATTTAAATTGGAACCAGTTATATTCTTTATTCACAGTATGGTCTATTCATGCATTATCTCTATACTCATAGACCCAGTGTACACCTACTTGTACCCCCGAATTCTAATTTATACATCTTCAACGTATTGCTCCCAAAAATAGTGGAAGAAATACTCATGTCACCTTATCTACATATATATTTTATCACAGTGATATTCTGCACACAAAATGCAAAGGTCACACTTATGAATGTACCTAAGCCTACTTGGAAAGTGAGCATGGATTACTAAAACCATCCTTGTCTACGTTGGCTAATGCTCTCAAAAGTCAATTCTATTGGTGACTACACATTTGTTTCTGCCTAAGATTATATATTCAACCTGAACCCTTTTGAAAATGTCTAATCCTATCACTCACTTTATACTTTGCCTAATTTCCTAATGTCTATATTCATATCTACTTTCCTACATATCTTCCCCAGTTCATCATTGTGACTGACTCTTCACATGTGCTGACATTTGCATTCACTCTCTAACAGACACCCTATTGCTAAAGAACTTTTGGTCCAAATATTATACTCACTCTTCTTCCTAAACCTACAGACTATCTTTCTAATCCTACCTACTATCCCATTTTGACTTGATCTCCTATTCTACATTCAATCATTCAAGGTACAAAGTCCTATGAAATTGTATGTTGATTTATCAGAGACATCTGTACAGAATGTAATTCAAAGCTAAGTATCCCAATCAAGGGCCCAATGCTCTTCTGGCCTTCAAACTTTACTTAGATTTTTGTTTTCACACATATATTTCACCTCTATATTATTATAAATATCACAGGTTCCCAATACCATTCTTCATTTAGCAGAATTATTTCTAACCCAAATTGAACATGTTCTTAACCCCAAGCATTCACTGTTTCCTCAATCTCACTTTACAGAAGAGCAGGGACACAGTTGGTCTTACAATACAGGAATGTAGGGGATTTTCCACCTGGTGAGAACCTCCAAGGTCCATGCAGAAATGATCCCTGGAGTAGATGTAGGCAGCTTGGAAGGACCTGAGAGTGTAAAAGTCATCTTCCGTGGCAAACAACCTGGTCAGGATGAAGGGATGTGTCTGAATGAGTCTCTCTTTTCTTAATGTAGACAAGATGAACCAAACCAGGCCTGTGTGGAGAGCTTTTCCTGGGTGCCTATGGTTGATATACCATTCTAACTTGTGAAAGTGTCACAGAAAGCAGGGGCAGCCTCCATCTCATGGGACCCTTGGAAGCAACAGTTAGAACAAAGTGGTTTCCAAGGCTGTGACCTCATTCAGTTCCTTAAGGAAGTGACCTCACCACACTTCCTTGGTAATGGAACTCTCTGAACTTGGGATCCAGGAAGCCAGGCACCCAGAGGCAGTCCCAGTGCCAGTCCCAGTGGGCTCACTTGTTTGGATTTACCAAGGACAGAGTCCGTCTTTCTTGGTACCTACAGATGTGAGGATGGCCAATTGCCAGGAAAGCTCTGAAGGGAGTCTTTCCTGAGAAAGCAGGTAGTGGCTCACCCCTGGCTCCTGAAAACTTCACAGAATTGGCCAAAAAGGCCAGATCTGAGACAAGACAGGCCATTTCGGGGGAACCTAGTATGGCCCACCAGTCAGAGGACACTGTGGGTAGTCACAGACCTCCTTGGGGAAAGGAGGTGGCTTTGTGGGTGTGGGTGTGAGTTTGTGGTTTGGTCTCATGTTCTGAGAAGAGCTAGGAAAGGCGGTTTGTTTGGTTTGGAGTGGACTGTTTCTAGAAAGTCTTTTGACAAGGTGAGTGTTGCTTTTTCTGTGTATCGCACTGTGTCCGTGGTTGTAGACATTAGAAAAGAGAATGCATCAATGGATGTGTCCTGTCTAGTAGAAAGCTTCCAGCATTCATCCTGCCCAATTTATAAATGGACTGCTGCTTGCCTTATCCATGGGGAAAACCTACTATCTTCCTTAATTCCTTTTTTCTTCCTGAATTCTGGCCACTCTTCAGAATAGGCTCATGGTTTTGTGTCCAAGATATGTACAACCTCCAAGCTTGGTGACATGGCCATGTACTAGATAGCTGAAAGGAATGGCAAGCATCTCAGAAAACTCAGATATCAGAGGGCCCATTAAAATCTCAGTGGAGAAACCCTTCTTTGGGCCTTTTGCTTATCTATTGTTCAGTTTCCCTGGATGTCAGCAAGGTCTTTGCCTCAGGACACAGCTTTGTGAAGCCTGAAGAAAACAGTTGTCAAATGCAAACAAATGGGCATCACTTGTGGCGCTTTGCTTAATTGCTTTGCAAAGGGATGTGTCTGAATCAGCCTCTTGGCCCTGTGTGAGGCTGTGGCTTAGATTGTCAGCACCTGATGGATCTCAGGAAAGATCCCATATGTGCATCCAAAGCCAATATGGCAAAACAGCAGTCATTGTGGATGAAGTCTCTCGCCTTCCTCTGTAAGGTCCCTGACCTGCATCCAGTGAGAATAGGGATCTTTTGGGTCAAATGAGTTTTTCAAAGCCCTGCAGAGGCTAGCCATTATGTGCTTGTGTTTTCTCATGACTCCAATTTACAAAAAATATCTGTACACCACCATCAGCAGGCCTCAAAGTTTAGAAGCTGAGCAGTATTAAAGGCAGGCCTATTTGATCACTCCTGGTTCAAAGAAGGGTGTCCAGGCCACCTTCACATTAGGCAAATGAGGGGCAAGGGAGCTTATTGTGGACAGTGTCTTAGGCTGAACCCTTCATGGAAACCTCCAGCCAGAGGTTATGAGGATTGTCTATATGGAAGGAGTTGAGGGCCTTGTGGCAGTGTTTTGGTTTGAATTGTGGTTATTTGTATCGAGGTGAAAGAGATGAGTGTGTCCGCCTGGGCTTGAACTCTGGTGTGATTCCCCTTGGAGACTGAGTTCTGGAACTGACCTCAGAGAAGTATTGCCATGAATTGAGTTGGAATTTTTTGAGGCCACGCATGAGAGTCCCCCCTGGAAACTGAGATCAAAGCCCAGGGTGACTTTCCACAGAACACTGGGAATCTGAGTCAGGATATCACATGATTTTATTCTTAAAGATCTGGAATCCATAGTTGAGAGTCAAAACACACATGGACCTCACATCGTAGACCTAAATGGGCCTGGTTTCATGTGACTTTTTTTTAGCCACTCTTTGAAAAGCCTTGTTTGTGAGAGTTCTCCAGAGTTTTCTTTGAAATGATCTTTCTCACCATTGAATGGTTCCTGAATGAATGGAAACCCACAGTGCCTCCAACTTTATCCTTTACAAATGGCTAGATAAATACCCTGCAATCTTTGAAATTCCCATGACCAGGTTGCACTGGAGAACCTTAGGATGTCCTGTTGCTGATCATGAGTTTACCATACAGGTGCCCTGATTGAGGGCTTTCATGAAAATGATGAAGAACAGAGATGCCAGTGAGGTGGGGCCTGCTGAGTAGTGGGCCTAGAGCAGTGGTGTGCAGGTGTCTGATAAAACATATGTTTTGGGGCCATGTAGATCTGCCATTGGCTTCCAAATGTCTTGTGACTGACATGGTGCAGCCAGCAGATCCTTATATGTAAAGGCATCTTGTTATATGGAGATGTTTCAGTACAATGTTCAGAATCAGGTTGCTATGATCAAGGGGCCAAGCTCTGTGGGATAGAAGCATGGTTGGTGCATTCTCCTAGGAACCTGACACACCACACGTGACAGAACTCCCTCCAGCACTGTATCCAGTTGAAGTCCTTGTATTTCGTGAAGCAAATACCAAACTCCCAGTGCAGCAGCAAGAAACACCACGAAAAATGTAGGATGACCAAATGGCTTCACAGTTCCCTCGGGGAGATACTTAGCCCCCAGTGGTCACAGTTTACCTACAAAAAGAGAATTCAGCAGTTCTGCCTCATGTTCATTGGAAAATCAGAAACCATGTCCTCCAGGTCACATAGATGCAGACCCAGCTTTGATGGTCTCACTACAAAGGAAGCTAATGCTCCTGATAACCACATATATTTCAAGAGCCCAACCTCAGAGGCAGTTTCACAAGAAATCTTTATGCCACAGAGCTCCATGTTTGTGGAGTGTTTATCCTCTCCCTTACTTATGGAAACTCCTCTACCACCTCCAAAGTTGTGAAATCCTGAGCATTTTTCATTCCACATATGTATTCAAAGATTTTCTAACTCTTCTCCTCGAATTGCGTCTTACTTGGGGCAAGGGTATTGTCAAGGCATTTTTCTGGAGGACAGTGGGAAGATTTTGTGTAGCACATTTTTGCATACACATTGGATTCATTTTCCTATTTTCCATTCCAAATACTGAATCCCTGACACTAATCCATACCCTACTAGACTCTGACTACAAATCCTAATATGATAGAAAAAAATAACCCAAACAGAATAGTAATACAAGCAGTTCAGAGGAGGCATGGTGTGTAGTTGGACAGGCCTTTTGCATTATAAAGGGTAGATGTTATGAATCTAGTCCAATGTAATAGTTCTCCATGTGTTTTTAAACTTAACAAATATGTCAATTCCTGTCTTCCTTTCTCTGCAGCCTATTCAGCACATGTATTTTTACATGCACTTAGAGAATCCTACCTGGTTTCCCAGCTACATTCTTGTGAGGTGTCTGACTTGGCAGATACAAACTGTGAGAAGAAGTCAATTCTCCTAAATGCTGTTGGAACTGAAAATCAACCTATGGGTGAGCTTCCTACTTGAACAACATGATACATACATCCATGTTCAGTAAAATAAATATTTCTGCATGTTGGGATGATATATATTTCATTATGAATTTCAATTGGCATATATATTTTTACTTTTTAATGTCTCTCTGTGTGTGTTTTGTGTATGTGTATATATATATACATATATATATATATATGTATATATATATATATATATATATACACACACACACACACTCTCTAGATTTTTGAAAATATAAAATATGTGTGTCTTATTTTACACTCCCTGAATTCATGTTCATGTATGTGGATTTATAATCAACTTTTCACAAGATTATTCTCAGAAATATTCATCCACCTGAAATACATATTTGTTTCCTAGTACTGAAAACTAACTTCAGTGAATGGTGCAAAAAATCCTAATATTTCTTTTTTTTTAATTAATTTATTTTTTTTATTGTTGGTTGTTCAAAACCTTACACAGTTCTTAATACATCATATTTCACAGTTTGATTCAAGCGGGTTATGAACTCCCAACTTTACCCCGTATACAGATTGCTGTATCACATCATTTACCCTTCCATTGATTGACATATTGCCTTTCTAGTGTCTGATGTATTCTGCTGTAAGTCCTATTCTCTACTATCCCCCCTCCCGTCCCCTCCCCTCCCCTTTTCTCTCTCTACCCCTTCTACTGTAAATCATTTCTTCCATTTGTATTATCTTGTCTTACCCCTCCATTACATAGTTCTTGATATATCATATTTCACATTTTGATTCAAGTGGGTTATGCACTCCCATATTGCCCCTTATACAGATTGCAGAATCACATCAGTTTCACTTCCATTGCTTTACATATTGCCATCCTAGTGTCTGTTGTATTCTGCTGCCTTTCCTATCCTCTACTATCCCCCCTCCCCTCCCCTCCCCTCCCCTCTTCTCTCTCTACCCCCACTACTGCAATTCATTCCTCCCCCTTGTATTATTTTTCCCTTTCCCCTCACTTCCTCTTGTATGTAATTTTGTATAAACCTGAGGGTATCGTTCCATTTCCATGCTATTTCCCTTCTCTCTCCCTTTCCCTCCCACCTCCCAACCCTGTTTAATGATGGTCTTCTACTTGTGCTCTTCTTCCCTAGTCTGTTCTTAATTACTCTCCTTATATCAAAGAAGACATTTGGCATTTGTTTTTTAGGGCTTGGCTAGCTTCGCTTAGCATAATCTGCTCTAATGCCATCCATTTCCCTCCAAATTCTATGATTTTGTCATTTCTTAATGCAGAGTAATACTCCATTGTGTATAAATGCCACATTTTTTTTATCCATTCGTCTATTGAAGGGCATCTAGGTTGGTTCCACAGTCTTCCTATTGTGAATTGTGCTGCTATAAACATCGATGTAGCAGTGTCCCTGTAGCATGCTCTTTTTAGGTCTTTAGGGAATAGACCCAGAAGGGGGATAGCTGGGTCAAATGGTGGTTCCATTCCCAGCTTTCCAAGAAATCTCCATACTGCTTTCCAAATTGGCCGCACCAATTTGCAGTCTCACCAACAATGTACAAGTGTACCCTTTTCCCCACATCCTCGCCAGCACTTATTGTTGTTTGACTTCATAATGGCTGCCAATCTTACTGGAGTGAGATGGTATCTTAGGGTGGTTTTGATTTGCATTTCTCTGACTGCTAGAGATGGTGAGCATTTTTTCATGTACTTGTTGATTGATTGTATGTCCTCCTCTGAGAAGTGTCTGTTCAAGTCCTTGGCCCATTTGTTGATGGGATTATTTGTTATCTTATTGTCTAATTTTCTGAGTTCTTTATATACTCTGGATATTAGGGCTCTATCTGAAGTGTGAGGAGTAAAGATTTGTTCCCATGATGTAGGCTCCCTATTTACCTCTCTTATTGTTTCTTTTGCTGAGAAAAAACTTTTTAGTTTGAGTAAGTCCCATTTGTTGATTCTAGATGTTAACTCTTGTGCTATGGGTGTCCTATTGAGGAATTTGGAGCCCGACCCCACAGCATGTAGGTCGTAGCCAACTTTCTCTTCTATCAGATGCCGTGTCTCTGATTTGATATCAAGCTCCTTGATCCATTTTGAGTTAACTTTTGTGCATGGCGAGAGAAAGGGATTCAATTTCATTTTGTTGCATATGGATTTCCAATTTTCCCAGCACCATTTGTTGAAGATGCTATTCTTCCTCCATTGCATGCTTTTAGCCCCTTTATCAAATATAAGAAAGTTGTAGTTTTGTGGGTTGGTTTCTGTGTCCTCTATTCTGTACCATTGGTCCACCCGCCTGTTTTGGTACCAGTACCATGCTGTTTTTGTTACTATTGCTCTGTAGTATAGTTTGAAATCTGGAATCGCTATACCACCTGATTCACACTTCCTGCTTAGTATTGTTTTTGCTATTCTGGGTCTTTTATTCTTCCATATGAATTTCATGATTGCTTTCTCCATTTCTACAAGAAATGCCGTTGGGATTTTGATTGGCATTGCATTAAACCTATAGAGAACTTTTGGTAATATCGCCATTTTGATGATGTTAGTTCTGCCTATCCATGAACAGGGTATATTTTTCCATCTTCTAAGGTCTTCTTCAATTTCTCTCTTTAGGGTTCTGTAGTTTTCATTGTATAAGTCTTTCACCTCTTTTGTTAGGTTGATTCCCAAGTATTTTATTCTTTTTGAGGATATTGTGAACGGGGTGGTTGTCCTCGTGTCCATTTCAGAGGATTTGTCGCTGATATACAGGAATGCCTTTGATTTATGCGTGTTGATTTTATAACCTGCCACTTTGCTGAATTCATTTATTAGCTCTAACAGTTTCTTTGTAGACCATATTGGGTCTGCTAGGTATAGAATCATGTCATCTGCAAATAGTGATGACTTAAGTTCTTCTTTTTTTTATTTTCATGCCTTTAATTTCTTTCGTCTGTCTAATTGCTCTGGCCAGTGTTTCGAGAACTATGTTGAACAGGAGTGGTGAGAGAGGGCATCCCTGTCTTGTTCCAGATTTTAGAGGGAATGCCTTCAATTTTTCTCCATTCAGAATGATGCTAGCCTGAGGCTTAGCATAAATTGCTTTTACAATGTTGAGGTATGTTCCTGTTATCCCTAGTTTTTCGAGAGTTTTGAACATAAACGGATGCTGTACTTTGTCGAATGCTTTTTCTGCATCTATCGAGATGATCATATGGTTCTTATTTTTAAGCCTATTGATGTGGTGAATAACATTTATTGATTTCCGTATATTGAACCAACCTTGCATACCAGGGATGAATCCTACTTGATCATGGTGCACAATTTTTTTGATATGTTTTTGTATCCGATTTGCCAGAATTTTATTGAGGATTTTTGCATCTAGGTTCATTAGAGATATTGGTCTGTAGTTTTCTTTCTTTGAAGTGTCTTTGTCTGGTTTCGGAATCAGAGTGATGTTGGCCTCGTAGAATGAATTTGGAAGTTCTCCCTCTTTTTCTATTTCCTGAAATAGCTTGAAAAGTATTGGTATTAGTTCCTCTTTAAAGGTTTTGTAAAACTCTGCTGTAAACCCATCCGGTCCTGGGCTTTTCTTAGATGGTAATCTTTTGATGTTTTCTTCTATTTCCTCAATTGATATTGGTCTGTTTAGGTTGTCTATATCCTCCTGACTCAATCTGGGCAGATTATATGACTTAAGAAATTTATCGATGCCTTCACTATCTTCTATTTTATTGGAGTATAAGGATTCAAAATAATTTCTGATTATCTTCTGTATTTCTGAAGTGTCTGTCATGATCTTGCCTTTTTCATCCCTTATGCTAGTAATTTGAGTTCTCTCTCTTCTTCTCTTCGCTAGCATGGCTAAGGGTCTGTCAATTTTATTTATCTTTTCAAAGAACCAACTTTTCGTTTTGTCAATTTTTTCAATTGTTTCTTTTGTTTCGATTTCATTAATTTCAGCTCTGATTTTAATTATTTCTTGCCTTCTACTTCTTTTGCTGTTGTTTTGCTCTTCTTTTTCTAGAATTTTGAGATGAAGTATGAGATCATTTATTTGTTGGTTTTTTCTTTTTTTAAGGAATGAACTCCAAGCAATGAATTTTCCTCTTAGAACTGCTTTCAATGTGTCCCATAGATTCCGATATGTTGTGTCTGTGTTTTCATTAAACTCTAAGAATTTTTTAATTTCCTCCTTGATGTCTTCTAAAACCCATTGATCATTCAGTAACCTATTGTTCATTCTCCAAGTGATGCATGATTTTTCCTTGCTTCTTTTATGGTTGATTTTTAGTTTCATTCCATTATGATCAGATAAGATGCATGGTATTATCTCCGCTCCTTTATATTGTCTAAGAGTTGCCCTGTGACAGAATATATGATCTATTTTTGAGAAGGATCCATGTGCTGCTGAGAAAAAAGTGTAGCTGCTTGATGTTGGGTGGTATATTCTATATATGTCAATTAAGTCTAGGTTGTTAATTGTGTTATTGAGTTCTATAGTTTCCTTATTCAACTTTTGTTTGGAAGATCTGTCCAGTGGTGAGAGAGGTGTGTTGAAGTCTCCCATGATTATTGTATGGTGGTCTATTAGACTCTTGAACTTGAGAAGAGTTTGCTTGATGAACGCAGCAGCACCGTTGTTTGGGGCATATATTTTATGATTGTTATGTCTTGTTGGTGTATGGTTCCCTTGAGCAGTATGTAGTGTCCTTCTTTATCCCTTTTGATTAACTTTGGTTTGAAATCTATTTTATTTGATATGAGTATGGACACTCCTCTGCTTGTTTCCGCAGTCCATATGAGTGATATGATTTTTCCCAACCTTTCACCTTCAGTCTATGTATATCCTTTCCTATCAAATGCGTCTCCTGTAGGCAGCATATTGTTGGATCTTGTTTTGTGATCCATTCAACTAGCCTGTGTCTCTTAATTGGTGAGTTTAAGCCATTAACATTTAGGGTTATTATTGAGATATGGTTTGTTCTTAAAGCCATATTTGTTTATTAATGCTGTTAAACCTGATTTGTTTTTCTCTTTGATTTTTCCCCCCTTTACTGTCCTACCTCCCACTGTTGGTTTTCATTGTTGTTTTCCATTTCCTCTTCCTGTGTGTTTTTCCAAGGATTTTTTGAAGAGATGGTTTTCTAGCTGCAAATTCTTTTAACTTTTGTTTATCATGGAATGTTTTAATTTCATCTTCCATCCTGAAGCTTAATTTCGCCGGATACACGATTCTTGGTTGGAACCCATTTTCTTTTAGCGTTTGAAATATGTTATTCCAGGATCTTCTAGCTTTTAGAGTCTGTGTTGAGAGATCAGCTGTTATCCTGATTGGTTTACCCCTAAATGTAATCTGCTTCCCTTCTCTTGTAGCTTTTAAAAATCTCTCCTTATTCTGTATGTTGGACATCTTCATTATAATGTGTCTAGGTGTGGATCTCTTATGATTTTGCACATTCGGCGTCCTGTAGGCTTCTAGGATTTGGGGTTCTGTCTCATTCTTCAAGTCTGGGAAGTTTTCTCGTATTATTTCACTGAATAAATTGTCTATTCCTTTGGTTTGGAGCTCTGTGCCTTCCTGTATCCCAATGACTCTTAAGTTTGGTCTTTTGATATTATCCTATATTTCTTGGATGTTCTGCTCATGGTTTCTTAGCAGACTTGCTGAGCTGTCTATGCTCTTTTCAAGTTGAAATACTCTGTCTTCATTGTCTGATGTTCTATCTTCTAAGTGATCCACTCTGCTGGTAGTTTTCTCAATTGAGTTTTTAAGTTGGTTTATTGCTTCCTGCATTTCTAGGATTTCTATTTGTTTGTTTTTTATTTCCTCTATCTCCCTGTGAAATTGATCTTTTACTTCCTGGATTTGTTTATGAAGTTCCTTGTCAATGTGATCTTTCATTGTCTGATTTTGCTGTCTCATGTCTTCCTTGAGACTCCAGATCATCTGAAGCATGTATATCCTGACCTCTCTGTCTGACATTCCATCTGTTGCAGCTATTACCTCTTCTAGAGTTGAGTTGACCTGCATTGCCTGTGGTCCTTTCTTTCCTTGTCTTTTCATACTGCTGGCGTTTCTTTCTGCTTGGTGAAACTATTGTGTTTTTGAAATTTTCCCTCTATTTATTTATATTGCTCTTGTATAGTTGAAAAGTCTCTCTTGCAGGACAGATGGTGGCTGTGATCCTCCACCAATTGGTGCGATCTGTCTACAACGCTGGCGGGCCCTAGGTCTGCTCTGCTGGCCGGTCGAAGGTCCGCCTACCCAGCAGGCGCGAGGGGCACCTCTGTCTCTCCGTAGGTTGCTGGGCCTAACCTCCCGATGGGTCCCCAGTACGCCTACCTTGCAGGCACTGAGGGAGGGGCCGGCTCCGGCCCGCAACAAGCCGCTGGGCCTGATCTGCCGCTGGTCACAGTCCCGCCTACCTTGCAGGCACTGGGGGAGGGGACGGTCCTGCCCCTCAGCAGGCCGCTAGGCCTGATCTACTGGTGGTCACAGTCCCGCCTACCTTGCAGGCACTGGGGGAGGGGACAGGCCTGCCCCACAGAAGGCCGCTGGTGGGTCACAGGACCCCGTTCACTGCAGGCGCGTGTGTCAGCTCTGTCTCTCCGCAGATTGCTGGGCCTGGCCTGCCCGTGGGTCACCGGTTCTCCTACCTTGCAGGCACTCGGTGTGGGGCTGGCTCTGGCCCGAAACCAGCCGCTGGGCCTGCTCTGTCGGTGGTCACAGTCCCGCCTACCTTACAGGCACTGGGGGAGGAGACGGGCCTGCCCCACAGAAGGCCACTGGTGGGTCGCAAGACCCCGTTCCCTGCAGGCGCGTGTGTCAGCTCTGTCTCTTCGCAGATTGCTGGGCCTGACCTGCCTGTGGGTCGCCGGTTCTCCTACCTTGCAGGCACTGGTGGTGGGGCCGGCTGCGGCCCGCAACCAGCCGCTGGACCTGCTCTGCCGGTGGTCACAGTCCCGCCTACCTTGCAGGCACTGGGGGAGGGGACTGTCCTGCCCCTCAGCAGGCCGCTAGGCCTGATCTACTGGTGGTCACAGTGCCGCCTACCTTGCAGGCACTGGGGGAGAAGACGGGCCTGCCCCACAGAAGGCGGCTGGTTGGTCGCAGGACCCCGTTCCCTTCAGGCGCATGTGTCAGCTCTGTCTGTCCGCAGATTGCTGGGCCTGGCCTGCCCGTGGGTCGCCGGTTCTCCTACCTTGCAAGCACTGGGGGTGGGGCCGGCTCTGGCCCCAACCAGCCGCTGGGCCTGCTCTGCCGGTGGTCAGAGTCCCGCCTACCTTGCAGGCACTGGGGGAGGGGACGGGCCTGCCCCACAGAAGGCCACTAGTGGGTTCCAAGACCCCGTTCCCTGCAGGCGCGTGTGTCAGCTCTGTCTCTCTGCAGATTGCTGGGCCTGACCTGCCCGTGGGTCGCCGGTTCTCCTACCTTGCAGGCACTGGGTGTGGGGCCGGCTCTGGCCCGCAACCAGCCACTGGGCGTGCTCTGCCAGTGGACACAGTCCCGCCTAATTTGCAGGCACTAGGGGAGGGGACTGTCCTGCCCCTCAGAAGGCCGATAAGCCTGATCTGCTGGAGGTGACAATCCCGCCTACCTTGCAGGCACTGGGGGAGGGGATGGGCCTGCCCCACAGAAGGCCTCTGGTGGGTCACAGGACCCCGTTCCCTGGAGGCGCGTGTGTCAGCTCTGTCTCACGGCAGATTGCTGGGCCTGACCTGCCCGTGGGTCGCCGGTTCTCCTACCTTGCAGGCACTGGGGGTGGGGCCGGCTCGGGCCACAACCAGGCGCTGGGCCTTCTCTGCCGGTTGTCCCTAACATTTCTATAGTAACTGACCCTGTTTAACATCAATGCAAGTAGACTCCTATGGGACATGATGTGTATTTGACATTGATTTTTATTCAACACTGGTACATTACTATTTCTTCAGTTGATGCACATCATAGGATATATATTTCATCCTCAAGTTCACAAATTTCTAGGCATTTGGTTCACTTTCAATCAAATCCTGCTTCAGAACACATGTATTCCTCCATTTTTTTTGACTGGTCTTTTTATGAGACTTCTTTCCAAACACATTATTTTGGATTTCCATAATCATTTTGGAACCAAAACTCACACACCCCTCATGGTAAACCATCACCCTAATATTACCATTAGATGTATAACTGGTTGGAATGAATGATCGTGTATCAATATAAGATTTCTTTTTTGTTTTAAGATATCAATCAATCCATTATTTAAATTGGAACCAGTTATATTCTTTATTTAAAGTATGGTCTATTAATACATTATCTCTATACTCATAGACCCAGGGTACACCTATTTGTACCCCCGAATTCTAATTTATACTTCTTCAACATATTGCTCCCAAAAATAGTGGAAGAAATACTCATGTCACCTGATCTACATATATATTTTATCACAGTGATATTCTGAACACAAAATGCAAAGGTCACACTTATGATTGTACCTAAGCCTAATTGGAAAGTGAGCATGGATTACTAAAACCATCCTTGTCTAGGTTGGCTAATGCTCTCAAATGTCAATTCTATTGGTGACTACACATTTGTTTCTGCCTAAGATTATATATTTTACTCAACCGTGTTGAAAATGTCTAATCCTATCACTCACTTTATACTTTGCCTAATTTCCTAATGTCTATATTCATATCTGCTTTTCTACATATCTTCCCCAGTTCATCATTGTGTCTGACTCTTCACATGTGTTGACATTTACGTTCACTCTCTAACAGACACCCTATTGCTAAAGAACTTTTGGTCCAAATATTATACTCACTTTTCTTCCTAAACCTACTGACTATCTTTCTAATCCTACCTACTATCCCTTTTTGACTTGATCTTCTCTTCTACATTCAATCATCCAAGGTAGAAGGTCCTATGCCATTGTATGTTGATTTATCACAGACATGTGAACAGAATGTAATTCAAAGCTAAGTATCCCAATCAAGGGCCCAATGCTCTTCTGGCCTTCAAACTTTACTTAGATTTTTGTTTTCACACATATATTTCACCTCTATATTATTATAAATATCACAGGTTCCCAATACCATTCTTCATTTAGCAGAATTATTTCTAACTCAAATTGAACATGTTCTGAACCCCAAGCATTCACTGTTTCCTCAATCTCACTTTACAGAAGAGCAGGGACAGAGTTGGTCTTACAATACAGGAATGTAGGGGATTTTCCACCTGGTGAGAACCTCCAAGGTCCATGCAGAAATGATCCCTGGAGTAGATGTAGGCAGCTTGGAAGGACCTGAGAGAGTAAAAGTCATCTTCCGTGGCAAACAACCTGGTCATGATGAATGGATGTGTCTGAATGAGCCTCTCCTTTCTTAATGTAGACAAGATGGACCAAACCAGGCCTGTGTGGAGAGCTTTTCCTGGGTGCCTATGGTTGATATACCATTCTAACTTGTGAAAGTGTCACAGAAAGCAGGGGCAGCCTCCATCTCATTGGACCCTTGGAAGCAACAGTTAGAACAAAGTGGTTTCCAAGGCTGTGACCTCATTCAGTTCCTGAAGGAAGTGACCTCACCACACTTCCTTGGTGATGGAACTCTCTGAACTTGGGATCCAGGAAGCCAGGCACCCAGAGGCAGTCCCAGTGCCAGTCCCAGTGGGCTCACTTGTTTGGATTTACCAAGGACAGAGTCAGTCTTTCTTGGTACCTACAGATGTGAGGATGGCCAATTGCCAGGAAAGCTCTGAAGGGAGTCTTTCCTGAGAAAGCAGGTAGTTGCTCACCCCTGGCTCCTGACAACTTCACAGAATTGGCCAAAAAGGCCAGATCTGAGACAAGACAGGCCATTTTGGGGGAACCTAGTATGGCTCACCAGTCAGAGGACACTGTGGGTAGTCACAGACCTCCTTGGGGGAAGGAGGTGGCTTTGTGGGTGTGGGTGTGATTTTGTGGTTTGGTCTCATGTTCTGAGAAGAGCTACGAAAGTCGGTTTGTTTGGTTTGGAGTGGACTGTTTCTAGCAAGTCTTTTGAAAAGGCGAGTGTTGCTTTCTCTGTGTATCACACTGTGTCCGTGGATGTAGACATTAGAAAAGAGAATGCATCAATGGATGTGTCCTGTCTAGTAGAAAGCTTCCAGCATTCATCCTGCCCAATTTATGAATGGACTGCGGCTTGCCTTATCCATGGGGAAAACCTACTATTTTCCTTAATTCCTGTTTTCTTCCTGAATTCTGGCCACTCTTCAGAATAGGCTCATGGTTTTGTGTCCAAGATATGTACCACCTCCAAGCTTGGTGACATGGCCATGTACCAGATAGCTGAAAGGAATGGCGAGCATCTCAGAAAAAGTCTCAGTGGAGAAACCCTGCTTTGGGCCTTTTGCTTACCTATTGTTCTGTTTCCCTGGATGTCAGCAAGGTCTTTCCCTCAGGACACAACTTTGTGAAGCCTGAAGAAAACAGTTTTCAAATGCAAACGAATGGGCATCACTTGTGGCTCTTTGCTTAATTGCTTTGCAAAGGGATGTGTCTGAATCAGCCTCTTGGCCCTGTGTGACGCAGTGGCTTAGATTGTCAGCACCTGATGTATCTCAGGAAAGATCCCATATGTGCATCCAAAGCCAATATGGCAAAACAGCAGTCATTGTGGATGAAGTCTCTCACCTTCCTCTGTAAGGTTCCTGACCTGCATCAAGTGAGAATAGGGATCCTTTGGGCAAATGAGTTTTTCAAAGCCCTGCAGAGGCTAGCCATTATGTGCTTGTGTTTTCTCATGACTCCAATTTACACAAAAAAATCTGTACCCCACCATCATCAGGCCTCAAAGTTTAGAAGCTGAGCAGTTTTAAAGGCAGGACTATTTGATCACTCCTGGTTCAAAGAAGGGTGTCCAGGCCACCCTGACATTAGGCAAATGAGGGGCAAGGGAGCTTATTGTTTACACTGTCTTAGGCTGTGCCCCTCATGGAAACCTCTAGTCAGAGGTTATGAGGATTGTCTATATGGAAGAAGTTGAGGGCCTTGTGGCAGTGTTTTGGTTTGAATTGTGGTCATTTGTATTGTGGTGGAAGAGATGAGTGGGTCCGCGTGGGCTTGAACTCTGGTGTGATTCCCCTTGGAGACTGAGTTCTGGAACTGACCTCAGAGAAGTATTGCCATGAATTGAGTTGGGATTTTCCGAGGCCACGCATGAGAGTTCCCCCTGGAAACTGAGATCAAAGCCCAGGGTGACTTTCCACAGAACATTGGGAATCTCAGCCAGGATATCACATGATTGTATTCTTAAAGACCTGGCAGCCATAGTTGAGAGTCAAAACACACATGGACCTCACATTGTAGACCACAGTTGGCCTGGTTTCATGTGACGTTTTTTGGCCACTCTTTGGAAAGCCTTGTTTGTGAGAGTTCTCCAGAGCTTTCATTGAAATGATCTTTCTCACCATTAAATGGTTCCTGAATGAATGGAAACCCACAGTGCCTCCAACTTCATCCTTTAAAAATGGCTAGATAAATACCGTGCAATCTTTGAAATTCCCATGACCAGGTGGCACTGGAGACCCTTAGGATGTCCTGTTGCTGATCATGAGTTTACCATACAGGTGCCTTGATTGATGGCTTTCATGAAAATAATGAAGAACAGAGATGCCAGTGAGGTGGGGCCTGCTTAATAGTGGGCCTAGAGCAATGGTGTGCAGGTGTGTGAAAAAACATCTGAGGTGGGGCCATGTGGATCTGCCATGGGCTTCCAAATGTCTTGTGACTGACATGGTGCAGCCAGCAGACCCTTATATGTAAAGGCATCTTGTTATATGGAGAGGTTTCAGAACAATGTTCAGAATCAGGTTGCTATGGTCAAGGGGCCAAGCTCTGTGTGATAGAAGCATGGTTGGTGCATTCTCCTAGGACCCTGACACACCACACGTGACAGAACTCCCTCCAGCACTGTGTCCCAGTTGAAGTCCTTGTTTTTCGTGAAGCAAATACCAAACTCCCAGTGAAGCAGCAAGAAACACCACGAAAAGTGAAGGATAACAAAATGGCTTCACAGTTCCCACGGGGAGATACTTAGCCCCCAGTGGCCATGGTTTACCTACAAAGACAGAATTCAGCACTTCTGCCTCATGTTCATTGGAAAATCAGAAACCATGTTCTCCAGGTCACATAGATGCAGAACCAGCTTTGTTGGTCTCACTACAAAGGAAGCTAATGCTCCTGACAACAACATATATTTCAAGAGCCCAACCTCAAAGGCAGTTTCTCAAGAAGTCATTAGGCCAGCAGAGCTTTATGTTTGTGGAGTGTTTATCCTCTCCCTTACTTATGGAAACTCCTCTACCACCTCCAAAGTTGTGAACTCCTGAGCACTTTTCATTCCACATATGTATTCAAAGATTTTCTAACTCTTCTCCTCGA
Organism: Ictidomys tridecemlineatus; assembly: GCF_052094955.1. Classification (NCBI taxonomy): domain Eukaryota; kingdom Metazoa; phylum Chordata; class Mammalia; order Rodentia; family Sciuridae; genus Ictidomys; species Ictidomys tridecemlineatus. The sequence continues at coordinate 123,509,806 of NC_135480.1, read as the reverse complement.
ATTGCGTCTTACTTGGAGCAAGGGTATTGTCAAGGCATTTTTCTGGATGACAGTGGGAAGATTTTGTGTAGCACATATTTGCATACACATTGGATTCATTTTCCTATTTTCCATTCCAAATACTGAATCCCTGACCCTAAGCCATACCCTACTAGACTCTGACTACAAATCCTAATATGATAGAAAGAAATAACCCAAACAGAATAGAAATACAAGCAGTTCAGAGGAGGCATGGTGTGTAGTTGGAGACGCCTTTTGCATTATAAAGGGTAGATGTTATGAATCTAGCCCAATGTAATAGTTCTCCATGTGTTTTTAAACTTAACAAATATGTGAATTCCTGTCTCCCTTTCTCTGCAGCCTATTCAGCACATGTATTTTTACATGCACATAGAGAATCCTACCTGGTTTCCCAGCTACTTGTTAGGTGGCTGACTTGGCAGATACAAACTGTGAGAAGAAACCACTCCTTCTAAATGCTGTTGGAGCTGAAAATCATCCTATGGGTGAGCTTCCTACTTCAACAACATGATACATACATCCATGTTCAGTAAAATAAATATTTCTGGATCTTGGGATGATATATATGTCATGATGAATTTCAATTGGCATATATATTTTTACTTTTTAATGTCTCTCTGTGTGTCTTTTGTGTGTATATATATGTGTATATAAATATAAATATATATATATATATATATATATATATATATATATATACACACACACACACTCTCCAGATTTTTCAAAATATAAAATATGTGTGACTTATTTTACACTCCCTGAATTCTTGTTCATGTATGTGGATTTATAATCAACTTTTCACAAGATTATTCTCAGAAATATTCATCCACCTGAAATACATATTTGTTTCCTAGTACTGAAAACTAACTTCAGTGAATGGTGCAAAGAAATCCTAACATTTCTACAGTAACTGACCCTGTTTAACATCAATGCAAGTAGACTCCTTTTGGACATGATGTGTATTTTGACATTGATTTTTATTCAACACTGGTACATTCCTCTTTCTTCAGTTGATGAACATCATAGGATATATATTTCATCCTCAAGTTCACAAATTTCTAGGCATTTGGTTCACTTTCAATAAAATCCTGCTTCAGAACACATGTATTACTCCACGTTTCTTGAGTGGTCTTTTCATGAGACTTCTTTCCACACATTATTTTGGATTTCCATAATCACTTTGGAACCAAAACTCACACACCCCTCATGGTAAACCATCACCCTAATATTACCATTAGATGTATAACTGTTTTGAATGAATGATCGTGTATCAATATAAGATTTCTTATATGTTTTCAGATATCAATTCAATCCATTATATAAATTGGACCAGTTATATTCTTTATTCACAGTATGGTCTATTCATGCATTATCTCTATACTCATAGACCCAGGGTACACCTATTTGTACCCCCGAATTCTAATTTATACGTCTTCAACGAATTGCTCCCAAAAATAGTGGAAGAAATACTCATGTCACCTGATCTACATATATATTTTATCACAGTGATATTCTGAACACAAAATGCAAAGGTCACACTTATGATTGTACCTAAGCCTAATTAGAAAGTGAGCATGGATTACTAAAACCATCCTTGTCTAGGTTGGCTAATGCTCTCAAATATCAATTCTATTGGTGACTACACATTTGTTTCTGCCTAAGATTATATATTCAACCTCAACCCTGTTGAAAATGTCTAATCCTATCACTCACTTTACACTTTGCCTAATTTCCTAATGTGTATATTCATATCTGCTTTCCTACATATCTTCCCCAGTTCATCATTGTGACTGACTCTTCACATGTGCTGACATTTACATTCACTCTAACAGACACCCTATTGCTAAACAACTTTTGGTCCAAATATTATACTCACTCTTCTTCCTAAACCTACTGACAATCTTTCTAATCCTACCTACTATCTCTTTTTGACTTGATCTTCTCTTCTACATTCAATCATCCAAGGTACAAGGTCCTATGCCATTGTATGTTGATTTATCACAGACATCTGTACAGAATGTAATTCAAAGCTAAGTATCCCAATCAAGGGCCCAATGCCCTTCTGGCCTTCAAATCTTACTTAGATTTCTGTTTTCATACATATATTTCACCTCTATATTATTATAAATATCACAGGTTCCCAATACACTTCTTCATCTAGCAGCATGATTTCTAACCCAAATTGAACATGTTCTTAACCCCAAGCATTCACTGTTTCCTCAATCTCACTTTACAGAAGAGCAGGGACAGAGTTGGTCTTACAATACAGGAATGTAGGGGATCTTCCACCTGCTGAGAACCTCCAAGGTCCATGCAGAAATGATCTCTGGAGAAGATGTAGGCAGCTAGGTAGGACCTGAGAGAGTAAAAGTCGTCTTCCGTGGCAAACAACCTGGTCAGGATAAAGGGATGTGTCTGAATGAGCCTCTCTCTTCTTAATGTAGACAAGATAGACCAAACAAGGTCTGTGTGGAGAGCTTTTCTTGGGTGCTTATGGTTGATATACCATTCTAAGTTGTGAAAGTGTCACAGGAAGCAGGGGCAGCCTCCATCTCATGGGACCCTTGGAAGCAACTGTTAGGACAAAGTGTTTTCCAAGGCAGTGACCTCATTCAGTTCCTGATGGAAGTGACCTCACCACACTTCCTTGGTGATGGAACTCTCTGAACTTTGGATCCAGGAAGCCAGGCACCCAGAGGCAGTCCCAGTGCCAGTCCCAGTGGGCTCACTTGTTTGGATTTACCAAGGACAGAGTCAGTCTTTTTTGGGACCTACAGATGTGAGGATGGCCAATTGCCATAAAAGCTCTGAAAGGGGTCTTTCCTAAGAAAGCAGGTAGTGACTCAACCCTGGATCCTGACAACTTCACAGAATTGGCCAAGGAGGCCAGATCTGAGACAAGAGAGGCCATTTCGGGGGAACCTAGTATGGCCCACCAGTCAGAGGACACTGTGGGTAGTCACAGACCTCCTTGGGGGAAGGAGGAGGCTTTGTGGGTGAGGGTGTGGGTTTGTGGTTGGGTCTCATGTTCTGAGAAGATCCAGGAAAGGCGGTTTGTTTGGTTTGGAGTGGACTGTTTCTAGCAAGTCTTTTGAAAAGGCGAGTGTTGCTTTCTCTGTGTATCACACTGTGTCTGTGGTTGTAGACATTAAAAAAGAGAATGCATCAATGGATGTGTCCTGTCTAGTAGAAAGCTTCCAGCATTCATCCTGCCCAATTTATGAATGGACTGCGGCTTGCCTTTTCCATGGGCAAAACCTACTATCTTCCTAAATTCCTGTTTCCTTCCTAAATTCTTGCCACTCTTCAGAATAGGCTCATGGTTTTCTGTCCAAAATATGTACTACCTCCAAGCTTGGTGACATGGCCATGTACTAGATAGCTGAAAGGAATGGCGAGCATCTCAGAAAACTCAGATATCAGTGTGCCAATTAAAGTCTCAGTGGAGAAACCCTCCTTTGGGCCTTTTGCTTACCTATTGTTCTGTTTCCCTGGATGTCAGCAAGGTCTTTGCCTCAGGACACACCTTTGTGAAGCCTGAAGAAAACAGTTTTCAAATGCAAACGAATGGGCACCACTTGTGGCTCTTTGCTTAATTGCTTTGCAAAGGGATGTGTCTGAATCAGCCTCTTGGCCCTGTGTGAGGCTGTGGCTTAGATTGTCAGCACCTGATGGATCTCAGGAAAGATCCCATATGTGCATCCAAAGCCAATATGGCAAAATAGCAGTGATTGTGGATCAAGTCTCTCGCCATCCTCTGTAAGGTCCCTGACCTGCATCAAGTGAGAATAGGGATCCTTTGGGTCAAATGAGTTTTTCAAAGCCCTGCAGAGGCTAGCCATTATGTGCTTGAGTTTTCTCATGACTCCAATATACACAAAAAATCTGTACCCTACCATCAGCAGGACTCAAAGTTTAGAAGCTGAGCAGTATTAAAGGCAGGCCTATTTGATTACTCCTGGTTCAAAGAAGGGTGTCCAGGCTACCCTGACATTAGGCAAATGAGGGGCAAGGAAGCTTATTGTGGACACTGTCTCAGGCTGCGCCCCTCAGGGAAACCTCCAGCCAGAGGTTATGAGGATTGTCTATATGGAAGAAGTTGAGGGCCTGGTGGCAGTGTTTTGGTTTGAATTGTGGTCATTTGTATGGCATTGGAAGAGATGACTGGGTCCGCCTGGGCTTGAACTCTGGTGTTATTCCCCTTGGAGACTGAGTTCTGGAACTGAACTCAGAGAAGTATTGCCATGAATTGAGTTGGGATTTTCTGAGGCCACGCATGAGTGTCCCCCCTGGAAACTGAGATCGAAGCCCAGGGTGACTTTCCACAGAACACTGGGAATCTCAGCCAGGATATCACATGATTTTATTCTTAGAGACCTGGCAGCCATAGTTGAGTGTCAAAACACACATGGACCTCACATTGTAGACCTCAGTGGGCCTGGTTTCATGTGACGTTTTTTGGTCACTCTTTGGGAAGCCTTGTTTGTGAGAGTTCTCCAGAGCTTTCATTGAAATGATCTTTCTCACCATTAAATGGTTCCTGAATGAATGGAAACACACAGTGCCTCCAACTTCATCCTTTAAAAGTGGCTAGATAAATACCGTGCAATCTTTGAAATTCCCATGACCAGGTGGCACTGGAGAACCTTAGGATGTCCTCTTGCTGATCATGAGTTTACCAGACAGGTGCCTTGATTGACGGCTTTCATGAAAATGATGAAGAACAGAGATGCCAGTGAGGTGGGGCCGGCTGAGTAGTGGGCCTAGAGCAGTGGTGTGCAGGTGTGTGATAAAACATCTATGGTGGGGCCATGTGGATCTGCCATGGGCTTCCAAATGTCTTGTGACTGACATGGTGCAGCCAGCAGACCCTTATATGTAAAGGCATCTTGTTATATGGAGAGGTTTCAGAACAATGTTCAGAATCATGTTGCTATGGTCAAGGGGCCAAGCTCTGTGGGATAGAACCTTGCTTGGTGCTTTCTCCTAGGACCCTGACACACCACACGTGACAGAACTCTCTCCAGCACTGTGTCCCAGTTGAAGTCCTTGTATTTCGTGAAGCAAATACAAATCTCCCAGTGAAGCAGCAAGAAACACCCCGAAAAGTGGAGGATGACCAAATGGCTTCACAGTTCCCACGGGGAGATACTTAGCCCCCAGTGGCCACAGTTTACCCACAAAGAGAGAATTCAGCACTTCTGCCTCATGTTCATAGGAAAATCAGAATCCATGTCCTCCAGGTCACATAGATGCAGACCCAGCTTTGATGGTCTCACTACAAAGGAAGCTAATGCTCCTGACAACAACATATATTTCAAGAGCCCAACCTCAGAGGCAGTTTCTCAAGAAGTCTTTAGGCCAGCAGAGCTCCATGTTTGTGGAGTGTTTATCCTCTCCCTTACTGATGGAAACTCCTCTACCACCTCCAAAGTTGTGAACTCCTGAGCATTTTTCATTCCACATATGTATTCAAAGATTTTCTAACTCTTCTCATCGAATTGCGTCTTACTTGGGGCAAGGGTTTTGTCAAGGCATTTTTCTGGATGACAGTGGGAAGATTTTGTGTAGCACATATTTGCATACACATTGGATTCATTTTCCTATTTTCCATTCCAAATACTGAATCCCTGACACTAACCAATCCCCAATTAGACTCTGAATAAAAATGCTAATATGATAAAAAAATAACCCAAACAGAATAGAAATACAAGGAGTTCAGAGGAAGCATGGTGTGTAGTTGGACAGGCCTTTTGCATTATAAATTGTAGATATTATGAATCTAGTCCAATGTAATAGTTCTCCATGTGTTTTTGAACTTAACAAATGTGTGAATTCCTGTCTCCCTTTCTCTGCAGCCTATTCAGCACATGTATTTTTACATTCACATAGAGAATCCTACGTGGTTTCCCAGCTACATTCTTGGGAGGTGGCTGACTTGGCAGATACAAACTGTGAGAAGAAATCACTCCTAAATGCTGTTGGAACTGAAAACTAACCTATGGGTGAGCTTCCTGTTTCAACAACATGATACATACATCCATGTTCAGTAAAATAAATATTTCTGGATTTTGGAATGATATATATTTCGTGATGAATTTCAATACGCATATACATTTTTATTTTTAATGTCAATCTGTGTGTGTTTTGTGTGTATATATATATATATATATATATATATATATATACACACACACACACACACACACACACACACTATCCTGATTTTTCAAAATATAAAATATGTGTGTCTTATTTTACACTCTCTGAATTCATGTTCATGTATGTGGATTTATAATCAACTTTTCACAAGATTATTCTCAGAAATATTCATCCACCTGAAATACATAGTTGTTTTCTAGTACTGAAAACTAACTTCATTGAATGGTGCATAGAAATCCTAACATTTCTACAGTAATTTACCCTGTTTAACATCAATGCAAGTAGACTACTATGGGACATGATGTGTATTTTGACATTTATTTTTATTCAACACTGGTACACTACTATTTCTTCAGTTGATGCACATCATAGAATATATATGTTTCATCTTCAAGTTCACAAATTTCTAGGCATTTGGTTCACTTTCCATAAAATTATGCTTCAGAACACATGTATTCCTCCATGTTTCTTGACTGGTCTTTTCATGAGACTTCTTTCCAAACACATTATTTTGGATTTCCATAATCACTTTGGAACCAAAACTCACACTCCCCTCATGGTAAATCATCACCCTAATATTACCATTAGATGTTTAACTGGTTGGAATGAATGATCGTGTATCAATATAAGATTTCTTATATGTTTTCAGATATCAATTCAATCCATTATTTAAATTAGAACTAGTTATATTCTTTATTCACAGTATGGTCTATTCATGCATTATGTCTATACTCATAGACCCATGGTACACCTATTTGTACCCCCGAATTCTAATTTATACGTCTTCAACGTATTGCTCCCAAAAATAGTGGAAGAAATACTCATGTCACCTGATCTACATATATATTTTATCACAGTGATATTCTGAACACAAAATGCAAAGGTCACACTTATGATTGTACCTAAGCCTAATTGGAAAGTGAGCATGGATTACTAAAACCATCCTTGTCTACCTTGGCTAATGCTCTCAAATGTCAATTCTATGGGTGACTACACATTTGTTTCTGCCTAAGATTATGTATTCAACCTCAACCCTGTTGAAAATGTCTAATCCTATCACTCACTTTATACTTTGCCTAATTTCCTAATGTCTATATTCATATCTGCTTTCCTACATATCTTCCCCAGTTCATCATTGTGACTGACTCTTCACATGTGCTGACATTTACATTCACTCTCTAACAGACACCCTATTGCTAAAGAACTTTTGGTCCAAATATTATACTCACTCTTCTTCCTAAACCTACTGACTATCTTTCTAATCCTACCTACTAACCCTTTTTGACTTGATCTTCTCTTCTACATTCAATCATCCAAGGTACAAGGTCCTATGCCATTGTATGTTGATTTATCACAGACATCTGTACAGAATGTAATTCAAAGCTAAGTATCCCAATCAAAAGCCCAATGCCCTTCTGGCCTTCAAATCTTACTTAGATTTCTGTTTTCATACATATATTTCACCTCTATATTATTATAAATATCACAGGTTCCCAATACCCTTCTTCATCCAGCAGAATGATTTCTAACCCAAATTGAACATGTTCTTAACCCCAAGCATTCACTGTTTCCTCAATCTCACTTTACAGAAGAGCAGGGACAGAGTTGGTCTTACAATACAGGAATGTAGGGGATCTTCCACCTGCTGAGAACCTCCAAGGTCCATGCAGAAATGATCCCTGGAGAAGATGTTGGAAGCTCGGAAGGTCCTGAGAGAGGACAAGTCATCTTCCGTGGCAAACAACCTGGTCAGGATGAAGGGATGTGTCTGAATGAGCCTCTCTCTTCTTCATGTAGACAAGATGGACCAAACCAGGCCTGTGTGGAGAGCTTTTCCTTGGTGCCTATGGTTGATATACCATTCTAACTTGTGAAAGTGTCACAGGAAGCAGGGGCAGCCTCCATCTCATGGGACCCTTGGAAACAACAGTTAGGACAAAGTGGTTTCCAAGGCAGTGACCTCATTCAGTTCCTGAAGGAAGTGACCTCACCACACTTCCTTGGTGATGGAACTCTCTGAACTTGATATCCAGGAAGCCTGGCACCCAGAGGCAGTCCCAGTGCCAGTCCCAGTGGGCTCACTTGTTTGGATTTACCAAGGACAGAGTCAGTCTTTCTTGGTACCTACAGATGTTAGGATGGCCACTTGCCAGGAAAGCTCTGAAGGGGGTCTTTCCTGAGAAAGCAGGTAGTGGCTCACCCCTGGCTCCTGACAAAATCACAGATGGCCAAGTAAGCCAGATCTGAGACAAGACAGGCCATTTCGGGGGAACCTAGTATGGCCCACCAGTCAGAGGACACTGCGGGTAGTCACAGACCTCCTTGGGGGAAGGAGGTGGCTTTGTGGGTGTGGTTGTGAGTTTGTGGTTTGGTCTCATGTTCTGAGAAGAGCTAGGAAAGGCGGTTTGTTTGGTTTGGAGTGGACTGTTTCTAGCAAGTCTTTTCACAAGGTGAGTGTTGCTATGTCTCTGTATCGCACTGTGTCCCTGGTTGTAGATATTAGAAAAGAGAATTCATCAGTGGATGTGTCCTGTCAATTAGAAAGCTTCCAGCATTCATCCTGCCCAATTTATGAATGGACTGCAGCTTGCCTTATCCATGGGCAAAACCTACTATCTTCCTAAATTCCTGCTTTCTTCCTGAATTCTGGCCACTCTTCATAATAGGCTCATGGTTTTGTGTCCAAGATATGTACCACCTCTAAGCTTGGTGACATGGCCATGTACTAGATAGCTGAAAGGAATGGCGAGCATCTCAGAAAACTCAGATATCAGTGGGCCCATTAAAGTCTCAGTGGAGAAACCCTGCTTTGGGCCTTTTGCTTACCTATTGTTCTGTTTCCCTGGATGTCTGCAAGGTCTTTGCCTCAGGACACACCTTTGTGAAGCCTGAAGAAAACAGTTTTCAAATGCAAACGAATGGGCATCACTTGTGGCTCTTTGCTTAATTGCTTTGCAAAGGGATGTGTCTGAAATAGAATCTTGGCCCTGTGTGAGGCTGTTGCTTAGATTGTAAGCACCTGATGGATCTCAGGAAAGATCCCATATGTGCATCCAAAGCCAATATGGCAAAACAGCAGTCATTGTGGATGAAGTCTCTTGCCTTCCTCTGTAAGGTTCCTGACCTGCATCAAGTGAGAATAGGGATTCTTTGGGTCAAATGAGTTTTCAAAGCCCTGCAGAGGCTAGCCATTATGTGCTTGTGTTTTCTCATGACTCCAATTTACACAAAAAATCTGCACGCCACCATCAGCAAGCCTCAAAATTTAGAAGCTGAGCAGTATTAAAGGCAGGGCTATTTGATCACTCCTGGTTCAAAGAAGGGTGTCCAGGCCACCCTGACATTAGGCAAATGAGGGGAAAGGGAGTTTATTGTGGACACTGTCTTAGGCTGCGCCCCTCATGGAAACATCCAGCCAGAGGTTATGAGGATTGTCTATATGGAAGAAGTTGAGGGCCTTGTGGCAGTGTTTTGGTTTGAATTGTGGTCATTTGTATGGCGGTGGAAGAGATGACTGGGTCTGCCTGGGCTTGAACTCTGGTGTCATTCCCCTTAAAGACTGAGTTCTGGAACTGACCTCAGAGAAGTATTGCAATGAATTGAGATGGGATTTTTCGAGGCCACGCATGAGAGTCCCCCCTGGAAACTGAGATGGAAAAACAGGGTGACTTTCCACAGAACACTGGGAATCTCAGGCAGGATATCACATGATTTTATTCTTAAAGACCTGGCAGCCATAGTTGAGAGTCAAATCACACATGGACCTCACATTGTAGACCTCAGTGGGCCTGGTTTCATGTGACGTTTTTTGGCCACTCTTTGGGAAGCCTTGTTTGTGAGAGTTCTCCAGAGCTTTCATTGAAATGATCTTTCTCACCATTAAATGGTTCCTGAATGAATGGAAACCCACAGTTCCTCCAACTTCATCCTTTAAAAATGGCTAGATAAATACCGTGCAATCTTTGAAATTCCCATGACCAGGTGGCACTGGAGAATCTTAGGATGTCCTGTTCCTGATCATGAGTTTACCAGACAGGTGCCTTGATTGATGGCTTTCATGAAAATGATGAAGAACAGAGATGCGAGTGAGGTGGGGCCTGCTGAGTAGTGGGCCTAGAGCAGTGTTGTGCAGGTGCGTGATAAAACATCTGTGGTGGGGCCATATGGATCTGCCATGGGCTTCCAAATGTCTTGTGACTGACATGGTGCAGCCAGCAGACCCTTATATGTAAAGGCATCTTGTTATATGGAGAGGTTTCTGAACAATGTTCAGAATCAGGTTGCTATGGTCAAGGGGCCAAGCTCTGTGTGATAGAAGCTTGCTTGGTGCTTTCTCCTAGGACCCTGACACACCACAAGTGACAGAACTCCCTCCAGCACTGTGTCCCAGTTGAAGTCCTTGTATTTCGTGAAGCAAATGCTAAACTCCCAGTGAAGCAGCAAGAAACACCATGAAAAGTGGAGGATGACCAAATGGCTTCACAGTTCCCACGGGGAGATACTTAGCCCCCAGTTGCCACGGTTTACCTACAAAGAGAGAATTCAGCACTTCTGCCTCATGTTCATTGGAAAATCAGAAACCATGTCCTCCAGGTCACATAGATGTAGACCCAGCTTTGATGGTCTCACTACAAAGGAAGCTAATGCTCCTGACAACAACATATATTTCAAGAGCCCAACCTCAGAGGCAGTTTCTCAAGAAGTCTTTAGGCCAGCAGAGCTCCATGTTTGTGGAGTGTTTATCCTCTCCCTTACTTATGGAAACTCCTCTACCACCTCCAAAGTTGTGAACTCCTGAGCATTTTTCATTCCACATATGTATTCAAAGATTTTCTAACTCTTCTCCTCGAATTGCGTCTTACTTGGAACAAGGGTATTGTCAAGGCATTTTTCTGGATGACAGTTGGAAGATTTTGTGTAGCACATATTTCCATACACATTGGATTCATTTTCCTATTTTCCATTCCAAATACTGAATCCCTGACACTAACCCATACCCTACTAGACTCTGACTACAAATCCTAATATTATAGAAAGAAATAACCCAAACAGAATAGAAATACAAGCAGTTCAGAGGAGGCATGGTGTGTAGTTGGACAGGCCTTTTGCATTATAAAGGGTAGATGTTATGAATGTAGTCCAATGTAATAGTTCTCCATGTGTTTTTGAACTTAACAAATGTGTGAATTCCTGTCTCCCTTTCTCTGCAGCCTATTCAGCACATGTATTTTTACATTCACATAGAGAATCCTACCTGGTTTCCCAGCTACATTCATGGGAGGTGGCTGACTTGGCAGATACAAACTGTGAGAAGAAATCACTCCTAAATGCTGTTGGAACTGAAAACTAACCTATGGGTGAGCTTCCTATTTCAACAACATGATACATACATCCATGTTCAGTAAAATAAATATTTCTGGATCTTGGGATGATATATATTTAATGATGAATTTCACTTGGTATCTATACACACACACACACACATATATATATATATATATATATATATATATATATATATATATATATATGTATATATATACACACACACACTCTACAGATTTTTCAAAATATAAAATATGTGTGTCTTATTTTACACTCCCTGAATTCATGTTCATGTATGTGGATTTATAATCAACTTTTCACAAGATTATTCTCAGAAATATTCATCCACCTTAAATACATATTTGTTTCCTACTACTGAAAACTAACTTCAGTGAATGGTGCATAGAAATCCTAACATTTCTACAGTAACTGACCCTGTTTAACATCAATGCAAGTAGACTCCTATGGGACATGATGTGTATTTTGACATTGATTTTTATTCAACACTGGTACATTACTATTTCTTCAGTTGATGCACATCATAGGATATATATTTCATCCTCAAGTTCACAAATTTCTAGGCATTTGGTTCACTTTCAATCAAATCCTGCTTCAGAACACATGTTTTCCTCCATGTCTCTTGACTGGTCTTTTCATGAGACTTCTTTCCAAACACATTATTTTGGATTTCCATAATCACTTTGGAACCAAAACTCACACACCCGTCATGGTAAACCATCACCCTAATATTACCATTAGATGTATAACTGGTTGGAATGAATCATCCTGTATCAATATAAGATTTTTTATATGTTTTCAGATATCAATTCAATCCATTATTTAAATTGGAACCAGTTATATTCTTTATTCACAGTATGGTCTATTCATGCATTATCTCTATACTCATAGACCCAGGGTACACCTATTTGTACCCCCGAATTCTAATTTATACGTCTTCAATGTATTGCTCCCAAAAATAGTGGAAGAAATATCATGTCACCTGATCTACATATATATTTTATCACAGTGATATTCTGAACACAAAATGCAAAGGTCACACTTATGATTGTACCTAAGCCTAATTGGAAAGTGAGCATGGATTACAAAAACCATCCTTGTCTAGGTTGGTAATGCTCTCAAATGTCAATTCTATTGGTGACTACACATTTGTTTCTGCATAAGATTATATATTCAACCTCAACCCTGTTGAAAATGTCTAATCCTATCACTCACTTTATACTTTGCCTAATTTCCTAATGTCTATATTCATATCTGCTTTCCTACATATCTTCCCCAGTTCATCATTGTGACTGACTCTTCACATGTGCTGACATTTACATTCACTCTCTAACAGACACCCTATTGCTAAAGAACTTTTGGTCCAAATATTATACTCACTCTTCTTCCTAAACCTACTGACTATCTTTCTAATCCTACATACTATCCCTTTTTGACTTGATCTTCTCTTCTACCTTCAATCATCCAAGGTACAAGGTCCTATGCCATTGTATGTTGATTTATCAGAGACATCTCTACAGAATGTAATTGAAAGCTAAGTATCCCAATCAAGGACCCAATGCGCTTCTGGCCTTCAAATCTTACTTAGATTTCTGTTTTCATACATATATTTCACCTCTATATTATTATAAATATCACAGGTTCCCAATACTATTCTTCATCCAACAGAATGATTTCTAACCCAAATTGAACATGTTCTTAACCCCAAGCATTCACTGTTTCCTCAATCTCACTTTACAGAAGAGCAGGGACAGAGTTGGTCTTACAATACAGGAATGTAGGGGATCTTCCACCTGCTGAGAACCTCCAAGGTCCATGCAGAAATGATCCCTGGAGAAGATGTAGGCAGCTAGGAAGGACCTGAGAGAGTAAAAGTCATCTACCGTGGCAAACAACCTGGTCAGGATGAAGGGATGTGTCTGAATGATCCTCTCTCTTCTTAATGTAGACAAGATGGATCAAACCAGGCCTGTGTGGAGAGCTTTTCCTGGGTGCCTATGTTTGATATACCATTCTAACATGTGAAAGTGTCACAGGAAGCAGGGGCAGCCTCCATCTCATGGGACACTTGAAAGCAACAGTTAGGACAAAGTGGTTTCCAAGGCAGTGACCTCATTCAGTTCCTGAAGGAAGTGACCTCACCACACTTCCTTGACCTCACCACAGTTCCAGTGTGGAACTATCTGAACTTGGGATCCAGGAAGCCAGGCACCCATAGGCAATCCCAGTGCCAGTCCCAGTGGGCTCACTTGTTTGGATTTACCAAGGACAGAGTCAGTCTTTCTTGGTACCTACAGATGTGAGGATGGCCAATTGCCAGGAAAGCTCTGAAGGGGGTCTTTCCTGAGAAAGCAGGTAGTGGCTCACCCATGGCTCCTGACAACTTCACAGAATTGGCCAAAGAGGCCAGATCTGAGACAAGACATGTCATTTCGGGGGAACCTAGTATGGCCCACCTGTCAGAGGACACTGTGGGTAGTCACAGACCTCCTTGGGGGAAGGAGGTGGCTTTGTGGGTGTGGGTGTGAGTTTGTGGTTTGGTCTCATGTTCTGAGAAGAGCTAGGAAAGTTGGTTTGTTTGGTTTGGAGTGCACTGTTTCTAGCAAGTCTTTTGAAAAGGCGAGTGTTGCTTTTTCTGTGTATCACACTGTGTCCGTGGTTGTAGACATTAGAAAAGAGAATGCATCAATGGATGTGTCCTGTCTAGTAGAAAGCTTCCAGCATTCATCCTGCCCAATTTATGAATGGACTGCGGCTTGCCTTATCCATGGGCAAAACCTACTATCTTCCTAAATTCCTGTTTTCTTCCTGAATTCTTGCCACTCTTCAGAATTGGCTCATGGTTTTGTGTCCAAGATATGTACCACCTCCAAGCTTGGTGACATGGCCATGTACTAGATAGCTGAAAGGAATGTCGAGCATCTCAGAAAACTCAGATATCAGTGGGCCCATTAAAGTCTCAGTGGAGAAACCCTGCTTTGGGCCTTTTGCTTACCTATTGTTCTGTTTCTCTGAATGTCAGCAAGGTCTTTGCCTCAGGACACACCTTTGTGAAGCCTGAAGAAAACAGTTTTCAAATGCAAACGAATGGGCATCACTTGTGGCTCTTTGCTTAATTTCTTTGCAAAGGGATGTGTCTGAATCAGCCTCTTGGCCCTGTGTAAGGCTGTGGTTTAGATTGTCAGCACCTGATGGATCTCAGGAAAGATCCCATATGTGCATCCAAAGCCAATATGGCAAAACAGAAGTCATTGTGGATGAAGTCTCTCGCCTTCCTCTGTAAGGTCCCTGACCTGCATCAAGTGAGAATAGGGATCCTTTGGGTCAAATGAGTTTTTCAAAGCCCTGAAGAGGCTAGCCATTATGTGCTTGTGTTTTCTCATGACTCCAATTTACACAAAAAATCTGTACCCCACCAACAACAGGCCTCAAAGATTAGAAGCTGAGCAGTATTAAAGGCAGGCCTATTTGATCACTCCTGGTTCAAAGAAGGGTGTCCAGGCCACCCTGACATTAGGCAAATGAGGGGCAAGGGATGTTATTGTGGACACTGTCTTAGGCTGCGCCCCACATGGAAACCTCCAGCCAGAGGTTATAAGGATTGTCTATATGGAAGAAGTTGAGGGCCTTGTGGCAGTGTTTTGGTTTGAATTGTGGTCATTTATATGGCTGTGGAAGAGATGAGTGGGTCCGCCTGGGCTTTAACTCTGGTGTGATTCCCCTGGAGACTGAGTTCGGGAACTGACCTCAGAGAAGTATTGCCATGAATTGAGTTGGGATTTTCAGAGGCCAAGCATGAGAGTCCCCCCTGGAAACTGAGATCAAAGCCCAGGGTGACTTTCCACAGAACACTGGGAATCTCAGGCAGGATATCACATGATTTTATTCTTAAAGACCTGGCAGCCATAGTTGAGAGTCAAAACACACATGGACCTCACATTGTACACCTAAGTGGGCCTAGTTTCATGTGACTTTTTTTTGCCACTCTTCGGGAAGCCTTGTTTGTGAGAGTTCTCCAGAGCTTTCATTGAAATGATCTCTCTCACCATTAAATGGTTCCTGAATGAATGGAAACCCACAGTGTCTCCACCTTCATCCTTTAAAAGTGGCTAGATAAATACCGTGAAATCTTTGAAATTCCCATCACCAGGTGGCACTGGAGAACCTTAGGATGTCCTGTTGCTGATCATGAGTTTACCAGACAGGTGCCTTGATTGACGGCTTTCATGAAAATGATGAAGAACAGAGATGCCAGTGAGGTGGGGCCTGCTGAGTAGTGGGCTTAGAGCAGTGGTGTGCAGGTGTGTGATAAAACATCTGTGGTGGGGCCATGTGGATCTGCCATGCGCTTCCAAATGTCTTGTGACTGACATGGTGCAGCCAGCAGACCCTTATATGTAAAGGCATCTTGTTATATGGAGAGGTTTCAGAACAATGTTCAGAATCAGGTTGCTATGGTCAAGGGGCCATGCTCTGTAGGATAGAAGCATGGTTGGTGCATTCTCCTAGGATCCTGACACACCACACGTGACAGAACTCCCTCCAGCACTGTGTCCCAGTTGAAGTCCTTGTATTTCGTGAAGCAAATACCAAACTTTCAGTGCAGCAGCAAGAATCACCACGAAAAGTGGAGGATGACCAAATGGCTTCACAGTTCCCACGGGGAGATACTTAGCCCACAGTGGCCACAGTTTACCTACAAAGAGAGAATTCAGCACTTCTGCCTCATGTTCATTGGAAAATAAGAAACCATGTCCTCCAGGTCACATAGATGCAGACCCAGCTTTGATGGTCTCACTACAAAGGAAGCTAATGCTCCTGACAACAACATATATTTCTAGAGCCCAACCTCAGAGGCAGTTTCTCAAGAAGTCTTTAGGCAAGCAGAGCTCCATGTTTGTGGAGTGTTTATCCACTCCCTTACTTATGGAAACTCCTCTACCACCTCCAAAGTTGTGAACTCCTGAGCATTTTTCATTCCACATACGTATTCAAAGATTTTCTAACTCTTCTCCTCGAATTGGGTCTTACTTGGGGCAAGGGTATTGTCAAGGCATTTTTCTGGATGACAGTGGGAAGATTTTGTGTAGCACATATTTGCATGCACATTGGATTCATTTTCCTATTTTCCATTCCAAATACTGAATCCCTGACACTAACCCATACCCTACTAGACTCTGACTACAAATCCTAATATGATAGAAGAAAATAACCCAAAGAGAATAGAAATACAAGCAGTTCAGAAGAGGCATGGTGCGTAGTTGGACAGGCCTTTTGCATTATAAAGGGTAGATGTTATGAATCTAGTCCAATGTAATAGTTCTCCATGTGTTTTTAAACTTAACCAATATGTGAATTCCCGTCTCCCTTTCTATGCAGCCTATTCAGCACACGTATTTTTACATGCACATAGAGAATCATACCTGCTTTCCTTGCTATATTGTTGTGAGGTGGCTGACTTGGCATATACAACCTGTGAGAAGAAATCACTCCTCCTAAATGCTGTTGGAACTGAAAATCAACCTATGGGTGAGCTTCCTACTTCAACAACATGATACATACATCCATGTCCAGTAAAATAAATATTTCTGGATCTTGGGATGATATATATTTCATGATGAATTTCAATTGGCATATATATTTTTACTTTTTAATGTCTCTTTCTGTGTGTTTTGCGTATATATATATATATATATATATATATATATATATATATATATATACACACACACACACTCTCTAGATTTTTGAAAATATAAAATATGTGTGTCTTATTTTACACTCCCTGAATTCCTGTTCATGTATGTGGATTTATAATCAACTTTTCACAAGATTATTCTCAGAAATATTCATCCACCTGAAATACATATTTGTTTCCTAGTACTGAAAACTAACTTCAGTGAATGGTGCATAGAAATCCTAACATTTCTTTTTTTTTTTTTTTATTTATTTTTTTAATTGTTGGTTGTTCAAAACCTTACACATTTCTTAATACATCATATTTCACAGTTTGATTCAAGCGGGTTTTGAACTCCCAACTTTACCCCGTATACAGATTGCTGTATGACATCATTTACCCTTCCATTGATTGACATATTGCCTTTCTAGTGTCTGATGTATTCTGCTGTAAGTCCTATTCTCTACTATCCCCCCTCCCCTCCCCTCCCCTCCCCTTTTCTCTCTCTACCCCTTCTACTGTAAATCATTTCTTCCATTTGTATTATCTTGTCTTACCCCTCCATTACATAGTTCTTGATATATCATATTTCACATTTTGATTCAAGTGGGTTATGCACTCCCATATTGCCCCTTATACAGATTGCAGAATCACATCCGTTTCACTTCCATTGCTTTACATATTGCCATCCTAGTGTCTGTTGTATTCTGCTGCCTTTCCTATCCTCTACTATCCCCCCTCCCCTCCCCTCCCCTCCCCTCTTCTCTCTCTACCCCCACTACTGCAATTCATTCCTCCCCCTTGTATTATTTTTCCCTTTCCCCTCACTTCCTCTTGTATGTAATTTTGTATAAACCTGAGGGTCTCGTTCCATTTCCATGCTATTTCCCTTCTCTCTCCCTTTCCCTCCCACCTCCCAACCCTGTTTAATGATGGTCTTCTACTTGTGCTCTTCTTCCCTAGTCTGTTCTTAATTACTCTCCTTATATCAAAGAAGACATTTGGCATTTGTTTTTTAGGGCTTGGCTAGCTTCGCTTAGCATAATCTGCTCTAATGCCATCCATTTCCCTCCAAATTCTATGATTTTGTCATTTCTTAATGCAGAGTAATACTCCATTGTGTATAAATGCCACATTTTTTTATCCATTCGTCTATTGAAGGGCATCTAGGTTGGTTCCACAGTCTTCCTATTGTGAATTGTGCTGCTATGAACATCGATGTAGCAGTGTCCCTGTAGCATGCTCTTTTTAGGTCTTTAGGGAATAGACCCAGAAGGGGGATAGCTGGGTCAAATGGTGGTTCCATTCCCAGCTTTCCAAGAAATCTCCATACTGCTTTCCAAATTGGCCGCACCAATTTGCAGTCCCACCAACAATGTACAAGTGTACCCTTTTCCCCACATCCTCGCCAGCACTTATTGTTGTTTGACTTCATAATGGCTGCCAATCTTACTGGAGTGAGATGGTATCTTAGGGTGGTTTTGATTTGCATTTCTCTGACTGCTAGAGATGGTGAGCATTTTTTCATGTACTTGTTGATTGATTGTATGTCCTCCTCTGAGAAGTGTCTGTTCAAGTCCTTGGCCCATTTGTTGATGGGATTATTTGTTATCTTATTGTCTAATTTTCTGAGTTCTTTATATACTCTGGATATTAGGGCTCTATCTGAAGTGTGAGGAGTAAAGATTTGTTCCCATGATGTAGGCTCCCTATTTACTTCTCTTATTGTTTCTTTTGCTGAGAAAAAACTTTTTAGTTTGAGTAAGTCCCATTTGTTGATTCTAGATGTTAACTCTTGTGCTATGGGTGTCCTATTGAGGAATTTGGAGCCCGACCCCACAGCATGTAGGTCGTAGCCAACTTTCTCTTCTATCAGATGCCGTGTCTCTGATTTGATATCAAGCTCCTTGATCCATTTTGAGTTAACATTTGTGCATGGCGAGAGAAAGGGATTCAATTTCATTTTGTTGCATATGGATTTCCAATTTTCCCAGCACCATTTGTTGAAGATGCTATTCTTCCTCCATTGCATGCTTTTAGCCCCTTTATCAAATATAAGAAAGTTGTAGTTTTGTGGGTTGGTTTCTGTGTCCTCTATTCTGTACCATTGGTCCACCCGCCTGTTTTGGTACCAGTACCATGCTGTTTTTGTTACTATTGCTCTGTAGTATAGTTTGAAATCTGGAATCGCTATACCACCTGATTCACACTTCCTGCTTAGTATTGTTTTTGCTATTCTGGGTCTTTTATTCTTCCATATGAATTTCATGATTGCTTTCTCCATTTCTACAAGAAATGCCGTTGGGATTTTGATTGGCATTGCATTAAACCTATAGAGAACTTTTGGTAATATCGCCATTTTGATGATGTTAGTTCTGCCTATCCATGAACAGGGTATATTTTTCCATCTTCTAAGGTCTTCTTCAATTTCTCTCTTTAGGGTTCTGTAGTTTTCATTGTATAAGTCTTTCACCTCTTTTGTTAGGTTGATTCCCAAGTATTTTATTCTTTTTGAGGATATTGTGAACGGGGTGGTTGTCCTCGTGTCCATTTCAGAGGATTTGTCGCTGATATACAGGAATGCCTTTGATTTATGCGTGTTGATTTTATAACCTGCCACTTTGCTGAATTCATTTATTAGCTCTAACAGTTTCTTTGTAGACCATATTGGGTCTGCTAGGTATAGAATCATGTCATCTGCAAATAGTGATAACTTAAGTTCTTCTTTTTTTTATTTTCATGCCTTTAATTTCTTTCGTCTGTCTAATTGCTCTGGCCAGTGTTTCGAGAACTATGTTGAACAGGAGTGGTGAGAGAGGGCATCCCTGTCTTGTTCCAGATTTTAGAGGGAATGCCTTCAATTTTTCTCCATTCAGAATGATGCTAGCCTGAGGCTTAGCATAAATTGCTTTTACAATGTTGAGGTATGTTCCTGTTATCCCTAGTTTTTCGAGAGTTTTGAACATAAACGGATGCTGTACTTTGTCGAATGCTTTTTCTGCATCTTTCGAGATGATCATATGGTTCTTATTTTTAAGCCTATTGATGTGGTGAATAACATTTATTGATTTCCGTATATTGAACCAACCTTGCATACCAGGGATGAATCCTACTTGATCATGGTGCACAATTTTTTTGATATGTTTTTGTATCCGATTTGCCAGAATTTTATTGAGGATTTTTGCATCTAGGTTCATTAGAGATATTGGTCTGTAGTTTTCTTTCTTTGAAGTGTCTTTGTCTGGTTTCGGAATCAGGGTGATGTTGGCCTCGTAGAATGAATTTGGAAGTTCTCCCTCTTTTTCTATTTCCTGAAATAGCTTGAAAAGTATTGGTATTAGTTCCTCTTTAAAGGTTTTGTAAAACTCTGCTGTAAACCCATCCGGTCCTGGGCTTTTCTTAGATGGTAATCTTTTGATGTTTTCTTCTATTTCCTCAATTGATATTGGTCTGTTTAGGTTGTCTATATCCTCCTGACTCAATCTGGGCAGATTATATGACTTAAGAAATTTATCGATGCCTTCACTATCTTCTATTTTATTGGAGTATAAGGATTCAAAATAATTTCTGATTATCTTCTGTATTTCTGAAGTGTCTGTCATGATCTTGCCTTTTTCATCCCTTATGCTAGTAATTTGAGTTCTCTCTCTTCTTCTCTTCGCTAGCATGGCTAAGGGTCTGTCAATTTTATTTATCTTTTCAAAGAACCAACTTTTCGTTTTGTCAATTTTTTCAATTGTTTCTTTTGTTTCGATTTCATTAATTTCAGCTCTGATTTTAATTATTTCTTGCCTTCTACTTCTTTTGCTGTTGTTTTGCTCTTCTTTTTCTAGAATTTTGAGATGAAGTATGAGATCATTTATTTGTTGGTTTTTTCTTTTTTTAAGGAATGAACTCCAAGCAATGAATTTTCCTCTTAGAACTGCTTTCAATGTGTCCCATAGATTCCGATATGTTGTGTCTGTGTTTTCATTAAACTCTAAGAATTTTTTAATTTCCTCCTTGATGTCTTCTAAAACCCATTGATCATTCAGTAACCTATTGTTCATTCTCCAAGTGATGCATGATTTTTCCTTGCTTCTTTTATGGTTGATTTTTAGTTTCATTCCATTATGATCAGATAAGATGCATGGTATTATCTCCGCTCCTTTATATTGTCTAAGAGTTGCCCTGTGACATAATATATGATCTGTTTTTGAGAAGGATCCATGTGCTGCTGAGAAAAAAGTGTAGCTGCTTGATGTTGGGTGGTATATTCTATATATGTCAATTAAGTCTAGGTTGTTAATTGTGTTATTGAGTTCTATAGTTTCCTTATTCAACTTTTGTTTGGAAGATCTGTCCAGTGGTGAGAGAGGTGTGTTGAAGTCTCCCATGATTATTGTATGGTGGTCTATTAGACTCTTGAACTTGAGAAGAGTTTGCTTGATGAACGCAGCAGCACCGTTGTTTGGGGCATATATATTTATGATTGTTATGTCTTGTTGGTGTATGGTTCCCTTGAGCAGTATGTAGTGTCCTTCTTTATCCCTTTTGATTAACTTTGGTTTGAAATCTATTTTATTTGATATGAGTATGGACACTCCTGCTTGTTTCCGCAGTCCATATGAGTGATATGATTTTTCCCAACCTTTCACCTTCAGTCTATGTATATCCTTTCCTATCAAATGCGTCTCCTGTAGGCAGCATATTGTTGGATCTTGTTTTGTGATCCATTCAACTAGCCTGTGTCTCTTAATTGGTGAGTTTAAGCCATTAACATTTAGGGTTATTATTGAGATATGGTTTGTTCTTCCAGCCATGTTTGTTTATTAATGCTGTTAAACCTGATTTGTTTTTCTCTTTGATTTTTCCCCCCTTTACTGTCCTACCTCCCACTGTTGGTTTTCATTGTTGTTTTCCATTTCCTCTTCCTGTAGTGTTTTGCCAAGGATTTTTTGAAGAGATGGTTTTCTAGCTGCAAATTCTTTTAACTTTTGTTTATCATGGAATGTTTTAATTTCATCTTCCATCCTGAAGCTTAATTTTGCCGGATACACGATTCTTGGTTGGAACCCATTTTCTTTTAGCGTTTGAAATATGTTATTCCAGGATCTTCTAGCTTTTAGAGTCTGTGTTGAGAGATCAGCTGTTATCCTGATTGGTTTACCACTAAATGTAATCTGCTTCCTTTCTCTTGTAGCTTTTAAAATTCTCTCCTTATTCTGTATGTTGGACATCTTCATTATAATGTGTCTAGGTGTGGATCTCTTATGATTTTGCACATTCGGCGTCCTGTAGGCTTCTAGGATTTGGGGTTCTGTCTCATTCTTCAAGTCTGGGAAGTTTTCTCGTATTATTTCACTGAATAAATTGTCTATTCCTTTGGTTTGGAGCTCTGTGCCTTCCTGTATCCCAATGACTCTTAAGTTTGGTCTTTTGATATTATCCCATATTTCTTGGATGTTCTGCTCATGGTTTCTTAGCAGACTTGCTGAGCTGTCTATGCTCTTTTCAAGTTGAAATACTCTGTCTTCATTGTCTGATGTTCTATCTTCTAAGTGATCCACTCTGCTGGTAGTTTTCTCAATTGAGTTTTTAAGTTGGTTTATTGCTTCCTGCATTTCTAGGATTTCTATTTGTTTGTTTTTTATTTCCTCTATCTCCCTGTGAAATTGATCTTTTACTTCCTGGATTTGTTTATGAAGTTCCTTGTCAATGTGATCTTTCATTGTCTGATTTTGCTGTCTCATGTCTTCCTTGAGACTCCAGATCATCTGAAGCATGTATATCCTGACCTCTCTGTCTGACATTCCATCTGTTGCAGCTATTACCTCTTCTAGAGTTGAGTTGACCTGCATTGCCTGTGGTCCTTTCTTTCCTTGTCTTTTCATACTGCTGGCGTTTCTTTCTGCTTGGTGAAACTGTTGTGTTTTTGAAATTTTCCCTCTATTTATTCATATTGCTCTTGTATTGTTGAAAAGTCTCCCTTGCAGGACAGATGGTGGCTGTGATCCACCACCAATTGGTGCGATCTGTCTACCACGCTGGCGGGCCCTAGGTCTGCTCTGCTGGCCGGTCGAAGGTCCGCCTACACAGCAGGCGCGAGGGGCACCTCTGTCTCTCCGTAGGTTGCTGGTCCTAACCTCCCGATAAGTCCCCAGTACGCCTACCTTGCAGGCACTGGGGGTGGGGCCGGCTCCGGCCCACAACAAGCCGCAGGGCCTGATCTGCCACTGGTCACAGTCCCGCCTACCTTGCAGGCACTGGGGGAGGGGACTGTCCTTCCCCTCAGCAGGGCGCTAAGCCTGATCTGCTGGAGTTGACAATCCCGCCTACCTTGCAGGCACAGGGGGAGGGGACGGGCCTGCCCCACAGAAGGCAGCTGGTGGGTCACAGGACCCCGTTCCCTGCAGGCGCCTGTGTCAGCTCTGTCTCTCGGCAGATTGCTGAGCCTGACCTGCCCGTGGGTCGCCAGTTCTCCTACCTTGCAGGCACTGGGGGTGGGGCCGGCTCGGGCCACAACCAGCCACTGGGCCTTCTCTGCCGGTGGTCCCTAACATTTCTATAGTAACTGACCCTGTTTAACATCAATGCAAGTAGACTCCTATGGGATATGATGTGTATTTTGACATTGATTTTTATTCAACACTGGTACATTACTATTTCTTCAGTTGATGCACATCATAGGATATATATTTCATCCTCAAGTTCACAAATTTCTAGGCATTTGGTTCACTTTCAATCAAATCCTGCTTCAGAACACATGTTTTCCTCCATGTCTCTTGACTGGTCTTTTCATGAGACTTCTTTCGAAACACATTATTTTGGATTTCCATAATCATTTTGGAACCAAAACTCACACACCCCTCATGGTAAACCATCACCCTAATATTACCATTATATGTATAACTGGTTGGAATGAATGATCGTGTATCAATATAAGATTTCTTATATGTTTTCAGATATCAATTCAATCCATTATTTAAATTAAAACCAGTTATATTCTTTATTCAAAGTATGGTCTATTAATACATTATCTCTATACTCATAGACCCAGGGTACACCTATTTGTACCCCCGAATTCTAATTTATACTTCTTCAACATATTGCTCCCAAAAATAGTGGAAGAAATACTCATGTCACCTGATCTACATATATATTTTATCACAGTGATATTCTGAACACAAAATGCAAAGGTCACACTTATGATTCTACCTAAGCCTAATTGGAAAGTGAGCATGGATTACTAAAACCATCCTTGTCTAGGTTGGCTAATGCTCTCAAATGTCAATTCTATTGGTGACTACACATTTGTTTCTGCCTAAGATTATATATTTTACCTCAACCGTGTTGAAAATGTCTAATCCTATCACTCACTTTATACTTTGCCTAATTTCCTAATGTCTATATTCATATCTGCTTTTCTACATATCTTCCCCAGTTCATCATTGTGACTGACTCTTCACATGTGTTGACATTTACATTCACTCTCTAACAGACACCCTATTGCTAAAGAACTTTTGGTCCAAATATTATA
Source organism: Ictidomys tridecemlineatus (assembly GCF_052094955.1). NCBI lineage: Eukaryota > Metazoa > Chordata > Mammalia > Rodentia > Sciuridae > Ictidomys > Ictidomys tridecemlineatus. The sequence goes on along the minus strand of NC_135480.1, from coordinate 123,485,081 downwards.
CTCACTCTTCTTCCTAAACCTACTGACTATCTTTCTAATCCTACCTACTATCCCTTTTTGACTTGATCTTCTCTTCTACCTTCAATCATCCAAGGTACAAGGTCCTATGAAATTGTATGTTGGTTTATCAGAGACATCTGAACAGAATGTAATTCAAAGCTAAGTATCCCAATCAATGGCCCAATGCCCTTCTGGCCTTCAAATCTTACTTAGATTTCTGTTTTCATACATATATTTCACCTCTATATTATTATAAATATCACAGGTTCCCATTACCATTCTTCATCCAGCAGAATAATTTCTAACCCAAATTGAACATGTTCTTAACCCCTAGCATTCACTGTTTCCTCAATCTCACTTTACAGAAGAGCAGGGACAGAGTTGGTCTTACAATACAGGAATGTAGGGGATCTTCCACCTGCTGAGAACCTCCACGGTCCATGCAGAAATGATCCCTGGATAAGATGTAGGCAGCTAGGAAGGACCTGAGAGAGTAAAAGTCATCTTCCGTGGCAAACAACATGGTCAGGATAAAGGGATGTGTCTGAATGAGCGTCTTTCTTCTTCATGTAGACAAGATTGACCAAACCAGGCCTGTGTGGAGAGCTTTTCCAGGGTTCCTATGGTTGATATACCATTCTAACTGGTGAAATTGTCACAGGAAGCAGGGGCAGCCTCCATCTCATGGGACCCTTGGAAGCAACAGTTAGGACAAAGTGGTTTCCAAGGCAGTGACCTCATTCAGTTCCTGAAGGAAGTGACCTCACCACACTTCCTTGGTGATGGAACTCTCTGAAATTGGGATCCAGGAAGCCAGGAACCCAGAGGCAGTCCCAGTGCCAGTCCCAGTGGGCTCACTTGTTTGGATTTACCAAGGACAGAGTCAGTCTTTCTTGGTACCTAGAGATGTGAGGATGGCCAATTGCCAGGAAAGCTCTGAAGGGGGTCTTTCCAGAGAAAGCAGGTAGTGGCTCACCCCTGGCTCCTGACAACTTCACAGAATTGGCCAAGGAGGCCAGATCTGTGACAAGACTGTCCAATTCGGGGGAACCTAGTATGGCCCACCAGTCAGAGGACACTGTGGGTAGTCACAGACCTCCTTGGGGGAAGGAGGTGGCTTTGTTGGTGTGGGTGTGAGTTTGTGGTTTGGTCTCAGGTTCTGAGAAGAGCTAGGAAAGGCGAAACGTTTGGTTGGGAGTGGACTGTTTCTAGCAAGTCTTTTGACAAGGCGAGTGTTGCTTTTTCTGTGTATCGCACTGTGTCCGTGGTTGTAGACATTAGAAAAGAGAATGCATTAATGGATGTGTCTTGTCTAGTAAAAAGCTTCCAGCATTCATCCTGCCCAATTTATGAATGGACTGCGGCTTGCCTTATCCATGGGCAAAACCTATTATCTTCCTAAATTTCTGTTTTCTTCCTGAATTCTGGCCACTCTTCAGAATAGGCTCATGGTTTTGTGTCCATGATATGTACCACCTCGAAGCTTGGTGACTTGGCCATGTACTAGATAGCTGAAAGGAATGGCGAGCATCTCAGACAACTCAGATATCAGTGGGCCCATTGAAGTCTCAGTGGAGAAACCCTGCTTTGGGACATTTGCTTACCTATTGTTCTGTTTCCCTGGATGTCAGCAAGGTCTTTGCCTCAGGACACACCTTTGTGAAGCCTGAAGAAAACAGTTTTCAAATGCAAACGAATGGGCACCACTTGTGGCTCTTTGCTTAATTGCTTTGCAAAGGAATGTGTCTGAATCAGCCTCTTGGCCCTGTGTGAGGCTGTGGCTTAGATTGTCAGCACCTGATGGATCTCAGGAAAGATCCCATATGTGCACCCAAAGCCAATATGGCAAAACAGCAGTCATTGTGAATGAAGTCTCTTGCCTTCCTCTGTAAGGTCCCTGACCTGCATCAAGTGAGAATAGGGATCCTTTGATTCAAATGAGTTTTTCAAAGCCCTGCAGAAGCTAGCCATTATGTGCTTGTGTTTTCTCATGACTCCAATTTACACAAAAAATCTGTACCCCACCATCAGCATGCCTCAAAGTTTAGAAGCCTAGCAGTATTAAAGGCAGCCCTATTTGATCACTCCTGGTTCAAAGAAGGTTGTACAGGCCACCCTAGAATTAGGACAATGAGGGGCAAGGGAGCTTATTGTGGACACTGTCTTTGGATGCGACCCTCAAAGAAACCTCAAGCCAGAGGTTATGAGGATTGTCTATATGGAAGAAGTTGAGGGCCTTGTGGCAGTGTTTTGGTTTGAATTGTGGTCATTTGTATGGCAGTGGAAGAGATGACTGGGTCCGCCTGGGCTTGAATTCTGGTGTGATTCCCCTTGGAGACTGAGTTTTGGAACGGACCTCAGAGAAGTATTGCCATGAATTGTTTTGGGATTTTCCAAGGCCACGCATGAGAGTCCCCCCTGGAAACTGAGATCGAATCCCAGGGTGACTTTCCACAGAACAATGGGAATCTCAGCCAGGATATCACATGATTTTATTCTTAAAGACCTGGCAGCCATAGTTGAGAGTCAAAACACACATGGACCTCACATTGTAGACCTCAGTGGGCCTGGTTTCATGTGACATTTTTTGGCCACTCTTGAGTTCTCCAGAGCTTTCATTGAAATGATATTTCACACCTTTAAATGTTTCCTGAATGAATGGAAACCCACAGTGCCTCCAACTTCATCCTTTAAAAATGGCTAGATAAGTACCGTGAAATCTTTGAAATTCCCATGACCAGGTGGCACTGGAGAACCTTAGGATGTCCTCTTGCTGATCATAAGTTTACCAGACAGGTGCCTTGATTGACGGCTTTCATGAAAATGATGAAGAACAGAGATGCCTGGGAGGTGGGGCCTGCTGAGTAGTGGGCCTAGAGCAGTGGTGTGCAGGTGTGTGATAAAACATCTGTGATGGGGCCATGTGGATCTGCCATGGGCTTCCAAATGTCTTGTGACTGACATGGTGCAGCCAGCAGACCCTTATATGTAAAGGCATCTTGTTATATGGAGAGGTTTCAGAACAATATTCAGAATCAGGTTGCTATGTTCAAGGGGCCAAGCTCTGTGGGATAGAAGCATGGTTGGTGCATTCTCCTAGGATCCTGACACACCACACGTGACAGAACTCCCTCCAGCACTGTGTCCCAGTTGAAGTCCTTGTATTTCGTGAAGCAAATACCAAACTCCCAGTGAAGCAGCAAAAAACACCACAAAAAGTGAAGGATGACAAAATGGCTTCACAGTTCCCACGGGGAGATACTTAGCCCCCAGTGGCCACGGTTTTCCTACAAAGAGAGAATTCAGCACTTCTGCCTCATGTTCATTGGAAAATAAGAAACCATGTCCTCCAGGTCACATAGATGCAGACCCAGCTTTGATCGTCTCACTACAATGGAAGCTAATGCTCCTTACAACAACATATATTTCAAGAGCCCAACCTCAGAGGCAGTTTCTCAAGAAGTCTTTAGGCCAGCAGAGCTCCATGTTTGTGTAGTGTTTATCCTCTCCCTTACTTATGGAAACTCCTCTACCACCTCCAAAGTTGTGAATTCCTGAGCATTTTTCATTCCACATATGTATTCAAATTTTTTCTAACTCTTCTCCACGAATTGAGTCTTACTTGGGGCAAGGGTATTGTCAAGGCATTTTTCTGGATGACAGTGGGAAGATTTTGTGTAGCACATTTTTGCATACACATTGGATTCATTTTCCTATTTTCCATTCCAAATTCTGAATACCTGACACTAACCCATACCCTACTAGACTCTGACTACAAATCCTAATATGATAAAAAGAAATAACCCAAACAGAATAGAAATACAAGCAGTTCAGAGGAGGCATGGTGTGTAGTTGGACAGGCCTTTTGCATTATAAAGGGTAGATGTTATGAATCTAGTCCAATTTATTCGTTCTCTATGTGTTTTAAAACTTAACAAATATGTGAATTCCTGTCTCCCTTTCTCTGCAGCCTATTCAGCACATGTATTTTTACATGCACATAGAGAATCCTACCTGGTTTTCCAGCTACATTCTTGTGAGGTGGCTGACTTGGCAGATACAAACTGTGAGAAGAAATCACTCCTCCTAAATGCTGTTGGAACTGAAAATCAACCTATGGGTGAGCTTCCTACTTCAACAACATGATACATACATCCATGTTCAGTAAAATAAATATTTCTGGATCTTGAGTTGATATATATTTCATGATGAATTTCAATTGGCATATATATTTTTAATTTTTAATGTCGCTTTGTGTGTGTTTTGTGTATATATATATATATATATATATATATATATATATATATATATATATATACATGTATATATACACACACACACTCTCCAGATTTTTCAAAATATAAAATATGTGTGTCTTATTTTACACTCCCTGAATTCATGTTCATGTATCTGGATTTATAATGAACTTTTCACAAGATTATTCTCAGAAATATTCATCCACCTGAAATACATATTTGTTTCCTAGTACTGAAAACTAACTTGAGTGAATGGTGTATAGAAATCCTAACATTTCTACAGTAACTGACCATGTTTAACATCAATGCAAGTAGACTCCTAGGGGACATGATGTGTATTTTGACATTTATTTTTATTCAACACTGGTACATTACTCTTTCTCCAGTTGATGCACATCATAGGATATATATTTTAACTTCAAGTTCACAAATTTCTAGGCATTTGGTTCACTTTCAATCAAATCCTGCTTCAGAACACATGTATTCCTCCATGTTTCTTGACTGGTCTTTTCATGACACTTCTTTCCAAACACATTACTTTGTATTTCCATAATCACTTTGGAACCAAAACTCACATACCCCTCATGGTAAACCATCAACCTAATATTACCATTAGATGTATAACTGGTTAGAATGAATGATCCTGTATCAATATAAGATTTCTTATATGTTTTCAGATATCAATTCAATTAATTATTTAAATTGGAACCAGTTATATTCTTTATTCACAGTATGGTCTATTCATGCATTATCTCTATACTCATAGACCCAGGGTACACCTATTTTTACCCACGAATTCTAATTTATACATTTTCAACATATTGCACCCAAAAATAGTGGAAGAAATACTCATGTCACCTGATGTACATATATATTTTATCACAGTGATATTCTGAATACAAAATGCAAAGGTCACACTTATGGTTGTACCTAAGCCTAATTGGAAAGTGAGCATGGATTACTAAAACCATCCTTGTCTAGGTTGGCTAATATTCTCAAATGTCAATTCTATTGGTGACTACACATTTGTTTCTGCCTAAGATTATATATTCAACCTCAACCCTGTTGAAAATGTCTATTCCTATCACTCACTTTATACTTTGCCTAATTACCTAATGTGTATATTCATATCTGCTTTCCTACATATCTTCCCCAGTTCATCATTGTGACTGACTCTTCACATATGCTGACATTTACATTCACTCTCTAACAGACATTCTATTGTTAAAGAACTTTTGGTCCAAATATTATACTCACTCTTCTTCCTAAACCTACTGACTATCTTTCTAATCCTACCTACTATCCCTTTTTGACTTGATCTTCTCTTCTACATTCAATCATCCAAGGTACAAGGTCCTATGCCATTGTATGTTGATTTATCAGAGACATCTGTACAGAATGTAATTCAAAGCTAAGTATCCCAATCAGGGTCCCAATGCCCTTCTGGCCTTCAAATCTTACTTAGATTTCTGTTTTCATACATACATTTCACCTCTATATTATTATAAACATCACAGGTTCCCAATACCATTCTTCATCCAGCAGAATGATTTGTAACCCAAATTGAACATGTTCTTAACCCCAAGCATTCACTGTTTCCTCAATCTCACTTTACAGAAGAGCAGGGACAGAGTTGGTCTTACAATACAGGAATGTAGGGGATCTTCCACCTGCTGAGAACCTTTAAGGTCCATGCAGAAATGATCCCTAGAGAAGATGTAGGCAGCTAGGAAGGACCTGAGAGAGTAAAAGTCATCTTCCGTGGAAAACAACCTGGTCAGGATGAAGGGATGTGTCTGAAGGAGCCTCTCTCTACTTCATGTAGACAAGATGGACCAAAAAAGGCCTGTGTGGAGAGCTTTTCCTGGGTGCCTATGGTTGATATACCATTCTAACTTGTGAAAGTGTCACAGGAAGCAGGGGCAGCCTCCATCTCATGGGACGTTGGAAACAACAGTTAGGACAAAGTGGTTTCCAATGCAGTGACCTCATTCAGTTCCTGAGGGAAGTGACCTCACCACACTTTCTTGGTGATGGAACTCTCTGAACTTGGGATCCAGGAATCCAGGCACCCAGAGGCAGTTCCAGTGCCAGTCCCAGTGGGCTCACTTGTTTGGATTTACCAAGGACAGAGTCAGTCTTTCTTGGTACCTACAGATGTGAGGATGGCCAATTGCCAGGAAAGCTCTGAAGGGGGTCTTTCCTGAGAAAGCAGGTAGTGGCTCACCCCTGGCTCCTGACAACTTCACAGAATTGGCCAAGAAGGCCAGATCTGAGACAAGACAGGCCATTTCGGGGGAACATAGTATGGCCCACCAGTCAAAGGTCACTGCGGGTAGTCACAGACCTCTTTGGGGGAAGGAGATGGCTTTGTGGGTGTGGGTGTGAGTTAGTGGTTTGGTCTCATGTTCTGAGAAGAGATAGGAAATTTGGTTTGTTTGATTTGGAGTGGACTGTTTCTATCAAGTCTTTTGACACGGCGAGTGTTGCTTTGTCTGTGTATCCCACTGTGTCCGTGCTTGTAGACATTAGAAAAGAGAATGCATCAATGGATGTGTCCTGTCTAGTAGAAAGCTTCCAGCATTCATCCTGCCCAATTTATGAATGGACTGCGGCTAGCCTCTTCCATGGGGAAAACCTACAATCTTCCTTAATTCCTGTTTTCTTCCTGAATTCTGGCCACTCTTCAGAACAGGCTCATGGTTTTGTGTCCAAGATATGTACCACCTCCAAGCTTGGTGACATGGCCATGTACTAGACAGCTGAAAAAAATGGCGAGCATCTCAGAAAAAGTCTCAGTGTAGAAACTATACTTTGGGCCTTATCCTTACCTATTGTTCTGTTTCCCTGGATGTCAGCAAGGTCTTTGCCTCAGGACACACCTTTGTGAAGCCTGAAGAAAACAGTTTTCAAATGCAAACGAATGGGCATCACTTGTGGCTCTTTGCTTAATTGCTTTGCAAAGGGATGTGTCTGAATCAGCCTCTTGGCCCTGTGTGAGGCTGTGGCTTAGATTGTCAGCACCTGATGGATCTCAGGAAGGATCCCATATGTGCATCCAAAGCCAATATGGCAAAACAGCAGTCATTGTGGATGAAGTCTCTCGCCTTCCTCTGTAAGGTTCCTGACCTGCATCAAGTGAGAATAGGAATCCTTTGGGTCAAATGAGTTTTTCAAAGCCCTGCAGAGGCTAGCCATTATGTGCTTGTGTTTTCTCATGACTCCAATTTACACAAAAAATGTGTACCCCACCATCAGCAGGCCTCAAAGTTTAGAAGCTGAGCAGTATTAAAGGCAGGCCATTTTGATCACTCCTGGTTCAAAGAAGGGTGTCCAGGCCACCCTGACATTAGGTAAATGAGGGGCAAGGGAGCTTATTTTGGACACTGTCTTAGGCTGCGCCCCTCATGGAAACCTCAAGCCAGAGGTTATGAGGATTGTCTATATGGAAGACATTGAGAGCCTTGTGGCAGTGTTTTGGTTTGAATTGTGGTCATTTGTATGGCGGTGGAAGAGATGAGTGAGTCCGCCTGGGCTTGAACTCTGGTGTGATTCCCCTTAGAGACTGAAATCTGGAACTGACGTCAGAGCAGTATTGCCATGAATTGAGTTGGGATTTTCCGAGGCCATGCATGAGAGTACCCCTGAAAACTGAGATCAAAGCCCAGGATCACTTTCCACAGATCACTGGGAATCTCAGCCAGGATATCACATGATGTTATTCTTAAAGACCTTGAGGCAATAGTTGAGAGTCAAAACACACATGTACCTTACATCATAGAGCTCAGTGGCCCTGGTTTCATGTGACTTTTTTTGGCCACTCTTTGGGAAGCCTTGTTTGTGAGAGTTCTCCAGAGCTTTTATTGAAAAGATCTTTCTCACTATTAAATGGTTCCTTAATGAATGGAAACCCACAGTGCCTCCAACTTCATCCTTTACAAATGGCTAGATAAATACCGTGCCATCTTTGAAATTCCCATGACCAGGTGGCACTGGAGAACCTTAGGATGTCCTGTTGCTGATCATGAGTTTACCAGACAGGTGCCTTGATTGACGGCTTTCATGAAAATGATGAAGAACAGAGATGCCAGTGAGGTGGGGCCGGCTGAGTAGTGGGGCTAGAGCAGTGGTGTGCAGGTGTGTGATAAAACATCTGTGATGGGGCCATGTGGATCTGCCATGCGCTTCCAAATGTCTTGTGACTGACATGGTGCAGCCAGCAGACCCTTATATGTAAAGGCATCTTGTTATATGGAGAGTTTCAGAACAATGTTCAGAATCAGGTTGCTATGGTCAAGGGACCAAGCTCTGTGAGATAGAAGCATGCTTGGTGCATTCTCCTAGGACCCTGACACACCACACGTGACAGAACTACCTCCAGCACTGTGTCCAGTTGAAGTCCTTGTATTTCGTGAAGCAAATACCAAACTCCCAGTGAAGCAGCAAGAAACACCACGAAAAATGGCGGATGACCAAATGGCTTCACAGTTCCCACGGGGAGATACTTATCACCCAGTGGCCACAGTTTACCTACAAAAAGACAATTCAGCACTTCTGCCTCATGTTCATTGGAAAATCAGAAACCATGTCCTCCAGGTCACATAGATGCAGACCCAGCTTTGATGGTCTCACTACAAAGGAAGCTAATGCTCCTGACAACAACATATATTTCAAGAGCCCAACCTCAGAGGCAGTTTCTCAAGAAGTCTTTAGGCCAGCAGCGCTCCATGTTTGTGGAGTGTTTATCCTCTCCCTTACTTATGGAAACTCCTCTACCACCTCCAAAGTTGTGAACTCCTGAGCATTTTTCATTCCACATATGTATTCAAAGATTTTCTAACTCTTCTCCTCGAATTGCATCTTACTTGGGGCAAGGGTATTGTCAAGGCATTTTTCTGGATGACAGTGGGAAGATTTTGTGTAGCACATATTTGCATACACATTGGATTCATTTTCCTATTTTCCATTCCAAATACTGAATCCCTGACACTAACCCATACCCTACTAGACTCTGACTACAAATCCTAATATGATAGAAAAAAATAACCCAAACAGAATAGAAATACAAGCAGTTCAGAGGAGGCATGGTGTGTAGTTGGACAGGCCTTTTGCATTATAAAGGGTAGATGTAATGAATCTAGTCCAATGTAATAGTTCTTCATGTGTTTTTAAACTTAACAAATATGTGAATTTCTGTCTCCCTTTCTCTGCAACCTATTCAGAACATGTATTTTTACATGCACATATAAAATCCTACCTGGTTTCCCAGCTACATTCTTGTGAGGTGGCTGACTTGGCAGATACAAACTGTGAGAAGAAATCACTCTTCCTCAATGCTTTTGGAACTGAAAATCAACCTATGGGTGAGCTTCCTACTTCAACAACATGATACATACATCCATGTTTAGTAAAATAAATATTTCTGGATGTTGGAATGATATATATTTCATGATGAATTTGAATTGGCATATATATTTTTACTTTTTAATGTCTCTCTGTGTGTGTTTTGTGTGTATATATATGTATATATACACACACACTCTCCAGATTTTTCAAAATATAAAATATATGTGTCTTATTTTACACTCCCTAAATTCATGTTCATGTATGTGGATTTATAATCAACTTTTCACAAGATTATTCTCAGAAATATTCATCCACCTGAAATACATATTTGTTTCCTAGTACTGAAAACTAACTTCAGTGAATGGTGCATAGAAATCCTAACATTTGTACAGTAACTGACCCTGTTTAACATCAATGTAAGTAGACTCCTATGGGACATGATGTGTATTTTGACATTGATTTTTATTCAACACTGGTACATTACTATTTCTTCAGTTGATGCACATCATAGGATATATATTTCATCCTCAAGTTCACAAATTTCTAGGCATTTGGTTCACTTTCAATCAAATCCTGCTTCAGAACACATGTATTCCTCCATGTTTCTTGACTGGTCTTTTCATGAGACTTCTTTCCAAACACATTATTTTGGATTTCCATAATCACTTTGGAACCAAAATTCACACACCTCTCATGGTAAACCATCACTCTAATATTACCATTAGATGTATAACTGGTTGGAATGAATGATCGTGTATCAATATAAGATTTCTTATTTGTTTTCAGATATCATTTCAATCCATTATTTAAATTGGAACCAGTTATATTCTTTATTCACAGTATGGTCTATTCATGCATTATCTCTATACTCATAGACCCAGTGTACACCTACTTGTACCCCCGAATTCTAATTTATACATCTTCAACGTATTGTTCCAAAAATAGTGGAAGAAATACTCATGTCACCTTATCTACATATATATTTTATCACAGTGATATTCTGCACACAAAATGCAAAGGTCACACTTATGAATGTACCTAAGCCTACTTGGAAAGTGAGCATGGATTACTAAAACCATCCTTGTCTATGTTGGCTAATGCTCTCAAAAGTCAATTCTATTGGTGACTACACATTTGTTTCTGCCTAAGATTATATATTCAACCTGAACCCTTTTGAAAATGTCTAATCCTATCACTCACTTTATACTTTGCCTAATTTCCTAATGTCTATATTCATATCTACTTTCCTACATATCTTCCCCAGTTCATCATTGTGACTGACTCTTCACATGTGCTGACATTTGCATTCACTCTCTAACAGACACCCTATTGCTAAAGAACTTTTGGTCCAAATATTATACTCACTCTTCTTCCTAAACCTACAGACTATCTTTCTAATCCTACCTACTATCCCATTTTGACTTGATCTCCTATTCTACATTCAATCATTCAAGGTACAAAGTCCTATGAAATTGTATGTTGATTTATCAGAGACATCTGTACAGAATGTAATTCAAAGCTAAGTATCCCAATCAAGGGCCCAATGCTCTTCTGGCCTTCAAACTTTACTTAGATTTTTGTTTTCACACATATATTTCACCTCTATATTATTATAAATATCACAGGTTCCCAATACCATTCTTCATTTAGCAGAATTATTTCTAACCCAAATTGAACATGTTCTTAACCCCAAGCATTCACTGTTTCCTCAATCTCACTTTACAGAAGAGCAGGGACACAGTTGGTCTTACAATACAGGAATGTAGGGGATTTTCCACCTGGTGAGAACCTCCAAGGTCCATGCAGAAATGATCCCTGGAGTAGATGTAGGCAGCTTGGAAGGACCTGAGAGTGTAAAAGTCATCTTCCGTGGCAAACAACCTGGTCAGGATGAAGGGATGTGTCTGAATGAGTCTCTCTTTTCTTAATGTAGACAAGATGAACCAAACCAGGCCTGTGTGGAGAGCTTTTCCTGGGTGCCTATGGTTGATATACCATTCTAACTTGTGAAAGTGTCACAGAAAGCAGGGGCAGCCTCCATCTCATGGGACCCTTGGAAGCAACAGTTAGAACAAAGTGGTTTCCAAGGCTGTGACCTCATTCAGTTCCTTAAGGAAGTGACCTCACCACACTTCCTTGGTAATGGAACTCTCTGAACTTGGGATCCAGGAAGCCAGGCACCCAGAGGCAGTCCCAGTGCCAGTCCCAGTGGGCTCACTTGTTTGGATTTACCAAGGACAGAGTCCGTCTTTCTTGGTACCTACAGATGTGAGGATGGCCAATTGCCAGGAAAGCTCTGAAGGGAGTCTTTCCTGAGAAAGCAGGTAGTGGCTCACCCCTGGCTCCTGAAAACTTCACAGAATTGGCCAAAAAGGCCAGATCTGAGACAAGACAGGCCATTTCGGGGGAACCTAGTATGGCCCACCAGTCAGAGGACACTGTGGGTAGTCACAGACCTCCTTGGGGAAAGGAGGTGGCTTTGTGGGTGTGGGTGTGAGTTTGTGGTTTGGTCTCATGTTCTGAGAAGAGCTAGGAAAGGCGGTTTGTTTGGTTTGGAGTGGACTGTTTCTAGAAAGTCTTTTGACAAGGTGAGTGTTGCTTTTTCTGTGTATCGCACTGTGTCCGTGGTTGTAGACATTAGAAAAGAGAATGCATCAATGGATGTGTCCTGTCTAGTAGAAAGCTTCCAGCATTCATCCTGCCCAATTTATAAATGGACTGCTGCTTGCCTTATCCATGGGCAAAACCTACTATCTTCCTTAATTCCTTTTTTCTTCCTGAATTCTGGCCACTCTTCAGAATAGGCTCATGGTTTTGTGTCCAAGATATGTACCACCTCCAAGCTTGGTGACATGGCCATGTACTAGATAGCTGAAAGGAATGGCAAGCATCTCAGAAAACTCAGATATCAGAGGGCCCATTAAAATCTCAGTGGAGAAACCCTTCTTTGGGCCTTTTGCTTATCTATTGTTCAGTTTCCCTGGATGTCAGCAAGGTCTTTGCCTCAGGACACAGCTTTGTGAAGCCTGAAGAAAACAGTTTTCAAATGCAAACCAATGGGCATCACTTGTGGTTCTTTGCTTAATTGCTTTGCAAAGGGATGTGTCTGAGTCAGCCTCCTTGACATATGTGAGGCTGTGGCTTAGATTGTCAGCACCTGATGGATCTCAGGAAAGATCCCATATGTGCATCCAAAGCCAATATGGCAAAACAGCAGTCATTGTGGATGAAGTCTCTCGCCTTCCTCTGTAAGGTCCCTGACGTGCATCCAGTGAGAATAGGGATCTTTTGGGTCAAATGTGTTTTTCAAAGCCCTTCAGAGGCTAGCCATTATGTGCTTGTGTTTTCTCATGACTCCAATTTACACAAAAAATCTGTACACCACCATCAGCAGGCCTCAAAGTTTAGAAGCTGAGCAGTATTAAAGGCAGGCCTATTTGATCACTCCTGGTTCAAAGAATGGTGTCCAGGCCAACTTGACATTAGGCAAATGAGGGGCAAGGGAGCTTATTGTGGACACTGTCTTAGGCTGCACCCCTCATTTAAACCTCCAGCCAGAGGTTATGAGGATTGTCTATATGGAAGAAGTTGAGGGCCTTGTGGCAGTGTTTTGGTTTGAATTGTGGTCATTTGTATGGCGGTGGAAGAGATGAGTGGGTCAGCCTGGGCTTGAACTCTGGTGTGTTTCCCCTTGGAGACTGAGTTCTGGAACTGACCTCAGAGAAGTATTGCCATGAATTGAGTTGGGATTTTCCGAGGCCACGAAAGAGAGTCCCCCCTGGAAACTGAGAACAAAGCCCAGGGTTACTTTCCACAGAACACTGGGAATCTCAGCCAGATTATCAGATGATTATATTCTTAAAGACATGGAAGCCATAGTTGAGAGTCAAAACACACATCTACCTCACATTGTGGACCTCAGTGGGCCTGGTTTAATGTGACGTTTTTTTGGCCACTCTTTGGGAAGCCTTGTTTGTGAGAGTTCTCCAGAGCTTTCATTGAAATGATCTTTCTCACCATTAAATGGTTCCTGAATGAATGGAAACCCACAGTGCCTCCAACTTAATCCTTTAAAAATAGCTAGATAAATACCGTGCAATCTTTGAAATTCCCATGACCAGGTGGCACTGGAGAACCTTAGGATATCCTGTTGCTGATCATGAGTTTACAAGGCAGGTGCCTTGATTGACGGCTTTCATGAAAATGATGAAGAACAGAGATGCCAGTGAGGTGGGCCCTGCTGAGTAGTGGGCCTAGAGCAGTGGTGTGAAGGTGTGTGATAAAACATCTGTGGTGGGGCCATGTGGATATTCCATGGGCTTCCAAATGTCTTGTGACTGACATGGTGCAGCCAGCAGACAATTATATGTAAAGGCATCTTGTTATATGGAGAGGTTTCAGAACAATGTTCAGAATCAGGTTGCTATGGTCAACGGGCAAAGCTCTGTGCGATAGATGCTTGCTTGGTGCTTTCTCCTAGGACCCTGACACACCACACGTGACAGAACTCCCTCCAGCACTGTGTCCCAGTTGAAGTCCTTGTATTTCGTGAAGCAAATACCAAACTCCCAGTAAAGCAGCAAGAAACACCACGAAAAGTGGAGGATGACCAAATGGCTTCACACTTCCCACGGGGAGATAATTAGCCCCCATTGGCCACAGTTTACCTTCAAAGAGAGAATTCAGCACTTCTGCCTCATGTTCATTGGAAAATCAGAAACCATGTCCTCCAGGTCACATAGATGCAGACCCAGCTTTTTTGGTCTCCCTACAAAGGAAGCTAATGCTCCTGACAACAACATATATTTCAAGAGCCCAACCTTAGAGGCAGTTTCTCAAGAAGTCTTTAGGCCAGCAGAGCTCCATGTTTGTGGAGTGTTTATCCTCTCCCTTACTTATGGAAACTCCTCTACCACCTCCAAAGTTGTGAACTCCTGAGCATTTTTCATTCCACATATGTATTCAAAGATTTTCTAACTCTTCTCCTCGAATTGCGTCTTACTTTGGGCAAGGCTATTGTCAAGGCATTTTTCTGGAGGACAGTGGGAAGATTTTGTGTAGCACATATTTGCATACACATTGGATTCATTTTCCTATTTTCCATTCCAAATACTGAATCCCTGACACTAAGCCATACTCTACTGGACTCTGACTACAAATCCTAATATGATAGAAAAAAATAACCCAAACAGAATAGAAATACAAGCAGTTCAGAGGAGGCATTGTGTGTAGTTGGACAGGCCTTTTGCATTATAAAGGTTAGGTGTTATGAATCTAGTCCAATGTAATAGTTCTCCATGTGTTTTTAAACTTAACCAATATGTAAATTCCTGTCTCCCTTTCTCTGTAGCCTATTCAGCACATGTATTTTTACGTGCACATAGAGAATCCTACCTGGTTTCCCAGCTACATTCTTGTGAGGTTGCTGACTTGGCAGATACAAATTATGAGAAGAAATCACTCCTCCTAAATGCTGTTGGAACTGAAAATCAACCTATGGGTGAGCTTCCTACTTCAACAACATGATACATACATCCATGTTCAGTAAAATAAATATTTCTGGATCTTGAGATGATATATATTTCATGATGAATTTCAATTGGCATATATATTTTTACTTTTTAATGTCTCTCTGTGTGTGTTTTGTGTATGTATATATATATATATATATATATATATATATATATATATATATATGTATATGTATATATACACACACACACTCTCCAGATTTTTCAAAATATAAAATATGTGTGTCTTATTTTACACTCCCTGAATTCATGTTCATGTATGTGGATTTATACTCAACTTTTCACAAGATTATTCTCAGAAATATTAATCCACTTGAAATACATATTTGTTTCCTAGTACTGCAAACTAACTTCAGTGAATGGTGCATAGAAATCCTAACATTTCTACAGTAACTGACCCTGTTTAACATCAATGCAAGTAGACTCCTATGGGATATGATGGGTATTTTGACATTTATTTTTATTCAACACTGGTACATTACTATTTCTTCAGTTGATGCACATCATAGGATATATATTTCATCCTCAAGTTCACAAATTTCTAGGCATTTGGTTCACTTTCAATCAAATCCTGATTCAGAACACATGTATTCCTCCATGTTTCTTATCTGGACTTTTCATGAGACTTCTTTCCAAACACATTGTTTTGGATTTCCATAATCACTTTGGAACCAAAACTCACACACCCCTCATGGAAAACCCTCACCCTAATATTACCATTAGATGTATAACTGATTGGAATGAGTGATCGTGTATCAATATAAGATTTCTTATATGTTTTCAGATATCATTTCAATCCATTATTTAAATTGGAACCAGTTATGTTCTTTATTCACAGTATGATATATTCATGCATTATCTCTATACTCATAGACTCAGGGTACACCTATTTGTACCCCCGAATTCTAATTTATACATCTTCAACGTATTGCTTCCAAAAATAGTGGAAGAAATACTCATGTCACCTGATCTACATATATATTTTATCACAGTGATATTCTGAACACAAAATGCAAACGTCACACTTATGATTGTACCTAAGCCTAATTGGAAAGTGAGCATGGATTACTAAAACCATCCTTGTATAGGTTGACTAATGCTCTCAAATGTCAATTCTATTGGTGACTACACATTTGTTTCTGCCTAAGATTATATATTCAACTTCAACCCTGTTGAAAATGTCAAATCCTATCACTCACTTTATACTTTGCCTAATTTCCTAATGTCTATATTCATATCTGCTTTCCTACATATCTTCCCCAGTTCATCATTGTGACTGACTCTTCACGTGTGCTGACATTTACATTCATTCTCTAACAGACACCCTATTGCTAAAGAACATTTGGTCCAAATATTATACTCACTCTTCTTCCTAAACCTACTGACTATCTTTCTAATCCTACCTACTAACCCTTTTTGACTTGATCTTCTCTTCTACATTCAATCATCCAAGGTACAAAATCCTATGCCATTGTATGTTGATTTATCAGAGACATCTGTACAGAATGTAATTCAAAGCTAAGTATCCCAATCAAGGGCCCAATGCCCTTCTGGCCTTCAAATCTTACTTAGATTTCTGTTTTCATACATATATTTCACCTCTATATTATTATAAATATCACAGGTTCCCAATACCATTCTTCATCCAGCAGAATGATTTCTAACCCAAATTGAACATGTTCTTAACCCCAAGCATTCACTGTTTCCTCAATCTCACTTTACAGAAGAGCAGGGACAGAGTTGGTCTTACAATACAGGAATGTAGGGGATCTTCCACCTGCTGAGAACCTCCAAGGTCCATGCAGAAATGATCTCTGGAGAAGATGTAGGCAGCTAGGAAGGACCTGAGAGAGTAAAAGTCATCTTCCGTGGCAAACAACCTGGTCAGGATGAAGGGATGTGTCTGAATGAGCCTCTCTCTTTTTAATGTAGACAAGATGGACAAAACCAGGCCTGTGTGGAGAGTTTTTCCTGGGTGCCTATGGTTGATATACCATTCTAACTTGTGAAAGTGTCACAGGAAGCAGGGGCAGCCTCCATCTAATGGGACCCTTTTAAGCAACAGTTAGGACAAAGTGGTTTCCAAGGCAGTGACCTCATTCAGTTCCTGAAGGAAGTGACCTCACCATACTTCCTTGGTGATGGAACTCTCTGAACTTGGGATCCAGGAAGCCAGGCACCCAGAGGCAGTCCCAGTGCCAGTCCCAGTGGGCTCACTTGTTTGGATTTACCAAGGACAGAGTCAGTCTTTTTTGGTACCTACAGATGTGAGGATGGCCAATTGCCAGGAAAGCTCTGAAGGGGGTCTTTCTTGAGAAAGCAGGTAGTGGCTCACCCCTGGCTCCTGACAACTTCACATAATTGGCCAAGGAGGCCAGATCTGAGACAAGACAGGCCATTTCGGGGGAACCTAGTATGGCCCACCAGTCAGAGGACACTGCGGGTAGTCACAGACCTCCTTGGGGAAAGGAGGTGGCTTTGTGGGTGTGGGTGTGAGTTTGTGGTTTGGTCTCATGTTCTGAGAAGAGCTAGGAAAGGCGGTTTGTTTGGTTTGGAGTGGACTGTTTCTAGCAAGTCTTTTGACAAGGGGAGTGTTGCTTTGTCTGTGTATCGCACTGTGTCCGTGCTTGTAGACATTAGAAAAGAGAATGCATCAATGGATGTGTCCTGTCTAGTAGAAAGCTTCCAGCATTCATCCTGCCGAATTTATGAATGGACTGTGGCTTGCCTTATCCATGGTCAAAACCTACTATCTTTCTAAATTCCTGTTTACTTCCTGAATTCTGGCTACTCTTCAGAATAGGCTAATGGTTTTGTGTCCAAGAGATGTACCACCTCCAAACTTGGTGACATGGCCATGTACTAGATAGCTGAAAGAAATGGCAAGCATCTCAGAAAACTCAGATATCAGAGGGCCCATTAAAGCCTCAGTGGAGAAACCCTGCTTTGGGCCTTTTGCTTATCTATTGTTCTGTTTCCCTGGATGTCAGCAAGGTCTTTGCCTCAGGACACAGCTTTGTGAAGCCTGAAGAAAACAGTTTTCAAATGCAAACGAATGGGCATCACTTTTGGCTCTTTGCTTAATTGCTTTGCAAAGGGATGTGTCTGAGTCAGCCTCCTTGACCTGTGTGAGGCTGTGGCTTAGATTGTCAGCACCTGATGGATCTCAGAAAAGATCCCATATGTGCATCCAAAGCCAATATGGCAAAACAGCAGTCATTGTGGATGAAGTCTCTTGCCTTCCTCTGTAAGGTCCCTGACCTGCATCCAGTGAGAATAGGGATCTTTTGGGTCAATATGGCAAAACAGCAGTCATTGTGGATAAAGTCTCTCGCCTTCCTCTGTAAGGTTCCTGACACGCATCAAGTGAGAATAGGGATCCTTTGGGTCAAATGAGTTTTTCAAAGCCCTGCAGAGGCTAGCCATTATGTGCTTGTGTTTTCTCATGACTCCAATTTACAAAAAAAATCTGTACACCACCATCAGCAGGCCTCAAAGTTTAGAAGCTGAGCAGTATTAAAGGCAGGCCTATTTGATCACTCCTGGTTCAAAGAAGGGTGTCCAGGCCACCTTGACATTAGGCAAATGAGGGGCAAGGGAGCTTATTGTGGACACTGTCTTAGGCTGCACCCCTCATGAAAACCTCCAGCCAGAGGTTATGAGGATTGTCTATATGGAAGGAGTTGAGGGCCTTGTGGCAGTGTTTTGGTTTGAATTGGGGTCATTTGTATGGCGGTGGAAGAGATGAGTGGGTCCGCCTGGGCTTGAACTCTGGTGTGATTCCCCTTGGAGACTGAGTTCTGGAACTGACCTCAGAGAAGTATTGCCATGAATTGAGTTGGGATTTTCCGAGGCCATGCATGAGAGTCCCCCCTGGAAACTGAGATCAAAGCCCAGGGTGACTTTCCACAGAACACTGGGAATCTCAGCCAGGATATCACATGATTTTATTCTTAAAGACCTGGAAGCCATAGTTGAGAGTCAAAACACACAACACACATGGACCTCACATTGTACACCTCAGTGGGCCTAGTTTCATGTGACCTTTGTTTGCCACTCTTCGGGAAGCCTTGTTTGTGAGAGTTCTCCAGAGCTTTCATTGAAATGATCTCTCTCACAATTAAATGGTTCCTGAATGAATGGAAACCAACAGTGCCTCCAACTTCATCCTTTAAATGTGGCTAGATAAATACCGTGCAATCTTTGAAATTCCCATGACCAGGTGGCACTGGAGAACCTTAGGATGTCCTGTTGCTTATCATGAGTTTACCAGAAAGGTGCCTTGATTGATGGCTTTCATGAAAATGATGAAGAACAGAGATGCCAGTGAGGTGGGGCCTGCTGAGTAGTGGGCCTAGAGCAGTGGTGTGCAGGTGTGTGATAAAACATCTGTGGTGGGGCCATGTGGATCTGCCATGGGCTTCCAAATGTCTTGTGACTGACATGGTGCAGCCAGCAGACTCTTATATGTAAAGGCATCTTGTTATATGGAGAGGTTTCAGAAAAATGTTCAGAATCAGGTTGCTATGGTCAAGGGGCCAAGCTCTGTGGGATAGAACCATGGTTGGTGCATTCTCCTAGGACCCTGACAAACCACACGTGACAGAACTCCCTCCAGCACTGTGTCCCAGTTGAAGTCCTTGTATTTCATGAAGCAAATACCAAACTCCCAGTGAAGCAGCAAGAAACACCACGAAAAGTGGAGGATGACCAAATGGCTTCAAGTTTCCACGGGGAGATACTTAGCCCCCAGTGGCCTCAGTTTACCTACAAAGAGAGAATTCAGCACTTCTGCCTCATGTTCATTGGAAAATAAGAAACCATGTCCTCCAGGTCACATAGATGCAGACCCAGCTTTGATGGTCTCACTACAAAGGAAGCTAATGCTCCTGACAACAACATATATTTCAAGAGCCCAACCTCAGAGGCAGTTTCTCAAGAAGTCTTTAGGCCAGCAGAGCTCCATGTTTGTGGAGTGTTTATCCTCTCCCTTACTGATGGAAACTCCTCTACCACCTAAAAATTGTGAACTCCTTAGCACTTTTCATTCCACATATGTATTCAAAGATTTTCTAACTCTTCTCCTCGAATTGCGTCTTACTTGGGGAAAAGGTATTGTCAAGGCACTTTTCTGGATGACAGTGGGAAGATTTTGTGTAGCACATATTTGCATACACATTGGATTCATTTTCCTATTTTCCATTCCAAATACTGAATCCCTGACACTAACCCATACCCTACTAGACTCTGACTACAAATCCTAATATGATAGAAAGAAATAACCCAAACAGAATAGAAAACAAGCAGTTCAGAGGAGGCATGGTGTGTAGTTGGACAGGCCTTTTGCATTATAAAGGGTAGATATTATGAATCTAGTCCAATGTAATAGTTTTCCATGTGTTTTTAAACTTAACAAATATGTGAATTCCTGTCTCCCTTTCTCTGCAGCCTATTCACCACATGTATTTTTACATGCACATAGAGAATCCTACCTTGTTTCCCAGCTACATTCTTGTGAGGTGGCTGAATTTGCAGATACAAACTGTGAGAAGAAATCACTCCTCCTAAATGCTTTTGGAACTGAAAATCAACCTATGGTTGAGCTTCCTACTTCAACAACATGATACATACATCCATGTTCAGTAAAATAAATATTTCTGGATCTTGGGATGATATATATTTCACGATGAATTTCAATTTGCATATGTATATATACACACACACACTCTCCAGATTTTTCAAAATATAAAACATGTGTGTCTTATTTTACACTCCCTGAATTCATGTTCATGTATATGGATTTATAATCAACTTTTCACAAGATTATTCTCAGAAATATTCATCCACCTGAAGTACATATTTGTTTCCTAGTACTGAAAACTAACTTCAGTGAAAGATGGATAGAAATCCTAACATTTCTACAGTAACTGACCCTGTTTAACATCAATACAAGTAGACTCCTATGGGACATGATGTGTATTTTGACATTTATTATTATTCAACTTTGGTAGATTACTATTTCTTCAGTTGATGCACATCATAGCATATATATTTCATCCTAAATTCACAAATTTCTAGGCATTTGGTTCACTTTAAATCAAATCCTGCTTCAGAACACATGTATTCCTCCATGTTTCTTGACTGGTCTTTTCATGAGACTTCTTTCCAAACACATTATTTTGGATTTCCATAATCACTCTGGAACCAAAACTCACACACCCCTCATGGTAAACCATCACAATAATATTACCATTAGATGTATAACTGAATGAATGATCGTGTATCAATATAAGATTTCTTATATGTTTTCAGATATCAATTCAATCCATTATTTAAATTGGAACCAGTTATATTCTTTATTCACAGTATGGTCTATTCATTCATTATCTCTATACCCATAGACCCAGGGTACAGCTATTTGTACCCCGGAATTATAATTTATACTTCTTCAACGTATTGCTCCCAAAAATAGTGGAAGAAATACTCATGTCACCTGATCTACATATATATTTTATCACAGTGAGATTCTGAACACAAAATGCAAAGGTCACACTTATGATTGTACCTAAGCCTAATTGGAAAGTGAGCATGGATTACTAAAACCATCCTTGTATAGGTTGGCTAATGCTCTCAAATGTCAATTCTACTGGTTACTACACATTTGTTTCTGGCTAAAATTATATATTCTACCTCAACCATGTTGAAAATGTCTAATCCTATCACTCACTTTATACTTTGCCTAATCTCCTAATGTCTATATTCATATCTGCTTTCCTACATATCTTCCCCCGTTCTTCATTGTGACTGACTCTTCACATGTGCTGACATTTACATTCACTCTCTAACAGACACCCTATTGCTAAACAACTTTAGGTCCATATATTATACTCACTCTTCTTCCTAAACCTACTGACTATCTTTCTAATCCTACCTACTATCCCTTTTTGACTTGATCTTCTCTTCTACATTCAATCATCCAAGGTACAAGGTCCTATGCCATTGTATGTTGATTTATCAGAGACAACTGTACAGAATGTAATTCAAAGCTAAGTATCCCAATCAAGGGCCCAATGCCCTTCTGGCCTTCAAATCTTACTTAGATTTCTGTTTTCATACATATATTTCACGTCTATATTATTATAAATATCACAGGTTCCCAATACTATTATTCATCCAGCAGAATGATTTCTAACCCAAATTGAACATGTTCTTAACCCCAAGCATTCACTGTTTCCTCAATCTCACTTTACAGAAGAGCAGGGACAGAGTTGGTCTTACAATACAGGAATGTAGGGGATCTTCCACCTGCTGCGAACCTCAAAGGTCCATGCAGAAATGATCCCTGGAGAAGATATAGGCAGCTAGGAAGGACCTGAGAGAGTTAAAGTCATCTTCCGTGGCAAACAACCTGGTCAGGATGAAGGGATGTGTCTGAATGAGCCTCTCTCTTCTTAATGTAGACAAGATGGATAAAACCAGGCCTGTGTGAAGAGCTTTTCCTGGGTGCCTATGGTTGATATACCATTATAACTTGTGAAAGTGTCAAAGAAGCCAGGGGCAGCCTCCATCTCATGGGACACTTTAAAGCAACAGATAGGACAAAGTGGTTTCCAAGGCAGTGACCTCATTCAGTTCCTGAAGGAAGTAACCTCACCACACTTCCTTGACCTCACCACAGTTCCAGTGATGGAACTCTCTGAACATGGGATCCAGGAAGCCAGGCACCCAGAGGCAATCCCAGTGCCAGTCCCAGTGGGCTCACTTGTTTGGATTTACCAAGGACAGAGTCAGTCTTTCTTGGTACCTACAGATGTGAGGATGGCCAATTGCCAGGAAAGCTCTGAAGGGGGTTTTTCCTGAGAAAGCAGGTACTGGCTCACCCCTGGCTCCTGACAACTTCACAGAATTGGCCAAAGAGGCCAGATCTGAGACAAGACAGGCCATTTCAGGGGAATATAGTATGGCCCACCAGTCAGAGGACACTTTGTGTAGTCACAGACCTCCTTGGGGGAAGGAGGTGGCTTTGTGGGTGTGGGTGTGAGTTTGTGGTTTGGTCTCATGTTCTGAGAAGAGCTAGGAAAGGCGGTTCGTTTGGTTTGGATTGCACTGTTTCTAGCAAGTCTTTTGACAAGGCGAGTGTTGCTTTGTCTGTGTATCGCACTGTGTCCCTGGTTGTAGACATTAGAAAAGAGAATGCATCAATGGATGTGTCCTGTCTAGTAGAAAGCTTCCAGCATTCATCCTGCCCAATTTATGAATGGACTGCGGCTTGCCTTATCCATGGGCAAAACCTACTATCTTTTTAAATTCCTGTTTTCTTCCTGAATTCTTGCCACTCTTCAGAATTGGCTCATGATTTTGTATCCAAGATATGTAACACCTCCAATCTTGGTGACATGGCCATGTAGTAGATAGCTGAAAGGAATGGCGAGCATCTCAGAAAACTCAGATAGCAGTGGGCCCATTAAAGTCTCAGGGGAGAAACCCTGCTTTGGGCCTTTTGCTTACCTATTGTTCTGTTTCCCTGGATGTCAGCAAGGTCTTTGCCTCAGGACACACCTTTTTGAAGCCTGAAGAAAACAGTTTTCAAATGCAAACGAATGGGCATCACTTGTGGCTCTTTGCTTAATTGCTTTGCAAAGGGATGTGTCTGAATCAGCCTCTTGGCCCTGTGTAATGCTGTGGTTTAGATTGTCAGCACCTGATGGATCTCAGGAAAGATCCCATATGTGTATCCAAAGCCAATATGGCAAAACAGCAGTCATTGTGGATGAAGTCTCTCGCCTTCCTCTGTAAGGTCCCTGACCTGCATCAAGTGAGAATAGGGATCCTTTGGGTCAAATGAGTTTTTCAAAGCCCTGCAGAGGCTAGCCATTATGTGCTTGTGTTTTCTCATGACTCCAATTTACACAAAAAATCTGTACCCCACCAACAGCAGGCCTCAAAATTTAGAAGCTGAGCAGTATTAAAGGCAGGCCTATTTGATTACTCCTGGTTCAAAGACGGGTGTCCAGGCCACCCTGACATTAGGCAAATGAGGGGCAAGGGAGCTTATTGTGGACAATGTCTTAGGCTGCACCCCTCATGGAAACCTCCAGCCAGAGGTTATGAGGATTGTCTATATGGAAGAAGTTGAGGGCCTTGTGGCAGTGTTTTGGTTTGAATTGTGGTCATTTATATGGCGGTGGAAGAGATGACTGGGTCCGCCTGGGCTTGAACTCTGGTGTGATTCCCCTTGGAGACTGAGTTCTAGAACTGACCTCAGAGAAGTATTGCCATGAATTGAGTTGGGATTTTCCGAGGCCACGCATGAGAGTCCCCCCTGGAAACTGAGATCAAAGCCCAGGTGACTTTTCACAGAACACTGGGAATCTCAGGCAGGATATCACATGATTTTATTCTTAAAGACCTGGCAGCCATAGTTGAGTGTCAAAATACACATGGACCTCACATTGTACACCTCAGTGGGCCTAGTTTCATGTGACCTTTTATTGCCACTCTTCGGGAAGCCTTGTTTGTAAGAGTTCTCCAGAGCTTTCATTGAAATGATCTCTCTCACCATTAAATGGTTCCTGAATGAATGGAAACCCACAGTGCCTCCAACTTCATCCTTTAAAAGTGGCTAGATAAATACCGTGCAATCTTTGAAATTCCCATCACCAGGTGGCACTGGAGAACCTTAGGATGTCCTGTTTCTGATCATGAGTTTACCAGACAGGTGCTTTGATTGACAGCTTTCATGAAAATGATGAAGAACAGAGATGCCAGTGAGGTGGGGCCTGCTGAGTAGTGGGCCTAGAGCAGTGGTGTGCAGGTGTGTGATAAAACATCTGTTGTGGGGCCATGTGGATCTGCCATGGGCTTCCAAATGTCTTGTGACTGACATGGTGCAGCCAGCAGACCCTTATATGTAAAGGCATCTTGTTATATGGAGACGTTTCAGAACAATGTTCAGAATCAGGTTGCTATGGTCAAGGGGCCATGCTCTGTGGGATAGAAGCATGGTTGGTGCATTCTCCTAGGATCCTGACACACCACACGTGACAGAACTCCATCCAGCACTGTGTGCCAGTTGAAGTTTTTGTATTTCATGAAGCAAATACCAAACTTTCAGTGCAGCAGCAAGAATCACCACGAAAAGTGGAGGATGACCATATGGCTTCACAGTTCCCACGGGGAGATACTTAGCCCCCAGTATCCACAGTTTACCTACAAAGAGAGAATTCAGCACTTCTGCCTCATGTTCATTGGAAAATAAGAAACCATGTCCTCCAGGTCACATAGATGCAGACCCAGCTTTGATGGTCTCACTACAAAGGAAGCTAATGCTCCTGACAACAACATATATTTCAAGAGCCCAACCTCAGAGGCAGTTTCTCAAGAAGTCTTTAGGCCAGCAGAGCTCCATGTTTGTGGAGTGTTTATCCTCTCCCTTACTTATGGAAACTCCTCTACCACCTCCAAAGTTGTGAACTCCTGAGCATTTTTCATTCCACATATGTATTCAAAGATTTTCTAACTCTTCTCCTCGAATTGCGTCTTACTTGGGGCAAGGGTATTGTCAAGGCATTTTTCTGGATGACAGTGGGAAGATTTTGTGTAGCACATATTTGCATGCACATTGGATTCATTTTCCTATTTTCTATTCCAAATACTGAATCCCTGACACTAACCCATACCCTACTAGACTCTGACTACAAATCCTAATATGATAGAAAAAAAAAAACCCAAACAGAATAGAAATACAAGCAGTTCAGAGGAGGCATGGTGTGTAGTTGGACAGGCCTTTTGCATTATAAAGGGTAGATGTTATGAATCTAGTCCAATGTAATAGTTCTCCATGTGTTTTTAAACTTAACCAATATGTGAATTCCCGTCTCCCTTTCTATGCAGCCTATTCAGCACACGTATTTTTACATGCACATAGAGAATCATACCTGCTTTCCCCGCTACATTGTTGTGAGGTGGCTGAATTGGCAGATACAAACTGTGAGAAGAAATCACTCCTCCTAAATGCTGTTGGAACTGAAAATCAACCTATGGGTGAGCTTCCTACTTCAACAACATGATACATACATCCATGTCCAGTAAAATAAATATATCTGGATCTTGGGATGATATATATTTCATGATGAATTTCAATTGGCATATATATTTTTACTTTTTAATGTCTCTCTGTGTGTGTTTTTTGTATATATATATATATATATATATACACACACACACACACACATTCTCTAGATTTTTGAAAATATAAAATATGTGTGTCTTATTTTACACTCCCTGAATTCATGTTCATGTATGTGGATTTATAATCAACTTTTCACAAGATTATTCTCAGAAATATTCATCCACCTGAAATACATATTTCTTACCTAGTACTGAAAACTAACTTCAGTGAATGGTGCATAAAATCCTAACATTTCTTTTTTTTTAATTAATTTATTTATTTTTATTGTTGGTCGTTCAAAACCTTACACAGTTCTTAATACATCATATTTCACAGTTTGATTCAAGCGGGTTATGAACTCCCAACTTTACCCCGTATACAGATTGCTGTATCACATCATTTACCCTTCCATTGACTGACATATTGCCTTTCTAGTGTCTGATGTATTCTGCTGTAAGTCCTATTCTCTACTATCCCCCCTCCCCTCCCCTCCCCTCCTCTTTTCTCTCTCTACCCCTTCTACTGTAAATCATTTCTTCCATTTGTATTATCTTGTCTTACCCCTCCATTACATAGTTCTTGATATATCATATTTCACATTTTGATTAAAGTGGGTTATGCACTCCCATATTGCCCCTTATACAGATTGCAGAATCACATCAGTTTCACTTCCATTGCTTTACATATTGCCATCCTAGTGTCTGTTGTATTCTGCTGCCTTTCCTATCCTCTACTATCCCCCCTCCCCTCCCCTCCCCTCCCCTCTTCTCTCTCTACCCCCACTACTGCAATTCATTCCTCCCCCTTGTATTATTTTTCCCTTTCCCCTCACTTCCTCTTGTATGTAATTTTGTATAAACCTGAGGGTCTCGTTCCATTTCCATTCTATTTCCCTTCTCTCTCCCTTTCCCTCCCACCTCCCAACCCTGTTTAATGATGGTCTTCTACTTGTGCTCTTCTTCCCTAGTCTGTTCTTAATTACTCTCCTTATATCAAAGAAGACATTTGGCATTTGTTTTTTAGGGCTTGGCTAGCTTCGCTTAGCATAATCTGCTCTAATGCCATCCATTTCCCTCCAAATTCTATGATTTTGTCATTTCTTAATGCAGAGTAATACTCTATTGTGTATAAATGCCACATTTTTTTTATCCATTCGTCTATTGAAGGGCATCTAGGTTGGTTCCACAGTCTTCCTATTGTGAATTGTGCTGCTATAAACATCGATGTAGCAGTGTCCCTGTAGCATGCTCTTTTTAGGTCTTTAGGGAATAGACCCAGAAGGGGGATAGCTGGGTCAAATGGTGGTTCCATTCCCAGCTTTCCAAGAAATCTCCATACTGCTTTCCAAATTGGCCGCACCAATTTGCAGTCCCACCAACAATATACAAGTGTACCCTTTTCCCCACATCCTCGCCAGCACTTATTGTTGTTTGACTTCATAATGGCTGCCAATCTTACTGGAGTGAGATGGTATCTTAGGGTGGTTTTGATTTGCATTTCTCTGACTGCTAGAGATGGTGAGCATTTTTTCATGTACTTGTTGATTGATTGTATGTCCTCCTCTGAGAAGTGTCTGTTCAAGTCCTTGGCCCATTTGTTGATGGGATTATTTGTTATCTTATTGTCTAATTTTCTGAGTTCTTTATATACTCTGGATATTAGGGCTCTATCTGAAGTGTGAGGAGTAAAGATTTGTTCCCATGATGTAGGCTCCCTATTTACCTCTCTTATTGTTTCTTTTGCTGAGAAAAAACTTTTTAGTTTGAGTAAGTCCCATTTGTTGATTCTAGATGTTAACTCTTGTGCTATGGGTGTCCTATTGAGGAATTTGGAGCCCGACCCCACAGCATGTAGGTCGTAGCCAACTTTCTCTTCTATCAGATGCCGTGTCTCTGATTTGATATCAAGCTCCTTGATCCATTTTGAGTTAACTTTTGTGCATGGCGAGAGAAAGGGATTCAATTTCATTTTGTTGCATATGGATTTCCAATTTTCCCAGCACCATTTGTTGAAGATGCTATTCTTCCTCCATTGCATGCTTTTAGCCCCTTTATCAAATATAAGAAAGTTGTAGTTTTGTGGGTTGGTTTCTGTGTCCTCTATTCTGTACCATTGGTCCACCCGCCTGTTTTGGTACCAGTACCATGCTGTTTTTGTTACTATTGCTCTGTAGTATAGTTTGAAATCTGGAATCGCTATACCACCTGATTCACACTTCCTGCTTAGTATTGTTTTTGCTATTCTGGGTCTTTTATTCTTCCATATGAATTTCATGATTGCTTTCTCCATTTCTACAAGAAATGCCGTTGGGATTTTGATTGGCATTGCATTAAACCTATAGAGAACTTTTGGTAATATCGCCATTTTGATGATGTTAGTTCTGCCTATCCATGAACAGGGTATATTTTTCCATCTTCTAAGGTCTTCTTCAATTTCTCTCTTTAGGGTTCTGTAGTTTTCATTGTATAAGTCTTTCACCTCTTTTGTTAGGTTGATTCCCAAGTATTTTATTCTTTTTGAGGATATTGTGAACGGGGTGGTTGTCCTCGTGTCCATTTCAGAGGATTTGTCGCTGATATACAGGAATGCCTTTGATTTATGCGTGTTGATTTTATAACCTGCCACTTTGCTGAATTCATTTATTAGCTCTAACAGTTTCTTTGTAGACCATATTGGGTCTGCTAGGTATAGAATCATGTCATCTGCAAATAGTGATAACTTAAGTTCTTCTTTTTTTTATTTTTATGCCTTTAATTTCTTTCGTCTAATTGCTCTGGCCAGTGTTTCGAGAACTATGTTGAACAGGAGTGGTGAGAGAGGGCATCCCTGTCTTGTTCCAGATTTTAGAGGGAATGCCTTCAATTTTTCTCCATTCAGAATGATGCTAGCCTGAGGCTTAGCATAAATTGCTTTTACAATGTTGAGGTATGTTCCTGTTATCCCTAGTTTTTCGAGAGTTTTGAACATAAACGGATGCTGTACTTTGTCGAATGCTTTTTCTGCATCTATCGAGATGATCATATGGTTCTTATTTTTAAGCCTATTGATGTGGTGAATAACATTTATTGATTTCCGTATATTGAACCAACCTTGCATACCAGGGATGAATCCTACTTGATCATGGTGCACAATTTTTTTGATATGTTTTTGTATCCGATTTGCCAGAATTTTATTGAGGATTTTTGCATCTAGGTTCATTAGAGATATTGGTGTGTAGTTTTCTTTCTTTGAAGTGTCTTTGTCTGGTTTCGGAATCAGGGTGATGTTGGCCTCGTAGAATGAATTTGGAAGTTCTCCCTCTTTTTCTATTTCCTGAAATAGCTTGAAAAGTATTGGTATTAGTTCCTCTTTAAAGGTTTTGTAAAACTCTGCTGTAAACCCATCCGGTCCTGGGCTTTTCTTAGATGGTAATCTTTTGATGTTTTCTTCTATTTCCTCAATTGATATTGGTCTGTTTAGGTTGTCTATATCCTCCTGACTCAATCTGGGCAGATTATATGACTTAAGAAATTTATCGATGCCTTCACTATCTTCTATTTTATTGGAGTATAAGGATTCAAAATAATTTCTGATTATCTTCTGTATTTCTGAAGTGTCTGTCATGATCTTGCCTTTTTCATCCCTTATGCAAGTAATTTGAGTTCTCTCTCTTCTTCTCTTCGCTAGCATGGCTAAGGGTCTGTCAATTTTATTTATCTTTTCAAAGAACCAACTTTTCGTTTTGTCAATTTTTTCAATTGTTTCTTTTGTTTCGATTTCATTAATTTCAGCTCTGATTTTAATTATTTCTTGCCTTCTACTTCTTTTGCTGTTGTTTTGCTCTTCTTTTTCTAGAATTTTGAGATGAAGTATGAGATCATTTATTTGTTGGTTTTTTCTTTTTTTAAGGAATGAACTCCAAGCAATGAATTTTCCTCTTAGAACTGCTTTCAATGTGTCCCATAGATTCCAATATGTTGTGTCTGTGTTTTCATTAAACTCTAAGAATTTTTTAATTTCCTCCTTGATGTCTTCTAAAACCCATTGATCATTCAGTAACCTATTGTTCATTCTCCAAGTGATGCATGATTTTTCCTTGCTTCTTTTATGGTTGATTTTTAGTTTCATTCCATTATGATCAGATAAGATGCATGGTATTATCTCCGCTCCTTTATATTGTCTAAGAGTTGCCCTGTGACATAATATATGATCTATTTTTGAGAAGGATCCATGTGCTGCTGAGAAAAAAGTGTAGCTGCTTGATGTTGGGTGGTATATTCTATATATGTCAATTAAGTCTAGGTTGTTAATTGTGTTATTGAGTTCTATAGTTTCCTTATTCAACTTTTGTTTGGAAGATCTGTCCAGTGGTGAGAGAGGTGTGTTGATGTCTCCCATGATTATTGTATGGTGGTCTATTAGACTCTTGAACTTGAGAAGAGTTTGCTTGATGAACGCAGCAGCACCGTTGTTTGGGGCATATATATTTATGATTGTTATGTCTTGTTGGTGTATGGTTCCCTTGAGCAGTATGTAGTGTCCTTCTTTATCCCTTTTGATTAACTTTGGTTTGAAATCTATTTTATTTGATATGAGTATGGACACTCCTCTGCTTGTTTCCGCAGTCCATATGAGTGATATGATTTTTCCCAACCTTTCACCTTCAGTCTATGTATATCCTTTCCTATCAAATGCGTCTCCTGTAGGCAGCATATTGTTGGATCTTGTTTTGTGATCCATTCAACTAGCCTGTGTCTCTTAATTGGTGAGTTTAAGCCATTAACATTTAGGGTTATTATTGAGATATGGTTTGTTCTTCCAGCCATATTTGTTTATTAATGCTGTTAAACCTGATTTGTTTTTCTCTTTGATTTTTTCCCCCCTTTACTGTCCTACCTCCCACTGTTGGTTTTCATTGTTGTTTTCCATTTCCTCTTCCTGTGTGTTTTTCCAAGGATTTTTTGAAGAGATGGTTTTCTAGCTGCAAATTCTTTTAACTTTTGTTTATCATGGAATGTTTTAATTTCATCTTCCATCCTGAAGCTTAATTTCGCCGGATACACGATTCTTGGTTGGAACCCATTTTCTTTTAGCGTTTGAAATATGTTATTCCAGGATCTTCTAGCTTTTAGAGTCTGTGTTGAGAGATCAGCTGTTATCCTGATTGGTTTACCCCTAAATGTAATCTGCTTCCCTTCTCTTGTAGCTTTTAAAATTCTCTCCTTATTCTGTATGTTGGACATCTTCATTATAATGTGTCTAGGTGTGGATCTCTTATGATTTTGCACATTCGGCGTCCTGTAGGCTTCTAGGATTTGGGGTTCTGTCTCATTCTTCAAGTCTGGGAAGTTTTCTCGTATTATTTCACTGAATAAATTGTCTATTCCTTTGGTTTGGAGCTCTGTGCCTTCCTGTATCCCAATGACTCTTAAGTTTGGTCTTTTGATATTATCCCATATTTCTTGGATGTTCTGCTCATGGTTTCTTAGCAGACTTGCTGAGCTGTCTATGCTCTTTTCAAGTTGAAATACTCTGTCTTCATTGTCTGATGTTCTATCTTCTAAGTGATCCACTCTGCTGGTAGTTTTCTCAATTGAGTTTTTAAGTTGGTTTATTGCTTCCTGCATTTCTAGGATTTCTATTTGTTTGTTTTTTATTTCCTCTATCTCCCTGTGAAATTGATCTTTTACTTCCTGGATTTGTTTATGAAGTTCCTTGTCAATGTGATCTTTCATTGTCTGATTTTGCTGTCTCATGTCTTCCTTGAGACTCCAGATCATCTGAAGCATGTATATCCTGACCTCTCTGTCTGACATTCCATCTGTTGCAGCTATTACCTCTTCTAGAGTTGAGTTGACCTGCATTGCCTGTGGTCCTTTCTTTCCTTGTCTTTTCATACAGCTGGCGTTTCTTTCTGCTTGGTGAAACTATTGTGTTTTTGAAATTTTCCCTCTATTTATTTATATTGCTCTTGTATAGTTGAAAAGTCTCCCTTGCAGGACAGATGGTGTCTGTGATCCTCCACCAATTGGTGCGATCTGTCTACCACGCTGGCGGGCCCTAGGTCTGCTCTGCTGGCCGGTCGAAGGTCCGCCTACCCAGCAGGCGTGAGGGGCACCTCTGTCTCTCCGTAGGTTGCTGGGCCTAACCTCCCGATGGGTCCCCAGTACGCCTACCTTGCAGGCACTGAGGGAGGGGCCGGCTCCGGCCCGCAACAAGCCGCTGGGCCTGATCTGCCGCTGGTCACAGTCCCGCCTACCTTGCAGGAACTGGGGGAGGGGACGGTCCTGCCCCTCAGCAGGCCGCTAGGCCTGATCTACTGGTGGTCACAGTCCCACCTACCTTGCAGGCACTGGGGGAGGAGACGGGCCTGCCCCACAGAAGGCCACTGGTGGGTCGCAAGACCCCGTTCCCTGCAGGCGCGTGTGTCAGCTCTGTCTCTTCGCAGATTGCTGGGCCTGGCCTGCCCGTGGGTCGCCGGTTCTCCTACCTTGCAAGCACTGGGGGTGGGGCCGGCTCTGGCCCCAACCAGCCGCTGGGCCTACTCTGCCGGTGGTCAGAGTCCCGCCTACCTTGCAGGCACTGGGGGAGGGGACGGGCCTGCCCCACAGAAGGCCATTAGTGGGTCGCAAGACCCCGATCCCTGCAGGCGCGTGTGTCAGCTCTGTCTCTCCGAAGATTGCTGGGCCTGACCTGCCCGTGGGTCGCCGGTTCTCCTACCTTGCAGGCACTGGGTGTGGGGCCGGCTCCGGCCCGCAACCAGCCGCTGG
This sequence comes from Ictidomys tridecemlineatus, assembly GCF_052094955.1. Classification (NCBI taxonomy): domain Eukaryota; kingdom Metazoa; phylum Chordata; class Mammalia; order Rodentia; family Sciuridae; genus Ictidomys; species Ictidomys tridecemlineatus. Next base: position 123,452,029 of record NC_135480.1, on the reverse strand, counting down.
GCGTGCTCTGCCAGTGGACACAGTCCCGCCTAATTTGCAGGCACTAGGGGAGGGGACTGTCCTGCCCCTCAGAAGGCCGCTAAGCCTGATCTGCTGGAGGTGACAATCCCGCCTACCTTGCAGGCACTGGGGGAGGGGATGGGCCTGCCCCACAGAAGGCCTCTGGTGGGTCACAGGACCCCGTTCCCTGGAGGCGCATGTGTCAGCTCTGTCTCTCGGCAGATTGCTGGGCCTGACCTTCCCGTGGGTCGCCGGTTCTCCTACCTTGCAGGCACTGGGGGTGGGGCCGGCTCGGGCCACAACCAGCCACTGGGCCTTCTCTGCCGGTGGTCCCTAACATTTCTATAGTAACTGACCCTGTTTAACATCAATGCAAGTAGACTCCTATGGGACATGATGTGTATTTTGACATTGATTTTTATTCAACACTGGTACATTACTATTTCTTCAGTTGATGCACATCATAGGATATATATTTCATCCTCAAGTTCACAAATTTCTAGGCATTTGGTTCACTTTCAATCAAATCCTGCTTCAGAACACATGTATTCCTCCATGTTTTTTGACTGGTCTTTTTATGAGACTTCTTTCCAAACACATTATTTTGGATTTCCATAATCATTTTGGAACCAAAACTCACACACCCCTCATGGTAAACCATCACCCTAATATTACCATTAGATGTATAACTGGTTGGAATGAATGATCGTGTATCAATATAAGATTTCTTATATGTTTTAAAATATCAATCAATCCATTATTTAAATTGGAACCAGTTATATTCTTTATTTAAAGTATGGCCTATTAATACATTATCTCTATACTCATAGACCCAGGGTACACCTATTTGTACCCCCGAATTCTAATTTATACTTCTTCAACATATTGCTCCCAAAAATAGTGGAAGAAATACTCATGTCACCTGATCTACATATATATTTTATCACAGTGATATTCTGAACACAAAATGCAAAGGTCACACTTATGATTGTACGTAAGCCTAATTGGAAAGTGAGCATGGATTACTAAAACCATCCTTGTCTAGGTTGGCTAATGCTCTCAAATGTCAATTCTATTGGTGACTACACATTTGTTTCTGCCTAAGATTATATATTTCACCTCAACCGTGTTGAAAATGTCTAATCCTATCACTCACTTTATACTTTGCCTAATTTCCTAATGTCTATATTCATATCTGCTTTTCTACATATCTTCCCCAGTTCATCATTGTGACTGACTCTTCACATGTGTTGACATTTACGTTCACTCTCTAACAGACACCCTATTGCTAAAGAACTTTTGGTCCAAATATTATACTCACTTTTCTTCCTAAACCTACTGACTATCTTTCTAATCCTACCTACTATCCCTTTTTGACTTGATCTTCTCTTCTACATTCAATCATCCAAGGTACAAGGTCCTATGCCATTGTATGTTTATTTATCAGAGACATCTGAACAGAATGTAATTCAAAGCTAAGTATCCCAATCAAGGGCCCAATGCTCTTCTGGCCTTCAAACTTTACTTAGATTTTTGTTTTCACACATATATTTCACCTCTATATTATTATAAATATCACAGGTTCCCAATACCATTCTTCATTTAGCAGAATTATTTCTAACCCAATTTGAACATGTTCTTAACCCCAAGCATTCACTGTTTCCTCAATCTCACTTTACAGAAGAGCAGGGACAGTGTTGGTCTTACAATACAGGAATGTAGGGGATTTTCCACCTGGTGAGAACCTCCAAGGTCCATGCAGAAATGATCCCTGGAGTAGATGTAGGCAGCTTGGAAGGACCTGAGAGAGTAAAAGTCATCTTCCGTGGCAAACAACCTGGTCAGGATGAAGGGATGTGTCTGAATGAGCCTCTTTCTTCTTCATGTAGACAAGATTGACCAAACCAGGCCTGTGTGGAGAGCTTTTCCAGGGTTCCTATGGTTGATATACCATTCTAACTTGTGAAATTGTCACAGGAAGCAGGGGCAGCCTCCATCTCATGGGACCCTTGGAAGCAACAGTTACGACAAAGTGGTTTCCAAGGCAGTGACCTCATTCAGTTCCTGAAGGAAGTGACCTCACCACAGTTCCTTGGTGATGGAACTCTCTGAAATTGGGATCCAGGAAGCCAGGCACCCAGAGGCAGTCCCAGTGCCAGTCCCAGTGGGCTCACTTGTTTGGATTTACCAAGGACAGAGTCAGTCTTTCTTGGTACCTACAGATGTGAGGATGGCCAATTGCCAGGAAAGCTCTGAAGGGGGTCTTTCCAGAGAAAGCAGGTAGTGGCTCACCCCTGGCTCCTGACAACTTCACAGAATTGGCCAAGGAGGCCAGATCTGTGACAAGACAGTCCAATTCGGGGGAACCTAGTATGGCCCACCAGTCAGAGGACACTGTGGGTAGTCACAGACCTCCTTGGGGGAAGGAGATGGCTTTGTTGGTGTGGGTGTGAGTTTGTGGTTTGGTCTCAGGTTCTGAGAAGAGCTAGGAAAGGCGAAAGGTTTGGTTGGGAGTGGACTGTTTCTAGCAAGTCTTTTGACAAGGCGAGTGTTGCTTTTTTTGTGTATGGCACTGTGTCCGTGGTTGTAGACATTAGAAAAGAGAATGCATCAATGGATGTGTCCTGTCTAGTAAAAAGATTCCAGCATTCATCCTGCCCAATTTATGAATTGACTGCGGCTTGCCTTATCCATGGGCAAAACCTACTATCTTCCTAAATTTCTGTTTTCTTCCTGAATTCTGGCCACTCTTCAGAATAGGCTCATGGTTTTGTGTCCATGATATGTACCACCTCCAAGCTTGGTGACATGGCCATGTACTAGATAGCTGAAAGGAATGGCGAGCATCTCAGACAACTCAGATATCAGTGGGCCCATTGAAGTCTCAGTGGAGAAACCCTGCTTTGCGACATTTGCTTACCTATTGTTCTGTTTCCCTGGATGTCAGCAAGGTCTTTGCCTCAGGACACACCTTTGTGAAGCCTGAAGAAAACAGTTTTCAAATGAAAACGAATGGGCACCACTTGTGGCTCTTTGCTTAATTGCTTAGCAAAGGAATGTGTCTGAATCAGCCTCTTGGCCCTGTGTGAGGCTGTGGCTTAGATTGTCAGCACCTGATGGACCTCAGGAAAGATCCCATATGTGCAACCAAAGCCAATATGGCAAAACAGCAGTCATTGTGGATGAAGTCTCTTGCCTTCCTCTGTAAAGTCCCTGACCTGCATCAAGTGAGAATAGGGATCCTTTGGGTCAAATGAGTTTTTCAAAGCCCTGCAGAAGCTAGCCATTATGTGCTTGTGTTTTCTCATGACTCCAATTTACACAAAAAATCTGTACCCCACCATCAGCAGGCCTCAAAGTTTAGAAGCCTAGCAGTATTAAAGGCAGGCCTATTTGATCACTCCTGGTTCAAAGAAGGGTGTACAGGCCACCCTGGAATTAGGCCAATGAGGGGCAAGGGAGCTTATTGTGGACACTGTCTTTGGCTGCGACCCTCAAAGAAACCTCAAGCCAGAGGTTATGAGGATTGTCTATATGGAAGAAGTTGAGGGCCTTGTGGCAGTGTTTTGGTTTGAATTGTGGTCATTTGTATGGCAGTGGAAGAGATGACTGGGTCCGCCTGGGCTTGAATTCTGGTGTGATTCCCCTTGGAGACTGAGTTTTGGAACGGATCTCAGAGAAGTATTGCCATGAATTGTGTTGGGATTTTCCAAGGCCACGCATGAGAGTCCCCCCTGGAAACTGAGATCGAATCCCAGGGTGACTTTCCACAGAACACTGGGAATCTCAGCCTGGATATCACATGATTTTATTCTTAAAGACCTGGCAGACATAGTTGAGAGTCAAAACACACATGGACCTCACATTGTAGACCTCAGTGGGCCTGGTTTCATGTGATATTTTTTGGCCACTCTTCGGGAAGCCCTGTTTGTGAGAGTTCTCCAGAGCTTTCATTGAAATGATATTTCACACCTTTAAATGTTTCCTGAATGAATGGAAACCCACAGTGCCTCCAACTTCATCCTTTAAAAATGGCTAGATAAATACCGTGAAATATTTGAAATTCCCATGACCAGGTGGCACTGGAGAACCTTAGGATGTCCTCTTGCTGATCATGAGTTTACCAGACAGGTGCCTTGATTGACGGCTTTCATGAAAATGATGAAGAACAGAGATGCCTGGGAGGTGGGGCCTGCTGAGTAGTGGGCCTAGAGCAGTGGTGTGCAGGTGTGTGATAAAACATCTGTGATGGGGCCATGTGGATCTGCCATGGGCTTCCAAATGTCTTGTGACTGACATGGTGCAGCCAGCAGACCCTTATATGTAAAGGCATCTTGTTATATGGAGAGGTTTCAGAACAATATTCAGAATCAGGTTGCTATGTTCAAGGGGCCAAGCTCTGTGGGATAGAAGCATGGTTGGTGCATTCTCCTAGGATCCTGACACACCACACGTGACAGAACTCCCTCCAGCACTGTGTCCCAGTTGAAGTACTTGTATTTCGTGAAGCAAATACCAAACTCCCAGTGAAGCAGCAAAAAACACCACAAAATGTGAAGGATGACAAAATGGCTTCACAGTTCCCACGGGGAGATACTTAGCCCCCAGTGGCCACGGTTTTCCTACAAAGAGAGAATTCAGCACTTCTGCCTCATGTTCATTGGAAAATAAGAAACCATGTCCTCCAGGTCACATAGATGCAGACCCAGCTTTGATCGTCTCACTACAAAGGAAGCTAATGCTCCTTACAACAACATATATTTCAAGAGCCCAACCTCAGAGGCAGTTTCTCAAGAAGTCTTTAGGCCAGCAGAGCTCCATGTTTGTGTAGTGTTTATTCTCTCCCTTACTTATGGAAACTCCTCTACCACCTCCAAAGTTGTGAATTCCTGAGCATTTTTCATTCCACATATGTATTCAAATTTTTTCTAACTCTTCTCCACGAATTGCGTCTTACTTGGGGCAAGGGTATTGTCAAGCCATTTTTTCTGGATGACAGTGGGAAGATTGTGTGTAGCACATATTTGCATACACATTGGATTCATTTTCCTATTTTCCATTCCAAATTCTGAATACCTGACACTAACCCATACCCTACTAGACTCTGACTACAAATCCTAATATGATAGAAAAAAATAACCCAAACAGAATAGAAATACAAGCAGTTCAGACGAGGCATGGTGTGTAGTTGGACAGGCCTTTTGCATTATAAAGGGTAGATGTTATGAATCTAGTTCAATATAATAGTTCTCCATGTGTTTTTAAACAGAACAAATATGTGAATTCCTGTCTCACTTTTTTTGCAGCCTATTCAGCACATGTATTTTTACATGCACATAGAGAATCCTACCTGGTTTCCCAGCTACATTCTTGTGAGGTTGCTGACTTGGCAGATACAAACTGTGAGAAGAAATCACTCCTCTTAAATGCTGTTGGAACTGAATATCAACTTATGGGTGAGCTTCCTACTTAAACAACATGATACATACATCCATGTTCAGTAAAATAAATATTTCTAGATCTTGGGATGATATATATTGCATGATGAATTTCAATTGGCATATATATTTTTACTTTTTAATGTCTCTCTGTGTGTGTTTTGTGTGTATATATATATATATATATATATATATATATATATATATATATATATATATACATATATATATGTATATATACACACACACACTCTCCAGATTTTTCAAAATATAAAATATGTGTGTCTTATTTTACACTCCCTGAATTCCTGTTCATGTATGTGGATTTATAATCAACTTTTCACAAGATTACTCTCAGAAATAGTCATCCACCTGAAATACATATTTGTTTCCTAGTACTTAAAACTAACTTCAGTGAATGGTGCATAGAAATCCTAACATTTCTACAGTAACTGACCCTGTTTAACATCAATGCAAGTAGACTCCTATGGGACATGATGTGTATTTTGACATTGATTTTTATTCAACACTGGTACATTACTATTTCTTCAGTTGATGCACATCATAGGATATATATTTCATCCTCAAGTTCACAAATTTCTAGGCAGTTGGTTCACTTTCAATCAAATTCTGCTTCAGAACACATGTATTCCTCCATGTTTCTTCACTGGTCTTTTCATGAGACTTCATTCCAAACACATTATTTTGGATTTCCATAATCACTTTGGAACCAAAACTCACACACCCCTCATGGTAAACCATCACTCCAATATTACCATTAGATGTATAACTGGTTGGAATGAATGATCATGTTTCAATATAAGATTTCTTATTTGTTTTCAGATATCATTTCAATCCATTATTTAAATTTGAACCAGTTATATTCTTTATTCACAGTATGGTCTATTCATGCATTATCTCTATACTCATAGACCCAGTGTACACCTACTTGTACCCCCTAATTCTAATTTATACATCTTCAATGTATTGCTCCCAAAAATACTGGAAGAAATACTCATGTCAACTTATCTACATATATATTTTATCACAGTGATATTCTGCACACAAAATGCAAAGGTCACACTTATGATTGTACCTAAGCCTACTTGGAAAGTGAGCATGGATTACTAAAACCATCCTTGTCTACGTTGGCTAATGCTCTCAAATGTCAATTCTATTGGTGACTACACATTTGTTTCTGCCTAAGATTATATATTCAACCTCAACCCTGTTGAAAATGTCTAATCCTATCACTCACTTTATACTTTGCCTAATTTCCTAATGTCTATATTCATATATACTTTCCTACATATCTTCCCCAGTTCATCATTGTGACTGACTCTTCACATGTGCTGACATTTGCATTCACTCTCTAACAGACACCCTATTGCTAAAGAACTTTTGGTCCAAATATTATACTCACTCTTCCACCTAAACCTACTGACTATCTTTCTAATCCTACCTACTATCCCATTTTGACTTGATCTCCTATTCTACATTCAATCATTCAAGGTACAAGGTCCTATGAAATTGTGTGTTGTTTTATCAGAGACATCTGTACAGAATGTAATTCAAAGCTAAGTATCCCAATCAAGGGCCAATGCTCTTCTGGCCTTCAAACTTTACTTAGATTTTTGTTTTTACACATATATTTCACCTCTATATTATTATAAATATCACAGGTTCCCAGTACCATTTTCATTTAGCAGAATTATTTCTAACCCTAATTGAACATGTTCTTAACCCCAAGCATTCACTGTTTCCTCAATCTCACTTTACAGAAGAGTAGGGACAGAGTTGGTCTTACAATACAGGAATGTAGGGGATCTTCCACCTGCTGAGAACCTCAAAGGTCCATGCAGAAATGATCCCTGGAGAAGATGTAGGCAGCTAGGAAGGACCTGAGAGAGTAAAAGTCATCTTCCGTGGCAAACAACCTGGTCAGGATGAAGGGATGTGTCTGAATGAGCCTCTCTTTTCTTTACGTAGACAAGATGGACCAAACCAGGCCTGTGTGGAGAGCTTTTCCTGGGTGCCTATGGTTGATATACCATTCTAACTTGTGAAAGTGTCACAGAAAGCAGGGGCAGCCTCCATCTCATGGGACCCTTGGAAGCAACAGTTAGAACAAAGTGGTTTCCAAGGCTGTGACCTCATTCAGTTCCTGAAGGAAGTGACCTCACCACACTTCCTTGGTGATGGAACTCTCTGAACTTGGGATCCAGGAAGCCAGGCACCCAGAGGCAGTCCCAGTGCTCGTCCCAGTGGGCTCACTTGTTTGGATTTACCAAGGACAGAGTCAGTCTTTCTTGGTAAATACAGATGTGAGGATGGCCAATTGCCAGGAAACCTCTGAAGGGAGTCTTTCCTGAGAAATCAGGTAGTGGCTCACCCCTGGCTCCTGACAACTTCATAGAATTGGCCAAAAAGGCCAGATCTGAGACAAGACAGGCCATTTCGGGGGAACCTAGTATGGCCCACCAGTCAGAGGACACTGTGGGTATTCACAGACCTCCTTGGGGGAAGGAGGTGGCTTTGTGGGTGTGGGTGTGAGTTTGTGGTTTGGTCTCATGTTCTGAGAAGAGCTAGGAAAGGCGGTTTGTTTGGTTTGGAGTGGACTGTTTCTAGAAAGTCTTTTGACAAGGCGAGTGTTGCTTTGTCTGTGTATCGCACTGTGTCCGTGGTTGCAGACATTAGAAAAGAGAATGCATCAATGGATGTGTCCTGTCTAGTAGAAAGCTTCCAGCATTCATCCTGCCCAATTTATGAATGGACTGCTGCTTGCCTTATCCATGGGGAAAACCTACTATCTTCCTTAATTCCTGTTTTCTTCCTGAATTCAGGCCACTCTTCAGAATAGGCTCATGGTTTTGTATCCAAGATATGTACCACCTCCAAGCTTGGTGACATGGCCATGTACTAGATAGCTGAAAGGAATGGCCAGCATCTCAGAAAAAGTCTCAGTGGAGAAACCTTGCTTTGGGCCTTTTGCTTACCTATTGTTCTGTTTCCCTGGATATCAGCAAGGTCTTTCCCTCAGGACACAACTTTGTGAAGCCTGAAAAAAACACTTTTCAAATGCAAACGAATGGGCATCACTTGTGGCTCTTTGCTTAATTGCTTTGCAGAGGGATGTGTCTGAATCAGCCTCTTGGCCCTGTGTGAGGCTGTGGCTTAGATTGTCAGCACCTGATGGATCTCAGGAAAGATCCCATATGTGCATCCAAAGCCAATATGGCAAAACAGCAGTCATTGTGGATGAAGTCTCTCGCCTTCCTCTGTAAGGTCCCTGACCTGCATCAAGTGAGAATAGGGATCCTTTGGGTCAAATGAGTTTTTCAAAGCCCTGCAGAGGCTAGCCATTATGTGCTTGTGTTTTCTCATGACTCCAATTTACACAAAAAATGTGTACCCCACCATCAGCAGGCCTCAAAGTTTAGAAGCTGAGCAGTATTAAAGGCAGGCCTATTTGATCACTCCTGGTTCAAAGAAGGTTGTCCAGGCCACGCTGACATTAGGCAAATGAGGGGCAAGGGAGCTTATTGTGGACACTGTCTTAGACTGGGCCCCTCATTGAAACCTCCAGCCAGAGGTTATGAGGATTGTCTATATAGAAGAATTTGAGGGCCTTGTGGCAGTGTTTTGGTTTGAATTGTGGTCATCTGTATGGCGGTGAAAGAGATGAGTGGGTCCGCCTGGGCTTGAACTCTGGTGTGATTCCTCTTGGAGACTGAGTTCTGGAACTGACCTCAGAGAAGTATTTCCATGAATTGAGTTGGGATTTTCCGAGGCCACGCATGAGAGTCCCCCCTGGAAACTGAGATCAAAGCCCAGGGTGACTTTCCACAGAACACTGGGAATCTCAGCCAGGATATCACATGATTGTATTCTTAAAGACCTGGCAGCCATAGTTGAGAGTGAAAACACACATGGACCTCACATTTTAGACCTCAGAGGGCCTGGTTTCATGTGACGTTTTTTGGCCACTCTTTGGGAAGCCTTGTTTGTGAGAGTTCTCCAGAGCTTTCATTGAAATGATCTTTCTCACCATTAAATGGTTCCTGAATGTATGGAAACCCACAGTGCCTCCAACTTCATCCTTTAAAAATGGCTAGATAAATACCGTGCAATCTTTGAAATTCCCATGACCAGGTGGCACTGGAGAACCTTAGGATGTCCTGTTTCTGATCATGAGTTTACCATACAGGTGCCTTGATTGACGGCTTTCATGAAAATTATGAAGAACAGAGATGCCAGTGAGGTGGGGCCTGCTGAGTAGTGGGCCTAGAGCAGTGGTGTGCAGGTGTTTGATAAAACATCTGTGGTGGGGCCATGTGGATCTGCCATGGGCTTCCAAATGTCTTGTGACTGACATGGTGCAGCCAACAGACCCTTATATGTAAAGGCATCTTGTTATATGGAGAGGTTTCAGAACAGTGTTCAGAATCAGGTTGCTATAGTCAAGTGGCCAAGCTCTGTGGGATAGAAGCATGGTTGGTGCATTCTCCTAGGACCCTGACACACCACACGTGACAGAACTCCCTCCAGCACTGTGTCCCAGTTGAAGTCCTTGTTTTTCGTGAAGCAAATACCAAACTCCCAGTGAAGCAGCAAGAAACACCACGAAAAGTGGAGGATGACAAAATGGATTCCCAGTTCCCATGGGGAGATACTTAGCCCCCAGTGGCCACGGTTTACCTACAAAGAGAGAATTCAGCACTTCTGCCTCATGTTCATTGGAAAATCAGAAACCATGTTCTCCATTCACATAGATGCAGAACCAGCTTTGTTGGTCTCACTACAAAGAAGCTAATGCTCCTGACAACAACATATATTTCAAGAGCCCAACCTCAGAGGCAGTTTCTCAAGAAGTCTTTAGGCCAGCAGAGCTTTATGTTTGTGGAGTGTTTATCCTCTCCCTTACTTATGGAAACTCCTCTACCACCTCCAAAGTTGTGAACTCCTGATCACTTGTCATTCCACATACGTATTCAAAGATTTTCTAACTCTTCTCCTCGAATTGCGTCTTACTTGGAGCAAGGGTATTGTCAAGGCATTTTTCTGGATGACAGTGGGAAGATTTTGTGTAGCACATATTTGCATACACATTGGATTCATTTTCCTATTTTCCATTCCAAATACTGAATCCCTGACACAAACCCATACCCTACTAGACTCTGACTACAAATCCTAATATGATAGAAAGAAATAACCCAAACAGAATAGAAATACAAGCAGTTCAGAGGAGGCATGGTGTGTAGTTGGACAGGCCTTTTGCATTATAAAGGGTAGATGTTATGAATCTAGCCCAATGTAATAGTTCTCCATGTGTTTTTAAACTTAACAAATATGTGAATTCCTGTCTCCCTTTCTCTGCAGCCTATTCAGCACATGTATTTTTACATGCACATAGAGAATCCTACCTGGTTTCCCAGCTACTTGTTAGGTGGCTGACTTGGCAGATACAAACTGTGAGAAGAAACCACTCCTCCTAAATGCTGTTGGAACTGAAAATCAACCTATGGGTGAGCTTCCTACTTCAACAACATGATACATACATCCATGTTCAGTAAAATGAATATTTCTGGATCTTGGGATGATATATATTTCATGATGAATTTCAATTGTCATATAAATTTTTCCTTTTTAATGTCTCTCTGTGTGTGTTTTGTGTGTATATATATGTATATATACACACACACACTCTCCAGATTTTTCAAAATATCAAATATATGTGTCTTATTTTACACTCCCTAAATTCATGTTCATGTATGTGGATTTATAATCAACTTTTCACAAGATTATTCTCAGAAATATTCATCCACCTGAAATACATATTTGTTTCCTAGTATTGAAAACTAACTTCAGTGAATGGTGCATAGAAATCCTAACATTTCTACAGTAACTGACCCTGTTTAACATCAATGCAAGTAGACTCCTATGGGACATGATGTGTATTTTGACATTTATTTTTATTCAACACTGGTACATTACAATTTCTTCAGATGATGCACATCATAGGATATATATTTCATCCTCAAGTTCACAAATTTCTAGGCATTTGGTTCACTTTCAATCAAATCCTGCTTCAGAACACATGTATTCCTCCATGTTTCTTGACTGGTCTTTTCATGAGACTTCTTTCCAAACACATTATTTTGGATTTCCATAATCACTTTGGAACCAAAACTCACACACCCCTCATGGTAAACCATCACTCTAATATTACCATTAGATGTATAACTGGTTGGAATGAATGATCGTGTATCAATATAAGTTTTCTTATTTGTTTTCAGATATCATTTCAATCCATTATTTAAATTGGAACCAGTTATATTCTTTATTCACAGTATGGTGTATTCATGCATTATCTCTATACTCATAGACCCAGTGTACACCTACTTGTACCCCCGAATTCTAATTTATACATCTTCAACGTATTGCTCCCAAAAATAGTGGAAGAAATACTCATGTCACCTTATCTACATATATATTTTATCACAGTGATATTCTGCACACAAAATGCAAAGGTCACACTTATGATTGTACCTAAGCCTAATTGGAAAGTGAGCATGGATTACTAAAACCATCCTTGTATAGGTTGGCTAATGCTCTCAAATGTCAATTCTATTGGTGACTACACATTTGTTTCTGCCTAAGATTATATATTCAAACTCAACCCTGTTGAAAATGTCTAATCCTATCACTCACTTTATACTTTGCCTAATTTCCTAATGTCTATATTCATATCTGCTTTCCTACATATCTTTCCCAGTTCATCATTGTGACTGACTCTTCACATGTGCTGACATTTGCATTCACTCTCTAACAGACACCCTATTGCTAAAGAACTTTTGGTCCAAATATTATACTCACTCTTCTTCCTAAACCTACTGACTATCATTCTAATCCTACCTACTATCCCATTTTGACTTGATCTCCTATTCTACATTCAATCATTCAAGGTACAAGGTCCTATGAAATTGTATGTTGATTTATCAGAGACATCTGTACAGAATGTAATTCAAAGCTAAGTATCCCAATCAAGGGCCCAATGCTCTTCTGGCCTTCAAACTTTACTTAGATTTTTGTTTTCACACATATATTTCACCTCTATATTATTATAAATATCACAGGTTCCCAATACCATTCTTCATTTAGCAGAATTATTTCTAACCCAAATTGAACATGTTCTTAACCCCAAGCATTCACTGTTTCCTCAATCTCACTTTACAGAAGAGCAGGGACAGAGTTGGTCTTCCAATACAGGAATGTAGGGGATTTTCCACCTGATGAGAACCTCCAAGGTCCATGCAGAAATGATCCCTGGATAAGATGTAGGCAGCTTGGAAGGACCTGATAGAGTAAAAGTCATCTTCCGTGGCAAACAACCTGGTCAGGATGAAGGGATGTGTCTGAATGAGCCTCTCTTTTCTTAATGTAGACAAGATGGACCAAACCAGGCCTGTGTGGAGAGCTTTTCCTGGGTGCCTATGGTTGATATACCATTCTAAGTTGTGAAAGTGTCACAGGAAGCAGGGGCAGCCTCCATCTCATGGGACCCTTGGAAGCAACAGTTAGGACAAAGTGTTTTGCAAGGCAGTGACCTCATTCAGTTCCTGAAGGAAGTGACCTCACCACACTTTCTTGGTGATGGAACTCTCTGAACTTGGGATCCAGGAAGCCAGGCACCCAGAGGCAGTGCCAGTGCCAGTCCCAGTGGGCTCACTTGTTTGGATTTACCAAGGACAGAGTCAGTCTTTCTTGGTATCTACTGATGTGAGGATGGCCAATTGCCAGGAAAGCTCTGAAGGGGGTCTATCCTGAGAAAGCAGGTAGTTGCTCACCCCTGGCTTTTGACAACTTCACAGATTTGGCCAACGAGGCCAGATCTGAGACAAGACAGGCCATTTCGGGGGAACCTAGTATGGCCCACAAGTCAGAGGACACTGGTGGTAATCACAGACCTCCTTGGGGGAAGGAGGTGGTTTTCTGGGTGTGGGTGTGAGTTTGTGGTTTGGTCTCATGTTCTGAGAAGAGCTAGGAAAGGCGGTTTGTTTGGTTTGGAGTGGACTTTTTCTCGCAAGTCTTTTGACATGGCGAGTGTTGTTTTGTATGTGTATCGCACTGTGTCCCTGTTTGTAGACATTAGAAAAGAGAATGCATCAATGGATGTGTCCTGTCTAGTAGAAAGCTTCCAGCATTCATCCTGCCCAATTTAGGAATGGACTGCGGCTTGCCTTATCCATGGGCAAAACCTACTATCTTTCTAAATTCCTGTTTTCTTCCTGAATTCTGGCCACTCTTCAGAATAGGCTCATGGTTTTGTGTCCAAGATATGTACAACCTCCAAGCTTGGTGACATGGCCATGTACTAGATAGCTGAAAGGAATGGCGAGCATCTCAGAAAACTCAGATATCAGTGGGCCCATTAAAGTTTCAGTGGAGAAACCCTGCTTTGGGCCTTTTGCTTACCTATTGTTCTGTTTCCCTGGATGTCAGCAAGGTCTTTGCTTCAGGACACACCTTTGTGAAGCCTGAAGAAAACAGTTTTCAAATGCAAACGAATGGGCATCACTTGTGGCTCTTTGCTTAATTGCTTTGCAAAGGGATGTTTCTGAATCAGCCTCTTGGCCCTGTGTGAGGCTGTGGCTTAGATTGTCAGCACCTGATGGATCTCAGGAAGGATCCCATATGTGCATCCAAAGCCAATATGGCAAAACAGCAGTCATTGTGGATGAAGTCTCTCGCCTTCCTCTGTAAGGTTCCTGACCTGCATCAAGTGAGAATAGGAATCCTTTGGGTCAAATGAGTTTTTCAAAGCCCTGCAGAGGCTAGCCATTATGTGCTTGTGTTTTCTCATAACTCCAATTTACACAAAAAATGTGTACCCCACCATCAGCAGGCCTCAAAGTTTAGAAGCTGAGCAGTATTAAAGGCAGGCCATTTTGATCACTCCTGGTTCAAAGAAGGGTGTCCAGGCCACCCTGACATTAGGTAAATGAGGGGCAAGGGAGCTTATTGTGGACACTGTCTTAGGCTGCGCCCCTCATGGAAACATCCAGCCAGAGGTTATGAGGATTGTCTATATGGAAGACATTGAGAGCCTTGTGGCAGTGTTTTGGTTTGAATTGTGGTCATTTGTATGGCGGTGGAAGAGATGAGTGGGTCCGCTTGGGCTTGAACTCTGGTGTGATTCCCCTAAGAGACTGAATTCTGGAACTGACGTCAGAGCAGTATTGCCATGAATTGAGTTGGGATTTTCCGAGGCCACGCATGAGAGTACCCCTGAAAACTGAGATCAAAGCCCAGGATCACTTTCCACAGATCACTGGAAATCTCAGCCAGGATATCACATGATGTTATTCTTAAAGACCTGGAGGCAATAGTTGAGAGTCAAAACACAGATGTACCTTACATCGTAGAGCTCAGTGGCCCTGGTTTTATGTGACTTTTTTGGGCCACTCTTTGGGAAGCCTTGTTTGTGAGAGTTCTCCAGAGCTTTTATTGAAAAGATCTTTCTCACTATTAAATGGTTCCTTAATGAATGGAAACCCACAGTGCCTCCAACTTCATCCTTTACAAATGGCTAGATAAATACCGTGCCATCTTTGAAATTCCCATGACCAGGTGGCACTGGAGAACCTTAGGATGTCCTGTTGCTGATCATGAGTTTACCAGACAGGTGCCTTGATTGACGGCTTTCATGAAAATGATGAAGAACAGAGATGCCAGTGAGGTGGGGCCTGCTGAGTAGTGGGCCTAGAGCAGTGGTGTGCAGGTGTGTGATAAAACATCTGTGGTGGGGCCATGTGGATCTGCCATGGGCTTCCAAATGTCTTGTGACTGACATGGTGCAGCCAGCAGACCCTTATATGTAAAGGCATCTTGTTATATGGAGAGTTTCAGAACAATGTTCAGAATCAGGTTGCTATGGTCAAGGGACCAAGCTCTGTGAGATAGAAGCATGCTTGGTGCATTCTCCTAGGACCCTGACACACCACACGTGACAGAACTACCTCCAGCACTGTGTCCAGTTGAAGTCCTTGTATTTCGTGAAGCAAATACCAAACTCCCAGTGAAGCAGCAAGAAACACCACGAAAAATGGCGGATGACCAAATGGCTTCACAGTTCCCACGGGGAGATACTTAGCCCCCAGTGGCCACAGTTTACCTACAAAAAGACAATTCAGCACTTCTGCCTCATGTTCATTGGAAAATCAGAAACCATGTCCTCCAGGTCACATAGATGCAGACCCAGCTTTGATGGTCTCACTACAAAGGAAGCTAATGCTCCTGACAACAACATATATTTCAAGAGCCCAACCTCAGAGGCAGTTTCTCAAGAAGTCTTTAGGCCAGCAGCGCTCCATGTTTGTGGAGTGTTTATCCTCTCCCTTACTTATGGAAACTCCTCTACCACCTCCAAAGTTGTGAACTCCTGAGCATTTTTCATTCCACATATGTATTCAAAGATTTTCTAACTCTTCTCCTCGAATTGCATCTTACTTGGGGCAAGGGTATTCTCAAGGCGTTTTTCTGGATGACAGTGGGAAAATTTTGTGTAGCACATATTTGCATACACATTGGATTCATTTTCCTATTTTCCATTCAAAATACTGAATCCCTGACACTAACCCATACCCTACTAGACTCTGACTACAAATCCTAATATGATAGAAAAAAATAACCCAAACAGAATAGAAATACAAGCAGTTCAGAGGAGGCATGGTGTGTAGTTGGACAGGCCTTTTGCATTATAAAGGGTAGATGTAATGAATCTAGTCCAATGTAATAGTTCTTCATGTGTTTTTAAACTTAACAAATATGTGAATTTCTGTCTCCCTTTCTCTGCAACCTATTCAGAACATGTATTTTTACATGCACATATAAAATCCTACCTGGTTTCCCAGCTACATTCTTGTGAGGTGGCTGACTTGGCAGATACAAACTGTGAGAAGAAATCACTCCTCCTAAATGCTGTTGGAACTGAAAATCAACCTATGGGTGAGCTTCCTACTTCAACAACATGATACATACATCCATGTTTAGTAAAATAAATATTTCTGGATCTTGGAATGATATATATTTCATGATGAATTTGAATTGGCATATATATTTTTACTTTTTAATGTCTCTCTGTGTGTGTTTTGTGTATATATATGTGTATATATACACACACACTCTCCAGATTTTTCAAAATATAAAATATGTGTGTCTTATTTTACACTCCCTGAATTCATGTTCATGTATGTGGATTTATAATCAACTTTTTACAAGATTATTCTCAGAAATATTCATCCTCCTGAAATACATATTTGTTTCCTAGTACTGAAAACTAACTTCAGTGAATGGTGCATAGAAATCCTAACATTTCTACAGTAACTGACCCTGTTTAACATCAATGCAAGTAGACTCCTATGGGACATGATGTGTATTTTGACATTTATTTTTATTCAACACTGGTACATTACTCTTTCTTCAGTTGATGCACATCATAGGATATATATTTCATCCTCAAGTTCACAAATTTCTAGGCATTTGGTTCACTTTCAATCAAATCCTGATTCAGAACACATGTATTCCTCCATGTTTCTTCACTGGTCTTTTCATGAGACTTCTTTCCAAACACATTATTTTGGATTTCCATAATCACTTTGGAACCAAAACTCACACACCCCTTATGGTAAACCATCACCCTAATATTACCATTTGATGTATAACTGGTTGGAATGAATGATCGTGTATCAATATAAGATTTCTTATATGTTTTCAGATATCAATTCAATCCATTATTTAAATTGGAACCAGTTATATTCTTTATTCACAGTATGGTCTATTCAAGCATTATCTCTATACTCATAGACCCAGGGTACGTTTATATTTCCCCCCGAATTCTAATTTATACGTCTTCAACATATTGCTCCCAAAAATAGTGGAAGAAATACTCATGTCACCTGATGTACATATATATTTTATCACAGTGATACTCTGAACACAAAATGCAAAGGTCACACTTATGATTGTACCTAAGCCTAATTGGAAAGTGAGCATGGATTACTAAAACCATCCTTGTCTAGGTTGGCTAATGCTCTCAAATGTCAATTCTATTGGTGTCTACACATTTGTTTCTGCCAAAGATTATATATTCTACCTCAACCCTGTTGAAAATGTCTAATCCTATCACTCACTTTATACTTTTCCTAATTTCTTAATGTCTATATTCATATCTGCTTTCCTACATATCTTCCCCAGTTCATCATTGTGACTGACTCTTCACATGTCCTGACATTTACATTCACTTTCTAACAGACACCCTATTGCTAAAGAACTTTTGGTCCAAATATTATACTCACTCTTCTTCCTAAACCTACTGACTATCTTTCTAATCCTACCTGATATCCCTTTTTGACTTGATCTTCTCTTCTACATTCAATAATCCAAGGTACAAGGTCCTATGCCATTGTATGTTGATTTATCAGAGACATCTGTACAGAATGTAATTCAAAGCTAAATATCCCAATCAAGGGCCCAATGCCCTTCTGGCCTTCAAATCTTACTTAGATTTCTGTTTTCATACATATATTTCACCTCTATATTATTATGAATATCACAGGTTCCCAATACCATTCTTCATCCAGCAGAATGATTTCTAACCCAAATTGAACATGTTCTTAACCCCAAGCATTCACTGTTTTCTCAATCTCACTTTACAAAAGAGCAGGGACAGAGTTGGTCTTACAATACAGGAATGTAGGGGATCTTTCACCTGCTGAGAATCTTCAAGGTCCATGCAGGAATGATCCCTGGAGAAGATGTTGGAAGCTCGGAAGGTCCTGAGAGAGGACAAGTCATCTTCCGTGGCAAACAACCTGGTCAGGATGAAGGGATGTGTCTGAATGAGCCTCTCTCTTCTTCATGTAGACAAGATGGACCAAACCAGGCCTGTGTGGAGAGCTTTTTTTGGGTGCCTATGGTTGATATACCATTCTAACTTTTGAAAGTGTCACAGGAAGCAGGGCAGCCTCCATCTCATGGGACCCTTGGAAACAACAGTTAGGACAAAGTGGTTTCCAAGGCAGTGACCTCATTAAGTTCCTGAAGGAAGTGACCTCACCACACTTCCTTGGTGATGGAACTCTCTGAACTTGGGATCCAGGAAGCCAGGCACCCAGAGGCAGTCCCAGTGCCAGTTCCAGTGGGCTCACTTGTTTGGATTTACCAAGGACAGAGTCAGTCTTTCTTGGTACCTACAGATGTGAGGATGGCCAAATGCCAGGAAAGCTCTGAATGGGGTCTCTCTTGAGAAAGCAGGTAGTGGCTCACCCCTGGCTCCTGACAACTTCACAGAATTGGCCAAGGAGGCCAGATCTGAGACAAGACAGGCCATTTCGTGGGAACATAGTATGGCACACCAGTCAGAAGACACTGCGGGTAGTCACAGACCTCCTTGGGGAAGGAGGAGGCTTTGTGGGTGAGGGTGTGTGTTTGTGATTTGGTCTCATGTTCTGAGAAGAGGTAGGAAAGACGGTTTGTTTGGTTTGGAGTGGACTGTTTCTAGCAAGTCTTTTGAAAAGGCGAGTGTTGCTTTGTCTGTGTATCACACTGTGTCTGTGGTTGTAGACATTAAAAAAGAGAATGCATCAATGGATGTGTCCTGTCTAGTAGAAAGCTTCCAGCATTCATGCTGCCCAATTTATTAATGGACTGCAGCTTGCCTTTTCTATGGGCAAAACCTACTATCTTCCTAAATTCTTGTTTCCTTCCTAAATTCTTGCCACTCTTCAGAATAGGCTCATGGTTTTGTGTCCAAGATATGTACCACCTCCAAGCTTGGTGACATGGCCATGTACTAGATAGCTGAAAGGAATGGTGAGCATCTCAGAAAACTCAGATATCAGTGGGCCCATTAAAGTCTCAGTGGAGAAACCCTGCTTTGGGCCTTTTGCTTACCTATTGTTCTGTTTCCCTTGTTGTCAGCAAGGTCTTTTCCTCAGGACACACCTTTGTGAAGCCTGAAGAAAACAGTTTTCAAATGCAAACGAATGGGCATCACTTGTAGCTCTTTGCTTAATTGCTTTGCAAACGGATGTGTCTGAATCAGAATCTTGGCCCTGTGTGAGGCTGTGGCTTAGATTGTCAGCACCTGATGGATCTCAGGAAAGATCCCATATGTGCATCCAAAGCCAATATGGCAAAACAGCAGTGATTGTGGATGAAGTCTCTCGCCTTTCTCTATAAGGTCCCTGACCTGCATCAAGTGAGAATAGGGATCCTTTGGGTCAAATGAGTTTTTCAAAGCCCTGCAGAGGCTAGCCATTATGTGCTTGTGTTTTCTCATGACTCCAATATACACAAAAAATCTGTACCCTACCATCAGCAGGCCTCAAAGTTTAGAAGTTGAGCAGTATTAAAAGCAGGCCTATTTGATCACTCCTGGTTCAAAGAAGGGTGTCCAGGCCACCCTGACATTAGGCAAATGATGGGCAAGGGAGCTTATTGTGGACACTGTCTTTGGCTGCGACCCTCATGGAAACCTCCAGCCAGAGGTTATGAGGATTGTCTATATGGAAGAAGTTGAGGGCCTGGTGGCAGTGTTTTGGTTTGACTTGTGGTCATTTGTATGGCATTGGAAGAGATGACTGGGTCCGCCTGGGCTTGAACTCTGGTGTGATTCCCCTTGGAGACTGAGTTCTGGAACTGACCTCAGAGAAGTATTGCCATGAATTGAGTTGGGATTTTCCGAGGCCACGCATGAGAGTCCCCCCTGGAAACTGAGATCGAAGCCCAGGGTGACTTTCCACAGAACACTGGGAATCTCAGCCAAGATATCACATGATTTTATTCTTAGAGATCTGGCAGCAATATTTGAGAGTCAAAACACACATGGACCTCACATTGTAGACCTCAGTTGGCCTGGTTTCATGTGACGTTTTTTGGCCACTCTTTGGGAAGCCTTGTTTGTGAGAGTTCTCCAGAGCGTTCATTGAAATGATCTTTCTCACCATTAAATGGTTCCTGAATGAATGGAAACCCACAGTGCCTCCAACTTCATCCTTTAAAAATGCCTAGATAAATACCGTGCAATCTTTCAAATTCCCATGACCAGATGGCACTGGAGAATCGTAGGATGTCCTGTTGCTGATCATGAGTTTACCAGACAGGTGCCTTGATTGACGGCTTTCATGAAAATGATGAAGAACAGAGATGCCAGTGAGGTGGGCTCGGCTGAGTAGTGGGCCTAGAGCAGTGGTGTGCAGGTGTGTGATAAAACATCTGTGGTGGGGCCATGTGGATGTGCCATGGGTTTCCAAATGTCTTGTGACTGACATGGTGCAGCCAGCAGACCCTTATATGTAAAGGCATCTTGTTATATGGAGAGGTTTCAGAACAATGTTCAGAATCAGGTTGCTATGGTCAACGGGCAAAGCTCTGTGCGATAGAAGCTTGCTTGGTGCTTTCTCCTAGGACCCTGAAACACCACACGTGAACGAACTCCCTCCAGCACTGTGTCCCAGTTGAAGTCCTTGTATTTTGTGAAGCAAATACCAAACTCCCAGTGAAGCAGCAAGAAACACCACGAAAAGTGGAGGATGACCAAATGGCTTCACACTTCCCACGGGGAGACACTTAGCCCCCAGTGGCCACAGTTTACCTACAAAGAGAGAATTCAGCACTTCTGCCTCATGTTCATAGGAAAATCAGAATCCCTGTCCTCCAGGTCACATAGATGCAGTCCCAGCTTTGATGGTCTCACTACAAAGGAAGCTAATGCTCCTGACAACAACATATATTTCAAGAGCCCAACCTCAGAGGCAGTTTCTCAAGAAGTCTTTAGGCCAGCAGAGCTCCATGTTTGTGGAGTGTTTATCCTCTCCCTTACTTATGGAAACTCCTCTACCACCTCCAAATTTGTGAACTCCTGAGCATTTTTCATTCCACATATGTATTCAAAGATTTTCTATCTCTTCTTCTCGAATTGCGTCTTACTTGGGGTAAGGGTTTTGTCAAGGCATTTTTCTGGATGACAGTGGGAAGATTTTGTGTAGCACATATTTGCATACACATTGGATTCATTTTCCTACTTTCCATTCCAAATACTGAATCCCTGACACTAACCAATCCCCAATTAGACTCTGAATACAAATGCTAATATGATAAAAAAAATAACCCAAACAGAATAGAAATACAAGGAGTTCAGAGGAAGCATGGTGTTTAGTTGGACAGGCCTTTTGCATTATAAATTGTAGATGTTATGAATCTAGTCAAATGTAATAGTTCTCCATGTGTTTTTGAACTTAACAAATGTGTGAATTCCTGTCTCCCTTTCTCTGCAGCCTATTCAGCACATGTATTTTTACATTCACATAGAGAATCCTACCTGGTTTCCCAGCTACATTCTTGGGAGGTGGCTGACTTGGTAGATACAAACTGTGAGAAGAAATCACTCCTAAATGCTGTTGGAACTGAAAACTAACCTATGGGTGAGCTTCCTATTTCAACAACATGATACATACATCCATGTTCAGTAAAATAAATATTTCTGGATCTTGGGATGATATATATTTCATGATGAATTTAACTTGATATATATATATATATATATATATATATGTATATAAACACACACACTCTCCAGATTTTTCAAAATATAAAATATGTGTGTCTTATTTTACACTGCCTGAATTCATATTCATGTATGTGGATTTATAATCAACTTTTCACAAGATTATTCTCAGAAATATTCATCCACCTGAAATACATATTTGTTTCCTAGTACTGAAAACTAACTTCAGTGAATGGTGCATAGAAATCCTAACATTTCTACAGTAACTGACCCTGTTTAACATCAATGCAAGTAGACTCCTATGGGACATGATGTGTATTTTGACATTTATTTTTATTCAACACTGGTACATTACTATTTCTTCAGTTGATGCACATCATAGGATATATATTTCATCCTCAAGTTCACAAATTTCTAGGCATTTGGTTCACTTTCAATCAAATCCTGCTTCAGAACACATGTATTCCTCCATGTTTCTTGACTGGTCTTTTCATGAGACTTCTTTCCAAACACATTATTTTGGATTTCCATAATCACTTTGGAACCAAAACTCACACACCCCTCATGGTAAACCATCACCCTAATATTACCATTAGATGTATAACTGGTTGGAATGAATCATCGTGTATCAATATAAGATTTCTTATATGTTTTCAGATATCAATTCAATCCATTATTTAAATTGGAACCAGTTATATTCTTTATTCACAGTATGGTCTATTCATGCATTATCTCTATACTCATAGACCCAGGGTACAACTATTTGTACCCCCGAATTCTAATTTATACGTCTTCAACGTATTGCTCCCAAAAATAGTGGAAGAAATACTCATGTCACCTGATCTACATATATATTTTATCAAATGATATTCTGAACACAAAATGCAAAGGTCACACTTATGATTGTACCTAAGCCTAATTGGAAAGTGAGCATGGATTACAAAAACCATCCTTGTCTAGGTTTGCTAATGCTCTCAAATGTCAATTCTATTGGTGACTACACATTTGTTTCTGCCTAAAATTATATATTCAACCTCAACCCTGTTGAAAATGTCTAATCCTATCACTCACTTTATACTTTTCCTAATTTCCTTATGTCTATATTCATATCTGCTTTCCTACATATCTTCCCCAGTTCATCATTGTGACTGACACTTCACATGTGCTGACATTTACATTCACTCTCTAACAGACACCCTATTGCTAAAGAACTTTTGGTCCAAATATTATACTCACTCTTCTTCCTAAACCTACTGACTATCTTTCTAATCCTACCTACTATCCCTTTTTGACTTGATCTTCTCTTCTACATTCAATCATCCAAGGTACAAGGTCCTATGCCATTGTATGTTGATTTATCAGAGACATCTGTACAGAATGTAATTCAAAGGTAAGTATCCCAATCAAGGGCCCAATGCCCTTCTGGCCTTGAAATCTTACTTAGATTTTTGTTTTCATACATATATTTCACCTCTATATTATTATAAATATCACAGGTTCCCAATACCATTCTTCATCCAGCATTATGATTTCTAACCCAAATTGAACATGTTCTTAACCCCAAGCATTCACTGTTTCCTCAATCTCACTTTTAAAAAGAGCAGGGACAGAGTTTGTCTTACAATACAGGAATGTAGGGGATCTTTCACCTGCTGAGAACCTTCAAGGTCAATGCAGAAATGATCCCTGGAGAAGATGTTGGAAGCTCGGAAGGTCCTGAGAGAGGACAAGTCATCTTCCGTGGCAAACAACCTGGTCAGGATGAATGGATGTGTCTGAATGAGCCTCTCTCTTCTTCATGTAGACAAGATGGACCAAACCAGGCCTGTGTGGAGAGCTTTTCCTGGGTGCCTATGGTTGATATACCATTCTAACATTTGAAAGTGTCACAGGAAGCAGGGGCAGCCTCCATCTCATGGGATCCTTGGAAACAACAGTTAGGACAAAGTGGTTTCCAAAGCAGTGACCTCATTCAGTTCCTGAAGGAAGTGACCTCACCACACTTCCTTGGTGATGGAACTTTCTGAACTTCGGATCCAGGAAGCCAGGCACGCAGAGGCAGTCTCAGTGCCAGTCCCAGTGGGCTCACTTGTTTGGATTTACCAAGGACAGAGTCAGTCTTTCTTGGTACCTACAGATGTTAGGATGGCCAAGTGCCAGGAAAGCTCTGAAGGGGGTCTTTCCTGAGAAAGCAGGTAGTGGCTCACCCCTGGCTCCTGACAACTTCACAGATGGCCAAGGAGGCCAGATCTGAGACAAGACAGGCCATTCCGGGGGAACCTAGTATGGCCCACCAGTCAGAGGACACTGTGGGTAGTAACAGACGTCCTTGGGGGAAGGAGGTGGCTTTGTGGGTGTGGGTGTGAGTTTGTGGTTTGGTCTCATGTTCTGAGAAGAACTAGGAAAGGCGGTTTGTTTGGTTTGGAGTGGACTGTTTCTAGCAAGTCTTTTGACAAGGCGAGTGTTGCTATGTCTCTGTATCGCACTGTGTCCCTGGTTGTAGATATTAGAAAAGAGAATGCATCAATGGATGTGTCCTGTCAATTAGAAAGGTTCCAGCATTCATCCTGCTCAACTTATGAATGGACTGCGGCTTGCCTTATCCATGGGCAAAACCTACTATCTTCCTAAATTCCTGCTTTCTTCCTGAATTCTGGCCACTCTTCAGAATAGGCTCATGGTTTTCTGTCCAAGATATGTACCACCTCCAAGCTTGGTGACATGGCCATGTACTAGATAGCTGAAAGGAATGGCGATCATCTCAGAAAACTCAGATATCAGTGGGCCCATTAAAGTCTCAGTGGAGAAACCCTGCTTTGGGCCCTTTGCTTACCTATTATTCTGTTTCCCTGGATGTCAGCAAGGTCTTTGCCTCAGGACACACCTTTGTGAAGCCTGAAGAAAACAGTTTTCAAATGCAAACGAATGGGCATCACTTGTGGCTCTTTGCTTAATTGCTTTGCAAAGGGATGTGTCTGAATCAGAATCTTGGCCCTGTGTGAGGCTGTGGCTTAGATTGTCAGCACCTGATGGATCTCAGGAAAGATCCCATATGTGCATCCAAAGCCAATATGGCAAAACAGCAGTCATTGTGGATGAAGTCTCTCGCCTTCCTCTGTAAGGTTCCTGACCTGCATCAAATGAGAATAGGGATTCTTTGGGTCAAATGAGTTTTCAAAGCCATGCAGAGGCTAGCCATTATGTGCTTGTGTTTTCTCATGACTCCAATTTACACAAAAAATCTGTACCCCACCATCAGCAAGCCTCAAAGTTTAGAAGCTGAGCAGTATTAAAGGCAGGCCTATTTGATCACTCCTGGTTCAAAGAAGGGTGTCCAGGCCACCCTGAAATTAGGCAAATGTGGGGCAAAGGAGTTTATTGTGGACACTGTCTTAGGCTGCGCCCCTCATGGAAACATCCAGCCAGAGGTTATGAGGATTGTCTATATGGAAGAAGTTGAGGGCCTTGTGGCAGTGTTTTGGTTTGAATTGTGGTCATTTGTATGGCGGTGGAAGAGATGACTGGGTCCGTCTGGGCTTGAACTCTGGTGTCATTCCCCTTAATGACTGAGTTCTGGAACTGACCTCAGAGAAGTATTGCAATGAATTGAGTTGGGATTTTCCGAGGCCACGCATGAGAGTCCCCCCTGGAAACTTAGATGGAAACCCAGGGTGACTTTCCACAGAACACTGGGAATCTCAGCCTGGATATCACATGATTTTATTCTTAAAGACCTGGCAGCCATTTTTGAGAGTGAAAACACACATGGACCTCACATTGTAGACCTCAGTGGGCCTGGTTTCATGTGACGTTTTTTGGCCACTCTTTGGGAAGCCTTGTTTGTGAGAGTTCTCCAGAGCTTTCATTGAAATGATCTTTCTCACCATTAAATGGTTCCTGAATGAATGGAAACCCACAGTGCCTCCAACTCCATCCTTTAAAAATGGCTAGATAAATACCGTGCAATCTTTAAAATTCCCATGACCAGGTGGCACTGGAGAACCTTAGGATGTCCTGTTCCTGATCATGAGTTTACCAGACAGGTGCCTTGATTGACGGCTTTCATGAAAATGATGAAGAACAGAGATGCCAGTGAGGTGGGGCCGGCTGAGTAGTGGGCCTAGAGCAGTGGTGTGCAGGTGTGTGATAAAACATCTGTGTTGGGGCCATGTGGATCTGCCATGGGCTTCCAAATGTCTTGTGACTGACATGGTGCAGCCAGCAGACCCTTATATGTAAAGGCATCTTGTTATATGGAGAGGTTTCAGAACAATGTTCAGAATCAGGTTGATATGGTCAAGGGGCCAAGCTCTGTGGGATAGATGCTTGCTTGGTGCTTTATCCTAAGACCCTGACACAACACACGTGACAGAACTCCCTCCAGCACTGTGTCCCAGTTGAAGTCCTTGTATTTCGTGAAGCAAATACCAAACTCCCAGTGAAGCAGCAAGAAACACCACGAAAAATGGAGGATGACCAAATGGCTTCACAGTTCCCACGGGGAGATACTTAGCCCCCAGTGGCCACAGTTTACCCACAAAGAGAGAATTCAGCACTTCTGCCTCATGTTCATTGGAAAATCAGAATCCATGTCCTCCAGGTCACATAGATGCAGACCCAGCTTTGATGGTCTCACTACAAAGGAAGCTAATGCTCCTGACAACAACATATATTTCAAGAGCCCAACCTCAGAGGCAGTTTCTCAAGAAGTCTTTAGGCCAGCAGAGCTCCATGTTTGTGGAGTGTTTATCCTCTCCCTTACTTATGGAAACTCCTCTACCACCTCCAAAGTTGTGAACTCCTGAGCATTTTTCATTCCACATATATATTCAAAGATTTTCTAACTCTTCTCCTTGAATTGCGTCTTACTTGGGACAAGGGTTTTCTCAAGGCATTTTTCTGGATGACAGTGGGAAGATTTTGTGTAGCACATATTTGCATACACATTGGATTCATTTTCCTATTTTCCATTCCAAATACTGAATCCCTGACACTAACCAATCCACAATTAGACTCTGAATACAAATACTAATATGATAAAAAAATAACCCAAACAGAATAGAAATACAAGGAGTTCAGAGGAAGCATGGTGTGTAGTTGGACAGTCCTTTTGTATTATAAATTGTAGATGTTATGAATCTAGTCCAATGTAATAGTTCTCCATGTGTTTTTGAACTTAACAAATGTGTGAATTCCTGTCTCCCTTTCTCTGCAGCCTATTCAGCACATGTATTTTAACATTCACATAGAGAATCCTACGTGGTTTCCCAGCTACATTCTTGGGAGGTGGCTGACTTGGCAAATACAAACTGTGAGAAGAAATCACTCCTAAATGCTGTTGGAACTGAAAACTAACCTATGGGTGAGAGCTTCCTATTTCAACAACATGATACATACATCCATGTTCAGTAAAATAAATATTTCTTGATCTTGGGATGATATATATTTCATGATGAATTTCACTTGGTATATATATATATATATATGTATATATACGCACACACACTCTCCAGATTTTTCAAAATATAAAATATGTGTGTCTTATTTTAAACTTTCTGAATTCATGTTCATGTATGTGGATTTATAATCAACTTTTCACAAGATTATTCTCAGAAATATTCATCCACCTGAAATACATATTTGTTTCCTAGTACTGAAAACTAACTTCAGTGAATGGTGCATAGAAATCCTAACATTTCTACAGTAACTGACCCTGTTTAACATCAATGCAAGTAGACTCCTATGGGACATGATGTGTATTTTGACATTTATTTTCATTCAAAACTGTTACATTACTATTTCTTTAGTTGATGCACATCATAGGATATATATTTCATCCTCAAGTACATATATATCTAGGCATTTGGTTCACTTTCAATCAAATCCTGCTTCAGAACACATGTATTCCTCCATGTTTCTTGACTGGTCTTTTCATGAGACTTCTTTCCAAACACATTATTTTGGATTTCCATAATCACTTTGGAACCAAAACTCACACACCCCTCATGGTAAACCATCACCCTAATATTACCATTAGATGTATAACTGGTTGGAATGAATGATCATGTATCAATATAAGATTTCTTATATGTTTTCAGATATCAATTCAATCCATTATTTTATTGGAACCAGGTATATTCTTTATTCACAGAATGGTCTTTTCATGCATTATCTCTATACTCATAGACCCAGGGTACACCTATTTGTACCCCCAAATTCTAATTTATACATCTTCAATGTATTGCTTCCAAAAATAGTGGAAGAAATACTCATGTCTCCTGATCTACATATATATTTTATCACAGTGATATTCTGAACACAAAATGCAAAGGTCACACTTATGATTGTACGTAAGCCTAATTGGAAAGTGAGCATGGATTACTAAAACCATCCTTGTCTAGGTTGGCTAATGCTCTCAAATGTCAATTCTATTGGTGACTACGTATTTGTTGCTGCCTAGGATTATATATTGAACCTCAACCCTTTTGAAAATGTCTAATCCTATCACTCACTTTATACTTTGCCTAATTTCCTAATGTCTATATTCATATCTGCTTTCCTACATATCTTCCCCAGTTCATCATTGTGACTGACTCTTCACATGTGCTGACATTTACATTCACTCTCTAACAGACACCCTATTGCTAAAAAAATTTTGGTCCAAATATTATATTCCCTCTTCTTCCTAAACCTAATGACTATCTTTCTAATCCTACCTACTATCTTTTTTTGACTTGATCTTCTCTTCCACATTCAATCATCCAATGTACAAGGTCCTATGCCATTGTATGTTGATTTATCAGAGACATCTGTACAGAATGTATTTCAAAGCTAAGTACCCCAATCAAGGGCCCAATGCACTTCTGGCCTTCAAATCTTACTTAGATTTTTGTTTTCATACATATATTTCACCTCTATATTATTATAAATATCACAGGTTCCCAATACCATTCTTCATCCAGCAGAATGATTTCTAACCCAAATTGAACATGTTCTTTACCCCAAGCATTCACTGTTTCCTCAATCTCATTTTACAGAAGAGCAGGGACAGAGTTGGTCTTAAAATACAGGAATGTAGGGGATCTTCCACCTCCTGAGAACTTCCAAGGTCCATGCAGAAATGATCACTGGAGAAGATGTAGGCAGCTAGGAAGGACGTGAGAGAGTAAAAGTCATCTTCCGTGGCAAACAACCTGGTCAGGATGAAGGGATGTGTCTGAATGAGCCTCTCTCTTCTTCATGTAGACAAGATGGACCAAACCAGGCCTGTGTGGAGAGCTTTTCCTGGGTGCCTATGGTTGATATACCATTCTAACTTGTGAAAGTGTCACAGGAAGCAGGGGCAGCCTCCATCTCATGGGACCCTTGGAAGCATCAGTTAGGACAAAGTGGTTTCCAAGGCAGTGACCTCATTAAGTTCCTGAAGGAAGTGACCTCACCACACTTCTTTGGTGATGGAACTCTCTGAACTTGGGATCCAGGAAGCCAGGCACCCAGAGGCAGTCCCAGTGCCAGTCCCAGTGGGCTCACTTGTTTGGATTTACCAAGGACAGAGTCAGTCTTTCTTGGTACCTACAGATGTGAGGATGGCCAATTGCCAGGAAAGCTCTGAAGGGAGTCTTTCCAGGGAAAGCAGGTAGTGGCTCACCCCTGGCTACTGACAACTTCACAGAATTGGCCAAAGAGGCCAGATGTGAGACAAGACAGGCCATTTCGGGAAATCCTAGTATGGCCCACTAGTCAGAGGACACTGCGGGTAGTCACAGACGTCCTTGGGGAAGGAGGTGGTTTTGGGGTTGTGGGTGTGAGTTTCTGGTTTGGTCTCATGGTATGAGAAGAGCTAGGAAAGGCCGTTTGTTTGGTTTGGAGTGGACTGTTTTTAGCAAGTCTTTTGACAAGGCGAGTGTTGCTTGGTCTGTGTATCTCACTGTGTCCGTGGTTGTAGACATTAGAAAAGAGAATGCATCAATGGATGTGTCCTGTCTAGTAGAAATCTTCCAGCATTCATCCTGCCCAATTTATGAATGGACTGCGGCTTGCATTATCCATGGGCAAAGCCTACTAACTTCCTAAATTCCTGTTTTCTTCCTGAATTCTGGCCACTCTTCAGAACAGTCTCATGGTTTTCTGTCCAAGATATGTACCACCTTCAAGCTTGGTGACATGGCCATGTACTAGATAGCTGAATGGAATGGGGAGCATCTCAAAAAACTCAGATATCAGTGGGCCCATTAAAGTCTCAGTGGAGAAAACCCTGCTTTGGGCCTTTTGCTTACCTATTGTTCTGTTTCCCTGGATGTCAGCAAGGTCTTTGCCTCAGGACAAACCTTTGTGAAGCCTGAAGAAAACAGTTTTCAAATGCAAACGAATGGGCATCACTTGTGGCTCTTTGCTTAATTGCTTTGCAAAGGGATGTGTCTGAATCAGCCTCTTGGCCCTGTGTGAGGCTGTGGCTTAGATTGTCAGCACCTGATGGATCTCAGGAAAGATCCCATATGTGCATCCAAAGCCAATTTGGCAAAACAGCAGTCATTGTGGATGAAGTCTCTCGCCTTCCTCTGTAAGGTCCCTGAACTGCATCAAGTGAGAATAGGGATCCTTTGGGTCAAATGAGTTTTTCAAAGCCCTGCAGAGGCTAGGCATTATATGCTTGTGTTTTCTCATGACTCCAATTTACAGAAAAATTGTGTACCCCACCATCAGCAGGCCTCAAAGTTTAGAGGCTGAGCAGTATTAAAGGCAGGTCTATTTGATCACTCCTGTTTCAAAGAAGGGTGTCAAGGCCAACCTGACATTAGGCAAATGAGGGGCAAGGGAGCTTATTGTGGACACTGTCTTAGGCTACGACCCTCATGGAAACCTCCAGCCAGAGGTTATGAGGATTGTCTATATGCAAAAAGATGAGGGCCTTGTGGCAGTGTTTTGGTTTGAATTGTGGTATTTGTATGGCGGTGGAAGAGATGACTGGGTCCGCCTAGGCTTGAACTCTGGTGTGATTCCCCTTGGAGACTGAGTTCTGGAACGGACCTCAGAGAAGTATTGCCATGAATTGAGTTGGGATTTTCCGATCCATGCATGAGAGTCCCCCCTGGAAACTGAGATCAAAGCCCAGGGTGACTTTCCACCGAACACTGGGAATCTCAGCCAGGATATCACATGATTTTATTCTTAAAGACCTGGAAGCCATAGTTGAGAGTCAAAACAAACATGGACCTCACATTGTAGACCTCAATGGGCCTGGTTTCATGTGACGTTTTTTGGCCACTCTTTGGGAAGCCTTGTTTGTAAGAGTTCTCCAGAGCTTTCTTTGAAATTATCTTTCTCATTATTAAATGGTTCCTGAATGAATGGAAACCCACAGTGCCTCCAACTTCATCTTTTACAAATGGGTAGATGAGTACTGTGCAATCTTTGAAATTTCCATGACCAGGTGGCACTGGAGAACCTTAGGATGTCCTGTTGCTGATCATGAGTTTACCAGACAGGTGCCTTGATTGTCGGCTTTCATGAAAATGATGAAGTACAGAGATGACAGTGAAGTGGGGCCTGCTGAGTAGTGGGCCTAGAGCAGTGGTGTGCAGTTGTGTGATAAAACATCTGTGGTGGGGCCATGAGGATCTGCAATGGGCTTCCAAATGTCTTGTGACTGACATGGTGCAGCCAGCAGACCCTTATATGTAAAGGCATCTTGTTACATGGAGAGGTTTCAGAACAATGTTCAGAATCAGGTTGCTATGGTCAAGGGGCCAAGCTCT
This sequence comes from Ictidomys tridecemlineatus, assembly GCF_052094955.1. Classification (NCBI taxonomy): domain Eukaryota; kingdom Metazoa; phylum Chordata; class Mammalia; order Rodentia; family Sciuridae; genus Ictidomys; species Ictidomys tridecemlineatus. The sequence goes on along the minus strand of NC_135480.1, from coordinate 123,420,269 downwards.
TTGGGATAGAAGCATGGTTGGTGCATTCTCCTAGGACCCTGACACACCACACGTGACAGAACTCCCTCCAGCACTGTGTCCCAGTTGAAGTCCTTGTATTTCGTGAAGCAAATACCAAACTCCCAGTGAAGCAGCAAGAAACACCACGAAAAGTGGAGAATTACCAAATGGCTTCATAGTTCCTACGGGGAGATACTTAGCCCCCAGTGGCCACAGTTTACCTACAAAGAGAATTCAGCACTTCTGCCTCATGTTCATTGGAAAATCAGAAACCATGTCCTCCAGGTCACATAGATGCAGAACCAGCTTTGATGGTCTTACTACAAAGGAAGCTAATGCTCCTGACAACAACATATATTTCAAGAGCCCAACCTCAGAGGCAGTTTCTCAAAAAGTCTTTCGGCCAGCAGAACTCCATGTTTGTGGAGTGTTTATCCTCTCCCTTACTTATGGAAACTCCTCTACCACCTCCAAAGTTGTGAACTCCTGAGCATATTTTATTCCACATATGTATTCAAAGAATTTCTAACTCTTCTCCTCGAATTGCGTCTTACTTGGGGCAAGGGTATTCTCAAGGCATTTTTCTGGATGACAGTGGGAAGATTTTGTGTAGCACATATTTCCATACACACTGGATTCATTTTCTTATTTTCCATTCCAAATACTGAATCCCTGAAACTAACCCATACCCTACTAGACTCTGACTACAAATTCTAATATGACAGAAAAAAATAACCCAAACAGAATAGAAATACAAGCAGTTCAGAGGAGGCATGGTGTGTAGTTTGACAGGCCTTTTGCATTATAAAGGGTAGATTTTATGAATCTAGTCCAATGTAAGAGTTCTCCATGTGTTTTTAAACTTAACAAATATGTGAATTCCTGTCTCCCTTTCTCTGCAGCCTATTCAGCACATGTATTTTTACATGCACATATAAAATCCTACCTGGTTTCCCAGCTACATTCTTGTGAGGTGGCTGACTTGGCAGATACAAACTGTGAGAAGAAATCACTCCTCCTAAATGCTGTTGGAACTGAAAATCAACCTATGGGTGAGCTTCCTACTTCAACAACATGATACATACATCCATGTTCAGTAAAATAAATATTTCTTGATCTTGGAATGATATATATTTCATGATGAATTTCAATTGGCATATATATTTTTACTTTATAATGTCTCTCTGTGTGTGTTTTGTGTGTATATATATGTGTGTATATATATATATACATATATATATATATATATATATATATATATACATATATGTATATATACACACACACACTCTCCAGATTTTTCAAAATATGAAATATGTGTGTCTTATTTTACACTCCTTGAATTCATGTTCATGTATGTGGATTTATAATCAACTTTTCACAAGATTATTCTCAGAAATATTCATCCACCTGAAATACATATTAGTTTCCTAGTACTGAAAACTAACTTCAGTGAATGGTGCATAGAAATCCTAACATTTCTACAATAACTGACCCTGTTTAACATCAATGCAAGTAGACTCCTATGGGACATGATGTGTATTTTGACATTTATTTTTATTCAACACTGGTACATTGCTCTTTCTTCAGTTGATGCACATCATAGGATATATATTTCATCCTTAAGTTCACAAATTTCTAGGCATTTGGTTCAGTTTCAATCAAACCCTGCTTCAGAACACATGTTTTCCTCCATGTTTCTTGACTGGTCTTTTCATGAGACTTCTTTCCAAACACATTATTTTGGATTTCCATAATCACTTTGGAACCAAAACTCACACACCCCTCATGGTAAACCATCACCCTAATATTACCATTAGATGTATAACTGGTTGGAATGAATGATCATATATCAATATAAGATTTCTTATATATTTTCAGATATCAATTCAATCCATTATTAAAATTGGAAACAGTTATATTCTTTATTCACAGTATGGTCTATTCATGCATTATCTCTATACTCATAGACCCAGGGTACACCTATTTAAACCCCCGAATTCTAATTTATACATCTTCAATGTATTGCTCCCAAAATAGTGGAAGAAATAATCATGTCACCTGAAATACATGTATATTTTATCACAGTGATATTCTGAACACAAAATGCAAAGTTCACACTTATGATTGTACCTAAGCCTAATTGTAAAGTGAACATGGATTACTAAAACCATCCTTGTCTAGGTTGGCTAATGCTCTCAAATGTCAATTCTACTGGTGACTACAGATTTGTTTCTGCCTAAGATTATATATTCAACCTCAACCCTGTTGAAAATGTCTAATCCTATCACTCACTTTATACTTTGCCTAATTTCCTAATGTCTATATTCATGTCTGCTTTCCTAAATATCTTCCGCACTTCATCATTGTGACTGACTCTTCACATGTGCTGACATTTACATTCACTCTCTAACAGAACCCTATTGCTAAAGAACTTTTGGTCCAAATATTATACTCACTCTTCTTCCTAAACCTACTGACTATCTTTCTCATCCTACCTACTATCCCTTTTTGACTTGATCTTCTCTTCTACATTCAATCATCCAAGGTACAAGGTCCTATGCCATTGTATATGGATTTATCAGAGACATCTGTACAGAATGTAATTCAAAGGTAAGTATCCCAATCAAGAGCCCAATGCGCTTCTGGCATTCAAATCTTACTTAGATTTCTGTTTTCATACATATATTTCACCTCTATATTATTATAAATATCACAGTTTCCCAATACAGTTCTTTATCCAGCAGAATGGTTTCTAACCCAAATTGAACATGTTCTTTACCCCAAGCATTCACTGTTTCCTCAATCTCACTTTACAGAACAGCAGGGACAGAGTTGGTCTTACAATACAGGAATGTAGGGGATCTTCCACCTGCTGAGAACCTCCAAGGTCCATGCAGAAATGATCCCTGGAGAAGATGTAGGCAGCTAGGAAGGACCTGAGAGAGTAAAAGTCATCTTCCGTGGCAAACAACCTGGTCAGGATGAAGGGATGTGTCTGAATGAGCCTCTCTCTTCTTCATGTAGACAAGATGGACCAAACCAGGCCTGTGTGGAGAGCTTTTCCTGGGTGCCTATGGTTGATATACCATTCTAACTTGTGAAAGTGTCACAGGAAGCAGGGGCAGCCTCCATCTCATGGGACCCTTGGAAGCAACAGTTAGTACAAAGTGGTTTCCAAGGCAGTGACCTCATTCAGTTCCTGAAGGAAGTGACCTCACCACACTTCCTTGGTGATGGAACTCTCTGAACTTGGGATCCAGTAGCTAGGCACCCAGAGGCAGTCCCAGTGCCAGTCCCAGTGGGCTCACTTGTTTGGATTTACAAAGGACAGAGTCAGTCTTTCTTGGTACCTACAGATGTGAGGATGGCCAATTGCCAGGAAAGCTCTGAAGGGGGTCTTTCCTGAGAAAGCAGGCAGTGGCTCACCCCTGGCTAAAGACAACTTCACAGAATTGGCCAAGGAGGCCAGATGTGAGATAAGATAAGCCATTTCAGGGGAACCTAGTATGGCCCACCAGTCAGAGGACACTTCGGGTAGTCACAGACCTTTTTGGGGGAAGGAGGTGGCTTTGTGGTTGTGGGTGTGAGTTTCTGGTTTGGTCTCATGTTATGAGAAGAGCTAGGAAAGGCCGTTTGTTTGGTATGGAGTGGACAGTTTCTAGCAAGTCTTTTGACAAGGCGAGTGTTGCTTGGTCTGTGTATCTCACTGTGTCCGTGGTTGTAGACATTAGAAAAGAGAATGCATCAATGGATGTGTCCTGTCTAGTAGAAATCTTCCAGCATTCATCCTGCCCAATTTATGAATGGACTGCGGCTTGCATTATCCATGGGCAAAGCCTACTATCTTCCTAAATTCCTGTTTTCTTCCTGAATTCTGGCCACTCTTCAGAACAGGCTCATGGTTTTGTGTCCAAGATATGTACCACCTCCAAGCTTGGTGACATGGCCATGTACTAGATAGCTGAATGGAATGGCGAGAATCTCAGAAAACTCAGATATCAGTGGGGCCATAAAAGTCTCAGTGGAGAAACCCTGCTTTGCGCCTTTTGCTTACCTATTGTTCTGTTTCCCTGGATGTCAGCAAGGTCTTTGCCTCAGGACACACCTTTGTGAAGCCTGAAGAAAACAGTTTTCAAATGCAAACGAATGGGCATCACTTGTGGCTCTTTGCTTAATTGCTTTGCAAAGGGATGTGTCTGAATCAGCCTCTTGGCCCTGTGTGAGGCTGTGGCTTAGATTGTCAGCACCTGATGGATCTCAGGAAAGATCCCATATGTGCATCCAAAGCCAATATGGCAAAACAGCAGTCATTGTGGATGAAGTCTCTCGCCTTCCTCTGTAAGGTCCCTGACCTGCATCAAGTGAGAATAGGGATCCTTTGGGTCAAATGAGTTTTTCAAAGCCCTGCAGAGGCTAGCCATTATGTGCTTGTGTTTTCTCATGACTCCAATTTACACCAAAAATGTGCACCCCCCCAGCAACAGGCCTCAAAGTTTAGAGGCTGAGCAGTATTAAAGGCAGCCCTATTTGATCACTCCTGGTTCAAAGAAGGGTGTCCAGGCCACCCTGACATTAGGCAAATGAGGGGCAAGGGAGCTTATTGTGGACACTGTCTTAGGCTACGACCCTCATGGAAACCTCAAGCCAGAGGTTATGAGGATTGTCTATATGGAAGAAGTTGAGGGCCTTGTGGCAGTGTTTTGGTTTGAATTGTGGTCATTTGTATGGCGGTGGAATAGATGACTGGGTCCGCCTGGGCTTGAACTCTGGTGTGATTCCCCTTGGAGAATGAGTTCTGGAACTGACCTCAGAGAAGTATTGCCATGAATTGAGTTGGGATTTTCCGAGGACACGCATGAGATTCCCCCCTGGATACTGAGATTGAAACCCAGGGTGACTTTCCACAGAACACTGGGAATCTCAGCCAGGATATCGCATGATTTTATTCATAAAGACCTGGCAGCCATAGTTGAGAGTCAAAACACACATGGACCTCACATCGTAGACCTCAGTGGGCCTGGTTTCATGTGACGTTTTTTGGCCACTCTTTGGGAAGCCTTGTTTGTGAGAGTTCTCCAGAGCTTTCATTGAAATGATCTTTCTCACCATTAAATGGTTCCTGAATGAATGGAAACCCACAGTGCCTCCAACTTAATCCTTTAAAAATGGCTAGATAAATACCATGAAATCTTTGAAATTCTCATAACCAGGTGGTACTGGAGAACCTTAGGATGTCCTGTTGCTGATCATGAGTTTACCAGACAGGTGACTTGATTGACGGCTTTCATGAAAATGATGAAGAATAGAGATGCCAGTGAGGTGGGGCCTGATGAGTAGTGGGCCTAGAGCAGTGGTGTGCAGGTGTGTGATAAAACATCTGTGGTGAAGCCATGTGGATCTGCCATGGGCTTCCAAATGTCTTGTGACTGACATGGTGCAGCCAGCAGACCCTTATATGTAAAGGCATCTTGTTATATGGAGAGGTTTCAGAACAATGTTCAGAATCAGGTTGCTATGGTCAAGGGGCCAAGCTCTGTGGGATAAAAGCATGGTTGGTGCATTCTCCTAGGAGCCTGACACACCACACGTGACAGAACTCCCTCCAGAACTGTGTCCCAGTTGATGTCCTTGTATTTCATGAATCAAATACCAAACTCCCAGTGAAGCAGCAAGAAACACCACGAAAAGTGGAGGATTACCAAATGGCTTCACAGTTCCCACGGGGAGATACTTAGCCCCTAGTGGCCACAGTTTACCTACAAAAAGACAATTCAGCACTTCTGCCTCATGTTCATTGGAAAATCAAAAACCATGTCCTCTAGGTCACATAGATGCAGACCCAGATTTGATGGTCTCACTACAAAGAAAGCTAATGCTCCTGAAAACAACATATATTTCAAGAGCCCAACCTCAGAGGCAGTTTCTCAAGAAGTCTTTAGGCCAGCAGAGCTCCATGATTGTGGAGCGTTTATCCTCTCACTGACTTATGGAAACTCCTCTACCACCTCCAAAGTTGTGAACTCCTGAGCATTTTTCATTCCACATATGTATTCAAAGATTTTATAACTCTTCTCCTAGAATTGGGTCTTACTTGGGGCAAGGGTATTGTCAAGGCATTTTTCTGGATGACAGTGGGAAGATTTTGTGTAGCACATATTTGCATACACATTGGATTCAATTTCCTATTTTCCATTCCAAATACTGAATTTCAGACACTAACACATACCCTACTAGACTCTGACAACAAATCCTAATATGAGACAAAAAAATAACCCAAACAGAATAGAAATACAAGCAGTTCAGAGGAGGCATGGTGTGTAGTTGGCTAAACCTTTTGCAGTATAAATGGGAGATGTTATGAATCTAGTCCAATTTAATCGTTCTCCATGTGTTTTTAAACTTAACAAATATGTGAATTCCTGTCTCCCTTTCTCTGCAGCCTATTCAGCACATGTATTTTTACATGCACATAGAGAATCCTACCTGGTTTTCCAGCTACATTCTTGTGAGGTGGCTGACTTGGCAGATAAAAACTGTGAGAAGAAATCACTCCTCCTAAATGCTGTTGGAACTGAAAATCAACCTATGGGTGAGCTTCCTACTTCAACAACATGATACATACATACATGTTCAGTAAAATAAATATTTCTGGATCTTGGGATGATATATATTTCATGATGAATTTCAATTGGCATATATATTTTTACTTTTTAATGTCTCTCTGTGTGTGTTTTGTGTGTATATATGTATATATATATATATATATATATATATATATATATATATATATGTATATATACACACACACACTCTCCAGAGTTTTCAAAACATAAAATATGTGTGTCTTATTTTACACTCCCTGAATTCATGTTCATGTATGTGGATTTATAATGAACTTTTCACAAGATTATTCTCAGAAATATTCATCCACCTGAAATACATATTTGTTTCCTAGTACTGAAAACTAACTTCAGTGAATGGTGCATAGAAATCCTAACATTTCTACAGTAACTGACCCTGTTTAACATCAATGCAAGTAGACTCCTATGGGACATGATGTGTATTTTGACATTTATTTTTATTCAACACTGGTACATTACTCTTTCTTCAGTTGATGCACATCATAGGATATATATTTCTTCCACAAGTTCACAAATTTCTAGGCATTTGGTTCACTTTCAATCAAATCCTGCTTCAGAACACATGAATTCCTCCATGTTTCCTGACTGGTCTTTTCATGAGACTTCTTTCCAAACACATTATTTTGGATTTCCATAATCACTTTGGAACCAAAACTCACACACCCCTCATGGTAAACCATCACCCTAATATTACCATTAGATGTATAACTGGTTGGAATGAATGATCGTGTATCAATATAAGATTTCTTATATGTTTTCAGATATCAATTCAATCCATTATTTAAATTGGAACCAGTTATATTCTTTATTCACAGTATGGTCTATTCAAGCATTATCTCTATACACATAGACCCAGGATACGTTTATTTGTACCCCCGAATTCTAATTTATACGTCTTCAACGCATTGCTCCCAAAAATAGTGGAAGAAATACTCATGTCACCTGATGTACATATATATTTTATCACAGTGATATTCTGAACACAAAATGCAAAGGTCACACTTATGATTGTACCTAAGCCTAATTGGAAAGTGAGCATGGATTACTAAAACCATCCTTGTCTAGGTTGGCTAATGCTCTCAAATGTCAATTCTATTGGTGACTACACATTTGTTTCTGCATAAGATTATATATTCTACCTCAACCCTGTTGAAAATGTCTAATCCTATCACTCACTTTATACTTTGCCTAATTTCCTAATGTCTATATTCATATCTGCTTTCCTACATATCTTCCCCAGTTCATCATTGTGACTGACTCTTCACATGTGCTGACATTTACATTCACTCTCTAACAGACACCCTATTGCTAAAGAACTTTAGGTCCAAATATTATACTCACTCTTCTTCCTAAACCTACTGACTATCTTTCTAATCCTACCTGCTATCCCTTTTTGACTTGATCTTCTCTTCTACATTCAATCATCCAAGGTACATGGTCCTATGCCATTGTATGTTGATTTATCAGAGACATCTGTACAGAATGTAATTCAAAGCTAAGTATCCCAATCAAGGGCCCAATGCCCTTCTGGCCTTCAAATCTTACTTAGATTTCTGTTTTCATACATATATTTCACCTCTATATTATTATGAATATCACAGGTTCCCAATACCATTCTTCATCCAGCAGATTGATTTCTAACCCAAATTGAACATGTTCTTTACCCCAAGCATTCACTGTTTCCTCAATCTCGCTTTACAGAAGAGCAGGGACAGAGTTGGTCTTGCAATACAGGAATGTAGAGGATCTTCCACCTGCTGAGAACCTCCAAAGTCCAAGGAGAAATGATCCCTGGAGAAGATGTAGGCAGCTAGGAAGGACCTGAGAGAGTAAAAGTCATCTTTCGTGGCAAACAACCTGGTCAGGATGAAGGGATGTGTCTAAATGTGCCTCTCTCTTCTTAATGTAGACAAGATGGACCAAACCAGGCCTGTGTGGAGAGCTTTTCCTGTGTGCCTATGGTTGATATACCATTCTAACTTGTGAAAGTGTCACAGGAAGCAGGGGCAGCCTCCATCTAATGGGACCCTTGGAAGCATCAGTTAGGACAAAGTGGTTTCCAAGGCTGTGACCTCATTCAGTTCCTGAAGGAAGTGACCTCACCACACTTCCTTGGTGATGTAACTCTCTGAACTTGGTGTCCAGGAAGCCAGGCACCCAGAGGCAGTCCCAGTGCCAGTCCCAGTGGGCTCAGTTGTTTGGATTTACCAAGGACAGAGTCAGTCTTTCTTGGAACCTACAAATGTGAGGATGGCCTATTGCCAGGAAAGCTATGAAGGGGGTCTTTCCTGAGAAAGCAGGTAGTGTCTCACTCCTGGCTCCTGACAACTTCACAGAATTGGCCAAGGAGGCCAGATCTGAGACAAGACACGCCATTTCGGGGTAACATAGTATGGCCCACCAATCAGAGGAAACTGCGGTTAGTCACAGACCTCCTTGGAAGAAGGAGGTGGCATTGTGGGTGTGGGTGTGAGTTTGTGGTTTGGTCTCATGTTCTGAGAGGAGGTAGGAAAGGTGGCTTGTTTGGTTTAGAGTGGATTGTTTTTAGCAATTCTTTTGACAAGGCGAGTGTTGCTTTTTCTGTTTATCGCACTGTGTCCGTGGTTGTAGACATTAAAAAAGAGAATGCATCAATATATGTGTCCTGTCTAGTAGAAAGCTTCCAGCATTCATCCTGCCCAATTTATGAATGGACTGAGGCTTGCCTTATCCATGGGCAAAACCTACTATCTTCCTAAATTCCTGTTTTCTTCCTGAATTCTGGCCACTCTTCAGATAGGCTCATGGTTTTGTGTCCACGATATGTACCACCTCCACGCTTGGTGACATGGCCATGTACTAGATAGCTGAAAGGAATGGAGAGCATCTCAGAAAACTCAGATATCAGTGGGCCCATTAAAGTCTCAGTGGAGAAACCCTGCTTTGGGCCTTTTGCTTACCTATTGTTCTGTTTCCCTGGATGTCAGCAAGGTCTTTGCCTCAGGACACACCTTTGTGAAGCCTGAAGAAAACAGTTTTCAAATCCAAAGGAATGGGCATCACTTGTGGCTCTTTGCTTAATTGCTTTGCAAAGAAATGTGTCTGAATCAGCCTCTTGGCCCTGTGTGAGGCTGTGGGTTAGATTGTCAGCACCTGATGGATCTCAGGAAAGATCCCATATGTGCATCCAAAGCCAATATGGCAAAACAGCAGTCATTGTGGATGAAGTATCTCGCCTTCCTCTGTAAAGTCTCTGACCTGCATCAAGTGAGAATAGGGATCCTTTGGGTCAAATGAGTTTTTCAAAGCCCTGTAGAGGCTAGCCATTATGTGCTTGTGTTTTCTCATGACTCCAATTTACACAAAAAAATCTGTACCCCACCATCATCAGGCCTCAAAGTTTAGAAGCTGAGCAGTATTAAAGGCAGACCTACTTGATCACTCTTGGATCAAAGGAATGGTGTCCAGGCCACTCTAACATTAGGCAAATGAGGGTCAAGGGAGCTTATTGTGGACACTGTCTTAGGCTGCGCCCCTCATGAAAACCTCCAGCCAGAGTTTATGAGGATGACTATCCTCATATGGAAGAAGATGAGGGCCTTGTGGCAGTGTTTTGGTTTGAATTGTGGTCATTTGTATGTCGGTGGAAGAGATGACTGGGTCCGCCTGGGCTTGAACTCTGGTGTGATTCCCCTTGGAGACTGAGTTCTGGAACTGACCTCAGAGATGTATTGCCATGAATTGAGTTGGGATTTTCTGAGGCCACGCATGAGAGTCCCCCCTGGAAACTGAGATGGAAGCCCAGGGTGACTTTCCACAGAACACTGGGAATCTCACCCTGGATATCACATGATTTTATTTTTAAAGACCTGGCAGCCATAGTTGAGAGTCAAAACACACATGGACCTCACATTGAAGACCTCAGTGGGCCTGGATTCATGTGACGTTTTTTGGCCACTCTTTAGGAAGCCTATTTTGTGAGAGTTCTCCAGAGCTTTCATTGAAATGATCTTTCTCACCATTAAATGGTTCCTGAATGAATGGAAACCCACAGTGCCTCCAACTTTATCCTTTAAAAATAGCTAGATAAATACCGTGCAATCTTTGAAATTCCCATGACCAGGTGGCACTGGAGAACCTTAGGATAACCTGATGCTGATCATGAGTTTACCAGACAGGTGCCTTGATTGAAGGCTTTCATGAAAATGATGAAGAACAGAGATGTCAGTGAGGTGGAGCGTGCTGAGTAGTGGGCCTAGAGCAGTGGTGTGCAGGCGTGTGATAAAACATCTGTGGTGGGGCCATGTGGATCTCCCATGGGCTTCCAAATGTCTTGTGACTGACATGGTGCAGCTAGCAGACCCTTACATGTAAAGGCATCTTGTTATACGAAGAGGTTTCAGAACAATGTTCAGAACCAGGTTGCTATGGTCAAGGGGCAAAGCTCTGTGGGATAGAAGCATGGTTGGTGCATTCTCCTAGGTCCCTGACACAACACACGTGACAGAGCTCCCTCCAGCACTGTGTGCCAGTTGAAGTCCTTGTATTTCGTGAAGCAAATACCAAACTCCCAGTGAAGCAGCAAGAAACACCACGAAAAGTGGAGGATGACCAAATGGCTTCACAGTTCCTACGGGGAGATACTTAGCCTCCAGTGGCCACGGTTTACCTTAAAAGAGACTATTCAGCACTTCTGCCTCATGTTCATTGGAAAATCAGAAAGCAAGTCCTCTAGGTCACATAGATGCAGACCCAGCTTTGATGGTCTCACTACAAAGGAAGCTAATGCTCCTGAAAACAACATATATTTCAAGAGCCCAACCTCAGAGGCAGTTTCTCAAGAAGTCTTTAGGCCAGCAGAGCTCCATGTTTGTGGAGTGTTTATCCTCTCCCTTACTTATGGAAACTCCTCTACCACCTCCAAAGTTGTGAACTCCTGAGCATTTTTCATTCCACATATGTTTTCAAAGATTTTCTAACTCTTCACCTCGAATTGCGTCTTACTTGGGGCAAGGGTATTGTCAAGGCATTTTTCTGGATGACAGTGGGAAGATTTTGTGTAGCACATAGTTGCATACACATTGGATTCATTTTCCTATTTCCATTTCAAATACTGAATCCCTGACACTAACCCATACCCTACTAGACTCTGACTACAAATCCTAATATGATAGAAAGAAATAAACCAAACAGAATAGAAATACAAGCAGTTCAGAGGAAGCATGGTGTGTAGTTGGACAGGCCTTTTGCCTTATAAAGGGTAGATGTTATGAATCTAGTCCAATGTAATAGTTCTCCATGTGTTTTTAAACTTAACAAATATGTGAAATCCTGTCTCTCTTTCTCTGCAGCCTATTCAGCACACGTACTCTTACATGCACATATAGAATCCTACCTGGTTTCCCAGCTACATTCTTGTGAGGTGGCTGACTTGTCAGATACAAACTGTGAGAAGAAATCACTCCTCCTAAATGCTGTTAAAACTGAAAATCAACCTATGCGTGAGCTTCTTACTTCAACAACATGATACATACATCCAGGTTCAGTAAAATAAATATTTCTGGATCTTGGGATGATATATATTTCATGATAAAATTCAATTGGCATATATATTTTTACTTTTAAATGTCTCTCTGTATGTGTTTTGTGTGTATATATATATATATATATATATATATATATATATATATACACACACACACACTCTGCAGATTTTTCTAAATATAAAATATGTGTGTCTTATTTTACACTCCCTGAATTCTTGTTCATGTATGTGGATTTATAATCAACTTTCACAAATTATTCTCAGAAATATTCATCCACCTGTAATACATATTTGTTTCCTAGTACTCAAAACTAACTTCAGTGAATGGTGCAAAGTAATCCTAACATTTCTACAGTAACTGACCCTGTTTAACATCAATGCAAGTAGACTCCTATGGGACATGATGTGTATTTTGACATTTATTTTTATTCAACACTGGTACATTACTCTTTCTTAAGTTGATTCACATCATAGGATATATATTTCATCCTCAAGTTCACAAATTTCTAGGCATTTGGTTCACTTTAAATCAAATCTTGCTTCAGAACACATGTAGTCCTCCACGTTTCTTGACTTGTCTTTTCATGAGACTTCATTCCAAACACACTATTTTGGATTTCCATAATCACTTTGGAACCAAAACTCACACACCCCTCATGGTAAACCATCACCCTAATATTACCATTAGATGTAAAACTGTTTGGAATGAATGATCGTGTATCAATATAAGATTTCTTATATGTTTTCAGATATCAATTCAATCCATTATTTAAATTGGAACCAGTTATATTCTTTATTCACAGCATGGTCTATTCATGCATTATCTATATACTCATAGACCCAGGGTACACCTATTTGTACCCCCGAATTCTAATTTATACGTCTTCAATGCATTGCTCCCAAAAATAGTGGAAGAAATACTCATGTCACCTGATCTACATATATATTTTATCACAGTGATATTCTGAACACAAAATGCAAAAGTCACACTTATGATTGTACCTAAGCCTAATTAGAAAGTGAGCATGGATTACTAAAAGCATCCTTGTCTAGGTTGGCTAATGCTCTCAAATGTCAATTCTATTGGTGACTACACATTTGTTTCTGCCTAAGATTATATATTCAACCTCAACCCTGTTGAAAATGTCTATTCCTATCACTCACTTTATACTTTGCCTAATTTCCTAATGTCTATATTCATATCTGCTTTCCTACATATCTTCGCCAGTTCATCATTGTGACTGACTCTTCACATGTGCTGACATTTACATTCACTCTCTAACAGACACCCTATTGCTAAACAACTTTTGGTCCAAATATTATACTCACTCTTCTTCCTATAACTACTGACTATCTTTCTAATCCTACCTACTATCTCTTTTTGACTTGATCTTCACTTCTACATTCAATCATCCAAGGTACAAGGTCCTATGCCATTGTATGTTGATTTATCAGAGACATCTGTACAGAATGTAATTCAAAGCTAAGTATCCCAATCAAAGGCCCAATGCCCTTCTGGCCTTCAAATCATACTTAGATTTCTGTTTTCATACATATATTTCACCTCTATATTATTATAAATATCACAGGTTCCCAATACCATTCTTCATCCAGCAGAATGATTTCTAACCCAAATTGAACATGTTCTTAACCCCAAGCATTCACTGATTCCTCAATCTCACTTTACAGAAGAGCAGTGAAAGAGTTGGTCTTACAATACAGGAATGTAGGGGATCTTCCACCTGCTGAGAACCTCCAAGGTCCATGCAGAAATGATCCCTGGAGAAGATGTACGCAGCTAGGAAGGACCTGAGAGAGTAAAAGTCATCTTCCCTGGCAAACAACCTGGTCAGGATGAAGGGATATGTCTGAATGAGCCTCTCTCTTCTTAATGTAGACAAGATGGACCAAACCAGGCCTGTGTGGAGAGCTTTTTTTGGGTGCCTATGGTTGATATACCATTCTAACTTGTGAAAGTGTCACAGGAAGCAGGGGCAGCCTCCATCTCATGGGACCCTTGGAAGCAACAGTTAGGACAAAGCGGTTTCCAAGGCAGTGACCTCATTCAGTTCCTGAAGGAAGTGACCTCACCACACTTCCTTGGTGATGAAACTCTCTGACCTTGGGATCCAGGAAGCCAGGCACCCAGAGGCAGTCCCAGTGCCAGACCCAGTGGGCTCACTTGTTTGGATTTACCAAGGACAGAGTCAGTCTTTCTTGGTACCTACAGATATGAGGATGGCCAATTGCCAGGAAAGCTCTGAAGGGAGTCTTTCCTGAGAAAGCAGGTAGTGCCTCACCCCTGGCTCCTGACAACTTCACAGAATTGGCCAAGGAGGCCAGATCTGAGACAAGACAGGCCATTTTGGGAGAAGCTAGTATGGCCCACCAGTCAGAGGACACTGCAGGTACTCACAGACCTCCTTGGGGGAAGGAGGTGGCTTTGTGGGTGTGGGTGTGATCTTGTGGTTTTGTCTAGGTTCTGAGAAGAGCTAAGAAAGGCGGTTTGTTTTGTTTGGAGAGGACTGTTTCTAGCAAGACTTTTGACAAGGCGAGTGTTGCTTTGTCTGTGTATCGCACTGTGTCCCTGGTTGCAGACATTAGAAAAGAGAATGCATCAATGGATGTGTCCTGTCTAGTAGAAAGCTTGCAGCATTCATTGTGCCCAATTTATGAATGGACTGCGGCTTGCCTTATCCATGGGCAAAACCTACTATCTTCCTAAATTCCTGTTTACTTCCTGAATTCTGGCCACTCTTCAGAATAGGCTCATGGTTTGTGTCCAAGATAAGTACCACCTCCAAGCTTGGTGACATGGCCATGTACTATATAGCTGAAAGGAATGGCGAGCATCTCAGAAAACTCAGATATCAGTGGGCCCATTAAAGTCTCAGTGGAGAAACCCTGCTTTGGGCCTTTTGCTTACCTATTGTTCTGCTTCCCTGGATGTCAGCAAGGTCTTTGCCTCAGGACACACCTTTGTGAAGCCTGAAGAAAACAGTTTTCAAATGCAAACGAATGGGCATCACTTGTGGCTCTTTGCTTAATTGCTTTGCAAAGGGATGTATCTGAATCAGCCTCTTGGCCCTGTGTGAGGCTGTGGCTTAGATTGTCAGCACCTGATGAATCTCAGGAAAGATCCCATATGTGCATCCAAAGCCAATATGGCAAAACAGCAGTCATTGTGGATGAAGTCTTTCGCCTTCCTCTGTAAGGTCCCTGACCTGCATCAAGTGAGAATAGGGATCCTTTGGGTCAAATGAGTTTTTTGAAGCCCTGCAGAGGCTAGCCATTATGTGCTTGTGTTTTCTCATGACTCCAATTTACACAAAAAATCTGTACTGAACCAACAGCAGGCCTCAAAGTTTAGAAGCTGAGCAGTATTAAAGGCAGGCCTATTTGATCACTCCTGGTTCAAAGAAGGGTGTCCAGGCCACCCTGACATTAGGCAAATGAGGGGCAAGGGAGCTTATTGTGGACACTGTCTTAGGCTGCGCCCCTCATGGAAACCTCCAGCAAAGGTTATGAGGATTGTCTATATGGAAGAAGTTGAGAGCCTTGTGGCAGTGTTTTGGTTTGAATTGTGGTCATTTGTATGGCATTGGAAGAGATGACTGGGTCCGCCTGGGCTTGAACTCTGATGTGATTCCCCTTATAGACTGAGTTCTGGAACTGACCTCAGAGAAGTATTGCCATGAATTGAGTTGGGATTTTCCGAGGCCACGCATGAGAGTCCCCCCTGAAAACTAAGATCGAAGCCCAGGGTTACTTTCCTCAGAACACTGGGAATCTCAGCCAGGATATCACATGATTTTATTCTTAAAGACCTGGAAGCCATAGTTGAGAGTCAAAACACACATGGACCTCACATTGTAGACCTCAGTGGGCCTGGTTTCATGTGACGTTTTTTGGCCACTCTTTGGGAAGCCTTGTTTGTGAGAGTTCTCCAGAGCTTTCATTGAAATGAACTTTCTCACCATTAAAAGCTTCCTGAATGAATGGATACCCACAGTGCCTCCAAATTCATCCTTTAAAAATGGCTAGATAAATATCTTGCAATCTTTCAAATTCCCATGACCAGGTGGCACTGGAGAACCTTAGGATGTCCTGTTGCTGATCATGAGTTTACCAGACAGGTGCCTTGATTGTCGGCTTTCATGAAAATGATGAAGAACAGAGATGCCAGTAAGGTGGGGCCTGCTGAGTAGTGGGCCTAGAGTAGTGGTTTTGCAGGTGTGTGATAAAACATCTGAGGTGGGGCCATGAGGATCTGCCATGCGCTTCCAAATGTCTTGTGACTGACATGGTGCAGCCAGCAGACCCTTATATGTAAAGGCATCTTGTTATATGGAGAGGTTTCACAACAATGTTCAGAACCAGGTTGCTATGGTCAAGGGGCCAAGCTCTGTGGGATAGAAGCATGGTTGGTGCATTCTCCTAGGACCCTGACACACCACACATGACAGAACTCCCTCCAGCACTGTGTCCCAGGTGAAGTTTTTGTATTTTATAAAGCAAATACCAAACTCCCAGTGAAGCAGAAAGAAACACCACGAAAAGTGGAGGATGACCAAATGGCTTCAAAAAAAAAAAGTTCCCATGGGTAGATAATTAGCCCCCTGTGTCCACAGTTTACCTACAAACAGAGAATTCTGCACTTCTGCCTCATGTTCATTGGAAAATCAGAAACCATGTCTTCCATGTCACATAGATGCAGACCCAGCTTTGTTGGTCTCACTACAAAGGAAGCTAATGCTCCTGACAACAACATATATTTCAAGAGCCCAACCTCAGAGGCAGTTTCGCAAGAAGTCTTTAGGCCAGCAGAGCTCCATGTTTGTGGAGGGTTTATCCTCTCCCTTACTTATGGAAACTCTTCTACCACCTCCAAAGTTGTGAACTCCTGAGCATTTTTCATTCCACATATGTATTAAAAGATTTTCTAACTCTTCTCCTCGAATTGCATCTTAACTTTGGGCAAGGGTATTGTCAAGGCATTTTTATGTATGACAGTGGGAAGATTTTGTGTAGCACATATTTGCATACACATTGGATTCATTTTCCTATTTTCCATTCCAAATAGTGAATCCCTGACACTAACCCATACCCTACTAGACTCTGACTACAAATTCTAATATGACAGAAAAAAATAACCCAAACAGAATAGAAATACAAGCAGTTCAAAGGAGGCATGGTGTGTAGTTGGACAGGCCTTTTGCATTATAAATGGTAGATGTTATGAATCTAGTCCAATGTAATTGTTCTCCATGTGTTTTTAAACTTAACCAATATGTGAATTCCTGTCTCCCTTTCTCTGCAGCCTATTTAGCACATGTATTTTTACATGCACATAGAGAATCCTACCTGGTTTCCCAGCTACATTCTTGTGAGGTGGCTGACTTGGCAGATACAAATTTTGAGAAGATATCACTCCTCCTAAATGCTGTTGGAACTGAAAATCAACCTATGAGTGAGCTTCCTACTTGAACAACATGATACATACATCCATGTTCAGTAAAATAAATATTTCTGGATCTTTGGATGATATATATTTCATGATGAATTTCAATTGGCATATATATTTTTACTTTTTAATGTCTTTCTGTGTGTGTTTTGTATATATATATACATATATATATATATGTGTATATGTATATACACACTCACACATACTCTCCAGATTTTTCAAAATATAAAATATATAAAATATGTGTGTCTTATTTTACACTCCCTGAATTCATGTACATGTATGTGGATTTACACTCAACTTTTCACAAGATTATTCTCAGAAATATTCATCCACCTGGAATACATATTTTTTTCCTAGTACTGAAAACTAACTTCAGTGAATGGTGCATAGAAATCCTAACATTTCTACAGTAGCTTACCCTGTTTAACATCAATGCAAGTAGACTCCTATGGGACATGATGTGTATTTTGACATTTATTTTTATTCAACACTGGTACATTACTGTTTCTTCAGTTGATGCACATCATAGGATATATATTTCATCCTTAAGTTCACAAATTTCCAAGCATTTGGTTCAGTTTCAATCAAACCCTGCTTCAGAAAACATGTTTTCCTCCATGTTTCTTGACTGGTCTTTTCATGAGACTTCTTTCCAAACACATTATTTTGGATTTCCATAATCACTTTGGAACCAAAACTCACACACCCCTCATGGTATACCATCACCCTAATATTACCATTAGATGTATAACTGGTTGGAATGAATTATCTTTATCAATATAAGATTTCTTATAAGTTTTCAGATATCAATTCAATCCATTATTTAAATTGGAACCAGTTATATTCTTTATTCACAGTATGGTCTATTCATGCATTATCTCTATACTCATAGACCCAGGGTACATCTATTTGTACACCCGAATTCTAATTTATATGTCTTCAACGTATTGCTCCCCAAAATAGGGGAAGGAATACTCATGTGACTTGATGTACATATATATTTTATCACAGTGATATTCTGGACACAAAATGCAAAGGTCACACTTATGATTGTACCTAAGCCTAATTGGAAAGTGAGCAAGGATTACTAAAACCTATCTTGTCTTGTTTGCCTAATGCTCTCTAATGTCAATCCTATTGTTGACTACACATTTGTTTCTGCCTAAGATTATATATTCAACCTCAACCCTGTTGACAGTGTCTAATCTTATCACTCACTTTATACTTTGTCTAATTTCTAATGTCTATATTCATATCTGCTTTCCTACATATCTTCCCCAGTTCATCATTGTGACTGACTCTTCACATGTGCTGACATTTACATTCACTCTCTTACAGACACCCTACTGCTAAAGAACTTTTTCTCCAAATATAATACTCACTCGTCTTCCTAAACCTACTGACTATCTTTCTAATCCTACCTACTATCCCTTTTTGACTGGATCTTCTCTTCTACATTCAATCATCCAAGGTTCAAGGTCCTATGCCATTGTATATGGATTTATCAGAGACATCTGTGCAGAATGTAACTCAAAGCTAAGTATCCCAATCAAGGGCCCAATGCCCTTCTGGCCTTCAAATCTTACTTAGATTTCTGTTTTCATACATATATTTCACCTCTATATTATTATGAATATCACAGGTTCCCAATACCATTCTTCATCCAGCAGAATGATTTCTATTCCTAATCGAACATGTTCTTAACCCCAAGCATTCACCATTTCCTCAATCTCACTTTACAGAAGAGCAGGGACAGAGTTGGTTTTACAATACAGGAATGTAGGGGATCTTCCACCTGCTGAGAACCTCCAAGGTCCATGCAGAAATGATCCCTGGAGAAAATGTACGCAGCTAGGAAGGACCTGAGAGAGTAAAAGTCATCTTCTGTGGCAAACAACCTGGTCAGGATGAAGGGATGTGTCTGAATAAGCCTCTCTCTTCTTCATGTAGACAAGATGGACCAAACCAGGCCTGTGTGGAGAGCTTTTCCTGGGTGCCTATGGTTGATATACCATTCTAACTTTTGAAAGTGTCACAGGAAGCAGGGGCAGCCTCCATTTCATGGGACCCTTGGAAGCAACAGTTAGGACAAAGTGCTTTCCAAGGCAGTGACCTCATTCAGTTCCTGAAGGAAGTGACCTCACCACACTTCCTTGGTGATGGAACTCTCTGAACTTGGAATCCAGGAAGCCAGGCACCCAGAGGCAGTCCCAGTGCCAGTCCCAGTGGGCTCACTTGTTTGAATTTACCAAGGACAGAGTCAGTCTTTCTTGGTAACTACAGATGTGAGGATGGCCTATTGCCAGGAAAGCTCTGAAGGGGGTCTTTCCTGAGAAAGCAGGTAGTGGCTCACACCTGGCTCCTGACAACTTCACAGAATTGGCCAAGGAGGCCACATCTGACACAAGACAGGCCATTTCAAGGAAACATAGTATGGCCCACCAGTCAGAGGACACTTCGTGTAGTCACAGACCTCCTTGGGGGAAGGAGGTTTCTTTGTGGGTGTGGATGTGATTTTGTGGTTTGGTCTCATGTTCTAGGAAAGGCGGTTTGTTTGGTTGGGAGTGGACTGTTTCTAGCAAGTCTTTTGACAAGACGAGTGTTGCTTTGTCTGTGTGTCTGTTGTAGACATTAGAAAAGAGAATGCATCAATGAATGTGTCCTGTTTAGTAGAAATCTTCCAGCATTCATCCTGCCCAATTTATGAATGGACTGCGGCTTGCATTATCCATGGGCAAAGCCTACTATCTTCCTAAATTCCTGTTTTCTTCCTGAATTCTGGCCACTCTTCAGAATAGGTTCATGGTTTTGTGTCCAAGATATGTACCACCTCCAAGCTTGGTGACATGGCCATGTAGTAGATAGGTGAAAGGAATGGCGAGCATCTCAGAAAACTCAGATATCAGTGGGCCCATTAAAGTCTCAGTGGAGAAACCCTGCTTTGGGCCTTTTGCTTACCTATTGTTCTGCTTCCCTGGATGTCAGCAAGGTCTTTGCCTCAGGACACACCTTTGTGAAGCCTGAAGAAAACAGTTGTCAAATGCAAACAAATGGGCATCACTTTTGGCGCTTTGCTTAATTGCTTTGCAAAGGGATGTGTCTGAATCAGCCTCTTGGCCCTGTGTGAGGCTGTGGCTTAGATTGTCAGCACCTGATGGATCTCAGGAAAGATCCCATATGTGCATCCAAAGCCAATATGGCAAAACAGCAGTCATTGTGGATGAAGTC
This sequence comes from Ictidomys tridecemlineatus, assembly GCF_052094955.1. Classification (NCBI taxonomy): domain Eukaryota; kingdom Metazoa; phylum Chordata; class Mammalia; order Rodentia; family Sciuridae; genus Ictidomys; species Ictidomys tridecemlineatus. The sequence goes on along the minus strand of NC_135480.1, from coordinate 123,399,403 downwards.
TCTCGCAATCCTCTGTAAGGTCCCTGACCTGCATCAAGTGAGAATAGGGATCCTTTGGGTCAAATGAGTTTTTCAAAGCCCTGCAGAGGCTAGCCATTATGTGCTTGTGTTTTCTCATGACTCCAATTTACACAAAAAATCTGTACCCCACCATCAGCAGGCCTCAAAGTTTAGAAGCTGAGCAGTATTAAAGGCAGGCCTATTTGATCACTCCTGGTTCAAAGAAGGGTGTCCAGGCAACCCTGACATTAGGGAAATGAAGGGCAAGGGAGCTTATTGTGGACACTGTCTTAGGCTGCGCCCCTCATGGAAACCTCCAGCCAGAAGTTATGAGGATTGTTTATATGGAAGAAGTTGAGGGCCTTGTGGCAGTGTTTTGGTTTGAATTGTGGTCATTTGTATGGCGGTGAAAGAGATGACTGGGTCCGCCTGGGCTTGAACTCTGGTGTCATTCCCCTTAAAGACTGAATTCTGGAACTGACCTCAGAGAAGTATTGCCATGAATTGAGTTGAGATTTACTGAGGCCACACATGAGAGTCCCCCCTGGAAACTGAGAACAAAGCCCAGGGTTACTTTCCACAGAACACTGGGAATCTCAGCCAGATTATCAGATGATTTTATCCTTAAAGACATGGAAGCCATAGTTGAGAGTCAAAACACACATCCACCTCACATTGTAGACCTCAGTGGGCCTGGTTTCATGTGACGTTTTTTGGCTACTCTTTGGGAAGCCTTGTTTGTGAGAGTTCTCCAGAGCTTTCATTGAAATGATCTTTCTCACCATTAAATGGTTCCTGAATGAATGGAAACCCACAGTGCCTCCAACTTAATCCTTTAAAAATAGCTAGACAAATATTGTGCAATCTTTGAAATTGCCATGACCAGGTGGCACTGGAGAACCTTAGGATATCCTGTTGCTGATCATGAGTTTACCAGACAGGTGCCTTGATTGACGGCTTTCATGAAAATGATGAAGAACAGAGATGCCAGTGAGGTGGGGCCTGCTGAGTAGTGGGCCTAGAGCAGTGGTGTGCAGGTGTGTGATAAAACATCTGTGGTGGGGCCATGTGGATCTTCCATGAGCTTCCAAATGTCTTGTGACTGACATGGTGCAGCCAGCAGACCCTTATATATAAAGGCATCTTGTTATATGGAGAGGTTTCAGAACAATGTTCAGAATCAGGTTGCTATGGTCAAGGGGCCAAGCTCTGTGGGATAGAAGCATTGTTGGTACATTCTTTTAGGACCCTAACGCACCACACGTGACAGAACTCCCTCCAGCACTGTGTCCCAGTTGAAGTCCTTGTATTTCGTGAAGCAAATACCAAACTCCCAGTGAAGCAGCAAGAAACACCACGAAAATTGGAGGATGACCAAATGGCTTCACAGTTCCCACGGGGAGATACTTAGCCCCCAGTGGCCACAGTTTACCTACAAAGAGAGAATTCAGCACTTCTGCCTCATGTTCATTGGAAAATCAGAAACCATGTCGTTCAGGTCACATAGATGCAGACCCAGCTTTGATGGTCTCACTACAAAGGAAGCTAATGCTCCTGACAACAACATATATTTCAAGAGCCCAACCTCAGAGGCAGTTTCGCAAGAAGTCTTTAGGCCAGCAGAGCTCCATTTTTGTGGAGGTTTTATCCTCTCCCTTACTTATGGAAACTCCTCTACCACCTCCAAAGTTGTGAACTCCTGAGCACTTTTCATTCCACATATGTATTCAAAGATTTTCTAACTCTTCTCCTCGAATTTCGTCTTACTTGGGGCAAGGGTATTGTCAAGGCATTTTTCTGGATGACAGTGGGAAGATTTTGTGTAGCACATATTTGCATACACATTGGATTCATTTTCCTACTATCCTTTCCAAATATTGAATCTCTGACACTAACCCATACCCTACTAGACTCTGACTACAAATCCTAATATGATAGAAAGTAATAACCCAAACAGAATAGAAAACAAGCACTTCAGAGGAGGCATGGTGTGTAGTTGGACAGGCCTTTTGCATTATAAAGGGTAGATGTTATGAATCTAGTCCAATGTGATAGTTCTCCATGTGTTTTTAAACTTAACAAATATGTGAATTCCTGTCTGCCTTTCTCTGCAGCCTATTCAGCACATGTATTTTTACATGCACATAGAGAATCCTACGTGGTTTCCCAGCTACATTCTTGTGAGGTGGCTGACTTGGCAGATACAAACTGTGAGAAGAAATCACTCCTCCTAAATGCTGTTGGAACTGAAAATCAACATATGGGTGAGCTTCCTACTTCAACAACATGATACATACATCCATGTTCAGTAAAATAAATATTTCTAGATCTTGGGATGATATATATTTCATGATGAATATCAATTGGCATATATATTTTTACTTTTTAATGTCTCTCTGTGTGTGTTTTGTGTGTATATATATGTGTATATAAATATATATATATATATATATATATATATATAAATATATATATATATATATATATACACACACACACACTCTCCAGATTTTTCAAAATATAAAATATGTGTGTCTTATTTTACACTCCCTGAATTCTTGTTCATGTATGTGGATTTATAATCAACTTTTCACAAGATTATTCTCAGAAATATTCATCCACCTGAAATACATATTTGTTTCCTAGTACTGAAAACTAACTTCAGTGAATGGTGCAAAGAAATCCTAACATTTCTACAGTAACTGACCCTGTTTAACATCAATGCAAGTAGACTCCTTTTGGACATGATGTGTATTTTGACATTGATTTTTATTCAACACTGGTACATTCCTCTTTCTTCAGTTGATGAACATCATAGGATATATATTTCATCCTCAAGTTCACAAATTTCTAGGCATTTGGTTCACTTTCCATAAAATTCTGCTTCAGAACACATGTATTACTCCACGTTTCTTGACTGGTCTTATCATGAGACTTCTTTCCAAACACATTATTTTGGATTTCCATAATCACTTTGGAACCAAAACTCACACACCCCTCATGGTAAACCATCACCCTAATATTACCATTAGATATATAACTGTTTTGAATGAATGATCGTGTATCAATATAAGATTTCTTATATGTTTTCAGATATCAATTCAATCCATTATTTAAATTGGACCAGTTATATTCTTTATTCACAGCATGGTCTATTCATGCATTATCTCTATACTCATAGACCCAGGGTACACCTATTTGTACCCCCGAATTCTAATTTATACGTCTTCAACGAATTGCTCCCAAAAATAGTGGAAGAAATACTCATGTCACCTGATCTACATATATATTTTATCACAGTGATATTCTGAACACAAAATGCAAAGGTCACACTTATGATTGTACCTAAGCCTAATTAGAAAGTGAGCATGGATTACTAAAACCATCCTTGTCTAGGTTGGCTAATGCTCTCAAATATCAATTCTATTGGTGACTACACATTTGTTTCTGCCTAAGATTATATATTCAACCTCAACCCTGTTGAAAATGTCTAATCCTATCACTCACTTTATACTTTGCCTAATTTCCTAATGTGTATATTCATATCTGCTTTCCTACATATCTTCCCCAGTTCATCATTGTGACTGACTCTTCACATGTGCTGACATTTACATTCACTCTAACAGACACCCTATTGCTAAACAACTTTTGGTCCAAATATTATACTCACTCTTCTTCCTAAACCTACTGACAATCTTTCTAATCCTACCTACTATCTCTTTTTGACTTGATCTTCTCTTCTACATTCAATCATCCAAGGTACAAGGTCCTATGCCATTGTATGTTGATTTATCACAGACATCTGTACAGAATGTAATTCAAAGCTAAGTATCCCAATCAAGGGCCCAATGCCCTTCTGGCCTTCAAATCTTACTTAGATTTCTGTTTTCATACATATATTTCACCTCTATATTATTATAAATATCACAGGTTCCCAATACACTTCTTCATCTAGCAGCATGATTTCTAACCCAAATTGAACATGTTCTTAACCCCAAGCATTCACTGTTTCCTCAATCTCACTTTACAGAAGAGCAGGGACAGAGTTGGTCTTACAATACAGGAATGTAGGGGATCTTCCACCTGCTGAGAACCTCCAAGGTCCATGCAGAAATGATCTCTGGAGAAGATGTAGGCAGCTAGGTAGGACCTCAGAGAGTAAAAGTCGTCTTCCGTGGCAAACAACCTGGTCAGGATAAAGGGATGTGTCTGAATGAGCCTCTCTCTTCTTAATGTAGACAAGATAGACAAAACAAGGTCTGTGTGGAGAGCTTTTCTTGGGTGCTTATGGTTGATATACCATTCTAAGTTGTGAAAGTGTCACAGGAAGCAGGGGCAGCCTCCATCTCATGGGACCCTTGGAAGCAACAGTTAGGAAAAAGTGTTTTCCAAGGCAGTGACCTCATTCAGTTCCTGAAGGAAGTGACCTCACCACACTTCCTTGGTGATGGAACTCTCTGAACTTGGGATCCAGGAAGCCAGGCACCCAGAGGCAGTCCCAGTGCCTGTCCCAGTGGGCTCACTTGTTTGGATTTACCAAGGACAGAGTCAGTCTTTTTTGGGACCTACAGATGTGAGGATGGCCAATTGCCATAAAAGCTCTGAAAGGGGTCTTTCCTAAGAAAGCAGGTAGTGGCTCAACCCTGGATCCTGACAACTTCACAGAATTGGCCAAGGAGGCCAGATCTGAGACAAGAGAGGCCATTTTTTGGGAACCTAGTATGGCCCACCAGTCAAAGGACACTGTGGGTAGTCACAGACCTCCTGGGGGAATGAGGAGGCTTTGTGGGTGAGGGTGTGGGTTTGTGGTTTGGTCTCATGTTCTGAGAAGATCCAGGAAAGGCGGTTTGTTTGGTTTGGAGTGGACTGTTTCTAGCAAGTCTTTTGAAAAGGCGAGTGTTGCTTTCTCTGTGTATCACACTGTGTCTGTGGTTGTAGACATTAAAAAAGAGAATGCATCAATGGATGTGTCCTGTCTAGTAGAAAGCTTCCAGCATTCATCCTGCCCAATTTATGAATGGACTGCGGCTTGCCTTTTCCATGGGCAAAACCTACTATCTTCCTAAATTCCTGTTTCCTTCCTAAATTCTTGCCACTCTTCAGAATAGGCTCATGGTTTTCTGTCCAAAATATGTACTACATCCAAGCTTGGTGACATGGCCATGTACTAGATAGCTGAAAGGAATGGCGAGCATCTCAGAAAACTCAGATATCAGTGCGCCAATTAAAGTCTCAGTGGAGAAACCCTGCTTTGGGCCTTTTGCTTACCTATTGTTCTGTTTCCCTGGATGTCAGAAAGGTCTTTGCCTCAGGACACACCTTTGTGAAGCCTGAAGAAAACAGTTTTCAAATGCAAAATAATGGGCATCACTTGTGGCTCTTTGCTTACTTGCTTTGCAAAGGGATGTGTCTGAATCAGCCTCTTGGCCCTGTGTGAGGCTGTGGCTTAGATTGTCAGCACCTGATGGATCTCAGGAAAGATCCCGTATGTGCATCCAAAGCCAATATGGCAAAATAACAGTGATTGTGGATGAAGTCTCTCGCCATCCTCTGTAAGGTCCCTGACCTGCATCAAGTGAGAATAGGGATCCTTTGGGTCAAATGAGTTTTTCAAAGCCCTGCAGAGGCTAGCCATTATGTGCTTGTGTTTTCTCATGACTCCAATATACACAAAAAATCTGTACCCTACCATCAGCAGGCCTCAAAGTTTAGAAGCTGAGCAGTATTAAAGGCAGGCCTATTTGATTACTCCTGGTTCAAAGAAGGGTGTCCAGGGACCCTGACATTAGGCAAATGAGGGGCAAGGAAGCTTATTGTGGACACTGTCTTAGGCTGCGCCCCTCAGGGAAACCTCCAGCCAGAGGTTATGAGGATTGTGTATATGGAAGAAGTTGAGGGCCTGGTGGCAGTGTTTTGGTTTGAATTGTGGTCATTTGTATGGCATTGGAAGAGATGACTGGGTCCGCCTGGGCTTGAACTCTGGTGTTATTCCCATTGGAGACTGAGTTCTGGAACTGAACTCAGAGAAGAATTGCCATGAATTGAGTTGGGATTTTCCGAGGCCATGCATGAGTGTCCCCCCTGGAAACTGAGATCGAAGCCCAGGGTGACTTTCCACAGAACACTGGGAATCTCAGCCAGGATATCACATGATTTTATTCTTAGAGACCTGGCAGCCATAGTTGAGTGTCAAAACACACATGGACCTCACATTGTAGACCTCAGTGGGCCTGGTTTCATGTGACGTTTTTTGGTCACTCTTTGGGAAGCCTTGTTTGTGAGAGTTCTCCAGAGCTTTCATTGAAATGATCTTTCTCACCATTAAATGGTTCCTGAATGAATGGAAACACACAGTGCCTCCAACTTCATCTTTTAAAATGGCTAGATAAATACCGTGCAATCTTTGAAATTCCCATGACCAGGTGGCACTGGAGAACCTTAGGATGTCCTCTTGCTGATCATGAGTTTACCAGACAGGTGCCTTGATTGACGGCTTTCATGAAAATGATGAAGAACAGAGATGCCAGTGAGGTGGGGCCGGCTGAGTAGTGGGCCTAGAGCAGTGGTGTTTAGGTGTGTGATAAAACATCTGTGGTGGGGCCATGTGGATCTGCCATGGGCTTCCAAATGTCTTGTGACTGACATGGTGCAGCCAGCAGACCCTTATATGTAAAGGCATCTTGTTATATGGAGAGGTTTCAGAACAATGTTCAGAATCATGTTGCTATGGTCAAGGGGCCAAGCTCTGTGGGATAGAAGCATGGTTGGTGCATTCTCCTAGGATCCTGACACACCACACGTGACAGAACTCTCTCCAGCACTGTGTCCCAGTTGAAGTCCTTGTATTTCGTGAAGCAAATACCAATCTCCCAGTGAAGCAGCAAGAAACACCCCGAAAAGTGGAGGATGACCAAATGGCTTCACAGTTCCCACGGGGAGATACTTAGCCCCCAGTGGCCACAGTTTACCCACAAAGAGAGAATTCAGCACTTCTGCCTCATGTTCATTGGAAAATCAGAAACCATGTCCTCCAGGTCACATAGATGCAGACCCAGCTTTGATGGTCTCACTACAAAGGAAGCTAATGCTCCTGACAACAACATATATTTCAAGAGCCCAACCTCAGAGGCAGTTTCTCAAGAAGTCTTTAGGCCAGCAGAGCTCCATGTTTGTGGAGTGTTTATCCTCTCCCTTACTGATGGAAACTCCTCTACCACCTCCAAAGTTGTGAACTCCTGAGCATTTTTCATTCCACATATGTATTCAAAGATTTTGTAACTCTTCTCCTCGAATTGCGTCTTACTTGGGGCAAGGGTTTTGTCAAGGCATTTTTCTGGATGACAGTGGGAAGATTTTGTGTAGCACATATTTGCATACACATTGGATTCATTTTCCTATTTTCCATTCCAAATACTGAATCCCTGACACTAACCAATCCCCAATTAGACTCTGAATAAAAATGCTAATATGATAAAAAAAATAACCCAAACAGAATAGAAATACAAGGAGTTCAGAGGAAGCCTGGTGTGTAGTTGGACAGGCCTTTTGCATTATAAATTGTAGATATTATGAATCTAGTCCAATGTAATAGTTCTCCATGTGTTTTTGAACTTAACAAATGTGTGAATTCCTGTCTCCCTTTCTATGCAGCCTATTCAGCACATGTATTTTTACATTCACATAGAGAATCCTACCTGGTTTCCCAGTTACATTCTTGGGAGGTGGCTGACTTGGCAGATACAAACTGTGAGAAGAAATCACTCCTAAATGCTGTTGGAACTTAAAACTAACCTATGGGTGAGCTTCCTATTTCAACAACATGATACATACATCCATGTTCAGTAAAATAAATATTTCTGGATCTTGGAATGATATATATTTCGTGATGAATTTCAATTGGCATATATATTTTTATTTTTAATGTCAATCTGTGTGTGTTTTGTGTATATATATATATATATATATATATATATATATATATATATATATATACACACACACACACACACACACACTATCCTGATTTTTCAAAATATAAAATATGTGTGTCTTATTTTACACTCTCTGAATTCATGTTCATGTATGTGGATTTATAATCAAATTTTCACAAGATTATTCTCAGAAATATTCATCCACCTGAAATACATAGTTTTTTTCTAGTACTGAAAACTAACTTCATTGAATGGTGCATAGAAATCCTAACATTTCTACAGTAATTTACCCTGTTTAACATCAATGCAAGTAGACTACTATGGGACATGATGTGTATTTTGACATTTATTTTTATTCAACACTGGTACACTACTATTTCTTCAGTTGATGCACATCATAGAATATATATGTTTCATCTTCAAGTTCACAAATTTCTAGGCATTTGGTTCACTTTCCATAAAATTCTGCTTCAGAACACATGTATTCCTCCATGTTTCTTGACTGGTCTTTTCATGAGACTTCTTTCCAAACACATTATTTTGGATTTCCATAATCACTTTGGAACCAAAACTCACACTCCCCTCATGGTAAATCATCACCCTAATATTACCATTAGATGTTTAACTGGTTGGAATGAATGATCGTGTATCAATATAGGATTTCTTATATGTTTTCAGATATCAATTCAATCCATTATTTAAATTAGAACTAGTTATATTCTTTATTCACAGTATGGTCTATTCATGCATTATGTCTATACTCATAGACCCATGGTACACCTATTTGTACCCCCGAATTCTAATTTATACGTCTTCAACGTATTGCTCCCAAAAATAGTGGAAGAAATACTCATGTCACCTGATGTACATATATATTTTATCACAGTGATATTCTGAACACAAAATGCAAAGGTCACACTTATGATTGTACGTAAGCCTAATTGGAAAGTGAGCATGGATTACTAAAACCATCCTTGTCTACCTTGGCTAATGCTCTCAAATGTCAATTCTATGGGTGACTACACATTTGTTTCTGCCTAAGATTATATATTCAACCTCAACCCTGTTGAAAATGTCTAATCCTATCACTCACTTTATACTTTGCCTAATTTCCTAATGTGTATATTCATATTTGCTTTCCTACATATCTGCCCCAGTTCATCATTGTGACTGACTCTTCACATGTGCTGACATTTACATTCACTCTCTAACAGACACCATATTGCTAAAGAACTTTTGGTCCAAATATTATACTCACTCTTCTGTATAAACCTACTGACTATCTTTCTAATCCTACCTACTATCCCTTTTTGACTTGATCTTCTCTTCTACATTCAATCATCCAAGTTACAAGGTCTTATGCCATTGTATGTTGATTTATCAGAGACATCTGTACAGAATGTAATTCAAAGCTAAGTATCCTAATCAAGGGCCCAATGCTCCTCTGGCCTTCAAATCTTACTTAGATTTCTGTTTTCATACATATATTTCACCTCTATATTATTATAAATATCACAGGTTCCCAATACCATTCTTCATCCAGCAGAATGATTTCTAACCCAAATTGAACATGTTCTTACCCCAAGCATTCACTGTTTCCTCAATCTCACTTTACAGAAGAGCAGGGACAGAGTAGGTCTTACAATACAAGAATGTAGGGGATCTTCCACCTGCTGAGAACCTCAAAGGTCCATGCAGAAATGATCCCTGGATAAGATGTAGGCAGCTAGGAAGGACCTGAGAGAGTAAAAGTCACCTTCCGTGGCATACAACCTGGTCAGGATGAAGGGATGTGTCTGAATGAGCCTCTCTCTTCTTCATGTAGACAAGATGGACCAAACCAGGCCTGTGTGGAGAGGTTTTCCTGGGTGCCTATGGTTGATATACCATTCTAACTTGTGAAATTGTCATAGGAAGCAGGGGCAGCCTCCATCTCATGGGACCCTTGGAAGCAACAGTTAAAACAGTTTTTTCCAAAGAAGTGACCTCATTCAGTTTCTGAAGGAAGTGGCCTCACCACACTTTCTTGGTGATGGAACTCTCTGAACATGGGATCCAGGAACCCAGGCACCGAGAAGCAGTTTCAGTGCCAGTCCCCGTGCGCACACTTGTTTGGATTTACCAAGGACAGAGTCAGTCTTTCTTGGTACCTACAGATGTGAGGACGGCCAACTGCCAGGCAAAGCTCTGAAGGGGGTCTTTCCTGAGAAAGCAAGTAGTGGCTCAACCCTGGCTCCTGACAGCTTCACAGAATTGGCCAAGGAGTCCAGATCTGAAACAAGACACGCCATTTCGGGGGAACCTAGTATGGCCCAACAGTCAGAGGACACTGCGGGTAGTCACAGACCTCCTTGGGGGAAGGAGGTGGCTTTGTGGGTGTGGGTGTGAGTTTGTGGTTTGGTCTCCTGTTCTTAGTAGAGCTAGAAAAGGCTGTTTGTTTGGTTTTGAGTGGAATGTTTCTAACAAGACTTTTGACAAGGTTAGTGTTGCTTTGTCTGTGTATCGCACTGTGTCCGTGGTTGTAGACATTAGAAAAGAGAATGCATCAATGGATGTGTCCTGTCTAGTAGAAAGCTTCCAGCATTCATCCTGCCCAATTTATGAATGGACTGCGGCTTGCCTTATCCATGGGCAAAACCTACTATCTTCCTAAATTCCTGTTTTCTTCCTGAATTCTGGCCACTCTTCAGAATAGGCTCATGGTTTTGTGTCCAAGACATGTACCACTTCCAAGCTTGGTGACATGGCGATGTATTAGATAGCTGAAAGAAATGGCAAGCATCTCAGAAAACTCAGATATCAGTGGGCCCATTAAAGTCTCAGTGGAGAAACCCTTCTTTGGGCCTTTTGCTTATCTATTGTTCAGTTTCCCTGGATGACAGAAAGGGCTTTGCCTCAGGACACACATTTGTGAAGCCTGAAGAAAAGTTTTCAAATGCAAACGAATGGGCATCAATTGTGGCTCTTTGCTTAATTGCTTTGCAAAGGGATGTGTCTGAGTCAGCCTCCTTGACATATGTGAGGCTGTGGCTTAGATTGTCAGCACCTGATGGATCTCAGGAAAGATCCCATATGTGCATCCAAAGCCAATATTGCAAAACAGCAGTCATTGTGGATGAAGTCTCTCGCCTTCCTCTGTAAGGTCCCTGACGTGCATCCAGTGAGAATAGGGATCTTTTGGGTCAAATGAGTTTTTCAAAGCCCTTCAGAGGCTAGCCATTATGTGCTTGTGTTTTCTCATGACTCCAATTTAAAATAAAAATCTGTACACCACCATCAGCAGGCCTCAAAGTTTAGAAGCTGAGCAGTACTAAAGGCAGGCCTATTTGACCACTCCTGGTTCAAAGAATGGTGTCCAGGCCACCTTGACATTAGGCAAATGAGGGGCAAGGGAGCTTATTGTGGACACTGTCTTAGGCTGCACCCCTCATTGAAACCTCCAGCCAGAGGTTATGAGGATTGTCTATATGGAAGAAGTTGAGGGCCTTGTGGCAGTGTTTTGGTTTGAATTGTGGTCATTTGTATGGCGGTGGAATAGATGACTGGGTCCGCCTGGGCTTGAACTCTGGTGTGATTCCCCTTGGAGACTGAGTTCTGGAACTGACCTCAGAGAAGTATTGCCATGAATTGAGTTGAGATTTTCCGAGGCCATGCATGAGAGTCTCCCCTGGAAACTGAGATCAAAGCCCAGGGTGACTTTCCACAGAACACTGGGAATCTCAGCCAGGATATCACATGATTTTATTCTTAAAGACCTGGCAGCCTTAGTTGAGAGTCAAAACACACATTGACCTCACATTGTAGAACTCAGTGGGCCTGGTTTCATGTGACTTTTTTTGCCACTCTTTGGGAAGCCTTGTTTGTGAGAGTTCTCCAGAGCCTTCATTGAAATGATCTTTCTCACCATTAAATGGTTCCTGAATGAATGGAAACCCACAGTGCCTCCAACTTCATCCTTTTTCAAATGGCTAGATAAATACCGTGCAATCTTTGAAATTCCCATGACCAGGTGGCACTTGAGAACCTTAGGATGTCCTGTTGCTGATCATGAGTTTACCAGACAGGTGCCTTGATTGATGGCTTTCATGAAAATGATGAAGAACAGAGATGCCTGTGAGGTGGGGCTTGCTGAGTAGTGGGCCTAGAGCAGTGGTGTGCAGGTGTTTGATAAAACATCTGTGGTGGGGCCATGTGGATCTGCCATGGGCTTCCAAATGTCTTGTGACTGACATGGTGCAGCCAGCAGACCCTTATATGTAAAGGCATCTTGTTATATGGAGAGATTTCAGAACAATGTTCAGAATCAGGTTGCTATGGTCAAGGGGCCAAGCTCTGTGGGATAGAAGCATGGTTGGTGCATTCTCCTAGGATCCTGACACACCACACGTGACAGAACTCCCTCCAGCACTGTGTCCCAGTTGAAGTCTTTGTATTTCGTGAAGCAAATACCAAACTCCCAGTGAAGCAGCAAAAAACACCACAAAAAGTGAAGGATGACAAAATGGCTTCACAGTTCTCACGGGGAGATACTTAGCCCCCAGTGGCCACGGTTTACCTACAAAGAGAGAATTCAGCACTTCTGCCTCATGTTCATTGGAAAATCAGAAACCATGTCCTCCAGGTCACATAGATGCAGACCCAGCTTTGATGGTCTCACTACAAAGGAAGCTAATGCTCCTGACAACAACATATATTTCAAGAGCCCAACCTCAGAGGCAGTTTCTCAAGAAGTCTTTAGGCCAGCAGAGCTTTATGTTTGTGGAGTGTTTATCCTCTCCCTTATTTATGGAAACTCCTCTACCACCTCCAAAGTTGTGAACTCCTGAGCATTTTTCATTCCACATATGTATTCAAAGATGTTCTAACTCTTCTCCTCGAATTGCGTCTTACTTGGGGCAAGGGTATTGTCAAGGCATTTTTCTGGATGACAGTTGGAAGATTTTGTGTAGCACATATTTCCATACACATTGGATTCATTTTCCTATTTTCCATTCCAAATACTGAATCCCTGACACTAACCCATACCCTACTAGACTCTGACTACAAATCCTAATATGATAGAAAGAAATAACCCAAACAGAATAGAAATACAAGCAGTTCAGAGGAGGAATGGTGTGTAGTTGGACAGGCCTTTTGCATTATAAAGGGTAGATGTTATGAATGTAGTCCAATGTAATAGTTCTCCATGTGTTTTTAAACTTAACAAATATGTGAATTCCTGTCTCCCTTTCTCTGCGGCCTATTCAGCACGTGTATTTTTACATGCACATATAGAATCCTACCTGGGTTCCCAGCTACATTCTTGTGAGGTTGCTGACTTGGCATATACAAACTATGAGAAGAAATCACTCCTCCTAAATGCTGTTGGAACTGAAAATCAACCTATGGGTGAGCTTCCTACTTGAACAACATGATACATACATCCATGTTCAGTAAAATAAATATTTTTGAATCTTGGGATGATATATATTTCATGATGAATTGCAATTGGCATATATATTTTTACTTTTTAATGTCTCTCTGTGTGTGCTTTGTGTGTATATATACATATATATACACACACACTCTCTAGATTTTTCAAAATATAAAATATGTGGGTCTTATTTTACACTCCCTGAATTCATGTTCATGTATGTGGATTTATACTCAACTTTTCACAAGATTATTCTCAGAAATATTCATCCACCTGAAATACATAGTTTTTTTCTAGTACTGAAAACTAACTTCATTGAATGGTGCATAGAAATCCTAACATTTCTACAGTAATTTACCCTGTTTAACATCAATGCAAGTAGACTACTATGGGACATGATGTGTATTTTGACATTTATTTTTATTCAACACTGGTACACTACTATTTCTTCAGTTGATGCACATCATAGAATATATATGTTTCATCTTCAAGTTCACAAATTTCTAGGCATTTGGTTCACTTTCCATAAAATTCTGCTTCAGAACACATGTATTCCTCCATGTTTCTTGACTGGTCTTTTCATGAGACTTCTTTCCAAACACATTATTTTGGATTTCCATAATCACTTTGGAACCAAAACTCACACTCCCCTCATGGTAAATCATCACCCTAATATTACCATTAGATGTTTAACTGGTTGGAATGAATGATCGTGTATCAATATAGGATTTCTTATATGTTTTCAGATATCAATTCAATCCATTATTTAAATTAGAACTAGTTATATTCTTTATTCACAGTATGGTCTATTCATGCATTATGTCTATACTCATAGACCCATGGTACACCTATTTGTACCCCCGAATTCTAATTTATACGTCTTCAACGTATTGCTCCCAAAAATAGTGGAAGAAATACTCATGTCACCTGATGTACATATATATTTTATCACAGTGATATTCTGAACACAAAATGCAAAGGTCACACTTATGATTGTACGTAAGCCTAATTGGAAAGTGAGCATGGATTACTAAAACCATCCTTGTCTACCTTGGCTAATGCTCTCAAATGTCAATTCTATGGGTGACTACACATTTGTTTCTGCCTAAGATTATATATTCAACCTCAACCCTGTTGAAAATGTCTAATCCTATCACTCACTTTATACTTTGCCTAATTTCCTAATGTGTATATTCATATTTGCTTTCCTACATATCTGCCCCAGTTCATCATTGTGACTGACTCTTCACATGTGCTGACATTTACATTCACTCTCTAACAGACACCATATTGCTAAAGAACTTTTGGTCCAAATATTATACTCACTCTTCTGTATAAACCTACTGACTATCTTTCTAATCCTACCTACTATCCCTTTTTGACTTGATCTTCTCTTCTACATTCAATCATCCAAGTTACAAGGTCTTATGCCATTGTATGTTGATTTATCAGAGACATCTGTACAGAATGTAATTCAAAGCTAAGTATCCTAATCAAGGGCCCAATGCTCCTCTGGCCTTCAAATCTTACTTAGATTTCTGTTTTCATACATATATTTCACCTCTATATTATTATAAATATCACAGGTTCCCAATACCATTCTTCATCCAGCAGAATGATTTCTAACCCAAATTGAACATGTTCTTACCCCAAGCATTCACTGTTTCCTCAATCTCACTTTACAGAAGAGCAGGGACAGAGTAGGTCTTACAATACAAGAATGTAGGGGATCTTCCACCTGCTGAGAACCTCAAAGGTCCATGCAGAAATGATCCCTGAATAAGATGTAGGCAGCTAGGAAGGACCTGAGAGAGTAAAAGTCACCTTCCGTGGCATACAACCTGGTCAGGATGAAGGGATGTGTCTGAATGAGCCTCTCTCTTCTTCATGTAGACAAGATGGACCAAACCAGGCCTGTGTGGAGAGGTTTTCCTGGGTGCCTATGGTTGATATACCATTCTAACTTGTGAAATTGTCATAGGAAGCAGGGGCAGCCTCCATCTCATGGGACCCTTGGAAGCAACAGTTAAAACAGTTTTTTCCAAAGAAGTGACCTCATTCAGTTTCTGAAGGAAGTGGCCTCACCACACTTTCTTGGTGATGGAACTCTCTGAACATGGGATCCAGGAACCCAGGCACCGAGAAGCAGTTTCAGTGCCAGTCCCCGTGCGCACACTTGTTTGGATTTACCAAGGACAGAGTCAGTCTTTCTTGGTACCTACAGATGTGAGGACGGCCAACTGCCAGGCAAAGCTCTGAAGGGGGTCTTTCCTGAGAAAGCAAGTAGTGGCTCAACCCTGGCTCCTGACAGCTTCACAGAATTGGCCAAGGAGTCCAGATCTGAAACAAGACACGCCATTTCGGGGGAACCTAGTATGGCCCAACAGTCAGAGGACACTGCGGGTAGTCACAGACCTCCTTGGGGGAAGGAGGTGGCTTTGTGGGTGTGGGTGTGAGTTTGTGGTTTGGTCTCCTGTTCTTAGTAGAGCTAGAAAAGGCTGTTTGTTTGGTTTTGAGTGGAATGTTTCTAACAAGACTTTTGACAAGGTTAGTGTTGCTTTGTCTGTGTATCGCACTGTGTCCGTGGTTGTAGACATTAGAAAAGAGAATGCATCAATGGATGTGTCCTGTCTAGTAGAAAGCTTCCAGCATTCATCCTGCCCAATTTATGAATGGACTGCGGCTTGCCTTATCCATGGGCAAAACCTACTATCTTCCTAAATTCCTGTTTTCTTCCTGAATTCTGGCCACTCTTCAGAATAGGCTCATGGTTTTGTGTCCAAGACATGTACCACTTCCAAGCTTGGTGACATGGCGATGTATTAGATAGCTGAAAGAAATGGCAAGCATCTCAGAAAACTCAGATATCAGTGGGCCCATTAAAGTCTCAGTGGAGAAACCCTTCTTTGGGCCTTTTGCTTATCTATTGTTCAGTTTCCCTGGATGACAGAAAGGGCTTTGCCTCAGGACACACATTTGTGAAGCCTGAAGAAAAGTTTTCAAATGCAAACGAATGGGCATCAATTGTGGCTCTTTGCTTAATTGCTTTGCAAAGGGATGTGTCTGAGTCAGCCTCCTTGACATATGTGAGGCTGTGGCTTAGATTGTCAGCACCTGATGGATCTCAGGAAAGATCCCATATGTGCATCCAAAGCCAATATTGCAAAACAGCAGTCATTGTGGATGAAGTCTCTCGCCTTCCTCTGTAAGGTCCCTGACGTGCATCCAGTGAGAATAGGGATCTTTTGGGTCAAATGAGTTTTTCAAAGCCCTTCAGAGGCTAGCCATTATGTGCTTGTGTTTTCTCATGACTCCAATTTAAAATAAAAATCTGTACACCACCATCAGCAGGCCTCAAAGTTTAGAAGCTGAGCAGTACTAAAGGCAGGCCTATTTGACCACTCCTGGTTCAAAGAATGGTGTCCAGGCCACCTTGACATTAGGCAAATGAGGGGCAAGGGAGCTTATTGTGGACACTGTCTTAGGCTGCACCCCTCATTGAAACCTCCAGCCAGAGGTTATGAGGATTGTCTATATGGAAGAAGTTGAGGGCCTTGTGGCAGTGTTTTGGTTTGAATTGTGGTCATTTGTATGGCGGTGGAATAGATGACTGGGTCCGCCTGGGCTTGAACTCTGGTGTGATTCCCCTTGGAGACTGAGTTCTGGAACTGACCTCAGAGAAGTATTGCCATGAATTGAGTTGAGATTTTCCGAGGCCATGCATGAGAGTCTCCCCTGGAAACTGAGATCAAAGCCCAGGGTGACTTTCCACAGAACACTGGGAATCTCAGCCAGGATATCACATGATTTTATTCTTAAAGACCTGGCAGCCTTAGTTGAGAGTCAAAACACACATTGACCTCACATTGTAGAACTCAGTGGGCCTGGTTTCATGTGACTTTTTTTGCCACTCTTTGGGAAGCCTTGTTTGTGAGAGTTCTCCAGAGCCTTCATTGAAATGATCTTTCTCACCATTAAATGGTTCCTGAATGAATGGAAACCCACAGTGCCTCCAACTTCATCCTTTTTCAAATGGCTAGATAAATACCGTGCAATCTTTGAAATTCCCATGACCAGGTGGCACTGGAGAACCTTAGGATGTCCTGTTGCTGATCATGAGTTTACCAGACAGGTGCCTTGATTGATGGCTTTCATGAAAATGATGAAGAACAGAGATGCCTGTGAGGTGGGGCTTGCTGAGTAGTGGGCCTAGAGCAGTGGTGTGCAGGTGTTTGATAAAACATCTGTGGTGGGGCCATGTGGATCTGCCATGGGCTTCCAAATGTCTTGTGACTGACATGGTGCAGCCAGCAGACCCTTATATGTAAAGGCATCTTGTTATATGGAGAGATTTCAGAACAATGTTCAGAATCAGGTTGCTATGGTCAAGGGGCCAAGCTCTGTGGGATAGAAGCATGGTTGGTGCATTCTCCTAGGATCCTGACACACCACACGTGACAGAACTCCCTCCAGCACTGTGTCCCAGTTGAAGTCTTTGTATTTCGTGAAGCAAATACCAAACTCCCAGTGAAGCAGCAAAAAACACCACAAAAAGTGAAGGATGACAAAATGGCTTCACAGTTCTCACGGGGAGATACTTAGCCCCCAGTGGCCACGGTTTACCTACAAAGAGAGAATTCAGCACTTCTGCCTCATGTTCATTGGAAAATCAGAAACCATGTCCTCCAGGTCACATAGATGCAGACCCAGCTTTGATGGTCTCACTACAAAGGAAGCTAATGCTCCTGACAACAACATATATTTCAAGAGCCCAACCTCAGAGGCAGTTTCTCAAGAAGTCTTTAGGCCAGCAGAGCTTTATGTTTGTGGAGTGTTTATCCTCTCCCTTATTTATGGAAACTCCTCTACCACCTCCAAAGTTGTGAACTCCTGAGCATTTTTCATTCCACATATGTATTCAAAGATGTTCTAACTCTTCTCCTCGAATTGCGTCTTACTTGGGGCAAGGGTATTGTCAAGGCATTTTTCTGGATGACAGTTGGAAGATTTTGTGTAGCACATATTTCCATACACATTGGATTCATTTTCCTATTTTCCATTCCAAATACTGAATCCCTGACACTAACCCATACCCTACTAGACTCTGACTACAAATCCTAATATGATAGAAAGAAATAACCCAAACAGAATAGAAATACAAGCAGTTCAGAGGAGGAATGGTGTGTAGTTGGACAGGCCTTTTGCATTAGAAAGGGTAGATGTTATGAATGTAGTCCAATGTAATAGTTCTCCATGTGTTTTTAAACTTAACAAATATGTGAATTCCTGTCTCCCTTTCTCTGCAGCCTATTCAGCACGTGTATTTTTACATGCACATATAGAATCCTACCTGGGTTCCCAGCTACATTCTTGTGAGGTTGCTGACTTGGCATATACAAACTATGAGAAGAAATCACTCCTCCTAAATGCTGTTGGAACTGAAAATCAACCTATGGGTGAGCTTCCTACTTGAACAACATGATACATACATCCATGTTCAGTAAAATAAATATTTTTGAATCTTGGGATGATATATATTTCATGATGAATTGCAATTGGCATATATATTTTTACTTTTTAATGTCTCTCTGTGTGTGCTTTGTGTGTATATATACATATATATACACACACACTCTCTAGATTTTTCAAAATATAAAATATGTGGGTCTTATTTTACACTCCCTGAATTCATGTTCATGTATGTGGATTTATACTCAACTTTTCACAAGATTATTCTCAGAAATAGTCATCCACCTGAAATACATATTTGTTTCCTAGTACTGCAAACTAACTTCAGTGAATGGTGCATAGAAATCCTAACATTTCTACAGTAACTGACCCTGTTTAACATCAATGCAAGTAGACTCCTATAGGACATGATGTATATTTTGACATTTATTTTCATTCAAAACTGGGACATTACTATTTCTTCAGTTGATGCACATCATAGGATATATATTTCATCTTCTAGTTCACAAATTTTGAGGCATTTTGTTCACTTTCAATCAAATCCTGCTTCAGAACACATGTATTCCTCCATGTTTCTTGACTGGTCTTTTTATGAGACTTCTTTCCAAACACATTATTTTGGATATCCATAATCACCTTGGAACCAAAACTCACACACCCCTCATGATAAACCATCACCCTAATATTACTAATAGATGTATAACTGGTTGGAATGAATGATCGTGTATCAATATAAAATTTCTTATATGTTTTCAGATATCAATTCAATCCATTATTTAAATTGGAACCAGTTATATTCTTTATTCACAGTATGGTCTATTCATCCATTATCTCTATACTCATAGACCCAGGGTACACCTATTTGTACCCCCGAATTCTAATTTATACGTCTTCAAAGTATTGCTCCCAAAAATAGTGGAAGAAATACTCATGTCACCAGATCTACATATATATTTTATCAAATGATATTCTGAACACAAAATGCAAAGGTCACACTTATGATTGTACCTAAGCCAAATTGGAAAGTGAGCTTGGATTACTAAAACCATTCTTGTCTATGTTGGCTAATGCTCTCAAATGTCAATTCTATTGGTGACTACACATTTGTTTCTGCCTAAGATTATATATTCAACTAAACCCTGATGAAAATGTCTAATCCTATCACTCACTTTATACTTTGCCTAATTTCCTAATGTCTATATTCATATCTGCTTTCCTACATATCTTCCCCAGTTCTTCATTGTGACTGACTCTTCACATGTGCTGACATTTACATTCACTCTCTAACAGACACGCTATTGCTAAAGAACTTTTGGTCCAAATATTATACTCACTCTTCTTCCTAAACCTACTGACTATCTTTCTAATCCTACCTACTATCCCTTTTTGACTTGATCTTCTCTTCTACATTCAATCATCCAAGGTACAAGGTCCTATGCCATTGCATGTTGATTTATCAGAGATATCTGTACAGAATGTAATTCAAAGGTAAGTATCCCAATCAAGGGCCCAATGCTTTTCTGGCCTTCAAATCTTACTTACATTTCTGTTTTCATACATATATTTCACCTCTATGTTATTATAAATATCACAGGTTCCCAATACCATTCTTCATCCAGCAGAATGATTTCTAACCCAAATTGAACATGTTCTTAACCCCAAGCATGCACTTTTTCCTCAATCTCACTTTACAGAAGAGCAGGGACAGAGTTGGTCTTACAATACAGAAATGTAGAGGATCTTCCACCTGCTGAGAACCTCCAAGGTCCATGCAGAAATGATCCCTGGAGAAGATGTAGGCAGCTAGGAAGGACCTGAGAGAGTACAAGTCATCTTTCGTTGCAAACAACCTGGTCAGGATGAAGGGATGTGTCTGAATGAGCCTCTCTCTTCTTCATGTAGACAAGATGGACCAAACCAGGCCTGTGTGGAGAGCTTTTCCTGGGTGCCTATGGTTGATATACCATTCTAACTTGTGAAAGTGTCACAGGATGCAGGTTCAGCCTCCATCT
Source organism: Ictidomys tridecemlineatus (assembly GCF_052094955.1). Classification (NCBI taxonomy): domain Eukaryota; kingdom Metazoa; phylum Chordata; class Mammalia; order Rodentia; family Sciuridae; genus Ictidomys; species Ictidomys tridecemlineatus. The sequence continues at coordinate 123,378,578 of NC_135480.1, read as the reverse complement.
CATGGGACCCTTGGAAGCAACAGTTAGGACAAAGTGGTTTCCAAGGCAGTGACCTCATTCAGTTCCTGAAGGAAGTGACCTCACCACACTTCCTTGGTGATGGAACTCTCTGAACTTGGGATCCAGGAAGCCAGGCACCCAGAGGCAATCCCAGTGCCAGTCCCAGTGGGCTCACTTGTTTGGATTTACCAAGGACAGAGTCAGACTTTCTTGGTACCTACAGATGTGAGGATGGCCAATTGCCAGGAAAGCTCTGAATGGGGTCTCTCCTGAGAAAGCAGGTAGTGGCTCACCCCTGGCTCCTGACAACTTCACAGAATTGGCCAAGGAGGCCAGATCTGAGACAAGACAGGCCATTTCGGGGGAACATTGTTTGGCCCACCAGTCAGAGGACACTGCGGGTAGTCACAGACCTCCTCAGGGGACGGAGGTGACATTGTGGGTGTGGGTGTGAGTTTGTGGTTTGGTCTCATGTTCTGAGAAGAGCTAGGAAAGGCGGTTTGTTTGGTTTGGAGTGGACTGTTTCTATCAAGTCTTTTGACAAGGCGAGTGTTCCTTTGTCTGTGTATCGCACTGTGTCCGTGCTTGTAGACATTAGAAAAGAGAATGCATCAATGGATGTATCCTGTCTAGTAGAAAGCTTCCAGCATTCATCCTGCCCAATTTATAAATGGACTGAGGCTTGCCTTATCCATGGGCAAAACCTACTATCTTCCTATATTCCTGTTTTCTTCCTGAATTCTGGCCACGCTTCAGAATAGGCTCATTGTTTTGTGTCCAAGATATGTACCACCTCCAAGCTTGGTGACATGGCCATGTACTAGATAGCTGAAAAGAATGGCGAGCATCTCAGACAACTCAGATATCAGTGGGCCCATTAAAGTCTCAGTGGAGAAACCCGGCTTTGAGACTTTTGCTTACCAATTGTTCTGTTTCCCTGGATGTCAGCAAGGTCTTTGCCTAAGGACACACCTTTGTGAAGCCTGAAGAAAACAGTTTTCAAATGCAAACGAATGGGCATCACTTGTGGCTCTTTACTTAATTGCTTTGCAAAGGGATGTGTCTGATTCAGCCTCTTGGCCCTGTGTACGGCTGTGGTTTAGATTGTCAGCACCTGATGGATCTCAGGAAAGATCCCATATGTGCATCTAAAGCCAATATGGCAAAACAGCAGTCATTGTGGATGAAGTCTCTCACCTTCCTCTGTAAGGTCCCTGACCTGCATCAACTGAGAATAGGGATCCTTTGGGTCAAATGAGTTTTTCAAAGCCCTGCAGAGGCTAGCCATTATGTGCTTGTGTTTTCTCATGACTCCAATTTACACAAAAAATCTGTACCCCACCATCAGCAGGCCTCAAAGTTTAGAAGGTGAGCAGTATTAAAGGCAGGCCTATTTGATCACTCCTGGTTCAAAGAAGGGTGTCCAGGCCACCCTGACATTAGGCAAATGAGGGGCAAGGGAGCTTATTGTGGACACAGTCTTAGGCTGCTCCCCTCATGGAAACCTCCAGCCAGAGGTTATGAGGATTGTCTATATGGAAGAAGTTGAGGGCCTTGTGGCATTGTTTTGGTTTCAATTGTGGTCATTTGTATGGCGGTGGAAGAGATGACTGGGTCCGCCTGGGCTTGAACTCTGGTGTGATTCCCCTTGGAGACTGAGTTCTGGAACTGACCTCAGAGAAGTATTGCCATTAATTGAGTTGGGATTTTCCAAGGCCACGCATGACAGTCCCCCCTGGAAACTGAGATCAAAGCCCAGGGTGACTTTCCACAGAACATTGGGAATCTCAGCCAGGATATCACATGATTTTATTCTTAAAGACCTGGAAGCCATAGTTGAGAGTCAAAACACACATGGACCTCACATTGTAGACCTCAGTGGGCCTGGTTTCATGTGACGTTTTTTGGCCACTCTTTGGGAAGCCTTGTTTGTGAGAGTTCTCCAGAGCTTTCATTGAAATAATCTCTGTCACCATTAAATGGTTCCTGAATGAATGGAAACCCACAGTTCCTCCAACTTCATCCTTTAAAAGTGGCTAGATAAATACCATGCAATCTTTGAAATTTCCATCACCAGGTGGCACTGGAGAACCTTAGGATGTCCTGTTTCTCATCTGAGTGTACCAGACAGGTGCCTTGATTGACGGCCTTCATGAAAATGATGAAGAACAGAGATGCCAGTGAGGTGGGGCCAGCTGAGTAGTGGGCCTAGAGCAGTGGTGTGCAGGTGTGTGATAAAACATCTGTGGTGGGGCCATGTGGATCTGCCATGCGCTTTCAAATGTCTTGTGACTGACATGGTGCAGCCAGCAGACCCTTATATGTAAAGGCATCTTGTTATATGGAGAGGTTTCAGAACAATGTTCAGAATCAGGTTGCTATGGTCAAGGGGCCATTCTCTGTGGGATAGAAGCATGGTTGGTGCATTCTCCTAGGATCCTGACACACCACACGTGACAGAACTCCCTCCAGCACTGTGTCCCAGTTGAAGTCCTTGTATTTCGTGAAGCAAATACCAATCTTTCAGTGCAGCAGCAAGAATCACCACGAAAAATGGAGGATGACCAAATGGCTTTACAGTTCCCACAAGGAGATACTTAGCCCCCAGTGGCCACAGTTTACCTACAAAGAGAGAATTCAGCACTTCTGCCTCATGTTCATTGGAAAATAAGAAACCATGTCCTCCAGGTCACATAGATGCAGACCCAGCTTTGATGGTCTCACTACAAAGGAAGCTAATGCCCCTGACAACAACATATATTTCAAGAGCCCAACCTCAGAGGCAGTTTCTCAAGAAGTCTTTAGGCCAGCAGAGCTCCATGTTTGTGGAGTGTTTATCCTCTCCCTTACTTATGGAAACTCCTCTACCACCTCCAAAGTTGTGAACTCCTGTGCATTTTTCATTCCACATATGTATTCAAAGATTTTCTAACTCTTCTCCTCGAATTTCGTCTTACTTGGGGCAAGGGTATTGTCAAGGCATTTTTCTGGATGACAGTGGGAAGATTTTGTGTAGCACATATTTGCATGCACATTGGATTCATTTTCCTATTTTCCATTCCAAATACTCAATCCCTGACACTAACCCATACCCTACTAGACTCTGACTACAAATCCTAATATGATAGAAAAAAATAACCCAAACAGAATAGAAATACAAGCAGTTCAGAGGAGGCATGGTGTGTAGTTGGACAGGCCTTTTGCATTATAAAGGGTAGATGTTATGAATCTAGTCCAATGTAATAGTTCTCCATGTGTTTTTAAACTTAACCAATATGTGAATTCCCGTCTCCCTTTCTATGCATCCTATTCAGCACACGTATTTTTACATGCACATAGAGAATCATACCTGCTTTCCCAGCTACATTGTTGTGAGATGGCTGACTTGGCAGATAAAAACTGTGAGAAGAAATCACTCCTCCTAAATGCTGTTGGAACTGAAAATCAACCTATGGGTGAGCTTCCTACTTCAACAACATGATACATACATCCATGTCCAGTAAAATAAATATTTCTGGATCTTGGGATGATATATATTTCATGATGAATTTCAATTGGCATATATATTTTTACTTTTTAATGTCTCTCTGTGTGTGTTTTGTGTGTGTATATATATATATATATATATATATATATATATATATATATATATACACACACACACACTCTCTAGATTTTTGAACATATAAAATATGTGTGTCTTATTTTACACTCCCTGAATTCATGTTCATGTATGTGGATTTATAATCAACTTTTCACAAGATTATTCTCAGAAATATTCATCCACCTGAAATACATATTTTTTTCCTAGTACTTAAAACTAACTTCAGTGAATGGTGCATAGAAATCCTAACATTTCTTTTTTTTTTAAAATTTATTTATTTTTTTTATTGTTGGTCGTTCAAACCTTACACAGTTCTTAATACATCATATTTCACAGTTTGATTCAAGCGGGTTATGAACTCCCAACTTTACCCCGTATACAGATTGCTGTATCACATCATTTACCCTTCCATTGATTGACATATTGCCTTTCTAGTGTCTGATGTATTCTGCTGTAAGTCCTATTCTCTACTATCCCCCCTCCCCTCCCCTCCCCTCCCCTTTTCTCTCTCTACCCCTTCTACTGTAAATCATTTCTTCCATTTGTATTATCTTGTCTTACCCCTCCATTACATAGTTCTTGATATATCATATTTACATTTTGATTCAAGTGGGTTATGCACTCCCATATTGCCCCTTATACAGATTGCAGAATCACATCAGTTTCACTTCCATTGCTTTACATATTGCCATCCTAGTGTCTGTTGTATTCTGCTGCCTTTCCTATCCTCTACTATCCCCCCTCCCCTCCCCTCCTTTCCCCTCTTCTCTCTCTACCCCCACTACTGCAATTCATTCCTCCCCCTTGTATTATTTTTCCCTTTCCCCTCACTTCCTCTTGTATGTAATTTTGTATAAACCTGAGGGTCTCATTCCATTTCCATGCTATTTCCCTTCTCTCTCCCTTTCCCTCCCACCTCCCAACCCTGTTTAATGATGGTCTTCTACTTGTGCTCTTCTTCCCTAGTCTGTTCTTAATTACTCTCCTTATATCAAAGAAGACATTTGGCATTTGTTTTTTAGGGCTTGGCTAGCTTCGCTTAGCATAATCTGCTCTAATGCCATCCATTTCCCTCCAAATTCTATGATTTTGTCATTTCTTAATGCAGAGTAATACTCCATTGTGTATAAATGCCACATTTTTTTTTTATCCATTCGTCTATTGAAGGGCATCTAGGTTGGTTCCACAGTCTTCCTATTGTGAATTGTGCTGCTATAAACATCGATGTAGCAGTGTCCCTGTAGCATGCTCTTTTTAGGTCTTTAGGGAATAGACCCAGAAGGGGGATAGCTGGGTCAAATGGTGGTTCCATTCCCAGCTTTCCAAGAAATCTCCATACTGCTTTCCAAATTGGCCGCACCAATTTGCAGTCCCACCAACAATGTACAAGTGTACCCTTTTCCCCACATCCTCGCCAGCACTTATTGTTGTTTGACTTCATAATGGCTGCCAATTTTACTGGAGTGAGATGGTATCTTAGGGTGGTTTTGATTTGCATTTCTCTGACTGCTAGAGATGGTGAGCATTTTTTCATGTACTTGTTGATTGATTGTATGTCCTCCTCTGAGAAGTGTCTGTTCAAGTCCTTGGCCCATTTGTTGATGGGATTATTTGTTATCTTATTGTCTAATTTTCTGAGTTCTTTATATACTCTGGATATTAGGGCTCTATCTGAAGTGTGAGGAGTAAAGATTTGTTCCCATGATGTAGGCTCCCTATTTACCTCTCTTATTGTTTCTTTTGCTGAGAAAAAACTTTTTAGTTTGAGTAAGTCCCATTTGTTGATTCTAGATGTTAACTCTTGTGCTATGGGTGTCCTATTGAGGAATTTGGAGCCCGACCCCACAGCATGTAGGTCGTAGCCAACTTTCTCTTCTATCAGATGCCGTGTCTCTGATTTGATATCAAGCTCCTTGATCCATTTTGAGTTAACTTTTGTGCATGGCGAGAGAAAGGGATTCAATTTCATTTTGTTGCATATGGATTTCCAATTTTCCCAGCACCATTTGTTGAAGATGCTATCCTTCCTCCATTGCATGCTTTTAGCCCCTTTATCAAATATAAGAAAGTTGTAGTTTTGTGGGTTGGTTTCTGTGTCCTCTATTCTGTACCATTGGTCCACCCGCCTGTTTTGGTACCAGTACCATGCTGTTTTTGTTACTATTGCTCTGTAGTATAGTTTGAAATCTGGAATCGCTATACCACCTGATTCACACTTCCTGATTAGTATTGTTTTTGCTATTCTGGGTCTTTTATTCTTCCATATGAATTTCATGATTGCTTTCTCCATTTCTACAAGAAATGCCGTTGGGATTTTGATTGGCATTGCATTAAACCTATAGAGAACTTTTGGTAATATCGCCATTTTGATGATGTTAGTTCTGCCTATCCATGAACAGGGTATATTTTTCCATCTTCTAAGGTCTTCTTCAATTTCTCTCTTTAGGGTTCTGTAGTTTTCATTGTATAAGTCTTTCACCTCTTTTGTTAGGTTGATTCCCAAGTATTTTATTCTTTTTGAGGATATTGTGAACGGGGTGGTTGTCCTCGTGTCCATTTCAGAGGATTTGTCGCTGATATACAGGAATGCCTTTGATTTATGCGTGTTGATTTTATAACCTGCCACTTTGCTGAATTCATTTATTAGCTCTAACAGTTTCTTTGTAGACCATATTGGGTCTGCTAGGTATAGAATCATGTCATCTGCAAATAGTGATAACTTAAGTTCTTCTTTTTTTTATTTTCATGCTTTAATTTCTTTCGTCTGTCTAATTGCTCTGGCCAGTGTTTCGAGAACTATGTTGAACAGGAGTGGTGAGAGAGGGCATCCCTGTCTTGTTCCAGATTTTAGAGGGAATGCCTTCAATTTTTCTCCATTCAGAATGATGCTAGCCTGAGGCTTAGCATAAATTGCTTTTACAATGTTGAGGTATGTTCCTTTTATCCCTAGTTTTTCGAGAGTTTTGAACATAAACGGATGCTGGACTTTGTCGAATGCTTTTTCTGCATCTATCGAGATGATCATATGGTTCTTATTTTTAAGCCTATTGATGTGGTGAATAACATTTATTGATTTCCGTATATTGAACCAACCTTGCATACCAGGGATGAATCCTACTTGATCATGGTGCACAATTTTTTTGATATGTTTTTGTATCCGATTTGCCAGAATTTTATTGAGGATTTTTGCATCTAGGTTCATTAGAGATATTGGTCTGTAGTTTTCTTTCTTTGAAGTGTCTTTGTCTGGTTTCGGAATCAAGGTGATGTTGGCCTCGTAGAATGAATTTGGAAGTTCTCCCTCTTTTTCTATTTCCTGAAATAGCTTGAAAAGTATTGGTATTAGTTCCTCTTTAAAGGTTTTGTAAAACTCTGCTGTAAACCCATCCGGTCCTGGGCTTTTCTTAGATGGTAATCTTTTGATGTTTTCTTCTATTTCCTCAATTGATATTGGTCTGTTTAGGTTGTCTATATCCTCCTGACTCAATCTGGGCAGATTATATGACTTAAGAAATTTATCGATGCCTTCACTATCTTCTATTTTATTGGAGTATAAGGATTCAAAATAATTTCTGATTATCTTCTGTATTTCTGAAGTGTCTGTCATGATCTTGCCTTTTTCATCCCTTATGCTAGTAATTTGAGTTCTCTCTCTTCTTCTCTTCGCTAGCATGGCTAAGGGTCTGTCAATTTTATTTATCTTTTCAAAGAACCAACTTTTCGTTTTGTCAATTTTTTCAATTGTTTCTTTTGTTTCGATTTCATTAATTTCAGCTCTGATTTTAATTATTTCTTGCCTTCTACTTCTTTTGCTGTTGTTTTGCTCTTCTTTTTCTAGAATTTTGAGATGAAGTATGAGATCATTTATTTGTTGGTTTTTTCTTTTTTTAAGGAATGAACTCCAAGCAATGAATTTTCCTCTTAGAACTGCTTTCAATGTGTCCCATAGATTCCGATATGTTGTGTCTGTGTTTTCATTAAACTCTAAGAATTTTTTAATTTCCTCCTTGATGTCTTCTAAAACCCATTGATCATTCAGTAACCTATTGTTCATTCTCCAAGTGATGCATGATTTTTCCTTGCTTCTTTTATGGTTGATTTTTAGTTTCATTCCATTATGATCAGATAAGATGCATGGTATTATCTCCGCTCCTTTATATTGTCTAAGAGTTGCCCTGTGACATAATATATGATCTATTTTTGAGAAGGATCCATGTGCTGCTGAGAAAAAAGTGTAGCTGCTTGATGTTGGGTGGTATATTCTATATATGTCAATTAAGTCTAGGTTGTTAATTGTGTTATTGAGTTCTATAGTTTCCTTATTCAACTTTTGTTTGGAAGATCTGTCCAGTGGTGAGAGAGGTGTGTTGAAGTCTCCCATGATTATTGTATGGTGGTCTATTAGACTCTTGAACTTGAGAAGAGTTTGCTTGATGAACGCAGCAGCACCGTTGTTTGGGGCATATATTTTATGATTGTTATGTCTTGTTGGTGTATGGTTCCCTTGAGCAGTATGTAGTGTCCTTCTTTATCCCTTTTGATTAACTTTGGTTTGAAATCTATTTTATTTGATATGAGTATGGACACTCCTCTGCTTGTTTCCGCAGTCCATATGAGTGATATGATTTTTCCCAACCTTTCACCTTCAGTCTATGTATATCCTTTCCTATCAAATGCGTCTCCTGTAGGCAGCATATTGTTGGATCTTGTTTTGTGATCCATTCAACTAGCCTGTGTCTCTTAATTGGTGAGTTTAAGCCATTAACATTTAGGGTTATTATTGAGATATGGTTTGTTCTTCCAGCCATATTTGTTTATTAATGCTGTTAAACCTGATTTGTTTTTCTCTTTGATTTTTTCCCCCCTTTACTGTCCTACCTCCCACTGTTGGTTTTCATTGTTGTTTTCCATTTCCTCTTCCTGTGTGTTTTGCCAAGGATTTTTTGAAGAGATGGTTTTCTAGCTGCAAATTCTTTTAACTTTTGTTTATCATGGAATGTTTTAATTTCATCTTCCATCCTGAAGCTTAATTTCGCCGGATACACGATTCTTGGTTGGAACCCATTTTCTTTTAGCGTTTGAAATATGTTATTCCAGGATCTTCTAGCTTTTAGAGTCTGTGTTGAGAGATCAGCTGTTATCCTGATTGGTTTACCCCTAAATGTAATCTGCTTCCCTTCTCTTGTAGCTTTTAAAATTCTCTCCTTATTCTGTATGTTGGACAGCTTCATTATAATGTGTCTAGGTGTGGATCTCTTATGATTTTGCACATTCGGCGTCCTGTAGGCTTCTAGGATTTGGGGTTCTGTCTCATTCTTCAAGTCTGGAAAGTTTTCTCGTATTATTTCACTGAATAAATTGTCTATTCCTTTGGTTTGGAGCTCTGTGCCTTCCTGTATCCCAATGACTCTTAAGTTTGGTCTTTTGATATTATCCCATATTTCTTGGATGTTCTGCTCATGGTTTCTTAGCAGACTTGCTGAGCTGTCTATGCTCTTTTCAAGTTGAAACACTCTGTCTTCATTGTCTGACCTTCTATCTTCTAAGTGATCCACTCTGCTGGTAGTTTTCTCAATTGAGTTTTTAAGTTGGTTTATTGCTTCCTGCATTTCTAGGATTTCTATTTGTTTGTTTTTTATTTCCTCTATCTCCCTGTGAAATTGATCTTTTACTTCCTGGATTTGTTTATGAAGTTCCTTGTCAATGTGATCTTTCATTGTCTGATTTTGCTGTCTCATGTCTTGCTTGAGACTCCAGATCATCTGAAGCATGTATATCCTGACCTCTCTGTCTGACATTCCATCTGTTGCAGCTATTACCTCTTCTAGAGTTGAGTTGACCTGCATTGCCTGTGGTCCTTTCTTTCCTTGTCTTTTCATACTGCTGGCGTTTCTTTCTGCTTGGTGAAACTGTTGTGTTTTTGAAATTTTCCCTCTATTTATTTATATTGCTCTTGTATAGTTGAAAAGTCTCCCTTGCAGGACAGATGGTGGCTGTGATCCTCCACCAATTGGTGCGATCTGTCTACCACGCTGGCGGGCCCTAGGTCTGCTCTGCTGGCCGGTCGAAGGTCCGCCTACCCAGCAGGCGCAAGGGGCACCTCTGTCTCTCCGTAGGTTGCTGGGCCTAACCTCCCGATGGGTCCCCAGTATGCCTACCTTGCAGGCACTGAGGGTGGGGCCGGTTCCGGCCCGCAACAAGCCGGTGGGCCTGATCTGCCACTGGTCACAGTCCCGCCTACCTTGCGGGCACTGGGGGAGGGGACGGTCCTGCCCCTCAGCAGGCCGCTAGGCCTGATCTGCTGGTGGTCACAGTCCCGCCTACATTGCAGGCACTGGGGGAGGGGACAGGCCTGCCCCACAGAAGGCCGCTGGTGGGTCACAGGACCCTGTTCCCTGCAGGCGCGTGTGTCAGCTCTGTCTCTCCGCAGATTGCTGGGCCTGGCCTGCCCGTGGGTCGCCGGTTCTCCTACCTTGCAGGCACTCGGGGTGGGGCCGGCTCTGGCCCCAAACCAGCCGCTTGGCCTGCTCTGTCGGTGGTCACAGTCCCGCCTACCTTGCAGGCACTGGGGGAGGAGACGGGCCTGCCCCACAGAAGGCCACTGGTGGGTCGCAAGACCCCGTTCCTGCAGGCGCGTGTGTCAGCTCTTTCTCTTCGCAGATTGCTGGGCCTGACCTGCCTGTTGGTCGCCGGTTCTCCTACCTTGCAGGCACTGGGGGTGGGGCCTGCTCCGGCCCGCAACCAGCCGCTGGACCTGCTCTGCCGGTGGTCACAGTCCCGCCTACCTTGCAGGCACTGGGGGAGGGGACTGTCCTGCCCCTCAGCAGGCCGCTAAGACTGATCTGCTGGAGGTGACAGTCCCGCCTACCTTGCAGGCACTGGGGGAGAAGACGGGCCTGCCCCACAGAAGGCGGCTGGTGGGTTGCAGGACCCCGTTCCCTGCAGGCGCGTGTGTCAGCTCTGTCTGTCCGCAGATTGCTGGGCCTGGCCTGCCCGTGGGTCGCCGGTTCTCCTACCTTGCAGGCACTGGGGGTGGGGCCGGCTCGGGCCCCAACCAGCCGCTGTGCCTGCTCTGCCGGTGGTCACAGTCCCGCCTACCTTGCAGGCACTGGGGGAGGGGATGGGCCTGCCCCACAGAAGGCTGCTGGTGGGTCGCAGGACGCCGTTCCCTGCAGGCGCGTGTGTCAGCTCTGTCTCTCTGCAGATTGCTGGGCCTGACCTGCCCGTGGGTCGCCGGTTCTCCTACCTTGCAGGCACTGGGGGTGGGGCCGGCTCGGGCCACAACCAGCCGCTGGGCCTTCTATGCTGGTGGTCCCTAACATTTCTATGGTAACTGACCCTGTTTAACATCAATGCAAGTAGACTCCTATGGGACATGATGTGTATTTTGACATTTATTTTTATTCAACACTGGTACATTACTATTTCTTCAGTTGATGCACATCATAGGATATATATTTCATCCTCAAGTTCACAAATTTCTAGGCATTTGGTTCACTTTCAATCAAATCCTGCTTCAGAACACATGTATTCCTCCATGTTTTTTGACTGGTCTTTTCATGAGACTTCTTTCCAAACACATTATTTTGGATTTCCATAATCATTTTGGAACCAAAACTCACACACCCCTCATGGTAAACCATCACCCTAATATTACCATTAGATGTATAACTGGTTGGAATGAATGATCGTGTGTCAATATAAGATTTCTTATATGTTTTCAGATATCAATTCAATCCATTATTTAAATTGGAACCAGTTATATTCTTTATTCAAAGTATTGTCTATTAATACATTATCTCTATACTCATAGACCCAGGGTACACCTATTTGTACCCCCGAATTCTAATTTATACTTCTTCAACATATTGCACCCAAAAATAGTGGAAGAAATACTCATGTCACCTGATCTACATATATATTTTATCACAGTGATATTCTGAACACAAAATGCAAAGGTCACACTTATGATTGTACCTAAGCCTAATTGGAAAGTGAGCATGGATTACTAAAACCATCCTTGTCTAGGTTGGCTAATGCTCTCAAATGTCAATTCTATTGGTGACTACACATTTGTTTCTGCCTAAGATTATATATTTTACCTCAACCTTGTTGAAAATGTCTAATCCTATCACTCACTTTATACTATGTCTAATTTCCTAATGTCTATATTCATATCTGCTTTTCTACATATCTTCCCCAGTTCATCATTGTGACTGACTCTTCACATGTGTTGACATTTATATTCACTCTCTAACGGACACCCTATTGCTAAAGAACTTTTGGTCCAAATATTATACTCACTCTTCTTCCTAAACCTACTATCTTTCTAATCCTACCTACTGTCCCTTTTTGACTTGATCTTCTTTTCTACATTCAATCATCCAAGGTAAGGTGCTATGCCATTGTATGTTGATTTATCAAAGACATCTGAACAGAATGTAATTCAAAGCTAAGTATACCAATCAAGGGCCCAATGCCCTTATGACCTTCAAATCTTACTTAGATTTCTGTTTTCATACATATATTTCACCTCTATATTATTATAAATATCACAGGCTCCCAATACCATTCTTCATCCAGGGGAATGAGTTCTAACCCAAATTGAACATGTTCTTTACCCCAAGCATTCACTGTTTCCTAAATCTCACTTTACAGAAGAGCAGGGACACAGTTGGTCTTACAATACAGGAATGTAGGGGATTTTCCACCTGGTGAGAACCTCCAAGGTCCATGCAGAAATGATCCCTGGAGAAGATGTAGGCAGCTAGGAAGGACCTGAGAGAGTAAAAGTCATCTTCCGTGGCAAACAACATGGTCAGGATGAAGGGATGTGTCTGAATGAGCCTCTTTCTTCTTCATGTAGACAAGATTGACCAAACCAGGCCTGTGTGGAGAGCTTTTCCAGGGTTCCTATGGTTGATATACCATTCTAACATGTGAAATTGTCACAGGAAGCAGGGGCAGCCTCCATCTCATGGGACCCTTGGAAGCAACAGTTACGACAAAGTGGTTTCCAAGGCAGTGACCTCATTCAGTTCCTGAAGGAAGTGACCTCACCACACTTCCTTGGTGATGGAACTCTCTGAACTTGGGATCCAGGAAGCCAGGCACCCAGAGGCAGTCCCAGAGCCAGTCCCAGTGGGCTCACTTGTTTGGATTTACCAAGGACAGAGTCAGTCTTTCTTGGTACCTACAGATGTGAGGATGGCCAATTGCCAGTAAAGCTCTGAAGGGGGTCTTTCCAGAGAAAGCAGGTAGTGGCTCACCCCTTTCTCCTGACAACTTCAAAGAATTGGCCAAGGAGGCCAGATCTGTGACAAGACAGGCCAATTCGGGGGAACCTACTATGGCTCACCAGTCAGAGGACACTGTGGGTAGTCACAGACCTCTTTGGGGGAAGGAGGTGGCTTTGTGGGTGTGGGTGTGAGTTTGTGGTTTGGTCTCATGTTCTGAGAAGAGCTAGGAAAGGCGAATTGTTTGATTGAAAGTGGACTGTTTCTAGCAAGTCTTTTGACAAGGCAAGTGTTGCTTTTTCTGTGTATCACACTGTGTCCGTGGTTGTAGACATTAGAACAGAGAATGCATCAATGGATGTGTCCTGTCTAGTAAAAAGATTCCAGCATTCATCCTGCCCAATTTATGAATGGACTGCGGCTTGCCTTATCCATGGGCAAAACCTACTATCTTCCTAAATTTCTGTTTTCTTCCTGAATTCTGGCCACTCTTCAGAATAGGCTCATCGTTTTGTGTTCAAGATATGTACCACCTCGAAGCTTGGTGACGTGGCCATGTACTAGATAGCTGAAAGGAATGGCGAGCATCTCAGAAAACTCAGATATCAGTGGGCCCATTAAAGTCTCAGTGGAGAAACCCTGCTTTGGGATATTTGTTTACCTATTTTTCTGTTTCCCTTGATGTCAGCAAGGTCTTTGCCTCAGGACACACCTTTGTGAAGCCTGAAGAAAACAGTTTTCAAATGCAAACGAATGGGCATCACTTGTGGCTCTTTGCTTAATTGCTTTGCAAGGGGATGTGTCTGAATCAGCCTCTTGGCCCTGTGTGAGTCTGTGGCTTAGATTGTCAGCACCGATGGATCTCAGGAAAGATCCCATATGTGCATCCAAAGCCAATATGGCAAAACAGCAGTCATTGTGGATGAAGTCTCTCGCCTTCCTCTGTAAGGTCCCTGACCTGCATCAAGTGAGAATAGGGATCCTTTGGGTCAAATGAGTTTTTCAAAGCCCTGCAGAGGCTAGCCATTATGTGCTTGTGTTTTCTCATGACTCCAATTTACACAAAAAATCTGTACACCACCATCAGCAGGCCTCAAATTTTAGAAGCCTAGCAGTATTAAAGGCAGGCCTATTTGATCACTCCTGGTTCAAAGAAGGGTGTACAGGCCACCCTGGAATTAGGCAAATGAGGGGCAAAGGAGCTTATTGTGGACACTGTCTTAGGCTGCGACCCTCAAAGAAACCTCAAGCCAGAGGTTATGAGGATTGTCTATATGGAAGAAGTTGAGGGCCTTGTGGCAGTGTTTTGGTTTGAATTCTGGTCATTTGTATGGCGGTGGAAGAGATGACTGGGTCCGCCTGGGCTTGAATTCTGGTGTGATTCCCCTTGGAGACTGAGTTCTGGAACTGACCTCAGAGAAGTATTGCCATGAATTGAGTTGGGATTTTCCAAGGCCACGCATGAGAGTCCCCCCTGGAAACTGAGATCGAATCCCAGGGTGACTTTCAAAAGAACACTGAAAATCTCAGCCAGGATATCACATGATTTTATTCCTAAAGACATGGAAGCCATAGTTGAGAGTCAAAACACACATGGACCTCACATTGTAGACCTCAGTGGGCCTGGTTTCATGTGACGTTTTTTGGCCACTCATTGGGAAGCCTTGTTTGTGAGAGTTCTCCAGAGCTTTCATTGAAATGATCTTTCTCACCATTAAATGGTTCCTGAATGAATGGAAACCCACAGTGCCTCCAACTTCATCCTTTAAAAATGGCTAGATAAATACCGTGAAATCTTTGAAATTCCCATGACCAAGTGGCAATGGAAAACCTTAGGATGTCCTGTTGCTGATCATGAGTTTACCAGACAGGTGCCTCGATTGACTGCTTTCATGAAAATGATGAAGAACAGAGATGCCAGTGAGGTGGGGCCTGCTGAGTAGTGGGCCTAGAGCAGTGGTGTGCAGGTGTGTGATAGAACATCTGTGGTGGGGCCATGTGGATCTGCCATGGGCTTCCAAATGTCTTGTGACAGACATGGTGCAGCCAGCAGAACCTTATATGTAAAGGCATCTTGTTATATGGAGAGGTTTCAGAACAATGTTCAGAACCAGGTTGCTATGGTCAAAGGGCCAAGCTCTGTGGGATAGAAGCATGGTTGGTGCATTCTCCTAGGACCCTGACACACCACACGTGACAGAACTCCCTTCAGCACTGTGTCCCAGTTGAAGTCTTTGTATTTCGTGAAGCAAATACCAAACTCCCAGTGAAGCCGCAAGAAACACCACGAATAGTGGAGGATGACCAAATGGCTTCACAGTTCCCACGGGGAGATACTTAGCCCCCAGTTGCAAAAGTTTACCTACAAAGCGAGATTCAGCACTTCTGCCTCATGTTCATTGGAAAATCAGAAACCATGTCCTCCAGGTCACATAGATGCAGACCCAGCTTTGATGGTCTCACTACATAGGAAGCTAATGCTCCTGACAACAACATATATTTCAAGAGCGCAACCTCAGAGGCAGTTTCTCAAGAAGTCTTTAGGCCAGCAGAGCTCCATGTTTGTGGAGTGTTTATCTTCTCCCTTACTTATGGAAACTCCTCTACCACCTCCAAATTTGTAAACTCCTGAGCATTTTTCATTCCACATATCTATTCAAAGATTTTCTAACTCTTCTCCTCGAATTGTGTCTTACTTGGGGCAAGGCTATTGTCAAGGCATTTTTCTGGATGACAGTGGGAAGATTTTGTGTAGCACATTTTTGCATACATATTGGATTCATTTTCCTACTTTCCATTCCAAATAATGAATCCCTGACACTAACCCATACCCTACTAGACTCTGACTACAAATTCTAATATGATAGAAAAAAATAACCCAAACAGAATAAAAATACAAGCAGTTCAGTGGAGGCATGGTGTGTAGTTGGACAGGCCTTTTGCATTATAAAGGGTAGATATTATGAATCTAGTCCAATGTAATAGTTCTCCATGTGTTTTTAAACTTAACCAATATGTGAATTCCTGTCTCCCTTTCTCTGCAGACTATTCAGCACATGTATTTTTACATGCACATAGAGAATCCTACCTGGTTTCCCAGCTACATTCTTGTGAGGTGGCTGACTTGGCAGATACAAACTGTGAGAAGAAATCACTCCTCCTAAATGCTGTTGGAACAGAAAATCAACCTATGGTTGAGCTTCCTACTTTAACAACATGATACATACATCCATGTTCAGTAAAATAAATATTTCTGGATCTTGGGATATATATATTTCATGATAAATTTCAAATGGCATATATATTTTTACTTTTTAAAGTCTCTCTATGTGTGTTTTGTGTATATATACATAATATATATATATATATATATATATATATATATATATATATATATATATATATATACACACACTCTCCAGATTTTTCAAAATATAAAATATGTGTGTTTTATTTTACACTCCCTGAATTCATGTTCATGTATGTGGATTTATAATCAACTTTTCACAAGATTATTCTCAGAAATATTCATCCACCTGAAATACATATTTGTTTCCTAGTACTGAAAACTAACTTCAGTGAATGGTGCATAGAAATCCTAACATTTCTACAGTAACTGACACTGTTTAACATCAATGCAAGTAGACTCCTATGGAACATGATGTGTGTTTTGACATTTATTTTTATTCAACACTGGTACATTACTATTTCTTCAGTTGATGCACATCATAGGATATATATTTCATCCTCAAGTTCACAAATTTCTAGGCATTTGGTTCACTTTCAATCAAATCCTGCTTCAGAACACATGTATTCCTCCATGTTTCTTGACTGGTCTTTTCATGAGACTTCTTTCCAAACACATTATTTTGGATTTCCATAATCACTTTGGAACCAAAACTCACACACAACTCATGGTAAACCATCACCCTAATATTACCATTAGATGTATAACTGGTTGGAATGAATGATCGTGTATCAATATAAGAGTTCTTATATGTTTTCAGATATCAATTCAATCCATTATTTAAATTGGAACCAGTTATATTCTTTATTCACAGTATGGTCTATTCATGCATTATCTCTGTACTCATAGACCCAGGGTACACCTATTTGTACCCCCAAATTCTAATTTATGCGTCTTCAACGTATTGATCCCAAAAATAGTGGAAGAAATACTCATGTCACCTGATCTACATATATATTTTATCACAGTGATATTCTGAACACAAAATGCAAAGGTCACACTTATGATTGTACCTAAGCCTAATTGGAAAGTGAGCATGGATTACTAAAACCATCCTTGTCTAGGTTGGCTAATGCTCTCAAATGTCAATTCTATTGGTGACTGCACATTTTTTTTTGCCTAAGATTATATATTCAACCTCAACCCTGTTGAAAATGTCTATTCCTATCACTCACTTTATACTTTGCCTAATTTTCTAATTTCTATATTCATATCTGCTTTCCTACATATCTTCCCCAGTTCATCATTGTGACTGACTCTTCACATGTGCTGACATTTAAATTCACTCTCTAACAGACACCCTATTGCTAAAGAACTTTTGGTCCAAATATTATACTCACTCTTCTTCCTAAACCTACTGACTATCTTTCTAATCCTACCCACTATCTCTTTTTGACTTGATCTTCTCTTCTACATTCAATCATCCAAGGTACAAGGTCCTATGCCATTGTATGTTGATTTATCAGAGACATCTGTACAGAATGTAATTCAAAGCTAAGTATCCCAATCAAGGGCCCAATGCCCTTCTGGCCTTCAAATCTTACTTAGATTTCTGTTTTCATACATATATTTCACCTCTATATTATTATAAATATCACAGGTTCCCAATACCCTTCTTCATCCAGCAGAATGATTTCTAACCCAAATTGAACATGTTCTTAACCCCAAGCATTCACTGTTTCCTCAATCTCACTTTACAGAAGAGCAGGGACAGAGTTGGTCTTACAACACAGGTATGTAGGAATGTAGGGGATCTTCCACCTACTGCGAACCTCCAAGGTCCATGCAGAAATGATGCCTGGAGAAGATGTAGGCAGCTAGGAAAGACCTGAGAGATTAAAACTCATCTTCCATGGCAAACAACCTGGTCAGGATGAAGGGATGTGTCTGAATGAGCCTCTCTCTTCTTCATGTAGGGAAGATGGACCAAACAAGGCCTGTGTGGAGAGCTTTTCCTGGGTGCCTATGGTTGATATACCATTCTAACTTGTGAAAGTGTCAAAGGAAGCAGGGGCAGCCTCCATCTCATGGGACCCTTGGAAGGAACAGTTAGGACAAAGTGGTTTCAAAGGCAGTGACCTCATTCAGTTCCTGAAGGAAGTGACCTCACCACACTTCCTTGGTGATGGAACTCTCTGAACATGGGATCCAGGAAGCCAGGCACCCAGAGGCATTCCCAGTGCCAGTCCCAGGGGGCTCACTTGTTTGGATTTACCAAGGACAGAGTCAGTCTTTCTTGGTACCTACAGATGTGAGGATGGCCAATTGCCAGGAAAGCTCTGAAGAGGGTCTTTCCTGAGAAAGCAGGTAGTGGTTCACCCCTGGCTCCAGACAACTTCACAGAATTGGCCAAAAAGGCCAGATCTGAGACAGGACAGGCCATTTCTGGGGAACCTAGTATGGCCCACCATTCAGAGGACACTGCGAGTAGTCACAGACCTCCTTGGGGGAAGGAGGTGGCTTTGTGGGTGTGGGTGTGAGTTTGTGGTTTGGTCTCAGGTTCTGAGAAAAGCTAGGAAAGGCGGTTTGTTTGGTTTGGAGTGGACTGTTTCTATCAAGTCTTTTGACAAGGCGAGTGTTGCTTTGTCTGTGTATCGCACTGTGTCCTTGGTTGTAGACATTAGAAAAGAGAATTCATCAATGGATGTGTCTTGTCTAGTAGATAGTTTCCAGCATTCATCCTGCACAATGTATGAATGGACTGTGGCTTGCCTTATCCATGGGCAAAACCTACACTCTTCCTAAATTTCTGTTTTCTTCCTAAATTCTGGCAACTCTTCAGAATAGGCTCATGGTTTTGTGTCCAAGATATGTACCACCTCCAAGCTTGGTGACATGGCCATGTACTAGATAGCTGAAAGGAATGGCCAGCATCTCAGAAAAAGTCTCAGTGGAGAAACCTTGCTTTGGGCCTTTTGCTTACCTATTGTTCTGTTTCCCTGGATATCAGCAAGGTCTGATATCCAGGGAAACAGAACAACCTCAATGGCATTTTTTCAAGAAGTCTTTAAGCCAGCAGAGCTTCATGTTTGTGGAGGGTGTATCCTCGCTTTTACTTATGGAAACTCCTCTACCACCTCCAAAGTTGTGAACTCCTGAGCACTTTTCATTCCACATATGTATTCAAAGATTTTCTAACTCTTCTCCTCAAATTGCGTCTTACTTGGGGCAAGGGTATTGTCAAGGCATTTTTCTGGATGACAGTGGGAAGATTTTGTGTAGCACATATTTACATACACATTGGATTCATTTTCCTATTTTCCATTCCAAATAATGAATCCCTGACACTAACCCATACCCTACTAGACTCTGACTACAAATTCTAATATGATAGAAAAAAATAACCCAAACAGAATAGAAATACAAGCAGTTCAGAGGAGGCATGGTGTGAAGTTGGACAGGCCATTTGCAGTATAAAGGGTAGATGTTATGAATCTAGTCCAATGTAATAGTTCTCCATGTGTTTTTAAACTTAACAAATATGTGAATTCCTGTCTCCCTTTCTCTGCAGCCTATTCAGCACATGTATTTTTACATGCACATAGAGAATCCTACCTGGTTTCCCAGCTACATTCTTGTGAGGTGGCTGACTTGGCAGATACAAACTGTGAGAAGAAATCACTCCTCCTAAATGCTGTTGGAACTGAAAATCAACCTATGGGTGAGCTGCCTAGTTCAACAACATGATACATACATCCATGTTCAGTAAAATAAATAATTCTGGATCTTGGGATGATATATATATCATGATAAATTTCAATTGGCATATATATTTTTACTTTTTAATGTCTCTCTCTCTGTGTGTTTATATATACATATATATATATATATATATATATATATATATACATGTATATATACATATATATATATATATATATATATATGTATATATACATGTATATATACACACACACACTCTCCAGATATTTCAAAATATAAAATATGTGTGTCTTATATTACACTCCCTGAATTCATGTTCATGTATGTGGATTTATAATCAACTTTTCACAAGATTATTTTCAGAAATATTCACCAACCTGAAATACTTATTTGTTTCCTAGTACTGAAAACTAACTTCAGTGAATGGTGCATAGGAATCCTAACATATCTACAGTAACTGACCCTGTTTAACATCAATGCAAGTAGACTCCTATGGGACATGATGTGTTTTTTGACATTTATTTTTATTCAACACTGGGACATTACTATTTCTTCAGTTGATGCACATCATAAAATATATATTTCATCCTCAAGTTAACAAATTTCTAGGCATTTGGTTCACTTTCCATCAAATCCTGCTTCAGAACACATGTATTCTTCCATGTTTCTTGACTGGTCTTTTCATGAGACTTCTTTCCAAACACATTATTTTGGATTTCCATAATCACTTTGGAACCAAAACTCACACACCCCTCATGGTAAACCATCACCCTAATATTACCATTAGATGTATAACTGGTTGGAATGAATGATCCTGTATCAATATAAGATTTCTTATATGTTTTCAGATATCAATTCAATCCATTATTTAAATTGGAACCATTATATTCTTTATTCACAGTATGATCTATTCATGCATTATCTCTATACTCATAGATCCAGGGTACACCTATTTGTACCCCCGAATTTTAATTTATACATCTTCAATGAATTGCTCCCAAAAATAGTGGAAGAAATACTCATGTCACCTGATGTACATATATATTTTATCACAGTGATATTCTGAACACAAAATGCAAAGGTCACACTTATGATTGTACCTAAGCCTAATTGGAAAGTGAGCATGGATTACTAAAACCATCCTTGTCTAGGTTGGCTAATGCTCTCAAATGTCAATTCTATTGGTGACTACACATTTGTTTCTGCCTAAGATTATATATTCAACCTCAACCCTGTTGAAAATGTCTAATCCTATCACTCACTTTATACTTTCCCTAATTTCCTAATGTCTATATTCATATCTGCTTTCCTACATATCTTCCCCAGTTCGTCATTGTGACTGACTCTTCACATGTGCTGACATTTATATTCACTCTCTAACAGACACCCTATTGCTAAAGAACTTTTGGTCCAAATATTGTACTCACTCTTCTCCCTAAACCTACTGACTATCTTTCTAATCCTACCTACTATCCCTTTTTGACTTTATCTTCTCTTCTACATTCAATCTTCCAAGGTACAAGGTCCTATGCCATTGTATGTTGATTTATCAGAGACAACTGTACAGAATGTAATTCAAAGCTAAGTATCCCAATCAAGGGCCCAATGCCCTTCTGGCCTTCAAATCTTACTTAGATTTCTGTTTTCATACATATATTTCACCTCTATATTATTATAAATATCAAGGTTCCCAATACCCTTCCTCATCCAGCAGAATGATTTGTAACCCAAATTGAACATGTTCTTAACCCCAAGCATTCAATCTTTCCTCAATCTCACTTTACATAAGAGCAGGGACAGAGTTGATCTTACAATACAGGAATGTAGGGGATCTTCCTCCTGCTGAGAACGTCCAAGGTCCATGCAGAAATGATCCCTGGAGAAGATGTAGGCAGCTAGGAAGGACCTGAGAGAGTAAAAGTCATCTTCCATGGCAAACAACCTGGTCAGGATGAAGGGATGTGTCTGAATGAGCCTCTCTTCTTAATGTAGACAAGATGGACCAAACCAGGCCTGTGTGGAGAGCTTTTTTTGGGTGCCTATGGTTGATATACCAATCTAACTTGTGAAAGTGTCACAGGAAGCAGGGGCAGCCTCCATCTCATGGGACCCTTGGAAGCAACAGTTAGGACAAAGTGGTTTCCAAGGCAGTGACCTCATTCAGTACCTGAAGGAAGTGACCTCACCACACTTCCTTGGTGATGGAACTCTCTGAACTTGGGATCCAGAAAGCCAGGCACCCAGAGTCATTCACAGTGCCAGTCCCAGGGGGCTCACTTGTTTGGATTTACCAAGGACAGAGTCAGTCTTTCTTGGTACCTACAGATGTGAGGATGGCCAATTGCCAGGAAAGCTCTGAAGGGGGTCTTTCCTGAGAAAGCAGGTCATGGCTCACCCCTGGCTCCTGACAACTTCACAGATGGCCAAGTATGCCAGATCTGAGACAAGACAGGCCGTTTCGGGGGAACCTAGTATGGCCCACCATTCAGAGGACACTGCGGGTAGTCACAGACGTCCTTGGGAGAAGGAGGTGTCTTTGTGGGTGTGGGTGTGAGTTTGTGGTTTGGTCTCATGGTCTGAGAACAGCTAGGAAAGGCGGATTGTTTGGATTGGAGTGTACTGTTTCTAGTAAGTCTTTTGACAAGGCGAGTGTTGCTTTGTCTGTGTATCCCACTGTGTCCGTGGTTGTAGACATTAGAAAAGAGAATGCATCAATGGATGTGTCCTGTCAATTAGAAAGCTTCCAGCATTCATCCTGCCCAATTTATTAATGGACTGTGGCTTGCCTTATCCATGGGCAAAATCTACTATCTTCCTAAATTCCTGTTTTCTTCCTGAATTCTGGCCACTCTTCAGAATAGGCTCATGGTTTTGTGTCCAAGATATGTACCACCTCCAAGCTTGGTGACATGGCCACGTACTAGATAGCTGAAAGGAATGGCGAGCATCTCAGAAAACTCAGATATCAGTGGGCCCATTAAAGTCTCAGGGCAGAAACCTTACTTTGGGCCTTTTGCTTACCTATTGTTCTGTTTCCCTGGATGTCAGCAAGGTCTTTGCCTCAGGACACACCTTTGTGAAGCCTGAAGAAAACAGTTTTCAAATGCAAACGAATGGGCATCACTTGTGGCTCTTTGCTTAATTGCTTTGCAAAGGGATGTGTCTGAATCAGCCTCTTGGCCCTGTGTGAGGCTGTGGCTTAGATTGTCAGCACGTGATGGATCTCAGGAAAGATCCCATATGTGCATCCAAAGCCAATATGGCAAAACAGCAGTCATTGTGGATGAAGTCTCTCGCCTTCCTCTGTAAGGTTCCTGAACCGCATCAAGTAAGAATAGGGATTCTTTGAGTCAAATGAGTTTTTCAAAGACCGGAAGAGGCTAGCCATTATGTGCTTGTGTTTTCTCATGACTCCAATATACACAAAAAATCTGTACCCCACCATCAGCAGGCCTCAAAGTTTAGAAGCTGAGCATTATTAAAGGCAGGCCTATTTGATCACTCCTGGTTCTAAAAAGGGTGTCCAGGCCACCCTGACATTAGGCAAATGAGGGGCAAGGAAGCTTATTGTGGACACTCTCTTAGGCTGCGCCCGTCATGGAAACCTCCAGTCAGAGGTTATGAGGATTGTCTATATGGAAGAATTTGAGGGCCTTGTGGCATTGTTTTGGTTTGAATTGGGGTCATTTGTATGGCGGGGAAAGAGATGAGTGGGTCCGCCTGGGCTTGAACTCTGGTGTGATTCCCTTTGTAGACTGAGTTCTGGAACTGACCTCAGAGAAGTATTGCCATGAATTGAGTTGGGTTTTCCAAGGCCACGCATGAGAGTCCCTTCTGAAAACTGAGATCAAAGACCAGGGGACTTTTCAAAGAACACTGGGAATCTCAGCCTAAATATCACATGATTTTATTCTTAAAGACCTGGAAGCCATAGTTGAGAGTCCAAACACACATGGACCTCACATTGTTGACCTCAGTGGGCCTGGTTTCATATGACGTTTTTTGGCCACTCTTTGTGAGAGTTCTCCAGAGCTTTCATTGAAATGATCTTTCTCACCATTAAATGGCTTCTGAATGAATGGAAACCCACAGTGCCTCCAACTTCATCCTTTAAAAATGGCTAGATAAATACCGTGCAATCTTTGAAATTCCCATGACCAGGTGGCACTGGAGAACCTTAGGATGTCCTGTTTCTGATCATGAGTTTACCAGACAGGTGCCTTGATTGACGGCTTTCATGAAAATGATGAAGAACAGAGATGCCAGTGAGGTGGGGCCTGCTGAGTAGTGGGCCTAGAGCAGTTGTGTACAGGTGTGTGATAAAACATCTATGGTGGGGCAATGTGGATCTGCCATTTGCTTCCAAATGTCTTGTGACTGACGTGGTGCAGCAAGCAGACTCTTATATGTAAAGGCATCTTGTTATATAGAGAGGTTTCAGAACAATGTTCAGAATCAGGTGGGGTCAAGGGGCCAAGATCTGTGGGATAGAAGCATTGTTGGTGAATTCTCCAAGGACCCTGACATACCACACGTGACAGAACTCCCTTCAGCAATGTGTCCCAATTGAAGTCCTTGTATTTCGTGAAGCAAATACCAAACTCCCAGTGAAGAAGCAAGAAACACCAGGAAAAATGGAGGATGACCAATTGGCTTCACAGTCCCCACGGGGGACACTTAGCTCCCAGTGGCCACAGTTTACCTAAAAAGAGAGAATTCTGCACTTCTGCCTCATGTTCATTGGAAAATCAGAAACCATGTCCTCCAAGTCACATAGATGCAGACCCAGCTTTGATGGTCTCACTATAAAGGAAGCTAATGCTCCTGACAACAACATATATTTCAAGAGCCCAACCTCAGAGGCAGTTTCTCAAGAAGTCTTTTGGCCAGCAGACCTTCATGTTTGTGGAGGGTTTATCCTTTTTCTTACGTATGGAAACTCCTCTACCACCACCAAACTTGTGAACTCCTGAGAATTTTTCATTCTACATCTGTATTCAAAGATTTTCTAACTCTTCTCCTCGAATTGCTTCTTACTTGGGGCAAGGGTATGGTCAAGACATTTTTGTGGATGACAGTGAGAAGATTTTCTGTAGCACATATTTGCATACACATTGGATTCATTTTCCTATTTTCCATTCCAAATTCTGAATCCCTGAGACTAACCCATACCCTACTAGACTCTGATTATGAATCTTAGTAAGATAGAGAAAAGTAACCCAAACAGAATAGAAATACAAGCAGTTCAGAGCAGGCATGGTGTGTAGTTGGATAGGCCTTTTGCATTATAAAGGGTAGATGTTATGAATCTAGTCCAATGTAATAGTTCTCCATGTGTTTTTAAACTTAACAAATATTTGAATTCCTGTCTCCCTTTCTCTGCAGCCTATTCAGCACATGTATTTTTACATGCACATATAAAATCCTACCTGGTTTCCCAGCTACATTCTTGTGAGGTTGCTGACTTGGCATATACAAACTATGAGAAGAAATCACTCTTCATAAATGCTGTTGGAACTGAAAATCAACCTATGGGGAGCTTCCTACTTGAACAACATGATACATACATCCATGTTCAGTAAAATAAATATTTCTGGATCTTGGAATGATATATATTTCATGATGAATTTCAATTGGCATATATATTTTTACTTTTTAATGTCTCTCTGTGTGTGTTTTGTGTATATATATATATATATATATATATATATATATATATATATTTATATACACACACACACACACACTCTCTAGATTTTTGAAAATATAAAATATGTGTGTCTTATTTTACACTCCGTGAATTCATGTTCATGTATGTGGATTTATAATCAACTTTTCACAAGATTATTCTCAGAAATATTCATCCACCTGAAATACATATTTGTTTCCTAGTACTGAAAACTAACTTCAGTGAATGGTGCATAGAAATCCTAACATTTCTACAGTAACTGACCCTATTTAACATCAATGCAAGTAGACTCCTATGGAACATGATGTGTATTTTGACATTTATTTTTATTCAACACTGGTACATTACTATTTCTTCAGTTGATGCACATCATAGGATATATAATTCATCCTCAAGTTCACAAATTTCTAGGCATTTGGTTCACTTTCAATCAAATCCTGCTTCAGAACACATGTATTCCTCCATGTTTCTTGACTGGTCTTTTCATGAGACTTCTTTCCAAACACATTATTTTGGATTTCCATAATCACTTTGGAACCAAAACTCACACACCCCTCATGGTAAACCATCACCCTAATATTACCATTAGATGTATAACTGGTTGGAATGAATGATTGTGTATCGATATGAGATTTCTTATATGTTTTCAGACATCAATTCAATCCATTATTTAAATTGGAACCAGTTATATTCTTTATTCACAGTATGATCTATTCATGCATTATCTCTATACTCATAGACCCAGGGTACACCTATTTGTACCCCCGAATTCTAATTTATACATCTTCAAAGTATTGCTCCTAAAAATATTGGAAGAAATACTCATGTCACCTGATGTACATATATATTTTATCATAGTGATATTCTGGACACAAAATGCAAAAGTCACACTTATGATTGTACCTAAGCCTAATTGGAAAGTGAGCATGGATTACTAAAACCATCCTTGTCTAGGTTGGCTAATGCTCTCAAATGTCAATTCTATTGGTGACTACACATTTGTTTCTGCCTAAGATTATATATTCAACCTCAACCCTGTTGAAAATGTCTAATCCTATCACTCACTTTATACTTTGCCTAATTTCCTAATGTCTATATTCATATCTACTTTCCTACATATCTTCTCCAGTTAATCATTGTGACTGACTCTTCACATGTGCTGACGTTTACGTTCACTCTCTAACAGACACCCTATTGGAAAAAACTTTTGGTCCAAATATTATACTCACTCTTCTTCCTAAACCTAATGACTATCTTTCTAATCCTACCTATTATCCCTTTTTGACTTGATCTTCTCTTCCACATTCAATCATCCAAGGTACAAGGTCCTATGCCATTGTATGTTGATTTATCAGAGACATCTGTACAGAATGTATTTCAAAGCTAAGTATCCCAATCAAGGGCCCAATGCCCTTCTGGTCTTCAAATCTTACTTAGATTTCTGTTTTCATAAATATATTTCACCTCTATATTATTATAAATATCACAGGTTCCCAATACCATTCTTCATCCAGCAGAATGATTTCTAACCCAAATTGAACATGTACTTTACCCCAAGCATTCACTGTTTCCTCAATCTCACTTTACAAAAGAGCAGGGACAGAGTTGGTCTTACAATACAGGAATGTAGGGGATCTTCCACATGCTGAGAACTTCCAAGGTCCATGCAGAAATGATCACTGGAGAAGACGTAGGCAGCTAGGAAGAACCTGAGAGAGTAAAAGTCATCTTCCGTGGCAAACAACCTGGTCAGGATGAAGGGATGTGTCTGAATTAGCCTCTCTCTTCTTAATGTAGACAAGATGGACCAAACCAGGCCTGTGTGGAGAGCTTTTCCTGGGTGCCTATGAATGATATACCATCCTAGAATGATATACCATTCTAACTTGTGAAAGTGTCACAGGAAGCAGGGGCAGCCTCCATCTCATGGGACCCTTGGAAGCAACAGTTAGGACAAAGTGGTTTCCAAGGCAGTGACCTCATTCAGTTCCTGAAGGAAGTGACCTCACCACACTTCCTTGGTGATGGAACTCTCTGAACTTGGGATCCAGGAAGCTAGGCACCCAGAGGCAGTGCCAGTGCCAGTCCCAGTGGGCTCACTTGTTTGGATTTACAAAGGACAGAGTCAGTCTTTCTTGGTACCTACAGATGTGAGGATGGCCAATTGCCAGGAAAGCTCTGAAGGGGGTCTTTGCTGAGAAAGCAGGTAGTGGCTCACCCCTGGCTACTGACAACTTCACAGAATTGGCCAAGGAGGCCAGATGTGAGACAAGACAAGCCATTTCGGGGGAACCTAGTCTGGCCCACCAGTCAGAGGACACTGCGGGTAGTCACAGACCTTTTTGGGGAAAGGAGGTGGCTTTGTGGTTGTGGGTGTGAGTTTCTGGTTTGGTCTCATGTTATTAGAAGAGCTAGGAAAGGCGGTTTGTTTGGTTTGGAGTGGACTGTTTCTAGCAAGTCTTTTGACAAGGCGAGTGTTGCTTGGTCTGTGTATCTCACTGTGTCCGTGGTTGTAGACATTAGAAAAGCGAATGCATCAATGGATGTGTCCTCTCTAGTAGAAATCTTCCAACATTCATCCTGCCCAATTTATGAATGGACTGCGGCTTGCATTATCCATGGGCAAAGCCTACTATCTTCCTAAATTCCTGTTTTCTTCCTGAATTCTGGCCACTCTTCAGAACAGGCTCATGGTTTTGTGTCCAAGATATGTACCACCTCCAAGCTTGGTGACATGGCCACGTACTAGATAGCTGAATGGAATGGCGAGCATCTCAGAAAACTCAGATATCAGTGGGCCCATTAAAGTCTCAGTGGAGAAAATTCTGCTTTGGGCCTTTTGCTTACCTATTGTTCTGTTTCCCTGCATGTCAGCAAGGTCTTTGCCTCAGGACACACCTTTGTGAAGCCTGAAGAAAACAGTTTTCAAATAGAAACGAATGGGCATCACTTGTGGCTCTTTGCTTAATTGCTTTGCAAAGGGATGTGTCTGAATCAGCCTCTTGGCCCTGTGTGAGGCTGTGGCTTAGATTGTCAGCACCTGATGGATCTCAGGAAAGATCCCATATGTGCATCCAAAGCCAATATGGCAAAACAGCAGTCATTTTGGATGAAGTCTCTCGCCTTCCTCTGTAAGGTCCCTGAACTGCATCAAGTGAGAATAGGGATCCTTTGGGTCAAATGAGTTTTTCAAAGCCCTGCAGAGGCTAGCCATTATGTGCTTGTGTTTTCTCATGACTCCAATTTACACAAAAAATGTGTACCCCACCATCAGCAGGCCTCAAAGTTTAGAGGCTGAGCAGTATTAAAGGCAGGCCTATTTGATCACTCCTGGTTCAAAGAAGGGTGTCCTGGCCACCCTGACATTAGGCAAATGAGGAGCAAGGGAGCTTATTGTGGACACTGTCTTAGGCTACGACCCTCATGGAAACCTCATGCCAGAGGTTATGAGGATTGTCTATATGGAAGAAGTTGAGGGCTTTGTGGCAGTGTTTTGGTTTGAATTGTGGTCATTTGTATGGCGGTGGAAGAGATGACTGGGTCCGCCTGGGCTTGAACGCTGGTGTGATTCCCCTTGGAGACTGAGTTCTGGAACTGACCTCAGTGAAGTATTGCCATGAATTGAGTTGGGATTTTCCGAGGACAGGCATGAGAGTCCCCCCTGGATACTGAGATCGAAACCCAGGGTGACTTTCCACAGAACACTGGGAATCTCAGCCAGGATATCACATGATTTTATTCATAAAGATCTGGCAGCATATTTGAGAGTCAAAACACACATGGACCTCATATCGTAGACCTCAGTGGGCCTGGTTTTATGTGACGTTTTTGGCCACTCTTTGGAAGCCTTGTTTGTGAGAGTTCTCCAGAGCTTTCATTGAAATGATCTTTCTCACCATTAAATGGTTCCTGAATGAATGGAAACCCACAGTGCCTCCAACTTAATCCTTTAAAAATGGCTAGATAAATACCATGAAATCTTTGAAATTCTCATAACCAGGTGATACTGGAGAACCTTAGGATGTCCTGTTGCTGATCATGAGTTTACCAGACAGGTGCCTTGATTGACGGCTTTCATGAAAATGATGAAGAACAGAGATGCCAGTGAGGTGGGGCCTGCTGAGTAGTGGGGTTAGAGCAGTGGTGTGCAGGTGTGTGATAAAACATCTGTGGTGGTGCCATGTGGATCTGCCATGCGCTTCCAAATGTCTTGTGACTGACATGGTGCAGCCAGCAGACCCTTATATGTAAAGGCATCTTGTTATATGGAGATGTTTCAGAACAATGTTCAGAATCAGGTTGCTATGGTCAAGGGGCCAAGCTCTGTGGGATAAAAGCATGGTTGGTGCATTCTCCTAGGACCCTGACACACCACACGTGACAGAACTCCCTTCAGAACTGTGTCCCAGTTGATGTCCTTGTATTTCGTGAAGCAAATACCAAACTGCCAGTGAAGCAGCAAGAAACACCACGAAAAGTGGAGGATGACAAAATGGCTTCACAGTTTCCACGGGGAGATACTTAGCCCCCAGTGGCCACAGTTTACCTACAAAGAGAGAATTCAGCACTTCTGCCTCATGTTCAT
Source organism: Ictidomys tridecemlineatus (assembly GCF_052094955.1). Lineage (NCBI taxonomy): Eukaryota > Metazoa > Chordata > Mammalia > Rodentia > Sciuridae > Ictidomys > Ictidomys tridecemlineatus. The sequence continues at coordinate 123,348,554 of NC_135480.1, read as the reverse complement.
TGGAAAATCAAAAACCATGTCCTTCAGGTAACATAGATGCAGACCCAGATTTGATGGTCTCACTAAAAAGGAAGCTAATGCTCCTGACAACAACATATATTTCAAGAGCCCAACCTCAGAGGCAGTTTCTCAAGAAGTCTTTAGGCCAGCAGAGCTCCATGTTTGTGGAGTGTTTATCCTCTCCCTGACTTATGGAAACTCCTCTACCACCTCCAAAGTTGTGAACTCCTGAGCATTTTTTATTCCACATATGTATTCAAAGATTTTCTAACACTTCTCCTCGAATTTGGTCTTACTTGGGGCAAGGGTATTGTCAAGGCATTTTTCTGGATGACAGTGGGAAGATTTTGTGTAGCACATATTTGCATACACATTGGATTCATTTTCCAATTTTCCATTCCAAATACTGAATTTCAGACACTAACACATACCCTACTAGACTCTGACAACAAATCCTAATATGATAGAAAAAAATAACCGAAACAGAATAGAAATACAAGCAGTTCAGAGGAGGCATGGTGTGTAGTTGGACAGGCCTTTTGCATTATAAAGGGTAGATGTTATGAATCTAGTCCAATTTAATCGTTCTCTATGTGTTTTTAATCTTAACAAATATGTGAATTCCTGTCTCCCTTTCTCTGCAGCCTATACAGCACAAGTATTTTTACATGCACATAGAGAATCCTACCTGGTTTTCCAGCTACATTCTTGTGAGGTGGCTGACTTGGCAGATACAAACTGTGAGAAGAAATCACTCCTCCTAAATGCTGTTGGAACTGAAAATCAACCTATGGGTTAGCTTCCTACTTCAACAACATGATACATACATCCATGTTCAGTAAAATAAATATTTCTGGATCTTGGGATGATATATATTTCATGATGAATTTAAATTGGCGCATATATTTTTAATTTTTAATGTCGCTCTGTGTGTGTTTTGTGTATATATATATATATATATATATATATATATATATATATATATATATATATATATATATATATATATATATATATATATATACATGTATATATACACACACACACTCTCCAGATTTTTCAAAATATAAAATATGTGTGTCTTATTTTACACTCCCTGAATTCATGTTCATGTATGTGGATTTATAATGAACTTTTCACAAGATTATTCTCAGAAATATTCATCCACCTGAAATACATATTTGTTTCCTAGTACTGAAAACTAACTTCAGTGAATGGTGTATAGAAATCCTAACATTTCTACAGTAACTGACCATGTTTAACATCAAAGCAAGTAGACTCCTATGGGACATGATGTGTATTTTGACATTTATTTTTATTCAACACTGGTACATTCCTATTTCTCCAGTTGATGCACATCATAGGATATATATTTTATCCTCAAGTTCACAAATTTCTAGGCATTTGGTTCACTTTCAATCAAATCCTGCTTCAGAACACATGTATTCCTCCATGTTTCTTGACTGGTCTTTTCATGAGACTTCTTTCCAAACCCATTATTTTGGATTTCGATAATCACTTTGGAACCAAAACTCACATACCCCTCATGGTAAACCATCAACCTAATATTACCATTAGATGTATAACTGGTTGGAATGAATGATCGTGTATCAATATAAGATTTCTTATATGTTTTCAGATATCAATTCAATCCATTATTTAAATTGGAACCAGTTATATTCTTTATTCACAGTATGGTCTATTCATGCATTATCTCTATACTCATAGACCCAGGGTACACCTATTTGTACCCACGAATTCTAATTTATACGTCTTCAACATATTGCACCCAAAAATAGTGGAAGAAATACTCATGTCACCTGATGTACATATATATTTTATCACAGTGATATTCTGAACACAAAATGCAAAGGTCACACTTATGGTTGTACCTAAGCCTAATTGGAAAGTGAGCATGGATTACTAAAACCATCCTTGTCTAGGTTGGCTAATGCTCTCAAATGTCAATTCTATTGGTGACTACACATTTGTTTCTGCCTAAGATTGTATATTCAACCTCAACCCTGTTGAAAATGTCTATTCCTATCACTCACTTTATACTTTGCCTAATTTCCTAATGTCTATATTCATATCTGCTTTCCTACATATCTTCCCCAGTTCATCATTGTGACTGACTCTTCACATGTGCTGACATTTACATTCACTATCTAACAGACACCCTATTGCTAAAGAACTTTTGGTCCAAATATTATACTCACTCTTCGTCCTAAACCTACTGACTATCTTTCTAATCCTACCTACTATCCCTTTTTGACTTGATCTTCTCTTCTACATTCAATCATCCAAGGTACAAGGTCCTATGCCATTGTATGTTGATTTATCAGAGACATCTGTACAGAATGTAATTCAAAGGTAAGTATCCCAATCAAGGGCCCAATTCCCTTCTGGCCTTCAAATCTTACTTAGATTTCTGTTTTCATACATATATTTCACCTCTATATTATTATAAATATCACAGGTTCCCAAAACCATTCTTCATCCAGCAGAATGATTTCTAACCCAAATTGAACATGTTCTTAACCCAAAGCATTCACTGTTTCCTCAATCTCACTTTACAAAAGATCAGGGACAGAGTTGGTCTTACAATACAGGAATGTTGGGGATCTTTCACCTGCTGAGAACCTTCAAGGTCCATGCAGAAATGATCCCTGGAGAAGATGTTGGAAGCTCGGAAGGTCCTGAGAGAGGACAAGTCATCTTTCGTGGCAAACAACCTGGTCAGGATGAAGGGATATGTGTGAATGAGCCTCTCTCTTCTTCATGTAGACAAGATGGACCAAACCAGGCCTGTGTGGAGAGCTTTTCCTGGGTGCCTATGGTTGATATACCATTCTAAGTTGTGAAAGTGTCACAGGAAGCAGGGGCAGCCACCATCTCATGGGACCCTTGGAAACAACAGTTAGGACAAAGTGGTTTCCAAGGCAGTGACCTCATTCATTTCCTGAAGGAAGTGACCTCACCACACTTCCTTGGTGATGGAACTCTCTGAACTTGGGATCCAGGAAGCCAGGCACCCAGAGGCAGTCCCAGTCCCAGTCCCAGTGGGCCCACTTGTTTGGGTTTACCAAGGACAGAGTCAGTCTTTCTTGGTACCTACAGATGTGAGGATGGCCAATTGCCAGGAAAGCTCTGAAGGGGGTCTTTCCTGAGAAAGCAGGTCATGGCTAACCCCTGGCTCCTGACAACTTCACAGATGGCCAAGGAGTCCAGATCTGAGACAAGACAGGCCATTTCGGGGGAACCTAGTATGGCCCACCAGTCAGAGGACACTGTGGGTAGTCACAGACCTCCTTGGGGGAAGGACGTGGCTTTGTGGGTGTGGGTGTGAGTTTGTGGTTTGGTCTCATGTTCTGAGAAGAGCTAGGAAAGGCGGTTTGTTTAGTTTGGAGTGGACTGTTTCTAGCAAGTCTTTTGACAAGGCGAGTGTTGCTATGTCTCTGTATCGCACTGTGTCCCTGGTTGTAGATATTAGAAAAGAGAATGCATCAATGGATGTGTCCTGTCAATTAGAAAGCTTCCAGCATTCATCCTGCCCAATTTATGAATGGACTGTGGCTTGCCTTATCCATGGGCAAAACCTACTATCTTCCTAAATTCCTGCTTTCTTCCTGAATTCTGGCCACTCTTCAGAATAGGCTCATGGTTTTGTGTCCAAGATATGTACCACCTCTAAGCTTGGTGACATGGCCATGTACTAGATAGCTGAAAGGAATGGCGAGCATCTCAGAAAACTCAGATAGCAGTGGGCCCATTAAAGTCTCAGTGGAGAAACACTGCTTTGGGCCTTTTGCTTACCTATTGTTCTGTTTCCCTGGATGTCAGCAAGGTCTTTGCCTCAGGACACACCTTTGTGAAGCCTGAAGAAAACAGTTTTCAAATGCAAACGAATGGGCATCACTTGTGGCTCTTTGCTTAATTGCTTTGCAAAGGGATGTGTCTTAATCAGCTTCTTGGCCCTGTGTGAGGCTGTGGCTTAGATTGTCAGCACCTGATGGATCTCAGGAAGGATCCCATATGTGCATCCAAAGCCAATATGGCAAAACAGCAGTCATTGTGAATGAAGTCTCTCGCCTTCCTCTGTAAGGTTCCTGACATGCATCAAGTGAGAATAGAGATCCTTTGGGTCAAATGAGTTTTTCAAAGCCCTGCAGAGGCTAGCCATTATGTGCTTGTGTTTTCTCATGACTCCAATTTACACAAAAAATCTGTACCCCACCATCAGCAGGCCTCAAAATTTAGAAGCTGAGCAGTATTAAAGGCAGGCCTATTTGATCACTCCTGGTTCAAAGAAGGGTGTCCAGGTCACCCTGACATTAGGCAAATGAGGGGCAAGGGAGCTTATTGTGGACACTGTCTTAGGCTGCGCCCCTCATGGAAACCTCCAGCCAGAGGTTATGAGGATTGTCTATATGGAAGAAGTTGAGGGCCTTGTGGCAGTGTTTTGGTTTGAATTGTGGTCATTTGTATGGCGGTGGAAGAGATGAGTGGGTCCGCCTGGGCTTGAACTCTGGTGTGATTCCCCTTGGAGACTGAGTTCTGGAACTGACCTCAGTGAAGTATTGCCATGAATTGAGTTGGGATTTTCCGAGGCCACGCATGAGAGTCCCCCCTGGAAACTGAGATCAAAGCCCAGAGTGACTTTCCACAGAACATTGGGAATCTCAGCCAGGATATCACATGATTGTATTCTTAAAGACCTGGCAGCCATAGTTGAGAGTCAAAACACACATGGACCCCACATTGTATACCTCAGTGGGCCTGGTTTCATGTGACGTTTTTTGGCCACTCTTTGGGAAGCCTTGTTTGTGAGAGTTCTCCAGAGCTTTCATTGAAATGATCTTTCTCACGATTAAATGGTTCCTGAATGTATGGAAACCCACAGTGCCTCCAACTTCATCCTTTAAAAATGGCTAGATAAATACCGTGCATTCTTTGAAATTCCCATGACCAGGTGGCACTGGAGAACCTTAGGATGTCCTGTTGCTGATTATGAGTTTACAATACAGGTGCCTTGATTTACGGCTTTCATGAAAATGATGAAGAACAGAGATGCCAGTGATGTGGGGCCTGCTGAGTAGTGGGCCTAGAGCAGTGGTGTGCAGGTGTTTGATAAAACATCTGTGGTGGGGCCATGTGGATCTGCCATGGGCTTCCAAATGTCTTGTGACTGACATGGTGCAGCCAGCAGACAATTATATGTAAAGGCATCTTGTTATATGGTGAGGTTTCAGAACAATGTTCAGAATCATGTTGCTATGGTCAAGGGGCCAAGCTCTGTGGGATAGAAGCATGGTTGGTGCATTCTCCTAGGACCCTGACACACCACACGTGACAGAACTCCCTCCAGCACTGTGTCCCAGTTGAAGTCCTTGTATTTCGTGAAGCAAATACCAAACTCCCAGTGAAGAAGCAAGAAACCACGAAAAGTGGAGGATGACAAAATGGCTTCACAGTTCCCACAGGGAGATACTTAGCCCCCAGTGGCCACGGTTTACCTACAAAGACAGAATTCCACACTTCTGCCTCATGTTCATTGGAAAATCAGAAACCATGTCCTCCAGTTCACATAGATGCAGACCCAGCTTTGATGGTCTCACTACAAAGGAAGCTAATGCTCCTGACAACAACATATATTTCAAGAGCCCAACCTCAGAGGCAGTTTCTCAAGAAGTCTTTAGGCCAGCAGAGCTCCATGTTTGTGGAGGGTTTATCCTCTCCCTTACTTATGGAAACTCCTCTACCACCTCCAAAGTTGTGAACTCCTCAGCATTTTTCATTCCACATATGTATTCAAAGATTTTCTAACTCTTCTCCTCGAATTGCGTCTTACTTTGGGCAAGGCTATTGTCAAGGCATTTTTCTGGAGGACAGTGGGAAGATTTTGTGTAGCACATATTTGCATACACATTGGATTCAATTTCCTATTTTCCATTCCAAATACTGAATCCCTGACACTAACCCATACCCTACTAGACTCTGACTACAAATCCTAATATGATAGAAAAAAATAACCCAAACAGAATAGAAATACAAGCAGTTCAGAGGAGGCATGGTGTGTAGTTGGACAGGCCTTTTGCATTATAAAGGGTAGATGTTATGAATCTAGTCCAATGTAATAGTTCTCCATGTGTTTTTAAACTTAACAAATATGTGAATTCCTGTCTCCCTTTCTCTGCAGCCTATTCAGCACATGTATTTTTACATGCACATAGAGAATCCTACCTGGTTTCCCAGCTACATTCTTGTGAGGTTGCTGACTTGGCAGATACAAATTATGAGAAGAAATCACTCCTCCTAAATGCTGTTGGAACTGAAAATCAACCTATGGGTGAGCTTCCTACTTCAACAACATGATACATACATCCATGTTCAGTAAAATAAATATTTCTGGATCTTGGGATGATATATATTTCATGATGAATTTCAATTGGCATATATATTTTTACTTTTTAATATCTCTCTCTGTGTGTTTTGTGTATGTATATATATATATATATATATATATATATATATATGTATATGTATATATACACACACACACTCTCCAGATTTTTCAAAATATAAAATATTGATTCTTATTTTACACTCCCTGAATTCATGTTCATGTATGTGGATTTATACTCAACTTTTCACAAGATTATTCTCAGAAATATTCATCCACTTGAAATACATATTTGTTTCCTAGTACTGCAAACTAACTTCAGTGAATGGTGCATAGAAATCCTAACATTTCTACAGTAACTGACCCTGTTTAACATCAATGCAAGTAGACTCCTATGGGATATGATGGGTATTTTGACATTTATTTTTATTCAACACTGGTACATTACTATTTCTTCAGTTGATGCACATCATAGGATATATATTTCATCCTCAAGTTCACAAATTTCTAGGCATTTGGTTCACTTTCAATCAAATCCTGATTCAGAACACATGTATTCCTCCATGTTTCTTGACTGGACTTTTCATGAGACTTTTTTCCAAACACATTGTTTTGGATTTCCATAATCACTTTGGAACCAAAACTCACACACCCCTCATGGTAAACCCTCACCCTAATATTACCATTAGATATATAACTGATTGGAATGAGTGATCGTGTATCAATATAAGATTTCTTATATGTTTTCAGATATCAATTCAATCCATTATTTAAATTGGAACCAGTTATGTTCTTTATTCACAGTATGATCTATTCATGCATTGTCTCTATACTCATAGACCCAGGTACACCTATTTGTACCCCCGAATTCTAATTTATACATCTTCAACGTATTGCTCCCAAAAATAGTGGAAGAAATACTCATGTCACCTGATCTACATATATATTTTATCACAGTGATATTCTGAACACAAAATGCAAAGGTCACACTTATGATTGTACCTAAGCCTAATTGGAACATGAGCATGGATTACTAAAACCATCCTTGTATAGGTTGGCTAATGCTCTCAAATGTCATTTCTATTGGTGACAACACATTTGTTTCTGCCTAAGGTTATACATTCAACCTCAACCTTGTTGAAAATGTCTAATCCTATCACTCACTTTATACTTTGCCTAATTTCCTAATGTCTATATTCATATCTGCTTTCCTACATATCTTCCCCAGTTCATCATTGTGACTGACTCTTCACATGTGCTGACATTTACATTCACTCTCTAACGGACACCCTATTGCTAAAGAACTTTTGGTCCAAATATTATACTCACTCTTCTCCCTAAACCTACTGACTATCTTTCTATTTTTAACTACTATCAATTTTTGACTTGATCTTCTCTTCTACATTCAATCATCCATCGTACAAGGTCCTATGCCATTGTATGTTGATTTATCAAAGACATCTGAACAGAATGTAATTCAAAGCTAAGTATCCCAATCAAGGGCCCAATGCCCTTATGACCTTCAAATCTTACTTACATTTCTGTTTTCATACATATATTTCACCTCTATATTATTATAAATATCACAGGATCCCAAAACCATTCTTCATCCAGCAGAATGATTTCTAACCCAAATTGAACATGTTCTTTACCCCAAGCATTCACTGTTTCCTCAATCTCACTTTACAGAAGAGCAGGGACAGAGTTGGTCTTACAATACCGGAATGTAGGGGATCTTACACCTGCTGAGAACCTCCAAGGTCCATGCAGAAATCATCCTTGGATAAGATGTAGGCAGCTAGGAAAAACCTGAGAGAGGAAAAGTTATCCTCCGTGACAAACAACCTGGTCAGGATGAAGGGATGTGTCTGAATGAGCCTCTCTCTTCTTCATGTAGACAAGATTGACCAATCCAGGCCTGTGTGGAGAGCTTTTCCATGGTTCCTATGGTTGATATACCATTCTAACTTGTGAAATTGTCACAGGAAGCAGGGGCAGCCTCCATCTCATGGGACCCTTGGAAGCAACAGTTAGGACAAAGTGGTTTCCAAGGCAGTGACCTCATTCAGTTCCTGAAGGAAGTGACCTCACCACACTTCCTTGGTGATGGAACTCTCTGAACTTGGGATCCAGGAAGCTAGGCACCAAGAGGCAGTCCCAGTGCCAGTCCCAGTGGGCTCACTTGTTTGGATTTACCAAGGACAGAGTCAGTCTTTCTTGGTACCTACAGATGTGAGGATGGCCAATTGCCAGGAAAGCTCTGAAGGGGGTCTTTCCAGAGAAAGCAAGTAGTGGCTCACCCCTGGCTCCTGACAACTTCACAGAATTGGCCAAAAAGGCCAGATCTGTGACAAGACAGGCCAATTCGGGGGAACCTACTATGGCCCACCAGTCAGAGGACACTGTGGGTAGTCACAGACCTCTTTGGAGGAAGGAGGTGGCTTTGTGGGTGTGGGTGTGAGTTTGTGGTTTGGTCTCATGTTCTGAGAAGAGCTAGGAAAGGCGAATTGTTTGATTGAAAGTGGACTGTTTCTAGCAAGTCTTTTGACAAGGCGAGTGTTGATTTGTCTGTGTATCGCACTGTGTCCGTGGTTGTAGACATTAGAAAAGAGAATGCATCAATGGATGTGTCCTGTCTAGTAAAAAGATTCCAGCATTCATCCTGCCCAATTTATGAATGGACTGCGGCTTGCCTTATCCATGGGCAAAACCTACTATCTTCCTTAATTCCTGTTTTCTTCCTGAATTCTGGCCACTCTTCAGAATAGGCTCATGGTTTTGTGTCCAAGATATGTACCACCTCCAAGCTTGGTGACATGGCCATGTACTAGATAGCTGAAAGGAATGGCGAGCATCTCAGAAATAGTCTCAGTGGAGAAACTTTGCTATGGGCCTTTTGCTTACTTATTGTTCTGTTTCCCTGGATGTCAGCAAGGTCTTTGCCTCAGGACACACCTTTGTGAAGCCTGAAAAAAACAGTTTACAAATGCAAACGAATGGGCATCACTTGTGGCTCTTTGCTTAATTGCTTTGCAAAGGGATGTGTCTTAAACAGCCTCTAGGCCCTGTGTGAGGCTGTGGAATAGATTGTCAGCACCTGATGGATCTCAGGAAAGATCCCATATGTGCATCCAAAGCCAATATGGCAAAACAGCAGTCATTGTGGATGAAGTCTCTCGCCTTCCTCTGTAAAATCCCTGACCTGCAACAAGTGAGAATAGAGATCCTTTGGGTCAAATGAGTTTCTCAAAGCCCTGTAGAAGCTAGCCATTATGTGCTTGTGTTTTCTCATGACTCCAATTTACACAAAAAATCTGTACCCCACCATCAGCAGGCCTCAAAGTTTAGAAGCTGAGCAGTATTAAAGGCAGGCCTATTTGATCACTCCTGGTTCAAAGAAGGATGTCCAGGCCACCTTGACATTAGGCAAATGAGGGGCAAGGGAGCTTATTGTGGACACTGTCTTAGGCTGCGCCCCTCATGGAAACCTCCAGCGAGAGGTTATGAGGATTGTCTATATGGAAGAAGTTGAGGGCCTTGTGGCAGTGTTTTGGTTTGAATTGTGGTCATTTGTATGGCGGTGGAAGAGATGACTGGGTCCGCCTGGGCTTGAACTCTGGTGTGATTCCCCTTGGAGACTGAGTTCTGGAACTGACCTCAGAGAAGTATTGCCATGAATTGAGTTAGGATTCTCCGAGGCTACGCATGATAGTCCCCCCTGGAAACTGAGATCAAAGCCCAGGGTGACTTTCCACAGAACACTGGGAATCTCAGCCAGGATATCACATGATTTTATTCTTAAAGATATGGAAGCCATAGTTGAGAGTCAAAACACACTTGGACCTCACATTGTAGACCTCAGTGGGCCTGGTTTCATGTGACGTTTTTTGGCCACTCATTGGGAAGCCTTGTTTGTGAGAGTTCTCCAGAGCTTTCATTGAAATGATCTTTCTCACCATTAAATGGTTCCTGAATGAATGGAAACCCACAGTGCCTCCAACTTCATCCTTTAAAAATGGCTAGATAAATACCGTGCAATCTTTGAAATTCCCATGACCAGGTGGCACTGGAGAACCTTAGGATGTCCTGTTGCTGATCATGAGTTTACCAGACAGGTGCCTTGATTGATGGCTTTCATGAAAATGATGAAGAACAGAGATGCCAGTGAGGTGGGGCCTGCTGAGTAGTTTGCCTAGAGCAGTGGTGTGCAGGTGTGTGATAAAACATCTGTGGTGGGGCCATGTGGATCTGCCATGGGCTTCCAAATGTCTTGTGACAGACATGGTGCAGCCAGCAGACCCTTATATGTAAAGGCATCTTGTTATATGGATAGGTTTCAGAACAATGTTCAGAACCAGGTTGCTATGGTCAAGGGGCCAAGCTCTGTGGGATAGAAGCATGGTTGGTGCATTCTCTTAGGACCCTGACACACCACACGTGACAGAACTCCCTCCAGCACTGTGTCCCAGTTGAAGACTTTGTATTTCGTGAAGCAAATACCAAACTCACAGTGAAGCAGCAAGAAACACCATGAAAAGTGGAGGATGACCAAATGGTTTCACAGTTCCCACGGGGAGATACTTAGCCCCCAGTGGCAAAAGTTTACCTACAAAGAGAGATTCAGCAATTCTGCCTCATGTTCATTGGAAAATCAGAAACCATGTCCTCCAGGTCACATAGATGCAGACCCAGCTTTGATGGTCTCACTACAAAGGAAGCTAATGCTCCTGACAACAACATATATTTCAACAGCCCAACCTCAGAGGCAGTTTCTCAAAAAGTCTTTCGGCCAGCAGAGCTCCATGTTTTTGGAGTGTTTATCCTCTCCCTTACTTATGGAAACTCCTCTACCACCTCCAAAGTTGTGAACTCCTGAGCATTTTTCATTCCACATATGTATTCAAAGATTTTCTAACTTTTCTCCTCGAATTGCGTCTTACTTAGGGCAAGGCTATTGTCAAGGCATTTTTCTGGATGACAGTGGGAATATTTTGTGTAGCACATATTTGCATACATATTGGATTCACTTTCCTATTTTCCATTCCAAATAATGAATCCCTGACACTAACCCATACCCTACTAGACTCTGACTACAAATTCTAATATGATAGAAAAAAATAACCCAAACAGAATAGAAATACAAGCAGTTCAGATGAGGCATGGTGTGTAGTTGGACAGGCCTTTTGTATTATAAAGGGTAGATATTATGAATCTAGTCCAATGTAATAGTTCTCCATGTGTTTTTAAACTTAACCAATATGTGAATTCCTGTCTCCCTTTCTCTGCAGACTATTCAGCACATGTATTTTTACATGCACATAGAGAATCCTACCTGGTTTCCCAGCTACATTCTTGTGAGGTGGCTGCCTTGGCAGATACAAACTGTGAGAAGAAATCACTCCTCCTAAATGCTGTTGGAACTGAAAATCAACCTATGCGTGAGCTTCCTACTTCAACAACATGATACATACATCCATGTTCAGTAAAATAAATATTTCTGGATCTTGGGATGATATATATTTCATGATGAATTTCAATTGGCATATATATTTTTACTTTTTAATGTCTCTCTGTGTGTGTTTTGTGTATATATATGTATATATACACACACACACTCTCCAGATTTTTCAAAATATAAAATATGTGTTTCTTATTTTACACTCCCTGAATTCATGCTCATGTATGTGGATTTATAATCAACTTTTCACAAGATTATTCTCAGAAATATTCATCCACTGAAATACATATTTGTTTCCTAGTAGTGAAAACTAACTTCAGTGAATGGTGCATAGAAATCCTAACATTTCTACAGTAAATGACCCTGTTTAACATCAATGCAAGGAGACTCCTATGGGACATGATGTGTATTTTGACATTGATTTTTATTCAACACTGGTACATTACTATTTCTTCAGTTGATGCACATCATAGGATATATATTTCATTCTCAAATTCACAAATTTCTAGGCATTTGGTTCACTTTCAATCAAATCCTGCTTCAGAACACATGTATTCCTCCATGTTTCTTGACTGGTCTTTTCATGAGACTTCTTTCCAAACACATTATTTTGGATTTCCATAATCACTTTGGAACCGAAACTCACACATCCCTCATGGTAAACCATCACCCTAATATTACCATTAGATGTATAACTGGTTGGAATGAATGATCGTGTATCAATATAAGATTTCTTATATGTTTTCAGATATCAATTCAATCCATTATTTAAATTGGAACCAGTTATATTCTTTATTCACAGTATGGTCTATTCATGCATTATCTCTATACTCATAGACTCAGGGTACACCTATTTGTACCCCCGAATTCTAATTTATACATCTTCAACGTATTGCTCCCAAAAATAGTGGAAGAAATACTCATGTCACCTGATGTACATATATATTTTATCCCAGTGATTTTCTGAATACAAAATGTAAAGGTCACTCTTATGATTGTACCTAAGCCTAATTGGAAAGTGAGCATGGATTACTGAAGCTATCCTTGTCTAGGTTGGCTAATGCTCTCAAATGTCAATTCTATGGGTGACTACACATTTGTTTCTGCCTAAGATTATATATTCAACCTCAACCCTGTTGAAAATGTCTAATCCTATCACTCACTTTATACTTTGCCTAATTTCCTAATGTCTATATTCATATCTGCTTTCCTACATATCTTCGCCAGTTCATCATTGTGACTGACTCTTCACATGTGCTTACATTTACATTCACTCTCTAACAGACATCCTATTGCTAAAGAAATTTTGGTCCAAATATTATACTCACTCTTCTTCCTAAACCTACTGACTATCTTTCTCATCCTACCTACTAACCCTTTTTGACTTGATCTTCTCTTCTACATTCAATCATCCAAGGTACAATGTCCTATGCCATTGTATGTTGATTTATCAGAGACATCTGTACAGAATGTAATTCAAAGCTAAGTATCCCAATCAAGGGCCCAATGCCCTTCTGGCCTTCAAATCTTACTTAGATTTCTGTTTTCATACATATATTTCACCTCTATATTATTATAAATATCACAGGTTCCCAATACCTTTCTTCATCCAGCAGAATGGTTTCTAACCCAAAATGAACATGTTCTTAACCCCAAGCATTCACTGTTTCCTCAATCTCACTTTACAGAAGTGCAGGGACAGAGTTGGTCTTACAATACAGGAATGTAGGGGATCTTCCACCTGCTGAGAACCTCCAAGGTCCATGCAGAAATGATCCCTGGATAAGATGTAGGCAGCTAGGAAGGACCTGAGAGAGTAAAAGTCATCTTTCGTGGCAAACAACCTGGTCAGGATGAAGGGATGTGTCTAAATGTGCCTCTCTCTTCTTAATGTAGACAAGATGGACCAAACCAGGCCTGTGTGGAGAGCTTTTCCTGGGTGCCTATGGTTGATATACCATTCTAACTTGTGAAAGTGTCACAGGAAGCAGGGGCAGCCTCCATCTCATGGGACCCTTGGAAGCAACAGTTAGGAAAAAGTGGTTTCCAAGGCAGTGACCTCATTCATTTCCTGAAGGAAGTGACCTCACCACACTTCCTTGGTGATGGAACTCTCTGACCTTGGGATCCAGGAAGCCAGGCACACAGAGGCAGTCCCAGTTCCAGTCCCAGTGGGCTCACTTGTTTGGATTTACCAAGGACAGAGTCAGTCTTTCTTGGAACCTACAGATGTGAGGATGGCCAATTGCCAGGAAAGCTATGAAGGGGGTCTTTCCTGAGAAAGCAGGTAGTGTCTCACTCCTGGCTCCTGACAACTTCACAGAATTGGCCAAGGAGGACATTTCTGAGACAAGACAGGCCATTTCGGGGGAACCTAGTATGGCCCACCAGTCAGAGGACACTGCCTGTAGTTACAGACCTCCTTGGGGGAACGAGGTGGCTTTGTGGGTGTGGGTGTGAGTTTGTGATTTGGTCTCATGTTTTGAGAAGAGCTAGGAAAGGCGGTTTGTTTGGTTTGGAGTGGACTCTTTCTAGCAAGACTTTTGACAAGGCAAGCGTTGCTTGGTCTGTGTATCTCACTGTGTCCGTGCTTATAGACATTAGAAAAGAGAATGCATCAATGGATGTGTCCTGTGTAGTAGAAATCTTCCAGCATTCATCCTGCCCAATTTATGAATGGACTGCGGCTTGCATTATCCATGGGCAAAGCCTACTATCTTCCTCAATTCCTGTTTTCTTCCTGAATTCTGGCCACTCTTCAGAAGAGGCTCATGGTTTTGTGTCCAAGATATGTACCACCTCTAAGCTTGGTGACATGGCCATGTACTAGATAGCTGAATGGAATGGCGAGTATCTCAGAAAACTCAGATATCAGTGGGCCCATAAAAGTCTCAGTGGAGAAAATTCTGCTTTGGGCCTTTGGCTTACCTATTGTTCTGTTTCCCTGGATGTCAGCAAGGTCTTTGCCTCAGGACACACCTTTGTGAAGCCTGAAGAAAACAGCTTTCAAATGCAAACGAATGGGCATCACTTGTGGCTCTTTGCTTAATTGCTTTGCAAAGGGATGTGTCTGAATCAGCCTCTTGGCCCTGTGTGAGGCTGTGGCTTAGATTGTCAGCACCTGATGGATCTCAGGAAAGATCCCATATGTCCATCCAAAGCCAATATAGCAAAACAGCAGTCATTGTGGATGAAGTATCTCGCCTTCCTCTGTAAGTTCCCTAACCTGCATCAAGTGAGAAAAGGGATCCTTTGGGTCAAATGAGTTTTTCAAAGCCCTGCAGAGGCTAGCCATTATGTGCTTGTGTTTTCTCATGACTCCAATTTACAACAAAAATGTGTACCCCACCATCAGCAGGCCTCAAAGTTTAGAGGCTGACCAGTATTAAAGGCAGGCCTATTTGATCACTCCTGGTTCAAAGAAGGGTTTCCAGGCCACCCTGACATTAGGCAAATGAGGGGCAAGGGAGCTTATTGTGGACACTGTCTTAGGCTATGACCCTCATGGAAACCTCCAGCCAGAGTTTATGAGGATGACTATCCTCATATGGAAGAAGTTGAGGGCCTTGTGGCAGTGTTTTGGTTTCAATTGTGGTCATTTGTATGGCGGTGGAAGAGATGACTGGGTCCGCCTGGGCTTGAACTCTGGTGTGATTCCCCTTGGAGACTGAGTTCTGGAACTGACCTCAGAGAAGTATTGCCATGAATTGAGTTGGGATTTTCCGAGGACACGCATGAGAGTCCCCCCTGGATACTGAGATGGAAGCCCAGAGTGACTTTCCACAGAACACTGGGAATCTCAGACAGGATATCGCATGATTTTATTCATAAAGACCTGGCAGCCATAGTTGAGAGTCAAAACACACATGGACCTCACATCGTAGACCTCAGTGGGCCTGGTTTCATGTGACGTTTTTTGGCCACTCTTTGGGAAGCCTTGTTTGTGAGAGTTCTCCAGAGCTTTCATTGAAATGATCTTTCTCACCATTAAATGGTTCCTGAATGAATGGAAACCCACAGTGCCTCCAACTTCATCCTTTAAAAATGGCTAGATAAATACCATGAAATCTTTGAAATTCTCATAACCAGGTGGTACTGGAGAACCTTAGGATGTCCTGTTGCTGATCATGAGTTTACAAGACAGGTGCCTTGATTGACGGCTTTTAATGAAAATGATGAAGAACAGAGATGCCAGTGAGGTGGGGCCTGCTGAGTAGTGGGCCTAGAGCAGTGGTGTGCAGGTGTGTGATAAAACATCTGTGGTGGGGCCATGTGAATCTGCCATGGGCTTCCAAATGTCTTGTGACTGACATGGTGCAGCCAGCAGACCCTTATATGTAAAGGCATCTTGTTATATGGAGAGGTTTCAGAACAATGTTCAGAATCAGGTTGCTATGGTCAAGGGGCCAAGCTCTGTGGGATAAAAGCATGGTTGGAGCATTCTCCTAGGACCCTGACACACCACACGTGACAGAACTCCCTCCAGAACTGTGTCCCAGTTGATGTCTTTGTATTTCGTGAAGCAAATACCAAACTCCCAGTGAAGCAGCAAGAAACACCACGAAAAGTGGAGGATGACCAAATGGCTTCATAGTTCAAACGGGGAGATACTTAGCCCCCAGTGGCCACAGTTTACCTACAAAGAGAGAATTCAGCACTTCTGCCTCATGTGCATTGGAAAATCAGAAACCATGTCCCCCAGGTCACATAGATGCAGACCCAGCTTTGATGGTCTCACTACAAAAGAAGCTAATTCTCCTGACAACAACATATATTTCAAGAGCCCAACCTCAGAGGCAGTTTCTCAAGAAGTCTTTAGGCCAGCAGAGCTCCATGTTTGTGGAGTGTTTATCCTCTCGCTTACTTATGGAAACTCCTCTACCACCTCCAAAGTTGTGAACTCCTGAGCACTTTTCATTCCACATATGTATTCAAAGATTTTCTAACTCTTCTCCTCGAATTGCGTCTTACTTGGGGAAAGGGTATTGTCAAGGCATTTTTCTGGATGACAGTGGGAAGATTTTGTGTAGCACATATTTGCATACACATTGGATTCATTTTCCTATTTTCCATTCCAAATACTGAATTTTAGACACTAACACATACCCTACTAGACTCTGACAACAAATCCTAATATGAGAGAAAAAAATAACCCAAACAGAATAGAAATACAAGCAGTTCAGAGGAGGCATGGTGTGTAGTTGGACAGGCCTTTTGCATTATAACGGGGAGATGTTATGAATCTAGTCCAATTTAATCGTTCTCCATGTGTTTTTAAACTTAACAAATATGTGAATTCCTGTCTCCCTTTCTCTGCAGCCTATTCAGCACATGTATTTTTACATGCACATAGAGAATCCTACCTGGTTTTCCAGCTACATTCTTGTGAGGTGGCTCACTTGGCAGATACAAACTGTGAGAAGAAACCACTCCTCCTAAATGCTGTTGGAACTGAAAATCAACCTATGGGTGAGCTTCCGACTTCAACAACATGATACATACATCCATGTTCAGTAAAATAAATATTTCTGGATATTGGGATGATATATATTTCATGATGAATTTCAATTGGCATATATATTTTTACTTTATAATGTCGCTCTGTGTGTGTTTTGTGTATATATATATATATATATATATATATATATATATATATATATATATATATACACACACACACACTCTCCAGATTTTTCAAAATATAAAATATGTGTGTCTTATTTTACACTCCCTGAATTCATGTTCATGTATGTGGATTTATAATGAACTTTTCACAAGATTATTCTCAGAAATATTCATCCACCTGAAATACATATTTGTTTCCTAGTACTGAAAACTAACTTCAGTGAATGGTGCATAGAAATCCTAACATTTCTACAGTAACTGACCATGTTTAACATCAATGCAAGTAGACTCCTATGGGACATGATGTGTATTTTGACATTTATTTTTATTCAACACTGGTAGATTTCTCTTTCTTCAGTTGATGCACATCATAGGATATATATTTCTTCCTCAAGTTCACAAATTTCTAGGCATTTGGTTCAATTTCAATCAAATCCTGCTTCAGAACACATGTATTCCTCCATGTTTCTTGACTGGTCTTTTCATGAGACTTCTTTCCAAACACATTATTTTGGATTTCCATAATCACTTTGGAACCAAAATTCACACACCTCTCATGGTAAACCATCACTCTAATATTACCATTAGATGTATAACTGGTTGGAATGAATGATCGTGTATCAATATAAGATTTCTTATTTGTTTTCAGATATCATTTCAATCCATTATTTAAATTGGAACCAGTTATATTCTTTATTCACAGTATGGTCTATTCATGCATTATCTCTATACTCATAGACCCAGGGTACACCTATTTGTACCCCCGAATTCTAATTTATACATCTTCAACGTATTGCTCCCAAAAATAGTGGAAGAAATACTCATGTAACCTGATCTACATATATATTTTATCCCAGTGATATTCTGAATACAAAATGCAAAGGACACACTTATGATTGTACCTAAGCCTAATTGGAAAGTGAGCATGGATTACTAAAGCCATCCTTGTCTAGGTTGTCTAATGCTCTCAAATGTCAATTCTATGGGTGACTACACATTTGTTTCTGCCTAAGATTATATATTCAACCTCAACCCTGTTGAAAATGTCTAATCCTATCACTCACTTTATACTTTGCCTAATTTCCTAATGTCTATATTCATATCTGCTTTCCTACATATCTTCGCCAGTTCATCATTGTGACTGACTCTTCACATGTGCTGACATTTACATTCACTCTCTAACAGACACCCTATTGCTAAACAACTTTTGGTCCAAATATTATACTCACTCTTCTTCCTAAACCTACTGACTATCTTTCTAATCCTACCTACTATCCCTTTTTGACTTGATCTTCTCTTCTACATTCAATCTTCCAAGGTACAAGGTCCTATACCATTGTATGTTGATTTATCAGAGACATCTGTACAGAATGTAATTCAAAGCTAAGTATCCCAATCAAGGGCCCAATGCCCTTCTGGCCTTCAAATCTTACTTAGATTTCTGTTTTCATACATATATTTCACCTCTATATTATTATAAATATCACAGGTTCCCAATACCCTTCTTCATCCAGCAGAATGATTTCTAACCCAAATTGAACATGTTCTTAACCCCAAGCATTCACTGTTTCCTCAATCTCACTTTACAGAAGAGCAGGGACAGAGTTGGTCTTACAATACAGGAATGTAGGGGATCTTCCACCTTCTGAGAACCTTCAAGGTCCATGCAGAAATGATCCCTGGAAAAGATGTTGGAAGCTCGGAAGGTCCTGAGAGAGGACAAGTCATCTTCCGTGGCAAACAACCTGGTCAGGATGAAGGGATGTGTGTGAATGAGCCTCTGTCTTCTTAATGTAGACAAGATGGACCAAACCAGGCCTGTGTGGAGAGCTTTTCCTTGGTGCCTAGGGTTGATATACCATTCTAACTTGTGAAAGTGTCACAGGAAGCAGGGGCAGCCTCCATCTCATGGGACCCTTGGAAACAACAGTTAGGACAAAGTGGATTCCAAGGCAGTGACCTCATTCAGTTCCTGAAGAAGTGACCTCACCACACTTCCTTGGTGATGGAACTCTCTGAACTTGGGATCCAGGAAGCCAGGCACCCAGAGGCAGTCCCAGTGCCAGTCCCAGTGGGCTCACTTGTTTGGATTTACCAAGGACAGAGTCAGTCTTTCTTGGTACCTACAGATGTGAGGATGGCCACTTGCCAGGAAAGCTCTGAAGGGGGTCTTTCCTGAGAAAGCAGGTAGTGGCTCACCCCTGGCTCCTGACAAAATTACAGATGGCCAAGTAAGCCAGATCTGAGACAAGACAGGCCATTTCGGGGGAACCTAGTATGGCCCACCAGTCAGAGGACACTGCGGGTAGTCACAGACCTCCTTGGGGGAAGGAGGTGGCTTTGTGGGTGTGGTTGTGAGTTTGTGGTTTGGTCTCATGTTCTGAGAAGAGCTAGGAAAGGCGGTTTGTTTGGTTTGGAGTGGACTGTTTCTAGCAAGTCTTTTCACAAGGCGAGTGTTGCTATGTCTCTGTATCGCACTGTGTCCCTGGTTGTAGATATTAGAAAAGAGAATTCATCAGTGGATGTGTCCTGTCAATTAGAAAGCTTCCAGCATTCATCCTGCCCAATTTATGAATGGACTGCAGCTTGCCTTATCCATGGGCAAAACCTACTATCTTCCTAAATTCCTGCTTTCTTCCTGAATTCTGGCCACTCTTCATAATAGGCTCATGGTTTTGTGTCCAAGATATGTACCACCTCTAAGCTTGGTCACATGGCCATGTACTAGATAGCTGAAAGGAATGGCGAGCATCTCAGAAAACTCAGATATCAGTGGGCCCATTAAAGTCTCAGTGGAGAAACCCTGCTTTGGGCCTTTTGCTTACCTATTGTTCTGTTTCCCTGGATGTCTGCAAGGTCTTTGCCTCAGGACACACCTTTGTGAAGCCTGAAGAAAACAGTTTTCAAATGCAAACGAATGGGCATCACTTGTGGCTCTTTGCTTAATTGCTTTGCAAAGGGATGTGTCTGAAATAGAATCTTGGCCCTGTGTGAGGCTGTTGCTTAGATTGTATGCACCTGATTAATCTCAGGAAAGATCCCATATGTGCATCCAAAGCCAATATGGCAAAACAGCAGTCATTGTGGATGAAGTCTCTTGCCTTTCTCTGTAAGGTTCCTGACCTGCATCAAGTGAGAATAGGGATTCTTTGGGTCAAATGAGTTTTCAAAGCCCTGCAGAGGCTAGCCATTATGTGCTTGTGTTTTCTCATGACTCCAATTTACACAAAAAATCTGCACGCCACCATCAGCAAGCCTCAAAATTTAGAAGCTGAGCAGTATTAAAGGCAGGGCTATTTGATCACTCCTGGTTCAAAGAAGGGTGTCCAGGCCACGCTGACATTAGGCAAATGAGGGGAAAGGGAGTTTATTGTGGACACTGTCTTAGGCTGCGCCCCTCATGGAAACCTCCAGCCAGAGGTTATGAGGATTGTCTATATGGAAGAAGTTGAGGGCCTTGTGGCAGTGTTTTGGTTTGAATTGTGGTCATTTGTATGGCGGTGGAAGAGATGACTGGGTCTGCCTGGGCTTGAACTCTGGTGTGATTTACTTTGAGACTGAGTTCTGGAACTGACCTCAGAGAAGTATTGCAATGAATTGAGATGGGATTTTCCGAGGCCACGCATGAGAGTCCCCCCTGGAAACTGAGATGGAAAAACAGGGTGACTTTCCACAGAACACTGGGAATCTCAGCCTGGATATCACATGATTTTATTCTTAAAGACCTGGCAGCCATAGTTGAGAGTCAAAACACATGGACCTCACATTGTAGACCTCAGTGGGCCTGGTTTCATGTGACGTTTTTTGGCCACTCTTTGGGAAGCCTTGTTTGTGAGAGTTCTCCTGAGCTTTCATTGAAATGATCTTTCTCACCATTAAATGGTTCCTGAATGAATGGAAACCCACAGTTCCTCCAACTTCATCCTTTAAAAATGGCTAGATAAATACCGTGCAATCTTTGAAATTACCATGACCAGGTGGCACTGGAGAATCTTAGGATGTCCTGTTCCTGATCATGAGTTTACCAGACAGGTGCCTTGATTGATGGCTTTCATGAAAATGATGAAGAACAGAGATGCCAGTGAGGTGGGGCCGGCTGAGTAGTGGGCCTAGAGCAGTGTTGTGCAGGAGTATGATAAAACATCTGTGGTGGGGCCATGTGGATCTGCCATGGGCTTCCAAATGTCTTGTGACTGACATGGTGCAGCCAGCAGACCCTTATATGTAAAGGCATCTTGTTATATGGAGAGGTTTCTGAACAATGTTCAGAATCAGGTTGCTATGGTCAAGGGGCCAAGCTCTGTGAGATAGAAGCTTGCTTGGTGCTTTCTCCTAGGACCCTGACACACCACAAGTGACGGAACTCCCTCCAGCACTGTGTCCCAGTTGAAGTCCTTGTATTTCGTGAAGCAAATACTAAACTCCCAGTGAGGCAGCTAGAAACACCATGAAAAGTGGAGGATGACCAAATGGCTTCACAGTTCCCACGGGAGATACTTAGCCCCCAGTTGCCACAGTTTACCTACAAAGAGAGAATTCAGCACTTCTGCCTCATGTTCATTGGAAAATCAGAAACCATGTCCTCCAGGTCACATAGATGCAGACCCAGCTTTGATGGTCTCACTACAAAGGAAGCTAATGCTCCTGACAACAACATATATTTCAAGAGCCCAACCTCAGAGGCAGTTTCTCAAGAAGTCTTTAGGCCAGCAGAGCTCCATGTTTGTGGAGTGTTTATCCTCTCCCTTACTTATGGAAACTCCTCTACCACCTCCAAAGTTGTGAACTCCTGAGCATTTTTCATTCCACATATGTATTCAAAGATTTTCTACCTCTTGTCCTCGAATTGCGTCTTACTTGGGGCAAGGGTATTGTCAAGGCATTTTTCTGGATGACAGTGGGAAGATTTTGTGTAGCACATATTTGCATACACATTGGATTCATTTTCCTATTTTCCATTCCAAATACTGAATCCCTGACACTAACCCATACCCTACTAGACTCTGACTACAAATCCTAATATGATAGAAAAAAATAACCCAAACAGAATAGAAATACAAGCAGTTCAGAGGAGGCATGGTGTGTAGTTGGACAGGCCTTTTGCATTATAAAGGGTAGATGTTATGAATCTAGTGCAATGTAATAGTTCTCCATGTGTTTTTAAACTTAACCAATATGTGAATTCCCGTCTCCCTTTCTATTCAGCCTATTCAGCACACGTATTTTTACATGCACATAGAGAATCATACCTGCTTTCTTAGCTACATTGTTGTGAGGTGGCTGAATTGGCAGATACAAACTGTGAGAAGAAATCACTCCTCCTAAATGCTGTTGGAACTGAAAATCAACCTATGGGTGAGCTTCCTACTTCAACAATATGATACATACATCCATGTCCAGTAAAATAAATATTTCTGGATCTTGGGATGATATATATTTCATGATGAATTTCAATTGGCATATATATTTTTACTTTTTAATGTCTCTCTGTGTGTGTTTTGTGTATATATATATATATATATATATATATATATATATATACACACACACACACACACACACACTCTCTCTCTAGATTTTTGAAAATATAAAATATGTGTGTCTTATTTTACACTCCCTGAATTCATGTTCATGTATGTGGATTTATAATCAACTTTTCACAAGATTATTCTCAGAAATATTCATCCACCTGAAATACATATTTGTTTCCTAGTACTGAAAACTAACTTCAGTGAATGGTGCATAAAATCCTAACATTTCTTTTTTTTTAAATTTATTTATTTTTTTTATTGTTAGTCGTTCAAAACCTTACACAGTTCTTAATACATCATATTTCACAGTTTGATTCAAGCGGGTTATGAACTCCCAACTTTACCCCGTATACAGATTGCTGTATCACATCATTTACCCTTCCATTGATTGATATATTGCCTTTCTAGTGTCTGATGTATTCTGCTGTAAGTCCTATTCTCTACTGTCCCCCCTCCCCTCCCCTCCCCTCCCCTTTTCTCTCTCTACCCCTTCTACTGTAAATCATTTCTTCCATTTGTATTATCTTGTCTTACCCCTCCATTACATAGTTCTTGATATATCATATTTCACATTTTGATTCAAGTGGGTTATGCACTCCCATATTGCCCCTTATACAGATTGCAGAATCACATCAGTTTCACTTCCATTGCTTTACATATTGCCATCCTAGTGTCTGTTGTATTCTGCTGCCTTTCCTATCCTCTACTATCCCCCCTCCCCTCCCCTCCCCTCCCCTCTTCTCTCTCTACCCCCACTACTGCAATTCATTCCTCCCCCTTGTATTATTTTTCCCTTTCCCCTCACTTCCTCTTGTATGTAATTTTGTATAAACCTGAGGGTCTCATTCCATTTCCATGCTATTTCCCTTCTCTCTCCCTTTCCCTCCCACCTCCCAACCCTGTTTAATGATGGTCTTCTACTTGTGCTCTTCTTCCCTAGTCTGTTCTTAATTACTCTCCTTATATCAAAGAAGACATTTGGCATTTGTTTTTTAGGGCTTGGCTAGCTTCGCTTAGCATAATCTGCTCTAATGCCATCCATTTCCCTCCAAATTCTATGATTTTGTCATTTCTTAATGCAGAGTAATACTCCATTGTGTATAAATGCCACATTTTTTTTTATCCATTCGTCTATTGAAGGGCATCTAGGTTGGTTCCACAGTCTTCCTATTGTGAATTGTGCTGCTATAAACATCGATGTAGCAGTGTCCCTGTAGCATGCTCTTTTTAGGTCTTTAGGGAATAGACCCAGAAGGGGGATAGCTGGGTCAAATGGTGGTTCCATTCCCAGCTTTCCAAGAAATCTCCATACTGCTTTCCAAATTGGCCGCACCAATTTGCAGTCCCACCAACAATGTACAAGTGTACCCTTTTCCCCACATCCTCGCCAGCACTTATTGTTGTTTGACTTCATAATGGCTGCCAATCTTACTGGAGTGAGATGGTATCTTAGGGTGGTTTTGATTTGCATTTCTCTGACTGCTAGAGATGGTGAGCATTTTTTCATGTACTTGTTGATTGATTGTATGTCCTCCTCTGAGAAGTGTCTGTTCAAGTCCTTGGCCCATTTGTTGATGGGATTATTTGTTATCTTATTGTCTAATTTTCTGAGTTCTTTATATACTCTGGATATTAGGGCTCTATCTGAAGTGTGAGGAGTAAAGATTTGTTCCCATGATGTAGGCTCCCTATTTACCTCTCTTATTGTTTCTTTTGCTGAGAAAAAACTTTTTAGTTTGAGTAAGTCCCATTTGTTGATTCTAGATGTTAACTCTTGTGCTATGGGTGTCCTATTGAGGAATTTGGAGCCCCCGACCCCACAGCATGTAGGTCGTAGCCAACTTTCTCTTCTATCAGATGCCGTGTCTCTGATTTGATATCAAGCTCCTTGATCCATTTTGAGTTAACTTTTGTGCATGGCGAGAAAAAGGGATTCAATTTCAATTTGTTGCATATGGATTTCCAATTTTCCCAGCACCATTTGTTGAAGATGCTATTCTTCCTCCATTGCATGCTTTTAGCCCCTTTATCAAATATAAGAAAGTTGTAGTTTTGTGGGTTGGTTTCTGTGTCCTCTATTCTGTACCATTGGTCCACCCGCCTGTTTTGGTACCAGTACCATGCTGTTTTTGTTACTATTGCTCTGTAGTATAGTTTGAAATCTGGAATCGCTATACCACCTGATTCACACTTCCTGCTTAGTATTGTTTTTGCTATTCTGGGTCTTTTATTCTTCCATATGAATTTCATGATTGCTTTCTCCATTTCTACAAGAAATGCCGTTGGGATTTTGATTGGCATTGCATTAAACCTATAGAGAACTTTTGGTAATATCGCCATTTTGATGATGTTAGTTCTGCCTATCCATGAACAGGGTATATTTTTCCATCTTCTAAGGTCTTCTTCAATTTCTCTCTTTAGGGTTCTGTAGTTTTCATTGTATAAGTCTTTCACCTCTTTTGTTAGGTTGATTCCCAAGTATTTTATTCTTTTTGAGGATATTGTGAACGGGGTGGTTGTCCTCGTGTCCATTTCAGAGGATTTGTCGCTGATATACAGGAATGCCTTTGATTTATGCGTGTTGATTTTATAACCTGCCACTTTGCTGAATTCATTTATTAGCTCTAACAGTTTCTTTGTAGACCATATTGGGTCTGCTAGGTATAGAATCATGTCATCTGCAAATAGTGATAACTTAAGTTCTTCTTTTTTTATTTTTATGCCTTTAATTTCTTTCGTCTGTCTAATTGCTCTGGCCAGTGTTTCGAGAACTATGTTGAACAGGAGTGGTGAGAGAGGGCATCCCTGTCTTGTTCCAGATTTTAGAGGGAATGCCTTCAATTTTTCTCCATTCAGAATGATGCCAGCCTGAGGCTTAGCATAAATTGCTTTTACAATGTTGAGGTATGTTCCTGTTATCCCTAGTTTTTCGAGAGTTTTGAACATAAACGGATGCTGTACTTTGTCGAATGCTTTTTCTGCATCTATCGAGATGATCATATGGTTCTTATTTTTAAGCCTATTGATGTGGTGAATAACATTTATTGATTTCCGTATATTGAACCAACCTTGCATACCAGGGATGAATCCTACTTGATCATGGTGCACAATTTTTTTGATATGTTTTTGTATCCGATTTGCCAGAATTTTATTGAGGATTTTTGCATCTAGGTTCATTAGAGATATTGGTCTGTAGTTTTCTTTCTTTGAAGTGTCTTTGTCTGGTTTCGGAATCAGGGTGATGTTGGCCTCGTAGAATGAATTTGGAAGTTCTCCCTCTTTTTCTATTTCCTGAAATAGCTTGAAAAGTATTGGTATTAGTTCCTCTTTAAAGGTTTTGTAAAACTCTGCTGTAAACCCATCCGGTCCTGGGCTTTTCTTAGATGGTAATCTTTTGATGTTTTCTTCTATTTCCTCAATTGATATTGGTCTGTTTAGGTTGTCTATATCCTCCTGACTCAATCTGGGCAGATTATATGACTTAAGAAATTTATCGATGCCTTCACTATCTTCTATTTTATTGGAGTATAAGGATTCAAAATAATTTCTGATTATCTTCTGTATTTCTGAAGTGTCTGTCATGATCTTGCCTTTTTCATCCCTTATGCTAGTAATTTGAGTTCTCTCTCTTCTTCTCTTCACTAGCATGGCTAAGGGTCTGTCAATTTTATTTATCTTTTCAAAGAACCAACTTTTCGTTTTGTCAATTTTTTCAATTGTTTCTTTTGTTTTGATTTCATTAATTTCAGCTCTGATTTTAATTATTTCTTGCCTTCTACTTCTTTTGCTGTTGTTTTGCTCTTCTTTTTCTAGAATTTTGAGATGAAGTATGAGATCATTTATTTGTTGGTTTTTTCTTTTTTTAAGGAATGAACTCCAAGCAATGAATTTTCCTCTTAGAACTGCTTTCAATGTGTCCCATAGATTCCGATATGTTGTGTCTGTGTTTTCATTAAACTCTAAGAATTTTTTAATTTCCTCCTTGATGTCTTCTAAAACCCATTGATCATTCAGTAACCTATTGTTCATTCTCCAAGTGATGCATGATTTTTCCTTGCTTCTTTTATGGTTGATTTTTAGTTTCATTCCATTATGATCAGATAAGATGCATGGTATTATCTCCGCTCCTTTATATTGTCTAAGAGTTGCCCTGTGACATAATATATGATCTGTTTTTGAGAAGGATCCATGTGCTGCTGAGAAAAAAGTGTAGCTGCTTGATGTTGGGTGGTATATTCTATATATGTCAATTAAGTCTAGGTTGTTAATTGTGTTATTGAGTTCTATAGTTTCCTTATTCAACTTTTGTTTGGAAGATCTGTCCAGTGGTGAGAGAGGTGTGTTGAAGTCTCCCATGATTATTGTATGGTGGTCTATTAGACTCTTGAACTTGAGAAGAGTTTGCTTGATGAACGCAGCAGCACCGTTGTTTGGGGCATATATATTTATGATTGTTATGTCTTGTTGGTGTATGGTTCCCTTGAGCAGTATGTAGTGTCCTTCTTTATCCCTTTTGATTAACTTTGGTTTGAAATCTATTTTATTTGATATGAGTATGGACACTCCTGCTTGTTTCCGCAGTCCATATGAGTGATATGATTTTTCCCAACCTTTCACCTTCAGTCTATGTATATCCTTTCCTATCAAATGCGTCTCCTGTAGGCAGCATATTGTTGGATCTTGTTTTGTGATCCATTCAACTAGCCTGTGTCTCTTAATTGGTGAGTTTAAGCCATTAACATTTAGGGTTATTATTGAGATATGGTTTGTTCTTCCAGCCATGTTTGTTTATTAATGCTGTTAAACCTGATTTGTTTTTCTCTTTGATTTTTCCCCCCTTTACTGTCCTACCTCCCACTGTTGGTTTTCATTGTTGTTTTCCATTTCCTCTTCCTGTAGTGTTTTGCCAAGGATTTTTTGAAGAGATGGTTTTCTAGCTGCAAATTCTTTTAACTTTTGTTTATCATGGAATGTTTTAATTTCATCTTCCATCCTGAAGCTTAATTTCGCCGGATACACGATTCTTGGTTGGAACCCATTTTCTTTTAGCGTTTGAAATATGTTATTCCAGGATCTTCTAGCTTTTAGAGTCTGTGTTGAGAGATCAGCTGTTATCCTGATTGGTTTACCCCTAAATGTAATCTGCTTCCTTTCTCTTGTAGCTTTTAAAATTCTCTCCTTATTCTGTATGTTGGACATCTTCATTATAATGTGTCTAGGTGTGGATCTCTTATGATTTTGCACATTCGGCGTCCTGTAGGCTTCTAGGATTTGGGGTTCTGTCTCATTCTTCAAGTCTGGGAAGTTTTCTCGTATTATTTCACTGAATAAATTGTCTATTCCTTTGGTTTGGAGCTCTGTGCCTTCCTGTATCCCAATGACTCTTAAGTTTGGTCTTTTGATATTATCCCATATTTCTTGGATGTTCTGCTCATGGTTTCTTAGCAGACTTGCTGAGCTGTCTATGCTCTTTTCAAGTTGAAATACTCTGTCTTCATTGTCTGATGTTCTATCTTCTAAGTGATCCACTCTGCTGGTAGTTTTCTCAATTGAGTTTTTAAGTTGGTTTATTGCTTCCTGCATTTCTAGGATTTCTATTTGTTTGTTTTTTATTTCCTCTATCTCCCTGTGAAATTGATCTTTTACTTCCTGGATTTGTTTATGAAGTTCCTTGTCAATGTGATCTTTCATTGTCTGATTTTGCTGTCTCATGTCTTCCTTGACACTCCAGATCATCTGAAGCATGTATATCCTGACCTCTCTGTCTGACATTCCATCTGTTGCAGCTATTACCTCTTCTAGAGTTGAGTTGACCTGCATTGCCTGTGGTCCTTTCTTTCCTTGTCTTTTCATACTGCTGGCGTTTCTTTCTGCTTGGTGAAACTGTTGTGTTTTTGAAATTTTCCCTCTATTTATTCATATTGCTCTTGTATAGTTGAAAAGTCTCCCTTGCAGGTCAGATGGTGTCTGTGATCCTCCACCAATTGGTGCGATCTGTCTACCACG
The DNA here is from genome assembly GCF_052094955.1 of Ictidomys tridecemlineatus. Taxonomy (NCBI): domain Eukaryota; kingdom Metazoa; phylum Chordata; class Mammalia; order Rodentia; family Sciuridae; genus Ictidomys; species Ictidomys tridecemlineatus. The sequence continues at coordinate 123,319,531 of NC_135480.1, read as the reverse complement.
CTGGCGGGCCCTAGGTCTGCTCTGCTGGCCGGTCGAAGGTCCGCCTACCCAGCAGGCGCGAGGGGCACCTCTGTCTCTCCGTAGGTTGCTGGGCCTAAACTCCCGATGGGTCCCCAGTACGCCTACCTTGCAGGCACTGGGGGTGGGGCCGGCTCCGGCCCGCAACAAGCCGCAGGGCCTGATCTGCCACTGGTCACAGTCCCGCCTACCTTGCAGGCACTGAGGGAGGGGACTGTCCTGCCCCTCAGCAGGGCGCTAAGCCTGATCTGCTGGAGGTGACAATCCCGCCTACCTTGCAGGCACTGGGGGAAGGGATGGGCCTGCCCCACAGAAGGCCGCTGGTGGGTCACAGGACCCCGTTCCCTGCAGGCGCCTGTGTCAGCTCTGTCTCTCGGCAGATTGCTGGGCCTGACCTGCCCGTGGGTCGCCAGTTCTCCTACCTTGCAGGCACTGGGGGTGGGGCCGGCTCGGGCCACAACCAGCCGCTGGGCCTTCTCTGCCGGTGGTCCCTAACATTTCTATAGTAACTGACCCTGTTTAACATCAATGCAAGTAGACTCCTATGGGACATGATGTGTATTTTGACATTGATTTTTATTCAACACTGGTACATTACTATTTCTTCAGTTGATGCACATCATAGGATATATATTTCATCCTCAAGTTCACAAATTTCTAGGCATTTGGTTCACTTTCAATCAAAACCTGCTTCAGAACACATGTATTCCTTTATGTTTCTTGACTGGTCTTTTCATGAGACTTCTTTCCAAACACATTATTTTGGATTTCCATAATCATTTTGGAACCAAAACTCACACACCCCTCATGGTAAACCATCACCCTAATATTACCATTAGATGTATAACTGGTTGGAATGAATGATCGTGTATCAATATAAGATTTCTTATATGTTTTCAGATATCAATTCAATCCATTATTTAAATTAAAACCAGTTATATTCTTTATTCAATGTATGGTCTATTAATACATTATCTCTATACTCATAGACCCAGGGTACACCTATTTGTACCCCCGAATTCTAATTTATACTTCTTCAACATATTGCTCCCAAAAATAGTGGAAGAAATACTCATGTCACCTTATCTACATATATATTTTATCACAGTGATTCTGAACACAAAATGCAAAGGTCACACTTATGATTGTACCTAGGCCTAATTGGAAAGTGAGCATGGATTACTAAAACCATCCTTGTCTAGGTTGGCTAATGCTCTCAAATGTCAATTCTATTGGTGACTACACATTTGTTTCTGCCTAAGATTATATATTCAACATCAACCCTGTTGAAAATGTCTAATCCTATCACTCACTTTATACTTTGCCTAATTTCCTAATGTCTATATTCATATCTGCTTTTCTACATATCTTCCCCAGTTCATCATTGTGACTGACTCTTCACATGTGTTGACATTTACATTCACTCTCTAACAGACACCCTATTGCTAAAGAACTTTTGGTCCAAATATTATACTCACTCTTCTTCCTAAACCTACTGACTATCTTTCTAATCCTGCCTACTATCCCTTTTTGACTTGATCTTCTCTTCTACATTCAATCATCCAAGGTACAAGGTCCTATGAAATTGTATGTTGATTTATTAGAGACATCTGAACAGAATGTAATTCAAAGCTAAGTATCCCAATCAAGGGCCCAATGCCCTTCTGGCCTTCAAATCTTACTTAGATTTCTGTTTTCATACATATATTTCACCTCTATATTATTATAAATATCACAAGTTCCCAATACCATTCTTCATCCAGCATTATGATTTCTAACCCAAATTGAACATGTTCTTAACCCCAAGCATTCACTGTTTCCTCAATCTCACTTTACAGAAGAGCAGGGACAGAGTTGGTCTTACAATACAGGAATGTAGGGGATCTTCCACCTGCTGAGAACCTCCACGGTCCATGCAGAAATGAACCCTGGATAAGATGTAGGCAGCTAGGAAGGACCTGAGAGAGTAAAAGTCATCTTCCGTGGCAAACAACATGGTCAGGATAAAGAGATGTGTCTGAATGAGCGTCTTTCTTCTTCATGTAGACAAGATTGACCAAACCAGGCCTGTGTGGAGAGCTTTTCCAGGGTTCCTATGGTTGATATACCATTCTAACTTGTGAAATTGTCACAGGAAGCAGGGGCAGCCTCCATCTCATGGGACCCTTGGAAGCAACAGTTACGACAAAGTGGTTTCCAAGGCAGTGACCTCATTCAGTTCCTGAAGGAAGTGACCTCACCACAGTTCCTTGGTGATGGAACTCTCTGAAATTGGGATCCAGGAAGCCAGGCACCCAGAGGCAGTGCCAGTGCCAGTCCCAGTGGGCTCACTTGTTTGGATTTACCAAGGACAGAGTCAGTCTTTCTTGGTACCTACAGATGTGAGGATGGCCAATTGCCAGGAAAGCTCTGAAGGGGGTCTTTCCAGAGAAAGCAGGTAGTGGCTCACCCCTGGCTCCTGACAACTTCACAGAATTGGCCAAGGAGGCCAGATGTGTGACAAGACAGTCCAATTTGGGGGAACCTAGTATGGCCCACCAGTCAGAGGACACTGTGGGTAGTCACAGACCTCCTTGGGGGAAGGAGATGGCTTTGTTGGTGTGGGTGTGAGTTTGTGGTTTGGTCTCAGGTTCTGAGAAGAGCTAGGAAAGGCGAAAGGTTTGGTTGGGAGTGGACTGTTTCTAGCAAGTCTTTTGACAAGGCTAGTGTTGCTTTTTTTGTGTATGGCACTGTGTCCGTGGTTGTAGACATTAGAAAAGAGAATGCATCAATGGATGTGTCCTGTCTAGTAAAAAGATTCCAGCATTCATCCTGCCCAATTTATGAATTGACTGCGGCTTGCCTTATCCATGGGCAAAACCTACTATCTTCCTAAATTTCTGTTTTCTTCCTGAATTCTGGCCACTCTTCAGAATAGGCTCATGGTTTTGTGTCCATGATATGCACCACCTCCAAGCTTGGTGACATGGCCATGTACTAGATAGCTGAAAGGAATGGCGAGCATCTCAGACAACTCAGATATCAGTGGGCCCATTGAAGTCTCAGTGGAGAAACCCTGCTTTGCGACATTTGCTTACCTATTGCTCTGTTTCCCTGGATGTCAGCAAGGTCTTTGCCTCAGGACACAGCTTTGTGAAGCCTGAAGAAAACAGTTTTCAAATGCAAACGAATGGGCACCACTTGTGGCTCTTTGCTTAATTGCTTAGCAAAGGAATGTGTCTGAATCAGCCTCTTGGCCCTGTGTGAGGCTGTGGCTTAGATTGTCAGCACCTGATGGACCTCAGGAAAGATCCCATATGTGCACCCAAAGCCAATATGGCAAAACAGCAGTCATTGTGGATGAAGTCTCTTGCCTTCCTCTGTAAAGTCCCTGACCTGCATCAAGTGAGAATAGGGATCCTTTGGGTCAAATGAGTTTTTCAAAGCCCTGCAGAAGCTAGCCATTATGTGCTTGTGTTTTCTCATGACTCCAATTTACACAAAAAATCTGTACCCCACCATCAGCAGGCCTCAAAGTTTAGAAGCCTAGCAGTATTAAAGGCAGGCCTATTTGATCACTCCTGGTTCAAAGAAGGGTGTACAGGCCACCCTGGAATTAGGCCAATGAGGGGCAAGGGAGCTTATTGTGGACACTGTCTTTGGCTGCGACCCTCAAAGAAACCTCAAGCCAGAGGTTATGAGGATTGTCTATATGGAAGAAGTTGAGGGCCTTGTGGCAGTGTTTTGGTTTGAATTGTGGTCATTTGTATGGCAGTGGAAGAGATGACTGGGTCCGCCTGGGCTTGAATTCTGGTGTGATTCCCCTTGGAGACTGAGTTTTGGAACGGACCTCAGAGAAGTATTGCCATGAATTGTGTTGGGATTTTCCAAGGCCACGCATGAGAGTCCCCCCTGGAAACTGAGATCGAATCCCAGGGTGACTTTCCACAGAACACTGGGAATCTCAGGCAGGATATCACATGATTTTATTCTTAAAGACCTGGCAGCCATAGTTGAGAGTCAAAACACACATGGACCTCACATTGTAGACCTCAGTGGGCCTGGTTTCATGTGTCATTTTTTGGCCACTCTTTGGGAAGCCTTGTTTGTGAGAGTTCTCCAGAGCTTTCATTGAAATGATATTTCACACCTTTAAATGTTTCCTGAATGAATGGAAACCCACAGTGCCTCCAACTTCATCCTTTAAAAATGGCTAGATAAATACCGTGAAATCTTTGAAATTCCCATGACCAGGTGGCACTGGAGAACCTTAGGATGTCCTCTTGCTGATCATGAGTTTACCAGACAGGTGCCTTGATTGACGGCTTTCATGAAAATGATGAAGAACAGAGATGCCTGGGAGGTGGGGCCTGCTGAGTAGTGGGCCTAGAGCAGTGGTGTGCAGGTGTGTGATAAAACATCTGTGATGGGGCCATGTGGATCTGCCATGGGCTTCCAAATGTCTTGTGACTGACATGGTGCAGCCAGCAGAACCTTATATGTAAAGGCATCTTGTTATATGGAGAGGTTTCAGAACAGTGTTCAGAATCAGGTTGCTATAGTCAAGGGGCCAAGCTCTGTGGGATAGAAGCATGGTTGGTGCATTCTCCTAGGACCCTGACACACCACACGTGACAGAACTCCCTCCAGCACTGTGTCCCAGTTGAAGTCCTTGTTTTTCGTGAAGCAAATACCAAACTCCCAGTGAAGCAGCAAGAAACACCACGAAAAGTGCCGGATGACAAAATGGCTTCCCAGTTCCCATGGGGAGATACTTAGCCCCCAGTGGCCACGGTTTACCTACAAAGAGAGAATTCAGCACTTCTGCCTCATGTTCATTGGAAAATCAGAAACCATGTTCTCCAGGTCACATAGATGCAGAACCAGCTTTGTTGGTCTCACTACAAAGAAGCTAATGCTCCTGACAACAACATATATTTCAAGAGCCCAACCTCAGAGGCAGTTTCTCAAGAAGTCTTTAGGCCAGCAGAGCTTTATGTTTGTGGAGTGTTTATCCTCTCCCTTACTTATGGAAACTCCTCTACCACCTCCAAAGTTGTGAACTCCTGATCACTTGTCATTCCACATACGTATTCAAAGATTTTCTAACACTTCTCCTCCAATTGCGTCTTACTTGGAGCAAGGGTATTGTCAAGGCATTTTTCTGGATGACAGTGGGAAGATTTTGTGTAGCACATATTTGCATACACATTGGATTCATTTTCCTATTTTCCATTCCAAATACTGAATCCCTGACACAAACCCATACCCTACTAGACTCTGACTACAAATCCTAATATGATAGAAAGAAATAACCCAAACAGAATAGAAATACAAGCAGTTCAGAGGAGGCATGGTGTGTAGTTGGACAGGCCTTTTGCATTATAAAGGGTAGATGTTATGAATCTAGCCCAATGTAATAGTTCTCCATGTGTTTTTAAACTTAACAAATATGTGAATTCCTGTCTCCCTTTCTCTGCAGCCTATTCAGCACATGTATTTTTACATGCACATAGAGAATCCTACCTGGTTTCCCAGCTACTTGTTAGGTGGCTGACTTGGCAGATACAAACTGTGAGAAGAAACCACTCCTCCTAAATGCTGTTGGAACTGAAAATCAACCTATGGGTGAGCTTCCTACTTCAACAACATGATACATACATCCATGTTCAGTAAAATAAATATTTCTGGATCTTGGGATGATATATATTTCATGATGAATTTCAATTGTCATATAAATTTTTCCTTTTTAATGTCTCTCTGTGTGTGTTTTTTGTGTATATATATGTATATATACACACACACACTCTCCAGATTTTTCAAAATATCAAATATATGTGTCTTATTTTACACTCCCTAAATTCATGTTCATGTATGTGGATTTATAATCAACTTTTCACAAGATTATTCTCAGAAATATTCATCCACCTGAAATACATATTTGTTTCCTAGTATTGAAAACTAACTTCAGTGAATGGTGCATAGAAATCCTAACATTTCTACAGTAACTGACCCTGTTTAACATCAATGCAAGTAGACTCCTATGGGACATGATGTGTATTTTGACATTTATTTTTATTCAACACTGGTACATTACTATTTCTTCAGATGATGCACATCATAGGATATATATTTCATCCTCAAGTTCACAAATTTCTAGGCATTTGGTTCACTTTCAATCAAATCCTGCTTCAGAACACATGTATTCCTCCATGTTTCTTGACTGGTCTTTTCATGAGACTTCTTTCCAAACACATTATTTTGGATTTCCATAATCACTTTGGAACCAAAACTCACACACCCCTCATGGTAAACCATCACTCTAATATTACCATTAGATGTATAACTGGTTGGAATGAATGATCGTGTATCAATATAAGTTTTCTTATTTGTTTTCAGATATCATTTCAATCCATTATTTAAATTTTAACCAGTTATATTCTTTATTCACAGTATGGTGTATTCATGCATTATCTCTATACTCATAGACCCAGTGTACACCTACTTGTACCCCCGAATTCTAATTTATACATCTTCAACGTATTGCTCCCAAAAATAGTGGAAGAAATACTCATGTCACCTTATCTACATATATATTTTATCACAGTGATATTCTGCACACAATATGCAAAGGTCACACTTATGATTGTACCTAAGCCTAATTGGAAAGTGAGCATGGATTACTAAAACCATCCTTGTATAGGTTGGCTAATGCTCTCAAATGTCAATTCTATTGGTGACTACACATTTGTTTCTGCCTAAGATTATATATTCAAACTCAACCCTGTTGAAAATGTCTAATCCTATCACTCACTTTATACTTTGCCTAATTTCCTAATGTCTATATTCATATCTGCTTTCCTACATATCTTTCCCAGTTCATCATTGTGACTGACTCTTCACATGTGCTGACATTTGCATTCACTCTCTAACAGACACCCTATTGCTAAAGAACTTTTGGTCCAAATATTATACTCACTCTTCTTCCTAAACCTACTGACTATCTTTCTAATCCTACCTACTATCCCATTTTGACTTGATCTCCTATTCTACATTCAATCATTCAAGGTACAAGGTCCTATGAAATTGTATGTTGATTTATCAGAGACATCTGTACAAAATGTAATTCAAAGCTAAGTATCCCAATCAAGGGCCCAATGCTCTTCTGGCCTTCAAACTTTACTTAGATTTTTGTTTTCACACATATATTTCACCTCTATATTATTATAAATATCACAGGTTCCCAATACCATTCTTCATTTAGCAGAATTATTTCTAACCCAAATTGAACATGTTCTTAACCCCAAGCATTCACTGTTTCCTCAATCTCACTTTACAGAAGAGCAGGGACAGAGTTGGTCTTCCAATACAGGAATGTAGGGGATTTTCCACCTGATGAGAACCTCCAAGGTCCATGCAGAAATGATCCCTGGATAAGATGTAGGCAGCTTGGAAGGACCTGATAGAGTAAAAGTCATCTTCCGTGGCAAACAACCTGGTCAGGATGAAGGGATGTGTCTGAATGAGCCTCTCTTTTCTTAATGTAGACAAGATGGACCAAACCAGGCCTGTGTGGAGAGCTTTTCCTGGGTGCCTATGGTTGATATACCATTCTAACTTGTGAAAGTGTCACAGGAAGCAGGGGCAGCCTCCATCTCATGGGACCCTTGGAAGCAACAGTTAGGACAAAGTGTTTTGCAAGGCAGTGACCTCATTCAGTTCCTGAAGGAAGTGACCTCACCACACTTTCTTGGTGATGGAACTCTCTGAACTTGGGATCCAGGAAGCCAGGCACCCAGAGGCAGTGCCAGTGCCAGTCCCAGTGGGCTCACTTGTTTGGATTTACCAAGGACAGAGTCAGTCTTTCTTGGTATCTACTGATGTGAGGATGGCCAATTGCCAGGAAAGCTCTGAAGGGGGTCTTTCCTGAGAAAGCAGGTAGTGGCTCACCCCTGGCTCCTGACAACTTCACAGATTTGGCCAACGAGGCCAGATCTGAGACAAGACAGGCCATTTCGGGGGAACCTAGTATGGCCCACAAGTCAGAGGACACTGGTGGTAATCACAGACCTCCTTGGGGGAAGGAGGTGGTTTTCTGGGTGTGGGTGTGAGTTTGTGGTTTGGTCTCATGTTCTGAGAAGAGCTAGGAAAGGCGGTTTGTTTGGTTTGGAGTGGACTTTTTCTCGCAAGTCTTTTGACATGGCGAGTGTTGTTTTGTATGTGTATCGCACTGTGTCCCTGTTTGTAGACATTAGAAAAGAGAATGCATCAATGGATGTGTCCTGTCTAGTAGAAAGCTTCCAGCATTCATCCTGCCCAATTTAGGAATGGACTGTGGCTTGCCTTATCCATGGGCAAAACCTACTATCTTTCTAAATTCCTGTTTTCTTCCTGAATTCTGGCCACTCTTCAGAATAGGCTCATGGTTTTGTGTCCAAGATATGTACAACCTCCAAGCTTGGTGACATGGCCATGTACTAGATAGCTGAAAGGAATGGCGAGCATCTCAGAAAACTCAGATATCAGTGGGCCCATTAAAGTTTCAGTGGAGAAACCCTGCTTTGGGCCTTTTGCTTACCTATTGTTCTGTTTCCCTGGATGTCAGCAAGGTCTTTGCCTCAGGACACACCTTTGTGAAGCCTGAAGAAAACAGTTTTCAAATGCAAACGAATGGGCATCACTTGTGGCTCTTTGCTTATTTGCTTTGCAAAGGGATGTGTCTGAATCAGCCTCTTGGCCCTGTGTGAGGCTGTGGCTTAGATTGTCAGCACCTGATGGATCTCAGGAAGGATCCCATATGTGCATCCAAAGCCAATATGGCAAAACAGCAGTCATTGTGGATGAAGTCTCTCGCCTTCCTCTGTAAGGTTCCTGACCTGCATCAAGTGAGAATAGGAATCCTTTGGGTCAAATGAGTTTTTCAAAGCCCTGCAGAGGCTAGCCATTATGTGCTTGTGTTTTCTCATCACTCCAATTTACACAAAAAATGTGTACCCAACCATCAGCAGGCCTCAAAGTTTAGAAGCTGAGCAGTATTAAAGGCAGGCCATTTTGATCACTCCTGGTTCAAAGAAGGGTGTCCAGGCCACCCTGACATTAGGTAAATGAGGGGCAAGGGAGCTTATTGTGGACACTGTCTTAGGCTGCGCCCCTCATGGAAACATCCAGCCAGAGGTTATGAGGATTGTCTATATGGAAGACATTGAGAGCCTTGTGGCAGTGTTTTGGTTTGAATTGTGGTCATTTGTATGGCGGTGGAAGAGATGAGTGGGTCCGCTTGGGCTTGAACTCTGGTGTGATTCCCCTAAGAGACTGAATTCTGGAACTGACGTCAGAGCAGTATTGCCATGAATTGAGTTGGGATTTTCCGAGGCCACGCATGAGAGTACCCCTGAAAACTGAGATCAAAGCCCAGGATCACTTTCCACAGATCACTGGAAATCTCAGCCAGGATATCACATGATGTTATTCTTAAAGACCTGGAGGCAATACTTGAGAGTCAAAACACAGATGTACCTTACATCGTAGAGCTCAGTGGCCCTGGTTTCATGTGACTTTTTTTGGCCACTCTTTGGGAAGCCTTGTTTGTGAGAGTTCTCCAGAGCTTTTATTGAAAAGATCTTTCTCACTATTAAATGGTTCCTTAATGAATGGAAACCCACAGTGCCTCCAACTTCATCCTTTACAAATGGCTAGATAAATACCGTGCCATCTTTGAAATTCCCATGACCAGGTGGCACTGGAGAACCTTAGGATGTCCTGTTGCTGATCATGAGTTTACCAGACAGGTGCCTTGATTGACGGCTTTCATGAAAATGATGAAGAACAGAGATGCCAGTGAGGTGGGGCCTGCTGAGTAGTGGGCCTAGAGCAGTGGTGTGCAGGTGTGTGATAAAACATCTGTGGTGGGGCCATGTGGATCTGCCATGGGCTTCCAAATGTCTTGTGACTGACATGGTGCAGCCAGCAGACCCTTATATGTAAAGGCATCTTGTTATATGGAGAGTTTCAGAACAATGTTCAGAATCAGGTTGCTATGGTCAAGGGACCAAGCTCTGTGAGATAGTAGCATGCTTGGTGCATTCTCCTAGGACCCTGACACACCACACGTGACAGAACTACCTCCAGCACTGTGTCCAGTTGAAGTCCTTGTATTTCGTGAAGCAAATACCAAACTCCCAGTGAAGCAGCAAGAAACACCACGAAAAATGGCGGATGACCAAATGGCTTCACAGTTCCCACGGGGAGATACTTAGCCCCCAGTGGCCACAGTTTACCTACAAAAAGACAATTCAGCACTTCTGCCTCATGTTCATTGGAAAATCAGAAACCATGTCCTCCAGGTCACATAGATGCAGACCCAGCTTTGATGGTCTCACTACAAAGGAAGCTAATGCTCTTGACAACAACATATATTTCAAGAGCCCAACCTCAGAGGCAGTTTCTCAAGAAGTCTTTAGGCCAGCAGAGCTCCATGTTTGTGGAGTGTTTATCCTCTCCCTTACTTATGGAAACTCCTCTACCACCTCCAAAGTTGTGAACTCCTGAGCATTTTCCATTCCACATATGTATTCAAAGATTTTCTAACTCTTCTCCTCGAATTGCATCTTACTTGGGGCAAGGGTATTCTCAAGGCGTTTTTCTGGATGACAGTGGGAAGATTTTGTGTAGCACATATTTGCATACACATTGAATTCATTTTCCTATTTTCCATTCAAAATACTGAATCCCTGACACTAACCCATACCCTACTAGACTCTGACTACAAATCCTAATATGATAGAAAAAAATAACCCAAACAGAATAGAAATACAAGCAGTTCAGAGGAGGCATGGTGTGTAGTTGGACAGGCCTTTTGCATTATAAAGGGTAGATGTAATGAATCTAGTCCAATGTAATAGTTCTTCATGTGTTTTTAAACTTAACAAATATGTGAATTTCTGTCTCCCTTTCTCTGCAACCTATTCAGAACATGTATTTTTACATGCACATATAAAATCCTACCTGGTTTCCCAGCTACATTCTTGTGAGGTGGCTGACTTGGCAGATACAAACTGTGAGAAGAAATCACTCCTCCTAAATGCTTTTGGAACTGAAAATCAACCTATGGGTGAGCTTCCTACTTCAACAACATGATACATACATCCATGTTTAGTAAAATAAATATTTCTGGATCTTGGAATGATATATATTTCATGATGAATTTGAATTGGCATATATATTTTTACTTTTTAATGTCTCTCTGTGTGTGTTTTGTGTATATATATGTGTATATATACACACACACTCTCCAGATTTTTCAAAATATAAAATATGTGTGTCTTATTTTACACTCCCTGAATTCATGTTCATGTATGTGGATTTATAATCAACTTTTTACAAGATTATTCTCAGAAATATTCATCCTCCTGAAATACATATTTGTTTCCTAGTACTGAAAACTAACGTCAGTGAATGGTGCATAGAAATCCTAACATTTCTACAGTAACTGACCCTGTTTAACATCAATGCAAGTAGACTCCTATGGGACATGATGTGTATTTTGACATGTATTTTTATTCAACACTGGTACATTACTCTTTCTTCAGTTGATGCACATCATAGGATATATATTTCATCCTCAAGTTCACAAATTTCTAGGCATTTGGTTCACTTTCAATCAAATCCTGATTCAGAACACATGTATTCCTCCATGTTTCTTCACTGGTCTTTTCATGAGACTTCTTTCCAAACACATTATTTTGGATTTCCATAATCACTTTGGAACCAAAACTCACACACCCCTTATGGTAAACCATCACCCTAATATTACCATTTGATGTATAACTGGTTGGAATGAATGATCGTGTATCAATATAAGATTTCTTATATGTTTTCAGATATCAATTCAATCCATTATTTAAATTGGAACCAGTTATATTCTTTATTCACAGTATGGTCTATTCAAGCATTATCTCTATACTCATAGACCCAGGGTACGTTTATATTTCCCCCCGAATTCTAATTTATACGTCTTCAACATATTGCTCCCAAAAATAGTGGAAGAAATACTCATGTCACCTGATGTACATATATATTTTATCACAGTGATACTCTGAACACAAAATGCAAAGGTCACACTTATGATTGTACCTAAGCCTAATTGGAAAGTGAGCATGGATTACTAAAACCATCCTTGTCTAGGTTGGCTAATGCTCTCAAATGTCAATTCTATTGGTGTCTACACATTTGTTTCTGCCAAAGATTATATATTCTACCTCAACCCTGTTGAAAATGTCTAATCCTATCACTCACTTTATACTTTGCCTAATTTCCTAATGTGTATATTCATATCTGCTTTCCTACATATCTTCCCCAGTTCATCATTGTGACTGACTCTTCACATGTGCTGACATTTACATTCACTCTCTAACAGACACCCTATTGCTAAAGAACATTTGGTCCAAATATTATACTCACTCTTCTTCCTAAACCTACTGACAATCTTTCTAATCCTACCTACTATCTCTTTTTGACTTGATCTTCTCTTCTACATTCAATAATCCAAGGTACAAGGTCCTATGCCATTGTATGTTGATTTATCAGAGACATCTGTACAGAATGTAATTCAAAGCTAAGTATCCCAATCAAGGGCCCAATGCCCTTCTGGCCTTCAAATCTTACTTAGATTTGTGTTTTCATACATATATTTCACCTCTATATTATTATGAATATCACAGGTTCCCAATACCATTCTTCATCCAGCAGAATGATTTCTAACCCAAATTGAACATGTTCTTAACCCCAAGCATTCACTGTTTTCTCAATCTCACTTTACAAAAGAGCAGGGACAGAGTTGGTCTTACAATACAGGAATGTAGGGGATCTTTCACCTGCTGAGAATCTTCAAGGTCCATGCAGGAATGATCCCTGGAGAAGATGTTGTAAGCTCAGAAGGTCCTGAGAGAGGACAAGTCATCTTCCGTGGCAAACAACCTGGTCAGGATGAAGGGATGTGTCTGAATGAGCCTCTCTCTTCTTCATGGAGACAAGATGGACCAAACCAGGCCTGTGTGGAGAGCTTTTCCTGGGTGCCTATGGTTGATATACCATTCTAACTTTTGAAAGTGTCACAGGAAGCAGGGCAGCCTCCATCTCATGGGACCCTTGGAAACAATAGTTAGGACAAAGTGGTTTCCAAGGCAGTGACCTCATTAAGTTCCTGAAGGAAGTGACCTCACCACACTTCCTTGGTGATGGAACTCTCTGAACTTGGGATCCAGGAAGCCAGGCACCCAGAGGCAGTCCCAGTGCCAGTTCCAGTGGGCTCACTTGTTTGGATTTACCAAGGACAGAGTCAGTCTTTCTTGGTACCTACAGATGTGAGGATGGCCAAATGCCAGGAAAGCTCTGAATGGGGTCTCTCCTGAGAAAGCAGGTAGTGGCTCACCCCTGGCTCCTGACAACTTCACAGAATTGGCCAAGGAGGCCAGATCTGAGACAAGACAGGCCATTTCGTGGGAACATAGTATGGCACACCAGTCAGAAGACACTGCGGGTAGTCACAGACCTCCTTGGGGAAGGAGGAGGCTTTGTGGGTGAGGGTGTGTGTTTGTGGTTTGGTCTCATGTTCTGAGAAGAGGTAGGAAAGACGGTTTGTTTGGTTTGGAGTGGACTGTTTCTAGCAAGTCTTTTGAAAAGGCGAGTGTTGCTTTGTCTGTGTATCACACTGTGTCTGTGGTTGTAGACATTAAAAAATAGAATGCATCAATGGATGTGTCCTGTCTAGTAGAAAGCTTCCAGCATTCATGCTGCCCAATTTATTAATGGACTGCAGCTTGCCTTTTCTATGGGAAAAACCTACTATCTTCCTAAATTCTTGTTTCCTTCCTAAATTCTTGCCACTCTTCAGAATAGGCTCATGGTTTTGTGTCCAAGATATGTACCACCTCCAAGCTTGGTGACATGGCCATGTACTAGATAGCTGAAAGGAATGGTGAGCATCTCAGAAAACTCAGATATCAGTGGGCCCATTAAAGTCTCAGTGGAGAAACCCTGCTTTGGGCCTTTTGCTTACCTATTGTTCTGTTTCCCTTGTTGTCAGCAAGGTCTTTTCCTCAGGACACACCTTTGTGAAGCCTGAAGAAAACAGTTTTCAAATGCAAACGAATGGGCATCACTTGTAGCTCTTTGCTTAATTGCTTTGCAAACGGATGTGTCTGAATCAGAATCTTGGCCCTGTGTGAGGCTGTGGCTTAGATTGTCAGCACCTGATGGATCTCAGGAAAGATCCCATATGTGCATCCAAAGCCAATATGGCAAAACAGCAGTGATTGTGGATGAAGTCTCTCGCCTTTCTCTATAAGGTCCCTGACCTGCATCAAGTGAGAATAGGGATCCTTTGGGTCAAATGAGTTTTTCAAAGCCCTGCAGAGGCTAGCCATTATGTGCTTGTGTTTTCTCATGACTCCAATATACACAAAAAATCTGTACCCTACCATCAGCAGGCCTCAAAGTTTAGAAGTTGAGCAGTATTAAAAGCAGGCCTATTTGATCACTCCTGGTTCAAAGAAGGGTGTCCAGGCCACCCTGACATTAGGCAAATGATGGGCAAGGGAGCTTATTGTGGACACTGTCTTTAGCTGCGACCCTCATGGAAACCTCCAGCCAGAGGTTATGAGGATTGTCTATATGGAAGAAGTTGAGGGCCTGGTGGCAGTGTTTTGGTTTGACTTGTGGTCATTTGTATGGCATTGGAAGAGATGACTGGGTCCTCCTGGGCTTGAACTCTGGTGTGATTCCCCTTGGAGACTGAGTTCTGGAACTGAACTCAGAGAAGTATTGCCATGAATTGAGTTGGGATTTTCCGAGGCCACGCATGAGAGTCCCCCCTGGAAACTGAGATTGAAGCCCAGGGTGACTTTCCACAGAACACTGGGAATCTCAGCCAGGATATCACATGATTTTATTCTTAGAGATCTGGCAGCAATATTTGAGAGTCAAAACACACATGGACCTCACATTGTAGACCTCAGTGGGCCTGGTTTCATGTGACGTTTTTTGGCCACTCTTTGGGAAGCCTTGTTTGTGAGAGTTCTCCAGAGCTTTCATTGAAATGATCTTTCTCACCATTAAATGGTTCCTGAATGAATGGAAACCCACAGTGCCTCCAACTTCATCCTTTAAAAATGGCTAGATAAATACCGTGCAATCTTTCAAATTCCCATGACCAGATGGCACTGGAGAATCTTAGGATGTCCTGTTGCTGATCATGAGTTTACCAGAGAGGTGCCTTGATTGACGGCTTTCATGAAAATGATGAAGAACAGAGATGCCAGTGAGGTGGGCCCGGCTGAGTAGTGGGCCTAGAGCAGTGGTGTGCAGGTGTGTGATAAAACATCTGTGGTGGGTCCATGTGGATGTGCCATGGGTTTCCAAATGTCTTGTGACTGACATGGTGCAGCCAGCAGACCCTTATATGTAAAGGCATCTTGTTATATGGAGAGGTTTCAGAACAATGTTCAGAATCAGGTTGCTATGGTCAAGGGGCCAAGCTCTGTGGGATAGAAGCTTGCTTGTTGCTTTCTCCTAGGACCCTGAAACACCACACGTGACAGAACTCCCTCCAGCACTGTGTCCCAGTTGAAGTCCTTGTATTTCGTGAAGCAAATACCAAACTCCCAGTGAAGCAGCAAGAAACACCACGAAAAGTGGAGGATGACCAAATGGCTTCACAGTTCCCACGGGGAGATACTTAGCCCCCAGTGGCCACAGTTTACCTACAAAGAGAGAATTCAGCACTTCTGCCTCATGTTCATAGGAAAATCAGAATCCGTGTCCTCCAGGTCACATAGATGCAGTCCCAGCTTTGATGGTCTCACTACAAAGGAAGCTAATGCTCCTGACAACAACATATATTTCAAGAGCCCAACCTCAGAGGCAGTTTCTCAAGAAGTCTTTAGGCCAGCAGAGCTCCATGTTTGTGGAGTGTTTATCCTCTCCCTTACTTATGGAAACTCCTCTACCACCTCCAAAGTTGTGAACTCCTGAGCATTTTTCATTCCACATATGTATTCAAAGATTTTCTATCTCTTCTTCTCGAATTGCGTCTTACTTGGGGTAAGGGTTTTGTCAAGGCATTTTTCTGGATGACAGTGGGAAGATTTTGTGTAGCACATATTTGCATACACATTGGATTCATTTTCCTACTTTCCATTCCAAATACTGAATCCCTGACACTAACCAATCCCCAATTAGACTCTGAATACAAATGCTAATATGATAAAAAAAATAACCCAAACAGAATAGAAATACAAGGAGTTCAGAGGAAGCATGGTGTTTAGTTGGACAGGCCTTTTGCATTATAAATTGTAGATGTTATGAATCTAGTCAAATGTAATAGTTCTCCATGTGTTTTTGAACTTAACAAATGTGTGAATTCCTGTCTCCCTTTCTCTGCAGCCTATTCAGCACATTTATTTTTACATTCACATAGAGAATCCTACCTGGTTTCCCAGCTACATTCTTGGGAGGTGGCTGACTTGGCAGATACAAACTGTGAGAAGAAATCACTCCTAAATGCTGTTGGAACTGAAAACTAACCTATGGGTGAGCTTCCTATTTCAACAACATGATACATACATCCATGTTCAGTAAAATAAATATTTCTGGATCTTGGGATGATATATATTTCATGATGAATTTAACTTGGTATATATATATATATATATATGTATATAAACACACACACTCTCCAGATTTTTCAAAATATAAAATATGTGTGTCTTATTTTACACTGCCTGAATTCATATTCATGTATGTGGATTTATAATCAACTTTTCACAAGATTATTCTCAGAAATATTCATCCACCTGAAATACATATTTGTTTCCTAGTAGTGAAAACTAACTTCAGTGAATGGTGCATAGAAATCCTAACATTTCTACAGTAACTGACCCTGTTTAACATCAATGCAAGTAGACTCCTATGGGACATGATGTGTATTTTGACATTTATTTTTATTCAACACTGGTACATTACTATTTCTTCAGTTGATGCACATCATAGGATATATATTTCATCCTCAAGTTCACAAATTTCTAGGCATTTGGTTCACTTTCAATCAAATCCTGCTTCAGAACACATGTATTCCTCCATGTTTCTTGACTGGTCTTTTCATGAGACTTCTTTCCAAACACATTATTTTGGATTTCCATAATCACTTTGGAACCAAAACTCACACACCCCTCATGGTAAACCATCACCCTAATATTACCATTAGATGTATAACTGGTTGGAATGAATCATCGTGTATCAATATAAGATTTCTTATATGTTTTCAGATATCAATTCAATCCATTATTTAAATTGGAACCAGTTATATTCTTTATTCACAGTATGGTCTATTCATGCATTATCTCTATACTCATAGACCCAGGGTACACCTATTTGTACCCCCGAATTCTAATTTATACGTCTTCAACGTATTGCTCCCAAAAATAGTGGAAGAAATACTCATGTCACCGGATCTACATATATATTTTATCAAATGATATTCTGAACACAAAATGCAAAGGTCACACTTATGATTGTACCTAAGCCTAATTGGAAAGTGAGCATGGATTACAAAAACCATCCTTGTCTAGGTTTGCTAATGCTCTCAAATGTCAATTCTATTGGTGACTACACATTTGTTTCTGCCTAAAATTATATATTCAACATCAACCCTGTTGAAAATGTCTAATCCTATCACTCACTTTATACTTTTCCTAATTTCCTTATGTCTATATTCATATCTGCTTTCCTACATATCTTCCCCAGTTCATCATTGTGACTGACACTTCACATGTGCTGACATTTACATTCACTCTCTAAGAGACACCCTATTGCTAAAGAACTTTTGGTCCAAATATTATACTCACTCTTCTTCCTAAACCTACTGACTATCTTTCTAATCCTACCTACTATCCCTTTTTGACTTGATCTTCTCTTCTACATTCAATCATCCAAGGTACAAGGTCCTATGCCATTGTATGTTGATTTATCAGAGACATCTGTACAGAATGTAATTCAAAGGTAAGTATCCCAATCAAGGGCCCAATGCCCTTCTGGCCTTCAAATCTTACTTAGATTTTTGTTTTCATACATATATTTCACCTCTATATTATTATAAATATCACAGGTTCCCAATACCATTCTTCATCCAGCATTATGATTTCTAACCCAAATTGAACATGTTCTTAACCCCAAGCATTCACTGTTTCCTCAATCTCACTTTAAAAAAGAGCAGGGACAGAGTTTGTCTTACAATACAGGAATGTAGGGGATCTTTCACCTGCTGAGAACCTTCAAGGTCCATGCAGAAATGATCCCTGGAGAAGATGTTGGAAGCTCGGAAGGTCCTGAGAGAGGACAAGTCATCTTCCGTGGCAAACAACCTGGTCAGGATGAATGGATGTGTCTGAATGAGCCTCTCTCTTCTTCATGTAGACAAGATGGACCAAACCAGGCCTGTGTGGAGAGCTTTTCCTGGGTGCCTATGGTTGATATACCATTCTAACATTTGAAAGTATCACAGGAAGCAGGGGCAGCCTCCATCTCATGGGATCCTTGGAAACAACAGCTAGGACAAAGTGGTTTCCAAAGCAGTGACCTCATTCAGTTCCTGAAGGAAGTGACCTCACCACACTTCCTTGGTGATGGAACTTTCTGAACTTCGGATCCAGGAAGCCAGGCACCCAGAGGCAGTCCCAGTGCCAGTCCCAGTGGGCTCACTTGTTTGGATTTACCAAGGACAGAGTCAGTCTTTCTTGGTACCTACAGATGTTAGGATGGCCAATTGCCAGGAAAGCTCTGTAGGGGGTCTTTCCTGAGAAAGCAGGTAGTGGCTCACCCCTGGCTCCTGACAACTTCACAGATGGCCAAGGAGGCCAGATCTGAGACAAGACAGGCCATTCCGGGGGAACCTAGTATGGCCCACCAGTCAGAGGACACTGTGGGTAGTCACAGACGTCCTTGGGGGAAGGAGGTGGCTTTGTGGGTGTGGGTGTGAGTTTGTGGTTTGGTCTCATGTTCTGAGAAGAACTAGGAAAGGCGGTTTGTTTGGTTTGGAGTGGACTTTTTCTAGCAAGTCTTTTGACAAGGTGAGTGTTGCTATGTCTCTGTATCGCACTGTGTCCCTGGTTGTAGATATTAGAAAAGAGAATGCATCAATGGATGTGTCCTGTCAATTAGAAAGGATCCAGCATTCATCCTGCTCAATTTATGAATGGACTGCGGCTTGCCTTATCCATGGGCAAAACCTACTATCTTCCTAAATTCCTGCTTTCTTCCTGAATTCTGGCCACTCTTCAGAATAGGCTCATGGATTTCTGTCCAAGATATGTACCACCTCTAAGCTTGGTGACATGGCCATGTACTAGATAGCTGAAAGGAATGGCGATCATCTCAGAAAACTCAGATATCAGTGGGCCCATTAAAGTCTCAGTGGAGAAACCCTGCTTTGGGCCTTTTGCTTACCTATTATTCTGTTTCCCTGGATGTCAGCAAGGTCTTTGCCTCAGGACACACCTTTGTGAAGCCTGAAGAAAACAGTTTTCAAATGCAAACGAATGGGCATCACTTGTGGCTCTTTGCTTAATTGCTTTGCAAAGGGATGTGTCTGAATCAGAATCTTGGCCCTGTGTGAGGCTGTTGCTTAGATTGTCAGCACCTGATGGATCTCAGGAAAGATCCCATATGTGCATCCAAAGCCAATATGGCAAAACAGCAGTCATTGTGGATGAAGTCTCTCGCCTTCCTCTGTAAGGTTCCTGACCTGCATCAAGTGAGAATAGGGATTCTTTGGGTCAAATGAGTTTTCAAAGCCCTGCAGAGGCTAGCCATTATGTGCTTGTGTTTTCTCATGACTCCAATTTACACAAAAAATCTGTACCCCACCATCAGCAAGCCTCAAAGTTTAGAAGCTGAGCAGTATTAAAGGCAGGCCTATTTGATCACTCCTGGTTCAAAGAAGGGTGTCTTAGGCTGCGCCCCTCATGGAAACCTCCAGCCAGAAGTTATGAGGATTGTTTATATGGAAGAAGTTGAGGGCCTTGTGCAGTGTTTTGGTTTGAATTGTGGTCATTTGTATGGCGGTGAAAGAGATGACTGGGTCCGCCTGGGCTTGAACTCTGGTGTCATTCCCCTTAAAGACTGAATTCTGGAACTGACCTCAGAGAAGTATTGCCATGAATTGAGTTGAGATTTACTGAGGCCACACATGAGAGTCCCCCCTGGAAACTGAGAACAAAGCCCAGGGTTACTTTCCACAGAACACTGGGAATCTCAGCCAGGATATCACATGATTTTATCCTTAAAGACATGGACGCCATAGTTGAGAGTCAAAACACACATCTACCTCACATTGTAGACCTCAGTGGGCCTGGTTTCATGTGACGTTTTTTGGCTACTCTTTGGGAAGCCTTGTTTGTGAGAGTTCTCCAGAGCTTTCATTGAAATGATCTTTCTCACCATTAAATGGTTCCTGAATGAATGGAAACCCACAGTGCCTCCAACTTAATCCTTTAAAAATAGCTAGACAAATATTGTGCAATCTTTGAAATTGCCATGACCAGGTGGCACTGGAGAACCTTAGGATATCCTGTTGCTGATCATGAGTTTACCAGACAGGTGCCTTGATTGACGGCTTTCATGAAAATGATGAAGAACAGAGATGCCAGTGAGGTGGGGCCTGCTGAGTAGTGGGCCTAGAGCAGTGGTGTGCAGGTGTGTGATAAAACATCTGTGGTGGGGCCATGTGGATCTTCCATGAGCTTCCAAATGTCTTGTGACTGACATGGTGCAGCCAGCAGACCCTTATATATAAAGGCATCTTGTTATATGGAGAGGTTTCAGAACAATGTTCAGAATCAGGTTGCTATGGTCAAGGGGCCAAGCTCTGTGGGATAGAAGCATTGTTGGTACATTCTTTTAGGACCCTAACACACCACACGTGACAGAACTCCCTCCAGCACTGTGTCCCAGTTGAAGTCCTTGTATTTCGTGAAGCAAATACCAAACTCCCAGTGAAGCAGCAAGAAACACCACGAATTGGAGGATGACCAAATGGCTTCACAGTTCCCACGGGGAGATACTTAGCCCCCAGTGGTCACAGTTTACCTACAAAGAGAGAATTCAGCACTTCTGCCTCATGTTCATTGGAAAATCAGAAACCATGTCGTTCAGGTCACATAGATGCAGACCCAGCTTTGATGGTCTCACTACAAAGGAAGCTAATGCTCCTGACAACAACATATATTTCAAGAGCCCAACCTCAGAGGCAGTTTCTCAAGAAGTCTTTAGGCCAGCAGAGCTCCATTTTTGTGGAGGTTTTATCCTCTCCCTTACTTATGGAAACTCCTCTACCACCTCCAAAGTTGTGAACTCCTGAGCACTTTTCATTCCACATATGTATTCAAAGATTTTCTAACTCTTCTCCTCGAATTTCGTCTTACTTGGGGCAAGGGTATTGTCAAGGCATTTTTCTGGAGGACAGTGGGAAGATTTTGTGTAGCACATATTTGCATACACATTGGATTCATTTTCCTACTATCCTTTCCAAATATTGAATCTCTGACACTAACCCATACCCTACTAGACTCTGACTACAAATCCTAATATGATAGAAAGAAATAACCCAAACAGAATAGAAAACAAGCAGTTCAGAGGAGGCATGGTGTGTAGTTGGACAGGCCTTTTGCATTATAAAGGGTAGATGTTATGAATCTAGTCCAATGTGATAGTTCTCCATGTGTTTTTAAACTTAACAAATATGTGAATTCCTGTCTCCCTTTCTCTGCAGCCTATTCAGCACATGTATTTTTACATGCACATAGAGAATCCTACGTGGTTTCCCAGCTACATTCTTGTGAGGTGGCTGACTTGGCAGATACAAACTGTGAGAAGAAATCACTCCTCCTAAATGCTGTTGGAACTGAAAATCAACATATGGGTGAGCTTCCTACTTCAACAACATGATACATACATCCATGTTCAGTAAAATAAATATTTCTAGATCTTGGGATGATATATATTTCATGATGAATATCAATTGGCATATATATTTTTACTTTTTAATGTCTCTCTGTGTGTGTTTTGTGTGTATATATATGTGTATATAAATATATATATATATATATAAATATATATATATATATATATATATACACACACACACACTCTCCAGATTTTTCAAAATATAAAATATGTGTGTCTTATTTTACACTCCCTGAATTCTTGTTCATGTATGTGGATTTATAATCAACTTTTCACAAGATTATTCTCAGAAATATTCATCCACCTGAAATACATATTTGTTTCCTAGTACTGAAAACTAACTTCAGTGAATGGTGCAAAGAAATCCTAACATTTCTACAGTAACTGACCCTGTTTAACATCAATGCAAGTAGACTCCTTTTGGACATGATGTGTATTTTGACATTGATTTTTATTCAACACTGGTACATTCCTCTTTCTTCAGTTGATGAACATCATAGGATATATATTTCATCCTCAAGTTCACAAATTTCTAGGCATTTGGTTCACTTTCCATAAAATTCTGCTTCAGAACACATGTATTACTCCACGTTTCTTGACTGGTCTTATCATGAGACTTCTTTCCAAACACATTATTTTGGATTTCCATAATCACTTTGGAACCAAAACTCACACACCCCTCATGGTAAACCATCACCCTAATATTACCATTAGATGTATAACTGTTTGGAATGAATGATCGTGTATCAATATAAGATTTCTTATATGTTTTCAGATATCAATTCAATCCATTATTTAAATTGGACCAGTTATATTCTTTATTCACAGTATGGTCTATTCATGCATTATCTCTATACTCATAGACCCAGGGTACACCTATTTGTACCCCCGAATTCTAATTTATACGTCTTCAACGAATTGCTCCCAAAAATAGTGGAAGAAATACTCATGTCACCTGATCTACATATATATTTTATCACAGTGATATTCTGAACACAAAATGCAAAGGTCACACTTATGATTGTACCTAAGCCTAATTAGAAAGTGAGCATGGATTACTAAAACCATCCTTGTCTAGGTTGGCTAATGCTCTCAAATATCAATTCTATTGGTGACTACACATTTGTTTCTGCCTAAGATTATATATTCAACCTCAACCCTGTTGAAAATGTCTAATCCTATCACTCACTTTATACTTTGCCTAATTTCCTAATGTCTATATTCATATCTGCTTTCCTACATATCTTCGCCAGTTCATCATTGTGACTGACTCTTCACATGTGCTTACATTTACATTCACTCTCTAACAGACATCCTATTGCTAAAGAAATTTTGGTCCAAATATTATACTCACTCTTCTTCCTAAACCTACTGACTATCTTTCTCATCCTACCTACTAACCCTTTTTGACTTGATCTTCTCTTCTACATTCAATCATCCAAGGTACAATGTCCTATGCCATTGTATGTTGATTTATCAGAGACATCTGTACAGAATGTAATTCAAAGCTAAGTATCCCAATCAAGGGCCCAATGCCCTTCTGGCCTTCAAATCTTACTTAGATTTCTGTTTTCATACATATATTTCACCTCTATATTATTATAAATATCACAGGTTCCCAATACCTTTCTTCATCCAGCAGAATGGTTTCTAACCCAAAATGAACATGTTCTTAACCCCAAGCATTCACTGTTTCCTCAATCTCACTTTACAGAAGTGCAGGGACAGAGTTGGTCTTACAATACAGGAATGTGGGGGATCTTCCACCTGCTGAGAACCTCCAAGGTCCATGCAGAAATGATCCCTGGATAAGATGTAGGCAGCTAGGAAGGACCTGAGAGAGTAAAAGTCATCTTTCGTGGCAAACAACCTGGTCAGGATGAAAGGATGTGTCTAAATGTGCCTCTCTCTTCTTAATGTAGACAAGATGGACTAAACCAGGCCTGTGTGGAGAGCTTTTCCTGGGTGCCTATGGTTCATATACCATTCTAACTTGTGAAAGTGTCACAGGAAGCAGGGGCAGCCTCCATCTCATGGGACCCTTGGAAGCAACCGTTAGGACAAAGTGGTTTCCAAGGCAGTGACCTCATTCATTTCCTGAAGGATGTGACCTCACCACACTTCCTTGGTGATGGAACTCTCTGACCTTGGGATCCAGGAAGCCAGGCACCCAGAGGCAGTCCCAGTTCCAGTCCCAGTGGGCTCACTTGTTTGGATTTACCAAGGACAGAGTCAGTCTTTCTTGGAACCTACAGATGTGAGGATGGCCAATTGCCAGGAAAGCTATGAAGGGGGTCTTTCCTGAGAAAGCAGGTAGTGTCTCACTCCTGGCTCCTGACAACTTCACAGAATTGGCCAAGGAGGACATTTCTGAGACAAGACAGGCCATTTCAGGGGAACATAGTATGGCCCACCAGTCAGAGGACACTTCGGGTAGTCACAGACCTCCTTGGGGGAAGGAGGTGGCTTTGTGGGTGTGGGTGTGAGTTTGTGGTTTGGTCTCATGTTCTGAGAAGAGCTAGGAAAGGCGGTTTGTTGGGTTTGGAGTGCACTGTTTCTAGCAAGTCTTTTGACAAGGCGAGTGTTGCTTTGTCTGTGTATCGCACTGTGTCCCTGGTTGTAGACATTAGAAAAGAGAATGCATCAATGGATGTGTCCTGTCTAGTAGAAAGCTTCCAGCATTCATCCTGCCCAATTTATGAATGGACTGCGGCTTGCCTTATCCATGGGCAAAACCTACTATCTTTTTAAATTCCTGTTTTCTTCCTGAATTCTGGCCACTCTTCAGAAGAGGCTCATGGTTTTGTGTCCAAGATATGTACCACCTCTAAGCTTGGTGACATGGCCATGTACTAGATAGCTGAATGGAATGGCGAGTATCTCAGAAAACTCAGATATCAGTGGGCCCATAAAAGTCTCAGTGGAGAAAATTCTGCTTTGGGCCTTTGGCTTACCTATTGTTCTGTTTCCCTGGATGTCAGCAAGGTCTTTGCCTCAGGACACACCTTTGTGAAGCCTGAAGAAAACAGCTTTCAAATGCAAACGAATGGGCATCACTTGTGGCTCTTTGCTTAATTGCTTTGCAAAGGGATGTGTCTGAATCAGCCTCTTGGCCCTGTGTGAGGCTGTGGCTTAGATTGTCAGCACCTGATGGATCTCAGGAAAGATCCCATATGTCCATCCAAAGCCAATATAGCAAAACAGCAGTCATTGTGGATGAAGTATCTCGCCTTCCTCTGTAAGTTCCCTAACCTGCATCAAGTGAGAAAAGGGATCCTTTGGGTCAAATGAGTTTTTCAAAGCCCTGCAGAGGCTAGCCATTATGTGCTTGTGTTTTCTCATGACTCCAATTTACACCAAAAATGTGTACCCCACCATCAGCAGGCCTCAAAGTTTAGAGGCTGACCAGTATTAAAGGCAGGCCTATTTGATCACTCCTGGTTCAAAGAAGGGTTTCCAGGCCACCCTTACATTAGGCAAATGAGGGGCAAGGGAGCTTATTGTGGACAGTGTCTTAGGCTATGACCCTCATGGAAACCTCCAGCCAGAGTTTATGAGGATGACTATCCTCATATGGAAGAAGTTGAGGGCCTTGTGGCAGTGTTTTGGTTTGAATTGTGGTCATTTGTATGGCGGTGGAAGAGATGACTGGGTCCGCCTGGGCTTGAACTCTGGTGTGATTCCCCTTGGAGACTGAGTTCTGGAACTGACCTCAGAGAAGTATTGCCATGAATTGAGTTGGGATTTTCTGAGGACACGCATGAGAGTCCCCCCTGGATACTGAGATGGAAGCCCAGAGTGACTTTCCACAGAACACTGGGAATCTCAGACAGGATATCGCATGATTTTATTCATAAAGACCTGGCAGCCATAGTTGAGAGTCAAAACACACATGGACCTCACATCGTAGACCTCAGTGGGCCTGGTTTCATGTGACGTTTTTTGGCCACTCTTTGGGAAGCCTTGTTTGTGAGAGTTCTCCAGAGCTTTCATTGAAATGATCTTTCTCACCATTAAATGGTTCCTGAATGAATGGAAACCCACAGTGCCTCCAACTTCATCCTTTAAAAATGGCTAGATAAATACCATGAAATCTTTGAAATTCTCATAACCAGGTGGTACTGGAGAACCTTAGGATGTCCTGTTGCTGATCATGAGTTTACAAGACAGGTGCCTGGATTGACGGCTTTTAATGAAAATGATGAAGAACAGAGATGCCAGTGAGGTGGGGCCTGATGAGTAGTGGGCCTAGAGCAGTGGTGTGCAGGTGTGTGATAAAACATCTGTGGTGGGGCCATGTGAATCTGCCATGGGCTTCCAAATGTCTTGTGACTGACATGGTGCAGCCAGCAGAACCTTATATGTAAAGGCATCTTGTTATATGGAGAGGTTTCAGAACAATGTTCAGAATCAGGTTGCTATGGTCAAGGGGCCAAGCTCTGTGGGATAAAAGCATGGTTGGAGCATTCTCCTAGGACCCTGACACACCACACGTGACAGAACTCCCTCCAGAACTGTGTCCCAGTTGATGTCCTTGTATTTCGTGAAGCAAATACCAAACTCCCAGTGAAGCAGCAAGAAACACCACGAAAAGTGGAGGATGACCAAATGGCTTCATAGTTCCCACGGGGAGATACTTAGCCCCCAGTGGCCACAGTTTACCTACAAAGAGAGAATTCAGCACTTCTGCCTCATGTTCATTGGAAAATCAGAAACCATGTCCCCCAGGTCACATAGATGCAGACCCAGCTTTTATGGTCTCACTACAAAAGAAGCTAATGCTCCTGACAACAACATATATTTCAAGAGCCCAACCTCAGAGGCAGTTTCTCAAGAAGTCTTTAGGCCAGCAGAGCTCCATGTTTGTGGAGTGTTTATCCTCTCCCTTACTTATGGAAACTCCTCTACCACCTCCAAAGTTGTGAACTCCTGAGCACTTTTCATTCCACATATGTATTCAAAGATTTTCTAACTCTTCTCCTCAAATTGCGTCTTACTTGGGGAAAGGGTATTGTCAAGGCATTTTTCTGGATGACAGTGGGAAGATTTTGTGTAGCACATATTTGCATACACATTGGATTCATTTTCCTATTTTCCATTCCAAATACTGAATTTCAGACACTAACCCATACCCTACTAGACTCTGACTACAAATCCTAATATGATAGAAAAAAATAACCCAAACACAATAGAAATACAAGCAGTTCAGAGGAGGCATGGTGTGTAGTTGGACAGGCCTTTTGCATTATAAAGGGGAGATGTTATGAATCTAGTGCAATGTAATAGTTCTCCATGTGTTTTTAAACTTAACCAATATGTGAATTCCCGTCTCCCTTTCTCTGCAGCCTATTCAGCACACGTATTTTTACATGCACATAGAGAATCATACATTGTTGTGAGGTGGCTGAATTGGCAGATACAAACTGTGAGAAGAAATCACTCCTCCTAAATGCTGTTGGAACTGAAAATCAACCTATGGGTGAGCTTCCTACTTCAACAATATGATACATACATCCATGTCCAGTAAAATAAATATTTCTGGATCTTGGGATGATATATATTTCATGATGAATTTCAATTGGCATATATATTTTTACTTTTTAATGTCTCTCTGTGTGTGTTTTGTGTATATATATATATATATATATATATATATATATATATATACACACACACACACACACACTCTCTCTCTAGATTTTTGAAAATATAAAATATGTGTGTCTTATTTTACACTCCCTGAATTCATGTTCATGTATGTGGATTTATAATCAACTTTTCACAAGATTATTCTCAGAAATATTCATCCACCTGAAATACATATTTGTTTCCTAGTACTGAAAACTAACTTCAGTGAATGGTGCATAAAATCCTAACATTTCTTTTTTTTTTAAATTTATTTATTTTTTTTATTGTTGGTCGTTCAAAACCTTACACAGTTCTTAATACATCATATTTCACAGTTTGATTCAAGCGGGTTATGAACTCCCAACTTTACCCCGTATACAGATTGCTGTATCACATCATTTACCCTTCCATTGATTGACATATTGCCTTTCTAGTGTCTGATGTATTCTGCTGTAAGTCCTATTCTCTACTATCCCCCCTCCCCTCCCCTCCCCTCCCCTTTTCTCTCTCTACCCCTTCTACTGTAAATCATTTCTTCCATTTGTATTATCTTGTCTTACCCCTCCATTACATAGTTCTTGATATATCATATTTCACATTTTGATTCAAGTGGGTTATGCACTCCCATATTGCCCCTTATACAGATTGCAGAATCACATCAGTTTCACTTCCATTGCTTTACATATTGCCATCCTAGTGTCTGTTGTATTCTGCTGCCTTTCCTATCCTCTACTATCCCCCCTCCCCTCCCCTCCCCTCCCCTCTTCTCTCTCTACCCCCACTACTGCAATTCATTCCTCACCCTTGTATTATTTTTCCCTTTCCCCTCACTTCCTCTTGTATGTAATTTTGTATAAACCTGAGGGTCTCATTCCATTTCCATGCTATTTCCCTTCTCTCTCCCTTTCCCTCCCACCTCCCAACCCTGTTTAATGATGGTCTTCTACTTGTGCTCTTCTTCCCTAGTCTGTTCTTAATTACTCTCCTTATATCAAAGAAGACATTTGGCATTTGTTTTTTAGGGCTTGGCTAGCTTCGCTTAGCATAATCTGCTCTAATGCCATCCATTTCCCTCCAAATTCTATGATTTTGTCATTTCTTAATGCAGAGTAATACTCTATTGTGTATAAATGCCACATTTTTTTTATCCATTCGTCTATTGAAGGGCATCTAGGTTGGTTCCACAGTCTTCCTATTGTGAATTGTGCTGCTATAAACATCGATGTAGCAGTGTCCCTGTAGCATGCTCTTTTTAGGTCTTTAGAGAATAGACCCAGAAGGGGGATAGCTGGGTCAAATGGTGGTTCCATTCCCAGCTTTCCAAGAAATCTCCATACTGCTTTCCAAATTGGGCGCACCAATTTGCAGTCCCACCAACAATGTACAAGTGTACCCTTTTCCCCACATCCTCGCCAGCACTTATTGTTGTTTGACTTCATAATGGCTGCCAATCTTACTGGAGTGAGATGGTATCTTAGGGTGGTTTTGATTTGCATTTCTCTGACTGCTAGAGATGGTGAGCATTTTTTCATGTACTTGTTGATTGATTGTATGTCCTCCTCTGAGAAGTGTCTGTTCAAGTCCTTGGCCCATTTGTTGATGGGATTATTTGTTATCTTATTGTCTAATTTTCTGAGTTCTTTATATACTCTGGATATTAGGGCTCTATCTGAAGTGTGAGGAGTAAAGATTTGTTCCCATGATGTAGGCTCCCTATTTACCTCTCTTATTGTTTCTTTTGCTGAGAAAAAACTTTTTAGTTTGAGTAAGTCCCATTTGTTGATTCTAGATGTTAACTCTTGTGCTATGGGTGTCCTATTGAGGAATTTGGAGCCCCCGACCCCACAGCATGTAGGTCGTAGCCAACTTTCTCTTCTATCAGATGCCGTGTCTCTGATTTGATATCAAGCTCCTTGATCCATTTTGAGTTAACTTTTGTGCATGGCGAGAAAAAGGGATTCAATTTCAATTTGTTGCATATGGATTTCCAATTTTCCCAGCACCATTTGTTGAAGATGCTATTCTTCCTCCATTGCATGCTTTTAGCCCCTTTATCAAATATAAGAAAGTTGTAGTTTTGTGGGTTGGTTTCTGTGTCCTCTATTCTGTACCATTGGTCCACCCGCCTGTTTTGGTACCAGTACCATGCTGTTTTTGTTACTATTGCTCTGTAGTATAGTTTGAAATCTGGAATCGCTATACCACCTGATTCACACTTCCTGCTTAGTATTGTTTTTGCTATTCTGGGTCTTTTATTCTTCCATATGAATTTCATGATTGCTTTCTCCATTTCTACAAGAAATGCCGTTGGGATTTTGATTGGCATTGCATTAAACCTATAGAGAACTTTTGGTAATATCGCCATTTTGATGATGTTAGTTCTGCCTATCCATGAACAGGGTATATTTTTCCATCTTCTAAGGTCTTCTTCAATTTCTCTCTTTAGGGTTCTGTAGTTTTCATTGTATAAGTCTTTCACCTCTTTTGTTAGGTTGATTCCCAAGTATTTTATTCTTTTTGAGGATATTGTGAACGGGGTGGTTGTCCTCGTGTCCATTTCAGAGGATTTGTCGCTGATATACAGGAATGCCTTTGATTTATGCGTGTTGATTTTATAACCTGCCACTTTGCTGAATTCATTTATTAGCTCTAACAGTTTCTTTGTAGACCATATTGGGTCTGCTAGGTATAGAATCATGTCATCTGCAAATAGTGATAACTTAAGTTCTTCTTTTTTTATTTTTATGCCTTTAATTTCTTTCGTCTGTCTAATTGCTCTGGCCAGTGTTTCGAGAACTATGTTGAACAGGAGTGGTGAGAGAGGGCATCCCTGTCTTGTTCCAGATTTTAGAGGGAATGCCTTCAATTTTTCTCCATTCAGAATCATGCTAGCCTGAGGCTTAGCATAAATTGCTTTTACAATGTTGAGGTATGTTCCTTTTATCCCTAGTTTTTCGAGAGTTTTGAACATAAACGGATGCTGTACTTTGTCGAATGCTTTTTCTGCATCTATCGAGATGATCATATGGTTCTTATTTTTAAGCCTATTGATGTGGTGAATAACATTTATTGATTTCCGTATATTGAACCAACCTTGCATACCAGGGATGAATCCTACTTGATCATGGTGCACAATTTTTTTGATATGTTTTTGTATCTGATTTGCCAGAATTTTATTGAGGATTTTTGCATCTAGCTTCATTAGAGATATTGGTCTGTAGTTTTCTTTCTTTGAAGTGTCTTTGTCTGGTTTCGGAATCAGGGTGATGTTGGCCTCGTAGAATGAATTTGGAAGTTCTCCCTCTTTTTCTATTTCCTGAAATAGCTTGAAAAGTATTGGTATTAGTTCCTCTTTAAAGGTTTTGTAAAACTCTGCTGTAAACCCATCCGGTCCTGGGCTTTTCTTAGATGGTAATCTTTTGATGTTTTCTTCTATTTCCTCAATTGATATTGGTCTGTTTAGGTTGTCTATATCCTCCTGACTCAATCTGGGCAGATTATATGACTTAAGAAATTTATCGATGCCTTCACTATCTTCTATTTTATTGGAGTATAAGGATTCAAAATAATTTCTGATTATCTTCTGTATTTCTGAAGTGTCTGTCATGATCTTGCCTTTTTCATCCCTTATGCTAGTAATTTGAGTTCTCTCTCTTCTTCTCTTCGCTAGCATGGCTAAGGGTCTGTCAATTTTATTTATCTTTTCAAAGAACCAACTTTTCGTTTTGTCAATTTTTTCAATTGTTTCTTTTGTTTCGATTTCATTAATTTCAGCTCTGATTTTAATTATTTCTTGCCTTCTACTTCTTTTGCTGTTGTTTTGCTCTTCTTTTTCTAGAATTTTGAGATGAAGTATGAGATCATTTATTTGTTGGTTTTTTCTTTTTTTAAGGAATGAACTCCAAGCAATGAATTTTCCTCTTAGAACTGCTTTCAATGTGTCCCATAGATTCCGATATGTTGTGTCTGTGTTTTCATTAAACTCTAAGAATTTTTTAATTTCCTCCTTGATGTCTTCTAAAACCCATTGATCATTCAGTAACCTATTGTTCATTCTCCAAGTGATGCATGATTTTTCCTTGCTTCTTTTATGGTTGATTTTTAGTTTCATTCCATTATGATCAGATAAGATGCATGGTATTATCTCCGCTCCTTTATATTGTCTAAGAGTTGCCCTGTGACATAATATATGATCTATTTTTGAGAAGGATCCATGTGCTGCTGAGAAAAAAGTGTAGCTGCTTGATGTTGGGTGGTATATTCTATATATGTCAATTAAGTCTAGGTTGTTAATTGTGTTATTGAGTTCTATAGTTTCCTTATTCAACTTTTGTTTGGAAGATCTGTCCAGTGGTGAGAGAGGTGTGTTGAAGTCTCCCATGATTATTGTATGGTGGTCTATTAGACTCTTGAACTTGAGAAGAGTTTGCTTGATGAACGCAGCAGCACCGTTGTTTGGGGCATATATTTTATGATTGTTATGTCTTGTTGGTGTATGGTTCCCTTGAGCAGTATGTAGTATCCTTCTTTATCCGTTTTGATTAACTTTGGTTTGAAATCTATTTTATTTGATATGAGTATGGACACTCCTCTGCTTGTTTCCGCAGTCCATATGAGTGATATGATTTTTCCCAACCTTTCACCTTCAGTCTATGTATATCCTTTCCTATCAAATGCGACTCCTGTAGGCAGCATATTGTTGGATCTTGTTTTGTGATCCATTCAACTAGCCTGTGTCTCTTAATTGGTGAGTTTAAGCCATTAACATTTAGGGTTATTATTGAGATATGGTTTGTTCTTCCAGCCATGTTTGTTTATTAATGCTGTTAAACCTGATTTGTTTTTCTCTTTGATTTTTTCCCCCCTTTACTGTCCTACCTCCCACTGTTGGTTTTCATTGTTGTTTTCCATTTCCTCTTCCTGTGTGTTTTGCCAAGGATTTTTTGAAGAGATGGTTTTCTAGCTGCAAATTCTTTTAACTTTTGTTTATCATGGAATGTTTTAATTTCATCTTCCATCCTGAAGCTTAATTTCGCCGGATACACGATTCTTGGTTGGAACCCATTTTCTTTTAGCGTTTGAAATATGTTATTCCAGGATCTTCTAGCTTTTAGAGTCTGTGTTGAGAGATCAGCTGTTATCCTGATTGGTTTACCCCTAAATGTAATCTGCTTCCCTTCTCTTGTAGCTTTTAAAAATCTCTCCTTATTCTGTATGTTGGACATCTTCATTATAATGTGTCTAGGTGTGGATCTCTTATGATTTTGCACATTCAGCGTCCTGTAGGCTTCTAGGATTTGGGGTTCTGTCTCATTCTTCAAGTCTGGGAAGTTTTCTCATATTATTTCACTGAATAAATTGTCTATTCCTTTGGTTTGGAGCTCTGTGCCTTCCTGTATCCCAATGACTCTTAAGTTTGGTCTTTTGATATTATCCCATATTTCTTGGATGTTCTGCTCATGGTTTCTTAGCAGACTTGCTGAGCTGTCTATGCTCTTTTCAAGTTGAAATACTCTGTCTTCATTGTCTGATGTTCTATCTTCTAAGTGATCCACTCTGCTGGTAGTTTTCTCAATTGAGTTTTTAAGTTGGTTTATTGCTTCCTGCATTTCTAGGATTTCTATTTGTTTGTTTTTTATTTCCTCTATCTCCCTGTGAAATTGATCTTTTACTTCCTGGATTTGTTTATGAAGTTCCTTGTCAATGTGATCTTTCATTGTCTGATTTTGTTGTCTCATGTCTTCCTTGAGACTCCAGATCATCTGAAGCATGTATATCCTGACCTCTCTGTCTGACATTCCATCTGTTGCAGCTATTACCTCTTCTAGAGTTGAGTTGACCTGCATTGCCTGTGGTCCTTTCTTTCCTTGTCTTTTCATACTGCTGGCGTTTCTTTCTGCTTGGTGAAACTGTTGTGTTTTTGAAATTTTCCCTCTATTTATTTATATTGCTCTTGTATAGTTGAAAAGTCTCCCTTGCAGGACAGATGGTGGCTGTGATCCTCCACCAATTGGTGCGATCTGTCTACAACGCTGGCGGGCCCTAGGTCTGCTCTGCCGGCCGGTCGAAGGTCCGCCTACCCAGCAGGCGTGAGGGGGCACCTCTGTCTCTCCGTAGGTTGCTGGGCCTAACCTCCCGATGGGTCCCCAGTACGCCTACCTTGCAGGCACTGGGGGTGGGGCCGGTTCCGGCCCGCAACAAGCCGGTGGGCCTGATCTGCCGCTGGTCACAGTCCCGCCTACCTTGCAGGCACTGGGGGAGGGGACGGTCCTGCCCCTCAGCAGGCCGCTAGGCCTGATCTGCTGGTGGTCACAGTCCCGCCTACCTTGCAGGCACTGGGGGAGGGGACGGTCCTGCCCCTCAGCAGGCCGCTAGGCCTGATCTGCTGGTGGTCACAGTCCCGCCTACCTTGCAGGCACTGGGGGAGGAGACGGGTCTGCCCCACAGAAGGCCACTGGTGGGTCGCAAGACCCCGTTCCTGCAGGCACGTGTGTCAGCTCTTTCTCTTCGCAGATTGCTGGGCCTGACCTGCTTATGGGTCGCCGGTTCTCCTACCTTGCAGGCACTGGGTGTGGGGCCGGCTCCGGCCCGAAACCAGCCGCTGGGCCTGCTCTGCCAGTGGTCACAGTCCCGCCTACTTTGCAGGCACTGGGGGAGGGGACTGTCCTGCCCCTCAGCAGGCCGCTAAGCCTGATCTGCTGGAGGTGACAATCCCGCCTACCTTGCAGACACTGGGGGAAGGGACGGGCCTGCCCCACAGAAGGCCGCTGGTGGGTCACAGGACCCTGTTCCCTGCAGGCGCGTGTGTCAGCTCTGTCTCTCGGCAGATTGCTGGGCCTCACCTGCCCGTGGGTCGCCGGTTCTACTACCTTGCAGGCACTGGGGGTGGGGCCGGCTCGGGCCACAACCAGCCGCTGGGCCTTCTCTGCCGGTGGTCCCTAACATTTCTATAGTAACTGACCCTGTTTAACATCAATGCAAGTAGACTCCTATGGGACATGATGTGTATTTTGACATTTATTTTTATTCAACACTGGTACATTACTATTTCTTCAGTTGATGCACATCATAGGATATATATTTCATCCTCAAGTTCACAAATTTCTAGGCATTTGGTTCACTTTCAATCAAATCCTGCTTCAGAACACATGTATTCCTCCATGTTTTTTGACTGGTCTTTTCATGAGACTTCTTTCCAAACACATTATTTTGGATTTCCATAATCATTTTGGAACCAAAACTCACACACCCCTCATGGTAAACCATCACCCTAATATTACCATTAGATGTATAACTGGTTGGAATGAATGATCGTGTATCAATATAAGATTTCTTATATGTTTTCAGATATCAATTCAATCCATTATTTAAATTGGAACCAGTTATATTCTTTATTCAAAGTATGGTCTATTAATATATTATCTCTATACTCATAGACCCAGGGTACACCTATTTGTACCCCCGAATTCTAATTTATACTTCTTCAACATATTGCTCCCAAAAATAGTGGAAGAAATACTCATGTAACCTGATCTACATATATATTTTATCACAGTGATATTCTGAACACAAAATGCAAAGGTCACACTTATGATTGTACCTAAGCCTAATTGGAAAGTGAGCATGGATTACTAAAACCATCCTTGTCTAGGTTGGCTAATGCTCTCAAATGTCAATTCTATTGGTGACTACACATTTGTTTCTGCCTAAGATTATATATTTTACCTCAACCTTGTTGAAAATGTCTAATCCTATCACTCACTTTATACTATGCCTAATTTCCTAATGTCTATATTCATATCTGCTTTTCTACATATCTTTCCCAGTTCATCATTGTGACTGACTCTTCACATGTGTTGACATTTACATTCACTCTCTAACGGACACCCTATTGGTAAAGAACTTTTGGTCCAAATATTATACTCACTCTTCTTCCTAAACCTACTGACTATCTTTCTAATCCTACCTACTGTCCCTTTTTGACTTGATCTTCTCTTCTACATTCAATCATCCAAGGTAAGGTGCTATACCTTTGTATGTTGATTTATCAAAGACATCTGAACAGAATGTAATTCAAAGCTAAGTATACCAATCAAGGGCCCAATGCCCTTATGACCTTCAAATCTTACTTACATTTCTGTTTTCATACATATATTTCACCTCTATATTATTATAAATATCACAGGTTCCCAATACCATTCTTCATCCAGCTGAATTATTTCTAACCCAAATTGAACATGTTCTTTACCCCAAGCATTCACTGTTTCCTCAATCTCACTTTACAGAAGAGCAGGGACAGAGTTGGTCTTACAATACAGGAATGTAGGTGATCTTCCACCTGCTGAGAACCTAAAAGGTCCATGCAGAAATGATCCCTGGAGAAGATGTAGGCAGCTAAGAAGGACCTGAGAGAGTAAAAGTCATCTTCTGTGGCAAACAACCTGGTCAGGATGAAGGGATATGTCTGAATGAGCCTCTTTCTTCTTCATGTAGACAAGATTGACCAAACCAGGCCTGTGTGGAGAGCTTTTCCAGGGTTCCTATGGTTGATATACCATTCTAACTTGTGAAATTGTCACAGGAAGCATGGGCAGCCTCCATATCATGGGACCCTTGGAAGGAACAGTTAGGACAAAGTGGTTTCCAAGGCAGTGACCTCATTCAGTTCCTGAAGGAAGTGACCTCACCACACTTCCTTGGTGATGGAACTCTCTGAACTTGGGATCCAGGAAGCCAGGCACCCAGAGGCAGTCCCAGTGCCAGTCCCAGTGGGCTCACTTGTTTGGATTTACCAAGGACAGAGTCAGTCTTTCCTGGTACCTACAGATGTGAGGATGGCCAATTGCCAGGAAAGCTCTGAAGGGGGTCTTTCCAGAGAAAGCAGGTAGTGGCTCACCCCTGGCTCCTGACAACTTCAAAGAATTGGCCAAGGAGGCCAGATCTGTGACAAGACAGGCCAATTCGGTGGAACCTACTATGGCCCACCAGTCAGAGGACACTGTGGGTAGTCACAGACCTTTTTGGGGGAAGGAGGTGGCTTTGTGGGTGTGGGTGTGAGTTTGTGGTTTGGTCTCATGTTCTGAGAAGAGCTAGGAAAGGCGAATTGTTTGATTGAAAGTGGACTGTTTCTAGCAAGTCTTTTGACAAGGCAAGTGTTGCTTTTTCTGTGTATCACACTGTGTCCGTGGTTGTAGACATTAGAACAGAGAATGCATCAATGGATGAGTCCTGTCTAGTAAAAAGATTCCAGCATTCATCCTGCCCAATTTATGAATGGACTGCGGCTTGCCTTATCCATGGGCAAAACCTACTATCTTCCTAAATTTCTGTTTTCTTCCTGAATTCTGGCCACTCTTCAGAATAGGCTCATCGTTTTGTGTTCAAGATATGTACCACCTGGAAGCTTGGTGACATGGCCATGTACTAGATAGCTGAAAGGAATGGCGAGCATCTCAGAAAACTCAGATATCAGTGGGCCCATTAAAGTCTCAGTGGAGAAACCCTGCTTTGGGACATTTGCTTACCTATTGTTCTGTTTCCCTGGATGTCAGCAAGGTCTTTGCCTCAGGACACACCTTTGTGAAGCCTGAAGAAAACAGTTTTCAAATGCAAACGAATGGGCACCACTTGTGGCTCTTTGCTTAATTGCTTTGCAAAGGGATGTGTCTGAATCAGCCTCTTGGCCCTGTGTGAGGCTGTGGCTTAGATTGTCAGCACCTGATGGATCTCAGGAAAGATCCCATATGTGCATCCAAAGCCAATATGGCAAAACAGCAGTCATTGTGGATGAAGTCTCTCGCCTTCCTCTGTAAGGTCCCTGACCTGCATCAAGTGAGAATAGGGATCCTTTGGGTCAAATGAGTTTTTCAAAGCCCTGCAGAAGCTAGCCATTATGTGCTTGTGTTTTCTCAGGACTCCAATTTACACAAAAAATCTGTACCCCACCATCAGCAGGCCTCAAAGTTTAGAAGCCTAGCAGTATTAAAGGCAGGCCTATTTGATCACTTCTGGTTCAAAGAAGGATGTACAGGCCACCCTGGAATTAGGCAAATGAGGGGCAAGGGAGCTTATTGTGGACACTGTCTTAGGCTGCGACCCTCAAAGAAACCTCAAGCCAGAGGTTATGAGGATTGTCTATATGGAAGAAGTTGAGGGCCTTGTGGCAGTGTTTTGGTTTGAATTCTGGTCATTTGTATGGCGGTGGAAGAGATGACTGGGTCCGCCTGGGCTTGAATTCTGGTGTGATTCCCCTTGGAGACTGAGTTCTGGAACTGACCTCAGAGAAGTATTGCCATGAATTGAGTTGGGATTTTCCAAGGCCACGCATGAGAGTCCCCCCGGGAAACTGAGATCGAATCCCATGGTGACTTTCCACAGAACACTGAAAATCTCAGCCAGGATATCACATGATTTTATTCTTAAAGACCTGGCAGCCATAGTTGAGAGTGAAAACACACATGGACCTCACATTGTAGACCTTAGTTGGCCTGGTTTCATGTGACGTTTTTTGGCCACTCTTTGGGAAGCCTTGTTTGTGAGAGTTCTCCAGAGTGCCTCCAACTTCATTCTTTAAAAATGGCTAGATAAATACCGTGCAATCTTTGAAATTCACATGACCAGGTGGCACTGGAGAACCTAAGGATGTCCTGTTGCTGATCATGAGTTTACCATACAGGTGCCTTGATTGACGGCTTTCATGAAAATGATGAAGAACAGAGATGCCAGTGAGGTGGGGCCGGCTGAGTAGTGGGCCTAGAGCAGTGGTGTGCAGGTGTTTGATAAAACATCTGTGGTGGGGACATGTGGATCTGCCATGGGCTTCCAAATGTCTTGTGACTGACATGGTGCAGCCAGCAGACCCTTATATGTAAAGGCATCTTGTTATATGGAGAGGTTTCAGAACAGTGTTCAGAATCATGTTGCTATAGTCAAGGGGCCAAGCTCTGTGGGATAGAAGCATGGTTGGTGCATTCTCCTAGGACCCTGACACACCACACGTGACAGAACTCCCTCCAGCACTGTGTCCCAGTTGAAGTCCTTGTTTTTCATGAAGCAAATACCAAACTCCCAGTGAAGCAGCAAGAAACACCACGAAAATTGGAGGATGACAAAATGGCTTCACAGTTCCCACGGGGAGATACTTAGCCCCCAGTGGCCACGGTTTACCTACAAAGACAGAATTCAGCACTTCTGCCTCATGTTCATTGGAAAATCAGAAACCATGTTCTCCAGGTCACATAGATGCAGAACCAGCTTTGTTGGTCTCACTACAAAGGAAGCTAATGCTCCTGACAACAACATATATTTCAAGAGCCCAACCTCAGAGGCAGTTTCTCAAGAAGTCTTTAGGCCAGCAGAGCTTTATGTTTGTGGAGTGTTTATCCTCTCCCTTACTTATGGAAACTCCTCTACCACCTCCAAAGTTGTGAACTCCTGAGCACTTTTCATTCCACATATGTATTCAAAGATTTTCTAACTCTTCTCCTCGAATTGCGTCTTACTTGGGGCAAGGGTATTGTCAAGGCATTTTTCTGGATGACAGTGGGAAGATTTTGTGTAGCACATATTTGCATACACATTGGATTCATTTTCCTATTTTCCATTCCAAATACTGAATCCCTGACACAAACCCATACCCTACTAGACTCTGACTACAAATCCTAATATGATAGAAAGAAATAACCCAAACAGAATAGAAATACAAGCAGTTCAGAGGAGGTATGGTGTGTAGTTGGACAGGCCTTTTGCATTATAAAGGGTAGATGTTATGAATCTAGCCCAATGTAATAGTTCTCCATGTGTTTTTAAACTTAACAAATATGTGAATTCCTGTCTCCCTTTCTCTGCAGCCTATTCAGCACATGTATTTTTACATGCACATAGAGAATCCTACCTGGTTTCCAAGCTACTTGTTAGGTGGCTGACTTGGCAGATACAAACTGTGAGAAGAAACCACTCCTCCTAAATGCTGTTGGAACTAAAAATCAACATATGGGTGAGCTTCCTACTACAACAACATGATACATACATCCATGTTCAGTAAAATAAATATTTCTGGATCTTGGGATGATATATATTTCATGAAGAATTTCAATTGGCATATATATTTTTACTTTTTAATGTCTCTCTGTGTGTGTTTTGTGTGTATATATATGTATATATACACACACACACTCTCCAGATTTTTCAAAATATAAAATATGTGTGCCTTATTTTACACTCCCTGAATTGATGTTCATGTATGTGGATTTATAATCAACTTTTCACAAGATTATTCTCAGAAATATTCATCCACCTGAAATACATATTCGTTTCCTAGTACTTCAAACTAACTTCAGTGAATGGTGCATAGAAATCCTAACATTTCTACAGTAACTGACCCTGTTTAACATCAATGCAAGTATACTCCTTTGGGACATGATGTATATTTTGACATTTATTTTTATTCAACACTGGCACATTACTCTTTCTTCAGTTGATGCACATCATAGGATATATATTTCATCCTCAAGTTCACAAATTTCTAGGCATTTGGTTCACTTTCAATCAAATCCTGCTTCAGAAAACATGTATTCCTCCATGTTTCTTGACTGGTCTTTTCATGAGACTTCTTTCCAAACACATTATTTTGGATTTCCATAATCACTTTGGAACGAAAACTCACACACCCCTCATGGTAAACCATCACCCTAATATTACCATTAGATGTATAACTGGTTGGAATGAATGATCCTGTATCAATATAAGAATTCTTATATGTTTTCAGTTATCAATTCAATCCATTATTTAAATTGGAACCAGTTATAATCTTTATTCACAGTATGGTCTATTCATGCATTATCTCTATACTCATAGACCCAGGGTACACCTATTTGTACCCCCGAATTCTAATTTATACGACTTCAACATAATGCTCCCAAAAATAGTGGAAGAAATACTCATGTCACCTGATCTACATATATATTTTATCACAGTTATATTCTGAACACAAAATGAAAAGGTCACACTTATTATTGTACCTAAGCCTAATTGGAAAGTGAGCATGGATTACTAAAACCATCCTTGTCTAGGTTGGCTAATGCTCTCAAATGT
This sequence comes from Ictidomys tridecemlineatus, assembly GCF_052094955.1. Taxonomy (NCBI): domain Eukaryota; kingdom Metazoa; phylum Chordata; class Mammalia; order Rodentia; family Sciuridae; genus Ictidomys; species Ictidomys tridecemlineatus. The sequence goes on along the minus strand of NC_135480.1, from coordinate 123,278,800 downwards.
CAATTCTACTGGTGACTACACATTTGTATCTGCCTAAGATTATATACTCAACCTCAACCCTGTTGAAAATGTCTAATCCTGTCACTCACTTTATACTTTGCCTAATTTCCTAATGTCTATATTCATATCTACTTTCCTACATATCTTCCCCAGTTCATCATTGTGACTGACGCTTCACATGTGCTGACATTTACATTCACTCTCTAACAGAAACCCTATTGCTAAAGAACTTTTGGTCCAAATATTATAGTCACTCTTCTTCCTAAACCTACTGACTATCTTTCTAATCCTACCTACTATCCATTTTTGACTTGATCTTCTCTTCTACATTCAATCATCCAAGGTACAAGGTCCTATGCCATTGTATGTTGATTTATCAGAGACATCTGTACAGAATGTAATTCAAAGCTAAGTATCCCAATCAAGGGCCCAATGCCCTTCTGGCCTTCAAATCTTACTTAGATTTCTGTTTTCATACATATATTTCACCTCTATATTATTATAACTATCACAGGTTCCCAATACCATTCTTAATCCAGCAGAATGATTTCTAACCCAAACTGAACATGTTCTTAACCCCAAGCATTCACTGTTTTTTCAATCTCACTTTACAGAAGAGCAGGGACAGGGTTGGTCTTACAATACAGGAATGTAGGGGATCTTCCACCTGCGGAGAACCTCCAAGGTCCATGCAGAAATGATCCCTGGAGAAGATGTATGCAGGTAGGAAGGACCTGAGAGAGTAAAAGTCATCTTCCGTGGCAAACAACCTGGTCAGGATGAAGGGATGTGTCTGAATGAGCCTCTCTCTTCTTCATGTAGACAAGATGGACCAAACCAGGCCTGTGTGGAGAGCTTTTCCTGGGTGCCTATGGTTGATATACCATTCTAACTTGTGAAAGTGTCACAGGAAGCAGGGGCAGCCTCCATCTCATGGGACTCTTGGACGCAACAGTTAAGACAAAGTGGTTTCCAAGGCAGTGATCTCATTCAGTTCCTGAAAAAAGTGACTTCACCACACTTCCTTGTTGATGGAACTCTCTGAACTTGGGATCCAGGAAGCCAGGCACCCAGAGGCAGTCCCAGTGCCAGTCCCAGTGGGCTCACTTGTTTGGATTTACCAAGGACAGAGTCAGTCTTTCTTGGTACCTACAGATGTGAGGATGGACAATTGCCAGGAAAGCTCTGAAGGGGGTCTTTTCTGAGAAAGCAGGTAGTGGCTCAGCCCTGGCTCCTGACAACTTCACAGAATTGGCCAAGGAGGCCAGATGTGAGACAAGACAGGCCATTTCGGGAGAACATAGTATGGCCCACAATTCAGAGGACACTGCGGGTAGTCACAGACCTTCTTGGGGGAAGGATTTGGCTTTGTGGGTGTGGGTATGAGTTTGTGGTTTGGTCTCATGTTCTGAGAAGAGCTAGGAAATGCGGTTTGTTTGGTTTGGAGTGGACTGTTTCTAGCAAGTCTTTTGACAAGGCGAGTGTTGCTTTGTCTGTGTATCGCACTGTGTCCATGGTTGTAGACATTAGAAAAGAGAATGCATCAATGGATGTGTCCTGTCTAGTAGAAAGCATCCAGCATTCATCCTGAACAATTTATGAATGGACTGTGGCTTGCCTTAACCATGGGCAAAACCTACTATCTTCCTAAATTCCTGTTTTCTTCCTGAATTCTGGCCACTCTTCAGAATAGGCTCATGGTTTTGTGTCCAAGATATGTACCACCTCCAAGCTTCGTGACATGGCCATGTACTAGATAGCTGAAAGGAATGGCGAGCATCTCAGAAAACTCAGATATCAGTGGGCCCATTAAAGTCTCAGTGGAGAAACCCTGCTTTGGGCCTTTTGCTTACCTATTGTTCTGTTTCCCTGGATGTCAGCAAGGTCTTTGCCTCAGGACACACCTTTGTGAAGCCTGAAGAAAACAGTTTTCAAATGCAAAGGAATGGGCATCACTTGTGGCTCTTTGCTTAATTGCTTTGCAAAGGGATGTGTCTGAATCAGCCTCTTGGCCCTCTGTGAGGCTATGGCTTAGATTGTCAGCACCTGATGGATCTCAGGAATGATCCCATATGTGCATCCAAATCCAATATGGCAAAACAGCAGTCATTGTGGATGAAGTTTCTCGCCTTCCTCTGTAAGGTCTCTGACCTGCATCAAGTGAGAATAGGGATCCTTTGGGTCAAATGAGTTTTTTAAAGCCCTGCAGAGGCTAGCCATTATGTGCTTGTGTTTTCTCATGACTCCAATTTACACAAAAAATCTATAACCCAACATCAGCAGGGCTAAAAGTTGAGAAGCTGAGCAGTATTAAAGGCAGGCCTATTTGATCACTCCTGGTTCAAAGAAGGGTGTCAGGCCACCTTGACATTAGGCAAATGAGGGGCAAGGGAGCTTATTTTGGACACTGTCTTAGGCTGCGCCCCTCATGGAAACCTCCAGCCAGAGGTTATGAGTTTTGTCTATATGGAAGAATTTGAGGGCCTTGTGGCAGTGTTTTCTTTGAATTGTGGTCATTTGTATGGCGGTGGAAGAGATGAGTGGGTCCGCCTGGGCTTGAACTCTGGTGTGATTCCCCTTGGAGACTGAGTTCTGGAACTGACCTCAGAGAAGTATTGCCATGAATTGAGTTGGGATTTTCCGAGGCCACGCATGAGAGTTCCCCCTGGAATCTGAGATCAAAGCCCAGGGTGACTTTCCACAGAACATTGGGATCTCAGCCAGGATATCACATGATTTTATTCTTAAAGACCTGGAAGCCATAGTTGAGAGTCAAAACACACATGGACCTCACATTGTAGACCTCAGTTGGCCTGGTTTCATGTGACATTTTTTGGCCACTCTTTGGGAAGCCTTGTTTGTGAGAGTTCTCCAGAGCTTTCATTGAAATGATCTTTCTCACCATTAAATGGTTCCTGAATGAATGGAAACCCACAGTGCCTCCAACTTCATCCTTTAAAAGTGGCTAGATAAATACCGTGCAATCTTTGAAATGCCCATGACCAGGTGGCACTGGAGAACCTTAGGATGTCCTGTTGCTGATCATGAGTTTACCAGACAGGTGCCTTGATTGACGGCTTTCATGAAAATGATGAAGAACAGAGATGCCAGTGAGGTGGGGCCTGCTGAGTAGTGGGCCTAGAGCAGTGGTGTGCAGGTGTTTGATAAAACATCTGTGTTGGGGCCATGTGGATCTGCCATGGGCTTCCAAATGTCTTGTGACTGACATGGTGCAGCCAGCAGACCCTTATATGTAAAGGCATCTTGTTACATGGAGAGGTTTCAGAACAATGTTCAGAATCAGGTTGCTATGGTCAAGGGGCCAAGCTCTGTGGGATAGAAGCATGGTTGGTGCATTCTCCTAGGACCCTGACACACCACACGTGACAGAACTCCCTCCAGCACTGTGTCCCAGTTGAAGTCCTTGTATTTCGTGAAGCAAATACCAAACTCCCAGTGAAGCAGCAAGAAACACCACGAAAAGTGGAGGATGACCAAATGGCTTCACAGTTCCCACGGGGAGATACTTAGCCCCCAGTGGCCACAGTTTACCATAAAGAGAGAATTCAGCACTTCTGCCTCATGTTCATTGGAAAATCAGAAACCATGTCCTCCAGGTCACATAGATGCAGACCCAGCTTTGATGTTCTCACTACAAAAACAGCTAATGCTCCTGACAACAACATATATTTCAAGAGCCCAACTTTAGAGGCAGTTTCTCAAGAAGTCTTTAGGCCTGCAGAGCTCCATGTTTGTGGAGTTTTTATCCTCTCCCTTACTTATGGAAACTCCTCTACCACCTCCAAAGTTGTGAACTCCTGAGCATTTTTCATTCCACATATGTATTCAAAGATTTTGTAACTCTTCTCCTCGAATTGCGTCTTACTTGGGGCAAGGGTATTGTCAAGGCATTATTCTGGATGAAAGTGGCAAGATTTTGTGTAGCACATATTCGCATACACATTGGATTCATTTTCCTATTTTCCATTCCAAATACTGAATCCCTGACACTAACCCATACCCTAGTAGACTCTGACTACAAATCCTAATATGATAGAAAAAAATAACCCAAAAAGAATAGAAATACAAGCAGTTCAGAGGAGGCATGGTGTGTAGTTGGACAGGCCTTTTGCATTATAAAAGGTAGATGTTATGAATTCAGTCCAATGTAATAGTTCTCCATGTGTATTTAAACTTAACCAATATGTGAATTCCAGTCTCCCTTTCTTTGCAGCCTATTCAGCACATGTATTTTTACATGCACATAGAGAATCCTACCTGGTTTCCCAGCTACATTCTTGTGAGGTTGCTGACTTGGCAGATACAAAATGTGAGAAGAAATCACTCCTCCTAAATGCTGATGGAACTGAATATTAACCTATGGGTGAACTTCCTACTTCAACAACATGATACATACATCCATGTTCAGTAAAGTAAATATTTCTGGATCTTGAGATGATATATATTTCATGATGAATTTCAATTGGCATATATATATTTACTTTTTCATGTCTCTCTGTGTGTGTTGTGTGTGTGTGTATATATATATATATATATATATATATATATATATATGAACATATACACACACACACGCTCCAGATTTTTCAAAATATAAAATATGTGTGCCTTATTTTACACTCCCTGAATTGATGTTCATGTATGTTCATTCATGTTCATCTTTGTGTCCAAGATATGTACCACCTCCAAGCTTGGTGACATGGATATGTACTAGATAGTTGAAAGGAATGGGGAGCATCTCAGAAAAAGTCTCAGTGGAGAAACCCTGCTTTGGGCCTTTTGCTTACCTATTGTTCTGTTTCCCTGGATGTCAGCAAGGTCTTTCCCTCAGGACACAACTTTGTGAAGCCTGAAGAAAACAGTTTTCAAATGCAAACGAATGGGCATCACTTGTGGCTCTCTGCTTAATTGCTTTGCAAAGGGATGTGTCTGAATCAGCCTCTTGGCCCTGTGTGAGGCTTTGGCTTAGATTGTCAGCACCTGATGGATCTCAGGAAAGATCCCATATGTGCATCCAAGTCAATATGGCAAAACATCAGTCATTGTGGATGAAGTCTCTCGCCTTCCTCTGTAAGGTCCTTGACCTGCATCAAGTGAGAATAGGTATCCTTTGGGTCAAATGAGTTTTTCAAAGCCCTGCAGAGGCTAGCCATTATGTGCTTGTGTTTTCTCATGACTCCAATTTACACAAAAAATCTGTACCCCACCATCAGCAGGCCTCAAAGTTTAGAAGCTGAGCAGTATTAAAGGCAGGCCTATTTGATCACTCCTGGTTCAAAGATGGGTGTCCAGGCCACCCTGACATTAGGCAAATGAGGGGCAAGGGAGCTTATTGTGGACACTGTTTTAGGCTGCGCCCCTCATGAAAACCTCCAGCCAGAGGTTATGAGGATTGTCTATATGGAAGAAGTTGAGGGCCTTGTGGCAGTGTTTTGGTTTGAATTGTGGTCATGTGTTTGGCGGTGGAAGAGATGACTGGGTACGCCTGGGCTTGAACTCTGGTGTGATTCCCCTTGGAGAATGAGTTCTGGAACTGACCTCAGAGAAGTATTGCCATGAATTGAGTTGGGATTTTCTGAGGCCACGCATGAGAGTCCCCCCTGGAAACTGAGATCAAAGCCCAGGGTGATTTTCCACAGAACACTGGGAATCTCAGCCAGGATATCACATGATTTTATTCTTAAAGACCTGGAAGCCATAGTTGAGAGTCAAAACACACATGGTCCTCACATTGTAGACCTCAGTGGGCCTGGTTTCATGTGACGTTTTTTGGCCACTCTTTGGGAAGCCTTGTTTGTGAGAGTTCTCCAGAGTTTTCGTTGAACTGATCTTTCTCATGATTAAATGGTTCCTGAATGTATGGAAACCCACAGTGCCTCCAACTTCATTCTTTAAAAATGGCTAGATAAATACCGTGCAATCTTTGAAATTCCCATGACCAGGTGGCACTGGAGAACCTTAGGATGTCCTGTTGCTGATCATGAGTTTAGAAGACAGGTGCCTTGATTGACGGCTTTCATGAAAATGATGAAGAACAGAGATGCCAGTGAGGTGGGGCCTGCTGAGTAGTGGGCCTAGAGCAGTGGTGTGCAGGTGTTTGATAAAACATCTGTGTTGGGGCCATGTGGATCTGCCATGGGCTTCCAAATGTCTTGTGACTGACATGGTGCAGCCAGCAGACCCTTATATGTAAAGGCATCTTGTTACATGGAGAGGTTTCAGAACTGTGTTCAGAATCAGGTTGCTATAGTCAAGGGGCCAAGCTCTGTGGGATAGAAGCATGGTTGGTGCATTCTCCTAGGACCCTGACACACCACACGTGACAGAACTCCCTCCAGCACTGTGTCCCAGTTGAAGTCCTTGTATTTCGTGAAGCAAATACCAAACTCCCAGTGAAGCAGCAAGAAACACCACGAAAAGTGGAGGATGACCAAATGGCTTCACAGTTCCCACGGGGAGATACTTAGCCCCCAGTGGCCACAGTTTACCATAAAGAGAGAATTCAGCACTTCTGCCTCATGTTCATTGGAAAATCAGAAACCATGTTCTCCAGGTCACATAGATGCAGAACCAGCTTTGTTGGTCTCACTACAAAGGAAGCTAATGCTCCTGACAACAACATATATTTCAAGAGCCCAACCTCAGAGGCAGTTTCTCAAGAAGTCTTTAGGCCAGCAGAGCTTTATGTTTGTGGAGTGTTTATCCTCTCCCTTACTTATGGAAACTCCTCTACCACCTCCAAAGTTGTGAACTCCTGAGCACTTTTCATTCCACATATGTATTCAAAGATTTTCTAACTCTTCTCCTCGAATTGCGTCTTACTTGGAGCAAGGGTATTGTCAAGGCATTTTTCTGGATGACAGTGGGAAGATTTTGTGTAGCACATATTTGCATACACATTGGATTCATTTTCCTATTTTCCATTCCAAATACTGAATCCCTGACACTAACCCATACCCTAGTAGACTCTGACTACAAATCCTAATATGATAGAAAAAAATAACCCAAACAGAATAGAAATACAAGCAGTTCAGAGGAGGTATGGTTTGTAGTTGGACAGGCCTTTTGCATTATAAAGGGTAGATGTTGTGAATCTAGCCCAATGTAATAGTTCTCCATGTGTTTTTAAACTTAACAAATATGTGAATTCCTGTCTCCCTTCCTCTGCAGCCTATTCAGCACATGTATTTTTACATGCACATAGAGAATCCTACCTGGTTTCCCAGCTACTTTTTAGGTGGCTCACTTGGCAGATACAAACTGTGAGAAGAAACCACTCCTCCTAAATGCTGTTAAAACTGATAATCAACCTATGGGTGAGCTTCCTACTTCAACAACATGATACATACATCCATGTTCAGTAAAATAAATATTTCTGGATCTTGGGATGATATATATTTCATGATGAATTTCAATTGGCATATATATTTTTACTTTTTAATGTCTCTCTGTGTGTGTTTTGTGTGTATATATATATATATATATATATATATACACATATATATATGTATATATACACACACACACTCTCCAGATTTTTCAAAATATAAAATATATGTGTCTTATTTTACACTCCCTAAATTCATGTTCATGTATGTGGATTTATAATCAACTTTTCACAAGATTATTCTCAGAAATATTCATCCACCTGAAATACATATTCGTTTCCTAGTACTTCAAACTAACTTCAGTGTATGGTGCATAGAAATCCTAACATTTCTACAGTAACTGACCCTGTTTAACATCAATGCAAGTATACTCCTTTGGGACATGATGTATATTTTGACATTTATTTTTATTCAACACTGGCACATTACTCTTTCTTCAGTTGATGCACATCATAGGATATATATTTCATCCTCAAGTTCACAAATTTCTAGGCATTTGGTTCACTTTCAATCAAATCCTGCTTCAGAAAACATGTATTCCTCCATGTTTCTTGACTGGTCTTTTCATGAGACTTCTTTCCAAACACATTATTTTGGATTTCCATAATCACTTTGGAACGAAAACTCACACACCCCTCATGGTAAACCATCACCCTAATATTACCATTAGATGTATAACTGGTTGGAATGAATGATCCTGTATCAATATAAGAATTCTTATATGTTTTCAGTTATCAATTCAATCCATTATTTAAATTGGAACCAGTTATAATCTTTATTCACAGTATGGTCTATTCATGCATTATCTCTATACTCATAGACCCAGGGTACACCTATTTGTACCCCCGAATTCTAATTTATACGACTTCAACATAATGCTCCCAAAAATAGTGGAAGAAATACTCATGTCACCTGATCTACATATATATTTTATCACAGTTATATTCTGAACACAAAATGAAAAGGTCACACTTATTATTGTACCTAAGCCTAATTGGAAAGTGAGCATGGATTACTAAAACCATCCTTGTCTAGGTTGGCTAATGCTCTCAAATGTCAATTCTACTGGTGACTACACATTTGTATCTGCCTAAGATTATATACTCAACCTCAACCCTGTTGAAAATGTCTAATCCTGTCACTCACTTTATACTTTGCCTAATTTCCTAATGTCTATATTCATATCTACTTTCCTACATATCTTCCCCAGTTCATCATTGTGACTGACGCTTCACATGTGCTGACATTTACATTCACTCTCTAACAGAAACCCTATTGCTAAAGAACTTTTGGTCCAAATATTATAGTCACTCTTCTTCCTAAACCTACTGACTATCTTTCTAATCCTACCTACTATCCATTTTTGACTTGATCTTCTCTTCTACATTCAATCATCCAAGGTACAAGGTCCTATGCCATTGTATGTTGATTTATCAGAGACATCTGTACAGAATGTAATTCAAAGCTAAGTATCCCAATCAATGGCCCAATGCCCTTCTGGCCTTCAAATCTTACTTAGATTTCTGTTTTCATACATATATTTCACCTCTATATTATTATAACTATCACAGGTTCCCAATACCATTCTTAATCCAGCAGAATGATTTCTAACCCAAACTGAACATGTTCTTAACCCCAAGCATTCACTGTTTTTTTCAATCTCACTTTACAGAAGAGCAGGGACAGGGTTGGTCTTACAATACAGGAATGTAGGGGATCTTCCACCTGCGGAGAACCTCCAAGGTCCATGCAGAAATGATCCCTGGAGAAGATGTATGCAGGTAGGAAGGACCTGAGAGAGTAAAAGTCATCTTCCGTGGCAAACAACCTGGTCAGGATGAAGGGATGTGTCTGAATGAGCCTCTCTCTTCTTCATGTAGACAAGATGGACCAAACCAGGCCTGTGTGGAGAGCTTTTCCTGGGTGCCTATGGTTGATATACCATTCTAACTTGTGAAAGTGTCACAGGAAGCAGGGGCAGCCTCCATCTCATGGGACTCTTGGACGCAACAGTTAAGACAAAGTGGTTTCCAAGGCAGTGATCTCATTCAGTTCCTGAAAAAAGTGACTTCACCACACTTCCTTGTTGATGGAACTCTCTGAACTTGGGATCCAGGAAGCCAGGCACCCAGAGGCAGTCCCAGTGCCAGTCCCAGTGGGCTCACTTGTTTGGATTTACCAAGGACAGAGTCAGTCTTTCTTGGTACCTACAGATGTGAGGATGGCCAATTGCCAGGAAAGCTCTGAAGGGGGTCTTTTCTGAGAAAGCAGGTAGTGGCTCAGCCCTGGCTCCTGACAACTTCACAGAATTGGCCAAGGAGGCCAGATGTGAGACAAGACAGGCCATTTCGGGAGAACATAGTATGGCCCACAATTCAGAGGACACTGCGGGTAGTCACAGACCTTCTTGGGGGAAGGATTTGGCTTTGTGGGTGTGGGTATGAGTTTGTGGTTTGGTCTCATGTTCTGAGAAGAGCTAGGAAATGCGGTTTGTTTGGTTTGGAGTGGACTGTTTCTAGCAAGTCTTTTGACAAGGCGAGTGTTGCTTTGTCTGTGTATCGCACTGTGTCCATGGTTGTAGACATTAGAAAAGAGAATGCATCAATGGATGTGTCCTGTCTAGTAGAAAGCATCCAGCATTCATCCTGAACAATTTATGAATGGACTGTGGCTTGCCTTAACCATGGGCAAAACCTACTATCTTCCTAAATTCCTGTTTTCTTCCTGAATTCTGGCCACTCTTCAGAATAGGCTCATGGTTTTGTGTCCAAGATATGTACCACCTCCAAGCTTCGTGACATGGCCATGTACTAGATAGCTGAAAGGAATGGCGAGCATCTCAGAAAACTCAGATATCAGTGGGCCCATTAAAGTCTCAGTGGAGAAACCTTGCTTTGGGCCTTTTGCTTACCTATTGTTCTGTTTCCCTGGATGTCAGCAAGGTCTTTGCCTCAGGACACACCTTTGTGAAGCCTGAAGAAAACAGTTTTCAAATGCAAAGGAATGGGCATCACTTGTGGCTCTTTGCTTAATTGCTTTGCAAAGGGATGTGTCTGAATCAGCCTCTTGGCCCTCTGTGAGGCTATGGCTTAGATTGTCAGCACCTGATGGATCTCAGGAATGATCCCATATGTGCATCCAAATCCAATATGGCAAAACAGCAGTCATTGTGGATGAAGTTTCTCGCCTTCCTCTGTAAGGTCTCTGACCTGCATCAAGTGAGAATAGGGATCCTTTGGGTCAAATGAGTTTTTCAAAGCCCTGCAGAGGCTAGCCATTATGTGCTTGTGTTTTCTCATGACTCCAATTTACACAAAAAATCTATAACCCAACATCAGCAGGGCTAAAAGTTGAGAAGCTGAGCAGTATTAAAGGCAGGCCTATTTGATCACTCCTGGTTCAAAGAAGGGTGTCAGGCCACCTTGACATTAGGCAAATGAGGGGCAAGGGAGCTTATTTTGGACACTGTCTTAGGCTGCGCCCCTCATGGAAACCTCCAGCCAGAGGTTATGAGTTTTGTCTATATGGAAGAATTTGAGGGCCTTGTGGCAGTGTTTTGGTTTGAATTGTGGTCATTTGTATGGCGGTGGAAGAGATGAGTGGGTCCGCCTGGGCTTGAACTCTGGTGTGATTCCCCTTGGAGACTGAGTTCTGGAACTGACCTCAGAGAAGTATTGCCACGAATTGAGTTGGGATTTTCCGAGGCCACGCATGAGAGTTCCCCCTGGAATCTGAGATCAAAGCCCAGGGTGACTTTCCACAGAACATTGGGATCTCAGCCAGGATATCACATGATTTTATTCTTAAAGACCTGGAAGCCATAGTTGAGAGTCAAAACACACATGGACCTCACATTGTAGACCTCAGTTGGCCTGGTTTCATGTGACGTTTTTTGGCCACTCTTTGGGAAGCCTTGTTTGTGAGAGTTCTCCAGAGCTTTCATTGAAATGATCTTTCTCACCATTAAATAGTTCCTGAATGAATGGAAACCCACAGTGCCTCCAACTTCATCCTTTAAAAGTGGCTAGATAAATACCGTGCAATCTTTGAAATGCCCATGACCAGGTGGCACTGGAGAACCTTAGGATGTCCTGTTGCTGATCATGAGTTTACCAGACAGGTGCCTTGATTGACGGCTTTCATGAAAATGATGAACAACAAAGATGCCATTGAGTTGGTTCCTGCTGAGTAGTGGGCCTAGAACAATGGTGTGCAGGTGTGTGATAAAACATCTGAAGTGGGGCCATGTGGATCTGCCATGGGCTTCCAAATGTCTTGTGACTGAGATGGTGCAGCCAGCAGACCCTTATATGTAAATGCATCTTGTTATGTGGAGAGGTTTCAGAACATTGTTCAGAATCCGGTTGCTATGGTCAAGGGGCCATGCACTGTGGGATAGAAGCATGGTTGGTGCATTCTCCTATGACCCTGACACACCACACGTGACAGAACTCCGTCCAGCACTGTGTCCCAGTTGAAGTCCTTGTATTTCGTGAAGCAAATACCAAACTCCCAGTGAAGCAGCAAGAAACACCACGAAATGTGGAGGATTACCAAATGGCTACACAGTTCCCACAGGGACATACTTAGCCCCGAGTTGCCACGGGTTACCTACAAAGACAGAATTCAGCACTTCTGCCTCATGTTCATTAGAAAATCAGAAACCATGTCCTCCAGGTCACATAGATGCAGACCCAGCTTTGATGGTCTCACTACAAAGGAAGCTAATGCTCCTGACAACAACATATATTTCAAGAGCCCAACCTCAGAGGCAGTTTCTCAAGAAGTCTTTAGGCCAGCAGAGCTCCATGTTTGTGCAGTGTTTATCCTCTCCCTTATTATGGAAACTCCTCTACCACCTCCAAAGTTGTGAACTCCTGAGCATTTTTCATTCCACATATGTATTCAAAGATTTTCTAACACTTCTCTTCGAATTGCATCTTACTTGGGGCAAGGGTGTTGTCAAGACATTTTTCTGGATGACAGTGGGAAGATTTTGTGTAGCACATATTTGCATACACATTGGATTCATTTTCCTATTTTCCATTCCAAATGCTGAATCCCTGACACTAACCCATACCCAACTAGACTCTGACTACAAATCCTAATATGATAGAAAAAAATAACCCAAACAGAATAGAAATACAAGCAGTTCAGAGGAGGCATGGTGTGTAGTTGGACAGGCCTTTTCCATTATAAAGGATAGATGTTATGAATCTAGTCTAATGTAATAGTTCTCCATGTGTTTTTAAACTTAACAAATATGTAAATTCTTGTCTCCCTTTCTCTGCAGCCTATTCAGCACATGTATTTTTACATGCACATAGAGTATCCTACCTGGTTTACCAGCTACATTCTTGTGAGTTGGCTGACTTGGGAGATACAAACTGTGAGAAGAAATCACTCCTCCTAAATGCTGTTGGAACTGAAAATCAACCTATGGGTGAGCTCCCTACTTCAACAACATGATACAGGCATCCATGTTCAGTAAAATAAAGATTTCTAAATTTTGGGATGATATATATTTCATGATGAATTTCAATTGGCATATATATTTTTACTTTTTAATGTCTATCTGTATGTGTTTTGTGTGTGTGTATATATACATACATATATATATATATATATATATATATATATATATATATATATATATGTATATATACACACACACACTCTCCAGATTTTTCAAAATATAAAATATGTGTGTCTTATTTTACACTCCCTGAATTCATGTTCCTGTATGTGGATTTATAATCAACTTTTCACAAGATTATTCTCAGAAATATTCATCCATCTGAAATACATATTTGTTTCCTAGTACTGAAAACTAACTTCAGTGAATGGTGCATAGAAATCCTAACATTTCTACAGTAAATGACCCTGTTTAACATCAATGCAAGTAGACTGCTATGGGACATGATGTTTATTTTGACATTGATTTTTATTCAACACTGGTACATTACTATTTCTTCAGTTGATGCACATCATAGGATATATATTTCATCCTCAAGTTCACAAATTTCTAGGCATTTGGTTCACTTTCAATCAAATCCTGTTTCAGAACATATGTATTCCTCCATGTTTCTTGACTGGTCTTTTCATGAGACTTCTTTCCAAACACATTATTTTGGATTTCCATAATCACTTTGGAACCAAAACTCACACACCGCTCATGGTAAACCATCACCCTAATATTACCATTAGATGTATAACTGGTTTTAATGAATGATCGTGTATCAATAAAAGATTTCTTATATGTTTTCAGACATCAATTCAATCCATTATTTAAATTGGAACCAGTTATATTCTTTATTCACAGTATGATCTATTCATGCATTATCTCTGTACTCATACACCCAGGGTACAACTATTTGTACCCCCGAATTCTAATTTATACGTCTTCAATGTATTGCTCCCAAAAATAGTGGAAGAAATACTCATGTCACCTGATCTACGTATATATTTCATCATTGTGATATTCTGAACACAAAACGCAAAGGTCACACTAATGATTGTACCCAATCCTAATTGGAAAGTGAGCATGGATTACTAAAACCATCCTTGTCTAGGTTGGCTAATGCTCTCAAATGTCAGTTCTATTGGTGACTACACATTTGTTTCTGCCTAAGATTATATATTCAAACTCAACCCTGTTGAAAATGTCTAATCCTGTCACTCACTTTATACTTTGCCTAATTTCCTAAAGTCTATATTCATATCTGCTTTCCTACATATCTTCCCCAGTTCATCATTGTGACTGACTCTTCACATGTGCTGACATTTACATTCACTCTCTAACAGACACCCTATTGCTAAAAATCTTTTTGTCTAAATATTGTACTCACTCTTCTTCCTAAACCTACTGACTATCTTTCTAATCCTACCTACTATGCCTTTTTGACTTGATATTCTCTTCTACATTCAATCATCCAAGGTACAAGGTCCTATGCCATTGTATGTTGATTTATCAGAGACATCTGTACAGAATGTAATTCAAAGCTAAGTATTCCAATCAAGGGCCCAATGCCCTTCTGGCCTTCAAATCTTACTTAGATTTCTGTTTTCATACATATATTTCACCTCTATATTATTATAAATATCACAGGTTCCCAATACCATTCTTCATCCAGCAGAATGATTTCTAACCCAAATTGAACATGTTCTTAACCCCAAGCATTCACTGTTTCCTCAATCTCACTTTACAGAAGAGCAGGGACAGAGTTGGTCTTACAATACCGGAATGTAGGGGATCTTCCACCTGCTGAGAACCTCCAAGGTCCATGGAGAAATGATCCCTGGAGAAGATGTAGGCAGCTAGGAAGAACCTGAGAGAGTAAAAGTCATTTTCCGTGGCAAACAACCTGGTCAGGATGAAGGGATGTGTCTGAATGAGCCTCTCTCTTCTTCATGTAGACAAGATGTCCCAAACCAGGCCTGTGTGGAGAGCTTTCCCTGGGTGCCTATGGTTGATATACCATTCTAACTTGTGAAAGTGTCACAGGAAGCAGGGGAAGCCTCCATCTCATGGGACCCTTGGAAGCAACAGTTAGGACAAAGTGGTTTCCAAGGCAGTGACCTCAGTCAGTTCATGAATGAAGTGACCTCACCACACTTCCTCAGTGATAGAACTCTCTGAACTTGGGATCCAGGAAGCCAGGCACCCAGAGGCAGTCCCAGTGCCAGTCCCAGTGGGCTCACTTGTTTGGATTTACCAAGGACAGAGTCAGTCTTTCTTGGTACCTACAGATGTGAGGATGGCCAATTGCCAGGAAAGCTCTGAAGGGAGTCTTTCCTGAGAAAGCAGGTAGTGGCTCACCCCTGGCTCCTGACAACTTCACAGAATTGGCCAAAAAGGCCAGATCTGAGACAAGACAGGCCATTTCGGGGGAACCTAGTATGGCCCACCAGTCAGAGGACACTGTGGGTAGTCACAGACCTCCTTGGGGGAAGGAGGTGGCTTTGTGGGTGTGGGTGTGAGTTTGTGGTTTGGTCTCATTTTCTGAAAAGAGCTAGGAAAGGCGGTTTGTTTGGTTTGGAGTGGACTGTTTCTAGCAAGTCTTTTGACAAGTCGAGTGTTGCTTTGTCTGTGTATCGCACTGTGTCCGTGGTTGTAGACATTAGTAAAGAGAATGCATCAATGGATGTGTCCTGTCTAGTAGAAAGCTTCCAGCATTCATCCTGCCCAATTCATGAACGGACTGCAGCTTGCCTTATCCATGGGGAAAACCTACTATCTTCCTTAATTCCTGTTTTCTTCATGAATTCTGGCCACTCTTCAGAATAGGCTCATGGTTTTGTGTCCAAGATATGTACCACCTCCAAGCTTGGTGACATGGCCACGTATTAGATAGCTGAAAGGAATGGCGAGCATCTCAGAAAAAGTCTCAGTGGAGAAACCCTGCTTTGAACCTTTTGCTTACCTATTGTTCTGTTTCCCTGGATGTCAGCAAGGTCTTTGCCTCAGGACACAACTTTGTGAAGCCTGAAGAAAACAGTTTTCAAATGCAAACGAATGGGCACCACTTGTGGCTCTCTGCTTAATTGCTTTGCAAAGGGATGTGTCTGAATCAGCCTCTTGGCCCTGTGTGAGGCTTTGGCTTAGATTGTCAGCACCTGATGGATCTCAGGAAAGATCCCATATGTGCATCCAAAGCCAATATGGCAAAACAGCAGTCATTGTGGATGAAGTCTCTCGCCTTCCTCTGTAAGGTCCTTGACATGCATCAAGTGAGAATAGGTATCCTTTGGGTCAAATGAGTTTTTCAAAGCCCTGCAGAGGCTAGCCATTATGTGCTTGTGTTTTCTCATGACTCCAATTTACACAAAAAATCTGTACCCCACCATCAGCAGGCCTCAAAGTTTAGAAGCTGAGCAGTATTAAAGGCAGGCCTATTTGATCACTCCTGGTTCAAAGATGGGTGTCCAGGCCACCCTGACATTAGGCAAATGAGGGGCAAGGGAGCTTATTGTGGACACTGTTTTAGGCTGCGCCCCTCATGAAAACCTCCAGCCAGAGGTTATGAGGATTGTCTATATGGAAGAAGTTGAGGGCCTTGTGGCAGTGTTTTGGTTTGAATTGTGGTCATGTGTTTGGCGGTGGAAGAGATGACTGGGTACGCCTGGGCTTGAACTCTGGTGTGATTCCCCTTGGAGAATGAGTTCTGGAACTGACCTCAGAGAAGTATTGCCATGAATTGAGTTGGGATTTTCTGAGGCCACGCATGAGAGTCCTCCCTGGAAACTGAGATCAAAGCCCAGGGTGATTTTCCACAGAACACTGGGAATCTCAGCCAGGATATCACATGATTTTATTCTTAAAGACCTGGAAGCCATAGTTGAGAGTCAAAACACACATGGTCCTCACATTGTAGACCTCAGTGGGCCTGGTTTCATGTGACGTTTTTTGGCCACTCTTTGGGAAGCCTTGTTTGTGAGAGTTCTCCAGAGCTTTCATTGAAATGATCTCTCTCACCATTACATGGTTCCTGAATGAATGGAGACCCACAGTGCCTCCAAATTTATCCTTTAAAAATGGCTAGATAAATACCGTGCAATCTATGAAATTCCCATGACCAAGTGGCACTGGAGAACCTTAGGATGTCCTGTTGCTGATCATGAGTTTAGAAGACAGGTGCCTTGATTGACGGCTTTCATGAAAATGATGAAGAACAGAGATGCCAGTGAGGTGGGGCCTGCTGAGTAGTGGGCCTAGAGCAGTGGTGTGCATGTGTGTGATAAAACATCTGTGGTGGGGCCATGTGGATCTGCCATGGGCTTGCAAATGTCTTGTGACTGACATGGTGCAGCAAGCAGATGCTTATATGTAAAGGCATCTTGTTATATAGAGAGGTTTCAGAACAATGTTCAGAATCAGGTTGCTATGGTCAAGGGGCCAAGCTCTGTGGGATAGAAGCATGGTTGGTGCATTCTCCTAGGACCCTGACACACCACACGTGACAGAACTCCCTCCAGCACTGTGTCCCAGTTGAAGTCCTTGTATTTCGTGAAGCAAATACCAAACTCCCAGTGAAGCAGCAAGAAACACCACGAAAAGTGGAGGATGACCAAATGGCTTCACAGTTCCCACGGGGAGATACTTAGCCCCCAGTGGCCACAGTTTACCATAAAGAGAGAATTCAGCACTTCTGCCTCATGTTCATTGGAAAATCAGAAACCATGTCCTCCAGGTCACATAGATGCAGACCCAGCTTTGATGTTCTCACTACAAAAACAGCTAATGCTCCTGACAACAACATATATTTCAAGAGCCCAACTTTAGAGGCAGTTTCTCAAGAAGTCTTTAGGCCTGCAGAGCTCCATGTTTGTGGAGTGTTTATCCTCTCCCTTACTTATGGAAACTCCTCTACCACCTCCAAAGTTGTGAACTCCTGAGCATTTTTCATTCCACATATGTATTCAAAGATTTTGTAACTCTTCTCCTCGAATTGCGTCTTACTTGGGGCAAGGGTACTGTCAAGGCATTTTTCTGGATGAAAGTGGCAAGATTTTGTGTAGCACATATTCGCATACACATTGGATTCATTTTCCTATTTTCCATTCCAAATACTGAATCCCTGACACTAACCCATACCCTAGTAGACTCTGACTACAAATCCTAATATGATAGAAAAAAATAACCCAAAAAGAATAGAAATACAAGCAGTTCAGAGGAGGCATGGTGTGTAGTTGGACAGGCCTTTTGCATTATAAAAGGTAGATGTTATGAATTCAGTCCAATGTAATAGTTCTCCATGTGTATTTAAACTTAACCAATATGTGAATTCCAGTCTCCCTTTCTTTGCAGCCTATTCAGCACATGTATTTTTACATGCACATAGAGAATCCTACCTGGTTTCCCAGCTACATTCTTGTGAGGTTGCTGACTTGGCAGATACAAAATGTGAGAAGAAATCACTCCTCCTAAATGCTGATGGAACTGAATATTAACCTATGGGTGAACTTCCTACTTCAACAACATGATACATACATCCATGTTCAGTAAAGTAAATATTTCTGGATCTTGAGATGATATATATTTCATGATGAATTTCAATTGGCATATATATATTTACTTTTTCATGTCTCTCTGTGTGTGTTGTGTGTGTATATATATATATATATATATATATATATATGAACATATACACACACACACTCTCCAGATTTTTCAAAATATAAAATATGTGTGCCTTATTTTACACTCCCTGAATTGATGTTCATGTATGTGGATTTATAATCAACTTTTCACAAGATTATTCTCAGAAATATTCATCCACCTGAAATACATATTCGTTTCCTAGTACTTCAAACTAACTTCAGTGAATGGTGCATAGAAATCCTAACATTTCTACAGTAACTGACCCTGTTTAACATCAATGCAAGTATACTCCTTTGGGACATGATGTATATTTTGACATTTATTTTTATTCAACACTGGCACATTACTCTTTCTTCAGTTGATGCACATCATAGGATATATATTTCATCCTCAAGTTCACAAATTTCTAGGCATTTGGTTCACTTTCAATCAAATCCTGCTTCAGAAAACATGTATTCCTCCATGTTTCTTGACTGGTCTTTTCATGAGACTTCTTTCCAAACACATTATTTTGGATTTCCATAATCACTTTGGAACGAAAACTCACACACCCCTCATGGTAAACCATCACCCTAATATTACCATTAGATGTATAACTGGTTGGAATGAATGATCCTGTATCAATATAAGAATTCTTATATGTTTTCAGTTATCAATTCAATCCATTATTTAAATTGGAACCAGTTATAATCTTTATTCACAGTATGGTCTATTCATGCATTATCTCTATACTCATAGACCCAGGGTACACCTATTTGTACCCCCGAATTCTAATTTATACGACTTCAACATAATGCTCCCAAAAATAGTGGAAGAAATACTCATGTCACCTGATCTACATATATATTTTATCACAGTTATATTCTGAACACAAAATGAAAAGGTCACACTTATTATTGTACCTAAGCCTAATTGGAAAGTGAGCATGGATTACTAAAACCATCCTTGTCTAGGTTGGCTAATGCTCTCAAATGTCAATTCTACTGGTGACTACACATTTGTATCTGCCTAAGATTATATACTCAACCTCAACCCTGTTGAAAATGTCTAATCCTGTCACTCACTTTATACTTTGCCTAATTTCCTAATGTCTATATTCATATCTACTTTCCTACATATCTTCCCCAGTTCATCATTGTGACTGACGCTTCACATGTGCTGACATTTACATTCACTCTCTAACAGAAACCCTATTGCTAAAGAACTTTTGGTCCAAATATTATAGTCACTCTTCTTCCTAAACCTACTGACTATCTTTCTAATCCTACCTACTATCCATTTTTGACTTGATCTTCTCTTCTACATTCAATCATCCAAGGTACAAGGTCCTATGCCATTGTATGTTGATTTATCAGAGACATCTGTACAGAATGTAATTCAAAGCTAAGTATCCCAATCAAGGGCCCAATGCCCTTCTGGCCTTCAAATCTTACTTAGATTTCTGTTTTCATACATATATTTCACCTCTATATTATTATAACTATCACAGGTTCCCAATACCATTCTTCATCCAGCAGAATGATTTCTAACCCAAATTGAACATGTTCTTAACCCCAAGCATTCACTGTTTCCTCAATCTCACTTTACAGAAGAGCAGGGACAGAGTTGGTCTTACAATACCGGAATGTAGGGGATCTTCCACCTGCTGAGAACCTCCAAGGTCCATGGAGAAATGATCCCTGGAGAAGATGTAGGCAGCTAGGAAGAACCTGAGAGAGTAAAAGTCATTTTCCGTGGCAAACAACCTGGTCAGGATGAAGGGATGTGTCTGAATGAGCCTCTCTCTTCTTCATGTAGACAAGATGTCCCAAACCAGGCCTGTGTGGAGAGCTTTCCCTGGGTGCCTATGGTTGATATACCATTCTAACTTGTGAAAGTGTCACAGGAAGCAGGGGAAGCCTCCATCTCATGGGACCCTTGGAAGCAACAGTTAGGACAAAGTGGTTTCCAAGGCAGTGACCTCAGTCAGTTCATGAATGAAGTGACCTCACCACACTTCCTCAGTGATAGAACTCTCTGAACTTGGGATCCAGGAAGCCAGGCACCCAGAGGCAGTCCCAGTGCCAGTCCCAGTGGGCTCACTTGTTTGGATTTACCAAGGACAGAGTCAGTCTTTCTTGGTACCTACAGATGTGAGGATGGCCAATTGCCAGGAAAGCTCTGAAGGGAGTCTTTCCTGAGAAAGCAGGTAGTGGCTCACCCCTGGCTCCTGACAACTTCACAGAATTGGCCAAAAAGGCCAGATCTGAGACAAGACAGGCCATTTCGGGGGAACCTAGTATGGCCCACCAGTCAGAGGACACTGTGGGTAGTCACAGACCTCCTTGGGGGAAGGAGGTGGCTTTGTGGGTGTGGGTGTGAGTTTGTGGTTTGGTCTCATTTTCTGAAAAGAGCTAGGAAAGGCGGTTTGTTTGGTTTGGAGTGGACTGTTTCTAGCAAGTCTTTTGACAAGTCGAGTGTTGCTTTGTCTGTGTATCGCACTGTGTCCGTGGTTGTAGACATTAGTAAAGAGAATGCATCAATGGATGTGTCCTGTCTAGTAGAAAGCTTCCAGCATTCATCCTGCCCAATTCATGAACGGACTGCAGCTTGCCTTATCCATGGGGAAAACCTACTATCTTCCTTAATTCCTGTTTTCTTCATGAATTCTGGCCACTCTTCAGAATAGGCTCATGGTTTTGTGTCCAAGATATGTACCACCTCCAAGCTTGGTGACATGGCCACGTATTAGATAGCTGAAAGGAATGGCGAGCATCTCAGAAAAAGTCTCAGTGGAGAAACCCTGCTTTGAACCTTTTGCTTACCTATTGTTCTGTTTCCCTGGATGTCAGCAAGGTCTTTGCCTCAGGACACAACTTTGTGAAGCCTGAAGAAAACAGTTTTCAAATGCAAACGAATGGGCACCACTTGTGGCTCTCTGCTTAATTGCTTTGCAAAGGGATGTGTCTGAATCAGCCTCTTGGCCCTGTGTGAGGCTTTGGCTTAGATTGTCAGCACCTGATGGATCTCAGGAAAGATCCCATATGTGCATCCAAAGCCAATATGGCAAAACAGCAGTCATTGTGGATGAAGTCTCTCGCCTTCCTCTGTAAGGTCCTTGACATGCATCAAGTGAGAATAGGTATCCTTTGGGTCAAATGAGTTTTTCAAAGCCCTGCAGAGGCTAGCCATTATGTGCTTGTGTTTTCTCATGACTCCAATTTACACAAAAAATCTGTACCCCACCATCAGCAGGCCTCAAAGTTTAGAAGCTGAGCAGTATTAAAGGCAGGCCTATTTGATCACTCCTGGTTCAAAGATGGGTGTCCAGGCCACCCTGACATTAGGCAAATGAGGGGCAAGGGAGCTTATTGTGGACACTGTTTTAGGCTGCGCCCCTCATGAAAACCTCCAGCCAGAGGTTATGAGGATTGTCTATATGGAAGAAGTTGAGGGCCTTGTGGCAGTGTTTTGGTTTGAATTGTGGTCATGTGTTTGGCGGTGGAAGAGATGACTGGGTACGCCTGGGCTTGAACTCTGGTGTGATTCCCCTTGGAGAATGAGTTCTGGAACTGACCTCAGAGAAGTCTTGCCATGAATTGAGTTGGGATTTTCTGAGGCCACGCATGAGAGTCCTCCCTGGAAACTGAGATCAAAGCCCAGGGTGATTTTCCACAGAACACTGGGAATCTCAGCCAGGATATCACATGATTTTATTCTTAAAGACCTGGAAGCCATAGTTGAGAGTCAAAACACACATGGTCCTCACATTGTAGACCTCAGTGGGCCTGGTTTCATGTGACGTTTTTTGGCCACTCTTTGGGAAGCCTTGTTTGTGAGAGTTCTCCAGAGCTTTCATTGAAATGATCTCTCTCACCATTACATGGTTCCTGAATGAATGGAGACCCACAGTGCCTCCAAATTTATCCTTTAAAAATGGCTAGATAAATACCGTGCAATCTATGAAATTCCCATGACCAAGTGGCACTGGAGAACCTTAGGATGTCCTGTTGCTGATCATGAGTTTAGAAGACAGGTGCCTTGATTGACGGCTTTCATGAAAATGATGAAGAACAGAGATGCCAGTGAGGTGGGGCCTGCTGAGTAGTGGGCCTAGAGCAGTGGTGTGCATGTGTGTGATAAAACATCTGTGGTGGGGCCATGTGGATCTGCCATGGGCTTGCAAATGTCTTGTGACTGACATGGTGCAGCAAGCAGATGCTTATATGTAAAGGCATCTTGTTACATGGAGAGGTTTCAGAACTGTGTTCAGAATCAGGTTGCTATAGTCAAGGGGCCAAGCTCTGTGGGATAGAAGCATGGTTGGTGCATTCTCCTAGGACCCTGACACACCACACGTGACAGAACTCCCTCCAGCACTGTGTCCCAGTTGAAGTCCTTGTATTTCGTGAAGCAAATACCAAACTCCCAGTGAAGCAGCAAGAAACACCACGAAAAGTGGAGGATGACCAAATGGCTTCACAGTTCCCACGGGGAGATACTTAGCCCCCAGTGGCCACAGTTTACCATAAAGAGAGAATTCAGCACTTCTGCCTCATGTTCATTGGAAAATCAGAAACCATGTCCTCCAGGTCACATAGATGCAGACCCAGCTTTGATGTTCTCACTACAAAAACAGCTAATGCTCCTGACAACAACATATATTTCAAGAGCCCAACTTTAGAGGCAGTTTCTCAAGAAGTCTTTAGGCCTGCAGAGCTCCATGTTTGTGGAGTGTTTATCCTCTCCCTTACTTATGGAAACTCCTCTACCACCTCCAAAGTTGTGAACTCCTGAGCATTTTTCATTCCACATATGTATTCAAAGATTTTGTAACTCTTCTCCTCGAATTGCGTCTTACTTGGGGCAAGGGTACTGTCAAGGCATTTTTCTGGATGAAAGTGGCAAGATTTTGTGTAGCACATATTCGCATACACATTGGATTCATTTTCCTATTTTCCATTCCAAATACTGAATCCCTGACACTAACCCATACCCTAGTAGACTCTGACTACAAATCCTAATATGATAGAAAAAAATAACCCAAAAAGAATAGAAATACAAGCAGTTCAGAGGAGGCATGGTGTGTAGTTGGACAGGCCTTTTGCATTATAAAAGGTAGATGTTATGAATTCAGTCCAATGTAATAGTTCTCCATGTGTATTTAAACTTAACCAATATGTGAATTCCAGTCTCCCTTTCTTTGCAGCCTATTCAGCACATGTATTTTTACATGCACATAGAGAATCCTACCTGGTTTCCCAGCTACATTCTTGTGAGGTTGCTGACTTGGCAGATACAAAATGTGAGAAGAAATCACTCCTCCTAAATGCTGATGGAACTGAATATTAACCTATGGGTGAACTTCCTACTTCAACAACATGATACATACATCCATGTTCAGTAAAGTAAATATTTCTGGATCTTGAGATGATATATATTTCATGATGAATTTCAATTGGCATATATATATTTACTTTTTCATGTCTCTCTGTGTGTGTTGTGTGTGTATATATATATATATATATATATATATATATGAACATATACACACACACACTCTCCAGATTTTTCAAAATATAAAATATGTGTGCCTTATTTTACACTCCCTGAATTGATGTTCATGTATGTGGATTTATAATCAACTTTTCACAAGATTATTCTCAGAAATATTCATCCACCTGAAATACATATTCGTTTCCTAGTACTTCAAACTAACTTCAGTGAATGGTGCATAGAAATCCTAACATTTCTACAGTAACTGACCCTGTTTAACATCAATGCAAGTATACTCCTTTGGGACATGATGTATATTTTGACATTTATTTTTATTCAACACTGGCACATTACTCTTTCTTCAGTTGATGCACATCATAGGATATATATTTCATCCTCAAGTTCACAAATTTCTAGGCATTTGGTTCACTTTCAATCAAATCCTGCTTCAGAAAACATGTATTCCTCCATGTTTCTTGACTGGTCTTTTCATGAGACTTCTTTCCAAACACATTATTTTGGATTTCCATAATCACTTTGGAACGAAAACTCACACACCCCTCATGGTAAACCATCACCCTAATATTACCATTAGATGTATAACTGGTTGGAATGAATGATCCTGTATCAATATAAGAATTCTTATATGTTTTCAGTTATCAATTCAATCCATTATTTAAATTGGAACCAGTTATAATCTTTATTCACAGTATGGTCTATTCATGCATTATCTCTATACTCATAGACCCAGGGTACACCTATTTGTACCCCCGAATTCTAATTTATACGACTTCAACATAATGCTCCCAAAAATAGTGGAAGAAATACTCATGTCACCTGATCTACATATATATTTTATCACAGTTATATTCTGAACACAAAATGAAAAGGTCACACTAATTATTGTACCTAAGCCTAATTGGAAAGTGAGCATGGATTACTAAAACCATCCTTGTCTAGGTTGCCTAATGCTCTCAAATGTCAATTCTACTGGTGACTACACATTTGTATCTGCCTAAGATTATATACTCAACCTCAACCCTGTTGAAAATCTCTAATCCTGTCACTCACTTTATACTTTGCCTAATTTCCTAATGTCTATATTCATATCTACTTTCCTACATATCTTCCCCAGTTCATCATTGTGACTGACGCTTCACATGTGCTGACATTTACATTCACTCTCTAACAGAAACCCTATTGCTAAAGAACTTTTGGTCCAAATATTATAGTCACTCTTCTTCCTAAACCTACTGACTATCTTTCTAATCCTACCTACTATCCATTTTTGACTTGATCTTCTCTTCTACATTCAATCATCCAAGGTACAAGGTCCTATGCCATTGTATGTTGATTTATCAGAGACATCTGTACAGAATGTAATTCAAAGCTAAGTATCCCAATCAAGGGCCCAATGCCCTTCTGGCCTTCAAATCTTACTTAGATTTCTGTTTTCATACATATATTTCACCTCTATATTATTATAACTATCACAGGTTCCCAATACCATTCTTAATCCAGCAGAATGATTTCTAACCCAAACTGAACATGTTCTTAACCCCAAGCATTCACTGTTTTTTCAATCTCACTTTACAGAAGAGCAGGGACAGGGTTGGTCTTACAATACAGGAATGTAGGGGATCTTCCACCTGCGGAGAACCTCCAAGGTCCATGCAGAAATGATCCCTGGAGAAGATGTATGCAGGTAGGAAGGACCTGAGAGAGTAAAAGTCATCTTCCGTGGCAAACAACCTGGTCAGGATGAAGGGATGTGTCTGAATGAGCCTCTCTCTTCTTCATGTAGACAAGATGGACCAAACCAGGCCTGTATGGAGAGCTTTTCCTGGGTGCCTATGGTTGATATACCATTCTAACTTGTGAAACTGTCACAGGAAGCAGGGGCAGCCTCCATCTCATGGGACTCTTGGACGCAACAGTTAAGACAAAGTGGTTTCCAAGGCAGTGATCTCATTCAGTTCCTGAAAAAAGTGACTTCACCACACTTCCTTGTTGATGGAACTCTCTGAACTTGGGATCCAGGAAGCCAGGCACCCAGAGGCAGTCCCAGTGCCAGTCCCAGTGGGCTCACTTGTTTGGATTTACCAAGGACAGAGTCAGTCTTTCTTGGTACCTACAGATGTGAGGATGGACAATTGCCAGGAAAGCTCTGAAGGGGGTCTTTTCTGAGAAAGCAGGTAGTGGCTCAGCCCTGGCTCCTGACAACTTCACAGAATTGGCCAAGGAGGCCAGATGTGAGACAAGACAGGCCATTTCGGGAGAACATAGTATGGCCCACAATTCAGAGGACACTGCGGGTAGTCACAGACCTTCTTGGGGGAAGGATTTGGCTTTGTGGGTGTGGGTATGAGTTTGTGGTTTGGTCTCATGTTCTGAGAAGAGCTAGGAAATGCGGTTTGTTTGGTTTGGAGTGGACTGTTTCTAGCAAGTCTTTTGAAAAGGCGAGTGTTGCTTTGTCTGTGTATCGCACTGTGTCCATGGTTGTAGACATTAGAAAAGAGAATGCATCAATGGATGTGTCCTGTCTAGTAGAAAGCATCCAGCATTCATCCTGAACAATTTATGAATGGACTGTGGCTTACCTTAACCATGGGCAAAACCTACTATCTTCCTAAATTCCTGTTTTCTTCCTGAATTCTGGCCACTCTTCAGAATAGGCTCATGGTTTTGTGTCCAAGATATGTACCACCTCCAAGCTTCGTGACATGGCCATGTACTAGATAGCTGAAAGGAATGGCGAGCATCTCAGAAAACTCAGATATCAGTGGGCCCATTAAAGTCTCAGTGGAGAAACCCTGCTTTGGGCCTTTTGCTTACCTATTGTTCTGTTTCCCTGGATTTCAGCAAGGTCTTTGCCTCAGGACACACCTTTGTGAAGCCTGAAGAAAACAGTTTTCAAATGCAAAGGAATGGGCATCACTTGTGGCTCTTTGCTTAATTGCTTTGCAAAGGGATGTGTCTGAATCAGCCTCTTGGCCCTCTGTGAGGCTATGGCTTAGATTGTCAGCACCTGATGGATCTCAGGAATGATCCCATATGTGCATCCAAATCCAATATGGCAAAACAGCAGTCATTGTGGATGAAGTTTCTCGCCTTCCTCTGTAAGGTCTCTGACCTGCATCAAGTGAGAATAGAGATCCTTTGGGTCAAATGAGTTTTTCAAAGCCCTGCAGAGGCTAGCCATTATGTGCTTGTGTTTTCTCATGACTCCAATTTACACAAAAAATCTATAACCCAACATCAGCAGGGCTAAAAGTTGAGAAGCTGAGCAGTATTAAAGGCAGGCCTATTTGATCACTCCTGGTTCAAAGAAGGGTGTCAGGCCACCTTGACATTAGGCAAATGAGGGGCAAGGGAGCTTATTTTGGACACTGTCTTAGGCTGCGCCCCTCATGGAAACCTCCAGCCAGAGGTTATGAGTTTTGTCTATATGGAAGAATTTGAGGGCCCCTTGGCAGTGTTTTGGTTTGAATTGTGGTCATTTGTATGGCGGTGGAAGAGATGAGTGGGTCCGCCTGGGCTTGAACTCTGGTGTGATTCCCCTTGGAGACTGAGTTCTGGAACTGACCTCAGAGAAGTATTGCCATGAATTGAGTTGGGATTTTCCGAGGCCACGCATGAGAGTTCCCCCTGGAATCTGAGATCAAAGCCCAGGGTGACTTTCCACAGAACATTGGGATCTCAGCCAGGATATCACATGATTTTATTCTTAAAGACCTGGAAGCCATAGTTGAGAGTCAAAACACACATGGACCTCACATTGTAGACCTCAGTTGGCCTGGTTTCATGTGACGTTTTTTGGCCACTCTTTGGGAAGCCTTGTTTGTGAGAGTTCTCCAGAGCTTTCATTGAAATGATCTTTCTCACCATTAAATGGTTCCTGAATGAATGGAAACCCACAGTGCCTCCAACTTCATCCTTTAAAAGTGGCTAGATAAATACCGTGCAATCTTTGAAATGCCCATGACCAGGTGGCACTGGAGAACCTTAGGATGTCCTGTTGCTGATCATGAGTTTACCAGACAGGTGCCTTGATTGACGGCTTTCATGAAAATGATGAACAACAAAGATGCCATTGAGTTGGTTCCTGCTGAGTAGTGGGCCTAGAACAGTGGTGTGCAGGTGTGTGATAAAACATCTGAAGTGGGGCCATGTGGATCTGCCATGGGCTTCCAAATGTCTTGTGACTGAGATGGTGCAGCCAGCAGACCCTTATATGTAAATGCATCTTGTTATGTGGAGAGGTTTCAGAACATTGTTCAGAATCCGGTTGCTATGGTCAAGGGGCCATGCACTGTGGGATAGAAGCATGGTTGGTGCATTCTCCTATGACCCTGACACACCACACGTGACAGAACTCCGTCCAGCACTGTGTCCCAGTTGAAGTCCTTGTATTTCGTGAAGCAAATACCAAACTCCCAGTGAAGCAGCAAGAAACACCACGAAATGTGGAGGATTACCAAATGGCTACACAGTTCCCACAGGGACATACTTAGCCCCGAGTTGCCACGGGTTACCTACAAAGACAGAATTCAGCACTTCTGCCTCATGTTCATTAGAAAATCAGAAACCATGTCCTCCAGGTCACATAGATGCAGACCCAGCTTTGATGGTCTCACTACAAAGGAAGCTAATGCTCCTGACAACAACATATATTTCAAGAGCCCAACCTCAGAGGCAGTTTCTCAAGAAGTCTTTAGGCCAGCAGAGCTCCATGTTTGTGCAGTGTTTATCCTCTCCCTTATTATGGAAACTCCTCTACCACCTCCAAAGTTGTGAACTCCTGAGCATTTTTCATTCCACATATGTATTCAAAGATTTTCTAACACTTCTCTTCGAATTGCATCTTACTTGGGGCAAGGGTGTTGTCAAGACATTTTTCTGGATGACAGTGGGAAGATTTTGTGTAGCACATATTTGCATACACATTGGATTCATTTTCCTATTTTCCATTCCAAATGCTGAATCCCTGACACTAACCCATACCCAACTAGACTCTGACTACAAATACTAATATGATAGAAAAAAATAACCCAAACAGAATAGAAATACAAGCAGTTCAGAGGAGGCATGGTGTGTAGTTGGACAGGCCTTTTGCATTATAAAGGATAGATGTTATGAATCTAGTCTAATGTAATAGTTCTCCATGTGTTTTTAAACTTAACAAATATGTAAATTCTTGTCTCCCTTTCTCTGCAGCCTATTCAGCACATGTATTTTTACATGCACATAGAGAATCCTACCTGGTTTACCAGCTACATTCTTGTGAGTTGGCTGACTTGGGAGATACAAACTGTGAGAAGAAATCACTCCTCCTAAATGCTGTTGGAACGGAAAATCAACCTATGGGTGAGCTCCCTACTTCAACAACATGATACAGGCATCCATGTTCAGTAAAATAAAGATTTCTAAATTTTGGGATGATATATATTTCATGATGAATTTCAATTGGCATATATATTTTTACTTTTTAATGTCTCTCTGTATGTGTTTTGTGTGTGTGTATATATACATGTATATATATATATATGTATGTATATATACACACACACACTCTCCAGATTTTTCAAAATATAAAATATGTGTGTCTTATTTTACACTCCCTGAATTCATGTTCCTGTATGTGGATTTATAATCAACTTTTCACAAGATTATTCTCAGAAATATTCATCCATCTGAAATACATATTTGTTTCCTAGTACTGAAAACTAACTTCAGTGAATGGTGCATAGAAATCCTAACATTTCTACAGTAACTGACCCTGTTTAACATCAATGCAAGTAGACTGCTATGGGACATGATGTGTATTTTGACATTGATTTTTATTCAACACTGGTACATTACTATTTCTTCAGTTGATGCACATCATAGGATATATATTTCATCCTCAAGTTCACAAATTTCTAGGCATTTGGTTCACTTTCAATCAAATCCTGTTTCAGAACATATGTATTCCTCCATGTTTCTTGACTGGTCTTTTCATGAGACTTCTTTCCAAACACATTATTTTGGATTTCCATAATCACTTTGGAACCAAAACTCACACACCGCTCATGGTAAACCATCACCCTAATATTACCATTAGATGTATAACTGGTTTTAATGAATGATCGTGTATCAATAAAAGATTTCTTATATGTTTTCAGACATCAATTCAATCCATTATTTAAATTGGAACCAGTTATATTCTTTATTCACAGTATGGTCTATTCATGCATTATCTCTGTACTCATACACCCAGGGTACAACTATTTGTACCCCCGAATTCTAATTTATACGTCTTCAATGTATTGCTCCCAAAAATAGTGGAAGAAATACTCATGTCACCTGATCTACGTATATATTTCATCATTGTGATATTCTGAACACAAAACGCAAAGGTCACACTAATGATTGTACCCAATCCTAATTGGAAAGTGAGCATGGATTACTAAAACCATCCTTGTCTAGGTTGGCTAATGCTCTCAAATGTCAATTCTATTGGTGACTACACATTTGTTTCTGCCTAAGATTATATATTCAAACTCAACCCTGTTGAAAATGTCTAATCCTGTCACTCACTTTATACTATGCCTAATTTCCTAAAGTCTATATTCATATCTGCTTTCCTACATATCTTCCCCAGTTCATCATTGTGACTGACTCTTCACATGTGCTGACATTTACATTCACTCTCTAACAGACACCCTATTGCTAAAAATCTTTTTGTCTAAATATTGTACTCACTCTTCTTCCTAAACCTACTGACTATCTTTCTAATCCTACCTACTATCCCTTTTTGACTTGATATTCTCTTCTACATTCAATCATCCAAGGTACAAGGTCCTATGCCATTGTATGTTGATTTATCAGAGACATCTGTACAGAATGTAATTCAAAGCTAAGTATTCCAATCAAGGGCCCAATGCCCTTCTGGCCTTCAAATCTTACTTAGATTTCTGTTTTCATACATATATTTCACCTCTATATTATTATAAATATCACAGGTTCCCAATACCATTCTTCATCCAGCAGAATGATTTCTAACCCAAATTGAACATGTTCTTAACCCCAAGCATTCACTGTTTCCTCAATCTCACTTTACAGAAGAGCAGGGACAGAGTTGGTCTTACAATACCGGAATGTAGGGGATCTTCCACCTGCTGAGAACCTCCAAGGTCCATGGAGAAATGATCCCTGGAGAAGATGTAGGCAGCTAGGAAGAACCTGAGAGAGTAAAAGTCATTTTCCGTGGCAAACAACCTGGTCAGGATGAAGGGATGTGTCTGAATGAGTCTCTCTCTTCTTCATGTAGACAAGATGGACCAAACCAGGCCTGTGTGGAGAGCTTTCCCTGGGTGCCTATGGTTGATATACCATTCTAACTTGTGAAAGTGTCACAGGAAGCCGGGGCAGCCTCCATCTCATGGGACCCTTGGAAGCAACAGTTAGGACAAAGTGGTTTCCAAGGCAGTGACCTCAGTCAGTTCATGAATGAAGTGACCTCACCACACTTCCTCAGTGATAGAACTCTCTGAACTTGGGATCCAGGAAGCCAGGCACCCAGAGGCAGTCCCAGTGCCAGTCCCAGTGGGCTCACTTGTTTTGATTTACCAAGGACAGAGTCAGTCGTTATTGGTACCTATAGATGTGAGTATGGCCAATTGCAGGAATAGCTCTGAAGAGGATCTTTCCTGAGGAAGCAGGTAGTGGCTCACCCCTGGCTCCTGACAACTTCACAGAATTGGCCAAGGAGGCCAGATCTGAGACAAGACATGTCATTTCGGGGGAACCTAGTATGGCCCACCAGTCAGAGGACACTGTGGGTAGTCCCAGACCTCCTTGAAGGGAAGGAGGTGGCTTTGTGGGTGTGGGTGTGAGTTTCTGGTTTGGTCTCATGTTCTGAGAAGAGCTAGGAAAGTCGGTTTGTTTGGTTTGGAGTGGACTGTTTCTAGCAAGTCTTTTGACAAGGCGAGTGTTGCTTGGTCTGTGTATCTCACTGTGTCCGTGGTTGTAGACATTAGAAAAGAGAATGCATCAATTGATGTGTCCTCTCTAGTAGAAATCTTCCAGCATTCATCCTGCCCAATTTATGAATGGACTGCGGCTTGCATTATCCATGGGCAAAGCCTACTATCTTCCTAAATTCCTGTTTTCTTCCTGAATTCTGGCCACTCTTCAGAACAGGCTCATGGTTTTGTGTCCAAGATATGCACCACCTCCAAGCTTGGTGACATGGCCATGTACTAGATAGCTGAATGGAATGGCGAGCATCTCAGAAAACTCAGATATCAGTGAACCCATTAAAGTCTCAGTGGAGAAAACCCTGCTTTGGGCCTTTTGCTTACCTATTGTTCTGTTTCCCTGGATGTCAGCAAGGTCTTTGCCTCAGGACACACCTTTGTGAAGCCTGAAGTAAACAGTTTTCAAATGCAAACGAATGGGCATCACTTGTGGCTCTTTGCTTAATTGCTTTGCAAAGGGATGTGTCTGAATCAGCCTCTTGGCCCTGTGTGAGGCTTTGGCTTAGATTGTCAACACCTGATGGATCTCAGGAAAGATCCCATATGTGCATCCAAAGCCAATTTGGCAAAACAGCAGTCATTGTGGATGAAGTCTCTCGCCTTCCTCTGTAAGGTCCCTGAACTGCATCCAGTGAGAATAGGTATCCTTTGGGTCAAATGAGTTTTTCAAAGCCCTGCAGAGGCTAGGCATTATGTGCTTGTGTTTTCTCATGACTCCAATTTACAGAAAAATTGTGTACCCCACCATAAGCAGGCCTCAAAGTTTAGAGGCTGAGCAGTATTAAAGGCAGGCCTATTTGATCACTCCTGGTTCAAAGAAGGGTGTCAAGGCCAACCTGACATTAGGCAAATGAGGGGCAAGGGAGCTTATTGTGGACACTGTCTTAGGCTACAACCCTCATGGAAACCTCCATCCAGAGGTTATGAGGATTGTCTATATGGAAAAAGATGAGGGCCTTGTGGCAGTGTTTTGGTTTGAATTGTGGTATTTGTATGGCGGTGGAAGAGATGACTGGGTCCGCCTAGGCTTGAACTCTGGTGTGATTCCCCTTGGAGACTGAGTTCTGGAACGGACCTCAGAGAAGTATTGCCATAAATTGAGTTGGGATTTTCCGATCCATGCATGAGAGTCCCCCCTGGAAACTGAGATCAAAGCCCAGGGTGACTTTCCACTGAACACTGGGAATCTCAGCCAGGATATCACATGATTTTATTCTTAAAGACCTAGCAGCCATAGTTGAGAGTCAAAACACACATGGACCTCACATTGTAGACCTCAGTGGGCCTGGTTTCATGTGACGTTTTTTGGCCACTCTTTGAAAAGCCTTGTTTGTGAGAGTTCTCCAGAGCTTTCTTTGAAATTATCTTTCTCACCATTAAATGGTTCCTGAATGAATGGAAACCCACAGTGCCTCCAACTTCATCTTTTACAAATGGGTAGATGAGTACTGTGCAATCTTTGAAATTCCCATGACCAGGTGGCACTGGAGAACCTTAGGATGTCCTGTTGCTGATCATGAGTTTACCAGACAGGTGCCTTGATTGATGGCTTTCATGAAAATGATGAAGTACAGAGATGACAGTGAGGTGGGGCCTGCTGAGTAGTGGGCCTAGAGCAGTGGTGTGCAGGTGTGTGATAAAACATCTGTGGTGGGGCCATGAAAATCTGCAATGGGCTTCCAAATGTCTTGTGACTGACATGGTGCAGCCAGCAGACCCTTATATGTAAAGGCATCTTGTTACATGGAGAGGTTTCAGAACAATGTTCAGAATCAGGTTGCTATGGTCAAGGGGCCAAGCTCTTTGGGATAGAAGCATGGTTGGTGCATTCTCCTAGGACCCTGACACACCACACGTGACAGAACTCCCTCCAGCACTGTGTCCCAGTTGAAGTCGTTGTATTTCGTGAAGCAAATACTAAACTTCCAGTGAAGCAGCAAGAAACACCACGAAAAGTGGAGGATGACCAAATGGCTTCATAGTTCCCACGGGGAGATACTTAGCCCCCAGTGGCCACAGTTTACCTACAAAGAGAGAATTCAGCACTTCTGCCTCATGTGCATTGGAAAATTATAAACCATGTCCTCCAGGTCACATAGATGCAGAACCAGGTTTGATGGTCTCACTACAAAGGAAGCTAATGCTCCTGACAACAACATATATTTCAAGAGCCCAACCTCAGAGGCAGTTTCTCAAGAAGTCTTTAGGCCAGCAGAACTCCATGTTTGTGGAGTGTTTATCCTCTCCCTTACTTATGGAAACACCTCTACCACCTCCAAAGTTGTGAACTCCTGAGCATTTTTTATTCCACATATGTATTCAAAGAATTTCTAACTCTTCTCCTCGAATTGCGTCTTACTTGGGGCAAGGGTATTGTCAAGGCATTTTTCTGGATGACAGTGTGAAGATTTTGTGTAGCACATATTTCCATACACATTGGATTCATTTTCCTATTTTCCATTCCAAATACTGAATCCCTGACACTAACCCATACCCTACTAGACTCTGACTACAAATTCTAATATGACAGAAAAAAATAACCCAAACAGAATAGAAATACAAGCAGTTCAGAGGAGGCATGGTGTGTAGTTTGACAGGCCTTTTGCATTATAAAGGGTAGATTTTATGAATCTAGTCCAATGTAAGAGTTCTCCATGTGTTTTTAAACTTAACAAATATGTGAATTCCTGTCTCCCTTTCTCTGCAGCCTATTCAGCACATGTATTTTTACATGCACATAGAGAATCCTACCTGGTTTCCCAGCTACATTCTTGTGAGGTGGCTGACTTGGCAGATACAAACTGTGAGAAGAAATCACTCCTCCTAAATGCTGTTGGAACTGAAAATCAACCTATGGGTGAGCTTCCTACTTCAACAACATGATACATACATCCATGTTCAGTAAAATAAATATTTCTGGACCTTGGGATGATATATATTTCAGGATGAATTTCTATTGTCATATATATTTTTACTTTTTAATGTCTGTGTGTGTGTGTTTTGTGTATATATATGTATATATACACACACACACTCTCCAGATTTTTCAAAATATAAAATATGTGTGTCTTATTTTACACTCCCTGAATTTATGTTGATGTATGTGGATTTATAATCAGCTTTTCACAAGATTATTCTCAGAAATATTCTTCCACCTGAAATACATATTTCTTTCAAGTACTGAAACCTAACTTCAGTGAATGGTGCATACAAATCCTAACATTTCTACAGTAACTGACCCTGTTTAACATCAATGCAAGTAGACTCCTATGGGACATGATGTGTATTTTGACATTTATTTTTATTCAACACTGGTATATTACTATTTCTTTAGTTGATGCACATCATAGGATATATATTTCATCCTCTAGTTCACAAATTTCTAGGCATTTAGTTCACTTTCAATCAAATCCTGCTTCAGCAAGAAACACCAGTAAAAGTGGAGGATTACCAAATGGCTTCACAGTTCCCACGGGGAGATACTTAGCCCCCAGTGGCCACAGTTTACCTACAAAGAGAGAATTCAGCCCTTTCGCCCCATGTTCATTGGAAAATCAGAAACCATGTCCTCCAAGTCACATAGATGCAGACCCAGCTTTGATGGTCTCACTACAAAGGAAGCTAATGCTCCTGACAACAACATATATTTCAAGAGCCCAACCTCAGAGGCAGTTTCTCAAGAAGTCTTTAGGCCAGCAAAGCTCCATGTTTGTGGAGTGTTTATCCTCTCCCTTACTTATGGAAACTCCTCTACCACCTCCAAAGTTGTGAACTTCTGAGCATTTTTCATTCCACATATATATTCAAAGATTTTCTAACTCTTCTCCTCGAATTGTGTCTTACTTGGGGCAAGGGTATTGTCAAGGCATTTTTCTGGATGACAGTGTGAAGATTTTGTGTAGCACATATTTCCATACACATTGGATTCATTTTCCTATTTTCCATTCCAAATACTGAATCGCTGACACTAACCCATACCCTACTAGACTCTGACTACAAATCCTAATATGATAAAAAGAAATAACCCAAACGGAATAGAAATACAAGCAGTTCAGAGGAGGCATGGTGTGCCGTTGGACAGGCCTTTTGTGTAATAAAGGGTACATGTTATGAATCTAGTCCAATGTAATAGTTCTCCATGTGTTTTTAAACTTAACAAATATGTGAATTCCTGTCTCCCTTTCTCTGCACCCTATTCAGCACAGTTATTCTTACATGCACATATAGAATCCTACTTGGTTTCCCAGCTACTTTTTTGTGAGGTGGCTTAAATGGCAGATACAAACTGTGAGAGGAAATCACTCCTCCTAAATGCTGTTTCAACTGAAAATCAACCTATGGGTGAGCTTTCTACTTCAACAACATGATACATACATCCATGTTCAGTAAAATAAATATTTCTGGATCTTGGGATGATATATATTTCATGATGAATTTCAATTGGCATATATATTTTTACTTTTTAATGTCTCTCTGTGTGTGTTTTGTATATATATATATATATATATATATATATATATATATATATATACATATATATATATATATGTTTATATACACACACACAGTCTTCAGATTTTTCAAAATATAAAATATGTGTGTCTTATTTTACACTCCCTGAATTCATGTTCATGTCTGTGGATTCATAATCAACTTTTCACCAGATTATTCTCAGAAATATTCATCCACCTGAAATACATATTTGTTTCCTAGTATTGAAAACTAACTTCAGTGAATGGTGCATAGAAATCCTAACATTTCTACAGTAACTGAAACTGTTTAACATCAACGCAAGTAGACTCCTATGGGACATGATGTGTATTTTGACATTTATTTTTATTCAACACTGGTACACTACTATTTCTTCAGTTGATGCACATCATAGAATATATATTTCATCCTCAAGTTCACAAATTTCTAGGCATTTGGTTCACTTTCCATAAAATCCTGCTTCAGAACACATGTATTCCTCCATGTTTCTTGACTGGTCTTTTCATGAGACTTCTTTCCAAACACATTATTTTGGATTTCCATAATCACTTTGGAACCAAAACTCACACACAACTCATGGTAAATCATCACCCTAATATTACCATTAGATGTTTAACTGGTTGGAGTGAATGATCGTGTATCAATATAAGATTTCTTATATGTTTTCAGATATCAATTCAATCCATTATTTAAATTGGAACCAGTTATATTCTTTATTCACAGTATGGTCTATTCTTGCATTATGCCTATACTCATAGACCCATGGTACACCTATTTGTACCCCCGAATTCTAATTTATATGTCTTCAACGTATTGCTCCCAAAAATAGTGGAAGAAATACTCATGTCACCTGATCTACATATATATTTTATCACAGTGATATTCTGAACACAAAATTCAAAGGTCACACTTATGATTGTACCTAAGCCTAATTGGAAAGTGAGCATGGATTACTAAAGCCATCCTTGTCTAGGTTGACTAATGCTCTCAAATGTCAATTCTATGGGTGACTACACATTTGTTTGTGCCTAAGATTATATATTCAACCTCAACCCTGTTGAAAATGTCTATTCCTATCACTCACTTTATACTTTGCCTAATTTCCTAATGTCTATATTCATATTTGCTTTCCTACATATCTTCCCCAGTTCATCATTATGACTGACTCTTCACATGTGCTGACATTTACATTCACTCTGTAACAGACACCATATTGCTAAAGAACTTTTGGTCCAAATATTATACTCACTCTTCTTCCTAAACCTACTGACTATCGTTCTAATCCTACCTACTATCCCTTTTTGACTTGATCTTCTCTTCTACATTCAATCCTCCAAGGTACAAGGTCTTATGCCATTGTATGTTGATTTATCAGAGACATCTGTACAGAATGTAATTCAAAGCTAAGTATCCCAATCAAGGGCCCAATGCCCCTCTGGCCTTCAAATCTTACTTAGATTTCTGTTTTCATACATATATTTCACCTCTATATTATTATAAATATCACAGGTTCTCAATACCATTCTTCATCCAGCAGAATGTTTTCTAACCCAAATTGAACATGTTCTTAACCCCAAGCATTCACTGTTTCCTCAATCTCACTTTACAGAAGAGTAGGGACAGAGTAGGTCTTACAATACAGGAATGTAGAGGATCTTCCACCTGCTGAGAACCTCAAAGGTCCATGCAGAAATGATCCCTGGAGAAGATGTAGGCAGCTAGGAAGAACCTGAGAGAGTAAAAGTCATCTTCCGTGGCAAACAACCTGGTCAGGATAAAGGGATGTGTCTGAATGAGCCTCTCTCTTCTTCATGTGGACAAGATGGACCAAACCAGGCCTGTGTGGAGAGCTTTTCCTGGGTGCCGATGGTTGAGATACCATTCTAACTTGTGAAAGTGTCATAGGAAGCAGGGGCAGCCTCCATCTCATGGGACCCTTGGAAGCAACAGTTAAAACAAAGTTTTTTCCAAAGAAGTGACCTCATTCAGTTTCTGAAGGAAGTGGCCTCACCACACTTTCTTGGTGATAGAACTCTCTGAACATGGGATCCAGGAACCCAGGCACCCAGAGGCAGTTTCAGTGCCAGTCCCAGTGCGCACACTTGTTTGGATTTACCAAGGACAGAGTCAGCCTTTCTTGGTACCTACAGATGTGAGGATGGCCAATTGCCAGGCAAAGCTCTGAAGGGGGTCTTTCCTGAGAAAGCAAGTAGTGGCTCAACCCTGGCTCCTGACAACTTCACAGAATTGGCCAAGGAGGCCAGATCTGAGACAAGACACGCCATTTCGGGGGAACCTAGTATAGCCCAACAGTCAGAGGACACTGCGGGTAGTCACAGACCTCCTTGGGGGAAGGAGGTGGCTTTGTGGGTGTGGGTGTGAGTTTGTGGTTTGGTCTCCTGTTCTGAGTAGAGCTAGAAAA
Source organism: Ictidomys tridecemlineatus (assembly GCF_052094955.1). NCBI lineage: Eukaryota > Metazoa > Chordata > Mammalia > Rodentia > Sciuridae > Ictidomys > Ictidomys tridecemlineatus. The sequence goes on along the minus strand of NC_135480.1, from coordinate 123,239,881 downwards.
GTCTGTTTGTTTGGTTTTGAGTGGAATGTTTCTAGCAAGTCTTTTGACAAGGCGAGTGTTGCATTGTCTGTGTATCGCACTGTGTCCGTGGTTGTAGACATTAGAAAAGAGAATGCATCAATGGATGTGTCCTGTCTAGTAAAAAGCTTCCAGCATTCATCCTGCCCAATTTATGAATGGACTGCGGCTTGCCTTATCCATGGGCAAAACCTACTATCTTCCTAAATTCCTGTTTTCTTCCTGAATTCTGGCCACTCTTCAGAATAGGCTCATGGTTTTGTGTCCAAGACATGTACCACCTCCAAGTTTGATGACATGGCCATGTACTAGATAGCTGAAAGAAATGGCAAGCATCTCAGAAAACTCAGATATCAGAGGGCCCATTAAAGTCTCAGTGGAGAAACCCTTCTTTGGGCCTTTTGCTTATCTATTGTTCAGTTTCCCTGGATGTCAGCAAGGTCTTTGCCTCAGGACACACCTTTGTGAATCCTGAAGAAAACAGTTTTCAAATGCAAAAGAATGGGCATCACTTGTGGCTCTTTGCTTAATTGCTTTGCAAAGGGATGTCTGAGTCAGCCTCCTTGACATATGTGAGGCTGTGGCTTAGATTGTCAGCACCTGATGGATCTCAGGAAAGATCCCATATGTGCATCCAAAGCCAATATGGCAAACCAGCAGTCATTGTGGATGAAGTCTCTCGCCTTCCTCTGTAAGGTCCCTGACGTGCATCCAGTGAGAATAGGGATCTTTTGGGTCAAATGTGTTTTTCAAAGCCCTTCAGAGGCTAGCCATTATGTGCTTGTGTTTTCTCATGACTCCAATTTACAGAAAAAATCTGTACACCACCATCAGCAGGCCTCAAAGTTTAGAAGCTGAGCAGTATTAAAGGCAGGCCTATTTGATCACTCCTGGTTCAAAGAATGGTGTCCAGGCCACCTTGACATTAGGCAAATGAGGGGCAAGGGAGCTTATTGTGGACACTGTCTTAGGCTACACCCCTCATTGAAACCTCCAGCCAGAGGTTATGAGGATTGTCTATATGGAAGAAGTTGAGGGCCTTGTGGCAGTGTTTTGGTTTGAATTGTGGTCATTTGTATGGCGGTGGAAGAGATGACTGGGTCCGCCTGGGCTTGAACTCTGGTGTGATTCCCCTTGGAGACTGAGTTCTGGAACTGACCTCAGAGAAGTATTGCCATGAATTGAGTTGGGATTTTCCGAGGCCACGAAAGAGAGTCCCCACTGGAAACTGAGAACAAAGCCCAGGGTTACTTTCCACAGAACACTGGGAATCTCAGCCAGATTATCAGATGATTTTATTCTTAAGGACATGGAAGCCATAGTTGAGAGTCAAAACACACATCTACCTCACATTGTGGACCTCAGTGGGCCTGGTTTCATGTGACGTTTTTTGGCCACTCTTTGTGAAGCCTTGTTTGTGAGAGTTCTCCAGAGCTTTCATTGAAATGATCTTTCTCACCATTAAATGGTTTCTGAATTAATGGAAACCCACAGTGCCTCCAACTTAATCCTTTAAAAATAGCTAGATAAATACCGTGCAATCTTTGAAATTCCCATGACCAGGTGGCACTGGAGAACCTTAGGATATCCTGTTGCTGATCATGAGTTTACGAGACAGGTGCCTTGATTGAAGGCTTTCATGAAAATGATGAAGAACAGAGATGCCAGTGAGGTGGGGCCTGCTGAGTAGTGGGCCTAGAGCAGTGGTGTGCAGGTGTGTGATAAAACATCTGTGGTGGGGCCATGTGGATCTTCCATGGGCTTCCAAATGTCTTGTGACTGACATGGTGCAGCCAGCAGACCCTTATATATAAAGGCATCTTGTTATATGGAGAGGTTTCAGAACAATGTTCAGAATCAGGTTGCTATGGTCAAGGGGCCAAGCTCTGTGGGATAGATGCTTGCTTGGTGCTTTCTCCTAGGACCCTGACACACCACACGTGACAGAACTCCCTCCAGCACTGTGTCCCAGTTGAAGTCCTTGTATTTCGTGAAGCAAATACCAAACTCCCAGTGAAGCAGCAAGAAACACCACGAAAAGTGGAGGATGACCAAATGGTTTTACAGTTCCCACGGGGAGATACTTAGCCCCCATTGGCCACAGTTTACCTTCAAAGAGAGAATTCAGCACTTCTGCCTCATGTTCATTGGAAAATCAGAAACCATGTCCTCCAGGTCACATAGATGCAGACCCAGCTTTGATGGTCTCACTACAAAGGAAGCTAATGCTCCTGACAACAACATATATTTCAAGAGCCCAACCTTAGAGGCAGTTTCTCAAGAAGTCTTTAGGCCAGCAGAGCTCCATGTTTGTGGAGTGTTTATCCTCTCCCTTACTTATGGAAACTCTTCTACCACCTCCAAAGTTGTGAACTCCTGAGCATTTTTCATTTCACATATGTATTCAAAGATTTTCTAACTCTTCTCCTCGAATTGCGTCTTACTTGTGGTAAGGGTATTGTCAAGGCATTTTTCTGGAGGACAGTGGGAAGATTTTGTGTAGCACATATTTGCATACACATTGGATTCATTTTCCTATTTTCCATTCCAAATACTTAATCCCTGACACTAACCCATACCCTACTAGACTCTGACTACAAATCCTAATATGATAGAAAAAATAACCCAATCAGAATATAAATACAAGCAGTTCAGAGGAGGCATGGTGTGTAGTTGGACAGGCCTTTTGCATTATAAAGGGTAGATGTTATGAATCTAGTCCAATGTAATAGTTCTCCATGTGTTTTTAAACTTAAAACATATGTGAATTCCTGTCTCCCTTTCTCTGCAGCCTATTCAGCACATGTATTTTTACATGCACATAGAGAATCCTACCTGGTTTCCCAGCTACATTCTTGTGAGGTGGCTGACTTGGCAGATACAAACTGTGAGAAGAAATCACACTTCCTAAATGCTGTTGAAACTGAAAATCAATCTATGGGTGAGCTTCCTACTTCAACAACATGATACATACATCCATGTTCAGTAAAATAAATATTTCTGGATCTCGGGATGATATATATTACATGATGAATTTCAATTGGCATATATATTTTTACTTTTTAATGTTTCTCTGTGTGTGTTTTGTTTGTATATATATATATATATATATATATATATATATATATTTATATATATATATATACACTCACACACACTCTCCAGATTTTTCAAAATATAAAATATGTGTGTCTTATTTTACACTCTCTGAATTCATGCTCATGTATGTGGATTTATAATCAACTTTTCACAAGATTATTCTCAGAAATATTCATCCACCTGAAATACATAGTTGTTTTCCAGTACTTAAAACTAACTTCAGTGAATGGTGCATAGAAATCCTAACATTTCTACAGTAACTGACCCTGTTTAACATCAATGCAAGTAGACTCCTATGGGAAATGATGTGTATTTTGACATTTATTTTTATTCAACACTGGTACACTACTATTTCTTCAGTTGATGCACATCATAGAATATATATTTCATCCTCAAGTTCACAAATTTCTAGGCATTTGGTTCACTTTCCATAAAATCCTGCTTCAGAACACATGTATTCCTCCATGTTTCTTGACTGGTCTTTTCATGAGACTTCTTTCCAAACACATTATTTTGGATTTCCATAATCACTTTGGAACCAAAACTCACACACAACTCATGGTAAATCATCACCCTAATATTACCATTAGATGTTTAACTGGTTGGAGTGAATGATCGTGTATCAATATAAGATTTCTTATATGTTTTCAGATATCAATTCAATCCATTATTTAAATTAGAACCAGTTATATTCTTTATTCACAGTATGGTCTATTCATGCATTATGCCTATACTCATAGACCCATGGTACACCTATTTGTACTCCCGAATTCTAATTTATATGTCTTCAACGTATTGCTCCCAAAAATAGTGGAAGAAATACTCATGTCACCTGATCTACATATATATTTTATCACAGTGATATTCTGAACACAAAATTCAAAGGTCACACTTATGATTGTACCTAAGCCTAATTGGAAAGTGAGCATGGATTACTAAAGCCATCCTTGTCTAGGTTGACTAATGCTCTCAAATGTCAATTCTATGGGTGACTACACATTTGTTTCTGCCTAAGATTAAATATTCAACCTCAACCCTGTTGAAAATGTCTATTCCTATCACTCACTTTATACTTTGCCTAATTTCCTAATATCTATATTCATATTTGCTTTCCTACATATCTTCCCCAGTTCATCATTATGACTGACTCTTCACATGTGCTGACATTTACATTCACTCTGTAACAGACACCATATTGCTAAAGAACTTTTGGTCCAAATATTATACTCACTCTTCTGTATAAACCTACTGACTATCTTTCTAATCCTACCTACTATCCCTTTTTGACTTGATCTTCTCTTCTACATTCAATCCTCCAAGGTACAAGGTTTATGCCATTGTATGTTGATTTATCAGAGACATCTGTACAGAATGTTATTCAAAGCTAAGTATCCCAATCAAGGGCCCAATGCCCCTCTGGCCTTCAAATCTTACTTAGATTTCTGTTTTCATACATATATTACACCTCTATATTATTATAAAAATCACAGGTTCCCAATACCATTCTTCATCCAGCAGAATGATTTCTAACCCAAATTGAACATGTTCTTAACCCCAAGCATTCACTGTTTCCTCAATCTCACTTTACAGAAGAGTAGGGACAGAGTAGGTCTTACAATACAGGAATGTAGAGGATCTTCCACCTGCTGAGAACCTCAAAGGTCCATGCAGAAATGACCCCTGGAGAAGATGTAGGCAGCTAGGAAGGACCTGAGAGAGTAAAAGTCATCTTCCGTGGCAAACAACCTGGTCAGGATGAAGGGATGTGTCTGAATGAGCCTCTCTCTTCTTCATGTGGACAAGATGGACCAAACCAGGCCTGTGTGGAGAGCTTTTCCTGGGTGCCGATGGTTGAGATACCATTCTAACTTGTGAAAGTGTCATAGGAAGCAGGGGCAGCCTCCATCTCATGGGACCCTTGGAAGCAACAGTTAAAACAAAGTTTTTTCCAAAGAAGTGACCTCATTCAGTTTCTGAAGGAAGTGGCCTCACCACACTTTCTTGGTGATGGAATTCTCTGAACATGGGATCCAGGAACCCAGGCACCCAGAGGCAGTTTCAGTGCCAGTCCCAGTGCGCACACTTGTTTGGATTTACCAAGGACAGAGTCAGTCTTTCTTGGTACCTACAGATGTGAGGATGGCCAATTGCCAGGCAGAGCTCTGAAGGGGGTCTTTCCTGAGAAAGCAAGTAGTGGCTCAACCCTGGCTCCTGACAACTTCACAGAATTGGCCAAGAGGCCAGATCTGAGACAAGACACGCCATTTCGGGGGAACCTAGTATAGCCCACCAGTCAGAGGACACTGTGGGTAGTCACAGACCTCCTTGGGGGAAGGAGGTGGCTTTGTGGGTGTGGGTGTGAGTTTGTGGTTTGGTCTCCTGTTCTGAGTAGAGCTAGAAAAGTCTGTTTGTTTGGTTTTGAGTGGAATGTTTCTAGCAAGTCTTTTGACAAGGCGAGTGTTGCATTGTCTGTGTATCGCACTGTGTCCGTGGTTGTAGACATTAGAAAAGAGAATGCATCAATGGATGTGTCCTGTCTAGTAGAAAGCTTCCAGCATTCATCCTGCCCAATTTATGAATGGACTGCGGCTTGCCTTATCCATGGGCAAAACCTACTATCTTCCTAAATTCCTGTTTTCTTCCTGAATTCTGGCCACTCTTCAGAATAGGCTCATGGTTTTGTGTCCAAGACATGTACCACCTCCAAGCTTGGTGACATGGCCATGTACTAGATAGCTGAAAGAAATGGCAAGCATCTCAGAAAACTCAGATATCAGAGGGCCCATTAAAGTCTCAGTGGAGAAACCCTTCTTTGGGCCTTTTGCTTATCTATTGTTCAGTTTCCCTGGATGTCAGCAAGGTCTTTGCCTCATGACACACCTTTGTGAAGCCTGAAGAAAACAGTTTTCAAATGCAAACGAATGGGCATCACTTGTGGCTCTTTGCTTAATTGCTTTGCAAAGGGATGTGTCTGAGTCAGCCTCCTTGACATATTTGAGGCTGTGGCTTAGATTGTCAGCACCTGATGGATCTCAGGAAAGATCCCATATGTGCATCCAAAGCCAATATGGCAAAACAGCAGTCATTGTGGATGAAGTCTCTCGCCTTCCTCTGTAAGGTCCCTGACGTGCATCCAGTGAGAATAGGGATCTTTTGGGTCAAATGTGTTTTTCAAAGCCCATCAGAGGCTAGCTATTATGTGCTTGTGTTTTCTCATGACTCCAATTTACAGAAAAAGTCTGTACACCACCATCAGCAGGCCTCAAAGTTTAGAAGCTGAGCAGTATTAAAGGCAGGCCTATTTGATCACTCCTGGTTCAAAGAATGGTGTCCAGGCCACCTTGACATTAGGCAAATGAGGGGCAAGGGAGCTTATTGTGGACACTGTCTTAGGCTGCGCCCCTCATGGAAACCTCCAGCCAGAGGTTATGAGGATTGTCTATATGGAAGAAGTTGAGGGCCTTGTGGCAGTGTTTTGGTTTGAATTGTGGTCATTTGTATGGCAGTGGAAGAGATGAGTGTGTCCGCCTGGGCTTGAACTCTGGTGTGATTCCCCTTGGAGACTGAGTTCTGGAACTGACCTCAGAGAAGTATTGCCATGAATTGAGTTGGGATTTTCCGAGGCCACGCATGAGAGTCCCCCCTGGAAACTGAGATCAAAGCCCAGGGTGACTTTCCACAGAACATTGGGAATCTCAGCCAGGATATCACATGATTGTATTCTTAAAGACCTGGCAGCCATAGTTGAGAGTGAAAACACACATGGACCTCACATTGTAGACCTCAGTTGGCCTGGTTTCATGTGACGTTTTTTGGCCACTCTTTGGGAAGCCTTGTTTCTGAGAGTTCTCCAGAGTTTTCGTTGAAATGATCTTTCTCACGATTAAATGGTTCCTGAATGTATGGAAACCCACAGTGCCTCCAACTTCATTCTTTAAAAATGGCTAGATAAATACCGTGCAATCTTTGAAATTTCCATGACCAGGTGGCACTGGAGAACCTTAGGATGTCCTGTTCCTGATCATGAGTTTACCAGACAGGTGCCTTGATTTACGGCTTTCATGAAAATGATGAAGAACAGAGATGCCAGTGAGGTGGGGCCTGCTGAGTAGTGGGCCTAGAGCAGTGGTGTGCAGGTGTTTGATAAAACATCTGTGTTGGGGCCATGTGGATCTGCCATGGGCTTGCAAATGTCTTGTGACTGACATGGTGCAGCCAGCAGACCCTTATATGTAAAGGCATCTTGTTATATGGAGAGGTTTCAGAACAGTGTTCAGAATCAGGTTGCTATAGTCAAGGGGCCAAGCTCTGTGGGATAGAAGCATGGATGGTGCATTCTCCTAGGACCCTGACACACCACACTTGACAGAACTCCCTCCAGCACTGTGTCCCAGTTGAAGTCCTTGTTTTTCGTGAAGCAAATACCAAACTCCCAGTGAAGCAGCAAGAAACACCACGAAAATTGGAGGATGACAAAATGGCTTCACAGTTCCCACGGGGAGATATTTAGCCCCCAGTGGCCACGGTTTACCTACAAAGACAGAATTCAGCACTTCTGCCTCATGTTCATTGGAAAATCAGAAACCATGTTCTCCAGGTCACATAGATGCAGAACCAGCTTTGTTGGTCTCACTACAAAGGAAGCTAATGCTCCTGACAGCAACATATATTTCAAGAGCCCAACCTCAGAGGCAGTTTCTCAAGAAGTCTTTAGGCCAGCAGAGCTCCATGTTTGTGGAGTGTTTATCCTCTCCCTTACTTATGGAAACTCCTCTACCACCTCCAAAGTTGTGAACTCCTGAGCACTTTTCATTCCACATATGTATTCAAAGATTTTCTAACTCTTCTCCTGGAATTGCGTCTTACTTGGAGCAAGGGTATTGTCAAGGCATTTTTGTGGATGACAGTGGGAAGATTTTGTGTAGCATATATTTGCATACACATTGGATTCATTTTCCTATTTTCCATTCCAAATACTGAATCCCTGACACAAACCCATACCCTACTAGACTCTGACTACAAATCCTAATATGATAGAAAGAAATAACCCAAACAGAATAGAAATACAAGCAGTTCAGAGGAGGTATGGTGTGTAGTTGGACAGGCCTTTTGCATTATAAAGTGTAGATGTTGTGAATCTAGCCCAATGTAATAGTTCTCCATGTGTTTTTAAACTTAACAAATACGTGAATTCCTGTCTCCCTTCCTCTGCAGCCTATACAGCACATGTATTTTTACATGCACATAGAGAATCCTACCTGGTTTCCCAGCTACTTGTTAGGTGGCTGACTTGGCAGATACAAACTGTGAGAAGAAACCACTCCTCCTAAATGCTGTTAAAACTGATAATCAACCTATGGGTGAGCTTCCTACTTCAACAACATGATACATACATCCATGTTCAGTAAAATAAATATTTCTGGATCTTGGGATGATATATATTTCATGATGAATTACAATTGGCATATATATTTTTACTTTTTAATGTCTCTCTGTGTTTGTTTTGTGTGTATATATATGTATATATACACACACACACTCTCCAGATTTTTCAAAATATAAAACATGTGTGTCTTATTTTACACTCCCTAAATTCATGTTCATGTATGTGGATTTATAATCAACTTTTCACAAGATTATTCTCAGAAATATTCATCCACCTGAAGTACATATTTGTTTCCTAGTACTGAAAACTAACTTCAGTGAAAGATGCATAGAAATCCTAACATTTCTACAGTAACTGACCCTGTTTAACATCAATGCAAGTAGACTCCTATGGGACATGATGTGTATTTTGACATTTATTATTATTCAACATTGGTAGATTACTATTTCTTCAGTTGATGCACATCATAGGATATATATTTCATCCTCAATTCACAAATTTCTAGGCATTTGGTTCACTTTCAATCAAATCCTGCTTCAGAACACATGTATTCCTTTATGTTTCTTGACTGGTCTTTTCATGAGACTTCTTTCCAAACACATTATTTTGGATTTCCATAATCACTCTGGAACCAAAACTCACACACCCCTCATGGTAAACCATCACCCTAATATTACCATTAGATGTATAACTGGTTGGAATGAATGATCGTGTATCAATATAAGATTTCTTATATGTTTTCAGATATCAATTCAATCCATTATTTAAATTGGAACCAATTATATTTTTTATTCACAGTATGGTCTATTCATGCATTACCTCTATACCCATAGACCCAGGGTACAGCTATTTGTACCCCCGAATTATAATTTATACGTCTTCAACGTATTGCTCCCAAAAATAGTGGAAGAAATACTCATGTCAGCTGTTGTACATATATATTTTATCACAGTGATATTCTGAACACAAAATGCAAAGGTCACACTTATGATTGTACCTAAGCCTAATTGGAAAGTGAGCATGGATTACTAAAACCATCCTTGTATAGGTTGGCTAATGCTCTCAAATGTCAATTCTACTGGTGACTACACATTTGTTTCTGCCTAAAATTATATATTCAACCTCAACCATGTTGAAAATGTCTAATCCTATCACTCACTTTATACTTTGCCTAATTTCCTAATGTCTATATTCATATCTGCTTTCCTACATATCTTCCCCAGTTCTTCATTGTGACTGACTCTTCACATGTGCTGACATTTACATTCACTCTCTAACAGACACCCTATTGCTAAACAACTTTAGGTCCATATATTATACTCACTCTTCTTCCTAAACCTACTGACTATCTTTCTAATCCTACCTACTATCCCTTTTTGACTTGATCTTCTCTTCTACATTCAATCATCCAAGGTACAAGGTCCTATGCCATTGTATGTTGATTTATCAGAGAAATCTGTACAGAATGTAATTCAAAGCTAAGTATCCAAATCAAGGGCTCAATGCGCTTCTGGCCTTCAAATCTTACTTAGATTTCTGTTTTCATACATATATTTCACCTCTATATTATTATAAATATCACAGGTTCCCAATACCATTCTTCATTTAGCAGAATTATTTCTAACCCAAATTGAACATGTTCTTAACCCCAAGCATTCACTGTTTCCTCAATCTCACTTTACAGAAGAGCAGGGACAGAGTTGGTCTTACAATACAGGAATGTAGGGCATCCTCCACCTGCTGCGACCCTCAAATGTCCATGCAAAAATGATCCCTGGAGAAGATGTAGGCAGCTAGGAAGGACCTGAGAGAGTAAAAGTCATCTTCCGTGGCAAACAACGTGGTCAGGATGAAGGGATGTGTCTGAATGAGCCTCTCTCTTCTTAATGTAGACAAGATGGATCAAACCAGGCCTGTGTGAAGAGCTTTTCCTGGGTGCCTATGGTTGATATACCATTCTAACTTGTGAAAGTGTCAAAGAAAGCAGGGGCAGCCTCCATCTCATGGGACACTTGAAAGCAACAGTTAGGACAAAGTGGTTTACAAGGCAATGACCTCATTCAGTTCCTGAGGATGTGACCTCACCACACTTCCTTGACCTCACCACAGTTCCAGTGATGGAACTCTCTGAACTTGGGATCCAGGAAGCCAGGCACCCAGAGGCAATCCCAGTGCCAGTCCCAGTGGGCTCACTTGTTCGGATTTACCAAGGAGAGAGTCAGTCTTTCTTGGTACCTACAGATGTGAGGATGGCCAATTGCCAGGAAAGCTCTGAAGGGGGTTTTTCCTGAGAAAGCAGGTACTGGCTCACCCCTGGCTCCTGACAACTTCACAGAATTGGCCAAACAGGCCAGATCTGAGACAAGACAGGCCATTTCAGGGGAACATAGTATGGCCCACCAGTCAGAGGACACTTCGGGTAGTCACAGACCTCCTTGGGGGAAGGAGGTGGCTTTGTGGGTGTGGGTGTGAGTTTGTGGTTTGGTCTCATGTTCTGAGAAGAGCTAGGAAAGGCGGTTTGTTGGGTTTGGAGTGCACTGTTTCTAGCAAGTCTTTTGACAAGGCGAGTGTTGCTTTGTCTGTGTATCGCACTGTGTCCCTGGTTGTAGACATTAGAAAAGAGAATGCATCAATGGATGTGTCCTGTCTAGTAGAAAGCTTCCAGCATTCATCCTGCCCAATTTATGAATGGACTGCGGCTTGCCTTATCCATGGGCAAAACCTACTATCTTTTTAAATTCCTGTTTTCTTCCTGAGTTCTTGCCACTCTTCAGAATTGGCTCATGATTTTGTGTCCAAGATATGTAACACCTCCAATCTTGGTGACATGGCCATGTACTAGATAGCTGAAAGGAATGGCGAGCATCTCAGAAAACTCAGATAGCAGTGGGCCCATTAAAGTCTCAGTGGAGAAACACTGCTTTGGGCCTTTTGCTTACCTATTGTTCTGTTTCCCTGGATGTCAGCAAGGTCTTTGCCTCAGGACACACCTTTGTGAAGCCTGAAGAAAACAGTTTTCAAATGCAAACAAATGGGCATCACTTGTGGCTCTTTGCTTAATTGCTTTGCAAAGGGATGTGTCTGAATCAGCCTCTTGGCCCTGTGTAAGGCTGTGGTTTAGATTGTCAGCACCTGATGGATCTCAGGAAAGATCCCATATGTGTATCCAAAGCCAATATAGCAAAACAGCAGTCATTGTGGATGAAGTCTCTCGCCTTCCTCTGTAAGGTCCCTGACCTGCATCAAGTGAGAATAGGGATCCTTTGGGTCAAATGAGTTTTTCAAAGCCCTGCAGAGGCTAGCCATTATGTGCTTGTGTTTTCTCATGACTCCAATTTACACAAAGTATCTGTACCCCACCAACAGCAGGCCTCAAAGTTTAGAAGCTGAGCAGTACTAAAGGCAGGCCTATTTGATTACTCCTGGTTCAAAGAAGGGTGTCCAGGCCACCCTGACATTAGGCAAATGAGGGGCAAGAGAGCTTATTGTGGACAATGTCTTAGGCTGCGCCCCTCATGGAAACCTCCAGCCAGAGGTTATGAAGAATATGTATGAAAACATATTCTTCTATATGGAAGAAGTTGAGGGCCTTTTGGCAGTGTTTTGGTTTGAATTGTGGTCATTTGTATGGCGGTGGAAGAGATGAGTGGGTCCGCCTGGGCTTGAACTCTGGTGTGATTCCCCTTGGAGACTGAGTTCTAGAACTGACCTCAGAGAAGTATTGCCATGAATTGAGTTGGGATTTTCGGAGGCCCCTCATGAGAGTCCCCTCTGGAAACTGAGATCAAAGCCCAGGTGACTTTCCACAGAACACTGGGAATCTCAGGCAGGATATCACATGATTTCATTATTAAAGACCTGGCAGCCATAGTTTAGTGTCAAAACACACATGGACCTCACATTGTACACCGCAGTCGGCCTAGTTTCATGTGACCTTTTTTTTCCCACTCTTCGGGAAGCCTTGTTTGTGAGAGTTCTCCAGAGCTTTCATTGAAATGATCTCTCTCACCATTAAATGGTTCCTGAATGAATGGAAACCAACAGTGCCTCCAACTTCATCCTTGAAAAGTGGCTAGATAAATACCGTGCAATCTTTGAAATTTCCATCACCAGGTGGCACTGGAGAACCTTAGGATGTCCTGTTTCTGATCATGAGTTTACCAGACAGGTGCCTTGATTGACGGCTTTCATGAAAATGATGAAGAACAGAGATGCCAGTGAGGTGGGGCCTGCTGAGTAGTGGGCCTAGAGCAGTGGTGTGCAGGTATGTGATAAAACATCTGTGGTGGGGCCATGTGGATCTGCCATGCGCTTCCAAATGTCTTGTGACTGACATGGTGCAGCCAGCAGAACCTTATATGTAAAGGCATCTTGTTATATGGAGAGGTTTCAGAACAATGTTCAGAATCAGGTTGCTATGGTCAAGGGGCCATGCTCTGTGGGATAGAAGCATGGTTGGTGCATTCTCCTAGGATCCTGACACACCACACGTGACAGAACTCCGTCCAGCACTGTGTCCCAGTTGAAGTCCTTGTATTTCGTGAAGCAAATACCAAACTTTCAGTGCAGCAGCAAGAATCACCACGAAAAGTGGAGGATGACCAAATGGCTTCACAGTTCCCACGGGGAGATACTTAGCCCCCAGTGGCCACAGTTTACCTACAAAGAGAGAATTCAGCACTTCTGCCTCATGTTCATTGGAAAATAAGAAACCATGTCCTCCAGGTCACATAGATGCAGACCCAGCTTTGATGGTCTCACTACAAAGGAAGCTAATGCTCCTGACAACAACATATATTTCAAGAGCCCTACCTCAGAGGCAATTTCTCAAGAAGTCTTTAGGCCAGCAGAGCTCCATGTTTGTGGAGTGTTTATCCTCTCCCTTACTTATGGAAACTCCTCTACCACCTCCAAAGTTGTGAACTCCTGAGCATTTTTCATTCCACATATGTATTCAAAGATTTTCTAACTCTTCTCCTCGAATTGCGTCTTACTTGGGGCAAGGGTTTTGTCAAGGCATTTTTCTGGATGACAGTGTGAAGATTTTGTGTAGCACATATTTGCATGCACATTGGATTCATTTTCCTATTTTCCATTCCAAATACTGAATCCCTGACACTAACCCATACCCTACTAGACTCTGACTACAAATCCTAATATGATAGAAAAAAATAACCCAAACAGAATAGAAATACAAGCAGTTCAGAGGAGGCATGGTGTGTAGTTGGACAGGCCTTTTGCATTATAAAGGGTAGATGTTATGAATCTAGTGCAATGTAATAGTTGTCCATGTGTTTTTAAACTTAACCAATATGTGAATTCCCGTCTCCCTTTCTATTCAGCCTATTCAGCACATGTATTTTTACATGCACTTAGAGAATCATACCTGCTTTCTTAGCTACATTGTTGTGAGGTGGCTGAATTGGCAGATACAAACTGTGAGAAGAAATCACTCCTCCTAAATGCTGTTGGAACTGAAAATCAACCTATGGGTGAGCTTCCTACTTCAACAATATGATACATACATCCATGTCCAGTAAAATAAATATTTCTGGATCTTGGGATGATATATATTTCATGATGAATTTCAATTGGCATATATATTTTTACTTTTTAATGTCTCTCTGTGTGTGTTTTGTGTATATATATATATATATATATATATGTATATATATATATATATACACACACACACACACACACACTCTCTCTCTAGATTTTTGAAAATATAAAATATGTGTGTCTTATTTTACACTCCCTGAATTCATGTTCATGTATGTGGATTTATAATCAACTTTTCACAAGATTATTCTCAGAAATATTCATCCACCTGAAATACATATTTGTTTCCTAGTACTGAAAACTAACTTCAGTGAATGGTGCATAAAATCCTAACATTTGTTTTTTTTTTAATTTATTTATTTTTTTTTATTGTTGGTCGTTCAAATCCTTACACAGTTCTTAATACATCATATTTCACAGTTTGATTCAAGCGGGTTATGAACTCCCAACTTTACCCCGTATACAGATTGCTGTATCACATCATTTACCCTTCCATTGATTGACATATTGCCTTTCTAGTGTCTGATGTATTCTGCTGTAAGTCCTATTCTCTACTATCCCCCCTCCCCTCCCCTCCCCTCCCCTTTTCTCTCTCTACCCCTTCTACTGTAAATCATTTCTTCCATTTGTATTATCTTGTCTTACCCCTCCATTACATAGTTCTTGATATATCATATTTCACATTTTGATTCAAGTGGGTTATGCACTCCCATATTGCCCCTTATACAGATTGCAGAATCACATCAGTTTCACTTCCATTGCTTTACATATTGCCATCCTAGTGTCTGTTGTATTCTGCTGCCTTTCCTATCCTCTACTATCCCCCCTCCCCTCCCCTCCCCTCCCCTCTTCTCTCTCTACCCCCACTACTGCAATTCATTCCTCCCCCTTGTATTATTTTTCCCTTTCCCCTCACTTCCTCTTGTATGTAATTTTGTATAAACCTGAGGGTCTCGTTCCATTTCCATGCTATTTCCCTTCTCTCTCCCTTTCCCTCCCACCTCCCAACCCTGTTTAATGATGGTCTTCTACTTGTGCTCTTCTTCCCTAGTCTGTTCTTAATTACTCTCCTTATATCAAAGAAGACATTTGGCATTTGTTTTTTAGGGCTTGGCTAGCTTCGCTTAGCATAATCTGCTCTAATGCCATCCATTTCCCTCCAAATTCTATGATTTTGTCATTTCTTAATGCAGAGTAATACTCCATTGTGTATAAATGCCACATTTTTTTTATCCATTCGTCTATTGAAGGGCATCTAGGTTGGTTCCACAGTCTTCCTATTGTGAATTGTGCTGCTATAAACATCGATGTAGCAGTGTCCCTGTAGCATGCTCTTTTTAGGTCTTTAGGGAATAGACCCAGAAGGGGGATAGCTGGGTCAAAGGGTGGTTCCATTCCCAGCTTTCCAAGAAATCTCCATACTGCTTTCCAAATTGGCCGCACCAATTTGCAGTCCCACCAACAATGCACAAGTGTACCCTTTTCCCCACATCCTCGCCAGCACTTATTGTTGTTTGACTTCATAATGGCTGCCAATCTTACTGGAGTGAGATGGTATCTTAGGGTGGTTTTGATTTGCATTTCTCTGACTGCTAGAGATGGTGAGCATTTTTTCATGTACTTGTTGATTGATTGTATGTCCTCCTCTGAGAAGTGTCTGTTCAAGTCCTTGGCCCATTTGTTGATGGGATTATTTGTTATCTTATTGTCTAATTTTCTGAGTTCTTTATATACTCTGGATATTAGGGCTCTATCTGAAGTGTGAGGAGTAAAGATTTGTTCCCATGATGTAGGCTCCCTATTTACCTCTCTTATTGTTTCTTTTGCTGAGAAAAAACTTTTTAGTTTGAGTAAGTCCCAGTTGTTGATTCTAGATGTTAACTCTTGTGCTATGGGTGTCCTATTGAGGAATTTGGAGCCCGACCCCACAGCATGTAGGTCGTAGCCAACTTTCTCTTCTATCAGATGCCGTGTCTCTGATTTGATATCAAGCTCCTTGATCCATTTTGAGTTAACTTTTGTGCATGGCGAGAGAAAGGGATTCAATTTCATTTTGTTGCATATGGATTTCCAATTTTCCCAGCACCATTTGTTGAAGATGCTATCCTTCCTCCATTGCATGCTTTTAGCCCCTTTATCAAATATAAGAAAGTTGTAGTTTTGTGGGTTGGTTTCTGTGTCCTCTATTCTGTACCATTGGTCCACCTGCCTGTTTTGGTACCAGTACCATGCTGTTTTTGTTACTATTGCTCTGTAGTATAGTTTGAAATCTGGAATCGCTATACCACCTGATTCACACTTCCTGCTTAGTATTGTTTTTGCTATTCTGGGTCTTTTATTCTTCCATATGAATTTCATGATTGCTTTCTCCATTTCTACAAGAAATGCCGTTGGGATTTTGATTGGCATTGCATTAAACCTATAGAGAACTTTTGGTAATATCGCCATTTTGATGATGTTAGTTCTGCCTATCCATGAATAGGGTATATTTTTCCATCTTCTAAGGTCTTCTTCAATTTCTCTCTTTAGGGTTCTGTAGTTTTCATTGTATAAGTCTTTCACCTCTTTTGTTAGGTTGATTCCCAAGTATTTTATTCTTTTTGAGGATATTGTGAACGGGGTGGTTGTCCTCGTGTCCATTTCAGAGGATTTGTCGGTGATATACAGGAATGCCTTTGATTTATGCGTGTTTATTTTATAACCTGCCACTTTGCTGAATTCATTTATTAGCTCTAACAGTTTCTTTGTAGACCATATTGGGTCTGCTAGGTAGAGAATCATGTCATCTGCAAATAGTGATGACTTAAGTTCTTCTTTTTTTATTTTTATGTCTTTAATTTCTTTCGTCTGTCTAATTGCTCTGGCCAGTGTTTCGAGAACTATGTTGAACAGGAGTGGTGAGAGAGGGCATCCCTGTCTTGTTCCAGATTTTAGAGGGAATGCCTTCACTTTTTCTCCATTCAGAATGATGCTAGCCTGAGGCTTAGCATAAATTGCTTTTACAATGTTGAGGTATGTTCCTGTTATCCCTAGTTTTTCGAGAGTTTTGAACATAAACGGATGCTGTACTTTGTCGAATGCTTTTTCTGCATCTATCGAGATGATCATATGGTTCTTATTTTTAAGTCTATTGATGTGGTGAATAACATTTATTGATTTCCGTATATTGAACCAACCTTGCATACCAGGGATGAATCCTACTTGATCATGGTGCACAATTTTTTTGATATGTTTTTGTATCCGATTTGCCAGAATTTTATTGAGGATTTTTGCATCTAGGTTCATTAGAGATATTGGTCTGTAGTTTTCTTTCTTTGAAGTGTCTTTGTCTGGTTTCGGAATCAGGGTGATGTTGGCCTCGTAGAATGAATTTGGAAGTTCTCCCTCTTTTTCTATTTCCTGAAATAGCTTGAAAAGTATTGGTATTAGTTCCTCTTTAAAGGTTTTGTAAAACTCTGCTGTAAACCCATCCGGTCCTGGGCTTTACTTAGATGGTAATCTTTTGATGTTTTCTTCTATTTCCTCAATTGATATTGGTCTGTTTAGGTTGTCTATATCCTCCTGACTCAATCTGGGCAGATTATATGACTTAAGAAATTTATCGATGCCTTCACTATCTTCTATTTTATTGGAGTATAAGGATTCAAAATAATTTCTGATTACCTTCTGTATTTCTGAAGTGTCTGTCATGATCTTGCCTTTTTCATCCCTTATGCTAGTAATTTGAGTTCTCTCTCTTCTTCTCTTCGCTAGCATGGCTAAGGGTCTGTCAATTTTATTTATCTTTTCAAAGAACCAACTTTTCGTTTTGTCAATTTTTTCAATTGTTTCTTTTGTTTCGATTTCATTAATTTCAGCTCTGATTTTAATTATTTCTTGCCTTCTACTTCTTTTGCTGTTGTTTTGCTCTTCTTTTTCTAGAATTTTGAGATGAAGTATGAGATCATTTATTTGTTGGTTTTTTCTTTTTTTAAGGAATGAACTCCAAGCAATGAATTTTCCTCTTAGAACTGCTTTCAATGTGTCCCATAGATTCCGATATGTTGTGTCTGTGTTTTCATTAAACTCTAAGAATTTTTTAATTTCCTCCTTGATGTCTTCTAAAACCCATTGATCATTCAGTAACCTATTGTTCATTCTCCAAGTGATGCATGATTTTTCCTTGCTTCTTTTATGGTTGATTTTTAGTTTCATTCCATTATGATCAGATAAGATGCATGGTATTATCTCCGCTCCTTTATATTGTCTAAGAGTTGCCCTGTGACATAATATATGATCTGTTTTTGAGAAGGATCCATGTGCTGCTGAGAAAAAAGTGTAGCTGCTTGATGTTGGGTGGTATATTCTATATATGTCAATTAAGTCTAGGTTGTTAATTGTGTTATTGAGTTCTATAGTTTCCTTATTCAACTTTTGTTTGGAAGATCTGTCCAGTGGTGAGAGAGGTGTGTTGAAGTCTCCCATGATTATTGTATGGTGGTCTATTAGACTCTTGAACTTGAGAAGAGTTTGCTTGATGAACGCAGCAGCACCGTTGTTTGGGGCATATATATTTATGATTGTTATGTCTTGTTGGTGTATGGTTCCCTTGAGCAGTATGTAGTGTCCTTCTTTATCCCTTTTGATTAACTTTGGTTTGAAATCTATTTTATTTGATATGAGTATGGACACTCCTGCTTGTTTCCGCAGTCCATATGAGTGATATGATTTTTCCCAACCTTTCACCTTTAGTCTATGTATATCCTTTCCTATCAAATGCGTCTCCTGTAGGCAGAATATTGTTGGATCTTGTTTTGTGATCCATTCAACTAGCCTGTGTCTCTTAATTGGTGAGTTTAAGCCATTAACATTTAGGGTTATTATTGAGATATGGTTTGTTCTTCCAGCCATATTTGTTTATTAATGCTGTTAAACCTGATTTGTTTTTCTCTTTGATTTTTTTCCCCCTTTACTGTCCTACCTCCCACTGTTGGTTTTCATTGTTGTTTTCCATTTCCTCTTCATGTAGTGTTTTGCCAAGGATTTTTTGAAGAGATGGTTTTCTAGCTGCAAATTCTTTTAACTTTTGTTTATCATGGAATGTTTTAATTGCATCTTCCATCCTGAAGCTTAATTTCGCCGGATACACGATTCTTGGTTGGAACCCATTTTCTTTTAGCGTTTGAAATATGTTATTCCAGGATCTTCTATCTTTTAGAGTCTGTGTTGAAGAAAAGCTGTTATCCTGATTGGTTTACCCCTAAATGTAATCTGCTTCCTTTCTCTTGTAGCTTTTAAAATTCTCTCCTTATTCTGTATGATGGACATCTTCATTTTAATATGTCTAGGTGTGGATCTCTTATGATTTTGCACATTCGGCGTCCTGTAGGCTTCTAGGATTTGGGGTTCTGTCTCATTCTTCAAGTCTGGGAAGTTTTCTCGTATTATTTCACTGAATAAATTGTCTATTCCTTTGGTTTGGAGCTCTGTGCCTTCCTGTATCCCAATGACTCTTAAGTTTGGTCTTTTGATATTATCCCATATTTCTTGGATGTTCTGCTCATGGTTTCTTAGCAGACTTGCTTAGCTGTCTATGCTCTTTTCAAGTTGAAATACTCTGTCTTCATTGTCTGATGTTCTATCTTCTAAGTGATCCACTCTGCTGGTAGTTTTCTCAATTGAGTTTTTAAGTTGGTTTATTGCTTCCTGCATTTCTAGGATTTCTATTTGTTTGTTTTTTATTTCCTCTATCTCCCTGTGAAATTGATCTTTTACTTCCTGGATTTGTTTATGAAGTTCCTTGTCAATGTGATCTTTCATTGTCTGATTTTGCTGTCTCATGTCTTCCTTGAGACTCCAGATCATCTGAAGCATGTATATCCTGACCTCTCTGTCTGACATTCCATCTGTTGCAGCTATTACCTCTTCTAGAGTTGAGTTGACCTGCATTGCCTGTGGTCCTTTCTTTCCTTGTCTTTTCATACTGCTGGCGTTTCTTTCTGCTTGGTGAAACTGTTGTGTTTTTGAAATTTTCCCTCTATTTATTTATATTGCTCTTGAATAGTTGAAAAGTCTCCCTTGCAGGACAGATGGTGGCTGTGATCCTCCACCAATTGGTGCGATCTGTCTACCACGCTGGCGGGCCCTAGGTCTGCTCTGCTGGCCGGTCGAAGGTCCGCCTACCCAGCAGGCGCGAGGGGCACCTCTGTCTCTCCGTAGGTTGCTGGGCCTAACCTCCCGATGGGTCCCCAGTACGCCTACCTTGCAGGCACTGGGGGTGGGGCCGGCTCCGGCCCGCAACAAGCCGCTGGGCCTGATCTGCCACTGGTCACAGTCCCGCCTACCTTGTAGGCACTGTGGGAGGGGACGGTCCTGCCCCTCAGCAGGCCGCTAGGCCTGATCTGCTGGTGGTCACAGTCCCGCCTAACTTGCAGGCACTGGGTGAGGGGACAGGCCTGCCCCACAGAAGGCCGCTGGTGGGTCACAGGACCCCGTTCCCTGCAGGCGCGTGTGTCAGCTCTGTCTCTCTGCAGATTGCTGGGCCTGGCCTGCCCGTGGGTCGCCGGTTCTCCTACCTTGCAGGCACTGGGGGTGGGGCCAGCTCTGGCCCGAAACCAGCCGCTGGACCTGCTCTGTCGGTGGTCACAGTCCCGCCTACCTTGCAGGCACTGGGGGAGGAGACGACGGGCCTGCCCCACAGAAGGCCACTGGTAAGTCGCAAGACCCCGTTCCCTGCAGGCGCGTGTGTCAGCTCTGTCTCTTCGCAGATTGCTGGGCCTGACTTGCCTGTGGGTCGCCAGTTCTCCTACCTTGCAGGCACTGGGGTTGGGGCCGGCTCCGGCCCCCAACCAGCCGCTGGACCTGCTCTGCCGGTGGTCACAGTCCCGACTACCTTGTAGGCACTGGGGGAGGGGACTGTCCTGCCCCTCAGCAGGCCGCTAAGACTGATCTGCTGGAGGTGACAGTCCCGCCTACCTTGCAGGCACTGGGGGAGAAGACGGGCCTGCCCCACAGAAGGCGGCTGGTGGGTCGCAGGACCCCGTTCCATGCAGGCGCGTGTGTCACCTATGTCTGTCCGCAGATTGCTGGGCCTGGCCTGCCCGTGGGTCGCCGGTTCTCCTACCTTGCAGGCACTGGGGGTGGGGCCGGCTCTGGCTCCATCCAGCCGCTGGGCCTGCTCTGCTGGAGGTCACAGTCCCGCCTACCTTGCAGGCACTGGGGGAGGGGACGGGCCTGCCCCACAGAAGGCTGCTGGTGGGTCGCAGGACCCCTTCCCCTGCAGGCGCGTGTGTCAGCTCTGTCTCTCCGCAGATTGCTGGGCCTGACCTGCCTGTGGGTCGCCAGTTCTCCTACCTTGCAGGCACTGGGTGTGGGGCCGGCTCCGGCCCGCAACCAGCCGCTGGGCCTGCTCTGCTGGTGGTCACAGTCCCGCCTACTTTGCAGGCACTGGGGGAGGGGACTGTACTGCCCCTCAGCAGGCCACTAAGCCTGATCTGCTGGAGGTGACAATCCCGCCTACCTTGCAGGCACTGGGGGAGGGGACGGGCCTGCCCCACAGAAGGCCTCTGGTGGGTCACAGGACCCCGATCCCTGCAGGCGCGTGTGTCAGCTCTGTCTCTCGGCAGATTGCTGGGCCTGACCTGCCCGTGGGTCGCCGGTTCTCCTACCTTGCAGGCACTGGGGGTGGGGCCAGCTCGGGCCACAACCAGCCGCTGGGCCTTCTCTGCCGGTGGTCCCTAACATTTCTATAGTAACTGACCCTGTTTAACATCAATGCAAGGAGACTCCTATGGGACATGATGTGTATTTTGACATTGATTTTTATTCAACACTGGTACATTACTATTTCTTCAGTTGATGCACATCATAGGATATATATTTCATCCTCAAGTTCACAAATTTCTAGGCATTTGGTTCACTTTCAATCAAATCCTGCTTCAGAACACATGTATTCCTCCATGTTTTTTGACTGGTCTTTTCATGAGACTTCTTTCCAAACACATTATTTTGGATTTCCATAATCATTTTGGAACCAAAACTCACACACCCCTCATGGTAAACCATCACCCTAATATTACCATTAGATGTATAACTGGTTGGAATGAATGATCCTGTATCAATATAAGATTTCTTATATGTTTTCAGATATCAATTCAATCCATTATTTAAATTGGAACCAGTTATATTCTTTATTCAAAGTATGGTCTATTAATACATTATCTCTATACTCATAGACCCAGGGTACACCTATTTGTACCCCCGAATTCTAATTTATACTTCTTCAACATATTGCACCCAAAAATAGTGGAAGAAATACTCATGTCACCTGATCTACGTATATATTTTATGACAGTGATATTCTGAACACAAAATGCAAAGGTCACACTTATGATTGTACCTAAGCCTAATTGGAAAGTGAGCATGGATTACTAAAACCATCCTTGTCTCGGTTGGCTAATGCTCTCAAATGTCAATTCTATTGGTGACTACACATTTGTTTCTGCCTAAGATTATATATTTTACCTCAACCGTGTTGAAAATGTCTAATCCTATCACTCACTTTATACTTTGCCTAATTTCCTAATGTCTATATTCATATCTGCTTTTCTACATATCTTCCCCAGTTCATCATTGTGACTGACACTTCACATGTGTTGACATTTACATTCACTCTCTAACAGACACCCTATTGCTAAAGAACTTTTGGTCCAAATATTATACTCACTCTTCTTCCTAAACCTACTGACTATCTTTCTAATCCTACCTACTATCCCTTTTTGACTTGATCTTCTCTTCTACATTCAATCATCCAAGGTACAAGGTCCTATGCCGTTGTATGTTGATTTATCAAAGACATCTGAACAGAATGTAATTCAAAGCTAAGTATCCCAATCAAGGGCCCAATGCCTTTATGACCTTCAAATCTTACTTACATTTCTGTTTTCATACATATATTTCACCTCTATATTATTATAAATATCACAGGTTCCCAATACCATTCTTCATCCAGCTGAATGATTTCTAACCCAAATTGAACATGTTCTTTACCCCAAGCATTCACTGTTTCCTCAATCTCACTTTACAGAAGAGCAGGGACAGAGTTGGTCTTACAATACCGGAATGTAGGGGATCTTCCACCTGCTGAGAACCTCCAAGGTCCATGCAGAAATCATCCCTGGATAAGATGTAGGCAGCTAGGAAGGACCTGAGAGAGTAAAAGTCATCTTCCATGGCAAACAACATGGTCAGGATGAAGGGATGTGTCTGAATGAGCCTCTTTCTTCTTCATGTAGACAAGATTGACCAATCCAGGCCTGTGTGGAGAGCTTTTCCAGGGTTCCTATGGTTGATATACCATTCTAACTTGTGAAATTGTCACAGGAAGCAGGGGCAGCCTCCATCTCATGGGACCCTTGGAAGCAACAGTTAGGAAAAAGTGGTTTCCAAGGCAGTGACCTCATTCAGTTCCTGAAGGAAGTGACCTCACCACACTTCCTTGGTGATGGAACTCTCTGAACTTGGGATCCAGGAAGCCAGGCACTCAGAGGCAGTCCCAGTGCCAGTCCCAGTGGGCTCACTTGTTTGGATTTACCAAGGACAGAGTCAGTCTTTCTTGGTACCTACAGATGTGAGGATGGCCAATTGCCAGGAAAGCTCTGAAGGGGGTCTTTCCAGAGAAAGCAGGTAGTGGCTCACCCCTGGCTCCTGACAACTTCACAGAATTGGCCAAAAAGGCCAGATCTGTGACAAGACAGGCCAATTCGGGGGAACCTACTATGGCCCACCAGTCAGAGGACACTGTGGGTAGTCACAGACCTCTTTGGAGGAAGGAGGTGGCTTTGTGGGTGTGGGTGTGAGTTTGTGGTTTGGTCTCATGTTCTGAGAAGAGCTAGGAAAGGCGAATTGTTTGATTGAAAGTGGACTGTTTCTAGGAAGTCTTTTGACAAGGTGAGTGTTGATTTGTCTGTGTATCGCACTGTGTCCGTGGTTGTAGACATTAGAAAAGAGAATGCATCAATGGATGTGTCCTGTCTAGTAAAAAGATTCCAGCATTCATCCTGCCCAATTTATGAATGGACTGCGGCTTGCCTTATCCATGGGCAAAACCTACTATCTTCCTTAATTCCTGTTTTCTTCCTGAATTCTGGCCACTCTTCAGAATAGGCTCATGGTTTTGTGTCCAAGATATGTACCACCTCCAAGCTTGGTGACATGGCCATGTACTAGATAGCTGAAAGGAATGGCGAGCATCTCAGAAATAGTCTCAGTGGAGAAACTTTGCTATGGGCCTTTTGCTTACTTATTGTTCTGTTTCCCTGGATGTCAGCAAGGTCTTTGCCTCAGGACACACCTATGTGAAGCTTGAAGAAAACAGTTTACAAATGCAAACGAATGGGCATCACTTGTGGCTCTTTGCTTAATTGCTTTGCAAAAGGATGTGTCTTAAACACCCTCTAGGCCCTGTGTGAGGCTGTGGAATAGATTGTCAGCACCTGATGGATCTCAGGAAAGATCCCATATGTGCATCCAAAGCCAATATGGCAAAACAGCAGTCATTGTGGATGAAGTCTCTCGCCTTCCTCTGTAAAATCCCTGACCTGCAACAAGTGAGAATAGAGATCCTTTGGGTCAAATGAGTTTCTCAAAGCCCTGTAGAAGCTAGCCATTATGTGCTTGTGTTTTCTCATGACTCCAATTTACACAAAAAATCTATACCCCACCATCAGCAGGCCTCAAAGTTTAGAAGCTGAGCAGTATTAAAGGCAGGCCTATTTGATCACTCCTGGTTCAAAGAAGGATGTCCAGGCCACCTTGACATTAGGCAAATGAGGGGCAAGGGAGCTTATTGTGGACACTGTCTTAGGCTGCGCCCCTCATGGAAACCTCCAGCGAGAGGTTATGAGGATTGTCTATATGGAAGAAGTTGAGGGCCTGGTGGCAGTGTTTTGGTTTGAATTGTGGTCATTTGTATGGCGGTGGAAGAGATGACTGGGTCCGCCTGGGCTTGAACTCTGGTGTGATTCCCCTTGGAGACTGAGTTCTGGAACTGACCTCAGAGAAGTATTGCCATGAATTGAGTTAGGATTCTCCGAGGCTACGCATGATAGTCCCCCCTGGAAACTGAGATCAAAGCCCAGGGTGACTTTCCACAGAACACTGAAAATCTCAGCCAGGATATCACATGATTTTATTCTTAAAGATATGGAAGCCATAGTTGAGAGTCAAAACACACTTGGACCTCACATTGTAGACCTCAGTGGGCCTGGTTTCATGTGACGTTTTTTGGCCACTCATTGGGAAGCCTTGTTTGTGAGAGTTCTCCAGAGCTTTCATTGAAATGATCTTTCTCACCATTAAATGGTTCCTGAATGAATGGAAACCCACAGTGCCTCCAACTTCATCCTTTAAAAATGGCTAGATAAATACCGTGCAATCTTTGAAATTCCCATGACCAGGTGGCACTGGAGAACCTTAGGATGTCCTGTTGCTGATCATGAGTTTACCAGACAGGTGCCTTGATTGATGGCTTTCATGAAAATGATGAAGAACAGAGATGCCAGTGAGGTGGGGCCTGCTGAGTAGTTTGCCTAGAGCAGTGGTGTGCAGGTGTGTGATAAAACATCTGTGGTGGGGCCATGTGGATCTGCCATGGGCTTCCAAATGTCTTGTGACAGACATGGTGCAGCCAGCAGACCCTTATATGTAAAGGCATCTTGTTATATGGATAGGTTTCAGAACAATGTTCAGAACCAGGTTGCTATGGTCAAGGGGCCAAGCTCTGTGGGATAGAAGCATGGTTGGTGCATTCTCCTAGGACCCTGACACACCACACGTGACAGAACTCCCTCCAGCACTGTGTCCCAGTTGAAGACTTTGTATTTCGTGAAGCAAATACCAAACTCACAGTGAAGCAGCAAGAAACACCATGAAAAGTGGAGGATGACCAAATGGTTTCACAGTTCCCACGGGGAGATACTTAGCCCCCAGTGGCAAAAGTTTACCTACAAAGAGAGATTCAGCAATTCTGCCTCATGTTCATTGGAAAATCAGAAACCATGTCCTCCAGGTCACATAGATGCAGACCCAGCTTTGATGGTCTCACTACAAAGGAAGCTAATGCTCCTGACAACAACATATATTTCAACAGCCCAACCTCAGAGGCAGTTTCTCAAAAAGTCTTTCGGCCAGCAGAGCTCCATGTTTGTGGAGTGTTTATCCTCTCCCTTACTTATGGAAACTCCTCTACCACCTCCAAAGTTGTGAACTCCTGAGCATTTTTCATTCCACATATGTATTCAAAGATTTTCTAACTCTTCTCCTCGAATTGCGTCTTACTTAGGGCAAGGCTATTGTCAAGGCATTTTTCTGGATGACAGTGGGAATATTTTGTGTAGCACATATTTGCATACATATTGGATTCACTTTCCTATTTTCCATTCCAAATAATGAATCCCTGACACTAACCCATACCCTACTAGACTCTGACTACAAATTCTAATATGATAGAAAAAAATAACCCAAACAGAATAGAAATACAAGCAGTTCAGATGAGGCATGGTGTGTAGTTGGACAGGCCTTTTGTATTATAAAGGGTAGATATTATGAATCTAGTCCAATGTAATAGTTCTCCATGTGTTTTTAAACTTAACCAATATGTGAATTCCTGTCTCCCTTTCTCTGCAGACTATTCAGCACATTTATTTTTACATGCACATAGAGAATCCTACCTGGTTTCCCAGCTACATTCTTGTGAGGTGGCTGCCTTGGCAGATACAAACTGTGAGAAGAAATCACTCCTCCTAAATGCTGTTGGAACTGAAAATCAACCTATGCGTGAGCTTCCTACTTCAACAACATGATACATACATCCATGTTCAGTAAAATAAATATTTCTGGATCTTGGGATGATATATATTTCATGATGAATTTCAATTGGCATATATATTTTTACTTTTTAATGTCTCTCTGTGTGTGTTTTGTGTATATATATGTATATATACACACACACACTCTCCAGATTTTTCAAAATATAAAATATGTGTTTCTTATTTTACACTCTCTGAATTCATGCTCATGTATGTGGATTTATAATCAACTTTTCACAAGATTATTCTCAGAAATATTCATCCACTGAAATACATATTTGTTTCCTAGTAGTGAAAACTAACTTCAGTGAATGGTGCATAGAAATCCTAACATTTCTACAGTAAATGACCCTGTTTAACATCAATGCAAGGAGACTCCTATGGGACATTATGTGTATTTTGACATTGATTTTTATTCAACACTGGTACATTACTATTTCTTCAGTTGATGCACATCATAGGATATATATTTCATTCTCAAATTCACAAATTTCTAGGCATTTGGTTCACTTTCAATCAAATCCTGCTTCAGAACACATGTATTCCTCCATGTTTCTTGACTGGTCTTTTCATGAGACTTCTTTGCAAACACATTATTTTGGATTTCCATAATCACTTTGGAACCGAAACTCACACATCCCTCATGGTAAACCATCACCCTAATATTACCATTAGATGTATAACTGGTTGGAATGAATGATCGTGTATCAATATAAGATTTCTTATATGTTTTCAGATATCAATTCAATCCATTATTTAAATTGGAACCAGTTATATTCTTTATTCACTGTATGGTCTATTCATGCATTATCTCTATACTCATAGACTCAGGGTACACCTATTTGTACCCCCGAATTCTAATTTATACATCTTCAACGTATTGCTCCCAAAAATAGTGGAAGAAATACTCATGTCACCTGATGTACATATATATTTTATCCCAGTGATTTTCTGAATACAAAATGTAAAGGTCACACTTATGATTGTACCTAAGCCTAATTGGAAAGTGAGCATGGATTACTGAAGCTATCCTTGTCTAGGTTGGCTAATGCTCTCAAATGTCAATTCTATGGGTGACTACACATTTGTTTCTGCCTAAGATTATATATTCAACCTCAACCCTGTTGAAAATGTCTAATCCTATCACTCACTTTATACTTTGCCTAATTTCCTAATGTCTATATTCATATCTGCTTTCCTACATATCTTCGCCAGTTCATCATTGTGACTGACTCTTCACATGTGCTTACATTTACATTCACTCTCTAACAGACATCCTATTGCTAAAGAAATTTTGGTCCAAATATTATACTCACTCTTCTTCCTAAACCTACTGACTATCTTTCTCATCCTACCTACTAACACTTTTTGACTTGATCTTCTCTTCTACATTCAATCATCCAAGGTACAATGTCCTATGCCATTGTATGTTGATTTATCAGAGACATCTGTACAGAATGTAATTCAAAGCTAAGTATCCCAATCAAGGGCCCAATGCCCTTCTGGCCTTCAAATCTTACTTAGATTTCTGTTTTCATACATATATTTCACCTCTATATTATTATAAATATCACAGGTTCCCAATACCTTTCTTCATCCAGCAGAATGGTTTCTAACCCAAAATGAACATGTTCTTAACCCCAAGCATTCACTGTTTCCTCAATCTCACTTTACAGAAGTGCAGGGACAGAGTTGGTCTTACAATACAGGAATGTAGGGGATCTTCCACCTGCTGAGAACCTCCAAGGTCCATGCAGAAATGATCCCTGGATAAGATGTAGGCAGCTAGGAAGGACCTGAGAGAGTAAAAGTCATCTTTCGTGGCAAACAACCTGGTCAGGATGAAGGGATGTGTCTGAATGAGCCTCTCTTTTCTTAATGTAGACAAGATGGACCAAACCAGGCCTGTGTGGAGAGCTTTTCCTGGGTGCCTATGGTTGATATACCATTCTAACTTGTGAAAGTGTCACAGGAAGCAGGGGCAGCCTCCATCTCATGGGACCCTTGGAAGCAACAGTTAGGACAAAGGGGTTTCCAAGGCAGTGACCTCATTCATTTCCTGAAGGAAGTGACCTCACCACACTTCCTTGGTGATGGAACTCTCTGACCTTGGGATCCAGGAAGCCAGGCACACAGAGGCAGTCCCAGTTCCAGTCCCAGTGGGCTCACTTGTTTGGATTTACCAAGGACAGAGTCAGTCTTTCTTGGAACCTACAGATGTGAGGATGGCCAATTGCCAGGAAAGCTATGAAGGGGGTCTTTCCTGAGAAAGCAGGTAGTGTCTCACTCCTGGCTCCTGACAACTTCACAGAATTGGCCAAGGAGGACATTTCTGAGACAAGACAGGCCATTTCGGGGGAACCTAGTATGGCCCACCAGTCAGAGGACACTGCCTGTAGTTACAGACCTCCTTGGGGGAAGGAGGTGGCTTTGTGGGTGTGGGTGTGAGTTTGTGGTTTGGTCTCATGTTTTGAGAAGAGCTAGGAAAGGCGGTTTGTTTGGTTTGGAGTGGACTCTTTCTAGCAAGACTTTTGACAAGGCAAGTGTTGCTTGGTCTGTGTATCTCACTGTGTCCGTGCTTATAGACATTAGAAAAGAGAATGCATCAATGGATGTGTCCTGTGTAGTAGAAATCTTCCAGCATTCATCCTGGCCAATTTATGAATGGACTGCGGCTTGCATTATCCATGGGCAAAGCCTACTATCTTCCTCAATTCCTGTTTTCTTCCTGAATTCCGGCCACTCTTCAGAAGAGGCTCATGGTTTTGTGTCCAAGATATGTACCACCTCTAAGCTTGGTGACATGGCCATGTACTAGATAGCTGAATGGAATGGCGAGTATCTCAGAAAACTCAGATATCAGTGGGCCCATAAAAGTCTCAGTGGAGAAAATTCTGCTTTGGGCCTTTGGCTTACCTATTGTTCTGTTTCCCTGGATGTCAGCAAGGTCTTTGTCTCAGGACACACCTTTGTGAAGCCTGAAGAAAACAGCTTTCAAATGCAAACGAATGGGCATCACTTGTGGCTCTTTGCTTAATTGCTTTGCAAAGGGATGTGTCTGAATCAGCCTCTTGGCCCTGTGTGAGGCTGTGGCTTAGATTGTCAGCACCTGATGGATCTCAGGAAAGATCCCATATGTCCATCCAAAGCCAATATAGCAAAACAGCAGTCATTGTGGATGAAGTATCTCGCCTTCCTCTGTAAGTTCCCTAACCTGCATCAAGTGAGAATAGGGGTCCTTTGGGTCAAATGAGTTTTTCAAAGCCCTGCAGAGGCTAGCCATTATGTGCTTGTGTTTTCTCATGACTCCAATTTACACAAAAAATCTGTACCCCACCATCAGCAGGCCTCAAAGTTTAGAGGCTGACCAGTATTAAAGGCAGGCCTATTTGATCACTCCTGGTTCAAAGAAGGGTTTCCAGGCCACCCTTACATTAGGCAAATGAGGGGCAAGGGAGCTTATTGTGGACACTGTCTTAGGCTATGACCCTCATGGAAACCTCCAGCCAGAGTTTATGAGGATGACTATCCTCATATAGAAGAAGTTGAGGGCCTTGTGGCAGTGTTTTGGTTTGAATTGTGGTCATTTGTATGGCGGTGGAAGAGATGACTGGGTCCGCCTGGGCTTGAACTCTGGTGTGATTCCCCTTGGAGACTGAGTTCTGGAACTGACCTCAGAGAAGTATTGCCATGAATTGAGTTGGGATTTTCCGAGGACACGCATGAGAGTCCCCCCTGGATACTGAGATGGAAGCCCAGAGTGACTTTCCACAGAACACTGGGAATCTCAGACAGGATATCGCATGATTTTATTCATAAAGACCTGGCATCCATAGTTGAGAGTCAAAACACACATGGACCTCACATCGTAGACCTCAGTGGGCCTGGTTTCATGTGACGTTTTTTGGCCACTCTTTGGGAAGCCTTGTTTGTGAGAGTTCTCCAGAGCTTTCATTGAAATGATCTTTCTCACCATTAAATGGTTCCTGAATGAATGGAAACCCACAGTGCCTCCAACTTAATCCTTTAAAAATGGCTAGATAAATACCATGAAATCTTTGAAATTCTCATAACCAGGTGGTACTGGAGAACCTTACGATGTCCTGTTGCTGATCATGAGTTTACAAGACAGGTGCCTTGATTGACGGCTTTTAATGAAAATGATGAAGAACAGAGATGCCAGTGAGGTGGGGCCTGATGAGTAGTGGGCCTAGAGCAGTGGTGTGCAGGTGTGTGATAAAACATCTGTGGTGGGGCCATGTGAATCTGCCATGGGCTTCCAAATGTCTTGTGACTGACATGGTGCAGCCAGCAGACCCTTATATGTAAAGGCATCTTGTTATATGGAGAGGTTTCAGAACAATGTTCAGAATCAGGTTGCTATGGTCAAGGGGCCAAGCTCTGTGGGATAAAAGCATGGTTGGAGCATTCTCCTAGGACCCTGACACACCACACGTGACAGAACTCCCTCCAGAACTGTGTCCCAGTTGATGTCCTTGTATTTCGTGAAGCAAATACCAAACTCCCAGTGAAGCAGCAAGAAACACCACGAAAAGTGGAGGATGACCAAATGGCTTCATAGTTCCCACGGGGAGATACTTAGCCCCCAGTGGCCACAGTTTACCTACAAAGAGAGAATTCAGCACTTCTGCCTCATGTTCATTGGAAAATCAGAAACCATGTCCCCCAGGTCACATAGATGCAGACCCAGCTTTGATGGTCTCACTACAAAAGAAGCTAATTCTCCTGACAACAACATATATTTCAAGAGCCCAACCTCAGAGGCAGTTTCTCAAGAAGTCTTTAGGCCAGCAGAGCTCCATGTTTGTGGAGTGTTTATCCTCTCCCTTACTTATGGAAACTCCTCTACCACCTCCAAAGTTGTGAACTCCTGAGCACTTTTCATTCCACATATGTATTCAAAGATTTTCTAACTCTTCTCCTCGAATTGCGTCTTACTTGGGGAAAGGGTATTGTCAAGGCATTTTTCTGGATGACAGTGGGAAGATTTTGTGTTGCACATATTTGCATACACATTGGATTCATTTTCCTATTTTCCATTCCAAATACTGAATTTCAGACACTAACACATACCCTACTAGACTCTGACAACAAATCCTAATATGAGAGAAAAAAATAACCCAAACAGAATAGAAATACAAGCAGTTCAGAGGAGGCATGGTGTGTAGTTGGACAGGCCTTTTGCATTATAAAGGGGAGATGTTATGAATCTAGTCCAATATAATCGTTCTCCATGTGTTTTTAAACTTAACAAATATGTGAATTCCTGTCTCCCTTTCTCTGCAGCCTATTCAGCACATTTATTTTTACATGCACATAGAGAATCCTACCTGGTTTTCCAGCTACATTCTTGTGAGGTGGCTCACTTGGCAGATACAAACTGTGAGAAGAAACCACTCCTCCTAAATGCTGTTGGAACTGAAAATCAAACTATGGGTGAGCTTCCGACTTCAACAACATGATACATACATCCATGTTCAGTAAAATAAATATTTCTGGATATTGGGATGATATATATTTCATGATGAATTTCAATTGGCATATATATTTTTACTTTTTAATGTCGCTCTGTGTTTTGTGTATATATATATATATATATATATATATATATATATATATATATATACACACACACACACTCTCCAGAGTTTTCAAAATATAAAATATGTGTGTCTTATTTTACACTCCCTGAATTCATGTTCATGTATGTGGATTTATAATGAACTTTTCACAAGATTATTCTCAGAAATATTCATCCACCTGACATACATATTTGTTTCCTAGTACTGAAAACTAACTTCAGTGAATGGTGCATAGAAATCCTAACATTTCTACAGTAACTGACCATGTTTAACATCAATGCAAGTAGACTCCTATGGGACATGATGTGTATTTTGACATTTATTTTTATTCAACACTGGTAGATTTCTCTTTCTTCAGTTGATGCACATCATAGGATATATATTTCCTCCTCAAGTTCACAAATTTCTAGGCATTTGGTTCAATTTCAATCAAATCCTGCTTCAGAACACATGTATTCCTCCATGTTTCTTGACTGGTCTTTTCATGAGACTTCTTTCCAAACACATTATTTTGGATTTCCATAATCACTTTGGAACCAAAACTCACACACCCCTCATGGTAAACCATCACCCTAATATTACCATTAGATGTATAACTGGTTGGAATGAATGATCGTGTATCAGTATAAGATTTCTTATATGTTTTCAGATATCAATTCAATCCATTATTTAAATTGGAACCAGTTATATTCTTTATTCACAGTATGGTCTATTCAAGCATTATCTCTATACTCATAGACCCAGGGTACGTTTATTTGTACCCCCGAATTCTAATTTATACGTCTTCAACGTATTGCTCCCAAAAATAGTAGAAGAAATACTCATGTCACCTGATGTACATATATATTTTATCACAGTGATATTCTGAACACAAAATGCAAAGGTCACACTTACGATTGTACCTAAGCCTAATTGGAAAGTATGCATGGATTACTAAAACCATCCTTGTCTACGTTGGCTAATGCTCTCAAATGTCAATTCTATTGGTGACTACACATTTGTTTCTGCATAAGATTATATATTCTACCTCAACCCTGTTGAAAATGTCTAATCCTATCACTCACTTTATACTTTGCCTAATTTCCTAATGTCTATATTCATATCTGCTTTCCTACATATCTTCCCCAGTTCATCATTGTGACTGACTCTTCACATGTGCTGACATTTACATTCACTCTCTAACAGACATCCTATTGCTAAAGAACTTTTGGTCCAAATATTATACTCACTCTTCTTCCTAAACCTACTGACTATCTTTCTAATCCTACCTGCTATCCCTTTTTGACTTGATCTTCTCTTCTACATTCAATCATCCAAGGTACAAAGTCCTATGCCATTGTATGTTGATTTATCAGAGACATCTGTACAGAATGTAATTCAAAGCTAAGTATCCCAATCAAGGGCCCAATGCACTTCTGGCCTTCAAATCTTACTTAGATTTCTGTTTTCATACATATATTTCACCTCTATATTATTATGAATATCACAGGTTCCCAATACCATTCTTCATCCAGCAGATTGATTTCTAACCCAAATTGAACATGTTCTTTACCCCAAGCATTCACTGTTTCCTCAATCTCACTTTGCAGAAGAGCAGGGACAGAGTTGGTCTTGCAATACAGGAATGTAGAGGATCTTCAACCTGCTGAGAACCTCCAAAGTCCAAGGAGAAATGATCCCTGGAGAAGATGTAGGCAGCTAGGAAGGACCTGAGAGAGTAAAAGTCATCTTCTGTGGCATACAACCTGGTCATGATGAAGGGATGTGTCTGAATTAGCCTCTCTCTTCTTAATGAAGACAAGATGGACCAAACCAGGCCTGTGTGGAGAGCTTTTCCTGGGTGCCTATGGTTGATATACCATTCTAACTTGTGAAAGTTTCACATGAAGCAGGTTCAGCCTCCATCTCATGGGACCCTTGGAAGCAACAGTTAGGACGAAGTGGTTTCCAAGGCAGTAACCTCATTCAGTTCCTGAAGGAAGTGACCTCACCACACTTCCTTGGTGATGGAACTCTCTGAACTTGGGATCCAGGAAGCCAGGCACCCAGAGGCAGTCCCAGTGCCACTCCCAGTGGGCTCAATTGTTTGGATTTACCAAGGACAGAGTCAGTCTTTCTTGGTACCTACAGATGTGAGGATAGCCAATTGCCAGGAAAGCTCTGAAGGGGGTCTTTTCTGAGAAAGCAGGTAGTGGCCCACCCCTGGCTCCTGACAACTTCAAAGAATTGGCCAAGGAGGCCAGATCTGAGACAAGACACGCCATTTCGGGGGAACATAGTATGGCCCACAATTCAGAGGACACTGTGGGTAGTCACAGACTTCCTTGGGGAAAGGAGGTGGCTTTGTGGGTGTGGGTGTGTGTTTGTGGTTTGGTCTCATGTTCTGAGAAGAGCTAGGAAAGGCGGTTTGTTTGGTTTGGAGTGGACTGTTTCTATCAAGTCTTTTGACAAGGCGAGTGTTGCTTTGTCTGTGTATCGCACTGAGTCCGTGCTTGTAGACATTAGAAAAGAGAATGCATCAATGGATGTATCCTGTCTAGTAGAAAGCTTCCAGCATTCATCCTGCCCAATTTATAAATGGACTGCAGCTTGCCTTATCGATGGGCAAAACCTACTATCTTCCTATATTCCTGTTTTCTTCCTGAATTCTGGCCACTCTTCAGAATAGGCTCATGGTTTTGTGTCCAAGATATGCACCACCTCCAAGCTTGGTGACATTGTCATGTACTAGATAGCTGAAAAGAATGCGAGCATCTCAGACAACTCAGATATCAGTGGGCCCATTAAAGTCTCAGTGGAGAAACCCTGCTTTGGGCCTTTTGCTTACCTATTGTTCTGTTTCTCTGGATGTCAGCAAGGTCTTTGCCTCAAGACACACCTTTGTGAAGCCTGAAGAAAACAGTTTTCAAATGCAAACAAATGGGCATCACTTGTGGCTCTTTACTTAATTGCTTTGCAAAGGGATGTGTCTGAATCAGCCTCTTGGCTCTGTGTGACGCTGTGGATTAGATTATCAGCACCTGACAGATCTCAGGAAAGATCCCATATGTGCATCTAAAGCCAATATGGCAAAACAGCAGTCATTGTGGATGAAGTCTCTCGCCTTCCTCTGTAAGGTCCCTGACCTGCATCAAGTGAGAATAGGGATCCTTTGGGTCAAATGAGTTTTTCAAAGCCCTGCAGAGGCTAGCCATTATGTGCTTGTGTTTTCTCATGACTCCAATTTACACAAAAAATCTGTACCCCACCATCAGCAGGCCTCAACGTTTAGAAGGTGAGCAGTATTAAAGGCAGGCCTATTTGATCACTCCTGGTTCAATGAAGGGTGTCCAGGCCACCCTGACATTAGGCAAATGAGGGGCAAGGAAGCTTATTGTGGATACAGTCTTAGGCTGCCACCCTCATGGAAACCTCCAGCCAGAGGTTATGAGGATTGTCTATATGGAAGAAGTTGAGGGCCTTGTGGCAGTGTTTTGGTTTGAATTGTGGTCATTTGTATGGCGGTGGAAGAGATGACTGGGTCCGCCTGGGCTTGAACTCTGGTGTGATTCCCCCTGGAGTCTGAGTTCTGGAACTGACCTCAGAGAAGTATTGCCATGAATTGAGTTGGGATTTTCCGAGGACACGCATGAGAGTCCCCCCTGGATACTGAGATCAAAACCCAGGGTTACTTTCCACAGAACACTGGGAATCTCAGACAGGATATCGCATGATTTTATTCATAAAGACCTGGCAGCCATAGTTGAGAGTCAAAACACACATGGACCTCACATCGTAGACCTCAGTGGGCCTGGTTTCATGTGACGTTTTTTGGCCACTCTTTGGGAAGCCTTGTTTGTGAGAGTTCTCCAGACCATTCATTGAAATGATCTTTCTCACCATTAAATGGTTCCTGAATGAATGGAAACCCACAGTGCCTCCAACTTAATCCTTTAAAAATGGCTAGATAAATACCATGAAATCTTTGAAATTCTCATAACCAGGTGGTACTGGAGAACCTTAGGATGTCCTGTTGCTGATCATGAGTTTACAAGACAGGTGCCTTGATTGACGGCTTTTAATGAAAATGATGAAGAACAGAGATGCCAGTGAGGTGGGGCCTGCTGAGTAGTGGGCCTAGAGCAGTGGTGTGCAGGTGTGTGATAAAACATCTGTGGTGGGGCCATGTGGATCTGCCATGGGCTTCCAAATGTCTTGTGACTGACATGGTGCAGCCAGCAGACCCTTATATGTAAAGGCATCTTGTTATATGGAGAGGTTTCAGAACAATGTTCAGAATCAGGTTGCTATGGTCAAGGGGCCAAGCTCTGTGGGATAAAAGCATGGTTGGTGCATTCTCCTAGGACCCAGACACACCACACGTGACAGAACTCCCTCCAGAACTGTGTCCCAGTTGATGTCCTTGTACTTCGTGAAGCAAATACCAAACTCCCAGTGAAGCAGCAAGAAACAGCACGAAAAGTGGAGGATTTCCAAATGGCTTCACAGTTCCCACGGGGAGATACTTAGCCCCCAGTGGCCACAGTTTACCTACAAAGAGAGAATTCAGCACTTCTGCCTCATGTTCATTGGAAAATCAAAAACCATGTCCTCCAGGTAACATAGATGCAGACCCAGATTTGATGGTCTCACTACAAAGAAAGCTAATGCTCCTGACAACAACATATATTTCAACAGCCCAACCTCAGAGGCAGTTTCTCAAGAAGTCTTTAGGCCAGCAGAGCTCCATGTTTGTGGAGTGTTTATCCTCTCCCTGACTTATGGAAACTCCTCTACCACCTCCAAAGTTGTGAACTCCTGAGCACTTTTCATTCTACATATGTATTCAAAGATTTTCTAACTCTTCTCCTCAAATTTCGTCTTACTTGGGGAAAGGGTATTGTCAAGGCATTTTTCTGGATGACAGTGGGAAGATTTTGTGTAGCACATATTTGCATACACATTGGATTCATTTTCCTATTTTCCATTCCAAATACTGAATTTCAGACACTAACACATACCCTACTAGACTCTGACAACAAATCCTAATATGAGAGAAAAAAATAACCCAAACAGAATAGAAATACAAGCAGTTCAGAGGAGGCATGGTGTGTAGTTGGACAGGCCTTTTGCATTATAAAGGGGAGATGTTATGAATCTAGTCCAATTTAATCGTTCTCCATGTGTTTTTAAACTTAACAAATATGTGAATTCCTGTCTCGCTTTCTCTGCAGCCTATTCAGCACATGTATTTTTACATGCACATAGAGAATCCTACCTGGTTTTCCAGCTACATTCTTGTGAGGTGGCTCACTTGGCAGATACAAACTGTGAGAAGAAACCACTCCTCCTAAATGCTGTTGGAACTGAAAATCAACCTATGGGTGAGCTTCCGACTTCAACAACATGATACATACATCCATGTTCAGTAAAATAAATATTTCTGGATATTGGGATGATATATATTTCATGATGAATTTCAATTGGCATATATATTTTTACTTTTTAATGTCGCTCTGTGTGTGTTTTGTGTATATATATATATATATATACACACACACACTCTCCAGATTTTTCAAAATATAAAATATGTGTGTCTTATTTTACACTCCCTGAATTCATGTTCATGTATGTGGATTTATAATGAACTTTTCACAAGATTATTCTCAGAAATATTCATCCACCTGAAATACATATTTGTTTCCTAGTACTGAAAACTAACTTCAGTGAATGGTGCATAGAAATCCTAACATTTCTACAGTAACTGACCATGTTTAACATCAATGCAAGTAGACTCCTATGGGACATGATGTGTATTTTGACATTTATTTTTATTCAACACTGGTAGATTTCTCTTTTTTCAGTTGATGCACATCATAGGATATATATTTCTTCCTCAAGTTCACAAATTTCTAGGCATTTGGTTCAATTTCAATCAAATCCTGCTTCAGAACACATGTATTCCTCCATGTTTCTTGACTGGTCTTTTCATGAGACTTCTTTCCAAACACATTATTTTGGATTTCCATAATCATTTTGGAACCAAAACTCACACATCCCTCATGGTAAACCATCACCCTAATATTACCATTAGATGTATAACTGGTTGGAATGAATGATCGTGTATCAATATAAGATTTCTTATATGTTTTCAGATATCAATTCAATCCATTATTTAAATTGGAACCAGTTATATTCTTTATTCACAGTATGGTCTATTCATGCATTATCTCTATACTCATAGACCCAGGGTACACCTATTTGTACCCCCGAATTCTAATTTATACATCTTCAACGTATTGCTCCCAAAAATAGTGGAAGAAATACTCATGTCACCTGATCTACATATATATTTTATCCCAGTGATTTTCTGAATACAAAATGCAAAGGTCACACTTATGATTGTACCTAAGCCTAATTGGAAAGTGAGCATGGATTACTAAAGCCATCCTTGTCTAGGTTGTCTAATGCTCTCAAATGTCAATTCTATGGGTGACTACACATTTGTTTCTGCCTAAGATTATATATTCAACCTCAACCCTGTTGAAAATGTCTAATCCTATCACTCACTTTATACTTTGCCTAATTTCCTAATGTCTATATTCATATCTGCTTTCCTACATATCTTCGCCAGTTCATCATTGTGACTGACTCTTCACATGTGCTGACATTTACATTCACTCTCTAACAGACACCCTATTGCTAAAGAACTTTTGGTCCAAATATTATACTCACTCTTCGTCCTAAACCTACTGACTATCTTTCTAATCCTACCTACTATCCCTTTTTGACTTGATCTTCTCTTCTACATTCAATCATCCAAGGTACAAGGTCCTATGCCATTGTATGTTGATTTATCAGAGACATCTGTACAGAATGTAATTCAAAGCTAAGTATCCCAATCAAAAGCCCAATGCCCTTCTGGCCTTCAAATCTTACTTAGATTTCTGTTTTCATACATATATTTTACCTCTATATTATTATAAATATCACAGGTTCCCAATACCCTTCTTCATCCAGCAGAATGATTTCTAACCCAAATTGAACATGTTCTTAACCCCAAGCATTCACTGTTTCCTCAATCTCACTTTACAGAAGAGCAGGGACAGAGTTGGTCTTACAATACAGGAATGTAGGGGATCTTCCACCTTCTGAGAACCTTCAAGGTCCATGCAGAAATGATCCCTGGAAAAGATGTTGGAAGCTCGGAAGGTCCTGAGAGAGGACAAGTCATCTTCCGTGGCAAACAACCTGGTCAGGATGAAGGGATGTGTGTGAATGAGCCTCTGTCTTCTTAATGTAGACAAGATGGACCAAACCAGGCCTGTGTGGAGAGCTTTTCCTTGGTGCCTAGGGTTGATATACCATTCTAACTTGTGAAAGTGTCACAGGAAGCAGGGGCAGCCTCCATCTCATGGGACCCTTGGAAACAACAGTTAGGACAAAGTGGTTTCCAAGGCAGTGACCTCATTCAGTTCCTGAAGAAGTGACCTCACCACACTTCCTTGGTGATGGAACTCTCTGAACTTGGGATCCAGGAAGCCAGGCACCCAGAGGCAGTCCCAGTGCCAGTCCCAGTGGGCTCACTTGTTTGGATTTACCAAGGACAGAGTCAGTCTTTCTTGGTACCTACAGATGTGAGGATGGCCACTTGCCAGGAAAGCTCTGAAGGGGGTCTTTCCTGAGAAAGCAGGTAGTGGCTCACCCCTGGCTCCTGACAAAATCACAGATGGCCAAGTAAGCCAGATCTGAGACAAGACAGGCCATTTCGGGGGAACCTAGTATGGCCCACCAGTCAGAGGACACTGCGGGTAGTCACAGACCTCCTTGGGGGAAGGAGGTGGCTTTGTGGGTGTGGTTGTGAGTTTGTGGTTTGGTCTCATGTTCTGAGAAGAGCTAGGAAAGGCGGTTTGTTTGGTTTGGAGTGGACTGTTTCTAGCAAGTCTTTTCACAAGGCGAGTGTTGCTATGTCTCTGTATCGCACTGTGTCCCTGGTTGTAGATATTAGAAAAGAGAATTCATCAGTGGATGTGTCCTGTCAATTAGAAAGCTTCCAGCATTCATCCTGCCCAATTTATGAATGGACTGCAGCTTGCCTTATCCATGGGCAAAACCTACTATCTTCCTAAATTCCTGCTTTCTTCCTGAATTCTGGCCACTCTTCATAATAGGCTCATGGTTTTGTGTCCAAGATATGTACCACCTCTAAGCTTGGTGACATGGCCATGTACTAGATAGCTGAAAGGAATGGCGAGCATCTCAGAAAACTCAGATATCAGTGGGCCCATTAAAGTTTCAGTGGAGAAACCCTGCTTTGGGCCTTTTGCTTACCTATTGTTCTGTTTCCCTGGATGTCAGCAAGGTCTTTCCCTCAGGACACAACTTTGTGAAGCCTGAAAAAAACACTTTTCAAATGCAAACGAATGGGCATCACTTGTGGCTCTTTGCTTAATTGCTTTGCAGAGGGATGTGTCTGAATCAGCATCTTGGCCCTGTGTGAGGCTGTGGCTTAGATTGTCAGCACCTGATGGATCTCAGGAAAGATCCCATATGTGCATCCAAAGCCAATATGGCAAAACAGAAGTCATTGTGGATGAAGTCTCTCGCCTTCCACTGTAAGGTCCCTGACCTGCATCAAGTGAGAATAGGGGTCCTTTGGGTCAAATGAGTTTTTCAAAGCCCTGCAGAGGCTAGCCATTATGTGCTTGTGTTTTCTCATGACTCCAATTTACACAAAAAATGTGTACCCCACCATCAGCAGGCCTCAAAGGTTAGAAGCTGAGCAGTATTAAAGGCAGGCCTATTTGATCACTCCTGGTTCAAAGAAGGTTGTCCAGGCCACCCTGACATTAGGCAAATGAGGGGCAAGGGAGCTTATTGTGGACACTGTCTTAGACTGGGCCCCTCATGGAAACCTCCAGCCAGAGGTTATGAGGATTGTCTATATAGAAGAATTTGAGGGCCTTGTGGCAGTGTTTTGGTTTGAATTGTGGTCATCTGTATGGCGGTGAAAGAGATGAGTGGGTCCGCCTGGGCTTGAACTCTGGTGTGATTCCTCTTGGAGACTGAGTTCTGGAACTGACCTCAGAGAAGTATTTCCATGAATTGAGTTGGGATTTTCCGAGGCCACGCATGAGAGTCCCCCCTGGAAACTGAGATCAAAGCCCAGGGTGACTTTCCACAGAACATTGGGAATCTCAGCCAGGATATCACATGATTGTATTCTTAAAGACCTGGCAGCCATAGTTGAGAGTGAAAACACACATGGACATCACATTTTAGACCTCAGAGGGCCTGGTTTCATGTGACGTTTTTTGGCCACTCTTTGGGAAGCCTTGTTTGTGAGAGTTCTCCAGAGCTTTCATTGAAATGATCTTTCTCACCATTAAATGGTTCCTGAATGTATGGAAACCCACAGTGCCTCCAACTTCATCCTTTAAAAATGGCTAGATAAATACCGTGCAATCTTTGAAATTCCCATGACCAGGTGGCACTGGAGAACCTTAGGATGTCCTGTTTCTGATCATGAGTTTACCATACAGGTGCCTTGATTGACGGCTTTCATGAAAATTATGAAGAACAGAGATGCCAGTGAGGTGGGGCCTGCTGAGTAGTGGGCCTAGAGCAGTGGTGTGCAGGTGTTTGATAAAACATCTGTGGTGGGGCCATGTGGATCTGACATGGGCTTCCAAATGTCTTGTGACTGACATGGTGCAGCCAACAGACCCTTATATGTAAAGGCATCTTGTTATATGGAGAGGTTTCAGAACAGTGTTCAGAATCAGGTTGCTATAGTCAAGGGGCCAAGCTCTGTGGGATAGAAGCATGGTTGGTGCATTCTCCTAGGACCCTGACACACCACACGTGACAGAACTCCCTCCAGCACTGTGTCCCAGTTGAAGTCCTTGTTTTTCGTGAAGCAAATACCAAACTCCCAGTGAAGCAGCAAGAAACACCACGAAAAGTGGAGGATGACAAAATGGCTTCCCAGTTCCCATGGGGAGATACTTAGCCCCCAGTGGCCACGGTTTACCTACAAAGAGAGAATTCAGCACTTCTGCCTCATGTTCATTGGAAAATCAGAAACCATGTTCTCCAGGTCACATAGATGCAGACCCAGCTTTGTTGGTCTCACTACAAAGAAGCTAATGCTCCTGACAACAACATATATTTCAAGAGCCCAACCTCAGAGGCAGTTTCTCAAGAAGTCTTTAGGCCAGCAGAGCTTTATGTTTGTGGAGTGTTTATCCTCTCCCTTACTTATGGAAACTCCTCTACCACCTCCAAAGTTGTGAACTCCTGATCACTTGTCATTCCACATACGTATTCAAAGATTTTCTAACTCTTCTCCTCGAATTGCGTCTTACTTGGAGCAAGGGTATTGTCAAGGCATTTTTCTGGATGACAGTGGGAAGATTTTGTGTAGCACATATTTGCATACACATTGGATTCATTTTCCTATTTTCCATTCCAAATACTGAATCCCTGACACAAACCCATACCCTACTAGACTCTGACTACAAATCCTAATATGATAGAAAGAAATAACCCAAACAGAATAGAAATACAAGCAGTTCAGAGGAGGCATGGTGTGTAGTTGGACAGGCCTTTTGCATTATAAAGGGTAGATGTTAGGAATCTAGCCCAATGTAATAGTTCTCCATGTGTTTTTAAACGTAACAAATATGTGAATTCCTGTCTCCCTTTCTCTGCAGCCTATTCAGCACATGTATTTTTACATGCACATAGAGAATCCTACCTGGTTTCCCAGCTACTTGTTAGGTGGCTGACTTGGCAGATACAAACTGTGAGAAGAAACCACTCCTCCTAAATGCTGTTGGAACTGAAAATCAACCTATGGGTGAGCTTCCTACTTCAACAACATGATACATACATCCATGTTCAGTAAAATAAATATTTCTGGATCTTGGGATGATATATATTTCATGATGAATTTCAATTGTCATATAAATTTTTCCTTTTTAATGTCTCTCTGTGTGTGTTTTGTGTGTATATATATGTATATATACACACACACACTCTCCAGATTTTTCAAAATATCAAATATATGTGTCTTATTTTACACTCCCTAAATTCATGTTCATGTATGTGGATTTATAATCAACTTTTCACAAGATTATTCTCAGAAATATTCATCCACCTGAAATACATATTTGTTTCCTAGTATTGAAAACTAACTTCAGTGAATGGTGCATAGAAATCCTAACATTTCTACAGTAACTGACCCTGTTTAACATCAATGCAAGTAGACTCCTATGGGACATGATGTGTATTTTGACATTTATTTTTATTCAACACTGGTACATTACTATTTCTTCAGATGATGCACATCATAGGATATATATTTCATCCTCAAGTTCACAAATTTCTAGGCATTTGGTTCACTTTCAATCAAATCCTGCTTCAGAACACATGTATTCCTCCATGTTTCTTGACTGGTCTTTTCATGAGACTTCTTTCCAAACACATTATTTTGGATTTCCATAATCACTTTGGAACCAAAACTCACACACCCCTCATGGTAAACCATCACTCTAATATTACCATTAGATATATAACTGGTTGGAATGAATGATCGTGTATCAATATAAGTTTTCTTATTTGTTTTCAGATATCATTTCAATCCATTATTTAAATTGGAACCAGTTATATTCTTTATTCACAGTATGGTGTATTCATGCATTATCTCTATACTCATAGACCCAGTGTACACCTACTTGTACCCCCGAATTCTAATTTATACATCTTCAACGTATTGCTCCCAAAAATAGTGGAAGAAATACTCATGTCACCTTATCTACATATATATTTTATCACAGTGATATTCTGCACACAAAATGCAAAGGTCACACTTATGATTGTACCTAAGCGTAATTGGAAAGTGAGCATGGATTACTAAAACCATCCTTGTATAGGTTGGCTAATGCTC
Source organism: Ictidomys tridecemlineatus (assembly GCF_052094955.1). Taxonomy (NCBI): domain Eukaryota; kingdom Metazoa; phylum Chordata; class Mammalia; order Rodentia; family Sciuridae; genus Ictidomys; species Ictidomys tridecemlineatus. The sequence continues at coordinate 123,195,439 of NC_135480.1, read as the reverse complement.
TCAAATGTCAATTCTATTGGTGACTACACATTTGTTTCTGCCTAAGATTATATATTCAACCTCAACCCTGTTGAAAATGTCTAATCCTATCACTCACTTTATACTTTGCCTAATTTCCTAATGTCTATATTCATATCTGCTTTCCTACATATCTTTCCCAGGTCATCATTGTGACTGACTCTTCACATGTGCTGACATTTGCATTCACTCTCTAACACACACCCTATTGCTAAAGAACTTTTGGTCCAAATATTATACTCACTCTTCTTCCTAAACCTACTGACTATCTTTCTAATCCTACCTACTATCCCATTTTGACTTGATCTCCTATTCTACATTCAATCATTCAAGGTACAAGGTCCTATGAAATTGTATGTTGATTTATCAGAGACATCTGTACAGAATGTAATTCAAAGCTAAGTATCCCAATCAAGGGCCCAATGCTCTTCTGGCCTTCAAACTTTACTTAGATTTTTGTTTTCACACATATATTTCACCTCTATATTATTATAAATATCACAGGTTCCCAATACCATTCTTCATTTAGCAGAATTATTTCTAACCCAAATTGAACATGTTCTTAACCCCAAGCATTCACTGTTTCCTCAATCTCACTTTACAGAAGAGCAGGGACAGAGTTGGTCTTCCAATACAGGAATGTAGGGGATTTTCCACCTGATGAGAACCTCCAAGGTCCATGCAGAAATGATCCCTGGATAAGATGTAGGCAGCTTGGAAGGACCTGATAGAGTAAAAGTCATCTTCCGTGGCAAACAACCTGGTCAGGATGAAGGGATGTGTCTGAATGAGCCTCTCTTTTCTTAATGTAGACAAGATGGACCAAACCAGGCCTGTGTGGAGAGCTTTTCCTGGGTGCCTATGGTTGATATACCATTCTAACTTGTGAAAGTGTCACAGGAAGCAGGGGCAGCCTCCATCTCATGGGACCCTTGGAAGCAACAGTTAGGAAAAAGTGGTTTCCAAGGCAGTGACCTCATTCAGTTCCTGAAGGAAGTGACCTCACCACACTTCCTTGGTGATGGAACTCTCTGAACTTGGAATCCAGGAAGCCAGGCACCCAGAGGCAGTCCCAGTGCCAGTCCCAGTGGGCTCACTTGTTTGGATTTACCAAGGACAGAGTCAGTCTTTCTTGGTACCTACAGATGTGAGGATGGCCAATTGCCAGGAAAGCTCTGAAGGGGGTCTTTCCAGAGAAAGCAGGTAGTGGCTCACCCCTGGCTCCTGACAACTTCACAGAATTGGCCAAGGAGGCCAGATCTGTGACAAGACAGGCCAATTCGGGGGAACCTACTATGGCCCACCAGTCAGAGGACACTGTGGGTAGTCACAGACCTCTTTGGAGGAAGGAGGTGGCTTTGTGGGTGTGGGTGTGAGTTTGTGGTTTGGTCTCATGTTCTGAGAAGAGCTAGGAAAGGCGAATTGTTTGATTGAAAGTGGACTGTTTCTAGCAAGTCTTTTGACAAGGCGAGTGTTGATTTGTCTGTGTATCGCACTGTGTCCGTGGTTGTAGACATTAGAAAAGAGAATGCATCAATGGATGTGTCCTGTCTAGTAAAAAGATTCCAGCATTCATCCTGCCCAATTTATGAATGGACTGCGGCTTGCCTTATCCATGGGCAAAACCTACTATCTTTCTAAATTCCTGTTTTCTTCCTGAATTCTGGCCACTCTTCAGAATAGGCTCATGGTTTTGTGTCCAAGATATGTACAACCTCCAAGCTTGGTGACATGGCCATGTACTAGATAGCTGAAAGGAATGGCGAGCATCTCAGAAAACTCAGATATCAGTGGGCCCATTAAAGTTTCAGTGGAGAAACCCTGCTTTGGGCCTTTTGCTTACCTATTGTTCTGTTTCCCTGGATGTCAGCAAGGTCTTTGCCTCAGGACACACCTTTGTGAAGCCTGAAGAAAACAGTTTTCAAATGCAAACGAATGGGCATCACTTGTGGCTCTTTGCTTAATTGCTTTGCAAAGGGATGTGTCTGAATCAGCCTCTTGGACCTGTGTGAGGCTGTGGCTTAGATTGTCAGCACCTGATGGATCTCAGGAAGGATCCCATATGTGCATCCAAAGCCAATATGGCAAAACAGCAGTCATTGTGGATGAAGTCTCTCGCCTTCCTCTGTAAGGTTCCTGACCTGCATCAAGTGAGAATAGGAATCCTTTGGGTCAAATGAGTTTTTCAAAGCCCTGCAGAGGCTAGCCATTATGTGCTTGTGTTTTCTCATAACTCCAATTTACACAAAAAATGTGTACCCCACCATCAGCAGGCCTCAAAGTTTAGAAGCTGAGCAGTATTAAAGGCACGCCATTTTGATCACTCCTGGTTCAAAGAAGGGTGTCCAGGCCACCCTGACATTAGGTAAATGAGGGGCAAGGGAGCTTATTGTGGACACTGTCTTAGGCTGCGCCCCTCATGGAAACATCCAGCCAGAGGTTATGAGGATTGTCTATATGGAAGACATTGAGAGCCTTGTGGCAGTGTTTTGGTTTGAATTGTGGTCATTTGTATGGCGGTGGAAGAGATGAGTGGGTCCGCTTGGGCTTGAACTCTGGTGTGATTCCCCTAAGAGACTGAATTCTGGAACTGACGTCAGAGCAGTATTGCCATGAATTGAGTTGGGATTTTCTGAGGCCACGCATGAGAGTACCCCTGAAAACTGAGATCAAAGCCCAGGATCACTTTCCACAGATCACTGGAAATCTCAGCCAGGATATCACATGATGTTATTCTTAAAGACCTGGAGGCAATAGTTGAGAGTCAAAACACAGATATACCTTACATCGTAGAGCTCAGTGGCCCTGGTTTCATGTGACTTTTTTTGGCCACTCTTTGGGAAGCCTTGTTTGTGAGAGTTCTCCAGAGCTTTTATTGAAAAGATCTTTCTCACTATTAAATGGTTCCTTAATGAATGGAAACCCACAGTGCCTCCAACTTCATCCTTTACAAATGGCTAGATAAATACCGTGCCATCTTTGAAATTCCCATGACCAGGTGGCACTGGAGAACCTTAGGATGTCCTGTTGCTGATCATGAGTTTACCAGACAGGTGCCTTGATTGACGGCTTTCATGAAAATGATGAAGAACAGAGATGCCAGTGAGGTGGGGCCTGCTGAGTAGTGGGCCTAGAGCAGTGGTGTGCAGGTGTGTGATAAAACATCTGTGGTGGGGCCATGTGGATCTGCCATGGGCTTCCAAATGTCTTGTGACTGACATGGTGCAGCCAGCAGACCCTTATATGTAAAGGCATCTTGTTATATGGAGAGTTTCAGAACAATGTTCAGAATCAGGTTGCTATGGTCAAGGGACCAAGCTCTGTGAGATAGAAGCATGCTTGGTGCATTCTCCTAGGACCCTGACACACCACACGTGACAGAACTACCTCCAGCACTGTGTCCAGTTGAAGTCCTTGTATTTCGTGAAGCAAATACCAAACTCCCAGTGAAGCAGCAAGAAACACCACGAAAAATGGCGGATGACCAAATGGCTTCACAGTTCCCACGGGGAGATACTTAGCCCCCAGTGGCCACAGTTTACCTACAAAAAGACAATTCAGCACTTCTGCCTCATGTTCATTGGAAAATCAGAAACCATGTCCTCCAGGTCACATAGATGCAGACCCAGCTTTGATGGTCTCACTACAAAGGAAGCTAATGCTCCTGACAACAACATATATTTCAAGAGCCCAACCTCAGAGGCAGTTTCTCAAGAAGTCTTTAGGCCAGCAGAGCTCCATGTTTGTGGAGTGTTTATCCTCTCCCTTACTTATGGAAACTCCTCTACCACCTCCAAAGTTGTGAACTCCTGAGCATTTTTCATTCCACATATGTATTCAAAGATTTTCTAACTCTTCTCCTCGAATTGCATCTTACTTGGGGCAAGGGTATTCTCAAGGCGTTTTTCTGGATGACAGTGGGAAGATTTTGTGTAGCACATATTTGCATACACATTGGATTCATTTTCCTATTTTCCATTCAAAATACTGAATCCCTGACACTAACCCATACCCTACTAGACTCTGACTACAAATCCTAATATGATAGAAAAAAATAACCCAAACAGAATAGAAATACAAGCAGTTCAGAGGAGGCATGGTGTGTAGTTGGACAGGCCTTTTGCATTATAAAGGGTAGATGTAATGAATCTAGTCCAATGTAATAGTTCTTCATGTGTTTTTAAACTTAACAAATATGTGAATTTCTGTCTCCCTTTCTCTGCAACCTATTCAGAACATGTATTTTTACATGCACATATAAAATCCTACCTGGTTTCCCAGCTACATTCTTGTGAGGTGGCTGACTTGGCAGATACAAACTGTGAGAAGAAATCACTCCTCCTAAATGCTTTTGGAACTGAAAATCAACCAATGGGTGAGCTTCCTACTTCAACAACATGATACATACATCCATGTTTAGTAAAATAAATATTTCTGGATCTTGGAATGATATATATTTCATGATGAATTTGAATTGGCATATATATTTTTACTTTTTAATGTCTCTCTGTGTGTGTTTTGTGTATATATATGTTTATATATACACACACACTCTCCAGATTTTTCAAAATATAAAATATGTGTGTCTTATTTTACACTCCCTGAATTCATGTTCATGTATGTGGATTTATAATCAACTTTTTACAAGATTATTCTCAGAAATATTCATCCTCCTGAAATACGTATTTGTTTCCTAGTACTGAAAACTAACTTCAGTGAATGGTGCATAGAAATCTTAACATTTCTACAGTAACTGACCCTGTTTAACATCAATGCAAGTAGACTCCTATGGGACATGATGTGTATTTTGACATTTATTTTTATTCAACACTGGTACATTACTCTTTCTTCAGTTGATGCACATCATAGGATATATATTTCATCCTCAAGTTCACAAATTTCTAGGCATTTGGTTCACTTTCAATCAAATCCTGATTCAGAACACATGTATTCCTCCATGTTTCTTCACTGGTCTTTTCATGAGACTTCTTTCCAAACACATTATTTTGGATTTCCATAATCACTTTGGAACCAAAACTCACACACCCCTTATGGTAAACCATCACCCTAATATTACCATTTGATGTATAACTGGTTGGAATGAATGATCGTGTATCAATATAAGATTTCTTATATGTTTTCAGATATCAATTCAATCCATTATTTAAATTGGAACCAGTTATATTCTTTATTCACAGTATGGTCTATTCAAGCATTATCTCTATACTCATAGACCCAGGGTACGTTTATATTTCCCCCCGAATTCTAATTTATACGTCTTCAACATATTGCTCCCAAAAATAGTGGAAGAAATACTCATGTCACCTGATGTACATATATATTTTATCACAGTGATACTCTGAACACAAAATGCAAAGGTCACACTTATGATTGTACCTAAGCCTAATTGGAAAGTGAGCATGGATTACTAAAACCATCCTTGTCTAGGTTGGCTAATGCTCTCAAATGTCAATTCTATTGGTGTCTACACATTTGTTTCTGAGAGAGATTATATATTCTACCTCAACCCTGTTGAAAATGTCTAATCCTATCACTCACTTTATACTTTTCCTAATTTCTTAATGTCTATATTCATATCTGCTTTCCTACATATCTTCCCCAGTTCATCATTGTGACTGACTCTTCACATGTCCTGACATTTACATTCACTTTCTAACAGACACCCTATTGCTAAAGAACTTTTGGTCCAAATATTATACTCACTCTTCTTCCTAAACCTACTGACTATCTTTCTAATCCTACCTGATATCCCTTTTTGACTTGATCTTCTCTTCTACATTCAATAATCCAAGGTACAAGGTCCTATGCCATTGTATGTTGATTTATCAGAGACATCTGTACAGAATGTAATTCAAAGCTAAGTATCCCAATCAAGGGCCCAATGCCCTTCTGGCCTTCAAATCTTACTTAGATTTCTGTTTTCATACATATATTTCACCTCTATATTATTATGAATATCACAGGTTCCCAATACCATTCTTCATCCAGCAGAATGATTTCTAACCCAAATTGAACATGTTCTTAACCCCAAGCATTCACTGTTTTCTCAATCTCACTTTACAAAAGAGCAGGGACAGAGTTGGTCTTACAATACAGGAATGTAGGGGATCTTTCACCTGCTGAGAATCTTCAAGGTCCATGCAGGAATGATCCCTGGAGAAGATGTTGGAAGCTCGGATGGTCCTGAGAGAGGACAAGTCATCTTCCGTGGCAAACAACCTGGTCAGGATGAAGGGATGTGTCTGAATGAGCCTCTCTCTTCTTCATGTAGACAAGATGGACCAAACAAGGCCTGTGTGGAGAGCTTTTCCTGGGTGCCTATGGTTGATATACCATTCTAACTTGTGAAAGTGTCACAGGAAGCAGGGCAGCCTCCATCTCATGGGACCCTTGGAAACAACAGTTAGGACAAAGTGGTTTCCAAGGCAGTGACCTCATTAAGTTCCTGAAGGAAGTGACCTCACCACACTTCCTTGGTGATGGAACTCTCTGAACTTGGGATCCAGGAAGCCAGGCACCCAGAGGCAGTCCCAGTGCCAGTTCCAGTGGGCTCACTTGTTTGGATTTACCAAGGACAGAGTCAGTCTTTCTTGGTACCTACAGATGTGAGGATGGCCAAATGCCAGGAAAGCTCTGAATGGGGTCTCTCCTGAGAAAGCAGGTAGTGGCTCACCCCTGGCTCCTGACAACTTCACAGAATTGGCCAAGGAGGCCAGATCTGAGACAAGACAGGCCATTTCGTGGGAACATAGTATGGCACACCAGTCAGAAGACACTGCGGGTAGTCACAGACCTCCTTGGGGAAGGAGGAGGCTTTGTGGGTGAGGGTGTGTGTTTGTGGTTTGGTCTCATGTTCTGAGAAGAGGTAGGAAAGACGGTTTGTTTGGTTTGGAGTGGACTGTTTCTAGCAAGTCTTTTGAAAAGGCGAGTGTTGCTTTGTCTGTGTATCACACTGTGTCTGTGGTTGTAGACATTAAAAAAGAGAATGCATCAATGGATGTGTCCTGTCTAGTAGAAAGCTTCCAGCATTCATGCTGCCCAATTTATTAATGGACTGCAGCTTGCCTTTTCTATGGGCAAAACCTACTATCTTCCTAAATTCTTGTTTCCTTCCTAAATACTTGCCACTCTTCAGAATAGGCTCATGGTTTTGTGTCCAAGATATGTACCACCTCCAAGCTTGGTGACATGGCCATGTACTAGATAGCTGAAAGGAATGGTGAGCATCTCAGAAAACTCAGATATCAGTGGGCCCATTAAAGTCTCAGTGGAGAAACCCTGCTTTGGGCCTTTTGCTTACCTATTGTTCTGTTTCCCTTGTTGTCAGCAAGGTCTTTTCCTCAGGACACACCTTTGTGAAGCCTGAAGAAAACAGTTTTCAAATGCAAACGAATGGGCATCACTTGTAGCTCTTTGCTTAATTGCTTTGCAAACGGATGTGTCTGAATCAGAATCTTGGCCCTGTGTGAGGCTGTGGCTTAGATTGTCAGCACCTGATGGATCTCAGGAAAGATCCCATATGTGCATCCAAAGCCAATATGGCAAAACAGCAGTGATTGTGGATGAAGTCTCTCGCCTTTCTCTATAAGGTCCCTGACCTGCATCAAGTGAGAATAGGGATCCTTTGGGTCAAATGAGTTTTTCAAAGCCCTGCAGAGGCTAGCCATTATGTGCTTGTGTTTTCTCATGACTCCAATATACACAAAAAATCTGTACCCTACCATCAGCAGGCCTCAAAGTTTAGAATTTGAGCAGTATTAAAAGCAGGCCTATTTGATCACTCCTGGTTCAAAGAAGGGTGTCCAGGCCACCCTGACATTAGGCAAATGATGGGCAAGGGAGCTTATTGTGGACACTGTCTTTAGCTGCGACCCTCATGGAAACCTCCAGCCAGAGGTTATGAGGATTGTCTATATGGAAGAAGTTGAGGGCCTGGTGGCAGTGTTTTGGTTTGACTTGTGGTCATTTGTATGGCATTGGAAGAGATGACTGGGTCCGCCTGGGCTTGAACTCTGGTGTGATTCCCCTTGGAGACTGAGTTCTGGAACTGAACTCAGAGAAGTATTGCCATGAATTGAGTTGGGATTTTCCGAGGCCACGCATGAGAGTCCCCCCTGGAAACTGAGATCGAAGCCCAGGGTGACTTTCCACAGAACACTGGGAATCTCAGCCAGGATATCACATGATTTTATTCTTAGAGATCTGGCAGCAATATTTGAGAGTCAAAACACACATGGACCTCACATTGTAGACCTCAGTGGGCCTGGTTTCATGTGACGTTTTTTGGCCACTCTTTGGGAAGCCTTGTTTGTGAGAGTTCTCCAGAGCTTTCATTGAAATGATCTTTCTCACCATTAAATGGTTCCTGAATGAATGGAAACCCACAGTGCCTCCAACTTCATCCTTTAAAAATGGCTAGATAAATACCGTGCAATCTTTCAAATTCCCATGACCAGATGGCACTGGAGAATCGTAGGATGTCCTGTTGCTGATCATGAGTTTACCAGAGAGGTGCCTTGATTGACGGCTTTCATGAAAATGATGAAGAACAGAGATGCCAGTGAGGTGGGCCCGGCTGAGAAGTGGGCCTAGAGCAGTGGTGTGCAGGTGTGTGATAAAACATCTGTGGTGGGGCCATGTGGATGTGCCATGGGTTTCCAAATGTCTTGTGACTGACATGGTGCAGCCAGCAGACCCTTATATGTAAAGGCATCTTGTTATATGGAGAGGTTTCAGAACAATGTTCAGAATCAGGTTGCTATGGTCAAGGGGCCAAGCTCTGTGGGATAGAAGCTTGCTTGGTGCTTTCTCCTAGGACCCTGAAACACCACACGTGAACGAACTCCCTCCAGCACTGTGTCCCAGTTGAAGTCCTTGTATTTTGTGAAGCAAATACCAAACTCCCAGTGAAGCAGCAAGAAACACCACGAAAAGTGGAGGATGACCAAATGGCTTCACAGTTCCCACGGGGAGATACTTAGCCCCCAGTGGCCACAGTTTACCTACAAAGAGAGAATTCAGCACTTCTGCCTCATGTTCATAGGAAAATCAGAATCCGTGTCCTCCAGGTCACATAGATGCAGTCCCAGCTTTGATGGTCTCACTACAAAGGAAGCTAATGCTCCTGACAACAACATATATTTCAAGAGCCCAACCTCAGAGGCAGTTTCTCAAGAAGTCTTTAGGCCAGCAGAGCTCCATGTTTGTGGAGTGTTTATCCTCTCCCTTACTTATGGAAACTCCTCTACCACCTCCAAAGTTGTGAACTCCTGAGCATTTTTCATTCCACATATGTATTCAAAGATTTTCTATCTCTTCTTCTCGAATTGCGTCTTACTTGGGGTAAGGGTTTTGTCAAGGCATTTTTCTGGATGACAGTGGGAAGATTTTGTGTAGCACATATTTGCATACACATTGGAATCATTTTCCTACTTTCCATTCCAAATACTGAATCCCTGACACTAACCAATCCCCAATTAGACTCTGAATACAAATGCTAATATGATAAAAAAAAATAACCCAAACAGAATAGAAATACAAGGAGTTCAGAGGAAGCATGGTGTTTAGTTGGACAGGCCTTTTGCATTATAAATTGTAGATGTTATGAATCTAGTCAAATGTAATAGTTCTCCATGTGTTTTTGAACTTAACAAATGTGTGAATTCCTGTCTCCCTTTCTCTGCAGCCTATTCAGCACATTTATTTTTACATTCACATAGAGAATCCTACCTGGTTTCCCAGCTACATTCTTGGGAGGTGGCTGACTTGGCAGATACAAACTGTGAGAAGAAATCACTCCTAAATGCTGTTGGAACTGAAAACTAACCTATGGGTGAGCTTCCTATTTCAACAACATGATACATACATCCATGTTCAGTAAAATAAATATTTCTGGATCTTGGGATGATATATATTTCATGATGAATTTAACTTGGTATATATATATATATATATGTATATAAACACACACACTCTCCAGATTTTTCAAAATATAAAATATGTGTGTCTTATTTTACACTCCCTGAATTCATGTTCATGTATGTGGATTTATAATCAACTTTTCACAAGATTATTCTCAGAAATATTCATCCACCTTAAATACATATTTGTTTCCTAGTACTGAAAACTAACTTCAGTGAATGGTGCATAGAAATCCTAACATTTCTACAGTAACTGACCCTGTTTAACATCAATGCAAGTAGACTCCTATGGGACATGATGTGTATTTTGACATTGATTTTTATTCAACACTGGTACATTACTATTTCTTCAGTTGATGCACATCATAGGATATATATTTCATCCTCAAGTTCACAAATTTCTAGGCATTTGGTTCACTTTCAATCAAATCCTGCTTCAGAACACATGTATTCCTCCATGTTTCTTGACTGGTCTTTTCATGAGACTTCTTTCCAAACACATTATTTTGGATTTCCATAATCACTTTGGAACCAAAACTCACACACCCCTCATGGTATACCATCACCCTAATATTACCATTAGATGTATAACTGGTTGGAATGAATCATCCTGTATCAATATAAGATTTCTTATATGTTTTCAGATATCAATTCAATCCATTATTTAAATTGGAACCAGTTATATTCTTTATTCACAGTATGGTCTATTCATGTATTATCTCTATACTCATAGACCCAGGGTACACCTATTTGTACCCCCGAATTCTAATTTATACGTTTTCAACGTATTGCTCCCAAAAATAGTGGAAGAAATACTCATGTCACCTGATCTACATATATATTTTATCACAGTGATATTCTGAACACAAAATGCAAAGGTCACACTTATGATTGTACCTAAGCCTAATAGGAAAGTGAGCATGGATTACAAAAACCATCCTTGTCTAGGTTGGCTAATGCTCTCAAATGTCAATTCTATTGGTGACTACACATTTGTTTCTGCCTAAGATTATATATTCAACCTCAACCCTGTTGAAAATGTCTAATCCTATCACTCACTTTATACTTTGCCTAATTTCCTAATGTCTATATTCATATCTGCTTTCCTACATATCTTCCCCAGTTCATCATTGTGACTGACTCTTCACATCTGCTGACATTTACATTCACTCTCTAACAGACACCCTATTGCTAAAGAACTTTTGGTCCAAATATTATACTCACTCTTCTTCCTAAACCTACTGACTATCTTTCTAATCCTACCTACTATCCCTTTTTGACTTGATCTTCTCTTCTACCTTCAATCATCCAAGGTACAAGGTCCTATGCCATTGTATGTTGATTTATCAGAGACATCTCTACAGAATGTAATTCAAAGCTAAGTATCCCAATCAAGGGCCCAATGCCCTTCTGGCCTTCAAATCTTACTTAGATTTCTGTTTTCATACATATATTTCTCCTCTATATTATTATAAATATCACAGGTTCCCAATACTATTCTTCATCCAACAGAATGATTTCTAACCCAAATTGAACATGTTCTTAACCCCAAGCATTCACTGTTTCCTCAATCTCACTTTACAGAAGAGCAGGGACAGAGTTGGTCTTACAATACAGGAATGTAGGGGATCTTCCACCTGCTGAGAACCTCAAAGGTCCATGCAGAAATGATCCCTGGAGAAGATGTAGGCAGCTAGGAAGGACCTGAGAGAGTAAAAGTCATCTACCGTGGCAAACAACCTGGTCAGGATAAAGGGATGTGTCTGAATGATCCTCTCTCTTCTTAATGTAGACAAGATGGATCAAACCAGGCCTGTGTGGAGAGCTTTTCCTGGGTGCCTATGTTTGATATACCATTCTAACATGTGAAAGTGTCAGAGGAAGCAGGGGCAGCATCCATCTCATGGGACACTTGAAAGCAACAGTTAGGACAAAGTGGTTTCCAAGGCAGTGACCTCATTCAGTTCCTGAAGGAAGTGACCTCACCACACTTCCTTGACCTCACCACAGTTCCAGTGTGGAACTATCTGAACTTGGGATCCAGGAAGTCAGGCAATCATAGGCAATCCCAGTGCCAGTCCCAGTGGGCTCACTTGTTTGGATTTACCAAGGACAGAGTCAGTCTTTCTTGGTACCTACAGATGTGAGGATGGCCAATTGCCAGGAAAGCTCTGAAGGGGGTCTTTCCTGAGAAAGCAGGTAGTGGCTCACCAATGGCTCCTGACAACTTCACAGAATTGGCCAAAGAGGCCAGATCTGAGACAAGACATGTCATTTCGGGGGAACCTAGTATGGCCCACCAGTCAGAGGACACTGTGGGTAGTCACAGACCTCCTTGGGGGAAGGAGGTGGCTTTGTGGGTGTGGGTGTGAGTTTGTGGTTTGGTCTCATGTTCTGAGAAGAGCTAGGAAAGGTGGTTTGTTTGGTTTGGAGTGCACTGTTTCTAGCAAGTCTTTTGACAAGGCGAGTGTTGCTTTTTCTGTGTATCGCACTGTGTCCGTGGTTGTAGACATTAGAAAAGAGAATGCATCAATGGATGTGTCCTGTCTAGTAGAAAGCTTCCAGCATTCATCCTGCCCAATTTATGAATGGACTGCGGCTTGCCTTATCCATGGGCAAAACCTACTATCTTCCTAAATTCCTGTTTTCTTCCTGAATTCTTGCCACTCTTCAGAATAGGCTCATGGTTTTGTGTCCAAGATATGTACCACCGCCAAGCTTGGTGACATGGCCATGTACTAGATAGCTGAAAGGAATGGCGAGCATCTCAGAAAACCTAGATATCAGTGGGCCCATTAAAGTCTCAGTGGAGAAACCCTGCTTTGGGCCTTTTGCTTACCTATTGTTCTGTTTCTCTGAATGTCAGCAAGGTCTTTGCCTCAGGACACACCTTTGTGAAGCCTGAAGAAAACAGTTTTCAAATGCAAACGAATGGGCATCACTTGTGGCTCTTTGCTTAATTGCTTTGCAAAGGGATGTGTCTGAATCAGCCTCTTGGCCCTGTGTAAGGCTGTGGTTTAGATTGTCAGCACCTGATGGATCTCAGGAAAGATCCCATATGTGCATCCAAAGCCAATATGGCAAAACAGAAGTCATTGTGGATGAAGTCTCTCGCCTTCCTCTGTAAGGTCCCTGACCTGCATCAAGTGAGTATAGGGATCCTTTGGGTCAAATGAGTTTTTCAAAGCCCTGCAGAGGCTAGCCATTATGTGCTTGTGTTTTCTCATGACTCCAATATACACAAAAAATCTGTACCCCACCAACAGCAGGCCTCAAAGATTAGAAGCTGAGCAGTATTAAAGGCAGGCCTATTTGATCACTCCTGGTTCAAAGAAGGGTGTCCAGGCCACCCTGACATTAGGCAAATGAGTGGCAAGGGAGCTTATTGTGGACACTGTCTTAGGCTGCACCCCTCATGGAATCCTCCAGCCAGAGGTTATGAGGATTGTCTATATGGAAGAATTTGAGGGCCTTGTGGCAGTGTTTTGGTTTGAATTGTGGTCATTTTTATGGCGGTGGAAGAGATGAGGGGGTCCGCCTGGGCTTGAACTCTGGTGTGATTCCCCTTGGAGACTGAGTTCTGGAACTGACCTCAGAGAAGTATTGCCATGAATTGAGTTGGGATTTTCCGAGGCCACGCATGAGAGTCCCCCCTGGAAACTGAGATCAAAGCCCAGGGTGACTTTCCAAAGAACATTGGGAATCTCAGCCAGGATATCACATGATTGTATTCTTAAAGACCTGGCAGCCATAGTTGAGAGTGAAAACACACATGGACCTCACATTGTAGACCTCAGTTAGCCTGGTTTCATGTGACGTTTTTTGGCCACTCTTTGGGAAGCCTTGTTTGTGAGAGTTCTCCAGAGCTTTCATACAAATGATCTTTCTCACGATTAAATGGTTCCTGAATGTATGGAAACCCACAGTGCCTCCAACTTTATCCTTTAAAAGTGGCTAGATAAATACCGTGCAATCTTTGAAATTCCCATGACCAGGTGGCACTGGAGAACCTTAGGATGTCCTGTTGCTGATCATGAGTTTACCAGACAGGTGCCTTGATTGACGGCTTTCATGAAAATGATGAAGAACAGAGATGCCAGTGAGGTGGGGCCTGCTGAGTAGTGGGCCTAGAGCAGTGGTGTGCAGTTGTGTGATAAAACATCTGTGGTGGGGCCATGTGGATATGCCATGCGCTTCCAAATGTCTTGTGACTGACATGGTGCAGCCAGCAGACTCTTATATGTAAAGGCATCTTGTTATATGGAGAGGTTTCAGAAAAATGTTCAGAATCAGGTTGCTATGGTCAAGGGGCCAAGCTCTGTGAGATAGAAGCATGGTTGGTGCATTCTCCTAGGACCCTGACACACCACACGTGACAGAACTCCCTCCAGCACTGTGTCCCAGTTGAAGTCCTTGTATTTCGTGAAGCAAATATCAAACTCCCAGTGAAGCAGCAAGAAACACCACGAAAAGTGGAGGATGACCAAATGGCTTCAAGTTCCCACGGGAAGATACTTAGCCCCCAGTGGCCACAGTTTACCTACAAAGAGAGAATTCAGCACTTCTGCCTCATGTTCACTGGAAAATCAGAAACCATGTCCTCCAGGTCACATAGATGCAGACCCAGCTTTGATGGTCTCACTACAAAGGAAGCTAATGCTCCTGACAACAACATATATTTCAAGAGCCCAACCTCTGAGGCAGTTTCTCAAGAAGTCTTTAGGCCAGCAGAGCTCCATGTTTGTGGAGTGTTTATCCTCTCCCTTACTTATGGAAACTCCTCTACCACCTCAAAAGTTGCGAACTCCTTAGCACTTTTCATTTCACATATGTATTCAAAGATTTTCTAACTCTTCTCCTCGAATTGCGTCTTACTTGGGGCAAAGGTATTGTCAAGGCATTTTTCTGGATGACAGTGGGAAGTTTTTGTATCCACATATTTGCGTACACATTGGATTCATTTTCCTATTTTCCATTTCAAATACTGAATCCCTGACACTAACCCATACCCTACTAGACTCTGACTACAAATCCTAATATGATAGAAAGAAATAACCCAAACAGAATAGAAAACAAGCAGTTCAGAGGAGGCATGGTGTGTAGTTGGACAGGCCTTTTGCATTAAAAAGGGTATATGTTATGAATCTAGTCTAATGTAATAGTTTTCCATGTGTTTTTAAACTTAACAAATATGTGAATTCCTGTTTCCCTTTCTCTGCAGCCTATTCACCACATGTATTTTTACATGCACATAGAGAATCCTACCTGGTTTCCCAGCTACATTCTTGTGAGGTGGCTGAATTTGCAGATACAAACTGTGAGAAGAAATCACTCCTCCTAAATGCTGTTGGAACTGAAAATCAACCTATGGTTGAGCTTCCTACTTCAACAACATGATACATACATCCATGTTCAGTAAAATAAATATTTATGGATCTTGGGATGATATATATTTCACGATGAATTTCAATAGGCATATGTATATATACACACACACACTCTCCAGATTTTTCAAAATATAAAACATGTGTGTCTAATTTTACACTCCCTGAATTCATGTTCATGTATGTGGATTTATAATCAACTTTTCACAAGATTATTCTCAGAAATATTCATCCACCTGAAGTACATATTTGTTTCCTAGTACTGAAAACTAACTTCAGTGAAAGATGCATAGAAATCCTAACATTTCTACAGTAACTGACCCTGTTTAACATCAATGCAAGTAGACTCCTATGGGACATGATGTGTATTTTGACATTTATTATTATTCAACATTGGTAGATTACTATTTCTTCAGTTGATGCACATCATAGGATATATATTTCATCCTCAATTCACAAATTTCTAGGCATTTGGTTCACTTTCAATCAAATCCTGCTTCAGAACACATGTATTCCTTTATGTTTCTTGACTGGTCTTTTCATGAGACTTCTTTCCAAACACATTATTTTGGATTTCCATAATCACTCTGGAACCAAAACTCACACACCCCTCATGGTAAACCATCACCCTAATATTACCATTAGATGTATAACTGGTTGGAATGAATGATCGTGTATCAATATAAGATTTCTTATATGTTTTCAGATATCAATTCAATCCATTATTTAAATTGGAACCAATTATATTTTTTATTCACAGTATGGTCTATTCATGCATTACCTCTATACCCATAGACCCAGGGTACAGCTATTTGTACCCCCGAATTATAATTTATACGTCTTCAACGTATTGCTCCCAAAAATAGTGGAAGAAATACTCATGTCAGCTGTTGTACATATATATTTTATCACAGTGATATTCTGAACACAAAATGCAAAGGTCACACTTATGATTGTACCTAAGCCTAATTGGAAAGTGAGCATGGATTACTAAAACCATCCTTGTATAGGTTGGCTAATGCTCTCAAATGTCAATTCTACTGGTGACTACACATTTGTTTCTGCCTA
Source organism: Ictidomys tridecemlineatus (assembly GCF_052094955.1). Lineage (NCBI taxonomy): Eukaryota > Metazoa > Chordata > Mammalia > Rodentia > Sciuridae > Ictidomys > Ictidomys tridecemlineatus. The sequence continues at coordinate 123,179,028 of NC_135480.1, read as the reverse complement.
AAATTATATATTCAACCTCAACCATGTTGAAAATGTCTAATCCTATCACTCACTTTATACTTTGCCTAATCTACTAATGTCTATATTCATATCTGCTTTCCTACATATCTTCCCCAGTTCTTCATTGTGACTGACTCTTCACATGTGCTGACATTTACATTCACTCTCTAACAGACACCCTATTGCTAAACAACTTTAGGTCCATATATTATACTCACTCTTCTTCCTAAACCTCCTGACTATCTTTCTAATCCTACCTACTATCCCTTTTTGACTTGATCTTCTCTTCTACATTCAATCATCCAAGGTACAAGGTCCTATGCCATTGTATGTTGATTTATCAGAGAAATCTGTACAGAATGTAATTCAAAGCTAAGTATCCAAATCAAGGGCCCAATGCCCTTCTGGCCTTCAAATCTTACTTAGATTTCTGTTTTCATACATATATTTCACCTCTATATTATTATAAATATCACAGGTTCCCAATACCATTCTTCATTTAGCAGAATTATTTCTAACCCAAATTGAACATGTTCTTAACCCCAAGCATTCACTGTTTCCTCAATCTCACTTTACAGAAGAGCAGGGACAGAGTTGGTCTTACAATACAGGAATGTAGGGCATCCTCCACCTGCTGCGACCCTCAAAGGTCCATGCAAAAATGATCCCTGGAGAAGATGTAGGCAGCTAGGAAGGACCTGAGAGAGTAAAAGTCATCTTCCGTGGCAAACAACGTGGTCAGGATGAAGGGATGTGTCTGAATGAGCCTCTCTCTTCTTAATGTAGACAAGATGGATCAAACCAGGCCTGTGTGAAGAGCTTTTCCTGGGTGCCTATGGTTGATATACCATTCTAACTTGTGAAAGTGTCAAAGAAAGCAGGGGCAGCCTCCATCTCATGGGACACTTGAAAGCAACAGTTAGGACAAAGTGGTTTACAAGGCAGTGACCTCATTCAGTTCCTGAGGATGTGACCTCACCACACTTCCTTGACCTCACCACAGTTCCAGTGATGGAACTCTCTGAACTTGGGATCCAGGAAGCCAGGCACCCAGAGGCAATCCCAGTGCCAGTCCCAGTTGGCTCACTCTTTTGGATTTACCAAGGAGAGAGTCAGTCTTTCTTGGTACCTACAGATGTGAGGATGGCCAATTGCCAGGAAAGCTCTGAAGGGGGTTTTTCCTGAGAAAGCAGGTACTGGCTCACCCCTGGCTCCTGACAACTTCACAGAATTGGCCAAACAGGCCAGATCTGAGACAAGACAGGCCATTTCAGGGGAACATAGTATGGCCCACCAGTCAGAGGACACTTTGGGTAGTCACAGACCTCCTTGGGGGAAGGAGGTGGCTTTGTGGGTGTGGGTGTGAGTTTGTGGTTTGGTCTCATGTTCTGAGAAGAGCTAGGAAAGGCGGTTTGTTGGGTTTGGAGTGCACTGTTTCTAGCAAGTCTTTTGACAAGGCGAGTGTTGCTTTGTCTGTGTATCGCACTGTGTCCCTGGTTGTAGACATTAGAAAAGAGAATGCATCAATGGATGTGTCCTGTCTAGTAGAAAGCTTCCAGCATTCATCCTGCCCAATTTATGAATGGACTGCGGCTTGCCTTATCCATGGGCAAAACCTACTATCTTTTTAAATTCCTGTTTTCTTCCTGAATTCTTGCCACTCTTCAGAATTGGCTCATGATTTTGTGTCCAAGATATGTAACACCTCCAATCTTGGTGACATGGCCATGTACTAGATAGCTGAAAGGAATGGCGAGCATCTCAGAAAACTCAGATAGCAGTGGGCCCATTAAAGTCTCATTGGAGAAACCCTGCTTTGGGCCTTTTGCTTACCTATTGTTCTGTTTCCCTGGATGTCAGCAAGGTCTTTGCCTCAGGACACACCTTTGTGAAGCCTGAAGAAAACAGTTTTCAAATGCAAACAAATGGGCATCACTTGTGGCTCTTTGCTTAATTGCTTTGCAAAGGGATGTGTCTGAATCAGCCTCTTGGCCCTGTGTAAGGCTGTGGTTTAGATTGTCAGCACCTGATGGATCTCAGGAAAGATCCCATATGTGTATCCAAAGCCAATATATCAAAACAGCAGTCATTGTGGATGAAGTCTCTTGCCTTCCTCTGTAAGGTCCCTGACCTGCATCAAGTGAGAATAGGGATCCTTTGGGTCAAATGAGTTTTTCAAAGCCCTGCAGAGGCTAGCCATTATGTGCTTGTGTTTTCTCATGACTCCAATTTACACAAAAAATCTGTACCCCACCAACAGCAGGCCTCAAAGTTTAGAAGCTGAGCAGTATTAAAGGCAGGCCTATTTGATTACTCCTGGTTCAAAGAAGGGTGTCCAGGCCACCCTGACATTAGGCAAATGAGGGGCAAGGGAGCTTATTGTGGACAATGTCTTAGGCTGCGCCCCTCATGGAAACCTCCAGCCAGAGGATATGAAGAATATGTATGAAAACATATTCTTCTATATGGAAGAAGTTGAGGGCCTTTTGGCAGTGTTTTGGTTTGAATTGTGGTCATTTGTATGGCGGTGGAAGAGATGAGTGGGTCCGCCTGGGCTTGAACTCTGGTGTAATTCCCCTTGGAGACTGAGTTCTAGAACTGACCTCAGAGAAGTATTGCCATGAATTGAGTTGGGATTTTCGGAGGCCCCTCATGAGAGTCCCCTCTGGAAACTGAGATCAAAGCCCAGGTGACTTTCCACAGAACACTGGGAATCTCAGGCAGGATATCACATGATTTTATTATTAAAGACCTGGCAGCCATAGTTTAGTGTCAAAACACACATGGACCTCACATTGTACACCTCAGTCGGCCTAGTTTCATGTGACCTTTTTTTTGCCACTCTTCGGGAAGCCTTGTTTGTGAGAGTTCTCCAGAGCTTTCATTGAAATGATCTCTCTCACCATTAAATGGTTCCTGAATGAATGGAAACCAACAGTGCCTCCAACTTCATCCTTGAAAAGTGGCTAGATAAATACCGTGCAATCTTTGAAATTTCCATCACCAGGTGGCACTGGAGAACCTTAGGATGTCCTGTTTCTGATCATGAGTTTACCAGACAGGTGCCTTGATTGACGGCTTTCATGAAAATGATGAAGAACAGAGATGCCAGTGAGGTGGGGCCTGCTGAGTAGTGGGCCTAGAGCAGTGGTGTGCAGGTGTGTGATAAAACATCTGTGGTGGGGCCATGTGGATCTGCCATGCGCTTCCAAATGTCTTGTGACTGACATGGTGCAGCCAGCAGAACCTTATATGTAAAGGCATCTTGTTATATGGAGAGGTTTCAGAACAATGTTCAGAATCAGGTTGCTATGGTCAAGGGGCCATGCTCTGTGGGATAGAAGCATGGTTGGTGCATTCTCCTAGGATCCTGACACACCACACGTGACAGAACTCCGTCCAGCACTGTGTCCCAGTTGAAGTCCTTGTATTTCGTGAAGCAAATACCAAACTTTCAGTGCAGCAGCAAGAATCACCACGAAAAGTGGAGGATGACCAAATGGCTTCACAGTTCCCAGGGGGAGATACTTAGCCCCCAGTGGCCACAGTTTACCTAAAAAGAGAGAATTCAGCACTTCTGCCTCATGTTCATTGGAAAATCAGAAACCATGTCCTCCAGGTCACATAGATACAGACCCAGCTTTGATGGTCTCACTACAAAGGAAGCTAATGCTCCTGACAACAACATATATTTCAAGAGCCCTACCTCAGAGGCAGTTTCTCAAGAAGTCTTTAGGCCAGCAGAGCTCCATGTTTGTGGAGTGTTTATCCTCTCCCTTACTTATGGAAACTCCTCTACCACCTCCAAAGTTGTGAACTCCTGAGCATTTTTCATTCCACATATGTATTCAAAGATTTTCTAACTCTTCTCCTCGAATTGCGTCTTACTTGGGGCAAGGGTATTGTCAAGTCATTTTTCTGGATGACAGTGGGAAGATTTTGTGTAGCACATATTTGCATGCACATTGGATTCATTTTCCTATTTTCCATTCCAAATACTGAATCCCTGACACTAACCCATACCCTACTAGACTCTGACTACAAATCCTAATATGATAGAAAAAAATAACCCAAACAGAATAGAAATACAAGCAGTTCAGAGGAGGCATGGTGTGTAGTTGGACAGGCCTTTTGCATTATAAAGGGTAGATGTCATGAATCTAGTGCAATGTAATAGTTCTCCATGTGTTTTTAAACTTAACCAATATGTGAATTCCCGTCTCCCTTTCTATTCAGCCTATTCAGCACACGTATTTTTACATGCACATAGAGAATCATACCTGCTTTCTTAGCTACATTGTTGTGAGGTGGCTGAATTGGCAGATACAAACTGTGAGAAGAAATCACTCCTCCTAAATGCTGTTGGAACTGAAAATCAACCTATGGGTGAGCTTCCTACTTCAACAATATGATACATACATCCATGTCCAGTAAAATAAATATTTCTGGATCTTGGGATGATATATATTTCATGATGAATTTCAATTGGCATATATATTTTTACTTTTTAATGTCTCTCTGTGTGTGTTTTGTGTATATATATATATATACACACACACACACACACACACACACTCTCTCTAGATATTTGAAAATATAAAATATGTGTGTCTTATTTTACACTCCCTGAATTCATGTTCATGTATGTGGATTTATAATCAACTTTTCACAAGATTATTCTCAGAAATATTCATCCACCTGAAATACATATTTGTTTCCTAGTACTGAAAACTAACTTCAGTGAATGGTGCATAAAATCCTAACATTTCTTTTTTTTTAATTAATTTATTTTTTTTATTGTTGGTCGTTCAAAACCTTACACAGTTCTTAATACATAATATTTCACAGTTTGATTCAAGCGGGTTATTAACTCCCAACTTTACCCCGTATACAGATTGCTGTATCACATCATTTACCCTTCCATTGATTGACATATTGCCTTTCTAGTGTCTGATGTATTCTGCTGTAAGTCCTATTCTCTACTATCCCCCCTCCCCTCCCCTCCCCTCCCCTTTTCTCTCTCTACCCCTTCTACTGTAAATCATTTCTTCCATTTGTATTATCTTGTCTTACCCCTCCATTACATAGTTCTTGATATATCATATTTCACATTTTGATTCAAGTGGGTTATGCACTCCCATATTGCCCCTTATACAGATTGCAGAATCACATCAGTTTCACTTCCATTGCTTTACATATTGCCATCCTAGTGTCTGTTGTATTCTGCTGCCTTTCCTATCCTCTACTATCCCCCCTCCCCTCCCCTCCCCTCCCCTCTTCTCTCTCTACCCCCACTACTGCAATTCATTCCTCCCCCTTGTATTATTTTTCCCTTTCCCCTCACTTCCTCTTGTATGTAATTTTGTATAAACCTGAGGGTCTCGTTCCATTTCCATGCTATTTCCCTTCTCTCTCCCTTTCCCTCCCACCTCCCAACCCTGTTTAATGATGGTCTTCTACTTGTGCTCTTCTTCCCTAGTCTGTTCTTAATTACTCTCCTTATATCAAAGAAGACATTTGGCATTTGTTTTTTAGGGCTTGGCTAGCTTCGCTTAGCATAATCTGCTCTAATGCCATCCATTTCCCTCCAAATTCTATGATTTTGTCATTTCTTAATGCAGAGTAATACTCCATTGTGTATAAATGCCACATTTTTTTATCCATTCGTCTATTGAAGGGCATCTAGGTTGGTTCCACAGTCTTCCTATTGTGAATTGTGCTGCTATAAACATCGATGTAGCAGTGTCCCTGTAGCATGCTCTTTTTAGGTCTTTAGGGAATAGACCCAGAAGGGGGATAGCTGGGTCAAATGGTGGTTCCATTCCCAGCTTTCCAAGAAATCTCCATACTGCTTTCCAAATTGGCCGCACCAATTTGCAGTCCCACCAACAATGCACAAGTGTACCCTTTTCCCCACATCCTCGCCAGCACTTATTGTTGTTTGACTTCATAATGGCTGCCAATCTTACTGGAGTGAGATGGTATCTTAGGGTGGTTTTGATTTGCATTTCTCTGACTGCTAGAGATGGTGAGCATTTTTTCATGTACTTGTTGATTGATTGTATGTCCTCCTCTGAGAAGTGTCTGTTCAAGTCCTTGGCCCATTTGTTGATGGGATTATTTGTTATCTTATTGTCTAATTTTCTGAGTTCTTTATATACTCTGGATATTAGGGCTCTATCTGAAGTGTGAGGAGTAAAGATTTGTTCCCATGATGTAGGCTCCCTATTTACCTCTCTTATTGTTTCTTTTGCTGAGAAAAAACTTTTTAGTTTGAGTAAGTCCCAGTTGTTGATTCTAGATGTTAACTCTTGTGCTATGGGTGTCCTATTGAGGAATTTGGAGCCCCCGACCCCACAGCATGTAGGTCGTAGCCAACTTTCTCTTCTATCAGATGCCGTGTCTCTGATTTGATATCAAGCTCCTTGATCCATTTTGAGTTAACTTTTGTGCATGGCGAGAGAAAGGGATTCAATTTCAATTTGTTGCATATGGATTTCCAATTTTCCCAGCACCATTTGTTGAAGATGCTATTCTTCCTCCATTGCATGCTTTTAGCCCCTTTATCAAATATAAGAAAGTTGTAGTTTTGTGGGTTGGTTTCTGTGTCCTCTATTCTGTACCATTGGTCCACCCGCCTGTTTTGGTACCAGTACCATGCTGTTTTTGTTACTATTGCTCTGTAGTATAGTTTGTAATCTGGAATCGCTATACCACCTGATTCACACTTCCTGCTTAGTATTGTTTTTGCTATTCTGGGTCTTTTATTCTTCCATATGAATTTCATGATTGCTTTCTCCATTTCTACAAGAAATGCCGTTGGGATTTTGATTGGCATTGCATTAAACCTATAGAGAACTTTTGGTAATATCGCCATTTTGATGATGTTAGTTCTGCCTATCCATGAACAGGGTATATTTTTCCATCTTCTAAGGTCTTCTTCAATTTCTCTCTTTAGGGTTCTGTAGTTTTCATTGTATAAGTCTTTCACCTCTTTTGTTAGGTTGATTCCCAAGTATTTTATTCTTTTTGAGGATATTGTGAACGGGGTGGTTGTCCTCGTGTCCATTTCAGAGGATTTGTCGCTGATATACAGGAATGCCTTTGATTTATGCGTGTTGATTTTATAACCTGCCACTTTGCTGAATTCATTTATTAGCTCTAACAGTTTGTTTGTAGACCATATTGGGTCTGCTAGGTATAGAATCATGTCATCTGCAAATAGTGATAACTTAAGTTCTTCTTTTTTTATTTTTATGCCTTTAATTTCTTTCGTCTGTCTAATTGCTCTGGCCAGTGTTTCGAGAACTATGTTGAACAGGAGTGGTGAGAGAGGGCATCCCTGTCTTGTTCCAGATTTTAGAGGGAATGCCTTCAATTTTTCTCCATTCAGAATCATGCTAGCCTGAGGCTTAGCATAAATTGCTTTTACAATGTTGAGGTATGTTCCTGTTATCCCTAGTTTTTCGAGAGTTTTGAACATAAACGGATGCTGTACTTTGTCGAATGCTTTTTCTGCATCTATCGAGATGATCATATGGTTCTTATTTTTAAGTCTATTGATGTGGTGAATAACATTTATTGATTTCCGTATATTGAACCAACCTTGCATACCAGGGATGAATCCTACTTGATCATGGTGCACAATTTTTTTGATATGTTTTTGTATCCGATTTGCCAGAATTTTATTGGGGATTTTTGCATCTAGGTTCATTAGAGATATTGGTCTGTAGTTTTCTTTCTTTGAAGTGTCTTTGTCTGGTTTCGGAATCAGGGTGATGTTGGCCTCGTAGAATGAATTTGGAAGTTCTCCCTCTTTTTCTATTTCCTGAAATAGCTTGAAAAGTATTGGTATTAGTTCCTCTTTAAAGGTTTTGTAAAACTCTGCTGTAAACCCATCCGGTCCTGGGCTTTTCTTAGATGGTAATCTTTTGATGTTTTCTTCTATTTCCTCAATTGATATTGGTCTGTTTAGGTTGTCTATATCCTCCTGACTCAATCTGGGCAGATTATATGACTTAAGAAATTTATCGATGCCTTCACTATCTTCTATTTTATTGGAGTATAAGGATTCAAAATAATATCTGATTATCTTCTGTATTTCTGAAGTGTCTGTCATGATCTTGCCTTTTTTATCCCTTATGCTAGTAATTTGAGTTCTCTCTCTTCTTCTCTTCACTAGCATGGCTAAGGGTCTGTCAATTTTATTTATCTTTTCAAAGAACCAACTTTTCGTTTTGTCAATTTTTTCAATTGTTTCTTTTGTTTTGATTTCATTAATTTCAGCTCTGATTTTAATTATTTCTTGCCTTCTACTTCTTTTGCTGTTGTTTTGCTCTTCTTTTTCTAGAATTTTGAGATGAAGTATGAGATCATTTATTTGTTGGTTTTTTCTTTTTTTAAGGAATGAACTCCAAGCAATGAATTTTCCTCTTAGAACTGCTTTCAATGTGTCCCATAGATTCCGATATGTTGTGTCTGTGTTTTCATTAAACTCTAAGAATTTTTTAATTTCCTCCTTGATGTCTTCTAAAACCCATTGATCATTCAGTAACCTATTGTTCATTCTCCAAGTGATGCATGATTTTTCCTTGCTTCTTTTATGGTTGATTTTTAGTTTCATTCCATTATGATCAGATAAGATGCATGGTATTATCTCCGCTCCTTTATATTGTCTAAGAGTTGCCCTGTGACATAATATATGATCTGTTTTTGAGAAGGATCCATGTGCTGCTGAGAAAAAAGTGTAGCTGCTTGATGTTGGGTGGTATATTCTATATATGTCAATTAAGTCTAGGTTGTTAATTGTGTTATTGAGTTCTATAGTTTCCTTATTCAACTTTTGTTTGGAAGATCTGTCCAGTGGTGAGAGAGGTGTGTTGAAGTCTCCCATGATTATTGTATGGTGGTCTATTAGACTCTTGAACTTGAGAAGAGTTTGCTTGATGAACGCAGCAGCACCGTTGTTTGGGGCATATATATTTATGATTGTTATGTCTTGTTGGTGTATGGTTCCCTTGAGCAGTATGTAGTGTCCTTCTTTATCCCTTTTGATTAACTTTGGTTTGAAATCTATTTTATTTGATATGACTATGGACACTCCTGCTTGTTTCCGCAGTCCATATGAGTGATATGATTTTTCCCAACCTTTCACCTTCAGTCTATGTATATCCTTTCCTATCAAATGCGTCTCCTGTAGGCAGCATATTGTTGGATCTTGTTTTGTGATCCATTCAACTAGCCTGTGTCTCTTAATTGGTGAGTTTAAGCCATTAACATTTAGGGTTATTATTGAGATATGGTTTGTTCTTCCAGCCATGTTTGTTTATTAATGCTGTTAAACCTGATTTGTTTTTCTCTTTGATTTTTCCCCCCTTTACTGTCCTACCTCCCACTGTTGGTTTTCATTGTTGTTTTCCATTTCCTCTTCCTGTAGTGTTTTGCCAAGGATTTTTTGAAGAGATGGTTTTCTAGCTGCAAATTCTTTTAACTTTTGTTTATCATGGAATGTTTTAATTTCATCTTCCATCCTGAAGCTTAATTTCGCCGGATACACGATTCTTGGTTGGAACCCATTTTCTTTTAGCGTTTGAAATATGTTATTCCAGGATCTTCTAGCTTTTAGAGTCTGTGTTGAGAGATCAGCTGTTATCCTGATTGGTTTACCCCTAAATGTAATCTGCTTCCTTTCTCTTGTAGCTTTTAAAATTCTCTCCTTATTCTGTATGTTGGACATCTTCATTATAATGTGTCTAGGTGTGGATCTCTTATGATTTTGCACATTCGGCGTCCTGTAGGCTTCTAGGATTTGGGGTTCTGTCTCATTCTTCAAGTCTGGGAAGTTTTCTTGTATTATTTCACTGAATAAATTGTCTATTCCTTTGGTTTGGAGCTCTGTGCCTTCCTGTATCCCAATGACTCTTAAGTTTGGTCTTTTGATATTATCCCATATTTCTTGGATGTTCTGCTCATAGTTTCTTAGCAGACTTGCTGAGCTGTCTATGCTCTTTTCAAGTTGAAATACTCTGTCTTCATTGTCTGATGTTCTATCTTCTAAGTGATCCACTCTGCTGGTAGTTTTCTCAATTGAGTTTTTAAGTTGGTTTATTGCTTCCTGCATTTCTAGGATTTCTATTTGTTTGTTTTTTATTTCCTCTATCTCCCTGTGAAATTGATCTTTTACTTCCTGGATTTGTTTATGAAGTTCCTTGTCAATGTGATCTTTCATTGTCTGATTTTGCTGTCTCATGTCTTCCTTGAGACTCCAGATCATCTGAAGCATGTATATCCTGACCTCTCTGTCTGACATTCCATCTGTTGCAGCTATTACCTCTTCTAGAGTTGAGTTGACCTGCATTGCCTGTGGTCCTTTCTTTCCTTGTCTTTTCATACTGCTGGCGTTTCTTTCTGCTTGGTGAAACTGTTGTGTTTTTGAAATTTTCCCTCTATTTATTCATATTGCTCTTGTATAGTTGAAAAGTCTCCCTTGCAGGTCAGATGGTGTCTGTGATCCTCCACCAATTGGTGCGATCTGTCTACCACGCTGGCGGGCCCTAGGTCTGCTCTGCTGGCCGGTCAAAGGTCCGCCTACCCAGCAGGCGCGAGGGGCACTTCTGTCTCTCCGTAGGTTGCTGGGCCTAACCTCCCGATGGGTCCCCAGTACGCCTACCTTGCAGGCACTGGGGGTGGGGCCGGCTCCGGCCCTCAACAAGCCGCAGGGCCTGATCTGCCACTGGTCACAGTCCCGCCTACCTTGCAGGCACTGACGGAGGGGACTGTCCTGCCCCTCAGCAGGGCGCTAAGCCTGATCTGCTGGAGGTGACAATCCCGCCTACCTTGCAGGCACTGGGGGAGGGGACGGGCCTGCCCCACAGAAGGCCGCTGGTGGGTCACAGGACCCCGTTCCCTGCAGGCGCCTGTGTCAGCTCTGTCTCTCGGCAGATTGCTGGGCCTGACCTGCCCGTGGGTCGCCAGTTCTTATACCTTGCAGGCACTGGGGGTGGGGCCGGCTCGGGCCACAACCAGCCGCTGGGCCTTCTCTGCCGGTGGTCCCTAACATTTCTATAGTAACTGACCCTGTTTAACATCAATGCAAGTAGACTCCTATGGGACATGATGTGTATTTTGACATTGATTTTTATTCAACACTGGTACATTACTATTTCTTCAGTTGATGCACATCATAGGATATATATTTCATCCTCAAGTTCACAAATTTCTAGGCATTTGGTTCACTTTCAATCAAAACCTGCTTCAGAACACATGTATTCCTTTATGTTTCTTGACTGGTCTTTTCATGAGACTTCTTTCCAAACACATTATTTTGGATTTCCATAATCATTTTGGAACCAAAACTCACACACCCCTCATGGTAAACCATCACCCTAATATTACCATTAGATGTATAACTGGTTGGAATGAATGATCATGTTTCAATATAAGATTTCTTATATGTTTTCAGATATCAATTCAATCCATTATTTAAATTGGAACCAGTTATATTCTTTATTCAAAGTATGGTCTATTAATACATTATCTCTATACTCATAGACCCAGGGTACACCTATTTGTACCCCCGAATTCTAATTTATACTTCTTCAACATATTGCTCCCAAAAATAGTGGAAGAAATACTCATGTCACCTTATCTACATATATATTTTATCACAGTGATTCTGAACACAAAATGCAAAGGTCACACTTATGATTGTACCTAAGCCTAATTGGAAAGTGAGCATGGATTACTAAAACCATCCTTGTCTAGGTTGGCTAATGCTCTCAAATGTCAATTCTATTGGTGACTACACATTTGTTTCTGCCTAAGATTATATATTTTACCTCAACTGTGTTGAAAATGTCTAATCCTATCACTCACTTTATACTTTGCCTAATTTCCTAATGTCTATATTCATATCTGCTTTTCTACATATCTTCCCCAGTTCATCATTGTGACTGACTCTTCACATGTGTTGACATTTACATTCACTCTCTAACAGACACCCTATTGCTAAAGAACTTTTGGTCCAAATATTATACTCACTCTTCTTCCTAAACCTAATGACTATCTTTCTAATCCTACCTACTATCCCTTTTTGACTTGATCTTCTCTTCTACATTCAATCATCCAAGGTACAAGGTCCTATGAAATTGTATGTTGATTTATTAGAGACATCTGAACAGAATGTAATTCAAAGCTAAGTAACCCAATCAAGGGCCCAATGCCCTTCTGGCCTTCAAATCTTACTTAGATTTCTGTTTTAATACATATATTTCACCTCTATATTATTATAAATATCACAGGTTCCCAATACCATTCTTCATCCAGCTGAATGATTTCTAACCCAAATTGAACATGTTCTTAACCCCAAGCATTCACTGTTTCCTCAATCTCACTTTACAGAAGAGCAGGGACAGAGTTGGTCTTACAATACAGGAATGTAGGGGATCTTCCACCTGCTGAGAACCTCCAAGGTCCATGCAGAAATGAACCCTGGATAAGATGTAGGCAGCTAGGAAGGACCTGAGAGAGTAAAAGTCATCTTCCGTGGCAAACAACATGGTCAGGATAAAGAGATGTGTCTGAATGAGCGTCTTTCTTCTTCATGTAGACAAGATTGACCAAACCAGGCCTGTGTGGAGAGCTTTTCCAGGGTTCCTATGGTTGATATACCATTCTAACTTGTGAAATTGTCACAGGAAGCAGGGGCAGCCTCCATCTCATGGGACCCTTGGAAGCAACAGTTACGACAAAGTGGTTTCCAAGGCAGTGACCTCATTCAGTTCCTGAAGGAAGTGACCTCACCACAGTTCCTTGGTGATGGAACTCTCTGAACTTGGGATCCAGGAAGCCAGGCACCCAGAGGCAGTCCCAGTGCCAGTCCCAGTGGGCTCACTTGTTTGGATTTACCAAGGACAGAGTCAGTCTTTCTTGGTACCTACAGATGTGAGGATGGCCAATTGCCAGGAAAGCTCTGAAGGGGGTCTTTCTAGAGAAAGCAGGTAGTGGCTCACCCCTGGCTCCTGACAACTTCACAGAATTGGCCAAGGAGGCCAGATCTGTGACAAGACTGTCCAATTCGGGGGAACCTAGTATGGCCCACCAGTCAGAGGACACTGTGGGTAGTCACAGACCTCCTTGGGGGAAGGAGATGGCTTTGTTGGTGTGGGTGTGAGTTTGTGGTTTGGTCTCAGGTTCTGAGAAGAGCTAGGAAAGGCGAAAGGTTTGGTTGGGAGTGGACTGTTTCTAGCAAGTCTTTTGACAAGGCGAGTGTTGCTTTTTTTGTGTATGGCACTGTGTCCGTGGTTGTAGACATTAGAAAAGAGAATGCATCAATGGATGTGTCCTGTCTAGTAAAAAGATTCCAGCATTCATCCTGCCCAATTTGTGAATTGACTGCGGCTTGCCTTATCCATGGGCAAAACCTACTATCTTCCTAAATTTCTGTTTTCTTCCTGAATTCTGGCCACTCTTCAGAATAGGCTCATGGTTTTGTGTCCATGATATGTACCACCTCCAAGCTTGGTGACATGGCCATGTACTAGATAGCTGAAAGGAATGGCGAGCATCTCAGACAACTCAGATATCAGTGGGCCCATTGAAGTCTCAGTGGAGAAACCCTGCTTTGCGACATTTGCTTACCTATTGTTCTGTTTCCCTGGATGTCAGCAAGGTCTTTGCCTCAGGACACACCTTTGTGAAGCCTGAAGAAAACAGTTTTCAAATGCAAACGAATGGGCACCACTTGTGGCTCTTTGCTTAATTGCTTAGCAAAGGAATGTGTCTGAATCAGCCTCTTGGCCCTGTGTGAGGCTGTGGCTTAGATTGTCAGCACCTGATGGACCTCAGGAAAGATCCCATATGTGCACCCAAAGCCAATATGGCAAAACAGCAGTCATTGTGGATGAAGTCTCTTGCCTTCCTCTGTAAAGTCCCTGATCTGCATCAAGTGAGAATAGGGATCCTTTGGGTCAAATGAGTTTTTCAAAGCCCTGCAGAAGCTAGCCATTATGTGCTTGTGTTTTCTCATGACTCCAATTTACACAAAAAATCTGTACCCCACCATCAGCAGGCCTCAAAGTTTAGAAGCCTAGCAGTATTAAAGGCAGGCCTATTTGATCACTCCTGGTTCAAAGAAGGGTGTACAGGCCACCCTGCAATTAGGCCAATGAGGGGCAAGGGAGCTTATTGTGGACACTGTCTTTGGCTGCGACACTCAAAGAAATTTCAAGCCAGAGGTTATGAGGATTGTCTATATGGAAGAAGTTGAGGGCCTTGTGGCAGTGTTTTGGTTTGAATTGTGGTCATTTGTATGGCAGTGGAAGAGATGACTGGGTCCGCCTGGGCTTGAATTCTGGTGTGATTCCCCTTGGAGACTGAGTTTTGGAACGGACCTCAGAGAAGTATTGCCATGAATTGTGTTGGGATTTTCCAAGGCCACGCATGAGAGTCCCCCCTGGAAACTGAGATCGAATCCCAGGGTGACTTTCCACAGAACACTGGGAATCTCAGGCAGGATATCACATGATTTTATTCTTAAAGACCTGGCAGCCATAGTTGAGAGTCAAAACACACATGGACCTCACATTGTAGACCTCAGTGGGCCTGGTTTCATGTGACATTTTTTGGCCACTCTTTGGGAAGCCTTGTTTGTGAGAGTTCTCCAGAGCTTTCATTGAAATGATATTTCACACCTTTAAATGTTTCCTGAATGAATGGAAACCCACAGTGCCTCCAACTTCATCCTTTAAAAATGGCTAGATAAATACCGTGAAATCTTTGAAATTCCCATGACCAGGTGGCACTGGAGAACCTTAGGATGTCCTCTTGCTGATCATGAGTTTACCAGACAGGTGCCTTGATTGACGGCTTTCATGAAAATGATGAAGAACAGAGATGCCTTGGAGGTGGGGCCTGCTGAGTAGTGGGCCTAGAGCAGTGGTGTGCAGGTGTGTGATAAAACATCTGTGACGGGGCCATGTGGATCTGCCATGGGCTTCCAAATGTCTTGTGACTGACATGGTGCAGCCAGCAGACCCTTATATGTAAAGGCATCTTGTTATATGGAGAGGTTTCAGAACAATATTCAGAATCAGGTTGCTATGTTCAAGGGGCCAAGCTCTGTGGGATAGAAGCATGGTTGGTGCATTCTCCTAGGATCCTGACACACCACACGTGACAGAAATCCCTCCAGCACTGTGTCCCAGTTGAAGTACTTGTATTTCGTGAAGCAAATACCAAACTCCCAGTGAAGCAGCAAAAAACACCACAAAAAGTGAAGGATGACAAAATGGCTTCACAGTTCCCACGGGGAGATACTTAGCCCCCAGTGGCCACGGTTTTCCTACAAAGAGAGAATTCAGCACTTCTGCCTCATGTTCATTGGAAAATAAGAAACCATGTCCTCCAGGTCACATAGATGCAGACCCAGCTTTGATCGTCTCACTACAAAGGAAGCTAATGCTCCTTACAACAACATATATTTCAAGAGCCCAACCTCAGAGGCAGTTTCTCAAGAAGTCTTTAGGCCAGCAGAGCTTTATGTTTGTGGAGTGTTTATCCTCTCCCTTACTTATGGAAACTCCTCTACCACCTCCAAAGTTGTGAATTCCTGAGCATTTTTCATTCCACATATGTATTCAAATTTTTTCTAACTCTTCTCCACGAATTGCGTCTTACTTGGGGCAAGGCTATTGTCAAGGCATTTTTTCTGGATGACAGTGGGAAGATTGTGTGTAGCACATATTTGCATACACATTGGATTCATTTTCCTATTTTCCATTCCAAATTCTGAATACCTGACACTAACCCATACCCTACTAGACTCTGACTACAAATCCTAATATGATAGAAAAAAATAACCCAAACAGAATAGAAATACAAGCAGTTCAGAGGAGGCATGGTGTGTAGTTGGACAGGCCTTTTGCATTATAAAGGGTAGATGTTATGAATCTAGTTCAATATAATAGTTCTCCATGTGTTTTTAAAAAGAACAAATATGTGAATTCCTGTCTCACTTTTTTTGCAGCCTATTCAGCACATGTATTTTTACATGCACATAGAGAATCCTACCTGGTTTCCCAGCTACATTCTTGTGAGGTTGCTGACTTGGCAGATACAAACTGTGAGAAGAAATCACTCCTCTTAAATGCTGTTGGAACTGAATATCAACTTATGGGTGAGCTTCCTACTTAAACAACATGATACATACATCCATGTTCAGTAAAATAAATATTTCTAGATCTTGGGATGATATATATTGCATGATGAATTTCAATTGGCATATATATTTTTACTTTTTAATGTCTCTCTGTGTGTGTTTTGTGTGTATATATATATATATATATATATATATATATATATATATACACATATATATATGTATATATACACACACACACTCTCCAGATTTTTCAAAATATAAAATATGTGTGTCTTATTTTACACTCCCTGAATTCATGTTCATGTATGTGGATTTATAATCAACTTTTCACAAGATTACTCTCAGAAATAGTCATCCACCTGAAATACATATTTGTTTCCTAGTACTTAAAACTAACTTCAGTGAATGGTGCATAGAAATCCTAACATTTCTACAGTAACTGACCCTGTTTAACATCAATGCAAGTAGACTCCTATGGGACATGATGTGTATTTTGACATTGATTTTTATTCAACACTGGTACATTACTATTTCTTCAGTTGATGCACATCATAGGATATATATTTCATCCTCAAGTTCACAAATTTCTAGGCAGTTGGTTCACTTTCAATCAAATTCTGCTTCAGAACACATGTATTCCTCCATGTTTCTTGACTGGTCTTTTCATGAGACTTCTTTCCAAACACATTATTTTGGATTTCCATAATCACTTTGGAACCAAAACTCACACACCCCTCATGGTAAACCATCACTCTAATATTACCATTAGATGTATAACTGGTTGGAATGAATGATCATGTTTCAATATAAGATTTCTTATTTGTTTTCAGATATCATTTCAATCCATTATTTAAATTTGAACCAGTTATATTCTTTATTCACAGTATGGTCTATTCATGCATTATCTCTATACTCATAGACCCAGTGTACACCTACTTGTACCCCCTAATTCTAATTTATACATCTTCAATGTATTGCTCCCAAAAATACTGGAAGAAATACTCATGTCACCTTATCTACATATATATTTTATCACAGTGATATTCTGCACACAAAATGCAAAGGTCACACTTATGATTGTACCTAAGCCTACTTGGAAAGTGAGCATGGATTACTAAAACCATCCTTGTCTACGTTGGCTAATGCTCTCAAATGTCAATTCTATTGGTGACTACACATTTGTTTCTGCCTAAGATTATATATTCAACCTCAACCCTGTTGAAAATGTCTAATCCTATCACTCACTTTATACTTTGCCTAATTTCCTAATGTCTATATTCATATCTGCTTTCCTACATATCTTCCCCAGTTCATCATTGTGACTGACTCTTCACATGTGCTGACATTTGCATTCACTCTCTAACAGACACCCTATTGCTAAAGAACTTTTGGTCCAAATATTATACTCACTCTTCCACCTAAACCTACTGACTATCTTTCTAATCCTACCTACTATCCCATTTTGACTTGATCTCCTATTCTACATTCAATCATTCAAGGTACAAGGTCCTATGAAATTGTGTGTTGTTTTATCAGAGACATCTGTACAGAATGTAATTCAAAGCTAAGTATCCCAATCAAGGGCCAATGCTCTTCTGGCCTTCAAACTTTACTTAGATTTTTGTTTTTACACATATATTTCACCTCTATATTATTATAAATATCACAGGTTCCCAGTACCATTCTTCATTTAGCAGAATTATTTCTAACCCTAATTGAACATGTTCTTAACCCCAAGCATTCACTGTTTCCTCAATCTCACTTTACAGAAGAGTAGGGACAGAGTTGGTCTTACAATACAGGAATGTAGGGGATCTTCCACCTGCTGAGAACCTCAAAGGTCCATGCAGAAATGATCCCTGGAGAAGATGTAGGCAGCTAGGATGGACCTGAGAGAGTAAAAGTCATCTTCCGTGGCAAACAACCTGGTCAGGATGAAGGGATGTGTCTGAATGAGCCTCTCTTTTCTTTACGTAGACAAGATGGACCAAACCAGGCCTGTGTGGAGAGCTTTTCCTGGGTGCCTATGTTTGATATACCATTCTAACTTGTGAAAGTGTCACAGAAAGCAGGGGCAGCCTCCATCTCATGGGACCCTTGGAAGCAACAGTTAGAACAAAGTGGTTTCCAAGGCTGTGACCTCATTCAGTTCCTGAAGGAAGTGACCTCACCACACTTCCTTGGTGATGGAACTCTCTGAACTTGGGATCCAGGAAGCCAGGCACCCAGAGGCAGTCCCAGTGCTCGTCCCAGTGGGCTCACTTGTTTGGATTTACCAAGGACAGAGTCAGTCTTTCTTGGTACCTACAGATGTGAGGATGGCCAATTGCCAGGAAAGCTCTGAAGGGAGTCTTTCCTGAGAAAGCAGGTAGTGGCTCACCCCTGGCTCCTGACAACTTCACAGAATTGGCCAAAAAGGCCAGATCTGAGACAAGACAGGCCATTTCGGGGGAACCTAGTATGGCCCACCAGTCAGAGGACACTGTGGGTAGTCACAGACCTCCTTGGGGGAAGGAGGTGGCTTTGTGGGTGTGGGTGTGAGTTTGTGGTTTGGTCTCATGTTCTGAGAAGAGCTAGGAAAGGCGGTTTGTTTGGTTTGGAGTGGACTGTTTCTAGAAAGTCTTTTGACAAGGCGAGTGTTGCTTTGTCTGTGTATCGCACTGTGTCCGTGGTTGCAGACATTAGAAAAGAGAATGCATAAATGGATGTGTCCTGTCTAGTAGAAAGCTTCCAGCATTCATCCTGCCCAATTTATGAATGGACTGCGGCTTGCCTTATCCATGGGGAAAACCTACTATCTTCCTTAATTCCTGTTTTCTTCCTGAATTCTGGCCACTCTTCAGAATAGGCTCATGGTTTTGTATCCAAGATATGTACCACCTCCAAGCTCGGTGACATGGCCATGTACTAGATAGCTGAAAGGAATGGCCAGCATCTCAGAAAAAGTCTCAGTGGAGAAACCTTGCTTTGGGCCTTTTGCTTACCTATTGTTCTGTTTCCCTGGATGTCAGCAAGGTCTTTCCCTCAGGACACAACTTTGTGAAGCCTGAAAAAAACACTTTTCAAATGCAAACGAATGGGCATCACTTGTGGCTCTTTGCTTAATTGCTTTGCAGAGGGATGTGTCTGAATCAGCATCTTGGCCCTGTGTGAGGCTGTGGCTTAGATTGTCAGCACCTGATGGATCTCAGGAAAGATCCCATATGTGCATCCAAAGCCAATATGGCAAAACAGAAGTCATTGTGGATGAAGTCTCTCGCCTTCCACTGTAAGGTCCCTGACCTGCATCAAGTGAGAATAGGGGTCCTTTGGGTCAAATGAGTTTTTCAAAGCCCTGCAGAGGCTAGCCATTATGTGCTTGTGTTTTCTCATGACTCCAATTTACACAAAAAATGTGTACCCCACCATCAGCAGGCCTCAAAGGTTAGAAGCTGAGCAGTATTAAAGGCAGGCCTATTTGATCACTCCTGGTTCAAAGAAGGTTGTCCAGGCCACCCTGACATTAGGCAAATGAGGGGCAAGGGAGCTTATTGTGGACACTGTCTTAGACTGGGCCCCTCATGGAAACCTCCAGCCAGAGGTTATGAGGATTGTCTATATAGAAGAATTTGAGGGCCTTGTGGCAGTGTTTTGGTTTGAATTGTGGTCATCTGTATGGCGGTGAAAGAGATGAGTGGGTCCGCCTGGGCTTGAACTCTGGTGTGATTCCTCTTGGAGACTGAGTTCTGGAACTGACCTCAGAGAAGTATTTCCATGAATTGAGTTGGGATTTTCCGAGGCCACGCATGAGAGTCCCCCCTGGAAACTGAGATCAAAGCCCAGGGTGACTTTCCACAGAACATTGGGAATCTCAGCCAGGATATCACATGATTGTATTCTTAAAGACCTGGCAGCCATAGTTGAGAGTGAAAACACACATGGACATCACATTTTAGACCTCAGAGGGCCTGGTTTCATGTGACGTTTTTTGGCCACTCTTTGGGAAGCCTTGTTTGTGAGAGTTCTCCAGAGCTTTCATTGAAATGATCTTTCTCACCATTAAATGGTTCCTGAATGTATGGAAACCCACAGTGCCTCCAACTTCATCCTTTAAAAATGGCTAGATAAATACCGTGCAATCTTTGAAATTCCCATGACCAGGTGGCACTGGAGAACCTTAGGATGTCCTGTTTCTGATCATGAGTTTACCATACAGGTGCCTTGATTGACGGCTTTCATGAAAATTATGAAGAACAGAGATGCCAGTGAGGTGGGGCCTGCTGAGTAGTGGGCCTAGAGCAGTGGTGTGCAGGTGTTTGATAAAACATCTGTGGTGGGGCCATGTGGATCTGACATGGGCTTCCAAATGTCTTGTGACTGACATGGTGCAGCCAACAGACCCTTATATGTAAAGGCATCTTGTTATATGGAGAGGTTTCAGAACAGTGTTCAGAATCAGGTTGCTATAGTCAAGGGGCCAAGCTCTGTGGGATAGAAGCATGGTTGGTGCATTCTCCTAGGACCCTGACACACCACACGTGACAGAACTCCCTCCAGCACTGTGTCCCAGTTGAAGTCCTTGTTTTTCGTGAAGCAAATACCAAACTCCCAGTGAAGCAGCAAGAAACACCACGAAAAGTGGAGGATGACAAAATGGCTTCCCAGTTCCCATGGGGAGATACTTAGCCCCCAGTGGCCACGGTTTACCTACAAAGAGAGAATTCAGCACTTCTGCCTCATGTTCATTGGAAAATCAGAAACCATGTTCTCCAGGTCACATAGATGCAGACCCAGCTTTGTTGGTCTCACTACAAAGAAGCTAATGCTCCTGACAACAACATATATTTCAAGAGCCCAACCTCAGAGGCAGTTTCTCAAGAAGTCTTTAGGCCAGCAGAGCTTTATGTTTGTGGAGTGTTTATCCTCTCCCTTACTTATGGAAACTCCTCTACCACCTCCAAAGTTGTGAACTCCTGATCACTTGTCATTCCACATACGTATTCAAAGATTTTCTAACTCTTCTCCTCGAATTGTGTCTTACTTGGAGCAAGGGTATTGTCAAGGCATTTTTCTGGATGACAGTGGGAAGATTTTGTGTAGCACATATTTGCATACACATTGGATTCATTTTCCTATTTTCCATTCCAAATACTGAATCCCTGACACAAACCCATACCCTACTAGACTCTGACTACAAATCCTAATATGATAGAAAGAAATAACCCAAACAGAATAGAAATACAAGCAGTTCAGAGGAGGCATGGTGTGTAGTTGGACAGGCCTTTTGCATTATAAAGGGTAGATGTTAGGAATCTAGCCCAATGTAATAGTTCTCCATGTGTTTTTAAACGTAACAAATATGTGAATTCCTGTCTCCCTTTCTCTGCAGCCTATTCAGCACATGTATTTTTACATGCACATAGAGAATCCTACCTGGTTTCCCAGCTACTTGTTAGGTGGCTGACTTGGCAGATACAAACTGTGAGAAGAAACCACTCCTCCTAAATGCTGTTGGAACTGAAAATCAACCTATGGGTGAGCTTCCTACTTCAACAACATGATACATACATCCATGTTCAGTAAAATAAATATTTCTGGATCTTGGGATGATATATATTTCATGATGAATTTCAATTGTCATATAAATTTTTCCTTTTTAATGTCTCTCTGTGTGTGTTTTGTGTGTATATATATGTATATATACACACACACACTCTCCAGATTTTTCAAAATATCAAATATATGTGTCTTATTTTACACTCCCTAAATTCATGTTCATGTATGTGGATTTATAATCAACTTTTCACAAGATTATTCTCAGAAATATTCATCCACCTGAAATACATATTTGTTTCCTAGTATTGAAAACTAACTTCAGTGAATGGTGCATAGAAATCCTAACATTTCTACAGTAACTGACCCTGTTTAACATCAATGCAAGTAGACTCCTATGGGACATGATGTGTATTTTGACATTTATTTTTATTCAACACTGGTACATTACTATTTCTTCAGATGATGCACATCATAGGATATATATTTCATCCTCAAGTTCACAAATTTCTAGGCATTTGGTTCACTTTCAATCAAATCCTGCTTCAGAACACATGTATTCCTCCATGTTTCTTGACTGGTCTTTTCATGAGACTTCTTTCCAAACACATTATTTTGGATTTCCATAATCACTTTGGAACCAAAACTCACACACCCCTCATGGTAAACCATCACTCTAATATTACCATTAGATATATAACTGGTTGGAATGAATGATCGTGTATCAATATAAGTTTTCTTATATGTTTTCAGATATCATTTCAATCCATTATTTAAATTGGAACCAGTTATATTCTTTATTCACAGTATGGTGTATTCATGCATTATCTCTATACTCATAGACCCAGTGTACACCTACTTGTACCCCCGAATTCTAATTTATACATCTTCAACGTATTGCTCCCAAAAATAGTGGAAGAAATACTCATGTCACCTTATCTACATATATATTTTATCACAGTGATATTCTGCACACAAAATGCAAAGGTCACACTTATGATTGTACCTAAGCGTAATTGGAAAGTGAGCATGGATTACTAAAACCATCCTTGTATAGGTTGGCTAATGCTCTCAAATGTCAATTCTATTGGTGACTACACATTTGTTTCTGCCTAAGATTATATATTCAACCTCAACCCTGTTGAAAATGTCTAATCCTATCACTCACTTTATACTTTGCCTAATTTCCTAATGTCTATATTCATATCTGCTTTCCTACATATCTTTCCCAGGTCATCATTGTGACTGACTCTTCACATGTGCTGACATTTGCATTCACTCTCTAACACACACCCTATTGCTAAAGAACTTTTGGTCCAAATATTATACTCACTCTTCTTCCTAAACCTACTGACTATCTTTCTAATCCTACCTACTATCACATTTTGACTTGATCTCCTATTCTACATTCAATCATTCAAGGAACAAGGTCCTATGAAATTGTATGTTGATTTATCAGAGACATCTGTACAGAATGTAATTCAAAGCTAAGTATCCCAATCAAGGGCCCAATGCTCTTCTGGCCTTCAAACTTTACTTAGATTTTTGTTTTCACACATATATTTCACCTCTATATTATTATAAATATCACAGGTTCCCAATACCATTCTTCATTTAGCAGAATTATTTCTAACCCAAATTGAACATGTTCTTAACCCCAAGCATTCACTGTTTCCTCAATCTCACTTTACAGAAGAGCAGGGACAGAGTTGGTCTTCCAATACAGGAATGTAGGGGATTTTCCACCTGATGAGAACCTCCAAGGTCCATGCAGAAATGATCCCTGGATAAGATGTAGGCAGCTTGGAAGGACCTGATAGAGTAAAAGTCATCTTCCGTGGCAAACAACCTGGTCAGGATGAAGGGATGTGTCTGAATGAGCCTCTCTTTTCTTAATGTAGACAAGATGGACCAAACCAGGCCTGTGTGGAGAGCTTTTCCTGGGTGCCTATGGTTGATATACCATTCTAACTTGTGAAAGTGTCACAGGAAGCAGGGGCAGCCTCCATCTCATGGGACCCTTGGAAGCAACAGTTAGGACAAAGTGTTTTGCAAGGCAGTGACCTCATTCAGTTCCTGAAGGAAGTGACCTCACCACACTTTCTTGGTGATGGAACTCTCTGAACTTGGGATCCAGGAAGCCAGGCACCCAGAGGCAGTGCCAGTGCCAGTCCCAGTGGGCTCACTTGTTTGGATTTACCAAGGACAGAGTCAGTCTTTCTTGGTATCTACTGATGTGAGGATGGCCAATTACCAGGATAGCTCTGAAGGGGGTCTTTCCTGAGAAAGCAGGTAGTGGCTCACCCCTGGCTCCTGACAACTTCACAGATTTGGCCAACGAGGCCAGATCTGAGACAAGACAGGCCATTTCGGGGGAACCTAGTATGGCCCACAAGTCAGAGGACACTGGTGGTAATCACAGACCTCCTTGGGGGAAGGAGGTGGTTTTCTGGGTGTGGGTGTGAGTTTGTGGTTTGGTCTCATGTTCTGAGAAGAGCTAGGAAAGGCGGTTTGTTTGGTTTGGAGTGGACTTTTTCTCGCAAGTCTTTTGACATGGCGAGTGTTGTTTTGTATGTGTATCGCACTGTGTCCCTGTTTGTAGACATTAGAAAAGAGAATGCATCAATGGATGTGTCCTGTCTAGTAGAAAGCTTCCAGCATTCATCCTGCCCAATTTAGGAATGGACTGCGGCTTGCCTTATCCATGGGCAAAACCTACTATCTTTCTAAATTCCTGTTTTCTTCCTGAATTCTGGCCACTCTTCAGAATAGGCTCATGGTTTTGTGTCCAAGATATGTACAACCTCCAAGCTTGGTGACATGGCCATGTACTAGATAGCTGAAAGGAATGGCGAGCATCTCAGAAAACTCAGATATCAGTGGGCCCATTAAAGTTTCAGTGGAGAAACCCTGCTTTGGGCCTTTTGCTTACCTATTGTTCTGTTTCCCTGGATGTCAGCAAGGTCTTTGCCTCAGGACACACCTTTGTGAAGCCTGAAGAAAACAGTTTTCAAATGCAAACGAATGGGCATCACTTGTGGCTCTTTGCTTAATTGCTTTGCAAAGGGATGTGTCTGAATCAGCCTCTTGGACCTGTGTGAGGCTGTGGCTTAGATTGTCAGCACCTGATGGATCTCAGGAAGGATCCCATATGTGCATCCAAAGCCAATATGGCAAAACAGCAGTCATTGTGGATGAAGTCTCTCGCCTTCCTCTGTAAGGTTCCTGACCTGCATCAAGTGAGAATAGGAATCCTTTGGGTCAAATGAGTTTTTCAAAGCCCTGCAGAGGCTAGCCATTATGTGCTTGTGTTTTCTCATAACTCCAATTTACACAAAAAATGTGTACCCCACCATCAGCAGGCCTCAAAGTTTAGAAGCTGAGCAGTATTAAAGGCAGGCCATTTTGATCACTCCTGGTTCAAAGAAGGGTGTCCAGGCCACCCTGACATTAGGTAAATGAGGGGCAAGGGAGCTTATTGTGGACACTGTCTTAGGCTGCGCCCCTCATGGAAACATCCAGCCAGAGGTTATGAGGATTGTCTATATGGAAGACATTGAGAGCCTTGTGGCAGTGTTTTGGTTTGAATTGTGGTCATTTGTATGGCGGTGGAAGAGATGAGTGGGTCCGCTTGGGCTTGAACTCTGGTGTGATTCCCCTAAGAGACTGAATTCTGGAACTGACGTCAGAGCAGTATTGCCATGAATTGAGTTGGGATTTTCTGAGGCCACGCATGAGAGTACCCCTGAAAACTGAGATCAAAGCCCAGGATCACTTTCCACAGATCACTGGAAATCTCAGCCAGGATATCACATGATGTTATTCTTAAAGACCTGGAGGCAATAGTTGAGAGTCAAAACACAGATGTACCTTACATCGTAGAGCTCAGTGGCCCTGGTTTCATGTGACTTTTTTTGGCCACTCTTTGGGAAGCCTTGTTTGTGAGAGTTCTCCAGAGCTTTTATTGAAAAGATCTTTCTCACTATTAAATGGTTCCTTAATGAATGGAAACCCACAGTGCCTCCAACTTCATCCTTTACAAATGGCTAGATAAATACCGTGCCATCTTTGAAATTCCCATGACCAGGTGGCACTGGAGAACCTTAGGATGTCCTGTTGCTGATCATGAGTTTACCAGACGGGTGCCTTGATTGACGGCTTTCATGAAAATGATGAAGAACAGAGATGCCAGTGAGGTGGGGCCTGCTGAGTAGTGGGCCTAGAGCAGTGGTGTGCAGGTGTGTGATAAAACATCTGTGGTGGGGCCATGTGGATCTGCCATGGGCTTCCAAATGTCTTGTGACTGACATGGTGCAGCCAGCAGACCCTTATATGTAAAGGCATCTTGTTATATGGAGAGTTTCAGAACAATGTTCAGAATCAGGTTGCTATGGTCAAGGGACCAAGCTCTGTGAGATAGAAGCATGCTTGGTGCATTCTCCTAGGACCCTGACACACCACACGTGACAGAACTACCTCCAGCACTGTGTCCAGTTGAAGTCCTTGTATTTCGTGAAGCAAATACCAAACTCCCAGTGAAGCAGCAAGAAACACCACGAAAAATGGCGGATGACCAAATGGCTTCACAGTTCCCACGGGGAGATACTTAGCCCCCAGTGGCCACAGTTTACCTACAAAAAGACAATTCAGCACTTCTGCCTCATGTTCATTGGAAAATCAGAAACCATGTCCTCCAGGTCACATAGATGCAGACCCAGCTTTGATGGTCTCACTACAAAGGAAGCTAATGCTCCTAACAACAACATATATTTCAAGAGCCCAACCTCAGAGGCAGTTTCTCAAGAAGTCTTTAGGCCAGCAGAGCTCCATGTTTGTGGAGTGTTTATCCTCTCCCTTACTTATGGAAACTCCTCTACCACCTCCAAAGTTGTGAACTCCTGAGCATTTTTCATTCCACATATGTATTCAAAGATTTTCTAACTCTTCTCCTCGAATTGCATCTTACTTGGGGCAAGGGTATTCTCAAGGCGTTTTTCTGGATGACAGTGGGAAGATTTTGTGTAGCACATATTTGCATACACATTGGATTCATTTTCCTATTTTCCATTCAAAATACTGAATCCCTGACACTAACCCATACCCTACTAGACTCTGACTACAAATCCTAATATGATAGAAAAAAATAACCCAAACAGAATAGAAATACAAGCAGTTCAGAGGAGGCATGGTGTGTAGTTGGACAGGCCTTTTGCATTATAAAGGGTAGATGTAATGAATCTAGTCCAATGTAATAGTTCTTCATGTGTTTTTAAACTTAACAAATATGTGAATTTCTGTCTCCCTTTCTCTGCAACCTATTCAGAACATGTATTTTTACATGCACATATAAAATCCTACCTGGTTTCCCAGCTACATTCTTGTGAGGTGGCTGACTTGGCAGATACAAACTGTGAGAAGAAATCACTCCTCCTAAATGCTTTTGGAACTGAAAATCAACCAATGGGTGAGCTTCCTACTTCAACAACATGATACATACATCCATGTTTAGTAAAATAAATATTTCTGGATCTTGGAATGATATATATTTCATGATGAATTTGAATTGGCATATATATTTTTACTTTTTAATGTCTCTCTGTGTGTGTTTTGTGTATATATATGTGTATATATACACACACACTCTCCAGATTTTTCAAAATATAAAATATGTGTGTCTTATTTTACACTCCCTGAATTCATGTTCATGTATGTGGATTTATAATCAACTTTTTACAAGATTATTCTCAGAAATATTCATCCTCCTGAAATACGTATTTGTTTCCTAGTACTGAAAACTAACTTCAGTGAATGGTGCATAGAAATCCTAACATTTCTACAGTAACTGACCCTGTTTAACATCAATGCAAGTAGACTCCTATGGGACATGATGTGTATTTTGACATTTATTTTTATTCAACACTGGTACATTACTCTTTCTTCAGTTGATGCACATCATAGGATATATATTTCATCCTCAAGTTCACAAATTTCTAGGCATTTGGTTCACTTTCAATCAAATCCTGATTCAGAACACATGTATTCCTCCATGTTTCTTCACTGGTCTTTTCATGAGACTTCTTTCCAAACACATTATTTTGGATTTCCATAATCACTTTGGAACCAAAACTCACACACCCCTTATGGTAAACCATCACCCTAATATTACCATTTGATGTATAACTGGTTGGAATGAATGATCGTGTATCAATATGAGATTTCTTATATGTTTTCAGATATCAATTCAATCCATTATTTAAATTGGAACCAGTTATATTCTTTATTCACAGTATGGTCTATTCAAGCATTATCTCTATACTCATAGACCCAGGGTACGTTTATATTTCCCCCCGAATTCTAATTTATACGTCTTCAACATATTGCTCCCAAAAATAGTGGAAGAAATACTCATGTCACCTGATGTACATATATATTTTATCACAGTGATACTCTGAACACAAAATGCAAAGGTC
Organism: Ictidomys tridecemlineatus; assembly: GCF_052094955.1. Taxonomy (NCBI): domain Eukaryota; kingdom Metazoa; phylum Chordata; class Mammalia; order Rodentia; family Sciuridae; genus Ictidomys; species Ictidomys tridecemlineatus. The sequence goes on along the minus strand of NC_135480.1, from coordinate 123,150,867 downwards.
ACACTTATGATTGTACCTAAGCCTAATTGGAAAGTGAGCATGGATTACTAAAACCATCCTTGTCTAGGTTGGCTAATGCTCTCAAATGTCAATTCTATTGGTGTCTACACATTTGTTTCTGAGAGAGATTATATATTCTACCTCAACCCTGTTGAAAATGTCTAATCCTATCACTCACTTTATACTTTTCCTAATTTCTTAATGTCTATATTCATATCTGCTTTCCTACATATCTTCCCCAGTTCATCATTGTGACTGACTCTTCACATGTCCTGACATTTACATTCACTTTCTAACAGACACCCTATTGCTAAAGAACTTTTGGTCCAAATATTATACTCACTCTTCTTCCTAAACCTACTGACTATCTTTCTAATCCTACCTGATATCCCTTTTTGACTTGATCTTCTCTTCTACATTCAATAATCCAAGGTACAAGGTCCTATGCCATTGTATGTTGATTTATCAGAGACATCTGTACAGAATGTAATTCAAAGCTAAGTATCCCAATCAAGGGCCCAATGCCCTTCTGGCCTTCAAATCTTACTTAGATTTCTGTTTTCATACATATATTTCACCTCTATATTATTATGAATATCACAGGTTCCCAATACCATTCTTCATCCAGCAGAATGATTTCTAACCCAAATTGAACATGTTCTTAACCCCAAGCATTCACTGTTTTCTCAATCTCACTTTACAAAAGAGCAGGGACAGAGTTGGTCTTACAATACAGGAATGTAGGGGATCTTTCACCTGCTGAGAATCTTCAAGGTCTATGCAGGAATGATCCCTGGAGAAGATGTTGGAAGCTCGGATGGTCCTGAGAGAGGACAAGTCATCTTCCGTGGCAAACAACCTGGTCAGGATGAAGGGATGTGTCTGAATGAGCCTCTCTCTTCTTCATGTAGACAAGATGGACCAAACAAGGCCTGTGTGGAGAGCTTTTCCTGGGTGCCTATGTTTGATATACCATTCTAACTTGTGAAAGTGTCACAGAAAGCAGGGGCAGCCTCCATCTCATGGGACCCTTGGAAGCAACAGTTAGAACAAAGTGGTTTCCAAGGCTGTGACCTCATTCAGTTCCTGAAGGAAGTGACCTCACCACACTTCCTTGGTGATGGAACTCTCTGAACTTGGGATCCAGGAAGCCAGGCACCCAGAGGCAGTCCCAGTGCCAGTTCCAGTGGGCTCACTTGTTTGGATTTACCAAGGACAGAGTCAGTCTTTCTTGGTACCTACAGATGTGAGGATGGCCAAATGCCAGGAAAGCTCTGAATGGGGTCTCTCCTGAGAAAGCAGGTAGTGGCTCACCCCTGGCTCCTGACAACTTCACAGAATTGGCCAAGGAGGCCAGATCTGAGACAAGACAGGCCATTTCGTGGGAACATAGTATGGCACACCAGTCAGAAGACACTGCGGGTAGTCACAGACCTCCTTGGGGAAGGAGGAGGCTTTGTGGGTGAGGGTGTGTGTTTGTGGTTTGGTCTCATGTTCTGAGAAGAGGTAGGAAAGACGGTTTGTTTGGTTTGGAGTGGACTGTTTCTAGCAAGTCTTTTGAAAAGGCGAGTGTTGCTTTGTCTGTGTATCACACTGTGTCTGTGGTTGTAGACATTAAAAAAGAGAATGCATCAATGGATGTGTCCTGTCTAGTAGAAAGCTTCCAGCATTCATGCTGCCCAATTTATTAATGGACTGCAGCTTGCCTTTTCTATGGGCAAAACCTACTATCTTCCTAAATTCTTGTTTCCTTCCTAAATACTTGCCACTCTTCAGAATAGGCTCATGGTTTTGTGTCCAAGATATGTACCACCTCCAAGCTTGGTGACATGGCCATGTACTAGATAGCTGAAAGGAATGGTGAGCATCTCAGAAAACTCAGATATCAGTGGGCCCATTAAAGTCTCAGTGGAGAAACCCTGCTTTGGGCCTTTTGCTTACCTATTGTTCTGTTTCCCTTGTTGTCAGCAAGGTCTTTTCCTCAGGACACACCTTTGTGAAGCCTGAAGAAAACAGTTTTCAAATGCAAACGAATGGGCATCACTTGTAGCTCTTTGCTTAATTGCTTTGCAAACGGATGTGTCTGAATCAGAATCTTGGCCCTGTGTGAGGCTGTGGCTTAGATTGTCAGCACCTGATGGATCTCAGGAAAGATCCCATATGTGCATCCAAAGCCAATATGGCAAAACAGCAGTGATTGTGGATGAAGTCTCTCGCCTTTCTCTATAAGGTCCCTGACCTGCATCAAGTGAGAATAGGGATCCTTTGGGTCAAATGAGTTTTTCAAAGCCCTGCAGAGGCTAGCCATTATGTGCTTGTGTTTTCTCATGACTCCAATATACACAAAAAATCTGTACCCTACCATCAGCAGGCCTCAAAGTTTAGAATTTGAGCAGTATTAAAAGCAGGCCTATTTGATCACTCCTGGTTCAAAGAAGGGTGTCCAGGCCACCCTGACATTAGGCAAATGATGGGCAAGGGAGCTTATTGTGGACACTGTCTTTAGCTGCGACCCTCATGGAAACCTCCAGCCAGAGGTTATGAGGATTGTCTATATGGAAGAAGTTGAGGGCCTGGTGGCAGTGTTTTGGTTTGACTTGTGGTCATTTGTATGGCATTGGAAGAGATGACTGGGTCCGCCTGGGCTTGAACTCTGGTGTGATTCCCCTTGGAGACTGAGTTCTGGAACTGAACTCAGAGAAGTATTGCCATGAATTGAGTTGGGATTTTCCGAGGCCACGCATGAGAGTCCCCCCTGGAAACTGAGATCGAAGCCCAGGGTGACTTTCCACAGAACACTGGGAATCTCAGCCAGGATATCACATGATTTTATTCTTAGAGATCTGGCAGCAATATTTGAGAGTCAAAACACACATGGACCTCACATTGTAGACCTCAGTGGGCCTGGTTTCATGTGACGTTTTTTGGCCACTCTTTGGGAAGCCTTGTTTGTGAGAGTTCTCCAGAGCTTTCATTGAAATGATCTTTCTCACCATTAAATGGTTCCTGAATGAATGGAAACCCACAGTGCCTCCAACTTCATCCTTTAAAAATGGCTAGATAAATACCGTGCAATCTTTCAAATTCCCATGACCAGATGGCACTGGAGAATCGTAGGATGTCCTGTTGCTGATCATGAGTTTACCAGAGAGGTGCCTTGATTGACGGCTTTCATGAAAATGATGAAGAACAGAGATGCCAGTGAGGTGGGCCCGGCTGAGTAGTGGGCCTAGAGCAGTGGTGTGCAGGTGTGTGATAAAACATCTGTGGTGGGGCCATGTGGATGTGCCATGGGTTTCCAAATGTCTTGTGACTGACATGGTGCAGCCAGCAGACCCTTATATGTAAAGGCATCTTGTTATATGGAGAGGTTTCAGAACAATGTTCAGAATCAGGTTGCTATGGTCAAGGGGCCAAGCTCTGTGGGATAGAAGCTTGCTTGGTGCTTTCTCCTAGGACCCTGAAACACCACACGTGAACGAACTCCCTCCAGCACTGTGTCCCAGTTGAAGTCCTTGTATTTTGTGAAGCAAATACCAAACTCCCAGTGAAGCAGCAAGAAACACCACGAAAAGTGGAGGATGACCAAATGGCTTCACAGTTCCCACGGGGAGATACTTAGCCCCCAGTGGCCACAGTTTACCTACAAAGAGAGAATTCAGCACTTCTGCCTCATGTTCATAGGAAAATCAGAATCCGTGTCCTCCAGGTCACATAGATGCAGTCCCAGCTTTGATGGTCTCACTACAAAGGAAGCTAATGCTCCTGACAACAACATATATTTCAAGAGCCCAACCTCAGAGGCAGTTTCTCAAGAAGTCTTTAGGCCAGCAGAGCTCCATGTTTGTGGAGTGTTTATCCTCTCCCTTACTTATGGAAACTCCTCTACCACCTCCAAAGTTGTGAACTCCTGAGCATTTTTCATTCCACATATGTATTCAAAGATTTTCTATCTCTTCTTCTCGAACTGCGTCTTACTTGGGGTAAGGGTTTTGTCAAGGCATTTTTCTGGATGACAGTGGGAAGATTTTGTGTAGCACATATTTGCATACACATTGGAATCATTTTCCTACTTTCCATTCCAAATACTGAATCCCTGACACTAACCAATCCCCAATTAGACTCTGAATACAAATGCTAATATGATAAAAAAAAAATAACCCAAACAGAATAGAAATACAAGGAGTTCAGAGGAAGCATGGTGTTTAGTTGGACAGGCCTTTTGCATTATAAATTGTAGATGTTATGAATCTAGTCAAATGTAATAGTTCTCCATGTGTTTTTGAACTTAACAAATGTGTGAATTCCTGTCTCCCTTTCTCTGCAGCCTATTCAGCACATTTATTTTTACATTCACATAGAGAATCCTACCTGGTTTCCCAGCTACATTCTTGGGAGGTGGCTGACTTGGCAGATACAAACTGTGAGAAGAAATCACTCCTAAATGCTGTTGGAACTGAAAACTAACCTATGGGTGAGCTTCCTATTTCAACAACATGATACATACATCCATGTTCAGTAAAATAAATATTTCTGGATCTTGGGATGATATATATTTCATGATGAATTTAACTTGGTATATATATATATATATATATATATATATGTATATAAACACACACACTCTCCAGATTTTTCAAAATATAAAATATGTGTGTCTTATTTTACACTGCCTGAATTCATATTCATGTATGTGGATTTATAATCAACTTTTCACAAGATTATTCTCAGAAATATTCATCCACCTGAAATACATATTTGTTTCCTAGTACTGAAAACTAACTTCAGTGAATGGTGCATAGAAATCCTAACATTTCTACAGTAACTGACCCTGTTTAACATCAATGCAAGTAGACTCCTATGGGACATGATGTGTATTTTGACATTGATTTTTATTCAACACTGGTACATTACTATTTCTTCAGTTGATGCACATCATAGGATATATATTTCATCCTCAAGTTCACAAATTTCTAGGCATTTGGTTCACTTTCAATCAAATCCTGCTTCAGAACACATGTATTCCTCCATGTTTCTTGACTGGTCTTTTCCTGAGACTTCTTTCCAAACACATTATTTTGGATTTCCATAATCACTTTGGAACCAAAACTCACACACCCCTCATGGTAAACCATCACCCTAATATTACCATTAGATGTATAACTGGTTGGAATGAATCATCGTGTATCAATATAAGATTTCTTATATGTTTTCAGATATCAATTCAATCCATTATTTAAATTGGAACCAGTTATATTCTTTATTCACAGTATGGTCTATTCATGCATTATCTCTATACTCATAGACCCAGGGTACACCTATTTGTACCCCCGAATTCTAATTTATACGTCTTCAACGTATTGCTCCCAAAAATAGTGGAAGAAATACTCATGTCACCTGATCTACATATATATTTTATCAAATGATATTCTGAACACAAAATGCAAAGGTCACACTTATGATTGTACCTAAGCCTAATTGGAAAGTGAGCATGGATTACAAAAACCATCCTTGTCTAGGTTGGCTAATGCTCTCAAATGTCAATTCTATTGGTGACTACAGATTTGTTTCTGCCTAAAATTATATATTCAACCTCAACCTTGTTGAAAATGTCTAATCCTATCACTCACTTTATACTTTTCCTCATTTCCTTATGTCTATATTCATATCTGCTTTCCTACATATCTTCCCCAGTTCATCATTGTGACTGACACTTCACATGTGCTGACATTTACATTCACTTTCTAACAGACACCCTATTGCTAAAGAACTTTTGGTCCAAATATTATACTCACTCTTCTTCCTAAACCTACTGACTATCTTTCTAATCCTACCTACTATCCCTTTTTGACTTGATCTTCTCTTCTACATTCAATCATCCAAGGTACAAGGTCCTATGCCATTGTATGTTGATTTATCAGAGACATCTGTACAGAATGTAATTCAAAGGTAAGTATCCCAATCAAGGGCCCAATGCCCTTCTGGCCTTCAAATCTTACTTAGATTTTTGTTTTCATACATATATTTCACCTCTATATTATTATAAATATCACAGGTTCCCAATACCATTCTTCATCCAGCATTATGATTTCTAACCCAAATTGAACATGTTCTTAACCCCAAGCATTCACTGTTTCCTCAATCTCACTTTAAAAAAGAGCAGGGACAGAGTTTGTCTTACAATACAGGAATGTAGGGGATCTTTCACCTGCTGAGAACCTTCAATGTCCATGCAGAAATGATCCCTGGAGAAGATGTTGGAAGCTCGGAAGTTCCTGAGAGAGGACAAGTCATCTTCTGTGGCAAACAACCTGGTCAGGATGAAGGGATGTGTCTGAATGAGCCTCTCTCTTCTTCATGTAGACAAGATGGACCAAACCAGGCCTGTGTGGAGAGCTTTTCCTGGGTGCCTATGGTTGATATACCATTCTAACATTTGAAAGTGTCACAGGAAGCAGGGGCAGCCTCCATCTCATGGGATCCTTGGAAACAACAGTTAGGACAAAGTGGTTTCCAAAGCAGTGACCTCATTCAGTTCCTGAAGGAAGTGACCTCACCACACTTCCTTGGTGATGGAACTTTCTGAACTTCGGATCCAGGAAGCCAGGCACCCAGAGGCAGTCCCAGTGCCAGTCCCAGTGGGCTCACTTGTTTGGATTTACCAAGGACAGAGTCAGTCTTTCTTGGTACCTACAGATGTTAGGATGGCCAATTGCCAGGAAAGCTCTGAAGGGGGTCTTTCCTGAGAAAGCAGGTAGTGGCTCACCCCTGGCTCCTGACAACTTCACAGATGGCCAAGGAGGCCAGATCTGAGACAAGACAGGCCATTCCGGGGGAACCTAGTATGGCCCACCAGTCAGAGGACACTGTGGGTAGTCACAGACGTCCTTGGGGGAAGGAGGTGGCTTTGTGGGTGTGGGTGTGAGTTTGTGGTTTGGTCTCATGTTCTGAGAAGAACTAGGAAAGGCGGTTTGTTTGGTTTGGAGTGGACTGTTTCTAGCAAGTCTTTTGACAAGGCGAGTGTTGCTATGTCTCTGTATCGCACTGTGTCCCTGGTTGTAGATATTAGAAAAGAGAATGCATCAATGGATGTGTCCTGTCAATTAGAAAGGTTCCAGCATTCATCCTGCTCAATTTATGAATGGACTGCGGCTTGCCTTATCCATGGGCAAAACCTACTATCTTCCTAAATTCCTGCTTTCTTCCAGAATTCTGGCCACTCTTCAGAATAGGCTCATGGTTTTCTGTCCAAGATATGTACGACCTCTAAGCTTGGTGACATGGCCATGTACTATATAGCTGAAAGGAATGGCGATCATCTCAGAAAACTCAGATATCAGTGGGCCCATTAAAGTCTCAGTGGAGAAACCCTGCTTTGGGCCTTTTGCTTACCTATTATTCTGTTTCCCTGGATGTCAGCAAGGTCTTTGCCTCAGGACACACCTTTGTGAAGCCTGAAGAAAACAGTTTTCAAATGCAAACGAATGGGCATCACTTGTGGCTCTTTGCTTAATTGCTTTGCAAAGGGATGTGTCTGAATCAGAATCTTGGCCCTGTGTGAGGCTGTTGCTTAGATTGTCATCACCTGATGGATCTCAGGAAAGATCCCATATGTGCATCCAAAGCCAATATGGCAAAACAGCAGTCATTGTGGATGAAGTCTCTCACCTTCCTCTGTAAAGTTCCTGACCTGCATCAAATGAGAATAGGGATTCTTTGGGTCAAATGAGTTTTCAAAGCCCTGCAGAGGCTAGCCATTATGTGCTTGTGTTTTCTCATGACTCCAATTTACACAAAAAATCTGTACCCCACCATCAGCAAGCCTCAAAGTTTAGAAGCTGAGCAGTATTAAAGGCAGGCCTATTTGATCACTTCTGGTTCAAAGAAGGGTGTCCAGGCCACCCTGAAATTAGGCAAATGTGGGGCAAAGGAGTTTATTGTGGACACTGTCTTAGGCTGCGCCCCTCATGGAAACATCCAGCCAGAGGTTATGAGGATTGTCTATATGGAAGAAGTTGAGGGCCTTGTGGCAGTGTTTTGGTTTGAATTGTGGTCATTTGTATGGCGGTGGAAGAGATGACTGGGTCCGTCTGGGCTTGAACTCTGGTGTCATTCCCCTTAATGACTGAGTTCTGGAACTGACCTCAGAGAAGTATTGCAATGAATTGAGTTGGGATTTTCCGAGGCCACGCATGAGAGTCCCCCCTGGAAACTTAGATGGAAACCCAGGGTGACTTTCCACAGAACACTGGGAATCTCAGCCTGGATATCACATGATTTTATTCTTAAAGACCTGGCAGCCATTTTTGAGAGTGAAAACACACATGGACATCACATTGTAGACCTCAGTGGGCCTGGTTTCATGTGACGTTTTTTGGCCACTCTTTGGGAAGCCTTGTTTGTGAGAGTTCTCCAGAGCTTTCATTGAAATTTTCTTTCTCACCATTAAATGGTTCCTGAATGAATGGAAACCCACAGTGCCTCCAACTCCATCCTTTAAAAATGGCTAGATAAATACCGTGCAATCTTTAAAATTCCCATGACCAGGTGGCACTGGAGAACCTTAGGATGTCCTGTTCCTGATCATGAGTTTACCAGACAGGTGCCTTGATTGACGGCTTTCATGAAAATGATGAAGAACAGAGATGCCAGTGAGGTGGGGCCGGCTGAGTAGTGGGCCTAGAGCAGTGGTGTGCAGGTGTGTGATAAAACATCTGTGTTGGGGCCATGTGGATCTGCCATGGGCTTCCAAATGTCTTGTGACTGACATGGTGCAGCCAGCAGACCCTTATATGTAAAGGCATCTTGTTATATGGAGAGGTTTCTGAACAATGTTCAGAATCAGGTTGCTATGGTCAAGGGGCCAAGCTCTGTGGGATAGATGCTTGCTTGGTGCTTTATCCTAAGACCCTGACACACCACACGTGACAGAACTCCCTCCAGCACTGTGTCCCAGTTGAAGTCCTTGTATTTCGTGAAGCAAATACCAAACTCCCAGTGAAGCAGCAAGAAACACCACGAAAAATGGCGGATGACCAAATGGCTTCACAGTTCCCACGGGGAGATACTTAGCCCCCAGTGGCCACAGTTTACCCACAAAGAGAGAATTCAGCACTTCTGCCTCATGTTCATTGGAAAATCAGAATCCATGTCCTCCAGGTCACATAGATGCAGACCCAGCTTTGATGGTCTCACTACAAAGGAAGCTAATGCTCCTGACAACAACATATATTTCAAGAGCCCAACCTCAGAGGCAGTTTCTCAAGAAGTCTTTAGGCCAGCAGAGCTCCATGTTTGTGGAGTGTTTATCCTCTCCCTTACTTATGGAAACTCCTCTACCACCTCCAAAGTTGTGAACTCCTGAGCATTTTTCATTCCACATATATATTCAAAGATTTTCTAACTCTTCTCCTTGAATTGCGTCTTACTTGGGACAAGGGTTTTCTCAAGGCATTTTTCTGGATGACAGTGGGAAGATTTTGTGTAGCACATATTTGCATACACATTGGATTCATTTTCCTATTTTCCATTCCAAATACTGAATCCCTGACACTAACCAATCCACAATTAGACTCTGAATACAAATACTAATATGATAAAAAAATAACCCAAACAGAATAGAAATACAAGGAGTTCAGAGGAAGCATGGTGTGTAGTTGGACAGTCCTTTTGTATTATAAATTGTAGATGTTATGAATCTAGTCCAATGTAATAGTTCTCCATGTGTTTTTGAACTTAACAAATGTGTGAATTCCTGTCTCCCTTTCTCTGCAGCCTATTCAGCACATGTATTTTAACATTCACATAGAGAATCCTACGTGGTTTCCCAGCTACATTCTTGGGAGGTGGCTGACTTGGCAGATACAAACTGTGAGAAGAAATCACTCCTAAATGCTGTTGGAACTGAAAACTAACCTATGGGTGAGAGATTCCTATTTCAACAACATGATACATACATCCATGTTCAGTAAAATAAATATTTCTTGATCTTGGGATGATATATATTTCATGATGAATTTCACTTGGTATATATATATATATATATGTATATATACGCACACACACTCTCCAGATTTTTCAAAATATAAAATATGTGTGTCTTATTTTAAACTTTCTGAATTCATGTTCATGTATGTGGATTTATAATCAACTTTTCACAAGATTATTCTCAGAAATATTCATCCACCTGAAATACATATTTGTTTCCTAGTACTGAAAACTAACTTCAGTGAATGGTGCATAGAAATCCTAACATTTCTACAGTAACTGACCCTGTTTAACATCAATGCAAGTAGACTCCTATGGGACATGATGTGTATTTTGACATTTATTTTCATTCAAAACTGGTACATTACTATTTCTTTAGTTGATGCACATCATAGGATATATATTTCATCCTCAAGTACATATATATCTAGGCATTTGGTTCACTTTCAATCAAATCCTGCTTCAGAACACATGTATTCCTCCATGTTTCTTGACTGGTCTTTTCATGAGACTTCTTTCCAAACACATTATTTTGGATTTCCATAATCACTTTGGAACCAAAACTCACACACCCCTCATGGTAAACCATCACCCTAATATTACCATTAGATGTATAACTGGTTGGAATGAATGATCATCTATCAATATAAGATTTCTTATATGTTTTCAGATATCAATTCAATCCATTATTTTATTGGAACCAGGTATATTCTTTATTCACAGAATGGTCTATTCATGCATTATCTCTATACTCATAGACCCAGGGTACACCTATTTGTACCCCCGAATTCTAATTTATACATCTTCAATGTATTGCTTCCAAAAATAGTGGAAGAAATACTCATGTCTCCTGATCTACATATATATTTTATCACAGTGATATTCTGAACACAAAATGCAAAGGTCACACTTATGATTGTACCTAAGCCTAATTGGAAAGTGAGCATGGATTACTAAAGCCATCCTTGTCTAGGTTGGCTAATGCTCTCAAATGTCAATTCTATTGGTGACTACGTATTTGTTGCTGCCTAGGATTATATATTGAACCTCAACCCTTTTGAAAATGTCTAATCCTATCACTCACTTTATACTTTGCCTAATTTCCTAATGTCTATATTCATATCTGCTTTCCTACATATCTTCCCCAGTTCATCATTGTGACTGACTCTTCACATGTGCTGACATTTACATTCACTCTCTAACAGACACCCTATTGCTAAAAAAATTTTGGTCCAAATATTATATTCCCTCTTCTTCCTAAACCTAATGACTATCTTTCTAATCCTACCTACTATCTTTTTTTGACTTGATCTTCTCTTCCACATTCAATCATCCAATGTACAAGGTCCTATGCCATTGTATGTTGATTTATCAGAGACATCTGTACAGAATGTAATTCAAAGCTAAGTACCCCAATCAAGGGCCCAATGCACTTCTGGCCTTCAAATCTTACTTAGATTTTTGTTTTCATACATATATTTCACCTCTCTATTATTATAAATATCACAGGTTCCCAATACCATTCTTCATCCAGCAGAATGATTTCTAACCCAAATTGAACATGTTCTTTACCCCAAGCATTCACTGTTTCCTCAATCTCATTTTACAGAAGAGCAGGGACAGAGTTGGTCTTACAATACAGGTATGTAGGGGATCTTCCACCTGCTGAGAACCTCCAAGGTCCATGCAGAAATGATCCCTGGATAAGATGTAGGCAGCTAGGAAGGACCTGAGAGAGTAAAAGTCATCTTCCGTGGCAAACAACATGGTCAGGATGAAGGGATGTGTCTGAATGAGCGTCTTTCTTCTTCATGTAGACAAGATTGACCAATCCAGGCCTGTGTGGAGAGCTTTTCCAGGGTTCCTATGGTTGATATACCATTCTAACTTGTGAAATTGTCACAGGAAGCAGGGGCAGCCTCCATCTCATGGGACCCTTGGAAGCAACAGTTAGGAAAAAGTGGTTTCCAAGGCAGTGACCTCATTCAGTTCCTGAAGGAAGTGACCTCACCACACTTCCTTGGTGATGGAACTCTCTGAACTTGGAATCCAGGAAGCCAGGCACCCAGAGGCAGTCCCAGTGCCAGTCCCAGTGGGCTCACTTGTTTGGATTTACCAAGGACAGAGTCAGTCTTTCTTGGTACCTACAGATGTGAGGATGGCCAATTGCCAGGAAAGCTCTGAAGGGGGTCTTTCCAGAGAAAGCAGGTAGTGGCTCACCCCTGGCTCCTGACAACTTCACAGAATTGGCCAAGGAGGCCAGATCTGTGACAAGACAGGCCAATTCGGGGGAACCTACTATGGCCCACCAGTCAGAGGACACTGTGGGTAGTCACAGACCTCTTTGGAGGAAGGAGGTGGCTTTGTGGGTGTGGGTGTGAGTTTGTGGTTTGGTCTCATGTTCTGAGAAGAGCTAGGAAAGGCGAATTGTTTGATTGAAAGTGGACTGTTTCTAGCAAGTCTTTTGACAAGGCGAGTGTTGATTTGTCTGTGTATCGCACTGTGTCCGTGGTTGTAGACATTAGAAAAGAGAATGCATCAATGGATGTGTCCTGTCTAGTAAAAAGATTCCAGCATTCATCCTGCCCAATTTATGAATGGACTGCGGCTTGCCTTATCCATGGGCAAAACCTACTATCTTCCTTAATTCCTGTTTTCTTCCTGAATTCTGGCCACTCTTCAGAATAGGCTCATGGTTTTGTGTCCAAGATATGTACCACCTCCAAGCTTGGTGACATGGCCATGTACTAGATAGCTGAAAGGAATGGCGAGCATCTCAGAAATAGTCTCAGTGGAGAAACTTTGCTATGGGCCTTTTGCTTACTTATTGTTCTGTTTCCCTTGATGTCAGCAAGTTCTTTGCCTCAGGACACACCTTTGTGAAGCCTGAAGAAAACAGTTTACAAATGCAAACGAATGGGCATCACTTGTGGCTCTTTGCTTAATTGCTTTGCAAAGGGATGTGTCTTAAACAGCCTCTAGGCCCTGTGTGAGGCTGTGGAATAGATTGTCAGCACCTGATGGATCTCAGGAAAGATCCCATATGTGCATCCAAAGCCAATATGGCAAAACAGCAGTCATTGTGGATGAAGTCTCTCGCCTTCCTCTGTAAAATCCCTGACATGCAACAAGTGAGAATAGAGATCCTTTGGGTCAAATGAGTTTCTCAAAGCCCTGCAGAAGCTAGCCATTATGTGCTTGTGTTTTCTCATGACTCCAATTTACACAAAAAATCTGTACCCCACCATCAGCAGGCCTCAACGTTTAGAAGCTGAGCAGTATTAAAGGCAGGCCTATTTGATCACTCCTGGTTCAAAGAAGGATGTCCAGGCCACCTTGACATTAGGCAAATGAGGGGCAAGGGAGCTTATTGTGGACACTGTCTTAGGCTGCGCCCCTCATGGAAACCTCCAGCGAGAGGTTATGAGGATTGTCTATATGGAAGAAGTTGAGGGCCTTGTGGCAGTGTTTTGGTTTGAATTGTGGTCATTTGTATGGCGGTGGAAGAGATGACTGGGTCCGCCTGGGCTTGAACTCTGGTATGATTCCCCTTAGAGACTGAGTTCTGGAACTGACCTCAGAGAAGTATTGCCATGAATTGAGTAAGGATTCTCTGAGGGTACGCATGATAGTCCCCCCTGGAAACTGAGATCAAAGCCCAGGGTGACTTTCCACAGAACACTGGGAATCTCAGCCAGGATATCACATGATTTTATTCTTAAAGATATGGAAGCCATAGTTGAGAGTCAAAACACACTTGGACCTCACATTGTAGATCTCAGTGGGCCTGGTTTCATGTGACGTTTTTTGGCCACTCATTGGGAAGCCTTGTTTGTGAGAGTTCTCCAGAGCTTTCATTGAAATGATCTTTCTCACCATTAAATGGTTCCTGAATGAATGGAAACCCACAGTGCCTCCAACTTCATCCTTTAAAAATGGCTAGATAAATACCGTGCAATCTTTGAAATTCCCATGACCAGGTGGCACTGGAGAACCTTAGGATGTCCTGTTGCTGATCATGAGTTTACCAGACAGGTGCCTTGATTGATGGCTTTCATGAAAATGATGAAGAACAGAGATGCCAGTGAGGTGGGGCCTGCTGAGTAGTGGGCCTAGAGCAGTGGTGTGCAGGTGTGTGATAAAACATCTGTGGTGGGGCCATGTGGATCTGCCATGGGCTTCCAAATGTCTTGTGACAGACATGGTGCAGCCAGCAGACCCTTATATGTAAAGGCATCTTGTTATATGGATAGGTTTCAGAACAATGTTCAGAACCAGGTTGCTATCGTCAAGGGGCCAAGCTCTGTGGGATAGAAGCATGGTTGGTGCATTCTCCTAGGACCCTGACACACCACACGTGACAGAACTCCCTCCAGCACTGTGTCCCAGTTGAAATCTTTGTATTTCGTGAAGCAAATACCAAACTCCCAGTGAAGCAGCAAGAAACACCATGAAAAGTGGAGGATGACCAAATGGCTTCACAGTTCCCACGGGGAGATACTTAGCCCCCAGTGGCAAAAGTTTACCTACAAAGAGAGATTCAGCAATTCTGCCTCATGTTCATTGGAAAATCAGAAACCATGTCCTCCAGGTCACATAGATGCAGACCCAGCTTTGATGGTCTCACTACAAAGGAAGCTAATGCTCCTGACAACAACATATATTTCAACAGCCCAACCTCAGAGGCAGTTTCTCAAAAAGTCTTTCGGCCAGCAGAGCTCCATGTTTGTGGAGTGTTTATCCTCTCCCTTACTTATGGAAACTCCTCTACCACCTCCAAAGTTGTGAACTCCTGAGCATTTTTCATTCCACATATGTATTCAAAGATTTTCTAACTCTTCTCCTCGAATTGCGTCTTACTTAGGGCAAGGCTATTGTCAAGGCATTTTTCTGGGTGACAGTGGGAATATTTTGTGTAGCACATATTTGCATACATATTGGATTCACTTTCCTATTTTCCATTCCAAATAATGAATCCCTGACACTAACCCATACCCTACTAGACTCTGACTACAAATTCTAATATGATAGAAAAAAATAACCCAAACAGAATAGAAATACAAGCAGTTCAGATGAGGCATGGTGTGTAGTTGGACAGGCCTTTTGTATTATAAAGGGTAGATATTATGAATCTAGTCCAATGTAATAGTTCTCCATGTGTTTTTAAACTTAACCAATATGTGAATTCCTGTCTCCCTTTCTCTGCAGACTATTCAGCACATGTATTTTTACATGCACATAGAGAATCCTACCTGGTTTCCCAGCTACATTCTTGTGAGGTGGCTGCCTTGGCAGATACAAACTGTGAGACGAAATCACTCCTCCTAAATGCTGTTGGAACTGAAAATCAACCTATGGGTGAGCTTCCTACTTCAACAACATGATACATACATCCATGTTCAGTAAAATAAATATTTCTGGATCTTGGGATGATATATATTACATGATGAATTTAAATGGCATATATATTGTTACTTTTTAATGTCTCTCTGTGTGTGTTTTGTGTATATATACATAAACATATATGTATATATACACACACACACTCTCCAGATTTTTCAAAATATAAAATATGTGTGTCTTATTTTACACTCCCTGAATTCATGCTCATGTATGTGGATTTATAATCAACTTTTCACAAGATTATTCTCAGAAATATTCATCCACCTGAAATACATATTTGTTTCCTAGTAGTGAAAACTAACTTCAGTGAATGGTGCATAGAAATCCTAACATTTCTACAGTAAATGACCCTGTTTAACATCAATGCAAGGAGACTCCTATGGGACATTATGTGTATTTTGACATTGATTTTTATTCAACACTGGTACATTACTATTTCTTCAGTTGATGCACATCATAGGATATATATTTCATTCTCAAATTCACAAATTTCTAGGCATTTGGTTCACTTTCAATCAAATCCTGCTTCAGAACACATGTATTCCTCCATGTTTCTTGACTGGTCTTTTCATGAGACTTCTTTGCAAACACATTATTTTGGATTTCCATAATCACTTTGGAACCGAAACTCACACATCCCTCATGGTAAACCATCACCCTAATATTACCATTAGATGTATAACTGGTTGGAATGAATGATCGTGTATCAATATAAGATTTCTTATATGTTTTCAGATATCAATTCAATCCATTATTTAAATTGGAACCAGTTATATTCTTTATTCACAGTATGGTCCATTCATGCATTATCTCTATACTCATAGACCCAGGGTACACCTATTTGTACCCCCGAATTCTAATTTATACATCTTCAACGTATTGCTCCCAAAAATAGTGGAAGAAATACTCATGTCACCTGATCTACATATATATTTTATCCCAGTGATTTTTTGAATACAAAATGTAAAGGTCACACTTATGATTGTACCTAAGCCTAATTGGAAAGTGAGCATGGATTACTGAAGCTATCCTTGTCTAGGTTGGCTAATGCTCTCAAATGTCAATTCTATGGGTGACAACACATTTGTTTCTGCCTAAGATTATATATTCAACCTCAACCCTGTTGAAAATGTCGAATCCTATCACTCACTTTATACTTTGCCTAATTTCCTAATGTCTATATTCATATCTGCTTTCCTACATATCTTCGCCAGTTCATCATTGTGACTGACTCTTCACATGTGCTGACATTTACATTCACTCTCTAACAGACACCCTATTGCTAAAGAACTTTTGGTCCAAATATTATACTCACTCTTCTTCCTAAACCTACTGACTATCTTTCTAATCCTACCTACTAACCCTTTTTGACTTGATCTTCTCTTCTACATTCAATCATCCAAGGTACAATGTCCTATGCCATTGTATGTTGATTTATCAGAGACATCTGTACAGAATGTAATTCAAAGCTAAGTATCCCAATCAAGGGCCCAATGCCCTTCTGGCCTTCAAATCTTACTTAGATTTCTGTTTTCAAACATATATTTCACCTCTATATTATTATAAATATCACAGGTTCCCAATACCCTTCTTCATCCAGCAGAATGATTTCTAACCCAAATTGAACATGTTCTTAACCCCAAGCATTCACTGTTTCCTCAATCTCACTTTACAGAAGTGCAGGGACAGAGTTGGTCTTACAATACAGGAATGTAGGGGATCTTCCACCTGCTGAGAACCTCCAAGGTCCATGCAGAAATGATCCCTGGAGAAGATGTACGCAGCTAGGAAGGACCTGAGAGAGTAAAAGTCATCTTTCGTGGCAAACAACCTGGTCAGGATGAAGGGATGTGTCTAAATGAGCCTCTCTCTTCTTAATGTAGACAAGATGGACCAAACCAGGCCTGTGTGGAGAGCTTTTCCTGTGTGCCTATGGTTGATATACCATTCTAACTTGTGAAAGTGTCACAGGAAGCAGGGGCAGCCTCCATCTAATGGGACCCTTGGAAGCATCAGTTAGGACAAAGTGGTTTCCAAGGCTGTGACCTCATTCAGTTCCTGAAGGAAGTGACCTCACCACACTTCCTTGGTGATGGAACTCTCTGAACTTGGGGTCCAGGAAGCCAGGCACCCAGAGGCAGTCCCAGTGCCAGTCCCAGTGGGCTCAGTTGTTTGGATTTACCAAGGACAGAGTCAGTCTTTCTTGGAACCTACAAATGTGAGGATGGCCTATTGCCAGGAAAGCTATGAAGGGGGTCTTTCCTGAGAAAGCAGGTAGTGGCTCACCCCTGGCTCCTGACAACTTCACAGAATTGGCCAAGGAGGCCAGATCTGAGACAAGACACGCCATTTCGGGGTAACATAGTATGGCCCACCAATCAGAGGAAACTGCGGTTAGTCACAGACCTCCTTGGAAGAAGGAGGTGGCATTGTGGGTGTGGGTGTGAGTTTGTGGTTTGGTCTCATGTTCTGAGAGGAGGTAGGAAAGGTGGCTTGTTTGGTTTAGAGTGGACTGTTTTTAGCAATTCTTTTGACAAGGCGAGTGTTGCTTTTTCTGTGTATCGCACTGTGTCCGTGGTTGTAGACATTAAAAAAGAGAATGCATCAATGGATGTGTCCTGTCTAGTAGAAAGCTTCCAGCATTCATCCTGCCCAATTTATGAATGGACTGAGGCTTGCCTTATCCATAGTCAAAACCTACTATCTTCCTAAATTCCTGTTTTCTTCCTGAATTCTGGCCACTCTTCAGAATAGTCTCATGGTTTTGTGTCCACGATATGTACCACCTCCACGCTTGGTGACATGGCCATGTACTAGATAGCTGAAAGGAATGGAGAGCATCTCAGAAAACTCAGATATCAGTGGGCCCATTAAAGTCTCAGTGGAGAAACCCTGCTTTGGGCCTTTTGCTTACCTATTGTTCTGTTTCCCTGGATGTCAGCAAGGTCTTTGCCTCAGGACACACCTTTGTGAAGCCTGAAGAAAACAGTTTTCAAATCCAAAGGAATGGGCATCACTTGTGGCTCTTTTCTTAATTGCTTTGCAAAGAAATGTGTCTGAATCAGCCTCTTGGCCCTGTGTGAGGCTGTGGGTTAGATTGTCAGCACCTGATGGATCTCAGGAAAGATCCCATATGTGCATCCAAAGCCAATATGGCAAAACAGCAGTCATTGTGGATGAAGTATCTCGCCTTCCTCTGTAAAGTCTCTGACCTGCATCAAGTGAGAATAGGGATCCTTTGGGTCAAATGAGTTTTTCAAAGCCCTGCAGAGGCTAGCCATTATGTGCTTGTGTTTTCTCATGACTCCAATTTACACAAAAAAATCTGTACCCCACCATCAGCAGGCCTCAAATTTTAGAAGCTGAGCAGTATTAAAGGCAGACCTACTTGATCACTCTTGGATCAAAGGAATGGTGTCCAGGCCACTCTAACATTAGGCAAATGAGGGTCAAGGGAGCTTATTGTGGACACTGTCTTAGGCTGCGCCCCTCATGAAAACCTCCAGCCAGAGTTTATGTGGATGACTATCCTCATATGGAAGAAGTTGAGGGCCTTGTGGCAGTGTTTTGGTTGGAATTGTGGTCATTTGTATGGCGGTGGAATAGATGACTGGGTCCGCCTGGGCTTGAACTCTGGTGTGATTCCCCTTGGAGACTGAGTTCTGGAACTGACCTCAGAGATGTATTGCCATGAATTGAGTTGGGATTTTCTGAGGCCACGCATGAGAGTCCCCCCTGGAAACTGAGATGGAAGCCCAGGGTGACTTTCCACAGAACACTGGGAATCTCACCCTGGATATCACATGATTTTATTTTTAAAGACCTGGCAGCCATAGTTGAGAGTCAAAACACACATGGACCTCACATTGTAGACCTCAGTGGGCCTGGATTCATGTGACGTTTTTTGGCCACTCTTTAGGAAGCCTATTTTGTGAGAGTTCTCCAGAGCTTTCATTGAAATGATCTTTCTCACCATTAAATGGTTCCTGAATGAATGGAAACCCACAGTGCCTCCAACTTTATCCTTTAAAAATAGCTAGATAAATACCGTGCAATCTTTGAAATTCCCATGACCAGGTGGCACTGGAGAACCTTAGGATGTCCTGTTCCTGATCATGAGTTTACCAGACGGGTGCCTTGATTGAAGGCTTTCATGAAAATGATGAAGAACAGAGATGTCAGTGAGGTGGAGCCTGCTGAGTAGTGGGCCTAGAGCAGTGGTGTGCAGGCGTGTGATAAAACATCTGTGGTGGGGCCATGTGGATCTCCCATGGGCTTCCAAATGTCTTGTGACTGACATGGTGCAGCCAGCAGACCCTTACATGTAAAGGCATCGTGTTATACGAAGAGGTTTCAGAACAATGTTCAGAACCAGGTTGCTATGGTCAACGGGCAAAGCTCTGTGGGATAGAAGCATGGTTGGTGCATTCTCCTAGGACCCTGACACACCACACGTGACAGAGCTCCCTCCAGCACTGTGTGCCAGTTGAAGTCCTTGTATTTCGTGAAGCAAATACCAAACTCCCAGTGAAGCAGCAAGAAACACCACGAAAAGTGGAGGATGACCAAATGGCTTCACAGTTCCCACGGGGAGATACTTAGCCCCCAGTGGCCACGGTTTACCTTAAAAGAGACTATTCAGCACTTCTGCCTCATGTTCATTGGAAAATCAGAAACCAAGTCCTCTAGGTCACATATATGCAGACCCAGCTTTGATGGTCTCACTACAAAGGAAGCTAATGCTCCTGACAACAACATATATTTCAAGAGCCCAACCTCAGAGGCAGTTTCTCAAGAAGTCTTTAGGCCAGCAGAGCTCCATGTTTGTGGAGTGTTTATCCTCTCCCTTACTTATGGAAACTCCTCTACCACCTCCAAAGTTGTGAACTCCTGAGCATTTTTCATTCCACATATGTTTTCAAAGATTTTCTAACTCTTCACCTCGAATTGCGTCTTACTTGGGGCAAGGGTATTGTCAAGGCATTTTTCTGGATGACAGTGGGAAGATTTTGTGTAGCACATAGTTGCATACACATTGGATTCATTTTCCTATTTCCATTCCAAATACTGAATCCCTGACACTAACCCATACCCTACTAGACTCTGACTACAAATCCTAATATGATAGAAAAAAATAAACCAAACAGAATAGAAATACAAGCAGTTCAGAGGAAGCATGGTGTGTAGTTGGACAGGCCTTTTGCCTTATAAAGGGTAGATGTTATGAATCTAGTCCAATGTAATAGTTCTCCATGTGTTTTTAAACTTAACAAATATGTGAAATCCTGTCTCTCTTTCTCTGCAGCCTATTCAGCACACGTACTCTTACATGCACATATAGAATCCTACCTGGTTTCCCAGCTACATTCTTGTGAGGTGGCTGACTTGTCAGATACAAACTGTGAGAAGAAATCACTCCTCCTAAATGCTGTTAAAACTGAAAATCAACCTATGCGTGAGCTTCTTACTTCAACAACATGATACATACATCCATGTTCAGTAAAATAAATATTTCTGGATCTTGGGATGATATATATTTCATGATGAAATTCAATTGGCATATATATTTTTACTTTAAATGTCTCTCTGTATGTGTTTTGTGTGTGTATATATATATATATATATATATATATATATATACGCACACACTCTGCAGATTTTTCTAAATATAAAATATGTGTATCTTATTTTACACTCCCTGAATTCTTGTTCATGTATGTGGATTTATAATCAACTTTCCCAAATTATTCTCAGAAATATTCATCCACCTGTAATACATATTTGTTTCCTAGTACTCAAAACCAACTTCAGTGAATGGTGCAAAGTAATCCTAACATTTCTACAGTAACTGACCCTGTTTAACATCAATGCAAGTAGACTCCTATGGGACATGATGTGTATTTTGACATTTATTTTTATTCAACACTGGTACATTACTCTTTCTTAAGTTGATTCACATCATAGGATATATATTTCATCCTCAAGTTCACAAATTTCTAGGCATTTGGTTCACTTTCAATCAAATCTTGCTTCAGAACACATGTAGTCCTCCACGTTTCTTGACTTGTCTTTTCATGAGACTTCATTCCAAACACACTATTTTGGATTTCCATAATCACTTTGGAACCAAAACTCACACACCCCTCATGGTAAACCATCACCCTAATATTACCATTAGATGTAAAACTGTTTGGAATGAATGATCGTGTATCAATATAAGATTTCTTATATGTTTTCAGATATCAATTCAATCCATTATTTAAATTGGACCAGTTATATTCTTTATTCACAGTATGGTCTATTCATGCATTATCTCTATACTCATAGACCCAGGGTACACCTATTTGTACCCCCGAATTCTAATTTATACGTCTTCAACGAATTGCTCCCAAAAATAGTGGAAGAAATACTCATGTCACCTGATCTACATATATATTTTATCACAGTGATATTCTGAACACAAAATGCAAAGGTCACACTTATGATTGTACCTAAGCCTAATTAGAAAGTGAGCATGGATTACTAAAAGCATCCTTGTCTAGGTTGGCTAATGCTCTCAAATATCAATTCTATTGGTGACTACACATTTGTTTCTGCCTAAGATTATATATTCAACCTCAACCCTGTTGAAAATGTCTAATCCTATCACTCACTTTATACTTTGCCTAATTTCCTAATGTGTATATTCATATCTGCTTTCCTACATATCTTCCCCAGTTCATCATTGTGACTGACTCTTCACATGTGCTGACATTTACATTCACTCTCTAACAGACACCCTATTGCTAAAGAACTTTTGGTCCAAATATTATACTCACTCTTCTTCCTATAACTACTGACTATCTTTCTAATCCTACCTACTATCTCTTTTTGACTTGATCTTCACTTCTACATTCAATCATCCAAGGTACAAGGTCCTATGCCATTGTATGTTGATTTATCAGAGACATCTGTACAGAATGTAATTCAAAGCTAAGTATCCCAATCAAAGGCCCAATGCCCTTCTGGCCTTCAAATCATACTTAGATTTCTGTTTTCATACATATATTTCACCTCTATATTATTATAAATATCACAGGTTCCCAATACCATTCTTCATCCAGCAGAATGATTTCTAACCCAAATTGAACATGTTCTTAACCCCAAGCATTCACTGATTCCTCAATCTCACTTTACAGAAGAGCAGTGAAAGAGTTGGTCTTACAATACAGGAATGTAGGGGATCTTCCACCTGCTGAGAACCTCCAAGGTCCATGCAGAAATGATCCCTGGAGAAGATGTACGCAGCTAGGAAGGACCTGAGAGAGTAAAAGTCATCTTCCCTGGCAAACAACCTGGTCAGGATGAAGGGATATGTCTGAATGAGCCTCTCTCTTCTTAATGTAGACAAGATGGACCAAACCAGGCCTGTGTGGAGAGCTTTTTTTGGGTGCCTATGGTTGATATACCATTCTAACTTGTGAAAGTGTCACAGGAAGCAGGGGCAGCCTCCATCTCATGGGACCCTTGGAAGCAACAGTTAGGACAAAGCGGTTTCCAAGGCAGTGACCTCATTCAGTTCCTGAAGGAAGTGACCTCACCACACTTCCTTGGTGATGAAACTCTCTGACCTTGGGATCCAGGAAGCCAGGCACCCAGAGGCAGTCCCAGTGCCAGTCCCAGTGGGCTCACTTGTTTGGATTTACCAAGGACAGAGTCAGTCTTTCTTGGTACCTACAGATATGAGGATGGCCAATTGCCAGGAAAGCTCTGAAGGGAGTCTTTCCTGAGAAAGCAGGTAGTGGCTCACCCCTGGCTCCTGACAACTTCACAGAATTGGCCAAGGAGGCCAGATCTGAGACCAGACAGGCCATTTCGGGAGAAGCTAGTATGGCCCACCAGTCAGAGGACACTGCAGGTACTCACAGACCTCCTTGGGGGAAGGAGGTGGCTTTGTGGGTGTGGGTGTGATCTTGTGGTTTTGTCTAGGTTCTGAGAAGAGCTAAGAAAGGCGGTTTGTTTGGTTTGGAGAGGACTGTTTCTAGCAAGACTTTTGACAAGGCGAGTGTTGCTTTGTCTGTGTATCGCACTGTGTCCCTGGTTGCAGACATTAGAAAAGAGAATGCATCAATGGATGTGTCCTGTCTAGTAGAAAGCTTGCAGCATTCATTGTGCCCAATTTATGAATGGACTGCGGCTTGCCTTATCCATGGGCAAAACCTACTATCTTCCTAAATTCCTGTTTACTTCCTGAATTCTGGCCACTCTTCAGAATAGGCTCATGGTTTGTGTCCAAGATAAGTACCACCTCCAAGCTTGGTGACATGGCCATGTACTATATAGCTGAAAGGAATGGCGAGCATCTCAGAAAACTCAGATATCAGTGGGCCCATTAAAGTCTCAGTGGAGAAACCCTGCTTTGGGCCTTTTGCTTACCTATTGTTCTGCTTCCCTGGATGTCAGCAAGGTCTTTGCCTCAGGACACACCTTTGTGAAGCCTGAAGAAAACAGTTTTCAAATGCAAACGAATGGGCATCACTTGTGGCTCTTTACTTAATTTCTTTGCAAAGGGATGTATCTGAATCAGCCTCTTGGCCCTGTGTGAGGCTGTGGCTTAGATTGTCAGCACCTGATGAATCTCAGGAAAGATCCCATATGTGCATCCAAAGCCAATATGGCAAAACAGCAGTCATTGTGGATGAAGTCTTTCGCCTTCCTCTGTAAGGTCCCTGACCTGCATCAAGTGAGAATAGGGATCCTTTGGGTCAAATGAGTTTTTTGAAGCCCTGCAGAGGCTAGCCATTATGTGCTTGTGTTTTCTCATGACTCCAATTTACACAAAAAATCTGTACCGAACCAACAGCAGGCCTCAAAGTTTAGAAGCTGAGCAGTATTAAAGGCAGGCCTATTTGATCACTCCTGGTTCAAAGAAGGGTGTCCAGGCCACCCTGACATTAGGCAAATGAGGGGCAAGGGAGCTTATTGTGGACACTGTCTTAGGCTGCGCCCCTCATGGAAACCTCCAGCAAAGGTTATGAGGATTGTCTATATGGAAGAAGTTGAGAGCCTTGTGGCAGTGTTTTGGTTTGAATTGTGGTCATTTGTATGGCAGTGGAAGGGATGACTGGGTCCGCCTGGGCTTGAACTCTGATGTGATTCCCCTTATAGACTGAGTTCTGGAACTGACCTCAGAGAAGTATTGCCATGAATTGAGTTGGGATTTTCCGAGGCCACGCATGAGAGTCCCCCCTGAAAACTAAGATCGAAGCCCAGGCTGACTTTCCACAGAACACTGGGAATCTCAGCCAGGATATCACATGATTTTATTCTTAAAGACCTGGAAGCCATAGTTGAGAGTCAAAACACACATGGACCTCACATTGTAGACCTCAGTGGGCCTGGTTTCATGTGACGTTTTTTGGCCACTCTTTGGGAAGCCTTGTTTGTGAGAGTTCTCCAGAGCTTTCATTGAAATGAACTTTCTCACCATTAAAAGCTTCCTGAATGAATGGATACCCACAGTGCCTCCAAATTCATCCTTTAAAAATGGCTAGATAAATATCTTGCAATCTTTCAAATTCCCATGACCAGGTGGCACTGGAGAACCTTAGGATGTCCTGTTGCTGATCATGAGTTTACCAGACAGGTGCCTTGATTGTCGGCTTTCATGAAAATGATGAAGAACAGAGATGCCAGTAAGGTGGGGCCTGCTGAGTAGTGGGCCTAGAGTAGTGGTTTTGCAGGTGTGTGATAAAACATCTGAGGTGGGGCCATGAGGATCTGCCATGCGCTTCCAAATGTCTTGTGACTGACATGGTGCAGCCAGCAGACCCTTATATGTAAAGGCATCTTGTTATATGGAGAGGTTTCACAACAATGTTCAGAACCAGGTTGCTATGGTCAAGGGGCCCAGCTCTGTGGGATAGAAGCATGGTTGGTGCATTCTCCTAGGACCCTGACACACCACACATGACAGAACTCCCTCCAGCACTGTGTCCCAGGTGAAGTTTTTGTATTTTATAAAGCAAATACCAAACTCCCAGTGAAGCAGAAAGAAACACCACGAAAAGTGGAGGATGACCAAATGGCTTCAAAAAAAAAAGTTCCCATGGGTAGATAATTAGCCCCCAGTGTCCACAGTTTACCTACAAAGAGAGAATTCTGCACTTCTGCCTCATGTTCATTGGAAAATCAGAAACCATGTCTTCCAGGTCACATAGATGCAGACCCAGCTTTGTTGGTCTCACTACAAAGGAAGCTAATGCTCCTGACAACAACATATATTTCAAGAGCCCAACCTCAGAGGCAGTTTCGCAAGAAGTCTTTAGGCCAGCAGAGCTCCATGTTTGTGGAGGGTTTATCCTCTCCCTTACTTATGGAAACTCTTCTACCACCTCCAAAGTTGTGAACTCCTGAGCATTTTTCATTCCACATATGTATTAAAAGATTTTCTAACTCTTCTCCTCGAATTGCGTCTTAACCTTGGGCAAGGGTATTGTCAAGGCATTTTTCTGGATGACAGTGGGAAGATTTTGTGTAGCACATATTTGCATACACATTGGATTCATTTTCCTATTTTCCATTCCAAATACTGAATCCCTGACACTAACCCATACCCTACTAGACTCTGACTACAAATTCTAATATGACAGAAAAAAATAACCCAAACAGAATAGAAATACAAGCAGTTCAAAGGAGGCATGGTGTGTAGTTGGACAGGCCTTTTGCATTATAAAGGGTAGATGTTATGAATCTAGTCCAATGTAATTGTTCTCCATGTGTTTTTAAACTTAACCAATATGTGAATTCCTGTCTCCCTTTCTCTGCAGCCTATTTAGCACATGTATTTTTACATGCACATAGAGAATCCTACCTGGTTTCCCAGCTACATTCTTGTGAGGTTGCTGACTTGGCAGATACAAATTTTGAGAAGATATCACTCCTCCTAAATGCTGTTGGAACTGAAAATCAACCCATGAGTGAGCTTCCTACTTGAACAACATGATACATACATCCATGTTCAGTAAAATAAATATTTCTGGATCTTTGGATGATATATATTTCATGATGAATTTCAATTGGCATATATATTTTTACTTTTTAATGTCTTTCTGTGTGTGTTTTGTATATATATATATATATATATATATATATGTATATACACATATATATATATATATGTGTATATGTATATACACACTCACACATACTCTCCAGATTTTTCAAAATATAAAATATGTGTGTCTTATTTTACACTCCCTGAATTCATGTACATGTATGTGGATTTATAATCAACTTTTCACAAGATTATTCTCAGAAATATTCATCCACCTGGAATACATATTTGTTTCCTAGTACTGAAAACTAACTTCAGTGAATGGTGCATAGAAATCCTAACATTTCTACAGTAGCTTACCCTGTTTAACATCAATGCAAGTAGACTCCTATGGGACATGATGTGTATTTTGACATTTATTTTTATTCAACACTGGTACATTACTGTTTCTTCAGTTGATGCACATCATAGGATATATATTTCATCCTTAAGTTCACAAATTTCTAGGCATTTGGTTCAGTTTCAATCAAACCCTGCTTCAGAAAACATGTTTTCCTCCATGTTTCTTGACTGGTCTTTTCATGAGACTTCTTTCCAAACACATTATTTTGGATTTCCATAATCACTTTGGAACCAAAACTCACACACCCCTCATGGTATACCATCACCCTAATATTACCATTAGATGTATAACTGGTTGGAATGAATTATCTTTATCAATATAAGATTTCTTATAAGTTTTCAGATATCAATTCAATCCATTATTTAAATTGGAACCAGTTATATTCTTTATTCACAGTATGGTCTATTCATGCATTATCTCTATACTCATAGACCCAGGGTACATCTATTTGTACACCCGAATTCTAATTTATATGTCTTCAACGTATTGCTCCCCAAAATAGGGGAAGGAATACTCATGTGACCTGATGTACATATATATTTTATCACAGTGATATTCTGGACACAAAATGCAAAGGTCACACTTATGATTGTACCTAAGCCTAATTGGAAAGTGAGCAAGGATTACTAAAACCTATCTTGTCTTGTTTGCCTAATGCTCTCTAATGTCAATCCTATTGTTGACTACACATTTGTTTCTGCCTAAGATTATATATTCAACCTCAACCCTGTTGACAGTGTCTAATCTTATCTCTCACTTTATACTTTGTCTAATTTCTAATGTCTATATTCATATCTGCTTTCCTACATATCTTCCCCAGTTCATCATTGTGACTGACTCTTCACATGTGCTGACATTTACATTCACTCTCTTACAGACACCCTACTGCTAAAGAACTTTTCCTCCAAATATAATACTCACTCGTCTTCCTAAACCTACTGACTATCTTTCTAATCCTACCTACTATCCCTTTTTGACTGGATCTTCTCTTCTACATTCAATCATCCAAGGTTCACGGTCCTATGCCATTGTATATGGATTTATCAGAGACATCTGTGCAGAATGTAACTCAAAGCTAAGTATCCCAATCAAGGGCCCAATGCCCTTCTGGCCTTCAAATCTTACTTAGATTTCTGTTTTCATACATATATTTCACCTCTATATTATTATAAATATCACAGGTTCCCAATACCATTCTTCATCCAGCAGAATGATTTCTATCCCTAATCGAACATGTTCTTAACCCCAAGCATTCACCATTTCCTCAATCTCACTTTACAGAAGAGCAGGGACAGAGTTGGTTTTACAATACAGGAATGTAGGGGATCTTCCACCTGCTGAGAACCTCCAAGGTCCATGCAGAAATGATCCCTGGAGAAAATGTACGCAGCTAGGAAGGACCTGAGAGAGTAAAAGTCATCTTCCGTGGCAAACAACCTGGTCAGGATGAAGGGATGTGTCTGAATAAGCCTCTCTCTTCTTCATGTAGACAAGATGGACCAAACCAGGCCTGTGTGGAGAGCTTTTCCTGGGTGCCTATGGTTGATATACCATTCTAACTTTTGAAAGTGTCACAGGAAGCAGGGGCAGCCTCCATTTCATGGGACCCTTGGAAGCAACAGTTAGGACAAAGTGCTTTCCAAGGCAGTGACCTCATTCAGTTCCTGCAGGAAGTGACCTCACCACACTTCCTTGGTGATGGAACTCTCTGAACTTGGAATCCAGGAAGCCAGGCACCCAGAGGCAGTCCCAGTGCCAGTCCCAGTGGGCTCACTTGTTTCACCAAGGACAGAGTCAGTCTTTCTTGGTAACTACAGATGTGAGGATGGCCTATTGCCAGGAAAGCTCTGAAGGGGGTCTTTCCTGAGAAAGCTGGTAGTGGCTCACACCTGGCTCCTGACAACTTCACAGAATTGCCCAAGGAGGCCACATCTGACACAAGACAGGCCATTTCAAGGAAACATAGTATGGCCCACCAGTCAGAGGACACTTCGTGTAGTCACAGACCTCCTTGGGGGAAGGAGGTTTCTTTGTGGGTGTGGATGTGATTTTGTGGTTTGGTCTCATGTTCTAGGAAAGGCGGTTTGTTTGGTTGGGAGTGGACTGTTTCTAGCAAGTCTTTTGACAAGACGAGTGTTGCTTTGTCTGTGTGTCTGTTGTAGACATTAGAAAAGAGAATGCATCAATGAATGTGTCCTGTTTAGTAGAAATCTTCCAGCATTCATCCTGCCCAATTTATGAATGGACTGCGGCTTGCATTATCCATGGGCAAAGCCTACTATCTTCCTAAATTCCTGTTTTCTTCCTGAATTCTGGCCACTCTTCAGAATAGGTTCATGGTTTTGTGTCCAAGATATGTACCACCTCCAAGCTTGGTGACATGGCCATGTAGTAGATAGGTGAAAAGAATGGCGAGCATCTCAGAAAACTCAGATATCAGTGGGCCCATTAAAGTCTCAGTGGAGAAACCCTGCTTTGGGCCTTTTGCTTACCTATTGTTCTGCTTCCCTGGATGTCAGCAAGGTCTTTGCCTCAGGACACACCTTTGTGAAGCCTGAAGAAAACAGTTGTCAAATGCAAACAAATGGGCATCACTTGTGGCGCTTTGCTTAATTGCTTTGCAAAGGGATGTGTCTGAATCAGCCTCTTGGCCATGTGTGAGGCTGTGGCTTAGATTGTCAGCACCTGATGGATCTCAGGAAAGATCCCATATGTGCATCCAAAGCCAATATGGCAAAACAGCAGTCATTGTGGATGAAGTCTCTCGCAATCCTCTGTAAGGTCCCTGACCTGCATCAAGTGAGAATAGGGATCCTTTGGGTCAAATGAGTTTTTCAAAGCCCTGCAGAGGCTAGCCATTATGTGCTTGTGTTTTCTCATGACTCCAATTTACACAAAAAATCTGTACCCCACCATCAGCAGGCCTCAAAGTTTAGAAGCTGAGCAGTATTAAAGGCAGGCCTATTTGATCACTCCTGGTTCAAAGAAGGGTGTCCAGGCAACCCTGACATTAGGGAAATGAAGGGCAAGGGAGCTTATTGTGGACACTGTCTTAGGCTGCGCCCCTCATGGAAACCTCCAGCCAGAAGTTATGAGGATTGTTTATATGGAAGAAGTTGAGGGCCTTGTGGCAGTGTTTTGGTTTGAATTGTGGTCATTTGTATGGCGGTGAAAGAGATGACTGGGTCCGCCTGGGCTTGAACTCTGGTGTCATTCCCCTTAAAGACTGAATTCTGGAACTGACCTCAGAGAAGTATTGCCATGAATTGAGTTGAGATTTACTGAGGCCACACATGAGAGTCCCCCCTGGAAACTGAGAACAAAGCCCAGGGTTACTTTCCACAGAACACTGGGAATCTCAGCCAGATTATCAGATGATTTTATCCTTAAAGACATGGAAGCCATAGTTGAGAGTCAAAACACACATCTACCACACATTGTAGACCTCAGTGGGCCTGGTTTCATGTGACGTTTTTTGGCTACTCTTTGGGAAGCCTTGTTTGTGAGAGTTCTCCAGAGCTTTCATTGAAATGATCTTTCTCACCATTAAATGGTTCCTGAATGAATGGAAACCCACAGTGCCTCCAACTTAATCCTTTAAAAATAGCTAGACAAATATTGTGCAATCTTTGAAATTGCCATGACCAGGTGGCACTGGAGAACCTTAGGATATCCTCTTGCTGATCATGAGTTTACCAGACAGGTGCCTTGATTGACGGCTTTCATGAAAATGATGAAGAACAGAGATGCCAGTGAGGTGGGGCCTGCTGAGTAGTGGGCCTAGAGCAGTGGTGTGCAGGTGTGTGATAAAACATCTGTGGTGGGGCCATGTGGATCTTCCATGAGCTTCCAAATGTCTTGTGACTGACATGGTGCAGCCAGCAGTCCCTTATATATAAAGGCATCTTGTTATATGGAGAGGTTTCAGAACAATGTTCAGAATCAGGTTGCTATGGTCAAGGGGCCAAGCTCTGTGGGATAGAAGCATTGTTGGTACATTCTTTTAGGACCCTAACACACCACACGTGACAGAACTCCCTACAGCACTGTGTCCCAGTTGAAGTCCTTGTATTTCGTGAAGCAAATACCAAACTCCCAGTGAAGCAGCAAGAAACACCACGAAAATTGGAGGATGACCAAATGGCTTCACAGTTCCCACGGGGAGATACTTAGCCCCCAGTGGCCACAGTTTACCTACAAAGAGAGAATTCAGCACTTCTGCCTCATGTTCATTGGAAAATCAGAAACCATGTCGTTCAGGTCACATAGATGCAGACCCAGCTTTGATGGTCTCACTACAAAGGAAGCTAATGCTCCTGACAACAACATATATTTCAAGAGCCCAACCTCAGAGGCAGTTTCTCAAGAAGTCTTTAGGCCAGCAGAGCTCCATTTTTGTGGAGGTTTTATCCTCTCCCTTACTTATGGAAACTCCTCTACCACCTCCAAAGTTGTGAACTCCTGAGCACTTTTCATTCCACATATGTATTCAAAGATTTTCTAACTCTTCTCCTCGAATTTCGTCTTACTTGGGGCAAGGGTATTGTCAAGGCATTTTTCTGGATGACAGTGGGAAGATTTTGTGTAGCACATATTTGCATACACATTGGATTCATTTTCCTACAATCCTTTCCAAATATTGAATCTCTGACACTAACCCATACCCTACTAGACTCTGACTACAAATCCTAATATGATAGAAAGTAATAACCCAAACAGAATAGAAAACAAGCAGTTCAGAGGAGGCATGGTGTGTAGTTGGACAGGCCTTTTGCATTATAAAGGGTAGATGTTATGAATCTAGTCCAATGTGATAGTTCTCCATGTGTTTTTAAACTTAACAAATATGTGAATTCCTGTCTCCCTTTCTCTGCAGCCTATTCAGCACATGTATTTTTACATGCACATAGAGAATCCTACGTGGTTTCCCAGCTACATTCTTGTGAGGTGGCTGACTTGGCAGATACAAACTGTGAGAAGAAATCACTCCTCCTAAATGCTGTTGGAACTGAAAATCAACATATGGGTGAGCTTCCTACTTCAACAACATGATACATACATCCATGTTCAGTAAAATAAATATTTCTAGATCTTTGGATGATATATATTTCATGATGAATATCAATTGGCATATATATTTTTACTTTTTAATGTCTCTCTGTGTGTGTTTTGTGTGTATATATATGTGTATATAAATATATATATATATATATATATATATAAATATATATATATATATATATATATATATACACACACACACACTCTCCAGATTTTTCAAAATATAAAATATGTGTGTCTTATTTTACACTCCCTGAATTCTTGTTCATGTATGTGGATTTATAATCAACTTTTCACAAGATTATTCTCAGAAATATTCATCCACCTGAAATACATATTTGTTTCCTAGTACTGAAAACTAACTTCAGTGAATGGTGCAAAGAAATCCTAACATTTCTACAGTAACTGACCCTGTTTAACATCAATGCAAGTAGACTCCTTTTGGACATTATGTGTATTTTGACATTGATTTTTATTCAACACTGGTACATTCCTCTTTCTTCAGTTGATGAACATCATAGGATATATATTTCATCCTCAAGTTCACAAATTTCTAGGCATTTGGTTCACTTTCCATAAAATTCTGCTTCAGAGCACATGTATTACTCCACGTTTCTTGACTGGTCTTATCATGAGACTTCTTTCCAAACACATTATTTTGGATTTCCATAATCACTTTGGAACCAAAACTCACACACCCCTCATGGTAAACCATCACCCTAATATTACCATTAGATGTATAACTGTTTGGAATGAATGATCGTGTATCAATATAAGATTTCTTATATGTTTTCAGATATCAATTCAATCCATTATTTAAATTGGACCAGTTATATTCTTTATTCACAGTATGGTCTATTCATGCATTATCTCTATACTCATAGACCCAGGGTACACCTATTTGTACCCCCGAATTCTAATTTATACGTCTTCAACGAATTGCTCCCAAAAATAGTGGAAGAAATACTCATGTCACCTGATCTACATATATATTTTATCACAGTGATATTCTGAACACAAAATGCAAAGGTCACACTTATGATTGTACCTAAGCCTAATTAGAAAGTGAGCATGGATTACTAAAAGCATCCTTGTCTAGGTTGGCTAATGCTCTCAAATATCAATTCTATTGGTGACTACACATTTGTTTCTGCCTAAGATTATATATTCAACCTCAACCCTGTTGAAAATGTCTAATCCTATCACTCACTTTATACTTTGCCTAATTTCCTAATGTGTATATTCATATCTGCTTTCCTACATATCTTCCCCAGTTCATCATTGTGACTGACTCTTCACATGTGCTGACATTTACATTCACTCTCTAACAGACACCCTATTGCTAAAGAACTTTTGGTCCAAATATTATACTCACTCTTCTTCCTATAACTACTGACTATCTTTCTAATCCTACCTACTATCTCTTTTTGACTTGATCTTCACTTCTACATTCAATCATCCAAGGTACAAGGTCCTATGCCATTGTATGTTGATTTATCAGAGACATCTGTACAGAATGTAATTCAAAGCTAAGTATCCCAATCAAAGGCCCAATGCCCTTCTGGCCTTCAAATCATACTTAGATTTCTGTTTTCATACATATATTTCACCTCTATATTATTATAAATATCACAGGTTCCCAATACCATTCTTCATCCAGCAGAATGATTTCTAACCCAAATTGAACATGTTCTTAACCCCAAGCATTCACTGATTCCTCAATCTCACTTTACAGAAGAGCAGTGAAAGAGTTGGTCTTACAATACAGGAATGTAGGGGATCTTCCACCTGCTGAGAACCTCCAAGGTCCATGCAGAAATGATCCCTGGAGAAGATGTACGCAGCTAGGAAGGACCTGAGAGAGTAAAAGTCATCTTCCCTGGCAAACAACCTGGTCAGGATGAAGGGATATGTCTGAATGAGCCTCTCTCTTCTTAATGTAGACAAGATGGACCAAACCAGGCCTGTGTGGAGAGCTTTTTTTGGGTGCCTATGGTTGATATACCATTCTAACTTGTGAAAGTGTCACAGGAAGCAGGGGCAGCCTCCATCTCATGGGACCCTTGGAAGCAACAGTTAGGACAAAGCGGTTTCCAAGGCAGTGACCTCATTCAGTTCCTGAAGGAAGTGACCTCACCACACTTCCTTGGTGATGAAACTCTCTGACCTTGGGATCCAGGAAGCCAGGCACCCAGAGGCAGTCCCAGTGCCAGTCCCAGTGGGCTCACTTGTTTGGATTTACCAAGGACAGAGTCAGTCTTTCTTGGTACCTACAGATATGAGGATGGCCAATTGCCAGGAAAGCTCTGAAGGGAGTCTTTCCTGAGAAAGCAGGTAGTGGCTCACCCCTGGCTCCTGACAACTTCACAGAATTGGCCAAGGAGGCCAGATCTGAGACCAGACAGGCCATTTCGGGAGAAGCTAGTATGGCCCACCAGTCAGAGGACACTGCAGGTACTCACAGACCTCCTTGGGGGAAGGAGGTGGCTTTGTGGGTGTGGGTGTGATCTTGTGGTTTTGTCTAGGTTCTGAGAAGAGCTAAGAAAGGCGGTTTGTTTGGTTTGGAGAGGACTGTTTCTAGCAAGACTTTTGACAAGGCGAGTGTTGCTTTGTCTGTGTATCGCACTGTGTCCCTGGTTGCAGACATTAGAAAAGAGAATGCATCAATGGATGTGTCCTGTCTAGTAGAAAGCTTGCAGCATTCATTGTGCCCAATTTATGAATGGACTGCGGCTTGCCTTATCCATGGGCAAAACCTACTATCTTCCTAAATTCCTGTTTACTTCCTGAATTCTGGCCACTCTTCAGAATAGGCTCATGGTTTGTGTCCAAGATAAGTACCACCTCCAAGCTTGGTGACATGGCCATGTACTATATAGCTGAAAGGAATGGCGAGCATCTCAGAAAACTCAGATATCAGTGGGCCCATTAAAGTCTCAGTGGAGAAACCCTGCTTTGGGCCTTTTGCTTACCTATTGTTCTGCTTCCCTGGATGTCAGCAAGGTCTTTGCCTCAGGACACACCTTTGTGAAGCCTGAAGAAAACAGTTTTCAAATGCAAACGAATGGGCATCACTTGTGGCTCTTTACTTAATTTCTTTGCAAAGGGATGTATCTGAATCAGCCTCTTGGCCCTGTGTGAGGCTGTGGCTTAGATTGTCAGCACCTGATGAATCTCAGGAAAGATCCCATATGTGCATCCAAAGCCAATATGGCAAAACAGCAGTCATTGTGGATGAAGTCTTTCGCCTTCCTCTGTAAGGTCCCTGACCTGCATCAAGTGAGAATAGGGATCCTTTGGGTCAAATGAGTTTTTTGAAGCCCTGCAGAGGCTAGCCATTATGTGCTTGTGTTTTCTCATGACTCCAATTTACACAAAAAATCTGTACCGAACCAACAGCAGGCCTCAAAGTTTAGAAGCTGAGCAGTATTAAAGGCAGGCCTATTTGATCACTCCTGGTTCAAAGAAGGGTGTCCAGGCCACCCTGACATTAGGCAAATGAGGGGCAAGGGAGCTTATTGTGGACACTGTCTTAGGCTGCGCCCCTCATGGAAACCTCCAGCAAAGGTTATGAGGATTGTCTATATGGAAGAAGTTGAGAGCCTTGTGGCAGTGTTTTGGTTTGAATTGTGGTCATTTGTATGGCAGTGGAAGGGATGACTGGGTCCGCCTGGGCTTGAACTCTGATGTGATTCCCCTTATAGACTGAGTTCTGGAACTGACCTCAGAGAAGTATTGCCATGAATTGAGTTGGGATTTTCCGAGGCCACGCATGAGAGTCCCCCCTGAAAACTAAGATCGAAGCCCAGGCTGACTTTCCACAGAACACTGGGAATCTCAGCCAGGATATCACATGATTTTATTCTTAAAGACCTGGAAGCCATAGTTGAGAGTCAAAACACACATGGACCTCACATTGTAGACCTCAGTGGGCCTGGTTTCATGTGACGTTTTTTGGCCACTCTTTGGGAAGCCTTGTTTGTGAGAGTTCTCCAGAGCTTTCATTGAAATGAACTTTCTCACCATTAAAAGCTTCCTGAATGAATGGATACCCACAGTGCCTCCAAATTCATCCTTTAAAAATGGCTAGATAAATATCTTGCAATCTTTCAAATTCCCATGACCAGGTGGCACTGGAGAACCTTAGGATGTCCTGTTGCTGATCATGAGTTTACCAGACAGGTGCCTTGATTGTCGGCTTTCATGAAAATGATGAAGAACAGAGATGCCAGTAAGGTGGGGCCTGCTGAGTAGTGGGCCTAGAGTAGTGGTTTTGCAGGTGTGTGATAAAACATCTGAGGTGGGGCCATGAGGATCTGCCATGCGCTTCCAAATGTCTTGTGACTGACATGGTGCAGCCAGCAGACCCTTATATGTAAAGGCATCTTGTTATATGGAGAGGTTTCACAACAATGTTCAGAACCAGGTTGCTATGGTCAAGGGGCCCAGCTCTGTGGGATAGAAGCATGGTTGGTGCATTCTCCTAGGACCCTGACACACCACACATGACAGAACTCCCTCCAGCACTGTGTCCCAGGTGAAGTTTTTGTATTTTATAAAGCAAATACCAAACTCCCAGTGAAGCAGAAAGAAACACCACGAAAAGTGGAGGATGACCAAATGGCTTCAAAAAAAAAAGTTCCCATGGGTAGATAATTAGCCCCCAGTGTCCACAGTTTACCTACAAAGAGAGAATTCTGCACTTCTGCCTCATGTTCATTGGAAAATCAGAAACCATGTCTTCCAGGTCACATAGATGCAGACCCAGCTTTGTTGGTCTCACTACAAAGGAAGCTAATGCTCCTGACAACAACATATATTTCAAGAGCCCAACCTCAGAGGCAGTTTCGCAAGAAGTCTTTAGGCCAGCAGAGCTCCATGTTTGTGGAGGGTTTATCCTCTCCCTTACTTATGGAAACTCTTCTACCACCTCCAAAGTTGTGAACTCCTGAGCATTTTTCATTCCACATATGTATTAAAAGATTTTCTAACTCTTCTCCTCGAATTGCGTCTTAACTTTGGGCAAGGGTATTGTCAAGGCATTTTTCTGGATGACAGTGGGAAGATTTTGTGTAGCACATATTTGCATACACATTGGATTCATTTTCCTATTTTCCATTCCAAATACTGAATCCCTGACACTAACCCATACCCTACTAGACTCTGACTACAAATTCTAATATGACAGAAAAAAATAACCCAAACAGAATAGAAATACAAGCAGTTCAAAGGAGGCATGGTGTGTAGTTGGACAGGCCTTTTGCATTATAAAGGGTAGATGTTATGAATCTAGTCCAATGTAATTGTTCTCCATGTGTTTTTAAACTTAACCAATATGTGAATTCCTGTCTCCCTTTCTCTGCAGCCTATTTAGCACATGTATTTTTACATGCACATAGAGAATCCTACCTGGTTTCCCAGCTACATTCTTGTGAGGTTGCTGACTTGGCAGATACAAATTTTGAGAAGATATCACTCCTCCTAAATGCTGTTGGAACTGAAAATCAACCTATGAGTGAGCTTCCTACTTGAACAACATGATACATACATCCATGTTCAGTAAAATAAATATTTCTGGATCTTTGGATGATATATATTTCATGATGAATTTCAATTGGCATATATATTTTTACTTTTTAATGTCTTTCTGTGTGTGTTTTGTATATATATATATATATATATATATATATATATATATGTATATACACATATATATATATATATATGTGTATATGTATATACACACTCACACATACTCTCCAGATTTTTCAAAATATAAAATATGTGTGTCTTATTTTACACTCCCTGAATTCATGTACATGTATGTTGATTTATAATCAACTTTTCACAAGATTATTCTCAGAAATATTCATCCACCTGGAATACATATTTGTTTCCTAGTACTGAAAACTAACTTCAGTGAATGGTGCATAGAAATCCTAACATTTCTACAGTAGCTTACCCTGTTTAACATCAATGCAAGTAGACTCCTATGGGACATGATGTGTATTTTGACATTTATTTTTATTCAACACTGGTACATTACTGTTTCTTCAGTTGATGCACATCATAGGATATATATTTCATCCTTAAGTTCACAAATTTCTAGGCATTTGGTTCAGTTTCAATCAAACCCTGCTTCAGAAAACATGTTTTCCTCCATGTTTCTTGACTGGTCTTTTCATGAGACTTCTTTCCAAACACATTATTTTGGATTTCCATAATCACTTTGGAACCAAAACTCACACACCCCTCATGGTATACCATCACCCTAATATTACCATTAGATGTATAACTGGTTGGAATGAATTATCTTTATCAATATAAGATTTCTTATAAGTTTTCAGATATCAATTCAATCCATTATTTAAATTGGAACCAGTTATATTCTTTATTCACAGTATGGTCTATTCATGCATTATCTCTATACTCATAGACCCAGGGTACATCTATTTGTACACCCGAATTCTAATTTATATGTCTTCAACGTATTGCTCCCCAAAATAGGGGAAGGAATACTCATGTGACCTGATGTACATATATATTTTATCACAGTGATATTCTGGACACAAAATGCAAAGGTCACACTTATGATTGTACCTAAGCCTAATTGGAAAGTGAGCAAGGATTACTAAAACCTATCTTGTCTTGTTTGCCTAATGCTCTCTAATGTCAATCCTATTGTTGACTACACATTTGTTTCTGCCTAAGATTATATATTCAACCTCAACCCTGTTGACAGTGTCTAATCTTATCTCTCACTTTATACTTTGTCTAATTTCTAATGTCTATATTCATATCTGCTTTCCTACATATCTTCCCCAGTTCATCATTGTGACTGACTCTTCACATGTGCTGACATTTACATTCACTCTCTTACAGACACCCTACTGCTAAAGAACTTTTCCTCCAAATATAATACTCACTCGTCTTCCTAAACCTACTGACTATCTTTCTAATCCTACCTACTATCCCTTTTTGACTGGATCTTCTCTTCTACATTCAATCATCCAAGGTTCACGGTCCTATGCCATTGTATATGGATTTATCAGAGACATCTGTGCAGAATGTAACTCAAAGCTAAGTATCCCAATCAAGGGCCCAATGCCCTTCTGGCCTTCAAATCTTACTTAGATTTCTGTTTTCATACATATATTTCACCTCTATATTATTATAAATATCACAGGTTCCCAATACCATTCTTCATCCAGCAGAATGATTTCTATCCCTAATCGAACATGTTCTTAACCCCAAGCATTCACCATTTCCTCAATCTCACTTTACAGAAGAGCAGGGACAGAGTTGGTTTTACAATACAGGAATGTAGGGGATCTTCCACCTGCTGAGAACCTCCAAGGTCCATGCAGAAATGATCCCTGGAGAAAATGTACGCAGCTAGGAAGGACCTGAGAGAGTAAAAGTCATCTTCCGTGGCAAACAACCTGGTCAGGATGAAGGGATGTGTCTGAATAAGCCTCTCTCTTCTTCATGTAGACAAGATGGACCAAACCAGGCCTGTGTGGAGAGCTTTTCCTGGGTGCCTATGGTTGATATACCATTCTAACTTTTGAAAGTGTCACAGGAAGCAGGGGCAGCCTCCATTTCATGGGACCCTTGGAAGCAACAGTTAGGACAAAGTGCTTTCCAAGGCAGTGACCTCATTCAGTTCCTGCAGGAAGTGACCTCACCACACTTCCTTGGTGATGGAACTCTCTGAACTTGGAATCCAGGAAGCCAGGCACCCAGAGGCAGTCCCAGTGCCAGTCCCAGTGGGCTCACTTGTTTCACCAAGGACAGAGTCAGTCTTTCTTGGTAACTACAGATGTGAGGATGGCCTATTGCCAGGAAAGCTCTGAAGGGGGTCTTTCCTGAGAAAGCTGGTAGTGGCTCACACCTGGCTCCTGACAACTTCACAGAATTGCCCAAGGAGGCCACATCTGACACAAGACAGGCCATTTCAAGGAAACATAGTATGGCCCACCAGTCAGAGGACACTTCGTGTAGTCACAGACCTCCTTGGGGGAAGGAGGTTTCTTTGTGGGTGTGGATGTGATTTTGTGGTTTGGTCTCATGTTCTAGGAAAGGCGGTTTGTTTGGTTGGGAGTGGACTGTTTCTAGCAAGTCTTTTGACAAGACGAGTGTTGCTTTGTCTGTGTGTCTGTTGTAGACATTAGAAAAGAGAATGCATCAATGAATGTGTCCTGTTTAGTAGAAATCTTCCAGCATTCATCCTGCCCAATTTATGAATGGACTGCGGCTTGCATTATCCATGGGCAAAGCCTACTATCTTCCTAAATTCCTGTTTTCTTCCTGAATTCTGGCCACTCTTCAGAATAGGTTCATGGTTTTGTGTCCAAGATATGTACCACCTCCAAGCTTGGTGACATGGCCATGTAGTAGATAGGTGAAAAGAATGGCGAGCATCTCAGAAAACTCAGATATCAGTGGGCCCATTAAAGTCTCAGTGGAGAAACCCTGCTTTGGGCCTTTTGCTTACCTATTGTTCTGCTTCCCTGGATGTCAGCAAGGTCTTTGCCTCAGGACACACCTTTGTGAAGCCTGAAGAAAACAGTTGTCAAATGCAAACAAATGGGCATCACTTGTGGCGCTTTGCTTAATTGCTTTGCAAAGGGATGTGTCTGAATCAGCCTCTTGGCCATGTGTGAGGCTGTGGCTTAGATTGTCAGCACCTGATGGATCTCAGGAAAGATCCCATATGTGCATCCAAAGCCAATATGGCAAAACAGCAGTCATTGTGGATGAAGTCTCTCGCAATCCTCTGTAAGGTCCCTGACCTGCATCAAGTGAGAATAGGGATCCTTTGGGTCAAATGAGTTTTTCAAAGCCCTGCAGAGGCTAGCCATTATGTGCTTGTGTTTTCTCATGACTCCAATTTACACAAAAAATCTGTACCCCACCATCAGCAGGCCTCAAAGTTTAGAAGCTGAGCAGTATTAAAGGCAGGCCTATTTGATCACTCCTGGTTCAAAGAAGGGTGTCCAGGCAACCCTGACATTAGGGAAATGAAGGGCAAGGGAGCTTATTGTGGACACTGTCTTAGGCTGCGCCCCTCATGGAAACCTCCAGCCAGAAGTTATGAGGATTGTTTATATGGAAGAAGTTGAGGGCCTTGTGGCAGTGTTTTGGTTTGAATTGTGGTCATTTGTATGGCGGTGAAAGAGATGACTGGGTCCGCCTGGGCTTGAACTCTGGTGTCATTCCCCTTAAAGACTGAATTCTGGAACTGACCTCAGAGAAGTATTGCCATGAATTGAGTTGAGATTTACTGAGGCCACACATGAGAGTCCCCCCTGGAAACTGAGAACAAAGCCCAGGGTTACTTTCCACAGAACACTGGGAATCTCAGCCAGATTATCAGATGATTTTATCCTTAAAGACATGGAAGCCATAGTTGAGAGTCAAAACACACATCTACCACACATTGTAGACCTCAGTGGGCCTGGTTTCATGTGACGTTTTTTGGCTACTCTTTGGGAAGCCTTGTTTGTGAGAGTTCTCCAGAGCTTTCATTGAAATGATCTTTCTCACCATTAAATGGTTCCTGAATGAATGGAAACCCACAGTGCCTCCAACTTAATCCTTTAAAAATAGCTAGACAAATATTGTGCAATCTTTGAAATTGCCATGACCAGGTGGCACTGGAGAACCTTAGGATATCCTCTTGCTGATCATGAGTTTACCAGACAGGTGCCTTGATTGACGGCTTTCATGAAAATGATGAAGAACAGAGATGCCAGTGAGGTGGGGCCTGCTGAGTAGTGGGCCTAGAGCAGTGGTGTGCAGGTGTGTGATAAAACATCTGTGGTGGGGCCATGTGGATCTTCCATGAGCTTCCAAATGTCTTGTGACTGACATGGTGCAGCCAGCAGTCCCTTATATATAAAGGCATCTTGTTATATGGAGAGGTTTCAGAACAATGTTCAGAATCAGGTTGCTATGGTCAAGGGGCC
Source organism: Ictidomys tridecemlineatus (assembly GCF_052094955.1). Classification (NCBI taxonomy): domain Eukaryota; kingdom Metazoa; phylum Chordata; class Mammalia; order Rodentia; family Sciuridae; genus Ictidomys; species Ictidomys tridecemlineatus. The sequence continues at coordinate 123,109,007 of NC_135480.1, read as the reverse complement.
AAGCTCTGTGGGATAGAAGCATTGTTGGTACATTCTTTTAGGACCCTAACACACCACACGTGACAGAACTCCCTACAGCACTGTGTCCCAGTTGAAGTCCTTGTATTTCGTGAAGCAAATACCAAACTCCCAGTGAAGCAGCAAGAAACACCACGAAAATTGGAGGATGACCAAATGGCTTCACAGTTCCCACGGGGAGATACTTAGCCCCCAGTGGCCACAGTTTACCTACAAAGAGAGAATTCAGCACTTCTGCCTCATGTTCATTGGAAAATCAGAAACCATGTCGTTCAGGTCACATAGATGCAGACCCAGCTTTGATGGTCTCACTACAAAGGAAGCTAATGCTCCTGACAACAACATATATTTCAAGAGCCCAACCTCAGAGGCAGTTTCTCAAGAAGTCTTTAGGCCAGCAGAGCTCCATTTTTGTGGAGGTTTTATCCTCTCCCTTACTTATGGAAACTCCTCTACCACCTCCAAAGTTGTGAACTCCTGAGCACTTTTCATTCCACATATGTATTCAAAGATTTTCTAACTCTTCTCCTCGAATTTCGTCTTACTTGGGGCAAGGGTATTGTCAAGGCATTTTTCTGGATGACAGTGGGAAGATTTTGTGTAGCACATATTTGCATACACATTGGATTCATTTTCCTACAATCCTTTCCAAATATTGAATCTCTGACACTAACCCATACCCTACTAGACTCTGACTACAAATCCTAATATGATAGAAAGTAATAACCCAAACAGAATAGAAAACAAGCAGTTCAGAGGAGGCATGGTGTGTAGTTGGACAGGCCTTTTGCATTATAAAGGGTAGATGTTATGAATCTAGTCCAATGTGATAGTTCTCCATGTGTTTTTAAACTTAACAAATATGTGAATTCCTGTCTCCCTTTCTCTGCAGCCTATTCAGCACATGTATTTTTACATGCACATAGAGAATCCTACGTGGTTTCCCAGCTACATTCTTGTGAGGTGGCTGACTTGGCAGATACAAACTGTGAGAAGAAATCACTCCTCCTAAATGCTGTTGGAACTGAAAATCAACATATGGGTGAGCTTCCTACTTCAACAACATGATACATACATCCATGTTCAGTAAAATAAATATTTCTAGATCTTGGGATGATATATATTTCATGATGAATATCAATTGGCATATATATTTTTACTTTTTAATGTCTCTCTGTGTGTGTTTTGTGTGTATATATATGTGTATATAAATATATATATATATATATATATAAATATATATATATATATATATATATATACACACACACACACTCTCCAGATTTTTCAAAATATAAAATATGTGTGTCTTATTTTACACTCCCTGAATTCTTGTTCATGTATGTGGATTTATAATCAACTTTTCACAAGATTATTCTCAGAAATATTCATCCACCTGAAATACATATTTGTTTCCTAGTACTGAAAACTAACTTCAGTGAATGGTGCAAAGAAATCCTAACATTTCTACAGTAACTGACCCTGTTTAACATCAATGCAAGTAGACTCCTTTTGGACATTATGTGTATTTTGACATTGATTTTTATTCAACACTGGTACATTCCTCTTTCTTCAGTTGATGAACATCATAGGATATATATTTCATCCTCAAGTTCACAAATTTCTAGGCATTTGGTTCACTTTCCATAAAATTCTGCTTCAGAGCACATGTATTACTCCACGTTTCTTGACTGGTCTTATCATGAGACTTCTTTCCAAACACATTATTTTGGATTTCCATAATCACTTTGGAACCAAAACTCACACACCCCTCATGGTAAACCATCACCCTAATATTACCATTAGATGTATAACTGTTTGGAATGAATGATCGTGTATCAATATAAGATTTCTTATATGTTTTCAGATATCAATTCAATCCATTATTTAAATTGGACCAGTTATATTCTTTATTCACAGTATGGTCTATTCATGCATTATCTCTATACTCATAGACCCAGGGTACACCTATTTGTACCCCCGAATTCTAATTTATACGTCTTCAACGAATTGCTCCCAAAAATAGTGGAAGAAATACTCATGTCACCTGATCTACATATATATTTTATCACAGTGATATTCTGAACACAAAATGCAAAGGTCACACTTATGATTGTACCTAAGCCTAATTAGAAAGTGAGCATGGATTACTAAAAGCATCCTTGTCTAGGTTGGCTAATGCTCTCAAATATCAATTCTATTGGTGACTACACATTTGTTTCTGCCTAAGATTATATATTCAACCTCAACCCTGTTGAAAATGTCTAATCCTATCACTCACTTTATACTTTGCCTAATTTCCTAATGTGTATATTCATATCTGCTTTCCTACATATCTTCCCCAGTTCATCATTGTGACTGACTCTTCACATGTGCTGACATTTACATTCACTCTCTAACAGACACCCTATTGCTAAAGAACTTTTGGTCCAAATATTATACTCACTCTTCTTCCTATAACTACTGACTATCTTTCTAATCCTACCTACTATCCCTTTTTGACTTGATCTTCTCTTCTACATTCAATCATCCAAGGTACAAGGTCTTATGCCATTGTATGTTGATTTATCAGAGACATCTGTACAGAATGTAATTCAAAGCTAAGTATCCCAATCAAGGGCCCAATGCCCCTCTGGCCTTCAAATCTTACTTAGATTTCTGTTTTCATACATATATTACACCTCTATATTATTATAAAAATCACAGGTTCCCAATACCATTCTTCATCCAGCAGAATGATTTCTAACCCAAATTGAACATGTTCTTAACCCCAAGCATTCACTGTTTCCTCAATCTCACTTTACAGAAGAGTAGGGACAGAGTAGGTCTTACAATACAGGAATGTAGAGGATCTTCCACCTGCTGAGAACCTCAAAGGTCCATGCAGAAATGATCCCTGGAGAAGATGTAGGCATCTAGGAAGGACCTGAGAGAGTAAAAGTCATCTTCCGTGGCAAACAACCTGGTCAGGATGAAGGGATGTGTCTGAATGAGCCTCTCTCTTCTTCATGTGGACAAGATGGACCAAACCAGGCCTGTGTGGAGAGCTTTTCCTGGGTGCCGATGGTTGAGATACCATTCTAACTTGTGAAAGTGTCATAGGAAGCAGGGGCAGCCTCCATCTCATGGGACCCTTGGAAGCAACAGTTAAAACAAAGTTTTTTCCAAAGAAGTGACCTCATTCAGTTTCTGAAGGAAGTGGCCTCACCACACTTTCTTGGTGATGGAACTCTCTGAACATGGGATCCAGGAACCCAGGCACCTAGAGGCAGTTTCAGTGCCAGTCCCAGTGCGCACACTTGTTTGGATTTACCAAGGACAGAGTCAGTCTTTCTTGGTACCTACAGATGTGAGGATGGCCAATTGATAGGCAAAGCTCTGAAGGGGGTCTTTCCTGAGAAAGCAAGTAGTGGCTCAACCCTGGCTCCTGACAACTTCACAGAATTGGCCAAGGAGGCCAGATCTGAGACAAGACATGCCATTTCGGGGGAACCTAGTATAGCCCAACAGTCGGAGGACACTGTGGGTAGTCATAGACCTCCTTGGGGGAAGGAGGTGGCTTTGTGGGTGTGGGTGTGAGTTTGTGGTTTGGTCTCCTGTTCTGAGTAGAGCTAGAAAAGTCTGTTTGTTTGGTTTTGAGTGGAATGTTTCTAGCAATTCTTTTGACAAGGCGAGTGTTGCATTGTCTGTGTATCGCACTGTGTCCGTGGTTGTAGACATTAGAAAAGAGAATGCATCAATGGATGTGTCCTGTCTAGTAGAAAGCTTCCAGCATTCATCCTGCCCAATTTATGAATGGATGTGGCTTGCCTTATCCATGGGCAAAACCTACTATCGTCCTAAATTCCTGTTTTCTTCCTGAATTCTGGCCACTCTTCAGAATAGGCTCATGGTTTTGTGTCCAAGACATGTACCACCTCCAAGCTTGGTGACATGGCCATGTACTAGATAGCTGAAAGAAATGGCAAGCATCTCAGAAAACTCAGATATCAGTGGGCCCATTAAAGTCTCAGTGGAGAAACCCTTCTTTGGGCCTTTTGCTTATCTATTGTTCAGTTTCCCTGGATGTCAGCAAGGTCTTTCCCTCAGGACACAACTTTGTGAAGCCTGAAGAAAACAGTTTTCAAATGCAAACGAATGGGCATCACTTGTGGCTCTTTGCTTAATTGCTTTGCAAAGGGATGTGTCTGAGTCAGCCTCCTTGACATATGTGAGGCTGTGGCTTAGATTGTCAGCACCTGTTGGATCTCAGGAAAGATCCCATATGTGCATCCAAAGCGAATATGGCAAAACAGCAGTCATTGTGGATGAAGTCTCTCGCCTTCCTCTATAAGGTCCCTGACGTGCAACCAGTGAGAATAGGGATCTTTTGGGTCAAATGTGTTTTTCAAAGCCCTTCAGAGGCTAGCCATTATGTGCTTGTGTTTTCTCATGACTCCAATTTACAGAAAAAATCTGTACCCCACCATCAGCAGGCCTCAAAGTTTAGAAGCTGAGCAGTATTAAAGGCAGGCCTATTTGATCACTCCTGGTTCAAAGAAGGGTGTCCAGGCCACCCTGACATTAGGCAAATGAGGGGCAAGGGAGCTTATTGTGGACACTGTCTTAGGCTGCTCCCCTCATGGAAACCTCCAGCCAGAGGTTATGAGGATTGTCTATATGGAAGAATTTGAGGGCCTTGTGGCAGTGTTTTGGTTTAAATTGTGGTCATTTGTATGGCGGTGGAAGAGATGAGTGGGTCCGCCTGGGCTTGAACTCTGGTGTGATTCCCCTTGGAGACTGAGTTCTGGAACTGACCTCAGAGAAGTATTGCCATGAATTGAGTTGGGATTTTCCGAGGCCATGCATGAGGGTCCCCCCTGGAAACTGAGATCAAAGCCCAGGGTGACTTTCCACAGAACATTGGGAATCTCAGCCAGGATATCACATGATTGTATTCTTAAAGACCTGGCAGCCATAGTTGAGAGTGAAAACACACATGGACCTCACATTGTAGACCTCAGTTGGCCTGGTTTCATGTGACGTTTTTTGGCCACTCTTTGGGAAGCCTTGTTTGTGAGAGTTCTCCAGAGTTTTCGTTGAAATGATCTTTCTCACGATTAAATGGTTCCTGAATGTATGGAAACCCACAGTGCCTCCAACTTCATTCTTTAAAAGTGGCTAGATAAATACCGTGCAATCTTTGAAATTCCCATGACCAGGTGGCACTGGAGAACCTTAGGATGTCCTGTTGCTGATCATGAGTTTACCATACAGGTTCCTTGATTGATGGCTTTCATGAAAATGATGAAGAACAGAGATGCCAGTGAGGTGGGGCCTGCTGAGTAGTGGGCCTAGAGCAGTGGTGTGCAGGTGTTTGATAAAACATCTGTGTTGGGGCCATGTGGATCTGCCATGGGCTTCCAAATGTCTTGTGACTGACATGGTGCAGCCAGCAGACCCTTATATGTAAAGGCATCTTGTTATATGGAGAGGTTTCAGAACAGTGTTCAGAATCACGTTGCTATAGTCAAGGGGCCAAGCTCTGTGGGATAGAAGCATGGTTGGTGCATTCTCCTAGGACCCTGACACACCACACGTGACAGAACTCCCTCCAGCACTGTGTCCCAGTTGAAGTCCTTGTTTTTCCTGAAGCAAATACCAAACTCCCAGTGAAGCAGCAAGAAACAACACGAAAAGTGGATGATGACAAAATGGCTTCACAGTTCCCACGGGGAGATACTTAGCCCCCAGTGGCCACGGTTTACCTACAAAGACAGAATTCAGCACTTCTGCCTCATGTTCATTGGAAAATCAGAAACCATGTTCTCCAGGTCACATAGATGCAGAACCAGCTTTGTTGGTCTCACTACAAAGGAAGCTAATGCTCCTGACAACAACATATATTTCAAGAGCCCAACCTCAGAGGCAGTTTCTCAAGAAGTCTTTAGGCCAGCAGAACTTTATGTTTGTGGAGTGTTTATCCTCTCCCTTACTTATGGAAACTCCTCTACCAACTCCAAAGTTGTGAACTCCTGAGAACTTTTCATTCCACATATGTATTCAAAGATTTTCTAACTCTTCTCCTCGAATTGCGTCTTACTTGGAGCAAGGGTATTGTCAAGGCATTTTTCTGGATGACAGTGGGAAGATTTTGTGTAGCACATATTTGCATACACATTGGATTCATTTTCCTATTTTCCATTCCAAATACTGAATCCCTGACACGAACCCATACCCTACTAGACTCTGACTACAAATCCTAATATGATAGAAAGAAATAACCCAAACAGAATAGAAATACAAGCAGTTCAGAGGAGGTATGGTGTGTAGTTGGACAGGCCTTTTGCATTATAAAGGGTAGATGTTATGAATCTAGCCCAATGTAATAGTTCTCCATGTGTTTTTAAACTTAACAAATATGTGAATTCCTGTCTCCCTTTCTCTGCAGCCTATTCAGCACATGTATTTTTACATGCACATAGAGAATCCTACCTGGTTTCCAAGCTACTTGTTAGGTGGCTGACTTTGCAGATACAAACTGTGAGAAGAAACCACTCCTCCTAAATGCTGTTGGAACTAAAAATCAACCTATGGGTGAGCTTCCTACTACAACAACATGATACATACATCCATGTTCAGTAAAATAAATATTTCTGGATCTTGGGATGATATATATTTCATGAAGAATTTCAATTGGCATATATATTTTTACTTTTTAATGTCTCTCTCTGTGTGTTTTGTGTGTATATATATGTATATATACACACACACACTCTCCAGATTTTTCAAAATATAAAATATATGTGTCTTATTTTACACTCCCTGAATTCTTGTTCATGTATGTGGATTTATAATCAACTTTTCACAAGATTATTCTCAGAAATATTCATCCACCTGAAATACATATTTGTTTCCTAGTACTGAAAACTAACTTCAGTGAATGGTGCATAGAAATCCTAACATTTCTACAGTAACTGACCCTGTTTAACATCAATGTAAGTAGACTCCTATGGGACATGATGTGTATTTTGACATTGATTTTTTTTTTTTTTTAAAGAGAGAGTGAGAGAGAGGGGGACAGAGAGAGAGAGAGAGAATTTTAACATTTATTTATTTTTTCTTAGTTCTTGGCGGACACAACATCTTTGTTGGTATGTGGTGCTGCTGAGGATCGAACCCGGGCCGCACGCATGCTAGGCAAGCGCGCTACCTCTTGAGCCACATCCCCAGCCCCCCTTGACATTGATTTTTATTCAACACTGGTACATTACTATTTCTTCAGTTGATGCACATCATAGGATATATATTTCATCCTCAAGTTCACAAATTTCTAGGCATTTGGTTCACTTTCAATCAAATCCTGCTTCAGAACACATGTATTCCTCCATGTTTCTTGACTGGTCTTTTCATGAGACTTCTTTCCAAACACATTATTTTGGATTTCCATAATCACTTTGGAACCAAAACTCACACACCCCTCATGGTAAACCATCACTCTAATATTACCATTAGATGTATAACTGGTTGGAATGAATGATCGTGTATCAATATAAGATTTCTTATTTGTTTTCAGATATCATTTCAATCCATTATTTAAATTTTAACCAGTTATATTCTTTATTCACAGTATGGTCTATTCATGCATTATCTCTATACTCATAGACCCAGTGTACACCTACTTGTACCCCCTAATTCTAATTTATACATCTTCATCGTATTGCTCCCAAAAATAGTGGAAGAAATACTCATGTCACCTTATCTACATATATATTTTATCACAGTGATATTCTGCACACAAAATGCAAAGGTCACACTTATGAATGTACCTAAGCCAACTTGGAAAGTGAGCATGGATTACTAAAACCATCCTTGTCTACGTTGGCTAGTGCTCTCAAATGTGAATTCTATTGGTGACTACACATTTGTTTCTGCCTAAGATTATATATTCAACCTCAACCCTGTTGAAAATGTCTAATCCTATCACTCACTTTATACTCTGCCTAATTTCCTAATGTCTATATTCATATCTACTTTCCTACATATCTTCCCCAGTTCATCATTGTGACTGACTCTTCACATGTGCTGACATTTGCATTCACTCTCTAACAGACACCCTATTGCTAAAGAAATTTTGGTCCAAATATTATACTCACTCTTCTTCCTAAACCTACAGACTATCTTTCTAATCCTACCTACTATCCCATTTTGACTTGATCTCCTATTCTACATTCAATCATTCAAGGTACAAGGTCCTATGAAATTGTATGTTGATTTATCAGAGACATCTGTACAGAATGTAATTCAAAGCTAAGTATCCCAATCAAGTGCCCAATGCTCTTCTGGCCTTCAAACTTTACTTAGATTTTTGTTTTCACACATATATTTCACCTCTATATTATTATAAATATCACAGGTTCCCAATACCATTCTTCATTTAGCAGAATTATTTCTAACCCAAATTGAACATGTTCTTAACCCCAAGCATTCACTGTTTCCTCAATCTCACTTTACAGAAGAGCAGGGACACAGTTGGTCTTACAATACAGTAATGTAGGGGATTTTCCACCTGGTGAGAACCTCCAAGGTCCATGCAGAAATGATCCCTGGAGTAGATGTAGGCAGCTTGGAAGGACCTGAGAGAGTAAAAGTCATCTTCCGTGGCAAACAACCTGGTCAGGATGAAGGGATGAGTCTGAATGAGCCTCTCTTTTCTTAATGTAGACAGATGGACCAAACCAGGCCTGTGTGGAGAGCTTTTCCTGGGTGCCTATGGTTGATATACCATTCTAACTTGTGAAAGTGTCACAGAAAGCAGGGGCAGCCTCCATCTCATGGGACCCTTGGAAGCAACAGTTAGAACAAAGTGGTTTCCAAGGCTGTGACCTCATTCAGTTCCTTAAGGAAGTGACCTCACCACACTTCCTTGGTGATGGAACTCTCTGAACTTGGGATCCAGGAAGCCAGGCACCCAGAGGCAGTCCCAGTGCCAGTCCCAGTGGGCTCACTTGTTTGGATTTACCAAGGACATAGTCAGTCTTTCTTGGTACCTACAGATGTGAGGATGGCCAATTGTCAGGAAAGCTCTGAAGGGAGTCTTTCCTGAGAAAGCAGGTAGTGGCTCACCCCTGGCTCCTGACAACTTCACAGAATTGGCCAAAAAGGCCAGATCTGAGACAAGACAGGCCATTTCGGGGGAACCTAGTATGGCCCACCAGTCAGAGGACACTGTGGGTAGTCACAGACCTCCTTGGGGGAAGGAGGTGGCTTTGTGGGTGTGGGTGTGAGTTTGTGGTTTGGTCTCATGTTCTGAGAAGAGCTAGGAAAGGCGGTTTGTTTGGTTTGGAGTGGACTGTTTCTAGCAAGTCTTTTGACAAGGCGAGTGTTGCTTTTTATGTGTATCACACTGTGTCCGTGGTTGTAGACATTAGAAAAGAGAATGCATCAATGGATGTGTCCTGTCTAGTAGAAAGCTTCCAGCATTCATCCTGGCCAATTTATGAATGGACTGCGGCTTGCCTTATCCATGGGGAAAACCTACTATCTTCTTTAATTCCTGTTTTCTTCCTGAATTCTGGCCACTCTTCAGAATAGGCTCATGGTTTTGTGTCCAAGATATGTACCACTTCCAAGCTTGGTGACATGGCCATGTACTAGATAGTTGAAAGGAATGGCGAGCATCTCAGAAAAAGTCTCAGTGGAGAAACCCTGCTTTGGGCCTTTTGCTTACCTATTGTTCTGTTTCCCTGGATTTCAGCAAGGTCTTTCCCTCAGGACACAACTTTGTGAAGCCTGAAAAAAACAGTTTTCAAATGCAAACGAATGGGCATCACTTGTGGCTCTTTGCTTAATTGCTTTGATAAGGGATGTGTCTGAATCAGCCTCTTGGCCCTGTGTGAGGCTGTGGCTTTGATTGTCAGCACCTGATGGATCTCAGGAAAGATCCCATATGTGCATCCAAAGCCAATATTGCAAAACAGCAGTCATTGTGGATGAAGTCTCTCGCCTTCCTCTGTAAGGTCCCTGACCTGCATCAAGTGAGAATAGGGATCCTTTGGGTCAAATGAGTTTTTCAAAGCCCTGCAGAGGCTAGCCATTATGTGCTTGTGTTTTCTCATGACTCCAATTTACACAAAAAATCTGTACCCCACCATCAGCAGGCCTCAAAGTTTAGAAGCTGAGCAGTATTAAAGGCAGGCCTATTTGATCACTCCTGGTTCAAAGAAGGGTGTCCAGGCCACCCTGACATTAGGCAAATGAGGGGCAAGGGAGCTTATTGTGGACACTGTCTTAGGCTGCTCCCCTCATGGAAACCTCCAGCCAGAGGTTATGAGGATTGTCTATATGGAAGAATTTGAGGGCCTTGTGGCAGTGTTTTGGTTTGAATTGTGGTCATTTGTATGGCGGTGGAAGAGATGAGTGGGTCCGCCTGGGCTTGAACTCTGGTGTGATTCCCCTTGGAGACTGAGTTCTGGAACTGACCTCAGAGAAGTATTGCCATGAATTGAGTTGGGATTTTCCGAGGCCACGCATGAGAGTCCCCCCTGGAAACTGAGATCAAAGCCCAGGGTGACTTTCCACAGAACATTGGGAATCTCAGCCAGGATATCACATGATTGTATTCTTAAAGACCTGGCAGCCATAGTTGAGAGTGAAAACACACATGGACCTCACATTGTAGACCTCAGTTGGCCTGGTTTCATGTGACGTTTTTTGGCCACTCTTTGGGAAGCCTTGTTTGTGAGAGTTCTCCAGAGTTTTCGTTGAAATGATCTTTCTCACGATTAAATGGTTCCTGAATGTATGGAAACCCACAGTGCCTCCAACTTCATTCTTTAAAAGTGGCTAGATAAATACCGTGCAATCTTTGAAATTCCCATGACCAGGTGGCACTGGAGAACCTTAGGATGTCCTGTTGCTGATCATGAGTTTACCATACAGGTGCCTTGATTGATGGCTTTCATGAAAATGATGAAGAACAGAGATGCCAGTGAGGTGGGGCCTGCTGAGTAGTGGGCCTAGAGCAGTGGTGTGCAGGTGTTTGATAAAACATCTGTGTTGGGGCCATGTGGATCTGCCATGGGCTTCCAAATGTCTTGTGACTGACATGGTGCAGCCAGCAGACCCTTATATGTAAAGGCATCTTCTTATATGGAGAGGTTTCAGAACAGTGTTCAGAATCAGGTTGCTATAGTCAAGGGGCCAAGCTCTGTGGGATAGAAGCATGGTTGGTGCATTCTCCTAGGACCCTGACACTCCACACGTGACAGAACTCCCTCCAGCACTGTGTCCCAGTTGAAGTCCTTGTTTTTCGTGAAGCAAATACCAAACTCCCAGTGAAGCAGCAAGAAACAAAACGAAAAGTGGAGGATGACAATATGGCTTCACAGTTCCCACGGGGAGATACTTAGCCCCCAGTGGCCACGGTTTACCTACAAAGACAGAATTCAGCACTTCTGCCTCATGTTCATTGGAAAATCAGAAACCATGTTCTCCAGGTCACATAGATGCGGAACCAGCTTTGTTGGTCTCACTACAAAGGAAGCTAATGCTCCTGACAACAACATATATTTCAAGAGCGCAACCTCAGAGGCAGTTTCTCAAGAAGTCTTTAGGCCAGCAGAGCTTTATGTTTGTGGAGTGTTTATCCTCTCCCTTACTTATGGAAACACCTCTACCACCTCCAAAGTTGTGAACTCCTGAGCACTTTTCATTCCACATATGTATTCAAAGATTTTCTAACTCTTCTCCTCGAATTGCGTCTTACTTGGGGCAAGGGTATTGTCAAGGAATTTTTCTGGATGACAGTGGGAAGATTTTGTGTAGCACATATTTGCATACACATTGGATTCATTTTCCTATTTTCCATTCCAAATACTGAATCCCTGACACAAACCCATACCCTACTAGACTCTGACTACAAATCCTAATATGATAGAAAGAAATAACCCAAACAGAATAGAAATACAAGCAGTTCAGAGGAGGTATGGTGTGTAGTTGGACAGGCCTTTTGCATTATAAAGGGTAGATGTTATGAATCTAGCCCAATGTAAGAGTTCTCCATGTGTTTTTAAACTTAACAAATATGTGAATTCCTGTCTCCCTTTCTCTGCAGCCTATTCAGCACATGTATTTTTACATGCACATAGAGAATCCTACCTGGTTTCCAAGCTACTTGTTAGGTGGCTGACTTGGCAGATACAAACTGTGGGAAGAAACCACTCCTCCTAAATGCTGTTGGAACTGAAAATCAACCTATGGGTGAGCTTCCGACTTCAACAACATGATACATACATTCATGTTCAGTAAAATAAATATTTCTGGATCTTGGGATGATATATATTTCATGAGGAATTTCAATTGGAATATATATTTTTACTTTTTAATGTCTCTCTGTGTTTGTTTTGTGTGTATATATATGTATATATACACACACACACTCTCCAGATTTTTCAAAATATAAAATATATGTGTCTTATTTTACACTCCCTAAATTCATGTTCATGTATGTGGATTTATAATCAACTTTTCACAAGATTATTCTCAGAAATATTCATCCACCTGAAATACATATTTGTTTCCTAGTACTGAAAACTAACTTCAGTGAATGGTGCATAGAAATCCTAACATTTCTACAGTAACTGACCCTGTTTAACATCAATGTAAGTAGACTCCTATGGGACATGATGTGTATTTTGACATTGATTTTTATTCAACACTGGTACATTACTATTTCTTCAGTTGATGCACATCATAGGATATATATTTCATCCTCAAGTTCACAAATTTCTAGGCATTTGGTTCACTTTCAATCAAATCCTGCTTCAGAACACATGTATTCCTCCATGTTTCTTGACTGGTCTTTTCATGAGACTTCTTTCCAAACACATTATTTTGGATTTCTATAATCACTTTGGAACCAAAACTCACACACCCCTCATGGTAAACCATCACTCTAATATTACCATTAGATGTATAACTGGTTGGAATGAATGATCGTGTATCAATATAAGATTTCTTATTTGTTTTCAGATATCATTTCAATCCATTATTTTAATTGGAACCAGTTATATTCTTTACTCACAGTATGGTCTATTCATGCATTATCTCTATACTCATAGACCCAGTGTACACCTACTTGTACCCCCTAATTCTAATTTATACATCTTCAACGTATTGCTCCCAAAAATAGTGGAAGAAATACTCATGTCACCTTATCTACATATATATTTTATCACAGTGATATTCTGCACACAAAATGCAAAGGTCACACTTATGAATGTACCTAAGCCTAATTGGAAAGTGAGCATGGATTACTAAAACCATCCTTGTCTACGTTAGCTAATGCTCTCAAATGTCAATTCTATTGGTGACTACACATTTGTTTCTGCCTACGATTATATATTCAACCTCAACCCTGTTGAAAATGTCTAATCCTATCACTCACTTTATACTTTGCCTAATTTCCTACTGTCTATATTCATATCTACTTTCCTACATATCTTCCCCAGTTCATCATTGTGACTGACTCTTCACATGTGCTGATATTTGCATTCACTCTCTAACAGACACCCTATTGCTAAAGAACTTTTGGTCCAAATATTATACTCACTCTTCATCCTAAACCTACAGACTATCTTTCTAATCCTACCTACTATCCCATTTTGACTTGATCTCCTATTCTACATTCAATCATTCAAGGTACAAGGTCCTATGAAATTGTATGTTGATTTATCAGAGACATCTGTACAGAATGTAATTCAAAGCTAAGTATCCCAATCAAGGGCCCAATGCTCTTCTGGCCTTCAAACTTTACTTAGATTTTTGTTTTCACACATATATTTCACCTCTATATTATTATAAATATCACAGGTTCCCAATACCATTCTTCATTTAGCAGAATTATTTCTAACCCAAATTGAACATGTTCTTAACCCCAAGCATTCACTGTTTCCTCAATCTCACTTTACAGAAGAGCAGGGACACAGTTGGTCTTACAATACAGGAATGTAGGGGATTTTCCACCTGGTGAGAACCTCCAAGGTCCATGCAGAAATGATCCCTGGAGTAGATATAGGCAGCTTGGAAGGACCTGAGAGAGGAAAAGTCATCTTCCGTGGCAAACAACCTGGTCAGGATGAAGGGATGTGTCTGAATGAGCCTCTCTTTTCTTAATGTAGACAAGATGGACCAAACCAGGCCTGTGTGGAGAGCTTTTCCTGGGTGCCTATGGTTGATATACCATTCTAACTTGTGAAAGTGTCACAGAAAGCAGGGGCAGCCTCCATCTCATGGGACCCTTGGAAGCAACAGTTAGGACAAAGTGGTTTCCAAGGCTGTGACCTCATTCAGTTCCTGAAGGAAGTGACCTCACCACACTTCCTTGGTGATGGAACTCTCTGAACTTGGGATCCAGGAAGCCAGGCACCCAGAGGCAGTCCCAGTGCCAGTCCCAGTGGGCTCACTTGTTTGGATTTACCAAGGACAGAGTCAGGCTTTCTCGGTACCTACAGATGTGAGGATGGCCAATTGTCAGGAAAGCTCTGAAGGGAGTCTTTCCTGAGAAAGCAGGTAGTGGCTCACCCCTGGCTCCTGACAATTTCACAGAATTGGCCAAAAAGGCCAGATCTGAGACAAGACAGGCCATTTCGGGGGAACCTAGTATGGCCCACCAGTCAGAGGACACTATGGGTTGTCACAGACCTCCTTGGGGGAAGGAGGTGGCTTTGTGGGTGTGGGTGTGAGTTTGTGGTTTGGTCTCATGTTCTGAGAAGAGCTAGGAAAGGCGGTTTGTTTGGTTTGGAGTGGACTGTCTCTAGAAAGTCTTTTGACAAGGCGAGTGTTGCTTTGTCTGTGTATCGCACTGTGTCCGTGGTTGTAGACATTAGAAAAGAGAATGCATCAATGGATGTGTCCTGTCTAGTAGAAAGCTTCCAGCATTCATCCTGCCCAATTTATGAATGGACTGCGGCTTGCCTTATCCATGGGGAAAACCTACTATCTTCCTTAATTCCTGTTTTCTTCCTGAATTCTGGCCACTCTTCAAAATAGGCTCATGGTTTTGTGTCCAAGATATGTACCACCTCCAAGCTTGGTGACATGGCCATGTACTAGATAGTTGAAAGGAATGGCGAGCATCTCAGAAAAAGTCTCAGTGGAGAAACCCTGCTTTGGGCCTTTTGCTTACCTATTGTTCTGTTTCCCTGGATGTCAGCAAGGTCTTTCCCTCAGGACACAACTTTGTGAAGCCTGAAGAAAACAGTTTTCAAATGCAAACGAATGGGCATCACTTGTGGCTCTTTGCTTAATTGCCTTGCAAAGGGATGTGTCTGAATCAGCCTCTTGGCCCTGTGTGAGGCTGTGGCTTAGATTGTCAGCACCTGATGGATCTCAGTAAAGATCCCATATGTGCATCCAAGTCAATATGGCAAAACAGCAGTCATTGTGGATGAAGTCTCTCGCCTTCCTCTGTAAGGTCCCTGACCTGCATCAAGTGAGAATAGGGATCCTTTGGGTCAAATGAGTTTTTCAAAGCCCTGCAGAGGCTAGCCATTATGTGCTTGTGTTTTCTCATGACTCCAATTTACACAAAAAATCTGTACCCCACCATCAGCAGGCCTCAAAGTTTAGAAGCTGAGCAGTATTAAAGGCAGGCCTATTTGATCACTCCTGGTTCAAAGAAGGGTGTCCAGGCCACCCTGACATTAGGCAAATGAGGGGCAAGGGAGCTTATTGTGGACACTGTCTTAGGCTGCTCCCCTCATGGAAACCTCCAGCCAGAGGTTATGAGGATTGTCTATATGGAAGAATTTGAGGGCCTTGTGGCAGTGTTTTGGTTTGAATTGTGGTCATTTGTATCGCAGTGGAAGAGATGAGTGTGTCCGCCTGGGCTTGAACTCTGGTGTGATTCCCCTTGGAGACTGAGTTCTGGAACTGACCTCAGAGAAGTATTGCAATGAATTGAGTTGGGATTTTCCGAGGCCACGCATGAGAGTCCCCCCTGGAAACTGAGATCAAAGCCCAGGGTGACTTTCCACAGAACATTGGGAATCTCAGCCAGGATATCACATGATTGTATTCTTAAAGACCTGGCAGCCATAGTTGAGAGTGAAAACACACATGGACCTCACATTGTAGACCTCAGTTGGCCTGGTTTCATGTGACGTTTTTTGGCCACTCTTTGGGAAGCCTTGTTTGTGAGAGTTCTCCAGAGTTTTCGTTGAAATGATCTTTCTCACGATTAAATGGTTCCTGAATGTATGGAAACCCACAGTGCCTCCAACTTCATTCTTTAAAAATGGCTAGATAAATACCGTGCAATCTTTGAAATTTCCATGACCATGTGGCACTGGAGAACCATAGGATGTCCTGTTGCTTATCATGAGTTTACCATACAGGTGCCTTGATTGACGGCTTTCATGAAAATGATGAAGAACAGAGATGCCAGTGAGGTGGGGCCTGCTGAGTAGTGGGCCTAGAGCAGTGGTGTGCAGGTGTTTGATAAAACATCTGTGTTGGGGCCATGTGGATCTGCCATGGGCTTCCAAATGTCTTGTGACTGACATGGTGCAGCCAGCAGACCCTTATATGTAAAGGCATCTTGTTATATGGAGAGGTTTCAGAACAGTGTTCAGAATCAGGTTGCTATAGTCAAGGGGCCAAGCTCTGTGGGATAGAAGCATGGATGGTGCATTCTCCTAGGACCCTGACACACCACACGTGACAGAACTCCCTCCAGCACTGTGTCCCAGTTGAAGTCCTTGTTTTTCGTGAAGCAAATACGAAACTCCCAGTGAAGCAGCAAGAAACACCACGAAAATTGGAGGATGACAAAATGGCTTCACAGTTCCCACGGGGAGATACTTAGCCCCCAGTGGCCACGGTTTAACTACAAAGACAGAATTCAGCACTTCTGCCTCATGTTCATTGGAAAATCAGAAACCATGTTCTCCAGGTCACATAGATGCAGAACCAGCTTTGTTGGTCTCACTACAAAGGAAGCTAATGCTCCTGACAACAACATATATTTCAAGAGCCCAACCTCAGAGGCAGTTTCTCAAGAAGTCTTTAGGCCAGCAGAGCTTTATGTTTGTGGAGTGTTTATCCTCTCCCTTACTTATGGAAACTCCTCTACCACCTCCAAAGTTGTGAACTCCTGAGCACTTTTCATTCCACATATGTATTCAAAGATTTTCTAACTCTTCTCCTGGAATTGCGTCTTACTTGGAGCAAGGGTATTGTCAAGGCATTTTTCTGGATGACAGTGGGAAGATTTTGTGTAGCATATATTTGCATACACATTGGATTCATTTTCCTATTTTCCATTCCAAATACTGAATCCCTGACACAAACCCATACCCTACTAGACTCTGACTACAAATCCTAATATGATAGAAAGAAATAACCCAAACAGAATAGAAATACAAGCAGTTCAGAGAAGGTATGGTGTGTAGTTGGACAGGCCTTTTGCATTATAAAGGGTAGATGTTGTGAATCTAGCCCAATGTAATAGTTCTCCATGTGTTTTAAACTTAACAAATATGTGAATTCCTGTCTCCCTTCCTCTGCAGCCTATACAGCACATGTATTTTTACATGCACATAGAGAATCCTACCTGGTTTCCCAGCTACTTGTTAGGTGGCTGACTTGGCAGATACAAACTGTGAGAAGAAACCACTCCTCCTAAATGCTGTTAAAACTGATAATCAGCCTATGGGTGAGCTTCCTACTTCAACAACATGATACATACATCCATGTTCAGTAAAATAAATATTTCTGGATCTTGGGATGATATATATTTCATGATGAATTTCAATTGGCATATATATTTTTACTTTTTAATGTCTCTCTGTGTTTGTTTTGTGTGTATATATATGTATATATACACACACACACTCTCCAGATTTTTCAAAATATAAAATATATGTGTCTTATTTTATACTCCCTAAATTCATGTTCATGTATGTGGATTTATAATCAACTTTTCACAAGATTATTCTCAGAAATATTCATCCACCTGAAATACATATTTGTTTCCTAGTATTGAAAACTAACTTCAGTGAATGGTGCCTAGAAATCCTGACATTTCTACAGTAACTGACCATGTTTAACATCAATGCAAGTAGACTCCTATGGGACATGATGTGTTTTTTGACATTGATTTTTATTCAACACTGGTACATTACTATTTCTTCAGATGATGCACATCATAGGATATATATTTCATCCTCAAGTTCACAAATTTCTAGGCATTTGGTTCACTTTCAATCAAATCCTTCTTCAGAACACATGTATTCCTCCATGTTTCTTGACTGGTATTTTCATGAGACTTCTTTCCAAACACATTATTTTGGATTTCCATAATCACTTTGGAACCAAAACTCACACACCCCTCATGGTAAACCATCACTCTAATATTACCATTAGATGTATAACTGGTTGGAATGAATGATCGTGTATCAATATAAGATTTCTTATTTGTTTTCAGATATCATTTCAATCCATTATTTTAATTGGAACCAGTTATATTCTTTACTCACAGTATGGTCTATTCATGCATTATCTCTATACTCATAGACCCAGTGTACACCTACTTGTACCCCCTAATTCTAATTTATACATCTTCAACGTATTGCTCCCAAAAATAGTGGAAGAAATACTCATGTCACCTTATCTACATATATATTTTATCACAGTGATATTCTGCACACAAAATGCAAAGGTCACACTTATGATTGTACCTAAGCCTACTTGGAAAGTGAGCATGGATTACTAAAACCATCCTTGTCTACGTTGGCTAATGCTCTCAAATGTCAATTCTATTGGTGACTACACATTTGTTTCTGCCTAAGATTATATATTCAACCTCAACCCTGTTGAAAATGTCTAATCAATCACTCACTTTATACTTTGCCTAATTTCCTACTGTCTATATTCATATCTACTTTCCTACATATCTTCCCCAGTTCATCATTGTGACTGACTCTTCACATGTGCTGACATTTGCATTCACTCTCTAACAGACACCCTATTGCTAAAGAACTTTTGGTCCAAATATTATACTCACTCTTCTTCCAAAACCTACTGACTATCTTTCTAATCCTACCTACTATCCCATTTTGACTTGATCTCCTATTCTACATTCAATCACTCAAGGTACAAGGTCCTATGAAATTGTATGTTGATTTATCAGAGACATCTGTACAGAATGTAATTCAAAGCTATGTATTCCAATCAAGGGCCCAATGCTCTTCTGGCCTTCAAACTTTACTTAGATTTTTGTTTTCACACATATATTTCACCTCTATATTATTATAAATATCACAGGTTCCCAATACCATTCTTCATTTAGCAGAATTATTTCTAACCCAAATTGAACATGTTCTTAACCCCAAGCATTCACTGTTTCCTCAATCTCACTTTACAGAAGAGCAGGGACACAGTTGGTCTTACAATACAGGAATGTAGGGGATTTTCCACCTGGTGAGAACCTCCAAGGTCCATGCAGAAATGATCCCTGGAGTAGATGTAGGCAGCTTGGAAGGACCTGAGAGAGTAAAAGTCATCTTCCGTGGCAAACAACCTGGTCAGGATGAAGGGATGTGTCCTAATGAGCCTCTCTTTTCTTAATGTAGACAAGATGGACCAAACCAGGCCTGTGTGGAGAGCTTTTCCTGGGTGCCTATGGTTGATATACCATTCTAACTTGTGAAAGTGTCACAGAAAGCAGGGGCAGCCTCCATCTCATGGGACCCTTGGAAGCAACAGTTAGGACAAAGTGGTTTCCAAGGCTGTGACCTCATTCAGTTCCTGAAGGAAGTGACCTCACCACACTTGCTTGGTGATGGAACTCTCTGAACTTGGGATCCTGGAAGCCAGGCACCCAGAGGCAGTCCCAGTGCCAGTCCCAGTGGGCTCACTTGTTTGGATTTACCAAGGACAGAGTCAGTCTTTCTTGGTACCTACAGATGTGAGGATGGCCAATTGTCAGGAAAGCTCTGAAGGGAGTCTTTCCTGAGAAAGCAGGAAGTGGCTCACCCCTGGCTCCTGACAACTTCACAGAATTGGCCAAAAAGGCCAGATCTGAGACAAGACAGGCCATTTCGGGGGAACCTAGTATGGCCCACCAGTCAGAGGACACTGTGGGTAGTCACAGACCTCCTTGGGGGAAGGAGGTGGCTTTGTGGGTGTGGGTGTGAGTTTGTGGTTTGGTCTCATGTTCTGAGAAGAGCTAGGAAAGGCGGTTTGTTTGGTTTGGAGTGGACTGTTTCTAGAAAGTCTTTTGACAACGTGAGTGTTGCTTTGTCTGTGTATCGCACTGTGTCCGTGGTTGTAGACATTAGAAAAGAGAATGCATCAATGGATGTGTCCTGTCTAGTAGAAAGATTCCAGCATTCATCCTGCCCAATTTATGAATGGACTGTGGCTTGCCTTATCCATGGGGAAAACCTACTATCTTCCTTAATTCCTGTTTTCTTCCTGAATTCTGACCACTCTTCAAAATAGGCTCATGGTTTTGTGTCCAAGATATGTACCACCTCCAAGCTTGGTGACATGGCCATGTACTAGATAGATGAAAGGAATGGCGAGCATCTCAGAAAAAGTCTCAGTGGAGAAACCCTGCTTTGGGCCTTTTGCTTACCTATTGTTCTGTTTCCCTGGATGTCAGCAAGGTCTTTGCCTCAGGACACACCTTTGTGAAGCCTGAAGAAAACAGTTTTCAAATGCAAACGAATGGGCATCACTTGTGGCTCTTTGCTTAATTGCTTTACAAAGGGATGTGTCTGAATCAGCCTCTTGGCCCTGTGTGAGGCTGTGGCTTAGATTGTCAGCACCTGATGGATCTCAGGAAAGATCCCATATGTGCATCCAAAGCCAATATGGCAAAACAGCAGTCATTGTGAATGAAGTCTCTCGCCTTCCTCTGTAAGGTCCCTGACCTGCATCAAGTGAGAATAGGGATCCTTTGGGTCAAATGAGTTTTTCAAAGCCCTATAGAGGCTAGCCATTATGTGCTTGTGTTTTCTCATGACTCCAATTTACACCAAAAATCTGTACCCCACCATCAGCAGGCCTCAAAGTTTAGAAGCTGAGCAGTATTAAAGGCAGGCCTATTTGATCACTCCTGGTTCAAAGAAGGGTGTCCAGGCCACCCTGACATTAGGCAAATGAGGGGCAAGGGAGCTTATTGTGGACACTGTCTTAGGCTGCGCCCCTCATGGAAACCTCCAGCCATAGGTTATGAGGATTGTCTATATGGAAGAATTTGAGGGCCTTGTGGCAGTGTTTTGGTTTGAATTGTGGTCATTTGTATGGCAGTGGAAGAGATGAGTGTGTCCGCCTGGGCTTGAACTCTGGTGTGATTCCCCTTGGAGACTGAGTTCTGGAACTTACCTCAGAGAAGTATTGCCATGAATTGAGTTGGGATTTTCCGAGGCCACGCATGAGAGTCCCCCCTGGAAACTGAGATCAAAGCCCAGGGTGACTTTCCACAGAACATTGGGAATCTCAGCCAGGATATCACATGATTGTATTCTTAAAGACCTGGCAGCCATAGTTGAGAGTGAAAACACACATGGACCTCACATTGTAGACCTCAGTTGGCCTGGTTTCATGTGACGTTTTTTGGCCACTCTTTGGGAAGCCTTGTTTGTGAGAGTTCTCCAGAGTTTTCGTTGAAATGATCTTTCTCACGATTAAATGGTTCCTGAATGTATGGAAACCCACAGTGCCTCCAACTTCATTCTTTAAAAATGGCTAGATAAATACCGTGCAATCTTTGAAATTTCCATGACCAGGTGGCACTGGAGAACCATAGGATGTCCTGTTGCTTATCATGAGTTTACCATACAGGTGCCTTGATTGACGGCTTTCATGAAAATGATGAAGAACAGAGATGCCAGTGAGGTGGGGCCTGCTGAGTAGTGGGCCTAGAGCAGTGGTGTGCAGGTGTTTGATAAAACATCTGTGTTGGGGCCATGTGGATCTGCCATGGGCTTGCAAATGTCTTGTGACTGACATGGTGCAGCCAGCAGACCCTTATATGTAAAGGCATCTTGTTATATGGAGAGGTTTCAGAACAGTGTTCAGAATCACGTTGCTATAGTCAAGGGGCCAAGCTCTGTGGGATAGAAGCATGGATGGTGCATTCTCCTAGGACCCTGACACACAACACGTGACAGAACTCCCTCCAGCACTGTGTCCCAGTTGAAGTCCTTGTTTTTCGTGAAGCAAATACCAAACTCCCAGTGAAGCAGCAAGAAACACCACGAAAATTGGAGGATGACAAAATGGCTTCACAGTTCCCACGGGGAGATACTTAGCCCCCAGTGGCCACGGTTTACCTACAAAGACAGAATTCAGCACTTCTGCCTCATGTTCATTGGAAAATCAGAAACCATGTTCTCCAGGTCACATAGATGCAGAACCAGCTTTGTTGGTCTCACTACAAAGGAAGCTAATGCTCCTGACAACAACATATATTTCAAGAGCCCAACCTCAGAGGCAGTTTCTCAAGAAGTCTTTAGGCCAGCAGAGCTCCATGTTTGTGGAGTGTTTATCCTCTCCCTTACTTATGGAAACTCCTCTACCACCTCCAAAGTTGTGAACTCCTGAGCACTTTTCATTCCACATATGTATTCAAAGATTTTCTAACTCTTCTCCTGGAATTGCGTCTTACTTGGAGCAAGGGTATTGTCAAGGCATTTTTGTGGATGACAGTGGGAAGATTTTGTGTAGCATATATTTGCATACACATTGGATTCATTTTCCTATTTTCCATTCCAAATACTGAATCCCTGACACAAACCCATACCCTACTAGACTCTGACTACAAATCCTAATATGATAGAAAAAAATAACCCAAACAGAATAGAAATACAAGCAGTTCAGAGAAGGTATGGTGTGTAGTTGGACAGGCCTTTTGCATTATAAAGGGTAGATGTTGTGAATCTAGCCCAATGTAATAGTTCTCCATGTGTTTTTAAACTTAACAAATACGTGAATTCCTGTCTCCCTTCCTCTGCAGCCTATACAGCACATGTATTTTTACATGCACATAGAAAATCCTACCTGGTTTCCCAGCTACTTGTTAGGTGGCTGACTTGGCAGATACAAACTGTGAGAAGAAACCACTCCTCCTAAATGCTGTTAAGACTGATAATCAACCTATGGGTGAGCTTCCTACTTCAACAACATGATACATACATCCATGTTCAGTAAAATAAATATTTCTGGATCTTGGGATGATAAATATTTCATGATGAATTACAATTGGCATATATATTTTTACTTTTTAATGTCTCTCTGTGTTTGTTTTGTGTGTATATATATGTATATATACACACACACACTCTCCAGATTTTTCAAAATATAAAACATGTGTGTCTTATTTTACACTCCCTAAATTCATGTTCATGTATGTGGATTTATAATCAACTTTTCACAAGATTATTCTCAGAAATATTCATCCACCTGAAGTACATATTTGTTTCCTAGTACTGAAAACTAACTTCAGTGAAAGATGCATAGAAATCCTAACATTTCTACAGTAACTGACCCTGTTTAACATCAATGCAAGTAGACTCCTATGGGACATGATGTGTATTTTGACATTTATTATTATTCAACATTGGTAGATTACTATTTCTTCAGTTGATGCACATCATAGGATATATATTTCATCCTCAATTCACAAATTTCTAGGCATTTGGTTCACTTTCAATCAAATCCTGCTTCAGAACACATGTATTCCTTTATGTTTCTTGACTGGTCTTTTCATGAGACTTCTTTCCAAACACATTATTTTGGATTTCCATAATCACTCTGGAACCAAAACTCACACACCCCTCATGGTAAACCATCACCCTAATATTACCATTAGATGTATAACTGGTTGGAATGAATGATCGTGTATCAATATAAGATTTCTTATATGTTTTCAGATATCAATTCAATCCATTATTTAAATTGGAACCAATTATATTTTTTATTCACAGTATGGTCTATTCATGCATTACCTCTATACCCATAGACCCAGGGTACAGCTATTTGTACCCCCGAATTATAATTTATACGTCTTCAACGTATTGCTCCCAAAAATAGTGGAAGAAATACTCATGTCAGCTGTTGTACATATATATTTTATCACAGTGATATTCTGAACACAAAATGCAAAGGTCACACTTATGATTGTACCTAAGCCTAATTGGAAAGTGAGCATGGATTACTAAAACCATCCTTGTATAGGTTGGCTAATGCTCTCAAATGTCAATTCTACTGGTGACTACACATTTGTTTCTGCCTAAAATTATATATTCAACCTCAACCCTGTTGAAAATGTCTAATCCTATCACTCACTTTATACTTTGCCTAATTTCCTAATGTCTATATTCATATCTGCTTTCCTACATATCTTCCCCAGTTCTTCATTGTGACTGACTCTTCACATGTGCTGACATTTACATTCACTCTCTAACAGACACCCTATTGCTAAACAACTTTAGGTCCATATATTATACTCACTCTTCTTCCTAAACCTACTGACTATCTTTCTAATCCTACCTACTATCCCTTTTTGACTTGATCTTCTCTTCTACATTCAATCATCCAAGGTACAAGGTCCTATGCCATTGTATGTTGATTTATCAGAGAAATCTGTACAGAATGTAATTCAAAGCTAAGTATCCAAATCAAGGGCCCAATGCGCTTCTGGCCTTCAAATCTTACTTAGATTTCTGTTTTCATACATATATTTCACCTCTATATTATTATAAATATCACAGGTTCCCAATACCATTCTTCATTTAGCAGAATTATTTCTAACCCAAATTGAACATGTTCTTAACCCCAAGCATTCACTGTTTCCTCAATCTCACTTTACAGAAGAGCAGGGACAGAGTTGGTCTTACAATACAGGAATGTAGGGCATCCTCCACCTGCTGCGACCCTCAAATGTCCATGCAAAAATGATCCCTGGAGAAGATGTAGGCAGCTAGGAAGGACCTGAGAGAGTAAAAGTCATCTTCCGTGGCAAACAACGTGGTCAGGATGAAGGGATGTGTCTGAATGAGCCTCTCTCTTCTTAATGTAGACAAGATGGATCAAACCAGGCCTGTGTGAAGAGCTTTTCCTGGGTGCCTATGGTTGATATACCATTCTAACTTGTGAAAGTGTCAAAGAAAGCAGGGGCAGCCTCCATCTCATGGGACACTTGAAAGCAACAGTTAGGACAAAGTGGTTTACAAGGCAGTGACCTCATTCAGTTCCTGAGGATGTGACCTCACCACACTTCCTTGACCTCACCACAGTTCCAGTGATGGAACTCTCTGAACTTGGGATCCAGGAAGCCAGGCACCCAGAGGCAATCCCAGTGCCAGTCCCAGTGGGCTCACTTGTTCGGATTTACCAAGGAGAGAGTCAGTCTTTCTTGGTACCTACAGATGTGAGGATGGCCAATTGCCAGGAAAGCTCTGAAGGGGGTTTTTCCTGAGAAAGCAGGTACTGGCTCACCCCTGGCTCCTGACAACTTCACAGAATTGGCCAAACAGGCCAGATCTGAGACAAGACAGGCCATTTCAGGGGAACATAGTATGGCCCACCAGTCAGAGGACACTTCGGGTAGTCACAGACCTCCTTGGGGGAAGGAGGTGGCTTTGTGGGTGTGGGTGTGAGTTTGTGGTTTGGTCTCATGTTCTGAGAAGAGCTAGGAAAGGCGGTTTGTTGGGTTTGGAGTGCACTGTTTCTAGCAAGTCTTTTGACAAGGCGAGTGTTGCTTTGTCTGTGTATCGCACTGTGTCCCTGGTTGTAGACATTAGAAAAGAGAATGCATCAATGGATGTGTCCTGTCTAGTAGAAAGCTTCCAGCATTCATCCTGCCCAATTTATGAATGGACTGCGGCTTGCCTTATCCATGGGCAAAACCTACTATCTTTTTAAATTCCTGTTTTCTTCCTGAGTTCTTGCCACTCTTCAGAATTGGCTCATGATTTTGTGTCCAAGATATGTAACACCTCCAATCTTGGTGACATGGCCATGTACTAGATAGCTGAAAGGAATGGCGAGCATCTCAGAAAACTCAGATAGCAGTGGGCCCATTAAAGTCTCAGTGGAGAAACCCTGCTTTGGGCCTTTTGCTTACCTATTGTTCTGTTTCCCTGGATGTCAGCAAGGTCTTTGCCTCAGGACACACCTTTGTGAAGCCTGAAGAAAACAGTTTTCAAATGCAAACAAATGGGCATCACTTGTGGCTCTTTGCTTAATTGCTTTGCAAAGGGATGTGTCTGAATCAGCCTCTTGGCCCTGTGTAAGGCTGTGGTTTAGATTGTCAGCACCTGATGGATCTCAGGAAAGATCCCATATGTGTATCCAAAGCCAATATAGCAAAACAGCAGTCATTGTGGATGAAGTCTCTCGCCTTCCTCTGTAAGGTCCCTGACCTGCATCAAGTGAGAATAGGGATCCTTTGGGTCAAATGAGTTTTTCAAAGCCCTGCAGAGGCTAGCCATTATGTGCTTGTGTTTTCTCATGACTCCAATTTACACAAAGAATCTGTACCCCACCAACAGCAGGCCTCAAAGTTTAGAAGCTGAGCAGTATTAAAGGCAGGCCTATTTGATTACTCCTGGTTCAAAGACGGGTTTCCAGGCCACCCTGACATTAGGCAAATGAGGGGCAAGGGAGCTTATTGTGGACAATGTCTTAGGCTGCGCCCCTCATGGAAACCTCCAGCCAGAGGTTATGAAGAATATGTATGAAAACATATTCTTCTATATGGAAGAAGTTGAGGGCCTTTTGGCAGTGTTTTGGTTTGAATTGTGGTCATTTGTATGGCGGTGGAAGAGATGAGTGGGTCCGCCTGGGCTTGAACTCTGGTGTGATTCCCCTTGGAGACTGAGTTCTAGAACTGACCTCAGAGAAGTATTGCCATGAATTGAGTTGGGATTTTCGGAGGCCCCTCATGAGAGTCTCCTCTGGAAACTGAGATCAAAGCCCAGGTGACTTTCCACAGAACACTGGGAATCTCAGGCAGGATATCACATGATTTTATTATTAAAGACCTGGCAGCCATAGTTTAGTGTCAAAACACACATGGACCTCACATTGTACACCGCAGTCGGCCTAGTTTCATGTGACCTTTTTTTTCCCACTCTTCGGGAAGCCTTGTTTGTGAGAGTTCTCCAGAGCTTTCATTGAAATGATCTCTCTCACCATTAAATGGTTCCTGAATGAATGGAAACCAACAGTGCCTCCAACTTCATCCTTGAAAAGTGGCTAGATAAATACCGTGCAATCTTTGAAATTTCCATCACCAGGTGGCACTGGAGAACCTTAGGATGTCCTGTTTCTGATCATGAGTTTACCAGACAGGTGCCTTGATTGACGGCTTTCATGAAAATGATGAAGAACAGAGATGCCAGTGAGGTGGGGCCTGATGAGTAGTGGGCCTAGAGCAGTGGTGTGCAGGTATGTGATAAAACATCTGTGGTGGGGCCATGTGGATCTGCCATGCGCTTCCAAATGTCTTGTGACTGACATGGTGCAGCCAGCAGAACCTTATATGTAAAGGCATCTTGTTATATGGAGAGGTTTCAGAACAATGTTCAGAATCAGGTTGCTATGGTCAAGGGGCCATGCTCTGTGGGATAGAAGCATGGTTGGTGCATTCTCCTAGGATCCTGACACACCACACGTGACAGAACTCCGTCCAGCACTGTGTCCCAGTTGAAGTCCTTGTATTTCGTGAAGCAAATACCAAACTTTCAGTGCAGCAGCAAGAATCACCACGAAAAGTGGAGGATGACCAAATGGCTTCACAGTTCCCACGGGGAGATACTTAGCCCCCAGTGGCCACAGTTTACCTACAAAGAGAGAATTCAGCACTTCTGCCTCATGTTCATTGGAAAATAAGAAACCATGTCCTCCAGGTCACATAGATGCAGACCCAGCTTTGATGGTCTCACTACAAAGGAAGCTAATGCTCCTGACAACAACATATATTTCAAGAGCCCAACCTCAGAGGCAGTTTCTCAAGAAGTCTTTAGGCCAGCAGAGCTCCATGTTTGTGGAGTGTTTATCCTCTCCCTTACTTATGGAAACTCCTCTACCACCTCCAAAGTTGTGAACTCCTGAGCATTTTTCATTCCACATATGTATTCAAAGATTTTCTAACTCTTCTCCTGGAATTGCGTCTTACTTGGGGCAAGGGTATTGTCAAGGCATTTTTCTGGATGACAGTGGGAAGATTTTGTGTAGCACATATTTGCATGCACATTGGATTCATTTTCCTATTTTCCATTCCAAATACTGAATCCCTGACACTAACCCATACCCTACTAGACTCTGACTACAAATCCTAATATGATAGAAAAAAATAACCCAAACAGAATAGAAATACAAGCAGTTCAGAGGAGGCATGGTGTGTAGTTGGACAGGCCTTTTGCATTATAAAGGGTAGATGTTATGAATCTAGTGCAATGTAATAGTTGTCCATGTGTTTTTAAACTTAACCAATATGTGAATTCCCGTCTCCCTTTCTATTCAGCCTATTCAGCACATGTATTTTTACATGCACATAGAGAATCATACCTGCTTTCTTAGCTACATTGTTGTGAGGTGGCTGAATTGGCAGATACAAACTGTGAGAAGAAATCACTCCTCCTAAATGCTGTTGGAACTGAAAATCATCCTATGGGTGAGCTTCCTACTTCAACAATATGATACATACATCCATGTCCAGTAAAATAAATATTTCTGGATCTTGGGATGATATATATTTCATGATGAATTTCAATTGGCATATATATTTTTACTTTTTAATGTCTCTCTGTGTGTGTTTTGTGTATATATATATATATATATATATATATATATATATATATATATATATATACACACACACACACACACACACACTCTCTCTCTAGATTTTTGAAAATATAAAATATGTGTGTCTTATTTTACACTCCCTGAATTCATGTTCATGTATGTGGATTTATAATCAACTTTTCACAAGATTATTCTCAGAAATATTCATCCACCTGAAATACATATTTGTTTCCTAGTACTGAAAACTAACTTCAGTGAATGGTGCATAAAATCCTAACATTTCTTTTTTTTTAAAATTTATTTATTTTTTTATTGTTGGTCGTTCAAAACCTTACACAGTTCTTAATACATCATATTTCACAGTTTGATTCAAGCGGGTTATGAACTCCCAACTTTACCCCGTATACAGATTGCTGTATCACATCATTTACCCTTCCATTGATTGACATATTGCCTTTCTAGTGTCTGATGTATTCTGCTGTAAGTCCTATTCTCTACTATCCCCCCTCCCCTCCCCTCCCCTCCCCTTTTCTCTCTCTACCCCTTCTACTGTAAATCATTTCTTCCATTTGTATTATCTTGTCTTACCCCTCCATTACATAGTTCTTGATATATCATATTTCACATTTTGATTCAAGTGGGTTATGCACTCCCATATTGCCCCTTATACAGATTGCAGAATCACATCAGTTTCACTTCCATTGCTTTACATATTGCCATCCTAGTGTCTGTTGTATTCTGCTGCCTTTCCTATCCTCTACTATCCCCCCTCCCCTCCCCTCCCCTCTTCTCTCTCTACCCCCACTACTGCAATTCATTCCTCCCCCTTGTATTATTTTTCCCTTTCCCCTCACTTCCTCTTGTATGTAATTTTGTATAAACCTGAGGGTCTCGTTCCATTTCCATGCTATTTCCCTTCTCTCTCCCTTTCCCTCCCACCTCCCAACCCTGTTTAATGATGGTCTTCTACTTGTGCTCTTCTTCCCTAGTCTGTTCTTAATTACTCTCCTTATATCAAAGAAGACATTTGGCATTTGTTTTTTAGGGCTTGGCTAGCTTCGCTTAGCATAATCTGCTCTAATGCCATCCATTTCCCTCCAAATTCTATGATTTTGTCATTTCTTAATGCAGAGTAATACTCCATTGTGTATAAATGCCACATTTTTTTATCCATTCGTCTATTGAAGGGCATCTAGGTTGGTTCCACAGTCTTCCTATTGTGAATTGTGCTGCTATAAACATCGATGTAGCAGTGTCCCTGTAGCATGCTCTTTTTAGGTCTTTAGGGAATAGACCCAGAAGGGGGATAGCTGGGTCAAATGGTGGTTCCATTCCCAGCTTTCCAAGAAATCTCCATACTGCTTTCCAAATTGGCCGCACCAATTTGCAGTCCCACCAACAATGCACAAGTGTACCCTTTTCCCCACATCCTCGCCAGCACTTATTGTTGTTTGACTTCATAATGGCTGCCAATCTTACTGGAGTGAGATGGTATCTTAGGGTGGTTTTGATTTGCATTTCTCTGACTGCTAGAGATGGTGAGCATTTTTTCATGTACTTGTTGATTGATTGTATGTCCTCCTCTGAGAAGTGTCTGTTCAAGTCCTTGGCCCATTTGTTGATGGGATTATTTGTTATCTTATTGTCTAATTTTCTGAGTTCTTTATATACTCTGGATATTAGGGCTCTATCTGAAGTGTGAGGAGTAAAGATTTGTTCCCATGATGTAGGCTCCCTATTTACCTCTCTTATTGTTTCTTTTGCTGAGAAAAAACTTTTTAGTTTGAGTAAGTCCCAGTTGTTGATTCTAGATGTTAACTCTTGTGCTATGGGTGTCCTATTGAGGAATTTGGAGCCCGACCCCACAGCATGTAGGTCGTAGCCAACTTTCTCTTCTATCAGATGCCGTGTCTCTGATTTGATATCAAGCTCCTTGATCCATTTTGAGTTAACTTTTGTGCATGGCGAGAGAAAGGGATTCAATTTCATTTTGTTGCATATGGATTTCCAATTTTCCCAGCACCATTTGTTGAAGATGCTATCCTTCCTCCATTGCATGCTTTTAGCCCCTTTATCAAATATAAGAAAGTTGTAGTTTTGTGGGTTGGTTTCTGTGTCCTCTATTCTGTACCATTGGTCCACCTGCCTGTTTTGGTACCAGTACCATGCTGTTTTTGTTACTATTGCTCTGTAGTATAGTTTGAAATCTGGAATCGCTATACCACCTGATTCACACTTCCTGCTTAGTATTGTTTTTGCTATTCTGGGTCTTTTATTCTTCCATATGAATTTCATGATTGCTTTCTCCATTTCTACAAGAAATGCCGTTGGGATTTTGATTGGCATTGCATTAAACCTATAGAGAACTTTTGGTAATATCGCCATTTTGATGATGTTAGTTCTGCCTATCCATGAACAGGGTATATTTTTCCATCTTCTAAGGTCTTCTTCAATTTCTCTCTTTAGGGTTCTGTAGTTTTCATTGTATAAGTCTTTCACCTCTTTTGTTAGGTTGATTCCCATGTATTTTATTCTTTTTGAGGATATTGTGAACGGGGTGGTTGTCCTCGTGTCCATTTCAGAGGATTTGTCGCTGATATACAGGAATGCCTTTGATTTATGCGTGTTGATTTTATAACCTGCCACTTTGCTGAATTCATTTATTAGCTCTAACAGTTTCTTTGTAGACCATATTGGGTCTGCTAGGTATAGAATCATGTCATCTGCAAATAGTGATGACTTAAGTTCTTCTTTTTTTATTT
The DNA here is from genome assembly GCF_052094955.1 of Ictidomys tridecemlineatus. NCBI lineage: Eukaryota > Metazoa > Chordata > Mammalia > Rodentia > Sciuridae > Ictidomys > Ictidomys tridecemlineatus. The sequence goes on along the minus strand of NC_135480.1, from coordinate 123,077,424 downwards.
TTATGCCTTTAATTTCTTTCGTCTGTCTAATTGCTCTGGCCAGTGTTTCGAGAACTATGTTGAACAGGAGTGGTGAGAGAGGGCATCCCTGTCTTGTTCCAGATTTTAGAGGGAATGCCTTCACTTTTTCTCCATTCAGAATGATGCTAGCCTGAGGCTTAGCATAAATTGCTTTTACAATGTTGAGGTATGTTCCTGTTATCCCTAGTTTTTCGAGAGTTTTGAACATAAACGGATGCTGTACTTTGTCGAATGCTTTTTCTGCATCTATCGAGATGATCATATGGTTCTTATTTTTAAGTCTATTGATGTGGTGAATAACATTTATTGATTTCCGTATATTGAACCAACCTTGCATACCAGGGATGAATCCTACTTGATCATGGTGCACAATTTTTTTGATATGTTTTTGTATCCGATTTGCCAGAATTTTATTGAGGATTTTTGCATCTAGCTTCATTAGAGATATTGGTCTGTAGTTTTCTTTCTTTGAAGTGTCTTTGTCTGGTTTCGGAATCAGGGTGATGTTGGCCTCGTAGAATGAATTTGGAAGTTCTCCCTCTTTTTCTATTTCCTGAAATAGCTTGAAAAGTATTGGTATTAGTTCCTCTTTAAAGGTTTTGTAAAACTCTGCTGTAAACCCATCCGGTCCTGGGCTTTTCTTAGATGGTAATCTTTTGATGTTTTCTTCTATTTCCTCAATTGATATTGGTCTGTTTAGGTTGTCTATATCCTCCTGACTCAATCTGGGCAGATTATATGACTTAAGAAATTTATCGATGCCTTCACTATCTTCTATTTTATTGGAGTATAAGGATTCAAAATAATTTCTGATTATCTTCTGTATTTCTGAAGTGTCTGTCATGATCTTGCCTTTTTCATCCCTTATGCTAGTAATTTGAGTTCTCTCTCTTCTTCTCTTCGCTAGCATGGCTAAGGGTCTGTCAATTTTATTTATCTTTTCAAAGAACCAACTTTTCGTTTTGTCAATTTTTTCAATTGTTTCTTTTGTTTCGATTTCATTAATTTCAGCTCTGATTTTAATTATTTCTTGCCTTCTACTTCTTTTGCTGTTGTTTTGCTCTTCTTTTTCTAGAATTTTGAGATGAAGTATGAGATCATTTTTTTGTTGGTTTTTTCTTTTTTTAAGGAATGAACTCCAAGCAATGAATTTTCCTCTTAGAACTGCTTTCAATGTGTCCCATAGATTCCGATATGTTGTGTCTGTGTTTTCATTAAACTCTAAGAATTTTTTAATTTCCTCCTTGATGTCTTCTAAAACCCATTGATCATTCAGTAACCTATTGTTCATTCTCCAAGTGATGCATGATTTTTCCTTGCTTCTTTTATGGTTGATTTTTAGTTTCATTCCATTATGATCAGATAAGATGCATGGTATTATCTCCGCTCCTTTATATTGTCTAAGAGTTGCCCTGTGACATAATATATGATCTGTTTTTGAGAAGGATCCATGTGCTGCTGAGAAAAAAGTGTAGCTGCTTGATGTTGGGTGGTATATTCTATATATGTCAATTAAGTCTAGGTTGTTAATTGTGTTATTGAGTTCTATAGTTTCCTTATTCAACTTTTGTTTGGAAGATCTGTCCAGTGGTGAGAGAGGTGTGTTGAAGTCTCCCATGATTATTGTATGGTGGTCTATTAGACTCTTGAACTTGAGAAGAGTTTGCTTGATGAACGCAGCAGCACCGTTGTTTGGGGCATATATATTTATGATTGTTATGTCTTGTTGGTGTATGGTTCCCTTGAGCAGTATGTAGTGTCCTTCTTTATCCCTTTTGATTAACTTTGGTTTGAAATCTATTTTATTTGATATGAGTATGGACACTCCTGCTTGTTTCCGCAGTCCATATGAGTGATATGATTTTTCCCAACCTTTCACCTTCAGTCTATGTATATCCTTTCCTATCAAATGCGTCTCCTGTAGGCAGCATATTGTTGGATCTTGTTTTGTGATCCATTCAACTAGCCTGTGTCTCTTAATTGGTGAGTTTAAGCCATTAACATTTAGGGTTATTATTGAGATATGGTTTGTTCTTCCAGCCATATTTGTTTATTAATGCTGTTAAACCTGATTTGTTTTTCTCTTTGATTTTTTTCCCCCTTTACTGTCCTACCTCCCACTGTTGGTTTTCATTGTTGTTTTCCATTTCCTCTTCATGTAGTGTTTTGCCAAGGATTTTTTGAAGAGATGGTTTTCTAGCTGCAAATTCTTTTAACTTTTGTTTATCATGGAATGTTTTAATTGCATCTTCCATCCTGAAGCTTAATTTCGCCGGATACACGATTCTTGGTTGGAACCCATTTTCTTTTAGCGTTTGAAATATGTTATTCCAGGATCTTCTAGCTTTTAGAGTCTGTGTTGAGAGATCAGCTGTTATCCTGATTGGTTTACCCCTAAATGTAATCTGCTTCCTTTCTCTTGTAGCTTTTAAAATTCTCTCCTTATTCTGTATGATGGACATCTTCATTTTAATGTGTCTAGGTGTGGATCTCTTATGATTTTGCACATTCGGCGTCCTGTAGGCTTCTAGGATTTCGGGTTCTGTCTCATTCTTCAAGTCTGGGAAGTTTTCTCGTATTATTTCACTGAATAAATTGTCTATTCCTTTGGTTTGGAGCTCTGTGCCTTCCTGTATCCCAATGACTCTTAAGTTTGGTCTTTTGATATTATCCCATATTTCTTGGATGTTCTGCTCATGGTTTCTTAGCAGACTTGCTGAGCTGTCTATGCTCTTTTCAAGTTGAAATACTCTGTCTTCATTGTCTGATGTTCTATCTTCTAAGTGATCCACTCTGCTGGTAGTTTTCTCAATTGAGTTTTTAAGTTGGTTTATTGCTTCCTGCATTTCTAGGATTTCTATTTGTTTGTTTTTTATTTCCTCTATCTCCCTGTGAAATTGATCTTTTACTTCCTGGATTTGTTTATGAAGTTCCTTGTCAATGTGATCTTTCATTGTCTGATTTTGCTGTCTCATGTCTTCCTTGAGACTCCAGATCATCTGAAGCATGTATATCCTGACCTCTCTGTCTGACATTCCATCTGTTGCAGCTATTACCTCTTCTAGAGTTGAGTTGACCTGCATTGCCTGTGGTCCTTTCTTTCCTTGTCTTTTCATACTGCTGGCGTTTCTTTCTGCTTGGTGAAACTGTTGTGTTTTTGAAATTTTCCCTCTATTTATTTATATTGCTCTTGTATAGTTGAAAAGTCTCCCTTGCAGGACAGATGGTGGCTGTGATCCTCCACCAATTGGTGCGATCTGTCTACCACACTGGCGGGCCCTAGGTCTGCTCTGCTGGCCGGTCGAAGGTCCGCCTACCCAGCAGGCGCGAGGGGCACCTCTGTCTCTCCGTAGGTTGCTGGGCCTAACCTCCCGATGGGTCCCCAGTACGCCTACCTTGCAGGCACTGGGGGTGGGGCCGGCTCCGGCCCGCAACAAGCCGCTGGGCCTGATCTGCCACTGGTCACAGTCCCGCCTACCTTGCAGGCACTGGGGGAGGGGACGGTCCTGCCCCTCAGCAGGCCGCTAGGCCTGATCTGCTGGTGGTCACAGTCCCGCCTACCTTGCAGGCACTGGGGGAGGGGACAGGCCTGCCCCACAGAAGGCCGCTGGTGGGTCACAGGACCCCGTTCCCTGCAGGCGCGTGTGTCAGCTCTGTCTCTCCGCAGATTGCTGGGCCTGGCCTGCCCGTGGGTCGCCGGTTCTCCTACCTTGCAGGCACTCGGGGTGGGGCCGGCTCTGGCCCGAAACCAGCCACTGGGCCTGCTCTGCTGGTGGTCACAGTCCCGCCTACCTTGCAGGCACTGGGGGAGGAGACGGGCCTGCCCCACAGAAGGCTGCTGGTGGGTCGCAGGACCCCGTTTCCTTCAGGCGCGTGTGTCAGCTCTGCCTCTCCGCAGATTGCTGTGCCTGACCTGCCCGTGGGTCGCCGGTTCTCCTACCTTGCAGGCACTGCGTGTAGGGCCGGCTCCGGCCCGCAACCAGCCGCTGGGCCTGCTCTGCCAGTGGTCACAGTCCCGCCTACTTTGCAGGCACTGGGGGAGGGGACTGTCCTGCCCCTCAGCAGGCCGCTAAGCCTGATCTGCTGGAGGTGACAATCCCGCCTAAAACTCACACACCCCTCATGGTAAACCATCACCCTAATATTACCATTAGATGTATAACTGGTTGGAATGAATGATCGTGTATCAATATAAGATTTCTTATATGTTTTCACATATCAATTCAATCCATTATTTAAATTGGAACCAGTTATATTCTTTATTCACAGTATGGTCTATTCATGCATTATCTCTTTACTCATAGACCCAGGGTACACCTATTTGTACCCCCGAATTCTAATTTATACGTCTTCAACGTATTGCTCCCAAAAATAGTGGAAGAAATACTCATGTCACTTGATCTACATATATATTTTATCACAGTGATATTCTGAACACAAAATGCAAAGGTCACACTTATGATTGTACCTAAGCATAATTGGAAAGTGAGCATGGATTACTAAAACAATCCTTGTCTAGGTTGGCTAATGCTCTCAAATGTCAATTCTATTGGTTACTACACATTTGTTTCTGCCTAAGATTATATATTCAACCTCAACCCTGTTGAAAATGTCTAATCCTATCACTCACTTTATACTTTGCCTAATTTCCTAAAGTCTATATTCATATCTGCTTTCCTACATATCTTCCCCAGTTCATCATTGTGACTGACTCTTCACATGTGCTGACATTTACATTCACTCTCTAACAGACACCCTATTGCTAAAGAACTTTTGGTCCAAATATTATACTCACTCTTCTTCCTAAACCTACTGACTATCTTTCTAATCCTACCTAGTATCTCTTTTTGACTTGATCTTCTCTTCTACATTTAATCATCCAAGGTACATGGTCCTATGCCATTGTATGTTGATTTATCACAGACATCTGTATAGAATGTAATTCAAAGCTAAGTATCCCAATCAAGGGCCCAATGCCCTTCTGGCCTTCAAATCTTACTTAGATTTCTGTTTTCATACATATATTTCACCTCTATATTATTATAAATATCACAGGTTCCCAATACCATTCTTCATCCAGCAGAATGATTTCTAACCCAAATTGAACATGTTCTTAACCCCAAGCATTCACTGTTTCCTCAATCTCACTTTACAGAAGAGCAGGGACAGAGTTGGTCTTACAATACCGGAATGTAGGGGATCTTCCACCTGCTGAGAACCTCCAAGGTCCATGGAGAAATGATCCCTGGAGAAGATGTAGGCAGCTAGGAAGAACCTGAGAGAGTAAAAGTCATTTTCCGTGGCAAACAACCTGGTCAGGATGAAGGGATGTGTCTGAATGAGCCTCTCTCTTCTTCATGTAGACAAGATGGACCAAACCAGGCCTGTGTGGAGAGCTTTCCCTGGGTGCCTATGGTTGATATACCATTCTAACTTGTGAAAGTGTCACAGGAAGCAGGGGCAGCCTCCATCTCATGGGACCCTTGGAAGCAACAGTTAGGACAAAGTGGTTTCCAAGGCAGTGACCTCAGTCAGTTCATGAATGAAGTGACCTCACCACACTTCCTCAGTGATGGAACTCTCTGAACTTGGGATCCAGGAAGCCAGGCACCCAGAGGCAGTCCCAGTGCCAGTCCCAGTGGGCTCACTTGTTTTGATTTACCAAGGATAGAGTCAGTCGTTATTGGTACCTATAGATGTGAGTATGGCCAATTGCGGGGATAGCTCTGAAGCGGATCTTTCCTGAGGAAGCAGGTAGTGGCTCACCCCTGGCTCCTGACAACTTCACAGAATTGGCCAAGGAGGCCAGATCTGAGAGAAGACATGTCATTTCGGGGGAACCTAGTATGGCCCACCAGTCAGAGGACACTGTGGGTAGTCACAGACCTCCTTGAAGGGAAGGAGGTGGCTTTGTGGGTGTGGGTGTGAGTTTCTGGTTTGGTCTCATGTTCTGAGAAGAGCTAGGAAAGTCGGTTTGTTTGGTTTGGAGTGGACTGTTTCTAGCAAGTCTTTTGACAAGGCGAGTGTTGCTTGGTCTGTGTATCTCACTGTGTCCGTGGTTGTAGACATTAGAAAAGAGAATGCATCAATTGATGTGTCCTCTCTAGTAGAAATCTTCCAGCATTCATCCTGCCCAATTTATGAATGGACTGCGGCTTGCATTATCCATGGGCAAAGCCTACTATCTTCCTAAATTCCTGTTTTCTTCCTGAATTCTGGCCACACTTCAGAACAGGCTCATGGTTTTGTGTCCAAGATATGTACCACCTCCAAGCTTGGTGACATGGCCATGTACTAGATAGCTGAATGGAATGGCGAGCATCTCAGAAAACTCAGATATCAGTGAACCCATTAAAGTCTCAGTGGAGAAAACCCTGCTTTGGGCCTTTTGCTTACCTATTGTTCTGTTTCCCTGGATGTCAGCAAGGTCTTTGCCTCAGGACACACCTTTGTGAAGCCTGAAGTAAACAGTTTTCAAATGCAAACGAATGGGCATCACTTGTGGCTCTTTGCTTAATTGCTCTGCAAAGGGATGTGTCTGAATCAGCCTCTTTGCCCTGTGTGAGGCTGTGGCTTAGATTGTCAGCACCTGATGGATCTCAGGAAAGATCCCATATGTGCATCCAAAGCCAATTTGGCAAAACAGCAGTCATTGTGGATGAAGTCTCTCGCCTTCCTCTGTAAGGTCCCTGAACTGCATCAAGTGAGAATAGGGATCCTTTGGGTCAAATGAGTTTTTCAAAGCCCTGCAGAGGCTAGGCATTATGTGCTTGTGTTTTCTCATGACTCCAATTTACAGAAAAATTGTGTACCCCACCATAAGCAGGCCTCAAAGTTTAGAGGCTGAGCAGTATTAAAGGCAGGCCTATTTGATCACTCCTGGTTCAAAGAAGGGTGTCAAGGCCAACCTGACATTAGGCAAATGAGGGGCAAGGGAGCTTATTGTGGACACTGTCTTAGGCTACAACCCTCATGGAAACCTCCAACCAGAGGTTATGAGGATTGTCTATATGGAAAAAGATGAGGGCCTTGTGGCAGTGTTTTGGTTTGAATTGTGGTATTTGTATGGCGGTGGAAGAGATGACTGGGTCCGCCTAGGCTTGAACTCTGGTGTGATTCCCCTTGGAGACTGAGTTCTGGAACGGACCTCAGAGAAGTATTGCCATAAATTGAGTTGGGATTTACCGATCCATGCATGAGAGTCCCCCCTGGAAACTGAGATCAAAGCCCAGGGTGACTTTCCACTGAACACTGGGAATCTCAGCCAGGATATCACATGATTTTATTCTTAAAGACCTAGCAGCCATAGTTGAGAGTCAAAACACACATGGACCTCACATTGTAGACCTCAGTGGGCCTGGTTTCATGTGACGTTTTTTGGCCACTCTTTGGGAAGCCTTGTTTGTGAGAGTTCTCCAGAGCTTTCTTTGAAATTATCTTTCTCACCATTAAATGGTTCCTGAATGAATGGAAACCCACAGTGCCCCCAACTTCATCTTTTACAAATGGGTAGATGAGTACTGTGCAATCTTTGAAATTTCCATGACCAGGTGGCACTGGAGAACCTTAGGATGTCCTGTTGCTGATCATGAGTTTACCAGACAGGTGCCTTGATTGATGGCTTTCATGAAAATGATGAAGTACAGAGATGACAGTGAGGTGGGGCCTGCTGAGTAGTGGGCCTAGAGCAGTGGTGTGCATGTGTGTGATAAAACATCTGTGGTGGGGCCATGAAAATCTGCAATGGGCTTCCAAATGTCTTGTGACTGACATGGTGCAGCCAGCAGACCCTTATATGTAAAGGCATCTTGTTACATGGAGAGGTTTCAGAACAATGTTCAGAATCAGGTTGCTATGGTCAAGGGGCCAAGCTCTTTGGGATAGAAGCATGGTTGGTGCATTCTCCTAGGACCCTGACACACCACACGTGACAGAACTCCCTCCAGCACTGTGTCCCAGTTGAAGTCGTTGTATTTCGTGAAGCAAATACTAAACTTCCAGTGAAGCAGCAAGAAACACCACGAAAAGTGGAGGATGACCAAATGGCTTCATAGTTCCCACGGGGAGTTACTTAGCCCCCAGTGGCCACAGTTTACCTACAAAGAGAGAATTCAGCACTTCTGCCTCATGTGCATTGGAAAATTAGAAACCATGTCCTCCAGGTCACATAGATGCAGAACCAGGTTTGATGGTCTCACTACAAAGGAAGCTAATGCTCCTGACAACAACATATATTTCAAGAGCCCAACCTCAGAGGCAGTTTCTCAAGAAGTCTTTAGGCCAGCAGAACTCCATGTTTGTGGAGTGTTTATCCTCTCCCTTACTGATGGAAACTCCTCTACCACCTCCAAAGTTGTGAACTCCTGAGCATTTTTTATTCCACATATGTATTCAAAGAATTTCTAACTCTTCTCCTCGAATTGCGTCTTACTTGGGGCAAGGGTATTGTCAAGGCATTTTTCTGGATGACAGTGGGAAGATTTTGTGTAGCACATATTTCCATACACATTGGATTCATTTTCCTATTTTCCATTCCAAATACTGAATCCCTGACACTAACCCATACCCTACTAGACTCTGACTACAAATTCTAATATGACAGAAAAAAATAACCCAAACAGAATAGAAATACAAGCAGTTCAGAGGAGGCATGGTGTGTAGTTTGACAGGCCTTTTGCATTATAAAGGGTAGATTTTATGAATCTAGTCCAATGTAAGAGTTCTCCATGTGTTTTTAAACTTAACAAATATGTGAATTCCTGTCTCCCTTTCTCTGCAGCCTATTCAGCACATGTATTTTTACATGCACATAGAGAATCCTACCTGGTTTCCCAGCTACATTCTTGTGAGGTGGCTGACTTGGCAGATACAAACTGTGAGAAGAAATCACTCCTCCTAAATGCTGTTGGAACTGAAAATCAACCTATGGGTGAGCTTCCTACTTCAACAACATGATACATACATCCATGTTCAGTAAAATAAATATTTCTGGACCTTGGGATGATATATATTTCAGGATGAATTTCAATTGTCATATATATTTTTACTTTTTAATGTCTCTGTGTGTGTGTTTTGTGTATATATATGTATATATACACACACACACTCTCCAGATTTTTCAAAATGTAAAATATGTGTGTCTTATTTTACACTCCCTGAATTTATGTTGATGTATGTGGATTTATAATCAGCTTTTCACAAGATTATTCTCAGAAATATTCTTCCACCTGAAATACATATTTCTTTCAAGTACTGAAACCTAACTTCAGTGAATGGTGCATACAAATCCTAACATTTCTACAGTAACTGACCCTGTTTAACATCAATGCAAGTAGACTCCTATGGGACATGATGTGTATTTTGACATTTATTTTTATTCAACACTGGTATATTACTATTTCTTTAGTTGATGCACATCATAGGATATATATTTAATCCTCTAGTTCACAAATTTCTAGGCATTTAGTTCACTTTCAATCAAATCCTGCTTCAGCAAGAAACACCAGTAAAAGTGGAGGATTACCAAATGGCTTCACAGTTCCCACGGGGAGATACTTAGGCCCCAGTGGCCACAGTTTACCTACAAAGAGAGAATTCAGCCCTTTCGCCCCATGTTCATTGGAAAATCAGAAACCATGTCCTCCAAGTCACATAGATGCAGACCCAGCTTTGATGGTCTCACTACAAAGGAAGCTAATGCTCCGGACAACAACATATATTTCAAGAGCCCAACCTCAGAGGCAGTTTCTCAAGAAGTCTTTAGGCCAGCAAAGCTCCATGTTTGTGGAGTGTTTATCCTCTCCCTTACTTATGGAAACTCCTCTACCACCTCCAAAGTTGTGAACTCCTGAGCATTTTTCATTCCACATATATATTCAAAGATTTTCTAACTCTTCTCCTCGAATTGTGTCTTACTTGGGGCAAGGGTATTGTCAAGGCATTTTTCTGGATGACAGTGTGAAGATTTTGTGTAGCACATATTTCCATACACATTGGATTCATTTTCCTATTTTCCATTCCAAATACTGAATCCCTGACACTAACCCATACCCTACTAGACTCTGACTACAAATCCTAATATGATAAAAAGAAATAACCCAAACGGAATAGAAATACAAGCAGTTCAGAGGAGGCATGGTGTGCCGTTGGACAGGCCTTTTGTGTAATAAAGGGTACATGTTATGAATCTACTCCAATGTAATAGTTCTCCATGTGTTTTTAAACTTAACAAATATGTGAATTCCTGTCTCCCTTTCTCTGCACCCTATTCAGCACAGTTATTCTTACATGCACATATAGAATCCTACTTGGTTTCCCAGCTACTTTTTTGTGAGGTGGCTTAAATGGCAGATACAAACTGTGAGAGGAAATCACTCCTCCTAAATGCTGTTTCAACTGAAAATCAACCTATGGGTGAGCTTTCTACTTCAACAACATGATACATACATCCATGTTCAGTAAAATAAATATTTCTGGATCTTGGGATGATATATATTTCATGATGAATTTCAATTGGCATATATATTTTTACTTTTTAATGTCTCTCTGTGTGTGTTTTGTGTATATATATATATATATATATATATATATGTTTATATACACACACACAGTCTCCAGATTTTTCAAAATATAAAATATGTGTGTCTTATTTTACACTCCCTAAATTCATGTTCATGTCTGTGGATTCATAATCAACTTTTCACAAGATTATTCTCAGAAATATTCATCCACCTGAAATACATATTTGTTTCCTAGTATTGAAAACTAACTTCAGTGAATGGTGCATAGAAATCCTAACATTTCTACAGTAACTGAAACTGTTTAACATCAATGCAAGTAGACTCCTATGGGACATGATGTGTATTTTGACATTTATTTTTATTCAACACTGGTACACTACTATTTCTTCAGTTGATGCACATCATAGAATATATATTTCATCCTCAAGTTCACAAATTTCTAGGCATTTGGTTCACTTTCCATAAAATCCTGCTTCAGAACACATGTATTCCTCCATGTTTCTTGACTGGTCTTTTCATGAGACTTCTTTCCAAACACATTATTTTGGATTTCCATAATCACTTTGGAACCAAAACTCACACACAACTCATGGTAAATCATCACCCTAATATTACCATTAGATGTTTAACTGGTTGGAGTGAATGATCGTGTATCAATATAAGATTTCTTATATGTTTTCAGATATCAATTCAATCCATTATTTAAATTGGAACCAGTTATATTCTTTATTCACAGTATGGTGTATTCATGCATTATGCCTATACTCATAGACCCATGGTACACCTATTTGTACCCCCGAATTCTAATTTATATGTCTTCAACGTATTGCCCCAAAAATAGTGGAAGAAATACTCATGTCACCTGATCTACATATATATTTTATCACAGTGATATTCTGAACACAAAATTCAAAGGTCACACTTATGATTGTACCTAAGCCTAATTGGAAAGTGAGCATGGATTACTAAAGCCATCCTTGTCTAGGTTGACTAATGCTCTCAAATGTCAATTCTATGGGTGACTACACATTTGTTTCTGCCTAAGATTATATATTCAACCTCAACCCTGTTGAAAATGTCTATTCCTATCACTCACTTTATACTTTGCCTAATTTCCTAATGTCTATATTCATATTTGCTTTCCTACATATCTTCCCCAGTTCATCATTATGACTGACTCTTCACATGTGCTGACATTTACATTCACTCTGTAACAGACACCATATTGCTAAAGAACTTTTGGTCCAAATATTATACTCACTCTTCTGTATAAACCTACTGACTATCGTTCTAATCCTACCTACTATCCCTTTTTGACTTGATCTTCTCTTCTACATTCAATCCTCCAAGGTACAAGGTCTTATGCCATTGTATGTTGATTTATCAGAGACATCTGTACAGAATGTAATTCAAAGCTAAGTATCCCAATCAAGGGCCCAATGCCCCTCTGGCCTTCAAATCTTACTTAAATTTCTGTTTTCATACATATATTTCACCTCTATATTATTATAAATATCACAGGTTCTCAATACCATTCTTCATCCAGCAGAATGTTTTCTAACCCAAATTGAACATGTTCTTAACCCCAAGCATTCACTGTTTCCTCAATCTCACTTTACAGAAGAGTAGGGACAGAGTAGGTCTTACAATACAGGAATGTAGAGGATCTTCCACCTGCTGAGAACCTCAAAGGTCCATGCAGAAATGATCCCTGGAGAAGATGTAGGCAGCTAGGAAGGACCTGAGAGAGTAAAAGTCATCTTCCGTGGCAAACAACCTTGTCAGGATGAAGGGATGTGTCTGAATGAGCCTCTCTCTTCTTCATGTGGACAAGATGGACCAAACCAGGCCTGTGTGGAGAGCTTTTCCTGGGTGCCGATGGTTGAGATACCATTCTAACTTGTGAAAGTGTCATAGGAAGCAGGGGCAGCCTCCATCTCATGGGACCCTTGGACGCAACAGTTAAAACAAAGTTTTTTCCAAAGAAGTGACCTCATTCAGTTTCTGAAGGAAGTGGCCTCACCACACTTTCTTGGTGATGGAACTCTCTGAACATGGGATCCAGGAACCCAGGCACCCAGAGGCAGTTTCAGTGCCAGTCCCAGTGCGCACACTTGTTTGGATTTACCAAGGACAGAGTCAGCCTTTCTTGGTACCTACAGATGTGAGGATGGCCAATTGCCAGGCAAAGCTCTGAAGGGGGTCTTTCCTGAGAAAGCAAGTAGTGGCTCAACCCTGGCTCCTGACAACTTCACAGAATTGGCCAAGGAGGCCAGATCTGAGACAAGACACGCCATTTCGGGGGAACCTAGTATAGCCCAACAGTCAGAGGACACTGCGGGTAGTCACAGACCTCCTTGGGGGAAGGAGGTGGCTTTGTGGGTGTGGGTGTGAGTTTGTGGTTTGGTCTCCTGTTCTGAGTAGAGCTAGAAAAGTCTGTTTGTTTGGTTTTGAGTGGAATGTTTCTAGCAAGTCTTTTGACAAGGCGAGTGTTGCATTGTCTGTGTATCGCACTGTGTCCGTGGTTGTAGACATTAGAAAAGAGAATGCATCAATGGATGTGTCCTGTCTAGTAGAAAGCTTCCAGCATTCATCCTGCCCAATTTATGAATGGACTGCGGCTTGCCTTATCCATGGGCAAAACCTACTATCTTCCTAAATTCCTGTTTTCTTCCTGAATTCTGGCCACTCTTCAGAATAGGCTCATGGTTTTGTGTCCAAGACATGTACCACCTCCAAGCTTGGTGACATGGCCATGTACTAGATAGCTGAAAGAAATGGCAAGCATCTCAGAAAACTCAGATATCAGAGGGCCCATTAAAGTCTCAGTGGAGAAACCCTTCTTTGGGCCTTTTGCTTATCTATTGTTCAGTTTCCCTGGATGTCAGCAAGGTCTTTGCCTCAGGACACACCTTTGTGAAGCCTGAAGAAAACAGTTTTCAAATGCAAACGAATGGGCATCACTTGTGGCTCTTTGCTTAATTGCTTTGCAAAGGGATGTGTCTGAGTCAGCCTCCTTGACATATGTGAGGCTGTGGCTTAGATTGTCAGCACCTGATGGATCTCAGGAAAGATCCCATATGTGCATCCAAAGCCAATATGGCAAACCAGCAGTCATTGTGGATGAAGTCTCTCGCCTTCCTCTGTAAGGTCCCTGACGTGCATCCAGTGAGAATAGGGATCTTTTGGGTCAAATGTGTTTTTCAAAGCCCTTCAGAGGCTAGCCATTATGTGCTTGTGTTTTCTCATGACTCCAATTTACAGAAAAAATCTGTACACCACCATCAGCAGGCCTCAAAGTTTAGAAGCTGAGCAGTATTAAAGGCAGGCCTATTTGATCACTCCTGGTTCAAAGAATGGTGTCCAGGCCACCTTGACATTAGGCAAATGAGGGGCAAGGGAGCTTATTGTGGACACTGTCTTAGGCTACACCCCTCATTGAAACCTCCAGCCAGAGGTTATGAGGATTGTCTATATGGAAGAAGTTGAGGGCCTTGTGGCAGTGTTTTGGATTGAATTGTGGTCATTTGTATGGCGGTGGAAGAGATGACTGGGTCCGCCTGGGCTTGAACTCTGGTGTGATTCCCCTTGGAGACTGAGTTCTGGAACTGACCTCAGAGAAGTATTGCCATGAATTGAGTTGGGATTTTCCGAGGCCACGAAAGAGAGTCCCCCCTGGAAACTGAGAACAAAGCCCAGGGTTACTTTCCACAGAACACTGGGAATCTCAGCCAGATTATCAGATGATTTTATTCTTAAGGACATGGAAGCCATAGTTGAGAGTCAAAACACACATCTACCTCACATTGTGGACCTCAGTGGGCCTGGTTTCATGTGACGTTTTTTGGCCACTCTTTGTGAAGCCTTGTTTGTGAGAGTTCTCCAGAGCTTTCATTGAAATGATCTTTCTCACCATTAAATGGTTTCTGAATTCATGGAAACCCACAGTGCCTCCAACTTAATCCTTTAAAAATAGCTAGATAAATACCGTGCAATCTTTGAAATTCCCATGACCAGGTGGCACTGGAGAACCTTAGGATATCCTGTTGCTGATCATGAGTTTACCAGACAGGTGCCTTGATTGAAGGCTTTCATGAAAATGATGAAGAACAGAGATGCCAGTGAGGTGGGGCCTGCTGAGTAGTGGGCCTAGAGCAGTGGTTTGCAGGTGTGTGATAAAACATCTGTGGTGGGGCCATGTGGATCTTCCATGGGCTTCCAAATGTCTTGTGACTGACATGGTGCAGCCAGCAGACCCTTATATATAAAGGCATCTTGTTATATGGAGAGGTTTCAGAACAATGTTCAGAATCAGGTTGCTATGGTCAAGGGGCCAAGCTCTGTGGGATAGATGCTTGCTTGGTGCTTTCTCCTAGGACCCTGACACACCACACGTGACAGAACTCCCTCCAGCACTGTGTCCCAGTTGAAGTCCTTGTATTTCGTGAAGCAAATACCAAACTCCCAGTGAAGCAGCAAGAAACACCACGAAAAGTGGAGGATGACCAAATGACTTTACAGTTCCCACGGGGAGATACTTAGCCCCCATTGGCCACAGTTTACCTTCAAAGAGAGAATTCAGCACTTCTGCCTCATGTTCATTGGAAAATCAGAAACCATGTCCTCCAGGTCACATAGATGCAGACCCAGCTTTGATGGTCTCACTACAAAGGAAGCTAATGCTCCTGACAACAACATATATTTCAAGAGCCCAACCTTAGAGGCAGTTTCTCAAGAAGTCTTTAGGCCAGCAGAGCTCCATGTTTGTGGAGTGTTTATCCTCTCCCTTACTTATGGAAACTCCTCTACCACCTCCAAAGTTGTGAACTCCTGAGCATTTTTCATTCCACATATGTATTCAAAGATTTTCTAACTCTTCTCCTCGAATTGCGTCTTACTTCTGGCAAGGGTATTGTCAAGGCATTTTTCTGGAGGACAGTGGGAAGATTTTGTGTAGCACATATTTGCATACACATTGGATTCATTTTCCTATTTTCCATTCCAAATACTTAATCCCTGACACTAACCCATACCCTACTAGACTCTGACTACAAATCCTAATATGATAGAAAAAATAACCCAATCAGAATATAAATACAAGCAGTTCAGAGGAGGCATGGTGTGTAGTTGGACAGGCCTTTTGCATTATAAAGGGTAGATGTTATGAATCTAGTCCAATGTAATAGTTCTCCATGTGTTTTTAAACTTAAAACATATGTGAATTCCTGTCTCCCTTTCTCTGCAGCCTATTCAGCACATGTATTTTTACATGCACATAGAGAATCCTACCTGGTTTCCCAGCTACATTCTTGTGAGGTGGCTGACTTGGCAGATACAAACTGTGAGAAGAAATCACTCCTCCTAAATGCTGTTGAAACTGAAAATCAACCTATGGGTGAGCTTCCTACTTCAACAACATGATACATACATCCATGTTCAGTAAAATAAATATTTCTGGATCTCGGGATGATATATATTACATGATGAATTTCAATTGGCATATATATTTTTACTTTTTAATGTTTCTCTGTGTGTGTTTTGTTTGTATATATATATATATATATATTTATATATATATATATATACACACACACACTCTCCAGATTTTTCAAAATATAAAATATGTGTGTCTTATTTTACACTCTCTGAATTCATGCTCATGTATGTGGATTTATAATCAACTTTTCACAAGATTATTCTCAGAAATATTCATCCACCTGAAATACATAGTTGTTTTCCAGTACTTAAAACTAACTTCAGTGAATGGTGCATAGATATCTTAACATTTCTAGAGTAACTGACCCTGTTTAACATAAATGCAAGTAGACTCCTATGGGACATGATGTGTATTTTGACATTTATTTTTATTCAACACTGGTACACTACTATTTCTTCAGTTGATGCACATCATAGAATATATATTTCATCCTCAAGTTCACAAATTTCTAGGCATTTGGTTCACTTTCCATAAAATCCTGCTTCAGAACACATGTATTCCTCCATGTTTCTTGACTGGTCTTTTCATGAGACTTCTTTCCAAACACATTATTTTGGATTTCCATAATCACTTTGGAACCAAAACTCACACACAACTCATGGTAAATCATCACCCTAATATTACCATTAGATGTTTAACTGGTTGGAGTGAATGATCGTGTATCAGTATAAGATTTCTTATATGTTTTCAGATATCAATTCAATCCATTATTTAAATTAGAACCAGTTATATTCTTTATTCACAGTATGGTCTATTCATGCATTATGCCTATACTCATAGACCCATGGTACACCTATTTGTACCCCCGAATTCTAATTTATATGTCTTCAACGTATTGCTCCCAAAAATAGTGGAAGAAATACTCATGTCACCTGATCTACATATATATTTTATCACAGTGATATTCTGAACACAAAATTCAAAGGTCACACTTATGATTGTACCTAAGCCTAATTGGAAAGTGAGCATGGATTACTAAAGCCATCCTTGTCTAGGTTGACTAATGCTCTCAAATGTCAATTCTATGGGTGACTACACATTTGTTTCTGCCTAAGATTATATATTCAACCTCAACCCTGTTGAAAATGTCTATTCCTATCACTCACTTTATACTTTGCCTAATTTCCTAATGTCTATATTCATATTTGCTTTCCTACATATCTTCCCCAGTTCATCATTATGACTGACTCTTCACATGTGCTGACATTTACATTCACTCTGTAACAGACACCATATTGCTAAAGAACTTTTGGTCCAAATATTATACTCACTCTTCTGTATAAACCTACTGACTATCTTTCTAATCCTACCTACTATCCCTTTTTGACTTGATCTTCTCTTCTATATTCAATCCTCCAAGGTACAAGGTCTTATGCCATTGTATGTTGATTTATCAGAGACATCTGTACAGAATGTAATTCAAAGCTAAGTATCCCAATCAAGGGCCCAATGCCCCTCTGGCCTTCAAATCTTACTTAGATTTCTGTTTTCATACATATATTACACCTCTATATTATTATAAAAATCACAGGTTCCCAATACCATTCTTCATCCAGCAGAATGATTTCTAACCCAAATTGAACATGTTCTTAACCCCAAGCATTCACTGTTTCCTCAATCTCACTTTACAGAAGAGTAGGGACAGAGTAGGTCTTACAATACAGGAATGTAGAGGATCTTCCACCTGCTGAGAACCTCAAAGGTCCATGCAGAAATGATCCCTGGAGAAGATGTAGGCAGCTAGGAAGGACCTGAGAGAGTAAAAGTCATCTTCCGTGGCAAACAACCTGGTCAGGATGAAGGGATGTGTCTGAATGAGCCTCTCTCTTCTTCATGTGGACAAGATGGACCAAACCAGGCCTGTGTGGAGAGCTTTTCCTGGGTGCCGATGGTTGAGATACCATTCTAACTTGTGAAAGTGTCATAGGAAGCAGGGGCAGCCTCCATCTCATGGGACCCTTGGAAGCAACAGTTAAAACAAAGTTTTTTCCAAAGAAGTGACCTCATTCAGTTTCTGAAGGAAGTGGCCTCACCACACTTTCTTGGTGATGGAACTCTCTGAACATGGGATCCAGGAACCCAGGCACCCAGAGGCAGTTTCAGTGCCAGTCCCAGTGCGCACACTTGTTTGGATTTACCAAGGACAGAGTCAGTCTTTCTTGGTACCTACAGATGTGAGGATGGCCAATTGCCAGGCAAAGCTCTGAAGGGGGTCTTTCCTGAGAAAGCAAGTACTGGCTCAACCCTGGCTCCTGACAACTTCACAGAATTGGCCAAGAGGCCAGATCTGAGACAAGACACGCCATTTCGGGGGAACCTAGTATAGCCCACCAGTCAGAGGACACTGCGGGTAGTCACAGACCTCCTTGGGGGAAGGAGGTGGCTTTGTGGGTGTGGGTGTGAGTTTGTGGTTTGGTCTCCTGTTCTGAGTAGAGCTAGAAAAGTCTGTTTGTTTGGTTTTGAGTGGAATGTTTCTAGCAAGTCTTTTGACAAGGCGAGTGTTGCATTGTCTGTGTATCGCACTGTGTCCGTGGTTGTAGACATTAGAAAAGAGAATGCATCAATGGATGTGTCCTGTCTAGTAGAAAGCTTCCAGCATTCATCCTGCCCAATTTATGAATGGATGTGGCTTGCCTTATCCATGGGCAAAACCTACTATCTTCCTAAATTCCTGTTTTCTTCCTGAATTCTGGCCACTCTTCAGAATAGGCTCATGGTTTTGTGTCCAAGACATGTACCACCTCCAAGCTTGGTGACATGGCCATGTACTAGATAGCTGAAAGAAATGGCAAGCATCTCAGAAAACTCAGATATCAGAGGGCCCATTAAAGTCTCAGTGGAGAAACCCTTCTTTGGGCCTTTTGCTTATCTATTGTTCAGTTTCCCTGGATGTCAGCAAGGTCTTTGCCTCAGGACACACCTTTGTGAAGCCTGAAGAAAACAGTTTTCAAATGCAAACGAATGGGCATCACTTGTGGCTCTTTGCTTAATTGCTTTGCAAAGGGATGTGTCTGAGTCAGCCTCCTTGACATATGTGAGGCTGTGGCTTAGATTGTCAGCACCTGATGGATCTCAGGAAAGATCCCATATGTGCATCCAAAGCGAATATGGCAAAACAGCAGTCATTGTGGATGAAGTCTCTCGCCTTCCTCTGTAGGTCCCTGACGTGCATCCAGTGAGAATAGGGATCTTTTGGGTCAAATGTGTTTTTCAAAGCCCTTCAGAGGCTAGCTATTATGTGCTTGTGTTTTCTCATGACTCCAATTTACAGAAAAAGTCTGTACACCACCATCAGCAGGCCTCAAAGTTTAGAAGCTGAGCAGTATTAAAGGCAGGCCTATTTGATCACTCCTGGTTCAAAGAATGGTGTCCAGGCCACCTTGACATTAGGCAAATGAGGGGCAAGGGAGCTTATTGTGGACACTGTCTTAGGCTGCACCCCTCATTGAAAACTCCAGCCAGAGGTTATGAGGATTGTCTATATGGAAGAAGTTGAGGGCCTTGTGGCAGTGTTTTGGTTTGAATTGTGGTCATTTGTATGGCGGTGGAAGAGATGACTGGGTCCGCCTGGGCTTGAACTCTGGTGTGATTCCCCTTGGAGACTGAGTTCTGGAACTGACCTCAGAGAAGTATTGCCATGAATTGAGTTGGGATTTTCCGAGGCCACGAAAGAGAGTCCCCCCTGGAAACTGAGAACAAAGCCCAGGGTTACTTTCCACAGAACACTGGGAATCTCAGCCAGATTATCAGATGATTTTATTCTTAAGGACATGGAAGCCATAGTTGAGAGTCAAAACACACATCTACCTCACATTGTGGACCTTAGTGGGCCTGGTTTCATGTGACGTTTTTTGGCCCCTCTTTGGGAAGCCTTGTTTGTGAGAGTTCTCCAGAGCTTTCATTGAAATGATCTTTCTCACCATTAAATTGTTCCTGAATGAATGGAAACCCACAGTGCCTCCAACTTAATCCTTTAAAAATAGCTAGATAAATACCGTGCAATCTTTGAAATTCCCATGACCAGGTGGCACTGGAGAACCTTAGGATATCCTGTTGCTGATCATGAGTTTACCAGACAGGTGCCTTGATTGACGGCTTTCATGAAAATGATGAAGAACAGAGATGCCAGTGAGGTGGGGCCTGCTGAGTAGTGGGCCTAGAGCAGTGGTGTGCAGGTGTGTGATAAAACATCTGTGGTGGGGCCATGTGGATCTTCCATGGGCTTCCAAATGTCTTGTGACTGACATGGTGCAGCCAGCAGACCCTTATATATAAAGGCATCTTGTTATATGGAGAGGTTTCAGAACAATGTTCAGAATCAGGTTGCTATGGTCAAGGGGCCAAGCTCTGTGGGATAGAAGTATGGTTGGTGCTTTCTCCTAGGACCCTGACACACCACACGTGACAGAACTCCCTCCAGCACTGTGTCCCAGTTGAAGTCCTTGTATTTTGTGAAGCAAATACCAAACTCCCAGTGAAGCAGCAAGAAACACCACGAAAAGTGGAGGATGACCAAATGGCTTCACAGTTCCTACGGGGAGATACTTAGCCCCCATTGGCCACAGTTTACCTTCAAAGAGAGAATTCAGCACTTCTGCCTCATGTTCATTCGAAAATCAGAAACCATGTCCTCCAGGTCACATAGATGCAGACCCAGCTTTGATGGTCTCACTACAAAGGAAGCTAATGCTCCTGACAACAACATATATTTCAAGAGCCCAACCTCAGAGGCAGTTTCTCAAGAAGTCTTTAGGCCAGCAGAGCTCCATGTTTGTGGAGTGTTTATCCTCTCCCTTACTTATGGAAACTCCTCTACCACCTCCAAAGTTGTGAACTCCTGAGCATTTTTCATTTCACATATGTATTCAAAGATTTTCTAACTCTTCTCCTCGAATTGCGTCTTACTTGTGGCAAGGGTATTGTCAAGGCATTTTTCTGGAGGACAGTGGGAAGATTTTGTGTAGCACATATTTGCATACACCTTGGATTCATTTTCCTATTTTCCATTCCAAATACTTAATCCCTGACACTAACCCATACCCTACTAGACTCTGACTACAAATCCTAATATGATAGAAAAAATAACCCAATCAGAATATAAATACAAGCAGTTCAGAGGAGGCATGGTGTGTAGTTGGACAGGCCTTTTGCATTATAAAGGGTAGATGTTATGAATCTAGTCCAATGTAATAGTTCTCCATGTGTTTTTAAACTTAAAACATATGTGAATTCCTGTCTCCCTTTCTCTGCAGCCTATTCAGCACATGTATTTTTACATGCACATAGAGAATCCTACCTGGTTTCCCAGCTACATTCTTGTGAGGTGGCTTACTTGGCAGATACAAACTGTGAGAAGAAATCACTCCTCCTAAATGCTGTTGAAACTGAAAATCAACCTATGGGTGAGCTTCCTACTTCAACAACATGATACATACATCCATGTTCAGTAAAATAAATATTTCTGGATCTCGGGATGATATATATTACATGATGAATTTCAATTGGCATATATATTTTTACTTTTTAATGTTTCTCTGTGTGTGTTTTGTTTGTATATATATATATATATATATATATTTATATATATATATATACACACACACACTCTCCAGATTTTTCAAAATATAAAATATGTGTGTCTTATTTTACACTCTCTGAATTCATGCTCATGTATGTGGATTTATAATCAACTTTTCACAAGATTATTCTCAGAAATATTCATCCACCTGAAATACATAGTTGTTTTCCAGTACTTAAAACTAACTTCAGTGAATGGTGCATAGATATCTTAACATTTCTAGAGTAACTGACCCTGTTTAACATAAATGCAAGTAGACTCCTATGGGACATGATGTGTATTTTGACATTTATTTTTATTCAACACTGGTACACTACTATTTCTTCAGTTGATGCACATCATAGAATATATATTTCATCCTCAAGTTCACAAATTTCTAGGCATTTGGTTCACTTTCAATCAAATCCTGCTTCAGAACACATGTATTCCTCCATGTTTCTTGACTGGTCTTTTCATGAGACTTCTTTCCAAACACATTATTTTGGATTTCCATAATCACTTTGGAACCAAAACTCACACACCCCTCATGGTAAATCATCACCCTAATATTACCATTAGATGTTTAACTGGTTGGAGTGAATGATCGTGTATCAATATAAGATTTCTTATATGTTTTCAGATATCAATTCAATCCATTATTTAAATTAGAACCAGTTATATTCTTTATTCACAGTATGGTGTATTCATGCATTATGCCTATACTCATAGACCCATGGTACACCTATTTGTACCCCCGAATTCTAATTTATACGTCTTCAACGTATTGCTCCCAAAAATAGTGGAAGAAATACTCATGTCACCTGATCTACATATATATTTTATCACAGTGATATTCTGAACACAAAATTCAAAGGTCACACTTATGATTGTACCTAAGCCTAATTGGAAAGTGAGCATGGATTACTAAAGCCATCCTTGTCTAGGTTGACTAATGCTCTCAAATGTCAATTCTATGGGTGACTACACATTTGTTTCTGCCTAAGATTATATATTCAACCTCAACCCTGTTGAAAATGTCCAATCCTATCATTCACTTTATACTTTGCCTAATTTCCTAATGTCTATATTCATATTTGCTTTCCTACATATCTTCCCCAGTTCATCATTATGACTGACTCTTCACATGTGCTGACATTTACATTCACTCTGTAACAGACACCATATTGCTAAAGAACTTTTGGTCCAAATATTATACTCACTCTTCTGTATAAACCTACTGACTATCTTTCTAATCCTACCTACTATCCCTTTTTGACTTGATCTTCTCTTCTACATTCAATCCTCCAAGGTACAAGGTCTTATGCCATTGTATGTTGATTTATCAGAGACATCTGTACAGAATGTAATTCAAAGCTAAGTATTTCAATCAAGGGCCCAATGCCCCTCTGGCCTTCAAATCTTACTTAGATTTCTGTTTTCATACATATATTACACCTCTATATTATTATAAAAATCACAGGTTCCCAATACCATTCTTCATCCAGCAGAATGATTTCTAACCCAAATTGAACATGTTCTTAACCCCAAGCATTCACTGTTTCCTCAATCTCACTTTACAGAAGAGTAGGGACAGAGTAGGTCTTACAATACAGGAATGTAGAGGATTGTCCACCTGCTGAGAACCTCAAAGGTCCATGCAGAAATGATCCCTGGAGAAGATGTAGGCAGCTAGGAAGGACCTGAGAGAGTAAAAGTCATCTTCCGTGGCAAACAACCTGGTCAGGATGAAGGGATGTGTCTGAATGAGCCTCTCTCTTCTTCATGTGGACAAGATGGACCAAACCAGGCCTGTGTGGAGAGCTTTTCCTGGGTGCCGATGGTTGAGATACCATTCTAACTTGTGAAAGTGTCATAGGAAGCAGGGGCAGCCTCCATCTCATGGGACCCTTGGAAGCAACAGTTAAAACAAAGTTTTTTCCAAAGAAGTGACCTCATTCAGTTTCTGAAGGAAGTGGCCTCACCACACTTTCTTGGTGATGGAACTCTCTGAACATGGGATCCAGGAACCCAGGCACCTAGAGGCAGTTTCAGTGCCAGTCCCAGTGCGCACACTTGTTTGGATTTACCAAGGACAGAGTCAGTCTTTCTTGGTACCTACAGATGTGAGGATGGCCAATTGCCAGGCAAAGCTCTGAAGGGGGTCTTTCCTGAGAAAGCAAGTAGTGGCTCAACCCTGGCTCCTGACAACTTCACAGAATTGGCCAAGGAGGCCAGATCTGAGACAAGACATGCCATTTCGGGGGAACCTAGTATAGCCCAACAGTCGGAGGACACTGTGGGTAGTCACAGACCTCCTTGGGGGAAGGAGGTGGCTTTGTGGGTGTGGGTGTGAGTTTGTGGTTTGGTCTCCTGTTCTGAGTAGAGCTAGAAAAGTCTGTTTGTTTGGTTTTGAGTGGAATGTTTCTAGCAATTCTTTTGACAAGGCGAGTGTTGCATTGTCTGTGTATCGCACTGTGTCCGTGGTTGTAGACATTAGAAAAGAGAATGCATCAATGGATGTGTCCTGTCTAGTAGAAAGCTTCCAGCATTCATCCTGCCCAATTTATGAATGGATGTGGCTTGCCTTATCCATGGGCAAAACCTACTATCGTCCTAAATTCCTGTTTTCTTCCTGAATTCTGGCCACTCTTCAGAATAGGATCATGGTTTTGTGTCCAAGACATGTACCACCTCCAAGCTTGGTGACATGGCCATGTACTAGATAGCTGAAAGAAATGGCAAGCATCTCAGAAAACTCAGATATCAGAGGGCCCATTAAAGTCTCAGTGGAGAAACCCTTCTTTGGGCCTTTTGCTTATCTATTGTTCAGTTTCCCTGAATGTCAGCAAGGTCTTTCCCTCAGGACACAACTTTGTGAAGCCTGAAGAAAACAGTTTTCAAATGCAAACGAATGGGCATCACTTGTGGCTCTTTGCTTAATTGCTTTGCAAAGGGATGTGTCTGAGTCAGCCTCCTTGACATATGTGAGGCTGTGGCTTAGATTGTCAGCACCTGATGGATCTCAGGAAAGATCCCATATGTGCATCCAAAGCGAATATGGCAAAACAGCAGTCATTGTGGATGAAGTCTCTCGCCTTCCTCTATAAGGTCCCTGACGTGCAACCAGTGAGAATAGGGATCTTTTGGGTCAAATGTGTTTTTCAAAGCCCTTCAGAGGCTAGCCATTATGTGCTTGTGTTTTCTCATGACTCCAATTTACAGAAAAAATCTGTACACCACCATCAGCAGGCCTCAAAGTTTAGAAGCTGAGCAGTATTAAAGGCAGGCCTATTTGATCACTCCTGGTTCAAAGAATGGTGTCCAGGCCACCTTGACATTAGGCAAATGAGGGGCAAGGGAGCTTATTGTGGACACTGTCTTAGGCTGCACCCCTCATTGAAACCTCCAGCCAGAGGTTATGAGGATTGTCTATATGGAAGATGTTGAGGGCCTTGTGGCAGTGTTTTGATTTGAATTGTGGTCATTTGTATGGCGGTGGAAGAGATGACTGGGTCCGCCTGGGCTTGAACTCTGGTGTGATTCCCCTTGGAGACTGAGTTCTGGAACTGACCTCAGAGAAGTATTGCCATGAATTGAGTTGGGATTTTCCGAGGCCACGAAAGAGAGTCCCCCCTGGAAACTGAGAACAAAGCCCAGGGTTACTTTCCACAGAACACTGGGAATCTCAGCCAGATTATCAGATGATTTTATTCTTAAAGACATGGAAGCCATAGTTGAGAGTCAAAACACACATCTACCTCACATTGTGGACCTCAGTGGGCCTGGTTTCATGTGACGTTTTTTGGCCACTCTTTGTGAAGCCTTGTTTGTGAGAGTTCTCCAGAGCTTTCATTGAAATGATCTTTCTCACCATTAAATGGTTCCTGAATGAATGGAAACCCACAGTGCCTCCAACTTAATCCTTTAAAAATAGCTAGATAAATACCGTGCAATCTTTGAAATTCCCATGACCAGGTGGCACTGGAGAACCTTAGGATATCCTGTTGCTGATCATGGGTTTACCAGACAGGTGCCTTGATTGAAGGCTTTCATGAAAATGATGAAGAACAGAGATGCCAGTGAGGTGGGGCCTGCTGAGTAGTGGGCCTAGAGCAGTGCTGTGCAGGTGTGTGATAAAACATCTGTGGTGGGGCCATGTGGATCTTCCATGGGCTTGCAAATGTCTTGTGAGTGACATGGTGCAGCCAGCAGACCCTTATATATAAAGGCATCTTGTTATATGGAGAGGTTTCAGAACAATGTTCAGAATCAGGTTGCTATGGTCAAGGGGCCAAGCTCTGTGGGATATATGCTTGCTTGGTGCTTTCTCCTAGGACCCTGACACACCACACGTGACAGAACTCCCTCCAGCACTGTGTCCCAGTTGAAGTCCTTGTATTTCGTGAAGCAAATACCAAACTCCCAGTGAAGCAGCAAGAAACACCACGAAAATTGGAGGATGACCAAATGGCTTCACAGTTCCCACGGGGAGATACTTAGCCCCCAGTGGCCACAGTTTACCTAAAAAGAGAGAATTCAGCACTTCTGCCTCATGTTCATTGGAAAATCAGAAAAAATGTCCTCCAGGTCACATAGATGCAGACCCAGCTTTGATGGTCTCACTACAAAGGAAGCTAATGCTCCTGACAACAACATATATTTCAAGAGCCCAACCTCAGAGGCAGTTTCTCAAGAAGTCTTTAGGCCAGCAGAGCTCCATGTTTGTGGAGGTTTTATCCTCTCCCTTACTTATGGAAACTCATCTACCACCTCCAAAGTTGTGAACTCCTGAGCACTTTTCATTCCACATATGTATTCAAAGATTTTCTAACTCTTCTCCTGGAATTGCGTCTTACTTGGGGCAAGGGTATTGTCAAGGCATTTTTCTGGATGACAGTGGGAAGATTTTGTGTAGCACATATTTGCATACACATTGGATTCATTTTCCTATTATCCATTCCAAATACTGAATCTCTGACACTAACCCATACCCTACTAGACTCTGACTACAAATCCTAATATGATAGAAAGAAATAACCCAAACAGAATAGAAAACAAGCAGTTCAGAGGAGGCATGGTGTGTAGTTGCACAGGCCTTTTGCATTATAAAAGGTAGATGTTATGAATCTAGTCCATTGTGATAGTTCTCCATGTGTTTTTAAACTTAACAAATATGTGAATTCCTGTCTCCCTTTCTCTGCAGCCTATTCAGCACATGTATTTTTACATGCACATAGAGAATCCTACCTGGTTTCCCAGCTACATTCTTGTGATGTGGCTGACTTGGCAGATACAAACTGTGAGAAGAAATCACTCCTCCTAAATTCTGTTGGAACTGAAAATCAACCTATGGGTGAGCTTCCTACTTCAACAACATGATACATACATCCATGTTCAGTAAAATAAATATTTCTAGATCTTGGGATGACATATATTTCATGATGAATTTCAATTGGCATATATATTTTTACTTTTTAATGTCTCTCTGTGTGTGTTTTTTGTGTATATATATGTGTATAAATATATATATATATATATATATATATATGTATATTTACACACACACCCTCTGCAGATTTTTCAAAATATAAAATATGTGTGTCTTATTTTACACTCCCTGAATTCTTGTTCATGTATGTGGATTTATAATCAACATTTCACAAGATTATTCTCAGAAATATTCATCCACCTGAAATACATATTTGTTTCCTAGTACTGAAAACTAACTTCAGTGAATGGTGCAAAGAAATCCTAACATTTCTACGGTAACTGACCCTGTTTAACATCCATGCAAGTAGACTCCTATGGGACATGATGTGTATTTTGATATTTATTTTTATTCAACACTGGTACATTACTCTTTCTTAAGTTGATGAACATCATAGGATATATATTTCATCCTCAAGTTCACAAATTTCTAGGCATTTGGTTCACTTTCAATCAAATCCTGCTTCAGAACACATGTATTCCTCCACGTTTCTTGACTGGTCTTTTCATGAGACTTCTTTCCAAACACATTATTTTGGATTTCCATTATCACTTTGGAACCGAAACTCACACACCCCTCATGGTAAACCATCACCCTAATATTACCATTAGATGTATAACTGTTTGGAATGAATGATCTTGTATCAATATAAGATTTCTTATATGTTTTCAGATATCAATTCAATCCATTATTTAAATTGGAACAGTTATATTCTTTATTAACAGTATGGTCTATTCATGCATTATCTCTATACTCATAGACCCAGGGTACACCTATTTGAACCCCCGAATTCTAATTTATACGTCTTCAACATATTGCTCCCAAAAATAGTGGAAGAAATACTCATGTCACCTGATGTACATATATATTTTATCACAGTGATATTCTGAACACAAAATGCAAAGGTCACACTTATGATTGTACCTAAGCCTAATTAGAAAGTGAGCATGGATTACTAAAGCCATCCTTTTCTAGGTTGGCTAATGCTCTCAAATGTCAATTCTATTGGTGACTACACATTTGTTTCTGCCTATGATTATATATTCAACCTCAACCCTGTTGAAAATGTCTAATCCTATCACTCACTTTATACTTTGCCTAATTTCCTAATGTCTATATTCATATCTGCTTTCCTACATATCTTCCCCAGTTCATCATTGTGACTGACTCTTCACATGTGCTGACATTTACATTCACTCTCTAACAGACACCCTATTGCTAAAGAACTTTTGATCCAAATATTATACTTACTCTTCTTCCTAAACCTACTGACTATCTTTCTAATCCTACCTACTATCTCTTTTTGACTTGATCTTCTCTTCTACATTCAATCTTCCAAGGTACAAGGTCCTATGCCATTGTATGTTGATTTATCACAGACATCTGTACAGAATGTAATTCAAAGCTAAGTATCCCAATCAAGGGCCCAATGCCCTTCTGGCCTTCAAATCTTACTTAGATTTCTGTTTTCATACATATATTTCACCTCTATATTATTATAAATATCACAGGTTCCCAATACCCTTCTTCATCCAGCAGAATGATTTCTAACCCAAATTGAACATGTTCTTAACCCCAAGCATTCACTGTTTCCTCAATCTCACTTTACAGAAGAGCAGGGACAGAGTTGGTCTTACAATACAGGAATATAGGGAATCTTCCACCTTCTGTGAACCTTCAAGGTCCATGCAGAAATGATCCCTGGAGAAGATGTAGGCAGCTAGGAAGGACCTGAGAGAGTAAAAGTCATCTTCCGTGGCAAACAACCTGGTCAGGATGAAGGGATGTGTCTGAATGAGCCTCTCTCTTCTTCATGTAGACAAGATGGACCAAACCAGGCCTGTGTGGAGAGCTTTTCCTGGGTGCCTATGGTTGATATACCATTCTAACTTGTGAAAGTGTCACAGGAAGCAGGGGCAGCCTCCATCTCATGGGACCCTTTGAAGCAACAGTTAGGACAAAGTGTTTTCCAAGGCAGTGACCTCATTCAGTTCCTGAAGGAAGTGACCTCACCACACTTCCTTGGTGATGGAACTCTCTGAACTTGGGATCCAGGAAGCCAGGCACCCAGAGGCAGTCCCAGTGCCAGTCCCAGTGGGCTCACTTGTTTGGATTTACCAAAGACAGAGTCAGTCTTTCTTGGTACCTACAGATGTGAGGATGGCCAATTGCCAGGAAAGCTCTGAAGGGAGTCTTTCCTGAGAAAGCAGGTAGTGGCTCACCCCTGGCTCCTGACAACTTAACAGAATTGGCCAAAAAGGGCCAGATCTGAGACAAGAAGGCCATTTCGGGGGAACCGAGTATGGCCCACCATTCAGAGGACACTGTGGGTAGTCACAGACCTCTTTGGGTGAAGGAGGTGGCTTTGTGTGTGTGGGTGTGAGTTTGTGGTTTGGTCTCATGTTCTGAGAAGAGCTAGGAAAGGCGGTTTGTTTGGTTTGGAGTGGACTGTTTCTAGAAAGTCTTTTGACAAGGCGAGTGTTCTTTTTCTGTGTATCGCACTGTGTCCGTGGTTGTAGACATTAGAAAAGAGAATGCATCAATGGATGTGTCCTGTCTAGTAGAAAGCTTCCAGCATTCATCCTGCCCAATTTATGAATGGACTGCGGCTTGCCTTATCCATGGGGAAAACCTACTATCTTCCTTAATTCCTGTTTTCTTCCTGAATTCTGGCCACTCTTCAGAATAGGCTCATGGTTTTGTGTCCAAGATATGTACCACCTCCAAGCTTCATGACATGGCCATGTACTAGATAGCTGAAAGGAATGGCGAGCATCTCAGAAAATGTCTCAGTGGAGAAACCCTACTTTGGGCCTTTTGCTTTCCTATTGTTCTGTTTCCCTGGATGTCAGCAAGGTCTTTCCCTCAGGACACAACTTTGTGAAGCCTGAAGAAAACAGTTTTCAAATGCAAACGAATGGGCATCACTTGTGGCTCTTTGCTTAATTGCTTTGCAAAGGGATGTGTCTGAATCAGCCTCTTGGCCCTGTGTGAGGCTGTGGCTTAGATTGTCAGCACTTGATGGATCTCAGGAAAGATCCCATATGTGCATCCAAAGCCAATATGGCAAAACAGCAGTCATTGTGGATGAAGTCTCTCGCCTTCCTCTGTAAGGTCCCTGACCTGCATCAAGTGAGAATAGGGATGCTTTGGGTCAAATGAGTTTTTCAAAGCCCTGCAGAGGCTAGCCATTATGTGCTTGTGTTTTCTCATGACTCCAATTTGCACAAAAAATCTGTACCCCACCATCAGCAGGCCTCAAAGTTTAGAAGCTGAGCAGTATTAAAGGCAGGCCTATTTGATCACTCCTGGTTCAAAGACGGGTTTCCAGGCCACCCTGACATTAGGCAAATGAGGGGCAAGGGAGCTTATTGTGGTCACTGTTTTAGGCTGCGCCCCTCATGAAAACCTCCAGCCAGAGGTTATGAGGATTGTCTATATGGAAGAAGTTGAGAGCCTTGTGGAAGTGTTTTGGTTTGAATTGTGGTCATTTGTATGGCGGTGTAAGGGATGACTGGGTCCGCCTGGGCTTGAACTCTGGTGTGATTCCCCTTGGAGACTGAGTTCTGGAACTGACCTCAGAGAAGTATTGCCATGAATTGAGTTAGGATTTTCCGAGGCCACGCATGAGAGTCCCCCCTGAAAACTGAGATCGAAGCCCAGGGTGACTTGCCACAGAACACTGGGAATCTCAGCCAGGATATCACATGATTTTATTCTTAAAGACCTGGAAGCCATAGTTGAGAGTCAAAACACACATGGACCTCACATTGTAGACCTCAGAGGGCCTGGTTTCATGTGACGTTTTTTGGCCACTCTTTGGGAAGCCTTGTTTGTGAGAGTTCTCCAGAGCTTTCATTGACATGATCTTTCTCACCATTAAATGCTTCCTGAATGAACGGATACTCACAGTGCCTCCAACTTCATCCTTTAAAAATGGCTTGATAAATACTGTGCAATCATTGAAATTCCCATAACCAGGTGGCACTGGAGAACCTTAGGATGTCCTGTTGCTGATGATGAGTTTACCCGACAGGTGCCTTGATTGATGGCTTTCATGAAAATGATGAAGAACAGAGATGCCAGTGAGGTGAGGCCTGCTGAGTAGTGGGCCTAGAGCAGTGAAGTGCAGGTGTGTGATAAAACATCTGTGGTGGGGCCATGTGGATCTGCCATGGGCTTCCAAATGTCTTGTGACTGACATGGTGCAGCCAGCAGACCCTTATATATAAAGGCATCTTGTTATATGGAGAGGTTTCAGAACAATGTTCAGAATCAGGTTGCTATGGTCAAGGGGCCAAGCTCTGTGGGATAGAAGCATGGTTGGTGCATTCTCCTAGGACCCTGACACACCACACGTGACAGAACTCCCTCCAGCACTGTGTCTTAGTTGAAGTCCTTGTATTTTGTGAAGCAAATACCAAACTCCCAGTGCATCAGCAAGAAACACCACGAAAAGTGGAGGATGACCAAATGGCTTCACAGTTCCCAAGGGGAGATACTTAGCCCCCAGTGGCCACAGTTTACCTACAAAGAGAGAATTCAGCACTTCTGCCTCATGTTCGTTGGAAAATCAGAAACCATGTCCTCCAGGTCACATAGATGCAGACCCAGCTTTGATGGTCTCACTACAAAGGAAGCTAATGCTCCTGACTACAACATATATTTCAAGAGCCCAACCTCAGAGGCAGTTTCTCAAGAAGTCTTTAGGCCAGCAGAGCTCCAATTTTGTGGAGTGTTTATCCTCTCCCTTACTTATGGAAACTCCTCTACCACTTCCAAAGTTGTGAACTCCTGAGCATTTTTCATTCCACATATGTATTCAAAAATTTTCTAACCCTTCTTCTCGAAATGCGTCTTACTTGGGGCAAGGGTATTGTCAAGGCATTTTTCTGGATGACAGTGGGAAGATTTTGTGTAGCACATATTTGCATACACATTGGATTCATTTTCCTATTTTCCATTCCAAATACTGAATCCCTGACACTAACCCATACCCTACTAGACTCTGACTACAAATCCTAATATGATAGAGAAAATTAACCAAAACAGAATAGAAATACAAGCAGTTCAAAGGAGGCATGGTGTGTAGTTGGACAGGCCTTTTGCATTATAAAGGGTAGATATTATGAATTTAGTCCAATGTAATAGTTCTCCATGTGTTTTTAAACTTAACCAATATGTGAATTCCTGTCTCCCTTTCTCTGCAGCCTATTTAGCACATGTATTTTTACATGCACATAGTGAATCCTACCTGGTTTCCCAGCTACATTCTTGTGAGGTGGCTGACTTGGCAGATACAAATTTTGAGAAGAAATCAGTCCTCCTAAATGCTGTTGGAACTGAAAATCAACCTATGGGTGAGCTTCCTACTTGAACAACATGATACATACATCCATGTTCAGTAAAATAAATATTTCTGGATCTTGGGATGATATATATTTCATTATGAATTTCAATTCGTATATATATTTTTACTTTTTAATGTCTCTCTGTGTGTGTTTTGTGTATATATATATATATATGTATATGTATATACACACTCACACATAGTCTCCAGATTTTTCAAAATATAAAATATGTGTGTCTTATTTTACACTCCCTGAATTCATGTACATGTATGTGGATTTATAATCAACTTTTCACAAGATTATTCTCAGAAATATTCATCCACCTGGAATACATATTTGTTTCCTAGTACTGAAAACTAACTTCAGTGAATGGTGCATAGAAATCCTAACATTTCTACAGTAGCTGACCCTGTTTAACATCAATGCAAGTAGACTCCTATGGGACATGATGTGTATTTTGACATTTATTTTTATTCAACACTGGTACATTACTGTTTCTTCAGTTGATGCACATCATAGGATATATATTTCATCCTCAAGTTCACAAATTTCTAGGCATTTGGTTCACATTCCATCAAATCCTGCTTCAGAACACATATATTCCTCCATGTTTCTTGACTGGTCTTTTTATGAGACTTCTTTCCAAACACATTATTTTGGATTTCCATAATCACTTTGGAACCAAAACTCACACACCCCTCATGGTAAACCATAACCCTAATATTACCATTAGATGTATAACTGGTTGGAATGAATTATCTTTATCAATATAAGATTTCTTATAAGTTTTCTGATATCAATTCAATCCATTATTTAAATTGGAACCAGTTATATTCTTTATTAACAGTATGGTCTATTCATGCATTATCTCTATACTCATAGACCCAGGGTACACCTATTTGTAAGCCCGAATTCTAATTTATACATCTTCAACGTATTGCTCCCCAAAATAGGGGAAGGAATACTCATGTGACGTGATGTACATATATATTTTATCACAGTAATATTCTGGACACAAAATGCAAAGGTCACACTTATGATTGTACCTAAGCCTAATTGGAGAGTGAGCAAGGATTACTAAAACCTATCTTGTCTAGGTTGCCTAATGCTCTCTAATGTCAATCCTATTGGTGACTACACATTTGTTTCTGCCTAAGATTATATATTCAACCTCAACCCTGTTGACAGTGTCTAATCTTATCACTCACTTTATACTTTGTCTAATTTCTAATGTCTATATTCATATCTGCTTTCCTACATATCTTCCCCAGTTCATTATTGTCACTGACTCTTCACAGGTGCTGACATTTACATTCACTCTCTAACAGACACCCTATTACTAAAGAACTTTTCGTCCAAATATAATACTCACTCGTCTTCCTAAACCTACTGACT
The DNA here is from genome assembly GCF_052094955.1 of Ictidomys tridecemlineatus. Lineage (NCBI taxonomy): Eukaryota > Metazoa > Chordata > Mammalia > Rodentia > Sciuridae > Ictidomys > Ictidomys tridecemlineatus. The sequence continues at coordinate 123,043,595 of NC_135480.1, read as the reverse complement.
ATCTTTCTAATCCTACCTACTATCCCTTTTTGACTGGATCTTCTCTTCTACATTCAATCATCCAAGGTATAAGGTCCTATGCCATTGTACATGGATTTATCAGAGACATCTGTGCAGAATGTAACTCAAAGCTAAGTATCCCAATCAAGGGCCCAATGCCCTTCTGGCCTTCAAATCTTACTTAGATTTCTGTTTTCATACATATATTTCACCTCTATATTATTATAAATATCACAGGTTCCCAATACCATTCTTCATCCAGCAGAATGGTTTCTATCCCTAATCGAACATGTTCTTAACCCCAAGCATTCACCGTTTCCTCAATCTCACTTTACAGAAGTGCAGGGACAGAGTTGGTCTTACAATACAGGAATGTAGGGGATCTTCCACCTGCTGAGAACCTCCAAGGTCCATGCAGAAATGATCCCTGGAGAAGATGTAGGCAGCTAGGAAAAACCTGAGAGAGGAAAAGTCATCTTCCGTGGCAAACAACCTGGACAGGATGAAGGGATGTGTCTGAATGAGCCTCTATCTTCTTAATGTAGACAAGATGGACCAAACCAGGCCTGTGTGGAGAGCTTTTCTTGGGTGCCTATCGTTGATATACCATTCTAACTTGTGAAAGTGTCACAGAAAGCAGGGGCAGCCTCCATCTCATGGGACCCTTGGAAGCAACAGTTAGGACAAAGTGGTTTCCAAGGCAGTGACCTCATTCAGTTCCTGAAGGAAGTGACCTCACCACACTTCCTTGGTGATGGAACTCTCTAAACGTGGGATCCAGGAAGACAGGGACCCAGAGGCAGTCCAGTGTCAGTCCCAGTGGGCTCACTTGTTTGGATTTACCTAGGACAGAGTCAGTCTTTCTTGCTACCTACAGATGTGAGGATGGCCAATTGCCAGGAAATCTCTGAAGGGGGTCTTTCCTGAGAAAGCAGGTAGTGGCTCATCCCTGGCTCCTGAAAACTTCACAGAATTGGCCAAGGAGGCCACATCTGAGACAGGACAGGACATTTCGAGGGAACCTAGTATGGCCCACCAGTCAGAGGACACTGCGGGTAGTCACAGACGTCCTTAGGGTAAGGAGGTGGCTTTGTGGGTGTGTGGGGGAGTTTGTGGTTTGGTCTCATGTTCTGAGAAATGCTAGGAAATGCGGTTTGTTTGGTTTGGAGTGGACTGTTTCTAGCAAGTCTTTTGACAAGGCGAGTGTTGCTTTGTCTGTGTGTCACACTCTGTCCGTGGTTGTAGACATTAGAAAAGAGAATGCATCAATGGATCCGTCCTGTCTAGTAGAAATCTTCCAGCATTCATCCTGCCCAATTTATGAATGGACTGCGGCTTGCATTATCCATTAGCACAGCCTACTATCTTCCTAAATTCCTGTTTTCTTCCTAAATTCTGGCCACTCTTCAGAATAGGCTCATGGTTTTGTGTCCAAGATATGTACCACCTGCAAGCTTGGTGACATGGCCATGTACTAGATAGCTGAAAGGTATGGCGAGCATCTCAGAAAACTCAGATATCAGTGGGCCCATTAAAGTCTCAGTGGAGAAACCCTGCTTTGGGCCTTTTGCTTACCTATTGTTCTCTTTCCCTGGATGTCAGCAAGGTCTTTGCCTCAGGACACACCTTTGTGAAGCCTGAAGAAAACAGTTTTCAAATGCAAACGAATGGGCATCACTTGGGTCTCTTTGCTTAACTGCTTTGCAAAGGGATGTGTCTGAATCAGCCTCTTTGCCCTGTGTGAGGCTGTGGCTTAGATTGTCAGCACCTGATGGATCTCAGGAAAGATCCCATATGTGCATCCAAAGCCAATATGGCAAAACAGCAGTCATTGTGGATGAAGTCTCTCGGCTTCCTCTGTAAGGTCCCTGACCTGCATCAAGTGAGAATAGGGATCCTTTGGGTCAAATGAGTTTTTCAAAGCCCTGCAGAGGCTAGCCATTATGTGCTTGTGTTTTCTCATGACTCCAATTTACACAAAAAATCTGTACCCCACCATCAGCAGGCCTCAAAGTTTAGAAGCTGAGCAGTATTAAAGGCAGGCCTATTTGATCACTCCTGGTTCAAAGAAGAGTGTCCAGGAAACCCTGACATTAGGGAAATGAAGGGCAAGGGAGCTTATTGTGGACACTGTCTTAGGCTGCGCCCCTCATGGAAACCTCCAGCCAGAAGTTATGAGGATTGTCTATATGGAAGAAGTTGAGAGCCTTGTGGCAGTGTTTTGTTTGAATTGTGGTCATTTGTATGGCGGTGGAAGAGATGACTGGGTCCGCGTGGGCTTGAACTCTGGTGTGATTGCCCTTAAAGTCTGAATTCTGGAACTCAACTCAGAGAAGTATTGCCATGAATTGAGTTGAGATTTACTGAGGCCACGCATGAGAGACCCTCCTGGAATCTGAGAACAAAGCCCAGGGTTACTTTTCACAGAACACTGGGAATCTCAGCCAGATCATCAGATGATTTTATTCTTAAAGACATGGAAGCCATAGTTGAGAGTCAAAACACACATCTACCTCACATTGTGGACCTCAGTGGGCCTGGTTTCATGTGACGTTTTTTTGCCACTCTTTGGGAAGCCTTGTTTGTGAGAGTTCTCCAGAGCTTTCATTGAAATGATCTTTCTCACCATTAAATGGTTCCTGAATGAATGGAAACCCACAGTGCCTCCAACTTAATCCTTTAAAAATAGCTAGATAAATACCGTGCAATCTTTGAAATTCCCATGACCAGGTGGCACTGGAGAACCTTAGGATATCCTGTTGCTGATCATGGGTTTACCAGACAGGTGCCTTGATTGAAGGCTTTCATGAAAATGATGAAGAACAGAGATGCCAGTGAGGTGGGGCCTGCTGAGTAGTGGGCCTAGAGCAGTGGTGTGCAGGTGTGTGATAAAACATCTATGGTGGGGACATGTGGATCTTCCACGGGCTTCCAAATGTCTTGTGACTGACATGGTGCAGCCAGCAAACCCTTATATATAAAGGCATCTTGTTATATGGAGAGGTTTCAGAACAATGTTCAGAATCAGGTTGCTATGGTCAAGGGGCCAAGCTCTGTGGGATAGAAGCATGGTTGGTACATTCTTTTAGGACCCTGACACACCACACGTGACAGAACTCCCTCCAGCACTGTGTCCCAGTTGAAGTCCTTGTATTTCGTGAAGCAAATACCAAACTCCCAGTGAAGCAGCAAGAAACACCACGAAAAGTGGAGGATGACCAAATGGCTTTACAGTTCCCACGGGGAGATACTTAGCCCCCATTGGCCACAGTTTACCTTCAAAGAGAGAATTCAGCACTTCTGCCTCATGTTCATTGGAAAATCAGAAACCATGTCCTCCAGGTCACATAGATGCAGACCCAGCTTTGATGGTCTCACTACAAAGGAAGCTAATGCTCCTGACAACAACATATATTTCAAGAGCCCAACCTTAGAGGCAGTTTCTCAAGAAGTCTTTAGGCCAGCAGAGCTCCATGTTTGTGGAGTGTTTATCCTCTCCCTTACTTATGGAAACTCCTCTACCACCTCCAAAGTTGTGAACTCCTGAGCATTTTTCATTCCACATATGTATTCAAAGATTTTCTAACTCTTCTCCTCGAATTGCGTCTTACTTGTGGCAAGGGTATTGTCAAGGCATTTTTCTGGAGGACAGTGGGAAGATTTTGTGTAGCACATATTTGCATACACATTGGATTCATTTTCCTATTTTCCATTCCAAATACTTAATCCCTGACACTAACCCATACCCTACTAGACTCTGACTACAAATCCTAATATGATAGAAAAAATAACCCAATCAGAATATAAATACAAGCAGTTCAGAGGAGGCATGGTGTGTAGTTGGACAGGCCTTTTGCATTATAAAGGGTAGATGTTATGAATCTAGTCCAATGTAATAGTTCTCCATGTGTTTTTAAACTTAAAACATATGTGAATTCCTGTCTCCCTTTCTCTGCAGCCTATTCAGCACATGTATTTTTACATGCACATAGAGAATCCTACCTGGTTTCCCAGCTACATTCTTGTGAGGTGGCTGACTTGGCAGATAAAAACTGTGAGAAGAAATCACTCCTCCTAAATGCTGTTGAAACTGAAAATCAACCTATGGGTGAGCTTCCTACTTCAACAACATGATACATACATCCATGTTCAGTAAAATAAATATTTCTGGATCTCGGGATGATATATATTACATGATGAATTTCAATTGGCATATATATTTTTACTTTTTAATGTTTCTCTGTGTGTGTTTTGTTTGTATATATATATATATATATATATATATTATATATATATATATATATATACACACACACACTCTCCAGATTTTTCAAAATATAAAATATGTGTGTCTTATTTTACACTCTCTGAATTCATGCTCATGTATGTGGATTTATAATCAACTTTTCACAAGATTATTCTCAGAAATATTCATCCACCTGAAATACATAGTTGTTTTCCAGTACTTAAAACTAACTTCAGTGAATGGTGCATAGAAATCCTAACATTTCTACAGTAACTGACCCTGTTTAACATCAATGCAAGTAGACTCCTATGGGACATGATGTGTATTTTGACATTTATTTTTATTCAACACTGGTACACTACTATTTCTTCAGTTGATGCACATCATAGAATATATATTTCATCCTCAAGTTCACAAATTTCTAGGCATTTGGTTCACTTTCCATAAAATCCTGCTTCAGAACACATGTATTCCTCCATGTTTCTTGACTGGTCTTTTCATGAGACTTCTTTCCAAACACATTATTTTGGATTTCCATAATCACTTTGGAACCAAAACTCACACACAACTCATGGTAAATCATCACCCTAATATTACCATTAGATGTTTAACTGGTTGGAGTGAATGATCGTGTATCAGTATAAGATTTCTTATATGTTTTCAGATATCAATTCAATCCATTATTTAAATTAGAACCAGTTATATTCTTTATTCACAGTATGGTCTATTCATGCATTATGCCTATACTCATAGACCCATGGTACACCTATTTGTACTCCCGAATTCTAATTTATATGTCTTCAACGTATTGCTCCCAAAAATAGTGGAAGAAATACTCATGTCACCTGATCTACATATATATTTTATCACAGTGATATTCTGAACACAAAATTCAAAGGTCACACTTATGATTGTACCTAAGCCTAATTGGAAAGTTAGCATGGATTACTAAAGCCATCCTTGTCTAGGTTGACTAATGCTCTCAAATGTCAATTCTATGGGTGACTACACATTTGTTTCTGCCTAAGATTATATATTCAACCTCAACCCTGTTGAAAATGTCTATTCCTATCACTCACTTTATACTTTGCCTAATTTCCTAATATCTATATTCATATTTGCTTTCCTACATATCTTCCCCAGTTCATCATTATGACTGACTCTTCACATGTGCTGACATTTACATTCACTCTGTAACAGACACCATATTGCTAAAGAACTTTTGGTCCAAATATTATACTCACTCTTCTGTATAAACCTACTGACTATCTTTCTAATCCTACCTACTATCCCTTTTTGACTTGATCTTCTCTTCTACATTCAATCCTCCAAGGTACAAGGTCTTATGCCATTGTATGTTGATTTATCAGAGACATCTGTACAGAATGTAATTCAAAGCTAAGTATTTCAATCAAGGGCCCAATGCCCCTCTGGCCTTCAAATCTTACTTAGATTTCTGTTTTCATACATATATTACACCTCTATATTATTATAAAAATCACAGGTTCCCAATACCATTCTTCATCCAGCAGAATGATTTCTAACCCAAATTGAACATGTTCTTAACCCCAAGCATTCACTGTTTCCTCAATCTCACTTTACAGAAGAGTAGGGACAGAGTAGGTCTTACAATACAGGAATGTAGAGGATTGTCCACCTGCTGAGAACCTCAAAGGTCCATGCAGAAATGATCCCTGGAGAAGATGTAGGCAGCTAGGAAGGACCTGAGAGAGTAAAAGTCATCTTCCGTGGCAAACAACCTGGTCAGGATGAAGGGATGTGTCTGAATGAGCCTCTCTCTTCTTCATGTGGACAAGATGGACCAAACCAGGCCTGTGTGGAGAGCTTTTCCTGGGTGCCGATGGTTGAGATACCATTCTAACTTGTGAAAGTGTCATAGGAAGCAGGGGCAGCCTCCATCTCATGGGACCCTTGGAAGCAACAGTTAAAACAAAGTTTTTTCCAAAGAAGTGACCTCATTCAGTTTCTGAAGGAAGTGGCCTCACCACACTTTCTTGGTGATGGAACTCTCTGAACATGGGATCCAGGAACCCAGGCACCCAGAGGCAGTTTCAGTGCCAGTCCCAGTGCGCACACTTGTTTGGATTTACCAAGGACAGAGTCAGTCTTTCTTGGTACCTACAGATGTGAGGATGGCCAATTGCCAGGCAAAGCTCTGAAGGGGGTCTTTCCTGAGAAAGCAAGTACTGGCTCAACCCTGGCTCCTGACAACTTCACAGAATTGGCCAAGAGGCCAGATCTGAGACAAGACACGCCATTTCGGGGGAACCTAGTATAGCCCACCAGTCAGAGGACACTGTGGGTAGTCACAGACCTCCTTGGGGGAAGGAGGTGGCTTTGTGGGTGTGGGTGTGAGTTTGTGGTTTGGTCTCCTGTTCTGAGTAGAGCTAGAAAAGTCTGTTTGTTTGGTTTTGAGTGGAATGTTTCTAGCAAGTCTTTTGACAAGGCGAGTGTTGCATTGTCTGTGTATCGCACTGTGTCCGTGGTTGTAGACATTAGAAAAGAGAATGCATCAATGGATGTGTCCTGTCTAGTAGAAAGCTTCCAGCATTCATCCTGGCCAATTTATGAATGGACTGCGGCTTGCCTTATCCATGGGCAAAACCTACTATCTTCCTAAATTCCTGTTTTCTTCCTGAATTCTGGCCACTCTTCAGAATAGGCTCATGGTTTTGTGTCCAAGACATGTACCACCTCCAAGCTTGGTGACATGGCCATGTACTAGATAGCTGAAAGAAATGGCAAGCATCTCAGAAAACTCAGATATCAGAGGGCCCATTAAAGTCTCAGTGGAGAAACCCTTCTTTGGGCCTTTTGCTTATCTATTGTTCAGTTTCCCTGGATGTCAGCAAGGTCTTTGCCTCAGGACACACCTTTGTGAAGCCTGAAGAAAACAGTTTTCAAATGCAAACGAATGGGCATCACTTGTGGCTCTTTGCTTAATTGCTTTGCAAAGGGATGTGTCTGAGTCAGCCTCCTTGACATATGTGAGGCTGTGGCTTAGATTGTCAGCACCTGATGGATCTCAGGAAAGATCCCATATGTGCATCCAAAGCGAATATGGCAAAACAGCAGTCATTGTGGATGAAGTCTCTCGCCTTCCTCTGTAGGTCCCTGACGTGCATCCAGTGAGAATAGGGATCTTTTGGGTCAAATGTGTTTTTCAAAGCCCTTCAGAGGCTAGCTATTATGTGCTTGTGTTTTCTCATGACTCCAATTTACAGAAAAAGTCTGTACACCACCATCAGCAGGCCTCAAAGTTTAGAAGCTGAGCAGTATTAAAGGCAGGCCTATTTGATCACTCCTGGTTCAAAGAATGGTGTCCAGGCCACCTTGACATTAGGCAAATGAGGGGCAAGGGAGCTTATTGTGGACACTGTCTTAGGCTGCACCCCTCATTGAAACCTCCAGCCAGAGGTTATGAGGATTGTCTATATGGAAGAAGTTGAGGGCCTTGTGGCAGTGTTTTGGTTTGAATTGTGGTCATTTGTATGGCGGTGGAAGAGATGACTGGGTCCGCCTGGGCTTGAACTCTGGTGTGATTCCCCTTGGAGACTGAGTTCTGGAACTGACCTCAGAGAAGTATTGCCATGAATTGAGTTGGGATTTTCCGAGGCCACGAAAGAGAGTCCCCCCTGGAAACTGAGAACAAAGCCCAGGGTTACTTTCCACAGAACACTGGGAATCTCAGCCAGATTATCAGATGATTTTATTCTTAAGGACATGGAAGCCATAGTTGAGAGTCAAAACACACATCTACCTCACATTGTGGACCTTAGTGGGCCTGGTTTCATGTGACGTTTTTTGGCCCCTCTTTGGGAAGCCTTGTTTGTGAGAGTTCTCCAGAGCTTTCATTGAAATGATCTTTCTCACCATTAAATTGTTCCTGAATGAATGGAAACCCACAGTGCCTCCAACTTAATCCTTTAAAAATAGCTAGATAAATACCGTGCAATCTTTGAAATTCCCATGACCAGGTGGCACTGGAGAACCTTAGGATATCCTGTTGCTGATCATGAGTTTACCAGACAGGTGCCTTGATTGACGGCTTTCATGAAAATGATGAAGAACAGAGATGCCAGTGAGGTGGGGCCTGCTGATTAGTGGGCCTAGAGCAGTGGTGTGCAGGTGTGTGATAAAACATCTGTGGTGGGGCCATGTGGATCTTCCATGGGCTTCCAAATGTCTTGTGACTGACAGGGTGCAGCCAGCAGACCCTTATATATAAAGGCATCTTGTTATATGGAGAGGTTTCAGAACAATGTTCAGAATCAGGTTGCTATGGTCAAGGGGCCAAGCTCTGTGGGATAGATGCTTGCTTGGTGCTTTCTCCTAGGACCCTGACACACCACACGTGACAGAACTCCCTCCAGCACTGTGTCCCAGTTGAAGTCCTTGTATTTCGTGAAGCAAATACCAAACTCCCAGTGAAGCAGCAAGAAACACCACGAAAAGTGGAGGATGACCAAATGGCTTCACAGTTCCTACGGGGAGATACTTAGCCCCCATTGGCCACAGTTTACCTTCAAAGAGAGAATTCAGCACTTCTGCCTCATGTTCATTGGAAAATCAGAAACCATGTCCTCCAGGTCACATAGATGCAGACCCAGCTTTGATGGTCTCACTACAAAGGAAGCTAATGCTCCTGACAACAACATATATTTCAAGAGCCCAACCTTAGAGGCAGTTTCTCAAGAAGTCTTCAGGCCAGCAGAGCTCCATGTTTGTGGAGTGTTTATCCTCTCCCTTACTTATGGAAACTCCTCTACCACCTCCAAAGTTGTGAACTCCTGAGCATTTTTCATTTCACATATGTATTCAAAGATTTTCTAACTCTTCTCCTCGAATTGCGTCTTACTTGTGGCAAGGGTATTGTCAAGGCATTTTTCTGGAGGACAGTGGGAAGATTTTGTGTAGCACATATTTGCATACACCTTGGATTCATTTTCCTATTTTCCATTCCAAATACTTAATCCCTGACACTAACCATACCCTACTAGTCTCTGACTACAAATCCTAATATGATAGAAAAAATAACCCAATCAGAATATAAATACAAGCAGTTCAGAGGAGGCATGGTGTGTAGTTGGACAGGCCTTTTGCATTATAAAGGGTAGATGTTATGAATCTAGTCCAATGTAATAGTTCTCCATGTGTTTTTAAACTTAAAACATATGTGAATTCCTGTCTCCCTTTCTCTGCAGCCTATTCAGCACATGTATTTTTACATGCACATAGAGAATCCTACCTGGTTTCCCAGCTACATTCTTGTGAGGTGGCTGACTTGGCAGATACAAACTGTGAGAAGAAATCACTCCTCCTAAATGCTGTTGAAACTGAAAATCAACCTATGGGTGAGCTTCCTACTTCAACAACATGATACATACATCCATGTTCAGTAAAATAAATATTTCTGGATCTCGGGATGATATATATTACATGATGAATTTCAATTGGCATATATATTTTTACTTTTTAATGTCTCTCTGTGTGTGTTTTGTGTGTATATATATAAATATATATATATATATATATATATATAAATATATATATATATATATATTTATATATATACACACACACACACTCTCCAGATTTTTCAAAATATAAAATATGTGTGTCTTATTTTACACTCTCTGAATTCATGCTCATGTATGTGGATTTATAATCAACTTTTCACAAGATTATTCTCAGAAATATTCATCCACCTGAAATACATAGTTGTTTTCCAGTACTTAAAACTAACTTCAGTGAATGGTGCATAGATATCTTAACATTTCTAGAGTAACTGACCCTGTTTAACATAAATGCAAGTAGACTCCTATGGGACATGATGTGTATTTTGACATTTATTTTTATTCAACACTGGTACACTACTATTTCTTCAGTTGATGCACATCATAGAATATATATTTCATCCTCAAGTTCACAAATTTCTAGGCATTTGGTTCACTTTCCATAAAATCCTGCTTCAGAACACATGTATTCCTCCATGTTTCTTGACTGGTCTTTTCATGAGACTTCTTTCCAAACACATTATTTTGGATTTCCATAATCACTTTGGAACCAAAACTCACACACCCCTCATGGTAAATCATCACCCTAATATTACCATTAGATGTTTAACTGGTTGGAGTGAATGATCGTGTATCAATATAAGATTTCTTATATGTTTTCAGATATCAATTCAATCCATTATTTAAATTAGAACCAGTTATATTCTTTATTCACAGTATGGTGTATTCATGCATTATGCCTATACTCATAGACCCATGGTACACCTATTTGTACCCCCGAATTCTAATTTATACGTCTTCAACGTATTGCTCCCAAAAATAGTGGAAGAAATACTCATGTCACCTGATCTACATATATATTTTATCACAGTGATATTCTGAACACAAAATTCAAAGGTCACACTTATGATTGTACCTAAGCCTAATTGGAAAGTGAGCATGGATTACTAAAGCCATCCTTGTCTAGGTTGACTAATGCTCTCAAATGTCAATTCTATGGGTGACTACACATTTGTTTCTGCCTAAGATTATATATTCAACCTCAACCCTGTTGAAAATGTCCAATCCTATCATTCACTTTATACTTTGCCTAATTTCCTAATGTCTATATTCATATTTGCTTTCCTACATATCTTCCCCAGTTCATCATTATGACTGACTCTTCACATGTGCTGACATTTACATTCACTCTGTAACAGACACCATATTGCTAAAGAACTTTTGGTCCAAATATTATACTCACTCTTCTGTATAAACCTACTGACTATCTTTCTAATCCTACCTACTATCCCTTTTTGACTTGATCTTCTCTTCTACATTCAATCATCCAAGGTACAAGGTCTTATGCCATTGTATGTTGATTTATCAGAGACATCTGTACAGAATGTAATTCAAAGCTAAGTATTTCAATCAAGGGCCCAATGCCCCTCTGGCCTTCAAATCTTACTTAGATTTCTGTTTTCATACATATATTACACCTCTATATTATTATAAAAATCACAGGTTACCAATACCATTCTTCATCCAGCAGAATGATTTCTAACCCAAATTGAACATGTTCTTAACCCCAAGCAATCACTGTTTCCTCAATCTCACTTTACAGAAGAGTAGGGACAGAGTAGGTCTTACAATACAGGAATGTAGAGGATTGTCCACCTGCTGAGAACCTCAAAGGTCCATGCAGAAATGATCCCTGGAGAAGATGTAGGCAGCTAGGAAGGACCTGAGAGAGTAAAAGTCATCTTCCGTGGCAAACAACCTGGTCAGGATGAAGGGATGTGTCTGAATGAGCCTCTCTCTTCTTCATGTGGACAAGATGGACCAAACCAGGCCTGTGTGGAGAGCTTTTCCTGGGTGCCGATGGTTGAGATACCATTCTAACTTGTGAAAGTGTCATAGGAAGCAGGGGCAGCCTCCATCTCATGGGACCCTTGGAAGCAACAGTTAAAACAAAGTTTTTTTCCAAAGAAGTGACCTCATTCAGTTTCTGAAGGAAGTGGCCTCACCACACTTTCTTGGTGATGGAACTCTCTGAACATGGGATCCAGGAACCCAGGCACCTAGAGGCAGTTTCAGTGCCAGTCCCAGTGCGCACACTTGTTTGGATTTACCAAGGACAGAGTCAGTCTTTCTTGGTACCTACAGATGTGAGGATGGCCAATTGCCAGGCAAAGCTCTGAAGGGGGTCTTTCCTGAGAAAGCAAGTAGTGGCTCAACCCTGGCTCCTGACAACTTCACAGAATTGGCCAAGGAGGCCAGATCTGAGACAAGACATGCCATTTCGGGGGAACCTAGTATAGCCCAACAGTCGGAGGACACTGTGGGTAGTCACAGACCTCCTTGGGGGAAGGAGGTGGCTTTGTGGGTGTGGGTGTGAGTTTGTGGTTTGGTCTCCTGTTCTGAGTAGAGCTAGAAAAGTCTGTTTGTTTGGTTTTGAGTGGAATGTTTCTAGCAATTCTTTTGACAAGGCGAGTGTTGCATTGTCTGTGTATCGCACTGTGTCCGTGGTTGTAGACATTAGAAAAGAGAATGCATCAATGGATGTGTCCTGTCTAGTAGAAAGCTTCCAGCATTCATCCTGCCCAATTTATGAATGGATGTGGCTTGCCTTATCCATGGGCAAAACCTACTATCGTCCTAAATTCCTGTTTTCTTCCTGAATTCTGGCCACTCTTCAGAATAGGATCATGGTTTTGTGTCCAAGACATGTACCACCTCCAAGCTTGGTGACATGGCCATGTACTAGATAGCTGAAAGAAATGGCAAGCATCTCAGAAAACTCAGATATCAGAGGGCCCATTAAAGTCTCAGTGGAGAAACCCTTCTTTGGGCCTTTTGCTTATCTATTGTTCAGTTTCCCTGAATGTCAGCAAGGTCTTTCCCTCAGGACACAACTTTGTGAAGCCTGAAGAAAACAGTTTTCAAATGCAAACGAATGGGCATCACTTGTGGCTCTTTGCTTAATTGCTTTGCAAAGGGATGTGTCTGAGTCAGCCTCCTTGACATATGTGAGGCTGTGGCTTAGATTGTCAGCACCTGATGGATCTCAGGAAAGATCCCATATGTGCATCCAAAGCGAATATGGCAAAACAGCAGTCATTGTGGATGAAGTCTCTCGCCTTCCTCTATAAGGTCCCTGACGTGCAACCAGTGAGAATAGGGATCTTTTGGGTCAAATGTGTTTTTCAAAGCCCTTCAGAGGCTAGCCATTATGTGCTTGTGTTTTCTCATGACTCCAATTTACAGAAAAAATCTGTACACCACCATCAGCAGGCCTCAAAGTTTAGAAGCTGAGCAGTATTAAAGGCAGGCCTATTTGATCACTCCTGGTTCAAAGAATGGTGTCCAGGCCACCTTGACATTAGGCAAATGAGGGGCAAGGGAGCTTATTGTGGACACTGTCTTAGGCTGCACCCCTCATTGAAACCTCCAGCCAGAGGTTATGAGGATTGTCTATATGGAAGATGTTGAGGGCCTTGTGGCAGTGTTTTGATTTGAATTGTGGTCATTTGTATGGCGGTGGAAGAGATGACTGGGTCCGCCTGGGCTTGAACTCTGGTGTGATTCCCCTTGGAGACTGAGTTCTGGAACTGACCTCAGAGAAGTATTGCCATGAATTGAGTTGGGATTTTCCGAGGCCACGAAAGAGAGTCCCCCCTGGAAACTGAGAACAAAGCCCAGGGTTACTTTCCACAGAACACTGGGAATCTCAGCCAGATTATCAGATGATTTTATTCTTAAAGACATGGAAGCCATAGTTGAGAGTCAAAACACACATCTACCTCACATTGTGGACCTCAGTGGGCCTGGTTTCATGTGACGTTTTTTGGCCACTCTTTGGGAAGCCTTGTTTGTGAGAGTTCTCCAGAGCTTTCATTGAAATGATCTTTCTCACCATTAAATGGTTCCTGAATGAATGGAAACCCACAGTGCCTCCAACTTAATCCTTTAAAAATAGCTACATAAATACCGTGCAATCTTTGAAATTCCCATGACCAGGTGGCACTGGAGAACCTTAGGATATCCTGTTGCTGATCATGGGTTTACCAGACAGGTGCCTTGATTGAAGGCTTTCATGAAAATGATGAAGAACAGAGATGCCAGTGAGGTGGGGCCTGCTGAGTAGTGGGCCTAGAGCAGTGCTGTGCAGGTGTGTGATAAAACATCTGTGGTGGGGCCATGTGGATCTTCCATGGGCTTGCAAATGTCTTGTGAGTGACATGGTGCAGCCAGCAGACCCTTATATATAAAGGCATCTTGTTATATGGAGAGGTTTCAGAACAATGTTCAGAATCAGGTTGCTATGGTCAAGGGGCCAAGCTCTGTGGGATAGATGCTTGCTTGGTGCTTTCTCCTAGGACCCTGACACACCACACGTGACAGAACTCCCTCCAGCACTGTGTCCCAGTTGAAGTCCTTGTATTTCGTGAAGCAAATACCAAACTCCCAGTGAAGCAGCAAGAAACACCACGAAAATTGGAGGATGACCAAATGGCTTCACAGTTCCCACGGGGAGATACTTAGCCCCCAGTGGCCACAGTTTACCTACAAAGAGAGAATTCAGCACTTCTGCCTCATGTTCATTGGAAAATCAGAAACCATGTCCTCCAGGTCACATAGATGCAGACCCAGCTTTGATGGTCTCACTACAAAGGAAGCTAATGCTCCTGACAACAACATATATTTCAATAGCCCAACCTCAGAGGCAGTTTCTCAAGAAGTCTTTAGGCCAGCAGAGCTCCATGTTTGTGGAGGTTTTATCCTCTCCCTTACTTATGGAAACTCATCTACCACCTCCAAAGTTGTGAACTCCTGAGCACTTTTCATTCCACATATGTATTCAAAGATTTTCTAACTCTTCTCCTGGAATTGCGTCTTACTTGGGGCAAGGGTATTGTCAAGGCATTTTTCTGGATGACAGTGGGAAGATTTTGTGTAGCACATATTTGCATACACATTGGATTCATTTTCCTATTATCCATTCCAAATACTGAATCTCTGACACTAACCCATACCCTACTAGACTCTGACTACAAATCCTAATATGATAGAAAGAAATAACCCAAACAGAATAGAAAACAAGCAGTTCAGAGGAGGCATGGTGTGTAGTTGCACAGGCCTTTTGCATTATAAAAGGTAGATGTTATGAATCTAGTCCAATGTGATAGTTCTCCATGTGTTTTTAAACTTAACAAATATGTGAATTCCTGTCTCCCTTTCTCTGCAGCCTATTCAGCACATGTATTTTTACATGCACATAGAGAATCCTACCTGGTTTCCCAGCTACATTCTTGTGAGGTGGCTGACTTGGCAGATACAAACTGTGAGAAGAAATCACTCCTCCTAAATTCTGTTGGAACTGAAAATCAACCTATGGGTGAGCTTCCTACTTCAACAACATGATACATACATCCATGTTCAGTAAAATAAATATTTCTAGATCTTGGGATGACATATATTTCATGATGAATTTCAATTGGCATATATATTTTTACTTTTTAATGTCTCTCTGTGTGTGTTTTTTGTGTATATATATGTGTATATAAATATATATATATATATATATATATATATATGTATATTTACACACACACCCTCTGCAGATTTTTCAAAATATAAAATATGTGTGTCTTATTTTACACTCCCTGAATTCTTGTTCATGTATGTGGATTTATAATCAACATTTCACAAGATTATTCTCAGAAATATTCATCCACCTGAAATACATATTTGTTTCCTAGTACTGAAAACTAACTTCAGTGAATGGTGCAAAGAAATCCTAACATTTCTACGGTAACTGACCCTGTTTAACATCCATGCAAGTAGACTCCTATGGGACATGATGTGTATTTTGACATTTATTTTTATTCAACACTGGTACATTACTCTTTCTTAAGTTGATGAACATCATAGGATATATATTTCATCCTCAAGTTCACAAATTTCTAGGCATTTGGTTCACTTTCAATCAAATCCTGCTTCAGAACACATGTATTCCTCCACGTTTCTTGACTGGTCTTTTCATGAGACTTCTTTCCAAACACATTATTTTGGATTTCCATTATCACTTTGGAACCGAAACTCACACACCCCTCATGGTAAACCATCACCCTAATATTACCATTAGATGTATAACTGTTTGGAATGAATGATCTTGTATCAATATAAGATTTCTTATATGTTTTCAGATATCATTTCAATCCATTATTTAAATTGGAACATTTATATTCTTTATTAACATTATGGTCTATTCATGCATTATCTCTATACTCATAGACCCAGGGTACACCTATTTGAACCCCCGAATTCTAATTTATACGTCTTCAACATATTGCTCCCAAAAATAGTGGAAGAAATACTCATGTCACCTGATGTACATATATATTTTATCACAGTGATATTCTGAACACAAAATGCAAAGGTCACACTTATGATTGTACCTAAGCCTAATTAGAAAGTGAGCATGGATTACTAAAGCCATCCTTGTCTAGGTTGGCTAATGCTCTCAAATGTCAATTCTATTGGTGACTACACATTTGTTTCTGCCTAAGATTATATATTGAACCTCAACCCTGTTGAAAATGTCTAATCCTATCACTCACTTTATACTTTGCCTAATTTCCTAATGTCTATATTCATATCTGCTTTCCTACATATCTTCCCCAGTTCATCATTGTGACTGACTCTTCACATGTGCTGACATTTACATTCACTCTCTAACAGACACCCTATTGCTAAAGAACTTTTGATCCAAATATTATACTTACTCTTCTTCCTAAACCTACTGACTATCTTTCTAATCCTACCTACTATCTCTTTTTGACTTGATCTTCTCTTCTACATTCAATCTTCCAAGGTACAAGGTCCTATGCCATTGTATGTTGATTTATCACAGACATCTGTACAGAATGTAATTCAAAGCTAAGTATCCCAATCAAGGGCCCAATGCCCTTCTGGCCTTCAAATCTTACTTAGATTTCTGTTTTCATACATATATTTCACCTCTATATTATTATAAATATCACAGGTTCCCAATACCCTTCTTCATCCAGCAGAATGATTTCTAACCCAAATTGAACATGTTCTTAACCCCAAGCATTCACTGTTTCCTCAATCTCACTTTACAGAAGAGCAGGGACAGAGTTGGTCTTATAATACAGGAATATAGGGAATCTTCCACCTTCTGTGAACCTTCAAGGTCCATGCAGAAATGATCCCTGGAGAAGATGTAGGCAGCTAGGAAGGACCTGAGAGAGTAAAAGTCATCTTCCGTGGCAAACAACCTGGTCAGGATGAAGGGATGTGTCTGAATGAGCCTCTCTCTTCTTCATGTAGACAAGATGGACCAAACCAGGCCTGTGTGGAGAGCTTTTCCTGGGTGCCTATGGTTGATATACCATTCTAACTTGTGAAAGTGTCACAGGAAGCAGGGGCAGCCTCCATCTCATGGGACCCTTTGAAGCAACAGTTAGGACAAAGTGTTTTCCAAGGCAGTGACCTCATTCAGTTCCTGAAGGAAGTGACCTCACCACACTTCCTTGGTGATGGAACTCTCTGAACTTGGGATCCAGGAAGCCAGGCACCCAGAGGCAGTCCCAGTGCCAGTCCCAGTGGGCTCACTTGTTTGGATTTACCAAACACAGAGTCAGTCTTTCTTGGTACCTACAGATGTGAGGATGGCCAATTGCCAGGAAAGCTCTGAAGGGAGTCTTTCCTGAGAAAGCAGGTAGTGGCTCACCCCTGGCTCCTGACAACTTAACAGAATTGGCCAAAAAGGGCCAGATCTGAGACAAGAAGGCCATTTCGGGGGAACCGAGTATGGCCCACCATTCAGAGGACACTGTGGGTAGTCACAGACCTCTTTGGGTGAAGGAGGTGGCTTTGTGGGTGTGGGTGTGAGTTTGTGGTTTGGTCTCATGTTCTGAGAAGAGCTAGGAAAGGCTGTTTGTTTGGTTTGGAGTGGACTGTTTCTAGAAAGTCTTTTGACAAGGCGAGTGTTCTTTTTCTGTGTATCGCACTGTGTCCGTGGTTGTAGACATTAGAAAAGAGAATGCATCAATGGATGTGTCCTGTCTAGTAGAAAGCTTCCAGCATTCATCCTGCCCAATTTATGAATGGACTGCGGCTTGCCTTATCCATGGGGAAAACCTACTATCTTCCTTAATTCCTGTTTTCTTCCTGAATTCTGGCCACTCTTCAGAATAGGCTCATGGTTTTGTGTCCAAGATATGTACCACCTCCAAGCTTCGTGACATGGCCATGTACTAGATAGCTGAAAAAAATGGCGAGCATCTCAGAAAATGTCTCAGTGGAGAAACCCTACTTTGGGCCTTTTGCTTTCCTATTGTTCTGTTTCCCTGGATGTCAGCAAGGTCTTTCCCTCAGGACACAACTTTGTGAAGCCTGAAGAAAACAGTTTTCAAATGCAAACGAATGGGCATCTCTTGTGGCTCTTTGCTTAATTGCTTTGCAAAGGGATGTGTCTGAATCAGCCTCTTGGCCCTGTGTGAGGCTGTGGCTTAGATTGTCAGCACTTGATGGATCTCAGGAAAGATCCCATATGTGCATCCAAAGCCAATATGGCAAAACAGCAGTCATTGTGGATGAAGTCTCTCGCCTTCCTCTGTAAGGTCCCTGACCTGCATCAAGTGAGAATAGGGATGCTTTGGGTCAAATGAATTTTTCAAAGCCCTGCAGAGGCTAGCCATTATGTGCTTGTGTTTTCTCATGACTCCAATTTGCACAAAAAATCTGTACCCCACCATCAGCAGGCCTCAAAGTTTAGAAGCTGAGCAGTATTAAAGGCAGGCCTATTTGATCACTCCTGGTTCAAAGACGGGTTTCCAGGCCACCCTGACATTAGGCAAATGAGGGGCAAGGGAGCTTATTGTGGACACTGTTTTAGGCTGCGCCCCTCATGAAAACCTCCAGCCAGAGGTTATGAGGATTGTCTATATGGAAGAAGTTGAGAGCCTTGTGGAAGTGTTTTGGTTTGAATTGTGGTCATTTGTATGGCGGTGTAAGGGATGACTGGGTCCGCCTGGGCTTGAACCCTGGTGTGATTCCCCTTGGAGACTGAGTTCTGGAACTGACCTCAGAGAAGTATTGCCATGAATTGAGTTAGGATTTTCCGAGGCCACGCATGAGAGTCCCCCCTGAAAACTGAGATCGAAGCCCAGGGTGACTTGCCACAGAACACTGGGAATCTCAGCCAGGATATCACATGATTTTATTCTTAAAGACCTGGAAGCCATAGTTGAGAGTCAAAACACACATGGACCTCACATTGTAGACCTCAGAGGGCCTGGTTTCATGTGACGTTTTTTGGCCACTCTTTGGGAAGCCTTGTTTGTGAGAGTTCTCCAGAGCTTTCATTGACATGATCTTTCTCACCATTAAATGCTTCCTGAATGAACGGATACTCACAGTGCCTCCAACTTCATCCTTTAAAAATGGCTTGATAAATACTGTGCAATCATTGAAATTCCCATAACCAGGTGGCACTGGAGAACCTTAGGATGTCCTGTTGCTGATGATGAGTTTACCCGACAGGTGCCTTGATTGACGGCTTTCATGAAAATGATGAAGAACAGAGATGCCAGTGAGGTGAGGCCTGCTGAGTAGTGGGCCTAGAGCAGTGAAGTGCAGGTGTGTGATAAAACATCTGTGGTGGGGCCATGTGGATCTGCCATGGGCTTCCAAATGTCTTGTGACTGACATGGTGCAGCCAGCAGACCCTTATATATAAAGGCATCTTGTTATATGGAGAGGTTTCAGAACAATGTTCAGAATCAGGTTGCTATGGTCAAGGGGCCAAGCTCTGTGGGATAGAAGCATGGTTGGTGCATTCTCCTAGGACCCTGACACACCACACGTGACAGAACTCCCTCCAGCACTGTGTCTTAGTTGAAGTCCTTGTATTTTGTGAAGCAAATACCAAACTCCCAGTGCAGCAGCAAGAAACACCACGAAAAGTGGAGGATGACCAAATGGCTTCACAGTTCCCAAGGGGAGATACTTAGCCCCCAGTGGCCACAGTTTACCTACAAAGAGAGAATTCAGCACTTCTGCCTCATGTTCATTGGAAAATCAGAAACCATGTCCTCCAGGTCACATAGATGCAGACCCAGCTTTGATGGTCTCACTACAAAGGAAGCTAATGCTCCTGACTACAACATATATTTCAAGAGCCCAACCTCAGAGGCAGTTTCTCAAGAAGTCTTTAGGCCAGCAGAGCTCCAATTTTGTGGAGTGTTTATCCTCTCCCTTACTTATGGAAACTCCTCTACCACTTCCAAAGTTGTGAACTCCTGAGCATTTTTCATTCCACATATGTATTCAAAAATTTTCTAACCCTTCTTCTCGAAATGCGTCTTACTTGGGGCAAGGGTATTGTCAAGGCATTTTTCTGGATGACAGTGGGAAGATTTTGTGTAGCACATATTTGCATACACATTGGATTCATTTTCCTATTTTCCATTCCAAATACTGAATCCCTGACACTAACCCATACCCTACTAGACTCTGACTACAAATCCTAATATGATAGAGAAAATTAACCAAAACAGAATAGAAATACAAGCAGTTCAAAGGAGGCATGGTGTGTAGTTGGACAGGCCTTTTGCATTATAAAGGGTAGATGTTATGAATTTAGTCCAATGTAATAGTTCTCCATGTGTTTTTAAACTTAACCAATATGTGAATTCCTGTCTCCCTTTCTCTGCAGCCTATTTAGCACATGTACTTTTACATGCACATAGAGAATCCTACCTGGTTTCCCAGCTACATTCTTGTGAGGTGGCTGACTTGGCAGATACAAATTTTGAGAAGAAATCAGTCCTCCTAAATGCTGTTGGAACTGAAAATCAACCTATGGGTGAGCTTCCTACTTGAAAAACATGATACATACATCCATGTTCAGTAAAATAAATATTTCTGGATCTTGGGATGATATATATTTCATTATGAATTTCAATTCGTATATATATTTTTACTTTTTAATGTCTCTCTGTGTGTGTTTTGTGTATATATATATATATATGTATATGTATATACACACTCACACATAGTCTCCAGATTTTTCAAAATATAAAATATGTGTGTCTTATTTTACACTCCCTGAATTCATGTACATGTATGTGGATTTATAATCAACTTTTCACAAGATTATTCTCAGAAATATTCATCCACCTGGAATACATATTTGTTTCCTAGTACTGAAAACTAACTTCAGTGAATGGTGCATAGAAATCCTAACATTTCTACAGTAGCTGACCCTGTTTAACATCAATGCAAGTAGACTCCTATGGGACATGATGTGTATTTTGACATTTATTTTTATTCAACACTGGTACATTACTGTTTTTTCAGTTGATGCACATCATAGGATATATATTTCATCCTCAAGTTCACAAATTTCTAGGCATTTGGTTCACATTCCATCAAATCCTGCTTCAGAACACATATATTCCTCCATGTTTCTTGACTGGTCTTTTTATGAGACTTCTTTCCAAACACATTATTTTGGATTTCCATAATCACTTTGGAACCAAAACTCACACACCCCTCATGGTAAACCATAACCCTAATATTACCATTAGAT
Organism: Ictidomys tridecemlineatus; assembly: GCF_052094955.1. Lineage (NCBI taxonomy): Eukaryota > Metazoa > Chordata > Mammalia > Rodentia > Sciuridae > Ictidomys > Ictidomys tridecemlineatus. Next base: position 123,022,210 of record NC_135480.1, on the reverse strand, counting down.
GTATAACTGGTTGGAATGAATTATCTTTATCAATATAAGATTTCTTATAAGTTTTCAGATATCAATTCAATCCATTATTTAAATTGGAACCAGTTATATTCTTTATTAACAGTATGGTCTATTCATGCATTATCTCTATACTCATAGACCCAGGGTACACCTATTTGTAAGCCCGAATTCTAATTTATACATCTTCAACGTATTGCTCCCCAAAATAGGGGAAGGAATACTCATGTGACCTGATGTACATATATATTTTATCACAGTAATATTCTGGACACAAAATGCAAAGGTCACACTTATGATTGTACCTAAGCCTAATTGGAGAGTGAGCAAGGATTACTAAAACCTATCTTGTCTAGGTTGCCTAATGCTCTCTAATGTCAATCCTATTGGTGACTACACATTTGTTTCTGCCTAAGATTATATATTCAACCTCAACCCTGTTGACAGTGTCTAATCTTATCACTCACTTTATACTTTGTCTAATTTCTAATGTCTATATTCATATCTGCTTTCCTACATATCTTCCCCAGTTCATTATTGTCACTGACTCTTCACAGGTGCTGACATTTACATTCACTCTCTAACAGACACCCTATTACTAAAGAACTTTTCGTCCAAATATAATACTCACTCGTCTTCCTAAACCTACTGACTATCTTTCTAATCCTACCTACTATCCCTTTTTGACTGGATCTTCTCTTCTACATTCAATCATCCAAGGTATAAGGTCCTATGCCATTGTACATGGATTTATCAGAGACATCTGTGCAGAATGTAACTCAAAGCTAAGTATCTCAATCAAGGGCCCAATGCCCTTCTGGCCTTCAAATCTTACTTAGATTTCTGTTTTCATACATATATTTCACCTCTATATTATTATAAATATCACAGGTTCCCAATACCATTCTTCATCCAGCAGAATGGTTTCTATCCCTAATCGAACATGTTCTTAACCCCAAGCATTCACCGTTTCCTCAATCTCACTTTACAGAAGTGCAGGGACAGAGTTGGTCTTACAATACAGGAATGTAGGGGATCTTCCACCTGCTGAGAACCTCCAAGGTCCATGCAGAAATGATCCCTGGAGAAGATGTAGGCAGCTAGGAAAAACCTGAGAGAGGAAAAGTCATCTTCCGTGGCAAACAACCTGGACAGGATGAAGGGATGTGTCTGAATGAGCCTCTATCTTCTTAATGTAGACAAGATGGACCAAACCAGGCCTGTGTGGAGAGCTTTTCTTGGGTGCCTATCGTTGATATACCATTCTAACTTGTGAAAGTGTCACAGAAAGCAGGGGCAGCCTCCATCTCATGGGACCCTTGGAAGCAACAGTTAGGACAAAGTGGTTTCCAAGGCAGTGACCTCATTCAGTTCCTGAAGGAAGTGACCTCACCACACTTCCTTGGTGATGGAACTCTCTAAACGTGGGATCCAGGAAGACAGGGACCCAGAGGCAGTCCAGTGTCAGTCCCAGTGGGCTCACTTGTTTGGATTTACCTAGGACAGAGTCAGTCTTTCTTGGTACCTACAGATGTGAGGATGGCCAATTGCCAGGAAATCTCTGAAGGGGGTCTTTCCTGAGAAAGCAGGTAGTGGCTCATCCCTGGCTCCTGAAAACTTCACAGAATTGGCCAAGGAGGCCACATCTGAGACAGGACAGGACATTTCGAGGGAACCTAGTATGGCCCACCAGTCAGAGGACACTGCGGGTAGTCACAGACGTCCTTAGGGTAAGGAGGTGGCTTTGTGGGTGTGTGGGGGAGTTTGTGGTTTGGTCTCATGTTCTGAGAAATGCTAGGAAATGCGGGTGTTTGGTTTGGAATGGACTGTTTCTAGCAAGTCTTTTGACAAGGCGAGTGTTGCTTTGTCTGTGTGTCACACTCTGTCCGTGGTTGTAGACATTAGAAAAGAGAATGCATCAATGGATCCGTCCTGTCTAGTAGAAATCTTCCAGCATTCATCCTGCCCAATTTATGAATGGACTGCGGCTTGCATTATCCATTAGCACAGCCTACTATCTTCCTAAATTCCTGTTTTCTTCCTAAATTCTGGCCACTCTTCAGAATAGGCTCATGGTTTTGTGTCCAAGATATGTACCACCTGCAAGCTTGGTGACATGGCCATGTACTAGATAGCTGAAAGGTATGGCGAGCATCTCAGAAAACTCAGATATCAGTGGGCCCATTAAAGTCTCAGTGGAGAAACCCTGCTTTGGGCCTTTTGCTTACCTATTGTTCTCTTTCCCTGGATGTCAGCAAGGTCTTTGCCTCAGGACACACCTTTGTGAAGCCTGAAGAAAACAGTTTTCAAATGCAAACGAATGGGCATCACTTGGGTCTCTTTGCTTAACTGCTTTGCAAAGGGATGTGTCTGAATCAGCCTCTTTGCCCTGTGTGAGGCTGTGGCTTAGATTGTCAGCACCTGATGGATCTCAGGAAAGATCCCATATGTGCATCCAAAGCCAATATGGCAAAACAGCAGTCATTGTGGATGAAGTCTCTCGGCTTCCTCTGTAAGGTCCCTGACCTGCATCAAGTGAGAATAGGGATCCTTTGGGTCAAATGAGTTTTTCAAAGCCCTGCAGAGGCTAGCCATTATGTGCTTGTGTTTTCTCATGACTCCAATTTACACAAAAAATCTGTACCCCACCATCAGCAGGCCTCAAAGTTTAGAAGCTGAGCAGTATTAAAGGCAGGCCTATTTGATCACTCCTGGTTCAAAGAAGAGTGTCCAGGAAACCCTGACATTAGGGAAATGAAGGGCAAGGGAGCTTATTGTGGACACTGTCTTAGGCTGCGCCCCTCATGGAAACCTCCAGCCAGAAGTTATGAGGATTGTCTATATGGAAGAAGTTGAGAGCCTTGTGGCAGTGTTTTGTTTGAATTGTGGTCATTTGTATGGCGGTGGAAGAGATGACTGGGTCCGCCTGGGCTTGAACTCTGGTGTGATTCCCCTTAAAGTCTGAATTCTGGAACTCAACTCAGAGAAGTATTGCCATGAATTGAGTTGAGATTTACTGAGGCCACGCATGAGAGTCCCTCCTGGAAACTGAGAACAAAGCCCAGGGTTACTTTTCACAGAACACTGGGAATCTCAGCCAGATCATCAGATGATTTTATTCTTAAAGACATGGAAGCCATAGTTGAGAGTCAAAACACACATCTACCTCACATTGTGGACCTCAGTGGGCCTGGTTTCATGTGACGTTTTTTGGCCACTCTTTGGGAAGCCTTGTTTGTGAGAGTTCTCCAGAGCTTTCATTGAAATGATCTTTCTCACCATTAAATGGTTCCTGAATGAATGGAAACCCACAGTGCCTCCAACTTAATCCTTTAAAAATAGCTAGATAAATACCGTGCAATCTTTGAAATTCCCATGACCAGGTGGCACTGGAGAACCTTAGGATATCCTGTTGCTGATCATGGGTTTACCAGACAGGTGCCTTGATTGAAGGCTTTCATGAAAATGATGAAGAACAGAGATGCCAGTGAGGTGGGGCCTGCTGAGTAGTGGGCCTAGAGCAGTGGTGTGCAGGTGTGTGATAAAACATCTATGGTGGGGACATGTGGATCTTCCACGGGCTTCCAAATGTCTTGTGACTGACATGGTGCAGCCAGCAGACCCTTATATATAAAGGCATCTTGTTATATGGAGAGGTTTCAGAACAATGTTCAGAATCAGGTTGCTATGGTCAAGGGGCCAAGCTCTGTGGGATAGAAGCATGGTTGGTACATTCTTTTAGGACCCTGACACACCACACGTGACAAAACTCCCTCCAGCACTGTGTCCCAGTTGAAGTCCTTGTATTTCGTGAAGGAAATATCAAACTCCCAGTGAAGCAGCAAGAAACACCACGAAAATTGGAGGATGACCAAATGGCTTCACAGTTTCCACGGTGAGATACTTAGCCCCCAGTTTACCTACAAAGAGAGAATTCAGCACTTCTGCCTCATGTTCATTGGAAAATCAGAAACCATGTCCTCCAGGTCACATAGATGCAGACCCAGCTTTGATGGTCTCACTACAAAGGAAGCTAATTCTCCTGACTACAACATATATTTCAAGAGCCCAACCTCAGAGGCAGTTTCTCAAGAAGTCTTTTGGCCAGCAGAGCTCCATGTTTGTGGAGGTTTTATCCTCTCCCTTACTTATGGAAACTCATCTACCACCTCCAAAGTTGTGAACTCCTGAGCACTTTTCATTCCACATATGTATTCAAAGATTTTCTAACTCTTCTCCTGGAATTGCGTCTTACTTGTGGCAAGGGTTTTGTCAAGGAATTTTTCTGGATGACAGTGGGAAGATTTTGTGTAGCACATATTTGCATACACATTGGATTCATTTTCCTATTATCCATTCCAAATACTGAATCTCTGACACTAACCCATACCCTACTAGACTCTGACTACAAATCCTAGTATGATAGAAAGAAATAACCCAAACAAAATAGAAAACAAGCAGTTCAGAGGAGGCATGGTGTTTCGTTGGACAGGCCTTTTGCATTAAAAAGGGTAGATGTTATGAATCTAGTCCAATGTAATAGTTCTCCATGTGTTTTTAAACTTAACAAATATGTGAATTCCTGTCTCCCTTTCTCTGCAGCCTATTCAGCACATGTATTTTTACATGCACATAGAGAATTCTACCTGGTTTCCCAGCTACATTCTTGTGAGGTGGCTGACTTGGCAGATATAAACTGTGAGAAGAAATCACTCCTCCTAAATTCTGTTGGATCTGAAAATCAACCTATGGGTGAGCTTCCTACTTCAACAACATGATACATACATCCATGTTCAGTAAAATAAATATTTCTAGATCTTGGGATGATATATATTTCATGATGAATTTCAATTGGCATATATATTTTTACTTTTTAATGTCTCTCTGTGTGTTTTGTGTGTATATATATGTGTATATAAATATATATATATATATATATATATATATATATATATATATATGTATATTTACACACACACCCTCTCCAGATTTTTCAAAATATAAAATATGTGTGTCTTATTTTACACTTTCTGAATTCTTGTTCATGGATGTGGATTTATAATCAACTTTTCACAAGATTATTCTCAGAAATATTCATCCACCTGAAATACATATTGGTTTCCTAGTACTGAAAACTAACTTCAGTGAATGGTGCAAAGAAATCCTAACATTTCTACAGTAACTGACCCTGTTTAACATCCATGCAAGTAGACTCCTATGGGACATGATGTGTATTTTGACATTTACTTTTATTCAACACTGGTACATTACTCTTTCTTAAGTTGATGAACATCATAGGATAAATATTTCATCCTCAAGTTCACAAATTTCTAGGCATTTGGTTCACTTTCAATCAAATCCTGCTTCAGAACACATGTATTCCTCCACGTTTCTTGACTGGTCTTTTCATGAGACTTCTTTCCAAACACATTATTTTGGATTTCCATAATCACTTTGGAACCAAAACTCACACACCCCTCATGGTAAACCATCACCCTAATATTACCATTAGATGTATAACTGGTTGGAATGAATGATCGTGTATCAATATAAGATTTCTTATATGTTTTCAGATATCAATTCAATCCATTATTTAAATTGGAACAGTTATATTCTTTATTCACAGTATGGTCTATTCATGCATTATCTCTATACTCATAGACCCAGGGTACACCTATTTGTACCCCTGAATTCTAATTTATACGTCTTCAACGTATTGCTCCCAAAAATAGTGGAAGAAATACTCATGTCACCTGATCTACATATATATTTTATCACAGTGATATTCTGCACACAAAATGCAAAGGTCACACTTATGATTGTACCTAAGCATAATTGGAAAGTGAGCATGGATTACTAAAACAATCCTTGTCTAGGTTGGCTAATGCTCTCAAATGTCAATTCTATTGGTTACTACACATTTGTTTCTGCCTAAGATTATATATTCAACCTCAACCCTGTTGAAAATGTCTAATCCTATCACTCACTTTATACTTTGCCTAATTTCTTAATGTCTATATTCATATCTGCTTTCCTACATATCTTCCCCAGTTCATCATTGTGACTGACTCTTCACATGTGCTGACATTTACATTCACTCTCTAACAGACACCCTATTGCTAAAGAACTTTTGGTCCAAATATTATACTCACTCTTCTTCCTAAACCTACTGACTATCTTTCTAATCCTACCTAGTATCTCTTCTTGACTTGATCTTCTCTTCTACATTTAATCATCCAAGGTAAAAGGTCCTATGCCATTGTATTTTGATTTATCACAGACATCTGTACAGAATGTAATTCAAAGCTAAGTATCCCAATCAAGGGCCCAATGCCCTTCTGGCCTTCAAATCTTACTTAGATTTCTGTTTTCATACATATATTTCACCTCTATATTATTATAAATATCACAGGTTCCCAATATCCTTCTTCATCCAGCAGAAAGTTTTCTAACCCAAATTGAACATGTTCTTAACCCCAAGCATTCACTGTTTCCTCAATCTCACTTTACAGAAGAGCAGGGACAGAGTTGGTCTTACAATACAGGAATGTAGGGAATCTTCCACCTTCTGAGAACCTTCAAGGTCCATGCAGAAATGATCCCTGGAGAAGATGTAGGCAGCTAGGAAGGACCTGAGAGAGTAAAAGTCATCTTCCGTGGCAAACAACCTGGTCAGGATGAAGGGATGTGTCTGAATGAGCCTCTCTCTTCTTCATGTAGACAAGATGGACCAAACCAGGCCTGTGTGGAGAGCTTTTCCTGGGTGCCTATGGTTGATATACCATTCTAACTTGTGAAACTGTCATAGGAAGCAGGGGCAGACTCCATCTCATGGGACACTTGGAAGCAATCTTTAAAACAAAGTGGTTTCCAGGCAGTGACCTCATTCAGTTCCTGAAAGAAGTGACCTCACCACACTTCCTTGTTGATGGAACTCTCTGAACTTGGGATCCAGGAAGCCAGGCACCCAGGGGCAGTCCCAGTGCCAGTCCCAGTGGATTTGGATTTACCAAGTACAGAGTCAGACTTTCTTGGTACCTACAGATGTGAGGATGGCCAATTGCCAGGAAAGCTCTGAAGGGGGACTTTCCTGAGAAAGCAGTTTGTGGCTCACCCCTGGCTCCTGACAACTTCACAGAATTGGCAAAGGAGGCCATATCTGAGACAAGACAGGCCATTTCAGGGGAAGCTAGTATGGCCCCCCAATCAGAGGACACTGCGGGTAGTCACAGAACTCCTTGGGGGAAGGAAGTGCCTTTGTGGGTGTGGGTGTGAGTTTGTGGTATGGTCTCATGTTCTGAGAAGAGCTAGGAAAGGCGGTTTGTATGGTTTGGAGTGGACTGTTGCTAGCAAGTCTTTTGACAACGTGAGTGTTGCTTTGTTTGTGTATCGCCCTGTATCCATGGTTGTAGACATTTAAAAAGAGAATGTATGAATGGATGTGTCCTGTCTAGAAGAAAGATTCCAGCATTCATCCTGCCCAATTTATGAATGGACTGTGGCTTGCCTTATCCATGGGCAAAACCTACTATCTTCCTACGTTCCTGTTTTCTTCCTGAATTCTGGCCACTCTTCAGAATAGGCTCATGTTTTTTTGTCCAAGATATGTACCACCTCCAAGCTTGGTGATATGGCCATGTATTAGATAGTCTCTCTGTGTGTGTTTTGTGTATATATATATATATATATATATATATATATATATATATATATGTATATTTACACACACACCCTCTCCAGATTTTTCAAAATATAAAATATGTGTGTCTTATTTTACACTCCCTGAATTCATGTTCATGTATGTGGATTTATAATCAACTTTTCACAAATTATTCTCAGAAATATTCATCCACCTGAAATACATATTTGTTTCCTAGTACTGAAAACTAACTTCAGTGAATGGTGCATAGAAATCCTAACATTTCTACAGTAACTGACCCTGTTTAACATCAATGCAAGTAGACTCCTATGGGACATGATGTGTATTTTGACATTGATTTTTATTCAACACTGGTACATTACTATTTCTTCAGTTGATGCACATCATAGGATATATATTTCATCCTCAAGTTCACAAATTTCTAGGCATTTGGTTCACTTTCAATCAAATCCTGCTTCAGAACACATATATTCCTCCACGTTTCTTGACTGGTCTTTTCATGAGACTTCTTTCCAAACACATTATTTTGGATTTCCATAATCACTTTGGAACCAAAACTCACACACCCCTCATGGTAAATCATCACCCTAATATTACCATTAGATGTATAATTGGTTGGAATGAATGATCATGTATCAATATAAGATTTCTTATGTTTTCAGATATCAATTCAATCCATTATTTAAATTGGAACCAATTATATTCTTTATTCAAAGTGTGATCTATTCAAGCATTATCTCTATACTCATAGACCCAGGGTACACCTATTTGTACCCACGAATTCTAATTTATACGTCTTCAACGTATTGCTCCTAAAAATAGTGGAAGAAATACTCATGTCACCTGATCTACATATTTTTATCACAGTGATATTCTGAACACAAAATGCAAAGGTCACACTTATGATTGTACCTAAGCCTAATTGGAAAGTGAGCAGGGATTACTAAAACTATCCTTGTCTAGGTTGGCTAATGCTCTCAAATGTCAATTCTATTGGTGACTACACATTTGTTTCTGCCTAAGATTATATATTCAACCTCAACCCTGTTGAAAATGTCTAATCCTATCACTCACTTTATACTTTGCCTAATTTCCTAATGTCTATATTCATATCTGCTTTCCTACATATCTTCCCCAGTTCATCATTGTGACTGACTCTTCACATGTGCTGACATTTACTTCACTCTCTAACAGACACCCTATTGCTTAAGAACTTTTGGTCCAAATATTATACTCACTCTTCTTCCTAAACCTACTGACTATCTTTCTAATCGTACCTACTATCCCTTTTTGACTTGATCTTCTCTTCTACATTCAATCATCCAAGGTACAAGGTCCTATGCCATTGTATGTTGATTTATCAGAGACATCTGTACCGAATTTCAAAGGTAAGTATCCCAATCAAGGGCCCAATGCCCTTCTGGCCTTCAAATCTTACTTAGATTTCTGTTTACATACATATATTTCACCTCTATATTATAATAAATATCACAGGTTCCCAATACCATTCTTCATCCAGCAGAATGATTTCTAACCCAAATTGAACATGTTCTTAACCCCAAGCATTCACTTTTTCCTCAATCTCACTTTACAGAACAGCAGGGACAGAGTTGGTCTTACAATACAGGAATGTAGGGGATCTTCCACCTGCTGAGAACCTCCAAGGTCCATGCAGAAATGATCCCTGGAGAAGATGTAGGCAGCTAGGAAGGACCTGAGAGAGTAAAAGTCATCTTCCATGGCAAACAACCTGGTCAGGATGAAGGGATGTGTCTGAATGAGCCTCTCTCTTCTTCATGTAGACAAGATGGACCAAACCAGGCCTGTGTGGAGAGCTTTTCCTGGGTGCCTATGGTTGATATACCATTCTAACTTATGAAAGTGTCACAGGAAGCAGGGGCAGCCTCCATCTCATGGGACCCTTGGAAGCAACAGTTAGGACAACATGGTATCCAAGGCAGTGACCTCATTCAGTTCCTGAAGGAAGTGACTTCACCACACTTCCTTGGTGATGGAACTCTATGAACTTGGGATCCAGGAATCCAGGCACTCAGAGGCAGTTCCAGTGCCAGTCCCAGTGGGCTCACTTGTTTGGATTTACCAAGGACAGAGTCAGTCTTTCTTGATACCTACAGATATGAGGATGGCCAATTGCCAGGAAAGCTCTGAAGGGGGACTTTCCTGAGAAAGCAGGTAGTGGCTCACCCCTGGCTCCTGACAACCTCAAAGAATTGGCCAAGGAGGCCAGATCTGAGACAAGACAGGCCATTTTGAAGGAACATAGTATGGCCCACCAGTCAGAGGACACTGTGGGTAGTCACAGACCTCCTTGGGGGAAGGAGGTGGCTTTGTGGGTGTATGTGTGAGTTTGTGGTTTGGTCTCATGTTCTGAGAAGAGCTAGGAAAGGCGGTTTGTTTGGTTTGGAGTAGACCATTTCTAGCAAGTCTTTTGAAAAGGCGAGTGTTCCTTTGTCTGTGTATCACACTGTGTCCGTGGTTGTAGACATTAGAAAAGAGAATGCATCAATGGATGTGTCCTGTCTAGTAGAAAGCTTCCAGCATTCATCCTGCCCAATTCATGAATGGACTGCGGCTTTCCTTATCCATGGGCAAAACCTACTATCTTCCTAAATTCCTGTTTTCTTCCTGAATTCTGGCCTCTCTTAAGAATAGGCTCATGGTTTTGTGTCCAAGATATGTACCACCTCCAAGCTTGGTGACATGGCCATGTACTAGATAGCTGAAAGAAATGGCGAGCTTCTCAGAAAACTCAGATATCAGTGGGCCCATTAAAGTCTCAGTGGAGAAACCCTGCTTTGGGCCTTTTGCTTACCTATTGTTCTGTTTCCCTGGATGTCAGCAAGGTCTTTGCCTCAGGACACACCTTTGTGAAGCCTGAAGAAAACAGTTTTCAAATGCAAACGAATGGGCACCACTTGTGGCTCTTTGCTTAATTGCTTTGCAAGGGGATGTGTCTGAATCAGCCTCTTGGCCCTGTTGAGGCTGTGGCTTAGATTGTTAGCATCTGATGGATCTCAGGAAAGATCCCATATGTGCATCCAAAGCCAATATGGCAAAACAGCAGTCATTGTGGATGAAGTCTCTTGCCTTCCTCTGTAAGGTCCCTGACTGTCATCAAAAGAGAATAGATATCCTTTGGGTCAAATGAGTTTTTCAAAGCCCTGCAGAGGCTAGCCATTATGTGCTTGTGTTTTCTCATGACTCCAATTTACACAAAAAAATCTGTACACCACCATGAGAAGGCCTCAAAGTTTAGAAGCTGAGCAGTATTAAAGGCAGGCCTATTTGATCACTCCTGGTTCAAAGAAGGGTGTCCAGGCCACCCTGACATTAGGCAAATGAGGGGCAAGGGAGCTTATTGTGGACACTGTCTTAGGCTGTGCCCCTCATGGAAACCTCCAGCCAGAGGTTATGAGGATTGTCTATATGGAAGAAGTTGAGGACCTTGTGGCAGTGTTTTGGTTTGAATTGTGGTGATTTGTAGGCGGTGAAAGAGATGACTGGGTCTGCCTGGGCTTAAACTATGGTGTTATTCCCCTTGGAGACTGAGTTCTGGAACTGACCTCAGAGAAGTATTGCCTTGAATTGAGTTGGAATTTTCCGAGGCCATGCATGAGAGTCCCCCCTAAAAACTGAGATCAAAGCCCAGGGTGACTTTCCACAGAACACTGGGAATCTCAGACAGGATATCACATGATTTTATTCTTAAAGACCTGGAAGCCATAGTTGAGAGTCAAAACACAAATGGACCTCACATCATAGACCTCAGTGGGCCTGGTTTCATGGGACTTTTTTGGCCACTCTTTGTTAAGCCTTGTTTGTGAAAGTTCTCCAGAGATTTCATTGAAATGATCTTTCTCACCATTAAATGGTTCCTGATTGAATGGAAACACACAGTGCCTCCAACTTCATCCTTTTTCAAATGGCTACATAAATACCATGCCATCTTTGAAATTCCCATGACCAGGTGGCACTGGAGAACCTTAGGATGTCCTGTTGCTGATCATGAGTTTACCATACAGGTGCCTTGATTGATGGCTTTCATGAAAATGATGAAGAACAGAGATGCCAGTGAGGTGGGGCCTGCTGAGTAGTTTGCCTAGAGCAGTGGTGTGCAGGTGTGTGATAAAACATCTGTGGTGGGTCCATGTGGATCTGCCATGGGCTTCCAAATGTCTTGTGACTGACATGGTGCAGCCAGCAGACCCTTATATGTAAAGGCATCTTGTTATATGGAGACGTTTCAGAACAATGTTCAGAATCAGGTTGCTATGGTCAAGGGGCCATGCTCTGTGGGATAGAAGCATGGTTGGTGCATTCTCCTAGGATCCTGACACACCACACGTGACAGAACTCCGTCCAGCACTGTGTGCCAGTTGAAGTCCTTGTATTTTATGAAGCAAATACCAAACTTTCAGTGCAGCAGCAAGAATCACCACGAAAAGTTGGGGATGACCAAATGGCTTCACAGTTCCCACGGGGAGATACTTAGCCCCCAGTATCCACAGTTTACCTACAAAGAGAGAATTCAGCACTTCTGCCTCATGTTCATTGGAAAATCAGAAACCATGTCCTCCAGGTCACATAGATGCAGACCCAGCTTTGATGGTCTCACTACAAAGGAAGCTAATGCTCCTGACAACAACATATATTTCAAGAGCCCAACCTCAGAGGCAGTTTCTCAAGAAGTCTTTAGGCCAGCAGAGCTCCATGTTTGTGGAGTGTTTATCCTCTCCCTTACTTATGGAATCTCCTCTACCACCTCCAAAGTTGTGAACTCCTGAGCATTTTTCATTCCACATATGTATTCAAAGATTTTCTAACTCTTCTCCTCGAATTGCGTCTTACTTGGGGCAAGGGTATTGTCAAGGCATTTTTGGATGACAGTGGGAAGATTTTGTGTAGCACATTTTTGCATACACATTGGATTCATTTTTCTATTTTCCATTCCAAATACTGAATCCCTGACACTAACCCATACCCTACTAGACTCTGACTACAAATCCTAATATGATAGAAAGAAATAACCCAAACACAATAGAAATACAAGCAGTTCAGAGGAGGCATGGTGTGTAGTTGGACAGGCCTTTTGCATTATAAAGGGTAGATGTTATGAATCTAGTCCAATGTAATAGTTCTCCATGTGTTTTTAAACTTAACAAATATGTGAATTCCTGTCTCCCTTTCTCGCAGCGTATTCAGCACATGTATTTTTACATGCACATATAGAATGCTACCTGGTTTCCCAGCTACATTCTTGTGAGGTTGCTGATTTGGCAGATACAAACTGTGAGAAGAAATCACTCCTCATAAATGCTGTTGGAACTGAAAATCAACCTATGGGTGAGCTTCCTACTTGAACAACATGATACATACATCCATGTTCAGTAAAATAAATATTTCTGGATTTTGGGATGATATATATTTCATGATGAATTTCAATTGGCATATGTATTTTTACTTTTTAATGTCTCTCTTTGTGTGTTTTGTGTTTGTATATATATATATATATATATATATATATATATATATACACACACACACACACTCTCCAGATTTTTCAAAATATAAATATGTGTGTCTTATTTTACACTCCCTGAATTCATGTTCATGTATGTGGATTTATAATCAACTTTTCACAAGATTATTCTCAGAATTATTCATCCACCTTAAATACATATTTGTTTCCTAGTACTGAAAACTAACTTCAGTGAATGGTGCATAGAAATCCTAACATTTCTACATTAACTTACCCTGTTTAACATCAATGCATGTAGACTCCTATGGGACATGATGTGTACTTTGACATTTATTTTTATTCAACACTGGTACACTACTATTTCTTCAGTTGATGCACATCATAGGATATATATTTCATCCTCAAGTTCACAATTTTCTAGGAATTTGGTTCACTTTCAATCAAATCCTGCTTCAGAACACATGTATTCCTACATGTTTCTTGACTTGTCTTTTCATGAGACTTCTTTCCAAACACATTATTTTGGATTTCCATAATCACTTTGGAACCAAAACTCACACACCCCTCATGGTAAACCATCACCCTAATATTACCATTAGATGTATAACTGGTTGGAATGAATGATCGTGTATCAATATAAGATTTCTTATATGTTTTCAGATATCAATTCAATCCATTATTTAAATTAGAACCAGTTAAACTCTTTATTCACAGTATGGTCTATTCATGCATTATGTCTATACTCATAGACCCTGGGTACACCTATTTTTACCCCCGAATTATAATTTATACGTCTTCAACGTATTGCTCTCAAAAATAGTGGAAGAAATACTCATGTCACCTGATCTACATATATATTTTATCACAGTGATATTCTGAACACAAAATGCAAAGGTCACACTTATGATTGTACCTAAGCCTAATTGGAAAGTGAGCATGGATTACTAAAGCCATCCTTGTCTAAGTTGTCTAATGCTCTCAAATGTCAATTCTATTGGTGACTACACATTTGTTTCTGCCTAAGATTATATATTCAACCTCAACCCTGTTGAAAATGTCTAAAATTATCACAAATTTTATACTTTGCCTAAATTCCTAATGTCTATATTCATATTTGCTTTCCTACATATCTTCCCCAGTTCATCATTATGACTGACTCTTCACATGTGCTGACATTTACATTCACTCTGTGACAGACACCATATTGCTAAAGAACTTTTGGTCCAAATATTATACTCACTCTTCTTCCTAAACCTACTGACTATCTTTCTAATCCTACCTACTATCCCTTTTTGACTTGATCTTCTATTCTACATTCAATCATCAAAGGTACAAGGTCTTATGCCATTGTATGTTGATTTATCAGAGACATATGTACAGAATGTAATTCAAAGCTAAGTATCCCAATCAAGGACCCAATGCCCCTCTGGCCTTCAAATCTTACTTAGATTTCTGTTTTCATACATATATTTCACCTCTATATTATTATAAATATCACAGGTTCCCAATACCATTCTTCATCCAGCAGAATGATTTCTAACCCAAATTGAACATGTTCTTAACCCCAAGCATTCACTGTTTCCTCAATGTCACTTTACAGAACAGCAGGGACAGAGTAGGTCTTACAATACAGGAATTTAAAGGATCTTCCACCTGCTGAGAACCTCCAAGGTCCATGCAGAAATGATCCCTGGAGAAGATGTAGGCAGGTAGGAAGGACCTGAGAGAGTAAAAGTCATCTTCCGTGGCAAACAACCTGGACAGGATGAAGGGATGTGTCTGAATGAGCCTCTCTCTTCTTCATGTAGACAAGATGGACCAAACCAGGCCTGTGTGGAGAGCTTTTCCTGGGTGCCTATGGTTGATATACCATTCTAACTTGTGAAAGTGTCACAGAAAGCAGGGGCAGCCTCCATCTCATGGGACCCTTGGAAGCAACAGTTAAAACAAAGTTTTTTTCAAGGAAGTGACCTCATTCAGTTCCTGAAGGAAGTGGCCTCACAACACTTCCTTGGTGATGGAACTCTCTGAACTTGGGATCCAGGTACCCAGGCACCCAGAGGCAGTCCCAGTGCCAGTCCCAGTGCGCACACTTCTTTGGATTTACCAAGGATAGAGTCAGTCTTTCTTGGTACCTACAAATGTGAGGATGGCCAATTGCCAGGAAAGCTCTGAAGGGGGTCTTTCCTGAGAAAGCAAGTAGTGGCTCACCCCTGGCTCCTGACAACTTCACAGAATTGGCCAAGGAGGCCAGATCTGAGACAAGACACGCCATTTTGGGGTAACATAGTATGGCCCACCAGTCAGAGGACACTGCGGGTAGTCACAGACATCCTTGGGGGAAGGAGGTGGCTTTGTGGGTGTGGGTGTGTTTGTGGTTTGGTCTCATGTTCTGAGTAGAGCTAGAAAAGGCTGTTTGTTTGGTTTTGAGTGGAATGTTTCTAGCAAGTCTTTTGACAAGGGGAGTGTTGCTTTGTCTGTGTATCGCACTGTGTCCGTGGTTGTAGACATTTGAAAAGAGAATGCATCAATGGATGTGTCCTGTCTAGTAGAAACCTTCCAGCATTCATCCTGCCCAATTTATGAATGGACTGCGGCTTGCCTTATCCATTGGCAAAACCTACTATCTTCCTAAATTCCTGTTTTCTTCCTGAATTCTGGCCATTCTTCAGAATAGGCTAATGGTTTTGTGTCCAAGACATGTACCACCTCCAAGCTTGGTGACACGGCCATGTAGTAGATAGCTGAAAGAAATGGCAAGCATCTCAGAAAACTCAGATATCAGAGGGCCCATTAAAGTCTCAGTGGAGAAACCCTGCTTTGGGCCTTTTGCTTATCTATTGTTCTGTTTCCCTGGATGTCAGCAAGGTCTTTGCCTCAGGACACACCTTTGTGAAGCCTGAAGAAAACAGTTTTCAAATGCAAACGAATGGGCATCACTTGTGGCTCTTTGCTTAATTGCTTTGCAAAGGGATGTGTCTGAGTCAGCCTCCTTGACCTGTGTGAGGCTGTGGCTTAGATTGTCAGCACCTGATGGATCTCAGGAAAGATCCCATATGTGCATCCAAAGCCAATATGGCAAAACAGCAGTCATTGTGGATGAAGTCTCTCGCCTTCCTCTGTAAGGTCCCTGACCTGCATCCAGTGAGAATAGGGATCTTTTGGGTCAAATGAGTTTTTCAAAGCCCTGCAGAGGCTAGCCATTATGTGCTTGTGTTTTCTCATGACTCCAATTTACAAAAAATATCTGTACACCACCATCAGCAGGACTCAAAGTTTAGAAGCTGAGCAGTATTAAAGGCAGGCCTATTTGATCACTCCTGGTTCAAAGAAGGGTGTCCAGGCCACCTTGACATTAGGCAAATGAGGGGCAAGGGAGCTTATTGTGGACAGTGTCTTAGGCTGAACCATTCATGGAAACCTCCAGCCAGAGGTTATGAGGATTGTCTATATGGAAGGAGTTGAGGGCCTTGTGGCAGTGTTTTGGTTTGAATTGTGGTTATTTGTATCGAGGTGAAAGAGATGAGTGTGTCCGCCTGGGCTTGAACTCTGGTGTGATTCCCCTTGGAGACTGAGTTCTGGAACTGACCTCAGAGAAGTATTGCCATGAATTGAGTTGGAATTTTTTGAGGCCACGCATGAGAGTCCCCCCTGGAAACTGAGATCAAAGCCCAGGGTGACTTTCCACAGAACACTGGGAATCTGAGACAGGATATCACATGATTTTATTCTTAAAGATCTGGAAGCCATAGTTGAGAGTCAAAACACACATGGACCTCACATCGTAGACCTAAATGGGCCTGGTTTCATGTGACTTTTTTTTAGCCACTCTTTGAAAAGCCTTGTTTGTGAGAGTTCTCCAGAGTTTTCTTTGAAATGATCTTTCTCACCATTGAATGGTTCCTGAATGAATGGAAACCCACAGTGCCTCCAACTTCATCCTTTACAAATGGCTAGATAAATACCGTGCAATCTTTGAAATTCCCATGACCAGGTTGCACTGGAGAACCTTAGGATGTCCTGTTGCTGATCATGAGTTTACCATACAGGTGCCTTGATTGAGGGCTTTCATGAAAATGATGAAGAACAGAGATGCCAGTGAGGTGGGGCCTGCTGAGTAGTGGGCCTAGAGCAGTGGTGTGCAGGTGTCTGATAAAACATATGTTTTGGGACCATGTAGATCTGCCATTGGCTTCCAAATGTCTTGTGACTGACATGGTGCAGCCAGCAGATCCTTATATGTAAAGGCATCTTGTTATATGGAGATGTTTCAGTACAATGTTCAGAATCAGGTTGCTATGATCAAGGGGCCAAGCTCTGTGGGATAGAAGCATGGTTGGTGCATTCTCCTAGGAACCTGACACACCACACGTGACAGAACTCCCTCCAGCACTGTATCCAGTTGAAGTCCTTGTATTTCGTGAAGCAAATACCAAACTCCCAGTGAAGCAGCAAGAAACACCACGAAAAATGTAGGATGACCAAATGGCTTCACAGTTCCCTCGGGGAGATACTTAGCCCCCAGTGGTCACAGTTTACCTACAAAAAGAGAATTCAGCAGTTCTGCCTCATGTTCATTGGAAAATCAGAAACCATGTCCTCCAGGTCACATAGATGCAGACCCAGCTTTGATGGTCTCACTACAAAGGAAGCTAATGCTCCTGATAACCACATATATTTCAAGAGCCCAACCTCAGAGGCAGTTTCACAAGAAATCTTTATGCCACAGAGCTCCATGTTTGTGGAGTGTTTATCCTCTCCCTTACTTATGGAAACTCCTCTACCACCTCCAAAGTTGTGAAATCCTGAGCATTTTTCATTCCACATATGTATTCAAAGATTTTCTAACTCTTCTCCTCGAATTGCGTCTTACTTGGGGCAAGGGTATTGTCAAGGCATTTTTCTGGATGACAGTGGGAAGATTTTGTGTAGCACATTTTTGCATACACATTGGATTCATTTTCCTATTTTCCATTCCAAATACTGAATCCCTGACACTAATCCATACCCTACTAGACTCTGACTACAAATTCTAATATGATAGAAAAAAATAACCCAAACAGAATAGAAATACAAGCAGTTCAGAGGAGGCATGGTGTGTAGTTGGACAGGCCTTTTGCATTATAAAGGGTAGATGTTATGAATCTAGTCCAATGTAATAGTTCTCCATGTGTTTTTAAACTTAACAAATATGTGAATTCCTGTCTTCCTTTCTCTGCAGCCTATTCAGCACATGTATTTTTACATGCACTTAGAGAATCCTACCTGGTTTCCCAGCTACATTCTTGTGAGGTGTCTGACTTGGCAGATACAAACTGTGAGAAGAAGTCAATTCTCCTAAATGCTGTTGGAACTGAAAATCAACCTATGGGTGAGCTTCCTACTTGAACAACATGATACATACATCCATGTTCAGTAAAATAAATATTTCTACATGTTGGGATGATATATATTTCATGATGAATTTCAATTGGCATATATACTTTTACTTTTTAATGTCTCTCTGTGTGTGTTTTGTGTATGTGTATATATATATACATATATATATATATATATATATGTATATATATATATATATATATATACACACACACTCTCTAGATTTTTGAACATGTAAAATATGTGTGTCTTATTTTACACTCCCTGAATTCATGTTCATGTATGTGGATTTATAATCAACTTTTCACAAGATTATTCTCAGAAATATTCATCCACCTGAAATACATATTTGTTTCTTAGTACTGAAAACTAACTTCAGTGAATGGTGCATAGAAATCCTAACATTTCTTTTTTTTTAATTTATTTATTTTTTTATTGTTGGTCGTTCAAACCTTACACTGTTCTTAATACATAATATTTCACAGTTCGATTCAAGCGGGTTATGAACTCCCAACTTTACCCCGTATACAGATTGCTGTATCACATCATTTACCCTTCCATTGATTGACATATTGCCTTTCTAGTGTCTGATGTATTCTGCTGTAAGTCCTATTCTCTACTATCCCCCCTCCCCTCCCCTCCCCTCCCCTTTTCTCTCTCTACCCCTTCTACTGTAAATCATTTCTTCCATTTGTATTATCTTGTCTTACCCCTCCATTACATAGTTCTTGATATATCATATTTACATTTTGATTCAAGTGCGTTATGCACTCCCATATTGCCCCTTATACAGATTGCAGAATCACATCAGTTTCACTTCCATTGCTTTACATATTGCCATCCTAGTGTCTGTTGTATTCTGCTGCCTTTCCTATCCTCTACTATCCCCCCTCCCCTCCCCTCCTTTCCCCTCTTCTCTCTCTACCCCCACTACTGCAATTCATTCCTCCCCCTTGTATTATTTTTCCCTTTCCCCTCACTTCCTCTTGTATGTAATTTTGTATAAACCTGAGGGTCTCGTTCCATTTCCATGCTATTTCCCTTCTCTCTCCCTTTCCCTCCCACCTCCCAACCCTGTTTAATGATGGTCTTCTACTTGTGCTCTTCTTCCCTAGTCTGTTCTTAATTACTCTCCTTATATCAAAGAAGACATTTGGCATTTGTTTTTTAGGGCTTGGCTAGCTTCGCTTAGCATAATCTGCTCTAATGCCATCCATTTCCCTCCAAATTCTATGATTTTGTCATTTCTTAATGCAGAGTAATACTCCATTGTGTATAAATGCCACATTTTTTTTATCCATTCGTCTATTGAAGGGCATCTAGGTTGGTTCCACAGTCTTCCTATTGTGAATTGTGCTGCTATAAACATCGATGTAGCAATGTCCCTGTAGCATGCTCTTTTTAGGTCTTTAGGGAATAGACCCAGAAGGGGGATAGCTGGGTCAAATGGTGGTTCCATTCCCAGCTTTCCAAGAAATCTCCATACTGCTTTCCAAATTGGCCGCACCAATTTGCAGTCCCACCAACAATGTACAAGTGTACCCTTTTCCCCACATCCTCGCCAGCACTTATTGTTGTTTGACTTCATAATGGCTGCCAATCTTACTGGAGTGAGATGGTATCTTAGGGTGGTTTTGATTTGCATTTCTCTGACTGCTAGAGATGGTGAGCATTTTTTCATGTACTTGTTGATTGATTGTATGTCCTCCTCTGAGAAGTGTCTGTTCAAGTCCTTGGCCCATTTGTTGATGGGATTATTTGTTATCTTATTGTCTAATTTTCTGAGTTCTTTATATACTCTGGATATTAGGGCTCTATCTGAAGTGTGAGGAGTAAAGATTTGTTCCCATGATGTAGGCTCCCTATTTACCTCTCTTATTGTTTCTTTTGCTGAGAAAAAACTTTTTAGTTTGAGTAAGTCCCATTTGTTGATTCTAGATGTTAACTCTTGTGCTATGGGTGTCCTATTGAGGAATTTGGAGCCCGACCCCACAGCATGTAGGTCGTAGCCAACTTTCTCTTCTATCAGATGCCGTGTCTCTGATTTGATATCAAGCTCCTTGATCCATTTTGAGTTAACTTTTGTGCATGGCGAGAGAAAGGGATTCAATTTCATTTTGTTGCATATGGATTTCCAATTTTCCCAGCACCATTTGTTGAAGATGCTATCCTTCCTCCATTGCATGCTTTTAGCCCCTTTATCAAATATAAGAAAGTTGTAGTTTTGTGGGTTGGTTTCTGTGTCCTCTATTCTGTACCATTGGTCCACCCACCTGTTTTGGTACCAGTACCATGCTGTTTTTGTTACTATTGCTCTGTAGTATAGTTTGAAATCTGGAATCGCTATACCACCTGATTCACACTTCCTGATTAGTATTGTTTTTGCTATTCTGGGTCTTTTATTCTTTCATATGAATTTCATGATTGCTTTCTCCATTTCTACAAAAAATGCCGTTGGGATTTTGATTGGCATTGCATTAAACCTATAGAGAACTTTTGGTAATATCGCCATTTTGATGATGTTAGTTCTGCCTATCCATGAACAGGGTATATTTTTCCATCTTCTAAGGTCTTCTTCAATTTCTCTCTTTAGGGTTCTGTAGTTTTCATTGTATTAGTCTTTCACCTCTTTTGTTAGGTTGATTCCCAAGTATTTTATTCTTTTTGAGGATATTGTGAACGGGGTGGTTGTCCTCGTGTCCATTTCAGAGGATTTGTCGCTGATATACAGGAATGCCTTTGATTTATGCGTGTTGATTTTATAACCTGCCACTTTGCTGAATTCATTTATTAGCTCTAACAGTTTCTTTGTAGACCATATTGGGTCTGCTAGGTATAGAATCATGTCATCTGCAAATAGTGATAACTTAAGTTCTTCTTTTTTTTATTTTCATGCTTTAATTTCTTTCGTCTGTCTAATTGCTCTGGCCAGTGTTTCGAGAACTATGTTGAACAGGAGTGGTGAGAGAGGGCATCCCTGTCTTGTTCCAGATTTTAGAGGGAATGCCTTCAATTTTTCTCCATTCAGAATGATGCTAGCCTGAGGCTTAGCATAAATTGCTTTTACAATGTTGAGGTATGTTCCTTTTATCCCTAGTTTTTCGAGAGTTTTGAACATAAACTGATGCTGTACTTTGTCGAATGCTTTTTCTGCATCTATCGAGATGATCATATGGTTCTTATATTTAAGCCTATTGATGTGGTGAATAACATTTATTGATTTCCGTATATTGAACCAACCTTGCATACCAGGGATGAATCCTACTTGATCATGGTGCACAATTTTTTTGATATGTTTTTGTATCCGATTTGCCAGAATTTTATTGAGGATTTTTGCATCTAGGTTCATTAGAGATATTGGTCTGTAGTTTTCTTTCTTTGAAGTGTCTTTGTCTGGTTTCGGAATCAGGGTGATGTTGGCCTCGTAGAATGAATTTGGAAGTTCTCCCTCTTTTTCTATTTCCTGAAATAGCTTGAAAAGTATTGGTATTAGTTCCTCTTTAAAGGTTTTGTAAAACTCTGCTGTAAACCCATCCGGTCCTGGGCTTTTCTTAGATGGTAATCTTTTGATGTTTTCTTCTATTTCCTCAATTGATATTGGTCTGTTTAGGTTGTCTATATCCTCCTGACTCAATCTGGGCAGATTATATGACTTAAGAAATTTATCGATGCCTTCACTATCTTCTATTTTATTGGAGTATAAGGATTCAAAATAATTTCTGATTATCTTCTGTATTTCTGAAGTGTCTGTCATGATCTTGCCTTTTTCATCCCTTATGCTAGTAATTTGAGTTCTCTCTCTTCTTCTCTTCGCTAGCATGGCTAAGGGTCTGTCAATTTTATTTATCTTTTCAAAGAACCAACTTTTCGTTTTGTCAATTTTTTCAATTGTTTCTTTTGTTTCGATTTCATTAATTTCAGCTCTGATTTTAATTATTTCTTGCCTTCTACATCTTTTGCTGTTGTTTTGCTCTTCATTTTCTAGAATTTTGAGATGAAGTATGAGATCATTTATTTGTTGGTTTTTTCTTTTTTTAAGGAATGAACTCCAAGCAATGAATTTTCCTCTTAGAACTGCTTTCAATGTGTCCCATAGATTCCGATATGTTGTGTCTGTGTTTTCATTAAACTCTAAGAAATTTTAATTTCCTCCTTGATGTATTCTAAAACCCATTGATCATTCAGTAACCTATTGTTCATTCTCCAAGTGATGCATGATTTTTCCTTGCTTCTTTTATGGTTGATTTTTAGTTTCATTCCATTATGATCAGATAAGATGCATGGTATTATCTCCGCTCCTTTATATTGTCTAAGAGTTGCCCTGTGACATAATATATGATCTATTTTTGAGAAGGATCCATGTGCTGCTGAGAAAAAAGTGTAGCTGCTTGATGTTGGGTGGTATATTCTATATATGTCAATTAAGTCTAGGTTGTTAATTGTGTTATTGAGTTCTATAGTTTCCTTATTCAACTTTTGTTTGGAAGATCTGTCCAGTGGTGAGAGAGGTGTGTTGAAGTCTCCCATGATTATTGTATGGTGGTCTATTAGACTCTTGAACTTGAGAAGAGTTTGCTTGATGAACGCAGCAGCACCGTTGTTTGGGGCATATATTTTATGATTGTTATGTCTTGTTGGTGTATGGTTCCCTTGAGCAGTATGTAGTGTCCTTCTTTATCCCTTTTGATTAACTTTGGTTTGAAATCTATTTTATTTGATATGAGTATGGACACTCCTCTGCTTGTTTCCGCAGTCCATATGAGTGATATGATTTTTCCCAACCTTTCACCTTCAGTCTATGTATATCCTTTCCTATCAAATGCGTCTCCTGTAGGCAGCATATTGTTGGATCTTGTTTTGTGATCCATTCAACTAGCCTGTGTCTCTTAATTGGTGAGTTTAAGCCATTAACATTTAGGGTTATTATTGAGATATGGTTTGTTCTTCCAGCCATATTTGTTTATTAATGCTGTTAAACCTGATTTGTTTTTCTCTTTGATTTTTTCCCCCCTTTACTGTCCTACCTCCCACTGTTGGTTTTCATTGTTGTTTTCCATTTCCTCTTCCTGTGTGTTTTGCCAAGGATTTTTTGAAGAGATGGTTTTCTAGCTGCAAATTCTTTTAACTTTTGTTTATCATGGAATGTTTTAATTTCATCTTCCATCCTGAAGCTTAATTTCGCCGGATACACGATTCTTGGTTGGAACCCATTTTCTTTTAGCGTTTGAAATATGTTATTCCAGGATCTTCTAGCTTTTAGAGTCTGTGTTGAGAGATCAGCTGTTATCCTGATTGGTTTACCCCTAAATGTAATCTGCTTCCCTTCTCTTGTAGCTTTTAAAATTCTCTCCTTATTCTGTATGTTGGACATCTTCATTATAATGTGTCTAGGTGTGGATCTCTTATGATTTTGCACATTCGGCGTCCTGTAGGCTTCTAGGATTTGGGGTTCTGTCTCATTCTTCAAGTCTGGGAAGTTTTCTCGTATTATTTCACTGAATAAATTGTCTATTCCTTTGGTTTGGAGCTCTGTGCCTTCCTGTATCCCAATGACTCTTAAGTTTGGTCTTTTGATATTATCCCATATTTCTTGGATGTTCTGCTCATGGTTTCTTAGCAGACTTGCTGAGCTGTCTATGCTCTTTTCAAGTTGAAATACTCTGTCTTCATTGTCTGATGTTTTATCTTCTAAGTGATCCACTCTGCTGGTAGTTTTCTCAATTGAGTTTTTAAGTTGGTTTATTGCTTCCTGCATTTCTAGGATTTCTATTTGTTTGTTTTTTATTTCCTCTATCTCCCTGTGAAATTGATCTTTTACTTCCTGGATTTGTTTATGAAGTTCCTTGTCAATGTGATCTTTCATTGTCTGATTTTGCTGTCTCATGTCTTCCTTGAGACTCCAGATCATCTGAAGCATGTATATCCTGACCTCTCTGTCTGACATTCCATCTGTTGCAGCTATTACCTCTTCTAGAGTTGAGTTGACCTGCATTGCCTGTGGTCCTTTCTTTCCTTGTCTTTTCATACTGCTGGCGTTTCTTTCTGCTTGGTGAAACTGTTGTGTTTTTGAAATTTTCCCTCTATTTATTTATATTGCTCTTGTATAGTTGAAAAGTCTCCCTTGCAGGACAGATGGTGGCTGTGATCCTCCACCAATTGGTGCGATCTGTCTACCACGCTGGCGGGCCCTAGGTCTGCTCTGCTGGCCGGTCGAAGGTCCGCCTACCCAGCAGGCGCGAGGGGCACCTCTGTCTCTCCGTAGGTTGCTGGGCCTAACCTCCCGATGGGCCCCCAGTACGCCTACCTTGCAGTCACTGAGGGTGGGGCCGGTTCCGGCCCGCAACAAGCCGCTGGGCCTGATCTGCCACTGGTCACAGTCCCGCCTACCTTGCAGGCACTGGGGGAGGGGATGGTCCTGCCCCTCAGCAGGCCGCTAGGCCTGATCTGCTGGTGGTCACAGTCCCGCCTACCTTGCAGGCACTGGGGGAGGGGACAGGCCTGCCCCACAGAAGGCCACTGGTGGGTCGCAAGACCCCGTTCCTGCAGGCGCGTGTGTCAGCTCTGTCTCTTCGCAGATTGCTGGGACTGACCTGCCTGTTGGTCGCCGGTTCTCCTACCTTGCAGGCACTGGGGGTGGGGCCGGCTCCGGCCCGCAACCAGCCACTGGACCTGCTCTGCCGGTGGTCACAGTCCCGCCTACCTTGCAGGCACTGGGGGAGTGGACTGTCCTGCCCCTCAGCAGGCCGCTAAGACTGATCTGCTGGAGGTGACAGTCCCGCCTACCTTGCAGGCACTGGGGGAAAAGACGGGCCTGCCCCACAGAAGGCGGCTGGTGGGTTGCAGGACCCCGTTCCCTGCAGGCGCGTGTGTCAGCTCTGTCTGTCCGCAGATTGCTGGGCCTGGCCTGCCCGTGGGTCGCCGGTTCTCCTACCTTGCAAGCACTGGGGTTGGGGCCGGCTCTGGCCCCAACCAGCCGCTGGGCCTGCTCTGCCGGTGGTCACAGTCCCGCCTACCTTGCAGGCACTGGAGGAGGGGACGGGCCTGCCCCACAGAAGGCTGCTGGTGGGTCGCAGGACGCCGTTCCCTGCAGGCGCGTGTGTCAGCTCTGTCTCTCTGCAGATTGCTGGGCCTGACCTGCCCGTGGGTCGCCGGTTCTCCTACCTTGCAGGCACTGGGTGTGGGGCTGGCTCCGGCCCGCAACCAGCCGCTGGGCGTGCTCTGCCAGTGGTCACAGTCCCGCCTACTTTGCAGGCACTGGGGGAGGGGACTGTCCTGCCCATCAGCAGGCCGCTAAGCCTGATCTGCTGGAGGTGACAATCCCGCCTACCTTGCAGGCACTGGGGGAGGGGACGGGCTTGCCCCACAGAAGGCCGCTGGTGGGTCACAGGACCCTGTTCCCTGCAGGCGCGTGTGTCAGCTCTGTCTCTTGGCAGATTGCTGGGCCTGACCTGCCCGTGGGTCGCCGGTTCTCCTACCTTGCAGGCACTGGGGGTGGGGCCGGCTTGGGCCACAACCAGCCGCTGGGCCTTCTCTGCCGGTGGTCCCTAACATTTCTATGGTAACTGACCCTGTTTAACATCAATGCAAGTAGACTCCTATGGGACATGATGTGTATTTTGACATTTATTTTTATTCAACACTGGTACATTACTATTTCTTCAGTTGATGCACATCATAGGATATATATTTCATCCTCAAGTTCACAAATTTCTAGGCATTTGGTTCACTTTCAATCAAATCCTGCTTCAGAACACATGTATTCCTCCATGTTTTTTGACTGGTCTTTTCATGAGACTTCTTTCCAAACACATTATTTTGGATTTCCATAATCATTTTGGAACCAAAACTCACACACCCCTCATGGTAAACCATCACCTTAATATTACCATTAGATGTATAACTGGTTGGAATGAATGATCGTGTGTCAATATAAGATTTCTTATATGTTTTCAGATATCAATTCAATCCATTATTTAAATTGGAACCAGTTATATTCTTTATTCAAAGTATGGTCTATTAATACATTATCTCTATACTCATAGACCCAGGGTACACCTATTTGTACCCCCAAATTCTAATTTATACTTCTTCAACATATTGCTCCCAAAAATAGTGGAAGAAATACTCATGTCACCTGATCTACATATATATTTTATCACAGTGATATTCTGAACACAAAATGCAAAGGTCAAACTTATGATTGTACCTAAGCCTAATTGGAAAGTGAGCATGGATTACTAAAACCATCCTTGTCTAGGTTGGCTAATGCTCTCAAATGTCAATTCTATTGGTGACTACACATTTGTTTCTGCCTAAGATTATATATTTTACCTCAACATTGTTGAAAATGTCTAATCCTATCACTCACTTTATACTATGCCTAATTTCCTAATGTCTATATTCATATCTGCTTTTCTACATATCTTCCCCAGTTCATCATTGTGACTGACTCTTCACATGTGTTGACATTTATATTCACTCTCTAACGGACACCCTATTGCTAAAGAACTTTTGGTCCAAATATTATACTCACTCTTCTTCCTAAACCTACTGACTATCTTTCTAATCCTACCTACTGTCCCTTTTTGACTTGATCTTCTTTTCTACATTCAATCATCCAAGGTAAGGTGCTATGCCATTGTATGTTGATTTATCAAAGACATCTGAACAGAATGTAATTCAAAGCTTAGTATACCAATCAAGGGCCCAATGCCCTTATGACCTTCAAATCTTACTTACATTTCTGTTTTCATACATATATTTCACCTCTATATTATTATAAATATCACAGGCTCCCAATACCATTCTTCATCCAGCTGAATGATTTCTAACCCAAATTGAACATGTTCTTTACCCCAAGCATTCACTGTTTCCTAAATCTCACTTTACAGAAGAGCAGGGACAGAGTTGGTCTTACAATACAGGAATATAGGGGATTTTCCACCTGGTGAGAACCTCCAAGGTCCATGCAGAAATGATCCCTGGAGAAGATGTAGGCAGCTAGGAAGGACCTGAGAGAGTAAAAGTCATCTTCCGTGGCAAACAACATGGTCAGGATGAAGGGATGTGTCTGAATGAGCCTCTTTCTTCTTCATGTAGACAAGATTGACCAAACCAGGCCTGTGTGGAGAGCTTTTCCAGGGTTCCTATGGTTGATATACCATTCTAACATGTGAAATTGTCACAGGAAGCAGGGGCAGCCTCCATCTCATTGGACCCTTGGAAGCAACAGTTACGACAAAGTGGTTTCCAAGGCAGTGACCTCATTCAGTTCCTGAAGGAAGTGACCTCACCACACTTCCTTGGTGATGGAACTCTCTGAACTTGGGATCCAGGAAGCCAGGCACCCAGAGGCAGTCCCAGTGCCAGTCCCAGTGGGCTCACTTGTTTGGATTTACCAAGGACAGAGTCAGTCTTTCTTGGTACCTACAGATGTGAGGATGGCCAATTGCCAGTAAAGCTCTGAAGGGGGTCTTTCCAGAGAAAGCAGGTAGTGGCTCACCCGTTTCTCCTGACAACTTCAAAGAATTGGCCAAGGAGGCCAGATCTGTGACAAGACAGGCCAATTTGGGGGAACCTACTATGGCTCACCAGTCAGAGGACACTGTGGGTAGTCACAGACCTCTTTGGGGGAAGGAGGTGGCTTTGTGGGTGTGGGTGTGAGTTTGTGGTTTGGTCTCATGTTCTGAGAAGAGCTAGGAAAGGCGAATTGTTTGATTGAAAGTGGACTGTTTCTAGCAAGTCTTTTGACAAGGCAAGTGTTGCTTTTTCTGTGTATCACACTGTGTCCGTGGTTGTAGACATTAGAAAAGAGAATGCATCAATGGATGTGTCCTGTCTAGTAAAAAGATTCCAGCATTCATCCTGCCCAATTTATGAATGGACTGCGGCTTGCCTTATCCATGGGCAAAACCTACTATCTTCCTAAATTTCTGTTTTCTTCCTGAATTCTGGCCACTCTTCAGAATAGGCTCATCGTTTTGTGTTCAAGATATGTACCACCACGAAGCTTGGTGACGTGGCCATGTACTAGATAGCTGAAAGGAATGGCGAGCATCTCAGAAAACTCAGATATCAGTGGGCCCATTAAAGTCTCAGTGGAGAAACCCTGCTTTGGGATATTTGTTTACCTATTTTTCTGTTTCCCTTGATGTCAGCAAGGTCTTTGCCTCAGGACACACCTTTGTGAAGCCTGAAGAAAACAGTTTTCAAATGCAAACGAATGGGCACCACTTGTGGCTCTTTGCTTAATTGCTTTGCAAGGAGATGTGTCTGAATCAGCCTCTTGGCCCTGTGTGAGTCTGTGGTTTAGATTGTCAGCACCGATGGATCTCAGGAAAGATCCCATATGTGCATCCAAAGCCAATATGGCAAAACAGCAGTCATTGTGGATGAAGTCTCTCGCCTTCCTCTGTAAGGTCCCTGACCTGCATCAAGTGAGAATAGGGATCCTTTGGGTCAAATGAGTTTTTCAAAGCCCTGCAGAGGCTAGCCATTATGTGCTTGTGTTTTCTCATGACTCCAATTTACACAAAAAATCTATACCCCACCATCAGCAGGCCTCAAATTTTAGAAGCCTAGCAGTATTAAAGGCAGGCCTATTTGATCACTCCTGGTTCAAAGAAGGGTGTACAGGCCACCCTGGAATTAGGCAAATGAGGGGCAAAGGAGCTTATTGTGGACACTGTCTTAGGCTGCGACCCTCAAAGAAACCTCAAGCCAGAGGTTATGAGGATTGTCTATATGGAAGAAGTTGAGGGCCTTGTGGCAGTGTTTTGGTTTGAATTCTGGTCATTTGTATGGCGGTGGAAGAGATGACTGGGTCCGCCTGGGCTTGAATTCTGGTGTGATTCCCCTTGGAGACTGAGTTCTGGAACTGACCTCAGAGAAGTATTGCCATGAATTGAGTTGGGATTTTCCAAGGCCACGCATGAGAGTCCCCCCTGGAAACTGAGATCGAATCCCAGGGTGACTTTCAAAAGAACACTGAAAATCTCAGCCAGGATATCAAATGATTTTATTCTTAAAGACCTGGCAGCCATAGTTGAGAGTCAAAACACACATGGACCTCACATTGTAGACCTCAGTGGGCCTGGTTTCATGTGACATTTTTTGGCCTCTCTTTGGGAAGCCTTGTTTGTGAGAGATCTCCAGAGCTTTCATTGAAATGATATTTCACACCTTTAAGTGTTTCCTGAATTAATGGAAACCCACAGTGCCTCCAACTTCATCCTTTAAAAATGGCTAGATAAATACCGTTAAATCTTTGAAATTCCCATGACCAGGTGGCACTGGAGAACCTTAGGATGTCCTGTTGCTGATCATGAGTTTACCAGACAGGTGCCTTCATTGACGGCTTTCATGAAAATGATGAAGTACAGAGATGCCAGTGAGGTGGGGCCTGCTGAGTAGTGGGCCTAGAACAGTGATGTGCAGGTGTGTGATAAAACATCTGTGGTGGGGCCATGTGGATCTGCCATGGGCTTCCAAATGTCTTGTGACTGACATGGTGCAGCCAGCAGACCCTTATATGTAAAGGCATCTTGTTAAATGGAGAGGTTTCAGAACAATATTAAGAATCAGGTTGCTATGGTCAAGGGGCCAAGCTCTGTGGGATAGAAGGATTGTTGGTGCATTCTCCTAGGACCCTGACACACCACACGTGACAGAACTCCCTCCAGCACTGTGTCCCAGTTGAAGTCCTTGTATTTCGTGAAGCAAATACCAAACTCCCAGTGAAGCAGCAAAAAACACCACAAAAAGTGAAGGATGACAAAATGGCTTCACAGTTCCCACGGGGAGATACTTAGCCCCCAGTGGCCACGGTTTACCTACAAAGAGAGAATTCAGCACTTCTGCCTCATGTTCATTGGAAAATCAGAAACCATGTCCTCCAGGTCACATAGATGCAGACCCAGCTTTGATGGTCTCACTACAAAGGAAGCTAATGCTCCTGACAACAACATATATTTCAAGAGCCCAACCTCAGAGGCAGTTTCTCAAGAAGTCTTTAGGCCAGCAGAGCTTTATGTTTGTGGAGTGTTTATCCTCTCCCTTACTTATGGAAACTCCTC
Source organism: Ictidomys tridecemlineatus (assembly GCF_052094955.1). Classification (NCBI taxonomy): domain Eukaryota; kingdom Metazoa; phylum Chordata; class Mammalia; order Rodentia; family Sciuridae; genus Ictidomys; species Ictidomys tridecemlineatus. Next base: position 122,991,591 of record NC_135480.1, on the reverse strand, counting down.
TACCACCTCCAAAGTTGTGAACTCCTGAGCATTTTTCATTCCACATATCTATTCAAAGATTTTCTAACTCTTCTCCTCGAATTGCGTCTTACTTGGGGCAAGGCTATTGTCAAGGCATTTTTCTGGATGACAGTGGGAAGATTTTGTGTAGCACATATTTGCATACACATTGGATTCATTTTCCTATTTTCCATTCCAAATACTGAATACCTGACACTAACCCATACCCTACTAGACTCTGACTACAAATCCTAATATGATAGAAAAAAATAACCCAAACAGAATAGAAATACAAGCAGTTCAGAGGAGGCATGGTGTGTAATTGGACAGGCCTTTTGCATTATAAAGGGTAGATGTTATGAATCTAGTCCAATGTAATAGTTCTCCATGTGTTTTTACACAGAACAAATATGTGAATTCCTGTCTCCCTTTTTCTGCAGCCTATTCAGCACATGTATTTTTACATGCACATAGAGAATCCTACCTGGTTTCCCAGCTACATTCTTGTGAGGTTGCTGACTTGGCAGATACAAACTGTGAGAAGAAATCACTCCTCTTAAATGCTGTTGGAACTGAAAATCAACTTATGGGTGAGCTTCCTACTTAAACAACATGATACATACATCCATGTTCAGTAAAATAAATATTTCTAGATCTTGGGATGATATATATTTCATGATGAATTTCAATTGGCATATATATTTTTACTTTTTAATGTCTCTCTGTGTGTGTTTTGTGTGTGTATATATATATATATATATATATATATATATATATATATATATATATATACACACACACACACACACTCTCCCGATTTTTCAAAATATAAAATATTTGTGTCTTATTTTACACTCCCTGAATTCATGTTCATGTATGTGGATTTCTAATCAACTTTTCACAAGATTATTCTCAGAAATATTCATCCACCTGAAATACATATTTGTTTCCTAGTACTGAAAACTAACTTCAGTGAATGGTGCATAGAAATCCTAACATTTCTACAGTAACTGACCCTGTTTAACATCAATGCAAGTAGACTCCTATGGGACATGATGTGTATTTTGACATTGATTTTTATTCAACACTGGTACATTACTATTTCTTCAGTTGATGCACATCATAGGATATATATTTCATCCTCAAGTTCACAAATTTCTAGGCATTTGGTTCACTTTCAATCAAATCCTGCTTCAGAACACATGTATTCCTCCATGTTTCTTGACTGGTCTTTTCATGAGGCTTCTTTCCAAACACATTATTTGGATTTCCATAATCACTTTGAAACCGAAACTCACACACCCCTCATGGTAAACCATCACTCTAATATTACCATTAGATGTATAACTGGTTGGAATGAATGATCGTGTATCAATATAAGATTTCTTATTTGTTTTCAGATATCATTTCAATCCATTATTTAAATTGGAACCAGTTATATTCTTTATTCACACTATGGTCTATTCATGAATTATCTCTATACTCATAGACCCAGTGTACACCTACTTGTACCCCCTAATTCTAATTTATACATCTTCAATGTATTGCTCCCAAAAATAGTGGAAGAAATACTCATGTCACCTTATCTACATATATTTTTTATCACAGTGATATTCTGCACACAAAATGCAAAGGTCACACTTATGATTGTACCTAAGCCTACTTGGAAAGTGAGCATGGATTACTAAAACCATCCTTGTCTACGTTGGCTAATGCTCTCAAATGTCAATTCTATTGGTGACTACACATTTGTTTCTGCCTAAGATTATATATTCAACCTCAACCCTGTTGAAAATGTCTAATCCTATCACTCACTTTATACTTTGCCTAATTTCCTAATGTCTATATTCATATGTACTTTCCTACATATCTTCCCCAGTTCATCATTGTGTCTGACTCTTCACATGTGCTGACATTTGCATTCACTCTCTAACAGACACCCTATTGCTAAAGAACTTTTGGTCCAAATATTATACTCACTCTTCTTCCTAAACCTACAGACTATCTTTCTAATCCTACCTACTATCCCATTTTGACTTGATCTCCTATTCTACAATCAATCATTCAAGGTACAAGGTCCTATGAAATTGTATGTTGATTTATCAGAGACATCTGTACAGAATGTAATTCAAAGCTAAGTATCCCAATCAAGGGCCCAATGCTCTTCTGGCCTTCAAACTTTACTTAGATTTTTGTTTTCACACATATATTTCACCTCTATATTATTATAAATATCACAGGTTCCCAATTTTATTCTTCATTTAGCAGAATTATTTCTAACCCAAATTGAACATGTTCTTAACCCCAAGCATTCACTGTTTCCTCAATCTCACTTTACAGAAGAGCAGGGACACAGTTGGTCTTACAATACAGGAATGTAGGGGATTTTCCACCTGGTGAGAACCTCCAAGTTCCATGCAGAAATGATCCCTGGAGTAGATGTAGGCAGCTAGGAAGGACCTGAGAGAGTAAAAGTCATCTTTCCTGGCAAACAACCTGGTCAGAATGAAGGGATGTGTCTGAATGAGCCTCTCTTTTCTTAATGTAGACAAGATGGACCAAACCAGGCCTGTGTGGAGAGCTTTTCCTGGGTGCCTATGGTTGATATACCATTCTAACTTGTGAAAGTGTCACAGAAAGCAGGGGCAGCCTCCATCTCATGGGACCCTTGGAAGCAACTGTTAGAACAAAGTGGTTTCCAAGGCCGTGACCTCATTCAGTTCCTGAAGGAAGTGACCTCACCACACTTCCTTGGTGATGGAACTCTCTGAACTTCGGATCCAGGAAGCCAGGCACCCAGAGGCAGTCCCAGTGCCAGTCCCAGTGGGCTCACTTGTTTGGATTTACCAAGGACAGAGTCAGTCTTTCTTGGTATCTACACATGTGAGGATGGCCAATTGCCAGGAAAGCTCTGAAGGGAGTCTTTCCTGAGAAAGCAGGTAGTGGCTCACCCCTGGCTCCTGACAACTTCACAGAATTGGCCAAAAAGGCCAGATCTGAGACAAGACAGGCCATTTCGGGGGAACCTAGTATGGCCCACCAGTCAGAGGACACTGTGGGTAGTCACAGACCTCCTGGGGGGGAGGAGGTGGCTTTGTGGGTGTGGGTGTGAGTTTGTTGTTTGGTCTCATGTTCTGAGAAGAGCTAGGAAAGGCGGTTTGTTTGGTTTGGAGTGGATTGTTTCTAGAAAGTCTTTTGACAAGGCTAGTGTTGCTTTGTCTGTGTATCGCACTGTGTCCGTGGTTGTAGACATTAGAAAAGAGAATGCATCAATGGATGTGTCCTGTCTAGTAGAAAGCTTCCAGCATTCATCCTGGCCAATTTATGAATGGACTGCGGCTTGCCTTATCTATGGGGAAAACCTACTATCTTCGTTAATTCCTGTTTTCTTCCTGAATTCTGGCCACTCTTCAGAATAGGCTCATGGTTTTGTGTCCAAGATATGTACCACCTCCAAGCTTGGTGACATGGCCATGTACTAGATAGCTGAAAGGAATGGGGAGCATCTCAGAAAATGTCTCAGTGGAGAAACCCCACTTTGGGCTTTTGCTACCTATTGTTCTGTTTCCCTGGATGTCAGCAAGGTCTTTCCCTCAGGATACAACTTTGTGAAGCCTGAAGAAAACAGTTTTCAAATGCAAACGAATGGGCATCACTTGTGGCTCTTTGCTTAATTGCTTTGCAAAGGGATGTGTCTGAATCAGCCTCTTGGCCCTGTGTGAGGCTGTGGCTTAGATTGTCAGCACCTGATGGATCTCAGGAACGATCCCATATGTGCATCCAATGCCAATATGGCAAAACAGCAGTCATTGTGGATGAAGTCTCTCGCCTTCCTCTGTAATGTCCCTGACCTGCATCAAGTGACAATAGGGATCCTTTGGGTCAAATGAGTTTTTCAAAGCCCTGCAGAGGCTAGCCATTATGTGCTTGTGTTTTCTCATGACTCCAATTTACACAAAAAATCTGTACCCCACCATCAGCAGGCCTCAAAGTTTAGAAGCTGAGCAGTATTAAAGGCAGGCCTATTTGATCACTCCTGGTTCAAAGAAGGGTGTCCAGGCCACCCTGACATTAGGCAAATGAGGGGCAAGGGAGCTTATTGTTTACACTGTCTTAGGCTGTGCCCCTCATGGAAACCTCTAGTCAGAGGTTATGAGGATTGTCTATATGGAAGAAGTTGAGGGCCTTGTGGCAGTGTTTTGGTTTGAATTCTGGTCATTTGTATGGCAGTGGAAGAGATGAGTGGGTCCGCGTGGGCTTGAACTCTGGTGTGATTCCCCTTGGAGACTCAGTTCTGGAACTGACCTCAGAGAAGTATTGCCATGAATTGAGTTGGGATTTTCCGAGGCCACGCATGAGAGTTCCCCCTGGAAACTGAGATCAAAGCCCAGGGTGACTTTCCACAGAACATTGGGAATCTCAGCCAGGATATCACATGATTGTATTCTTAAAGACCTGGCAGCCATAGTTGAGAGTCAAAACACACATGGACCTCACATTGTAGACCACAGTTGGCCTGGTTTCATGTGACGTTTTTTGGCCACTCTTTGGGAAGCCTTGTTTGTGAGAGTTCTCCAGAGCTTTCATTGAAATGATCTTTCTCACGATTAAATGGTTCCTGAATGTATGGAAACCCACAGTGCCTCCAACTTCATCCTTTAAAAATGGCTAGATAAATACCGTGCAATCTTTGAAATTCCCATGACCAGGTGGCCCTGGAGAACCTTAGGATGTCCTGTTGCTGATCATGAGTTTACCATACAGGTGCCTTGATTGATGGCTTTCATGAAAATAATGAAGAACAGAGATGCCAGTAAGGTGGGGCGTGCTGAATAGTGGGCCTAGAGCAGTGGTGTGCAGGTGTGTGAAAAATCATCTGAGGTGGGGCCATGTGGATCTGCCATGGGCTTCCAAATGTCTTGTGACTGACATGGTGCAGCCAGCAGACCCTTATATGTAAAGGCATCTTGTTATATGGAGAGGTTTCAGAACAATGTTCAGAATCAGGTTGCTATGGTCAAGGGGCCAAGCTCTGTGTGATAGAAGCATGGTTGGTGCATTCTCCTAGGACCCTGACACACCACACGTGACAGAACTCCCTCCAGCACTGTGTCCCAGTTGAAGTCCTTGTTTTTCGTGAAGCAAATACCAAACTCCCAGTGAAGCAGCAAGAAACACCACGAAAAGTGGACGATAACAAAATGGCTTCACATTTCCCACGGGGAGATACGTAGCCCCCAGTGGCCACGGTTTACCTACAAAGACAGAATTCAGCCCTTCTGCCTCATGTTCATTGGAAAATCAGAAACCATGTTCTCCAGGTCACATAGATGCAGAACCAGCTTTGTTGGTCTCACTACAAAGGAAGCTAATGCTCCTGACAACAACATATATTTCAAGAGCCCAACCTCAGAGGCAGTTTCTCAAGAAGTCTTTAGGCCAGCAGAGCTTCATGTTTGTGGACTGTTTATCCTCTCCCTTACTTATGGAAACTCCTCTACCACCTCCAAAGTTGTGAACTCCTGAGCACTTTTCATTCCACATATGTATTCAAAGATTTTCTAACTCTTCTCCTCGAATTGCGTCTTACTTGGAGCAAGGGTATTGTCAAGGCATTTTTCTGGATGACAGTGGGAAGATTTTGTGTAGCACATATTTGCATACACATTGGATTCATTTTCCTATTTTCCATTCCAAATACTGAATCCCTGACCCTAACCCATACCCTACTAGACTCTGACTACAAATCCTAATATGATAGAAAGAAATAACCCAAACAGAATAGAAATACAAGCAGTTCAGAGGAGGCATGGTGTGTAGTTGGAGACGCCTTTTGCATTATAAAGGGTATATGTTATGAATCTAGCCCAATGTAAGAGTTCTCCATGTGTTTTTAAACTTAACAAATATGTGAATTCCTGTCTCCCTTTCTCTGCAGCCTATTCAGCACATGTATTTTTACATGCACATAGAGAATCCTACCTGGTTTCCCAGCTACTTTTTAGGTGGCTGACTTGGCAGATACAAAGTGTGAGAAGAAACCACTCCTCCTAAATGCTGTTGGAACTGAAAATCAACCTATGGGTGAGCTTCCTACTTCAACAACATGATACATACATCCATGTTCAGTAAAATAAATATTTCTGGATCTTGGGATGATATATATTTCATGATGAATTTCAATTGGCATATATATTTTTACTTTTTAATGTCTCTATGTGTGTGTTTTGTGTGTATATATATGTATATATACACACACACACTCTCCAGATTTTTCAAAATATAAAATATATGTGTCTTATTTTACACTCCCTAAATTCATGTTCATGTATGTGGATTTATAATCAACTTTTCACAAGATTATTCTCAGAAATATTCATCCACCTGAAATACATATTTGTTTCCTAGTACTGAAAACTAACTTCAGTGAATGGTGCATAGAAATCCTAACATTTCTACAGTAACTGACCCTGTTTAACATCAATGTAAGTAGACACCTATGGGACATGATGTGTATTTTGACATTTATTTTTATTCAACACTGGGACATTACTATTTCTTCAGTTGATGCACATCATAAAATATATATTTCATCCTCAAGTTCACAAATTTCTAGGCATTTGGTTCACTTTCCATCAAATCCTGCTTCAGAACACATGTATTCTTCCATGTTTCTTGACTGGTCTTTTCATGAGACTTCTTTCCAAACACATTATTTTGGATTTCCATAATCACTTTGGAACCAAAACTCACACACCCCTCATGGTAAACCATCACCCTAATATTACCATTAGATGTATAACTGGTTGGAATGAATGATCCTGTATCAATATAAGATTTCTTATATGTTTTCAGATATCAATTCAATCCATTATTTAAATTGGAACCATTATATTCTTTATTCACAGTATGATCTATTCATGCATTATCTCTATACTTATAGATCCAGGGTACACCTATTTGTACCCCCGAATTTTAATTTATTCATCTTCAATGTATTGCTCCCAAAAATAGTGGAAGAAATACTCATGTCACCTGATGTACATATATATTTTATCACAGTGATATTCTGAACACAAAATGCAAAGGTCACACTTATGATTCTACCTAAGCCTAATTGGAAAGTGAGCATGGATTACTAAAACAATCCTTGTCTAGGTTGGCTAATGCTCTCAAATGTCAATTCTATTAGTGACTACACATTTGTTTCTGCCTAAGATTATATATTCAACCTCAACCCTGTTGAAAATGTCTAATCCTATCACTCACTTTATACTTTCCCTAATTTCCTAATGTCTATATTCATATCTGCTTTCCTACATATCTTCCCCAGTTCGTCATTGTGACTGACTCGTCACATGTGCTGACATTTATATTCACTCTCTAACAGACACCCTATTGCTAAAGAACTTTTGGTCCAAATATTGTACTCACTCTTCTCCCTAAACCTACTGACTATCTTTCTAATCCTACCTACTATCCCTTTTTGACTTTATCTTCTCTTCTACATTCAATCTTCCAAGGTACAAGGTCCTATGCCATTGTATGTTGATTTATCAGAGACAACTGTACAGAATGTAATTCAAAGCTAAGTATCCCAATCAAGGGCCCAATGCCCTTCTGGCCTTCAAATCTTACTTAGATTTCTGTTTTCTTACATATATTTCACCTCTATATTATTATAAATATCAAGGTTCCCAATACCCTTCCTCATCCAGCAGAATGATTTGTAACCCAAATTGAACATGTTCTTAACCCCAAGCATTCACTCTTTCCTCAATCTCACTTTACATAAGAGCAGGGACAGAGTTGATCTTAAAATACAGGAATGTAGGGGATCTTCCTCCTGCTGAGAACGTCCAAGGTCCATGCAGAAATGATCCCTGGAGAAGATGTAGGCAGCTAGGAAGGACCTGAGAGAGTAAAAGTCATCTTCCATGGCAAACAACCTGGTCAGGATGAAGGGATGTGTCTGAATGAGCCTCTCTCTTCTTAATGTAGACAAGATGGACCAAACCAGGCCTGTGTGGAGAGCTTTTCCTGGGTGCCTATGGTTGATATACCAATCTAACTTGTGAAAGTGTCACAGGAAGCAGGGGCAGCCTCCATCTCATGGGACCCTTGGAAGCAACAGTTAGGACAAAGTGGTTTCAAAGGCAGTGACCTCATTCAGTTCCTGAAGGAAGTGACCTCACCACACTTCCTTGGTGATGGAACTCTCTGAACTTGGGATCCAGAAAGCCAGGCACCCAGAGGCATTCCCAGTGCCAGTCCCAGGGGGCTCACTTGTTTGGATTTACCAAGGACAGAGTCAGTCTTTCTTGGTACATACAGATGTGAGGATGGCCAATTGCCAGGAAAGCTCTGAAGGGGGTCTTTCCTGAGAAAGCAGGTCATGGCTCACCCCTGGCTCCTGACAACTTCACAGATGGCCAAGTATGCCAGATCTGAGACAAGACAGGCCGTTTCGGGGGAACCTAGTATGGCCCACCATTCAGAGGACACTGCGGGTAGTCACAGACGTCCTTGGGGGAAGGAGGTGTCTTTGTGGGTGTGGGTGTGAGTGTGTGGTTTGGTCTCATGGTCTGAGAAGAGCTAGGAAAGGCGGATTGTTTGGATTGGAGTGGACTGTTTCTAGTAAGTCTTTTGACAAGGCGAGTGTTGCTTTGTCTGTGTATCCCACTGTGTCCGTGGTTGTAGACATTAGAAAAGAGAATGCATCAATGGATGTGTCCTGTCAATTAGAAAGCTTCCAGCATTCATCCTGCCCAATTTATGAATGGACTGTGTCTTGCCTTATCCCTGGGCAAAACCTACTATCTTCCTAAATTCCTGTTTTCTTCCTGAATTCTGGCCACTCTTCAGAATAGGCTCATGGTTTTGTGTCCAAGATATGTACCACCTCCAAGCTTGGTGACATGGCCACGTACTAGATAGCTGAAAGGAATGGCGAGCATCTCAGAAAACTCAGATATCAGTGGGCCCATTAAAGTCTCAGGGCAGAAACCTTACTTTGGGCCTTTTGCTTACCTATTGTTCTGTTTCCCTGGATGTCAGCAAGGTCTTTGCCTCAGGACACACCTTTGTGAAGCCTGAAGAAAACAGTTTTCAAATGCAAACGAATTGGCATCACTTGTGGCTCTTTGCTTAATTGCTTTGCAAAGGGATGTGTCTGAATCAGCCTCTTGGCCCTGTGTGAGGCTGTGGCTTAGATTTTCAGCACCTGATGGATCTCAGGAAAGATCCCATATGTGCATCCAAAGCCAATATGGCAAAACAGCAGTCATTGTGGATGAATTCTCTCGCCTTCCTCTGTAAGGTTCCTGAACTGCATCAAGTAAGAATAGGGATTCTTTGGGTCAAATGAGTTTTTCAAAGACCGGAAGAGGCTAGCCATTATGTGCTTGTGTTTTCTCATGACTCCAATATACACAAAAAATCTGTACCCCACCATCAGCAGGCCTCAAAGTTTAGAAGCTGAGCTTTATTAAAGGCAGGCCTATTTGATCACTCCTGGTTCTAAAAAGGGTGTCCAGGCCACCCTGACATTAGGCAAATGAGGGGCAAGGAAGCTTATTGTGGACACTCTCTTAGGCTGCGCCCATCATGGAAACCTCCAGTCAGAGGTTATGAGGATTGTCTATATGGAAGAATTTGAGGGCCTTGTGGCATTGTTTTGGTTTGAATTGTGGTCATTTGTATGGCGGGGAAAGAGATGACTGGGTCGGCCTGGGCTTGAACTCTGGTGTGATTCCCTTTGTAGACTGAGTTCTGGAACTGACCTCAGAGAAGTATTGCCATGAATTGAGTTGGGTTTTCCAAGGCCACGCATGAGAGTCCCTTCTGAAAACTGAGATCAAAGACCAGGGTACTTTTCAAAGAACACTGGGAATCTCAGCCTAAATATCACATGATTTTATTCTTAAAGACCTGGCAGCCATAGTTGAGAGTCAAAACACACATGGACCTCACATTGTTGACCTCAGTGGGCCTGGTTTCATATGACGTTTTTTGGCCACTCTTTGTGAGAGTTCTCCAGAGCTTTCATTGAAATGATCTTTCTCACCATTAAATGGCTCCTGAATGAATGGAAACCCACAGTGCCTCCAACTTCATCCTTTAAAAATGGCTAGATAAATACCGTGCAATCTTTGAAATTCCCATGACCAGGTGGCACTGGAGAACCTTAGGATGTCCTGTTTCTGATCATGAGTTTACCAGACAGGTGCCTTGATTGACGGCTTTCATGAAAATGATGAAGAACAGAGATGCCAGTGAGGTGGGGCCTGCTGAGTAGTGGGCCTAGAGCAGTTGTGTACAGGTGTGTGATAAAACATCTATGATGGGCCAATGTGGATCTGCCATTTGCTTCCAAATGTCTTGTGACTGACGTGGTGCAGCAAGCAGACTCTTATATGTAAAGGCATCTTGTTATATGGAGAGGTTTCAGAACAATGTTCAGAATCAGGTGGGGTCAAGGGGCCAAGATCTGTGGGATAGAAGCATTGTTGGTGAATTCTCCTAGGACCCTGACATACCACACGTGACAGAACTCCCTTCAGCAATGTGTCCCAATTGAAGTCCTTGTATTTCGTGAAGCAAATACCAAACTCCCAGTGAAGAAGCAAGAAACACCAGGAAAAATGGAGGATGACCAAATGGCTTCACAGTCCCCACGGGGAGACACTTAGCTCCCAGTGGCCACAGTTTACCTAAAAAGAGAGAATTCTGCACTTCTGCCTCATGTTCATTGGAAAATCAGAAACCATGTCCTCCAAGTCACATAGATGCAGACCCAACTTTGATGGTCTCACTATAAAGGAAGCTAATGCTCCTGACAACAACATATATTTCAAGAGCCCAACCTCAGAGGCAGTTTCTCAAGAAGTCTTTTGGCCAGCAGACCTTCATGTTTGTGGAGGGTTTATCCTTTTTCTTACGTATGGAAACTCCTCTACCACCACCAAACTTGTGAACTCCTGAGAATTTTTCATTCTACATCTGTATTCAAAGATTTTCTAACTCTTCTCCTCGAATTGCTTCTTACTTGGGGCAAGGGTATGGTCAAGACATTTTTGTGGATGACAGTGAGAAGATTTTCTGTAGCACATATTTGCATACACATTGGATTCATTTTCCTATTTTCCATTCCAAATTCTGAATCCCTGAGACTAACCCAAACCCTACTAGACTCTGATTATGAATCTTAGTAAGATAGAGAAAAGTAACCCAAACAGAATAGAAATACAAGCAGTTCAGAGCAGGCATGGTGTGTAGTTGGACAGGCCTTTTGCATTATAAAGGGTAGATGTTATGAATCTAGTCCAATGTAATAGTTCTCCATGTGTTTTTAAACTTAACAAATATTTGAATTCCTGTCTCCCTTTCTCTGCAGCCTATTCAGCACATGTATTTTTACATGCACATATAAAATCCTACCTGGTTTCCCAGCTACATTCTTGTGAGGTTGCTGACTTGGCATATACAAACTATGAGAAGAAATCACTCTTCCTAAATGCTGTTGGAACTGAAAATCAACCTATGGGGAGCTTCCTACTTGAACAACATGATACATACATCCATGTTCAGTAAAATAAATATTTCTGGATCTTGGAATGATATATATTTCATGATGAATTTCAATTGGCATATATATTTTTACTTTTTAATGTCTCTCTGTGTGTGTTTTGTGTATATATATATATATATATATATATATATATATATATATACACACACACACACACTCTCTAGATTTTTGAAAATATAAAATATGTGTGTCTTATTTTACACTCCGTGAATTCATGTTCATGTATGTGGATTTATAATCAACTTTTCACAAGATTATTCTCAGAAATATTCATCCACCTGAAATACATATTTGTTTCCTAGTACTGAAAACTAACTTCAGTGAATGGTGCATAGAAATCCTAACATTTCTACAGTAACTGACCCTATTTAACATCAATGCAAGTAGACTCCTATGGAACATGATGTGTATTTTGACATTTATTTTTATTCAACACTGGTACATTACTATTTCTTCAGTTGATGCACATCATAGGATATATATTTCATCCTCAAGTTCACAAATTTCTAGGCATTTGGTTCACATTCAATCAAATCCTGCTTCAGAACACATGTATTCCTCCATGTTTCTTGACTGGTCTTTTCATGAGACTTCTTTCCAAACACATTATTTTGGATTTCCATAATCACTTTGGAACCAAAACTCACACACCCCTCATGGTAAACCATCACCCTAATATTACCATTAGATGTATAACTGGTTGGAATGAATGATTGTGTATCGATATGAGATTTCTTATATGTTTTCAGACATCAATTCAATCCATTATTTAAATTGGAACCAGTTATATTCTTTATTCACAGTATGATCTATTCATGCATTATCTCTATACTCATAGACCCAGGGTACACCTATTTGTACCCCCGAATTCTAATTTATACATCTTCAAAGTATTGCTCCTAAAAATAGTGGAAGAAATACTCATGTCACCTGATGTACATATATATTTTATCACAGTGATATTCTGACCACAAAATGCAAAGGTCACACTTATGATTGTACCTAAGCCTAATTGGAAAGTGAGCATGGATTACTAAAACCATCCTTGTCTAGGTTGGCTAATGCTCTCAAATGTCAATTCTATTGGTGACTACACATTTGTTTCTGCCTAAGATTATATATTCAACCTCAACCCTGTTGAAAATGTCTAATCCTATCACTCACTTTATACTTTGCCTAATTTCCTAATGTCTATATTCATATCTACTTTCCTACATATCTTCCCCAGTTCATCATTGTGACTGACTCTTCACATGTGCTGACGTTTACGTTCACTCTCTAACAGACACCCTATTGGTAAAAAACTTTTGGTCCAAATATTATACTCACTCTTCTTCCTAAACCTAATGACTATCTTTCTAATCCTACCTATTATCCCTTTTTGACTTGATCTTCTCTTCCACATTCAATCATCCAAGGTACAAGGTCCTATGCCATTGTATGTTGATTTATCAGAGACATCTGTACAGAATGTATTTCAAAGCTAAGTATCCCAATCAAGGGCCCAATGCCCTTCTGGCCTTCAAATCTTACTTAGATTTCTGTTTTCATACATATATTTCACCTCTATATTATTATAAGTATCACAGGTTCCCAATACCATTCTTCATCCAGCAGAATGATTTCTAACCCAAATTGAACATGTTCTTTACCCCAAGCATTCACTGTTTCCTCAATCTCACTTTACAAAAGAGCAGGGACAGAGTTGGTCTTACAATACAGGAATGTAGGGGATCTTCCACATGCTGAGAACTTCCAAGGTCCATGCAGAAATGATCACTGGAGAAGACGTAGGCAGCTAGGAAGAACCTGAGAGTGTAAAAGTCATCTTCCGTGGCAAACAACCTGGTCAGGATGAAGGGATGTGTCTGAATGCGCCTCTCTCTTCTTAATGTAGACAAGATGGACCAAACCAGGCCTGTGTGGAGAGCTTTTCCTTGGTGCCTATGAATGATATACCATCCTAGAATGATATACCATTCTAACTTGTGAAAGTGTCACAGGAAGCAGGGGCAGCCTCCATCTCATGGGACCCTTGGAAGCAACTGTTAGGACAAAGTGGTTTCCAAGGCAGTGACCTCATTCAGTTCCTGAAGGAAGTGACCTCACCACACTTCCTTGGTGATGGAACTCTCTGAACTTGGGATCCAGGAAGCTAGGCACCCAGAGGCAGTCCCAGTGCCAGTCCCAGTGGGCTCACTTGTTTGGATTTACAAAGGACAGAGTCAGTCTTTCTTGGTACCTACAGATGTGAGGATGGCCAATTGCCAGGAAAGCTCTGAAATGGGTCTTTCCTGAGAAAGCAGGTAGTGGCTCACCCCTGGCTACTGACAACTTCACAGAATTGGCCAAGGAGGCCAGATGTGAGACAAGACAAGCCATTTCGGGGGAACCTAGTATGGCCCACCAGTCAGAGGACACTGCGGGTAGTCACAGACCTTTTTGGGGGAAGGAGGTGGCTTTGTGGTTGTGGGTGTGAGTTTCTGGTTTGGTCTCATGTTATTAGAAGAGCTAGGAAAGGCCGTTTGTTTGGTTTGGAGTGGACTGTTTCTAGCAAGTCTTTTGACAAGGCGAGTGTTGCTTGGTCTGTGTATCTCACCGTGTCCGTGGTTGTAGACATTAGAAAAGAGAATGCATCAATGGATGTGTCCTCTCTAGTAGAAATCTTCCAACATTCATCCTGCCCAATTTATGAATGGACTGCGGCTTGCATTATCCATGGGCAAAGCCTACTATCTTCCTAAATTCCTGTTTTCTTCCTGAATTCTGGCCACTCTTCAGAACAGGCTCATGGTTTTGTGTCCAAGATATGTACCACCTCCAAGCTTGGTGACATGGCCATGTACTAGATAGCTGAATGGAATGGCGAGCATCTCAGAAAACTCAGATATCAGTGGGCCCATTAAAGTCTCAGTGGAGAAAATTCTGCTTTCGGCCTTTGCTTACCTATTGTTCTGTTTCCCTGCATGTCAGCAAGGTCTTTGCCTCAGGACACACCTTTGTGAAGCCTGAAGAAAACAGTTTTCAAATAGAAACGAATGGGCATCACTTGTGGCTCTTTGCTTAATTGCTTTGCAAAGGGATGTGTCTGAATCAGCCTCTTGGCCCTGTGTGAGGCTGTGGCTTAGATTGTCAGCACCTGATGGATCTCAGGAAAGATCCCATATGTGCATCCAAAGCCAATATGGCAAAACAGCAGTCATTTTGGATGAAGTCTCTCGCCTTCCTCTGTAAGGTCCCTGAACTGCATCAAGTGAGAATAGGGATCCTTTGGGTCAAATGAGTTTTTCAAAGCCCTGCAGAGGCTAGCCATTATGTGCTTGTGTGTTCTCATGACTCCAATTTACACAAAAAATGTGTACCCCACCATCAGCAGGCCTCAAAGTTTAGAGGCTGAGCAGTATTAAAGGCAGGCCTATTTGATCACTCCTGGTTCAAAGAAGGGTGTCCTGGCCACCCTGACATTAGGCAAATGAGGAGCAAGGGAGCTTATTGTGGACACTGTCTTAGGCTACGACCCTCATGGAAACCTCAAGCCAGACGTTATGAGGATTGTCTATATGGAAGAAGTTGAGGGCTTTGTGGCAGTGTTTTGGTTTGAATTGTGGTCATTTGTATGGCGGTGGAAGAGATGACTGGGTCCGCCTGGGCTTGAACTCTGGTGTGATTCCCCTTGGAGACTGAGTTCTGGAACTGACCTCAGTGAAGTATTGCCATGAATTGAGTTGGGATTTTCCGAGGACAGGCATGAGAGTCCCCCCTGGATACTGAGATCGAAACCCAGGGTGACTTTCCACAGAACACTGGGAATCTCAGCCAGGATATCACATGATTTTATTCATAAAGATCTGGCAGCCATATTTGAGAGTCAAAACACACATGGACCTCACATCGTAGACCTCAGTGGGCCTGGTTTCATGTGACGTTTTTTGGCCACTCTTTGGGAAGCCTTGTTTGTGAGAGTTCTCCAGAGCTTTCATTGAAATGATCTTTCTCACCATTAAATGGTTCCTGAATGAATGGAAACCCACAGTGCCTCCAACTTAATCCTTTAAAAATGGCTAGATAAATACCATGAAATCTTTGAAATTCTCATAACCAGGTGGTACTGGAGAACCTTAGAATGTCCTGTTGCTGATCATGAGTTTACCAGACAGGTGCCTTGAATGACGGCTTTCATGAAAATGATGAAGAACAGAGATGCCAGTGAGGTGGGGCCTGCTGAGTTGTGGGGTTAGAGCAGTGGTGTGCAGGTGTGTGATAAAACATCTGTGGTGGGGCCATGTGGATCTGCCATGCGCTTCCAAATGTCTTGTGACTGACATGGTGCAGCCAGCAGACCCTTATATGTAAAGGCATCTTGTTATATGGAGAGGTTTCAGAACAATGTTCAGAATCAGGTTGCTATGGTCAAGGGGCCAAGCTCTGTGGGATAAAAGCATGGTTGGTGCATTCTCCTAGGACCCTGACACACCACACGTGACAGAACTCCCTTCAGAACTGTGTCCCAGTTGATGTCCTTGTATTTCGTGAAGCAAATACCAAACTGCCAGTGAAGCACCAAGAAACACCACGAAAAGTGGAGGATGACAAAATGGCTTCACAGTTTCCACGGGGAGATACTTAGCCCCCAGTGGCCACAGTTTACCTACAAAGAGAGAATTCAGCACTTCTGCCTCATGTTCATTGGAAAATCAAAAACCATGTCCTCCAGGTAACATAGATTCAGACCCAGATTTGATGGTCTCACTAAAAAGGAAGCTAATGCTCCTGACAACAACATATATTTCAAGAGACCAACCTCAGAGGCAGTTTCTCAAGAAGTCTTTAGGCCAGCAGAGCTCCATGTTTGTGGAGTGTTTATCCTCTCCCTGACTTATAGAAACTCCTCTACCACCTCCAAAGTTGTGAACTCCTGAGCATTTTTCATTCCACATATGTATTCAAAGATTTTCTAACACTTCTCCTCGAATTTGGTCTTACTTGGGGCAAGGGTATTGTCAAGGCATTTTTCTGGATGACACTGGGAAGATTTTGTGTAGCACATATTTGCATACACATTGGATTCATTTTCCAATTTTCCATTCCAAATACTGAATTTCAGACACTAACACATACCCTACTAGACTCTGACAACAAATCCTAATATGATAGAAAAAAATAACCGAAACAGAATAGAAATACAAGCAGTTCAGAGGAGGCATGGTGTGTAGTTGGACAGGCCTTTTGCATTATAAAGGGTAGATGTTATGAATCTAGTCCAATTTAATCGTTCTCTATGTGTTTTTAATCTTAACAAATATGTGAATTCCTGTCTCCCTTTCTCTGCAGCCTATACAGCACATGTATTTTTACATGCACATAGAGAATCCTACCTGGTTTTCCAGCTACATTCTTGTGAGGTGGCTGACTTGGCAGATACAAACTGTGAGAAGAAATCACTCCTCCTAAATGCTGTTGGAACTGAAAATCAACCTATGGGTGAGCTTCCTACTTGAACAACATGATACATACATCCATGTTCAGTAAAATAAATATTTCTGGATCTTGGGATGATATATATTTCATGATGAATTTAAATTGGCATATATATTTTTAATTTTTAATGTCGCTCTGTGTGTGTTTTGTGTATATATATATATATATATATATATATATATATATATATATATATATATATACATGTATATATACACACACACACTCTCCAGATTTTTCAAAATATAAAATATGTGTGTCTTATTTTACACTCCCTGAATTCATGTTCATGTATGTGGATTTATAATGAACTTTTCACAAGATTATTCTCAGAAATATTCATCCACCTGAAATACATATTTGTTTCCTAGTACTGAAAACTAACTTCAGTGAATGGTGTATAGAAATCCTAACATTTCTACACTAACTGACCATGTTTAACATCAATGCAAGTAGACTCCTATGGGACATGATGTGTATTTTGACATTTATTTTTATTCAACACTGGTACATTCCTCTTTCTCCAGTTGATGCACATCATAGGATATATATTTTATCCTCAAGTTCACAAATTTCTAGGCATTTGGTTCACTTTCAATCAAATCCTGCTTCAGAACACATCTATTCCTCCATGTTTCTTGACTGGTCTTTTCATGAGACTTCTTTCCAAACACATTATTTTGGATTTCGATAATCACTTTGGAACCAAAACTCACATACCCCTCATGGTAAACCATCAACCTAATATTACCATTAGATGTATAACTGGTTGGAATGAATGATCGTGTATCAATATAAGATTTCTTATATGTTTTCAGATATCAATTCAATCCATTATTTAAATTGGAACCAGTTATATTCTTTATTCACAGTATGGTCTATTCATGCATTATCTCTATACTCATAGACCCAGGGTACACCTATTTGTACCCACGAATTCTAATTTATACGTCTTCAACATATTGCACCCAAAAATAGTGGAAGAAATACTCATGTCACCTGATGTACATATATATTTTATCACAGTGATATTCTGCACACAAAATGCAAAGGTCACACTTATGGTTGTACCTAAGCCTAATTGGAAAGTGAGCATGGATTACTAAAACCATCCTTGTCTAGGTTGGCTAATGCTCTCAAATGTCAATTCTATTGGTGAGTACACATTTGTTTCTGCCTAAGATTATATATTCAACCTCAACCCTGTTGAAAATGTCTATTCCTATCACTCACTTTATACTTTGCCTAATTTCCTAATGTCTATATTCATATCTGCTTTCCTACATATCTTCCCCAGTTCATCATTGTGACTGACTCTTCACATGTGCTGACATTTACATTCACTATCTAACAGACACCCTATTGCTAAAGAACTTTTGGTCCAAATATTATACTCACTCTTCGTCCTAAACCTACTGACTATCTTTCTAATCCTACCTACTATCCCTTTTTGACTTGATCTTCTCTTCTACATTCAATCATCCAAGGTACAAGGTCCTATGCCATTGTATGTTGATTTATCAGAGACATCTGTACAGAATGTAATTCAAAGCTAAGTATCCCAATCAGGGGCCCAATGCCCTTCTAGCCTTCAAATCTTACTTAGATTTCTGTTTTCATACATATATTTCACCTCTATATTATTATAAATATCACAGGTTCCCAATACCATTCTTCTTCCAGCATTATGATTTGTAACCCAAATTGAACATGTTCTTAACCCCAAGCATTCACTGTTTCCTCAATCTCACTTTACAGAAGAGCAGGGACAGAGTTGGTCTTACAATACAGGAATGTAGGGGATCTTCCACCTGCTGAGAACCTTTAAGGTCCATGCAGAAATAATCCCTGGAGAAGATGTAGGCAGCTAGGAAGGACCTGAGAGAGTAAAAGTCATCTTCCGTGGCAAACAACCTGGTCAGGATGAAGGGATGTGTCTGAATGAGCCTCTCTCTTCTTCATGTAGACAAGATGGACCAAACCAGGCCTGTATGGAGAGCTTTTCCTGGGTGCCTATGGTTGATATACCATTCTAACTTGTGAAAGTGTCACAGGAAGCAGGGGCAGCCTCCATCTCATGGGACGTTGGAAACAACAGTTAGGACAAAGTGGTTTCCAATGCAGTGACCTCATTCAGTTCCTGAGGGATGTGACCTCACCACACTTTCTTGGTGATGGAACTCTCTGAACTTGGGATCCAGGAAGCCAGGCACCCAGAGGCAGTCCCAGTGCCAGTCCCAGTGGGCTCACTTGTTTGGATTTACCAAGGACAGAGTCAGTCTTTCTTGGTACCTACAGATGTGAGGATGGCCAATTGCCAGGAAATCTCTGAAGGGGGTCTTTCCTGAGAAAGCAGGTAGTGGCTTACCCCTGGCTCCTGACAACTTCACAGAAATGGCCAAGGAGGCCAGATCTGAGACAAGACAGGCCATTTCGGGGGAACCTAGTATGGCCCACCAGTCAAAGGTCACTGCGGGTAGTCACAGACCTCCTTGGGGGAAGGAGATGGCTTTGTGGGTGTGGGTGTGAGTTTGTGGTTTGGTCTCAGGTTCTGAGAAAAGCTAGGAAAGGCTGTTTGTTTGATTTGGAGTGGACTGTTTCTATCAAGTCTTTTGACAAGGCGAGTGTTGCTTTGTCTGTGTATCCCACTGTGTCCGTGCTTGTAGACATTAGAAAAGAGAATGCATCAATGGATGTGTTCTGTCTAGTAGAAAGCTTCCAGCATTCATCCTGCCCAATTTATGAATGGACTGCGGCTAGTCTCTTCCATGGGCAAAACCTACTATCTTCCTTAATTCCTGTTTTCTTCCTGAATTCTGGCCACTCTTCAGAATAGGCTCATGGTTTTGTGTCCAAGATATGTACCACCTCCAAGCTTGGTGACATGGCCATGTACTAGATAGCTGAAAAAAATGGCGAGCATCTCAGAAAAAGTCTCAATGTAGAAACTGTACTTTAGGCCTTATCCTTACCTATTGTTCTGTTTCCCTGGATGTCAGCAAGGTCTTTGCCTCAGGACACACCTTTGTGAAGCCTGAAGAAAACAGTTTTCAAATGCAAACGAATGGGCATCACTTGTGGCTCTTTGCTTAATTGCTTTGCAAAGGGATGTGTCTGAATCAGCCTCTTGGCCCTGTGTGAGGCAGTGGCTTAGATTGTCAGCACCTGATCGATCTCAGGAAGGATCCCATATGTGCATCCAAAGGCAATATGGCAAAACAGCAGTCATTGTGGATAAAGTCTCTCGCCTTCCTCTGTAAGGGTCCTGACCTGCATCAAGTGAGAATAGGGAACCTTTGGGTCAAATGAGTTTTTCAAAGCCCTCCAGAGGCTAGCCATTATGTGCTTGTGTTTTCTCATGACTCCAATTTACACAAAAAATGTGTACCCCACCATCAGCAGGCCTCAAAGTTTAGAAGCTGAGCAGTATTAAAGGCAGGCCTATTTGATCACTCCTGGTTCAAAGAAGGGTGTCCAGGCCACCCTGACATTAGGCAAATGAGGGGCAAGGGAGCTTATTGTGGACACTGTCTTAGGCTGCGCCCATCATGGAAACCTCCAGCCAGAGGTTATGAGGTTTGCTATATGGAAGAAGTTGAGGGCCTTGTGGCAGTGTTTTGGTTTGCATTGTGGTCATTTGTATGGCGGTGTAAGAGATGACTGGGTCCGTCTGGGCTTGAACTCTGGTGTGATTCCCTTTGGAGACTGAGTTCTGGAACTGACCTCAGAGAAGTATTGCCATGAATTGAGTTGGGACTTTCTGAGGCCACACATGAGAGTCCCCCCTGAAAACTGAGATCGAAGCCCATGGTGACTTTCCACAGAACACTGGGAATCTCAGCCAGGATATAACATGATTTTATTCTTAAAGACCTGGCAGCCATAGTTGAGAGTCAAAACACACATGGACCTCACATTGTAGACCTCAGTGGGCTTGGTTTCATGTGTCGTTTTTTGGCCACTCTTTGGGAAGCCTTGTTTGTGAGAGTTCTCCAGAGCTTTCATTGAAATGATCTTTCACACCATTAAATGATCCCTGAATGAATGGAAACCCACAGTGCGTCCAACTTCATTCTTTAAAAATGGCTAGATAAATACCGTGCAATCTTTGAAATTCCCATGACCAGGTGGCACTGGAGAACCTTGGGATGTCCTGTTGCTGATCATGAGTTTACCAAACAGGTGCCTTGATTGACGGCTTTCATGAAAATGATGAAGAACAGAGATGCCAGTGAGGTGGGGCCTGCTGAGTAGTGGGCCTAGAGCAGTGGTGTGCATGTGTGTGATAAAACATCTGTGGTGGGGCCATGTGGATCTGCCATGGGCTTCCAAATGTCTTGTAACTGATATGGTGCAGCCAGCAGATGCTTATATGTAAAGGCATGTTGTTATATGGAGAGGTTTCAGAACAATGTTCAGAACCAGGTTACTATGGTCAAGGGGCCAAGCTCTGTGGGATAGAAGCATGGTTGGTGCATTCTCCTAGGACCCTGACACACCACACGTGACAGAACTCCCTCCAGCACTGTGTCCCAGTTGAAGTCCTTGTATTTCGTGAAGCAAATACCATGGGTAGATAATTAGCCCCCAGTGTCCACAGTTTACCTACAAAGAGAGAATTCTGCACTTCTGCCTCATGTTCATTGGAAAATTAGAAACCATGTCTTCCAGGTCACATAGATGCAGACCCTGCTTTGATGGTCTCACTACAAAGGAAGCTAATGCTCCTGACAACAACATATATTTCAAGAGCCCAACCTCAGAGGCAGTTTCTCAAGAAGTATTTAGGCCAGCAGAGCTCCATGTTTGTGGAGTGTTTATCCTCTCCCTTACTTATGGAAACTCCTCTACCAGCTCCAAAGTTGTGAACTCCTGAGCATTTTTCATTCCACATATGTATTCAAAGATTTTCTAACTCTTCTCCTCGAATTGCGTCTTAACTTGGGGCAAGGGTATTGTCAAGGCATTTATCTGCATGACAGTGGGAAGATTTTGTGTAGCACATATTTGCATACACATTGGATTCATTTTCCTATTTTCCATTCCATATACTGAATCCCTGAAACTAACCCATACCCTACTAGACACTGACTACAAATCCTAATATGATAGAAAAAAATAACCCAAACAGAACAGAAATACAAGAAGTTCAGAGGAGGCATGGTGTGTAGTTGGACACGCCTTTTGCATTATAAAGGGTAGATGTTATGAATATAGTCCAATGTAATAGTTCTCCATGTGTTTTTAAACTTAACAAATATGTGAATTCCTGTCTCCCTTTCTCTGCAGCCTATTCAGCACATGTATTTTTACATGCACATAGAGAATCCTACCTGGTTTTCCAGCTACATTCTTGTGAGGTGGCTGACTTGGCAGATACAAACTGTGAGAAGAAATCACTCCTCCTAAATGCTGTTGGAACTGAAAATCAATCTATGGGTGAGCTTCCTACTTCAACAACATTATACATACATCCATGGTCAGTAAAATAAATATTTCTGGATATTGGGATGATATATATTTCATTTCATGATAAATTTCAATTGGCATATATATTTTTACTTTTTAATGTCTCTCTCTCTCTCTGTGTATATATATATATATATATATATATATATATATATATATATGTATATGTATATATACACACACACACTCTCCAGATTTTTCAAAATATAAAATATGTGTGTCTTATATTACACTCCCTGAATTCATGTTCATGTATGTGGATTTATACTCAACTTTTCACAAGATTATTCTCAGAAATATTCATCCACTTGAAATACATATTTGTTTCCTAGTACTGCAAACTAACTTCAGTGAATGGTGCATAGAAATCCTAACATTTCTCCAGTAACTGACCCTGTTTAACAACAATGCAAGTAGACTCCTATGGGACATGATGTGTATTTTGACATTGATTTTTATTCAACACTGGTACATTACTATTTCTTCAGTTGATGCACATCATAGGATATATATTTCATCCTCAAGTTCACAAATTTCTAGCTATTTGGTTCACTTTCAATCAAATCCTGCTTCAGAACACATGCATTCCTCCATGTTTCTTGACTGGTCTTTTCATGAGACTTCTTTTCAAACACATTATTTAAAATTTCCATAATCACTTTGGAACCAAAACTCACACACCCCTCATGGTAAACCATCCACTTAATATTACCATTAGATGTATAACTGGTTGGAATGAATGATCATGTATCAATATAAGATTTCTTATGTTTTCAGATATCAATTCAATGCATTATTTAAATTGGAACCAGTTATATTCTTTATTCACAGTATGGTCTATTCATGCATTATCTCTATACTCATAGACCCAGGGTACACCTATTTGTACCCCTGAATTCTAATTTATACGTCTTCAACATATTCCTCCCAAAAATAGTGGAAGAAATACTCATGTCAGCTGTTGTACATATATATTTTATGACAGTGATATTCTGCACACAAAATGCAAAGGTCACACTTATGATTGTACCTAAGCCTAATTGGAAAGTGAGCATGGATTACTAAAACCATCCTTGTCTAGGTTGGCTAATGCTCTCAAATGTCAATTCTACTGGTGACTACACATTTGTTTCTGCCTAAGATTATATATTCAACCTCAACCCTGTTGAAAATGTCTATTTTTATCACTCACTTTATACTTTGCCTAATTTCCTAATGTCTATATTCATATCTGCTTTCCTACATATCTTCCTCAGTTCATCATTGTGACTGACTCTTCACATGTGCTGACATTTACATTCACTCTCTAACAGACACCCTATTTCTAAAGAACTTTTGGTCCAAATATTATACTCACTCTTCTTCCTAAACCTACTGACTATCTTTCTAATCCTACCTACTATATCTTTTTGACTTGATCTTCTCTTCTTCATTCAATCATCCAAGGTACAAGGTCCTATGCCATTGTATGTTGATTTATCAGAGACATCTGTACAGAATGTAATTCAAAGCTAAGTATCCTAATCAAGGGCCCAATGCCCTTCTGGCCTTCAAATCTTACATAGATTTCTGTTTTCATACATATATTTCACCTCTATATTATTATAAATATCACAGGTTCCCAATACCATTCTTCATCCAGCAGAATGATTTCTAACCCAAATTGAACATGTTCTTAACCCCAAGCATTCACTGTTTCCTCAATCTCACTTTACAGAAGAGCAGGGACAGAGTTGGTCTTACAATACAGAAATGTAGGGGATGTTCCACCTGCTGAGAACCTCAAAGGTCCATGCAGAAATGATCCCTGGAGGAGATGTAGGCAGGTAGGAAGGACATGAGAGAGTAAAAGTCATCTTCCGTGGCAAACAACCTGGTCAGGATGAAGGGATGTGTCTGAATGAGCCTCTCTCTTCTTCATGTTGACAAGATGGACCAAACCAGGCCTGTGTGGAGAGCTTTTCCTGGGTACCTATGGTTGATATACCATTCTAACTTGTGAAAGTGTCACAGGAAGCAGGGGCATCCTCCATCTCATGGGACCCTTGGAAGCAACAGTTAGGACAAAGTGGTTTCCAAGGCAGTGACCTCATTCAGTTCCTGAAGGAAGTGACCTCACCACACTTCCTTGGTGATGGAACTCTCTGAACTTGGGATCCAGGAAGCCAGGGAACCAGAGGCAGTCCCAGTGCCAGTCCCAGTGGGCTCACTTGTTTGGAATTACCAAGGAGAGAGTCAGTCTTTCTTGGTACCAACAGATGTGAGGATAGCCAATTGCCAGGAAAGCTCTGAAGGGGGTCTTTCCTGAGAAAGCATGTAGTGGCTCACCCCTGGCTCCTGACAACTTCACAGATGGCCAAGTAGGCCAGATCTGAGAATAGACAGGCCATTTTGGGGGAACCTAGTATGGCCCACCAGTCAGAGGACACTGTGGGTAGTCACAGACGTCCTTGGAGGAAGGAGGTGGCTTTGTGGGTGTGGGTGTGAGTTTGTGGTTTGGTCTCATGTTCTGAGAAGAGCTAGGAAAGGCGGTTTGTTTAGTTTGGAGTGGACTGTTTCTAGCAAGTCTTTTGACAAGGCGAGTGTTGCTATGTCTCTGTATCGCACTGTGTCCGTGGTTGTAGATATTAGAAAAGAGAATGCATCAATGGATGTGTCCTGTCAATTAGAAAGCTTCCAGCATTCATCCTGCCCAATTTATGAATGGACTGTGGCTTGCCTTATCCATGGGCAAAACCTACTATCTTCCTAAATTCCTGCTTTCTTCCTGAATTCTGGCCACTCTTCAGAATAGGCTCATGGTTTTGTGTCCAAGATATGTACCACCTCTAAGCTTGGTGACATGGCCATGTAGTAGATAGCTGAAAGGAATGGCGAGTATCTCAGAAAACTCAGATATCAGTGGGCCCATTAAAGTCTCAGTGGAGAAACCCTGCTTTGGGCTTTTTGCTTACCTATTGTTCTGTTTCCCTGGATGTCAGCAAGGTCTTTGCCTCAGGACACACCTTTGTGAAGCCTTAAGAAAACAGTTTTCAAATGCAAACGAATGGGCATCACTTGTGGCTCTTTGCTTAATTGCTTTGCAAAGGGATGTGTCTGAATCAGCCTCTTGGCCCTGTGTGAGGCTGTTGCTTAGATTGTCAGCACCTGATGAATCTCAGGAAGGATCCCATATGTGCATCCAAAGCCAATATGGCAAAACAGCAGTCATTGTGAATGAAGTCTCTCGCCTTCCTCTGTAAGGTTCCTGACATGCATCAAGTGAGAATAGGGATTCTTTGGGTCAAATGAGTTTTCAAAGCCCTGCAGAGGCTAGCCATTATGTGCTTGTGTTTTCTCATGACTCCAATTTACACAAAAAAATCTGTACCCCACCATCAGCAAGCCTCAAAGCTTAGAAGCTGAGCAGTATTAAAGGCAGGCCTATTTGATCACTCCTGGTTCAAAGAAGGGTGTCCAGGCCACCCTGACATTAGGCAAATGAGGGGTAAGGGAGTTTATTGTGGACACTGTCTTAGGCTGCGCCCCTCATGGAAACCTCCAGCCAGAGGTTATGAGGATTGTCTATATGGAAGAAGTTGAGGGCCTTGTGGCAGTGTTTTGGTTTGAATTATGGTCATTTGTATGGCGGTGGATGAGATGACTGGGTCTGCCTGGGCTTGAACTCTGGTGTCATTCCCCCTAAAGACTGAGTTCTGGAACTGACCTCAGAGAAATATTGCAATGATTTGAGTTGGGATTTTCCGAGGACACGCATGAGAGTCCCCCCTGGAAACTGAGATGGAAACCCAGGGTGACTTTCCACAGAACACTGGGAATCTCAGCCTGGATATCACATGATTTTATTCTTAAAGTCCTGGCAGCCATTGTTGAGAGTCAAAACACACATGGACCTCACATTGTAGACCTCAGTGGGCCTGGTTTCATGTGACGTTTTTTGGCCACTCTTTGGGAAGCCTTGTTTGTGAGAGTTCTCCAGAGCTTTCATTGAAATGATCTTTCTCACCATTAAATGGTTCCTGAATGAATGGAAACCCACAGTGCCTCCAACTTCATCCTTTAAAAATGGCTAGATAAATACCATGCAATCTTTAAAATTCCCATGACCAGGTGGCACTGGAGAACCTTAGGATGTACTGTTGCTGATCATGAGTTTATGAGACAGGTGCTTTGATTGACGGCTTTCATTAAAATGATGAAGAACAGAGATGCCAGTGACGTGAGGCCTGCTGAGTAGTGGGCCTAGAGCAGTGGTGTGCAGGTGTGTGATAAAACATCTGTGGTGGGGCCATGTGGATGTGCCATGGGTTTCCAAATGTCTTGTGACTGACATGGTGCAGCCAGCAGACCCTTATATGTAAAGGCATCTTGTTATATGGAGAGGTTTCAGAACAATGTTCAGAACCAGGTTGCTATGGTCAACGGGCCAAGCTCTGTGGGATAGAAGCATGGTTGGTGCATTCTCCTAGGACCCTGACACACCACACGTGACAGAACTCCCTCCAGCACTGTGTCCCAGTTGAAGACCTTGTATTTTGAGCAAATACCAAACTCCCAGTGAAACAGCAAGAAACACCACGAAAAGTGGAGGATGACCAAATGGCTTCACAGTTCCCACGGGGAGATACTTAGACCGCATTGGCCACAGTTTACCTTCAAAGAGAGAATTCAGCACTTCTGCCTCATGTTCATTGGAAAATCAGAAACCATGTCCTCCAGGTCACATAGACGCAGACACAGCTTTGATGGTCTCACTACAAAGGAAGCTAATGCTGCTGACAACAACATATATTTCAAGAGCCCAATCTTAGAGGCAGTTTCTCAAGAAGTCTTTAGGCCAGCAGAGCTCCATGTTTGTGGAGTGTTTATCCTCTCCCTTACTTATGGAAACTCCTCCACCACCTCCAAAGTTGTGAACTCCTGAGCATTTTTCATTCCACATATGTATTCAAAGATTTTCTAACTCTTCTCCTCGAATTGCGTCTTACTTCTGGCAAGGGTATTGTCAAGGCATTTTTCTGGAGGACAGTGGGAAGATTTTGTGTAGCACATATTTGCATACACATTGGATTCATTTTCCTATTTTCCATTCCAAATACTTAATCCCTGACACTAACCCATACCCTACTAGACTCTGACTACAAATCCTAATATGATAGAAAAAATAACCCAATCAGAATATAAATACAAGCAGTTCAGAGGAGGCATGGTGTGTAGTTGGACAGGCCTTTTGCATTATAAAGGGTAGATGTTATGAATCTAGTCCAATGTAATAGTTCTCTATGTATTTTTAACCTTAAAACATATGTGAATTCCTGTCTCCCTTTCTCTGTAGCCTATTCAGCACATGTATTTTTACATGCACATAGAGAATCCTACCTGGTTTCCCAGCTACATTCTTGTGAGGTGGCTGACTTGGCAGATACAAACTGTGAGAAGAAATCACTCCTCCTAAATGCTGTTGAAACTGAAAATCAACCTATGGCTGAGCTTCCTACTTCAACAACATGATACATACATCCATGTTCAGTAAAATAAATATTTCTGGATCTTGGGATGATATATATTTCATGATGAATTTCACTTGGTATATATATATATATATATATATATATATATATATATATATATATATATATATGTATATATACACACACACACTCTCCAGATTTTTCAAAATATAAAATATGTGTGTCTTATTTTACACTCTCTGAATTCATGCTCATGTATGTGGATTTATACTCAACTTTTCACAAGATTATTCTCAGAAATATTCATCCCCCTGAAATACATAGTTGTTTTCTAGTACTGAAAACTAACTTCAGTGAATGGTGCATAGAAATCCTAACATTTCTACAGTAACTTACCCTTTTTAACATCAATGCAAGTAGACTCCTATGGGACATGATGTGTATTTTGACATTTATTTTTATTCAACACTGGTACAGTACTATTTCTTCAGTTGATGCACATCATAGAATATATATTTCATCCTCAAGTTCACAAATTTCAAGGCATTTGGTTCACTTTCCATAAAATCCTGCTTCAGAACACATGTATTCCTCCATTTTTCTTGACTGGTCTTTTCATGAGACTTCTTTCCAAACACATTATTTTGGATTTCCATAATCACTTTGGAACCAAAACTCACACACCCCTCATGGTAAATCATCACCCTAATATTACCATTAGATGTTTAACTGGTTGGAATGAATGATCGTGTATCAATATAAGATTTCTTATATGTTTTCAGATATCAATTCAATCCATTATTTAAATTAGAACCAGTTATATTCTTTATTAACAGTATTTTCTATTCATGCATTATGTCTATACTCATAGACCCATGGTACACCTATTTGTACCCCGAATTCTAATTTATAAGTCTTCAACGTATTGCTCCCAAAAATAGTGGAAGTAATACTCATGTCACCTGATCTACATATATATTTTATCACAGTGATATTCTGAACACAAAATGCAAAGGTCACACTTATGATTGTACCTAAGCCTAATTGGAAAGTGAGCATGGATTACTAAAGCCATCCTTGTCTAGGTTGGCTAATGCTCTCAAATGTCAATTCTATTGGTGACTACACATTTGTTTCTGCATAAGATTATATATTCAACCTCAACCCAGTTGAAAATGTCTAATCCTATCACTCACTTTATACTTTGCCTAATTTCCTAATGTCTATATTCATATTTGCTTTCCTACATATCTTTCCCAGGTCATCATTATGACTGACTCTTCATATGTGCTGACATTTACATTCACTCTCTAACAGACACCCTATTGCTAAAGAACTATTGGTCCAAATATTATACTCACTCTTCTTCCTAAACCTACTGACTATCTTTCGAATCCTACCTGCTATCCCTTTTTGACTTGATCTTCTCTTCTACATTCAATCATCCAAGGTACAAGGTCCTTTGCCATTGTATGTTGATTTATCAGAGACATCTGTACAGAATGTAATTCAAAGCTAAGTATCCCAATCAAGGGCCCAATGCCCTTCTGGCCTTCAAATCTTAGATTTCTGTTTTCATACATATATTTCACCACTATATTATTATAAATATCACAGGTTCCCAATACCATTCTTCATCCAGCAGAATGATTTCTAACCCAAATTGAACATGTTCTTAACCCCAAGCATTCACTGTTTCCTCAATCTCACTTTACAGAAGAGCAGGGACAGAGTTGGTCTTACAATACAGGAATGTAGGGGATCTTCCACCTGCTGAGAACCTCCAAGGTCCATACAGAAATGATCCCTGGAGAAGATGTAGGCAGCTAGGAAGGACCTGAGAGAGTAAAAGTCATCTTCCATGGCAAACAGCCTGGTCAGGATGAAGGGATGTGTCTGAATGAGCCTCTCTTCTTAATGTAGACAAGATGGACCAAACCAGGCCTGTGTGGAGAGCATTTCCTGGGTGCCTATGGTTGATATACCATTCTAACTTGTGAAAGTGTCACAGGAAGCAGGGGCAGCCTCCATCTCATTGGACGTTGGAAACAACAGTTAGGACAAAGTGGTTTCCAATGCAGTGACCTCATTCAGTTCCTGAGGGAAGTGACCTTACCCCACTTTCTTGGTGATGGAACTCTCTGAACTTGGGATCCAGGAATCCAGGCACCCAGAGGCAGTCCCAGTGCCAGTCCCAGTGGGCTCACTTGTTTGAATTTACCAAGGACAGAGTCAGTCTTTCTTGGTACCTACAGATATGAGGATGGCCAATTGCCAGGAAAGCTCTGAAGGGGGTCTTTCCTGAGAAAGCAGGTAGTGGCTCACCCCTGGCTCCTGACAACTTCACAGAATTGGCCAAAAAGGCAAGATCTGAGACAAGACAGGCCATTTCGGGGGAACCTAGTATGGCCCACCAGTCAAAGGTCACTGCGGGTAGTCACAGACCTCCTTGGGGGAAGGAGATGGCTTTGTGGGTGTGGGTGTGAGTTTGTGGTTTGGTCTCATGTTCTGAGAAGAGCTAGGAAAGGCGGTTTGTTTGGTTTGGAGTGGACTGTTTGTATCAAGTCTTTTGACAAGGCGAGTGTTGCTTTGTCTGTGTATCCCACTGTGTCCGTGCTTGTAGACATTAGAAAAGAGAATGCATCAATGGATGTGTCCTGTCTAGTAGAAAGCGTTCAGCATTCATCCTGCCCAATTTATGAATGGACTGTGGCTAGCCTCTTCCATGGGGAAAACCTACTATCTTCCTTAATTCCTGTTTTCTTCCTGAATTCTGGCCACTCTTCAGAATAGGCTCATGGTTTTGTGTCCACGATATGTACCACCTCCAAGCTTGGTGACATGGCCATGTACTAGATAGCTGAAAAAATGGCGAGCATCTCAGAAGAAGTCTCAGTGTAGAAACTATACTTTGGGCCTTATCCTTACCTATTGTTCTGTTTCCCTGGATGTCAGCAAGGTCTTTGCCTCAGGACACACCTTTGTGAAGCCTGAAGAAAACAGTTTTCAAATGCAAACGAATGGGCATCACTTGTGGCTCTTTGCTTAATTGCTTTGCAAAGGGATGTGTCTGAGTCAGCCTCCTAGACCTGTGTGAGGCTGTGGCTTAGATTGTCAGAACCTGATGGATCTCAGGAAAGATCCCATATGTGCATCCAAAGCCAATATGGCAAAACAGCAGTCATTGTGGATGAAGTCTCTCGCCTTCCTCTGTAAGGTCCCTGACCTGCATCCAGTGAGATGAGGGATCTTTTGGGTCAAATGAGTTTTTCAAAGCCCTGCAGAGGCTAGCCATTATGTGCTTGTGTTTTCTCATGACTCCAATTTACACAAAAAATGTGTACCCCACCATCAGCAGGCCTCAAAGTTTAGAAGCTGAGCAGTATTAAAGGCAGGCCTATTTGATCACTCCTGGTTCAAAGACGGGTTTCCAGGCCACCCTGACATTAGGCAAATGAGGGGCAAGGGAGCTTATTGTGGACAGTGTCTTAGGCTGTGCCCCTCATGGAAACCTGCAGCCAGAGGTTATGAGGATTGTCTATATGGAAGACATTGAGGGCCTTGTGGCAGTGTTTTGGTTTGAATTTTGGTCATTTGTATGGCGGTGGAAGAGATGACTGGGTCCGCCTGGGCTTGTACACTGGTGTGATTCCCCTTAGAGACTGAGTTCTGGAAAAGTCCTTAGAGAAGTATTGCCATGAATTGAGTTGGGATTTTCCGAGGCCACGAAAGAGAGTCCCCCTGAAAACTGAGATCAAAGCCCAGGATCAGTTTCCACAGATCAATGGGAATCTCAGCCAGGATATCACATGATGTTATTCTTAAAGACCTGGAGGCAATAGTTGAGAGTCAAAACACACATGTAACTCACATCGTAGACCTCAGTGGCCCTGGTTTCATGTGACGTTTTTTTGGCCACTCTTTGGGAAGCCTTGTTTGTGAGAGTTCTCCAGAGCTTTCATTGAAAAGATCTTTCTCACTATTAAATGGTTCCTTAATGAATGGAATCCCACAGTGCCTCCAACTTCATCCTTTCCAAATGGCAAGATAAATACCGTGCAATCTTTGAAATTCCCATGACCAGGTGGCACTGGAGAACCTTAGGATGTCCTGTTGCTGATCATGAGTTTACAAGACAGGTGCCTTGATTGACGGCTTTCATGAAAATGATGAAGAACAGAGATGCCAGTGAGGTGGGGCCTGCTGAGTAGTGGGCCTAGAGCAGTGGTGTGCAGGTGTGTGATAAAACATCTGTGGTGGGGCCATGTGGATCTGCCATGGGCTTCCAAATGTCTTGTGACTGACATGGTGCAGCCAGCAGACCCTTATATGTAAAGGCATCTTGTTATATGGAGAGTTTCAGAACAATGTTCAGAATCAGGTTGCTATGGTCAAGGAACCAAGCTCTGTGAGATAGAAGCATGCTTGGTGCATTCTCCTAGGACCCTGACACACCACACGTGACAGGACTACCTCCAGCACTGTGTCCAGTTGAAGTCCTTATATTTCGTGAAGCAAATACCAAACACCAAGTTCAGCAGCAAGAAACACCACGAAAAATGGAGGATGACCAAATGGCTTCACAGTTCCCACGGGGAGATACTTAGCCCCCAGTGGCCACAGTTTACCTACAAAAAGACAATTCAGCACTTCTGCCTCAGGTTCATTGGAAAATCAGAAACCATGTCCTCCAGGTCACATAGATGCAGTCCCAGCTTTGATGGTCTCACTACAAAGGAAGCTAATTCTCCTGACAACAACATATATTTCAAGAGCCCAACCTCAGAGGCAGTTTCTCAAGAAGTCTTTAGGCCAGCAGAGCTCCATGTTTGTGGAGTGTTTATCCTCTCCCTTACTTATGGAAACTCCTCTACCACCTCCAAATTTGTGAACTCCTGAGCATTTTTCATTCCACATATGTATTCAAAGATTTTCTAACTCTTCTCCTCGAATTGCATCTTACTTGGGGCAAGGGTATTGTCAAGGCATTTTTCTGGATGACAGTGGGAAGATTTTGTGTAGCACATATTTGCATACACATTGGATTCATTTTCCTATTTTCCATTCCAAATACTGAATCCCTGACACTAACCCATACCCTACTAGACTCTGACTACAAATCCTAATATGATAGAAAAAAATAACCCAAACAGAATAGAAATACAAGCAGTTCAGAGGAGGCATGGTGTGTAGTTGGACAGGCCTTTTGCATTATAAAGGGTAGATGTAATGAATCTAGTCCAATGTAATACTTCTTCATGTGTTTTTAAACTTAACAAATATGTGAATTTCTGTCTCCCTTTCTCTGCAGCCTATTCAGCACATGTATTTTTACATGCACATAGAGAATCCTACCTGGTTTCCCAGCTACTTGTTAGGTGGCTGACTTGGCAGATACAAAGTGTGAGAAGAAACCACTCCTCCTAAATGCTGTTGGAACTGAAAATCAACCTATGGGTGAGCTTCCTACTTCAACAACATGATACATACATCCATGTTCAGTAAAATAAATATTTCTGGATGTTGGGATGATATATATTTCATGATGAATTTCAATTGGTTATATATTTTTACTTTTTAATGTCTCTCTGTGTGTGTTTTGTGTGTATATATATGTATATATACACACACACACTCCAGATTTTTCAAAATATAAAATATATGTGTCTTATTTTACACTCCCTAAATTCATGTTCATGTATGTGGATTTATAATCAACTTTTCACAAGATTATTCTCAGAAATATTCATCCACCTGAAATACATATTTGTTTCCTAGTACTGAAAACTAACTTCAGTGAATGGTGCATAGAAATCCTAACATTTCTACAGTAAATGACCCTGTTTAACATCAATGCAAGTAGACTCCTATGGGACATGATGTGTATTTTGACATTGATTTTTATTCAACACTGGTACATTACTATTTCTTCAGATGATGCACATCATAAGATACATATTTCATCCTCAAGTTCACAAATTTCTAGGCATTTGGTTCACTTTCAATCAAATCCTGCTTCAGAACACATGTATTCCTCCATGTTTCTTGACTGGTCTTTTCATGAGACTTCTTTCCAAACACATTATTTTGGATTTCCATAATCACTTTGGAACCAAAACTCACACACCCCTCATGGTAAACCATCACTCTAATATTGCCATTAGATGTATAACTGGTTGGAATGAATGATCGTGTATCAATATAAGATTTCTTATTTGTTTTCAGATATCATTTCAATCCATTATTTAAATTGGAACCACTTATATTCTTTATTCACAGTATGGTCTATTCATGCATTATCTCTATACTCATAGACCCAGTGTACACCTACTTGTACCCCCTAATTCTAATTTATACATCTTCAAAGTATTGCTCCCAAAAATAGTGGAAGAAATACTCATGTCACCTTATCTACATATATATTTTATCACAGTGATATTCTGCACAGAAAATGCAAAGGTCACACTTATGAATGTACCTAAGCCTACTTGGAAAGTGAGCATGGATTACTAAAACCATCCTTGTCTACTTTGGCTAATGCTCTCAAATGTCAATTCTATTGGTGACTACACATTTGTTTCTGCCTAAGATTATATATTCAACCTCAACCCTGTTGAAAATGTCTAATCCTATCACTCACTTTATACTTTGCCTAATTTCCTAATGTCTATATTCATATCTACTTTCCTACATATCTTCCCCAGTTCATCATTGTGACTGACTCTTCACATGTGCTGACATTTGCATTCACTCTCTAACAGACACCCTATTGCTAAAGAACTTTTGGTCCAAATATTATACTCACTCTTCTTCCTAAACCTACAGACTATCTGTCTAATCCTACCTACTATCACATTTTGACTTGATCTCCTATTCTACTTTCAATCATTGAAGGTACAAGGTCCTATGAAATTGTATGTTGATTTATCAGAGACATCTGTACAGAATGTAATTCAAAGCTAAGTATCCCAATCAAGGGCCCAATGCTCTTCTGGCCTTCAAACTTTACTTAGACTTTTGTTTTCATACATATATTTCACCTCTATATTATTATAAATATCACAGGTTCCCAATACCATTCTTCATTTAGCAGAATTATTTCTAACCCAAATTGAACATGTTCTTAACCCCAAGCATTCACTGTTTCCTCAATCTCACTTTACAGAAGAGCAGGGACAGAGTTGGTCTTACAATACAGAAATGTAGGGGATTTTCCACCTGGTGAGAACCTCCAAGGTCCATGCAGAAATGATCCCTGGAGTAGATGTAGGCAGCTTGGAAGGACCTGAGAGAGTAAAAGTCATCTTCCGTGGCAAACAACCTGGTCAGATTGAAGGGATGTGTCTGAATGAGCCTCTCTTTTCTTAATGTAGACAAGATGGACCAAACCAGGCCTGTGTGGAGAGCTTTTCCTGGGTGCCTATGGTTGATATACCATTCTAACTTGTGAAAGTGTCACAGAAAGCAGGGGCAGCCTCCATCTCATGGGACCCTTGGAAGCAACAGTTAGAACAAAGTGGTTTCCAAGGCTGTGACCTCATT
Organism: Ictidomys tridecemlineatus; assembly: GCF_052094955.1. Taxonomy (NCBI): domain Eukaryota; kingdom Metazoa; phylum Chordata; class Mammalia; order Rodentia; family Sciuridae; genus Ictidomys; species Ictidomys tridecemlineatus. The sequence continues at coordinate 122,956,041 of NC_135480.1, read as the reverse complement.
CAGTTCCTGAAGGAAGTGACCTCACCACACTTCCTTGGTGATGGAACTCTCTGAACTTGGGATCCAGGAAGCCAGGCACCCAGAGGCAGTCCCAGTGCCAGTCCCAGGGGGCTCACTTGTTTGGATTTACCAAGGACAGAGTCAGTCTTTCTTGGTACCTACAGATGTGAGGATGGCCAATTGCCAGGAAAGCTCTGAAGGGAGTCTTTCCTGAGAAAGCAGGTAGTGGCTCACCCCTGGCTCCTGACAACTTCACAGAATTGGCCAAAAAGGCCAGATCTGAGACAAGACAGGCCATTTTGGGGGAACCTAGTATGGCCCACCAGTCAGAGGACACTGTGGGTAGTCACAGACCTCCTTGGAAGAAGGAGGTGTCTTTGTGGGTGTGGGTGTGAGTTTGTGGTTTGGTCTCATGTTCTGAGAAGAGCTAGGAAAGGCGGTTTGTTTGGTTTGGAGTGGACTGTTTCTAGAAAGTCTTTTGACAAGGCGAGTGTTGCTTTGTCTGTGTATCGCACTGTGTCCGTGGTTGTAGACATTAGAAAAGAGAATGCATCAATGGATGTGTCGTCTCTAGTAGAAAGCTTCCAGCATTCATCCTGCCCAATTTATGAATGGACTGCTGCTTGCCTTATCCATGGGGAAAACCTACTATCTTCCTTAATTCCTGTTTACTTCCTGAATTCTGGCCACTCTTCAGAATAGGCTCATGGTTTTGTGTCCAAGATATGTACCACCTCCAAGCTTGGTGACATGGCCATGTACTAGATAGCTGAAAGGAATGGCGAGCATCTCAGAAAAAGTCTCAGTGGAGAAACCCTGCTTTGGGCCTTTTGCTTACCTATTGTTCTGTTTCCCTGGATGTCAGCAAGGTCTTTCCCTCAGGACACAACTTTGTGAAGCCTGAAGAAAACAGTTTTCAAATGCAAACGAATGGGCATCACTTGTGGCTCTTTGCTTAATTGCTTTGCAAAGGGATGTGTCTGAATCAGCCTCCTGGCCCTGTGTGAGGCTGTGGCTTAGATTGTCAGCACCTGATGGATCTCAGGAAAGATCCCATATGTACATCCAAAGCCAATATGGAAAAACAGCAGTCATTGTGGATGAAGTCTCTCGCCTTCCTCTGTAAGGTCCCTGACCTGCATCAAGTGAGAATAGGGATCCTTTGGGTCAAATGAGTTTTTCAAAGCCCTGCAGAGGCTAGCCATTATGTGCTTGTGTTTTCTCATGACTCCAATTTACACAAAAAATCTGTACCCCACCATCAGCAGGCCTCAAAATTTAGAAGCTGAGCAGTATTAAAGGCAGGCCTATTTGATTACTCCTGGTTCAAAGAAGGGTGTCCAGGCCACCCTGACATTAGGCAAATGAGGGGCAAGGGAGCTTATTGTGGACACTGTCTTAGGCTGCGCCCCTCATGGAAACCTCCAGCCAGAGGTTATGAGGATTGTCTATATGGAAGAAGTTGAGGGCCTTGTGGCAGTGTTTTGGTTTGAATTGTGGTCATTTTTATGGCGGTGGAAGAGATGAGTGGGTCCGCCTGGGCTTGAACTCTGGTGTGATTCCCCTTGGAGACTGAGTTCTGGAACTGACCTCAGAGAAGTATTGCCATGAATTGAGTTGGGATTTTCCGAGGCCACGCATGAGAGTCCCCCCTGGAAACTGAGATCAAAGCCCAGAGTGACTTTCCACAGAACATTGGGAATCTCAGCCAGGATATCACATGATTGTATTCTTAAAGACCTGGCAGCCATAGTTGAGAGTCAAAACACACATGGACCTCACATTGTATACCTCAGTGGGCCTGGTTTCATGTGACGTTTTTTGGCCACTCTTTGGGAAGCCTTGTTTGTGAGAGTTCTCCAGAGCTTTCATTGAAATGATCCTTCTCACGATTAAATGGTTCCTGAATGTATGGAAACCCACAGTGCCTCCAACTTCATCCTTTAAAAATGGCTAGATAAATACCATGAAATCTTTGAAATTCTCATAACCAGGTGGTACTGGAGAACCTTAGGATGTCCTGTTGCTGATTATGAGTTTACAATACAGGTGCCTTGATTGACGGCTTTCATGAAAATGATGAAGAACAGAGATGCCAGTGATGTGGGGCCTGCTGAGTAGTGGGCCTAGAGCAGTGGTGTGCAGGTGTTTGATAAAACATCTGTGGTGGGGCCATGTGGATCTGCCATGGGCTTCCAAATGTCTTGTGACTGACATGGTGCAGCCAGCAGACAATTATATGTAAAGGCATCTTGTTATATGGTGAGGTTTCAGAACAATGTTCAGAATCATGTTGCTATGGTCAAGGGGCCAAGCTCTGTGGGATAGAAGCATGGTTGGTACATTCTCCTAGGACCCTGACACACCACACGTGACAGAACTCCCTCCAGCACTGTGTCCCAGTTGAAGTCCTTGTATTTCGTGAAGCAAATACCAAACTCCCAGTGAAGCAGCAAGAAACACCACGAAAAGTGGAGGATGACAAAATGGCTTCACAGTTCCCACAGGGAGATACTTAGCCCCCAGTGGCCACGGTTTACCTACAAAGACAGAATTCAGCACTTCTGCCTCATGTTCATTGGAAAATCAGAAACCATGTCCTCCAGTTCACATAGATGCAGACCCAGCTTTGATGGTCTCACTACAAAGGAAGCTAATGCTCCTGACAACAACATATATTTCAAGAGCCCAACCTCAGAGGCAGTTTCTCAAGAAGTCTTTAGGCCAGCAGAGCTCCTTGTTTGTGGAGTGTTTATCCTCTCCCTTACTTATGGAAACTCCTCTACCACCTCCAAAGTTTTGAACTCCTCAGCATTTTTCATTCCACATATGTATTCAAAGATTTTCTAACTCTTCTCCTCGAATTGCGTCTTACTTTGGGCAAGGCTATTGTCAAGGCATTTTTCTGGAGGACAGTGGGAAGATTTTGTGTAGCACATATTTGCATACACATTGGATTCAATTTCCTATTTTCCATTCCAAATACTTAATCCCTGACACTAACCCATACCCTACTAGACTCTGACTACAAATCCTAATATGATAGAAAAAAATAACCCAAACAGAATAGAAATACAAGCAGTTCAGAGGAGGCATGGTGTGTAGTTGGACAGGCCTTTTGCATTTTAAAGGGTAGATGTTATGAATCTAGTCCAATGTAATAGTTCTCCATGTGTTTTTAAACTTAACCAATATGTGAATTCCTGTCTCCCTTTCTCTGCAGCCTATTCAGCACATGTATTTTTACATGCACTTAGAGAATCTTACCTGGTTTCCCAGCTACATTCTTGTGAGGTTGCTGACTTGGCAGATACAAATTATGAGAAGAAATCACTCCTCCTAAATGCTGTTGGAACTGAAAATCAACCTATGGGTGAGCTTCCTACTTCAACAACATGATACATACATCCATGTTCAGTAAAATAAATATTTCTGGATCTTGGGATGATATATATTTCATGATGAATTTCAATTGACATATATATTTTTACTTTTTAATGTCTCTCTCTGTGTGTTTTGTGTATGTATATATATATATATATATATATATATATGTATATGTATATATACACACACACACTCTCCAGATTTTTCAAAATATAAAATATGTGAGTCTTATTTTACACTCCCTGAATTCATGTTCATGTATGTGGATTTATACTCAACTTTTCACAAGATTATTCTCAGAAATATTCATCCACTTGAAATACATATTTGTTTCCTAGTACTGCAAACTAACTTCAGTGAATGGTGCATAGAAATCCTAACATTTCTACAGTAACTGACCCTGTTTAACATCAATGCAAGTAGACTCCTATGGGATATGATGGGTATTTTGACATTTATTTTTATTCAACACTGGTACATTACTATTTCTTCAGTTGATACACATCATAGGATATATATTTCATCCTCAAGTTCACAAATTTCTAGGCATTTGGTTCACTTTCAATCAAATCCTGATTCAGAACACATGTATTCCTCCATGTTTCTTGACTGGACTTTTCATGAGACTTTTTTCCAAACACATTGTTTTGGATTTCCATAATCACTTTGGAACCAAAACTCACACACCCCTCATGGTAAACCCTCACCCTAATATTACCATTAGATGTATAACTGATTGGAATGAGTGATCATGTATCAATATAAGATTTCTTATATGTTTTCAGATATCAATTCAATCCATTATTTAAATTGGAACCAGTTATGTTCTTTATTCACAGTATGATCTATTCATGCATTGTCTCTATACTCATAGACCCAGGTACAACTATTTGTACCCCCGAATTCTAATTTATACATCTTCAACGTATTGCTCCCAAAAATAGTGGAAGAAATACTCATGTCACCTGATCTACATATATATTTTATCACAGTGATATTCTGAACACAAAATGCAAAGGTCACACTTATGATTGTACCTAAGCCTAATTGGAACATGAGCATGGATTACTAAAACCATCATTGTATAGGTTGGCTAATGCTCTCAAATGTCATTTCTATTGGTGACAACACATTTGTTTCTGACTAAGATTATACATTCAACCTCAACCTTGTTGAAAATGTCTAATCCTATCACTCACTTTATACTTTGCCTAATTTCCTAATGTCTATATTCATATCTGCTTTCCTACATATCTTCCCCAGTTCATCATTGTGACTGACTCTTCACATGTGATGACATTTACATTCACTCTGTAACGGACATCCTATTGCTAAAGAACTTTTGGTCCAAATATTATACTCACTCTTCTCCCTAAACCTACTGACTATCTTTCTATTTTTACCTACTATCCATTTTTGACTTGATCTTCTCTTCTACATTCAATCATCCATCGTACAAGGTCCTATGCCATTGTATGTTGATTTATCAGAGACATCTGTACAGAATGTAATTCAAAGCTAAGTATCCCAATCAAGGGCCCAATGCCCTTCTGGCCTTCAAATCTTACTTAGATTTCTGTTTTCATATATATATTTCACCTCTATATTATTATAAATATCACAGGTTCCCAAAACCATTCTTCATCCAGCAGAATGATTTCTAACCCAAATAGAACATGTTCTTAACCCCAAGCATTCACTGTTTCCTCAATCTCAGTTTACATAAGAGCAGGGACATAGTTGGTCTTACAATACAGGAATGTAGGGGATCTTACACCTGCTGAGAACCTCCAAGGTCCATGCAGACATGATCCCTGGAGAAGATGTAGGCAGCTAGGAAAAACCTGAGAGAGGAAAAGTTATCCTCCGTGACAAACAACCTGGTCAGGATGAAGGGATATGTCTGAATGAGCCTCTCTCTTCTTCATGTAGACAAGATGGACCAAACCAGGCCTGTGTGGAGAGCTTTTCCTGGGTGCCTATGGTTGATATACCATTCTAACTTGTGAAACTGTCACAGGAAGCAGGGGCAGCCTCTATCTCTGGGGACCCTTGGAAGCAACAGTTAGGACAAAGTGGTTTCCAAGGCAGTGACCTCATTCAGTTCCTGAAGGAAGTGACCTCACCACACTTCCTTGGTGATGGAACTCTCTGAACTTGGGATCCAGGAAGCTAGGCACCAAGAGGCAGTCCCAGTGCCAGTCCCAGTGGGCTCACTTGTTTGATTTACCAAGGACAGAGTCAGTCTTTCTTGGTACCTACAGATGTGAGGATGGCCAATTGCCAGGAAAGCTCTGAAGGGGGTCTTTCCTGAGAAAGCAGGTAGTGGCTCACCCCTGGCTCCTGACAACTTCACAGAATTGGCCAAAAAGGCCAGATCTGAGACAAGACAGGCCATTTCGGGGGAACCTAGTATGGCCCACCAGTCAGAGGACACTGTGGGTAGTCACAGACCTCCTTGGGGGAAGGAGGTGGCTTTGTGGGTGTGGGTGTGAGTTTGTGGTTTGGTCTCATGTTCTGAGAAGAGCTAGGAAAGGCGGTTTGTTTGGATTGGAGTGGACTGTTTCTAGAAAGTCTTTTGACAAGGCGAGTGTTGCTTTGTCTGTGTATCGCACTGTGTCCATGGTTGTAGACATTAGAAAAGAGAATGCATCAATGGATGTGTCCTGTCTAGTAGAAAGCTTCCAGCATTCATCCTGCCCAATTTATGAATGGACTGTGGCTTGCCTTATCCATGGGGAAAACCTACTATCTTCCTTAATTCCTGTTTTCTTCCTGAATTCTGGACACTCTTCAGAATTGGCTCATGATTTTGTGTCCAAGATATGTACCACCTCCAATCTTGGTGACATGGCCATGTACTAGATAGCTGAAAGGAATGGCGAGCATCTCAGAAAACTCAGATAGCAGTGGGCCCATTAAAGTCTCAGTGGAGAAACCCTGCTTTGGGCTTTTTGCTTACCTATTGTTCTGTTTCCCTGGATGTCAGCAAGGTCTTTGCCTCAGGACACACCTTTGTGAAGCCTGAAGAAAACAGTTTTCAAATGCAAACGAATGGGCATCACTTGTGGCTCTTTGCTTAAATGCTTTGCAAAGGGATGTGTCTGAATCAGCCTCTTGGCCCTGTGTAAGGCTGTGGTTTAGATTGTCAGCACCTGATGGATCTCAGGAAAGATCCCATATGTGTATCCAAAGCCAATATGGCAAAACAGCAGTCATTGTGGATGAAGTCTCTCGCCTTCCTCTGTAAGGTCCCTGACCTGCATCAAGTGAGAATAGGGATCATTTGGGTCAAATTAGTTTTTCAAAGCCCTGCAGAGGCTAGCCATTATGTGCTTGTGTTTTCTCATGACTCCAATTTACACAAAAAATCTGTACCCCACCAACAGCAGGCCTCAAAGTTTAGAAGCTGAGCAGTATTAAAGGCAGGCCTATTTGATTACTCCTGGTTCAAAGACGGGTGTCCAGGCCACCCTGACATTAGGCAAATGAGGGGCAAGGGAGCTTATTGTGGACAATGTCTTAGGCTGCACCCCTCATGGAAACCTCCAGCCAGAGGTTATGAGGATTGTCTATATGGAAGAATTTGAGGGCCTTGTGGCAGTGTTTTGGTTTGAATTGTTGTCATTTATATGGCGGTGGAAGAGATGACTGGGTCCGCCTGGGCTTGAACTCTGGTGTGATTCCCCTTGGAGACTGAGTTCTAGAACTGACCTCAGAGAAGTATTGCCATGAATTGAGTTGGGATTTTCCGAGGCCACGCATGAGAGTCCCCCCTGGAAACTGAGATCAAAGCCCAGGTGACTTTCCACAGAACACTGGGAATCTCAGGCAGGATATCACATGATTTTATTCTTAAAGACCTGGCAGCCATAGTTGAGTGTCAAAACACACATGGACCTCACATTGTACACCTCAGTGGGCCTAGTTTCATGTGACCTTTTTTTGCCACTCTTCGGGAAGCCTTGTTTGTGAGAGTTCTCCAGAGCTTTCATTGAAATGATCTCTCTCACCATTAAATGGTTCCTGAATGAATGGAAACCCACAGTGCCTCCAACTTCATTCTTTAAAAGTGGCTAGATAAATACCGTGCAATCTTTGAAATTTCCATCACCAGGTGGCACTGGAGAACCTTAGGATGTCCTGTTTCTCATCATGAGTTTACCAGACAGGTGCCTTGATTGACGGCTTTCATGAAAATGATGAAGAACAGAGATGCCAGTGAGGTGGGGCCTGCTGAGTAGTGGGCCTAGAGCAGTGGTGTGCAGGTGTGTGATAAAACATCTGTGGTGGGGCCATGTGGATCTGCCATGCGCTTCCAAATGTCTTGTGACTGACATGGTGCAGCCAGCAGACCCTTATATGTAAAGGCATCTTGTTATATGGAGAGGTTTCAGAACAATGTTCAGAATCAGGTTGCTATGATCAAGGGGCCATGCTCTGTGGGATAGAAGCATGGTTGGTGCATTCTCCTAGGATTCTGACAAACCACACGTGACAGAACTCCGTCCAGCACTGTGTCCCAGTTGAAGTCCTTGTATTTCATGAAGCAAATACCAAACTTTCAGTGCAGCAGCAAGAATCACCACGAAAAGTGGAGGATGACCAAATGGCTTCACAGTTCCCACGGGGAGATACTTAGCCCCCAGTATCCACAGTTTACCTACAAAGACAGAATTCAGCACTTCTGCCTCATGTTCATTGGAAAATAAGAAACCATGTCCTCCAGGTCACATAGATGCAGACCCAGCTTTGATGGTGTCACTACAAAGGAAGCTAATGCTCCTGGCAACATCATATATTTCAAGAGCCCAACCTCAGCGGCAGTTTCTCAAGAAGTCTTTAGGCCAGCAGAGCTCCATGTTTGTGGAGTGTTTATCCTCTCCCTTACTTATGGAAACTCCTCTACCACCTCCAAATTTGTGAACTCCTGAGCATTTTTCATTCCACAGATGTATTCAAAGATTTTCTAACTCTTCTAATCGAATTGGGTCTTACTTGGGGCAAGGGTATTGTCAAGGCATTTTTCTGGATGACAGTGGGAAGATTTTGTGTAGCACATATTTGCATACACATTGGATTCATTTTCCTATTTTCCATTCCAAATACTGAATCCCTGACACTAACCCATACCCTACTAGACTCTGACTACAAATCCTAATATGATAGAAAAAAATAACCCAAACAGAATAGAAATACAAGCAGTTCAGAGGAGGCATGGTGTGTAGTTGGACAGGCCTTTTGCATTATAAAGGGTAGATGTTATGAATCTAGTCCAATGTAATAGTTCTCCATGTGTTTTTAAACTTAACCAATATGTGAATTCCTGTCTCCCTTTCTATGCAGCCTATTCAGCACACGTATTTTTACATGCACATAGAGAATCCTACCTGGTTTCCCAGCTACATTGTTGTGAGGTGGCTGAATTGGCAGATACAAACTGTGAGAAGAAATCACTCCTCCTAAATGCTGTTGGAACTGAAAATCAACCTATGGGTGAGCTTCCTACTTCAACAACATGATACATACATCCATGTCCAGTAAAATAAATATTTCTGGATCTTGGGATGATATATATTTCATGATGAATTTCAATTGGCATATATATTTCTACTTTTTAATGTCTCTCTGTGTGTGTTTTGTGTATATATATATATATATATATATATATATATATATATATATACATATATATATATACACACACACACACACACAAACACTCTCTCTCTAGATTTTTGAAAATATAAAATATGTGTGTCTTATTTTACACTCCCTGAATTCATGTTCATGTATGTGGATTTATAATGAACTTTTCACAAGATTATTCTCAGAAATATTCATCCACCTGAAATACATATTTGTTTCCTAGTACTGAAAACTAACTTCAGTGAATGGTGCATAAAATCCTAACATTTCTTTTTTTTTTAATTAATTTATTTTTTTTATTGTTGGTCGTTCAAAACCTTACACAGTTCTTAATACATAATATTTCACAGTTTGATTCAAGCGGGTTATGAACTCCCAACTTTACCCCGTATACAGATTGCTGTATCACATCATTTACCCTTCCATTGATTGACATATTGCCTTTCTAGTGTCTGATGTATTCTGCTGTAAGTCCTATTCTCTACTATCCCCCCTCCCCTCCCCTCCCCTCCCCTTTTCTCTCTCTACCCCTTCTACTGTAAATCATTTCTTCCATTTGTATTATCTTGTCTTACCCCTCCATTACATAGTTCTTGATATATCATATTTACATTTTGATTCAAGTGGGTTATGCACTCCCATATTGCCCCTTATACAGATTGCAGAATCACATCAGTTTCACTTCCATTGCTTTACATATTGCCATCCTAGTGTCTGTTGTATTCTGCTGCCTTTCCTATCCTCTACTATCCCCCCTCCCCTCCCCTCCCCTCCCCTCTTCTCTCTCTACCCCCACTACTGCAATTCATTCCTCCCCCTTGTATTATTTTTCCCTTTCCCCTCACTTCCTCTTGTATGTAATTTTGTATAAACCTGAGGGTCTCGTTCCATTTCCATGCTATTTCCCTTCTCTCTCCCTTTCCCTCCCACCTCCCAACCCTGTTTAATGATGGTCTTCTACTTGTGCTCTTCTTCCCTAGTCTGTTCTTAATTACTCTCCTTATATCAAAGAAGACATTTGGCATTTGTTTTTTAGGGCTTGGCTAGCTTCGCTTAGCATAATCTGCTCTAATGCCATCCATTTCCCTCCAAATTCTATGATTTTGTCATTTCTTAATGCAGAGTAATACTCCATTGTGTATAAATGCCACATTTTTTTTATCCATTCGTCTACTGAAGGGCATCTAGGTTGGTTCCACAGTCTTCCTATTGTGAATTGTGCTGCTATGAACATCGATGTAGCAGTGTCCCTGTAGCATGCTCTTTTTAGGTCTTTAGGGAATAGACCCAGAAGGGGGATAGCTGGGTCAAATGGTGGTTCCATTCCCAGCTTTCCAAGAAATCTCCATACTGCTTTCCAAATTGGCCGCACCAATTTGCAGTCCCACCAACAATGTACAAGTGTACCCTTTTCCCCACATCCTCGCCAGCACTTATTGTTGTTTGACTTCATAATGGCTGCCAATCTTACTGGAGTGAGATGGTATCTTAGGGTGGTTTTGATTTGCATTTCTCTGACTGCTAGAGATGGTGAGCATTTTTTCATGTACTTGTTGATTGATTGTATGTCCTCCTCTGAGAAGTGTCTGTTCAAGTCCTTGGCCCATTTGTTGATGGGATTATTTGTTATCTTATTGTCTAATTTTCTGAGTTCTTTATATACTCTGGATATTAGGGCTCTATCTGAAGTGTGAGGAGTAAAGATTTGTTCCCATGATGTAGGCTCCCTATTTACCTCTCTTATTGTTTCTTTTGCTGAGAAAAAACTTTTTAGTTTGAGTAAGTCCCATTTGTTGATTCTAGATGTTAACTCTTGTGCTATGGGTGTCCTATTGAGGAATTTGGAGCCCGACCCCACAGCATGTAGGTCGTAGCCAACTTTCTCTTCTATCAGATGCCGTGTCTCTGATTTGATATCAAGCTCCTTGATCCATTTTGAGTTAACTTTTGTGCATGGCGAGAGAAAGGGATTCAATTACATTTTGTTGCATATGGATTTCCAATTTTCCCAGCACCATTTGTTGAAGATGCTATCCTTCCTCCATTGCATGCTTTTAGCCCCTTTATCAAATATAAGAAAGTTGTAGTTTTGTGGGTTGGTTTCTGTGTCCTCTATTCTGTACCATTGGTCCACCCGCCTGTTTTGGTACCAGTACCATGCTGTTTTTGTTACTATTGCTCTGTAGTATAGTTTGAAATCTGGAATCGCTATACCACCTGATTCACACTTCCTGCTTAGTATTGTTTTTGCTATTCTGGGTCTTTTATTCTTCCATATGAATTTCATGATTGCTTTCTCCATTTCTACAAGAAATGCCGTTGGGATTTTGATTGGCATTGCATTAAACCTATAGAGAACTTTTGGTAATATCGCCATTTTGATGATGTTAGTTCTGCCTATCCATGAACAGGGTATATTTTTCCATCTTCTAAGGTCTTCTTCAATTTCTCTCTTTAGGGTTCTGTAGTTTTCATTGTATAAGTCTTTCACCTCTTTTGTTAGGTTGATTCCCAAGTATTTTATTCTTTTTGAGGATATTGTGAACGGGGTGGTTGTGCTCGTGTCCATTTCAGAGGATTTGTCGCTGATATACAGGAATGCCTTTGATTTATGCGTGTTGATTTTATAACCTGCCACTTTGCTGAATTCATTTATTAGCTCTAACAGTTTCTTTGTAGACCATATTGGGTCTGCTAGGTATAGAATCATGTCATCTGCAAATAGTGATAACTTAAGTTCTTCTTTTTTTTATTTTTATGCCTTTAATTTCTTTCGTCTGTCTAATTGCTCTGGCCAGTGTTTCGAGAACTATGTTGAACAGGAGTGGTGAGAGAGGGCATCCCTGTCTTGTTCCAGATTTTAGAGGGAATGCCTTCAATTTTTCTCCATTCAGAATGATGCTAGCCTGAGGCTTAGCATAAATTGCTTTTACAATGTTGAGGTATGTTCCTGTTATCCCTAGTTTTTCGAGTGTTTTGAACATAAACGGATGCTGTACTTTGTCGAATGCTTTTTCTGCATCTATCGAGATGATCATATGGTTCTTATTTTTAAGTCTATTGATGTGGTGAATAACATTTATTGATTTCCGTATATTGAACCAACCTTGCATACCAGGGATGAATCCTACTTGATCATGGTGCACAATTTTTTTGATATGTTTTTGTATCCGATTTGCCAGAATTTTATTGAGGATTTTTGCATCTAGCTTCATTAGAGATATTGGTCTGTAGTTTTCTTTCTTTGAAGTGTCTTTGTCTGGTTTCGGAATCAGGGTGATGTTGGCCTCGTAGAATGAATTTGGAAGTTCTCCCTCTTTTTCTATTTCCTGAAATAGCTTGAAAAGTATTGGTATTAGTTCCTCTTTAAAGGTTTTGTAAAACTCTGCTGTAAACCCATCCGGTCCTGGGCTTTTCTTAGATGGTAATCTTTTGATGTTTTCTTCTATTTCCTCAATTGATATTGGTCTGTTTAGGTTGTCTATATCCTCCTGACTCAATCTGGGCAGATTATATGACTTAAGAAATTTATCGATGCCTTCACTATCTTCTATTTTATTGGAGTATAAGGATTCAAAATAATTTCTGATTATCTTCTGTATTTCTGAAGTGTCTGTCATGATCTTGCCTTTTTCATCCCTTATGCTAGTAATTTGAGTTCTCTCTCTTCTTCTCTTCGCTAGCATGGATAAGGGTCTGTCAATTTTATTTATCTTTTCAAAGAACCAACTTTTCGTTTTGTCAATTTTTTCAATTGTTTCTTTTGTTTCGATTTCATTAATTTCAGCTCTGATTTTAATTATTTCTTGCCTTCTACTTCTTTTGCTGTTGTTTTGCTCTTCTTTTTCTAGAATTTTGAGATGAAGTATGAGATCATTTATTTGTTGGTTTTTTCTTTTTTTAAGGAATGAACTCCAAGCAATGAATTTTCCTCTTAGAACTGCTTTCAATGTGTCCCATAGATTCCGATATGTTGTGTCTGTGTTTTCATTAAACTCTAAGAATTTTTTAATTTCCTCCTTGATGTCTTCTAAAACCCATTGATCATTCAGTAACCTATTGTTCATTCTCCAAGTGATGCATGATTTTTCCTTGCTTCTTTTATGGTTGATTTTTAGTTTCATTCCATTATGATCAGATAAGATGCATGGTATTATCTCCGCTTCTTTATATTGTCTAAGAGTTGCCCTGTGACATAATATATGATCTATTTTTGAGAAGGATCCATGTGCTGCTGAGAAAAAAGTGTAGCTGCTTGATGTTGGGTGGTATATTCTATATATGTCAATTAAGTCTAGGTTGTTAATTGTGTTATTGAGTTCTATAGTTTCCTTATTCAACTTTTGTTTGGAAGATCTGTCCAGTGGTGAGAGAGTTGTGTTGAAGTCTCCCATGATTATTGTATGGTGGTCTATTAGACTCTTGAACTTGAGAAGAGTTTGCTTGATGAACGCAGCAGCACCGTTGTTTGGGGCATATATTTTATGATTGTTATGTCTTGTTGGTGTATGGTTCCCTTGAGCAGTATGTAGTGTCCTTCTTTATCCCTTTTGATTAACTTTGGTTTGAAATCTATTTTATTTGATATGAGTATGGACACTCCTGCTTGTTTCCGCAGTCCATATGAGTGATATGATTTTTCCCAACCTTTCACCTTCAGTCTATGTATATCCTTTCCTATCAAATGCGTCTCCTGTAGGCAGCATATTGTTGGATCTTGTTTTGTGATCCATTCAACTAGCCTGTGTCTCTTAATTGGTGAGTTTAAGCCATTAACATTTAGGGTTATTATTGAGATATGGTTTGTTCTTCCAGCCATGTTTGTTTATTAATGCTGTTAAACCTGATTTGTTTTTCTCTTTGATTTTTCCCCCCTTTACTGTCCTACCTCCCACTGTTGGTTTTCATTGTTGTTTTCCATTTCCTCTTCCTGTAGTGTTTTGCCAAGGATTTTTTGAAGAGATGGTTTTCTAGCTGCAAATTCTTTTAACTTTTGTTTATCATGGAATGTTTTAATTTCATCTTCCATCCTGAAGCTTAATTTCGCCGGATACACGATTCTTGGTTGGAACCCATTTTCTTTTAGCGTTTGAAATATGTTATTCCAGGATCTTCTAGCTTTTAGAGTCTGTGTTGAGAGATCAGCTGTTATCCTGATTGGTTTACCCCTAAATGTAATCTGCTTCCTTTCTCTTGTAGCTTTTAAAATTCTCTCCTTATTCTGTATGTTGGACATCTTCATTATAATGTGTCTAGGTGTGGATCTCTTATGATTTTGCACATTCGGCGTCCTGTAGGCTTCTAGGATTTGGGGTTCTGTCTCATTCTTCAAGTCTGGGAAGTTTTCTCGTATTATTTCACTGAATAAATTGTCTATTCCTTTGGTTTGGAGCTCTGTGCCTTCCTGTATCCCAATGACTCTTAAGTTTGGTCTTTTGATATTATCCCATATTTCTTGGATGTTCTGCTCATAGTTTCTTAGCAGACTTGCTGAGCTGTCTATGCTCTTTTCAAGTTGAAATACTCTGTCTTCATTGTCTGATGTTCTATCTTCTAAGTGATCCACTCTGCTGGTAGTTTTCTCAATTGAGTTTTTAAGTTGGTTTATTGCTTCCTGCATTTCTAGGATTTCTATTTGTTTGTTTTTTATTTCCTCTATCTCCCTGTGAAATTGATCTTTTACTTCCTGGATTTGTTTATGAAGTTCCTTGTCAATGTGATCTTTCATTGTCTGATTTTGCTGTCTCATGTCTTCCTTGAGACTCCAGATCATCTGAAGCATGTATATCCTGACCTCTCTGTCTGACATTCCATCTGTTGCAGCTATTACCTCTTCTAGAGTTGAGTTGACCTGCATTGCCTGTGGTCCTTTCTTTCCTTGTCTTTTCATACTGCTGGCGTTTCTTTCTGCTTGGTGAAACTGTTGTGTTTTTGAAATTTTCCCTCTATTTATTTATATTGCTCTTGTATAGGTGAAAAGTCTCCCTTGCAGGACAGATGGTGGCTGTGATCCTCCACCAATTGGTGCGATCTGTCTACCATGCTGGCGGGCCCTAGGTCTGCTCTGCTGGCCGGTCGAAGGTCCGCCTACCCAGCAGGCGCGAGGGGCACCTCTGTCTCTCCGTAGGTTGCTGGGCCTAACCTCCCGATGGGCCCCCAGTACGCCTACCTTGCAGTCACTGAGGGTGGGGCCGGTTCCGGCCCGCAACAAGCCGCTGGGCCTGATCTGCCACTGGTCACAGTCCCGCCTACCTTGTAGGCACTGTGGGAGGGGACGGTCCTGCCCCTCAGCAGGCCGCTAGGCCTGATCTGCTGGTGGTCACAGTCCCGCCTACCTTGCAGGCACTGGGGGAGGGGACAGGCCTGTTCCACAGAAGGCCGCTGGTGGGTCACAGGACCCCGTTCCCTGCAGGCGCGTGTGTCAGCTCTGTCTCTCCGCAGATTGCTGGGCCTGGCCTGCCCGTGGGTCGCCGGTTCTCCTACCTTGCAGGCACTGGGGGTGGGGCCGGCTCTGGCCCGAAACCAGCCGCTGGGCCTG
Organism: Ictidomys tridecemlineatus; assembly: GCF_052094955.1. NCBI lineage: Eukaryota > Metazoa > Chordata > Mammalia > Rodentia > Sciuridae > Ictidomys > Ictidomys tridecemlineatus. The sequence continues at coordinate 122,940,467 of NC_135480.1, read as the reverse complement.
CTCTGTCGGTGGTCACAGTCCCGCCTACCTTGCAGGCACTGGGGGAGGAGACGGGCCTGCCCCACAGAAGGCCACTGGTAAGTCGCAAGACCCCGTTCCCTGCAGGCGCGTGTGTCAGCTCTGTCTCTTCGCAGATTGCTGGGCCTGACCAGCCTGTGGGTCGCCGGATATCCTACCTTGCAGGCACTGGGGTTGGGGCCGGCTCCGGCCCCCAACCAGCCGCTGGTCCTGCTCTGCCGGTGGTCACAGTCCCGCCTACCTTGTAGGCACTGGGGGAGGGGACTGTCCTGCCCCTCAGCAGGCCGCTAAGACTGATCTGCTGGAGGTGACAGTCCCGCCTACCTTGCAGGCACTGGGGGAGAAGACGGGCCTGCCCCACAGAAGGCGGCTGGTGGGTCGCAGGACCCCGTTCCATGCAGGCGCGTGTGTCAGCTCTGTCTGTCCACAGATTGCTGGGCCTGGCCTGCCCGTGGGTCGCCGGTTCTCCTACCTTGCAGGCACTGGGGGTGGGGCCGGCTCTGGCCCCAACCAGCCGCTGGGCCTGCTCTGCTGGTGGTCACAGTCCCGCCTACCTTGCAGGCACTGGGGGTGGGGACGGGCCTGCCCCACAGAAGGCTGCTGGTGGTTCGCAGGACCCCTTTCCCTGCAGGCGCGTGTGTCAGCTCTGTCTCTCCGCAGATTGCTGGGCCTGACCTGCCTGTGGGTCGCCAGTTCTCCTACCTTGCAGGCACTGGGTGTGGGGCCGGCTCCGGCCCGCAACCAGCCGCTGGGCCTGCTCTGCCGGTGGTCACAGTCCCGCCTACTTTGCAGGCACTGGGGGAGGGGACTGTCCTGCCCCTCAGCAGGCCACTAAGCCTGATCTGCTGGAGGTGACAATCCCGCCTACCTTGCAGGCACTGGGGGAGGGGACGGGCCTGCCCCACAGAAGGCCTCTGGTGGGTCACAGGACCCCGATCCCTGCAGGCGCGTGTGTCAGCTCTGTCTCTCGGCAGAATGCTGGGCCTGACCTGCTCGTGGGTCGCCGGTTCTCCTACCTTGCAGGCACTGGGGGTGGGGCCAGCTCGGGCCACAACCAGCCGCTGGGCCTTCTCTGCCGGTGGTCCCTAACATTTCTATAGTAACTAACCCTGTTTAACATCAATGCAAGTAGACTCCTATGGGACATGATGTGTATTTTGACATTGATTTTTATTCAACACTGGTACATTACTATTTCTTCAGTTGATGCACATCATAGGATATATATTTCATCCTCAAGTTCACAATTTTCTAGGCATTTGGTTCACTTTCAATCAAATCCTGCTTCAGAACACATGTATTCCTCCATGTTTTTTGACTGGTCTTTTCATGAGACTTCTTTCCAAACACATTATTTTGGATTTCCATAATCATTTTGGAACCAAAACTCACACACCCCTCATGGTAAACCATCACCCTAATATTACCATTAGATGTATAACTGGTTGGAATGAATGATCATGTATCAATATAAGATTTCTTATATGTTTTCAGATATCAATTCAATCCATTATTTAAATTGGAACCAGTTATATTCTTTATTCAAAGTATGGTCTATTAATACATTATCTCTATACTCATAGACCCAGGGTACACCTATTTGTACCCCCGAATTCTAATTTATACTTCTTCAACATATTGCACCCAAAAATAGTGGAAGAAATACTCATGTCACCTGATCTACATATATATTTTATGACAGTGATATTCTGAACACAAAATGCAAAGGTCACACTTATGATTGTACCTAAGCCTAATTGGAAAGTGAGCATGGATTACTAAAACCATCCTTGTCTCGGTTGGCTAATGCTCTCAAATGTCAATTCTATTGGTGACTACACATTTGTTTCTGCCTACGATATTTTACGTCAACCGTGTTGAAAATGTCTAATCCTATCACTCACTTTATACTTTGCCTAATTTCCTAATGTCTATATTCATATCTGCTTTTCTACATATCTTCCCCAGTTCATCATTGTGACTGACTCTTCACATGTGTTGACATTTACATTCACTATCTAACAGACACCCTATTGCTAAAGATCTTTTGGTCCAAATATTATACTCACTCTTCTTCCTAAACCTACTGACTATCTTTCTAATCCTACCTACTATCCCTTTTTGACTTGATCTTCTCTTCTACATTCAATCATCCAAGGTACAAGGTCCTATGCCATTGTATGTTGATTTATCAAAGACATCTGAACAGAATGTAATTCAAAGCTAAGTATCCCAATCAAGGGCCCAATGCCCTTATGACCTTCAAATCTTACTTAAATTTCTGTTTTCATACATATATTTCACCTCTATATTATTATAAATATCACAGGTTCCCAATACCATTCTTCATCCAGCTGAATGATTTCTAACCCAAATTGAACATGTTCTTTACCCCAAGCATTCACTGTTTCCTCAATCTCACTTTACAGAAGAGCAGGGACAGAGTTGGTCTTACAATACCGGAATGTAGGGGATCTTCCACCTGCTGAGAACCTCCAAGGTCCATGCAGAAATGATCCCTGGATAAGATGTAGGCAGCTAGGAAGGACCTGAGAGAGTAAAAGTCATCTTCCGTGGCAAACAACATGGTCAGGATGAAGGGATGTGTCTGAATGAGCCTCTTTCTTCTTCATGTAGACAAGATTGACCAATCCAGGCCTGTGTGGAGAGCTTTTCCAGGGTTCCTATGGTTGATATACCATTCTAACTTGTGAAATTGTCACAGGAAGCAGGGGCAGCCTCCATCTCATGGGACCCTTGGAAGCAACAGTTAGGAAAAAGTGGTTTCCAAGGCAGTGACCTCATTCAGTTCCTGAAGGAAGTGACCTCACCACACTTCCTTGGTGATGGAACTCTCTGAACTTGGGATCCAGGAAGCCAGGCACCCAGAGGCAGTCCCAGTGCCAGTCCCAGTGGGCTCACTTGTTTGGATTTACCAAGGACAGAGTCAGTCTTTCTTGGTACCTACAGATGTGAGGATGGCCAATTGCCAGGAAAGCTCTGAAGGGGCTCTTTCCAGAGAAAGCAGGTAGTGGCTCACCCCTGGCTCCTGACAACTTCACAGAATTGGCCAAAAAGGCCAGATCTGTGACAAGACAGGCCAATTCGGGGGAACCTACTATGGCCCACCAGTCAGAGGACACTGTGGGTAGTCACAGACCTCTTTGGAGGAAGGAGGTGGCTTTATGGGTGTGGGTGTGAGTTTGTGGTTTGGTCTCATGTTCTGAGAAGAGCTAGGAAAGGCGAATTGTTTGATTGAAAGTGGACTGTTTCTAGCAAGTCTTTTGACAAGGCGAGTGTTGATTTGTCTGTGTATCGCACTGTGTCCGTGGTTGTAGACATTAGAAAAGAGAATGCATCAATGGATGTGTCCTGTCTAGTAAAAAGATTCCAGCATTCATCCTGCCCAATTTATGAATGGACTGTGGCTTGCCTTATCCATGGGCAAAACCTACTATCTTCCTTAATTCCTGTTTTCTTCCTGAATTCTGGCCACTCTTCAGAATAGGCTCATGGTTTTGTGTCCAAGATATGTACCACCTCCAAGCTTGGTGACATGGCCATGTACTAGATAGCTGAAAGGAATGGCGAGCATCTCAGAAATAGTCTCAGTGGAGAAACTTTGCTATGGGCCTTTTGCTTTCTTATTGTTCTGTTTCCCTGGATGTCAGCAAGGTCTTTGCCTCAGGACACACCTTTGTGAAGCCTGAAGAAAATAGTTTACAAATGCAAACGAATGGGCATCACTTGTGGCTCTTTGCTTAATTGCTTTGCAAAGGGATGTGTCTTAAACAGCCTCTAGGCCCTGTGTGAGACTGTGGAATAGATTGTCAGCACCTGATGGATCTCAGGAAAGATCCCATATGTGCATCCAAAGCCAATATGGCAAAACAGCAGTCATTGTGGATGAAGTCTCTCGCCTTCCTCTGTAAAATCCCTGACCTGCAACAAGTGAGAATAGAGATCCTTTGGGTCAAATGAGTTTCTCAAAGCCCTGCAGAAGCTAGCCATTATGTGCTTGTGTTTTCTCATGACTCCAATTTACACAAAAAATCTGTACCCCACCATCAGCAGGCCTCAAAGTTTAGAAGCTGAGCAGTATTAAAGGCAGGCCTATTTGATCACTCCTGGTTCAAAGAAGGATGTCCAGGCCACCTTGACATTAGGCAAATGAGGGGCAAGGGAGCTTATTGTGGACACTGTCTTAGGCTGCGCCCCTCATGGAAACCTCCAGCGAGAGGTTATGAGGATTGTCTATATGGAAGAAGTTGAGGGCCTTGTGGCAGTGTTTTGGTTTGAATTGTGGTCATTTGTATGGCGGTGGAAGAGATGACTGGGTCCGCCTGGGCTTGAACTCTGGTGTGATTCCCCTTGGAGACTGAGTTCTGGAACTGACCTCAGAGAAGTATTGCCATGAATTGAGTTAGGATTCTCCGAGGCTACGCATGATAGTCCCCCCTGGAAACTGAGATCAAAGCCCAGGGTGACTTTCCACAGAACACTGGGAATCTGAGACAGGATATCACATGATTTTATTCTTAAAGATATGGAAGCCATAGTTGAGAGTCAAAACACACTTGGACCTCACATTGTAGACCTCAGTGGGCCTGGTTTCATGTGACGTTTTTTGGCCACTCATTGGGAAGCCTTGTTTGTGAGAGTTCTCCAGAGCTTTCATTGAAATGATCTTTCTCACCATTAAATGGTTCCTGAATGAATGGAAACCCACAGTGCCTCCAACTTCATCCTTTAAAAATGGCTAGATAAATACCGTGCAATCTTTGAAATTCCCATGACCAGGTGGCACTGGAGAACCTTAGGATGTCCTGTTGCTGATCATGAGTTTACCAGACAGGTGTCTTGATTGATGGCTTTCATGAAAATGATGAAGAACAGAGATGCCAGTGAGGTGGGGCCTGCTGAGTAGTTTGCCTAGAGCAGTGGTGTGCAGGTGTGTGATAAAACATCTGTGGTGGGGCCATGTGGATCTGCCATGGGCTTCCAAATGTCTTGTGACTGACATGGTGCAGCCAGCAGACCCTTATATGTAAAGGCATCTTGTTATATGGATAGGTTTCAGAACAATGTTCAGAACCAGGTTGCTATGGTCAAGGGGCCAAGCTCTGTGGGATAGAAGCATGGTTGGTGCATTCTCCTAGGACCCTGACACACCACACGTGACAGAACTCCCTCCAGCACTGTGTCCCAGTTGAAGTCCTTGTATTTCGTGAAGCAAATACCAAACTCCCAGTGAAGCAGCAAAAAACACCACAAAAAGTGAAGGATGACAAAATGGCTTCACAGTTCCCACGGGGAGATACTTAGCCCCCAGTGGCCACGGTTTACCTACAAAGAGAGAATTCAGCACTTCTGCCTCATGTTCATAGGAAAATCAGAAACCATGTCCTCCAGGTCACATAGATGCAGACCCAGCTTTGATGGTCTCACTACAACGGAAGCTAATGCTCCTGACAACAACATATATTTCAACAGCCCAACCTCAGAGGCAGTTTCTCAAAAAGTCTTTCGGCCAGCAGAGCTCCATGTTTGTGGAGTGTTTATCCTCTCCCTTACTTATGGAAACTCCTCTACCACCTCCAAAGTTGTGAACTCCTGAGCATTTTTCATTCCACATATGTATTCAAAGATTTTCTAACTCTTCTCCTCGAATTGCGTCTTACTTAGGGCAAGGCTATTGTCAAGGCATTTTTCTGGATGACAGTGGGAATATTTTGTGTAGCACATATTTGCATACATATTGGATTCACTTTCCTATTTTCCATTCCAAATAATGAATCCCTGACACTAACCCATACCCTACTAGACTCTGACTACAAATTCTAATATGATAGAAAAAAATAACCCAAACAGAATAGAAATACAAGCAGTTCAGATGAGGCATGGTGTGTAGTTGGACAGGCCTTTTGTATTATAAAGGGTAGATATTATGAATCTAGTCCAATGTAATAGTTCTCCATGTGTTTTTAAACTTAACCAATATGTGAATTCCTGTCTCCCTTTCTCTGCAGACTATTCAGCACATGTATTTTTACATGCACATAGAGAATCCTACCTGGTTTCCCAGCTACATTCTTGTGAGGTGGCTGCCTTGGCAGATACAAACTGTGAGAAGAAATCACTCCTCCTAAATCCTGTTGGAACTGAAAATCAACCTATGCGTGAGCTTCCTACTTCAACAACATGATACATACATCCATGTTCAGTAAAATAAATATTTCTGGATCTTGGGATGATATATATTTCATGATGAATTTCGATTGGCATATATATTTTTACTTTTTAATGTCTCTCTGTGTGTGTTTTGTGTATATATATATATATATATATATATATATATATATATATATATATGTGTGTGTGTGTGTGTGTGTGTGTGTGTGTGTGTGTGTGTGTGTGTATGTATATATACACACACACACTCTCCAGATTTTTCAAAATATAAAATATGTGTGTCTTATTTTACACTCCCTGAATTCATGTTCATGTATGTGGATTTATACTCAACTTTTCACAAGATTATTCTCAGAAATATTCATCCACTTGAAATACATATTTGTTTCCTAGTACTGCAAACTAACTTCAGTGAATGGTGCATAGAAATCCTAACATTTCTACAGTAACTGACCCTGTTTAACAACAATGCAAGCAGACTCCGATGGGACATGATGTGTATTTTGACATTGATTTTTATTCAACACTGGTATATTACTATTTCTTCAGTTGATGCACATCATAGGATATATATTTCATCCTCAAGTTCACAAATTTCTAGCTATTTGATTCACTTTCAATCAAATCCTGCTTCAGAACACATGTATTCCTCCATGTTTCTTGACTGGTCTTTTCATGAGACTTCTTTCCAAACACATTATTTTGGATTTCCATAATCACTTTGGAACCGAAACTCACACATCCCTCATGGTAAACCATCACCCTAATATTACCATTAGATGTATAACTGGTTGGAATGAATGATCGTGTATCAATATAAGATTTCTTATATGTTTTCAGATATCAATTCAATCCATTATTTAAATTGGAACCAGTTATATTCTTTATTCACAGTATGGTCTATTCATGCATTATCTCTATACTCATAGACCCAGGGTACACCTATTTGTACCCCCGAATTCTAATTTATACATCTTCAACGTATTGCTCCCAAAAATAGTGGAAGAAATACTCATGTCACCTGATGTACATATATATTTTATCCCAGTGATTTTCTGAATACAAAATGTAAAGGTCACACTTATGATTGTACCTAAGCCTAATTGGAAAGTGAGCATGGATTACTGAAGCTATCCTTGTCTAGGTTGGCTAATGCTCTCAAATGTCAATTCTATGGGTGACTACACATTTGTTTCTGCCTAAGATTATATATTCAACCTCAACCCTGTTGAAAATGTCTAATCCTATCACTCACTTTATACTTTGCCTAATTTCCTAATGTCTATATTCATATCTGCTTTCCTACATATCTTCGCCAGTTCATCATTGTGACTGACTCTTCACATGTGCTTACATTTACATTCACTCTCTAACAGACACCCTATTGCTAAAGAACTTTTGGTCCAAATATTATACTCACTCTTCTTCCTAAACCTACTGACTATCTTTCTCATCCTACCTACTAACCCTTTTTGACTTGATCTTCTCTTCTACATTCAATCATCCAAGGTACAATGTCCTATGCCATTGTATGTTGATTTATCAGAGACATCTGTACAGAATGTAATTCAAAGCTAAGTATCCCAATCAAGGGCCCAATGCCCTTCTGGCCTTCAAATCTTACTTAGATTTCTGTTTTCATACATATATTTCACCTCTATATTATTATAAATATCACAGGTTCCCAATACCCTTCTTCATCCAGCAGAATGGTTTCTAACCCAAAATGAACATGTTCTTAACCCCAAGCATTCACTGTTTCCTCAATCTCACTTTACAGAAGTGCAGGGACAGAGTTGGTCTTACAATACAGGAATGTAGGGGATCTTCCACCTGCTGAGAACCTCCAAGGTCCATGCAGAAATGATCCCTGGATAAGATGTAGGCAGCTAGGAAGGACCTGAGAGAGTAAAAGTCATCTTTCGTGGCAAACAACCTGGTCAGGATGAAGGGATGTGTCTAAATGTGCCACTCTCTTCTTAATGTAGACAAGATGGACCAAACCAGGCCTGTGTGGAGAGCTTTTCCTGGGTGCCTATGGTTGATATACCATTCTAACTTGTGAAAGTGTCACAGGAAGCAGGGGCAGCCTCCATCTCATGGGACCCTTGGAAGCAACAGTTAGGACAAAGTGGTTTCCAAGGCAGTGACCTCATTCATTTCCTGAAGGAAGTGACCTCACCACACTTCCTTGGTGATGGAACTCTCTGACCTTGGGATCCAGGAAGCCAGGCACACAGAGGCAGTCCCAGTTCCAGTCCCAGTGAGCTCACTTGTTTGGATTTACCAAGGACAGAGTCAGTCTTTCTTGGAACCTACAGATGTGAGGATGGCCAATTGCCAGGAAAGCTATGAAGGGGGTCTTTCCTGAGAAAGCAGGTAGTGTCTCACTCCTGGCTCCTGACAACTTCACAGAATTGGCCAAGGAGGACATTTCTGAGACAAGACAGGCCATTTCGGGGGAACCTAGTATGGCCCACCAGTCAGAGGACACTGCCTGTAGTTACAGACCTCCTTGGGGGAAGGAGGTGGCTTTGTGGGTGTGGGTGTGAGTTTGTGATTTGGTCTCATGTTTTGAGAAGAGCTAGGAAAGGCGGTTTGTTTGGTTTGGAGTGGACTCTTTCTAGCAAGACTTTTGACAAGGCAAGTGTTGCTTGGTCTGTGTATCTCACTGTGTCCGTGGTTATAGACATTAGAAAAGAGAATGCATCAATGGATGTGTCCTGTGTAGTAGAAATCTTCCAGCATTCATCCTGCCCAATTTATGAATGGACTGCGGCTTGCATTATCCATGGGCAAAGCCTACTATCTTCCTAAATTCCTGTTTTCTTCCTGAATTCTGGCCACTCTTCAGAAGAGGCTCATGGTTTTGTGTCCAAGATATGTACCACCTCTAAGCTTGGTGACATGGCCATGTACTAGATAGCTGAATGGAATGGCGAGTATCTCAGAAAACTCAGATATCAGTGGGCCCATAAAAGTCTCAGTGGAGAAAATTCTGCTTTGGGCCTTTGGCTTACCTATTGTTCTGTTTCCCTGGATGTCAGCAAGGTCTTTGCCTCAGGACACACCTTTGTGAAGCCTGAAGAAAACAGCTTTCAAATGCAAACGAATGGGCATCACTTGTGGCTCTTTGCTTAATTGCTTTGCAAAGGGATGTGTCTGAATCAGCCTCTTGGCCCTGTGTGAGGCTGTGGCTTAGATTGTCAGCACCTGATGGATCTCAGGAAAGATCCCATATGTCCATCCAAAGCCAATATAGCAAAACAGCAGTCATTGTGGATGAAGTATCTCGCCTTCCTCTGTAAGGTCCCTAACCTGCATCAAGTGAGAAAAGGGATCCTTTGGGTCAAATGAGTTTTTCAAAGCCCTGCAGAGGCTAGCCATTATGTGCTTGTGTTTTCTCATGACTCCAATTTACACCAAAAATGTGTACCCCACCATCAGCAGGCCTCAAAGTTTAGAGGCTGACCAGTATTAAAGGCAGGCCTATTTGATCACTCCTGGTTCAAAGAAGGGTGTCCAGGCCACCCTTACATTAGGCAAATGAGGGGCAAGGGAGCTTATTGTGGACACTGTCTTAGGCTATGACCCTCATGGAAACCTCCAGCCAGAGTTTATGAGGATGACTATCCTCATATGGAAGAAGTTGAGGGCCTTGTGGCAGTGTTTTGGTTTGAATTGTGGTCATTTGTATGGCGGTGGAAGAGATGACTGGGTCCACCTGGGCTTGAACTCTGGTGTGATTCCCCTTGGAGACTGAGTTCTGGAACTGACCTCAGAGAAGTATTGCCATGAATTGAGTTGGGATTTTCCGAGGACACGCATGAGAGTCCCCCCTGGATACTGAGATGGAAGCCCAGAGTGACTTTCCACAGAACACTGGGAATCTCAGACAGGATATCGCATGATTTTATTCATAAAGACCTGGCAGCCATAGTTGAGAGTCAAAACACACATGGACCTCACATCGTAGACCTCAGTGGGCCTGGTTTCATGTGACGTTTTTTGGCCACTCTTTGGGAAGCCTTGTTTGTGAGAGTTCTCCAGAGCTTTCATTGAAATGATCTTTCTCACCATTAAATGGTTCCTGAATGAATGGAAACCCACAGTGCCTCCAACTTAATCCTTTAAAAATGGCTAGATAAATACCATGAAATCTTTGAAATTCTCATAACCAGGTGGTACTGGAGAACCTTAGGATGTCCTGTTGCTGATCATGAGTTTACCAGACAGGTGCCTTGATTGACGGCTTTCATGAAAATGATGAAGAACAGTGATGCCAGTGAGGTGGGGCCTGCTGAGTAGTGGGCTTAGAGCAGTGGTGTGCAGGTGTGTGATAAAACATCTGTGGTGGGGCCATGTGGATCTGCCATGGGCTTCCAAATGTTTTGTGACTGACATGGTGCAGCCAGCAGTACCTTATATGTAAAGGCATCTTGTTATATGGAGAGGTTTCAGAACAATGTTCGGAATCAGGTTGCTATGGTCAAGGGGCCAAGCTCTGTGGGATAAAAGCATGGTTGGTGCATTCTCCTAGGACCCAGACACACCACACGTGACAGAACTCCCTCCAGAACTGTGTCCCAGTTGATGTCCTTGTACTTCGTGAAGCAAATACCAAACTCCCAGTGAAGCAGCAAGACACACCACGAAAAGTGGAGGATTACCAAATGGCTTCACAGTTCCCACGGGAAGATATTAGCCCCCAGTGGCCACAGTTTACCTACAAAGAGAGAATTCAGCACTTCTGCCTCATGTTCATTGGAAAATCAAAAACCATGTCCTCCAGGTAACATAGATGCAGACCCAGCTTTGATGGTCTCACTACAAAGAAAGCTAATGCTCCTGACAACCACATATATTTCAAGAGCCCAACCTCAGAGGCAGTTTCTCAAGAAGTCTTTAGGCCAGCAGAGCTCCATGTTTGTGGAGTGTTTATCCTCTCCCTTACTTATGGAAACTCCTCTACCACCTCCAAAGTTGTGAACTCCTGAGCATTTTTCATTCCACATATGTATTCAAAGATTTTCTAACTCTTCTCCTCGAATTGGGTCTTACTTTGGGCAAGGGTATTGTCAAGGCATTTTTCTGGATGACAGTGGGAAGATTTTGTGTAGCACATATTTGCATACACATTGGATTCATTTTCCAATTTTCCATTCCAAATACTGAATTTCGGACACTAACACATACCCTACTAGACTCTGACAACTAATCCTAATATGATAGAAAAAAATAACCAAAACAGAATAGAAATACAAGCAATTCAGAGGAGGCATGGTGTGTAGTTGGACAGGCCTTTTGCATTTTAAAGGGTAGATGTTATGAATCTAGTCCAATTTAATCGTTCTCTATGTGTTTTTAAACTTAACAAATATGTGAATTCCTGTCTCCCTTTCTCTGCAGCCTATTCAGCACATGTATTTTTACATGCACATAGAGAATCCTACCTGGTTTTCCAGCTACATTCTTGTGAGGTGGCTCACTTGGCAGATACAAACTGTGAGAAGAAATCACTCCTCCTAAATGCTGTTGGAACTGAAAATCAATCTATGGGTGAGCTTCCTACTTCAACAACATGATACATACATCCATGTTCAGTAAAATAAATATTTCTGGATATTGGGATGATATATATTTCATGATGAATTTCGATTGGCATATATATTTTTACTTTTTAATGTCTCTCTGTGTGTGTTTTGTGTATATATATATATATATATATATATATATATATATATATGTGTGTGTGTGTGTGTGTGTGTGTGTGTGTATGTATATATACACACACACACTCTCCAGATTTTTCAAAATATAAAATATGTGTGTCTTATTTTACACTCCCTGAATTCATGTTCATGTATGTGGATTTATACTCAACTTTTCACAAGATTATTCTCAGAAATATTCATCCACTTGAAATACATATTTGTTTCCTAGTACTGCAAACTAACTTCAGTGAATGGTGCATAGAAATCCTAACATTTCTACAGTAACTGACCCTGTTTAACAACAATGCAAGCAGACTCCGATGGGACATGATGTGTATTTTGACATTGATTTTTATTCAACACTGGTATATTACTATTTCTTCAGTTGATGCACATCATAGGATATATATTTCATCCTCAAGTTCACAAATTTCTAGCTATTTGATTCACTTTCAATCAAATCCTGCTTCAGAACACATGTATTCCTCCATGTTTCTTGACTGGTCTTTTCATGAGACTTCTTTCCAAACACATTATTTTGGATTTCCATAATCACTTTGGAACCGAAACTCACACATCCCTCATGGTAAACCATCACCCTAATATTACCATTAGATGTATAACTGGTTGGAATGAATGATCGTGTATCAATATAAGATTTCTTATATGTTTTCAGATATCAATTCAATCCATTATTTAAATTGGAACCAGTTATATTCTTTATTTACAGTATGGTCTATTCATGCATTATCTCTATACTCATAGACCCAGGGTACACCTATTTGTACCCCCGAATTCTAATTTATACATCTTCAACGTATTGCTCCCAAAAATAGTGGAAGAAATACTCATGTCACCTGATGTACATATATATTTTATCCCAGTGATTTTCTGAATACAAAATGTAAAGGTCACACTTATGATTGTACCTAAGCCTAATTGGAAAGTGAGCATGGATTACTGAAGCTATCCTTGTCTAGGTTGGCTAATGCTCTCAAATGTCAATTCTATTGGTGACTACACATTTGTTTCTGCCTAAGATTATATATTCAACCTCAACCCTGTTGAAAATGTCTAATCCTATCACTCACTTTATACTTTGCCTAATTTCCTAATGTCTATATTCATATCTGCTTTCCTACATATCTTCGCCAGTTCATCATTGTGACTGACTCTTCACATGTGCTTACATTTACATTCACTCTCTAACAGACACCCTATTGCTAAAGAACTTTTGGTCCAAATATTATACTCACTCTTCTTCCTAAACCTACTGACTATCTTTCTCATCCTACCTACTAACCCTTTTTGACTTGATCTTCTCTTCTACATTCAATCATCCAAGGTACAATGTCCTATGCCATTGTATGTTGATTTATCAGAGACATCTGTACAGAATGTAATTCAAAGCTAAGTATCCCAATCAAGGGCCCAATGCCCTTCTGGCCTTCAAATCTTACTTAGATTTCTGTTTTCATACATATATTTCACCTCTATATTATTATAAATATCACAGGTTCCCAATACCCTTCTTCATCCAGCAGAATGGTTTCTAACCCAAAATGAACATGTTCTTAACCCCAAGCATTCACTGTTTCCTCAATCTCACTTTACAGAAGTGCAGGGACAGAGTTGGTCTTACAATACAGGAATGTAGGGGATCTTCCACCTGCTGAGAACCTCCAAGGTCCATGCAGAAATGATCCCTGGATAAGATGTAGGCAGCTAGGAAGGACCTGAGAGAGTAAAAGTCATCTTTCGTGGCAAACAACCTGGTCAGGATGAAGGGATGTGTCTAAATGTGCCACTCTCTTCTTAATGTAGACAAGATGGACCAAACCAGGCCTGTGTGGAGAGCTTTTCCTGGGTGCCTATGGTTGATATACCATTCTAACTTGTGAAAGTGTCACAGGAAGCAGGGGCAGCCTCCATCTCATGGGACCCTTGGAAGCAACAGTTAGGACAAAGTGGTTTCCAAGGCAGTGACCTCATTCATTTCCTGAAGGAAGTGACCTCACCACACTTCCTTGGTGATGGAACTCTCTGACCTTGGGATCCAGGAAGCCAGGCACACAGAGGCAGTCCCAGTTCCAGTCCCAGTGAGCTCACTTGTTTGGATTTACCAAGGACAGAGTCAGTCTTTCTTGGAACCTACAGATGTGAGGATGGCCAATTGCCAGGAAAGCTATGAAGGGGGTCTTTCCTGAGAAAGCAGGTAGTGTCTCACTCCTGGCTCCTGACAACTTCACAGAATTGGCCAAGGAGGACATTTCTGAGACAAGACAGGCCATTTCGGGGGAACCTAGTATGGCCCACCAGTCAGAGGACACTGCCTGTAGTTACAGACCTCCTTGGGGGAAGGAGGTGGCTTTGTGGGTGTGGGTGTGAGTTTGTGATTTGGTCTCATGTTTTGAGAAGAGCTAGGAAAGGCGGTTTGTTTGGTTTGGAGTGGACTCTTTCTAGCAAGACTTTTGACAAGGCAAGTGTTGCTTGGTCTGTGTATCTCACTGTGTCCGTGGTTATAGACATTAGAAAAGAGAATGCATCAATGGATGTGTCCTGTGTAGTAGAAATCTTCCAGCATTCATCCTGCCCAATTTATGAATGGACTGCGGCTTGCATTATCCATGGGCAAAGCCTACTATCTTCCTAAATTCCTGTTTTCTTCCTGAATTCTGGCCACTCTTCAGAAGAGGCTCATGGTTTTGTGTCCAAGATATGTACCACCTCTAAGCTTGGTGACATGGCCATGTACTAGATAGCTGAATGGAATGGCGAGTATCTCAGAAAACTCAGATATCAGTGGGCCCATAAAAGTCTCAGTGGAGAAAATTCTGCTTTGGGCCTTTGGCTTACCTATTGTTCTGTTTCCCTGGATGTCAGCAAGGTCTTTGCCTCAGGACACACCTTTGTGAAGCCTGAAGAAAACAGCTTTCAAATGCAAACGAATGGGCAGCACTTGTGGCTCTTTGCTTAATTGCTTTGCAAAGGGATGTGTCTGAATCAGCCTCTTGGCCCTGTGTGAGGCTGTGGCTTAGATTGTCAGCACCTGATGGATCTCAGGAAAGATCCCATATGTCCATCCAAAGCCAATATAGCAAAACAGCAGTCATTGTGGATGAAGTATCTCGCCTTCCTCTGTAAGGTCCCTAACCTGCATCAAGTGAGAAAAGGGATCCTTTGGGTCAAATGAGTTTTTCAAAGCCCTGCAGAGGCTAGCCATTATGTGCTTGTGTTTTCTCATGACTCCAATTTACACCAAAAATGTGTACCCCACCATCAGCAGGCCTCAAAGTTTAGAGGCTGACCAGTATTAAAGGCAGGCCTATTTGATCACTCCTGGTTCAAAGAAGGGTGTCCAGGCCACCCTTACATTAGGCAAATGAGGGGCAAGGGAGCTTATTGTGGACACTGTCTTAGGCTATGACCCTCATGGAAACCTCCAGCCAGAGTTTATGAGGATGACTATCCTCATATGGAAGAAGTTGAGGGCCTTGTGGCAGTGTTTTGGTTTGAATTGTGGTCATTTGTATGGCGGTGGAAGAGATGACTGGGTCCACCTGGGCTTGAACTCTGGTGTGATTCCCCTTGGAGACTGAGTTCTGGAACTGACCTCAGAGAAGTATTGCCATGAATTGAGTTGGGATTTTCCGAGGACACGCATGAGAGTCCCCCCTGGATACTGAGATGGAAGCCCAGAGTGACTTTCCACAGAACACTGGGAATCTCAGACAGGATATCGCATGATTTTATTCATAAAGACCTGGCAGCCATAGTTGAGAGTCAAAACACACATGGACCTCACATCGTAGACCTCAGTGGGCCTGGTTTCATGTGACGTTTTTTGGCCACTCTTTGGGAAGCCTTGTTTGTGAGAGTTCTCCAGAGCTTTCATTGAAATGATCTTTCTCACCATTAAATGGTTCCTGAATGAATGGAAACCCACAGTGCCTCCAACTTAATCCTTTAAAAATGGCTAGATAAATACCATGAAATCTTTGAAATTCTCATAACCAGGTGGTACTGGAGAACCTTAGGATGTCCTGTTGCTGATCATGAGTTTACCAGACAGGTGCCTTGATTGACGGCTTTCATGAAAATGATGAAGAACAGTGATGCCAGTGAGGTGGGGCCTGCTGAGTAGTGGGCTTAGAGCAGTGGTGTGCAGGTGTGTGATAAAACATCTGTGGTGGGGCCATCTGGATCTGCCATGGGCTTCCAAATGTCTTGTGACTGACATGGTGCAGCCAGCAGTACCTTATATGTAAAGGCATCTTGTTATATGGAGAGGTTTCAGAACAATGTTCAGAATCAGGTTGCTATGGTCAAGGGGCCAAGCTCTGTGGGATAAAAGCATGGTTGGTGCATTCTCCTAGGACCCAGACACACCACACGTGACAGAACTCCCTCCAGAACTGTGTCCCAGTTGATGTCCTTGTACTTCGTGAAGCAAATACCAAACTCCCAGTGAAGCAGCAAGACACACCACGAAAAGTGGAGGATTACCAAATGGCTTCACAGTTCCCACGGGAAGATATTAGCCCCCAGTGGCCACAGTTTACCTACAAAGAGAGAATTCAGCACTTCTGCCTCATGTTCATTGGAAAATCAAAAACCATGTCCTCCAGGTAACATAGATGCAGACCCAGCTTTGATGGTCTCACTACAAAGAAAGCTAATGCTCCTGACAACCACATATATTTCAAGAGCCCAACCTCAGAGGCAGTTTCTCAAGAAGTCTTTAGGCCAGCAGAGCTCGATGTTTGTGGAGTGTTTATCCTCTCCCTTACTTATGGAAACTCCTCTACCACCTCCAAAGTTGTGAACTCCTGAGCACTTTTCATTCCACATATGTATTCAAAGATTTTCTAACTCTTCTCCTGGAATTGCGTCTTAAATGGGGCAAGGGTATTGTCAAGGCATTTTTCTGGATGACAATGGGAAGATTTTGTGTAGCACATATTTGCATACACATTGGATTCATTTTCCTATTTTCCATTCCAAATACTGAATTTCAGACACTAACACATACCCTACTAGACTCTGACAACAAATCCTAATATGAGAGAAAAAAATAACCCAAACAGAATAGAAATACAAGCAGTTCAGAGGAGGCATGGTGTGTAGTTGGACAGGCTTTTGCATTATAAAGTGGAGATGTTATTAATCTAGTCCAATTTAATCGTTCTCCATGTGTTTTTAAACTTAACAAATATGTGAATTCCTGTCTCCCTTTCTCTGCAGCCTATTCAGCACATTTATTTTTACATGCACATAGAGAATCCTACCTGGATTTCCAGCTACATTCTTGTGAGGTGGCTCACTTGGCAGATACAAACTGTGAGAAGAAACCACTCCTCCTAAATGCTGTTGGAACTGAAAATCAACCTATGGGTGAGCTTCCGACTTCAACAACATGATATATACATCCATGTTCAGTAAAATAAATATTTCTGGATATTGGGATGATATATATTTCATGATGAATTTCAATTGGCATATATATTTTTACTTTTTAATGTCGCTCTGTGTGTGTTTTGTGTATATATATACATACACACACACACTCTCCAGAGTTTTCAAAATATAAAATATGTGTGTCTTATTTTACACTCCCTGAATTCATGTTCATGTATGTGGATTTATAATGAACTTTTCACAAGATTATTCTCAGAAATATTCATCCACCTGAAATACATATTTGTTTCCTAGTACTGAAAACTAACTTCAGTGAATGGTGCATAGAAATCCTAACATTTCTACAGTAACTGACCATGTTTAACATCAATGCAAGTAGACTCCTATGGGACATGATGTGTATTTTGACATTTATTTTTATTCAACACTGGTAGATTTCTCTTTCTTCAGTTGATGCACATCATAGGATATATATTTCTTCCTCAAGTTCACAAATTTCTAGGCATTTGGTTCAATTTCAATCAAATCCTGCTTCAGAACACATGTATTCCTCCATGTTTTTTGACTGGTCTTTTCATGAGACTTCTTTCCAAACACATTATTTTGGATTTCCATAATCACTTTGGAACCGAAACTCACACATCCCTCATGGTAAACCATCACCCTAATATTACCATTAGATGTATAACTGGTTGGAATGAATGATCGTGTATCAATATAAGATTTCTTATATGTTTTCAGATATCAATTCAATCCATTATTTAAATTGGAACCAGTTATATTCTTTATTCACAGTGTGGTCTATTCAACCCTTATCTCTATACTCATAGACCCAGGGTACGTTTATTTGTACCCAAATTCTAATTTATACGTCTTCAACGTATTGCTCCCAAAAATAGTAGAAGAAATACTCATGTCACCTGATGTACATATATATTTTATCACAGTGATATTCTGAACACAAAATGCAAAGTTCACACTTATGATTGTACCTAAGCCTAATTGGAAAGTATGCATGGATTACTAAAACCATCCTTGTCTACGTTGGCTAATGCTCTCAAATGTCAATTCTATTGGTGACTACACATTTGTTTCTGCATAAGATTATATATTCTACCTCAACCCTGTTGAAAATGTCTAATCCTATCACTCACTTTATACTTTGCCTAATTTCCTAATGTCTATATTCATATCTGCTTTCCTACATATCTTCCCCAGTTCATCATTGTGACTGACTCTTCACATGTGCTGACATTTACATTCACTCTCTAACAGACATCCTATTGCTAAAGAACTTTTGGTCCAAATATTATACTCACTCTTCTTCCTAAACCTACTGACTATCTTTCTAATCCTACCTGCTATCCCTTTTTGATTTGATCTTCTCTTCTACATTCAATCATCCAAGGTACAAAGTCCTATGCCATTGTATGTTGATTTATCAGAGACATCTGTACAGAATGTAATTCAAAGCTAAGTATCCCAATCAAGGGCCCAATGCCCTTCTGGCCTTCAAATCTTACTTAGATTTCTGTTTTCATACATATATTTCACCTCTATATTATTATGAATATCACAGGTTCCCAATACCATTCTTCATCCAGCAGATTGATTTCTAACCCAAATTGAACATGTTCTTTACCCCAAGCATTCACTGTTTCCTCAATCTCACTTTGCAGAAGAGCAGGGACAGAGTTGGTCTTGCAATACAGGAATGTAGAGGATCTTCAACCTGCTGAGAACCTCCAAAGTCCAAGGAGAAATGATCCCTGGAGAAGATGTAGGCAGCTAGGAAGGACCTGAGAGAGTAAAAGTCATCTTCTGTGGCATACAACCTGGTCAGGATGAAGGGATGTGTCTGAATTAGCTTCTCTCTTCTTAATGAAGACAAGATGGACCAAACCAGGCCTGTGTGGAGAGCTTTTCCTGGGTGCCTATGGTTGATATACCATTCTAACTTGTGAAAGTTTCACATGAAGCAGGTTCAGCCTCCATCTCATGGGACCCTTGGAAGCAACAGTTAGGACAAAGTGGTTTCCAAGGCAGTAACCTCATTCAGTTCCTGAAGGAAGTGACCTCACCACACTTCCTTGGTGATGGAACTCTCTGAACTTGGGATCCAGGAAGCCAGGCACCCAGAGGCAGTCCCAGTGCCACTCCCAGTGGGCTCAATTGTTTGGATTTACCAAGGACAGAGTCAGTCTTTCTTGGTACCTACAGATGTGAGGATAGCCAATTGCCAGGAAAGCTCTGAAGGGGCTCTTTCCTGAGAAAGCAGGTAGTGGCTCACCCCTGGCTCCTGACAACTTCAAAGAATTGGCCAAGGAGGCCAGATCTGAGACAAGACAGGCCATTTCGGGGGAACATAGTATGGCCCACAATTCAGAGGACACTGCGGGTAGTCACAGACTTCCTTGGGGGAAGGAGGTGGCTTTGTGGGTGTGGGTGTGAGTTTGTGGTTTGGTCTCATGTTATGAGAAGAGCTAGGAAAGGAGGTTTGTTTGGTTTGGAGTGGACTGTTTCTATCAAGTCTTTTGACAAGGCGAGTGTTGCTTTGTCTGTGTATCGCACTGAGTCCGTGCTTGTAGACATTAGAAAAGAGAATGCATCAATGGATGTATCCTGTCTAGTAGAAAGCTTCCAGCATTCATCCTGCCCAATTTATAAATGGACTGCAGCTTGCCTTATCGATGGGCAAAACCTACTATCTTCCTATATTCCTGTTTTCTTCCTGAATTCTGGCCACTCTTCAGAATAGGCTCATGGTTTTGTGTCCAAGATATGCACCACCTCCAAGCTTGGTGACATTGTCATGTACTAGATAGCTGAAAAGAATGCGAGCATCTCAGACAACTCAGATATCAGTGGGCCCATTAAAGTCTCAGTGGAGAAACCCTGCTTTGGGCCTTTTGCTTACCTATTGTTCTGTTTCCCTGGATGTCAGCAAGGTCTTTGCCTCAGGACACACCTTTGTGAAGCCTGAAGAAAACAGTTTTCAAATGCAAACGAATGGGCATCACTTGTGGCTCTTTACTTAATTGCTTTGCAAAGGGATGTGTCTGAATCAGCCTCTTGGCTCTGTGTGACGCTGTGGATTAGATTATCAGCACCTGACAGATCTCAGGAAAGATCCCATATGTGCATCTAAAGCCAATATGGCAAAACAGCAGTCATTGTGGATGAAGTCTCTCGCCTTCCTCTGTAAGGTCCCTGACCTGCATCAAGTGAGAATAGGGATCCTTTGGGTCAAATGAGTTTTTCAAAGCCCTGCAGAGGCTAGCCATTATGTGCTTGTGTTTTCTCATGACTCCAATTTACACAAAAAATCTGTACCCCACCATCAGCAGGCCTCAACGTTTAGAAGGTGAGCAGTATTAAAGGCAGGCCTATTTGATCACTCCTGGTTCAATGAAGGGTGTCCAGGCCACCCTGACATTAGGCAAATGAGGGGCAAGGAAGCTTATTGTGGATACAGTCTTAGGCTGCCACCCTCATGGAAACCTCCAGCCAGAGGTTATGAGGATTGTCTATATGGAAGAAGTTGAGGGCCTTGTGGCAGTGTTTTGGTTTGAATTGTGGTCATTTGTATGGCGGTGGAAGAGATGAGTGGGTCCGCGTGGGCTTGAACTCTGGTGTGATTCCCCTTGGAGACTGAGTTCTGGAACTGACCTCAGAGAAGTATTGCCATGAATTGAGTTGGGATTTTCCAAGGACACGCATGAGAGTCCCCCCTGGATACTGAGATCAAAACCCAGGGTGACTTCCACAGAACACTGGGAATCTCAGACAGGATATCGCATGATTTTATTCGTAAAGACCTGGCAGCCATAGTTGAGAGTCAAAACACACATGGACCTCACATCGTAGACCTCAGTGGGCCTGGTTTCATGTGACGTTTTTTGGCCACTCTTTGGGAAGCCTTGTTTGTGAGAGTTCTCCAGAGCTTTCATTGAAATGATCTTTCTCACCATTAAATGGTTCCTGAATGAATGGAAACCCACAGTGCCTCCAACTTAATCCTTTAAAAATGGCTAGATAAATACCATGAAATCTTTGAAATTCTCATAACCAGGTGGTACTGGAGAACCTTAGGATGTCCTGTTGCTGATCATGAGTTTACAAGACAGGTGCCTTGATTGACGGCTTTTAATGAAAATGATGAAGAACAGAGATGCCAGTGAGGTGGGGCCTGCTGAGTAGTGGGCCTAGAGCAGTGGTGTGCAGGTGTGTGATAAAACATCTGTGGTGGGGCCATGTGGATCTGCCATGGGCTTCCAAATGTCTTGTGACTGACATGGTGCAGCCAGCAGACCCTTATATGTAAAGGCATCTTGTTATATGGAGAGGTTTCAGAACAATGTTCAGAATCAGGTTGCTATGGTCAAGGGGCCAAGCTCTGTGGGATAAAAGCATGGTTGGTGCATTCTCCTAGGACCCAGACACACCACACGTGACAGAACTCCCTCCAGAACTGTGTCCCAGTTGATGTCCTTGTACTTCGTGAAGCAAATACCAAACTCCCAGTGAAGCAGCAAGAAACACCACGAAAAGTGGAGGATTTCCAAATGGCTTCACAGTTCCCACGGGGAGATACTTAGCCCCCAGTGGCCACAGTTTACCTACAAAGAGAGAATTCAGCACTTCTGCCTCATGTTCATTGGAAAATCAAAAACCATGTCCTCCAGGTAACATAGATGCAGACCCAGATTTGATGGTCTCACTACAAAGAAAGCTAATGCTCCTGACAACAACATATATTTCAAGAGCCCAACCTCAGAGGCAGTTTCTCAAGAAGTCTTTAGGCCAGCAGAGCTCCATGTTTGTGGAGTGTTTATCCTCTCCCTGACTTATGGAAACTCCTCTACCACATCCAAAGTTGTGAACTCCTGAGCACTTTTCATTCCACATATGTATTCAAAGATTTTCTAACTCTTCTCCTCGAATTTCGTCTTACTTGGGGAAAGGGTATTGTCAAGGCATTTTTCTGGATGACAGTGGGAAGATTTTGTGTAGCACATATTTGCATATACATTGGATTCATTTTCCTATTTTCCATTCCAAATACTGAATTTCAGACACTAACACATACCCTACTAGACTCTGACAACAAATCCTAATATGAGAGAAAAAAATAACCCAAACAGAATAGAAATACAAGCAGTTCAGAGGAGGCATGGTGTGTAGTTGGACAGGCCTTTTGCATTATAAAGGGGAGATGTTATGAATCTAGTCCAATTTAATCGTTCTCCATGTGTTTTTAAACTTAACAAATATGTGAATTCCTGTCTCCCTTTCTCTGCAGCCTATTCAGCACATTTATTTTTACATGCACATAGAGAATCCTACCTGGTTTTCCAGCTACATTATTGTGAGGTGGCTCACTTGGCAGATACAAACTGTGAGAAGAAACCACTCCTCCTAAATGCTGTTGGAACTGAAAATCAACCTATGGGTGAGCTTCCGACTTCAACAACATGATACATACATCCATGTTCAGTAAAATAAATATTTCTGGATATTGGGATGATATATATTTCATGATGAATTTCAATTGGCATATATATTTTTACTTTTTAATGTCGCTCTGTGTGTGTTTTGTATATATATATATATATATATATATATATATATATATATATATATACACACACACTCTCCAGATTTTTCAAAATATAAAATATGTGTGTCTTATTTTACACTCCCTGAATTCATGTTCATGTATGTGGATTTATAATGAACTTTTCACAAGATTATTCTCAGAAATATTCATCCACCTGAAATACATATTTGTTTCCTAGTACTGAAAACTAACTTCAGTGAATGGTGCATAGAAATCCTAACATTTCTACAGTAACTGACCATGTTTAACATCAATGCAAGTAGACTCCTATGGGACATGATGTGTATTTTGACATTTATTTTTATTCAACACTGGTAGATTTCTCTTTCTTCAGTTGATGCACATCATAGGATATATATTTCTTCCTCAAGTTCACAAATTTCTAGGCAAAAAAACACCTCACAATAATTTTTTGGTTCAATTTCAATCAAATCCTGCTTCAGAACACATGTATTCCTCCATGTTTTTTGACTGGTCTTTTCATGAGACTTCTTTCCAAACACATTATTTTGGATTTCCATAATCACTTTGGAACCGAAACTCACACATCCCTCATGGTAAACCATCACCCTAATATTACCATTAGATGTATAACTGGTTGGAATGAATGATCGTGTATCAATATAAGATTTCTTATATGTTTTCAGATATCAATTCAATCCATTATTTAAATTGGAACCAGTTATATTCTTTATTCACAGTATGGTCTATTCATGCATTATCTCTATACTCATAGACCCAGGGTACACCTATTTGTACCCCCGAATTCTAATTTATACATCTTCAACGTATTGCTCCCAAAAATAGTGGAAGAAATACTCATGTCACCTGATCTACATATATATTTTATCCCAGTGATTTTCTGAATACAAAATGCAAAGGTCACACTTATGATTGTACCTAAGCCTAATTGGAAAGTGAGCATGGATTACTAAAGCCATCCTTGTCTAGGTTGTCTAATGCTCTCAAATGTCAATTCTATGGGTGACTACACATTTGTTTCTGCCTAAGATTATATATTCAACCTCAACCCTGTTGAAAATGTCTAATCCTATTACTCACTTTATACTTTGCCTAATTTCCTAATGTCTATATTCATATCTGCTTTCCTACATATCTTCGCCAGTTCATCATTGTGACTGACTCTTCACATGTGCTGACATTTACATTCACTCTCTAACAGACACCCTATTGCTAAAGAACTTTTGGTCCAAATATTATACTCACTCTTCTTCCTAAACCTACTGACTATCTTTCTAATACTACCTACTAACCCTTTTTGACTTGATCTTCTCTTCTACATTCAATCATCCAAGGTACAAGGTCCTATGCCATTGTATGTTGATTTATCAGAGACATCTGTACAGAATGTAATTCAAAGCTAAGTATCCCAATCAAAAGCCCAATGCCCTTCTGGCCTTCAAATCTTACTTAGATTTCTGTTTTCATACATATATTTCACCTCTATATTATTATAAATATCACAGGTTCCCAATACCCTTCTTCATCCAGCAGAATGATTTCTAACCCAAATTGAACATGTTCTTAACCCCAAGCATTCACTGTTTCCTCAATCTCACTTTACAGAAGAGCAGGGACAGAGTTGGTCTTCCAATACAGGAATGTAGGGGATCTTCCACCTGCTGAGAACCTCAAAGGTCCATGCAGAAATGATCCCTGGAGAAGATGTAGGCAGCTAGGAAGGACCTGAGAGAGTAAAAGTCATCTACCGTGGCAAACAACCTGGTCAGGATAAAGGGATGTGTCTGAATGATCCTCTCTCTTCTTAATGTAGACAAGATGGATCAAACCAGGCCTGTGTGGAGAGCTTTTCCTGGGTGCCTATGTTTGATATACCATTCTAACATGTGAAAGTGTCACAGGAAGCAGGGGCAGCATCCATCTCATGGGACACTTGAAAGCAACAGTTAGGACAAAGTGGTTTCCAAGGCAGTGACCTCATTCAGTTCCTGAAGGAAGTGACCTCACCACACTTCCTTGACCTCACCACAGTTCCAGTGTGGAACTATCTGAACTTGGGATCCAGGAAGTCAGGCACCCATAGGCAATCCCAGTGCCAGTCCCAGTGGGCTCACTTGTTTGGATTTACCAAGGACAGAGTCAGTCTTTCTTGGTACCTACAGATGTGAGGATGGCCAATTGCCAGGAAAGCTCTGAAGGGGCTCTTTCCTGAGAAAGCAGGTAGTGGCTCACCAATGGCTCCTTACAACTTCACAGAATTGGCCAAAGAGGTTAGATCTGATACAAGACATGTCATTTCGGGGGAACCTAGTATGGCCCACCAGTCAGAGGACACTGTGGGTAGTCACAGACCTCCTTGGGGGAAGGAGGTTGCTTTGTGGGTGTGGGTGTGAGTTTGTGGTTTGGTCTCATGTTCTGAGAAGAGCTAGGAAAGGTGGTTTGTTTGGTATGGAGTGCACTGTTTCTAGCAAGTCTTTTGACAAGGCGAGTGTTGCTTTTTCTGTGTATCGCACTGTGTCCGTGGTTGTAGACATTAGAAAAGAGAATGCATCAATGGATGTGTCCTGTCTAGTAGAAAGCTTCCAGCATTCATCCTGCCCAATTTATGAATGGACTGCGGCTTGCCTTATCCATGGGCAAAACCTACTATCTTCCTAAATTCCTGTTTTCTTCCTGAATTCTTGCCACTCTTCAGAATAGGCTCATGGTTTTGTGTCCAAGATATGTACCACCTCCAAGCTTGGTGACATGGCCATGTACTAGATAGCTGAAAGGAATGGCGAGCATCTCAGAAAACCTAGATATCAGTGGGCCCATTAAAGTCTCAGTGGAGAAACCCTGCTTTGGGCCTTTTGCTTACCTATTGTTCTGTTTCTCTGAATGTCAGCAAGGTCTTTGCCTCAGGACACACCTTTGTGAAGCCTGAAGAAAACAGTTTTCAAATGCAAACGAATGGGAATCACTTGTGGCTCTTTGCTTAATTGCTTTGCAAAGGGATGTGTCTGAATCAGCCTCTTGGCCCTGTGTAAGGCTGTGGTTTAGATTGTCAGCACCTGATGGATCTCAGGAAAGATCCCATATGTGCATCCAAAGCCAATATGGCAAAACAGAAGTCATTGTGGATGAAGTCTCTCGCCTTCCTCTGTAAGGTCCCTGACCTGCATCAAGTGAGACTAGGGATCCTTTGGGTCAAATGAGTTTTTCAAAGCCCTGAAGAGGCTAGCCATTATGTGCTTGTGTTTTCTCATGACTCCAATATACACAAAAAATCTGTACCCCACCAACAGCATGCCTCAAAGATTAGAAGCTGAGCAGTATTAAAGGCAGGCCTATTTGATCACTCCTGGTTCAAAGAAGGGTGTCCAGGCCACCCTGACATTAGGCAAATGAGGGGCAAGGGAGCTTATTGTGGACACTGTCTTAGGCTGCGCCCCACATGGAAACCTCCAGCCAGAGGTTATAAGGATTGTCTATATGGAAGAAGTTGAGGGCCTTGTGGCAGTGTTTTGGTTTGAATTGTGGTCATTTATATGGCTGTGGAAGGGATGAGTGGGTCCGCCTGGGCTTGAACTCTGGTATGATTCCCCTGGAGACTGAGTTCTAGAACTGACCTCAGAGAAGTATTGCCATGAATTGAGTTGGGATTTTCAGAGGCTACGCATGAGAGTCCCCCCTGGAAACTGAGATCAAAGCCAAGGGTGACTTTCCACAGAACACTGGGAATCTCAGGCAGGATATCACATGATTTTATTGTTAAAGACCTGGCAGCCATAGTTGAGAGTGAAAACACACATGGACCTCACATTGTACACCTAAGTGGGCCTAGTTTCATGTGACTTTTTTTTGCCACTCTTCGGGAAGCCTTGTTTGTGAGAGTTCTCCAGAGTTTCATTGAAATGATCTCTCTCACCATTAAATGGTTCCTGAATGAATGGAAACCCACAGTGTCTCCAACTTCATCCTTTAAAAGTGGCTAGATAAATACCGTGCAATCTTTGAAATTTCCATCACCAGGTGGCACTGGAGAACCTTAGGATGTCCTGTTTCTGATCATGAGTTTACCAGACAGGTGCCTTGATTGACGGCTTTCATGAAAATGATGAAGAACAGAGATGCCAGTGAGGTGGGGCCTGCTGAGTAGTGGGCTTAGAGCAGTGGTGTGCAGGTGTGTGATAAAACATCTGTGGTGGGGCCATGTGGATCTGCCATGCGCTTCCAAATGTCTTGTGACTGACATGGTGCAGCCAGCAGACCCTTATATGTAAAGGCATCTTGTTATATGGAGAGGTTTCAGAACAATGTTCAGAATCAGGTTGCTATGGTCAAGGGGCCATGCTCTGTAGGATAGAAGCATGGTTGGTGCATTCTCCTAGGATCCTGACACACCACACGTGACAGAACTCCCTCCAGCACTGTGTCCCAGTTGAAGTCCTTGTATTTCGTGAAGCAAATACCAAACTTTCAGTGCAGCAGCAAGAATCACCACGAAAAGTGGAGGATGACCAAATGGCTTCACAGTTCCCACGGGGAGAAACTTAGCCCCCAGTGGCCACAGTTTACCTACAAAGAGAGAATTCTGCACTTCTGCCTCATGTTCATTGGAAAATAAGAAACCATGTCCTCCAGGTCACATAGATGGAGACCCAGCTTTGATGATCTCACTACAAAGGAAGCTAATGCTCCTGACAACAACATATATTTCTAGAGCCCAACCTCAGAGGCAGTTTCTCAAGAAGTCTTTAGGCCAGCAGAGCTCCATGTTTGTGGAGTGTTTATCCTCTCCCTTACTTATGGAAACTCCTCTACCACCTCTAAAGTTGTGAACTCCTGAGCATTTTTCATTCCACATACGTATTCAAAGATTTTCTAACTCTTCTCCTCGAATTGGGTCTTACTTGGGGCAAGGGTATTGTCAAGGCATTTTTCTGGATGACAGTGGGAAGATTTTGTGTAGCACATATTTGCATGCACATTGGATTCATTTTCCTATTTTCCATTCCAAATACTGAATCCCTGACACTAACCCATACCCTACTAGACTCTGACTACAAATCCTAATATGATAGAAGAAAATAACCCAAAGAGAATAGAAATACAAGCAGTTCAGAGGAGGCATGGTGTGTAGTTGGACAGGCCTTTTGCATTATAAAGGGTAGATGTTTTGAATCTAGTCCAATGTAATAGTTCTCCATGTGTTTTTAAACTTAACCAATATGTGAATTCCCGTCTCCCTTTCTATGCAGCCTATTCAGCACAAGTATTTTTACATGCACATAGAGAATCATACCTGCTTTCCCAGCTATATTGTTGTGAGGTGGCTGACTTGGCAGATACAACCTGTGAGAAGAAATCACTCCTCCTAAATGCTGTTGGAACTGAAAATCAACCTATGGGTGAGCTTCCTACTTCAACAACATGATACATACATCCATGTCCAGTAAAATAAATATTTCTGGATCTTGGGATGATATATATTTCATGATGAATTTCAATTGGCATATATATTTTTACTTTTTAATGTCTCTCTCTGTGTGTTTTGCGTGTATATATATATATATATATATACACACACACACACTCTCTAGATTTTTGAAAATATAAAATATGTGTGTCTTATTTTACACTCCCTGAATTCCTGTTCATGTATGTGCATTTATAATCAACTTTTCACAAGATTATTCTCAGAAATATTCATCCACCTGAAATACATATTTGTTTCCTAGTACTGAAAACTAACTTCAGTGAATGGTGCATAGAAATCCTAACATTTCTTTTTTTTTTTTAATTTATTTATTTTTTTTAATTGTTGGTTGTTCAAAACCTTACACAGTTCTTAATACATCATATTTCACAGTTTGATTCAAGCGGGTTTTGAACTCCCAACTTTACCCCGTATACAGATTGCTGTATCACATCATTTACCCTTCCATTGATTGACATATTGCCTTTCTAGTGTCTGATGTATTCTGCTGTAAGTCCTATTCTCTACTATCCCCCCTCCCCTCCCCTCCCCTCCCCTTTTCTCTCTCTACCCCTTCTACTGTAAATCATTTCTTCCATTTGTATTATCTTGTCTTACCCCTCCATTACATAGTTCTTGATATATCATATTTCACATTTTGATTCAAGTGGGTTATGCACTCCCATATTGCCCCTTATACAGATTGCAGAATCACATCAGTTTCACTTCCATTGCTTTACATATTGCCATCCTAGTGTCTGTTGTATTCTGCTGCCTTTCCTATCCTCTACTATCCCCCCTCCCCTCCCCTCCCCTCCCCTCTTCTCTCTCTACCCCCACTACTGCAATTCATTCCTCCCCCTTGTATTATTTTTCCCTTTCCCCTCACTTCCTCTTGTATGTAATTTTGTATAAACCTGAGGGTCTCGTTCCATTTCCATGCTATTTCCCTTCTCTCTCCCTTTCCCTCCCACCTCCCAACCCTGTTTAATGATGGTCTTCTACTTGTGCTCTTCTTCCCTAGTCTGTTCTTAATTACTCTCCTTATATCAAAGAAGACATTTGGCATTTGTTTTTTAGGGCTTGGCTAGCTTCGCTTAGCATAATCTGCTCTAATGCCATCCATTTCCCTCCAAATTCTATGATTTTGTCATTTCTTAATGCAGAGTAATACTCCATTGTGTATAAATGCCACATTTTTTTTATCCATTCGTCTATTGAAGGGCATCTAGGTTGGTTCCACAGTCTTCCTATTGTGAATTGTGCTGCTATGAACATCGATGTAGCAGTGTCCCTGTAGCATGCTCTTTTTAGGTCTTTAGGGAATAGACCCAGAAGGGGGATAGCTGGGTCAAATGGTGGTTCCATTCCCAGCTTTCCAAGAAATCTCCATACTGCTTTCCAAATTGGCCGCACCAATTTGCAGTCCCACCAACAATGTACAAGTGTACCCTTTTCCCCACATCCTTGCCAGCACTTATTGTTGTTTGACTTCATAATGGCTGCCAATCTTACTGGAGTGAGATGGTATCTTAGGGTGGTTTTGATTTGCATTTCTCTGACTGCTAGAGATGGTGAGCATTTTTTCATGTACTTGTTGATTGATTGTATGTCCTCCTCTGAGAAGTGTCTGTTCAAGTCCTTGGCCCATTTGTTGATGGGATTATTTGTTATCTTATTGTCTAATTTTCTGAGTTCTTTATATACTCTGGATATTAGGGCTCTATCTGAAGTGTGAGGAGTAAAGATTTGTTCCCATGATGTAGGCTCCCTATTTACCTCTCTTATTGTTTCTTTTGCTGAGAAAAAACTTTTTAGTTTGAGTAAGTCCCATTTGTTGATTCTAGATGTTAACTCTTGTGCTATGGGTGTCCTATTGAGGAATTTGGAGCCCGACCCCACAGCATGTAGGTCGTAGCCAACTTTCTCTTCTATCAGATGCCGTGTCTCTGATTTGATATCAAGCTCCTTGATCCATTTTGAGTTAACTTTTGTGCATGGCGAGAGAAAGGGATTCAATTTCATTTTGTTGCATATGGATTTCCAATTTTCCCAGCACCATTTGTTGAAGATGCTATCCTTCCTCCATTGCATGCTTTTAGCCCCTTTATCAAATATAAGAAAGTTGTAGTTTTGTGGGTTGGTTTCTGTGTCCTCTATTCTGTACCATTGGTCCACCCGCCTGTTTTGGTACCAGTACCATGCTGTTTTTGTTACTATTGCTCTGTAGTATAGTTTGAAATCTGGAATCGCTATACCACCTGATTCACACTTCCTGCTTAGTATTGTTTTTGCTATTCTGGGTCTTTTATTCTTCCATATGAATTTCATGATTGCTTTCTCCATTTCTACAAGAAATGCCGTTGGGATTTTGATTGGCATTGCATTAAACCTATAGAGAACTTTTGGTAATATCGCCATTTTGATGATGTTAGTTCTGCCTATCCATGAACAGGGTATATTTTTCCATCTTCTAAGGTCTTCTTCAATTTCTCTCTTTAGGGTTCTGTAGTTTTCATTGTATAAGTCTTTCACCTCTTTTGTTAGGTTGATTCCCAAGTATTTTATTCTTTTTGAGGATATTGTGAACGGGGTGGTTGTCCTCGTGTCCATTTCAGAGGATTTGTCGCTGATATACAGGAATGCCTTTGATTTATGCGTGTTGATTTTATAACCTGCCACTTTGCTGAATTCATTTATTAGCTCTAACAGTTTCTTTGTAGACCATATTGGGTCTGCTAGGTATAGAATCATGTCATCTGCAAATAGTGATAACTTAAGTTCTTCTTTTTTTATTTTTATGCCTTTAATTTCTTTCGTCTGTCTAATTGCTCTGGCCAGTGTTTCGAGAACTATGTTGAACAGGAGTGGTGAGAGAGGGCATCCCTGTCTTGTTCCAGATTTTAGAGGGAATGCCTTCAATTTTTCTCCATTCAGAATGATGCTAGCCTGAGGCTTAGCATAAATTGCTTTTACAATGTTGAGGTATGTTCCTGTTATCCCTAGTTTTTCGAGAGTTTTGAACATAAACGGATGCTGTACTTTGTCGAATGCTTTTTCTGCATCTATCGAGATGATCATATGGTTCTTATTTTTAAGCCTATTGATGTGGTGAATAACATTTATTGATTTCCGTATTGAACCAACCTTGCATACCAGGGATGAATCCTACTTGATCATGGTGCACAATTTTTTTGATATGTTTTTGTATCCGATTTGCCAGAATTTTATTGAGGATTTTTGCATCTAGGTTCATTAGAGATATTGGTCTGTAGTTTTCTTTCTTTGAAGTGTCTTTGTCTGGTTTCGGAATCAGGGTGATGTTGGCCTCGTAGAATGAATTTGGAAGTTCTCCCTCTTTTTCTATTTCCTGAAATAGCTTGAAAAGTATTGGTGTTAGTTCCTCTTTAAAGGTTTTGTAAAACTCTGCTGTAAACCCATCCGGTCCTGGGCTTTTCTTAGATGGTAATCTTTTGATGTTTTCTTCTATTTCCTCAATTAATATTGGTCTGTTTAGGTTGTCTATATCCTCCTGACTCAATCTGGGCAGATTATATGACTTAAGAAATTTATTGATGCCTTCACTATCTTCTATTTTATTGGAGTATAAGGATTCAAAATAATTTCTGATTATCTTCTGTATTTCTGAAGTGTCTGTCATGATCTTGCCTTTTTCATCCCTTATGCTAGTAATTTGAGTTCTCTCCCTTCTTCTCTTCGCTAGCATGGCTAAGGGTCTGTCAATTTTATTTATCTTTTCAAAGAACCAACTTTTCGTTTTGTCAATTTTTTCAATTGTTTCTTTTGTTTCGATTTCATTAATTTCAGCTCTGATTTTAATTATTTCTTGCCTTCTACTTCTTTTGCTGTTGTTTTGCTCTTCTTTTTCTAGAATTTTGAGATGAAGTATGAGATCATTTATTTGTTGGTTTTTTCTTTTTTTAAGGAATGAACTCCAAGCAATGAATTTTCCTCTTAGAACTGCTTTCAATGTGTCCCATAGATTCCGATATGTTGTGTCTGTGTTTTCATTAAACTCTAAGAATTTTTTAATTTCCTCCTTGATGTCTTCTAAAACCCATTGATCATTCAGTAACCTATTGTTCATTCTCCAAGTGATGCATGATTTTTCCTTGCTTCTTTTATGGTTGATTTTTAGTTTCATTCCATTATGATCAGATAAGATGCATGGTATTATCTCCGCTCCTTTATATTGTCTAAGAGTTGCCCTGTGACATAATATATGATCTGTTTTTGAGAAGGATCCATGTGCTGCTGAGAAAAAAGTGTAGCTGCTTGATGTTGGGTGGTATATTCTATATATGTCAATTAAGTCTAGGTTGTTAATTGTGTTATTGAGTTCTATAGTTTCCTTATTCAACTTTTGTTTGGAAGATCTGTCCAGTGGTGAGAGAGGTGTGTTGAAGTCTCCCATGATTATTGTATGGTGGTCTATTAGACTCTTGAACTTGAGAAGAGTTTGCTTGATGAACGCAGTAGCACCGTTGTTTGGGGCATATATATTTATGATTGTTATGTCTTGTTGGTGTATGGTTCCCTTGAGCAGTATGTAGTGTCCTTCTTTATCCCTTTTGATTAACTTTGGTTTGAAATCTATTTTATTTGATATGAGTATGGACACTCCTGCTTGTTTCCGCAGTCCATATGAGTGATATGATTTTTCCCAACCTTTCACCTTCAGTCTATGTATATCCTTTCCTATCAAATGCGTCTCCTGTAGGCAGCATATTGTTGGATCTTGTTTTTTGATCCATTCAACTAGCCTGTGTCTCTTAATTGGTGAGTTTAAGCCATTAACATTTAGGGTTATTATTGAGATATGGTTTGTTCTTCCAGCCATGTTTGTTTATTAATGCTGTTAAACCTGATTTGTTTTTCTCTTTGATTTTTCCCCCCTTTACTGTCCTACCTCCCACTGTTGGTTTTCATTGTTGTTTTCCATTTCCTCTTCCTGTAGTGTTTTGCCAAGGATTTTTTGAAGAGATGGTTTTCTAGCTGCAAATTCTTTTAACTTTTGTTTATCATGGAATGTTTTAATTTCATCTTCCATCCTGAAGCTTAATTTCGCCGGATACACGATTCTTGGTTGGAACCCATTTTCTTTTAGCGTTTGAAATATGTTATTCCAGGATCTTCTAGCTTTTAGAGTCTGTGTTGAGAGATCAGCTGTTATCCTGATTGGTTTACCCCTAAATGTAATCTGCTTCCTTTCTCTTGTAGCTTTTAAAATTCTCTCCTTATTCTGTATGTTGGACATCTTCATTATAATGTGTCTAGGTGTGGATCTCTTATGATTTTGCACATTCGGCGTCCTGTAGGCTTCTAGGATTTGGGGTTCTGTCTCATTCTTCAAGTCTGGGAAGTTTTCTCGTATTATTTCACTGAATAAATTGTCTATTCCTTTGGTTTGGAGCTCTGTGCCTTCCTGTATCCCAATGACTCTTAAGTTTGGTCTTTTGATATTATCCCATATTTCTTGGATGTTCTGCTCATGGTTTCTTAGCAGACTTGCTGAGCTGTCTATGCTCTTTTCAAGTTGAAATACTCTGTCTTCATTGTCTGATGTTCTATCTTCTAAGTGATCCACTCTGCTGGTAGTTTTCTCAATTGAGTTTTTAAGTTGGTTTATTGCTTCCTGCATTTCTAGGATTTCTATTTGTTTGTTTTTTATTTCCTCTATCTCCCTGTGAAATTGATCTTTTACTTCCTGGATTTGTTTATGAAGTTCCTTGTCAATGTGATCTTTCATTGTCTGATTTTGCTGTCTCATGTCTTCTTTGAGACTCCAGAACATCTGAAGCATGTATATCCTGACCTCTCTGTCTGACATTCCATCTGTTGCAGCTATTACCTCTTCTAGAGTTGAGTTGACCTGCATTGCCTGTGGTCCTTTCTTTCCTTGTCTTTTCATACTGCTGGCGTTTCTTTCTGCTTGGTGAAACTGTTGTGTTTTTGAAATTTTCCCTCTATTTATTCATATTGCTCTTGTATAGTTGAAAAGTCTCCCTTGCAGGACAGATGGTGGCTGTGATCCTCCACCAATTGGTGCGATCTGTCTACCACGCTGGCGGGCCCTAGGTCTGCTCTGCTGGCCGGTCGAAGGTCCGACTACCCAGCAGGCGCGAGGGGCACCTCTGTCTCTCCGTAGGTTGCTGGGCCTAACCTCAGATTGGGTCCCCAGTACGCCTACCTTGCAGGCACTGGGGGTGGGGCCGGCTCCGGCCCACAACAAGCCGCAGGGCCTGATCTGCCACTGGTCACAGTCCCGCCTACCTTGCAGGCACTGGGGGAGGGTACAGTCATTCAATCATCCAAGGTACAAGGTCCTATGAAATTGTATGTTGATTTATTAGAGACATCTGAACAGAATGTAATTCAAAGCTAAGTATCCCAATCAAGGGCCCAATGCCCTTCTGGCCTTCAAATCTTACTTAGATTTCTGTTTTCATATATATACTTCACCTCTATATTATTATAAATATCACAGGTTCCCAAAACCATTCTTCATCCAGCAGAATGATTTCTAACTCAAATAGAACATGTTCTTAACCCCAAGCATTCACTGTTTCCTCAATCTCAGTTTACAGAACAGCAGGGACAGAGTTGGTCTTACAATACAGGAATATAGGGGATCTTCCACCTGCTGAGAACCTCCACGGTCCATGCAGAAATGAACCCTGGATAAGATGTAGGCAGCTAGGAAGGACCTGAGAGAGTAAAAGTCATTTTCCGTGGCAAACAACATGGTCAGGATAAAGGGATGTGTCTGAATGAGCGTCTTTCTTCTTCATGTAGACAAGATTGACCAAACCAGGCCTGTGTGGAGAGCTTTTCCAGGGTTCCTATGGTTGATATACCATTCTAACTTGTGAAATTGTCACAGGAAGCAGGGGCAGCCTCCATCTCATGGGACCCTTGGAAGCAACAGTTAGAACAAAGTGGTTTCCAAGGCAGTGACCTCATTCAGTTCCTGAAGGAAGTGACCTCACCACACTTCCTTGGTGATGGAACTCTCTGAAATTGGGATCCAGGAAGCCAAGCACCCAGAGGCAGTCCCAGTGCCAGTCCCAGTGGGCTCACTTGTTTGGATTTACAAAGGACAGAGTCAGTCTTTCTTGGTACCTACAGATGTGAGGATGGCCAATTGCCAGGAAAGCTCTGAAGGGTGTCTTTCCAGAGAAAGCAGGTAGTGGCTCACCCCTGGCTCCTGACAACTTCACAGAATTGGCCAAGGAGGCCAGATCTGTGACAAGACAGTCCAATTCGGGGGAACCTAGTATGGCCCACCAGTCAGAGGACACTGTGGGTGGTCACAGACCTCCTTGGGGGAAGGAGGTGGCTTTTTGGTGTGGGTGTGAGTTTGTGGTTTGGTCTCAGGTTCTGAGAAGGGCTAGGAAAGGCGAAATGTTTGGTTGGGAGTGGACTGTTTCTAGCAAGTCTTTTGACAAGGCGAGTGTTGCTTTTTCTGTGTATCGCACTGTGTCCGTGGTTGTAGACATTAGAAAAGAGAATGCATCAATGGATGTGTCCTGTCTAGTAGAAAGATTCCAGCATTCATCCTGCCCAATTTATGAATGGACTGCGGCTTGCCTTATCCATGGGCAAAACCTACTATCTTCCTAAATTTCTGTTTTCTTCCTGAATTCTGGCCACTCTTCAGAATAGGCTCATGGTTTTGTGTCCATGATATGTACCACCTCGAAGCTTGGTGACATGGCCATGTACTAGATAGCTGAAAGGAATGGCGAGCATCTCAGACAACTCAGATATCAGTGGGCCCATTGAAGTCTCAGTGGAGAAACCCTGCTTTGGGACATTTGCTTACCTATTGTTCTGTTTCCCTGGATGTCAGCAAGGTCTTTGCCTCAGGACACACCTTTGTGAAGCCTGAAGAAAACAGTTTTCAAATGCAAACGAATGGGCACCACTTGTGGCTCTTTGCTTAATTGCTTTGCAAAGGAATGTGTCTGAATCAGCCTCTTGGCCCTGTGTGAGGCTGTGGCTTAGATTGTCAGCCCCTGAGGGATCTCAGGAAAGATCCCATATGTGCATCCAAAGCCAATATGGCAAAACAGCAGTCATTGTGGATGAAGTCTCTTGCCTTCCTCTGTAAAGTCCCTGACCTGCATCAAGTGAGAATAGGGATCCTTTGGGTCAAATGAGTTTTTCAAAGCCCTGCAGAAGCTAGCCATTATGTGCTTGTGTTTTCTCATGACTCCAATTTACACAAAAAATCTGTACCCCACCATCAGCAGGCCTCAAAGTTTAGAAGCCTAGCAGTATTAAAGGCAGGCCTATTTGATCACTCCTGGTTCAAAGAAGGGTGTACAGGCCACCCTGGAATTAGGCCAATGAGGGGCAAGGGAGCTTATTG
The DNA here is from genome assembly GCF_052094955.1 of Ictidomys tridecemlineatus. Taxonomy (NCBI): domain Eukaryota; kingdom Metazoa; phylum Chordata; class Mammalia; order Rodentia; family Sciuridae; genus Ictidomys; species Ictidomys tridecemlineatus. The sequence continues at coordinate 122,903,667 of NC_135480.1, read as the reverse complement.
TGGACACTGTCTTTGGCTGCGACCCTCAAAGAAACCTAAAGCCAGAGGTTATGAGGATTGTCTATATGGAAGAAGTTGAGGGCCTTGTGGCAGTGTTTTGGTTTGAATTGTGGTCATTTGTATGGCAGTGGAAGAGATGACTGGATCCGCCTGGGCTTGAATTCTGGTGTGATTCACCTTGGATACTGAGTTTTGGAACGGACCTCAGAGAAGTATTGCCATGAATTCTGTTGGGATTTTCCAAGGCCACGCATGAGAGTCCCCCCTGGAAACTGAGATCGAATCCCAGGGTGACTTTCCACAGAACAATGGGAATCTCAGCCAGGATATCACATGATTTTATGCTTAAAGACCTGGCAGCCATAGTTGAGAGTCAAAACACACATGGACCTCACATTGTAGACCTCAGTGGGCCTGGTTTCATGTGACATTTTTTGGCCACTCTTTGGGAAGCCTTGTTTGTGAGAGTTCTCCAGAGCTTTCATTGAAATGATATTTCACACCTTTAAATGTTTCCTGAATGAATGGAAACCCACAGTGCCTCCAACTTCATCTTTTAAAAATGGCTAGATAAATACCGTGAAATCTTTGAAATTCCCATGACCAGTTGGCACTGGAGAACCTTAGGATGTCCTCTTGCTGATCATGAGTTTACCAGACAGGTGCCTTGATTGACGGCTTTCATGAAAATTATGAAGAACAGAGATGCCTGGGAGGTGGGGCCTGCTGAGTAGTGGGCCTAGAGCAGTGGTGTGCAGGTGTGTGATAAAACATCTGTGATGGGGCCATGTGGATCTGCCATGGGCTTCCAAATGTCTTGTGACTGACATGGTGCAGCCAGCAGACCCTTATATGTAAAGGCATCTTGTTATATGGAGAGGTTTCCGAACAATATTCAGAATCAGGTTGCTATGTTCAAGGGGCCAAGCTCTGTGGGATAGAAGCATGGTTGGTGCATTCTCCTAGGATCCTGACACACCACACGTGACAGAACTCCCTCCAGCACTGTGTCCCAGTTGAAGTACTTGTATTTCGTGAAGCAAATACCAAACTCCCAGTGAAGCAGCAAAAAACACCACAAAAAGTGAAGGATGACAAAATGGCTTCACAGTTCCCACGGGGAGATACTTAGCCCCCAGTGGCCACGGTTTTCCTACAAAGAGAGAATTCAGCACTTCTGCCTCATGTTCATTGGAAAATAAGAAACCATGTCCTCCAGGTCACATAGATGCAGAACCAGCTTTGATCGTCTCACTACAAAGGAAGCTAATGCTCCTTACAACAACATATATTTCAAGAGCCCAACCTCAGAGGCAGTTTCTCAAGAAGTCTTTAGGCCAGCAGAGCTCCATGTTTGTGTAGTGTTTATCCTCTCCCTTACTTATGGAAACTCCTCTACCACCTCCAAAGTTGTGAATTCCTGAGCATTTTTCATTCCACATATGTATTCAAATTTTTTCTAACTCTTCTCCACGAATTGCGTCTTACTTGGGGCAAGGGTATTGTCAAGGCATTTTTCTGGATGACAGTGGGAAGATTTTGTGTAGCACATATTTGCATACACATTGGATTCATTTTCCTATTTTCCATTCCAAATTCTGAATACCTGACACTAACCCATACCCTACTAGACTCTGACTACAAATCCTAATATGATAGAAAAAAATAACCCAAACAGAATAGAAATACAAGCAGTTCAGAGGAGGCATGGTGTGTAGTTGGACAGGCCTTTTGCATTTTAAAGGGTAGATGTTATGAATCTAGTTCAATATAATAGTTCTCCATGTGTTTTTAAACAGAACAAATATGTGAATTCCTGTCTCACTTTTTTTGCAGCCTATTCAGCACATGTATTTTTACATGCACATAGAGAATCCTACCTGGTTTCCCAGCTACATTCTTGTGAGGTTGCTGACTTGGCAGATACAAACTGTGAGAAGAAATCACTCCTCTTAAATGCTGTTGGAACTGAATATCAACTTATGGGTGAGCTTCCTACTTAAACAACATGATACATACATCCATGTTCAGTAAAATAAATATTTCTAGATCTTGGGATGATATATATTGCATGATGAATTTCAATTGGCATATATATTTTTACTTTTTAATGTCTCTCTGTGTGTGTTTTGTGTGTATATATATATATATATATATATATATATATACACATATATATATGTATATATACACACACACACTCTTCAGATTTTTCAAAATATAAAATATGTGTGTCTTATTTTACACTCCCTGAATTCATGTTCATGTATGTGGATTTATAATCAACTTTTCACAAGATTACTCTCAGAAATAGTCATCCACCTGAAATACATATTTGTTTCCTAGTACTTAAAACTAACTTCAGTGAATGGTGCATAGAAATCCTAACATTTCTACAGTAACTGACCCTGTTTAACATCAATGCAAGTAGACTCCTATGGGACATGATGTGTATTTTGACATTGATTTTTATTCAACACTGGTACATTACTATTTCTTCAGTTGATGCACATCGTAGGATATATATTTCATCCTCAAGTTCACAAATTTCTAGGCAGTTGGTTCACTTTCAATCAAATCCTGCTTCAGAACACATGTATTCCTCCATGTTTCTTGACTGGTCTTTTCATGAGACTTCTTTCCAAACACATTATTTTGGATTTCCATAATCACGTTGGAACCAAAACTCACACACCCCTCATGGTAAACCATCACTCTAATATTACCATTAGATGTATAACTGGTTGGAATGAATGATCATGTTTCAATATAAGATTTCTTATTTTTTTTCAGATATCATTTCAATCCATTATTTAAATTTGAACCAGTTATATTCTTTATTCACAGTATGGTCTATTCATGCATTATCTCTATACTCATAGACCCAGTGTACACCTACTTGTACCCCCTAATTCTAATTTATACATCTTCAATGTATTGCTCCCAAAAATACTGGAAGAAATACTCATGTCAGCTGTTGTACATATATATTTTATCACAGTGATATTCTGCACACAAAATGCAAAGGTCACACTTATGATTGTACCTAAGCCTACTTGGAAAGTGAGCATGGATTACTAAAACCATCCTTGTCTACGTTGGCTAATGCTCTCAAATGTCAATTCTATTGGTGACTACACATTTGTTTCTGCCTAAGATTATATATTCAACCTCAACCCTGTTGCAAATGTCTAATCCTATCACTCACTTTATACTTTGCCTAATTTCCTAATGTGTATATTCATATCTACTTTCCTACATATCTTCCCCAGTTCATCATTGTGACTGACTCTTCACATGTGCTGACATTTGCATTCACTCTCTAACAGACACCCTATTGCTAAAGAACTTTTGGTCCAAATATTATACTCACTCTTCCACCTAAACCTACTGACTATCTTTCTAATCCTATCTACTATCCCATTTTGACTTGATCTCCTATTCTACATTCAATCATTCAAGGTACAAGGTCCTATGAAATTGTGTGTTGATTTATCAGAGACATCTGTACAGAATGTAATTCAAAGCTAAGTATCCCAATCAAGGGCCAATGCTCTTCTGGCCTTCAAACTTTACTTAGATTTTTGTTTTTACACATATATTTCACTTCTATATTATTATAAATATCACAGGTTCCCAATACCATTCTTCATTTAGCAGAATTATTTCTAACCCAAATTGAACATGTTCTTAACCCCAAGCATTCACTGTTTCCTCAATCTCACTTTACAGAAGAGTAGGGACAGAGTTGGTCTTACAATACAGGAATGTAGGGGATCTTCCACCTGCTGAGAACCTCAAAGGTCCATGCAGAAATGATCCCTGGAGAAGATGTAGGCAGCTAGGAAGGACCTGAGAGAGTAAAAGTCATCTTCCGTGGCAAACAACCTGGTCAGGATGAAGGGATGTGTCTGAATGAGCCTCTCTTTTCTTTACGTAGACAAGATGGACCAAACCAGGCCTGTGTGGAGAGCTTTTCCTGGGTGCCTATGGTTGATATACCATTCTAACTTGTGAAAGTGTCACAGAAAGCAGGGGCAGCCTCCATCTCATGGGACCCTTGGAAGCAACAGTTAGAACAAAGTGGTTTCCAAGGCTGTGACCTCATTCAGTTCCTGAAGGAAGTGACCTCACCACACTTCCTTGGTGATGGAACTCTCTGAACTTGGGATCCAGGAAGCCAGGCACCCAGAGGCAGTCCCAGTGCTCGTCCCAGTGGGCTCACTTGTTTGGATTTACCAAGGACAGAGTCAGTCTTTCTTGGTACCTACAGATGTGAGGATGGCCAATTGCCAGGAAAGCTCTGAAGGGAGTCTTTCCTGAGAAAGCAGGTAGTGGCTCACCCCTGGCTCCTGACAACTTCACAGAATTGGCCAAAAAGGCCAGATCTGAGACAAGACAGGCCATTTCGGGGGAACCTAGTATGGCCCACCAATCAGAGGAGACTGTGGGTAGTCACAGACCTCCTTGGGGGAAGGAGGTGGCTTTGTGGGTGTGGGTGTGAGTTTGTGGTTTGGTCTCATGTTCTGAGAAGAGCTAGGAAAGGCGGTTTGTTTGGTTTGGAGTGGACTGTTTCTAGAAAGTCTTTTGACAAGGCGAGTGTTGCTTTGTCTGTGTATCGCACTGTGTCCGTGGTTGCAGACATTAGAAAAGAGAATGCATCAATGGATGTGTCCTGTCTAGTAGAAAGCTTCCAGCATTCATCCTGCCCAATTTATGAATGGACTGCGGCTTGCCTTATCCATGGGGAAAACCTACTATCTTCCTTAATTCCTGTTTTCTTCCTGAATTCTGGCCAGTCTTCAGAATAGGCTCATGGTTTTGTATCCAAGATATGTACCACCTCCAAGCTTGGTGACATGGCCATGTACTAGATAGCTGAAAGGAATGGCGAGCATCTCAGAAAAAGTCTCAGTGGAGAAACCTTGCTTTGGGCCTTTTGCTTACCTATTGTTCTGTTTCCCTGGATATCAGCAAGGTCTTTCCCTCAGGACACAACTTTGTGAAGCCTGAAAAAAACACTTTTCAAATGCAAACGAATGGGCATCACTTGTGGCTCTTTGCTTAATTGCTTTGCAGAGGGATGTGTCTGAATCAGCCTCTTGGCCCTGTGTGAGGCTGTGGCTTAGATTGTCAGCACCTGATGGATCTCAGGAAAGATCCCATATGTGCATCCAAAGCCAATATGGCAAAACAGCAGTCATTGTGGATGAAGTCTCTCGCCTTCCTCTGTAAGGTCCCTGACCTGCATCAAGTGAGAATAGGGATCCTTTGGGTCAAATGAGTTTTTCAAAGCCCTGCAGAGGCTAGCCATTATGTGCTTGTGTTTTCTCATGACTCCAATTTACACAAAAAATCTCTACCCCACCATCAGCAGGCCTCAAAGGTTAGAAGCTGAGCAGTATTAAAGGCAGGCTTATTTGATCACTCCTGGTTCAAAGAAGGGTGTCCAGGCCACCCTGACATTAGGCAAATGAGGGGCAAGGGAGCTTATTGTGGACACTGTCTTAGACTGGGACCCTCATGGAAACCTCCAGCCAGAGGTTATGAGGATTGTCTATATAGAAGAATTTGAGGGCCTTGTGGCAGTGTTTTGGTTTGAATTGTGGTCATTTGTATGGCGGTGAAAGAGATGAGTGGGTCCGCCTGGGCTTGAACTCTGGTGTGATTCCTCTTGGAGACTGAGTTCTGGAACTGACCTCAGAGAAGTATTTCCATGAATTGAGTTGGGATTTTCCGAGGCCACGCATGAGAGTCCCCCCGGAAACTGAGATCAAAGCCCAGGGTGACTTTCCACAGAACATTGGGAATCTCAGCCAGGATATCACATGATTGTATTCTTAAAGACCTGGCAGCCATAGTTGAGAGTGAAAACACACATGGACCTCGCATTGTAGACCTCAGAGGGCCTGGTTTCATGTGACGTTTTTTGGCCACTCTTTGGGAAGCCTTGTTTGTGAGAGTTCTCCAGAGCTTTCATTGAAATGATCTTTCTCACCATTAAATGGTTCCTGAATGTGTGAAAACCCACAGTGCCTCCAACTTCATCCTTTAAAAATGGCTAAATAAATACCGTGAAATCTTTGAAATTCCCATGACCAGGTGGCACTGGAAAACCTTAGGATGTCCTGTTTCTGATCATGAGTTTACCATACAGGTGCCTTGATTGACGGCTTTCATGAAAATTATGAAGAACAGAGATGCCAGTGAGGTGGGGCCTGCTGAGTAGTGGGCCTAGAGCAGTGGTGTGCAGGTGTTTGATAAAACATCTGTGGTGGGGCCATGTGGATCTGCCATGGGCTTCCAAATGTCTTGTGACTGACATGGTGCAGCCAGCAGACCCTTATATGTAAAGGCATCTTGTTATATGGAGAGGTTTCAGAACAGTGTTCAGAATCAGGTTGCTATAGTCAAGGGGCCAAGCTCTGTGGGATAGAAGCATGGTTGGTGCATTCTCCTAGGACCCTGACACACCACACGTGACACAACTCCCTCCAGCACTGTGTCCCAGTTGAAGTCCTTGTTTTTCGTGAAGCAAATACCAAACTCCCAGTGAAGCAGCAAGAAACACCACGAAAAGTGCAGGATGACAAAATGGCTTCCCAGTTCCCACGGGGAGATACTTATCCCCCAGTGGCCACGGTTTACCTACAAAGAGAGAATTCAGCACTTCTGCCTCATGTTCATTGGAAAATCAGAAACCATGTTCTCCAAGTCACATAGATGCAGAACCAGCTTTGTTGGTCTCACTACAAAGAAGCTAATGCTCCTGACAACAACATATATTTCAAGAGCCCAACCTCAGAGGCAGTTTCTCAAGAAGTCTTTAGGCCAGCAGAGCTTTATGTTTGTGGAGTGTTTATCCTCTCCCTTACTTATGGAAACTCCTCTACCACCTCCAAAGTTGTGAACTCCTGATCACTTGTCATTCCACATACGTATTCAAAGATTTTCTAACTCTTCTCCTCGAATTGCGTCTTACTTGGAGCAAGGGTATTGTCAAGGCATTTTTCTGGATGACAGTGGGAAGATTTTGTGTAGCACATATTTGCATACACATTGGATTCATTTTCCTATTTTCCATTCCAAATACTCAATCCCTGACACTAACCCATACCCTACTAGACTCTGACTACAAATCCTAATATGATAGAGAGAAATAACCCAAACAGAATAGAAATACAAGCAGTTCAGAGGAGGCATGGTGTGTAGTTGGACAGGCCTTTTGCATTATAAAGGGTAGATGTTATGAATCTAGCCCAATGTAATAGTTCTCCATGTGTTTTTAAACTTAACAAATATGTGAATTCCTGTCTCCCTTTCTCTGCAGCCTATTCAGCACATGTATTTTTACATGCACATAGAGAATCCTACCTGGTTTCCCAGCTACTTTTTAGGTGGCTGACTTGGCAGATACAAACTGTGAGAAGAAACCACTCCTCCTAAATGCTGTTGGAACTGAAAATCAACCTATGGGTGAGCTTCCTACTTCAACAACATGATACATACATCCATGTTCAGTAAAATGAATATTTCTGGATCTTGGGATGATATATATTTCATGATGAATTTCAATTGTCATATATATTTTTCCTTTTTAATGTCTCTCTGTGTGTGTTTTGTGTGTATATATATGTATATATACACACACCCTCTCCAGATTTTTCAAAATATCAAATATATGTGTCTTATTTTACACTCCCTAAATTCATGTTCATGTATGTGGATTTATAATCAACTTTTCACAAGATTATTCTCAGAAATATTCATCCACCTGAAATACATATTTGTTTCCTAGTATTGAAAACTAACTTCAGTGAATGGTGCATAGAAATCCTAACATTTCTACAGTAACTGACCCTGTTTAACATCAATGCAAGTAGACTCCTATGGGACATGATGTGTATTTTGACATTTATTTTTATTCAACACTGGTACATTACTATTTCTTCAGATGATGCACATCATAGGATATATATTTCATCCTCAAGTTCACAAATTTCTAGGCATTTGGTTCACTTTCAATCAAATCCTGCTTCAGAACACATGTATTCCTCCATGTTTCTTGACTGGTCTTTTCATGAGACTTCTTTCCAAACACATTATTTTGGATTTCCATAATCACTTTGGAACCAAAACTCACACAACCCTCATGGTAAACCATCACTCTAATATTACCATTAGATGTATAACTGGTTGGAATGAATGATCGTGTATCAATATAAGTATTCTTATTTGTTTTCAGATATCATTTCAATCCATTATTTAAATTGGAACCAGTTATATTCTTTATTCACAGTATAGTCTATTCATGCATTATCTCTATACTCATAGACCCAGTGTACACCTACTTGTACCCCCTAATTCTAATTTATATATCTTCAACGTATTGCTCCCAAAAATAGTGGAAGAAATACTCATGTCACCTTATCTACATATATATTTTATCACAGTGATATTCTGCACACAAAATGCAAAGGTCACACTTATGATTGTACCTAATCCTAATTGGAAAGTGAGCATGGATTACTAAAACCATCCTTGTATAGGTTGGCTAATGCTCTCAAATGTCAATTCTATTGGTGACTACACATTTGTTTCTGCCTAAGATTATATATTCATCCTCAACCCTGTTGAAAATGTCTAATCCTATCACTCACTTTATACTTTGCCTAATTTCCTAATGTCTATATTCATATCTACTTTCCTACATATCTTCCCCAGTTCATCATTGTGACTGACTCTTCACATGTGCTGACATATGCATTCACTCTCTAACAGACTCCCTATTGCTAAAGAACTTTTGGTCCAAATATTATACTCACTCTTTTTCCTAAACCTACTGACTATCTTTCTAATCCTACCTGCTATCCCATTTTGACATGATCTCCTATTCTACATTCAATCATTCAAGGTACAAGGTCCTATGAAATTGTATGTTGATTTATCAGAGACATCTGTACAGAATGTAATTCAAAGCTAAGTATCCCAATCAAGGGCCCAATGCTCTTCTGGCCTTCAAACTTTACTTAGATTTTTGTTTTCACACATATATTTCACCTCTATATTATTATAAATATCACAGGTTCCCAATACCATTCTTCATTTAGCAGAATTATTTCTAACCCAAATTGAACATGTTCTTAACCCCAAGCATTCACTGTTTCCTCAATCTCACTTTACAGAAGAGCAGGGACAGAGTTGGTCTTCCAATACAGGAATGTAGGGGATTTTCCACCTGATGAGAACCTCCAAGGTCCATGCAGAAATGATCCCTGGATAAGATGTAGGCAGCTAGGAAGGACCTGATAGAGTAAAAGTCATCTTCCGTGGCAAACAACCTGGTCAGGATGAAGGGATGTGTCTGAATGAGCCTCTCTTTTCTTAATGTAGACAAGATGGACCAAACCAGGCCTGTGTGGAGAGCTTTTCTTGGGTGCCTATGGTTGATATACCATTCTAACTTGTGAAATTGTCACAGGAAGCAGGGGCAGCCTCCATCTCATGGGACCCTTGGAAGCAACAGTTAGGACAAAGTGTTTTGCAAGGCAGTGACCTCATTCAGTTCCTGAAGGAAGTGACCTCACCACACTTCTTTGACCTCACCACAGTTCCAGTGATGGAACTCTCTGAACTTGGGATCCAGGAAGCCAGGCACCCAGAGGAAATCCCAGTGCCAGTCCCAGTGGGCTCACTTGTTTGGATTTACCAAGAACAGAGTCAGTCTTTCTTGGTACCTACAGATGTGAGGATGGCCAATTGCCAGGAAAGCTCTGAAGGGGGTTTGTCCTGAGAAAGCAGGTATTGGCTCACCCCTGGCTCCTGACAACTTCACAGAATTGGCCAAAGAGGCCAGATCTGAGACAAGACAGGCCATTTCGGGGGAACATAGTATGGCCCACCAGTCAGAGGACACTGCAGGTAGTCACAGTCCTAATTGGGGGAAGGAGGTGGCTTTGTGGGTGTTGGTGTGAGTTTGTGGTTTGGTCTCATGTTTTGAGAAGAGCTAGAAAAGGCGGTTTGTTTGGTTGGGAGTAGACTGTTTCTAGCAAGTTTTTGACAAGGCGAGTGTTGCTTTGTCTGTGTATCACACTGTGTCCGTGGTTGTAGACATTAGAAAAGAGAATGCATCAATGGATGTGTCCTGTCTAGTAGAAAGCTTCCAGCATTCATCCTGCCCAATTTAAGAATGGACTGGGGCTTGCCTTATCCATGGGCAAAACCTACTATCTTCCTAAATTCCTGTTTTTTTCCTGAATTCTGGCCACTCTTTAGAATAGGCTCATGGTTTTGTGTCCAAGATATGTACCACCTCCAAGCTTGGTGACATGGCCATGTACTAGATAGCTGAAAGGAATGGCTAGCATCTCAGAAAACTCAGATATCAGTGGGCCCATTAAAGTCTCAGTGGAGAAACCCTGCTTTGGGCCTTTTGCTTACCTATTGTTCTGTTTTCCTGGATGTCAGCAAGGTCTTTGCCTCAGCACACACCTTTGTGAAGCCTGAAGAAACAGTTTTCAAATGCAAAAGAATGGGCATCCCTTGTGGCTCTTTGCTTAATTGCTTTGCAAAGAGATGTGTCTGAATCACCCTCCTTGACCTGTGTGAATCTGTGGCTTAGATTGCAGCACCTGATGGATCTCAGGAAAGATCCCATATGTGAATCCAAAGCAATATGGCAAAACAGCAGTCATTGTGGATGAAGTCTCTTGCCTTCCTCTGTAAGGTCCCTGACCTGCATCAAGTGAGAATAGAGATCCTTTGGGTCAAATGAGTTTTTCAAAGCCCTGCAGAGGCTAGCCATTATGTGCTTGTGTTTTCTCATGACTCCAATTTACACAAAAAATCTCTACCCCACAATCAGCAGGCCTCAAAATTTAGAAGCGGAGCAGTATTAAAGGCAGGCCTATTTGATCACTCCTGGTTCAAAGAAGGGTGTCCAGGCCACCTTGACATTAGGCAAATGAGGGGCAAGGGAGCTTATTGTGGACACTGTCTTAGGCCGTGCCCCTCATGGAAAACTCCAACCAGAGGTTATGAGGATTGTCTATATGGAAGAAGTTGAGGGCCTTGTGGCAGTGTTTTGGTTTGAATTGTGGTCATTTCTATGGCAGTGGAAGAGATGACTGGGTCAGCGTGGGCTTAAACTCTGGTGTGATTCCCCTTGGAGACTGAGTTCTGGGACTGACCTCAGAGAAGTATTGCCATGAATTGTGTTGGGATTATCTGAGGCCATGCATGAGAGTCCTCCCTGGAAACTGAGATCAAAGCCCAGGGTGACTTTCCACAGAACACTGGGAATCTCAGCCAGGATATCACATGATTTTATTCTTAAAGACCTGGCAGCCTTAGTTGAGAGTCAAAACACACATGGACTTCACATTGTAGACCTCAGTGGGCCTGGTTTCATGTGACGTTTTTTGGCCACTCTTTGGGAAGCCTTGTTTGTGAGTGTTCTCCAGAGCTTTCATTGAAATGATCTTTCTCACCATTAAATGGTTCCTGAATGAATGGAAACCCACAGTGCTTCCAACTTCATCCTTTTTCAAATGGCCAGATAAATACCGTGCAATCTTTGAAATTCCCATGACCAGGTGGCAATGGAGAACCTTAGGATGTCCTGTTGCTGATCATGAGTTTACAAGACAGGTGCCTTGATTGATGGCTTTCATGAAAATGATGAAGAACAGAGATGCCAGTGAGATGGGGCCTGCTGAGTAGTGGGCCTAGAGCAGTGGTGTGCAGGTGTGTGATAAAACATCTGTGGTGGGGCCATGTGGATCTGCCATGGGCTTCCAAATGTCTTGTTACTGACATCATGCAGCCAGCAGACCCTTATATGTAAAGGCATCTGGTTATATGGAGAGGTTTCAGAACAATGTTCAGAATCAGGCTGCTATGGTCAAGGGGCCTAGCTCTGTGGGATAGAAGCATGGTTGGTGCATTCTCCTAGGACCCTGACACACCACACGTGACAGAACTCCCTCCAGCACTGTGACCCAGTTGTAGTCTTTGTATTTCGTGAAGCAAATACCAAACTCCCAGTGAAGCAGCAAGAAACACCACGAAAAGTGGAGGATGACCAAATGGCTACACAGTTCCCATGGCGAGATACTTAGCCCCCAGTGGCCACAGTTTACCTACAAAGACAGAATTCAGCACTTCTGCCTCATGTTCATTGGAAAATCAGAAACCATGTCCTCCAGGTCACATAGATGCAGACCCAGCTTTGATGGTCTCACTACAAAAGAAGCTAATTTTCCTGACAACAACATATATTTCAAGAGTCCAACCTCAGAGGCAGTTTCTCAAGAAGTCTTTAGGCCAGCAGAGCTCCATGTTTGTGGAGTGTTTATCCTCTCCCTTACTTATGGAAACTCCTCTACCACCTCCAAAGTTGTGAACTCCTGAGCATTTTTCATTCCACATATGTATTCAAAGATTTTCTAACGCTTCTCCTCGAATTGCGTCTTACTTGGGGCAAGGGTATTGTCAAGGCATTTTTCTGGATGACAGTGGGAAGATTTTGTGTAGCACATATTTGCATACACATTGGATTCATTTTCCTATTTTCCATTCCAAATACTGAATCCCTGACACTAACCCATACCCTACTAGACTCTGACTACAAATCCTAATATGACAGAAAAATATAACCAAAACAGAATAGAAATACAAGCAGTTCAGAAGAGGCTTAGTGTGTAGTTGGACAGGCCTTTTGCATTATAAAGGGTAGATGTTATGAATCTAGTCCAATCTAATAGTTCTCCATGTGTTTTTAAACAGAACAAATATGTAAATTCCTGTCTCCCTTTCTCTGCAGCCTATTCAGCACATGTATTTTTACATGCACATATAGAATCCTACCTGGGTTCCCAGCTGCATTCTTGTGAGGTTGCTTATTTGGCAGATACAAACTGTGAGAAGAAATCACTCCTCCTAAATGCTGTTGGAACTGAAAATCAACCTATGGGTTAGCTTCCTACTTGAACAACATGATACATACATCCATGTTCAGTAAAATAAATATTTCTGGATTTTGGGATGATATATATTTCATGATGAATTGCAATTGGCATATATATTTTTACTTTTTAATGTCTCTCTGTGTGTTTTATGTGTATATATATGTGTATATATACACACACACTCTCCAGATTTTTCAAAATATAAAATATGTGTGTCTTATTTTACACTCCCTGAATTCATGTTCATGTATGTGGATTTATAATCAACTTTTTACAAGATTATTCTCAGAAATATTCATCCACCTGAAATACTTATTTGTTTCCTAGTACTGAAAACTAACTTCAGTGAATGGTGCATAGAAATCCTAACATTTCTACAGTAACTGACCCTGTTTAACATCAATGCAAGCAGACTCCTATGGGACATGATGTGTATTTTGACATTTATTTTTATTCAACACTGGTACATTACTCTTTCGTCAGTTGATGCACATCATAGGATATATATTTCATCCTCAAGTTCACAAATTTCTAGGCATTTGGTTCACTTTCTTTCAAATCCTGATTCAGAACACATGTATTCCTCCATGTTTTTTGACTGGTCTTTTCATGAGACTTCTTTCCAAACACATTATTTTGGATTTCCATAATCAATTTGGAACCAAAACTCACACACCCCTCATGGTAATCCATCACTCTAATATTACCATTAGATGTATAACTGGTTGGAATGAATGACCGTGTATCAATATAAGATTTCTTATATGTTTTCAGATATCAATTCAATCCATTATTTAAATTGGAACCAGTTATATTTTTTATTCACAGTATGGTCTATTCATGCATGATCTCTATACTCATAGACCCAGGGTACGTTTATTTGTACCCCCGAATTCTAATTTATACGTCTTCAACATATTGCTCCCAAAAATAGTGGAAGAAATACTCATGTCACCTGATGTACATATATATTTTATCACAGTGATATTCTGAACACAAAATGCAAAGGTCACACTTATGATTGTACCTAAGCCTTATTGGAAAGTGAGCATGGATTACTAAAACCATCCTTGTCTAGGTTGGCTAATGCTCTCAAATTTCAATTCTATTGGTGACTACACATTTGTTTCTGCCTAAGATTATATATTCAACCTCAACCCTGTTGAAAATGTCTAATCCTATCACTCACTTTATACTTTGCCTAATATCCTAATGTCTATATTCATATCTGCTTTCCTACATATCTTCCCCAGTTCATCATTGTGACTGACTCTTCACATGTGCTGACATTTACATTCACTCTCTAACAGACACCCTATTGCTAAAGAACTTTTAGTCCAAATATTATACTCACTCTTCTTCCTAAACCTACTGACTATCTTTTTAATCCTACCTGCTATTTCTTTTTTACTTGATCTTCTCTTCTACATTCAATCATCCAAGGTACAAGGTCCTATGCCATTGTATGTTGATTTATCAGAGACATCTGTACAGAATGTAATTCAAAGCTAAGTATCCCAATCAAGGGCCCAATGCCCTTCTGGCCTTCAAATCTTACTTAGATGTCTGTTTTCATACATATATTTCACCTCTATATTATTATAAATATCACAGGTTCCCAATACCATTCTTCCTCCAGCAGATTGATTTCTAACCCAAATTGAACATGTTCTTTACCCCAAGCATTCACTGTTTCCTCAATCTCACTTTACAGAAGAGCAGGGACAGAGTTGGTCTTAAAATACAGGAATGTAGAGGATCTTCCACCTGCTGAGAACCTCAAAGGTCCAAGGAGAAATGATCCCTGGAGAAGATGTAGGCAGCTAGGAAGGACCTGAGAGAGTAAAAGTCATCTTCCGTGGCAAAAAACCTGGTCAGGATGAAGGGATGTGTGTGAATGAGCCTCTGTCTTCTTAATGTAGACAAGATGGACCAAACCAGGCCTGTGTGGAGAGCTTTTCCTGGGTGCCTATGGTTGATATACCATTCTAACTTGTGAAAGTGTCACAGGAAGCAGGGGCAGCCTCCATCTCATGGGACCCTTGGAAGCAACAGTTAGGACAAAGTGTTTCCCAAGGCAGTGACCTTATTGAGTTCCTGAAGGAAGTGACCTCACTACACTTCCTTGGTGATGGAACTCTCTGAACTTGGGATCCAGGAAGCCAGGCACCCAGAGGCAGTCCCAGTGCCAGTCCCAGTGGGCTCACTTGTTTGGATTTACCAAGGACAGAGTCAGTCTTTCTTGGTACCTACAGATGTGAGGATGGCCAATTGCCAGGAAACCTCTGAAGGGGGTCTCTCCTGAGAAAGCAGGTAGTGGCTCACCCCTGGCTCCTGACAACTTCACAGAATTGGCCAAGGAGGCCAGATCTGAGATAAGACAGGCCATTTCGGGGGAACCTAGTATGGCCCACCAGTCAGAGGACACTGCGGGTAGTCACAGACCTCCTTGGGGGAAGGAGGTGGCTTTGTGTGTGTGCGTGTGAATTTGTGGTTTGGTCTCATGTTCTGAGAAGAGCTAGGAAAGGCGGTTTGTTTGGTTTGGAGTGGACTGTTTCTATCAAGTCTTTTGACAAGGCGAGTGTTGCTTTGTCTGTGTATCGCACTGTGTCCGTGCTTGTAGACATTAGAAAAGAGAATGCATCAATGGATGTATCCTGTCTAGTAGAAAGCTTCCAGCATTCATCCTGCCCAATTTATAAATGGACTGCGGCTTGCCTTATCCATGGGGAAAACCTACTATCTTCCTTAATTCCTGTTTTCTTCCTGAATTCTGGCCACTCTTCAGAATAGGCTCATGGTTTTGTGTCCAAGATATGTACCACCTCCAAGCTTGGTGATATGGCCATGTACTAGATATCTGAAAAGAATGGCGAGCATCTCAGACAACTCAGATATCAGTGGGCCCATTAAATTCTCAGTGGAGAAACCCTGCTTTGGGCCTTTTGCTTACCTATTGTTCTGTTTCCCTGGATGTCAGCAAGGTCTTTGCCTCAGGTCACACCTTTGTGAAGCCTGAAGAAAACAGTTTTCAAATGCATACGAATGGGCATCACTTGTGGCTCTTTACTTAATTTCTTTGCAAAGGGATATGTCTGATTCAGCCTCTTGGCTCTGTGTGACGCTGTGGATTAGATTATCAGCACCTGATGGATCTCAGGAAAGATCCCATATGTGCATCTAAAGCCAATATGGCAAAACAGCAGTCATTGTGGATGAAGTCTTTCGCCTTCCTCTGTAAGGTCCCTGACCTGCATCAAGTGAGAATAGGGATCCTTTGGGTCAAATGAGTTTTTCTTTTTTTTTCTTTCTTTTTTTTATTGGTTGTTCAAAACATTACAAAGCTATTTATATATCATGTTTCATACATTAGATTCAAGTTGGTTATGAACTCCCATTTTTACCCCAAATACAGATTGCAGAATCACATCTGTTACATATGCACATTTTTACATAATGCCCTATTAGTATCTGTTGTATTCTGCTCCCTTTACTATCCTCTACTATCCCCCCTACCCTCCCCTTTCATCTTGTCTCTCTACCCCATCTACTGTATTTCACTAAAGCCCTGCAGAGGCTAGCCATTATGTGCTTGTGTTTTCTCATGACTCCAATTTACACAAAAAATCTGTACCCCACCATCAGCAGGCCTCAAAGTTTAGAAGCTGAGCAGTATTAAAGGCAGGCCTATTTGATCACTCCTGGTTCAAAGAAGGGTGTCTAGGCCACCCTGACATTAGGCAAATGAGGGGCAAGGGAGCTTATTGTGGACACAGTCTTAGGCTGCGACACTCATGGAAACCTCCAGCCAGAGGTTATGAGTATTGTCTATATGGAAGAATTTGAGGGCCTTGTGGCAGTGTTTTGGTTTGAATTGTGGTCATTTGTATGGCGGTGGAAGAGATAACTGGGTCCGCCTGGGCTTGAACTCTGGTGTGATTTACTTTGAGACTGAGTTCTGGAACTGACCTCAGAGAAGTATTGCCATTAATTGAGTTGGGATTTTCCGAGGCCACGCATGAGAGTCCCCCCTGGAAACTGAGATCAAAGCCCAGGGTGACTTTCCACAGAACATTGGGAATCTCAGCCAGGATATCACATGATTTTATTCTTAAAGACCTGGAAGCCATAGTTGAGAGTCAAAACACACATGGACCTCACATTGTAGACCTCAGTGGGCCTGGTTTCATGTGATGTTTCTTGGCCACTCTTTGGGAAGACTTGTTTGTGAGAGTTCTCCAGAGCTTTCATTGAAATGATCTTTCTCACCATTAAATGGTTCCTGAATGAATGGAAACCCACAGTGCCTCCAACTTCATCCTTTAAAAATGGCTAGATAAATACCGTGCAATCTTTGAAATTCCCATGACCAGGTGGCACTGGAGAACCTTAGGATATCCTGTTGCTGATCATGAGTTTACCAGACAGGTGCCTTGATTGACGGCTTTCATGAAAATGATGAAGAACAGAGATGCCAGTGAGGTGGGTCCTGCTGAGTAGTGGGCCTAGAGCAGTGGTGTGCAAGAGTGTGATAAAACATCTGTGGTGGGGCCATGTGGATCTGCCATGGGCTTCCAAATGTCTTGTGACTGACATGGTACAGCCAGCAGACCCTTATATGTAAAGGCATCTTGTTATATAGAGAGGTTTCAGAACAATGTTCAGAATCAGGTTGCTATGGTCAAGGGGCCAAGCTCTGTGGGATAGAAGCATGGTTGGTGCATTCTTTTAGGTCCCTGACACACCACACGTGACAGAACTTCCTCCAGCACTGTGTCCCAGTTGAAGTCCTTGTATTTCGTGAAGCAAATACCAAACTCCCAGTGAAGCAGCAAGAAACACCATGAAAAGTGCAGGATGACCAAATGGCTTCACAGTTCCCACGGGGAGATACTTAGACCCCAGTGGCCACAGTTTACCTACAAAGAGAGAATTCAGCACTTCTGCCTCATGTTCACTGGAAAATCAGAAACCATGTCCTCTAGGTTACATAGATGCAGACCCAGCTTTGATGGTCTCACTACAAAGGAAGCTAATGCTCCTGACAACAACATATATTTCAAGAGCCCAACCTCAGAGGCAGTTTCTCAAGAAGTCTTTAGGCCAGGAGAGCTCCATGTTTGTGGAGTGTTTATCCTCTCCTTTACCTATGGAAACTCCTCTACCACCTCCAAAGTTGTGAACTCCTGAGCATTTTTCATTCCACGTATGTATTCAAATATTTTCTAACTCTTCTCCTCGAATTGCATCTTACTTCTGGCAAGGGTATTGTCAAGGCATTTTTCTGGATGACAGTGGGAAGATTTTGTGTATCACATATTTGCATACACATTGGATTCATTTTCCTATTTTCCATTCCAAATACTGAATCCCTGACACTAACCCATACCCTACTAGACTCTGACTACAAATCCTAATATGATAGAAAAAAATAACCCAAACAGAACAGAAATACAAGCAGTTCAGAGGAGGCATGGTGTGTAGTTGGACAGGCCATTTGCATTATAAAGGGGAGATGTTATGAATCTAGTCCAATGTAATAGTTCTCCATGTGTTTTTAAACTTAACAAATATGTGAATTCCTGTCTCCCTTTCTCTGCAGCCTATTCAGCACATGTATTTTTACATGCACATAGAGAATCCTACCTTGTTTCCAGGTACATTCTTGTGAGGTGGCTGACTTGGCAGATACAAACTGTGAGAAGAAATCGCTCCTCCTAAATGCTGTTGGAACTGAAAATCAACCTATGGGTTAGCTTCCTCCTTCAACAACATTATACGTACATCCATGTTCAGTAAAATAAATATTTCTGGATCTTGAGTTGATATATATTTCATGATGAATTTCAATTGGCATATATATTTTTACTTTTTAATCTTTCTCTGTGTGTGTTTTGTGTATATATATATATATGCCTATATATACACACACACACTCTCCAGATTTTTCAAAATATAAAATATGTGTGTCTTATTTTACACTCCCTGAATTCATGTTCATGTATGTGGATTTATAATCAACTTTTTACAAGTTTATTCTCAGAAATATTCATCCACCTGAAATACATATTTGTTTCCTAGTACTGAAAACTAACTTCAGTGAATGGTGCATAGAAATCCTAACATTTCTACAGTAACTGACCCTGTTTAACATCAATGAAAGTAGACTCCTATAGGACATGATGTGTAATTTGACATTTATTTTTATTCAACACTGGTACATTACTATTTCTTCAGTTGATGCACGTCATAGGATATATATTTCATTCTCAAGTTCACAAATTTCTAGGCATTTGGTTCACTTTCCATCAAATCCTTCTTCAGAACACATGTATTCCTCCATGTTTCTTGACTGGTCTTTTCATGAGACTTCTTTCCAAACACATTATTTTGGATTTCCATAATCACTTTGGAACCAAAGCTCACACACCCCTCATGGTAAACCATCACCCTAATATTACCATTAGATGTATAACTGGTTGGAATGAATGATCGTGTATCAATATAAGATTTCTTATATGTTTTCAGATATTAATTCAATCCATCCATTATTTAAATTGGAACCAGTTATATTCTTTATTCACACTATGGTCTATTCATGCATTATCTCTATACTCATAGACCCAGTGTACACCTATTTATACCCCAGAATTCTAATTTATAAGTCTTCAACGTATTGCTCCCAAAAATAGTGGAAGAAATACTCATGCCACCTGATCTACATATATATTTTATCACAGTGAATTTCTGAACACAAAATGCAAAGTTCACACTTATGGTTGTACTTAAGCCTAATTGGAAAGTGAACATGGATTACTAAAACCATCCTTGTCTAGGTTGGCTAATGCTCTCAAATGTCAATTCTATTGGTGACTACACATTTGTTTCTGCCTAAGATAATATATTCAACCTCAACCCTGTTGAAAATGTCTAATCCTACCACTCACTTTATACTTTGCCTAATTTCTTAATGTCTATATTCATATCTGCTTTCCTACATATCTTCCCCAGTTCATCATTGTGACTGACTCCTCACATGTTCTGACATTTACATTCACTCTCTAACAGACATCCTATTGATAAAGAACATTTGGTCCAAATATTATACTCACTCTTCTTCCTAAACCTACTATCTTTCTAATCCTACCTACTATCCCTTTTTGACTTGATCTTCTCTTCTACCTTCAATCATCCAAGGTACAAGGTCCTATGCCATTGTATGTTGATTTATCAGAGACATCTGTACAGAATGTAATTCAAAGCTAAGTATCCCAATCAGGGGCCCAATGCCCTTCTGGCCTTCAAGTCTTACTTAGATTTCTGTTTTCATACATATATTTCACCTCTATATTATTATAAATATCACAGGTTTTCAATAGTATTCTTCATCCAGCAGAATGATTTCTAACCCAAATTGAACATGTTCTTAACCCAAGCATTCACTGTTTCCTCAATCTCACTTTACAGAAGAGCAGGGACAGAGTTAGTCTTACAATACAGGAATGTAGGGGATCTTCCAACTGCTGAGAACCTCCAAGGTCCATGCAGAAATGATCCTTGGAGAAGATGTAGGCAGCTCGGAAGGACGTGAGAGAGTAAAAGTCATCTTCTGTGGCAAACAACCTGGTCAGGATGAAGGGATGTGTCTGAATGACCCTCTCTCTTCTTCATGTAGACAAGATGGACCAAACGAGGCCTGTGTGGAGAGCTTTTCTGGGAGCCTATGGTTGACATACCATTCAAACTTTTGAAAGTATCACAGGAAGCAGGGGCAGCCTCCATCTCATGGGACCCTTGGAAGCAACAGTTAAAACAAAGTGGTTTCCAAGGCAGTGACCTCATTCAGTTCCTGAAGGAAGTGACCTCACCACACTTCCTTGGTGATGGAACTCTCTGAACTTGGGATCCAGGAAGTCAGGCACCCAGAGGCAGTGCCAGTGCCAGTCCCAGTGGGCTCACTTGTTTGGATTTACCAAGGACAGAGTCAGTCTTTCTTGGTATCTACTGATATGAGGATGGCCAATTGCCAGGAAAGCTCTGAAGGGGGTCTCTCCTGAGAAAGCAGGTAGTGGCTCACCCCTGGCTCCTGACAACTTCACAGATTTGGCCAACGAGGCCAGATCTGAGACAAGACAGGCCATTTCGGGGGAACCTAGTATGGCCCACAAGTCAGAGGACACTGGTGGTAATCACAGACCTCCTTGGGGGAAGGAGGTGGTTTTGTGTGTGTGGGTGTGAGTTTGTGGTTTGGTCTCATGTTCTGAGCAGAGCTAGGAAAGGCGGTTTGTTTGGTTTGGAGTGGACTTTTTCTAGCAAGTCTTTTGACATGGCGCGTGTTGTTTTGTATGTGTATCGCACTGTGTCCCTGTTTGTAGACATTAGAAAAGAGAATGCATCAATGGATGTGTCCTGTCAATTAGAAAGCTTCCAGCATTCATCCTGCCCAATTTAGGAATGGACTGCGGCTTGCCTTATCCATGGGCAAAACCTACTATGTTTCTAAATTCCTGTTTTCTTCCTGAATTCTGGCCACTCTTCAGAATAGGCTCATGGTTTTGTGTCCAAGATATGTACAACCTCCAAGCTTGGTGACATGGCCATGTACTAGATAGCTGAAAGGAATGGCGAGCATCTCAGAAAACTCAGATATCAGTGGGCCCATTAAAGTTTCAGTGGAGAAACCCTGCTTAGGGCCTTTTGCTTACCTATTGTTCTGTTTCCCTGGATGTCAGCAAGGTCTTTGCCTCAGGACACAACTTTGTGAAGCCTGAAGAAAACAGTTTTCAAATGCAAACGAATGGGCATCACTTGTGGCTCTTTGGTTAATTGCTTTGCAAAGAGATGTGTCTGAATCAGCCTCTTGGCCCTGTGTGAGGCTGTGGCTTAGATTGTCAGCACCTGATGGATCTCAGGAAAGATCCCATATGTGCATCCAAAGCCAATATGGCAAAACAGCAGTGATTGTGGATGAAGTCTCTCGCCTTCCTCTGTAAGGTCCCTGACCTGCATCAAGTGAGAATAGGGATCCTTTGGGTCAAATGAGTTTTTCAAAGCCGTGCAGAGGGTAGCCATTATGTGCTTGTGTTTTCTCATGACTCCAATTTACACAAAAAATCTGTACCCCACCATCAGCAGGCCTCAAAGTTTAGAAGCTGAGCAGTATTAAAGGCAGGCCTATTTGATCACTCCTGGTTCAAAGAAGGGTGTCCAGGCCACCCTGACATTAGGCAAATGAGGGGCAAGGGAGCTTATTGTGGACACTGTCTTAGGCTGCGCCCCTCATGGTAACATTCAGCCAGAGGTTATGAGGATTGTCTATATGGAAGAAGTTGAGGGCCTTGTGGCAGTGTTTTGGTTTGAATTGTGGTCATTTGTATGGCGGTGGAAGAGATGACTGGGTCCGCCTGGGCTTGAACTCTGGTGTGATTCCCCTTGGAGACTGAGTTCTGGAACTGACCTCAGAGAAGTATTGCCATGAATTGAGTTGGGATTTTCCGAGGCCACGCATGAGAGTCCCTTCTGGAAACTGAGATAAATGCCCAGGGTGACTTTCCACAGAACACTGGGAATCTCAGCCAGGATATCACATGATTTTATTCTTAAAGACTTGGAAGCCATAGTTGAGAGTCAAAACACACATGGACCTCACATTGTAGACCTCAGTGGGCCTGGTTTCATGTCACGTTTTTTGGCCACTCTTTGGGAAGCCTTGTTTGTGAGAGTTCTCCAGAGCTTTCATTGAAATGATCTTTCTCACCATTAAATGGTTCCTGAATGAAGGGAAACCCACAGTGCCTCCAACTTCATCCTTTAAAAATGGCTAGATAAATACCGTGCAATCTTTGAAATTCCCATGACCAGGTGGCACTGGAGAACCTTAGGATGACCTGTTGCTGATCATGAGTTTACCAGACAGGTGCCTTGATTGACGGCTTTCATGAAAATGATGAAGAACAGAGATGCCAGTGAGGTGGGGCCTGCTGAGTAGTGGGCTTGGAGCAGTGGTGTGCAGGGGTGTGATAAAACATCTGTGGTGGGGCCATGTGGATCTGCCATGCGCTTCCAAATGTCTTGTGACTGATATGGTACAGCCAGCAGACCCTTATATGTAAAGGCATCTTGTTATATGGAGAGGTTTCAGAACAATGTTTAGAATCAGGTTGCTATGGTCAAGGGGCCAAGTTCTGTGGGATAGAAGAATGGATGGTGCATTCTCCTAGGACCCTGACACACCACATTTGTCAGAACTCCCTCCAGTACTGTGTCCCAGTTGAAGTCCTTGTATTTCGTGAAGCAAATACCAAACTCCCAGTGAAGCAGCAAGAAACAGCACGAAAAGTGAAGGTGACAAAATGGCTTCACAGTTCCCACGTGGAGATATATAGCCCCCAGTGGCCACAGTTTACCTACAAAGAGAGAATTCTGCACTTCTGCCTCATGTTCATTGGAAAATCAAAAACCATGTCCTTTAGGTCACATCGATGCAGACCCAGCTTTGATGGTCTCACTACAAAGGAAGCTAATGCTCCTGACAACAACATATATTTCAAGAGCCCAACCTCAGAGGCAGTTTCTCAAGAAGTCTTTAGGCCAGCAGAGCTCCATGTTTGTGGAACGCTTATCCTCTCCCTTACTTATGGAAACTCCTCTACCTCCTTCAAAGTTTTGAACTCCTGAGCATTTTTCATTCCACATATGTATTCAAAGAATTTCTAACTCTTCTCCTCGAATTGCGTCTTACTTGGGGCAAGGGTATTGTCAAGGCATTTTTCTGGATGACAGTGGGAAGATTTTTTGTAGCACATATTTGCATACACATTGGATTCATTTTCCTATTTTCCATTCCAAATACTGAATCCCTGACACTAACCCATTCCCTACTAGACTCTCACTACAAATCCTAATATGATAGAAAAAAATAACCCAAACAGAATAGAAATACAAGCAGTTCAGAAGAGGCATGGTGTGTAGTTGGACAGGCCTTTTCCAGTATAAAGGGTAGATGTTATGAATCTAGTCCAATGTAATAGTTCTCCATGTGTTTTTAAACTTAACAGATATTTTAATTCCTGTCTCCCTTTCTCTGCAGCCTATTCAGCACATGTATTTTTACATGCACATAGAGAATCCTACCTTGTTTCCCAGCTACATTCTTGTGAGGTGGCTGACTTGGCAGATACAAACTGTGAGAAGAAATCACTCCTCATAAATGCTGTTGGAACTGAAAATCAACCTATGGGGGAGCTTCCTACTTCAACAACATGATACATACATCCATGTTCAGTAAAATAAATATTTCTGGATTTTGAGTTGATATATATTTCATGGTGAATTTCAATTGGCAAATACATTTTTACTTTTTAATGTCTCTCTCTGTGTGTTTTGTGTGTATATATATATATATATATATATTTATATATACACACACACACACTCTCCAGATTTTTCAAAATATAAAATATGTGTGTCTTATTTTACACTCCCTGAATTCATGTTCTTGTATGTGGATTTATAATCAACTTTTCACAAGATTATTCTCAGAAATATTCATCCGCCTGAAATACATATTTGTTTCCTAGTACTGAAAACTAACTTCAGTGAATGGTGCATAGAAATCCTAACATTTCTAAAGTAACTGACCCTGTTTAACATCAATGTAAGTAGACTCCTATGGGACATGATGTATATTTTGACATTTATTTTTATTCAACACTGGTACATTACTATTTCTTCAGTTGATGCACATCATAGGATATATATTTCATCCTCAAATTCACAAATTTCTAGGCATTTGGTTCACTTTCAATCAAATCCTGCTTCAGAACACATGTATTCCTCCATGTTTCTTGACTGGTCTTTTCATGAGACTTCTTTCCAAACACATTATTTTGGATTTCCATAATCACTTTGGAACCAAAACTCACACACCCCTCATGGTAAACCATCACCGTAATATTACCATTAGATTTATAACTGGTTAAAATGAATGATCATGTATCAAAATAAGATTTCTTATATGTTTTCAGATATCAATTGAATCCATTATTTAAATTGGAACCAGTTATATTCTTTATTCACAGTATGGTCTATTCATGCATTATCTCTATACTCATAGACCCAGGGTACACCTATTTGTACCCCCGGATTCTAATTTATACGTCTTCAACGTATTGCTCTCAAAAATAGTGGAAGAAATACTCATGTCACCTGATCTACATATATATTATATCACAGTGATATTCTGAACACAAAATGCAAAGGTCACACTTATGATTGTACCTAAGCCTAATTGGAAAGTGAGCATGGATTAGTAAAACCATCCTTGTCTAGGTTGGCTAATGCTCTCAATTGTCAATTCGATTGGTGACAACACATTTGTTTCGGCCTAAGATTATATATTCAACCTCAACCCTGTTGAAAATATCTAATCCTATCACTCACTTTATACTTTGCCTAATTTCCTAATGTCTATATTCATATCTACTTTCCTACATATCTTCCCCAGTTCATCATTGTGACTGACTCTTCACATGTGCTGACGTTTACATTCACTCTCTAACAGACACCCTATTGCTAAAAAACTTTTGGTCCAAATATTATACTCACTATTCTTCCTAAACCTAATGACTATCTTTCTAATCCTACCTATTATCCCTTTTTTACTTGATCTTCTCTTCCACATTCAATCATCCAAGGTACAAGGTCCTATGCCATTGTATGTTGATTTATCAGAGACATATGTACAGAATGTATTTCAAAGCTAAGTATCCCAATCAAGGGCCCAATGCCCTTCTGGTCTTCAAATCTTACTTAGATTTCTGTTTTCATACATATATTTCACCTCTATATTATTATAAATATCACAGGTTCCCAATACCATTCTTCATCCAGCAGAATGATTTCTAACCCAAATTGAACATGTTCTTTACCCCAAGCATTCACTGTTTCCTCAATCTCACTTTACAGAACAGCAGGGACAGAGTTGGTCTTACAATACAGGAATGTAGGGGATCTTCCACATGCTGAGAACTTCCAAGGTCCATGCAGAAATGATCACTGGAGAAGACGTAGGCAGCTAGGAAGAACCTGAGAGAGTAAAAGTCATCTTCCATGGAAAACAACCTGGTCAGGATGAAGGGATGTGTCTGAATGCGCCTCTCTCTTCTTAATGTAGACAAGATGGACCAAACCAGGCCTGTGTGGAGAGCTTTTCCTGGGTGCCTATGAATGATATAACATCCTAGAATGATATACCATTCTAACTTGTGAAAGTGTCACAGGAAGCAGGGGCAGCCTCCATCTCATGGGACCCTTGGAAGCAACAGTTAGGACAAAGTGGTTTCCAAGGCAGTGACCTCATTCAGTTCCTGAAAGAAGTGACCTTACCACACTTCCTTTGTGATGGAACTCTCTGAAATTGGGATCCAGAAAGCTAAGCACCCAGAGGCAGTCCCAGTGCCAGTCCCAGTGGGCTCACTTGTTTGTATTTACCAAGGACAGAGTCAGTCTTTCTTGGTACCTACAGATGTGAGGATGTCCAATTGCCAGGAAAGCTCTGAAGGGGCTCTTTCCTGAGAAAGCAGGTAGTGGCTCACCCCTGGCTACTGACAACTTCACAGAATTGGCCAAGGAGGCCAGATGTGAGACAAGACAAGCCATTTCGGGGGAACCTAGTATGGCCCACCAGTCAGAGGACACTGCGGGTAGTCACAGACCTTTTTGGGGGAAGGAGGTGGCTTTGTGGTTGTGGGTGTGAGTTTCTGGTTTGGTCTCATGTTATGAGAAGAGCTAGGAAAGGCCGTTTGTTTGGTTTGGAGTGGACTGTTTCTAGCAAGTCTTTTGACAAGGCGAGTGTTGCTTGGTCTGTGTATCTCACTGTGTCCGTGGTTGTAGACATTAGAAAAGAGAATGCATCAATGGATGTGTCCTCTCTAGTAGAAATCTTCCAGCATTCATCCTGCCCAATTTATGAATGGACTGCGGCTTGCATTATCCATGGGCAAAGCCTACTATCTTCCTAAATTCCTGTTTTCTTCCTGAATTCTGGCCACTCTTCAGAACAGGCTCATGGTTTTGTGTCCAAGATATGTACCACCTCCAAGCTTGGTGACACGGCCATGTACTAGATAGCTGAATGGAATGGCGAGCATCTCAGAAAACTCAGATATCAGTGGGCCCATAAAAGTCTCAGTGGAGAAAATTCTGCTTTGGGCCTTTTGCTTACCTATTTTTCTGTTTCCCTGGAAGTCAGCAAGGTCTTTGACACAGGACACACCTTTGTGAAGCCTGAAGAAAACAGTTTTCAAATGGAAACGAATGGCCATCACTTGTGGCTCTTTGCTTAATTGCTTTGCAAAGGGATGTGTCTGAATCAGCCTCTTGGCCCTGTGTGAGGCTGTGGCTTAGATTGTCAGCACCTGATGGATCTCAGGAAAGATCCCATATGTGCATCCAAAGCCAATTTGGCAAAACAGCAGTCATTGTGGATGAAGTCTCTCGCCTTCCTCTGTAAGGTCCCTGAACTGCATCAAGTGAGAATAGGGATCCTTTGGGTCAAATGAGTTTTTCAAAGCCCTGCAGAGGCTAGCCATTATGTGCTTGTGTTTTCTCATGACTCCAATTTACACGAAAAATCTGTACCCCACCATCAGCAGGCCTCAAAGTTTAGAAGCTGAGCAGTATTAAAGGCAGGCCTATTTGATCACTCCTGGTTCAAAGAAGGGTGTCCAGGCCACCCTGACATTAGGCAAATGAGGGGCAAGGGAGCTTATTGTGGACACTGTCTTAGGCTACGACCCTCATGGAAACCTCAAGACAGAGGTTATGAGGATTGTCTATATGGAAGAAGTTGAGGGCCTTGTGGCAGTGTTTTGGTTTGAATTGTGGTCATTTGTATGGCGGTGGAAGAGATGAGTGGGTCCGCCTGGGCTTGAACTCTGGTGTGATTCCCCTTGGAGACTGAGTTCTGGAACTGACCTCAGAGAAGTATTGCCATGAATTGAGTTGGGATTTTCCGAGGACACGCATGAGAGTCCCCCCTGGATACTGAGATCGAAACCCAGGGTGACTTTCCACAGAACACTGGGAATCTCAGCCAGGATATCACATGATTTTATTCATAAAGACCTGGCAGCCATATTTGAGAGTCAAAACACACATGGACCTCACATCGTAGACCTCAGTGGGCCTGGTTTCATGTGACGTTTTTTGGCCACTCTTTGGGAAGCCTTGTTTGTGAGAGTTCTCCAGAGCTTTCATTGAAATGATCTTTCTCACCATTAAATGGTTCCTGAATGAATGGAAACCCACAGTGCCTCCAACTTAATCCTTTAAAAATGGCTAGATTAATACCATGAAATCTTTGAAATTCTCATAACCAGGTGGTACTGGAGAACCTTAGGATGTCCTGTTGCTGATCATGAGTTTACCAGAGAGGTGCCTTGATTGACGGCTTTCATGAAAATGATGAAGAACAGAGATGCCAGTGAGGTGGGGCCTGCTGAGTAGTGGCCTTAGAGCAGTGGTGTGCAGGTGTGTGATAAAACATCTGTGGTGGGGCCATGTGGATCTGCCATGGGCTTCCAAATGTCTTGTGACTGACATGGTGCAGCCAGCAGACCCTTATATGTAAAGGCATCTTGTTATATGGAGAGGTTTCAGAACAATGTTCAGAATCAGGTTGCTATGGTCAAGGGGCCAAGCTCTGTTGGATAAAAGCATGGTTGGTGCATTCTCCTAGGACCCTGACACACCACACGTGACAGAACTCCCTCCAGAACTCTGTCCCAGTTGATGTCCTTGTATTTCGTGAAGCAAATACCAAACTCCCAGTGAAGCAGCAAGAAACACCACGAAAAGTGGAGGATTACCAAATGGCTTCACAGTTCCCACGGGGAGATACTTAGCCCCCAGTGGCCACTGTTTACCTACAAAGAGAGAATTCAGCACTTCTGCCTCATGTTCATTGGAAAATCAAAAACCATGTCCTCCAGGTAACATAGATGCAGACCCAGATTTGATGGTCTCACTACAAAGAAAGCTAATGCTCCTGACAACAACATATATTTCAAGAGCCCAACCTCAGAGGCAGTTTCTCAAGAAGTCTTTAGGCCAGCAGAGCTCCATGTTTGTGGAGTGTTTATCCTCTCCCTTACTTATGGAAAATCCTCTACCACCAAAAAAGTTGTGAACTCCTGAGCATTTTTCATTCCACATATGTATTCAAAGATATTCTAACTCTTCTCCTCGAATTGGGTCTTACTTGGGGCAAGGGTATTGTCAAGGCATTTTTCTGGATGACAGTGGGAAGATTTTGTGTAGCACATATTTGCATACACATTGGATTCATTTTCCAATTTTCCATTCCAAATACTGAATTTCAGACACTAACACATACCCTACTAGACTCTGACAACAAATCCTAATATGATAGAAAAAAATAACCGAAACAGAATAGAAATACAAGCAGTTCAGAGGAGGCATGGTGTGTAGTTGGACAGGCCTTTTGCATTATAAAGGGTAGATGTTATGAATCTAGTCCAATTTATTCGTTCTCTATGTGTTTTAAAACTTAACAAATATGTGAATTCCTGTCTCCCTTTCTCTGCAGCCTATTCAGAACATGTATTTTTACATGCACATAGAGAATCCTACCTGGTTTTCCAGCTACATTCTTGTGAGGTGGCTGACTTGGCAGATACAAACTGTGAGAAGAAATCACTCCTCCTAAATGCTGTTGGAACTGAAAATCAACCTATGGGTGAGCTTCCTACTTCAACAACATGATACATACATCCATGTTCAGTAAAATAAATATTTCTGGATCTTGAGTTGATATATATTTCATGATGAATTTTAATTGGCATATATATTTTTAATTTTTAATGTCGCTCTGTGTGTGTTTTGTGTATATATATATATATATATATATATATATATATATATATACATGTATATATACACACACACACTCTCCAGATTTTTCAAAATATAAAATATGTGTGTCTTATTTTACACTCCCTGAATTCATGTTCATGTATGTGGATTTATAATGAACTTTTCACAAGATTATTCTCAGAAATATTCATCCACCTGAAATACATATTTGTTTCCTAGTACTGAAAACTAACTTGAGTGAATGGTGTATAGAAATCCTAACATTTCTACAGTAACTGACCATGTTTAACATCAATGCAAGTAGACTCCTAGGGGACATGATGTGTATTTTGACATTTATTTTTATTCAACACTGGTACATTACTCTTTCTCCAGTTGATGCACATCATAGGATATATATTTTAACTTCAAGTTCACAAATTTCTAGGCATTTGGTTCACTTTCAATCAAATCCTGCTTCCGAACACATGTATTCCTCCATGTTTCTTGACTGGTCTTTTCATGACACTTCTTTACAAACACATTACTTTGGATTTAAATAATCACTTTGGAACCAAAACTCACATACCACTCATGGTAAACCATCAACCTAATATTACCATTAGATGTATAACTGGTTAGAATGAATGATCCTGTATCAATATAAGATTTCTTATATGTTTTCAGATATCAATTCAATTCATTATTTAAATTGGAACCAGTTATATTCTTTATTCACAGTATGGTCTATTCATGCATTATCTCTATACTCATAGACCCAGGGTACACCTATTTTTACCCACGAATTCTAATTTATACATTTTCAACATATTGCACCCAAAAATAGTGGAAGAAATACTCATGTCACCTGATGTACATATATATTTTATCACAGTGATATTCTGAACACAAAATGCAAAGGTCACACTTATGGTTGTACCTAAGCCTAATTGGAAAATGAGCATGGATTACTAAAACTATCCTTGTCTAGGTTGGCTAATGCTCTCAAATGTCAATTCTATTGGTGACTACACATTTGTTTCTGCCTAAGATTATATATTCAACCTCAACCCTGTTGAAAATGTCTATTCCTATCACTCACTTTATACTTTGCCTAATTACCTAATGTGTATATTCATATCTGCTTTCCTACATATCTTCCCCAGTTGATCATTGTGACTGACTCTTCACATATGCTGACATTTACATTCACTCTCTAACAGACATTCTATTGTTAAAGAACTTTTGGTCCAAATATTATACTCACTCTTCTTCCTAAACCTACTGACTATCTTTCTAATCCTACCTACTATCCCTTTTTGACTTGATCTTCTCTTCTACATTCAATCATCCAAGGTACAAGGTCCTATGCCATTGTATGTTGATTTATCAGAGACATCTGCACAGAATGTAATTCAAAGCTAAGTATCCCAATCAGGGGCCCAATGCCCTTCTGGCCCTCAAATCTTACTTAGATTTCTGTTTTTATACATACATTTCACCTCTATATTATTATAAATATCACAGGTTCCCAATACCATTCTTCATCCAGCAGAATGATTTGTAACCCAAATTGAACATGTTCTTAACCCCAAGCATTCACTGTTTCCTCAATCTCACTTTACAGAAGAGCAGGGACAGAGTTGGTCTTACAATACAGGAATGTAGGGGATCTTCCACCTGCTGAGAACCTTTAAGGTCCATGCAGAAATGATCCCTAGAGAAGATGTAGGCAGCTA
The DNA here is from genome assembly GCF_052094955.1 of Ictidomys tridecemlineatus. NCBI lineage: Eukaryota > Metazoa > Chordata > Mammalia > Rodentia > Sciuridae > Ictidomys > Ictidomys tridecemlineatus. The sequence goes on along the minus strand of NC_135480.1, from coordinate 122,872,085 downwards.
GGAAGGACCTGAGAGAGTAAAAGTCATCTTCCGTGGAAAACAACCTGGTCAGGATGAAGGGATGTGTCTGAAGGAGCCTCTCTCTACTTCATGTAGACAAGATGGACCAAAAAAGGCCTGTGTGGAGAGCTTTTCCTGGGTGCCTATGGTTGATATACCATTCTAACTTGTGAAAGTCTCACAGGAAGCAGGGGCAGCCTCCATCTCATGGGACGTTGGAAACAACAGTTAGGACAAAGTGGTTTCCAATGCAGTGACCTCATTCAGTTCCTGAGGGAAGTGACCTCACCACACTTTCTTGGTGATGGAACTCTCTAAACTTGGGATCCAGGAATCCAGGCACCCAGAGGCAGTCCCAGTGCCAGTCCCAGTGGGCTCACTTGTTTGGATTTATCAAGGACAGAGTCAGTCTTTCTTGGTACCTACAGATGTGAGGATGGCCAATTGCCAGGAAAGCTCTGAAGGGGGTCTTTCCTGAGAAAGCAGGTAGTGGTTCACCCCTGGCTCCAGACAACTTCACAGAATTGGCCAAGGAGGCCAGATCTGAGACAAGACAGGCCATTTCGGGGGAATCTAGTATGGCCCACCAGTCAAAGGTCACTGCGGGTAGTCACAGACCTTTTGGGGGAAGGAGATGGCTTTGTGGGTGTGGGTGTGAGTTTGTGGTTTGGTCTCATGTTCTGAGAAGAGATAGGAAAGGGGGTTTGTTTGATTTGGAGTGGACTGTTTCTATCAAGTCTTTTGACACGGCGAGTGTTGCTTTGTCTGTGTATCCCACTGTGTCCGTGCTTGTAGACATTAGAAAAGAGAATGCATCAATGGATGTGTCCTGTCTAGTAGAAAGCTTCCAGCATTCATCCTGCCCAATTTATGAATGGACTGCGGCTAGCCTCTTCCATGGGGAAAACCTACTATCTTCCTTAATTCCTGTTTTCTTCCTGAATTCTGGCCACTCTTCAGAACAGGCTCATGGTTTTGTGTCCAAGATATGTACCACCTCCAAGCTTGGTGACATGGCCATGTACTAGATAGCTGAAAAAAATGGCGAGCATCTCAGAAAAAGTCTCAGTGTAGAAACTATACTTTGGGCCTTATCCTTACCTATTGTTCTGTTTCCCTGGATGTCAGCAAGGTCTTTGCCTCAGGACACACCTTTGTGAAGCCTGAAGAAAACAGTTTTCAAATGCAAACGAATGGGCATCACTTGTGGCTCTTTGCTTAATTGCTTTGCAAAGGGATGTGTCTGAATCAGCCTCTTGGCCCTGTGTGAGGCTGTGGCTTAGATTGTCAGCACCTGATGGATCTCAGGAAGGATCCCATATGTGCATCCAAAGCCAATATGGCAAAACAGCAGTCATTGTGGATGAAGTCTCTCGCCTTCCTCTGTAAGGTTCCTGACCTGCATCAAGTGAGAATAGGAATCCTTTGGGTCAAATGAGTTTTTCAAAGCCCTTCAGAGGCTAGCCATTATGTGCTTGTGTTTTCTCATAACTCCAATTTACACAAAAATGTGTACCCCACCATCAGCAGTCCTCAAAGTTTAGAAGCTGAGCAGTATTAAAGGCAGGCCATTTTGATCACTCCTGGTTCAAAGAAGGGTGTCCAGGCCACCCTGACATTAGGTAAATGAGGGGCAAGGGAGCTTATTGTGGACGCTGTCTTAGGCTGCGCCCCTCATGGAAACCTCCAGCCAGAGGTTATGAGGATTGTCTATATGGAAGACATTGAGAGCCTTGTGGCAGTGTTTTGGTTTGAATTGTGGTCATTTGTATGGCGGTGGAAGAGATGAGTGGGTCCGCCTGGGCTTGAACTCTGGTGTGATTCCCCTTAGAGACTGAATTCTGGAACTGACGTCAGAGCAGTATTGCCATGAATTGAGTTGGAATTTTCCGAGGCCACGCATGAGAGTACCTCTGAAAACTGAGATCAAAGCCCAGGATCACTTTCCACAGATCACTGGGAATCTCAGCCAGGATATCACATGATGTTATTCTTAAAGACCTGGAGGCAATAGTTGAGAGTCAAAACAAACATGTACCTTACAGCGTAGAGCTCAGTGGCCCTGGTTTCATGTGACTTTTTTTGGCCACTCTTTGGGAAGCCTTGTTTGTGAGAGTTCTCCAGAGCTTTTATTGAAAAGATCTTTCTCACTATTAAATGGTTCCTTAATGAATGGAAACCCACAGTGCCTCCAACTTCATCCTTTACAAATGGCTAGATAAATACCGTGCCATCTTTGAAATTCCCATGACCAGGTGGCACTGGAGAACCTTAGGATGTCCTGTTGCTGATCATGAGTTTACCAGACAGGTGCCTTGATTGACGGCTTTCATGAAAATGATGAAGAACAGAGATGCCAGTGAGGTGGGGCCTGCTCAGTAGTGGGCCTAGAGCAGTGGTGTGCAGGTGTGTGATAAAACATCTGTGATGGGGCCATGTGGATCTGCCATGCGCTTCCAAATGTCTTGTGACTGACATGGTGCAGCCAGCAGACCCTTATATGTAAAGGCATCTTGTTATATGGAGAGTTTCAGAACAATGTTCAGAATCAGGATGCTATGGTCAAGGGACCAAGCTCTGTGAGATAGAAGCATGCTTGGTGCATTCTCCTAGGACCCTGACACACCACACGTGACAGAACTACCTCCAGCACTGTGTCCAGTTGAAGTCCTTGTATTTCGTGAAGCAAATACCAAACTCCCAGTGAAGCAGCAAGAAACACCACGAAAAATGGCGGATGACCAAATGGCTTCACAGTTCCCACGGGGAGATACTTATCCCCCAGTGGCCACAGTTTACCTACAAAAAGACAATTCAACACTTCTGCCTCATGTTCATTGGAAAATCAGAAACCATGTCCTCCAGGTCACATAGATGCAGACCCAGCTTTGATGGTCTCACTACAAAGGAAGCTAATGCTCCTGACAACAACATATATTTCAAGAGCCCAACCTCAGAGGCAGTTTCTCAAGAAGTCTTTAGGCCAGCAGTGCTCTATGTTTGTGGAGTGTTTATCCTCTCCCTTACTTATGGAAACTCCTCTACCACCTCCAAAGTTGTGAACTCCTGAGCATTTTTCATTCCACATATGTATTCAAATATTTTCTAACTCTTCTCCTCGAATTGCATCTTACTTGGGGCAAGGGTATTCTCAAGGCATTTTTCTGGATGACAGTGGGAAGATTTTTTGTAGCACATATTTGCATACACATTGGATTCATTTTCCTATTTTCCATTCCAAATACTCAATCCCTGACACTAACCCATACCCTAATAGACTCTGACTACAAATCCTAATATGATAGAAAAAAATAACCCAAACAGAATAGAAATACAAGCAGTTAAGAGGAGGCATGGTGTGTAGTTGGACAGGCCTTTTGCATTATAAAGGGTAGATGTAATGAATCTATTCCAATGTAATAGTTCTTCATGTGTTTTTAAACTTAACAAATATGTGAATTTCTGTCTCCTTTTCTCTGCAACCTATTCAGAACATGTATTTTTACATGCACATATAAAATCCTACCTGGTTTCCCAGCTACATTCTTGTGAGGTGGCTGACTTGGCAGATACAAACTGTGAGAAGATATCACTCCTCCTAAATGCTTTTGGAACTGAAAATCAACCTATGGGTGAGCTTCCTACTTCAACAACATGATACATACATCCATGTTTAGTAAAATAAATATTTCTGGATCTTGGAATGATATATATTTCATGATGAATTTGAATTGGCATATATATTTTTACTTCTTAATGTCTCTCTGTGTGTGTTTTGTGTATATATATGTGTATATATACACACACACTCTCCAGATTTTTCAAAATATAAAATATGTGTGTCTTATTTTACACTCCCTGAATTCATGTTCATGTATGTGGATTTATAATCAACTTTTTACAAGATTATTCTCAGAAATATTCATCCTCCTGAAATACATATTTGTTTCCTAGTACTGAAAACTAACTTCAGTGAATGGTGCATAGAAATCCTAACATTTCTACAGTAACTGACCCTGTTTAACATCAATGCAAGTAGACTCCTATGGGACATGATGTGTATTTTGACATTTATTTTTATTCAACACTGGTACATTACTCTTTCTTCAGTTGATGCACATCATAGGATATATATTTCATCCTCAAGTTCACAAATTTCTAGGCATTTGGTTCACTTTCAATCAAATCCTGATTCAGAACACATGTATTCCTCCATGTTTCTTCACTGGTCTTTTCATGAGACTTCTTTCCAAACACATTATTTTGGATTTCCATAATCACTTTGGAACCAAAACTCACACACCCCTCATGGTAAACCATCACCCTAATATTACCATTTGATGTATAACTGGTTGGAATGAATCATCGTGTATCAATATAAGATTTCTTATATGTTTTCAGATATCAATTCAATCCATTATTTAAATTGGAACCAGTTATATTCTTTATTCACAGTATGGTCTATTCAAGCATTATCTCTATACTCATAGATCCAGGGTACGTTTATATTTCCCCCCGAATTCTAATTTATACGTCTTCAACATATTGCTCCCAAAAATAGTGGAAGAAATACTCATGTCACCTGATGTACATATATATTTTATCACAGTGATATTCTGAACACAAAATACAAAGGTCACACTTATGATTGTACCTAAGCATAATTGGAAAGTGAGCATGGATTACTAAAACCATCCTTGTCTAGGTTGGCTAATGCTCTCAAATGTCAATTCTATTGGTGTCTACACATTTGTTTCTGCCAAAGATTATATATTCTACCTCAACCCTGTTGAAAATGTCTAATCCTATCACTCACTTTATACTTTTCCTAATTTCCTAATGTCTATATTCATATCTGCTTTCCTACATATCTTCCCCAGTTCATCATTGTGACTGACTCTTCACATGTGCTGACATTTACATTCACTCTCTAACAGACACCCTATTGCTAAAGAACTTTTGGTCCAAATATTATACTCACTCTTCTTCCTAAACCTACTGACTATCTTTCTAATCCTACCTGCTATCCCTTTTTGACTTGATCTTCTCTTCTACATTCAATAATCCAAGGTACAAGGTCCTATGCCATTGTATGTTGATTTATCAGAGACATCTGTACAGAATGTAATTCAAAGCTAAGTATCCCAATCAAGGGCCCAATGCCCTTCTGGCCTTCAAATCTTACTTAGATTTCTGTTTTCATACATATATTTCACCTCTATATTATTATGAATATCACAGGTTCCCAATACCATTCTTCATCCAGCAGAATGATTTCTAACCCAAATTGAACATGTTCTTAACCCCAAGCATTCACTGTTTTCTCAATCTCACTTTACAAAAGAGCAGGGACAGAGTTGGTCTTACAATACAGGAATGTAGGGGATCTTTCACCTGCTGAGAATCTTCAAGGTCCATGCAGGAATGATCCCTGGAGAAGATGTTGGAAGCTCGGAAGGTCCTGAGAGAGGACAAGTCATCTTCCGTGGCAAACAACCTGGTCAGGATGAAGGGATGTGTCTGAATGAGCCTCTCTCTTCTTCATGTAGACAAGATGGACCAAACCAGGCCTGTGTGGAGAGCTTTTCCTGGGTGCCTATGGTTGTTATACCATTCTAACTTTTGAAAGTGTCACAGGAAGCAGGGGCAGCCTCCATCTCATGGGACCCTTGGAAACAACAGTTAGGACAAATTGGTTTCCAAGGCAGTGACCTCATTCAGTTCCTGAAGGAAGTGACCTCACCACACTTCCTTGGTGATGGAACTCTCTGACCTTGGGATCCAGGAAGCCAGGCACCCAGAGGCAGTCCCAGTGCCAGTTCCAGTGGTCTCACTTGTTTGGATTTACCAAGGACAGAGTCAGTCTTTCTTGGTACCTACAGATGTGAGGATGGCCAATTGCCAGGAAAGCTCTGAATGGGGTCTCTCCTGAGAAAGCAGGTAGTGGCTCACCCCTGGCTCCTGACAACTTCACAGAATTGGCCAAGGAGGCCAGATCTGAGACAAGACAGGCCATATCGGGGGAACATAGTATGGCCCACCAGTCAAAAGACACTGCGGGTAGTCACAGATCTCCTTGGGGAAGGAGGAGGCTTTTTGGGTGAGGGTGTGTGTTTGTGGTTTGGTCTCATGTTCTGAGAAGAGGTAGACAAGACGGTTTGTTTGGTTTGGAGTGGACTGTTTCTAGCAAGTCTTTTGAAAAGGCGAGTGTTGCTTTGTCTGTGTATCACACTGTGTCTGTGGTTGTAGACATTAAAAAAGAGAATGCATCAATGGATGTGTCCTGTCTAGTAGAAAGCTTCCAGCATTCATGCTGCCCAATTTATTAATGGACTGCAGCTTGCCTTTTCTATGGGCAAAACCTACTATCTTCCTAAATTCTTGTTTCCTTCCTAAATTCTTGCCACTCTTCATAATAGGCTCATGGTTTTGTGTCCAAGATATGTACCACCTCCAAGCTTGGTGACATGGCCATGTACTAGATAGCTGAAAGGAATGGTGAGCATCTCAGAAAACTCAGATATCAGTGGGCCCATTAAAGTCTCAGTGGAGAAACCCTGCTTTGGGCCTTTTGCTTACCTATTGTTCTGTTTCCCTTGTTGTCAGCAAGGTCTTTTCCTCAGGAAACACCTTTGTGAAGCCTGAAGAAAACAGTTTTCAAATGCAAACGAATGGGCATCACTTGTAGCTCTTTGCTTAATTGCTTTGCAAACGGATGTGTCTGAATCAGAATCTTGGCCCTGTGTGAGGCTGCGGCTTAGATTGTCAGCACCTGATGGATCTCAGGAAAGATCCCATATGTGCATCCAAAGCCAATATGGCAAAACAGCAGTGATTGTGGATGAAGTCTCTCGGCTTCCTCTGTAAGGTCCCTGACCTGCATCAAGTGAGAATAGGGATCCTTTGGGTCAAATGAGTTTTTCAAGCCCTGCAGAGGCTAGCCATTATGTGCTTGTGTTTTCTCATGACTCCAATATACACAAAAAATCTGTACCCTACCATCAGCAGGCCTCAAAGTTTAGAAGTTGAGCAGTATTAAAAGCAGGCCTATTTGATCACTCCTGGTTCAAAGAAGGGTGTCCAGGCCACCCTGACATTAGGCAAATGATGGGCAAGGGAGCTTATTGTGGACACTGTCTTTGGCTGCGACCCTCATGGAAACCTCCAGCCAGAGGTTATGAGGATTGTCTATATAGAAGAAGTTGAGGGCCTGGTGGCAGTGTTTTGGTTTGACTTGTGGTCATTTGTATGGCATTGGAAGAGATGACTGGGTCCGCCTGGGCTTTAACTCTGGTGTGATTCCCCTTGGAGACTGAGTTCTGGAACTGAACTCAGAGAAGTATTGCCATGAATTGAGTTGGGATTTTCCGAGGCCACGCATGAGAGTTCCCCCTGGAAACTGAGATCGAAGCCCAGGGTGACTTTCCACAGAACACTGGGAATCTCAGCCAGGATATCACATGATTTTATTCTTAGAGATCTGGCAGCAATATTTGAGAGTCAAAACACACATGGACCTCACATTGTAGACCTCAGTGGGCCTGGTTTCATGTGACGTTTTTTGGCCACTCTTTGGGAAGCCTTGTTTGTGAGAGTTCTCCAGAGCTTTCATTGAAATGATCTTTCTCACCATTAAATGGTTCCTGAATGAATGGAAACCCACAGTGCCTCCAACTTCATCCTTTAAAAATGGCTAGATAAATACCGTGCAATCTTTCAAATTCCCATGACCAGATGGCACTGTAGAATCCTAGGATGTCCTGTTGCTGATCATGAGTTTACCAGAGAGGTGCCTTGATTGACGGCTTTCATGAAAATGATGAAGAACAGAGATGCCAGTGAGGTGGGGCCGGCTGAGTAGTGGGCCTAGAGCAGTGGTGTGCAGGTGTGTGATAAACATCTGTGGTGGGGCCATGTGGATGTGCCATGGGTTTCCAAATGTCTTGTGACTGACATGGTGCAGCCAGCAGACCCTTATATGTAAAGGCTTCTTGTTATATGGAGAGGTTTCAGAACAATGTTCAGAATCAGGTTGCTATGGTCAAGGGGCCAAGCTCTGTGGGATAGAAGCTTGCTTGGTGCTTTCTCCTAGGACCCTGAAACACCACACGTGAACGAACTCCCTCCAGCACTGTGTCCCAGTTGACGTCCTTGTATTTTGTGAAGCAAATACCAAACTCCCAGTGAAGCAGCAAGAAACACCACAAAAAGTGGAGGATGACCAAATGGCTTCACAGTTCCCACGGGGAGATACTTAACCCCCAGTGGCCACAGTTTACCTACAAAGAGAGAATTCAGCACTTCTGCCTCATGTTCATAGGAAAATCAGAATCCGTGTCCTCCAGGTCACATAGATGCAGTCCCAGGTTTGATGGTCTCACTACAAAGGAAGCTAATGCTCCTGACAACAACATATATTTCAAGAGCCCAACCTCAGAGGCAGTTTCTCAAGAAGTCTTTAGGCCAGCAGAGCTCCATGTTTGTGGAGTGTTTATCCTCTCAAGTACTTATGGAAACTCCTCTACCAACTCCAAAGTTGTGAACTCCTGAGCATTTTTCATTCCACATATGTATTCAAAGATTTTCTATCTCTTCTTCTCGAATTCTGTCTTACTTGGTGTAAGGGTTTTGTCAAGGCATTTTTCTGGATGACAGTGGGAAGATTTTTTGTAGCACATATTTGCATACACATTGGATTCATTTTCCTACTTTCCATTCCAAATACTGAATCCCTGACACTAACCAATCCCCAATTAGACTCTGAATACAAATGCTAATATGATAAAAAAAAAAATAACCCAAACAGAATAGAAATACAAGGAGTTCAGAGGAAGCATGGTGTGTAGTTGGACAGGCCTTTTGCATTATAAATTGTAGATGTTATGAATCTAGTCCAATGTAATAGTTCTCCATGTGTTTTTGAACTTAACAAATGTGTGAATTCCTGTCTCCCTTTCTCTGCAGCCTATTCAGCACATTTATTTTTACATTCACATAGAGAATCCTACCTGGTTTCCCAGCTACATTCTTGGGAGGTGGCTGACTTGGCAGATACAAACTGTGAGAAGAAATCACTCCTAAATGCTGTTGGAACTGAAAACTAACCTATGGGTGAGCTTCCTATTTCAACAACATGATACATACATCCATGTTCAGTAAAATAAATATTTCTGGATCTTGGGATGATATATATTTCATGATGAATTTAACTTGGTATATATATATATATATATATATATATATATATATATATGTATATATACACACACACACTCTCCAGATTTTTCAAAATATAAAATATGTGTGTCTTATTTTACACTCCCTGAATTCATGTTCATGTATGTGGATTTATAATCAACTTTTCACAAGATTATTCTCAGAAATATTCATCCACCTGAAATACATATTTGTTTCCTAGTACTGAAAACTAACTTCAGTGAATGGTGCATAGAAATCCTAACATTTCTACAGTAACTGACCCTGTTTAACATCAATGCAAGTAGACTCCTATGGGACATGATGTGTATTTTGACATTGATTTTTATTCAACACTGGTACATTACTATTTCTTCAGTTGATGCACATCATAGGATATATATTTCATCCTCAAGTTCACAAATTTCTAGGCATTTGGTTCACTTTCAATCAAATCCTGCTTCAGAACACATGTATTCCTCCATGTTTCTTGACTGGTCTTTTCATGAGACTTCTTTCTAAACACATTATTTTGGATTTCCATAATCACTTTGGAACCAAAACTCACACACCCCTCATAGTAAACCATCACCCTAATATTACCATTAGATGTATAACTGGTTGGAATGAATCATCGTGTATCAATATAAGATTTCTTATATGTTTTCAGATATCAATTCAATCCATTATTTAAATTGGAACCAGTTATATTCTTTATTCACAGTATGGTCTATTCATGCATTATCTCTATACTCATAGACCCAGGGTACACCTATTTGTACCCCCGAATTCCAATTTATACGTCTTCAACGTATTGCTCCCAAAAATAGTGGAAGAAATACTCATGTCACCTGATCTACATATATATTTTATCAAATGATATTCTGAACACAAAATGCAAAGGTCACACTTATGATTGTACCTAAGCCTAATTGGAAAGTGAGCATGGATTACAAAAACCATCCTTGTCTAGGTTTGCTAATGCTCTCAAATGTCAATTCTATTGGTGACTACACATTTGTTTCTGCCTAAAATTATATATTCAACCTCAACCCTGTTGAAAATGTCTAATCCTATCACTCACTTTATACTTTTCCAAATTTCTTAATGTCTATATTCATATCTGCTTTCCTACATATCTTCCCCAGTTCATCATTGTGACTGACACTTCACATGTGCTGACATTTACATTCACTCTCTAACAGACACCCTATTGCTAAAGAACTTTTGGTCCAAATATTATACTCACTCTTCTTCCTAAACCTACTGACTATCTTTCTAATCCTACCTACTATCCCTTTTTGACTTGATCTTCTCTTCTACATTCAATCATCCAAGGTACAAGGTCCTATGCCATTGTATGTTGATTTATCAGAGACATCTGTACAGAATGTAATTCAAAGGTAAGTATCCCAATCAAGGGCCCAATGCCCTTCTGGCCTTCAAATCTTACTTAGATTTCTGTTTTCATACATATATTTCACCTCTATATTACTATAAATATCACAGGTTCCCAATACCATTCTTCATCCAGCATTATGATTTCTAACCCAAATTGAACATGTTCTTAACCCCAAGCATTCACTGTTTCCTCAATCTCACTTTAAAAAAGAGCAGGGACAGAGTTTGTCTTACAATACAGGAATGTAGGGGATCTTTCACCTGCTGAGAACCTTCAAGGTCTATGCAGAAATGATCCCTGGAGAAGATGTTGGAAGCTCGGAAGGTCCTGAGAGAGGACAAGTCATCTTCCGTGGCAAACAACCTGGTCAGGATGAAGGGATGTGTCTGAATGAGCCTCTCTCTTCTTCATGTAGACAAGATGGACCAAACCAGGCCTGTGTGGAGAGCTTTTCCTGGGTGCCTATGGTTGATATACCATTCTAACTTTTGAAAGTGTCACAGGAAGCAGGGGCAGCCTCCATCTCATGGGATCCTTGGAAACAACAGTTAGGACAAAGTCGTTTCCAAAGCAGTGACCTCATTCAGTTCCTGAAGGATGTGACCTCACCACACTTCCTTTGTGATGGAACTCTCTGAACTTCGGATCCAGGAAGCCAGGCACCCAGAGGCAGTCCCAGTGCCAGTCCCAGTGGGCTCACTTGTTTGGATTTACCAAGGACAGAGTCAGTCTTTCTTGGTACCTACAGATGTTAGGATGGCCAATTGCCAGGAAAGCTCTGAATGGGGTCTTTCCTGAGAAAGCAGGTAGTGGCTCACCGCTGGCTCCTGACAACTTTACAGATGGCCAAGTAGGCCAGATCTGAGACAAGACAGGCCATTTCGGGGGAACCTAGTATGGCCCACCAGTCAGAGGAAACTGCAGGTAGTCACAGACCTCCTTGGGGGAAGGATGTGGCTTTGTGGGTGTGGGTGTGAGTTTGTGGTTTGGTCTCATGTTCTGAGAAGAACTAGGAAAGGCGGTTTGTTTGGTTTGGAGTGGACTGTTTCTAGCAAGTCTTTTGACAAGGCGAGTGTTGCTATGTCTCTGTATCGCACTGTGTCCCTGGTTGTAGATATTAGAAAAGAGAATGCATCAATGGATGTGTCCTGTCAATTAGAAAGGTTCCAGCATTCATCCTGCTCAATTTATGAATGGACTGCGGCTTGCCTTATCCATGGGCAAAACCTACTATCTTCCTAAATTCCTGCTTTCTTCCTGAATTCTGGCCACTCTTCAGAATAGGCTCATGGTTTGGTGTCCAAGATATGTACCACCTCTAAGCTTGGTGACATGGCCATGTACTAGATAGCTGAAAGGAATGGCGATCATCTCAGAAAACTCAGATATCAGTGGGCCCATTAAAGTTTCAGTGGAGAAACCCTGCTTTGGGCCTTTTGCTTACCTATTGTTCTGTTTCCCTGGATGTCAGCAAGGTCTTTGCCTCAGGACACAACTTTGTGAAGCCTGAAGAAAACAGTTTTCAAATGCAAACGAATGGGCATCACTTGTGGCTCTTTGCTTAATTGCTTTGCAAAGGGATGTGTCTGAATCAGAATCTTGGCCCTGTGTGAGGCTGTTGCTTAGATTGTCAGCACCTGATGGATCTCAGGAAAGATCCCATATGTGCATCCAAAGCCAATATGGCAAAACAGCAGTCAGTGTGGATGAAGTCTCTCGCCTTCCTCTGTAAGGTTCCTGACCTGCATCAAATGAGAATAGGGATTCTTTGGGTCAAATGAGTTTTCAAAGCCCTGCAGAGGCTAGCCATTATGTGCTTGTGTTTTCTCATGACTCCAATTTACACAAAAAATCTGTACCCCACCATCAGCAAGCCTCAAAGTTTAGAAGCTGAGCAGTATTAAAGGCAGGCCTATTTGATCACTCCTGGTTCAAAGAAGGGTGTCCAGGCCACCCTGAAATTAGGCAAATGTGGGGCAAAGGAGTTTATTGTGGACACTGTCTTAGGCTGCCCCCCTCATGGAAACATCCAGCCAGAGGTTATGAGGATTGTCTATATGGAAGAAGTTGAGGGCCTTGTGGCAGTGTTTTGGTTTGAATTGTGGTCATTTGTATGGCAGTGGAAGAGATGACTGGGTCCGTCTGGGCTTAAACTCTGGTGTCATTCCCCTTAATGACTGAGTTCTGGAACTGACCTCAGAGAAGTATTGCAATGAATTGAGTTGGGATTTTCCGAGGCCACGCATGAGAGTCCCCCCTGGAAACTGAGATGGAAACCCAGGGTGACTTTCCACAGAACACTGGGAATCTCAGCCTGGATATCACATGATTTTATTCTTAAAGACCTGGCAGCCATTTTTGAGAGTCAAAACACACATGGACCTCACATTGTAGACCTCAGTGGGCCTGGTTTCATGTGACGTTTTTTGGCCACTCTTTGGGAAGCCTTGTTTGTGAGAGTTCTCCAGAGCTTTCATTGAAATGATCTTTCTCACCATTAAATGGTTCCTGAATGAATGGAAACCCACAGTGCCTCCAACTCCATCCTTTAAAAATGGCTAGATAAATACCGTGCAACCTTTAAAATTCCCATGACCAGGTGGCACTGGAGAACCTTAGGATGTCCTGTTCCTGATCATGAGTTTACCAGACAGGTGCCTTGATTGACGGCTTTCATGAAAATGATGAAGAACAGAGATGCCAGTGAGGTGGGGCCGGCTGAGTAGTGGGCCTAGAGCAGTGGTGTGCAGGTGTGTGATAAAACATCTGTGTTGGGGCCATGTGGATCTGCCATGGGCTTCCAAATGTCTTGTGACTGACATGGTGCAGCCAGCAGACCCTTATATGTAAAGGCATCTTGTTATATGGAGAGGTTTCTGAACAATGTTCAGAATCAGGTTGCTATGGTCAAGGGGCCAAGCTCTGTGGGATAGATGCTTGCTTGGTGCTTTATCCTAAGACCCTGACACACCACACGTGACAGAACTCCCTCCAGCACTGTGTCCCAGTTGAAGTCCTTGTATTTCGTGAAGCAAATACCAAACTCCCAGTGAAGCAGCAAGAAACACCACGAAAAATGGAGGATGACCAAATGGCTTCACAGTTCCCACGGGGAGATACTTAGCCCCCAGTGGCCACAGTTTACCCACAAACAGAGAATTCAGCACTTCTGCCTCATGTTCATTGGAAAATCATCATCCATGTCCTCCAGGTCACATAGATGCAGACCCAGCTTTGATGGTCTCACTACAAAGGAAGCTAATGCTCCTGACAACAACATATATTTCAAGAGCCCAACCTCAGAGGCAGTTTCTCAAGAAGTCTTTAGGTCAGCAGAGCTCCATGTTTGTGGAGTGTTTATCCTCTCCCTTACTTATGGAAACTCCTCTACCACCTCCAAAGTTGTGAACTCCTGAGCATTTTTCATTCCACATATGTATTCAAAGATTTTCTAACTCTTCTCCTCGAATTGCGTCTTACTTGGGACAAGGGTTTTGTCAAGGCATTTTTCTGGATGACAGTGGGAAGATTTTGTGTAGCACATATTTGCATACACATTGGATTCATTTTCCTATTTTCCATTCCAAATACTGAATCCCTGACACTAACCAATCCACAATTAGACTCTGAATACAAATTCTAATATGATAAAAAAATAACCCAAACAGAATAGAAATACAAGGAGTTCAGAGGAAGCATGGTGTGTAGTTGGACAGTCCTTTTGCATTATAAATTGTAGATGTTATGAATCTAGTCCAATGTAATAGTTCTCCATGTGTTTTTGAACTTAACAAATGTGTGAATTCCTGTCTCCCTTTCTCTGCAGCCTATTCAGCACATGTATTTTTACATTCACATAGAGAATCCTACGTGATTTCCCAGCTACATTCTTGGGAGGTGGCTGACTTGGCAGATACAAACTGTGAGAAGAAATCACTCCTAAATGCTGTTGGAACTGAAAACTAACCTATGGGTGAGAGCTTCCTATTTCAACAACATGATACATACATCCATGTTCAGTAAAATAAATATTTCTGGATCTTGGGATGATATATATTTCATGATGAATTTCACTTGGTATACATATACATATATATATATATATATATATATATATACACACACACACTCTCCAGATTTTTCAAAATATAAAATATGTGTGTCTTATTTTAAACTTTCTGAATTCATGTTCATGTATGTGGATTTATAATCAACTTTTCACAAGATTATTCTCAGAAATATTCATCCACCTGAAATACATATTTGTTTCCTAGTACTGAAAACTAACTTCAGTGAATGGTGCATAGAAATCCTAACATTTCTACAGTAACTGACCCTGTTTAACATCAATGCAAGTAGACTCCTATGGGACACGATGTGTATTTGGACATTTATTTTCATTCAAAACTGGTACATTACTATTTCTTTAGTTGATGCACATCATAGGATATATATTTCATCCTCAAGTACATATATATGTAGGCATTTGGTTCACTTTCAATCAAATCCTGCTTCAGAACACATGTATTCCTCCATGTTTCTTGACTGGTCTTTTCATGAGACTTCTTTCCAAACACATTATTTTGGATTTCCATAATCACTTTGGAACCGAAACTCACACATCCCTCATGGTAAACCATCACCCTAATATTACCATTAGATGTATAACTGGTTGGAATGAATGATCATGTATCAATATAAGATTTCTTATATGTTTTCAGATATCAATTCAATCCATTATTTAATTGGAACCAGGTACATTCTTTATTCACAGAATGGTCTATTCATGCATTATCTCTATACTCATAGACCCAGGGTACACCTATTTGTACCCCCGAATTCTAATTTATACATCTTCAATGTATTGCTTCCAAAAATAGTGGAAGAAATACTCATGTCACCTGATCTACATATATATTTTATCACAGTGATATTCTGAACACAAAATGCAAAGGTCACACTTATGATTGTACCTAAGCCTAATTGGAAAGTGAGCATGGATTACTAAAACCATCCTTGTCTAGGTTGGCTAATGCTCTCAAATGTCAATTCTATTGGTGACTACGTATTTGTTTCTGCCTAGGATTATATATTGAACCTCAACCCTTTTGAAAATGTCTAATCCTATCACTCACTTTATACTTTGCCTAATTTCCTAATGTCTATATTCATATCTGATTTCCTACATATCTTCCCCAGTTCATCATTGTGACTGACTCTTCACATGTGCTGACATTTACATTCACTCTCTAACAGACACCCTATTGCTAAAAAAATTTTGGTCCAAATATTATATTCCCTCTTCTTCCTAAACCTAATGACTATCTTTCTAATCCTACCTACTATCTTTTTTTGACTTGATCTTCTCTTCCACATTCAATCATCCAATGTACAATGTCCTATGCCATTGTATGTTGATTTATCAGAGACATCTGTACAGAATGTAATTCAAAGCTAAGTACCCCAATCAAGGGCCCAATGCACTTCTGGCCTTCAAATCTTACTTAGATTTTTGTTTTCATACATATATTTCACCTCTCTATTATTATAAATATCACAGGTTCCCAATACCATTCTTCATCCAGCAGAATGATTTCTAACCCAAATTGAACATATTCTTTACCCCAAGCATTCACTGTTTCCTCAATCTCACTTTACAGAAGAGCAGGGACAGAGTTGGTCTTAAAATACAGGAATGTAGGGGATCTTCCACCTTCTGAGAACTTCCAAGGTCCATGCAGAAATGATCACTGGAGAAGATGTAGGCAGCTAGGAAGGACGTGAGAGAGTAAAAGTCATCTTCCGTGGCAAACAACCTGGTCAGGATGAAGGGATGTGTCTGAATGAGCCTCTCTCTTCTTAATGTAGACAAGATGGACCAAACCAGGCCTGTGTGGAGAGCTTTTCCTGGGTGCCTATGGTTGATATACAATTCTAACTTGTGAAAGTGTCACAGGAAGCAGGGGCAGCCTCCATCTCATGGGACCCTTGGAAGCATCAGTTAGGACAAAGTGGTTTCCAAGGCAGTGACCTCATTCAGTTCCTGAAGGAAGTGACCTCACCACACTTCCTTGGTGATGGAACTCTCTGAACATGGGATCCAGGAAGCCAGGCACCCAGAGGCAGTCCCAGTGCCAGTCCCAGTGGGCTCAGTTGTTTGGATTTACCAAGGACAGAGTCAGTCTTTTTTGGAACCTACAAATGTGAGGATGGCCTATTGCCAGGAAAGCTATGAAGGGGGTCTTTCCTGAGAAAGCAGGTAGTGTCTCACTCCTGGCTCCTGACAACTTCACAGAATTGGCCAAGGAGGCCAGATCTGAGACAAGACACGCCATTTCGGGGTAACATAGTATGGCCCACCAATCAGAGGAAACTGCGGGTAGTCACAGACCTCCTTGGAAGAAGGAGGTGGCATTGTGGGTGTGGGTGTGAGTTTGTGGTTTGGTCTCATGTTCTGAGAGGAGGTAGGAAAGGTGGCTTGTTTGGTTTAGAGTGGACTGTTTTTAGCAATTCTTTTGAAAAGGCGAGTGTTGCTTTGTCTGTGTATCGCACTGTGTCAATGGTTGTAGACATTAAAAAAGAGAATGCATCAATGGATGTGTCCTGTCTAGTAGAAAGCTTCCAGCATTCATGCTGCCCAATTTATGAATGGACTGAGGCTTGCCTTATCCATTGGCAAAACCTACTATCTTCCTAAATTCCTGTTTTCTTCCTGAATTCTGGCCACTCTTCAGAATAGTCTCATGGTTTTGTGTCCACGATATGTACCACCTCCACGCTTGGTGACATGGCCATGTACTAGATAGCTGAAAGGAATGGAGAGCATCTCAGAAAACTCAGATATCAGTGGGCCCATTAAAGTATCAGTGGAGAAACCCTGCTTTGGGCCTTTTGCTTACCTATTGTTCTGTTTCCCTGGATGTCAGCAAGGTCTTTGCCTCAGGACACACCTTTGTGAAGCCTGAAGAAAACAGTTTTCAAATCCAAAGGAATGGGCATCACTTGTGGCCCTTTTCTTAATTGCTTTGCAAAGAAATGTGTCTGAATCAGCCTCTTGGCCCTGTGTGAGGCTGTGGGTTAGATTGTCAGCACCTGATGGATCTCAGGAAAGATCCCATATGTGCATCCAAAGCCAATATGGCAAAACAGCAGTCATTGTGGATGAAGTATCTCGCCTTCCTCTGTAAAGTCTCTGACCTGCATCAAGTGAGAATAGGGATCCTTTGGGTCAAATGAGTTTTTCAAAGCCCTGCAGAGGCTAGCCATTATGTGCTTGTGTTTTCTCATGACTCCAATTCACACAAAAAAATCTGTACCCCACCATCAGCAGGCCTCAAAGTATAGAAGCTGAGCTGTATTAAAGGCAGGCCTACTTGATCACTCTTGGATCAAAGGAATGGTGTCCAGGCCACTCTAACATTAGGCAAATGAGGGTCAAGGGAGCTTATTGTGGACACTGTCTTAGGATGCGCCCCTCATGAAAACCTCCAGCCAGAGTTTATGAGAATGACTATCCTCATATGGAAGAAGTTGAGGGCCTTGTGGCAGTGTTTTGCTTGGAATTGTGGTCATTTGTATGGCGGTGAAAGAGATGAGTGGGTCCGCCTGGGCTTGAACTCTGGTGTGATTCCCCTTGGAGACTGAGTTCTGGAACTGACCTCAGAGATGTATTGCCATGAATTGAGTTGGGATTTTCTGAGGCCACGCATGAGAGTCCCCCCGGGAAACTGAGATGGAAGCCCAGGGTGACTTTCCACAGAACACTGGGAATCTCAGCCTGGATATCACATGATTTTATTTTTAAAGACCTGGCAGCCATAGTTGAGAGTCAAAACACACATGGACCTCACATTGTAGACCTCAGTGGGCCTGGTTTCATGTGACGTTTTTTGGCCACTCTTTAGGAAGCCTTGTTTGTGAGAGTTCTCCAGAGCTTTCATTGAAATGATCTTTCTCACCATTAAATGGTTCCTGAATGAATGGAAACCCACAGGGCCCCCAACTTTATCCTTTAAAAATAGCTAGATAAATACCGTGCAATCTTTGAAATTCCCATTTCCAGGTGGCACTGGAGAACCTTAGGATAACCTGATGCTGATCATGAGTTTACCAGACAGGTGCCTTGATTGAAGGCTTTCATGAAAATGATGAAGAACAGAGATGCCAGTGAGGTGGAGCCTGCTGAGTAGTGGGCCTAGAGCAGTGGTTTGCAGGTGTGTGATAAAACATCTGTGGTGGGGCCATGTGGATCTGCCATGGGCTTCCAAATGTCTTGTGACTGACATGGTGCAGCCAGCAGACCCTTACATGTAAAGGCATCTTGTTATATGAAGAGGTTTCAGAACAATATTCAGAACCAGGTTGCTATGGTCAAGGGGCAAAGCTCTGTGGGATAGAAGCATGGTTGGTGCATTCTCCTAGGACCCTGACACAACACACGTGACAGAGCTCCCTCCAGCACTGTGTGCCAGTTGAAGTCCTTGTATTTCATGAAGCAAATACCAAACTCCCAGTGAAGCAGCAAGAAACACCACGAAAAGTGGAGGATGACCAAATGGCTTCACAGTTCCCACGGGGAGATACGTAGACCTCAGTGGCCACAGTTTACCTTAAAAGAGACTATTCAGCACTTCTGCCTCATGTTCATTGGAAAATCAGAAACCAAGTCCTCCAGGTCACATAGATGCAGACCCAGCTTTGATGGTCTCACTACAAAGGAAGCTAATGCTCCTGACAACAACATATATTTCTAGAGCCCAACCTCAGAGGCAGTTTCTCAAGAAGTCTTTAGGCCAGCAGAGCTTTATGTTTGTGGAGTGTTTATCCTCTCCCTTACTTATGGAAACTCCTCTACCACCTCCAAAGTTGTGAACTCCTGAGCATTTTTCATTCCACATATCTATTCAAAGATTTTCTAACTCTTCTCCTCGAATTGCGTCTTACTTGGGGCAAGGCTATTGTCAAGGCATTTTTCCGGATGACAGTGGGAAGATTTTGTGTAGCACATATTTGCATACACATTGGATTCATTTTCCTATTTTCCATTCCAAATACTGAATCCCTGACACTAACCCATACCCTACTAGACTCTGACTACAAATTCTAATATGACAGAAAAAAATAACCCAAACAGAATAGAAATACAAGCAGTTCAAAGGAGGCATGGTGTGTAGTTGGACAGGCCTTTTGCATTATAAAGGGTAGATGTTATGAATCTAGTCCAATGTAATAGTTCTCCATGTGTTTTTAAACTTAACCAATATGTGAATTCCTGTCTCCCTTTCTCTGCAGCCTATTCAGCACATGTATTTTTACATTCACATAGAGAATCCTACCTGGTTTCCCAGCTACATTCTTGGGAGGTGGCTGACTTGGCAGATACAAACTGTGAGAAGAAATCACTCCTAAATGCTGTTGGAACTGAAAACTAACCTATGGGTGAGCTTCCTATTTCAACAACATGATACATACATCCATGTTCAGTATAATAAATATTTCTGGATCTTGGAATGATATATATTTCGTGATGAATTTCAATTGGCATATATATTTTTATTTTTAATGTCAATCTGTGTGTGTTTTGTGTGTATATATATATATATATATATATATATATATATATATATACACACACACACACACACACTATCATGATTTTTCAAAATATAAAATATGTGTGTCTTATTTTACACTCTCTGAATTCATGTTCATGTATGTGGATTTATAATCAACTTTTCACAAGATTATTCTCAGAAATATTCATCCACCTGAAATACATAGTTGTTTTCTAGTACTGAAAACTAACTTCATTTAATGGTGCATAGAAATCCTAACATTTCTACAGTAATTTACCCTGTTTAACATCAATGCAAGTAGACTACTATGGGACATGATGTGTATTTTGACATTTATTTTTATTCAACACTGGTACACTACTATTTCTTCAGTTGATGCACATCATAGAATATATATGTTTCATCTTCAAGTTCACAAATTTCTAGGCATTTGGTTCACTTTCCATAAAATTCTGCTTCAGAACACATGTATTCCTTTATGTTTCTTGACTGGTCTTTTCATGAGACTTCTTTCCAAACACATTATTTTGGATTTCCATAATCACTTTGGAACCAAAACTCACACTCCCCTCATGGTAAATCATCACCCTAATATTACCATTAGATGTTTAACTGGTTGGAATGAATGATCGTGTATCAATATAGGATTTCTTATATGTTTTCAGATATCAATTCAATCCATTATTTAAATTAGAACTAGTTATATTCTTTATTCACAGTATGGTCTATTCATGCATTATGTCTATACTCATAGACCCATGGTACACCTATTTGTACCCCCGAATTCTAATTTATACGTCTTCAACGTATTGCTCCCAAAAATAGTGGAAGAAATACTCATGTCACCTGATCTACATATATATTTTATCACAGTGATATTCTTAACACAAAATGCAAAGGTCACACTTATGATTGTACCTAAGCCTAATTGGAAAGTGAGCATGGATTACTAAAACCATCCTTGTCTACCTTGGCTAATGCTCTCAAATCAATTCTATGGGTGACTACACATTTGTTTCTGCCTAAGATTATATATTCAACCTCAACCCTGTTGAAAATGTCTAATCAATCACTCACTTTATACTTTGCCTAATTTCCTAATGTCTATATTCATATTTGCTTTCCTACATATCTTCCCCAGTTCATCATTGTGACTGACTCTTCACATGTGCTGACATTTACATTCACTCTCTAACAGACACCATATTGCTAAAGAACTTTTGGTCCAAATATTATACTCACTCTTCTGTATAAACCTACTGACTATCTTTCTAATCCTACCTACTATCCCTTTTTGACTTGATCTTCTCTTCTACATTCAATCATCCAAGTTACAAGGTCTTATGCCATTGTATGTTGATTTATCAGAGACATCTGTACAGAATGTAATTCAAAGCTAAGTATCACAATCAAGGGCCCAATGCCCCTCTGGCCTTCAAATCTTACTTAGATTTCTGTTTTCATACATATATTTCACCTCTATATTATTATAAATATCACAGGTTCCCAATACCATTCTTCATCCAGCAGAATGATTTCTAACCCAAATTGAACATGTTCTTACCCCAAGCATTCACTGTTTCCTCAATCTCACTTTACAGAAGAGCAGGGACAGAGTAGGTCTTACAATACAAGAATGTAGGGGATCTTCCACCTGCTGAGAACCTCCAAGGTCCATGCAGAAATGATCCCTGGAAAAGATGTAGGCAGCTAGGAAGGACCTGAGAGAGTAAAAGTCACCTTCCGTGGCAAACAACCTGGTCAGGATGAAGGGATGTGTCTGAATGAGCCTCTCTCTTCTTCATGTAGACAAGATGGACCAAACCAGGCCTGTGTGGAGAGCTTTTCCTGGGTGCCTATGGTTGATATACCATTCTAACTTGTGAAAGTGTCATAGGAAGCAGGGGCAGCCTCCATCTCATGGGACCCTTGGAAGCAACAGTTAAAACAAAGTTTTTTCCAAAGAAGTGACCTCATTCAGTTTCTGAAGGAAGTGCCTCACCACACTTTCTTGGTGATGGAACTCTCTGAACATGGGATCCAGGAACCCAGGCACCGAGAAGCAGTTTCAGTGCCAGTCCCCGTGCGCACACTTGTTTGGATTTACCAAGGACAGAGTCAGTCTTTCTTGGTACCTACAGATGTGAGGATGGCCAACTGCCAGGCAAAGCTCTGAAGGGGGTCTTTCCTGAGAAAGCAAGTAGTGGCTCAACCCTGGTTCCTGACACCTTCACAGAATTGGCCAAGGAGGCCAGATCTGAAACAAGACACGCCATTTCGGGGGAACCTAGTATGGCCCAACAGTCAGAGGACACTGCGGGTAGTCACAGACCTCCTTGGGGGAAGGAGGTGGCTTTGTGGGTGTGGGTGTGAGTTTGTGGTTTGGTCTCCTGTTCTGAGTAGAGCTAGAAAAGGCTGTTTGTTTGGTTTTGAGTGGAATGTTTCTAACAAGACTTTTAACAAGGCTAGTGTTGCTTTGTCTGTGTATCGCACTGTGTCCGTGGTTGTAGACATTAGAAAAGAGAATGCATCAATGGATGTGTCCTGTCTAGTAGAAAGCTTCCAGCATTCATCCTGCCCAATTTATGAATGGACTGCGGCTTGCCTTATCCATGGGCAAAACCTACTATCTTCCTAAATTCCTGTTTTCTTCCTGAATTCTGGCCACTCTTCAGAATAGGCTCATGGTTTTGTGTCCAAGACATGTACCACTTCCAAGCTTGGTGACATGGCGATGTACTAGATAGCTGAAAGGAATGGCGAGCATCTCAGAAAACTCAGATATCAGTGGGCCCATTAAAGTCTCAGTGGAGAAACCATTCTTTGAGCCTTTTGCTTATCTATTGTTCAGTTTCCCTGGATGTCAGCAAGGTCTTTGCCTCAGGACACACCTTTGTGAAGCCTGAAGAAAACAGTTTTCAAATGCAAACGAATGGGCACCACTTGTGGCTCTTTGCTTAATTGCTTTGCAAAGGGATGTGTCTGAATCAGCCCCTTGGCCCTGTGTGAGGCTGTGTCTTAGATTGTCAGCACCTGATGGATCTCAGGAAAGATCCCATATGTGCATCCAAAGCCAATATGGCAAAACAGCAGTCATTGTGGATGAAGTCTCTCGCCTTCCTCTGTAAGGTCCCTGACCTGCATCAAGTGAGAATAGGGATCCTTTGGGTCAAATGAGTTTTTCAAAGCCCTGCAGAAGCTAGCCATTATGTGCTTGTGTTTTCTCATGACTCCAATTTACACAAAAAATCTGTACCCCACCATCAGCAGGCCTCAAAGTTTAGAAGCCTAGCAGTATTAAAGGCAGGCCTATTTGATCACTCCTGGTTCAAAGAAGGGTGTACAGGCCACCCTGGAATTAGGCAAATGAGGGGCAAGGGAGCTTATTGTGGAAACTGTCTTAGGCTGCGACCCTCAAAGAAACCTCAAGCCAGAGGTTATGAGGATTGTCTATATGGAAGAAGTTGAGGGCCTTGTGGCAGTGTTTTGGTTTGAATTCTGGTCATTTGTATGGCGGTGGAAGAGATGACTGGGTCCGCCTGGGCTTGAATTCTGGTGTGATTCCCCTTGGAGACTGAGTTCTGGAACTGACCTCAGAGAAGTATTGCCATGAATTGAGTTGGGATTTTCCAAGGCCATGCATGAGAGTCCCCCCTGGAAACTGAGATCGAATCCCAGGGTGACTTTACACAGAACACTGAAAATCTCAGCCAGGATATCACATGATTTTATTCTTAAAGACCTGGCAGCCATAGTTGAGAGTGAAAACACACATGGACCTCTCATTGTAGACCTCAGTGGGCCTGGTTTCATGTGACATTTTTTGGCCACTCTTTGGGAAGCCTTGTTTGTGAGAGTTCTCCAGAGCTTTCATTGAAATGATATTTCACACCTTTAAGTGTTTCCTGAATGAATGGAAACCCACAGTGCCTCCAATTTCATCCTTTAAAAATGGCTAGATAAATACCGTGAAATCTTTGAAATTCCCATGACCAGGTGGCACTGGAGAACCTTAGGATGTCATCTTGCTGATCATGAGTTTACCAGACAGGTGCCTTGATTGACGGCTTTCATGAAAATGATGAAGAACAGAGATGCCAGTGAGTTGGGGCCTGCTGAGTAGTGGGCCTAGAGCAGTGGTGTGCAGGTGTGTGATAAAACATCTGTGGTGGGGCCATGTGGATCTGCCATGGGCTTCCAAATGTCTTGTGACTGACATGGTGCAGCCAGCAGACCCTTATATGTAAAGGCATCTTGTTATATGGAGAGGTTTCAGAACAATATTAAGAATCAGGTTGCTATGGTCAAGGGGCCAAGCTCTGTGGGATAGAAGCATGGTTGGTGCATTCTCCTAGGACCCTGACACACCACACGTGACAGAACTCCCTCCAGCACTGTGTCCCAGTTGAAGTCCTTGTATTTCGTGAAGCAAATACCAAACTCCCAGTGAAGCAGCAAAAAACACCACAAAAAGTGAAGGATGACAAAATGGCTTCACAGTTCCCATGGGGAGATACTTAGCCCCCAGTGGCCACGGTTTCCCTACAAAGAGAGAATTCAGCACTTCTGCCTCATGTTCATTGGAAAATCAGAAACCATGTCCTCCAGGTCACATAGATGCAGACCCAGCTTTGATGGTCTCACTACAAAGGAAGCTAATGCTCCTGACAACAACATATATTTCTAGAGCCCAACCTCAGAGGCAGTTTCTCAAGAAGTCTTTAGGCCAGCAGAGCTTTATGTTTGTGGAGTGTTTATCCTCTCCCTTACTTATGGAAACTCCTCTACCACCTCCAAAGTTGTGAACTCCTGAGCATTTTTCATTCCACATATCTATTCAAAGATTTTCTAACTCTTCTCCTCGAATTGCGTCTTACTTGGGGCAAGGCTATTGTCAAGGCATTTTTCCGGATGACAGTGGGAAGATTTTGTGTAGCACATATTTGCATACACATTGGATTCATTTTCCTATTTTTTATTCCAAATTCTGAATACCTGACACTAACCCATACCCTACTAGACTCTGACTACAAATCCTAATATGATAGAAAAAATTAACCCAAACAGAATAGAAATACAAGCAGTTCAGAGGAGGCATGGTGTGTAGTTGGACAGGCCTTTTGCATTATAAAGGGTAGATGTTATGAATCTAGTCCAATGTAATAGTTCTCCATGTGTTTTTTACACAGAACAAATATGTGAATTCCTGTCTCCCTTTTTCTGCAGCCTATTCAGCACATGTATTTTTACATGCACATAGAGAATCCTACCTGGTTTCCCAGCTACATTCTTGTGAGGTTGCTGACTTGGTAGATACAAACTGTGAGAAGAAATCACTCCTCTTAAATGCTGTTGGAACTGAAAATCAACTTATGGGTGAGCTTCCTACTTAAACAACATGATACATACATCCATGTTCAGTAAAATAAATATTTCTAGATCTTGGGATGATATATATTTCATGATGAATTTCAATTGGCATATATATTTTTACTTTTTAATGTCTCTCTGTGTGTGTTTTGTGTGTGTATATATACATATATATATATATATATATATGTATATATACACACACACACTCTCCCGATTTTTCAAAATATAAAATATGTGTGTCTTATTTTACACTCCCTGAATTCATGTTCATGTATGTGGATTTATAATCAACTTTTCACAAGATTATTCTCAGAAATATTCATCCACCTGAAATACATATTTGTTTCCTAGTACTGAAAACTAACTTCAGTGAATGGTGCATAGAAATCCTAACATTTCTACAGTAACTGACCCTGTTTAACATCAATGCAAGTAGACTCCTATGGGACATGATGTGTATTTTGACATTGATTTTTATTCAACACTGGTACATTACTATTTCTTCAGTTGATGCACATCATAGGATATATATTTCATCCTCAAGTTCACAAATTTCAATGCATTTGGTTCACTTTCAATCAAATCCTGCTTCAGAACACATGTATTCCTCCATGTTTCTTGACTGGTCTTTTCATGAGGCTTCTTTCCAAACACATTATTTTGGATTTCCATAATCACTTTGGAACCAAAATTCACACACCCCTCATGGTAAACCATCACTCTAATATTACCATTAGATGTATAACTGGTTGGAATGAATGATCGTGTATCAATATAAGATTTCTTATTTGTTTTCAGATATCATTTCAATCCATTATTTAAATTGGAACCAGTTATATTCTTTATTCACAGTATGGTCTATTCATGCATTATCTCTATACTCATAGACCCAGTGTAAACCTACTTGTACCCCCTAATTCTAATTTATACACCTTCAATGTATTGCTCCCCAAAATAGTGGAAGAAATACTCATGTAACCTTATCTACATATATTTTTTATCACAGTGATATTCTGCACACAAAATGCAAATTTCACACTTATGATTGTACCTAAGCCTAATTGGAAAGTGAGCATGGATTACTAAAACCATCCTTGTCTACGTTGGCTAATGCTCTCAAATGTCAATTCTATTGGTGACTACACATTTGTTTCTGCCTATGATTATATATTCATCCTCAACCCTGTTGAAAATGTCTAATCAATCACTCACTTTATACTTTGCCTAATTTCCTAATGTCTATATTCATATCTACTTTCCTACATATCTTCCCCAGTTCATCATTGTGACTGACTCTTCACATGTGCTGACATTTGCATTCACTCTCTAACAGACACCCTATTGCTAAAGAAGTTTTGGTCCAAATATTATACTCACTCTTCTTCCTAAACCTACAGACTATCTTTCTAATCCTACCTACTATCCCATTTTGACTTGATCTCCTATTCTACATTCAATCATTCAAGGTACAAGGTCCTATGAAATTGTATGTTGATTTATCAGAGACATCTGTACAGAATGTAATTCAAAGCTAAGTATACCAATCAAGGGCCCAATGCTCTTCTGGCCTTCAAACTTTACTTAGATTTTTGTTTTCACACATATATTTCACCTCAATATTATTATAAATATCACAGGTTCCCAATAAAATTCTTCATTTAGCAGAATTATTTCTAACCCAAATTGAACATGTTCTTAACCCCAAGCATTCACTGTTTCCTCAATCTCACTTTACAGAAGAGCAGGGACAGAGTTGGTCTTACAATACAGGAATGTAGGGGATTTTCCACCTGGTGAGAACCTCCAAGGTCCATGCAGAAATGATCCCTGGAGTAGATGTAGGCAGCTAGGAAGGACCTGAGAGAGTAAAAGTCATCTTCCGTGGCAAACAACCTGGTCAGGATGAAGGGATGTGTCTGAATGAGCCTCTCTTTTCTTAATGTAGACAAGATGGACCAAACCAGGCCTGTGTGGAGAGCTTTTCCTGGGTGCCTATGGTTGATATACCATTCTAACTTGTGAAAGTGTCACAGAAAGCAGGGGCAGCCTCCATCTCATGGACCCTTGGAAGCAACAGTTAGGACAAATTGGTTTCCAAGGCTGTGACCTCATTCAGTTCCTGAAGGAAGTGACCTCACCACACTTCCTTGGTGATGGAACTCTCTGAACTTGGGATCCAGGAAGCCAGGCACCCAGAGGCAGTCCCAGTGCCAGTCCCAGTGGGCTCACTTGTTTGGATTTACCAAGGACAGAGTCAGTCTTTCTTGGTACCTACAGATGTGAGGATGGCCAATTGCCAGGAAAGCTCTGAAGGGGGTTTTTCCTGAGAAAGCAGGTACTGTCTCACCCCTGGCTCCTGACAAATTCACAGAATTGGCCAAAAATGCCAGATCTGAGACAAGACAGGCCATTTCGGGGGAACCTAGTATGGCCCACCAGTCAGAGGACACTGTGGGTAGTCACAGACCTCCTTGGGGGAAGGAGGTGGCTTTGTGGGTGTGGGTGTGAGTTTGTGGTTTGGTCTCATGTTCTGAGAAGAGCTAGGAAAGGCGGTTTGTTTGGTTTGGAGTGGACTGTTTCTAGAAAGTCTTTTGACAAGGCGAGTGTTGCTTTGTCTGTGTATCGCACTGTGTCCGTGCTTGTAGACATTAGAAAAGAGAATGCATCAATGGATGTGTCCTGTCTAGTAGAAAGCTTCCAGCATTCATCCTGGCCAATTTATGAATGGACTGCGGCTTGCCTTATCCATGGGGAAAACCTACTATCTTCCTTAATTCCTGTTTTCTTCCTGAATTCTGGCCACTCTTCAGAATAGGCTCATGGTTTTGTGTGCAAGATATGTACCACCTCCAAGCTTGGTGACATGGCCATGTACTAGATAGCTGAAAGGAATGGCGAGCATCTCAGAAAAAGTCTCAGTGGAGAAACCCTGCTTTGGGCCTTTTGCTTACCTATTGTTCTGTTTCCCTGGATGTCAGCAAGGTCTTTGCCTCAGGACACACCTTTGTGAAGCCTGAAGAAAACAGTTTTCAAATGCAAACGAATGGGCATCACTTGTGGCTCTTTGCTTAATTGCTTTGCAAAGGGATGTGTCTGAATCAGCCTCTTGGCCCTGTGTGAGGCTGTGGCTTAGATTGTCAGCACCTGATGGATCTCAGGAAAGATCCCATATGTGCATCCCAAGCCAATATGGCAAAACAGCAGTCATTGTGAATGAAGTCTCTCGCCTTCCTCTGTAAGGTCCCTGACCTGCATCAAGTGAGAATAGGGATCCTTTGGGTCAAATGAGTTTTTCAAAGCCCTGCAGAAGCTAGCCATTATGTGCTTGTGTTTTCTCATGACTCCAATTTACAGAAAAAATCTGTACCCCACCATCAGCAGGCCTCAAAGTTTAGAAGCTGAGCAGTATTAAAGGCAGGCCTATTTGATCACTCCTGGTTCAAAGAAGGGTGTCCAGGCCACCCTGACATTAGGCAAATGAGGGGCAAGGGAGCTTATTGTGGACACTGTCTTAGGCTGCTCCTCTCATGGAAACCTCCAGTCAGAGGTTATGAGGATTGTCTATATGGAAGAATTTGAGGGCCTTGTGGCAGTGTTTTGGTTTAAATTGTGGTCATTTGTATGGCGGTGGAAGAGATGAGTGGGTCCGCCTGGGCTTGAACTCTGGTGTGATTCCCCTTGGAGACTGAGTTCTGGAACTGACCTCAGAGAAGTATTGCCATGAATTGAGTTGGGATTTTCTGAGGCCACGCATGAGAGTCCCCCCTGGAAACTGAGATCAAAGCCCAGGGTGACTTTCCACAGAACATTGGGAATCTCAGCCAGGATATCACATGATTGTATTCTTAAAGACCTGGCAGCCATAGTTGAGAGTGAAAACCCACATGGACCTCACATTGTAGACCTCAGTTGGCCTGGTTTCATGTGACGTTTTTTGGCCACTCTTTGGGAAGCCTTGTTTGTGAGAGTTCTCCAGAGTTTTCATTGAAATGATCTTTCTCACGATTAAATGGTTCCTGAATGTATGGAAACCCACAGTGCCTCCAACTTCATTCTTTAAAAATGGCTAGATAAATACCGTGCAATCTTTGAAATTTCCATGACCAGGTGGCACTGGAGAACCATAGGATGTCCTGTTGCTTATCATGAGTTTACCATACAGGTGCCTTGATTGACGGCTTTCATGAAAATGATGAAGAACAGAGATGCCAGTGAGGTGGGGCCTGCTGAGTAGTGGGCCTAGAGCAGTGGTGTGCAGGTGTGTGAAAAAACATCTGTGGTGGGGCCATGTGGATCTGCCATGGGCTTCCAAATGTCTTGTGACTGACATGGTGCAGCCAGCAGACCCTTATATGTAAAGGCATCTTGTTATATGGAGAGGTTTCAGAACAGTGTTCAGAATCAGGTTGCTATAGTCAAGGGGCCAAGCTCTGTGGGATAGAAGCATGGTTGGTGCATTCTCCTAGGACCCTGACACACCACACGTGACAGAACTCCCTCCAGCACTGTGTCCCAGTTGAAGTCCTTGTTTTTCGTGAAGCAAATACCAAACTCCCAGTGAAGCAGCAAGAAACACCACGAAAATTGGAGGATGACAAAATGGCTTCACAGTTCCCACGGGGAGATACTTAGCCCCCAGTTGCCACGGTTTACCTACAAAGACAGAATTCAGCACTTCTGCCTCATGTTCATTGGAAAATCAGAAACCATGTTCTCCAGGTCACATAGATGCAGAACCAGCTTTGTTGGTCTCACTACAAAGGAAGCTAATGCTCCTGACAACAACATATAATTCAAGAGCCCAACCTCAGAGGCAGTTTCTCAAGAAGTCTTTAGGCCAGCAGAGCTTTATGTTTGTGGAGTGTTTATCCTCTCCCTTACTTATGGAAACTCCTCTACCACCTCCAAAGTTGTGAACTCCTGAGCACTTTTCATTCCACATATGTATTCAAAGATTTTCTAACTCTTCTCCTGGAATTGCGTCTTACTTGGAGCAAGGGTATTGTCAAGGCATTTTTCTGGATGACAGTGGGAAGATTTTGTGTAGCATATATTTGCATACACATTGGATTCATTTTCCTATTTTCCATTCCAAATACTGAATCCCTGACACAAACCCATACCCTACTAGACTCTGACTACAAATCCTAATATGATAGAAAGAAATAACCCAAACAGAATAGAAATACAAGCAGTTCAGAGAAGGTATGGTGTGTAGTTGGACAGGCCTTTTGCATTATAAAGGGTAGATGTTGTGAATCTAGCCCAATGTAATAGTTCTCCATGTGTTTTTAAACTTAACAAATATGTGAATTCCTGTCTCCCTTCCTCTGCAGCCTATACAGCACATGTATTTTTACATGCACATAGAGAATCCTACCTGGTTTCCCAGCTACTTGTTAGGTGGATGACTTGGCAGATACAAACTGTGAGAAGAAACCACTCCTCCTAAATGCTGTTAAAACTGAAAATCAACCTATGGTTGAGCTTCCTACTTCAACAACATGATACATACATCCATGTTCAGTAAAATAAATATTTATGGATCTTGGGATGATATATATTTCACGATGAATTTCAATAGGCATATGTATATATACACACACACACTCTCCAGATTTTTCAAAATATAAAACATGTGTGTCTTATTTTACATTCCCTGAATTCATGTTCATGTATGTGGATTTATAATCAACTTTTCACAAGATTATTCTCAGAAATATTCATCCACCTGAAGTACATATTTGTTTCCTAGTACTGAAAACTAACCTCAGTGAAAGATGCATAGAAATCCTAACATTTCTACAGTAACTGACCCTGTTTAACATCAATGCAAGTAGACTCCTATGGGACATGCTGTGTATTTTGACATTTATTATTATTCAACATTGGTAGATTACTATTTCTTCAGTTGATGCACATCATAGGATATATATTTCATCCTCAATTCACAAATTTCTAGGCATTTGGTTCACTTTCAATCAAATCCTGCTTCAGAACACATGTATTCCTTTATGTTTCTTGACTGGTCTTTTCATGAGACTTCTTTCCAAACACATTATTTTGGATTTCCATAATCACTCTGGAACCAAAACTCACACATCCCTCATGGTAAACCATCACCCTAATATTACCATTAGATGTATAACTGGTTGGAATGAATGATCGTGTATCAATATAAGATTTCTTATATGTTTTCAGATATCAATTCAATCCATTATTTAAATTGGAACCAATTATATTTTTTATTCACAGTATGGTCTATTCATGCATTACCTCTATACCCATAGACCCAGGGTACAGCTATTTGTACCCCCGAATTATAATTTATACGTCTTCAACGTATTGCTCCCAAAAATAGTGGAAGAAATACTCATGTCACCTGATCTACATATATATTTTATCACAGTGATATTCTGAACACAAAATGCAAAGGTCACACTTATGATTGTACCTAAGCCTAATTGGAAAGTGAGCATGGATTACTAAAACCATCCTTGTATAGGTTGGCTAATGCTCTCAAATGTCAATTCTACTGGTGACTACACATTTGTTTCTGCCTAAAATTATATATTCAACCTCAACCATGTTGAAAATGTCTAATCCTATCACTCACTTTATACTTTGCCTAATCTCCTAATGTCTATATTCATATCTGCTTTCCTACATATCTTCCCCAGTTCTTCATTGTGACTGACTCTTCACATGTGCTGACATTTACATTCACTCTCTAACAGACACCCTATTGCTAAACAACTATAGGTCCATATATTATACTCACTCTTCTTCCTAAACCTACTGACTATCTTTCTAATCCTACCTACTATCCCTTTTTGACTTGATCTTCTCTTCTACATTCAATCATCCAAGGTACAAGGTCCTATGCCATTGTATGTTGATTTATCAGAGACATCTGTACAGAATGTAATTCAAAGCTAAGTATCCAAATCAAGGGCCCAATGCCCTTCTGGCCTTCAAATCTTACTTAGATTTCTGTTTTCATACATATATTTCACCTCTATATTATTATAAATATCACAGGTTCCCAATACCATTCTTCATTTAGCAGAATTATTTCTAACCCAAATTGAACATGTTCTTAACCCCAAGCATTCACTGTTTCCTCAATCTCACTTTACAGAAGAGCAGGGACAGAGTTGGTCTTACAATACAGGAATGTAGGGGATCCTCCACCTGCTGCGAACCTCAAAGGTCCATGCAAAAATGATCCCTGGAGAAGATGTAGGCAGCTAGGAAGGACCTGAGAGAGTAAAAGTCATCTTCCGTGGCAAACAACGTGGTCAGGATGAAGGGATGTGTCTGAATGAGCCTCTCTCTTCTTAATGTAGACGAGATGGATCAAACCAGGCCTGTGTGAAGAGCTTTTCCTGGGTGCCTATGGTTGATATACCATTCTAACTTGTGAAAGTGTCAAAGAAAGCAGGGGCAGCCTCCATCTCATGGGACACTTGAAAGCAACAGTTAGGACAAAGTGGTTTACAAGGCAGTGACCTCATTCAGTTCCTGAGGATGTGACCTCACCACACTTCCTTTACCTCACCACAGTTCCAGTGATGGAAATCTCTGAACTTGGGATCCAGGAAGCCAGGTACCCAGAGGCAATCCCAGTGCCAGTCCCAGTGGGCTCACTTGTTTGGATTTACCAAGGAGAGAGTCAGTCTTTCTTGGTACCTACAGATGTGAGGATGGCCAATTGCCAGGAAAGCTCTGAAGGGGGTTTTTCCTGAGAAAGCAGGTACTGGCTCACCCCTGGCTCCTGACAACTTCACAGAATTGGCCAAACAGGCCAGATCTGAGACAAGACAGGCCATTTCAGGGGAACATAGTATGGCCCACCAGTCAGAGGACACTTCGGGTAGTCACAGACCTCCTTGGGGGAAGGAGGTGGCTTTGTGGGTGTGGGTGTGAGTTTGTGGTTTGGTCTCATGTTCTGAGAAGAGCTAGGAAAGGCGGTTTGTTGGGTTTGGAGTGCACTGTTTCTAGCAAGTCTTTTGACAAGGCGAGTGTTGCTTTGTCTGTGTATCGCACTGTGTCCCTGGTTGTAGACATTAGAAAAGAGAATGCATCAATGGATGTGTCCTGTCTAGTAGAAAGCTTCCAGCATTCATCCTGCCCAATTTATGAATGGACTGCGGCTTGCCTTATCCATGGGCAAAACCTACTATCTTTTTAAATTCCTGTTTTCTTCCTGAATTCTTGCCACTCTTCAGAATTGGCTCATGATTTTGTGTCCAAGATATGTAACACCTCCAATCTTGGTGACATGGCCATGTACTAGATAGCTGAAAGGAATGGCGAGCATCTCAGAAAACTCAGATAGCAGTGGGCCCATTAAAGTCTCAGTGGAGAAACCCTGCTTTGGGCCTTTTGCTTACCTATTTTTCTGTTTCCCTGGATGTCAGCAAGGTCTTTGCCTCAGGACACACCTTTGTGAAGCCTGAAGAAAACAGTTTTCAAATGCAAACAAATGGGCATCACTTGTGGCTCTTTGCTTAATTGCTTTGCAAAGGGATGTGTCTGAATCAGCCTCTTGGCCCTGTGTAAGGCTGTGATTTCGATTGTCAGCACCTGATGGATCTCAGGAAAGATCCCATATGTGTATCCAAAGCCAATATAGCAAAACAGCATTCATTGTGGATGAAGTCTCTTGCCTTCCTCTGTAAGGTCCCTGACCTGCATCAAGTGAGAATAGGGATCCTTTGGGTCAAATGAGTTTTTCAAAGCCCTGCAGAGGCTAGCCATTATGTGCTTGTGTTTTCTCATGACTCCAATTTACACAAAAAATCTGTACCCCACCAACAGCAGGCCTCAAAGTTTAGAAGCTGAGCAGTATTAAAGGCAGGCCTATTTGATTACTCCTGGTTCAAAGACGGGTGTCCAGGCCACCCTGACATTAGGCAAATGAGGGGCAAGGGAGCTTATTGTGGACAATGTCTTAGGCTGCGCCCCTCATGGAAACCTCCAGCCAGAGGTTATGAAGAATATGTATGAAAACATATTCTTCTATATGGAAGAAGTTGAGGGCCTTTTGGCAGTGTTTTGGTTTGAATTGTGGTCATTTGTATGGCGGTGGAAGAGATGAGTGGGTCCCCCTGGGCTTGAACTCTGGTGTGATTCCCCTTGGAGACTGAGTTCTAGAACTGACCTCAGAGAAGTATTGCCATGAATTGAGTTGGGATTTTCGGAGGCCACTCTTGAGAGGCCCCTCTGGAAACTGAGATCAAAGCCCAGGTGACTTTCCACAGAACACTGGAAATCTCAGGCAGGATATCACATGATTTTATTATTAAAGACCTGGCAGCCATAGTTTAGTGTCAAAACACACATGGACCTCACATTGTACACCTCAGTCGGCCTAGTTTCATGTGACCTTTTTTTTGCCACTCTTCGGGAAGCCTTGTTTGTGAGAGTTCTCCAGAGCTTTCATTGAAATGATCTCTCTCACCATTAAATGGTTCCTGAATGAATGGAAACCAACAGTGCCTCCAACTTCATCCTTGAAAAGTGGCTAGATAAATACCGTGCAATCTTTGAAATTTCCATCACCAGGTGGCACTGGAGAACCTTAGGATGTCCTGTTTCTGATCATGAGTTTACCAGACAGGTGCCTTGATTGACGGCTTTCATGAAAATGATGAAGAACAGAGATGCCAGTGAGGTGGGGCCTGCTGAGTAGTGGGCCTAGAGCAGTGGTGTGCAGGTGTGTGATAAAACATCTGTGGTGGGGCCATGTGGATCTGCCATGCGCTTCCAAATGTCTTGTGACTGACATGGTGCAGCCAGCAGAACCTTATATGTAAAGGCATCTTGTTATATGGAGAGGTTTCAGAACAATGTTCAGAATCAGGTTGCTATGGTCAAGGGGCCATGCTCTGTGGGATAGAAGCATGGTTGGTGCATTCTCCTAGGATCCTGACACACCACACGTGACAGAACTCTGTCCAGCACTGTGTCCCAGTTGAAGTCCTTGTATTTCGTGAAGCAAATACCAAACTTTCAGTGCAGCAGCAAGAATCACCACGAAAAGTGGAGGATGACCAAATGGCTTCACAGTTCCCACGGGGAGATACTTAGCCCCCAGTGGCCACAGTTTACCTACAAAGAGAGAATTCAGCACTTCTGCCTCATGTTCATTGGAAAATAAGAAACCATGTCCTCCAGGTCACATAGATGCAGACCCAGCTTTGATGGTCTCACTACAAAGGAAGCTAATGCTCCTGACAACAACATATATTTCAAGAGCCCTACCTCAGAGGCAGTTTCTCAAGAAGTCTTTAGGCCAGCAGAGCTCCATGTTTGTGGAGTGTTTATCCTCTCCCTTACTTATGGAAACTCCTCTACCACCTCCAAAGTTGTGAACTCCTGAGCATTTTTCATTCCACATATGTATTCAAAGATTTTCTAACTCTTCTCCTCGAATTGCGTCTTACTTGGGGCAAGGGTATTGTCAAGGCATTTTTCTGGATGACAGTGGGAAGATTTTGTGTAGCACATATTTGCATGCACATTGGATTCATTTTCCTATTTTCCATTCCAAATACTGAATCCCTGACACTAACCCATACCCTACTAGACTCTGACTACAAATCCTAATATGATAGAAAAAAATAACCCAAACAGAATAGAAATACAAGCAGTTCAGAGGAGGCATGGTGTGTAGTTGGACAGGCCTTTTGCATTATAAAGGGTAGATGTTATGAATCTAGTGCAATGTAATAGTTCTCCATGTGTTTTTAAACTTAACCAATATGTGAATTCCCGTCTCCCTTTCTATTCAGCCTATTCAGCACACGTATTTTTACATGCACATAGAGAATCATACCTGCTTTCTTAGCTACATTGTTGTGAGGTGGCTGAATTGGCAGATACAAACTGTGAGAAGAAATCACTCCTCCTAAATGCTGTTGGAACTGAAAATCAACCTATGGGTGAGCTTCCTACTTCAACAATATGATACATACATCCTTGTCCAGTAAAATAAATATTTCTGGATCTTGGGATGATATATATTTCATGATGAATTTCAATTGGCATATATATTTTTACTTTTTAATGTCTCTCTGTGTGTGTTTTGTGTATATATATATATATATATACACACACACACACACACACACTCTCTCTCTCTAGATTTTTGAAAATATAAAATATGTGTGTCTTATTTTACACTCCCTGAATTCATGTTCATGTATGTGGATTTATAATCAACTTTTCACAAGATTATTCTCAGAAATATTCATCCACCTGAAATACATATTTGTTTCCTAGTACTGAAAACTAACTTCAGTGAATGGTGCATAAAATCCTAACATTTCTTTTTTTTTAAAATTTATTTATTTTTTTTATTGTTGGTCGTTCAAAACCTTACACAGTTCTTAATACATCATATTTCACAGTTTGATTCAAGCGGGTTATGAACTCCCAACTTTACCCCGTATACAGATTGCTGTATCACATCATTTACCCTTCCATTGATTGACATATTGCCTTTCTAGTGTCTGATGTATTCTGCTGTAAGTCCTATTCTCTACTATCCCCCCTCCCGTCCCCTCCCCTCCACTTTTCTCTCTCTACCCCTTCTACTGTAAATCATTTCTTCCATTTGTATTATCTTGTCTAACCCCTCCATTACATAGTTCTTGATATATTATATTTCACATTTTGATTCAAGTGGGTTATGCACTCCCATATTGCCCCTTATACAGATTGCAGAATCACATCAGTTTCTTCTTCTCTTCGCTAGCATGGCTAAGGGTCTGTCAATTTTATTTATCTTTTCAAAGAACCAACTTTTCGTTTTGTCAATTTTTTCAATTGTTTCTTTTGTTTCGATTTCATTAATTTCAGCTCTGATTTTAATTATTTCTTGCCTTCTACTTCTTTTGCTGTTGTTTTGCTCTTCTTTTTCTAGAATTTTGAGATGAAGTATGAAATCATTTATTTGTTGGTTTTTTCTTTTTTTAAGGAATGAACTCCAAGCAATGAATTTTCCTCTTAGAACTGCTTTCAATGTGTCCCATAGATTCCGATATGTTGTGTCTGTGTTTTCATTAAACTCTAAGAATTTTTTAATTTCCTCCTTGATGTCTTCTAAAACCCATTGATCATTCAGTAACCTATTGTTCATTCTCCAAGTGATGCATGATTTTTCCTTGCTTCTTTTATGGTTGATTTTTAGTTTCATTCCATTATGATCAGATAAGATGCATGGTATTATCTCCGCTCCTTTATATTGTCTAAGAGTTGCCCTGTGACATAATATATGATCTGTTTTTGAGAAGGATCCATGTGCTGCTGAGAAAAAAGTGTAGCTGCTTGATGTTGGGTGGTATATTCTATATATGTCAATTAAGTCTAGGTTGTTAATTGTGTTATTGAGTTCTATAGTTTCCTTATTCAACTTTTGTTTGGAAGATCTGTCCAGTGGTGAGAGAGGTGTGTTGAAGTCTCCCATGATTATTGTATGGTGGTCTATTAGACTCTTGAACTTGAGAAGAGTTTGCTTGATGAACGCAGCAGCACCGTTGTTTGGGGCATATATATTTATGATTGTTATGTCTTGTTGGTGTATGGTTCCCTTGAGCAGTATGTAGTGTCCTTCTTTATCCCTTTTGATTAACTTTGGTTTGAAATCTATTTTATTTGATATGACTATGGACACTCCTGCTTGTTTCCGCAGTCCATATGAGTGATATGATTTTTCCCAACCTTTCACCTTCAGTCTATGTATATCCTTTCCTATCAAATGCGTCTCCTGTAGGCAGCATATTGTTGGATCTTGTTTTGTGATCCATTCAACTAGCCTGTGTCTCTTAATTGGTGAGTTTAAGCCATTAACATTTAGGGTTATTATTGAGATATGGTTTGTTCTTCCAGCCATGTTTGTTTATTAATGCTGTTAAACCTGATTTGTTTTTCTCTTTGATTTTTCCCCCCTTTACTGTCCTACCTCCCACTGTTGGTTTTCATTGTTGTTTTCCATTTCCTCTTCCTGTAGTGTTTTGCCAAGGATTTTTTGAAGAGATGGTTTTCTAGCTGCAAATTCTTTTAACTTTTGTTTATCATGGAATGTTTTAATTTCATCTTCCATCCTGAATCTTAATTTCGCCGGATACACGATTCTTGGTTGGAACCCATTTTCTTTTAGCGTTTGAAATATGTTATTCCAGGATCTTCTAGCTTTTAGAGTCTGTGTTGAGAGATCAGCTGTTATCCTGATTGGTTTACCCCTAAATGTAATCTGCTTCCTTTCTCTTGTAGCTTTTAAAATTCTCTCCTTATTCTGTATGTTGGACATCTTCATTATAATGTGTCTAGGTGTGGATCTCTTATGATTTTGCACATTCGGCGTCCTGTAGGCTTCTAGGATTTGGGGTTCTGTCTCATTCTTCAAGTCTGGGAAGTTTTCTCGTATTATTTCACTGAATAAATTGTCTATTCCTTTGGTTTGGAGCTCTGTGCCTTCCTGTATCCCAATGACTCTTAAGTTTGGTCTTTTGATATTATCCCATATTTCTTGGATGTTCTGCTCATGGTTTCTTAGCAGACTTGCTGAGCTGTCTATGCTCTTTTCAAGTTGAAATACTCTGTCTTCATTGTCTGATGTTCTATCTTCTAAGTGATCCACTCTGCTGGTAGTTTTCTCAATTGAGTTTTTAAGTTGGTTTATTGCTTCCTGCATTTCTAGGATTTCTATTTGTTTGTTTTTTATTTCCTCTATCTCCCTGTGAAATTGATCTTTTACTTCCTGGATTTGTTTATGAAGTTCCTTGTCAATGTGATCTTTCATTGTCTGATTTTGCTGTCTCATGTCTTCCTTGAGACTCCAGATCATCTGAAGCATGTATATCCTGACCTCTCTGTCTGACATTCCATCTGTTGCAGCTATTACCTCTTCTAGAGTTGAGTTGACCTGCATTGCCTGTGGTCCTTTCTTTCCTTGTCTTTTCATACTGCTGGCGTTTCTTTCTGCTTGGTGAAACTGTTGTGTTTTTGAAATTTTCCCTCTATTTATTTATATTGCTCTTGTATAGTTGAAAAGTCTCCCTTGCAGGACAGATGGTGGCTGTGATCCTCCACCAATTGGTGCGATCTGTCTACCACGCTGGCGGGCCCTTGGTCTGCTCTGCTGGCCGGTCGAAGGTCCGCCTACCCAGCAGGCACGAGGGGCACCTCTGTCTCTCCGTAGGTTGCTGGGCCTAACCTCCCGATGGGTCCCCAGTACGCCTACCTTGCAGTCACAGAGGGTGGGGCCAGTTCCGGCCCGCAACAAGCCGCTGGGCCTGATCTGCCACTGGTCACAGTCCCGCCTACCTTGCAGGCACTGGGGGAGGGGATGGTCCTGCCCCTCAGCAGGCCGCTAGGCCTGATCTGTTGGTGGTCACAGTCCCACCTACCTTTCAGGCACTGGGGGAGGGGACAGGCCTGCCCCACAGAAGGCCGCTGGTGGGTCACAGGACCCCGTTCCCTGCAGGCGCGTGTGTCAGCTCTGTCTCTCCGCAGATTGCTAGGCCTGGCCTGCCCGTGGGTCGCCGGTTCTCCTACGTTGCAGGCACTCGGGGTGGGGCCGGCTCTGGCCCGCAACCAGCCGCTGGGCCTGCTCTGTCGGTGGTCACAGTCCCGCCTACCTTGCAGGCACTGGGGGAGGGGACTGTCCTGCCCCTCAGCAGGCCGCTAAGACTGATCTGCTGGAGGTGACAGTCCCGCCTACCTTGCAGGCACTGGGGGAGAAGACGGGCCTGCCCCACAGAAGGCGGCTGGTGGGTCGCAGGACCCCGTTCCCTACAGGCGCGTGTGTCAGCTCTGTCTGTCCGCAGATTGCTGGGCCTGGCCTGCCCGTGGGTCGCCGGTTCTCCTACCTTGCAAGCACTGGGGGTGGGGCCGGCTCTGGCACCAACCAGCCGCTGGGCCTGCTCTGCCTGTGGTCACAGTCCCGCCTACCTTGCAGGCACTGGGGGAGGGGACTGTCCGGCCCCTCAGCATGCCGCTAAGACTGATCTGCTGGAGGTGACAGTCCCGCCTACCTTGCAGGCACTGTGGGAGGGGATGGGCCTGCCCCACAGAAGGCCTCTGGTGGGTCGCAGGACCCCGTTCCCTGCAGGCGCGTGTGTCAGCTCTGTCTCTCCGCAGATTGCTGGGCCTGACCTGCCCGTGGGTCGCCGGTTCTCCTACCTTGCAGACACTGGGTGTGGGGCCGGCTCCGGCCCGCAACCAGCCGCTGGGCCTGCTCTGCCAGTGGTCACAGTCCCGCCTACTTTGCAGGCACTGGGGGAGGGGACTGTCCTGCCACTCAGCAGGCCGCTAAGCCTGATCTGCTGGAGGTGACAATCCCGCCTACCTTGCAGGCACTGGGGGAGAAGACGGGCCTGCCCCACAGAAGGCCGCTGGTGGGTCACAGGACCCCGTTCCCTGCAGGCGCGTGTGTCAGCTCTGTCTCTCGGCAGATTGCTGGGCCTGACCTGCCCGTGGGTCGCCGGGTCTCCTACCTTGCAAGCACTGGGGGTGGGGCAGGCTCGTGCCACAACCAGCCACTGGGCCTTCACTGCCAGTGGTCCCTAACATTTCTATAGTAACGGACCCTGTTTAACATCAATGCAAGTAGACTCCTATGGGACATGATGTGTATTTTGACATTTATTTTTATTCAACACTGGTACATTACTATTTCTTCAGTTGATGCACATCATAGGATATATATTTCATCCTCAAGTTCACAAATTTCTAGGCATTTGGTTCACTTTCAATCAAATCCTGCTTCAGAACACATGTATTCCTCCATGTTTTTTGACTGGTCTTTTCATGAGACTTCTTTCCAAACACATTATTTTGGATTTCCATAATCATTTTGGAACTAAAACTCACACACCCCTCATGGTAAACCATCACCCTAATATTACCATTAGATGTATAACTGGTTGGAATGAATGATCGTGTATCAATATAAGATTTCTTATATGTTTTCATATATCAATTCAATCCATTATTTAAATTGGAACCAGTTATATTCTTTATTCAAAGTATGGTCTATTAATACATTATCTCTATGCTCATAGACCCAGGGTACACCTATTTGTACCCCCGAATTCTAATTTATACTTCTTCAACATATTGCTCCCAAAAATAGTGGAAGAAATACTCATGTCACCTGATCTACATATATATTTTATCACAGTGATATTCTGAACACAAAATGCAAAGGTCACACTTATGATTGTACCTAAGCCTAATTGGAAAGTGAGCATGGATTACTAAAACCATCCTTGTCTAGGTTGGCTAATGCTCTCAAATGTCAATTCTATTGGTGACTACATATTTGTTTCTGCCTAAGATTATATATTTTACCTCAACCGTGTTGAAAATGTCTAATTCTATCACTCACTTTATACTTTGCCTAATTTCCTAATGTCTATATTCATATCTGCTTTTCTACATATCTTCCACAGTTCATCATTGTGACTGACTCTTCACATGTGTTGACATTTACATTCACTCTCTAACAGACACCCTATTGCTAAAGAACTTTTTGTCCAAATATTATACTCACTCTTCTTCCTAAACTTACTGACTATCTTTCTAATCCTACCTACTATCCGTTTTTGACTTGATCTTCTCTTATACATTCAATCATCCAAGGTACAAGGTCCTATGCCATTGTATGTTGATTTATCAGAGACATCTGAACAGAATGTAATTCAAAGCTAAGTATCCCAATCAAGGGCCCAATGCCCTTATGACCTTCAAATCTTACTTAGATTTCTGTTTTCATACATATATTTCACCTCTATATTATTATAAATATTACAGGTTCCCAATACCATTCTTCATCCAGCTGAATGATTTCTAACCCAAATTGAACATGTTCTTTACCCCAAGCATTCACTGTTTCCTCAATCTCACTTTACAGAAGAGCAGGGACAGAGTTGGTCTTACAATACAGGAATGTAGGGGATCTTCCACCTGCTGAGAACCTCCAAGGTCCATGCAGAAATGATCCATGGATAAGATGTAGGCAGCTAGGAAGGACCTGAGAGAGTAAAAGTCATCTTCCGTGGCAAACAACATGGTCAGGATGAAGGGATGTGTCTGAATGAGCCTCTCTCTTCTTCATGTAGACAAGATTGAACAAACCAGGCCTGTGTGGAGAGCTTTTCCAGGGTTCCTATGGTTGATATACCATTCTAACTTGTGAAATTGTCACAGGAAGCAGGGACAGCCTCCATCTCATGGGACCCTTGGAAGCAACAGTTAGGACAAAGTGGTTTCCAAGGCAGTGACCTCATTCAGTTTCTGAAAGAAGTGACCTCACCACACTTCCTTGGTGATGGAACTCTCTGAACTTGGGATCCAGGAAGCTAGGCACCCAGAGGCAGTCCCAGTGCCAGTCCCAGTGGGCTCACTTGTTTGGATTTACAAAGGACAGAGTCAGTCTTTCTTGGTACCTACAGATGTGAGGATGGCCAATTGCCAGGAAAGCTCTGAAGGGGGTCTTTCCTGAGAAAGCAGGTAGTGGCTCACCCCTGGCTACTGACAACTTCACAGAATTGGCCAAGGAGGCCAGATGTGAGACAAGACAAGCCATTTCGGGGGAACCTAGTATGGCCCACCAGTCAGAGGACACTGCGGGTAGTCACAGACCTTTTTGGGGGAAGGAATTGGCTTTGTGGTTGTGGGTGTGAGTTTCTGGTTTGGTCTCATGAGAAGAGCTAGGAAAGGCCGTTTGTTTGGTTTGGAGTGGACTGTTTCTAACAAGTCTTTTGACAAGGCGAGTGTTGCTTGGTCTGTGTATCTCACTGTGTCCGTGGTTGTAGACATTAGAAAAGAGAATGCATCAATGGATGTGTCCTCTCTAGTAGAAATCTTCCAGCATTCATCCTGCCCAATTTATGCATGGACTGCGGCTTGCATTATCCATGGGAAAGCCTACTATATTCCTAAATTCCTGTTTTCTTCCTGAATTCTGGCCACTCTTCAGAATAGGCTCATGGTTTTGTGTCCAAGATATGTACCACCTCCAAGCTTGGTGACATGGCCATGTACTAGATAGCTGAATGGAATGGAGAGCATCTCAGAAAACTCAGATATCAGTGGGCCCATAAAAGTCTCAGTGGAGAAAATTCTGCTTTGGGCCTTTTGCTTACCTATTGTTCTGTTTCCCTGCATGTCAGCAAGGTCTTTGCCTCAGGACACACCTTTGTGAAGCCTGAAGAAAACAGTTTTCAAATGGAAACGAATGGGCATCACTTGTGGCTCTTTGCTTAATTGCTTTGCAAAGGGATGTGTCTGAATCAGCCTCTTGGCCCTGTGTGAGTCTGTGGCTTAGATTATCAGAACCGGATGGATCTCAGGAAAGAACCCATATTTGCATCCAAAGCCAATTTGGCAAAACAGCAGTCATTGTGGATGAAGTCTCTCGCCTTCCTCTGTAAGGTCCCTGAACTGCATCAAGTGAGAATAGGGATCCTTTGGGTCAAATAAGTTTTTCAAAGCCCTGCAGAGGCTAGCCATTATGTGCTTGTGTTTTCTCATGACTCCAGTTTACACAAAAAATGTGTACCCCACCATCAGCAATCCTCAAAGTTTAGAGGCTGAGCAGTATTAAAGGCACGCCTATTTGATCACTCCTGGTTCAAAGAAGGGTGTCCAGGCCACCCTGACATTAGGCAAATGAGGGCCAAGGGAGCTTATTGTGGACACTGTCATAGGCTACGACCCTCATGGAAACCTCAAGCCAGAGGTTATGAGGATTGTCTATATGGAAGAAGTTGAGGGCCTTGTGGCAGTGTTTTGGTTTGAATTGTGGTCATTTGTATGGCGGTGGAAGAGATGACTGGGTCCGCCTGGGCTTGTACTCTGGTGTGATTCCCCTTGGAGACTGAGTTCTGGAACTGACCTCAGAGAAGTATTGCCATGAATTGAGTTGGGATTTTTCGAGGACACGCATGAGAGTCCCCCCTGGATACTGAGATCGAAACCCAGGGTGACTTTCCACAGAACACTGGGAATCTCAGACAGGATATCACATGATTTTATTCATAAAGACCTGACAGCCATATTTGAGAGTCAAAACACACATGGACCTCACATCGTAGTCCTCAGTGGGCCTGGTTTCATGTGACGTTTTTTGGCCACTCTTTGGGAAGCCTTGTTTGTGAGAGTTCTCCAGAGCTTTCATTGAAATGATCTTTCTCACCATTAAATGGTTCCTGAATGAATGGAAACCCACAGTGCCTCCAACTTAATCCTTTAAAAATGGCTAGATAAATACCATGAAATCTTTGAAATTCTCATAACCAGGTGGTACTGGAGAACCTTAGGATGTCCTGTTGCTGATCATGAGTTTACGAGACAGGTGCATTGATTGACGGCTTTCATGAAAATGATGAAGAACAGAGATGC
This sequence comes from Ictidomys tridecemlineatus, assembly GCF_052094955.1. Lineage (NCBI taxonomy): Eukaryota > Metazoa > Chordata > Mammalia > Rodentia > Sciuridae > Ictidomys > Ictidomys tridecemlineatus. The sequence goes on along the minus strand of NC_135480.1, from coordinate 122,827,124 downwards.
CAGTGAGGTGGGGCCTGCTGAGTAGTGGGCTTAGAGCAGTGGTGTGCAGGTGTGTGATAAAACATCTGTGGTGGGGCCATCTGGATCTGCCATGGGCTTCCAAATGTCTTGTGACTGACATGGTGCAGCCAGCAGTACCTTATATGTAAAGGCATCTTGTTATATGCAGAGGTTTCAGAACAATGTTCAGAATCAGGTTGCTATGGTCAAGGGTCCAAGCTCTGTGGGATAAAAGCATGGTTGGTGCATTCTCCTAGGACCCTGACACACCACACGTGACAGAACTCCCTTCAGAACTGTGTCCCAGTTGATGTCCTTGTATTTCGTGAAGCAAATACCAAACTCCCAGTGAAGCAGCAAGAAACACCACGAAAAGTGGAGGATTACCAAATGGCTTCACAGTTCCCACGGGAAGATATTAGCCCCCAGTGGCCACAGTTTACCTACAAAGAGAGAATTCAGCACTTGTGCCTCATGTTCATTGGAAAATCAAAAACCATGTCCTCCAGGTCACATAGATGCAGACCCAGCTTTGATGGTCTCACTACAAATAAAGCTAATGCTCCTGACAACCACATATATTTCAAGAGCCCAACCTCAGAGGCAGTTTCTCAAGAAGTCTTTAGGCCAGCAGAGCTCCATGTTTGTGGAGTGTTTATCCTCTCCCTTACTTATGGAAACTCCTCTACCACCTCCAAAGTTGTGAACTCCTGAGCATTTTTCATTCCACATATGTATTCTAAGATTTTCTAACTCTTTTCCTCGAATTGGGTCTTACTTGGGACAAGGGTATTTTCAAGGCATATTTCTGGATGACAGTGGGAAGATTTTGTGTAGCACATATTTGCATACACATTGGATTCATTTTCCAATTTTCCATTCCAAATACTGAATTTCAGACACTAACACATACCCTACTAGACTCTGACAACAAATCCTAATATGATAGAAAAAAATAACCGAAACAGAATAGAAATACAAGCAATTCAGAGGAGGCATGGTGTGTAGTTGGACAGGCCTTTTGCAATATAAAGGGTAGATGTTATGAATCTAGTCCAATTTAATCGTTCTCTATGTGTTTTTAAACTTTACAAATATGTGAATTCCTGTCTCCCTTTCTCTGCAGCCTATTCAGCACATGTATTTTTACATGCACATAGAGAATCCTACCTGGTTTTCCAGCTACATTCTTGTGAGGTGGCTGACTTGGCAGATACAAACTGTGAGAAGAAATCACTCCTCCTAAATGCTGTTGGAACTGAAAATCAATCTATGGGTGAGCTTCCTACTTGAACAACATGATACATACATCCATGTTCAGTAAAATAAATATTTCTGGATCTTGGGATGATATATATTTCATGATGAATTTCGATTGGCATATATATTTTTACTTTTTAATGTCTCTCTGTGTGTGTTTTGTGTATATATATATATATATATATATATATATATATATATGTGTGTGTGTGTGTGTGTGTGTGTGTGTGTGTGTATGTATATATACACACACAAACTCTCTAGATTTTTCAAAATATAAAATATGTGTGTCTTATTTTACACTCTCTGAATTCATGTTCATGTATGTGGATTTATACTCAACTTTTCACAAGATTATTCTCAGAAATATTCATCCACTTGAAATACATATTTGTTTCCTAGTACTGCAAACTAACTTCAGTGAATGGTGCATATAAATCCTAACATTTCTACAGTAACTGACCCTGTTTAACAACAATGCAAGCAGACTCCTATGGGTCATGATGTGTATTTTGACATTGATTTTTATTCAACACTGGTATATTACTATTTCTTCAGTTGATGCACATCATAGGATATATATTTCATCCACAAGTTCAAAATTTCTAGCTATTTGATTCACTTTCAATCAAATCCTGCTTCAGAACACATGTATTCCTCCATGTTTCTTGACTGGTCTTTTCATGAGACTTCTTTTCAAACACATTATTTAAAATTTCCATAATCACTTTGGAACCAAAACTCACACACCCCTCATGGTAAACCATCCACTTAATATTACCATTAGATGTATAACTGGTTGGAATGAATGATCATGTATCAATATAATATTTCTTATGTTTTCAGATATCAATTCAATGCATTATTTAAATTGGAACCAGTTGTATTCTTTATTCACAGTATGGTCTATTCATGCATTATCTCTATACTCATAGACCCAGGGTACACCTATTTGTACCCCTGAATTCTAATTTATACGTCTTCAACATATTCCTCCCAAAAATAGTGGAAGAAATACTCATGTCAGCTGTTGTACATATATATTTTATGAAAGTGATATTCTGCACACAAAATGCAAAGGTCACACTTATGATTGTACCTAAGCCTAATTGGAAAGTGAGCATGGATTACTAAAACCATCCTTGTCTAGGTTGGCTAATGCTCTCAAATGTCAATTCTACTGGTGACTACACATTTGTTTCTGCCTAAGATTATATATTCAACCTCAACCCTGTTGAAAATGTCTATTTTTATCACTCACTTTATACTTTGCCTAATTTCCTAATGTCTATATTCATATCTGCTTTCCTACATATCTTCCTCAGTTCATCATTGTGACTGACTCTTCACATGTGCTGACATTTACATTCACTCTCTAACAGACACCCTATTGCTAAAGAACTTTTGGTCCAAATATTATACTCACTCTTCTTCCTAAACCTACTGACTATCTTTCTAATCCTACCTACTATATCTTTTTGACTTGATCTTCTCTTCTTCATTCAATCATCCAAGGTACAAGGTCCTATGCCATTGTATATTGATTTATCAGAGACATCTGAATAGAATGTAATTCAAAGCTAAGTATCCTAATCAAGGGCCCATTGCCCTTCTGGCCTTCAAATCTTACTTATATTTCTGTTTTCATACATATATTTCACCTCTATATTATTATAAATATCACAGGTTTCCAATACCATTCTTAATCCAGCAGAATGATTTCTAACCCAAATTGAACATGTTCTTAACCCCAAGCATTCACTGTTTCCTCAATCTCACTTTACAGAAGAGCAGGGACAGAGTTGGTCTTAGAATACAGGAATGTAGGGGATCCTCCACCTGCTGAGAACCTCAAAGGTCCATGCAGAAATGATCCCTGGAGGAGATGTAGGCAGGTAGGAAGGACCTGAGAGAGTAAAAGTCATCTTCCGTGGCAAACAACCAGGTCAGGATGAAGGGATATGTCTGAATGAGCCTCTCTCTTCTTCATGTAGACAAGATGGACCAAACCAGGCCTGTGTGGAGAGCTTTTTCTGGGTACCTATGGTTGATATACCATTCTAACTTGTGAAAGTGTCACAGGAAGCAGGGGCATCCTCTATCTCATGGGACCCTTGGAAGCAACAGTTAGGACGAAGTGGTTTCCAAGGCAGTGACCTCATTCAGTTCCTGAAGGAAGTGACCTCACCACACTTCCTTGGTGATGGAACTCTCTGAACTTGGGATCCACGAAGCCAGGGAACCAGAGGCAGTCCCAGTGCCAGTCCCAGTGGACTCACTTGTTTGGATTTACCAAAAACACAGTCAGTCTTTCTTGGTACCAACAGATGTGAGGATAGCCAATTGCCAGGAAAGCTCTGAAGGGGGTCTTTCCTGAGAAAGCAGGTAGTGGCTCACCCCTGGCTTCTGACAAATTCACAGATGGCCAAGTAGGCCAGATCTGAGACAAGACAGGCCATTTCTGGGGAACCTAGTATGGCCCACCAGTCAGAGGACACTGCGGGTAGTCACAGACGTCCTTGGGGGAAGGAGGTGGCTTTGTGGGTGTGGGTGTGAGTTTGTGGTTTGGTCTCATGTTCTGAGAAGAGCTAGGAAAGGCGGTTTGTATGGTTTGGAGTGGACAGTTTCTAGCAAGTCTTTTGACAAGGCGAGTGTTGCTATGTCTCTGTATCGCACTGTGTCCCTGGTTGTAGATATTAGAAAAGAGAATGCATCAATGGATGTGTCCTGTCAATTAGAAGCTACCAGCATTCATCACAGGCCCAATTTATAGGATTCGCCTTAAGCAATTAAAGAATTCTGTTTTCTCTGAATTCTGGCCACTTCAGAATAGGCTCATGGTTTGTGTCCAAGATATGTCACCCTCCAAGCTTGGCTGACAGGCCATGTAACTAGATAGCTGAAAGGAATGGCCGAAGCACTCTCAGAAAAAGTCTCAGTGGAGAAAGATCTCAGAAAAAGTCTCAGTGGAGAAAGCTTGCTTTGGGCCTTTTGCTTACCTATTGTTCTGTTTCCCTGGATGTCAGCAAGGTCTTTGCCTCAGGACACACCTTTGTGAAGCCTGAAGAAAACAGTTTTCAAATGCAAACGAATGGGCATCACTTGTGGCTCTTTGCTTAATTGCTTTGCAAAGGGATGTGTCTGAATCAGAATCTTGGCCCTGTGTGAGGCTGTTGCTTAGATTGTCAGCACCTGATGGATCTCAGGAAAGATCCCATATGTGCATCCAAAGCCAATATGGCAAAACAGCAGTCATTGTGGATGAAGTCTCTCGCCTTCCTCTGTAAGTTCCCTGACCTGCATCAAGTGAGAATAGGGATCCTTTGGGTCAAATGAGTTTTCAAAGCCCTGCAGAGGCTAGCCATTATGTGCTTGTGTTTTCTCAGAACTAAAATTTACACAAAAAATCTGTACCCCACCATCAGCAAGCCTCAAAGTTTAGAAGCTGAGCAGTATTAAAGGCAGGCCTATTTGATCACTCCTGGTTCAAAGAAGGGTGTCCAGGCAACCCTGAAATTAGGCAAATGAGGGGCAAAGGAGTTTATTGTGGACACTGTCTTAGGCTGCACCCCTCATGGAAACCTCCAGCCAGAGGTTATGAGGATTGTCTATATGGAAGAAGTTGAGGGCCTTGTGTCAGTGTTTTGGTTTGAATTGTGGTCATTTGTATGGCGGTGGAAGTGATGACTGGGTCCACCTGGGCTTGAACTCTGGTGTCATTCCCCATAAAGACTGAGTTCTGGAACTGACCTCAGAGAAGTATTGCAATGAATTGAGTTGGGATTTTCTGAGGACACGCATGAGAGTCCCCCCTGGAAACTGAGATGGAAACCCAGGGTGACTTTCCACAGAACACTGGGAATCTCAGCCTGAATATCACATGATTTTATTCTTAAAGACCTGGCAGCCATTGTTGAGAGTAAAAACACACAAGGACCTCACATTGTACATTTCAGTGGGCCTGGTTTCATGTGACGTTTTTTGGCCACTCTTTGGGAAGCCTTGTTTGTGAGAGTTCTCCAGAGCTTTCATTGAAATGATCTTTCTCACCATTAAATGGTTCCTGAATGAATGGAAACACACAGTGCCTCCAACTCCATCCTTTAAAAATGGCTAGATAAATACCATGCAATCTTTAAAATTCCCGTGACCAGGTGGCACTGGAGAACCTTAGGATGTCCTGTTGCTTATCATGAGTTTACGAGACAGGTGCTTTGACTGACGGCTTTCATGAAAATGATGAAGAACAGAGATGCCAGTGACGTGGGGCCTGCTGAGTAGTGGGCCTAGAGCAGTGGTGTGCAGGTGTGTGAAAAAACATCTGTGGTGGGGCCATGTGGATGTGACATGGGTTTCCAAATGTCTTGTGACTGACATGGTGCAGCCAGCAGACTTTTATATGTAAAGGCATCTTGTTATATGGAGAGGTTTCAGAACAATGTTCAGAACCAGGATGCTATGGTCAAGGGGCCAAGCTCTGTGGGATAGAAGCATGGTTGGTGCATTCTCCTAGGACCCTGACTCACAACACGTGACAGAACTCCCTCCAGCACTGTGTCTCAGTTGAAGTCTTTGTATTTCGTGAAGCAAATACCAAACTCCCAGTGAAGCAGCAAGAAACACCACGAAAAGTGGAGGATGACCAAATGGCTTCACAGTTCCCACGGAGAGAAACTTAGCCCCCATTGGCCACAGTTTACCTTCAAAGAGAGATTTCAGCACTTCTGCCTCATGTTCATTGGAAAATCAGAAACCATGTCCTCCAGGTCACATAGATGCAGACCCAGCTTTGATGGTCTCACTACAAAGGAAGCTAATGCTGCTGACAACAACATATATTTCAAGAGCCCAACCTTAGAGGCAGTTTCTCAAGAAGTCTTTAGGCCAGCAGAGCTCCATGTTTGTGGAGTGTTTATCCTCTCCCTTACTTATGGAAACTCCTCTACCACCTCCAAAGTTGTGAACACCTGAGCATTTTTCATTCCACATATGTATTCAAAGATTTTCTAACTCTTCTCCTCGAATTGTGTCTTACTTGTGGCAAGGGTATTGTCAAGGCATTTTTCTGGAGGACAGTGGGAAGATATTGTGTAGCACATATTTGCATACACATTGAATTCATTTTCCTATTTTCCATTCCAAATACTTAATCCCTGACACTAACCCATACCCTACTAGACTCTGTCTACAAATCCTAATATGATAGAAAAAATAACCCAATCAGAATATAAATACAAGCAGTTCAGAGGAGGCATGGTGTGTAGTTGGAAAGGCCTTTTGCATTATAAAGGGTAGATGTTATGAATCTAGTCCAATGTAATAGTTCTCTATGTGTTTTTAAACTTAAAACATATGTGAATTCCTGTCTCCCTTTCTCTGCAGCCTATTCAGCACATGTATTTTTACATGCACATAGAGAATCCTACCTGGTTTCCCATCTACATTCTTGTGAGGTGGCTGACTTGGCAGATACAAACTGTGAGAAGAAATCACTCCTCCTAAATGCTGTTGAAACTGATAATCAACCTATGGGTGAGCTTCCTACTTCAACAACATGATACATACATCCATGTTCAGTAAAATAAATATTTATGGATCTTGGGATGATATATATTTCGTGATGAATTTCAATTGGCATATATATTTTTACTTTTTAATGTCTCTCTGTGTGTGTTTTGTGTATATATATATATATATATATATATATATATATATATATATATATATATACACACACACACACACTCTCCAGATTTTTCAAAATATAAAATATGTGTGTCTTATTTTACACTCCCTGAATTCATGTTCATGTATTGGATTTATAATCAACTTTTCACAAGATTATTCTCAGAAATATTCATCCACCTGAAATACATATTTGTTTCCTAGTACTGAAAACTAACTTCAGTGAATGGTGCATAGAAATCCTAACATTGCTTTTTTTTTTAATTTATTTATTTTTTTAATTGTTGGTTGTTCAAAACCTTACACAGTTCTTAATACATCATATTTCACAGTTTGATTCAAGCGGGTTTTGAACTCCCAACTTTACCCTGTATACAGATTGCTGTATCACATCATTTACCCTTCCATTGATTGACATATTGCCTTTCTAGTGTCTGATGTATTCTGCTGTAAGTCCTATTCTCTACTATCCCCCCTCCCCTCCCCTCCCCTCCCCTTTTCTCTCTCTACCCCTTCTACTGTAAATCATTTCTTCCATTTGTATTATCTTGACTTACCCCTCCATTACATAGTTCTTGATATATCATATTTCACATTTTGATTCAAGTGGGTTATGCACTCCCATATTGCCCCTTATACAGATTGCAGAATCACATCAGTTTCACTTCCATTGCTTTACAAATTGCCATCCTAGTGTCTGTTGTATTCTGCTGCCTTTCCTATTCTCTACTATCCCCCCTCCCCTCCCCTCCCCTCCCCTCTTCTCTCTCTACCCCCACTACTGCAATTCATTCCTCCCCCTTGTATTATTTTTCCCTTTCCCCTCACTTACTCTTGTATGTAATTTTGTATAAACCTGAGGGTCTCGTTCCATTTCCATGCTATTTCCCTTCTCTCTCCCTTTCCCTCCCACCTCCCAACCCTGTTTAATGATGGTCTTCTACTTGTGCTCTTCTTCCCTAGTCTGTTCTTAATTACTCTCCTTATATATCAAAGAAGACATTTGGCATTTGTTTTTTAGGGCTTGGCTAGCTTCGCTTAGCATAATCTGCTCTAATGCCATCCATTTCCCTCCAAATTCTATGATTTTGTCATTTCTTAATGCAGAGTAATACTCCATTGTGTATAAATGCCACATTTTTTTTTATCCATTCGTCTATTGAAGGGCATCTAGGTTGGTTCCACAGTCTTCCTATTGTGAATTGTGCTGCTATGAACATCGATGTAGCAGTGTCCCTGTAGCATGCTCTTTTTAGGTCTTTAGGGAATAGACCCAGAAGGGGGATAGCTGGGTCAAATGGTGGTTCCATTCCCAGCTTTCCAAGAAATCTCCATACTGCTTTCCAAATTGGCCGCACCAATTTGCAGTCCCACCAACAATGTACAAGTGTACCCTTTTCCCCACATCCTCGCCAGCACTTATTGTTGTTTGACTTCATAATGGCTGCCAATTTTACTGGAATGAGATGGTATCTTAGGGTGGTTTTGATTTGCATTTCTCTGACTGCTAGAGATGGTGAGCATTTTTTCATGTACTTGTTGATTGATTGTATGTCCTCCTCTGAGAAGTGTCTGTTCAAGTCCTTGGCCCATTTGTTGATGGGATTATTTGTTATCTTATTGTCTAATTTTCTGAGTTCTTTATATACTCTGGATATTAGGGCTCTATCTGAAGTGTGAGGAGTAAATATTTGTTCCCATGATGTAGGCTCCCTATTTACCTCTCTTATTGTTTCTTTTGCTGAGAAAAAACTTTTTAGTTTGAGTAAGTCCCAGTTGTTGATTCTAGATGTTAACTCTTGTGCTACGGGTGTCCTATTGAGGAATTTGGAGCCCGACCCCACAGCATGTAGGTCGTAGCCAACTTTCTCTTCTATCAGATGCCGTGTCTCTGATTTGATATCAAGCTCCTTGATCCATTTTGAGTTACCTTTTGTGCATGGCGAGAGAAAGGGATTCAATTTCATTTTGTTGCATATGGATTTCCAATTTTCCCAGCACCATTTGTTGAAGATGCTATCCTTCCTCCATTGCATGCTTTTAGCCCCTTTATCAAATATAAGAAAGTTGTAGTTTTGTGGGTTGGTTTCTGTGTCCTCTATTCTGTACCATTGGTCCACCCGCCTGTTTTGGTACCAGTACCATGCTGTTTTTGTTACTATTGCTCTGTAGTATAGTTTGAAATCTGGAATCGCTATACCACCTGATTCACACTTCCTGCTTAGTATTGTTTTTGCTATTCTGGGTCTTTTATTCTTCCATATGAATTTCATGATTGCTTTCTCCATTTCTACAAGAAATGCCGTTGGGATTTTGATTGGCATTGCATTAAACCTATAGAGAACTTTTGGTAATATCGCCATTTTGATGATGTTAGTTCTGCCTATCCATGAACAGGGTATATTTTTCCATCTTCTAAGGTCTTCTTCAATTTCTCTCTTTAGGGTTCTGTAGTTTTCATTGTATAAGTCTTTCACCTCTTTTGTTAGGTTGATTCCCAAGTATTTTATTCTTTTTGAGGATATTGTGAACGGGGTGGTTGTCCTCGTGTCCATTTCAGAGGATTTGTCGCTGATATACAGGAATGCCTTTGATTTATGCGTGTTGATTTTATAACCTGCCACTTTGCTGAATTCATTTATTAGCTCTAACAGTTTCTTTGTAGACCATATTGGGTCTGCTAGGTATAGAATCATGTCATCTGCAAATAGTGATGACTTAAGTTCTTCTTTTTTTATTTTTATGCCTTTAATTTCTTTCGTCTGTCTAATTGCTCTGGCCAGTGTTTCGAGAACTATGTTGAACAGGAGTGGTGAGAGAGGGCATCCCTGTCTTGTTCCAGATTTTAGAGGGAATGCCTTCACTTTTTCTCCATTCAGAATGATGCTAGCCTGAGGCTTAGCATAAATTGCTTTTACAATGTTGAGGTATGTTCCTGTTATCCCTAGTTTTTCGAGAGTTTTGAACATAAACGGATGCTGTACTTTGTCGAATGCTTTTTCTGCATCTATCGAGATGATCATATGGTTCTTATTTTTAAGTCTATTGATGTGGTGAATAACATTTATTGATTTCCGTATATTGAACCAACCTTGCATACCAGGGATGAATCCTACTTGATCATGGTGCACAATTTTTTTGATATGTTTTTGTATCCGATTTGCCAGAATTTTATTGAGGATTTTTGCATCTAGCTTCATTAGAGATATTGGTCTGTAGTTTTCTTTCTTTGAAGTGTCTTTGTCTGGTTTCGGAATCAGGGTGATGTTGGCCTCGTAGAATGAATTTGGAAGTTCTCCCTCTTTTTCTATTTCCTGAAATAGCTTGAAAAGTATTGGTATTAGTTCCTCTTTAAAGGTTTTGTAAAACTCTGCTGTAAACCCATCCGGTCCTGGGCTTTTCTTAGATGGTAATCTTTTGATGTTTTCTTCTATTTCCTCAATTGATATTGGTCTGTTTAGGTTGTCTATATCCTCCTGACTCAATCTGGGCAGATTATATGACTTAAGAAATTTATCGATGCCTTCACTATCTTCTATTTTATTGGAGTATAAGGATTCAAAATAATTTCTGATTATCTTCTGTATTTCTGAAGTGTCTGTCATGATCTTGCCTTTTTCATCCCTTATGCTAGTAATTTGAGTTCTCTCTCTTCTTCTCTTCGCTAGCATGGCTAAGGGTCTGTCAATTTTATTTATCTTTTCAAAGAACCAACTTTTCGTTTTGTCAATTTTTTCAATTGTTTCTTTTGTTTCGATTTCATTAATTTCAGCTCTGATTTTAATTATTTCTTGCCTTCTACTTCTTTTGCTGTTGTTTTGCTCTTCTTTTTCTAGAATTTTGAGATGAAGTATGAGATCATTTATTTGTTGGTTTTTTCTTTTTTTAAGGAATGAACTCCAAGCAATGAATTTTCCTCTTAGAACTGCTTTCAATGTGTCCCATAGATTCCGATATGTTGTGTCTGTGTTTTCATTAAACTCTAAGAATTTTTTAATTTCCTCCTTGATGTCTTCTAAAACCCATTGATCATTCAGTAACCTATTGTTCATTCTCCAAGTGATGCATGATTTTTCCTTGCTTCTTTTATGGTTGATTTTTAGTTTCATTCCATTATGATCAGATAAGATGCATGGTATTATCTCCGCTCCTTTATATTGTCTAAGAGTTGCCCTGTGACATAATATATGATCTGTTTTTGAGAAGGATCCATGTGCTGCTGAGAAAAAAGTGTAGCTGCTTGATGTTGGGTGGTATATTCTATATATGTCAATTAAGTCTAGGTTGTTAATTGTGTTATTGAGTTCTATAGTTTCCTTATTCAACTTTTGTTTGGAAGATCTGTCCAGTGGTGAGAGAGGTGTGTTGAAGTCTCCCATGATTATTGTATGGTGGTCTATTAGACTCTTGAACTTGAGAAGAGTTTGCTTGATGAACGCAGCAGCACCGTTGTTTGGGGCATATATATTTATGATTGTTATGTCTTGTTGGTGTATGGTTCCCTTGAGCAGTATGTAGTGTCCTTCTTTATCCCTTTTGATTAACTTTGGTTTGAAATCTATTTTATTTGATATGAGTATGGACACTCCTGCTTGTTTCCGCAGTCCATATGAGTGATATGATTTTTCCCAACCTTTCACCTTCAGTCTATGTATATCCTTTCCTATCAAATGCGTCTCCTGTAGGCAGCATATTGTTGGATCTTGTTTTGTGATCCATTCAACTAGCCTGTGTCTCTTAATTGGTGAGTTTAAGCCATTAACATTTAGGGTTATTATTGAGATATGGTTTGTTCTTCCAGCCATATTTGTTTATTAATGCTGTTAAACCTGATTTGTTTTTCTCTTTGATTTTTTTCCCCCTTTACTGTCCTACCTCCCACTGTTGGTTTTCATTGTTGTTTTCCATTTCCTCTTCATGTAGTGTTTTGCCAAGGATTTTTTGAAGAGATGGTTTTCTAGCTGCAAATTCTTTTAACTTTTGTTTATCATGGAATGTTTTAATTGCATCTTCCATCCTGAAGCTTAATTTCGCCGGATACACGATTCTTGGTTGGAACCCATTTTCTTTTAGCGTTTGAAATATGTTATTCCAGGATCTTCTAGCTTTTAGAGTCTGTGTTGAGAGATCAGCTGTTATCCTGATTGGTTTACCCCTAAATGTAATCTGCTTCCTTTCTCTTGTAGCTTTTAAAATTCTCTCCTTATTCTGTATGATGGACATCTTCATTTTAATGTGTCTAGGTGTGGATCTCTTATGATTTTGCACATTCGGCGTCCTGTAGGCTTCTAGGATTTGGGGTTCTGTCTCATTCTTCAAGTCTGGGAAGTTTTCTCGTATTATTTCACTGAATAAATTGTCTATTCCTTTGGTTTGGAGCTCTGTGCCTTCCTGTATCCCAATGACTCTTAAGTTTGGTCTTTTGATATTATCCCATATTTCTTGGATGTTCTGCTCATGGTTTCTTAGCAGACTTGCTGAGCTGTCTATGCTCTTTTCAAGTTGAAATACTCTGTCTTCATTGTCTGATGTTCTATCTTCTAAGTGATCCACTCTGCTGGTAGTTTTCTCAATTGAGTTTTTAAGTTGGTTTATTGCTTCCTGCATTTCTAGGATTTCTATTTGTTTGTTTTTTATTTCCTCTATCTCCCTGTGAAATTGATCTTTTACTTCCTGGATTTGTTTATGAAGTTCCTTGTCAATGTGATCTTTCATTGTCTGATTTTGCTGTCTCATGTCTTCCTTGAGACTCCAGATCATCTGAAGCATGTATATCCTGACCTCTCTGTCTGACATTCCATCTGTTGCAGCTATTACCTCTTCTAGAGTTGAGTTGACCTGCATTGCCTGTGGTCCTTTCTTTCCTTGTCTTTTCATACTGCTGGCGTTTCTTTCTGCTTGGTGAAACTGTTGTGTTTTTGAAATTTTCCCTCTATTTATTTATATTGCTCTTGTATAGTTGAAAAGTCTCCCTTGCAGGACAGATGGTGGCTGTGATCCTCCACCAATTGGTGCGATCTGTCTACCACGCTGGCGGGCCCTAGGTCTGCTCTGCTGGCCGGTCGAAGGTCCGCCTACCCAGCAGGCGCGAGGGGCACCTCTGTCTCTCCGTAGGTTGCTGGGCCTAACCTCCCGATGGGTCCCCAGTACGCCTACCTTGCAGTCACTAAGGGTGGGGCCAGCTCCGGCCCGCAACAAGCCGCTGGGCCTGATCTGCCACTGCTCACAGTCCCGCCTACCTTGCAGGCACTGGCGGAGGGGACGGTCCTGCCCCTCAGCAGGCCGCTAGGCCTGATCTGCTGGTGGTCACAGTCCCGCCTACCTTGCAGGCACTGGGGGAGGGGACAGGCCTGCCCCACAGAAGGCCGCTGGTGGGTCACAGGACCCCGTTCCCTGCAGGCGCGTGTGTCAGCTCTGTCTCTCCGCAGATTGCTGGGCCTGGCCTGCCCGTGGGTCGCCGGTTCTCCTACCTTGCAGGCACTCGGGTTGGGGCCAGCTCTGGCCCGAAACCAGCCACTGGGCCTGCTCTGCTGGTGGTCACAGTCCCGCCTACCTTGCAGGCAGTGGGGGAGGGGACGGGCCTGCCCCACAGAAGGCTGCTGGTGGGTCGCAGGACCCCGTTCCCTTCAGGCGCGTGTGTCACCTCTGCCTCTCCGCAGATTGCTGGGCCTGACCTGCCCGTGGGTCGCCGGTTCTCCTACCTTACAGGCACTGTGTGTGGGGCCGGCTCTGGCCCGCAACCAGCCGCTGGGCCTGCTCTGACGGTGGTCACAGTCCCGCCTACTGTGCAGGCACTGGGGGAAGGGACAGTCCTGCCCCTCAGCAGGCCGCTAAGCCTGATCTGCTGGAAGTGACAATCCTGCCTACCTAGCAGGCACTGGGGGAGGGGAAGGGCCTGCCCCACAGAAGGCCGCTGGTGGGTCACAGGACCCCGTTCCCTGCAGGCGCCTGTGTCAGCTCTGTCTCTCGGCAGATTGCTGGGCCTGACCTGCCCGTGGGTCGCCAGTTCTCCTACCTTGCAGGCACTGGGGGTGGGGCCGGCTCGGGCCACAACCAGCCGCTTGGCCTTCTCTGCCGGTGGTCCCTAACATTTCTATAGTACCTGACCCTGTTTAACATCAATGCAAGTAGACTCCTATGGGACATGATGTGTATTTTGACATTGATTTTTATTCAACACTGGTACATTACTATTTCTTCAGTTGATGCACATCATAGGATATATATTTCATCCTCAAGTTCACAAATTTCTAGGCATTTGGTTCACTTTCAATCAAATCCTGCTTCAGAACACATGTATTCCTCCATGTTTCTTGTCTGGTCTTTTCATGAGACTTCTTTCCAGACACATTATTTTGGATTTCCATAATCATTTTGGAACAAAAACTCACACACCCCTCATGGTAAACCATCACCCTAATATTACCATTAGATGTATAACTGGTTGGAATGAATGATCATGTATCAATATAAGATTTCTTATATGTTTTCAGATATCAATTCAATCCATTATTTAAATTGGAACCAGTTATATTCTTTATTCAAAGTATGGTCTATTAATACATTATCTCTATACTCATAGACCCAGGGTACACCTATTTGTACCCCCGAATTCTAATTTATACTTCTTCAACATATTGCTCCCAAAAATAGTGGAAGAAATACTCATGTCACTTGATCTACATATATATTTTATCACAGTGATATTCTGAACACAAAATGCAAAGGTCACACTTATGATTGTACCTAAGCCTAATTGGAAAGTGAGCATGGATTACTAAAACCATCCTTGTCTAGGTTGGCTAATGCTCTCAAATGTCAATTCTATTGGTGACTACACATTTGTTTCTGCCTAAGATTATATATTTTACCTCAACCCTGTTGAAAATGTCTAATCCTATCACTCACTTTATACTTTGCCTAATTTCCTAATGTCTATATTCATATCTGCTTTCCTACATATCTTCCCCAGTTCATCATTGTGACTGACTCTTCACATGTGTTGACATTTACATTCACTCTCTAACAGACACCTTTGGTAAACAACTTTTGGTCCAAATATTATACTCACTCTTCTTCCTAAACCTACTGACTATCTTTCTAATCCTACCTACTATCCCTTTTTGACTTGATCTTCTCTTCTACATTCAATCATCCAAGGTACAAGGTCCTATGAAATTGTATGTTGATTTATCAGAGACATCTGTACAGAATGTAATTCAAAGCTAAGTATCCCAATCAAGGGCCCAATGCCCTTCTGGCCTTCAAATCTTACTTAGATTTCTGTTTTCATACATATATTTCACCTCTATATTATTATAAATATCACAGGTTCCCAATACCATTCTTCATCCAGCAGAATGATTTCTAACCCAAATTGAACATGTTCTTAACCCCAAGCATTCACTGTTTCCTCAATCTCACTTTACAGAAGAACAGGGACAGAGTTGGTCTTACAATACAGGAATGTAGGGGATCTTCCACCTGCTGAGAACCTCCACGGTCCATGCAGAAATGATCCCTGGATACGATGTAGGCAGCCAGGAAGGACCTGAGAGAGTAAAAGTCATCTTCCGTGGCAAACAACATGGTCAGGATGAAGGGATGTGTCTGAATGAGCCTCTTTCTTCTTCATGTAGACAAGATTGACCAAACCAGGCCTGTGTGGAGAGCTTTTCCAGGGTTCCTATGGTTGATATACCATTCTAACTTGTGAAATTGTCACAGGAAGCAGGGGCAGCCTCCATCTCATGGGACCCTTGGAAGCAACAGTTAGGACAAAGTGGTTTCCAAGGCAGTGACCTCATTCAGTTCCTGAAGGAAGTGACCTCACCACACTTCCTTGGTGATGGAACTCTCTAAACTTGGGATCCAGGAAGCCAGGCACCCAGAGGCAGTCCCAGTGCCACTCCCAGTGGGCTCACTTGTTTGGATTTACCAAGGACAGAGTCAGACTTTCTTGGTACGTACAGATGTGAGGATGGCCAATTGCCAGGAAAGCTCTGAAGGGGGTCTTTCCAGAGAAAGCAGGTAGTGGCTCACCCCTGGCTCCTGACAACTTCACAGAATTGGCCAAGGAGGCCAGATCTGTGACAAGACAGTCCAATTTGGGGGAACCTAGTATGGCCCACCAGTCAGAGGACACTGCGGGTAGTCACAGACCTCCTTGGGGGAAGGAGGTGGCTTTGTGGGTGTGGGTGTGAGTTTGTGGTTTGGTCTCATGTTCTGAGAAGAGCTAGAAAAGGCGAAAAGATTGGTTGGGAGTGGACTGTTTCTAGCAAGTCTTTTGACAAGGAGAGTGTTGCTTTGTCTGTGTATCGCACTGTGTCCGTGGTTGTAGACATTAGAAAAGAGAATGCATCAATGGATGTGTCCTGTCTAGTAAAAAGATTCCAGCATTCATCCTGCCCAATTTATGAATGGACTGCGGCTTGCCTTATCCATGGGCAAAACCTACTATCTTCCTAAATTTCTGTTTTCTTCCTGAATTCTGGCCACTCTTCAGAATAGGCTCATGGTTTTGTGTCCAAGATATGTACCACCTCCACGCTTGGTGACATGGCCATGTACTAGATAGCAGAAAGGAATGGCGAGCATCTCAGAAAACTCAGATATCAGTGGGCCCATTAAAGTCTCAGTGGAGAAACCCTGCTTTGGGACATTTGCTTACCTATTGTTCTGTTTCCCTGGATGTCAGCAAGGTCTTTTCCTCAGGACACACCTTTGTGAAGCCTGAAGAAAACAGTTTTCAAATGCAAAATAATGGGCATCACTTGTGGCTCTTTTCTTAATTGCTTGGCAAAGGGATGTGTCTGAATCAGCCTCTGGCCCTGTGTGAGGCTGTGGCTTAGATTGTCAGCACCTGATGGATCTCTGGAAAGATCCCATATGTGCATCCAAAGCCAATATGGCAAAACAGCAGTCATTGTGAATGAAGTCTCTCGCCTTCCTTGGTAAGGTCCCTGACCTGCATCAAGTGAGAATAGGGATCCTTTGGGTCAAATGAGTTTTTCAAAGCCCTGCAGAGGCTAGCCATTATGTGCTTGTGTTTTCTCATGACTCCAATTTACACCAAAAATCTGTACCCCACCATAAACAGGCCTCAAAGTTTAGAGGCTGAGCATTATTAAAGGCAGGCCTATTTGATCACTCCTGGTTCAAAGAAGGGTGTCCAGGCCACCCTGACATTAGGCAAATGAGGGGCAAGGGAGCTTATTTTGGACACTGTCTTAGGCTACGACCCTCATGGAAACCTCAAGCCAGAGGTTATGAGGATTGTCTATATGGAAGAAGTTGAGGGCCTTGTGGTAGTGTTTTGGTTTGAATTTTGGTCATTTGTATGGCGGTGGAAGAGATGACTGGGTCCGCCTGGGCTTGAACTGTGGTGTGATTCCCCTTGGAGACTGAGTTCTGGAACTGACCTCAGAGAAGTATTGCCATGAATTGAGTTGGGATTTTCCGAGGACACGCATGAGAGTCCCCCCAGGATACTGAGATCGAAACCCAGGGTGACTTTCCACAGAACACTGGGAATCTCAGCCAGGATATCACATGATTTTATTCATAAAGACCTGGCAGCCATAGTTGAGAGTCAAAAAACACATGGACCTCACATCGTAGACCTCAGTGTGCCTGGTTTCATGTGACGTTTTTTGGCCACTCTTTGGGAAGCCTTGTTTGTGAGAGTTCTCCAGAGCTTTCATTGAAATTATCTTTCTCACCATTAAATGGTTCCTGAATGAATGGAACCACACAGTGCCTCCAACTTCATCCTTTAAAAATGGCTAGATAAATACCGTGCAATGTTTGAAATTCCCATGACCAGGGGGCACTGGAGAATCTTAGGATGTCCTGTTGCTGATCATGAGTTTACCAGACAGGTGCGTTAATTGACGGCTTTCATGAAAATGATGAAGAACAGAGATGCCAGTGAGCTGGGGCCTGCTGAGTAGTGGGCTTAAAGCAGTGGTGTGCAGGTGTGTGATAAAACATCTGTGGTGGGGCCATGTGGATCTGCCATGGGCTTCCAAATGTCTTGTGACTGACATGGTGCAGCCAGCAGACCCTTATATGTAAAGGCATCTTGTTATATGGAGAGGTTTCAGAACGATATTCAGAATCAGGTTGCGATGGTCAAGGGGCCAAGCTCTGTGGGATAGAAGCATGGTTGGTGCATTCTCCTAGGACCCTGACACACCACACGTGACAGAACTCCCTCCAGCACTGTTTCCCAGTTGAAGTCCTTGTATTTCGTGAAGCAAATACCAAACTCCCAGTGAAGCAGCAAGAAACACCACGAAAAGTGGAGGATGACCAAATGGCTTCACAGTTCCCACGGGGAGATACTTGGCCCCCAGTGGCCAAGGATTACCTACAAAGAGAGAATTCAGCACTTCTGCCTCATGTTCATTGGAAAATCAGAAACCATGTCCTCCAGGTCACATAGATGCAGACCCAGCTTTGATGGTCTCACTACAATGGAAGCTAATGCTCCTGACAACAACATATATTTCAAGAGCCCAACCTCAGAGGCAGTTTCTCAAGAAGACTTTAGGCCAGCAGAGCTCCATGTTTGTGGAGTGTTTATCCTCTCCCTTACTTATGGAAATTCCTCTACCACCTCCAAAGTTGTGAACTCCTGAGCATTTTTCATTCCACATATGTATTCAAAGATTTTCTAACTCTTCTCCTCGAATTGCGTCTTACTTGGGGCAAGGGTATTTTCAAGGCATTTTTCTGGATGACAGTGGGAAGATTTTGTGTAGCACATATTTGCATACAAATTGGATTCATTTTCCTATTTTCCATTCCAAATACTGAATCCCTGACACTAACCCATACCCTACTAGACTCTGTCTACAAATCCTAATATGATAGAAAAAAATAACCCAAACAGAATAGAAATACAAGCAGTTCAGAGGAGGCATGGTGTGTAGTTGGACAGGCCTTTTGCATTATAAAGGGTAAATGTTATGAATCTAGTCCAATGTAATAGTTCTCCATGTGTTTTTAAACTTAACCAATATGTGAATTCCTGTCTCCCTTTCTCTGCAGCCTATTCAGCACATGTATTTTTACATGCACATAGAGAATCCTACCTGGATTCCCAGCTACATTCTTGTGAGGTGGCTGACTTGGCAGATTCAAACTATCAGAAGAAATCACTCCTCCTAAATGCTGTTGGAACTGAAAATCAACCTATGGGTGAGCTTCCTACTTGAACAACATGATACATACATCCATGTTCAGTAAAATAAATATTTCTGGATCTTGGGATGATATATATTTCATGATGAATTTCATTTGGCTTATATATTTTTACTTTTCAATGTCTCTCTGTGTGTGTTTTGTGTATGTATATATATATATATATATATATATATATATATATATATATATATGTGTGTGTGTGTGTGTGTGTGTGTATATGTATATATACACACACACACTCTCCAGATTTTTCAAAATATAAAATATGTGTGTCTTATTTTACACTCCCTGAATTCATGTTCATGTATGTGGATTTATACTCAACTTTCACAAGATTATTCTCAGAAATATTCATCCACTTGAAATACATATTTGTTTCCTAGTACTGCAAAGTAACTTCAGTGAATGGTGCATAGAAATCCTAACATTTCTACAGTAACTGACCCTGTTTAACATCAATGCAAGTAGACTCCTCTGGGATATGATGTGTATTTTGACATTTATTTTTATTCAACACTGGTACATTACTATTTCTTCAGTTGATGCACATCATAGGATATATATTTCATCCTCAAGTTCACAAATTTCTAGGCATTTGGTTAACTTTCAATCAAATCCTGCTTCAGAACACATGTATTCCTCCATGTTTCTTGACTGGTCTTTTCATGAGACTTCTTTTCAAACACATTATTTAAAATTTCCATAATCACTTTGGAACCAAAACTCACACACCCCTCATGGTAAACCATCCCCTTAATATTACCATTAGATGTATAACTGGTTGGAATGAATGATCGTGAATCAATATAAGATTTCTTATATGTTTTCAGATATCAATTCAATCCATTATTTAAATTGGAACCAGTTATATTCTTTATTCACAGTATGGTCTATTCATGCATTATCTCTATACTCATAGACCCAGGGTACACCTATTTGTACACACGAATTCTAATTTAAACGTCTTCAACATATTCCTCCCCAAAATAGTGGAAGAAATACTCATGTCAGCTGTGGTACATATATATTTTATCACAGTGATATTCTGAACACAAAATGCAAAGGTCACACTTATGATTGTACCTAAGCCTAATTGGAAAGTGAGCATGGATTACTAAAACCATCCTTGTCTAGGTTCGCTAATGCTCTCAAATGTCAATTCTACTGGTGACTACACATTTGTTTCTGCCTAAGATTATATATTCAACCTCAACCCTGTTGAAAATGTCTATTTTTATCACTCACTTTATACTTTGCCTAATTTCCTAATGTCTATATTCATATCTGCTTTCCTACATATCTTCCCCAGTTCATCATTGTGACTGACTCTTCACATATGCTGACATTTACATTCACTCTCTAACAGACACCCTATTGCTAAAGAACTTTTGGTCCAAATATTATACTCACTCTTCTTCCTAAACCTACTGACTATCTTTCTAATCCTACCTACTATATCTTTTTGACTTGATCTTCTCTTCTACATTCAATCATCCAAGGTACAAGGTCCTATGCCATTGTATGTTGATTTATCAGAGACATCTTTACAGAATGTAATTCAAAGCTAAGTATCCTAATCAAGGGCCCAATGCCCTTCAGGCCTTCAAATCTTACTTAGATTTCTGTTTTCATACATATATTTCACCTCTATATTATTATAAATATCACAGGTTTCCAATACCATTCTTCATTCAAGCAGAATGATTTCTAACCCAAATTGAACATGTTCTTAACCCCAAGCATTCACTGTTTCCTCAATCTCACTTTACAGAAGAGCAGGGACAGAGTTGGTCTCACAATACAGGAATGTAGGGGATCTTCCACCTGCTGAGAACCTCAAAGTCCATGCAGAAATGATCCCTGGAGGAGATGTATGCAGGTAGGAAGGACCTGAGAGAGTAAAAGTCATCTTCCGTGGCAAACAACCTGGTCAGGATGAAGGGATGTGTCTGAATGAGCCTCTCTCTTCTACATGTAGACAAGATGGACCAAACCAGGCATGTGTGGAGAGCTTTTCATGGGTGCCTATGGTTGATATACCATTCTAACTTGTGAAAGTGTCACAGGAAGCAGGGGCAGCCTCCATCTCATGGGACCCTTGGAAGCAACAGTTAGGACAAAGTGGTTTCCAAGGCTGTGACCTCATTCAGTTCCTGAAGGAAATGACATCACCACACTTCCTTGGTGATGGAACTCTCTGAACTTGGGATCCAGGAAGCCAGGCACCCAGAGGCATTCCCAGTGCCAGTCCCAGGGGACTCACTTGTTTGGATTTACTAAGGATAGAGTCAGGCTTTCTTGGTACCTACAGATATGAGGATGGCCAATTGCCAGGAAAGCTCTGAAGGGGGTCTTTCCTGAAAAAGCAGGTAGTGGCTCACCCCTGGCTCCTGACAACTTCACAGAATTGGCCAAGGAGGCCAGATCTGAGACAAGACAGGCCATTTTGGGGGATCCTAGTATGGATGACTAGTCAGAGGACACTGCGGGTAGTCACAGACCTCCTTGGGGGAATGAGGTGGCTTTGTGGGTGTGGGTGTGAGTTTGTGGTTTGGTCTCATGTTCTGAGAAGAGCTAGGAAAGGCGGTTTGTTTGGTTTGGAGTGGACTGTTTCTAGCAAGTCTTTTGACAAGGCGAGTGTTGCTTTGTCTGTGAATTGCACTGTGTCCATGCTTGTAGACATTAGAAAAGAGAATGCATCAATGGATGTGTCCTGTCTAGTAGAAAGCTTCCAGCATTCATCCTGCCCAATTTATGAATGGACTGTGGCTTGCCTTATCCATGGTCAAAACCTGCTATCTTTCTAAATTCCTGTTTACTTCCTGAATTCTAGCTACTCTTCAGAATAGGCTAATGGTTTTGTGTCCAAGACATGTACCACCTCCAAGCTTGGTGACATGGCCATGTAGTAGATAGCTGAAAGAAATGGCAAGCATCTCAGAAAACTCAGATATCAGAGGGCCCATTAAAGTCTCAGTGGAAAAACCCTGCTTTGGGCCTTTTGCTTATCTATTGTTCTGTTTCCCTGGATGTCAGCAAGGTCTTTGCCTCAGGACACACATTTGTGAAGCCTGAAGAAAACAGTTTTCAAATGCAAACGAATGGGCATCACTTGTGGCTCTTTGCTTAATTGCTTTGCAAAGGGATGTGTCTGAGTCAGCCTCCTTGACCTGTGTCAGGCTGTGGCTAAGATTGTCAGCACCTGATGGATCTCAGGAAAGATCCCATATGTGCATCCAAAGCCAATATGGCAAAACAGCAGTCATTGTGGATGAAGTCTCTCGCCTTCCTCTGTAAGGTCCCTGACCGGCATCCAGTAAGAATAGGGATCTTTTGGGTCAAATGAGTTTTTCAAAGCCCTGCAGAGGCTAGCCATTATGTGCTTGTGTTTTCTCATGACTCCAATTTACACAAAAAATCTGTACACCACCATCAGCAGGCCTCAAAGTTTAGAAGCTGAGCAGTATTAAAGGCAGGCCTATTTGATCACTCCTGGTTCAAAGAAGGGTTTCCAGGCCACCTTGACATTAGGCAAATGAGGGGCAAGGGAGCTTATTGTGGACACTGTCTTAGGCTACGACCCTCATGGAAACCTCCAGCCAGAAGTTATGAGGATTGTCTATATGGAAGAAGTTGAGGGCCTTGTGGCAGTGTTTTGGTTTGAATTGTGGTCATTTGTATGGCGGTGGAAGAGATGACTGGGTCCGCCTGGGCTTGAACTCTGGTGTGATTCCCCTTGGAGACTGAGTTCTGGAACTGACCTCAGAGAAGTATTGCCATGAATTGAGTTGGAATTTTCTGAGGCCACGCATGAGAGTCCCCCCTGGAAACTGAGATCAAAGCCCAGGGTGATTTTCCACAGAACACTGGGAATCTCAGCCAGGATATCACATGATTTTATTCTTAAAGACCTGGAAGCCATAGTTGAGAGTCAAAACACACAACACACATGGACCTCACATTGTAGACCTCAGTGGGCCTGGTTTCATGTGACTTTTTTGGCCACTCTTTGGGAAGCCTTGTTTGTGAGAGTTCTCCAGAGCTTTCATTGAAATGATCTTTCTCACCATTAAATGGTTCCTGAATGAATGGAAACCCACAGTGCCTCCAACTTCATCCTTTAAAAATGGCTAGATAAATACCATGCAATCTTTAAAATTCCCATGACCAGGTGGCACTGGAGAACCTTAGGATGTCCTGTTGCTGATCATGAGTTTATGAGACAGGTGCCTTGATTGATGGCTTTCATGAAAATGATGAAGAACAGAGATGCCAGTGAGGTGGGGCCTGCTGAGTAGTGGGCCTAGAGCAGTGGTGTGCAGGTGTGTGAAAAAACATCTGTGGTGGGGCCATGTGGATATGCCATGGGCTTCCAAATGTCTTGTGACTGACATGGTGCAGTCAGCAGACCCTTATATGTAAAGGCATCTTGTTATATGGAGAGGTTTCAGAACAATGTTCAGAATCAGGATGCTATGGTCAAGGGGCCAAGCTCTGTGGGATAGAAGCATGGTTGGTGCATTCTCCTAGGACCCTGACACACCACACCTGACAGAACTCCCTCCAGAACTGTGTCCCAGTTGAAGTCTTTGTATTTCGTGAAGCAAATACTAAACTCCCAGTGAAGCAGCAAGAAACACCATGAAAAGTGGAGGATGACCAAATGGCTTCACAGTTCCCACGGGGAGATACTTAGCCCCCAGTTGCCACAGTTTACCTACAAAGAGAGAATTCAGCACTTCTGCCTCATGTTCATTGGAAAACCAGAAACCGTGTCCTCCAGGTCACATAGATGCAGACCCAGCTTTGATGGTCTCACTACAAAGGAAGCTAATGCTCCTGACAACAACATGTATTTCAAGAGCCCAACCTCAGAGGCAGTTTCTCAAGAAGTCTTTAGGCCAGCAGAGCTTCATGTTTGTGGAGTGTTTATCCTCTCCCTTACTTATGGAAACTCCTCTACCACTTCCAAAGTTGTGAACTCCTGAGCATTTTTCATTCCACATATGTATTCAAAGATTTTCTAACTCTTCTCCTCAAATTGTGTCTTACTTGGGGCAAGGGTATTGTCAAGGCATTTTTCTGGATGACAGTGGGAAGATTTTGTGTAGCACATATTTGCATACACATTGGATACATTTTCCTATTTTCCATTCCACATACTGAATCACTGACACTAACCCATACCATACTGAGACTCGGACTACAAATCCTAATATGACAGAAAAAAATTACCCAAACAGAATAGAAATACAAGCAGTCCAGAACAGGCATAGTGTGTAGTTGGACAGGTTTTTTGCATTATAAAGGGTAGATGTTATGAATCTAGTCCAATGTAATAGTTCTCCATGTGTTTTTAAACTTAACCAATATGTGAATTCCTGGCTCCCTTTCTCTGCAGCCTATTCAGCACATGTATTTTTACATGCACATAGAGAATCCTACCTGGTTTCCCAGCTACATTCTTGTGAGGTAGCTGACTTGGCAGATACAAACTGTGAGAAGAAATCAGTCCTCTTAAATGCTGTTGGAACTGAAAATCAACCTATGGGTGAGCTTCCTAATTCAACAACATGATACATACATCCATGTTCAGTAAAATAAATATTTCTTGATTTTGGGATTGTATATATTTCATGATGAATTTAAATTGGCATATATATTTTTACTTTTTCATGTCTCTCTGTGTGTTTTGTGTATATATATATATATATATATATACATATATACATATATATATATATATATATATATATATATATATATATACTCTCCAGATTTCTCAAATTATAAAATATGTGTGTCTTATTTTACACTCCCTGAATTCATGTTCATGTATGTGGATTTATAATCAACTTTTCACAAGATTATTCTCAGAAATATTCATCCACCTGAAATACATGTTTGTTTCCTAGTACTGAAAACTAACTTCAGTGAATGGTGCATAGAAATCCTAACATTTCTACACTAAATGACCCTGTTTCACATCAATGCAAGTAGACTCCTATGGGACATGATGTGTATTTTGACATTTATTTTTATTCAACACTGGTACATTACTATTTCTTCAGTTGATGCACATCATAGGATATATATTTCATCCTCAAATTCACAAATTTCTAGGCATTTGGTTCACTTTCATTCAAATCCTGCTTCAGAACACACGTATTTCTCCATGTTTCTTGACTGGTCTTTTCATGAGACTTCTTTCCGAACACATTATTTTGGATTTCCATAATCACTTTGGAACCAAAACTCACACACCCCTCGTGGTAAACCATCACCCTATAATTAACATTAGATGTATAAGTGGTTGGAATGAATGATCGTGTATCAATATAAGATTTCTTATATGTTTTCACATATCAATTCAATCCATTATTTAAATTGGAACCAGTTATATTCTTTATTCACAGTATGGTCTATTCATGCATTATCTCTTTACTCATAGACCCAGGGTACACCTATTTGTACCCCCGAATTCTAATTTATATGTCTTCAACATATTGCTCCCAAAAATAGTGGAAGAAATACTCATGTCACCTGATCTACATATATATTTTATCACAGTGATATTCTGAACACAAAATGCAAAGGTCACACTTATGATTGTACCTAAGCCTAATTGGAAAGTATGCATGGATTACTAAAACCATCCTTGTCTAGGTTGGCTAATGCTCTCAAATGTCAATTCTATTGGTGACTACATATTTGTTTCTGCCTAAGATTATATATTCAACCTCAACCCTGTTGAAAATGTCTAATCCTATCACTCACTTTATACTTTGCCTAATTTCCTAATGTCTATATTCATATCTGCTTTCCTACATATCTTCCTCAGTTCATCATTGTGACTGACTCTTCACATGTGCTGACATTTACATTCACTCTCTAACAGACACCCTATTGCTAAAGAACTTTTGGTCCAAATATTATACTTACTCTTCTTCCTAAACCTACTGACTATCTTTCTAATCCTACCTACTATCCCTTTTTGAATTGATCTTCTCTTCTACATTCAACCATCCAAGGTATAAGGTCCTATGCCATTGTATGTTGATTTATCAGAGACATCTGTACAGAATGTAATTCAAAGGTAAGTATCCCAATCAAGAGCCCAATGCCCTTCTGGCCTTCAAATCTTACTTAGATTTCTGTTTTCATACATATATTTCACCTCTATATTATTATAAATATCACAGGTTCCCAATACCATTCTTCATCCAGCAGAATGATTTCTAACCCAAATTGAACATGTTCTTAACCCCAAGCATTCACTGTTTCCTCAATCTCACTTTACAGAACAGCAGGGACAGAGTTGGTCTTACAATACAGGAATGTAGAGGATCTTCCACCTGCTGAGAACCTCCAAGGTCCATGCAGAAATGATCCCTGGAGAAGATGTAGGCAGCTAGGAAAGACCTGAGAGAGTAAAAGTCATCTTCCATGGCAAACAACCTGGTCAGGATGAAGGGATGTGTCTGAATGAGCCTCTCTCTTTTTCATGTAGACAAGATCGACCAAACCAGGCCTGTGTGGAGAGCTTTTCCAGGGTGCCTATCGTTGATATACCATTCTAAATTGTGAATCACCTCATTCATTTCCTGAAGGAAGTGATCTCAGCACACTTCCTTGGTGATGGAACTCTCTGAACTTGGGATCCAGGAAGCCAGGCACCCAGAGGCAGTCCCAGTGCCAGTCCCAGTGGGCTCACTTGTTTGGATTTACCAAGGACAGAGTCAGTCTTTCTTGGAACCTACAGATGTGAGGATCGCCAATTACCAAAAAATCTCTGAAGGGGGTCTTTCCTGAGAAAGCAGGTAGTGGCTCATCCCTGGCTCCTGACAACTTCACAGAATTGGCCAAGGACGCCACATCTGAGACAGGACAGGACATTTCGAGGGAAACTAGTATGGCCCACCAGTCAGAGGACACTGCGGGTAGTCACAGACATCCTTGGGGTAAGGAGGTGGCTTTGTGGGTATGGGTGTGAGTTTGTGGTTTGGTCTAATGTTCTGAGAAATGCTAGGAAAGGCGGTTTGTTTGGTTTAGAGTGGACTGTTTCTAGCAAGTCTTTTGACAAGGCGAGTGTTGCTTTGTCTGTGTATCGCACTGTGTCCGTGGTTGTAGACATTAGAAAAGAGAATGCATCAATGGATGTGTCCTGTCTAGTAGAAAGCTTCCAGAATTCATCCTGCCCAATTTATGAATGGACTGCGGCTTGCCTCTTCCATGGGGAAAACCTACTATCTTCCTAAATTCCTGTTTTCTTCCTAAATTCTGGCCACTCTTCAGAATAGGCTTATGGTTTTGTGTCCAAGATATGTACCACCTCCAAGTTTGGTGACATGGCCATGTACTAGATAGCTGAAAGGAATGGCGAGCATCTCAGAAAACTCAGATATCAGTGGGCCAATTAAAGTCTCAGTGGAGAAACCCTGCTTTGGGCCTTTTGCTTACCTATTGTTCTCTTTCCCTGGATGTCAGCAAGGTCTTTGCCTCAGGACACACATTTATGAAGCCTGAAGAAAACAGTTTTCAAATGCAAACGATTGGGCATCACTTGTGGCTCTTTGCTTAATTGCTTTGCAAAGGGATGTGTCTGAATCAGCCTCTTGGCCCTATGTGAGGCTGTGGCTTAGATTGTCAGCACCTGATGGATCTCTGGAAGGATCCCATATGTGCATCCAAAGCCAATATGGCAAAACAGCAGTCATTGTGGATGAAGTCTCTCGCCTTCCTCTGTAAGGTCCCTGACCTGCATCAAGTGAGAATAGGGATCTTTTGGGTCAAATGAGTTTTTCAAAGCCCTGCAGAGGCTAGCCATTATGTGCTTGTGTTTTCTCATGTCTCCAATTTACACAAAAAATCTCTACCCCACCATCAGCAGGCCTCAAAGTTTAGAAGCTGAGCAGTATTAAAGGCAAGCCTATTTGATCACTCCTGGTTCAAAGAAGGGTGTCCAGGCCACCCTGACATTAGGCAAATGAGGGGCAAGGGAGCTTATTGTGGACACTGTCTTAGGCTGCACTCCTCATGGAAACCTCCAGCCAGAGGTTATGAGGATTGTCTATATGGAAGTAGTTGAGGGCCTTGTGGCAGTGTTTTGGTTTGAATTGTGGTCATTTGTATGGCGGTGTAAGAGATGACTGGGTCCGCCTGGGCTTGAACTCTGATGTGATTCCCCTTGGAGACTGAGTTCTGGAACTGACCTCAGAGAAGTAATGCCATGAAGGGGATTTTCTGAGGCCATGCACGAGAGTCCCCCTGAAAACTGAGATCGAAGCCCAGGGTGACTTTCCACAGAACACTGGGAATCTCAGCCAGGATATCACATAATTTTATTCTTAAAGACCTGGCAGCCTTAGTTGAGAGTCAAAACACACATGGACCTCACATTGTAGACCGCAATGGGCCTGGTTTCATGTGACGTTTTTTGGCCACTCTTTGGGAAGCCTTGTTTGTGAGAGTTCTCCAGAGCTTTCATTGAAATGACCTTTCTCACCATTAAATGGTTCCTGAATGAATGGAAACCCACAGTGCCTCCAACTTCATCCTTTAAAAATGGCTAGATAAATACCATGCAATCTTTGAAATTCCCATGACCAGGTGGCACTGGAGAACCTTAGGATGTCCTGTTTCAGATCATGAGTTTACGAGACAGGTGCCTTGATTGATGGCTTTCATGAAAATGATGAAGAACAGAGATGCCATTGAGGTGGGGCCTGCTGAGTAGTGGGACTAGAGGAGTGGTGTGCAGGTGTGTGATAAAACATCTGTGGTGGGGCCATGTGGATCTGCCATGGGCTTTCAAATGTCTTGTGACTGACATGGTGCAGCCAGCAGACCCTTATATGTAAAGGCATCTTGTTATATGGAGAGGTTTCAGAACAATGTTCAGAATCACGTTGCTATGGTCAATGGGCAAGCTCTGTGGGATAGAAGCATGGTTGGTGCATTCTCCTAGGATCCTGACACACCACACGTGACAGAACTCCCTCCAGCACTGTGTCCCAGTTGAAGTCTTTGTATTTCGTGAACCAAATACCAAACTCCGAGTGAAGCAGCAAGAAACACCATGAAAAGTGGAGGATGACCAAATGGCTTCACAGTTCCCACGGGGAGATACTTAGCCCCCAGTGGCCACAGTTTACCTACAAAGAGAGAATTCAGCACTTCTGCCTCATGTTCATTAAAAAATCAGAAACCATGTCCTCCAGGTCACATAGATGCAGACCCAGCTTTGATGGTCTCACTACAAAGGAAGCTAATGCTCCTGACAACAACATATATTTCAAGAGCCCAACCTCAGAGGCAGTTTCTCAAGAAGTCTTTAGGCCAGCAGAGCTCCATGTTTGTGGAGTGTTTATCTTCTCCCTTACTTATGGAAACTCATCTACCACCTCCAAAGTTGTGAACTCCTGAGCATTTTTCATTCCACATATGTATTCAAAGATTTTCTAACTCTTCTCCTCGAATTGCGTCTTACTTGGGGCAAGGGTATTGTCAAGGCACTTTTCTGGATGACAGTGGGAAGATTTTGTGTAGCACATATTTGCGTACACATTGGATTCATTTTCCTATTTTCCATTCCAAATACTGAATCCCTGACACTAACCCATACCCTACTAGACTCTGACTACAAATCCTAATATGATAGAAAGAAATAACCCAAACAGAATAGAAATAAAAGCAATTCAGAGGAGGCATGGTGTGTAGTTGGACAGGCCTTTTGCATTATAAAGGGTAGATGTTACGAATCTAGTCCAAAGTAATAGTTCTCCATGTGTTTTTAAACTTAACAAATATGTGAATTCCTGTCTCCCTTTCTCTGCAGCCTATTCTGCACATGTATTTTTACATGCACATATAGAATCCTACATGGGTTCCCAGCTACATTCTTGTGAGGTTGTTGATTTGGCAGATACAAACTGTGAGAAGAAATCACTCCTCCTAAATGCTGTTGGAACTGAAAATCAACCTATGGGTGAGCTTCCTACTTGAACAACATGATACATACATCCATGTTCAGTAAAATAAATATTTCTGGATCTTGGGATGATATATATTTCATGATGAATTTCAATTGTCATATATATTTTTACATTTTAATGTCTCTCTGTGTGTGTTTTGTTTGTGTATATATATATATATATATATACACACACACTCTCCAGATTTTTCAAAATATAAAATATGTGGGTCTTATTTTACACTCCCTGAATTCATGTTCATGTATGTGGATTTATAATCAACTTTTCACAAGATTATTCTCAGAAATATTCATCCACCTGAAGTACATATTTGTTTTCTAGTACTGAAAACAAACTTCAGTGAATGGTGCATAGAAATCCTAACATTTCTACAGTAACTGACCCTGTTTAACATCAATGCAAGTACACTCCTATAAGACATGATGTGTATTTTGACATTTATTTTCATTCAAAACTGGTACATTACTATTTCTTTAGTTGATGGACATCATAGGATATATATTTCATCCTCAAGTTCACAAATTTCTAGGCATTTGGTTCACTTTCTATCAAATCCTGCTTCAGAACACATGTATTCCTCCATGTTTCTTGACTGGTCTTTTCATGAGACTTCTTTCCAAACACATTATTTTGGATTTCCATAATCACTTTGGAACCAAAACTCACACACCCCTTATGGTAAACCATCACCCTAATATTACCATTAGATGTATAACTGGTTGGAATGAATGATCGTGTATCAATATAAGATTTCTTATATGTTTTGAGATATCAATTCAATCCATTATTTAAATTGGAACCAGTTATATTCTTTATTCACAGTATGGTCTATTCATCCATTATCTCTATACTCATAGACCCAGGGTACACCTATTTGTACGCCCGAATTCTAATTTATACGTCTTCAACGTATTGCTCCCAAAAATAGTGGAAGAAATACTCATGTCACCTGATCTACATATATATTTTATCACAGTGATATTCTGAACACAAAATGCAAAGGTCACACTTATGATTGTACCTAAGCCTTATTGGAAAGTGAGCTTGGATTACTAAGACCATTCTTGTCTAGGTTGGCTAATGCTCTCAAATGTCAATTCTATTGGTGACTACACATTTGTTTCTGCCTAAGATTATATATTCAACCTCAACCCTGTTGAAAATGTCTAATACTATCACTCACTTTATACTTTGCCTAATTTCCTAATGTCTATATTCATATCTACTTTCCTAAATATCTTCTCCAGTTCATCATTGTGACTGACTATTCACAAGTGCTGACAATTACATTCAATCTCTAACAGACAACCTATTGCTAAAGAACTTTTGGTCCAAATATTATACTCACTCTTCTTCCTGAACCTACTGACTATCTTTCTAATCCTACCTACTATCCCTTTTTGACTTGATCTTCTCTTCTACATTCAATCATCCAAGGTACAAGGTCCTATGCCATTGTATGTTGATTTATCAGAGACATCTGTACAGAATGTAATTCAAAGGTAAGTATCCCAATCAAGGGCCCAATGCCCTTCTGGCCTTCAAATCTTACTTAGATTTCTGTTTTCATACATATATTTCACCTCTATATTATTATAAATATCACAGGTTCCCAATACCATTCTTCATCCAGCAGAATGATTTCTAACTCAAATTGAACAAGTTCTTAACCCCAAGCATTCACTGTTTCCTCAATCTCATTTTACAGAAGAGCAGGGACAGAGTTGGTTTTACAATACAGGAATGTAGGGGATCTTCCACCTGTTCAGAACCTCCAAGGTCCATGCAGAAATGATCCCTGGTGAAGATGTAGGCAGCTAGGAACGATCTGAGAGAGTAAAAGTCATCTTCCGTGGCAAACAACCTGGTCAGGATGAAGGGATGTGTCTGAATGAGCCTCTCTCTTCTTCATGTAGACAAGATGCACCAAACCAGGCCTGTGTGGAGAGCTTTTTCTGGGTACCTATGGTTGATATACCATTCTAACTTGTGAAAGTGTCACAGGTAGCAGGGGCATCCTCTATCTCATGGGACCCTTGGAAGCAACAGTTAGGACGAAGTGGTTTCCAAGGCAGTGACCTCATTCAGTTCCTGAAGGAAGTGACCTCACCACACTTCCTTGGTGATGGAACTCTCTGAACTTGGGATCCAGGAAGCCAGGGAACCAGAGGCAGTCCCAGTGCCAGTCCCAGTGGACCCACTTTTTTGGATTTACCAAAAACAGAGTCAGTCTTTTTTGGTACCAACAGATGTGAGGATAGCCAATTGCCAGGAAAGCTCTGAAGGGGGTCTTTCCTGAGAAAGCAGGTAGTGGCTCACCCCTGGCTCCTGACAACTTCACAGATGGCCAAGTAGGCCAGATCTGAGACAAGACAGGCCATTTCTGGGGAACCTAGTATGGCCCACCAGTCAGAGGACACTGCGGGTAGTCACAGACATCCTTGGGGGAAGGAGGTGGCTTTGTGGGTGTGGGTGTGAGTTTGTGGTTTGGTCTCATGTTCTGAGAAGAGCTAGGAAAGGCGGTTTGTATGGTTTGGAGTGGACTGTTTCTAGCAAGTCTTTTGACAAGGCGAGTGTTGCTATGTCTCTGTATCGCACTGTGTCCCTGGTTGTAGATATTAGAAAAGAGAATGCATCAATGGATGTGTCCTGTCAATTAGAAAGCTTCCAGCATTCATCCTGCCCAATTTATGAATGGACTTCGGCTTGCCTTATCCATGGGTAAAACCTACTATCTTCCTTAATTCCTGTTTTCTTCCTGAATTCTGGCCACTCTTCAGAATAGGCTCATGGTTTTGTGTCCAAGATATGTACCACCTCCAAGCTTGGTGACATGGCCATGTACTAGATAGCTGAAAGGAATGGCGAGCATCTCAGAAAAAGTCTCAGTGGAGAAACCTTGCTTTGGGCCTTTTGCTTTCCTATTGTTCTGTTTCCCTGGATGTCAGCAAGGTCTTTGCCTCAGGACACACCTTTGTGAAGCCTGAAGAAAACAGTTTTCAAATGCAAACGAATGGGCATCACTTGTGGCTCTTTGCTTAATTGCTTTGCAAAGGGATGTGTCTGAATCAGAATCTTGGCCCTGTGTGAGGCTGTTGCTTAGATTGTCAGCACCTGATGGATCTCAGGAAAGATCCCATATGTGCATCCAAAGCCAATATGGCAAAACAGCAGTCATTGTGGATGAAGTCTCTCGCCTTCCTCTGTAAGTTCCCTGACCTGCATCAAGTGAGAATAGGGATCCTTTGGGTCAAATGAGTTTTCAAAGCCCTGCAGAGGCTAGCCATTATGTGCTTGTGTTTTCTCATGACTCCAATTTACACAAAAAATCTGTACCCCACCATCAGCAAGCCTCAAAGTTTAGAAGCTGAGCAGTATTAAAGGCAGGCCTATTTGATCACTCCTGGTTCAAAGACGGGTGTCCAGGCAACCCTGAAATTAGGCAAATGAGGGGCAAAGGAGTTTATTGTGGACACTGTCTTAGGCTGCGCCCCTCATGGAAACCTCCAGCCAGATGTTATGAGGATTGTCTATATGGAAGAAGGTGAGGGCCTTGTGGCAGTGTTTTGGTTTGAATTGTGGTCATTTGTATGGCGGTGGAAGAGATGACTGGGTCCACCTGGGCTTGAACTCTGGTGTCATTCCCCATAAAGACTGAGTTCTGGAACTGACCTCAGAGAAGTATTGCAATGAATTGAGTTGGGATTTTCTGAGGACACGCATGAGAGTCCCCCCTGGAAACTGAGATGGAAACCCAGGGTGACTTTCCACAGAACACTGGGAATCTCAGCCTGAATATCACATGATTTTATTCTTAAGGACCTGGCAGCCATTGTTGAGAGTAAAAACACACAAGGACCTCACATTGTACATTTCAGTGGGCCTGGTTTCATGTGACGTTTTTTGGCCACTCTTTGGGAAGCCTTGTTTGTGAGAGTTCTCCAGAGCTTTCATTGAAATGATCTTTCTCACCATTAAATGGTTCCTGAATGAATGGAAACCCACAGTGCCTCCAACTCCATCCTTTAAAAATGGCTAGATAAATACCACGCAATCTTTAAAATTCCCGTCACCAGGTGGCACTGGAGAACCTTAGGATGTCCTGTTTCTGCTCATGAGTTTACCAGACAGGTGCCTTGACTGACGGCTTTCATGAAAATGATGAAGAACAGAGATGCCAGTGAGGTGGGGCCTGCTGAGTAGTGGGCTTAGAGCAGTGGTGTGCAGGTGTGTGATAAAACATCTGTGGTGGGGCCATGTGGATCTGCCATGCGCTTCCAAATGTCTTGTGACTGACATGGTGCAGCCAGCAGACCCTTATATGTAAAGGCATCTTGTTATATGGAGAGGTTTCAGAACAATGTTCAGAATCAGGTTGCTATGGTCAAGGGGCCATGCTCTGTAGGATAGAAGGATGGTTGGTGCATTCTCCTAGGATCCTGACACACCACACGTGACAGAACTCCCTCCAGCACTGTGTCCCAGTTGAAGTCCTTGTATTTCGTGAAGCAAATACCAAACTTTCAGTGCAGCAGCAAGAATCACCACGAAAAGTGGAGGATGACCAAATGGCTTCACAGTTCCCACGGGGAGATACTTAGCCCCCAGTGGCCACAGTTTACCTACAAAGATAGAATTCAGCACTTCTGCCTCATGTTCATTGGAAAATAAGAAACCATGTCCTCCAGGTCACATAGATGCAGACCCAGCTTTGATGGTCTCACTACAAAGGAAGCTAATGCTCCTGACAACAACATATATTTCTAGAGCCCAACCTCAGAGGCAGTTTCTCAAGAAGTCTTTAGGCCAGCAGAGCTCCATGTTTGTGGACTGTTTATCCTCTCCCTTACTTATGGAAACTCCTCTACCACCTCTAAAGTTGTGAACTCCTGAGCACTTTTCATTCCACATATGTATTCAAAGATTTTCTAACTCTTCTCCTCGAATTGCGTCTTACTTGGGGCAAGGGTATTGTCAAGGCATTTTTCTGGATGACAGTGGGGAGATTTTGTGTAGCACATATTTGCATGCACATTGGATTCATTTTCCTATTTTGCATTCCAAATACTGAATCCCTGACACTAACCCATACCCTACTAGACTCTGACTACAAATCCTAATATGATAGAAAAAAATAACCCAAACAGAATAGAAATACAAGCAGTTCAGAGGAGGCATGGTGTGTAGTTGGACAGGCCTTTTGCATTATAAAGGGTAGATGTTATGAATCTAGTCCAATGTAATAGTTCTCCATGTGTTTTTAAACTTAACCAATATGTGAATTCCTGTCTCCCTTTCTATGCAGCCTATTCAGCACACGTATTTTTACATGCACGTAGAGAATCATACCTGCTTTCCCAGCTATATTGTTGTGAGGTGGCTGACTTGGCAGATACAACCTGTGAGAAGAAATCACTCCTCCTAAATGTTGTTGGAACTTAAAATCAACCTATGGGTGAGCTTCCTACTTCAACAACATGATACATACATCCATGTATAGTAAAATAAATATTTCTGGATCTTGGGATGATATATATTTCATGATGAATTTCAACTGGCATATATATTTTTACTTTTTAATGTCTCTCTCTGTGTGTTTTGCGTATATATATATATATATATATATATATATATATATATATACACACACACACACTCTCTAGATTTTTGAAAATATAAAATATGTGTGTCTTATTTTACACTCCCTGAATTCATGTTCATGTATGTGGATTTATAATCAACTTTTCACAAGATTATTCTCAGAAATATTCATCCACCTGAAATACATATTTGTTTCCTAGTACTGAAAACTAACTTCAGTGAATGGTGCATAGAAATCCTAACATTTCTTTTTTTTTTAATTTATTTATTTTTTTAATTGTTGGTTGTTCAAAACCTTACACAGTTCTTAATACATCATATTTCACAGTTTGATTCAAGCGGGTTTTGAACTCCCAACTTTACCCTGTATACAGATTGCTGTATCACATCATTTACCCTTCCATTGATTGACATATTGCCTTTCTAGTGTCTGATGTATTCTGCTGTAAGTCCTATTCTCTACTATCCCCCCTCCCCTCCCCTCCCCTCCCCTTTTCTCTCTCTACCCCTTCTACTGTAAATCATTTCTTCCATTTGTATTATCTTGTCTTACCCCTCCATTACATAGTTCTTGATATATCATATTTCACATTTTGATTCAAGTGGGTTATGCACTCCCATATTGCCCCTTATACAGATTGCAGAATCACATCAGTTTCACTTCCATTGCTTTACATATTGCCATCCTAGTGTCTGTTGTATTCTGCTGCCTTTCCTATCCTCTACTATCCCCCCTCCCCTCCCCTCCCCTCCCCTCTTCTCTCTCTACCCCCACTACTGCAATTCATTCCTCCCCCTTGTATTATTTTTCCCTTTCCCCTCACTTCCTCTTGTATTTAATTTTGTATAAACCTGAGGGTCTCGGTTCCATTTCCATGCTATTTCCCTTCTCTCTCCCTTTCCCTCCCACCTCCCAACCCTGTTTAATGATGGTCTTCTACTTGTGCTCTTCTTCCCTAGTCTGTTCTTAATTACTCTCCTTATATATCAAAGAAGACATTTGGCATTTGTTTTTTAGGGCTTGGCTAGCTTCGCTTAGCATAATCTGCTCTAATGCCATCCATTTCCCTCCAAATTCTATGATTTTGTCATTTCTTAATGCAGAGTAATACTCCATTGTGTATAAATGCCACATTTTTTTTTATCCATTCGTCTATTGAAGGGCATCTAGGTTGGTTCCACAGTCTTCCTATTGTGAATTGTGCTGCTATGAACATCGATGTAGCAGTGTCCCTGTAGCATGCTCTTTTTAGGTCTTTAGGGAATAGACCCAGAAGGGGGATAGCTGGGTCAAATGGTGGTTCCATTCCCAGCTTTCCAAGAAATCTCCATACTGCTTTCCAAATTGGCCGCACCAATTTGCAGTCCCACCAACAATGTACAAGTGTACCCTTTTCCCCACATCCTCGCCAGCACTTATTGTTGTTTGACTTCATAATGGCTGCCAATTTTACTGGAGTGAGATGGTATCTTAGGGTGGTTTTGATTTGCATTTCTCTGACTGCTAGAGATGGTGAGCATTTTTTCATGTACTTGTTGATTGATTGTATGTCCTCCTCTGAGAAGTGTCTGTTCAAGTCCTTGGCCCATTTGTTGATGGGATTATTTGTTATCTTATTGTCTAATTTTCTGAGTTCTTTATATACTCTGGATATTAGGGCTCTATCTGAAGTGTGAGGAGTAAATATTTGTTCCCATGATGTAGGCTCCCTATTTACCTCTCTTATTGTTTCTTTTGCTGAGAAAAAACTTTTTAGTTTGAGTAAGTCCCAGTTGTTGATTCTAGATGTTAACTCTTGTGCTACGGGTGTCCTATTGAGGAATTTGGAGCCCGACCCCACAGCATGTAGGTCGTAGCCAACTTTCTCTTCTATCAGATGCCGTGTCTCTGATTTGATATCAAGCTCCTTGATCCATTTTGAGTTACCTTTTGTGCATGGCGAGAGAAAGGGATTCAATTTCATTTTGTTGCATATGGATTTCCAATTTTCCCAGCACCATTTGTTGAAGATGCTATCCTTCCTCCATTGCATGCTTTTAGCCCCTTTATCAAATATAAGAAAGTTGTAGTTTTGTGGGTTGGTTTCTGTGTCCTCTATTCTGTACCATTGGTCCACCCGCCTGTTTTGGTACCAGTACCATGCTGTTTTTGTTACTATTGCTCTGTAGTATAGTTTGAAATCTGGAATCGCTATACCACCTGATTCACACTTCCTGCTTAGTATTGTTTTTGCTATTCTGGGTCTTTTATTCTTCCATATGAATTTCATGATTGCTTTCTCCATTTCTACAAGAAATGCCGTTGGGATTTTGATTGGCATTGCATTAAACCTATAGAGAACTTTTGGTAATATCGCCATTTTGATGATGTTAGTTCTGCCTATCCATGAACAGGGTATATTTTTCCATCTTCTAAGGTCTTCTTCAATTTCTCTCTTTAGGGTTCTGTAGTTTTCATTGTATAAGTCTTTCACCTCTTTTGTTAGGTTGATTCCCAAGTATTTTATTCTTTTTGAGGATATTGTGAACGGGGTGGTTGTCCTCGTGTCCATTTCAGAGGATTTGTCGCTGATATACAGGAATGCCTTTGATTTATGCGTGTTGATTTTATAACCTGCCACTTTGCTGAATTCATTTATTAGCTCTAACAGTTTCTTTGTAGACCATATTGGGTCTGCTAGGTATAGAATCATGTCATCTGCAAATAGTGATGACTTAAGTTCTTCTTTTTTTATTTTTATGCCTTTAATTTCTTTCGTCTGTCTAATTGCTCTGGCCAGTGTTTCGAGAACTATGTTGAACAGGAGTGGTGAGAGAGGGCATCCCTGTCTTGTTCCAGATTTTAGAGGGAATGCCTTCACTTTTTCTCCATTCAGAATGATGCTAGCCTGAGGCTTAGCATAAATTGCTTTTACAATGTTGAGGTATGTTCCTGTTATCCCTAGTTTTTCGAGAGTTTTGAACATAAACGGATGCTGTACTTTGTCGAATGCTTTTTCTGCATCTATCGAGATGATCATATGGTTCTTATTTTTAAGTCTATTGATGTGGTGAATAACATTTATTGATTTCCGTATATTGAACCAACCTTGCATACCAGGGATGAATCCTACTTGATCATGGTGCACAATTTTTTTGATATGTTTTTGTATCCGATTTGCCAGAATTTTATTGAGGATTTTTGCATCTAGCTTCATTAGAGATATTGGTCTGTAGTTTTCTTTCTTTGAAGTGTCTTTGTCTGGTTTCGGAATCAGGGTGATGTTGGCCTCGTAGAATGAATTTGGAAGTTCTCCCTCTTTTTCTATTTCCTGAAATAGCTTGAAAAGTATTGGTATTAGTTCCTCTTTAAAGGTTTTGTAAAACTCTGCTGTAAACCCATCCGGTCCTGGGCTTTTCTTAGATGGTAATCTTTTGATGTTTTCTTCTATTTCCTCAATTGATATTGGTCTGTTTAGGTTGTCTATATCCTCCTGACTCAATCTGGGCAGATTATATGACTTAAGAAATTTATCGATGCCTTCACTATCTTCTATTTTATTGGAGTATAAGGATTCAAAATAATTTCTGATTATCTTCTGTATTTCTGAAGTGTCTGTCATGATCTTGCCTTTTTCATCCCTTATGCTAGTAATTTGAGTTCTCTCTCTTCTTCTCTTCGCTAGCATGGCTAAGGGTCTGTCAATTTTATTTATCTTTTCAAAGAACCAACTTTTCGTTTTGTCAATTTTTTCAATTGTTTCTTTTGTTTCGATTTCATTAATTTCAGCTCTGATTTTAATTATTTCTTGCCTTCTACTTCTTTTGCTGTTGTTTTGCTCTTCTTTTTCTAGAATTTTGAGATGAAGTATGAGATCATTTTTTTGTTGGTTTTTTCTTTTTTTAAGGAATGAACTCCAAGCAATGAATTTTCCTCTTAGAACTGCTTTCAATGTGTCCCATAGATTCCGATATGTTGTGTCTGTGTTTTCATTAAACTCTAAGAATTTTTTAATTTCCTCCTTGATGTCTTCTAAAACCCATTGATCATTCAGTAACCTATTGTTCATTCTCCAAGTGATGCATGATTTTTCCTTGCTTCTTTTATGGTTGATTTTTAGTTTCATTCCATTATGATCAGATAAGATGCATGGTATTATCTCCGCTCCTTTATATTGTCTAAGAGTTGCCCTGTGACATAATATATGATCTGTTTTTGAGAAGGATCC
Source organism: Ictidomys tridecemlineatus (assembly GCF_052094955.1). Lineage (NCBI taxonomy): Eukaryota > Metazoa > Chordata > Mammalia > Rodentia > Sciuridae > Ictidomys > Ictidomys tridecemlineatus. The sequence continues at coordinate 122,787,166 of NC_135480.1, read as the reverse complement.
ATGTGCTGCTGAGAAAAAAGTGTAGCTGCTTGATGTTGGGTGGTATATTCTATATATGTCAATTAAGTCTAGGTTGTTAATTGTGTTATTGAGTTCTATAGTTTCCTTATTCAACTTTTGTTTGGAAGATCTGTCCAGTGGTGAGAGAGGTGTGTTGAAGTCTCCCATGATTATTGTATGGTGGTCTATTAGACTCTTGAACTTGAGAAGAGTTTGCTTGATGAACGCAGCAGCACCGTTGTTTGGGGCATATATATTTATGATTGTTATGTCTTGTTGGTGTATGGTTCCCTTGAGCAGTATGTAGTGTCCTTCTTTATCCCTTTTGATTAACTTTGGTTTGAAATCTATTTTATTTGATATGAGTATGGACACTCCTGCTTGTTTCCGCAGTCCATATGAGTGATATGATTTTTCCCAACCTTTCACCTTCAGTCTATGTATATCCTTTCCTATCAAATGCGTCTCCTGTAGGCAGCATATTGTTGGATCTTGTTTTGTGATCCATTCAACTAGCCTGTGTCTCTTAATTGGTGAGTTTAAGCCATTAACATTTAGGGTTATTATTGAGATATGGTTTGTTCTTCCAGCCATATTTGTTTATTAATGCTGTTAAACCTGATTTGTTTTTCTCTTTGATTTTTTTCCCCCTTTACTGTCCTACCTCCCACTGTTGGTTTTCATTGTTGTTTTCCATTTCCTCTTCATGTAGTGTTTTGCCAAGGATTTTTTGAAGAGATGGTTTTCTAGCTGCAAATTCTTTTAACTTTTGTTTATCATGGAATGTTTTAATTGCATCTTCCATCCTGAAGCTTAATTTCGCCGGATACACGATTCTTGGTTGGAACCCATTTTCTTTTAGCGTTTGAAATATGTTATTCCAGGATCTTCTAGCTTTTAGAGTCTGTGTTGAGAGATCAGCTGTTATCCTGATTGGTTTACCCCTAAATGTAATCTGCTTCCTTTCTCTTGTAGCTTTTAAAATTCTCTCCTTATTCTGTATGATGGACATCTTCATTTTAATGTGTCTAGGTGTGGATCTCTTATGATTTTGCACATTCGGCGTCCTGTAGGCTTCTAGGATTTGGGGTTCTGTCTCATTCTTCAAGTCTGGGAAGTTTTCTCGTATTATTTCACTGAATAAATTGTCTATTCCTTTGGTTTGGAGCTCTGTGCCTTCCTGTATCCCAATGACTCTTAAGTTTGGTCTTTTGATATTATCCCATATTTCTTGGATGTTCTGCTCATGGTTTCTTAGCAGACTTGCTGAGCTGTCTATGCTCTTTTCAAGTTGAAATACTCTGTCTTCATTGTCTGATGTTCTATCTTCTAAGTGATCCACTCTGCTGGTAGTTTTCTCAATTGAGTTTTTAAGTTGGTTTATTGCTTCCTGCATTTCTAGGATTTCTATTTGTTTGTTTTTTATTTCCTCTATCTCCCTGTGAAATTGATCTTTTACTTCCTGGATTTGTTTATGAAGTTCCTTGTCAATGTGATCTTTCATTGTCTGATTTTGCTGTCTCATGTCTTCCTTGAGACTCCAGATCATCTGAAGCATGTATATCCTGACCTCTCTGTCTGACATTCCATCTGTTGCAGCTATTACCTCTTCTAGAGTTGAGTTGACCTGCATTGCCTGTGGTCCTTTCTTTCCTTGTCTTTTCATACTGCTGGCGTTTCTTTCTGCTTGGTGAAACTGTTGTGTTTTTGAAATTTTCCCTCTATTTATTTATATTGCTCTTGTATAGTTGAAAAGTCTCCCTTGCAGGACAGATGGTGGCTGTGATCCTCCACCAATTGGTGCGATCTGTCTACCACGCTGGCGGGCCCTAGGTCTGCTCTGCTGGCCGGTCGAAGGTCCGCCTACCCAGCAGGCGCGAGGGGCACCTCTGTCTCTCCGTAGGTTGCTGGGCCTAACCTCCCGATGGGTCCCCAGTACGCCTACCTTGCAGTCACTGGGGGTGGGGCCAGCTCCGGCCCGCAACAAGCCGCTGGGCCTGATCTGCCACTGCTCACAGTCCCGCCTACCTTGCAGGCACTGGCGGAGGGGACGGTCCTGCCCCTCAGCAGGCCGCTAGGCCTGATCTGCTGGTGGTCACAGTCCCGCCTACCTTGCAGGCACTGGGGGAGGGGACAGGCCTGCCCCACAGAAGGCCGCTGGTGGGTCACAGGACCCCGTTCCCTGCAGGCGCGTGTGTCAGCTCTGTCTCTCCGCAGATTGCTGGGCCTGGCCTGCCCGTGGGTCGCCGGTTCTCCTACCTTGCAGGCACTCGGGTTGGGGCCAGCTCTGGCCCGAAACCAGCCACTGGGCCTGCTCTGCTGGTGGTCACAGTCCCGCCTACCTTGCAGGCAGTGGGGGAGGGGACGGGCCTGCCCCACAGAAGGCTGCTGGTGGGTCGCAGGACCCCGTTCCCTTCAGGCGCGTGTGTCACCTCTGCCTCTCCGCAGATTGCTGGGCCTGACCTGCCCGTGGGTCGCCGGTTCTCCTACCTTACAGGCACTGTGTGTGGGGCCGGCTCTGGCCCGCAACCAGCCGCTGGGCCTGCTCTGACGGTGGTCACAGTCCCGCCTACTGTGCAGGCACTGGGGGAAGGGACAGTCCTGCCCCTCAGCAGGCCGCTAAGCCTGATCTGCTGGAAGTGACAATCCTGCCTACCTAGCAGGCACTGGGGGAGGGGAAGGGCCTGCCCCACAGAAGGCCGCTGGTGGGTCACAGGACCCCGTTCCCTGCAGGCGCCTGTGTCAGCTCTGTCTCTCGGCAGATTGCTGGGCCTGACCTGCCCGTGGGTCGCCAGTTCTCCTACCTTGCAGGCACTGGGGGTGGGGCCGGCTCGGGCCACAACCAGCCGCTTGGCCTTCTCTGCCGGTGGTCCCTAACATTTCTATAGTACCTGACCCTGTTTAACATCAATGCAAGTAGACTCCTATGGGACATGATGTGTATTTTGACATTGATTTTTATTCAACACTGGTACATTACTATTTCTTCAGTTGATGCACATCATAGGATATATATTTCATCCTCAAGTTCACAAATTTCTAGGCATTTGGTTCACTTTCAATCAAATCCTGCTTCAGAACACATGTATTCCTCCATGTTTCTTGTCTGGTCTTTTCATGAGACTTCTTTCCAGACACATTATTTTGGATTTCCATAATCATTTTGGAACAAAAACTCACACACCCCTCATGGTAAACCATCACCCTAATATTACCATTAGATGTATAACTGGTTGGAATGAATGATCATGTATCAATATAAGATTTCTTATATGTTTTCAGATATCAATTCAATCCATTATTTAAATTGGAACCAGTTATATTCTTTATTCAAAGTATGGTCTATTAATACATTATCTCTATACTCATAGACCCAGGGTACACCTATTTGTACCCCCGAATTCTAATTTATACTTCTTCAACATATTGCTCCCAAAAATAGTGGAAGAAATACTCATGTCACTTGATCTACATATATATTTTATCACAGTGATATTCTGAACACAAAATGCAAAGGTCACACTTATGATTGTACCTAAGCCTAATTGGAAAGTGAGCATGGATTACTAAAACCATCCTTGTCTAGGTTGGCTAATGCTCTCAAATGTCAATTCTATTGGTGACTACACATTTGTTTCTGCCTAAGATTATATATTTTACCTCAACCCTGTTGAAAATGTCTAATCCTATCACTCACTTTATACTTTGCCTAATTTCCTAATGTCTATATTCATATCTGCTTTCCTACATATCTTCCCCAGTTCATCATTGTGACTGACTCTTCACATGTGTTGACATTTACATTCACTCTCTAACAGACACCTTTGGTAAACAACTTTTGGTCCAAATATTATACTCACTCTTCTTCCTAAACCTACTGACTATCTTTCTAATCCTACCTACTATCCCTTTTTGACTTGATCTTCTCTTCTACATTCAATCATCCAAGGTACAAGGTCCTATGAAATTGTATGTTGATTTATCAGAGACATCTGTACAGAATGTAATTCAAAGCTAAGTATCCCAATCAAGGGCCCAATGCCCTTCTGGCCTTCAAATCTTACTTAGATTTCTGTTTTCATACATATATTTCACCTCTATATTATTATAAATATCACAGGTTCCCAATACCATTCTTCATCCAGCAGAATGATTTCTAACCCAAATTGAACATGTTCTTAACCCCAAGCATTCACTGTTTCCTCAATCTCACTTTACAGAAGAACAGGGACAGAGTTGGTCTTACAATACAGGAATGTAGGGGATCTTCCACCTGCTGAGAACCTCCACGGTCCATGCAGAAATGATCCCTGGATACGATGTAGGCAGCCAGGAAGGACCTGAGAGAGTAAAAGTCATCTTCCGTGGCAAACAACATGGTCAGGATGAAGGGATGTGTCTGAATGAGCCTCTTTCTTCTTCATGTAGACAAGATTGACCAAACCAGGCCTGTGTGGAGAGCTTTTCCAGGGTTCCTATGGTTGATATACCATTCTAACTTGTGAAATTGTCACAGGAAGCAGGGGCAGCCTCCATCTCATGGGACCCTTGGAAGCAACAGTTAGGACAAAGTGGTTTCCAAGGCAGTGACCTCATTCAGTTCCTGAAGGAAGTGACCTCACCACACTTCCTTGGTGATGGAACTCTCTAAACTTGGGATCCAGGAAGCCAGGCACCCAGAGGCAGTCCCAGTGCCACTCCCAGTGGGCTCACTTGTTTGGATTTACCAAGGACAGAGTCAGACTTTCTTGGTACGTACAGATGTGAGGATGGCCAATTGCCAGGAAAGCTCTGAAGGGGGTCTTTCCAGAGAAAGCAGGTAGTGGCTCACCCCTGGCTCCTGACAACTTCACAGAATTGGCCAAGGAGGCCAGATCTGTGACAAGACAGTCCAATTTGGGGGAACCTAGTATGGCCCACCAGTCAGAGGACACTGCGGGTAGTCACAGACCTCCTTGGGGGAAGGAGGTGGCTTTGTGGGTGTGGGTGTGAGTTTGTGGTTTGGTCTCATGTTCTGAGAAGAGCTAGAAAAGGCGAAAAGATTGGTTGGGAGTGGACTGTTTCTAGCAAGTCTTTTGACAAGGAGAGTGTTGCTTTGTCTGTGTATCGCACTGTGTCCGTGGTTGTAGACATTAGAAAAGAGAATGCATCAATGGATGTGTCCTGTCTAGTAAAAAGATTCCAGCATTCATCCTGCCCAATTTATGAATGGACTGCGGCTTGCCTTATCCATGGGCAAAACCTACTATCTTCCTAAATTTCTGTTTTCTTCCTGAATTCTGGCCACTCTTCAGAATAGGCTCATGGTTTTGTGTCCAAGATATGTACCACCTCCACGCTTGGTGACATGGCCATGTACTAGATAGCAGAAAGGAATGGCGAGCATCTCAGAAAACTCAGATATCAGTGGGCCCATTAAAGTCTCAGTGGAGAAACCCTGCTTTGGGACATTTGCTTACCTATTGTTCTGTTTCCCTGGATGTCAGCAAGGTCTTTTCCTCAGGACACACCTTTGTGAAGCCTGAAGAAAACAGTTTTCAAATGCAAAATAATGGGCATCACTTGTGGCTCTTTTCTTAATTGCTTGGCAACGGGATGTGTCTGAATCAGCCTCTGGCCCTGTGTGAGGCTGTGGCTTAGATTGTCAGCACCTGATGGATCTCTGGAAAGATCCCATATGTGCATCCAAAGCCAATATGGCAAAACAGCAGTCATTGTGAATGAAGTCTCTCGCCTTCCTTGGTAAGGTCCCTGACCTGCATCAAGTGAGAATAGGGATCCTTTGGGTCAAATGAGTTTTTCAAAGCCCTGCAGAGGCTAGCCATTATGTGCTTGTGTTTTCTCATGACTCCAATTTACACCAAAAATCTGTACCCCACCATAAACAGGCCTCAAAGTTTAGAGGCTGAGCAGTATTAAAGGCAGGCCTATTTGATCACTCCTGGTTCAAAGAAGGGTGTCCAGGCCACCCTGACATTAGGCAAATGAGGGGCAAGGGAGCTTATTTTGGACACTGTCTTAGGCTACGACCCTCATGGAAACCTCAAGCCAGAGGTTATGAGGATTGTCTATATGGAAGAAGTTGAGGGCCTTGTGGTAGTGTTTTGGTTTGAATTTTGGTCATTTGTATGGCGGTGGAAGAGATGACTGGGTCCGCCTGGGCTTGAACTGTGGTGTGATTCCCCTTGGAGACTGAGTTCTGGAACTGACCTCAGAGAAGTATTGCCATGAATTGAGTTGGGATTTTCCGAGGACACGCATGAGAGTCCCCCCAGGATACTGAGATCGAAACCCAGGGTGACTTTCCACAGAACACTGGGAATCTCAGCCAGGATATCACATGATTTTATTCATAAAGACCTGGCAGCCATAGTTGAGAGTCAAAAAACACATGGACCTCACATCGTAGACCTCAGTGTGCCTGGTTTCATGTGACGTTTTTTGGCCACTCTTTGGGAAGCCTTGTTTGTGAGAGTTCTCCAGAGCTTTCATTGAAATTATCTTTCTCACCATTAAATGGTTCCTGAATGAATGGAACCACACAGTGCCTCCAACTTCATCCTTTAAAAATGGCTAGATAAATACCGTGCAATGTTTGAAATTCCCATGACCAGGGGGCACTGGAGAATCTTAGGATGTCCTGTTGCTGATCATGAGTTTACCAGACAGGTGCGTTAATTGACGGCTTTCATGAAAATGATGAAGAACAGAGATGCCAGTGAGCTGGGGCCTGCTGAGTAGTGGGCTTAAAGCAGTGGTGTGCAGGTGTGTGATAAAACATCTGTGGTGGGGCCATGTGGATCTGCCATGGGCTTCCAAATGTCTTGTGACTGACATGGTGCAGCCAGCAGACCCTTATATGTAAAGGCATCTTGTTATATGGAGAGGTTTCAGAACGATATTCAGAATCAGGTTGCGATGGTCAAGGGGCCAAGCTCTGTGGGATAGAAGCATGGTTGGTGCATTCTCCTAGGACCCTGACACACCACACGTGACAGAACTCCCTCCAGCACTGTTTCCCAGTTGAAGTCCTTGTATTTCGTGAAGCAAATACCAAACTCCCAGTGAAGCAGCAAGAAACACCACGAAAAGTGGAGGATGACCAAATGGCTTCACAGTTCCCACGGGGAGATACTTGGCCCCCAGTGGCCAAGGATTACCTACAAAGAGAGAATTCAGCACTTCTGCCTCATGTTCATTGGAAAATCAGAAACCATGTCCTCCAGGTCACATAGATGCAGACCCAGCTTTGATGGTCTCACTACAATGGAAGCTAATGCTCCTGACAACAACATATATTTCAAGAGCCCAACCTCAGAGGCAGTTTCTCAAGAAGACTTTAGGCCAGCAGAGCTCCATGTTTGTGGAGTGTTTATCCTCTCCCTTACTTATGGAAATTCCTCTACCACCTCCAAAGTTGTGAACTCCTGAGCATTTTTCATTCCACATATGTATTCAAAGATTTTCTAACTCTTCTCCTCGAATTGCGTCTTACTTGGGGCAAGGGTATTTTCAAGGCATTTTTCTGGATGACAGTGGGAAGATTTTGTGTAGCACATATTTGCATACAAATTGGATTCATTTTCCTATTTTCCATTCCAAATACTGAATCCCTGACACTAACCCATACCCTACTAGACTCTGTCTACAAATCCTAATATGATAGAAAAAAATAACCCAAACAGAATAGAAATACAAGCAGTTCAGAGGAGGCATGGTGTGTAGTTGGACAGGCCTTTTGCATTATAAAGGGTAAATGTTATGAATCTAGTCCAATGTAATAGTTCTCCATGTGTTTTTAAACTTAACCAATATGTGAATTCCTGTCTCCCTTTCTCTGCAGCCTATTCAGCACATGTATTTTTACATGCACATAGAGAATCCTACCTGGATTCCCAGCTACATTCTTGTGAGGTGGCTGACTTGGCAGATTCAAACTATCAGAAGAAATCACTCCTCCTAAATGCTGTTGGAACTGAAAATCAACCTATGGGTGAGCTTCCTACTTGAACAACATGATACATACATCCATGTTCAGTAAAATAAATATTTCTGGATCTTGGGATGATATATATTTCATGATGAATTTCATTTGGCTTATATATTTTTACTTTTCAATGTCTCTCTGTGTGTGTTTTGTGTATGTATATATATATATATATATATATATATATATATATATATATATATATATATATGTGTGTGTGTGTGTGTGTGTGTATATGTATATATACACACACACACTCTCCAGATTTTTCAAAATATAAAATATGTGTGTCTTATTTTACACTCCCTGAATTCATGTTCATGTATGTGGATTTATACTCAACTTTCACAAGATTATTCTCAGAAATATTCATCCACTTGAAATACATATTTGTTTCCTAGTACTGCAAAGTAACTTCAGTGAATGGTGCATAGAAATCCTAACATTTCTACAGTAACTGACCCTGTTTAACATCAATGCAAGTAGACTCCTCTGGGATATGATGTGTATTTTGACATTTATTTTTATTCAACACTGGTACATTACTATTTCTTCAGTTGATGCACATCATAGGATATATATTTCATCCTCAAGTTCACAAATTTCTAGGCATTTGGTTAACTTTCAATCAAATCCTGCTTCAGAACACATGTATTCCTCCATGTTTCTTGACTGGTCTTTTCATGAGACTTCTTTTCAAACACATTATTTAAAATTTCCATAATCACTTTGGAACCAAAACTCACACACCCCTCATGGTAAACCATCCCCTTAATATTACCATTAGATGTATAACTGGTTGGAATGAATGATCGTGAATCAATATAAGATTTCTTATATGTTTTCAGATATCAATTCAATCCATTATTTAAATTGGAACCAGTTATATTCTTTATTCACAGTATGGTCTATTCATGCATTATCTCTATACTCATAGACCCAGGGTACACCTATTTGTACACACGAATTCTAATTTAAACGTCTTCAACATATTCCTCCCAAAAATAGTGGAAGAAATACTCATGTCAGCTGTTGTACATATATATTTTATCACAGTGATATTCTGAACACAAAATGCAAAGGTCACACTTATGATTGTACCTAAGCCTAATTGGAAAGTGAGCATGGATTACTAAAACCATCCTTGTCTAGGTTCGCTAATGCTCTCAAATGTCAATTCTACTGGTGACTACACATTTGTTTCTGCCTAAGATTATATATTCAACCTCAACCCTGTTGAAAATGTCTATTTTTATCACTCACTTTATACTTTGCCTAATTTCCTAATGTCTATATTCATATCTGCTTTCCTACATATCTTCCCCAGTTCATCATTGTGACTGACTCTTCACATATGCTGACATTTACATTCACTCTCTAACAGACACCCTATTGCTAAAGAACTTTTGGTCCAAATATTATACTCACTCTTCTTCCTAAACCTACTGACTATCTTTCTAATCCTACCTACTATATCTTTTTGACTTGATCTTCTCTTCTACATTCAATCATCCAAGGTACAAGGTCCTATGCCATTGTATGTTGATTTATCAGAGACATCTTTACAGAATGTAATTCAAAGCTAAGTATCCTAATCAAGGGCCCAATGCCCTTCAGGCCTTCAAATCTTACTTAGATTTCTGTTTTCATACATATATTTCACCTCTATATTATTATAAATATCACAGGTTTCCAATACCATTCTTCATTCAAGCAGAATGATTTCTAACCCAAATTGAACATGTTCTTAACCCCAAGCATTCACTGTTTCCTCAATCTCACTTTACAGAAGAGCAGGGACAGAGTTGGTCTCACAATACAGGAATGTAGGGGATCTTCCACCTGCTGAGAACCTCAAAGTCCATGCAGAAATGATCCCTGGAGGAGATGTATGCAGGTAGGAAGGACCTGAGAGAGTAAAAGTCATCTTCCGTGGCAAACAACCTGGTCAGGATGAAGGGATGTGTCTGAATGAGCCTCTCTCTTCTACATGTAGACAAGATGGACCAAACCAGGCATGTGTGGAGAGCTTTTCATGGGTGCCTATGGTTGATATACCATTCTAACTTGTGAAAGTGTCACAGGAAGCAGGGGCAGCCTCCATCTCATGGGACCCTTGGAAGCAACAGTTAGGACAAAGTGGTTTCCAAGGCTGTGACCTCATTCAGTTCCTGAAGGAAATGACATCACCACACTTCCTTGGTGATGGAACTCTCTGAACTTGGGATCCAGGAAGCCAGGCACCCAGAGGCATTCCCAGTGCCAGTCCCAGGGGACTCACTTGTTTGGATTTACTAAGGATAGAGTCAGGCTTTCTTGGTACCTACAGATATGAGGATGGCCAATTGCCAGGAAAGCTCTGAAGGGGGTCTTTCCTGAAAAAGCAGGTAGTGGCTCACCCCTGGCTCCTGACAACTTCACAGAATTGGCCAAGGAGGCCAGATCTGAGACAAGACAGGCCATTTTGGGGGATCCTAGTATGGATGACTAGTCAGAGGACACTGCGGGTAGTCACAGACCTCCTTGGGGGAATGAGGTGGCTTTGTGGGTGTGGGTGTGAGTTTGTGGTTTGGTCTCATGTTCTGAGAAGAGCTAGGAAAGGCGGTTTGTTTGGTTTGGAGTGGACTGTTTCTGGCAAGTCTTTTGAAAAGGCGAGTGTTGCTTTGTCTGTGAATTGCACTGTGTCCATGCTTGTAGACATTAGAAAAGAGAATGCATCAATGGATGTGTCCTGTCTAGTAGAAAGCTTCCAGCATTCATCCTGCCCAATTTATGAATGGACTGTGGCTTGCCTTATCCATGGTCAAAACCTGCTATCTTTCTAAATTCCTGTTTACTTCCTGAATTCTAGCTACTCTTCAGAATAGGCTAATGGTTTTGTGTCCAAGACATGTACCACCTCCAAGCTTGGTGACATGGCCATGTAGTAGATAGCTGAAAGAAATGGCAAGCATCTCAGAAAACTCAGATATCAGAGGGCCCATTAAAGTCTCAGTGGAAAAACCCTGCTTTGGGCCTTTTGCTTATCTATTGTTCTGTTTCCCTGGATGTCAGCAAGGTCTTTGCCTCAGGACACACATTTGTGAAGCCTGAAGAAAACAGTTTTCAAATGCAAACGAATGGGCATCACTTGTGGCTCTTTGCTTAATTGCTTTGCAAAGGGATGTGTCTGAGTCAGCCTCCTTGACCTGTGTCAGGCTGTGGCTAAGATTGTCAGCACCTGATGGATCTCAGGAAAGATCCCATATGTGCATCCAAAGCCAATATGGCAAAACAGCAGTCATTGTGGATGAAGTCTCTCGCCTTCCTCTGTAAGGTCCCTGACCGGCATCCAGTAAGAATAGGGATCTTTTGGGTCAAATGAGTTTTTCAAAGCCCTGCAGAGGCTAGCCATTATGTGCTTGTGTTTTCTCATGACTCCAATTTACACAAAAAATCTGTACACCACCATCAGCAGGCCTCAAAGTTTAGAAGCTGAGCAGTATTAAAGGCAGGCCTATTTGATCACTCCTGGTTCAAAGAAGGGTTTCCAGGCCACCTTGACATTAGGCAAATGAGGGGCAAGGGAGCTTATTGTGGACACTGTCTTAGGCTACGACCCTCATGGAAACCTCCAGCCAGAAGTTATGAGGATTGTCTATATGGAAGAAGTTGAGGGCCTTGTGGCAGTGTTTTGGTTTGAATTGTGGTCATTTGTATGGCGGTGGAAGAGATGACTGGGTCCGCCTGGGCTTGAACTCTGGTGTGATTCCCCTTGGAGACTGAGTTCTGGAACTGACCTCAGAGAAGTATTGCCATGAATTGAGTTGGAATTTTCTGAGGCCACGCATGAGAGTCCCCCCTGGAAACTGAGATCAAAGCCCAGGGTGATTTTCCACAGAACACTGGGAATCTCAGCCAGGATATCACATGATTTTATTCTTAAAGACCTGGAAGCCATAGTTGAGAGTCAAAACACACAACACACATGGACCTCACATTGTAGACCTCAGTGGGCCTGGTTTCATGTGACTTTTTTGGCCACTCTTTGGGAAGCCTTGTTTGTGAGAGTTCTCCAGAGCTTTCATTGAAATGATCTTTCTCACCATTAAATGGTTCCTGAATGAATGGAAACCCACAGTGCCTCCAACTTCATCCTTTAAAAATGGCTAGATAAATACCATGCAATCTTTAAAATTCCCATGACCAGGTGGCACTGGAGAACCTTAGGATGTCCTGTTGCTGATCATGAGTTTATGAGACAGGTGCCTTGATTGATGGCTTTCATGAAAATGATGAAGAACAGAGATGCCAGTGAGGTGGGGCCTGCTGAGTAGTGGGCCTAGAGCAGTGGTGTGCAGGTGTGTGAAAAAACATCTGTGGTGGGGCCATGTGGATATGCCATGGGCTTCCAAATGTCTTGTGACTGACATGGTGCAGTCAGCAGACCCTTATATGTAAAGGCATCTTGTTATATGGAGAGGTTTCAGAACAATGTTCAGAATCAGGATGCTATGGTCAAGGGGCCAAGCTCTGTGGGATAGAAGCATGGTTGGTGCATTCTCCTAGGACCCTGACACACCACACCTGACAGAACTCCCTCCAGAACTGTGTCCCAGTTGAAGTCTTTGTATTTCGTGAAGCAAATACTAAACTCCCAGTGAAGCAGCAAGAAACACCATGAAAAGTGGAGGATGACCAAATGGCTTCACAGTTCCCACGGGGAGATACTTAGCCCCCAGTTGCCACAGTTTACCTACAAAGAGAGAATTCAGCACTTCTGCCTCATGTTCATTGGAAAACCAGAAACCGTGTCCTCCAGGTCACATAGATGCAGACCCAGCTTTGATGGTCTCACTACAAAGGAAGCTAATGCTCCTGACAACAACATGTATTTCAAGAGCCCAACCTCAGAGGCAGTTTCTCAAGAAGTCTTTAGGCCAGCAGAGCTTCATGTTTGTGGAGTGTTTATCCTCTCCCTTACTTATGGAAACTCCTCTACCACTTCCAAAGTTGTGAACTCCTGAGCATTTTTCATTCCACATATGTATTCAAAGATTTTCTAACTCTTCTCCTCAAATTGTGTCTTACTTGGGGCAAGGGTATTGTCAAGGCATTTTTCTGGATGACAGTGGGAAGATTTTGTGTAGCACATATTTGCATACACATTGGATACATTTTCCTATTTTCCATTCCACATACTGAATCACTGACACTAACCCATACCATACTGAGACTCGGACTACAAATCCTAATATGACAGAAAAAAATTACCCAAACAGAATAGAAATACAAGCAGTCCAGAACAGGCATAGTGTGTAGTTGGACAGGTTTTTTGCATTATAAAGGGTAGATGTTATGAATCTAGTCCAATGTAATAGTTCTCCATGTGTTTTTAAACTTAACCAATATGTGAATTCCTGGCTCCCTTTCTCTGCAGCCTATTCAGCACATGTATTTTTACATGCACATAGAGAATCCTACCTGGTTTCCCAGCTACATTCTTGTGAGGTAGCTGACTTGGCAGATACAAACTGTGAGAAGAAATCAGTCCTCTTAAATGCTGTTGGAACTGAAAATCAACCTATGGGTGAGCTTCCTAATTCAACAACATGATACATACATCCATGTTCAGTAAAATAAATATTTCTTGATTTTGGGATTGTATATATTTCATGATGAATTTAAATTGGCATATATATTTTTACTTTTTCATGTCTCTCTGTGTGTTTTGTGTATATATATATATATATATATATATACATATATACATATATATATATATATATATATATATATATATATACTCTCCAGATTTCTCAAATTATAAAATATGTGTGTCTTATTTTACACTCCCTGAATTCATGTTCATGTATGTGGATTTATAATCAACTTTTCACAAGATTATTCTCAGAAATATTCATCCACCTGAAATACATGTTTGTTTCCTAGTACTGAAAACTAACTTCAGTGAATGGTGCATAGAAATCCTAACATTTCTACACTAAATGACCCTGTTTCACATCAATGCAAGTAGACTCCTATGGGACATGATGTGTATTTTGACATTTATTTTTATTCAACACTGGTACATTACTATTTCTTCAGTTGATGCACATCATAGGATATATATTTCATCCTCAAATTCACAAATTTCTAGGCATTTGGTTCACTTTCATTCAAATCCTGCTTCAGAACACACGTATTTCTCCATGTTTCTTGACTGGTCTTTTCATGAGACTTCTTTCCGAACACATTATTTTGGATTTCCATAATCACTTTGGAACCAAAACTCACACACCCCTCGTGGTAAACCATCACCCTATAATTAACATTAGATGTATAAGTGGTTGGAATGAATGATCGTGTATCAATATAAGATTTCTTATATGTTTTCACATATCAATTCAATCCATTATTTAAATTGGAACCAGTTATATTCTTTATTCACAGTATGGTCTATTCATGCATTATCTCTTTACTCATAGACCCAGGGTACACCTATTTGTACCCCCGAATTCTAATTTATATGTCTTCAACATATTGCTCCCAAAAATAGTGGAAGAAATACTCATGTCACCTGATCTACATATATATTTTATCACAGTGATATTCTGAACACAAAATGCAAAGGTCACACTTATGATTGTACCTAAGCCTAATTGGAAAGTATGCATGGATTACTAAAACCATCCTTGTCTAGGTTGGCTAATGCTCTCAAATGTCAATTCTATTGGTGACTACATATTTGTTTCTGCCTAAGATTATATATTCAACCTCAACCCTGTTGAAAATGTCTAATCCTATCACTCACTTTATACTTTGCCTAATTTCCTAATGTCTATATTCATATCTGCTTTCCTACATATCTTCCTCAGTTCATCATTGTGACTGACTCTTCACATGTGCTGACATTTACATTCACTCTCTAACAGACACCCTATTGCTAAAGAACTTTTGGTCCAAATATTATACTTACTCTTCTTCCTAAACCTACTGACTATCTTTCTAATCCTACCTACTATCCCTTTTTGAATTGATCTTCTCTTCTACATTCAACCATCCAAGGTATAAGGTCCTATGCCATTGTATGTTGATTTATCAGAGACATCTGTACAGAATGTAATTCAAAGGTAAGTATCCCAATCAAGAGCCCAATGCCCTTCTGGCCTTCAAATCTTACTTAGATTTCTGTTTTCATACATATATTTCACCTCTATATTATTATAAATATCACAGGTTCCCAATACCATTCTTCATCCAGCAGAATGATTTCTAACCCAAATTGAACATGTTCTTAACCCCAAGCATTCACTGTTTCCTCAATCTCACTTTACAGAACAGCAGGGACAGAGTTGGTCTTACAATACAGGAATGTAGAGGATCTTCCACCTGCTGAGAACCTCCAAGGTCCATGCAGAAATGATCCCTGGAGAAGATGTAGGCAGCTAGGAAAGACCTGAGAGAGTAAAAGTCATCTTCCGTGGCAAACAACCTGGTCAGGATGAAGGGATGTGTCTGAATGAGCCTCTCTCTTTTTCATGTAGACAAGATCGACCAAACCAGGCCTGTGTGGAGAGCTTTTCCAGGGTGCCTATCGTTGATATACCATTCTAAATTGTGAATCACCTCATTCATTTCCTGAAGGAAGTGATCTCAGCACACTTCCTTGGTGATGGAACTCTCTGAACTTGGGATCCAGGAAGCCAGGCACCCAGAGGCAGTCCCAGTGCCAGTCCCAGTGGGCTCACTTGTTTGGATTTACCAAGGACAGAGTCAGTCTTTCTTGGAACCTACAGATGTGAGGATCGCCAATTACCAAAAAATCTCTGAAGGGGGTCTTTCCTGAGAAAGCAGGTAGTGGCTCATCCCTGGCTCCTGACAACTTCACAGAATTGGCCAAGGACGCCACATCTGAGACAGGACAGGACATTTCGAGGGAAACTAGTATGGCCCACCAGTCAGAGGACACTGCGGGTAGTCACAGACATCCTTGGGGTAAGGAGGTGGCTTTGTGGGTATGGGTGTGAGTTTGTGGTTTGGTCTAATGTTCTGAGAAATGCTAGGAAAGGCGGTTTGTTTGGTTTAGAGTGGACTGTTTCTAGCAAGTCTTTTGACAAGGCGAGTGTTGCTTTGTCTGTGTATCGCACTGTGTCCGTGGTTGTAGACATTAGAAAAGAGAATGCATCAATGGATGTGTCCTGTCTAGTAGAAAGCTTCCAGAATTCATCCTGCCCAATTTATGAATGGACTGCGGCTTGCCTCTTCCATGGGGAAAACCTACTATCTTCCTAAATTCCTGTTTTCTTCCTAAATTCTGGCCACTCTTCAGAATAGGCTTATGGTTTTGTGTCCAAGATATGTACCACCTCCAAGTTTGGTGACATGGCCATGTACTAGATAGCTGAAAGGAATGGCGAGCATCTCAGAAAACTCAGATATCAGTGGGCCAATTAAAGTCTCAGTGGAGAAACCCTGCTTTGGGCCTTTTGCTTACCTATTGTTCTCTTTCCCTGGATGTCAGCAAGGTCTTTGCCTCAGGACACACATTTATGAAGCCTGAAGAAAACAGTTTTCAAATGCAAACGATTGGGCATCACTTGTGGCTCTTTGCTTAATTGCTTTGCAAAGGGATGTGTCTGAATCAGCCTCTTGGCCCTATGTGAGGCTGTGGCTTAGATTGTCAGCACCTGATGGATCTCTGGAAGGATCCCATATGTGCATCCAAAGCCAATATGGCAAAACAGCAGTCATTGTGGATGAAGTCTCTCGCCTTCCTCTGTAAGGTCCCTGACCTGCATCAAGTGAGAATAGGGATCTTTTGGGTCAAATGAGTTTTTCAAAGCCCTGCAGAGGCTAGCCATTATGTGCTTGTGTTTTCTCATGTCTCCAATTTACACAAAAAATCTCTACCCCACCATCAGCAGGCCTCAAAGTTTAGAAGCTGAGCAGTATTAAAGGCAGGCCTATTTGATCACTCCTGGTTCAAAGAAGGGTGTCCAGGCCACCCTGACATTAGGCAAATGAGGGGCAAGGGAGCTTATTGTGGACACTGTCTTAGGCTGCACTCCTCATGGAAACCTCCAGCCAGAGGTTATGAGGATTGTCTATATGGAAGTAGTTGAGGGCCTTGTGGCAGTGTTTTGGTTTGAATTGTGGTCATTTGTATGGCGGTGTAAGAGATGACTGGGTCCGCCTGGGCTTGAACTCTGATGTGATTCCCCTTGGAGACTGAGTTCTGGAACTGACCTCAGAGAAGTAATGCCATGAAGGGGATTTTCTGAGGCCACGCACGAGAGTCCCCCTGAAAACTGAGATCGAAGCCCAGGGTGACTTTCCACAGAACACTGGGAATCTCAGCCAGGATATCACATAATTTTATTCTTAAAGACCTGGCAGCCTTAGTTGAGAGTCAAAACACACATGGACCTCACATTGTAGACCGCAATGGGCCTGGTTTCATGTGACGTTTTTTGGCCACTCTTTGGGAAGCCTTGTTTGTGAGAGTTCTCCAGAGCTTTCATTGAAATGACCTTTCTCACCATTAAATGGTTCCTGAATGAATGGAAACCCACAGTGCCTCCAACTTCATCCTTTAAAAATGGCTAGATAAATACCATGCAATCTTTGAAATTCCCATGACCAGGTGGCACTGGAGAACCTTAGGATGTCCTGTTTCAGATCATGAGTTTACGAGACAGGTGCCTTGATTGATGGCTTTCATGAAAATGATGAAGAACAGAGATGCCATTGAGGTGGGGCCTGCTGAGTAGTGGGACTAGAGGAGTGGTGTGCAGGTGTGTGATAAAACATCTGTGGTGGGGCCATGTGGATCTGCCATGGGCTTTCAAATGTCTTGTGACTGACATGGTGCAGCCAGCAGACCCTTATATGTAAAGGCTTCTTGTTATATGGAGAGGTTTCAGAACAATGTTCAGAAACACGTTGCTATGGTCAATGGGCAAGCTCTGTGGGTAAGAAGCATGGTTGGTGCATTCTCCTAGGACCCTGACACACCACACGTGACAGAACTCCCTCCAGCACTGTGTCCCAGTTGAAGTCTTTGTATTTCGTGAACCAAATACCAAACTCCCAGTGAAGCAGCAAGAAACACCATGAAAAGTGGAGGATGACCAAATGGCTTCACAGTTCCCACGGGGATATACTTAGCCCCCAGTGGCCACAGTTTACCTACAAAGAGAGAATTCAGCACTTCTGCCTCATGTTCATTAAAAAATCAGAAACCATGTCCTCCAGGTCACATAGATGCAGACCCAGCTTTGATGGTCTCACTACAAAGGAAGCTAATGCTCCTGACAACAACATATATTTCAAGAGCACAACCTCAGAGGCAGTTTCTCAAGAAGTCTTTAGGCCAGCAGAGCTCCATGTTTGTGGAGTGTTTATCTTCTCCCTTACTTATGGAAACTCATCTACCACCTCCAAAGTTGTGAACTCCTGAACATTTTTCATTCCACATATGTATTCAAAGATTTTCTAACTCTTCTCCTCGAATTGCGTCTTACTTGGGGCAAGGGTATTGTCAAGGCATTTTTCTGGATGACAGTGGGAAGATTTTGTGTAGCACATATTTGCGTACACATTGGATTCATTTTCCTATTTTCCATTCCAAATACTGAATCCCTGACACTAACCCATACCCTACTAGACTCTGACTACAAATCCTAATATGATAGAAAGAAATAACCCAAACAGAATAGAAATACAAGCAATTCAGAGGAGGCATGGTGTGTAGTTGGACAGGCCTTTTGCATTATAAAGGGTAGATGTTACGAATCTAGTCCAAAGTAATAGTTCTCCATGTGTTTTTAAACTTAACAAATATGTGAATTCCTGTCTCCCTTTCTCTGCAGCCTATTCAGCACATGTATTTTTACATGCACATATAGAATCCTACATGGGTTCCCAGCTACATTCTTGTGAGGTTGTTGATTTGGCAGATACAAACTGTGAGAAGAAATCACTCCTCCTAAATGCTGTTGGAACTGAAAATCAAACTATGGGTGAGCTTCCTACTTGAACAACATGATACATACATCCATGTTCAGTAAAATAAATATTTCTGGATCTTGGGATGATATATATTTCATGATGAATTTCAATTGTCATATATATTTTTACATTTTAATGTCTCTCTGTGTGTGTTTTGTTTGTGTATATATATATATATATATATATATATATATATATATATACACAAACACTCTCCAGATTTTTCAAAATATAAAATATGTGGGTCTTATTTTACACTCCCTGAATTCATGTTCATGTATGTGGATTTATAATCAACTTTTCACAAGATTATTCTCAGAAATATTCATCCACCTGAAGTACATATTTGTTTTCTAGTACTGAAAACTAACTTCAGTGAATGGTGCATAGAAATCCTAACATTTCTACAGTAACTGACCCTGTTTAACATCAATGCAAGTACACTCCTATAAGACATGATGTGTATTTTGACATTTATTTTCATTCAAAACTGGTACATTACTATTTCTTTAGTTGATGGACATCATAGGATATATATTTCATCCTCAAGTTCACAAATTTCTAGGCATTTGGTTCACTTTCTATCAAATCCTGCTTCAGAACACATGTATTCCTCCATGTTTCTTGACTGGTATTTTCATGAGACTTCTTTCCAAACACATTATTTTGGATTTCCATAATCACTTTGGAACCAAAACTCACACACCCCTTATGGTAAACCATCACCCTAATATTACCATTAGATGTATAACTGGTTGGAATGAATGATCGTGTATCAATATAAGATTTCTTATATGTTTTGAGATATCAATTCAATCCATTATTTAAATTGGAACCAGTTATATTCTTTATTCACAGTATGGTCTATTCATCCATTATCTCTATACTCATAGACCCAGGGTACACCTATTTGTACGCCCGAATTCTAATTTATACGTCTTCAACGTATTGCTCCCAAAAATAGTGGAAGAAATACTCATGTCACCTGATCTACATATATATTTTATCACAGTGATATTCTGAACACAAAATGCAAAGGTCACACTTATGATTGTACCTAAGCCTAATTGGAAAGTGAGCATGGATTACTAAAACCATCCTTGTCTACGTTGGCTAATGCTCTCAAATGTCAATTCTATTGGTGACTACACATTTGTTTCTGCCTAAGATTATATATTCAACCTCAACCCTGTTGAAAATGTCTAATACTATCACTCACTTTATACTTTGCCTAATTTCCTAATGTCTATATTCATATCTACTTTCCTAAATATCTTCTCCAGTTCATCATTGTGACTGACTATTCACAAGTGCTGACAATTACATTCAATCTCTAACAGACAACCTATTGCTAAAGAACTTTTGGTCCAAATATTATACTCACTCTTCTTCCTGAACCTACTGACTATCTTTCTAATCCTACCTACTATCCCTTTTTGACTTGATCTTCTCTTCTACATTCAATCATCCAAGGTACAAGGTCCTATGCCATTGTATGTTGATTTATCAGAGACATCTGTACAGAATGTAATTCAAAGGTAAGTATCCCAATCAAGGGCCCAATGCCCTTCTGGCCTTCAAATCTTACTTAGATTTCTGTTTTCATACATATATTTCACCTCTATATTATTATAAATATCACAGGTTCCCAATACCATTCTTCATCCAGCAGAATGATTTCTAACTCAAATTGAACAAGTTCTTAACCCCAAGCATTCACTGTTTCCTCAATCTCATTTTACAGAAGAGCAGGGACAGAGTTGGTTTTACAATACAGGAATGTAGGGGATCTTCCACCTGTTCAGAACCTCCAAGGTCCATGCAGAAATGATCCCTGGTGAAGATGTAGGCAGCTAGGAACGATCTGAGAGAGTAAAAGTCATCTTCCGTGGCAAACAACCTGGTCAGGATGAAGGGATGTGTCTGAATGAGCCTCTCTCTTCTTCATGTAGACAAGATGGACCAAACCAGGCCTGTGTGGAGAGCTTTTTCTGGGTACCTATGGTTGATATACCATTCTAACTTGTGAAAGTGTCACAGGTAGCAGGGGCAGCCTCCATCTCATGGGACCCTTTGAAGCAACAGTTAGGACAAAGTGTTTTCCAAGGCAGTGACCTCATTCAGTTCCTGAAGGAAGTGACCTCACCACACTTCCTTGGTGATGGAACTCTCTGAACTTGGGATCCAGGAAGCCAGGCACCCAGAGGCAGTCCCAGTGCCAGTCCCAGTGGGCTCACTTGTTTGGATTTACCAAGGACAGAGTCAGTCTTTCTTGGTACCAACAGATGTGAGGATAGCCAATTGCCAGGAAAGCTCTGAAGGGGGTCTTTCCTGAGAAAGCAGGTAGTGGCTCACCCCTGGCTCCTGACAACTTCACAGATGGCCAAGGAGGCCAGATCTGAGACAAGACAGGCCATTTCTGGGGAACCTAGTATGGCCCACCAGTCAGAGGACACTGCGGGTAGTCACAGACATCCTTGGGGGAAGGAGGTGGCTTTGTGGGTGTGGGTGTGAGTTTGTGGTTTGGTCTCATGTTCTGAGAAGAGCTAGGAAAGGCGGTTTGTATGGTTTGGAGTGGACTGTTTCTAGCAAGTCTTTTGACAAGGCGAGTGTTGCTATGTCTCTGTATCGCACTCTGTCCCTGGTTGTAGATATTAGAAAAGAGAATGCATCAATGGATGTGTCCTGTCAATTAGAAAGCTTCCAGCATTCATCCTGCCCAATTTATGAATGGACTTCGGCTTGCCTTATCCATGGGTAAAACCTACTATCTTCCTTAATTCCTGTTTTCTTCCTGAATTCTGGCCACTCTTCAGAATAGGCTCATGGTTTTGTGTCCAAGATATGTACCACCTCCAAGCTTGGTGACATGGCCATGTACTAGATAGCTGAAAGGAATGGCGAGCATCTCAGAAAAAGTCTCAGTGGAGAAAGCTTGCTTTGGGCCTTTTGCTTACCTATTGTTCTGTTTCCCTGGATGTCAGCAAGGTCTTTGCCTCAGGACACACCTTTGTGAAGCCTGAAGAAAACAGTTTTCAAATGCAAACGAATGGGCATCACTTGTGGCTCTTTGCTTAATTGCTTTGCAAAGGGATGTGTCTGAATCAGAATCTTGGCCCTGTGTGAGGCTGTTGCTTAGATTGTCAGCACCTGATGGATCTCAGGAAAGATCCCATATGTGCATCCAAAGCCAATATGGCAAAACAGCAGTCATTGTGGATGAAGTCTCTCGCCTTCCTCTGTAAGTTCCCTGACCTGCATCAAGTGAGAATAGGGATCCTTTGGGTCAAATGAGTTTTCAAAGCCCTGCAGAGGCTAGCCATTATGTGCTTGTGTTTTCTCATGACTCCAATTTACACAAAAAATCTGTACCCCACCATCAGCAAGCCTCAAAGTTTAGAAGCTGAGCAGTATTAAAGGCAGGCCTATTTGATCACTCCTGGTTCAAAGACGGGTGTCCAGGCAACCCTGAAATTAGGCAAATGAGGGGCAAAGGAGTTTATTGTGGACACTGTCTTAGGCTGCGCCCCTCATGGAAACCTCCAGCCAGATGTTATGAGGATTGTCTATATGGAAGAAGGTGAGGGCCTTGTGGCAGTGTTTTGGTTTGAATTGTGGTCATTTGTATGGCGGTGGAAGAGATGACTGGGTCCACCTGGGCTTGAACTCTGGTGTCATTCCCCATAAAGACTGAGTTCTGGAACTGACCTCAGAGAAGTATTGCAATGAATTGAGTTGGGATTTTCTGAGGACACGCATGAGAGTCCCCCCTGGAAACTGAGATGGAAACCCAGGGTGACTTTCCACAGAACACTGGGAATCTCAGCCTGAATATCACATGATTTTATTCTTAAGGACCTGGCAGCCATTGTTGAGAGTAAAAACACACAAGGACCTCACATTGTACATTTCAGTGGGCCTGGTTTCATGTGACGTTTTTTGGCCACTCTTTGGGAAGCCTTGTTTGTGAGAGTTCTCCAGAGCTTTCATTGA